>NC_143569.1:91031666-93598333 GCF_054136105.1 Typopeltis vanoorti | reverse complement strand
GCAGAAATGAACTACTAAAAGGAAAGAGTATCTCCGGTAATCCTGTGAGTTAAGGAGCAATGGACAACATTGGTCACAACTATGAAAAGCTACAAAATCAATTTAACAAAAGCAAGAAACAGGTAATCAACTACCACACACTCACTAAATTCTTAGATGATAAAGTGTCCCTTACTATATGTTCACATTACAAATGAGAAAAACTTCAAGGTGGTACTACAAAGCATAAGAGAATCCATAACTGGAGAAGAGAAAGCCACCATAAACCTCCAAAACCACAGATTCAAGCTAGCTATATGCTCCAAGCAGATAAACAGCAAATGCTTCTTGTTCTAGTTGAAATCAGCAAGCAATACGAGACCTATGACTTAAAAACCACTTATTTTTTTATTTGCTTGGCTATAACACCAGAACCATTATGATGGAAGGCATCTATCTATTGGACAATGCCACCACTGTCAAAAATTCAGCTGCTGGCAATGCAGCTGAAAGACCAAATTTCTATTGCATTAAATGTTGAAAAAAACATACAATAGCTTCTTGCATAAAGTCAAAGACAGAGCAGGCTATATGTGCCAAATATGGCAGATCACATCCCACTAAATACAAAGAGTGCAAGTAATACTTGTTTCCCTCCCCCCCCAAAAAAAACAACAAAAGTAAACCAAAGAGCCCCCAAAAACCACACAGGAATCTGCAGCAAATATTGATACTCCCCCCCCCCCCCCCCAATGGACCACCAAACCACAGCCAAATCAAGTAAAGCTGTAACAGTAACCACTTTCAACAAGATACTATTCAAGTTCAGCAAAACAAACACTAGCCAGGACTCAATTTCTGCTGCAAACAAATATACAAACAACCCTTAATACATTAATTGATGGTTGATGTGTGCAGAAGTCCTAACTCTCTAGAAATTGTGTTCTAAAACACCAACAGTCTTCTAAGAAATAAAATTTATGACTACAGTGATGATGTGATCCTTATAAATGAAATACACCATACAGGAGGCTTAATGGATTGTATACAGCACTCAAAAAGGATTAAAACAGAATTTAATACTCTATATATTTTGTCTCAGTAAATGAGACATCTTCAGGGATGACAAAAAAACTAATGTAACATCAAAAACAAATACCACACACTACTAAGCCCAACATGGGTGACACTAAAGTCCTATCTAGGTGGAGCGCCCTCTAAGAGCGGTTGTAGGTGGCCTGGAATGTAAAGTGGGACATCTGGTGATAAGCGTTTCCCAAATCTTAGGAAGCTTAATGCAACCATATTTGTTGAGATTTGATTGATTCCTGAGAGCTGCTGCTGCTGATTCTAAGAATAGTCTCTCTTTTTTGAATTTGCTGTGGTGGAGCATGGTGGTTTTTCCCATGAGATCCTGTGGGTTGTATCTAAGACATGGTCAGCCAGGCCTGACTGACCAAAGTCATGTTTGCGGATGTATGACTTATGTTCCTCCAGGCGGATAGTAGCTGATCTGCCTGTCTGTCCAAAGTACGCCAGTTTACATGAACAGGGTACTTTATAGACTCCAGGCACTGAGAGAGGAGGGAGCTTGGATACAGTCCAGGATAGAGTCCTGGATACAACCCACAGGATCTCATGGAAAAAACCACCATGATCCACCATAGCAAATTCAAAAAAGAGAGACTATTCTTAGAATCAGCCTTAGAATTCTCAGGAATCAACCAAATCTCAACAAATATGGCTGCAATAAGCTTCCTAAGATTTGGGAAACGTTTATCACCAGAGGTCCCACTTTACATTCCAGGTCTCCTGCAACCGCCCTTAGAGGGCGCTCCTAGATAGGACTCTAGTGTCACCCATGTGGCTGGGCTTAGTATTGTGTGGTATTTGCTTTTGATGTTACATTGGTTTTTTTGTAATCCCTGAAGATGTCTCATTTACTGAGACGAAATATATAGGAAATATTAAATTCTGTTTTAATCCTTTCTGAGAATTAAAACAGAACTGTATACACTCCATTAAGCCTCCAATATGATGTCCTCACAGCACTTAAGCCTCTACACACGAAATGAAATACACCTATGACCAGCTGGCAACCCATGGATCAAGAACCATATTCCATACCACTATGATAGGCCTTATACATGGGGAGGGCTGCAGCCATCTTTGGCAAACACAATATAGAATATAATGAAGTAAAATCTCACCACTACCAACATTAAGATTACAGAGGACAGATGTCAAAATTTCAAATACAGGCTCCCTAGATACATACTCCATATATAACTTTGCAAACAAATAATTACTGGAAACAGACTTGACTGAAATACTACACAAACCAAGTAATACTAGTAGCATGAGAATGAAATGAATGAATGAATAAATGCAAAGCACACAGTCTGGAACATCAGAACTGCAAACCAAAATAACAGAATTTTCAGCAATTTTGCTGCCACCAGGAACATCAAGATCCTAGGACTTTCAGAACCCACATGTGTGGCAGGACTTCCCAAATGTCCTTGGCATAGTAATACTCCAAAATATTATGTACCAGATACTTCAATGTTGTTTTGTGGAACCAGTCTCAGACACACAGTGCAGTATGACACGGAGCATTGTTGTATTGAAACATACAAGGTCAATGCCGAAGTACTTCCACAACACTGGACACATGAAGTTGTCCAGGAAGCCATTAGACATCATGGTTCTGGCAATATCCACCAATGGACCAAACCCCATTCCATTACTGAGTCTCCACCAAACTTGACAGCTGGAATGAAGTAGTCCTGCAGGAAAAGTTCCCCAGGTAATCTCCAGATCCAAATATGACCATCATTTGGATGTGCGATTCTTCACTTCATTACACTTTTCCAAACATCTATCATCCAGGAACAGTGTGAAAGACACCAGTCCAAACGTTGTTTACCATTGGGGGGGGGGGGGGGGGGCATGATGTGTGACTTGTTCACAGCAGCTCTACTGTGGTAAACTAAGGAATGAAACTCTCTGCAGACAGTTCTAGTGCTGACAGATGTCCCAACAGCATATTCAAGATTGACCAAGGTTTACCGATAATGACATGCAGGATGCTAGAACATTCCGAGACAAAGCTCATCGATCTCAGTGAGTGAGTGTCAATGTCCTCCCAGGGCATATTTCTGCTGTGGTAGCACTTAATACATACTTATATATGAAAAACTTTTTTTAAGTACAGTACTGCTATAGCTTACTAAGCAGTAACATTTACATCAGTATTTATAAAGTTTAAGATATCACATCAAGAATTACCAGTGAGAAAAATAAGTCCTACCTCGACACGCGACCTATAAAATTCTAGTTCATTCATTTTATCTTTGTACCTCTGTATTTCGCTTTCCAATCTATCCACCTTTCTAACCTAAGGAATGAATTGAAAGCAGCTATTACATACTGGAATTATATACAAAGCAGATGACATATTTATACACTTATAAGTAATGATTTACTTTCATTTAATTGGTATAACTTCCTTTTTTCTGTTTTGTGTTCCTGGTAAGTTTTTTCAACATTCTGTGGTAGAAGCAATAATCATGTTAAAAAAGAGCAGCTATAATATTTAATATTAAACATTGAAGACAAACTATAAAATGGAAGCAAGCAGTGTTGATGATGAGAGATTTGTCGACATCAAAGTGTGACATGAACAAATCTCTCAATAAGAAATTGACAAACACAAAGTGTTTGTACCAGTGATCCCTATGAAGTGACAGTTAAAACAGAGTAATTCTTGGACTCATTACAACAAAAGGCAAACTGACAAAAAAAAAGGATAAACTAGTTCTTGTGAAAAATGCAAAGCCATAACAACAGCACATATCTGTTGGGTTTCTGCTCAGGACATGAACTTGTCATTACTAGTACATATCCTGAGCAAAAATCAACATAAAGATACATAAATTCACATCAAAGGAATACACGACAAATTTAAAAAATCATTCTTTACTGATTTATCAATAACACCTTTTTATCAATGAAGTTGATAGGTATCAGAGAGTTGTGTATGGTGGAGCAGTTTCAAGGAGGCAGAGGGTTATAAGTGGGGTCCCACAGGGCTCAATACTAGGAGCTATATTGTTTAACCTTTATATCAATGACATTGCCAGGGGATTGCAAGGGGATATTCAGTTGTTTGCGGATGATGCGAAGCTGGGAAGGATTATTAGTAATAGTGCAGATGTGGAAGCCCTGCAAGAGGATTTGAATAAGCTAGATAGATGGGCAAATGAATGAGGGATATTGGTTTAATGCAGCAAAATGTAAGGTCTTGAGGTGTGGGAAACATCGATGGGATGCTGCATTCTCTATGGGAGGAGTTATACTGGAGGAAGTAGGGGAGACAAGAGATCTGGGGTTGATGATTGATAGAAACCTGAAATTTAGGGGACATATTGCAAAGCTGATGAAGGTAACACAGAGGATTGCTGCAATTATGAGAAGGACACTGACTTGAAGAGATAAAAGGGTTATCATTCCGTTGTATAAATCTCTGATCAGACCACACTTAGACTATTGTTCTCAGATTTGGTCCCCAGGATTTGAAGAGAATAAATTAACTGTGGAAACGGTACAAAGACGGATGACAAAGATGGTTTCAGGACTGTACAATTTTGGTCATGAGGATTGGCTGAGGGAATGTGGACTACGGAGTTTGGTGGATAGAAGAAGGAGAGGTGATATGATTGAGACTTTTAAACTGTTGAGAGGTGGTTACAGGGTTGACACTGGGGAGTTCTTTCGCTTGGTTGAACAGCGGGAAGGAGTGATGACAAGAGGCCATCCCTGGAAGTTACGAAAGGAAACTGTGAGCAAGAGGGTGAGGAGTGGTTTCTTTGCATGGAGGGTGGTTGAACTGTGGAATGCATTGCCTGATGGAGTGGTGAGAGCGAGAACGGTCAATGAGTTTAAGGAGTGGTATGATAGATTTTGTGTTTCTTAGGGGGGGGACCTCCCCTCGATGAGTCTTGACAGACTTTATGTTCTTAAGAAGGACCTCCCATGATGAGTCTTTTGACTCCATGGAGGCCTGAATAATAATAATAAAGTTTTCATTGAGAAATCTGCTATTAAGACTAATTAAACAGGAAACTGCTGCTAACAAATTTGGTAATAAGACATCACTAATAAAAAGAACACGATAATAATAGGCAGGAAAACAGAGAAAACATTAAATGCAGTCTCCATGCAAGAGAAGTAAAATATTTTTGCTATTTATACACAATTTTAGTGATGATGAAATAGATAACAAAAAAATAAAGATGGTATAGTGATGAATCAGATGAATAATTCACATGAAAGAGAAATTAGATGATAACGCTAAATATACAAGATATTGTTCAAACCAAATGTAATGTAATTGATGAACCTGAGCATTCAGTTATCAATGATAAAACCAGATTAAAATTGCTATCATTCAAAAACGTGTTTGCAGAGCTAACCTAAAGTGAAATGGTCACCACGAAGAAAGATTACTTATAAAGCAGGTGTTTCAGGTGAAAGAATATGAGGGAAAAAAGATGTAGAGAAAGAACTATATTTATGTAAAAAGAATGAAATGTAAGAGGCAAAAATAGTTGGAAATCTGACAAGACTAATGTGGAAGAAAATTACTGATAAATTAATATTAAGGAAATTAATGTATTGGCCTATCACAGAATCTCATACATCCCTTTAAGAGTATAAATGTGTGGATAAGCTTAGGTATTGGCAGTTATCTATTAGGAGTTTAGCAATATGATTCACAGCACTAAACAGAACAAAAGTATTTATTTAGCTGGTAATATTTTACTAGTTTTCTAACTAACATATTTAGAGCATAACTAGTTTGTCATTGTACACAAGCACTAACAATCAGTTATTAGTGAGAACTAAACTATAATAGACATAAGAACTAATTTTAGAATCCTCTACTTTTGGATAAAACAAGGTTTACAAATGTTAAATTAGAGTTGGTCTTAATTGACTGTCTCCCACATTTTTGGTAAATTAATACAGCCATAGTTATTGATGTTTGGGGAGTTTTTCATTGCTATGTTGACTCCAAAAATAATCCTTGTAATGAATTCTGTATCATTTTTAGGGGAAGGGGGCAACAGCAGTGAAGCATTTCCCAAACTTCCATTAATTAATGTGTATTTAAAAAAAAAAAAAAAATATCAGCTAACGCTTTTTACATTCCTGTATAAAGAGTAGGTGAGGCCGTTTTAGCCCTATCTAACTTTCAGAGACTGAGTGGGCAGTTCAGTCTAAACTGGTAGCCAATCAGAGATAGCTGGCCCAAAGCTATCACTATTTAATTGCCATGCAGTGAAGAGATGGTTAACAAGTGCTGCCATCTCATGGTCCCTAACACAATTTTTTTAATGTTTGAAAATAATGTGGGTTCGACGGTCGATTTTCTCAAGAAAATCGAAACACCTGAATTTCTAGGAGAAAAAATCCACTTGCCCATGCCAGAGATCGACTAACTGTGGAACAGGTCGAAAAAAGGTTTAGAAAATGTTCCTCTAATCGGCGACTAGATTTGAACCGAAGTCTTCCTTTGTGTAGTCAAGTGCCGTGGAGTGTACATGTCACTTCCACCGAGTTACACAGGCTCGTTACTCTTGTGTATTAATTAATGGAAGCTAATTACTCTCTCACATTTCTAACAGTGAATAACTGTAAGACAAGACAATAAGGAAAATTGGGTTTTCCTTATTTACTAGGATGCATTATGTGTATAGCTTTACCAAAAATCTGGGAGACAGTCATTTTATGACCATTTCCAACTTAATGATTGTAAACTTTCTTTTATTCAACAGTAAAGGGCACCAAAATTTGGACTTTTTTTTTCTCCCCTTATGCCTGTTAAAATTTTAAATTGTTCTTGCTAATAACTGATTATTAAATATATACAGTGACAAACTAGTTGGGCTCTGACGATCTTTCACATTTCTTACAGTACATAACAGTAAGACAAGACACTAAAGAAAAAAAAAAGGATTTTTTTTTAAACTAAAGATGCATTAGGTGTATGGCTATTGTAAATATATATATATATATAGGGCTGACCACCTTATCCTGTGAACAGTTTGAGGGCCAAAGATTAATAAACCCTCGACACCACAAGGTAAAAGGAAGATGAGATGAGATATTGCATTAGCACTTTTTTAAATTTTTGGAAATCCTCTATACCAGTGTCCAGAGCCACTGTTCATTCTCCTTTTCACTGACTGCAGTCATCCACCACTATTAGGGGTCAACTGTATATTTTAAATATAAAATATACAGTTGACTCCTGAAACATGGGGGTCAGGGGCACCAACCTCCCACATTGTTGAAAATCCACATATAACTTTTGACTTCCAAAAACTTAACTACTAATATCCTACTGTTGATAGGAAGCCTTATCGATAACATAAACAGTTGATTTACACATATTTTGTATGTTATATATATTATATACTGTATTCTTGCAATGAAATAAGCTAGAGAAAAAGAAACTCTTATTAAGAAAATCATTAGGAAGAGAAATTACATTTACAATACTATACTGTATTTATTGATACCGTAAGTTTAGGTCGTCTGTCGGTACCTACATCAATATTATTGTACGTGATACAAAACACTGCAGATATTTTACATATTACTAACACTAGATATCAAAAAGATAATATGAAAAAGAAATTCACATTTATTTACAGGTATAACGATTCATGCATTGATAACAAAGCAGCAGCAATATGATTGCTTTATGGTAGCCTAGTGTAATCGATACGACTGCTTCAGTAGCCTAGCCTATATATTAATGAATGAATCATTATAGAATTTTTATTTTATTCTAATTAAATACATTTAACTAATTAAGTTAATTTTATGCAGTGATTATTTAATACTGCATCTTTACGTTTGCTTACATTTCTCTAGACTGTGAATAGCGCCATGTGCAGTATGTAAGTCTTTGTGTGTGTACATTTTGATAAATCTTAACGTTTTATAACAGATCTGTGTATATTTTATGGTAGAGTAAATGATAAAATAGATTAGTATCTACATATATTTTATAAATTGATGACATACTTAACCCTTTCATAATTTTTTTTGATATTTCTGGGCTATGCAGTTTGTCTTCAAGTTTTTTCAAATTGTTGCAAATCTCCAAAAAATTTTCTAGTATATTTATTGAAAAAAATCTGCATATAAGTCGACCAACACAGTTCAGACATATGTTGTTCAAGGGTCAACTAATTCATTTTAAAGAACACGTACTCCCTTATACCGAATATTATATATACCTATTTTCTTAATATACAATATAATTAACTTTCTCATTTAATTACTATAATAGATTATGATCTGTTGTAATATAACACAAGTACACCACCCACCTTTAGGTCAAATGTGGCGATATTTATGAATTCGGGTGCACTGAATTTAAATTTAATTATGGAATTTTATATGACATACTGCTTCTAAGGAAAGCAGAATAAAGACATTATATTATTATTATTAAGAGAGACCTACCATGGAGTCAGGAACTCATCGAGGGAGGCCACACACACCAACTATCATTTCTTATTCTTGAATTTATTCACACTTCTTGCCCTCAACAACATCCAATGGCAACCCATTTCAATCACACATCAACCTATGAGAGAAAAATTTAGCCTCTTTCTTAGCAGCATTCATTCTCAGCTTCCATGGATGCCCTCCTGTCCTTTTCCCACCCTCCATAAAATAAAAATTCCATCAACTGAAATCCTGTATGAACCTTTCTGAAGTTTGTAAGTCTCAATCATATCACCCCTCTTTCTCCTGTTTGCAGACTACAAATTCTCAATCTGTCTTCATAATCAGTATTCCAAAATCCTGATATCATTTTTAGCACTCTCTCTCTCTCTACTATATCAGAATCACAATGGAAACCAGAAAACCAGACCTGCACACAATAGTCCAAGTGAGGTCTTATCAAGGTCTTGTAAAGAGGCAAAATGACATCCTTATCTTTACATGTGAGCATTTGTTTTAGCGTTGTAACTATCTTTTGAGTTGTATTTGCAATCTTTGCTACATGACCCCTGAACTTCAACTTCCTATCAACTAACACTCCAAGATCACTAGCCTCATCAGTTTCTTCTAGCTTAATCTCACCAATATAATATGACATTGGATATCTAACACACCAAAGTGAATGACTTTACATTTACTGACATTGAACTCGCATCCAATTTCCCATGTCCACAATTCCAGCCTATTCAAATCATTCTGCAAGTACTGCATGTCAGCAGCATTCCTGATTACCCTAATCTTTACATCATCAGCAAATAGTTGTATGTCACTTGTCAAATCTTTCCCTTCTTCCTAACATGGATTTTAGGCCAGGTGGCCAGTTCCAGTCTCATGCCATCTATTTCTTGGTCTTCTGATTCTTCTTTTTCCACTTATTTTATATCTGTATAATGTATTCAGTAGACTGCTGTTGTCCATTCAATTTTAAACGTTCTATCCATTTTTGTTTATACTGTCTTATGTAGTAATTAATTGGTTTTATATTCAGGGATTGTAAAATTTCTTCATTTGTTTTATGGTCCCACTTGGTATATCCAACTGTTTGAATTTGTTTTTCATCTTTCCTTTTTATGGTCCATGTTTTGCTTCCGTATAGTAGAGTTGGTTTTGATAAGACCTATATAGTCTAATTCTAGAGTATTTTTGTACTAGAGATGGCTTAAATATATCATTTATTATGCCATTTACTTTAACAAAGTTTTATATTTTAGTATCTATGTCTTTTTCTTCTTTGTACGATAAATCACATCCCAAGTATTTGCAAGTATTTACTTCTAATATTTTATTATCACTATTTTACTTCTTATTGGATTTTCTCCTTTGAATGCCATTATTTAGATATTGTCATATTATATTGTATTGTTTTGAGATATCATTTAATGATTTTAATGATCTTTGTAAATCATCTTCTGATGTAGCTAATACTATTTGATCATCTGCAACTAGTAGTGTATCTATCTCTTCATTTGTGGGGTTATTTGTATACCAAATGGGTTATAATTTTGTAATTATAACCCATTTTATATAATACAATATAATTTTATAATTATCTGTATACAGATAGTTATAATTTTATTTTATATATATATATATATATATATATATATATATATATATATATATATATGTAGAAAGCATTTTACCTTTTACTTTCTTTAACACACACACACACACACACACACACACACACACATATTATTAAAAAGTTTTAATGACTGATACTGAGAGATAAAGAGATTACATGGTATATTTGAAAAGATACTACTAGTTTCGTTGAATTGATCAACATCTTCAGGTATCACAATCAAAGAAATATATAAAAAATTACAGATTTAAAATTGCATTAACAGAACAAGTACAAAAGACAGTAGCGTGTTTGAAAACAAAATGCGAGCTTGAGTTCCAAATAAATGTAGACTACAAGCTGTCACGAGTGCGCCAATACTGAACAGAGGCAACGTGTGTGTCAGAGAGATTGAAACTTAGGCTGTTGTTGATATGTGAAGAATCTAGAGAAATTTCTCTAGATTTGACAATCTTTCTCTCGAGCTCTTCATAGCACACACGGATGTTAGAAGTTTGAGTCCAGTTCACAATGTATTGGTGGTCTTCATCTGAGTTAACTGAAAAGAGAATGTGGCTAGAGAGAGAGAGAGCACTGGCTCTTGTCCTGTTGTAGGAGATATCTCTATGGCTTTCCACAATCATATAAAATCTTGTACACTCCTGGAAACTGATGTAAGGCAAAGAAGGCTCTAGGGAAAGAGGAATCTTCAGAAGTAGTTGAGTGACTGGGGGAAAGAAATTTGTCAATTTTATGGAAGCCATTTTCACCATAAATAAAGCTAGACCTCCACCAGACAACATTTCTTACTCTGAAAGAGCAGCTATTAAGTCCTTAAAAAATAATAATAACATTGTTATTCTACCGGATGACAAAGGGAAAGCGACTGTCATCTTAGACAAGTCTGATTACTATAATAAAATTTTGGAACTTTTAAACAGTGATACTTACTCAGAGATTAATAGTGACCCTACGATTGAATTACACAATAGAACCAATAATTTATTAAAAACCACCTTGGAGTTACAAAGAAACATTCATCTTTCTCTTAGGTCACTTCATCCCTCGACTGTATGGTCTCCCCAAGATACACAAAACAAACTGCTCACTCAGACCAATAGTTGAGGGTATACACTCTCCTCCCTACAACCTTTCCAAATATGTCGCGAGTTTTGTAAGAAATCTTTCTGGAATTTCCTCTGCTCATATTAAAAATTCTGCAGATTTTGTTTCAAAAATCAAGGACATCAAACTTAAAAAAACAGATTTAATGGCCAGTTTCGACATCGTTTCTCTCTTTACAAATGTGCCTGCTCAAGAAGTCCTCGATCTTCTCAAGAACAAATTATCCAAAAAACTCTTTTCATTACTCTCCCATTGCATAAAGTCAGGATACTTCAAATATGACAAACAAGATCTACTTAAAAAACTCAGGTCTGGCCATGGGCAGCCCACTCTCTCCGATTCTCGCAGATATATTTCTCAACGATTCTGTAGAAAAAGCTATTAACTCCTTCCCCCTTAAACCAAAATTTTGGTATCGTTATATTGATGATATTTTCCTCATCTGAGAAGATGGTGTCAACAACCTAAATTTATTTTTAGACCACCTAAACAAGTGTCATGAAAAAATCTCTTTTACCTTCGAACTGGAATCTGATGACTGCCTCCCCTTTCTAGACCTGAAACTTACCAGATGTGCTGAGAGTATTAAAATCTCAATTTTTAGAAAACCTACTCATACTGATAGATATCTTCATGCTTCCTCCCATCACTACCCCCAACAAAAATCTGGTATTATTTCCACCTTAGCTCAACGAGCCAAGTCTTTACTTACAGAAGAAGCAGAAATTGAAAATGAACTCCTTTTTCTTAAAAAAACTTTTATTAATAATGGTTTCTCTCCTAATAAAATTGACAAATTTCTTTCCCCCAGTCACTCAACTACTTCTGAAGATCTCTCTTCCCCCAGAGCCTTCATCTCTTTGCCTTACATCAGCTCTCTTTCACCAAAACTGGCAAAAATTCTCAAGAAGTTTAACTTCAGAACTTGCTTTACTACGCTCCCAAAACTTCGTTCGATACTTAGTAAACCTAAAAAGAAACATCTTCCAACTCAGTTTCCAGGAGTGTACAAGATTTTTTATGTGATTGTGTAAAGACTCATATTAAACAGCCTGGTCAAAGGAATAGCCAGTTCAGCTGAACACTCTTTTAGCACACGTGCTGATATCCCATCAGTCTCTATTGCTGAATTCTTATTCAGTTTGTGCAACAGCTCTAATACCTCATTCTCATACACCTCAGGTTCTTCATCCAGTGAAGAGGTAGCAGTGAGCTCAATGTTGCATACACCATGCTGATAACTTTCAACAAAATGGGCACTCATTAGTTGAACAACCTCTTCTGCATCTGTACCCCTCATGCCATCTGCATTTAAAAAAGTTATTCTTCCATATTCATTGCAGTATATTGATAGAATTCTTGTGGGTTGTCTTTAGCATGCAGAGCCAGTTTCTTTTCACTCTCAGACTTTGCTTTCCATACAACAGTTGTGACTATTCTACCCTGTTGCTTATAATTTTCATAAAGGACATCATCCTTATGCACACAGTATTCCTTCCAATTATTCTTTTCTTAGGAATATATAAATATATAAATAATTTTTTAACAAAAACCATCAAAAGTCAGAAAAGAAATTGTTAATTATTCTGGTGTTGGTTTTTAAAGCATCCCTCGAAGTTTTGCTGATAAGAAGCCAGCACTACTGGAATTCATCTTCTTTGGAACTGCTTTTCCGATCTAGATGGAACCTTATGCTGTGTTCATTGACAGCTGCATTCAAGTCAGTTAGGAACACTTCAGACATGAACTGAGATATGAATTACAACCTATACACTGTTAATACAAAGATAAGCGGAATTCTAAGAAGATGATTAACATAATCATCAGACTTGATAATCACAAAGCAAGACTGAGCAAAATTGATTAATAGGCCAACCATGCTGACTTTTCTACTTTATTTAGTCTGCTGTGAAAATTTGCATCCTCTGTGATTATCTGTATTTGTAGATCAACAAGAATGTTTTTTTTTTTTTTTTTTTTTTTAATATTAGCTTCACTTATCCTTGAGAATTTATTCCTCAAATTGTAGGAATGATTACTCTTCCATAGTCTCCAAATAAGATCTGGTCTACATCCAATCACAATCCAGCTTCAAACTTACTAAACTAGCTTTTTCTTCTCTTATTCTCTGAGTCAAGTGCAGTGACATGTATAAGAACAGCTCCTGATTGGGAAACGTTTTCTAGGAATAATTAAATACATATGCGTAATTGTTTGAGTAAGAGAGGCTGTAAACGTTGTGCGCTACAGTTTTATTAGCGTGGTGGATTTTTTTGGCCAAAACTTAATTACGAAATCGTTATTATTAGACTTAGTAACCTGCAAAAAATGGCAGCGGCATTGTTATTCCATGACTTTAATTTAGATTTCAGTCGTTTTGTTAAGTGTGAGGTCTGTTATATGTATTCTTTCGATTACATAAATTATTTGTGGATATTTGGTGAGGATGGAAGGAGGGTGTGTGCAAAGTGTGACCTGAATGAGGAATTGATAAATGCAAATATGAAATTGATGACAGAGAGTGTTACTAGCGAAATTGTCGTGGGGAAAATGAGTGCACGTTTGAAAGAGGATGGTGAGAAAGAGGCAAAAAAATGTTAAAAAATCAGTAAAAAAGAAAAAGAGCGATTTGAAAACCATAACGGATGTTAAAAGGGACGAAATTGAGGTGAGAGTGGTGGAAGGAAATAAAATTGAGAGAACGAATGAAACTAGAAACGGCGTGATGCAGAAATCGCAAGTAAAAAAAATCGAAAGAATGGGTGATAGCAAAAGTTTGACGCATGTTGGACTGAAAGTACAGAAACAAAGAAAGATGAATGAGTGTGAAAATGGGAAGAATGATAGCGAAAGTTGGACGCATGTTGGACCGAAAGTACGGAAACAAAGAAGGATGAATGAGAGTAAAAGTGAGAAGAGGGGGTCGAGAGTTGGAAAGATTGAATGACAGAGAGAATGTGTCGTGAGATTCGGAAGTTGAAATGGATTGGGTGAGGCAAGAAATGAAATGGATGCAGAATGAAATTAAGAAAATGCGGGTAAAAACTATTAAAATAAATAATGATGGCATGAAAGGGTTAACGAAAGATGAGTGAGTGGCGTTGAATGGTGACTCCATTATTAAGTGTGCTGGAGGATAAAATGCACAAGGTATGTTTTCCAGGCGCTAAAATGAGTAGAGTGATTGAGGCATTGGATATGAGGCAGGAGCGAGCAAAAGAGTTAATAGTATTAATAGGTATGAATGATTTGAGAGAGGACAAAGAGTGTGTGTCAGAATGGATATCAGGAGGCAGCTTAGAAGGATAAAAGAGAATAGTTTGACAGGAAAGGTAGTTAGCGTGTTGCCTAGGTATGACTGGTGAAATGAGGCAGAGAGCAAGGATTATGAATGATATGCTGGCTGAAATGTGTGAGGAGACGGGAGTACAGTTTGTTAATGTGTGGAATGAGTTTGAGGGACGAAGTGAGCTGTATGGAGTGATGAACTGCATTTGAGTGGTTATGGTGTGAATTGCCTGGAGAGACTGCTGCTGGAAGGTAGAGAAGTGAATAGAGAGAATGAATCAGATTGAGTGGGAAGTGATGTGGAAGAGTAAGACAGGAGATTGAAGAGGTGGTTATGAATGGGGAAGTGAGTGGATGAGTATAGAAAATGAAAGAATGGGTGTGCAAGAGGAGCAGGGAAACGGGGAGGCTCAGGATGGACAGGGGTACACAGCATGAGAAAGGTGAATGCTCCAAGAGGAGGTGAGCATGTGTAGGCAGGAAAGGAATGGGATGACCAGGGATCAAGAGGAAACAGTTGGAAATGAAAAGGGTTTTAACATGAAGAAGCAGAAGGGGAAATGGCCCCAGTTGAGCATGGAGAGATCACATCGAGTGAGTGGTATCAGTGGAACTAGCTGTAGATCTAGAAATGAGCTGTTGTGTTTGTATACAAATGCTAGCCGTATAAGAAACAACGCAGATGAAATGGTTGAATTAATTGCATCTGTTCACTCAAAAATTGTCGGAATAAGTGAGACATGGTTGGAAGAGGATGACATCCTTACAGGAATAGAGATAGAAGGGTATGATGTGTTTCGTGAGGACTAAGGGGGTAAAAAGAGGGGGGGTGCTATTGATGATAGAGAAAGAGTTATGTCCATATGAAGTAGAGATGCAAGAGGGAAATAGTGCCAGTGGTTTTGAGGCAGTATTGTGTGAGATAGAGGTGAATGGAATCAAATACTTGGTTGGATGTTGGTATAGACCAGGTAATGTGGATGGCTGTGATAATGAAATGTACAATCAAATTAGCCAAGTAAATAAGAAAAGGGTGATCATCATGGGTGATTTTAATTATGGCAATATAGACTGGAATGATGAGATTGCAACTGGAATTAAAGAAAATGAGTTTCTTGAGTTTTTGAGGGTACCACAGACAGTATGTAACAGAGGCCACACAAGAATTAAGGGTGTTGGATATGGTCATCTCATCAAAGGATGTGACACAGAGATAGGCCTATAGTTTGATGTCTGAGTTCGATCACCTCCTCTATGAAGTGTCAAATCATCCACCAATTGGGGAGAGTGACAATGAGGTGATTACCTGGGTGGTTGCCAGCAGTGCAAGGACCTCTGTGAGAAAAGGGTATATGTGGAACTACAATGGGGTGATTATGAAGAGTTCAGGAGACAGCTTGCAGGTGTAGCATGGAATGAGGAGTTAGCTGGAAAAGAGATCAATGCAGTTTGGGGGATTTTCAAAAACTGTTTAGTAGATGCAATGTCTAAATGTATTCCAAGGGTGAGAAGGTTAAATAAGGTGGGTGTGAGATGAATGAATAAAGAGATTAAGCATGCGATACAGAGAAAAAGGGCATTGTAGAGGCAGCATAAGAGAAGGGGAAATAACCAACTCCATGAGGTCTACAAAGACCAAGCAAGGAGGATGACTTGGTTGGTGAGGGTAGCTAAAGAGAGGTATGAACAGCAGTTGGGTAATGAAGCTAAAAAGAATCCTTGGGAGTTCTTTTGATATGTGGCCAGCAAAAGAAAGAATTATTATGGAAGGATGGCATTGATTGGAGAATATGGTATAAAGACAGCTGTTGCAGAAGGTGTGTGGTGAGATACTTAATGAACAGTTCATAAAGATCTTTTAATCTTGTGAATGTGACTTCATGGAGGGATTGAGAGCAGTTGATGATGGGGAGGAGAGACTGACTGTAGGTGAGAATGTATGGGGAGTTGGGTAAACTAGATGTTAATAAGGCTGTGGGACTTGATATTATATAACCACGTATTCTGAACGAATGTGCCAGGGAGTTGACACCTGCCTTGACATATTTTTTTAATATGAGTCTTGCACTCGGTCAAGTTCCTAAGGAGGAGGGCAAGATTGTACCACTTCATAGAGGAGGTGATTGAACTGAGGCATCAAACTATAGGCCTATCTGTGTGTCAGGTTTTGTGCTTAAGTTGTTGGAGAAGCTTGTGAGAACTAGGATCCAGAGTTGGGTTGATAACAATGGTATTATCTTTGATGGACAGTATGGATTTGCTAAGGAGAGGTCATGTTTTAGTAATCTACTTACTTATTACAATAAAGTGACTGCTTCCTTGGACAGAGGAAAAAGATACACAGTAATATACTTGGATTTTGCAAAGGAGTTTGATAGAGTACCTCATGATAGGTTGACAGTCAAACTAGAGTAGATGGGGTTAGATATTAGATTGGTGCATTGGATTGGAGACTGGCTATCTGACAGGTATCAACAAGTTGTGTATGGGGGAGTGATATCCAGGAAAAGGAAAGTCACTAGTGGAGTGCCTCAGGGGTCTGTTTTAGGTCCATTACTGTTTAACTTGTATATTAATGATATAGGTGAAGATTTGGATGGAGATATTCAGTTGTTTGCAGATGATGCAAAGTTGGGACGAACCATGAAGAGTAGTGAAGATGTTGTGGCCTTACAAGAAGACTTGAATAGATCGAGTGATTGGCCACAGAATGGGGATGTGAATTCAATGTTGCAAAATGTAAGGTTTTAAAATTTGGAAAACAAAGATGGGATGCAGAATTTATGCTTGGTGAGAATATATTATTGGAGGTGGAGGAAATAACGAGTCTTGGTTGATAGTGGATAAGGATCTGAAATTTAGGGGACACATTGCCAAAATTGTGAAGGCAACACAAAGGCTTCTGGGAATGATGCGGAGGACACTGACGTGTAGAAGTAGGGAGATTCTTGTTCCGTTGTATAAGGCTTTGATTAGGCCACACATGGACTATTGTGCCCAGATTTGGTCACCGGGTTTTCAGAAGGATGAAGAGATGTTGGAAAGGGTCCAAAGGAGAATTCCAGAGGTCAGAAACTACTAAGGTAGTTTCTGACCTCTGGAATGTCGAGTATGAGGAAAGATTGAGAAGATGTAATTTGCAGAGTCTGATGGACAGGAGGAAGAGGGGAGATATGATAGAGACTTACAAGTTGGTAAAGGGTTGTTATAGGATCAATGCTGGAGAAGTTTTACAGAGAATAGTGGGAAATCAGGGAGAACCAGAGGTCATCTCTGGAAACTGTATAAAGTGGGCGTGACTAGGAGAGTGAGAGGCAGGTTTTTTTCGTGCAGAGTTGTGAATGATTGGAATGCCTTGCCTGAGAATGTGGTGTCTGCAAAGAGTTTGAATGTGTTTATAACACGGTATGATGAGCTGTGTGTGTGTGTGTGTGTGTGTGTGTGAGTGATAAAAGGACCTCCCAGATGAGTCTTTGACTCCATGAGGTCTTGGGGTGGTAATAATAATAATAATGCCTTTGACTAAGTCTTAGCTCTGGCAGAATTCCAATGGAGTGGAAAGTGAGCAAAATAATTCCCTGGCATAAGGGAGGTTACTAAGACTGCACTAGCAAATAACAGACTAATCAGTATCTAAGGTGTGGTGGTAAAAGTACTAGAAAAATTGGTAAAAAAGAGACTTCAAGAATGAGTAGATAAAAATATAATACTGTGTGAAGGTCACCATGGCTTTGTAAAAGGTAAGTCATGCCTTAGTAATTTACTAACTTTTTATAATAGAGTAACAGTTGAGTTGGATAAAGGAATTAGTTACACGATGATTTTGCTGGATTTTGCAATGCATTTGACAGAATACTACATGGAACTCTGTTACACAAATTAGAACAAATGGGGATGGATATGACACTGATTAAGTGGATAAAAGGGTAGGTGCTCGGCAGATATCAAAAAGTGGTATATGAAGGGGCAGAATGAAGGCAAAACAAGTAACTAGTGGTGTGCCACAAGGTTCAGTGCTGGGACCATTGCTATTTAATTTGTACATAAATGATATAAGAAATAACCTGAAAGGAAATATTCAGTTGTTTGCGATGCAAAATTAGGTATGGCTTGGATGATTTAAATAGGCTATCAGTGAAAGGACTTCGTTGCGTAAATCAAACAAATTTGCAGTCACAATTGCAGAAGAGTGAGCGGGTGCATTGTCGTGATGGAAAAGAATCTTCTTTTTCGCCAAGTGTGGTTGTTTTTCCTTTATTTCATTATTTAGACAATCCAGCAAAGACACATAATATACTCCAGTAATTGTTTTGCCCTTTTCCAAGAAGTCTATGAAGATTGTGCCACAAGCATCCCAGAAGACAGTGGCCATAACCTTTCCTGCCGAAGGAACTGTTTTTGTTCGTTCGAACATGTTATTTAATTAAATTACAGAAGCATGATTTATGTAAATCTCAGTCATTAACATTGAATTACATATGCTAGCAAATGGCCTGAGTAAACCACAATTTCTTAAAAATGTGTTGGCTCTGACTGCAACATTATTGATATGTTTATTGAAGCTTAGTGATGGATCCAGAGTAACTCCAAGGTATTGGAGTTACTCTGGATCCATCACTAATTTAAGCACTAATTTAACTGAAGTTCAAAGATTCCAAGAATTTTTTATTATTATTATTATTATTCCAGATCAGTGGTCAAATTGATGTATTTTATACAGCACCTTTTCTGGGTTATTGTAAAGTTCGCATTTGGAAATATTCATACAATTTAGTAAATGCATTGGCGATGCTTCCTCGATTTTTGCAGATGGGGAAGACTTTTATGCTATTGTTAAACTTGATTGGTTTTGTGTGGCCAGTCTTGAGGCGAGAAATCATGGTAGTGGCAGAACGATTAAACTTGGAATTGATGCTAGCCCCCTGGTTTTTCTGCTGAATAC
Organism: Typopeltis vanoorti; assembly: GCF_054136105.1. Lineage (NCBI taxonomy): Eukaryota > Metazoa > Arthropoda > Arachnida > Uropygi > Thelyphonidae > Typopeltis > Typopeltis vanoorti. The sequence goes on along the minus strand of NC_143569.1, from coordinate 93,578,846 downwards.
CAGTGGTGAGTCATGTTCTGGGGAATCGTTCTTTTTGAGTGGTTTTATAAAGATTGAAATCTTTGGTATCACTGGGTGTCGCAGCTATTTTTGCTACTTCATCTGCAGTTTCATTTCCCTTTAATCCCACATGGGATAGGATCCATTGGAAAATTATTTCAGAATCCTTATGTAGTTTGTTTATGTTTTTTTGCTGTCTCTAAGTATTTCTTGATGGCTAGTGTAGCAGTTCTTAATAGCTTGAAGGGCTGCTAAGGAATCTGTGAAAAATATAAACTCGTTTAGGATTTGTTTATCCAAATGTTGCAGTGCTGTGTTAATGGCTATTAATTCTGCATGGTGTGAGTTGCAACCAATACTGTTAGTTGATTTCAGTTCTATATTTTGAGAGCCACAGATGAGTACACCACTCCCAGAATTGCCATTTGGATTTTTGGAGCCACCTGTGTAGATCTTTATTGAGTCAGGTCCATATTCCATTATTTTGGAAAGAGCTAATGATCTCAAGATTTCAGGGTTTTCTAGGCTTTTTTTCCCTCATGTCTCCCTATTTCAAAGTTGATAACTATACTTTTCCTCGTGATTTGGAAGAAATGCTGGCTAGTTTGCTATTTTATTTGAACAATCCAAGGGAATTTTATTTTCTGTGATTTCATGCTTTGTTGATTTTTTCTTTATTCTGTTTGTTAGTTGCCAATTTTTAAAAAGTTCATTTGTTCTATGATGTGCAAGGCTAGCTCTTTTTTCTACAAATTTAATAAGATTTTCTTGCCACCTAATTTTTAAAGGAATAAGGTTGGATTCGAATTCTGCTATTTTTCCAAGAGTTGTATTCCTTAGTACACATATGATTCTAGCTGCATTTTTCTGAATTTTTATAAGCTTCTCTAAACAGGTTTGTGATGTTTGCATCCAGATAGGCGAAGCATATTCCATTATGGGTCAGATAATAGAGGTGCACGTGACTTTTAAGGTTTTTAGCATCGGTTCCACACTCTTTACCTGAGATACTTTTCATGATATTTAGTCTTCTTTTTGCTCTGACTGCAACACTGTTGATATATTTATTGAAACTTAGTGATGGATCCAGAGTAACTCCAAGGTATTTGGGGTTTTCATTAAAGGTAATTAGTTGACTGTTTAGCTTAATCTTTGGTCTCCACTTTCTGAGGTGGTTATTAATGGTAAATATACAAATTTTGATTTAGTAGGGTTAATTTTGATTTTTTTGGTTTTCACAGTATGTAGATAAACTTTCAATGGTTTTGTTTAAGTGACCTTCTGCTGTTTCTAGATTGTTGTGAGCTGAGAACAGGACCAAATTATCAGCAAACATAGCTATCTTTGTTTCTTTATTTATATTTTTATCTAAGTCATTTAAGTAGATGGAAAAAAGGAGTGGCTCAAAATGCTGGAAAAGGTATTATTTATTCGAACTCTAATTGTTCTATTTCTTAGAAAGTAATAAATAAATCCAGTTTAGAACATTTCCTTCAATTCCAATATGACAAAGTTTGGAAAAGAGTTTCTGTCTCCACATCTTGTCAGAGGCATTGCTAAAATCTATAAAAGCTGCAATGGTGGATTTGGTAGGTTTAGACTGGAAGTTATCTTGAATTGTCTGGGTTAAGTACTACTTAATCCTTAAGTAGAAAAGTTGATCAGTTGTCGAGTGATTTCTTCTAAAGGCAGCCTGAAAATGTGGTAGTATACTATTTTTGTTTTAGATAGTAATTCAAATGTTAGAGTATCATTTTTTCCATCAATTTGCCTGGAATTATTATTATTACCACCCAAAGACCTCATGAAGTCAAAGACTCATCTGGGAGGTAACCTTTTATCACACACACAGCTCATCATACCATGTTTTAAACACATTCAAACTCTTTGCAGACACCACATTCTCAGGCAAGGCATTCCAATCATTCACAACTCTGCACGAAAAAACCTGCCTCTCACTCCCCTACTCACGCCCACTTTATACAGTTTCCAGGGATGACCTCTGGTTCTCCCCTGATTTCCCACTATTCTCTGTAAAACTTCTCCAGCATTGATCCTATAACAACCCTTTACCAACTTGTCTCTATCATATCTCCCCTCTTCCTCCTGTCCATCAGACTCTGCAAATTACATCTTCTCAATCTTTCCTCATACTCGACATTCCAGAGGTCAGAAACTACTAAGGTAGTTTCTGACCTCTGGAATTCTCCTTTGAACCCTTTCCAACATCTCTTCATCCTTCTGAAAACCTGGTGACCAAATCTGGGCACAATAGTCCATGTGTGGCCTAATCAAAGCCGTATACAATGGAACAAGAATCTCCCTACTTCTACACGTCAGTGTCCTCCGCATCATTCCCAGAAGCCTTTGTGTTGACTTCACAATTTTGGCGATGTGTCCCCTAAATTTCAGATCCTTATCCACTATCAACCAAGACTCGTTATTTCCTCCACCTCCAATAATATATTCTCACCAAGCATAAATTCTGCATCCCATCTTTGTTTTCCAAATTTTAAAACCTTACATTTTGCAACATTGAATTCACATCCCCATTTGCTTGCCCAATCACTCAATTTATTCAAGTCTTCTTGCAAGGCCACAACATCTTCACTACTCTTCATGGTTCGTCCCAACTTTGCATCATCTGCAAACAACTGAATATCTCCATCCAAATCTTCACCTATATCATTAATATACAAGTTAAACAGTAATGGACCTAAAACAGACCCCTGAGGCACTCCACTAGTGACTTTCCTTTTCCTGGATATCACTCCCCCATACACAACTTGTTGATACCTGTCAGACAGCCAGTCTCCAATCCAATGCACCAATCTAATATCTAACCCCATCTACTCTAGTTTGACTGTCAACCTATCATGAGGTACTCTATCAAACGCCTTTGCAAAATCCAAGTATATTACTGTGTATCCTTTTCCTCTGTCCAAGGAAGCAGTCACTTTATTGTAATAAGTAAGTAGATTACTAAAACATAACCCCTCCTTAGCAAATCCATGCTGTCCATCAAAGATAATACCATTGTCATCAACCCAACTCTGGATACTAGTTCTCACAAGCCTCTCCAACAACTTAACGACAACACCTGACACACAGATAGGACTATAGTTTGATGCTTGAGTTCGATCACCTCCTTTATGAAGTGGCACAATCTTGCCCTAATTAGGAACTTGAGCGAGTGCAAGACTCATTAAAAAAATATGTCAAGGCAGGCTTCAACTCCCTGGCACATTCTTTCAGAATATGTGGTGATATATTATCAAGTCCCACAGCCTTATTAACATCTAGTTTACTCAACTGCCCATACACCTCTTGCTCACCTACAGTCAGTCTCTCCTCTCCATTATCAACTGCTCTCAATCCCGCCATGAAGTCACATTCACAAGATTAAAAGATCTTTATGAACTGCTCATTAAGTATCTCCACCACACATTCTGCATCAGCTGTCTTTATACCATTTTGTCCAATCAATGTCATCCTTCGATAATTATTCTTTCTTTTGCTGGCTACATATCGAAACAATTCCTTAGGATTCTTTTTGGCTTCATTAGCCAACTGCTGTTCATACCTCTCTTTAGCTACCCTCACCAACCAAGTCACCCTCCTTGCTTAGTCTTTGTAGACCTCATGGAATTGGTTATTTCCCCTTCGCTTATGCTGCCTCCACAATGCCTGCTTTCTCTGTATCGCATGCTTTATCTCTTTATTCATCCATCTCACACCTACTTTATTTAACCTTCTCATACTTGGAATACATTTAGACATTGGATCTATAAAAAGTTTTTGAAAATCCCCCAAGCTGCATTGATCTCTTTTCCAGCTAACACTTCATTCCATGCTACACCCTCAAGCTGTCTCCTGAGCTCTTCATAATCACCCTCCTTGAAGTTCCACATATACCCTTTTCTCACAGAGGTCCTCACACTGCTGGTAACCACCCAGGTAATCACCTCATGGTCACTCTCACCAACTGGTGGATGATTTGACATCTCATTTATAATTACATCCTCTGATGAGATGATCAAATCCAAGACCCTTAATTCTTGTGTGCCCTCTGTTACATACTGTCTAAGATAGTTTTCCCTCAAAAACTCAAGCAACTCATTTTCTTTACTTCCAGTTGCAATCTCATCATTCCAGTCTATATTGCCATAATTAAAATCACCCATAATGATCACCCTTCTCTCATTTGCTTAGCTAATTTGATTATACATTTCATTATCACCAGCACCCACATTTCCTGGTCTATAACAACATCCAACCAAGTATTTTATTCCTTTCACTTCTACCTCACACCACACTGCCTCAAAACCACTGGCACTATTTCCCTCTTGCATCTCTACTTTGTATGGATATAACTCTTTCTCTATCATCAATAGCACTCCTCCCCCTCTCTTTTCACCCCCTCAGTCCTCACGAAACACATCATACCCTTCCATCTCTATTCCTGTCAGGATGTCGTCCTCTTCCAACCATGTCTCACTTATTCTGACAATCTTTGGGTGAACAGATGCAATTAGTGCAACCATTTTATCTGCCTTGTTTCTTATACTGCTAGCATTTGTATACAAACACAATAGCTCATTTCTGGATCTACAGCTAATTCCACTGATACTACCACTCACTTGATGTCATCTCTCTCTCCATGCTCGACTGGGGCCATTTCCCTTTCTGCTTCTTCATTTTAAAACTCTTTTCATTTCCAACTCTTCCCTCTTGATTCCTGGTCATCCCATTCCTTTCCTGCCCACACATGCTCACCTTCTCTTGGAGCATCCACCTTTCTCATGCTGTGTACCCCTGTCCACCCTGAGCCTCCCAGTTTCCCTGCTCCTCTTGCACACCCATTCTCTCATTTTCTATACTCATACCACTCACTTCCCCATTCATAACCACCGCTCTTCCACATCACTTCTCACTCAATCTGATTTATTCTCTTCATTCACTTCTCTACCTTCCAGCAGCAATCTCTCAAAGCGACTCGCACCATAACCACGTAAATGCAGTCCATCGCTCCCATACAGCTCACTTTGTCCCTCAAACTCATTTCACACATTAACAAACTGTACTCCTGTCTCCTCACGCATTTCAGCCAGCATATCATCATAATCCTTGCTCTCCTCCTCATTTCACCACAGTCATACCTAGGCAGCACACTAACTATCCTTCCTATCACACTATTCTCTTTTATCCTTCTAAGCTGCCTCCTGATATCCATTCTGACACACTCTTTGTCCTCTCTCAAATCATTCATACCTATTAATACTATTAACTCTTTTGCTCGCTCCTGCCTCATATCCAATGCCTCAATCACTCTACTCATTTTAGCACCTGGAAAACATACCTTGTGCATTTTATCCTCCAGCACACCTTTAATAATGGAGTTGCCATACAACGCCACTCGCTCATCTTTTGTTAACTCTTTCATTCCATCTTTATTTATTTTAATAGTTTTTACCTGAATTTTCTTAATTTCATTCTGCATCCATTTCATTTCTTGCCTCATCCAATCTAATTCAACTTCCGAATCTCGCGACACATTCAATCTTTCTAATCTCTCGACCCCCTCTTCTCACTTTCATTCATCCTTCTTTGTTTCCGTACTTTCGGTCCAACATGCGTCCAACTTTCGCTATCATTCTTCCCATTTTCACACTCATTCATCATTCTTTGTTTCTGTTCTTTCAGTCCAACATGCATCGAACGTTCGCTATCGTTCATTCTTTTTTCGCTATCATCCATTCTTTCGATTTTTTTCACTTTTGATTTTTGCATCACACCATTTCTAGTTACATTCGTTCTCTCAATTTCGTTTCCTTCCGCCACTCTCACCTCACTTGCGTCCCTTTTAACATCCGTTACGGTTTTCAAATTGCTCTTTTTCTTTTTTACTGATTTTTTAACATTTTTTTGCCTCTCTTTCTCACTATCCTTCTCTTTCAAACATGCACCCAATTTCCCCGCAACAATCTCGCTATTAACTGTCATCAATTTCATATTTGCATTCATCAATTCCTCATTCAGGTCACACTTTGCACACACCCTCCTTCCATCCTCACCAAATATCCACAAATCATTTATGTAATCGAAAGAATACATATAACAGACCTCACACTTAACGAAACGACTGAAATCTAAATAAAAGTCATGGAATGACAATGCCGCCGCCATTTTTTGCAGGTTATTAAGTCTAATAATAACAATTTCGTAATTAAGTTTTGGCAAAAAAAATCCCCGCACTAATAAAACCGGTAACGCACAACGTTTACAGCCTCTCTTACTCAAAAAATTACACATATATATTTAATTATTCCTAGAAAACTTATCCCAATCAGGAGCTCTTATATATGTCACTGTGCTTAATGTTATCCTGGATCTTCCCTGTGAAGTCAGTGAAATTGGTCTATAACTTCCTGGCTGGTCTTGAGGTTTGTTAGGCTTTAAAATTGGTATGATTGTGGCTGTCTTCCAGTCTTTTGGAGCTTTTCCTTGTTTTAGGCTATTGTTGTATAGGTGGAGTACACAGAGGAGATGGGAAGCCTTCTGAGGGGATGGTGCAGAACATCAGTAGAATGGAAGTGACGGAGGCCATGAAGAGGATGAGGAATGGAAAAGCGGTGGGCCCCGACAGAATTCCAGTGGAGGCATGGAAGGCACTGGGGGAAGAGGGAATTGACCTGCTGTGGGACCTGTTCATGAAAGTTTGCCAACAGGAAAATATACCCGAGGAATGGAGGGAAACTACTCTTGTTCCCATCTACAAGGGCAAAGGGGATGCACAAGACTGTAAAAATTACAGAGGAATAAAGTTGATGTCCCACACAATGAAGATCCTAGAAAGGGTTCTTGATGGTAGATTGAGGGAGGAGGTGGAGATTGCAAAGGAACAATTTGGCTTCATGCCTGGTAGATCAACAACAGATGCTATCTTTGGGTTACGACAGATGACGGAAAAATATTGAGAGAAACAAAGGGAGCTACATCTGGTATTTATTGATCTGGAGAAAGCATACGATAGAGTGCCAAGGCAAGAAGTCTGGAGGTGTCTGAGGGAGAAGAAGGTGCCGGAGAAATATGTCAGGTTGGTGCAGGAAATGTACAGAAATGTGAAGACAAGTGTTCGGACCTGTTTGGGACAGACAGAAAGTTTTCAAGTAACAGTTGGCTTGCATCAAGGGTCAGCATTAAGTCCGTTTCTGTTTAATATTGTGATGGAGGTGGTAACAGAGGAGGTGAGAGAAGATGCACCTTGGACAATGTTGTATGCAGATGACATCTTGCTGTGTGTAGATTCAAGAGAAGAAGCAGAGACTAAACTGGAAAGATGGAGAAAAGTACTGGAAGAGAGAGGTATGAGACTGAGCAGAAGTAAGACAGAGTATATGTGTTGCGCAGTGGGCAGTGGCCAAGAGACAGACCTGGAGCTGGAAGGAAATGTCATCAGGAAGGTGAGAGACTTCAGATACTTAGGTTCGACAGTGGAAGAAGATGGAGGAGGTGAGAAGGAAGTGGGATGCAGGATACAAGCAGGTTGGAGGAACTGGAGGGAGATGGCTGGAGTGTTATGTGATAAGAGGGTGCCGATCAATCTGAAAGGCAAAATTTATAGGACAGTAGTGAGGCCAGCTATGACATATGCTATAGAAACTGTGGCCCTGAGGAAAAATAACATTAGCAGGATGGAAGTAGCAGAGATGAGAATGCTTAGGTGGATGTGCGGTGTGACCAGAAAGGATCATCTGAGAAATGAATATGTCAGGGGAACAGTGAAAGTTACGAACTTAGGAGCGAAAATACAGGAGGCAAGGTTGAGATGGTTTGGTCATGTGATGAGGAGGGAGGACGAATATGTGGGAAGAAGGGTCATGCAGATGGATGTGCAAGGAAGGCGGAAGCGTGGGCGGCCAAAGAAGAGATGGAGGGAGCTGGTAGAAGAGGACTTGAAGATGAAGAACTTGGATGTGGTGACAGCCCAAGACAGGAAGGTGTGGAGGAGACTCATAATAAACAGTGACCCCACTTAAGTGGGAGAAGCTGCAGAAGAAGAAGAAGAAGAAGTTGTATAGGTGGAGTAGCCAATCTAGGGCTAGGGAAGGAAAATGTTTGATCACAATTCCTTCTATGTTATCTGCTCCACATGATTTATTTATATCTAGTCTCTTCAAGGCATATCTAAATTCAGAGATTGTAAATGGATCCCAAAATAATTTGTTTTTATATTTTAGGAAATTTGCAGCATTTGATTGTCTTTCCTAGTATTCATCTCTAGTTTGCTTATATTTTGAAAATGAAAGGCCAATGTATTTGCGATCTCCCTGCCTCCTATTTTGATATTTCCATCTGGATCTTTTAGTGTGTTAGTCTCATTTGCCTTTGGTAGGTCTCTTTGTAAATTAGCAGTCAGTTTTCAAAGTTTGATATCTGAGGTGTTTGGATTTAAGCTGTGGCAAAATTCTTGCCATTCTTTGTAATATATTATTTTTTTGTTTAATTTCAGCATTTATCTTATTGTACTCGATACTGGTTTCTGGAGAGCTTCCAATTTTTAAGATGTTAAATAATTCATTTTATTTAGTTATTTTACTGGCAAGTTCCTAGTGAATCTTTGTGTAGTTTGAAATAACTTTTCTCCTGTAGCCCTTTGGGATACATAAATATGAATATATATAATACAATTATTTTAATGTACACTAAAGAAATACACATAGGAAAATATTTCTTTAATATATATATATATATTTAAATATCCAGAGATATTTACTGAGTTTTTACACTGGCAAGGAATAAACCTCTTGCTTCCTAAGTGTGAGATATCAAATTAATCCTAAACTGAAATAAAATGGTTAATCAAACTTACTACTGTATTTGTAATTAAAATTAAAATAAAGGAACTATTGCATACAAACAAAGTTTGTACTTTTTTTTTGTATTTCACAGAATTCATAAGAAGAAACTAAATCACAGAAATCTCAGAGGTACACAAAATTTGCACTTGTATATGCAACCCTAAACTTTTTCAACTTTTTTTTCCAACAACATATTTCAGCATGAATCGAATAACTGCTTCCTTTAAATGTATCAGCCTCTCATAAGGTAAACTGACTTCAACTCCACTTTCTGTAAATTTCTCAATTCTTATACTTGAGTGCATGATTAGTGGTTAATTTTTCAGAAACCAGACAACTATCCTAAGCTTAAATAATTCACTATATAATATTTGTTTGTACATTTCAAGCTAAACTTTAAAGAACAATGTTTATAATGCTATCAATTTTTTTCCACTTTTTATTTCACAGATGATGCAACATCATGGGCTGTTTATGGCTGCATATCCAGCCATAAACAGCCCATGATGTTGCATATGACAGTGATGATATCATATGCGCCTCTCAGGAGCACAACCGATCAATTCTGTGAAATAAAAAGTAGAGAAAAAAGTAGTATCCTATTCCAGTTTTGTAAATATTAATATTCCATCAGCAGAACCTGTAGTATCTAAGAGAGAATATTTACAACTTTTTAAGACGAAACAGAAATTAAGAAACCCGCCCATCAATTTCAAGGTATAAGAATTAAAATATTATTAGGTATAGTTTCTGGAAAAATTCCCATGCTACTCCTCTTAAACACTATTATTATAATTACGGCTATTATAGCCTGTTTTTGTTTAGGAGTGTCCCTCATTTTAAAAATATTGGCTATAATTACTATATTTTAGGGCATTATGGGTGAGTATAGAAGGCAATTATAGCAGAATAAAGGAGGTGGAAAATGTTTGTACATACCTTGTTTTGATATTGGGATGTCTTCCAATTCCATGATCCTCCTGAAGGTTGTTTATAACGGGGGGGGGGGAGGAGAGAAGGAGGAAGGGAGCGTGGGGGGGGGTGTTTTGAGGTGGGAAAAATAAATTTGGAAACCCGGTTTTGTATTAATAATATATATATATTATTGTGTTTAAGGGCGCTTTGGGGGGGGAGGAGAGAAGGGTTTACTTGTGGGGAAACTGGGGCAGGGGAGAGCGTTAACGGGGCGCAGACCGTTTTGATCGACTAACCATCATCGGATCATTTTCGGAATGAGTGTAGAGCTATGTCATGACAGCAAGTTGAATCTGCCAAATAAGGGCATTTGTTGTCGCTAAATGGCCGGAGGCGTGGCTTAATTTGTAAGTTCTGGATCGTCCAACATTCAGAAATTAGGTAGGAGCGGTGGACGTTGATTGAATTTTCACTGCATTTTATGGCAATAGTTTCAGATATTCTAAGCACTGTTTCGTTGTCTTGTTTGTCTATGATTATTGCCTTGCCGATTTGGGGGATATGTTTCAGTTCAAGGGCATTCAAGGGCTTAAATTTTCATAAAATATTATGAAAATTTAATTAAAATCTAAATAAACAAAATATAAATATATAAAATAATAACTATTGAATTTACTTTTCACATATCAGTATCAATGCAAAATCGTTTCAATTTTCTAGCGAATTTTTTTCCGAGATGAATGATGAATATTTCGAGCCATGAATTGTCCGTGAACCGACAGATATAAGTTCTGAGAAAAATCATGAGAGTGAACAAAAAGCATCAGTGGCAAAATCATATTATAAATATAGATATTAGGTAGGAATATGACATTGTTAGTATCTGGAATGTGTGAGCAGAGTTATCTCAGCAGTAGTAGTGGTGGAGAGGCAATTGTAGCAAAGTAGATGTTTGGTTTGCACCAAAAAGGAAAACAAAAATCTAGGTAGAATGATGCAATTAGAAGTGCTTTAGAAGAACAAAATAAGATTTGACAATATTGGAGTCCTGACAGATAAGACTAATTTGGAGGAAAATTGTTGATAAGAAGTTAGTAATAATGTAAACTTTTCTTGTACCACTATCATAATATCCTGTACACCTCTTGAGGGTAGATTGAAGATGATAAATTGTCAATGAGAATGCAGTTTTATGTGAAGTAAAACTGAAATAAACCACCTGAAAAGCATGCAAAACTATATTTTGTTGGCAGAATGAAATCCAGTTTGGATTAAGCTGATTATTAAATTATTCACAGTCAAATTAAACATTTTAGTGTGTGTGCAACTGAAAAGTTTTACTATATATATATACACACACACACATACAGGTAACCCTCGTACAACACGGTACTTATACAATGCGGTTTCGATATAACGCGGTTTACAAATTGTAGTAACCCTTGTTCAACGCGATACTTATACAACAAGGTTTCGTTATAACACGGTCTACAAACTGCAGTAACCCTTTATCTTTTCATATATTTTTCACCGCACAACATAAAAATCAAATTTCATCTTCATTAAATTTGCATCCGCCTGTATCACGCATGTAGTTATAAGTAGCAAATTTATATTAGGGGAAATACCCTTTAGCATGCATGTACGTCAATTGTTTACCACATAAAGTGTTTATTGTTGAAAATTGTCTTTAAAAATCATGTATGTTAATCTCAAGCTGAGCACTTTATTTTTTGATGAGTTAAATACAATATGTAATACTTTTTTAGAGGGCTTTTGCGATGGTTGAAAACGAAATTAGTGAATTTAATTGATGGGGAAATAGATTTAAATGAGGAGGAACTGTTACAATTAATAGATGACGTCAAACCAAATGGCAGGGAAAATTCTGCCGAAGATTCTGATTGTGATGAATCTGTTAAAGAATGGCAAATATTTGTTGGATTTCTGCTCAGGACATGGACTACTTATTACTAACACCATGTTCCAACATATTGCTTCTCTCCATGTGCACAAATTCACATGGAGAGAAGAGACAAGAAATAAGAAAAGTCTCATCAACTATGTCATTGTTCATAGTGATGTTTTCTCACTTGTGCAGAACACCATAGTGTACAGACGATTTGAAATTGGAAGTGATCACTATTTAGTCTTGAGCAGATAAAATTGAATTTCATATTGAAAAGAATAACATGTAAGAAAATTTTAAAGCGAATTAAAGTTGAGCAGCTCTCAGATGTGAACTGTACACTAAAATACGCAAAGATTATTGAGGAAAAAATGAAAGAGTTTGAGAACTGGAACCAAACTTTAGAGATTCAGTGGCAAGCCTTGAAGAAAACCTTGATTGATTCAGCCAGAGAGACATGTGGTGAGGATGTCTGCAAGGATAGAAAAATCAGAACTCCATGATGGACATAGGAAGTTAAAGAGGCAGTGAAGAAAAACAAGAAAGCACATCAAAAGTTCCTGGCAAATACGTCAGCTTGCGCTCTTAGAGAATACAGAGACAAATGTAATAAATCTAAAAACTGTGTAATACTAGCTAAACAAAAGTCATGGGAGGACTTTGGCAAGAACATAGAAAATAAATATCAAGAAGGCAGCAAAATATTTTGGAGGTTGTTGAAGCAGCTTAGAAATGGAGGAAAGAGTACCGTAAAAGGAGTTAGAGATGATAAAGGTGACATGAAAACAGGAGAAAAAGATATCCTTGAAGTATGGAGTAATTACTTTGAGAAATTGCTAAATGAAACAAACAGTGATAGCACAGTGGTAAAAAACACTTAACAGGCATATAGTCAGGAATACATATCCATACTTGAAGTAGAAAAAGCCATCAAAGGTTTAAAATATGGTAAGGCAGCAGGAGTAGATGATATTCGACCAGAAATGCTGAAGTATGGTGGTATAGAAGTCTTGCAGTGGCTGCACAGCATAGTTCAGAAGGCCTGCACAGAGGGATACATTCCCGATGATTGGAGTAGAGCTCTCATAGTACCCATATATAAAAAGGGAAATAAAACTGAATGGGAGAATTACAGAGGTATTTCCCTACTGAGTGTTCCTGGTAAGATATATGCATGTATACTTGAGAAACGGTTGAGAAGAATTGTAGAAGAAAAGCTTGGTGAAGAACAAGCTGGATTCCGGCCAAATAGAGGCTGTCAGGATCAGATCTTCACTTTACGACAAATAGTGGGGAAATCATGGGAATATAACAAAGATCTCTATTTGAGTTTTGTAGATCTGGAAAAGGCATATGATAAAGTGTCAAGAGATAAGCTATTGACGCTACAGTTATATGATTCAATGGGGCATTATAATCAGACAATACTTAGCCTTTATTTGAGTTGTAAGTCAGCAGTTAGAATTGATGGAAGTACAGGAAAATGGTTTAATATTAAATCTGGTGTGAGACAAGGATGTACATTATCCCCTCTGTTATTCATCAACTATATGGATCACATTATGAAGGAAAGCGGTATTAAACATGATATCAAAATTGGAGATGTTAATGTCAGCTCTTTGCTTTATGCGAACAATGTTATACTTATCAATAAATCCACTATGAGTCTGCAAGATTCCTTGACTAAATTGAATAACTGTTGTAATAGATATGGTATGAAAGTCAGCAATAAAAAGACAAAGACAATGAAAATAGGCAAACTTGTTGAAAATGTCAACTGCACTGTGAACGGAGAACCTGTGGAACAAGCAAAACATTTCACCTACTTAGGGACGATTTTTAGTGAAGATGGTAAATTAAATATGGAAATAGGGAACAGAATCAATAAAGCTGGTATAGTAGGAAGTCAATTGAATAAATTCATAGACAGAATGGGTGAGGAAAGATTGGCAAAACAAGTGTTCTCTGCCAGGTTGGCAAGAAAATGACCCAGAGGAAGACCAAGATATAGATGGATTGATACGGTACAAAGTGCCTTAGGCGACAGAAATATAAGATTTGATAACATTGGAGTCTTGACAAGTAACAGACTGATCTGGAGGAAAATTGTAGATAGGAAGTTAGTAATGATGTAAATTTTTCATGTAGTACTATCAAAACCTGTACATCCCTTGAGGGTACATGGCAGGAATTTGATGATGATGAAATTAGCAGAAGGATTGAACTTGGCAAGAAAGTTAAGTTATTTTACAGATAATGATCCCTCAATGGAGTGCTCCGGAAAATTCATGAGACAATTGGATATTTGTTTAGCTCCATATTATGAACTTAATATTTTCAGCATAGTAGTAAGCAAGGTCTTATTACTGACTTCCTGATAACTAAACCAGCCGAAGTATGCAATGAGAATTATACAAATGATGTCCAAGAGATTTCAAGTGATGATGACGTCCAGCCACTCGTAAATAAAGAATATCTACGTTCTTTTAGTTTTGAAGACAATGATGACGATTAAAATATGCACTTTATTTTATTTTGCCTAAAACATTTATGCATTATGTGCAATGAAGTTCATGTACAATTCATAATTTTTATAAGTTTATACTATGTATTTGTTTCATAATTTATGTTTTCTTAACTTACATGAATTACCTGAAGTAAATAAAAATATATTTTTGTTGGATATGTCATTATTGTTTATATAATTTTTAAAAAAATTATATCGAACATAACTGTACTTTTTCTATGCAATCTGAGTCTCGTATAATGATTTATATAACACGGCATTTCTATAGACCTAACTTCCGCGTTATACGAGGGTTACCTGTATATATATATATAAAATACAGTGCATTTCCAGGATATTAATTTTCCCATCACAGTAAAACAATATTTGAAATATTTCTCACCCTTTCTCTAAGAATATCAATTTCATCTCTATATGCTTTTGCTGTCCTTGCATCCTGAATCAGCTCCAAGTTCTTGAGGGGAAAAAAAAAAAAAAAACATTGGAATTTTATGCAACAATCCATATATAAAGTAAATTGAAAGTTTTACTAAAATTTTCTTATGACATATTGTAATATTACAAATACTTAATGAATAATATATAAATTATATATATAACTTAATATATATTACTTAAAATATAAATGAAAGAAATCTTTAAAGCAACCTGATAGGACATGGGCATCAGGTTTCTTATAAGAACTTTTAAGAACTTCCAAAAAAAACTATTGTCCAGATATGGGAATATCAGGTTTACTGTGCATGTCAAGGATTAAATAGGTCAGACTAGGAGTTTGGTTGTATCTTTTGATAGAACTCTTCATTTGTGATTTTCTATACCCATCCTATTCTTAGAATCTTCCTGTAACAAGTTCTTTCAAATGCCAAAATTCTTTTTCTTGATTCCTTATTTATTACCCACATTTCAGATCCATACAGTACATTGCTGAAGATACATGTTACCAGTACTCTTAGTTTTATTTGCAGGCTGATCACTTCACTTTTCTAGATGTTACCCATGGCCTTCAGATTTGTTCTTCCCTTTGCAATCCTGATCTTTATTTCTATAATAAATTTAGTTTAATCCTTTATCCAAGTGTGAGCAAACAAAGTTTGCGCTTGAAAGTATCTTCAGGACTGGGGTAAGGTGGTGCAACACCAGGACAACTCCTTGCAAAGGTGGAGCAAGATACTATCACTCCTATCTCAGTATCTCTCATAATGCAAAACACATCTCCTTGCAGATACGTCTAATGTTATGCATTAAGGGAAGGGCCACTACCCAGACTAGTTTCGACCTTTATTGAGGTCTCTTCAGTGGGAGCCAGGCCCAAGTCGAGATACCAGCCAGAAGCATTAGCAAGGTCATCTCTACCTATAAGAGTTGCCAAATGGTGTGCCACCTTTTTAATAAATTACTCTGGATTTAGAGAAAGATGTTGAAAGTTTATATTTTTCACTTGGTTAGATGTAATAAATTTAGTTTAATCCTTTATCCAAGTGTGAGCAAACAAAGTTTGCGCCTGAAAGTATCTTCAGGACTGGGGTAAGGTGGTGCAACACCAGGGCAACTCCTTGCAAAGGTGGAGCAAGATACTATCACTCCTATCTCAGTATCTCCCATAATGCAAAACACATCTCCTTGCGGATATGTCTAATGTTAGTCCTGAAGATACTTTCAGGCGCAAACTTTGTTTGCTCACACTTGAATAAAGGATTAAAATAAATTTATTATATTCTAACCAAGTGAAAAATATAAACTTTCAAGATCTTTATTTCTTTTTTACAGTCCAAATCATATGTCATTTTATTTCTCAAATATGCGAATTGTTCTACATTTTCTAGATCAATTCTATCCACTTGTATCTTTTGTTTCATGATCTTCTCACTAAATACTATTGTCTTTGTTTTTTCCAAGTTCATAACAAGTCCAAATCTCTGCCTTTCCTCATTTAACAGATTCAATGTTTTTTGTATTTCTCTTTAATATTCAATAATAACAATAATAATCTGAGATTTGCAGATGACAATTCACATCCCATGTACTAATATTCCTTTTGCATCTTCCTTCATTTGATCCATTGTTCTTTCTAAATGTGCAATGAAAATGCTTGGATATTGAGTCCCCCCATGTTTAGTACCTCTGCTTGTTCTAAACCATTTCCACAAATCATCATCTACTCTATCTGCTGCAACTGCATTCTTATACACATCTTTTAATATAGCTATTAGTTTTCTATCAATTCCATAGGATTCTAGCACTGCTAATGTCACCTTCTGAAAATCAACAAAGCAAGTGTAAATGTTTTTGTTTTTCTCCTAGCTTTCTCTATTAACCACAATGTCAAAATATGTTGAATTGTAGTTCTGTCTTTTCTACATCCTGCTTGCTCGTCTGCAAGGTATGCTTCCAATTGTGTTCTCAATCTTACTGTCAATATCATCACCACCTTACCAAAGTGACTTGTCAAAGCAACTGTTCTATAATTTTTAATTCTAGCTTATTTCCTTTCTTGTATAATGTCACTAATATTGATTTCACCCATTCCTCAGGTATTTTTCCTTCTTTCCATACCATATTTTTCTTGTTGAGAGGCTTATACGCTGGTTAGACATAATAACTAATATTTAAGGAATTGACAGCGTATACTGGAAATATAGATTAAATAAACTTTAATATATACTTTCCGATATTTCGGCGAACGTTATGTTGCCATCTTCTTGGGAACTTACTAAAAAGACACGTGCACACAAGTACTAATACAACAAATGAGACTGAGGCTAGGACGCTAGCGTTTTCCTAAAGTCCTGATGATGCCCCCTGGCGGGCTATATTGGTAGTTCTTGGCCTTTGGGCTGAAGTTCTTTTGATAAAAGTTTCCCAAATTTGGGGCAGTTTCATGCATCCAAATTTGTTGAGGTTTGGCATGTTCCTAAGGGCCGAGGCTGATTCCATGAATAGTCTTTCATACTTGAACTTGCTGCGGTGTATTACTGTGGCTTTCTTCCATCTTATTCTGCGGCGAGTATCCAGAGCGTGGTCTGCAAGCCCAGAGTGGCTGTACTGGTGAAATCGGATGTAATCCTTGTGTTCTGAGATTCTGATATTTGCTGTCCTGCCTGTTTGGCCAAAGTAGGACAGTTTACAGCTGCAAGGGACCTGGTATACACCAGGTAGGTCTAGGGGAAGTGGTTGGTCTTTGGTGGAGCGGATAAGGGATGCCAGTTTTCTATGTGGTTTGTAACAAGTGGTCAAGTCATGTTTTTTTAAGATTTTATTGATTTTTTCTGAGGTGCCTCTGATGTAGGGAATAGTGATGGATTTAGAGTAATCTTTTTTGTGAGGGGGAGGGGTGGTGGGTTGTGGATAACTGGGTTAAGTATTTTTTGGATTTTTTGGAGGGGTAGCCGTTGGCTGAGAAAGTGTCACGGATGTGATTTAGTTCAGAGGTTAGGGCTTGATCATTAGAACAGATTATTTTTGCCCTGTTGAATAATGTTTTAATAACTCCATATTGTTGTGAGGGGGGGGGGGATTGTTGGTGAATGTATCTGCCTGTATGGGTGGGTTTTCTATAAACTGAGAAAACCAAGGTTCCATCAGGTTGGCAGGTGACTAGTGTGTCTAGAAAGGGGAGGTTATTGTTTTCCTCTTTTTCCAGGGTGAATTTGATTCTAGGGTGTTGGTTGTTCAAGTGTGTTAGGAAGGAGAGGAGCGAATCCGGGCCATGTGGCCAAATAGCGAAAACATCATCAACATAGCGAAGCCATATGGTAGGTTTTTGTGGGGCTGAGTTTAAGGCTTTCTCTTCAAACATCTCCATGAAAAAGTTGGCCAAGGGTGGGGAAAGTGGTGAACCCATGGCTGTCCCCTCTATCTGTTTGTAGAATTTTTCCTGCCAAACGAAATAGCCTGAGTTCATTGTAAACTGAAATAGGGCTGAGATATCGGGAGGAAATTTAGCTTGGATTAGCTCTAAGGTTTCTTTAAGAGGGACATTCGTGAATAGGGAGGAGACATCAAAACTGACCATTATGTCATTGTGTTGGAGTGTAAGGTTTTCTATACTGGCTTTGAAGTGGGCTGAGTTTTTTATGTGTGATGGTGTATTACCAGTATAGTGTGAGAGTGCTTTGGCTAAATGCTTGGCTAGATTGTAAGTGGGGGAATCAATGCCATCCACTATGGGACGTAATGGCACATTTTCTTTGTGTATTTTTGGGAGCCCATATATGCGGGGGGGTCTAGAGTTACATGGTTTTAGTCTGTTGGTAATCTCCACAGGCCAAGAAGTGACCTTCTTAAGGAGCCTATGGAGTTTTCTAATTTGTGCGCTGGTGGGATTGTAATCAATGGGGAGGTAAGTGGAGCGATCTAATAATAAAGCCTTGAGCTTACCTGTGTAGTCTTTAAGATTGAGTACCACAGTGGCGTTCCCCTTATCCGCTTTGGTGATCACTATTTTTTTGTTTCTCTTCAATTCTTGTAGTGCCTTGTATTCACTAATGGATATGTTGGATTTTGGAGGTTTTGCTTTATTGAGAACACAGGCTACATCCAATCTAATGTCGTTGGCGATGTGGGTTGGAAGTTGGCGAATCCCGCGTTCAATTTGAATCATTAATTCCTCGGCCGGTAATTTCCTAGGAGCAATGGCGAAGTTGTGACCACGTGACAGAGCGTGGATTGCTTCTGGCTTTAAGGTAGCTGACGATAGGTTAACAACAGTGTTGGTTTGTAGTTTCGACGCCGAGTTCTTTGTTAATTTATCAAACTTGTTGATATGTCGGCTTCGTACTCGTTCAAATTCTTTTTTAGCTGCCGTACACGAGACGTCATGTAGGACCGACCAAAGCTCGTGATTCAGCGTATGTGAAAGCTCGTTTTCCAACGTTGCTGAAGCGCTGTTTATATCGGCTAGGGAACCGCGTGTAGTGGTAATTTGTTCCCGAAGTAATGCCTGGCTAGCGCGGTTGTAAATACGGA
This sequence comes from Typopeltis vanoorti, assembly GCF_054136105.1. Taxonomy (NCBI): domain Eukaryota; kingdom Metazoa; phylum Arthropoda; class Arachnida; order Uropygi; family Thelyphonidae; genus Typopeltis; species Typopeltis vanoorti. Next base: position 93,559,666 of record NC_143569.1, on the reverse strand, counting down.
GAGCTTTCTGTGAGATGAAGGAACATGCCAAACCTCAACAAATTTGGATGCATGAAACTGCCCCAAATTTGGGAAACTTTTATCAAAAGAACTTCAGCCCAAAGGCCAAGAACTACCAATATAGCCCGCCAGGGGGCACCATCAGGACTTTAGGAAAACGCTAGCGTCCTAGCCTCAGTCTCATTTGTTGTATTAGTACTTGTGTGCACGTGTCTTTTTAGTAAGTTCCCAAGAAGATGGCAACGTAACGTTCGCCGAAATATCGGAAAGTGTATATTAAAGTTTATTTAATCTATATTTCCAGTATACGATGTCAATTCCTTAAATATTAGTTATTATGTCTAACCAGCGTATAAGCCTCTCAACAAGAATAATGATCATCCACGGAGATCTCTTCGCACGCAAGGCCCGCCATTACGGCAAACTGAGGCTGAAATTATCCAGACAACTTAACCGTCTGGCATTCCTAAAACGCTGCCGGGATAATCATGTCATCCCGAACTGTGTTAAATTCAAACACCGCTTCATCTCACAGAAAGCTCTCCGTATTTACAACCACGCTAGCCAGGCATTACTTCGGGAACAAATTACTGCTACACGCGGTTCCCTAGCCGATATAAACAGCGCTTTAGCAACGTTGGAAAACGAGCTTTCACATACGCTGAATCACGAGCTTTGGTCGGTCCTACATGACGTCTCGTGTACGGCAGCTAAAAAAGAATTTGAAAGAGTACGAAGCCGACATATCAACAAGTTTGATAAATTAACAAAGAACTCGGCGTTGAAACTACAAACCAACACTGTTGTTAACCTATCGTCAGCTACCTTAAAGCCAGAAGCAATCCACGCTCTGTCACGTGGTCACAACTTCGCCATTGCTCCTAGGAAATTACCGGCCGAGGAATTAATGATTCAAATTGAACGCGGGATTCGCCAACTTCCAACCCACATCGCCAACGACATTAGATTGGATGTAGCCTGTGTTCTCAATAAAGCAAAACCTCCAAAATCCAACATATCCATTAGTGAATACAAGGCACTACAAGAATTGAAGAGAAACAAAAAAATAGTGATCACCAAAGCGGATAAGGGGAACGCCACTGTGGTACTCAATCTTAAAGACTACACAGGTAAGCTCAAGGCTTTATTATTAGATCGCTCCACTTACCTCCCCATTGATTACAATCCCACCAGCTCACAAATTAGAAAACTCCATAGGCTCCTTAAGAAGGTCACTTCTTGGCCTGTGGAGATTACCAACAGACTAAAACCCTATAACTCTAGACCCCCCCGCATATATGGGCTCCCAAAAATACACAAAGAAAATGTGCCATTGCGTCCCATAGTGGATGGCATTGATTCCCCCACTTACAAACTAGCCAAGCATTTAGCCAAAGCGCTCTCACACTATACTGGCAATGCACCATCACACATAAAAAACTCAGCCCACTTCAAAGCCAGTATAGAAAACCTTACACTCCAACACAATGACATAATCAGTTTTGATGTCTCCTCCCTATTCACGAATGTCCCTCTTAAAGAAACCTTAGAGCTAATCCAAGCTAAATTTCCTCCCGATATCTCAGCCCTATTTCAGTTTACAATGAACTCAGGCTATTTCGTTTGGCAGGAAAAATTCTACAAACAGATAGAGGGGACAGCCATGGGTTCACCACTTTCCCCACCCTTGGCCAACTTTTTCATGGAGATGTTTGAAGAGAAAGCCTTAAACTCAGCCCCACAAAAACCTACCATATGGCTTCGCTATGTTGATGATGTTTTCGCTATTTGGCCACATGGCCCGGATTCGCTCCTCTCCTTCCTAACACACTTGAACAACCAACACCCTAGAATCAAATTCACCCTGGAAAAAGAGGAAAACAATAACCTCCCCTTCCTAGACACACTAGTCACCCGCCAACCTGATGGAACCTTGGTTTTCTCAGTTTATAGAAAACCCACCCATACAGGCAGATACATTCACCAACAATCCCCCCCCCCCCTCACAACAATATGGAGTTATTAAAACATTATTCAACAGGGCAAAAATAATCTGTTCTAATGATCAAGCCCTAACCTCTGAACTAAATCACATCCGTGACACTTTCTCAGCCAACGGCTACCCCTCCAAAAAATCCAAAAAATACTTAACCCAGTTATCCACAACCCACCACCCCCTCCCCCCTCACAAAAAAGATTACTCTAAATCCATCACTATTCCCTACATCAGAGGCACCTCAGAAAAAATCAATAAAATCTTAAAAAAACATGACTTGACCACTTGTTACAAACCACATAGAAAACTGGCATCCCTTATCCGCTCCACCAAAGACCAACCACTTCCCCTAGACCTACCTGGTGTATACCAGGTCCCTTGCAGCTGTAAACTGTCCTACTTTGGCCAAACAGGCAGGACAGCAAATATCAGAATCTCAGAACACAAGGATTACATCCGATTTCACCAGTACAGCCACTCTGGGCTTGCAGACCACGCTCTGGATACTCGCCACAGAATAAGATGGAAGAAAGCCACAGTAATACACCGCAGCAAGTTCAAGTATGAAAGACTATTCATGGAATCAGCCTCGGCCCTTAGGAACATGCCAAACCTCAACAAATTTGGATGCATGAAACTGCCCCAAATTTGGGAAACTTTTATCAAAAGAACTTCAGCCCAAAGGCCAAGAACTACCAATATAGTCCGCCGGGGGGGGCACCATCAGGACTTTAGGAAAACGCTAGCATCCTAGCCTCAGTCTCATTTGTTGTATTAGTACTTGTGTGCACGTGTCTTTTTAGTAAGTTCCCAAGAAGATGGCAACGTAACGTTCGCCGAAATATCGGAAAGTGTATATTAAAGTTTATTTAATCTATATTTCCAGTATACGCTGTCAATTCCTTAAATATTAGTTACCATACCATATTGTTAGATCTGAAACAGGCGACCTCACTCTAAATGAGGTCACCTTTCCAGAGTCTAACAGAAGATATCCATAAATGAGCATACTTATCATTTGGCACAATTTAACTATGTCTTAAAAGAAATAACAATTGGCAAATTAGAATAGGAACTGTTTGTATTGTAGTAAGTGTGTTTATACTTTAATGTAACTGTAAGTCGACAAAAAGGGCTCACATGAGAGTAATTATCAGTGAACAATTTCTACACGTGAAAGAATGCCAATAATTCGGTAAGAAGGGGCAAAGGTCGCCCAATACTACAATAGCAACGTAAGCATCCGTGGGTACTACCTCTAAGAAAACATCAAGATGCATGCATTCCCGGAATTGGAAAGCCCCGTATGAGGATCGGTGAAGTCAGCCAGTCAGGGACGAATCGGAAGGGCAAAAGGAGAGATCAAACTCGGAAAGGTGGCGCTCTTGGGGAGGATATAAAACCTGCAACACAGAATTGAACCCCCCCCCCCCCCGTTTTGTTTGTTCCTGTATTCTCACCGTGTGCTTTGAGTGGTCATAATGATTCGGTTCTTATCATTAAGAGCTGATCTCCAAGAAATCCCAGTATGGCACCACCACAGAACACAGCAAATCTTGTCGGTAAGGAATAGCATCAACATAAATCCTTAGTAAAGAAACCGAGCACCCGATCCAGGGAGAGCACGTGATTCCCACGTGGCAACAGAACTTCGTAAGAAGGAAGGACGGAGAAAATCCCGAAAGAACCTAAAATAGTGTAGATAAGTACTTTCACATATTCTAGCCCTTTAGAGAACTTGACTAACAGAAACGGAAGAAAGTGTAACTCGAAATTTTGATAAGGATAAGCATGAAGAATTATTATATGTGTGAATGACTCTATACCATTAGACTGAATTCTAAGAACTATTAACTTACTTGAAATTCTGTCGTGACCTACTTGAGGGAGATTAATAATGTGTCAAATACTTAGCTGGCTCCTATTAAGTAAACTAAATATTTGATAAATTAAAAGAATAGTGTTGTAGAGATTAAGAAACCGATGTTTATCTAAGAATGAGAAAGTGAGAGAAACGTAAAAGTTTTAAACTAGCATTAATATCAATTTTGTCTTTGTATTGCAATTAATTATGAATTCATTAAATTTATTTGTTACCTTCCATGCTTGCTTTTCTGACCATGTTGACTAACCTAGACCCTTCATAAAAATACAAACCTGGTGATCATATACGTGTGCGGGGATATCCTAAGTAAGAAAAGAAAGGGGGCACGACTGCAAACAAACAAAAGGAAAACCTACGGCTTCTGATTTCAAGCGAATTATATTAGTAGCATCTGATGCTCTAATATAATTTTATTTCCTGCCTAAAGCCCAGGCTGGCGCAGGAAATAAATTTGTCTGAGCAAATGTGGATGACTTATAGACATCAGGGAATAGGTATTTTCTGGGGGGCCCAACATTTAGAAATCGTCAGATAAGCAATAAGATCATATACTCAGTGTTAGGCAGATTTAGGGATATATAAGGGTTAAAGATAGCAGACAGAGGCCAACATATATAATAAGGTAAGGGAAGTGGTAGTGATCATTAAATCAAGATAGCATTATACAAATGAGAAATAAAAACCAGACACATAATATTACATAGTTGGTGCATTTCAGTAACCATATTTTCGCCACCACATTTAATCATTTCATCAGTGATGTTATCATTACCAGGCCTCTTGTTGTGTTTTAGCCAGCCTCTCTCTTTTTCTATCTCTCCTCTTAAAATGTCCACATCATACTCATTACCTGGTGGTGATATCTGCTTTAATTCTTCAATCAGTTTCCCAACACTATCTAAATCTAGTTTTTCTTCATATACCTCACTACATTATCTTGTACACTGTTGTACAATTTTATCTTTATTCATCAATAGTTTGCCTTTTTCATCTTTAATTGTGGTCTGTTTTGGTTGCCACCTTCTCTTAATGGTTCTAATCATTTTGTACACCGTGCTAGTTTTATGCTCTCCATAGTACTGTTGTACTGTTCTATATTATTGCAATGGGCTTCTAACCATTTCATCTTATTCATTCTAACTGTTTTTTCACCTCATTACACTTTCTTCTATATTGCTCCTCTATTTGTTTTGATGTATCCCTTCTTATCTTCAACATTCTCTTCTCCTGTACTAACTTCAGTGTTTCTTGTCCAATCAACTTCTTCATCTTCTCTTTTTCTGGTACTGTTTCTTCAAATGCATCTTCTATTGCCTTCATTACTCCTTTCACTCTTAGATTCGATTTTTTTTCTTTGTCCACACTTTTAAGTTTCTCTTCTAACACTATCCTGTACCTTCTTCCTATTTCTGCTTCACTTATTCTTGCTGTATCTCTTTGTTTCTGATGATGGGGTTTATATTTTCTTTTTAATTTCAACTTGATGTTTGTAATCACTAAACTATGATCCGAATCTATATCCGTTCCTTGAAAAGTTCAACACTGCTGTACTGATGTTATCCATCTTCTTTTAATTATAATCATATTGATCATGTTCTTGGTTTTCCCATCATTAGATTGCCACATCATTTTCTGCACTCCTTTTGCTAAAATCTTGTGTTACAGATCATCATTTCAAGGTCCACAGCAAATTCTAACGTTCTTTCACTTCGTTCATTTCTTTCTCTGAAACCATATTTTCCCATGACGCTTTCATAACCATCATTATCTATTCCAAATTTGCCATTCCAATCTCCTTCAATAATGAGTACATCTTGCTTTGGTGTTGTTTCTATTGTCTCTGTCAGATCTTTGTAAAATAAGTCAATATCCTCATCTGTGCTGTCAGATGTGGGCATCAATAGTCAATATATCAATAGTCCAGATATATTAAATGGTTTTGTTTGAAATCTTTCTACTATGATTCGTTCATTGACTGTTTGTAGCCTAACAGTGCCTTTCTAGCTTTTTTGTTAAGAAGGAAACCAATTCCTGCTTCGTGTCATGCTCTGACTATATGACTTCACATCCATTTATCTCTCCTTGCATCCCATTTATCACATCTCTGCCAGTCCTAGTATATCACACCAATATGTCTTCATTTCCTCGTAAAATGTCTGTACATTCCATGTTCCTACTGATAATAGTTCTGTTAGTTTCAGTATCCCACTTTTTCAATCCAACCCTGATTGCTCGATTGGTATCTTGGACCTTGTCCACCTGGACAATGTCCAAGCTGGCATGTTTTAGATGTTTTAGCTGTTGATCATATAGGCATCAGATAAGACAGGCCGATGGAAATATGCTATATCACATTAAAAACGGAACAATATTCAAATATTTGAACAGGCAGAAAAAACAGCAGGAGTACTATATAGCAACACTTTAAAAATGACACTAATAAACTTAATAAAACAAAAAATAATAAATTAAAAAATTGATAACATTATGAAAATGAAATGCTAGCACTGAATGTCGTAATATTTAATAATAGTTTGCTCCGAGTGCAAAAACAATAATATCACTGTAAAATTCCTTTAATTATAATGTGAACTGCAAGTTTTTGTTTCTCATCCCTATATTTTTTACAACCCAAGAATCCACATCTATTCCACTTCAAAAAAACCCAAGGAATGTCACATAACAAATTAAATTTCCATATACAGTATTGTGCACCCTAAACTCTGCTTACCAGAGCTTGCATTCCTAAGATAATACTCATTTTTCAGTCATTAGAAACACCATAAGCTGATCAGTAGAGCAGAGAAAATGTTATGTATAGTAAATCTATACAATGTTGCATCTAACTAGAAAATTAATGTCCTATCCAGTTAAATATTTTACTGCTAGTCTGCTGAAAACAGAATTCATTATATGACTAATGACAGGATAACACACTCATTACTATATTTCAAAATAACATACGAGGGTGTGCTGAAAAGCTGTGATAATCACCATGAAGGAATTGAGATAGAGCCATGTAACTTTCACATTATTTTGCATATTCCCCACAAAGTGTTATACACTTGTAATAAAGCTGCTGCATCATTTGCAATTGTCTGAGGGAAAAAAAGTCTCATGTTGCACAAACCAGTCCTCAGCTGCAGATATGACTTCATCATCTGTGGAAAATTTTGTTTCTTTAAATTTGGGAGTAGGAAATACTCAGATGGGGCCAGGTCTGGTGAATAGGGTGGGTGAGGCAGACATTGAAAGTCTAAGTTGTATATTGTTTGCTGGGTTTCATGAGCAGTGTGAGCATGTGCATTGTCCTGCAAAAGCAACACGCCTCTGCTCAGTTTCCTGTGGTGGTTTTTCTTCAGTACCTCCTTCAATTCCTTCAGAGCTGTTGAATTAACTGCTGCTGTAACAGTTTCATCTTTTTTTTTCTTTTCTTTTTTTTTTTGAGGTAATTAATAAGGATTACACCATCCATATCCCAAAATACAATGCAAAGAACCTTCCCTGCTGACTTTTGGGTTCAGAACTTCTTGGAGAATCATATGTCTCCACTCCACTGACTGTTGTTTGGTCTCTGGGTCATAGTGATGAAGCCATGTTTCATCAACAGTCACAATCTTCTTCTTTGGTGCATCAATCCGAAGATTGGTAAATATAACAGCACATCACAACATCCTGTCTTGTGACTTGCTTTTTATCTCTTCATAACTCTTAGTGCCAGTTAGCATCATTATGTCATTTATATATGAAATTCTTGGTCTGCCTCGTGGCCTCTTTCCTTCTACTGTCCTCCATTATTTCTGTAATCAGTCCCCCATGCCTCAAATGGTGTCTAATTAGGCTTTTTCTTCTCTTATTGATGTGTTTCATTAATGACCGCTCTTCATGAACTATATTCAGAACTTCTTCATTACTTTTCTTTTCTGTCCAACTAAATTTCATCATCTTTCTCCAGCACCAAAGTTCAAATGCCTCCAACTTTTACATGTCTTGTTTTGATAGAGTCCAGGCCTCACAACCATATAATGCAATGCTCCATATGTATATTTTCACTAGCCTTTTTTTGAGCTGGATGCTAAGTCCTTTACTGGTAAAAATGTTTCTTCTGTTTTAGAATGCTTTTTTGGCTAGGATTATTCGTGCTTTAATATCTGATTGGTTTCTTCCATCTTCTGTGATAAGACTTCCAAGATATTTAAAAGAGGATACCTGTTGTAATAGGTTATTATTTATTTCCAGGTTTATTTTCATTGGATTTGCTTGACTTGTAATTAATAATTTTGTTTTCTTATAATTAATTTTTAGGTTGTAATGTGTGCAGATTTCTTTCATCTTTGTTAGGGTGGCTTTCAGTTTGTTTTCGTTATCAGCTAAAACTGCTACATCATCTGCAAACCGTAGCCAGTTAATATCAATTCCATTTATCTTAATTCCAGTTTCTATTAGTTCTTTCAGTTTATTTATTGCATCTTCAATGTACAGGTTAAACAATATGGATTCAGAGCACCCCTGTCTTACACCTCTACGTATTTTTGCTACTGCAGTTTTTGTTGTATTGCTGGCTGCTTCTATTAGGGCTTCTTGATGCTTGTAAAGATTAAATATGAGCCTTCTATCTCTCCAATCTACCTTTATTGTTTTTAGGAGGTGAAACATTTGATTCCCGTTAATACTATCGAAAGCTTTCTCCAAGTCAAGAAAGACTATCAGAGTATTTTGATTCTTCTCCAATCTTCTTTCAATAACTGTTCTTAGAGTTAGGATTGCTTCTCTTGTCCCCTGCTGTTTCCTGAATCCAAACTGGTCATTACCAACATATTCTTCAACCTTCTTTGTTAGTCTTTTTTGTATAATTTTGAGTAGTATTTTCGAAGCATGTAATATTAAGCTTATTGTTCGATGATTTTCACACTTGTTTGCATTATTTATTTTAGGAATGGGTATGATAGAGTATTGTGTAAAATCTTTTGGGATGATCCCCATTTCATAAATAACCTTTATGATCTTGAAAAGGTATGACTTAGTTATGTTTCCTGAGTATTTTATTAATTCTGAAGGGATGTTATCAGTGCCTGGTGCCTTGTTGGCTGACAGTTCATTCAGTGCCCATTCAAATTCATCTTTTAATATAGTTGGACCAATTTCTTCCACATCAAGTCTTGTTTCATCTTCTATAGCCTTGGCATCTAGATCTTTTCCACTATATAGGTCTTCTAAGTACTCCTTCCATCTTTCCGAAATTTCTTCCTTATCTATAAGTATGTTCCCCCCTGTTTATTTTTGATAATTGTACTTCTTGTCTTGTTTTGCTGGCTTATTCCTTTTATAATGTTAAAAGCTTTATCGATGCTTCAAGTCTTTGTTAGATCTTCTATTTCTTTACATTTCTCTTATACCAGTCACAATATGTATACCAGTCACTAGTAACAGTCACAATATGAGCCAAAAAATTTGCACTTGTTTCTCAAAAATGATGAAGAGAGAAGCAGTAAAATTTGAAAAAGAGTAGAAGAGGCAATAGGGCCATACCGTCGGTTGTATGAAAAAAAGAAACAAAATGCTCGCCAAACTACGTTAGCTCAATTCTTTGTTAAGAAGTAGAATAATAAATTTATATTCTGAATATGTTTTATTGTCTTTCAGCTTCATGGTTTTCCTTTATCTAGACCCTGAGACATATCCTAATTCTTTTATAAAAAAAAAATTAAGGGTCAAAGAAGAAATCTGAGGAACGAATTATACATTTTCCCATAGGTTAATGCGCCTGTTTTAAAGAATGCATTAGGCGCACTAATCGAGGGATTGCTGTATTACAATTTGATGAAACATGGGGGTTAAAGGGTTTAAGATATGTTTTTTCCTTGTAGTGATATAAATTGCTTTAATATCATTTTTTGTTCTAGGAGTTTCAGAACTTCTGATCCCCCCCCCCCCCCATTAGGATTGCCATCTTTTGGTAAGTCCAAAGAGGGACACACTTATCAAATATGAGTCTTCCTCTCCTCTAAATGCATAAAATGAAAAAACCAAAGTTGAATATGTAATTCTAACCTTATAAAAAATTAAAAGTTTGAATACATTGGTACCGGTATTAGTGATTTAATAATATTTGTATTTTAAATATATAAGTTGTCTTGCGTAGGTGTAATTCGGGACGCTGAAAATTTTATTAAAATTCGGGATGTCCCGCCTAATTCGGGACAGGTGGCAACCCTACGCCCTATATATGTATACTAAAAGAAAATCTGTTTTGCTTTCAGTTTTTAAGGATTTTAAACCTTGAGCTAGAGAGAACTAGATATAAACTTAAATTTCTACATAATAGAAAAGCAGAAAACATTGCCCCATACTCATTAATAGTCTCTAATATCAGTGGATATGCAAGCAGATGCTGAGTTCTGCAGGATCTTCTTCCAACTGATAAGTGGTCAATGAGTTCTGCCATATCAGAGCTAGTGATGAATGAGAAACAGATATTGTGATGGTTGTTATTTTTTTCTTTCTTCTGTTGCTATACATTTGTATTGTTATTTACTGATGGTATATCACAGTTGCTTTGCTCCACTTATATCAGGTGGAAGGATATTTGTATATTAATTAAAATCAGCTTGTGAGAAGACTAATTTTTGTGGGGGTCATGGAAGGTCAAAAGACATGCAAGAATTGGTCCGAGTGATTAGCGTTTTGTTACATAGATGGTGGCAAAAATTTAAATGGAAATTGATGGCAATGGTTTTTTTAAAACAAATTTTGAGGGATTGCTAGTAGTGGGTGGCAATTAGATTCAGGAAACTAGCTCCTGCTAGTTTCCTGAATCTAATCATCTGGAAAACTTTCTTCACTGACTGATGATATCAATGAATAAAAAGAATTAAAACAATCTTTTGTATGGAGGGAAGAAAGGGGCATGGCAAAATGGAAGTGGAATTTACACATTTGCTAAGAAATAATTACCTTATAGAGGGGACTAGGGGATTAAGTGTACTGGATCTAGAAATAGCATCAGAAGATATATCCATAACCAAGATGGATACCCAGCCTCCAATCAGAGAAAGAGTGACCATGCAGTCTTGTTCTGAGAAGTTTGATAAACATGTGGAATTCTTTGTCGAGAATGTGTTTATGTTGAACAATACAGATAGTAATTATGACCAACTTATGAGGCATCTTGGAGCAGTATCATGGCTTGAAAGGCTACAAGGAAAAATGTCAGTAGTGCATAGGAAGTGGTCAGAGATTGTTTCGAGAGAAGCAGTATCAGATTGCATACCCAAGGTTAGGAGGATAAACCAAGTGGGGATTAAGTAGATGATAAAGCAAGAGCTGAAAAAGAAAGAAAACGCTGTGGAAGGAAAATGAAGAAAAAGATGATCAGAACTCATGAGCAGTACAAAGTGCAAGTAAGAAGGGTGACTAGTATGGTAAGAAAGGTCAAATCAGATTATAAGAGAAAGTTAGGCCAAAGTAAATCCAAAAGATCATGTTGGAGGCTTAATGGATTTTTTACAACACTCAAAAAGAATTAAAATAGAATTTAATACTTCCTATATTTCGTCCTAGTCACTAAGACATCTACAGGGATTACAAAAACAATTAATGTAACATATACACAAATAACAAACAATACTAAGCCCAACCACGTGGGTGACACTAAAGTCCTATCTAGGTAGAGCGCCCTCTAAGGGCAGTAGTAGGTGGCCTGGAATGTAAGGTGGGAACTCTGGTGATGAGTGTTTCCCAAATCTTCGGAAGCTTAATGCAACCGTATTTATTGAGATTTGGTTGGTTTTTGAGAGCTGCCGCTGCTTCTAAGAAAAGTCTCTCTTTCTTGAATTTGCTGTGGTGGAGCATGGTGGTTTCTTCCATGATACCCTGTGGGTGGTGTCCAAAACATGGTCAGCCAAGCCTGAATGGCCATAGTTGTGTTTGAAGATGTAAGACTTGTGTTCCTCTAGGCGGATGGATGCTGATCTGCCTGTCTGTCCAAAGTACGCCAGCTTACAGGAACAGGGTACTTTGTAAACTCCAGGCAGAGAGAGAGGAGGGAGTTGATCTTTCGTAGAACGGATAAGGGTAGCAAGTTTGCAGTGGGGCTTATTTGCTGTGTGTAGGTTGTACTGTTTTAGTATCTTGGCTATTTTTTCGGATGTGTCATGGATGAAGGGTATGGTGATGGCATTTTTAAAATCTTGTTGACGAGAAGGACGAGGAATGGGGGAGGAGTTGATTATTTTTTTGATACTGTGATCGCTGTAGCCATTGGAGAGGAAAGTGCTGTGTATGTGGTTAAGCTCAGTAGTGAGGGCGGTTCCACTGGAACAAAGATTGTGGACTCTCTTGGTAAGAGTTTTAATAATGCCATATTGTTGAGAGGGGTGGTGGTGGGAGAGTTTGTGAATGTATCTGCCTGTGTGTGTGGGTTTTCTGTATACGGTGAAGGTAAGTGTATCATTAGGCAGGCGTGTGACTAAGGTGTCTAGGAAGGGTAAACAATTGTTCTTTTCCTTTTCCATAGTGAACTGGATTCTTGGATGTAGACTATTGAGATGACTGAGGAAGGAGTCTAACGTGTCTGGGCCATGAGGCCAAATAGAGAACACATCATCTACATATCTTAGCCAGATAGAAGGTTTGAGTGGGGCTGAGTCTATGGCTCGTTTTTCAAAATCTTCCATATAGAAATTGGCAGGGGGGGTGAGAGGGGGGAACCCATGGCAGTTACCTCTATTTGCTTGTAGATTTTGTTGTTCCAAGAGAAATACCCAGAATTAATGGCAAAGGAAAAGAGATCTAAGATGTCAGAGGGAAAAACGTTTTCTAAGAGAGATAAGGTGTCAATTAAGGGAATATTGGTAAACAAAGAGGAGATATCAAAGCTTACCAATATGTCTGTCTTATTCAAGGTTATTTCTGTGAGGGCTTTAAAGTGGGTCGAGTTTTTTATATAGGAAGGGGACCTTCCGGTGAGGGGGATCAGAGAGTTGGCCAGCTGTTTAGATAGTCTATAGCAAGGTGCATTGGTGGCATCTACTATAGGCCTGAGTGGGGAATTGGGTTTATGGATTTTTGGTAAACCGTATATTCGGGGGGGACGGGAGCGGAAGGGTTTAAGTTTTTTCGTGACGTCAGGGGGCCAGGAAGATACTTTTTTGAGTAAAATTTTTAGCTTCTTAACTTGTGTTTTTGTGGGGTCGTGTTCTAGCGGGATGTAGGTAGCATGATTGCGAAGGATAATGTTCATTTTATGATTGTATTCACTGGTATTAAGAACGACTGTGGCATTACCCTTATCCGCTCTGGTGATGACGATACTTTTTTCTTTATGTAGTTTCAGGAGAGCTGTGCGACGTGGTTGGGCTTAGTATTGTTTGTTATTTGTGTATATGTTACATTAATTGTTTTGTAATCCCTGTAGATGTCCTAGTGACTAGGACGAAATATAGGAAGTATTAAATTCTATTTTAATTCTTTTTGAGTGTTGTAAAAAATCCATTAAGCCTCCAACATGATGTCCTCACAGCACTTAAGCCTCTACACACGTAAATCCAAAAGAGTTTTTTCATTATGTAGCAAGTAAAAGGAAAAATGACTATGGTAGGATGACTTTAATCAATGCTGGTGGAGGAAGATGACAGAGGTAAAAGAAATTGTTGAGTTATCATTTTGCAAAGGCGTATCATTGAGGTGGAGATTTTCCAGCTAAACATGTGACAGGCGATTGCCAAAATTGAGATAAATGAACAGGAGGTGTTTAGTATATTGAAAAATATCAATCTGAATAAAGCAGTGGGACTGGATGACATCATAGTCCATGTACTACATGAAGGTGCAAAAGAACTGCCATTGCCTCTGATGAAGTTGTTTAATTTAAGTCTCAACTCTGGCAAGTTTTCAAGGAAGAATGGAAAGAGGGCAAGTTCCATTACATAAAGGTGGCTAACAGAAGTAGCAAACTACAGACCAATTAATATATCAGGAGTGCAAGTATTTGAAAAGTTGGTTAAAAATAAAATCCAATAGTGGGTAGACAGGCATACGATACTCTATAATGGGCAGGATGGCTGTGTAAAGGATAGGTCCTGTCTAATTTATTCACATTTTAAAATAAGTGACAGCAGAACTGGATAAAGGAAATGGCTACACCATGATACTGCTGGACTTTGCAAAGACACTGACAGAATACTACATGGAAAACCATTACAAAAGTTGAAGCAAATGGGAATGTATATGAAGACTGTAGCATGGATAGTGGAGTAGCTGAAAGACAGACACCAGAGAGTAGTATACGGTGGGGTGGTATAGAGAATGAGGGCGACTAGTGGAGTACCTGTGTTACGTACTATGGCCACTACTCTGCAATTTGTGTAGCAATGATATAGGGAAAGATATAAGTTGGTGTGTGTGTGGAGACAGAGAGTTGTAGAGTAGGTCCCCTCCCTTGATGAGTCTTTGGACTCCCTGGAGGTGTCACGTAATAATAATAATATCCAAATTCAGGAAGGTAAAATGGGTAGGAGTGAAATGGATGAATAGTATCAGTACGCATGATCCGCAAAAAAAAAAAAAAGTTGAGGGGTGGGTGGGATGGTCAGAAGAATGGTGATCAGCTAACTCACAAGCAGTACAATAATCAGGCTCCAAGGAGACCAACATTTTATTTTATTTATTTTTATTTTTTTAATATTTATCCCACAAACAAATACACACAATATCAGTGCCATGGGCATGAGGTGCAGATAAATAATGGTTGAGAAAGAAAAAACCTATTGACATTCTTCTTAAAGAGCTGTAGGTTGAAATTGTTGCAAAACACATAAGGAAGGCAGTTCCAGAGAACAGAGGTAGATGGAGTAAATAAGGAAGAGGAGAAGCAGGTTTGATTAGTTTGCAGTTGTATTGTAAAGGGATGTTGGACAGCAGCTGCTCTTGTTTTAACAGGCCTGACAGCAATTGGAAAAATGATGTCTGCTGATTCACTGAAACAGTCACCATGGAAGTACCTTCCTACAGGTACTTCCATGGGAAGGGTCATCTATGAGCCGAATTGCTCTCCTCTGGAGAGCATCAAGAATTTTCAAGGAGGTTTTAGGTGCATCACTCCAAATGTGTGTACAGTATTCTAAGAATCAGTAAATTTGGGATTTATATAGGATTAGTAGCTGGAAAGGTAGGGGCAGGTTAGGCGACAGGTTTGTTGGGAGTGGTACTAACAAGAAATCACATCTAAGTAACACGCGGACCTTGCATAGGAAGCGGGAATAACGCGTAGTGAAAGAAAGAAAGTAGCTGGGAAGGTGTAAAATAGCTTCTTGAGTGAAAAAGAATGTATAGTTTTTTAGAAGCTGAGGAAGCTACTGATGTGATGTGATAAGAGAGGTTAGAGGTAAATGTTGGTCCAAAGAGAGAGAGAGTGTTCTTAACTGGGTGGTGATGTGTGTATTACTGAGGATGAGGGAAGCTGAGATCCTTCTGTGAGAGAAAAGGCAGGACTGCATTTTGGTGACACTGAAGGTGACTAGGTTACCTGATCTCCATACCATACTTGCCCTGCTGAAGGATGGTATGGAGATCAGTGTTTAAGAAACTGGTCACAAATTATCTTGATGTAAGGGATGTCTGGGACCTACACGGTGTCAAAAGAGTAAGAAGAGTGCTATCATCAGCATAGTTTATGGATAGGATTTGTAGTGATTGAGACTGGATTTGCTGATAGTTTGATTTATATTTATTGCATGCTTCTGCATAGGCTGAAGCTTGGATTCTTGAAAAAAATTCAGCTGAGTTTTTTCTTCAACTACTTTCGTACATCTTCTGTTGAACTAGGGTTTGGAAAGTGGATGGAAATTTTGGATGGAATGAGGGATTAATGCCTTCATGTCCCCCTGAGGATGATGTCTGAGACTTGCTCAGTGTAGGTATTTGAGTCAGAAGAATGGAAGCAATAGTCATGTCATAGGAAAGAAGAGTGGTAGTTGCAGATTATTTCAACTTTGTACCTTTGTAGTGCCAGAGGACATGCGGTTGGGTGTGGTGAGAGGAGAGGCATTCTGTGATATTGCAAACTTACATTTAAAACAAAGATCAAGGGTATTGGGAGAGTGGAGGGGATTATCCGGAATTCTGGTAGGTAGCTGCATGATTTGCATTAGATCATTGCTTATAGTCAAAACTTCTGCATCACGTCGAGCTTAATCTGTAGCATTGGAGAAGAGAAGCCAGTTGGAGTTGTGGACATTCAGATCACCTATGATAATGATTTTACCATTTAGGTACCTGGATTGTAGATGGTTGAGTTTCATGGGAAGAAGATGAAGAGGTCTTCGTCGTTTTCAGAGTTTGGAGAACAATGAATGCAGCAGATGAATGTTACTAAGTGGAACGAGGAGACCTTCAGCCAGAAAAGGTCAAAAGCAAGTAATTTTAAATTTGGCACTCTCTGGTAGACAATATTAGAAAGTACAAAAGCACATGCGCCATCTTTGTGGTGAAATGAATCAATAAATGAGTATAATTTGAACATTGAAGGCAAACTATAGTTGATGTTGCTATAATTTTGGATTCTGTTAAGACAAGGAGGTCTGGTTTGGATGTCTGTAAGCAGCGATGAACATCTTTATACTGGAATTATTATGCTGCAGAAATTTGTGAAGTGAATGTAGAATTTTTTTTTTGGGGGGGGGGGGGGGATCTTGGTAAGTTTGGAATATTGTGTTTGATTTGAATTGTTGAAATGGTTGTTGAGGAAGATTTATTATGATCACAGTGTTGCTATCAGTGTTTATCTGTTTCATTTTTCATTTGTGGTTTTCGTTATTAGATGAAAGGAATGAGTGGGGATATGCAGTGGGACTTGTGAACATGATGCCCATACAGAGAGGAGATTTTGCCTTTCTTACATGGTAAGAAAGGCAAAATCAGATTATGAAAAGAAATTAGCCAAGCAGCAAAAGGAAATCCCAAATGGTTTTTTTGATATGTGGTAAGTAGGATAAAGAATGACTGTGGAAGGATAACTTTAATGAGTGTAGATGGTAGAGAAGTGACAGGGATAGATGAAATTGCTGAGCTGTAGAAAAGTGTAAAGTTATGCATTTTGGAATACAAAGATTATAACCTGTGCACTATATTCAGGAAACTGTACTCCAGGAAATTGATGAAGCCAGAGATTTCAGGGTGGTAGTAGTAGTAGATAGAGATCACTTGGCAAGAGTATATCATCCAAGTGAAGATATTGTTATGGCACAGGTAACAGGGACTGATGTGAGAATAGAGGTTGGTGAACTGAAGTAATTAGGATATTGCAAAATCTGAATACAAATACAGCTGTGGAAATGGAAGGATATCAGTTAGCATTTTAAGAGAAGATACAGGGAAACTGGTGATGCCTTTGACTAGACTGTTCAATTTAAGTCTCAGCTCTAACAATGTCCCAAGAGTGGAAGGAGGAAAATAATTCCTTTGCATAAAGGAAGATCAAAGTCTGTGGATCTTCTTTTATGTAAGTAGTAAAATCATAGTGGATCTTCTTTTATGTAAGTAGTAAAATCATAGTGGATCTTCCTTTAAGCAGTGGTAAAAGTAATGGAAAAGTTAATCGAAAAGAGAATTCTGGAATGGGTGAATAAGAATATCCACCAATTCCTGAAGAAGAAGTATCACCAAGCTTTAGTAATCTAGTAACTTTTTATACTAGAGGGACAGTTCGCAGTAGATAAAGGGAACTTCACAATGATACTGCTGAATGTGCAAAGGCGTCTGACAGGATACCACATGGAACTCTGTTAAGCAAATTGCAACAAATGGGATGGATATGAAACTGGTGATATACATAAAAGGATAGCTCATGGACAGATACCAAAAAGTAGCACATGGAGGAGCAGAATCCAGGAGAAAGCAGGCAACTAGTGGTGTGCCACAGGGCTCTATGCTTGGACCACTGCTGTTTAATTTGTACATAAATGATATCAGAAATAATTTGAAGATAGATATTCAGTTATTTGCTGATGATGCATGGCTGGGTAAGGTAATAGTTAATCAAGGTGATTTAAATAGGCCGACAGTATAATCAAAACATAATGAATGTCATTTCAATGTAGAAAAGTGTAAAGTTATGCATTTTGGAATACAAAGATTATAACCTGTGCACTATATTCAGGGAACTGTACTGCAGGAAATTGATGAAGCCAGAGATTTCAGGGTAGAAGTAGATAGAGAGTTGAAGTGTAGAGGGCACATTGCTAGAGTAGCCAGTATCATTCCTTTTTTATAAAGTCTTGATATGACCACATCTGGATTTTTGTGCTCAGGTCTGGTCACTTGGGTTTCTTGAGGATAAGCAAGTGGTGGAGAGAATTCAGAGTCAAGTGACTCAGACGGTGGGTCGCAACAGTTGATTGATAAGCAAAAAAAGGAGAAATATGATATACGCTTTTAGTTACTTAAGGAATTTTATAGGATTAATATCAAGGAAATATTTCAGTACTTGGCTAGAGGAGGAATAAACCAATTATCATAATGTATATTATGATTAGATATATATTAGTGAAAGGAAACAGTAAAAGAGAGGGAATGAGTGAGAGGTCTGGGGGTGCTAGAAGAGGAGAGAATGGAAACAGTAGAAGAGAGGGAACGAATGAGATGTATGGGGGTGCTAGAAGAGGAGAGAATGGAAATAGCAGAAGAGAGAAAACAAGAGAGAGATATGGGAATGCTAGCAGACGAGAGGATGGAAACAGTAGGAGAGATGGAATGAGAGAGGGATATGGAAGTGCTAGAAATGGAGAAAATGGAAACAGTAGGAGAGATGGAATGAGAGAGATGTATGGGAGTGCTAGAAGAGGAGAGAGAGAGAGGGAATGGTAAGAGGTATAATGTATGGCAACTCAATGAACTGTGGTGTTCAAGATAGGATGCGTGAGGAGTGTTTGCCAGGAGGAACAATAGAAAGGGTGGCTATGGCAATCAAGAGAGGTGAAAGGGTGGATGAGATGATTGTGATGTAGGAACAAATGACTTGAGTGGTAATGTAAGTCGGCCAGCGAGATATATGAGTTTTTGCTCGAGGCTGTATGGAAGAAGACAGAGAGAGGGAAAATAGTGTGGGTGTTGCCTAGGTATGATAATGATGAGCTGAGCAGAAGAGCGGCGATATTGAATGGCATAATAGCGAGAATGTGTGAAAAGAGACGACTGGTATATGTGGATGCTTGGAGTGCGTTTCAGGAAAGAGAGGAATTGTATGCGAGAGACCGCTTACATTTGAATGAGGAAGGACGTAGGCATCTGGATAGATTGCTGTTCTGAACGAGTCAGTGTGTCCCACGGAGGATGATAGCAGGGGTGGCCTCTTGTGGGAAAGGATACTTGGGAGAAGGGAGATGACATCAGGTAACACTGAGCCCAGTGGAGTCTAGAAGGGATAATGCTGGGTATAGAAACAATAGATTTATATGCTTTATACTAATGCAAGGAGTATCCGGAATAAGAGAGAGAGGAATTGGTGATGACAAAGATGGTTTCAGGACTGTACAAGGATAGTTATGAGGATCGGCTGAGGGAATGTGGACTGCAGAGTTTGGTGGATAGAAGGAGGAGAGGTGATATGATTGAGACTTTTAAACTGTTGAGAGGTGGTTACAGGGTTGACACTGGGGAGTTCCTTCGCTTGGTTGAACAGCGGGAAGGAGTCATGACAAGAGGCCATCTCTGGAAGTTACAAAAAGAAACTGTGAGCAAGAGGATGAGGAGTGGTTTCTTTGCATGGAGGGTGGTTGAACTGTGGAATGCATTGCCTAAGACATTTGTGTTTCTTAAGGGGGGACCTCCCCTTGATGAATCTTGACAGACCTTATGTTCTTAGGAAGGACCTCCCACAATGAGTCTTTTGACTTCATGGAGGCCTGAATAATAATAATAATAATAATAATAATATATATACATACATACATATATATAGAAAGTTTTTTACCTTGGGTATAATATATGTTAAAAGATACCAAATTATTTTAAACCTGGTTTTTACTTCATTTCCCAAGTAAGCAAACAGACAAATAAGTCAAGTTTGCGTCTGCACGTAATGCAAGTCTAAGTGACCCATAAAGTAGTGCAAGTCCAAGGCAACTCGTTGGTAAAGTTGGAATAAGCTCTGATCACTATTCTTAATATTTACCCTTAATGCAAAGCCCTTCTCTTTGAGGAGATGTATGATGGAATGCATTAAAGGCAAGGGGCCACTACCCAGACTGGTTTTGACCTTTATTGAGGTCTCATCAGTGGTAGCCAGGCTAAGAAATACCAAGGTTAAGTAATACAGAGCTAATAAGTATTTTACCAAAACAAGTTACCAAAAGGTGCTTTGACCTTATTAAATAAAAATCTCAGAATGAGAGATAGATGTAGAAAGTTTTTTAAAACCAGGTTTAAAATATCTTGGTATCTTTAACATATATTATACCCAAGGTAAAACACTGGTAACTTGTGTTTTACCTTGGGTATAATATATACCCAAGGAAGGTATATATTACCTTCCTTGGGTATATATTATACCCAATTATATTTTTCTATAATTAAGTGTAATATATAGTCAGAATTAAAGAATGTGCTATTACTCTGTTTTGTCAATGTAACACTTATTTTTTTTAAAACCACCTATAATAATATTTACATAAAGAATATAAGACACAGGCGAGAAGAGTGACTAGTGTGGTAAGGAAAGCGAAACTGGAATATGAGAGGAGATTGGCCCTAAGATCAAAAGAAAAGAAAATCCTAGGGAATTTTTTAGCTATGTGGCCAGTAAGAGGAGAAATGACTGTGGAAGAATGATATTGTGGGATAAAAATGGGAATAGAGTGACTGATGCAGAGGACATAGTGGAATTGTTCAATGAACACTTTATTGGAGTATTTCATTCTAGAGGAGTCGGTTTTAATGCTAGAGGGATAGGGCAGGTTTAGAGGTACAGGAGAAGAGTGTGTTTCAGATACTGAGTACTCTGGATGTCAGTAAAGCTTTGGGACTGGATGGTATTTCACCACAAGTTTTGAGAGAATGTGCTAGGTAACTGACAGTGCCTTTGACCTGGCTGTGGGAAAGGTGACCAGGGAATGGAAGGAAGGTAAGATAGTGCCATTGAATAAGGGTGGTAACAGACTGGAAGTGTCTAATTATAGGCCAGTTTGTATGTCATCAGTAGTTGTTAAGATCTTGGAGAAAGTAGTGAGGGACCATATACAGCATTGGGTAGATGAGGGTAATGTTATCTGTGAGAGTCAACATGGATTTGTGAAAGGGCGCTCTTGTTTTAGCAATATGCTAGCCTTTTATAATAAAGTTACAAGAACATTAGATGAAGGAAAGGCATATACTGCAATTTTCTTAGACTTAGCGAAGGCATTTGACAGGGTGCCACATGATAAGCTGATATTTAAGTTGCAGCACATGGGTCGGGATGTCAGATTGGTCAACTGGATTCAGGATTGGCTGTCTGATAGGTATCAGAGAGTTGTGTATGGTGGAGCAGTTTCAAGGAGGCAGAGGGTTACAAGTGCAGTCCCACAGGGCTCAGTATTAGGACCTATATTGTTTAACCTTTATATCAATGACATTGCCAGTAGATTGCAAGGGGATATTCAGTTGTTTGCAGATGATGCGAAGCCGGGAAGGATTATTAGTAATAGTACAGATGTGGTAGCCCTGCAAGAGGATTTGAAGAAGCTAGATAGATGGGCAAATGAATGGGGGATATTGGTTTAATGCAGCAAAATGTAAGGTCTTGAGGTGTGGGAAACATCGATGGGATGCTGCATTCTCTATGGGAGGAGTTATACTGGAGGAAGTAGGGGAGACACAAGAGATCTGGGATTAATGATTGATAGAAACTTGGAATTTAGGGGTCATATTGCAAAGGTGGTGAAGGTAACACAGAGGATTGCTGCAATTATGAGAAGGACACTGACCTGCAGAGATAAAAGGGTTATCATTCTGTTGTATAAGTCTCTGATCAGACCACACTTAGACTATTGTTCTCAGATTTGGTCCCCAGGATTTGAAGAGAATAAATTAACTGTGGAAACGGTACAAAGACGGATGACAAAGATGGTTTCAGGACTGTACAAGGATAGTTATGAGGATCGGCTGAGGGAATGTGGACTGCAGAGTTTGGTGGATAGAAGGAGGAGAGGTGATATGATTGAGACTTTTAAACTGTTGAGAGGTGGTTACAGAGTTGACACTGGGGAGTTCCTTCGCTTGGTTGAACAGCGGGAAGGAGTCATGACAAGGGGCCATCTCTGGAAGTTACGAAAGGAATATGTGAGCAAGAGGGTGAGGAGTGGTTTCTTTGCATGGAGGGTGGTTGAACTGTGGAATGCATTGCCTGATGTAGTGGTGAGAGCGAGAACGGTCAATGAGTTTAAGGAGTGTATGATAGACTTTGTGTTTCTCAGGGGGGGGACCTCCCTTCGATGAGTCTTGACAGACTTTATGTTCTTAGGAAGGAGCTCCCACGATGAGTGGGAGCTCCTTCCTAAGACTTCCTTTTGACTCCATTTAAGCCTGTATAAAAATAATAATAATAATAATAAAGTAGACTGATACCTTGGACAAGTAAAATTTTTTTGTGGCTAGTAGATTTACGAGTGTGGTTTGAAGAGTTTTCGGCTTAACAATGAAAAAACGAATTTATAATTTCAAAATTATTTTTATTTTTCAACATAATCTCCCTTAAGACTAATATATTTATTCCAGCAATGATCCAGCGCCATTATACCGTCGCTGTAATGGTTCTCAGTAAGATCTGCAAAATACCCCTCTACAGCTGCAATTGCCTCTTGATTCAAGGAAAAACGCCGACCAGTGAGGAAGAGTTTTAGTCTTGGGAAGAGATAGAAGTGAGAGGGAGCCAAATCTGGGGAATAGGGTGGATATTCCAACAATTCATAGTGCAGATCCATTAATTTTCCCATTGCCCAAACACTTTTGTGGGCAGGTGCACTGTCCTGATGAAAGATGATTTTTGTCTTCTGCAAACTAGGTCTTTTCTCAGGAATTTTTTCATCTAGTCTGGTTATAAGATCGGAATAATATTCCCCGGTTATTGTTTTACCCTTTAGATAGTTAATAAACGATAATTATTTTATTGCTTAATAAACAAAATGCCTTTAGAATTCCAAAATACCGATGTTATGACCTTTCCTGCTGATGGAACAGACTGTCTTCTTTGGCACTGAACAACCTGCTTCTGTCCACTATTTTGACTGCTGTTTGGATTCTGGTGATAATGGTGAATCCAAGTCTCATCCATAGCAATAAATCAATGCATAAAATCGGTTTATTCTTGTTAAAACACTCCAAACACAGTTCAGGGATTTTCATGCGTGTGCGTTTTTGATCTGCTGTGAGTAAACACTCACCTATCTTGTGCAAAGCTTTTTCATATGCAATTCTTCATGCAAAATATATCCTACACATTGCTTTGAAATGCCTATAGTCACAGCAATTTCACACACTTTGACTCGTCCATCATCAAATACCATATCGTGCACTTGATCAATGATTTCTGGTGTTGTTACACTTTTTGGACGTCCTTCATGTGAAGCATCTTCAAGGCTGGTACAGCCACGTTTAAGCTCAGAAGTCCATTTCTTAATTGTTGAAAATGAAGGAGAAGAGTGCCCATAAACGTTTATGAACTTTGAATGAATTGCTTTTGGCGTTAAACCTTCTTTTACAAAGAATTTTATAACCACACAATACTCAATTTTATCCATTTCAAGGGATACAGACAACACTTTTGCTTCAGACAGCTGTATAAAACAAACTACCTGATAGAATGACTTGCGATTTCATACGGATGCTTATGACAGATGTACCAACTTACAAAAAAAAAAAACCTTGCCGATAGTGTTGCCATCTATGGTTAAGGTCAAGAACTTTTCAGACCACCCTCGTAAGTTCTGTATGAGACACACAAACTAGACTTTCACAGAATAATTTCAAATACTACACTTCTTCTACCACAGCAATCATACCTTACTATGTTCTATTTATTTTTGACAAGTACAATAACTTTAATCAAAATAAACAATCCAGTATAGCTGACTCTTGCTACAGCAAATTCCATTATAACGAAGTCACTTATGATAACAAACCCCCAAAATTCCCAATCAATATTAAGTCTCTCACGTGTTTAATGCTAGGTTAAACTAGGTCACTATTACAAACTATCCTCTGTAGAAAACTATTCCTATAGTCCTTATGAGTTTGTTATAGTGAGAGTCAACTGTACTATGCAAATATAATTAACTTACTTCCTGTCGTAACTTTGTTAAAGAATCTTTAGAATGTTCAAGCTCCTCTTTTACTTCAGTTACTAATTCATTCTTTTCCTCTCTGTTAATAATTTAAAAAAAATAAAGCCATCAATGAGGACATTCTCTATTCATAGTAGTGTTAATATTTATTGCAAGGGAATCTATAGAGTTCTTAAAAAAAAAAAAGTCTTTATAAGAAACAAATTTTGAAACCACCATGGTCACCATCTGATTGTGGCAGTGAATCATGAGTAATACTACTCCAAACTGTACAATTAAATTAAACTGTGTAACTGAAGTGAATGGAGAAGTAAAGTCCTGGACAGACAAGGTTGGAGGCAACAAATCTAGGAGGTCAAGGCTTGATTTGAGCTGTATAGAAAGAAGACAATACAGATGGATTCAGTACCTAAATATAGCATTCAAATCAATAATGTATTTATGTATAAATAAAATTCACATTTCACATCCACAGATGCTGTATGGTAACTCCTGCACCTCGTGGAGTTTTGGGAGTGAAACCTGCTAGAAGTGATAGGGACTGCAGATGCCCTTTTCCACACACAGCCAACCAGGCTAGCCACTGTATTTATGTATCAGAGTTAATTTGATTTCATACCAACAAAGGATACCGAATTCAGATAATTTGGGGTGCTTAAGGGTCAAAGCTGTATGTGAGAGGAGACCTCTACATAGCTTTTAAAGGAATGCAGAGAACCGATAGGGCTTCTAACCCAAAGTCCAATCCTCACCTTCTTGTGATGCACCCTGTTGAGTATCTACCTGGATACTGAATGAACGAGGATGGGCTGGCAATTTGGGATTTAGCCAACCAAATTGTATTCTTATTGGCTTAAACCAAAATACAAAATGATGGTACAACATGACAAAATTTCATGCAAGCTGGGGCGTCTCCCGGTTAAACAAGGCCCCACTGTTTTCACCAGGGAACCAGGGCAAATAGCGAAAAATCAGCTACAGGAACAAATGGGTGGCGCTAGCGTCGCCGTAGCACGTGGCGGTGAATTTGAACTGTGCAGAAGAAAGTGATTTTTAATCGGTGAATAGTCTGCTTTTTTCCCCATTTTTCTACGTTTTTAAGTGCTAAATTGTTTCTCTGAATACGAGTGTACTTCAGTGGTTGTTTTTTGGAAGTTAGTTGCTGTCGCGACATAATATATTTTGGTACTGTCGGAATCGAATGCGTAACGGTGGAAGACAAAACGAAGCTAAGTTACGGTATTTAGTTATATTTCATTTTATTTAATTAAATTTATAACTTAAATGTTCTGATGTTTGTACTTTTTTTCCCTCTTATTTATTAATTGAATAATTATTAAAGATTACGCTACTCGGCAGTAAGGAATGATGGTGGATTCAGCAGCAGTCTCAAGTGGCATAACGCCAAGTCCTCTGCCATTTAAGAACTCAATTATTAGCAATATCATAAGGGACTTTGTGGCATGCAGTACTTGCGGCATGTATGCGTCTCGGGAATTACATATGTGGCTTGTTAAAGAGAGTGGAGAGCGTATGTGCGCAAAATGCAGGCAGTTGGAGGAAATAAGTACATTAGATATATCGATATCCGACTTTGTTGCTCCAGGAACGGGGAATGAATGTAGGAAGACATGTAGTGTGATAGGAGAGAATGAGAAAATAATAGTTGATAGTGTGGAAGGTGTGAGTGACTGTGAAAGTTTAGGAGATGGTTTTGTTTGGGAGAGTGAATTTAGATTAAGAGTGACTGACCTGCAGAGGGAGATAGATGAGTTGAAAGAGGAGGTGGAATGTCTTGTGAATGAGAGCAGAAGTATGAAAGATAAGATTAGGAGAATGGAAGAGATAAATGCAAGGCGAATCAGAGTAGGAGAGATAGAGAATTTAGGGAGTATGAGTGAGAGGTATGGGGGTGCTAGAAGAGGAGAGAATAGAAACAGTAGAAGAGAGGGAATGAGAGAGAGGTATGGGAATGTTAGCAGACTAGAGGATGGAAACAGTAGGAGAGATGGAATGAGAGAGAGATATGGAAGTGCTAGAAGAGGAGAGAATGGAAACGGTAGGAGAGATGGAATGAGAGAAAGATATGGAAGTGCTAGAAGTGGAAAAAATAGAAACAGTAGGAGAGAGGGAATGACAGAGATGTATGGGAGTGCTAGAAGAGGAGAGAATGGAAACAGTAGAAGAGAGAGGTATGGGAATGAAAGAAGAGGAGAGAATGGAAACAATAGGAGCGAGGGAATGGTAAGAGGTATAATGTATGGTGACTCAATGATCCGCGGTGTTCAAGATAGGATGCATGAGGAGTGTTTGCCAGGAGGAACAATAGAAAGGGTGGATGAGATGATTGTGATGGTAGGAACGAATGACTTGAGTGGTAATGTAAGTCGGGCAGCGAGAGATATGAGATTTTTGCTCAAGACTGTATGGAAGAAGACAGAGGAAAAATAGTGTGCGTGTTGTCTAGGTATGATAATGATGAGCTGAGCAGAAGAGCGGTGATATTGAATGGCATAATAGCGAGAATGTGTGACAAGAGAGGACTGGTATATGTGGATGCTTGGAGTGCGTTTGAGGAAAGAGAGGAATTGTATGCGAGAGAGCATTTACATTTGAATGAGGAAGGACGTAGGCATATGGAGAGATTGCTGTTCTGAACGAGTCAGTGTGTCCCAGGGAGGATGATAGCAGGGGTGGCCTCTTGTGGGAATGGATACTTGGGAGAAGGGAGACAATATCAGGTAACACTGAGCCCAGTGGAGTCTAGAAGGGATAATGCTGGGTATAGAAACAATGGCATTTATATGCTTTATACTAATGCCAGGAGTATCTGGAATAAGGGAGAGGAATTGGTGGCGCAGATAGCATCAGCCTGGCCCAAAATTATTGCGATCACTGAGACGTGGTTGACAGAAGGGGATATAACAACAGGAATAGAAGTCGCTGGGTATAGCATTTTTCGTCAGGATAGGAGGGGATAAGCGTGGTGGTGGGGTACTGCTTATGATAAGTGATGACCTATGTCCTCTAAGAGTGGAGAATTTGGAAGGAAGTGAGACAAATGATTTTGAGAGCGTATGGTGTGAGGTAGAGGTAGGCAAGACAGGATATTTAGTGGGGTGTTGCTACAGACCCAGGATCACAGAGGATGGGGACCAGGAGATGTTTAGACAGCTAAGTTTGGCAAGTGCAAGAAGAATGATTGTTATGGGAGATTTTAACTTCAGTAGTATAAATTGGAGAGAGAGGAAAATCATGTAGCAATAGGGGAATGGAATTTCTAGAATTCTTGAGGGACAAATGTCTTAGGCAACATGTAACAGAGGGAACAAGAGGTTCAAAAGTTTTGGATTTGGTTATAGCATCAGAAGAGTTGATAATAACTGAGTTGATGTCTCTCCCACAAGTTGGAGAGAGTAACCATATGGTGTTGACTTGGAAAATGAATAGACATGCAGGAGTATCAAAGAGACGGGAACTTATGTGGAATTATAAGGCAGGTGATTATAATAGTCTTAGACGTCAACTTTGGGAAGTTTCATGGAGGCAGGAATTGGAAGGCCATGATATCACTAGTGCGTGGGAAATTGTGAAAGAATATTTGTTATCAGCAATAGTAAGTTGTATACCACGAGTGAAGAAGAGGGCGCAATTTGGAGTAAAGTGGATGACAAACAATATTAAACAGGAATTGCATGCGAAAAAGAGGCTATGGAAGAGATATAAGGAGACAGGTGAAGAGATGCATGAGGAATATAAGACACAGGCCAGAAGAGTGACTAGTGTGGTAAGGAAAGCGAAACTGGAATATGAGAGGAGATTGGCCCAGGATCCAAAGAAAATCCTAGGGAATTTTTTAGCTATGTGGCCAGTAGGAGGAGAAAAGACTGTGGAAGAATGATATTGTGGGATAAAAATGGGAATAGAGTGACTGATGCAGAGGACATAGTGGAATTGTTCAATGAACATTTTATTGGAGTATTTCATCCTAGAGGAGTCAGTTTTAATGCTAGAGGGATAGGACTGGTTCGAGGTCTGGAGGTACAGGAGGAGAGTGTGTTTCAGATACTGAGTACTCTGGATGTCAGTAAAGCTGTTGGACTGGATGGTATTTCACCACGAGTTTTGAGAGAATGTGCTAGGGAATTGACAGTGCCTTTAACGTGGCTTTTCAATGAAAGTCTGGCTTTGGCAAAGGTGCCCAGGGAATGGAAGGAAGGTAAGATAGTGCCATTGCATAAGGGTGGTAACAGACTGGAAGTGTCTAATTATAGGCCAGTCTGTGTGTCATCAGTAGTTGTTAAGATCTTGGAGAAAGTAGTGAGGGACCGTATACAGCACTGGGCAGATGAGGGTAATGTTATCTGTGAGAATCAACATGGATTTGTGAAAGGACGCTCTTGTTTTAGCAATATGCTAGCCTTTTATAATAAAGTTTCAAGAACATTAGATGAGGGAAAGTCATATACTGCAATTTTCTTAGACTTGGCGAAGGCATTTGACAGGGTGCCACATGATAAGCTGATATTTAAGTTGCAGCACATGGGTCTGGATGTCAGCTTGGTCAACTGGATTCAGGATTGGCTGTCTGATAGGTATCAGAGAGTTGTGTATGGTGGAGCAGTTTCCAGGAGACAGAAGGTTATAAGTGAGGTCCCACAGGGCTCAGTACTAGGACCTATATTGTTTAACCTTTATATCAATGACATAGCCAGTGGATTGCAGGGTGATATTCAGTTGTTTGCGGATGATGCGAAGCTGGGAAGGATTATTAGTAATAGTGCAGATGTGGTAGCCCTGCAAGAGGACTTGAATAAGCTAGATAGATGGGCAAATGAATGGGGGTGTCAGTTTAATGCAGCAAAATGTAAGGTCTTGAGGTGTGGGAAACATCGATGGGATGCTGCATACTCTATGGGAGTAGTTATACTGGAGGAAGTAGGGGAGACAAGAGATCTGGGGTTGATGATTGATAGAAACCTGAAGTTTAGGGGACATATTGCAAAGGTGGTGAAGGTAACACAGAGGATTGCTGCTATTATGAGAAGGACACTGACCTGCAGAGATAAGAGGGTTATCATTCCGTTGCATAAGTCTCTGATCAGACCACACTTGGACTATTGTTCTCAGATTTGGTCCCCAGGATTTGAAGGGGATAAATTAACTGTGGAAAGGATACAAAGACGGATGACAAAGATGGTTTCAGGACTGTACAAGGATAGTTATGAGGATCGGCTGAGAGAATGTGGACTGCAGAGTTTGGTGGATAGAAGAAGGAGAGGTGATATGATTGAGACTTTTAAACTGTTGAGAGGTGGTTACAGGGTTGACACTGGGGAGTTCTTTCGCTTGGTTGAACAGCGGGAAGGAGTGATGACAAGAGGCCATCCCTGGAAGTTACGAAAGGGAACTGTGAGCAAGAGGGTAAGGAGTTGTTTCTTTGTGTGGAGGGTGGTTGAGCCGTGGAATGCATTGCCTGATGGAGTGGTGGGAGCGAGAACGGTCAGTGAGTTTAAAGAGTGGTATGATAGACTTTGTGTTTCTCGGGGGGGGGGCCTCCCCTCGATGAGTCTTGACAGACTTTATGTCTTAGGAAGGACCTCCCTCGATGAGTCTTTTGACTCCTTGGAGGCCTGAATAATAATAATAATAATAATAATAAATCCTAAAACCCACCCCAACTCAACATCACCAGAGTTAAGGATCTGTACTATCAACATAAGAAGCCTGAATAGCAAAGAAATGGAGCTAGCTGAGGAATTAGTAAAGTACTAGAACGACATAACAGGCTGGACTGAAACAAAAAAAAACAAAAACCGGTGAGATCTTTCTGAGCAATAAATGCAAAATGCACTGTGTAAACACTGTGTAAAATAATTTCCTACTCTGCTATCTAAATAGCAGAGTAGGAAATGATTGTCAGATATACAAAAATCTTTTGGGAAATTTTGGAGAAAAGAGCAAAGCTAATAATAATGGCAAATACCTGTTGTATTTCTGCTCAGGACACGGAATTACTAACACCATGTTCCAACATAAAAATGCGTACAAATTCACATGGAGAGAAGAGGCAAGGATTAAGAAAAGTCTCATTGACTATGTTATTGTTGATAGTGAAGTTTTCTACCTGGTGCAAGACAATCGGGTGTACAGAGGATTAGAAATTGGAAGTGATCACTATTTAGTCAGGATAAAATCAAATTTCATATTGAAAAGAATAACTTGTAAGAAAGTTTTAAAGCGAATAAAAGTTGAGCAGCTCTCAGATATGAACTGTAGACTAAAATACACAAAGATTATTGAAGAAAAAATGAGAGAGTTTGAGAACAGGAACCAAATCTTGGAGATTCAGTGGCAATTCTTGAAGAAAAACCTGATAGATTCAGTCAGAGAGGCATGTGGTGAGATTGTCTGCAAGGATAGAAAAATCAAAACTCCATGGTGCAAACAGGAAGTTAAAGAGACAGTGAAGGAAAAGAAGAAAGCATATCAAAAGTGCCTGGCAAATAAGTCAGCTTGTGGTGCTCTTAGAGAATACAGAGACAAATGTAAGAAAGCTAAACACTGTGTAAAACTAGCTAAACAAAAGTCATGGGAAGAATTTGGTAACATAGAAAATAAATATCAAGAAGTTGGCAAGATATTCTGGAGTTTGTTGAAGAAGCTATGAAATGGAGGAAAGAGTGCTGTAAAAGGAATTAGAGATGATAAAGGTGATATGAAAACTGGAGAAAAAGATATCCTTCAAGTATGGAGTAATTACTTCGAAAAATTGCTAAATGAAACTAGCAGTGATGACAGCACAGTGATAAAAAACACTCAACAGCCATACAGTCAGGAATACATATGCATACTTGAAGTAGAAAAAGCCACCAAAGGCTTGAAATATGGAAAGGCAGCAGGAGTAGATGATATTCAACTAGAAATGCTGAAGTATGGTGGTATAAAAGTCTTATAGTGGCTGCACTACATAGTTCAGAAGGGTTGGACAGAGGAACAAATTCCCAATGATTGGAGTAGAGTTCTCATAGTACCCATATATTAAAAGGAAATAAAACTGAATGTGAGAATTATAGAGGTATTTCCCTACTGAGTGTTCCTGGTAAGATTTATGCAAGTATACTTGAGAAACGGTTGAAAAGAATTGTGGAAGAAAAGCTTGGTGAACAAGCTGGATTCAGGCCAAATGAAGGCTGTCAGGATCAGATCTTCACTTTATGACAAATAGTTGAGAAAGCATGGGAATATAACAAAGATCTGTATTTAAGTTTTGTCGATTTGGAAAAGGCATATGACAAGGTGCCAAGAGAGAAGCTATTCAATATGCCACAATTATATGGTGTCAATGGGTCATTATATCATGCAATACTTTGTCTTTATTTGAGTTGCAAGTCAGCAGTTAGAATTGAAGGAAGTAAAGGAAGATGGTTTAATGTTAAATCTGGTGTGAGTGAAGGATGTACATTATCCCGTCTGTTATTCATTAACTATATGGATCACATTATGAAGGAAAGTGGTATTAAACATGATATCAAAATTGGAGATGTTAATGTCAGCTCCTTGCTTTATGTGGATGGTGTCATACTTCTAAATAAATCTGCAAGATTCCCTGACTAAATTGAATAACTGTTGTAATAGATATGGTGTGAAGGTCAGCATTAAAAAGACAAAGACAATGAAAATAGGCAGAAGCATTGAAAATATCAACTGCATGGTGAATGGAGAATCTATAGAACAAGTAAAACATTTCAGCTACTTAGGCATGATTTTCAGTGAAGATGGTAAATTAAATATGGAAACAGACAACAGAATCAACTTCCTACTATATCAAAGCTGATATGGTAGGAAGTCAGTTGAATAAATTCATATGGAATAAGAGAGAAATTAATCAGAACACTAAATTATCTGTATACAAGACAGTGTTCAAACCAGTTTTAACTTATGGATCTGAGAACTGGGTCAGAAGTAAAACACTTGACCAAAGACTAGAAACCACAGATATGAGAGTCCTGAGAAAGATTAGAGGCATGAACAGATGGCATCAATGGCAATATCATATTAAAAATGAGGATATTAGGAAAGAACTTGACATTGTCAGCATCCAGGAATGCATTAGCAGAACTAATCCCAGGTCACTTAAACAGAATGGGCAAAGATTAGCAAATCAAGTGTTCTCTGCGAGGTTGGCAGGAAAACGACCCAGAAGAAGACCAAGATATAAATTGATACGGTACAAAGTGCCTTAGACGATAGAAATATAAGATCTGATAATTTTGTCGTCTTGACTAGTAACAGACTGTTTTGGAGGAAAATTGTAGATAGGAAGTTAGTAATGATGTAAATTTTTCATGTAATACTATCATATCCTATACACCCCCCTTGAGGGTACATAGCAGGAATCTGATGATAATGATGATGTTATTAATTTTATAATATTAATCATGGCTGTTTACGAGATGTTACTTAACATAAAGTAACAGCTCCTAATACTTAATAAACTTTATTTTAATGGCTATTTAGCCTATTTTTGTTTAGGAGTATCCCTTTTTTGTAATGTCATTGGCTTTTTACTCAATTTTTAGGGCATTACTGATGTTTTAAAGAATATATGAAGAACATATAGGAATAATAATTCGGACATATCTTTGTAGGATGTTGTTGGTTGTCTTCTTCTTCAGCGGCATCCCATCATATCCTTCTCCTTCCAAAAAACTTCTATCTTTTACCTTCCTCCCAAAGAATTCTCCGCCCACCCTTAAAAAACTCTGGTTTAAAATTCACACAACTCTTTCCTCACTGATAATTCTCCCACATTTCCAACTCCCACTTCCTTTCAATTATACTTTAACAGCAGATAAATGTATATCGCCATACGCCAGATGTTGCTGAATAAGAAGACAACCAGCAACATCCTGCAAAGGTATGTCTGAATTATTATTCCTATATATTCTATATATATCTGTCTTTAAAACATCAGTAATGCCCTAAAAATTGAGTAAAAAGCCAATGACATTATAAAAAAAGGGGTACTCCTAAACAAAAATAGGCTAAATAGCCATAAAAAATAATGTTTACTTAGAGAAGTAACATTGAAATTTTTCTAGAAATAATACCTTAATAAATTTTAAATTTCATAAGCTTAAGAATTTTGAACATATAATACTAAATTTTGTGAGTGGGAGAGGGGAATTTGCAGAGGTACTGGCAAAGGACTGCCTGTCATTTGGACATATAGATATTTAACAGTTAACACAATTGGAATATGTTAATTAAAACTTATACTAAACAGATATTTTATTTTGTGACATTAAATTTACTATAATTAAAGCATGAACAAAAACAAAGGTAAAATACCAATACTGAAAAGTTCTTTTTTAATAACCGATTTAAATTTTTTAGTGAGTAGACAGCAACCGTATACTACTATGTGCATCTTGGGCTGTTAAGTGATCTAACAACAATAATATTGCCATTATGGAATACATTTTTTGTTGTAGTTGCTGATTAAGAATCAGCATATTTTAAAAATGGGAGAGATGAGCAGAGCATCATTTTTGTTCAAGTCTGGTTCAAATGCATCTTTAAAGGGTTAGGTGAATATGTATAAACTGCAAAAGAAAAGATCATTTGTTTCTTATTTATTTTGGGTTGGTGGCCAAGGAATGTCTGCTAATCAAGACTACCCTTCTTAAGGGAGCCTGATGTGGTCTAGTAATTAAATGCAAAATTTAAGAGAACAGCCAATCTGGCCAAAATATTTAAGAGACCAGGAGCAAAGAATACTGTACAATCCTGAAAACAAGTGAATGAAAAATAATTTGCTAGGGAAACTTGTTTTTCAGGATGTGTGAAATTCTGGAGAAGGTTCAGGTGGTTCAGGAGAAGAGTAGTGTTTTAAAAGTTTGCTAATTAAAAATTTATCTGTTCAGAACATTAATCATGAGAGATAAAACCGTAGTGGTTCCATTGCATAAAGCTTTGATCAGACCCCATTCAGATTAAGGTGCTCAAATATGGTCAATTGAAAGGGATGAAATATCCTTAGATAGGGTGCAAAGATGGAAAATGATATCAGGACTGAACAATGTTGGTTATGAGGATAGACTGAAGGCATACAAACTACAGAGTTTGGTGGATAGAAGATGGAGGGGAGAGGATATTACTGAGACATTTACACTGTTGAAAGGTTATTAGTGGATTGACATTGGAGAGAGAGAGAGAGATTTCTCATATGGTAAAATAAGGAGAAGGAACAACAAGGAGTCATCCATCCCTTGGAGCTACAAAAGGAAGCATTGAGTAGGAAAATATGTTTTTTGAATAAGAATAACAATATTTGCTATTTGTCTTCCTTCCTGGCCTGGGAAGATGACTGGATCTACACTGATCTCTCTCTTTCTCTCTCAGGGAATTTAGTTATTATTATATTAATACTATGATTAATAATAGTATTAGAAGAGCCAGTGCAGCTCAGTGGAAGTGGTGTTTGCACTCCTCAGCATTAGACCGATATAATAAGAAGAATAAGTTTTTTGCATGGAGAGTGGCAGGAACATGGAATGCATTGCCTGAGCTGTGTTAAAAATGGTCAAATGGTGGAGGAGTTTAAGGAGTGTTACGGCAGACTTATCTAGTGCTGGCCTTCCACATAGGCCTTAAGATTCCATGGTCAGGAAAATAAAATAATAGTATTAAAAAAAAAAAAGAAAAAATCAGCTAAAACCTTTTATTCCCTTATAGGGAGTAGGTGAGGCTATTTTAGCCCTACCTAACTTTTAGAGACTTAGTTGGCAGTTCAATCTCCACTGGTACTAATCAGAGATAGCTGGCCCAAGGCCATCACTAATTTAAGTTGCACACTGTGAAGAGACGGCTAACAAGTGCCACCATCTCATGGTCCCTAACACAATATTTTTAATGTCTGAAATAGTGTGGGTTCTATGGTCGATTTTCTTGCATTTATAGGATGAAAATCCCAAGTTTCCATAAGAAAAAACCCATGCCTGTGCCAGAGATCAACTAACTTGGGAACTGGTCCATAAAAAAAAAAGACTTAAAAAAAGTTGCTCTAGTCGGCAACTAGAATCAAACTCACAACGGACGTTCTAATGCTGAGGAGTGCAAACAGCACTTCCACCAAGCTACACAGGCTTTTCTACTACTATTATTAATCATAGTATTAATAAATACTATATAATACTGATACCAATACTGAATAAAATACAAAAGGTTCTCCTGAGGTAGAAGTGGAGGAATTTTTTGAGGCTTTAGAAAAAGCAACTGACACAATGAAAAATGAAAAGTTGGTCCTCGTTGTGATTTTTAGTGAAGATGGTAAATTAAATATGGAAATAGACAACAGAATCAACAAAGCTGGTATGGTAAGAAGTCAACTGAATAAATTTATATGGAATAATGGAGAAATTAGTCAAAACACTAAATTAGCTGTATACAAAACAGTGTTCAAACCAATTTTAACTTATGGATCTGAGAGCTAGGTCAGAAGTAAAACACTTGACCAAAGACTAGCGACTGCAGATATGAGAGTCCTGAGAAAGATTAGGGCATGAACAGATGGCAATATCATATTAAAATCGAGGACATTAGGAAAGAACTTGACATTGTAAACATCCAGGAATGCATTAGCAGAGCTAATCTCAGGTGATATGGTCACTTAAATAGAATGGGTGAAGAAAGATTAGCCAAACAAGTGTGCTCTGCCAGGATGGCAGGAAAAAGACCCAGAGGAAGACCAAGATATAGGTGGATTGATACGGTAAAAAGTGCCTTAGAAGATAGATATATAAATATAAGATCTGACAATGTTGTAACTTTGACAGGTAACAGATTGATTTGGCAGAAAATTGTAGGTAGGAAGTTAGTAATGATGTAAATTTTTCATGTAATACTATCATATCCTGTACACTCCTTGAGGGTAAATGTCAGGAATTTGATGATGATGTATTAATAAAATAATAACTAAATTCCCTGAGAGAGAAAGAGAGAGAGAGATCAGTGTAGATCTAATCATATTCTAAGGCAAGAAAAGAAGACAAAACAAATATTGTTTGCTTACTGGGATTATTATTATTATTTTTTAATTTATGATGGTGATTGTGTTATTGAAATCATTTACCAACCCAACTCAACAAGGTTGTATAAATTGA
This sequence comes from Typopeltis vanoorti, assembly GCF_054136105.1. Classification (NCBI taxonomy): domain Eukaryota; kingdom Metazoa; phylum Arthropoda; class Arachnida; order Uropygi; family Thelyphonidae; genus Typopeltis; species Typopeltis vanoorti. Next base: position 93,523,306 of record NC_143569.1, on the reverse strand, counting down.
TGGATCAGTGGGAACCATCTTTGCCACGAGTTGCCCCCCCCCATCCTGAAAATACTTCAGCTGCAAACTTTGTTTGCTTACACTTGGATAAAGGATGAAACCAAATATATAATTGGTAGCACAGCCAAGTGAAAAAACTTCCATCAACTTATCTGTAATCCAGAGAATTTTAATAATAAATTGTGACATCTTTTGGCAACTGGTATATGGAAGTATGACTTCTCCATTACTTCCACTTTAGTATCACCACCTCTGGGTCTGGTTCCCACTGATGAGACCTCAATAAATGTCAAAACCAGTCTGGGTAGTGACCCTTCCCTTAATGCATAGCATTATACATCCAAAATGAAAATGCATGGTTAGTCCATGCGGTTAGCCCAGTGGCCGTGTGCTTTGCAACCATATGCCTGTGGAAGGAGTGTCCTAGGTTTGATTTCCGTCAGTGACGTGAGGAGCTGAAGTATCTTCCTCAGCCATAGCCAAGTTAGCCGATCTTGGGTGTGGACAGTAGGGTTTTTTCCCCAATTTATCCTGGGGGTTTTCATCCCACAAGCAGGCAAACCGGCCTTGAGAACTCAACACTACGGACATAGGATACACCGAGGCATAGGGCTGACCACCTTATCTGTGAACAGTTTGAGGTCTGATGATTAACAAACCCTCGACACCGCAGGTAAAAGAGGGTAAAAGGAAGATGAGATGAGATATATTTTTTTTAGTGGCTTTGTAGCACAGATGGAAGAAATGATGGAATGTGTGCCCTTTTGAATAGAAAAAACTTGGTAGGAAATCTTGTCACAACAAAGTGAGTTGGTTAGATGGTCACATACAGATATTATAGGACTTCTCACCTAGAAACTCCAGTTTTTCATTCTGGGAAAAAAAAAAAAAAAAAAAAAATCACACAGAGAATATACACAATTAACAGACAAAAATATATCATGTAGATGATGTATTGCAGATGGTGGATCATTTAACTTTGTGTAACAATAGAGTATTCTCCCATGTTGAGTCCTCAAACTCTATAGAGGGATTATGTAATAATGAAAAAAAATTATATTTTTAAATTTTATATTTCTTGGTAAGAATTTATGAGGGAGGTTTGTTTAATTAACTGCAGTGAAAATAATTACTTGATTTTGTTATATATGTATTTTATAAATTAAATTAAATTAAAAGTAGAACATGCAGTGAGAGGAGATATTCTTAGACATGTCACCCATACAGAAAGAGTCTTCATAAGATAATGGGACCTAGACAGTAATGTTCCTCACAAATGATACTTTCAGTCTTCCTCTAAGCACAGGCTGGCAGATGAAAACTGTACAAATTCAGCTCTTATAGTGGAAGGAATCACACAGATAATGACAGTTAAGGTGAACTGTGTCATTTAGCTGCAGTTTGAGATTTAGTTAAAAACAGGAGATCAGATATTTCTCAGATGAAGTCTAGATGTTTGTTAGTAGTATTTATGTTTGATTTCATGCTGCAGATGTTCATGAAATGATTGTGAAAGTTTTTTTTTTAATTACATATTAATATTCTTATCATATTGCTATTTTATAAGTTAAATAAACAAAAAAAGGTAAGCCATAAGGTTACATCCTGTCTCTATGAAAAAATGTGGCCCCAATAGTATGCCTTTACACCACATTCTTGGCTTTCCTCCAGCCACAATACAGCCGTGTAGGTGGCAGCAGCACTATGAACCAGTTGGTCAGAAGCCTTCTAATAAGTTACCATCAGATCTGGTACCATGAAGAGCTGATTTACTGCCTTGGCATGTTCTCCACAGTAATAGAGAATAGATGAAAGGGAATAGAACTCAGAACTATAATAAAATTAGTTTAATCCTTTATCCAAGTGTGAGCAAACAAAGTTTGCGCCTAAAAGTATCTTCAGGACTGGGGTAAGGTGGTACAACACAAGGACAACTCATTGCAAAGGTGGAGCAAGCTACCAACACTCCTATCTCAGTATCTCCTATAATGCAAAACACATCTCCTTGCGGATATGTCTAATGTTATGCATTAAGGGAAGGGCCACTACCCAGACTAGTTTCGACCTTTATTGAGGTCTCTTCAGTGGGAGCCAGGCCCAAGTGGAGATATGTCTAATGTTATGCATTAAGGGAAGGGCCACTACCCAGACTAGTCTTTATTGAGGTCTCTTCAGTGGGAGCCAGGCCCAAGTGGAGATACCAGGCAGAAGCATTAGCAGGTCATCTCTACCTATAGGAGTTGCCAAATGATGTGCCACCCTTTTTTATATATTACTCTGGATTTAGAGAAAGATGTGGAAAGTTTATTTTTCACTTGTTCAGAGTATAATAAAATTAGTTTAATCCTTTATCCAAATGTGAGCAAACAAAGTTTGCGCCTGGGGTAAGGTGGTACAACACCAGGACAACTTGTTGCAAAGGTGGAGCAAGATACCAACACTCCTATCTCAGTATCTCCTATAATGCAAAACACATCTCCTTGCAGATATGTCTAATGTTATGCATTAAGGGAAAGGCCACTACCCAGACTAGTTTCGGCCTTTATTGAGGTCTCGTCAGTGGGAGCCAGGCCCAAGTGGAGATACCAGGCAGGCTCCCACCGAAGAGACCTCAATAAAGGTCGAAACTAGTCTGGGTAGTGGCCCTTCCCTTAATGCATAACATTAGACATATCTGCAAGGAGATGTGTTTTGCATTATAGGAGATACTGAGATAGGATCGTTGGTATCTTGCTCCACCTTTGCAACAAGTTGCCCTGGTGTTGTACCACCTTACCCCAGTCCTGAAGATACTTTCAGGCGCAAACTTTGTTTGCTCACACTTGGATAAAGGATTAAACTAATTTTATTATACTCTAACCAAGTGAAAAATAAACTTTCAAGAACTCAGAACTCCTGCAAAGCAGTGTCTCACTGAACAAATTGTAATGTACCAAATGATAATAAACTACTTCATTGTTGTATCACTAAGGTTATTTGAGAATGAGTTTTTACTCAGTCTCTACAGCATTGATTTACAGATAGCCAAACAAAAGAAAATGCTACAATGCAGGAAATGCAATTTGTGGCAGGATTGGCAATCCAAAACCTAATATACAAGGTGGTCTGAAAAAAGGGAAAAAAACTGAAAATATCTGCTACATTGGTATCCACTTATCATAACTTGATTCCTAAAGGAAATGCAAAAAAAAATAAACCAAGTTATAAGAGTAAGGTAGATAGTGATCACTACTGAGTCAGTTGCCAGAAAACACTGACATGGTGAAGAAAGCTATTAATCTGGTGTCTTGAAGAATGCATTGTGAATTCATATATTATTTTTGTTATCATCAGGAAACAAATGGAGCAAAATTCAATAGAATATATCAAATAATAGAAAAAAATTGATCAAGAACCTAGTTGGAGATATTCTTAATCTGAAAAACAGAACACATCAAGAGAAAGCAAAAAGATTAAGCAACAGACTATAATGCATTTTACCATTAAGAGAACAAAAACAGACAAATATTGTATTATGTATATAATAACCAGAAAGTCAAAAAAAACACATACATACCCTTTATTGTAAACTACACAGAGGAGAAGCAAAAGTGTGCTAAGGGATATCGTACAATGCAAAATTTTAAAAATTGCATGCATCTTTTTATATAATAAATGCTTTTTGTTCTGGAGGCTACTGAAAGAGCTTAGAAATAGATGAAAAAGTGTGGCATAAGGAATCAGATATAATAAAGGTTACATGAAAACTAAAGTTAGTGCAGTCGTGGCCGAGTGGTTAAGGTGATGGACTTGAAATCCATTGGGATATTCCTGCGTAGGTTCGAATCCTACCGGCTGCGTACTTTTTAAGCATCTCCATAGCGCAATTGGAAGAATGATGGTACATTGCGCCCTTCGATTGGAAAAGGCCCGAGTTCGATTCCCGTTGTAACGGGAGGAATCTTTATATGGACTTTTTCAATTGAAGGTGAGGTAGCAGGGTTTTTTCTCATGGAAACTCTGGTTTTTCATCCCACATACAGACAAATTGGCCCTTCAGAACACACGCAATTTACAGCCAAAAAATATTTGTTTTGATGTGGTGGGCGGTAGATGGTGCTGATGTAGTTGATTTGTAGTAGAAGTTCGGTAGTGGTGGAGACGGAGAGTTGTACAGTAGGTGTCTTCCCACGATGAGTCTTCGGATTCCTTGGAGGTATCACGAATAATAATAAGTTAAAGATATTCTACATGTCTGGAGTAATTACTTTAAAAAATTGCTAAATGAAACAAGCAGTGTCAGCACAGTGGTAGAAAACACTCAACAGGAATGCAATCAGTTCTACTTTTAATTTAATTTATAAAATACATATAGAACAAAACCAGGAACACATATCAATTTTGAAGTGAAGAAAGCCATCAAAGTAGTTAAAATGGACCACAAATGCTGAAATAAGAGATATAAAAGTTTTACAATGGCTGCATTGCATAATTCAGAAGGTCTGGTTGGATGGTCAAATACCAGATGATTTGAATAGAGCTCTCATAGTACAGATCTATAAAAAGGGAAATAAAACTGAATATGAGAATTACAAAGTGTTCCTGGTAAGATTTATGCAAGTATTCTTGAGAAACAGCTGAGAAGGATTGTAGAAGGGAAGCTTGGTGAAGAACAAGCTCGATTCAGGTTAAACAGAGATTGTCAGGATCAGATTTTCACTTTAAGGCAAATAGCTGAGAAATGTTGGGAATATAACAAGCATTTGCATTTAAGTTTTGTAGATCTAGAAAAGAAATATGACAAGGTGCCAAGAGAAAAGCTCTTTAAAATGCTAGTTATTTGGTGTAAATGGGACATTATACTGAACAATACATAGTCTCTATGTATTGCTCAATATTGCTGTTAAAATTTAAGGAGTTAGAGTAAGATGATTAGATGTTGAATCAGGTGTGAGACAAGGGTGCATATTATCTTCAGTGTTATTCATCATCTACAGAGTGGTTCAAAATTCCATGTACAAATTTGAGGGGAGGTAGAGAACATCAAACTCAATTATATTAACATAGGAAAGCATGACCGGAAACTCCACCGGAAGGTGCTAACAGGGACACAAAGATACAGAAATAGCAGTAAGTAGTGTAAAAAACTTTATTAGGTGTAACTGAACAGTTCAATAGTAGTTAGATACATAATATGGTTTCACATCAGGTGCTCAAAGTTACGACCATTAGCAGTGATGCATGCCTGACACCAATAACGCATTGATTGCCGTACATCTTCGAAAATACCTGGAGTTTCCCAGATATTAGCAGCGGTGATGACTGACATCATTCTTCACCACAAGCAACTAAAATGGAAATGGGATGGACATTTATCCAGAAGAGAAGATGAGCGATGGACCACCATCCTTACGAACTGGATTCCTAAAGAAGGGAAACGAAGCCGAGGATGTCCTAAAAGAAGGTGGAGTGATGAACTGTCAGAGTTTATTGGGGAAAGTTGGTCAACCATTGCCAAAACAGAGAAAGGTGGAAAGAACCGGAGGAGGCCTTCGTCCCACAGTGGACAGAAAATGGCTGAAAAGAAGAAAAAAACTTCTATTTCTAATAACTTTTAAAGCCTGGGTAGATTCTGATTGCTTTCAGAACATACCAAAGCAACTCGGCCTATGATTTACAAGTCTATTCATTTCATGTGTTTTCTGGCTGGTTTCTCTGTTTTGCAGATATAAATCCAGTTGAAGAGTTCCTTATGTCTTAGATAAGACTCAAATCCTGGTCTTGTCAACCAACAATCATGTCCATTTCAACCAATGCTGTAGATGCACATTGTCAGAGGCTTGATTTAGAATAAAGAAATTGACAATATCTTGCTAGCAATCAAAGTTTTGTCACTCTTTATCAGAAAAAAAAGACAACCTTTCAACACAACATTTACATGGCAAAACATTCAAAAATGATATATTAAATAAAAGGTAAGCCACAAATGTCTAAATATGCCAAAGTTAATCTTGGAAAAAAACTATCCTTAAAGTATTTTTTGAAACAAACTTTATGTCCACATAAACTATACAAATTTATTAAATCTTCTAGTTTCACATTATGTGTTTCAGTCAAATCAAAATATATTACCGACTTCATACTGTCTTTATTACCATCCTCTTTACAGTGCATACTACTAGACATGAAAACTACGAACGAAATGCAATGCTCTAAGAAAACTGTTAAAAGCGACTTCACTTAAAACATGTAGGAAATAATTCATTCATTCATTCATTTCATTCAAAAAAAGTTAGTCCAATCAGAATCACAGCAAAATGGAAATGCAATACAAGTTTCAAATATGAGTTCCACAACAACCTGATGGAAATTTAGTCAACCACATTTAGGACTATCTCAGTCAAATAATGAAAACTCAGAAACAAATCTTTAACAATGTAGATGCTAGAAAGATGCATTATGAGAATAGCACTAAATTGCTAAGCATTTTAACTAAAATATTAAAACACTATTAGATTTACTGAACTTTTACAAAATTTATTGTTTCATAATGGTTAGTAATAGCATATTTTTTTTTTTTAGTATAATAAAAAGTAGCATATACAGTCTTATCATATCTTACAATTCTTGTTGAAATTTTCGCAAACGTGATTTAACATCAGCCAATTCTACAATTAGATGAGGCTTCTCAGAAATATTTCCAAAAGTTGGACTTAAAGGAGTAGGATTTCCAGTTTGTCCAATCTGTTCTAGCACCAGATTAACAACTCGCTATTAAAAAAAATAAAAGATTTTAATTAAAACCACAATCAGTAGCATAAACCAATATATGTTGCACACATTTATTTAAAAATGTAATCTATATAAAAAAATAAGTTCATGAGAATTTTTAACACTCTCTTTATGGATTAAAATATGTGTACAATATATCTTAATCTTCTCCTTACACAGGATATCCCTGTCCACATGTTACCACTGTCGTATAGCAGATTGCTACTTCCTGTCCCCTACCTTGTAGATGCATGTAATGGTTTGATAATGTTTTTAAGCAGTCATATATGCATACAAGACCTCTTGTGATAAAAAAATATATATAATAATAGATAATATATATTAAAACTAATAACTTTTATTGTTAAAAGACCATAAGATTTGATGATTACAAATACAAAGAGCCAACAAGTTTCACTAGCCACTGTCTAGCATTTTCAAGGCTGTACTGGTGTGAAAACATGCATCAAGTTACATGAAAACATACACTTTAGTAACTGCTAGGCTGTTACATTTGATAATTCGTGTTTGATGGTGTGCATGCGTTTGAATGCTTCAGTCAGAATCCGGTACATGACCACATGTTGTGTAGTGTATATATATATAGATAACATATATGAGATTTTTGCTTGAGGCTGTACGGAAGAAGACAGAGAGAGGAAAAATAGTGTGCGTGTTGCCTAGGTATGATAATGACGAACTGAGCAGAAGAGCAGTAATATTGAATGACATAATAGCTAGAATGTGTTACAAGAGAAGACTGGTTTATGTGGATGCTTGGAGTGCGTTTGAGGAAAGAGAGGAATTGTATGCGAGAGACCACTTATATTTGGATGAGGAAGGATGTAGGTATCTGGAGAGATTGCTGTTCTGAATGAGTCAGTGTGTCCCAAGGAGAATGATAGCAGGGATGGCCTCTTATGGGAATGGATACTTGGGAGAAGGGAGACGACATCAGGTAACACCGAGTCCAGTGGAGTCTAGAGGGGATAATGTGAGAATAGAAACAATGGCATTTATATGCTTTATACTAATGCCAGGAGTATCCGGAATATGAGAGAGGAATTGGTGGCGCAGATAGCATCAGCCTGGCCAAAAATTATTGGGATCACTGAGACGTGGTTGACAGAAGAGGATATAATAACAGGAATAGAAATCGCTGGGTACAGCATTTTTTGGCAGGATAGGAAGGTGTTGTGTTGACTTTCTACTATCATAACTATTCTTTGGTCTTTGAGTCAAATCCCCTTAAACTCTCAATCGAGTATCACGTGGTACCTCTGAGGGACAATGGAATTTCCTCCAGATCGAGGCAACACCAGAGTATCAGAGTGTCTGAGATCTACCTCTCATAAAACGCCAAGAAAATTTATATTTCGCTGCGCCACTTAGCGCTATTAGATTAACAATATTATCAATCAAGAGGTGATCTCAGGACAGTAAAATGATACCTAGCAACTTTGCAGACGTGGCCAAACTTTGCTTCTTTTTAGTCTCCCGAATACGTTCATATTTTTATAAGAGGTGCATCGGATTCCAGAAATCACAGATAGTCTTAGTTAGGTACAAAAGCAAGGTTTATTATATATCAAAAATATGTACATTCAATACTATTAGCTTAATTCCCATCTTAAGGGAGTTCCTGACAGTCAGGACAGAGTTAAAATATCACAATACTACAAATACACTTATAACTGATTATGCTGTAATTCTCTAAAGTAAGAATCTTATTTATACTGTTAAATACCTTAATCATGCATGATTATCACAATCTTTCTATTTCTCAGTAGTTCTGTCAAACCACACAAGATAGCATTTATATCTTTTACAATCCCTTTATAAATTAGCAATTCCTCACTCTAGACATATTTGTAACTTCTTACAACATATTAATGAACTTTATCATAGTGATAGACAGTAAGATTAAAGGCAACCCTCTCTAAACAATAGCAACACAGTCTTATTCAATCTCATCAATGTTCCCCTTTCTGCTTTATCAACGTGGCACAAATCTCTCATTCACATTCAGTGAAACACAAATAAAGTCTACTTATCTGCCCTTTGGTTCTGTATCGCGTCAATGGTCTACCGGAATCTGCCTCTCTTTAATGTCCACGTGGTTCAATCTGGCTTTCCATGGACTGCCGGACTTATTTCTTCCGTGGAGATACAACCGTCGAGTTCCACTGCTGCCTTTATCAGAATCCTCCGGTATGGAGGCACTGCCACCCTTCACCACTGCGAGAGACGAACACTAGGAGATCCAGGAACAAAAAGCCCTTTTTTCAGGGGGTGCATGACCCTTATATTTCCCTCTTTTTTCTCGGCGTTTTCTCGCATTTCGCGATGTCCAGCCAACACACTCACGTGGTCTTATGTCACAGCATCCAGCCTTCTCCGCTATCGCACGTGCGCTGACATCACGCTGTTTGCTTGGAGCGAGCCGCTCCCTCGCGTCACTGCTCCGTGACCTTTGGGCTTCACTCCCCCTGCATGTTGAATTTGTGCTAACATTCTATATCTATTAATAGATATTACCTTATACAACTCTGCTAAAGATTTACACTTCCATTATTGATTTTAACTCATTTGTGAACGGTACTAAATACACACTTATTTAATCTCTCATAGTGAAACTTGCTTGATATATTTACATAGCATAAATCTTACTCAGAGGCAATCATCTATATTTATATTCCTTTTTTGTTTGGAAATGCATGTTAGATTGTGATAAGATGGGAGTTCCTAAAATTCCACTCTATCACAATCCAACAAGGGGAAAGCTGGGTGGTAGGGCACTGCTTATGATAAGTGACGACCTATGTCCTCTAAGAGTGGAGGCTTTGGAAGGCAGTGAGACAAATGATTTGAGAGCATATGGTGTGAGGTAGAGGTGGGCAAGACAGGATATTTAGTCGGGTGTTGCTAATCATTCTTCTTGCACCTGCCAAACTTAACTGTCTAACAGGTGCAAGAAGAATGATTGTTATGGGAGATTTTAACTACAGTAGTATAAATTGGAGAGAGGAAGATGCATGTAGCAATAGGGAATGGAATTTCTAGAATTCTTGAGGGACAAATGTCTTAGGCAACATGCAACAGAGGGAACAAGAGGTTCAAGAGTTTTGGATTTGGTTATAGCATCAGAAGAGTTGATAATAACTGAGTTGATGTCTCTCCCACCAGTTGGAGAGAGTGACCATATGGTGTTGACTTGGAAAATGAATAGACATGCAGGAGTATCAAAGAGACGGGAACTTATGTGGAATTATAAAGCAGGTGATTATAATAGTCTTAGACGTCAACTTCGGGAAGTTTCATGGAGGGAGGAATTGGAAGGCCAGGATATCATTAGTGCGTAGGAAATTGTGAAAGAATATTTGTTAGCAGCAATGGTAAGTTGTATACTACGAGTGAAGAAGAGGACACAATTTAGAATGAAGTGGATGACAAAAAATATTAAACAGGAATTGCATGCAAAAAAAAAGCTATGGAAGAGATATAAGGAGACAGGTGAAGAGAAGATGCATGAAAAATATAAGACACAGGCCAGAAGAGTGACTAGTGTGGTAAGGTAAGCGAAACTGGAATATGAGAGGAGATTGGCCCTAAGATCCAAAGAAAATCCTAGGGAATTTTTTAGCTATGTGGCCAGTAAGAGGAAAAATGACTGTGGAAGAATGATATTGTGGGATAAAAATGGGAATAGAGTGACTGATGCAGAGGACATAGGGGAATTGTTCAATGAACACTTTATCAGAGTATTTCATCCTAGAGGAGTCAGTTTTAATGCAAGAGGGATAGGGCAGGTTCCAGGTTTAGAGGAGAGTGTGTTTCAGATACTGAGTACTCTGGATGTCAGTAAAACTTTGGGACTGTATGGTATTTCACCACGAGTTTTGAGAGAATGTGCTAGGGAACTGACATTGCCTTTAACCTGGCTTTTCAATGAAAGTTTGGCTGCAGGAAAGGTGCCCAGGGAATGGAAGGCAGAGGTTTACAAGTGGGGTCCAACAGGGCTCAGTACTAGGACCTATATTGTTTAACCTTTATATCAATGACACTGCCAGTGGGTTGCAAGGGGATATTCAGTTGTTTGCAGATGATGCAAAGCTGGGAAGGATTATTAGCAATAATGCAGATGTGGTAGCCCTGCAAGAGGATTTGAATAAGCTAGATAGATGGGTAAATGAATGTGGGATATTGGTTTAATGCAGCAAAATGTAGGGTCTTGAGGTTTGGGGAAACATCGATGTGATGCTGCATACTCTATGGGAGGAGTTATACTGGAGGAAGTAGGGGAGACACAAGAGATCTGGGGTTAATGATTGATAGAAACCTGAAATTTAGGGGACATATTGCAAAGGTGGTGAAGGTAACACAGAGGATTGCTGCAATTATGAGAAGGACACTGACCTGCAGAGATAAAAGGGTTATCATGCCGTTGTATAAGTCTCTGATCAGACCACACTTAGACAATTGTTCTCAGATTTGGTCCCCAGGATTTGAAGAGGATAAATTAACTGTGGAAATGGTACAAAGACGGATGACAAAGATGGTTTCAGGACTGTACAATTTTGGTTATGAGGATTGGCTGAGAGAATGTGGACTGCAGAGTTTGGTGGATAGAAGAAGGAGAGGTGATATGATTGAGACTTTTAAACTGTTGAGAGGTGGTTACAGGGTTGACGCTGGAGAGGTCTTTCGCTTGGTTGAACAGCAGGAAGGAGTCATGACAAGGGGCCATCTCTGGAAGTTACGAAAGGAAACTGTGAGCAAGAGGGTGCGGGTTTCTTTGCATGGTGGGTGGTTGAACCGTGGAATACATTGCCTGATGGAGTGGTGAGAGCGAGAATGGTATGATAGACTTTGTGTTTCTTAGGGGGGACCTCCCTTGATGAGTCTTGACAGACTTTATGTTCTTAGGAAGGACCTCCCACGATGAGTCATTTGACTCCATGGAGGCCTGAATAATAATAATAAATATATATTTTACAAAAGTCCAAGATTTTTAATTACAAGAGCAATAGGAATTTGGTTTTACCTGTGGTATTTAGCCAAGAGTCATTTTTTTATAGATGTTAATAATAATAAAAAATAAAAGGGAACTAATCCTTTCCTTTAGTGTTACACGGCGATCAGCATTCATTTTAGATAAATTATGGACTCTACAACTGTGTCATAAATAACTATTTTAATTTCCTGACATTTCGAACTTCATATCACATCATCTGGAGTATACACATAAATACAGAGACAAGCTGAATTACATTTCACACAGTATGCTAAAGAGACAATGATTTGATCAACAGTTATTCTACTGGCATGACCCCTAGTTAAAATATATATATATATATATAAAAATTAAATAAATTTAAAAAAATTAATTACTTAATTAAAAACTACATCAAAGCTATATTCTATTTAAGATAACATCAGAGAAACAATCTTTCATATAGCCTGTGAGATTTTATCAACCACCCTGATCTTAACAATGATGATGATCTAAAAATCCCAAGCATATGGGAGGCACATATTCTACCCACTTAATCTTTCTCCCTAAGAGTTAACTATAAATACGACCATAAGTAATCCAGAATCTTAAATCTAATATAATAATTGTCTTGTTAAATTAGGACATAATTGTTACCGTAAGAAAATTATCTATATGCAAGAATGTTTCTCTGATGTTATCTTAAACAGAATATAGCTTTGATGTAGTTTTTAATTAAGTAATTAATTTATATATATTTCATATTCTATTTTCAGTAGAATAACTGTTGATCAAATCATTGTCTCTTTAGCATACTGTGTGAAATGTAATTCAGCTTGTCTCTGTATTTATGTGTATACCCCAGATGATAACCTTAATATGAAGGTCGAAACGTAAGAAATTATAATAGATAATTTCTTATCTATTATAATTTCTATTATTAGAAAATGGACTCTACAACCAGTTATTTATAACACGGTTGTAGAGTCCATAATTTATCTAAAACGAATGCTGATCACGGTGTAACACTAAGAGAAAGGATTCTGATAATTCATAGAGATTCGACGCACAAGCGATGCAATCAATACAGTAAGTTGAAGATTCATGTTTCTGGTTTGATTAATCAGCTGGCATTTTTAAAACATTGTAGGGACAACAATATCATTTCGAACTGCATCAAACTGAAGACAATAATAATACTATTAATAACATTATTGAAAATAATACTGAAGAGAAAATTTACCTCAACAAATATACCAACGCATGGAGAAAGTGTTACTCAGAGAACAGATCCAAGCTACTAGAAAAATCTTGGTCTTTACTCAAAACCAGGTACAAAATTTAAAATCTTAACTTTCTAGTTACTTGAACACAAGTTGTCTAATCTTTAAGAGGATTAGACAACTCAGTGAACCATATCCTTCAAACAAAGAAAGAAAATCTCATATCCAAATTTCATATACTAAAAGACTGACAATATTCAGAAAACCAACGGAGATATTTGAATTTCTCTACAGTGAACATAAACAACCAACCAGAAGTAAGGAACAACAGGAGCAACCAATTGCCTTCAGGTAACAGTAATGTAGTCAATCTAACAGATAAGCTTAGGCGTTGATGGTTATTCATGACTTATGTTTCATGGTATTAACAATACCACAAAAACTTTTATCAACAAAGATGTTTTACTAACGCTAATATTTCGCTGATTTTCAAATCAGCATCATCAGAGCACAACACACATGTAAACGCGACAGTGAGTGAGTGAAACAATATAATTGCAAAAGGCAAAAGATCTAAAGTCCTATTTTTGGCACCCTCTAACGGGAAAAAAAAAAAGAAAAAAAAAAAAGCAGTTATCCAGGCGTTTTTCTTAGGATAACCGTCTCCCAAATTTTTGGCAAATTAATGCAACCATATTTGTTAAGGTTGGGAGAATTCTTCAAAGCCATTGCTGACTCAAAAAATAATCTTTCAGATCTATAACGACTCCTAAATAGCACATTTGTTTTCCTCCATCTAATCCTGTGTGAAGGAGTGTCCAAAGCATGGTCTTCCAGTCCCGACTTGCCATAGTAATAGTAGCAAATGTATCTTTCATGTTCTTCCAGGCGGATGTTCACTGATCTTCCTGTTTGCCCATAATAGGCCAAGTCACAGTCACATGGAACTTCAAGTGACTGTGACTTGGGTGTGCTAAAGGGTGAAGTTTATCCTTTGGCGAGCGGATCAGAGTTGCCAGCTTGACATGAGGTTTGAAGGTGGTGCGAAGGCCATGTTTCAACAATACTTTGGCTATCTTTTCCGATGTACCTCTGATATAGGGAATAGAAATGGTCATGTTGTATTCTTGTGTATTAGGGGGAGGACAGAGTAATGGGCCTATGTAGTATTTTATCTATCTTGTAGGGATTGTAGCCGTTGGCTAAGAACGTATGGCGCAGGTACTGGAGTTCAGTGGTCAGAGCTGTATCGTTAGAACAAATGGCTCTGGCTCTGTGTGTAAGTGTTTTTAAAATGCCGTACTGTTGGATTGGATGATGATGTGATTGTTTATGTAGGTATCTTCCTGTGTGTGTAGGCTTTCTGTAAATAGAAAAAGATAGTGATCCATCTGAAAGGCGGGTGACTAATGTGTCAAGAAATGGTAAACAGTTATTTGATTCTTTTTCTACTGTGAAGTGAATTTTGGGGTGTTGGCTGTTTAGGTAGGTGACAAAAGCATCCAAAGTGTCTTGTCCATGGAGCCAGATGGCAAATACATCATCTACATAGTGCAACCACGCTTGTGCTTGTATGTAGCTGTGGTAAGTACTTTGTTTTCAAAGTGTTCCATGTAAAAATTTGCTAACGGGGGAGAGAGAGGGGGAACCCATAGCAGTACCATTAATCTGTTTGTAGAATTTCCCCTCCCAAGTAAAGTAACCTGCATTCATGGTAAATTGAAATAATTCAAAAATATCTGGGGGAAATTTAGACTTGATTAAATCAAGAGTGTCTATAAGTGGTACATTGGTAAATAGGGAGGTGACATCGAAACTAACCATTATGTCTGAATTTTTTAGGATTAGATTTTTAACCAATGTTTTGAAATGGATTGAATTTTTTACAAAAGTAGAGGAGTTGCCAGTAAGAGGGGCAAGCGACTTAGCTAAATGCCGGGCCAGTTTATATGTGGGACTATCTATGCTATCCACTATGGGGAGTAGGGGAATATTAGTTTTGTGGATTTTGGGTAATCCATAAATACGGGGTGTTTTAACATGAATTGGTTTTATTTTCCTGATGATTTCTTTGGGCCATGATGTCACTTTTTTCAGTAATTTTCGAACTTTTTTCTTTTGCGACATCGTAGGGTCTCGATGTATAATTTGATATGTGGAACTGTCACATATAAGATCTTGCATTTTTCTGTTATACTCTTCTTTATTCATGATAAATGTTGCATTTCCTTTATCGGCTTTTGTAATAATAATATTTTTATTATTATATAACTTTTTAGGGCAGTTATTTGCTTACGTGGCATATTGCTTTTTGGAGGCTTAGCCTTGTTTATAATACTTGCTATGTCTAGTCGCACGTTATTGGCCATTGCTGGCGGAAGATCGTGGATACCCTGTTCTACTTTCATCATAATTTCGAGTTTAGGAATTTGTTTGGGCGCGACAGCAAAGTTATGTCCTAAACTGAGAGCGTTCTTGGCTTCTTCAGTGAGTATTTCCGACGATAGGTTTACGATCACGTGGTCTCGTCGAAGTTGTGGTCGGGACTTCGTATGTTGGCGCAGTTGTAGTAGTTCAAATTTCTTTAGGTGTTTGCTTTTTACTTTTGTGAATTCTTTTTTTTTGCTGCAACTTCGGAGATCTGCTGTAGGACAGTCCGTATTTCAGGATTTAACACGTTTATTAGTTCTTGTTGTAGAGCTATGATAGAGCTGTTTAGCTTACTAAGCTCTATGCGAGTAGCGGCGATTTGTTCTCGAAGAAGCACTAAACTCGCCCGTCGATAAATACGATGTGCCTTTGCCGATTGCAACTTTTCCTTGAATTTTAGAAAAGGTGGAATAGCATTGTTGTCGCGGCATCGTTTAAGGAAGGCTAACCGGTTCAATTTTCTGGACAATTTCAGTTTCAACATTCCGAACTGTCGTGCTTTGTAAACAATATCTTCTCCGTGCAGAATCATCAATCTAACAGATAAGCTTAGGCGTTGATGGTTATTCATGACTTATTTTTCACGGTATTAACAACACCACAAACACTTTTATCAACAAAGATGTTTTATTAACGCTAATATTTCGCTGATTTTCAAATCAGCATCATCAGAGCACAACACACATGTAAACATGACAGTGAGTGAGTGAAACAATATAATTGCAAAAGACAAAAGATCTAAAGTCCTATATAAAAAAAAAAAAAAAAAAAAAAAAAAAAAAAAAAAAAAAAACAGGCGTTTTTCTTAGGATAACCGTCTCCCAAATTTTTGGCAAATTAATGCAACCATATTTGTTAAGGTATATTGTTTCACTCACTCACTGTCGCGTTTACATGTGTGTTGTGCTCTGATGATTTGAAAATCAGCGAAATATTAGTGTTAATAAAACATCTTTGTTGATAAAAGTGTTTGTGGTGTTGTTAATACCGTGAAAAATAAGTCATGAATAACCATCAACGCCTAAGCTTATCTGTTAGATTGATGATTCTGCACGGAGAAGATATTGTTTACAAAGCGCGATGGTTCGGTAAGTTGAAACTGAAATTGTCCAGAAAATTGAACCGGTTAGCCTTCCTTAAACGATGCCGCGATAATGATGTTATTCCACCTTTTCTAAAATTCAAGGAAAAGTTGCAATCAGCAAAGGCACATCGTATTTATCGACGGGCGAGTTTAGCGCTTCTTCGAGAATAAATCTCCGCTACTCGCATAGAGCTTAGTAAGCAGCTAAACAGCTCTATCACAGCTCTACAACAAGAACTAATAAACCTGTTAAATCCTGAAATATGGACTGTCCTACAGCAGATCTCCAAAGTTGCAGCAAAAAATTCAGAGCTCTATTCACTGAGAATTAGAGCATATGCAGTCAAGTGTGTGTGAAGGCTCCAATGAAGCAGATGAGTGCGTGAATGAACAAAAATTGCAGAATCTAGTCTCTCAGGTAACAATATTGAATAGGGTAGCCAATTCAGAACATAACGTTTGGTTGGGGGGGGGGGGGGATGCTACACTTTCTATATACTAATGCTAGAATCATCAAGAATAAGAGAGAAAAGTTTTTGGAATTGGTTAGTGCAACCTCACTAAAAGTAATAGGCATTAACGAGACTTTGCTAACAGAAGATGACACAGTTATAGGGATAGAATGCAATGGATTTAGTATTTTCAACTACTACCTGCATGCAATCCATATTCTTAGTTTTCATAGTTTTAGTCTTTTTGCTGATTTTAATACTACTGTATAACAGTAGCTGAATTTAGTTAAGATGATTCTGAAGATGAGTGAATTGATTTAGAGCAGCGTTTCTCATCCTTTCTAAGCCCAAGGACCAGTAAAAAGCCTAATACAATTCTACGGACCACTAAGTTACAGAGGCATAACTTTGGGGGGGGGGGCATCGCCCCAGGCGGCACTTTTTTGGCATTTAAGAAATCTTGCCATACTGTCTATGGCAATAAAACTATATTGTTGTTCACTTCACCCTCTCTTTTATTATTTGTCATTTTGCCGCTACAAATTTAGCGCCTGAATGACGAATAATAAAAGAGGAGTGAAGTGAACAACAATATAGTTTTATTGCTTCTGCCTTTGAACATTCTGATGCTATTTGCAATTTTTTTAAGTCTCCATTTGATTTCAATAATTTTTACTTTTACTTATTCAATTTTAATTTGTTTTGTTTGGATAATTAAAAATATATATATTTATTCAATTAATTTAAGTCTGCCTGCAGACCACCTGTGGTCTGCAGACCACAGGTTGAGAAACACTGATTTAGAGGTATACCCCTAATCATATCTGCAAAAGAAATGAGTTTAATATTGCCTATTGTGATAACAGATTTAGTGTCATCTTTCCTTCACAGGGTGATCCATATAGATGATAATAACACTGGATGCAGCATGTACCATGCTATATCCAGTGTATTACTTACAAGGGGGGGGGGGGTGAATCTTCCAGTATATCTTTCAATTGTAACTGTTGACTTACAATCCAAGTATAACATTTGAATTATGGTTATCATTTGATTTTTTTTTTCTCTCATTCTTTTGATGCCTTTCTAACAGATTATTAAAGATCACCTGAAATGTATCAGAAGCAATTTTGTTAGTTATCTTAAGCATTTCTATTGTAATATATAAGCCTTTCCACTCTTCATCTTTATTATGTTCAATGCTTCATTTTTAGATTTGGTTCTAATGGAATATTTAAATTCAGTTAGAGGAGGTTCCTACAGTATTGCACTCCCATTGAAAAGGCAGTTATACTGTTTTCTACATTTCAAATGTTAGAGGTTCATTCTCCATCTTCAAACAATCTTATCCTCTTATGTTAAGAACACACCATTTTTTGGTCATTGCATTTTCTTGTTCCCTTCTTTCATGATCATATTTTTCTTGTCACTTCATACAATTTTCCAATGTTGGTAACTCTGCAGACTTCTGGGCTTCTTCTATATTGTTCATGTAATTTGTTTTATCTTCTTTCGACCATTTTATCTAACTTATTTATCTTTCTACGAATTTCTCAAATGAAATTCTTTATTTCTCTGAAACTTAGCACTTTCAAACAATATTTTAATTTTTTTTTGTATGTTCTTCTTCTAACCAGTCTTTGTTCTTGTTTCCTTTCTTAATATCCAGTCTCTTACCAGCTCATTATATCTTCTTCTTTCACTACGTGTTATTCCCGCTTCCTATGCAGGGTCCGCATGTTACTTAGCTGCGCCTTCTTGTTAGTACCACTCCCAACCGACCTGTCGCCTAGTCTGCCACTGGGGGGGGGGGAATATTTTTGGCTGTAGTAGCATATGTTCATGGGGCCGGTTTGCCTGTTTGCGGGATGAAAAACCAGATAAACTGGCGGAAAAAACCTACTGCCCGCACCCAAGACCGGCTAACTTGGCTATGGCTGAGGAAGATCCTCAAATTCCTCATGTCTTCGATGGGAATCAAACATGGGACACTCCTTCCTCAGTCATATGGTTGCAAAGTGCAAAGCCACTAGGCTAACCACATGGACTTACCAGCTCATTATATACCAACCCAAAATTTTCCACCTCCTTTCTATCATGTTTTCTGAGCTTTCTCCTTTCCAGTTTCTCATTCTCCAAAATTTGAAAGTGATTATTTTACAAAAGAGAAAAATTCTCCTTTATTTCATTCAACTTACATATCCCAGATTTTTTTTAAAATTTTTCTTATTCCTACACTGATTTAATTAAGTTTAGCTGTCACTAAATAATGATAAGAGCCTATATTAGCTTCTCATCTTGCTTTAACATCTGAGACCAAAGATGAATGTGTATAATAAGCAAGATGAGAGCATATAAAATCAATTTAATAACTAATTAAATCATAATTATACAGAACTCAATACTTCATTTTACAACTAACATTATCAAAAATATATACATGGACATAATTGGTGATACATACATACATACATGGACATAATTGGCATTATTGAGATAAAGAAGATGAAAGCAATTGAGATCTTACTAAATAAGTATAGGATGTTATTTTCAGGCAATAATAATCAAGGAAAGGAAGGAGTAGTGATAACATTCAACACCAAACATGAAGATAAACTTTTTGATTGGAAAGCAGTTTCAAGTAGAATTATGTGGGCAAACTTCAAAATGGGTGAATGGACAATGAAACTTATTTGTGCCTATGATCCCACAGAAGGTTCTTCTAAGGAAGAATTTTTTGAGTCATTAGAACAGGTAGCTGACATAAAGAAAATGGAAAAAGTGGTCCTTGTTGGAGATCTGAACAGCAGAGTAGGAAATGAATCCCACCAGGCATATAAGAACATTTTGGGAAAATTGGGAGAAATAAACAAAGCTAATAATAATAGTGGTAAGTATTTACTGGACTTTTGGTCAGGACACAGACTATTCATTACTAACACCCTGCTTCAGCATAAAAATGTGCACAAGTTCACATGGAGAGAAGACACAAGAAATAAGAAAGGCCTCACTGACTACATCATTGTTGATAGTGATATCATCATGCTGGTTCAGGATTCAAGAATGCACAGAGGATTTGAAATTGGAAGTGACCAGTACTTAGTACTTCTTCTATTGGCACTACAGCCCTATTTTTGTGTTTTTTATAACTCACTATGAGGCGAGGTCATTACCCTCACACTCAACCATGTGTAATTGTCTGTGAAGCATTATGTTCTTAAGACCGGTTTGCCTGCTTTGCGGAGGGAAAACCCCCAGATAAACTGGGGAGAAAAGTTAGCCAGTCTGTGCCCAAGACTGGCTAACTTGGCTATGTCTGAGAAAGATCCTTAGCTCCTCACGTCGGCGACGAGAATCAAACTCAGGACACTCCTTTCCCAGGCATATGGTTGCAGAGCGTGTAACCACTCGGCCAACAGAGCAGACAGTACTTAGTACTAAGCAGAATAAAAAGGGATATCACATTGAAAAGAGCAGTATCTAATAAAGTATTAAAGAAAATTAAAGTTGAGCAGCTTTTACAGATAACTTGTAGACTTGACTATACAAACATTACTGAAGAAAAAATTAAACAAATTGAAAACAAGAAAAAAACCTGAGTCTCAGTGGCAAACTCTAAAGAAGACCAACTTATTCAGCTAGGGAGGCATGTGGTAAAGTTGTCTGCAAGGATAGAAAAATAAGAACATCATGGTGGACATGAGAAGTTAAAGAAGCAGTCCTGGAAAAGAAGAAAGCATACCAAAAGTTCCTAGCAATTAAGTTAGCAGATGCCTTAAAAGAATACAGAGAGCTAAGCTATGTGTAAAAGTAGCTAAACAAGAGTCATGGAAAGAATTTGTTAAGAGTATGGAAAATAAATATCAAGTAATGGTGGCAAACTGTTCTGGAAGCTATTGAAGAAGCTTAAAAATGAATGAAAGAGTACCATAAAAGGAATCAAAGATGATAAAGGTGACATGGAAAGTTGAAGATAAGGATATCTTAGATGTCTGGAGTAATTACTTTGAAAGATTATTAAACTACAAATCAATTAGTGACAGAACTGTACTAGAAAATTTTAAGAGGAAATATAAAAAGGAGTACATATCAATACTTGAGATAGAAAAAGTCATCAAAAACTTGAAATGTGAAAAGCCAGCTGGAGTAGATGACATTCGACCAGAAATGCTTAAGTATGGAGGTATAAAAGTTTTCAGTGGCTACATTGCATAATTCAGAGAACCTGGTCTGAAGGTTGAATTCCCAATGACTGGAGTAGAGCTCTCATAGTACCCATCTATATAAAAAAAAAGGGAATAAAGCTGAATGTGAGAATTACACAGGAATCTTTCTACTAAGTGTTCCAGGTAAGATTTATGTTACTTGAAAACAGGTTGAGAAAGATTGTGGAAGAGAAACTTGGGAAGAACAAGCTGGGTTCAAACAAAACAGAGGTTGTCAAGATCAGATGTCAAGATTTTCACTCTAAGACAAACAGTCAAGAAATCATGGGAATATGACAAAGATCTGTACTTAAGAAATTTTTGTAGATCTGGAAAAGGCATATGACCAGGTGTCCAGAGAAAAGCTTTTCAAAATACTTTAATTGTATGGGGTGCAGGGCTGTTGCCAGATTAGATCGAGCCCTGAGGCAAACAATTAAATATCACCCCTGATGGATTATAAGACAAAAATATAAGAAAATCTCCAATTGCTATTTTGTTTTTATTACAAGAGAAACATTAATGCAAAACAATTACATAATAACATTAATTAAATGTTTGCTCTATGGGATATCACACAATAAAACTGTTTATAAGCTCTTCTAAATTTAAATTATAAGCTATGTCCGCCTTTATCGATATAGCTGCTAGACCAACCAATCTTTCTTAGGTCATAGCTGTTCACAAATAATTTTTAATCAGTTTAAGCTTGGAAAAACTTCTTTCCCCACTTGCTACGCTAACAGGAATTGTTAGTTTAGCGACAACGCCTACCGCAATATGGCTGAATGAACGCCCTTATTAAATCGCGCTGTGAGGCAGTCTGCCTCTATGCTACACCCTGTCGATGGTACTGATGGGGGTGAATGGAAATTATACAGAGCAATACATAGTCTATATTTAAGTTGTTGGTCAGCAGTTAGAAGTGAAGGAAATATAGGGGTGGGGGGGAGGAATGAAAAGTGCTGATAAACACGTAGAATAAAAATGACCATTGACATGTCTTCTTATAAATCCTAAAAGAAAAAGAACAAATTATTAATAATTTGATGAAACATGGGAGTTTAAAGGGTTTTAAGATATGTTCTTTCTTGTGGTTATATCAGTTTGCCTTAATATCATTTTTGTTCAGGTGTTTAACAAAACTTTTCAGCCCCTCCAATTATAAGAAGATGGTTTGAAATCAGGGATAAGATAAGGATGCACATTATCTCCACTCTTATTCATCATCTATATGGATCACATTATGAAAGAAAGTGGCATTAGGCCTGATATTAGAAATGGAGATGTCAAACTTAGCTCTTTGCTTTGCTTTGTGCAGATGATGCTGTACTCCTAAACACATCTGGTGCAAGTCTCCAGGACTCTCTAACTAAATTGAATAACAGCTATAACAAATTATGGCATGAAAATCAGCAATAAAAAGACCAAAACTATGAAAATAGGCAGGAGCATAGAAAACTTCAGCTGCATTCTGAACAGAGATCCTATAGAACAAGTGAAATATTTCAGCTATTTAGGCACAATGTTTAATGAAGATGGCAGGTGAAATTTGGAAATAGATGACAGAATAAACAAAGCTGGTATGGTGGGTAGCCAGATGAATAATTTATATGGAATACGAGAGAAATTAGCCAAAACACCAACCTTGGAATATACAAGTGTTCAAACCAGTTTTAAGTTATGGATCTGAGAGTTGGGTTAGAAATAAAGCACTAGATCAAAGACTAGACACAACAGATATGAGGGTTCTGAGAAAACTTAGGGGTATGAACAGATGGCATCAATGGCAGAATCATATTAAAAAAAGAAGATATTAGAAAGGAACTTGACATTATTAACATTCAAGAATGTATCAACAGAGCTAATCTAAGGTGGTGTTGTAACTACTTAAACAGAATGAGTGATGAACGATTAGCAAACAGGTGTTTGATGGTAAGATGGCAAGAAAGAAACCCAAATGGAGACCAAGGTCTAGGTGGATTGATTGAGAAGCACCTTAGAAACATGAAATGTTAGATATGACAATATTGGTGTGCTTATAAGTAACAGACTGATTTGGAGGAAAACTGTTGATAGGAGATTAGGAGATTAATCGTATTGTAAACTTAATCATGTAGTTGATGGAAGTTTTTTCACTTGGCTATGCTACCAAGATATATATTTGGTTTAATCCTTTATCCAAGTGTAAGCAAACAAAGTTTGCACCTGAAGTATTTTCAAGACTGGGGGCAACTCGTGGTAAAGGTGGTATAAGTTCTCATCACTTGCCTTAATATCTCTCATAATGCAAAGCACATCTCCTAGTGGACATGTATACTGCTATGCATTAAGGGAAGGGCCACTACCCAGACTGGTTGTGACCTTTATTGAGGTTTCATCAGTGGGAGCCAGAACCACAGGTGGTGATACCAAGGTGGAAGTAATGGAGAAGTCATATTTCCATATACATAGCAGTATACATGTCTGCAAGGAGATGTGCTTTGCATTATGGGAGAAACTAAGGCAAGCGATAAGAACTTATACCACCTTTGCCATGAGTTGCCCCAGTCCTGAAAATACTTCAAGCGCAAACTTTGTTTGCTTACACTTGGATAAAGGATTAATCCAAATATATAATTGGTTAATCATGTAGCGTTGATTAATTTTAATTGTATAGATGAGAACACAGACTGATAAGAAGATAACTATTTATTAACTTATTGCTGATATTCTATTCAGCATCTTCAGAGCACAAAAACAGTTTGTCACAGTACGCGAGACAACCACAATCCGGTATAACAATGGGACTAATTTGAAGAATTGTAACGTGCAACACAAAGACTAAAGTTCTAATTAGGTCCCATCTGTGTTATTATTATTATTATTACCCCAAGACCTCATGGAGTCAAAGACTCATCTGGGAGGTACTTTTATCACACACCCACACAGCTCACCATACCTTGCCTTGAACACGTTCAAACTCCTTGCAGACACCACACTCTCAGGCAAGGCATTCCAATCATTTACAACTCTACACGAAAAAAACCTGCCCCTCACTCCCCTACTCACACACTCTTTATACAGTTTCCAAGGATGACCTCTGGTTCTCCCCCGATCTCCCACTATTTTCTGTAGAACTTCTCCAGCACTATAACAACCCATTATCAACTTGTAGGTCTCTATCATATCTCCCCTCTTCCTCCTGTCCACCAGATTCTGCAAATTACATCTTCTCAATCTTTCCTCACACGTGACATTCCAGAGATCAGAAACTACCTTAGTCAATCGCCTTTCGACCCTTTCCAACAGCTCTTCATGCTTCTGAAAACCAGGTGACCAAATCTGGGCACAATAGTCCATGTGTGGCCTAATCAAAACCTTATACAACAGAACAAGAATCTCCCTACTTCTGCACCTCAGTGTCCTCTGAATCATTCTCAGAAGCCTTTGTGTTGTCTTCACAATTTTGGCTATGTGTCCCCTAAATTTCAGATCCTTATCCACTATCACCCCCAGATCTCTTATTTCTTCCACCTCCAACAATATATCCTCACCAAGCATAAATTCTGCATCCCATCTTTGTTTTCTAAATTTTAAAACCTTAGATTTCGCAACATTGAACTCACATCTCCATTTCTGTGCCCAATCACTCAATTTATTCAAGTCTTCTTGTAAGGCCACACCATCTTCACTACTCTTCATGGTTCGCCGGAACTTTGCATCATCTGCAAACAACTGAATATCTCCATCCAAATCTTCATCTAAATCGTTAATTTACGAGTTAAACAGTAATGGCCCCAAAACAGACCCCTGAGGCACTCCACTAGTGACTTTCCTTTTCCTGGATATCGCTCCCCCATACGCAACTTGTTGATACCTATCAGATAGCCAGTCTCCAATCCAATGCATTAATCTAATATCCAACCATATCTGTTCTAGTTTGACTATCAATTTATCATGACGTACTCTATCAAAAAGCCTATGCAAAATGTAAGAATATTGCTGTGTATCCTTCTCCTCTGTCCAAGGAAGCAGTCACTTTATTGTAATAAGTAGATTACTAAAACATGACCTCCCTTTAGCAAATCCACGCTTCCATCAAAGATAATACCATTGTTGTCAACCAAACTCTGGATCCTAGTTCTCACAAGCTTCTCCAACAACTTAACCACAACACCTGACACACAGATAGGCCTATAGTTTGATGCTTGAGTTCGATCACCTCCTTTATGAAGTGGCACAATATTGCCCTCCTTCCACTCTTTAGGGACTTAACCGAGTGCAAGACTCGTATTAAAAAAATATGTCAAGACGTGTCAACTCCCTGGCACATTCCTTCAGAATATTCCCCTTTATAGAGCATTGATACTTCCACATTTGGATTACAGTGCTCAGGTTTGGTCGCCTGGATTCCTTGGAGATGAGGAGGCTGTGGAGAGGGTTCAGAGAAGAGTGACCAAGTTGGTGAGTGATGTAAAAAATGCTCCCTACATTGACAGATTGAGAGCTTGGTTGATAGGCGAAGAAGAGAGGATATGACAGAAACATTTAAATTACTGAAAGGTTTTTATAGGATTGATGCAGGGGAAATGTTTCAGCTGTGTGATAGTGATGGAAGAACAAGAGGTCATCCCTGGAAATTAAAGAAGAGTGTGGTTAACAAAGGTGTTAGAACAAGGTTTTTTGCCTGGCGGGTGGTGAATGAGTGGAATTCATTGCCTGACGTAGTTATGAGCTCTTCGTCTGTAAATGAATTCAAGAAGAGATATGACAGATATTGTTTTGCTAGTCTGGGTCTCCCGTGATGAGTCTACTGACTCCATGGAGATACCCGTAATAATAATAATATGTGGTGATATATTATCAAGTCCCACAGCAGTATTAACATCTAGTTTACTCACCTCCCCATACACCTCTTGCTCACTTACAGTCAGTCACCTCTTGCTCACTTACAGTCAGTCTCTCCTCCCCATCATCTACTGCTCTCAATCTCTCCATGAAGTCACAGTCACAAGATTGAAACACCTTTATGAATTGCTCATTAAGTATCTCCACCACATATTTTGCAACAGCTGTCTTTATACCATTTTCTCCTATCAATGTCATCCTTCCATAATCATCCTTTCTTTTGCTGGCTACATATTGAAAGAACTCCTTATGATTCTCTTTGACTTCATTAGCTAACTGCTGTTCATACCTCTCTTTAGCTACCCTCACCAACCAAGTCACCCTCCTTGCCTGGTCTTTGAAGTCCTCATGGAATTGGTTATTTCCACTTCTCTTATGCTGCCTCCACAATGCCCTCTTTCTCCGTTATCACATGCTTAATCTCTTTATTCATCCATCTCAACACCTACCTTATTTAACCTTCTCACCCTTGGAATACACTTAGACATTGCTTCTACTAGATTAGTTTTTGAAAATTCCCCAAGCTGCATTGATCTCTTTTTCAGCTAACTCCTCATTCCATGCTACACCTGCAAGCAGTCTCCTGAGCTCTTCATAATCACTCCCCTTGTAGTTTCACATATACCCTTTTCTCACAGAGGTCCAAAGATGTTTGGGAAAAAAAAAACAGAAAGAGAAAGCAGGTATTAATTTGGTCTTAAGATGATTGTCTCCCAAATCTTTGGCAAATTTATACAGCCATACTTGTTAAGGTTTGGAGTATGTTTCAAGGCTTCTGTTGATTCCAGAAACAACCTCTTTGACTTGTCAAAGCTTCTGTGCAGCACTTTTGTTTTTTTCCAATCGATCCTGTGCGCAGGGGTATCTAAAGCACAGTCTGCTAGACCTAACTTGCCATAGCAATAGTGCCAGATATATTGCCAGATTGTAGCGTACTGTGACAAACTGTTTATGTGCTCTGAAGATGCAGGATAGAATACCAGTGAAATATCAACAATAAGTAAATAAATAGTTATATTCTTATTAGGCTGTGTTCTCATCTATTCCATTAAAATTAATCAACATGTACAACGAACACATAAGCCTTCCCACATGTTTAATCATGTGGTACTGTCACAGTAACCTAAACACATATCAGGAAATAGATGACAATGACATATACTTCAAAATATGCAGATATATTAACAGCAGTAATGGTGCAAGACTGTTGTGCTTTGATCATTTTTTTAGATTTAGATGTTTCTAGAATCCAGGACAGTCTATAACAATTTTAGAGCTTTTTATGGAAAGAGGTTACCTGCTACTGTTTTGAATGTGAAAAAAAGATATCATTCTAGCTAACCACTTAAAAATTTTGAGTATTCAAATTTTTGCCATTGGTTATACATTTAAAGAGCTATCACAATGCAAAATATCAGCTTCCCAGCTCCCACAGGAAGTGGGTAAAGATTGATCTTCTTCTTCTGCAGCTTCTCCCACTTAAGTGAGGTCACTGTTGATGATGAGTCTCCTCCACATCCACCGGTCTTGGGCTGTCACCACATCCAAGTTCTTCATCCTCAAGTCCTCTTCTACCAGCTCTCTCCATCTCTTCTTTGGCCGCCCATGCTTCCCCCTTCCTTGCACATTCATCTGCATGACCCTTCTTCCCACATATTCGTCCTCCCTCCTCATCACATGACCAAACCATCTTAACCTTGTCTCCTGTATCTTCGCTCCTAAGTTCGTAACTTTCATTGTTCCCCTTACATAGTCATTTCTCAGACGATCCTTTCTGGTCACACTGCACATCCACCTAAGCATTCTCATCTCTGCTACTTCCATCCTGCTGATGTTATTTTTCCTCAGGGCCACAGTTTCTATAGCATATGTCATAGCTGGCCTCACTACTGTCCTATAGATTTTGCTTTTCAGATTGATCGGCACCCTCTTATCGCAACACTCCAGCCATCTCCCTCCAGTTACTCCAACCCACTTGTATCCTGCATCCCACTTCCTTCTCAGCTCCTCCATCTTCTTCCACTGTTGAACCTAAATATCTAAAGTCCCTCACCTTCCTGATGACATTTCCTTCCAGCTCCAGATCTGTCTTACTTCTGCTCAGTCTCATACCTCTCTCTTCCAGTACTTTTCTCCATCTTTCCAGTTTAGTTCCAGCTTCTTCTCTTGAATCTACACACAGCAAGATGTCATCTGCATACAACATTGTCCAAGGCACATCTTCTCTCACCTCCTCCGTCACCACCTCATTCACAATGTTAAACAGAAACGGACTTAATGCTGACCTTTGATACAAGCCAACTGTTACTTGAAAACTTTCTGTCTGTCCCAGACAGGTCCGAACAGTTGTCTTCACATTTCTGTACATCTCCCTACGGAACCTTCTTCTCCCTCAGACACCTCCAGACTTCTTGCCTTGGCACTCTATCGTATGCTTTCTCCAGATCAATAAATGCCAGATGTAGCTCTCGTTGTTTCTCTCGAAACTTTTCCATCATCTGCCGTAACCCAAAGATAGCATCTGTTGTTGATCTACCAGGCATGAAGCCAAATCGTTCCTTTGCAATCTCCACCTCCTTCCTCAATCTTCCATCAAGAACCCTTTCTAGGGATTTTCATTGTATGGGACATCAACTTTATTCCTCTGTAATTTTTTACAGTCTTGTGCATCCCCTTTACCCTTGTAGATGGGGACAAGAGTACTCTCCCTCCATTCCTCGAGTATATTTTCCTGTTGGCAAACTTTCATGAACAGGTCCCACAGCAGGTCAATTCCCTCTTCCCCCAGTGCCTTCCATGCCTCCACTGGAATCCTGTCGGGGCCCACCGACTTTCCATTCCTCATCCTCTTCATGGCCTCCGTCACTTCCACTCTACTGATGTCCTGCACCATCCCCTCAGAAGGCTGCCCATCTTCTCTGTGAGTCCTTGCATTTTCCTCATTCAAAAGTCCCTAAAAGTATATTCTCCATCTGTTTCTTATGTCCACATCCCTCCATAATACTCTTCCTTCGGTGTCTTTGATCTGCCTCACATGTAAGATGTCCTTTTCTGCTTTATTTCTACTAGCTGGTAAATTTTTCTCTGTCCTTCCTTTGTTTCTAATTGATCAAACAGATCTTGATATGCCATGGCCTTCGTCTGTGCCACAACTCTCTTGGCTTCTTGCTTTCTCTCTCTCTCTCTCTGTACACCTCTCTATCCTCTTCCACTCTTGACTCATCCCACTTCTGCTTTGCCTTCCTCTTAGCTGTCACTGCCACTTGTACATTATTATTCCACCACCAACCCTCCTTCTGCTCTCTAATCTTTCCAGATGTCACACCAAGCACCTCGATTGCACAGCTCAGGATTACTTTTGAATTATGTTTTCACCAATCTTGTAAACTTTCCAGTCCATCCGAAATCCTCTCTAACACCCTCTCCCTAAAACGATACCTCACATTCTTTTTTTAAGCGAAACCACTTAATTGTCTTCATCCCAGCTTCCAGAGGTTCTTATCTTCGATCTTTTTTTTAAGACTGCACACAGCAGTCGGTGTTGCTGTGCCACTTGATCTGTTGGAATCACTTTACAATTTGTCACAACCTTAAGATGTTTTCTTCTAGTCAAAATGTAGTCAATTTGTGAACTGTTGTTACCATTCCTAAATGTTATCAAATGTTCTTCCCTCTTGTAGAAAAACGAGTGATACATTGAAAGAGCTATCACAATGCAAAATATCAGCTTCCCAGCTCCCACAGGAAGTGGGTAAAGATTGATCTGACAATCATAAATCCCTTAGCAATTTGTATACGTAGGAGATCCCACTGAATAATATATAATACAGAGGAATCACACTAGAATAATATATAATACAGAGGAATCACACTAGAATAATACACATAAACAACCGATTACTAAATCACTTAAGGAATTGACAACGTAGATAAGAATATAAATTAAATTACACTTTAATAAATATTTCCGATATTTCAGCAATGTTACGTTGCCATCTTCAAAAGGAACTTACAAAAAAAGGCACATGCACGTAGGCACTACAACACAGTAACTGAGAATGAAGTGATGAAGTAATTGTTCTCCTAAAAGTCCTGATGGTGATCCCTAGCAGGCTATGTAGGTGTTGTTGGCCGTTGGGCTGAAGGTCTGCTGATGTAAGCCTCCCAAATTTGGGGAAGTCTCATACAACCAAATTTGTTGAGGTTTGGAGAGTTTCTCAGGGCTGAGGCTGATTCCATGAATAGTAGTTTGTATTTGCTACAGTGTATTACTGTAGCTTTCTTCCACCGTATTCTGTGGCGTGTGCCGGATGTAGTCCTTGTGTTCCGAAATTCTGATATTCGCTGTCCTGCCTGTTTGGCCAAAGTAAGACAGTTTACAGCTGCAAGGGACCTAGTATAGACCAGGTAGGTCTAGGGGAAGTGGTTGGTCTTTAGTGGAGCAGATAAGGGGTGCCAAATTTCTGTATGGTCTGTAACAGGAGGTCGTCATGTTTTTTTTAAGATTTTGGTAATTTTTTCCGAGATGCCTTGGATGTAGGGAATGGTGATGGATTTAGAGTAATCCTTGTTGTGAAGGGAGAGTTGTGGTTTGTCGGTTTCAATATTTCTTGGCTTTTTTTTTTTTTTTTTTTTGGGGGGGGGGGGGTAGCCATTGGCTGAGAAAGTGTTGAGGATGTGATTTAGTTCAGTGTTTAGGGCCTTGTCATTAGAACAAATTAGTTTAGCCCTGTTGTATAGTGTTTTCATAACTCTATATTGTTGTGAGGAGGAGGGGGAATTGTTGGTGAATGTACCTGCCTGTATGGATGGGTTTTCTATAAACTGAGAAAACCAAGGTTCCATCAGGCTGGCGCGGGTGACTAGTGTGTCTAGGAAAAGGAGGCTGTTGTTTTCCTCTTTTTCCAGAGTGAACTTGATTCTGGGGTGTTAGTTGTTTAAGTGTGTTAAGAAGAAGAGGAGTGTATCAGAGCCATGTGGCCAAATAGCAAACACATCATCAACGTAGCAAAGCCATATGATTGGTTTTTGTGGGGCAGAGGCTAAGGCTTTTTCTTCAAAGGTCTCCATAAAGAAATTGGCCAAGGGTGGAGAGAATGGTGAACCCATGGCTGTCGCCTCTATTTGTTTGTAGAATTTTCCCTGTCAAATGAAATAGCCTGAGTTCATTGTGAACTGAAATAGGGCTGAGATATCAGGAGAAAATTTAGCTTGGATTAGCTCTAAAGTTTCCTTGAGTGGGACATTTGTGAATAAGGAGGAGACATCAAAGCTGACCATTATGTCAGTATGTTGGAGTGTAATGTTTTCTATGCTGGCTTTGAAGTGGGCTGAGTTTTTTTGTGTGATGGTGTGTTGCCAGTATAGTGTGCAAGTGCTTTGGCCAAATGTTTAGCTAATTTTTATGTGGAGGAATCAATGCCATCCACTATGGGACGTAATGGCACATTTTCTTTATGTATTTTTGGGAGTCCATAAATATGGGGGGGGGGGGGTATAGAGTTAAACGGTTTTAATCTGTTAGTAACTTCTACAGGCCAAGAAGTGACTTTCTTAGGAGCCTGTGAAGTTATCTGATTTGTGAGTTAGTGGAAATGTATTCGATAGGGAGGAAAGTAGCCCGATCTAATAGAATAGCATTAAGCTTACCTGTGTAGTCCTTTTGGTTAAGTACTACAGTTGCATTTCCCTTATCTGCTTTGGTGATAACCATTTCTTTATTATTCCTCATTTCCTGCAGAGCTTTATAACAGATATTAATAAATTTGATGTCAAAAATATAAAAAAAATTATATGCACTGAGATTTTAGCATAAAGAAATGGTTCTTACACAAATACAACTGATTATAAAGAGATACCTGGTAAACTAAGACACTACCTGAGCTAATTCATCTCTGTCTCTGACTAGTTGACGAACATGTTGAACTAGTAGTAAATACATGTGTTCATGTTCCTCTTGTTGAAGCAAATTTAGCTCATTCCACTCATTTGTCCACACAGCTTCTGGATTATCAGTAATCTAAATAAGGATACATATTATGAAATAGAAAATAATTTAAATATATATTACTTTTGAGATACACTTCCACAAATATTAAACATATCTGCATAACAATGTGTTCTGGATACTGAGTACGCTAGTTGAATGTAAGGAAGGGGAAACTAGATGGAATTTTACCACATGCTTTAAGAGAACGTGCTGTGGAACTGACCATGCCATTAACAGTTGTTTAATGAACATCTTACAATGGGACAAGTTCCTGGGGAGTAGAAAGAGGGCAAGATAGTGCCATTGAATAAGGGTAGCGGTGACAGAACGGAGGTATCAAATTATAGATCAGTCTGTATTTTTTCTGTTGTTAAGATTTTGGTAAAATTAGTAAGAATTCATATACAGAATTGGACAGCGAGGACAATACCGTTATGGATTTTTAAGGGGACATTCTTGTTTTTGTAATCTGGTTACCTTTTGCAATAGAGCAATAAGAGCAATGGATGAAGGTAAGATATACAAAGTCTTTTTTTTTTTTATTTTGCAAAGGCATTGATGGGGTGCCACATGACAAGATGGTATTTAAGTTGCAAACTATGGGTCTGAATATCAGGTTTAGCAGACTGGATGGGTAACTGGCTTTCTCAAAGATATCAGAAAGTTATGTATATGGGGGTGGGGGAGCAGTATCACAAAGTAGGAAGGTTACAAGTGGAGTTAACAGGGTTCAGTACTGAGACTATTAGTGTTCAATCTTTGCATCA
Organism: Typopeltis vanoorti; assembly: GCF_054136105.1. NCBI lineage: Eukaryota > Metazoa > Arthropoda > Arachnida > Uropygi > Thelyphonidae > Typopeltis > Typopeltis vanoorti. The sequence continues at coordinate 93,490,523 of NC_143569.1, read as the reverse complement.
ATGAAATTGTCACAGAATTACAGTGAGATATTCAGTTGTTTGCAGATGATATGAAACTTAGAAGGGTTGTTAGAAATAGTGTAGATGTTTTGACTCTTCAACAGGATTTGAATAAGTTGGAAAGGTGGGCAAATAAATGGGGGATATCACTTTAATGCAATTAAATGTAAGGTTTTGAAATTTGGGATCCACAGATAGGATGCTTCATACACACAAGGTGGAATTATAATGGAAGAAGTGGAGGAAGGGATCTTGGAATGACTGTAGACAGAAATTTGAAGTTCAGAGAACATATTGCAAAGGATGTGAAGACATCTAAGAATTGCTACAATATTGAGGATGACATTTACCACAAGAGATAAAAAATTGATGCCCCCCCCCCCCTGTATAAAGCCTTGATCAGACCACACAGGATTTCTATGCTCAGATCTGGTTGTAGTTGGGATTTAATGGGAATGAAGTAACATTGAAGAGGATGCAAAAAGAATTAACAAAAAATGATGCCAGGACTGTGCAATGTTGGTTATGAGGACAGAATGAAGGCATACAAACTACAGTTTGGTGGATAGAAGACATAAAAGGGGATGTGAATTTAAGTTGTTGAAAGGTTATTATTGGATTAACACTGGAGAGATTTTTCATATGGTAGATGGAGAAGAAGGAACAAGGACAACAGGCCATCCCTAGAAATTGCAAAAAGAAGTAGTGAGTAAAATGGTAAGAAGTAAGATTTTTGCATGGAGAATGGTAGAAGCATGGAATGAATTGCCTGATAGGGTAGTGAAGTTGCAAATAGTCGATGAGTTTAAGGATTTAGCTGTTGACAGTTTATATTATTATTTTCCTGACTTCATGAAGTTACAAGACGTCATGGGAAGTCAACTCTAGACAACACAATCTATCACACCACTCCTTAAACTCATCGACTGTTTGCACCTTCACCACCCTATCAGGCAATTCATTCCATGCTTCTACCATTCTCCATGCAAAAATCTTACTTCTTACCATTTCACTCACTACTTCTTTTTGCAATTTCTAGGGATGGCCTGTTGTCCTTGTTCCTTCTTCTCCATCTACCATATGAAAAATCTCTCCAGTGTTAATCCAATAATAACCTTTCAACAAATACTAACTACAGTTTGGTGGATAGAAGACAAAAAAGGGGATGTGAATTTAAGTTGTTGAAAGGTTATTATTGGATTAACACTGGAGAGATTTTTCATATGGTAGATGGAGAAGAAGGAACAAGGACAACAGGCCATCCCTAGAAATTGCAAAAAGAAGTAGTGAGTAAAATGGTAAGAAGTAAGATTTTTGCATGGAGAATGGTAGAAAAATGGAATGAATTGCCTGATAGGGTGGTGAAGGTGCAAACAGTCGATGAGTTTAAGGAGTGGTGCGATAGATTGTGTTGTCTAGAGTTGACTTCCCATGACAAGTCTTGTAACTCCATGAAGTCAGGAAAATAATAATATAAACTGTCAACAGCTAAATCCATTAGTTAACAACCACAATCAAAACCATAACAAAACATTGGGAATCAAGAGATCCATTAGACAACATACAATCATTACCAATTTAAACTACAGAGAAATATTTGAATTCAATGTGTTACATTTCCTTCTCATCCCTTAATTAATGCTTTAATAATTTTTTTAATAATGATTCTTTAAATGTTTTAAATAATTCTTTAAATAATGATTCTTTAAATTAAATTTATTTAATAATGATTTTAATATTATTTTGCTTCTAGATGTCCATGAAATGATAGGATCAAAGTGATAAAAAGTTTATCAACATTATTATAGTGAGCTTACTCATAACAAAGAGCTGAAAAGTTCAAGTTTGCTATATTAAAATAAATTTACTAAAACAAACCTTCCACTAAAACTATTCATTAGGTGCCTATAAGTCTGTTATAGAGAACGTTAAATAGTACCATTCTGCTGAATTTCAAATTTAATACCTAGCGATGTCTTAAAATCAAAGACATCGCTAAACATTTTAGATTTCCTAATTCATCCTCATTGATTGATAAATGTCTTGGTAAATCTCTTTAAAGAACACGCTAGATAACCTTTTTACTAAATGGCTTATACTGGAAGTTGTTTGGGTAATCTTCTATTTTCATTCTTTCAATATGATTCTTCCCAAATGCACTTATATTTCTTTATTATTTCTATTAGTTCTTCTTGGTTTTGAATGTTTTAATTTTTTCTTTGTTTTTTAATGAAGATGAAGAAACCATCAAAAAAGTTAAGGGTTCATCATTCATCACTGTGAAGAATTTATGGAGACAAAAACACATATTCGAGTAATTACATAAATAACACTCGACATTTTGATCTCCATATCGAGGTTGTTAGATCCTGAATGAAGGAATCTTGCAAAGAAATCATTCATTCATTCATGATTTAACATGATAAATATTACTAATTAAGGAGATAGCTGCACATCAGCTAATAATTATGAGAAATTTCTTTATGTTATGTGATAATGTGTAGTCCATATGTGCCATGTATTGAAATTTATTCCTGTATAACTGAAATGAGAAGCAGAGAATTTTGTGTAAGAATAGTAAGAATTATGTAAGGGGAATTGTTAAGTTATTTGTAAATCCCATTAAGCTGTCTAGTACATTACGAAATTTCCAGAAAGATAATAAGTAGTAATCCGGAATAATCGTGTATAATCTGTAGTCGAGCGTAGCGATGGAGGCTGTACCTACGTGGAAAGTGACGTCAGAACGACTACCTGGAATAGGGTAACCTAACAGATTAGGGAGAGTGTAGGATCACCCAAGAGGCATGAACGATGGGGTTTGTGGGTAAAAAACACATCAAATAGAGGGCGCCCGAAAGGGTGAATAAAAGACAATGCGTGCCATATTACAGGGCTTTTTATCTTCTTCGGTTCCTGGATTCCAGTTTTTGAGGTTTGTCGGGGGATTCGTGAGAGAGCGATGGGTAGACTACAGTGATGTTGGATGACGAGAGCTATTCTTGAAAACGCTTGAGGATTTCCAAGCGAAGCTGATAGTGTTACGACAGCCTATGCAGAATCGAGCCTTCGAATAAAGTCCCATCAAGGAGAACGGAGAAAATTTCCTGCGGAGCGGTAGACGGCATGCCACAGTCTGGAAATGATTCAAAGAAAAGCGTAGTGCATTGCCAGGTGCAAAAGATGGCCGATAACTATACAGTAAGGTAATCCAGATCTACATGAGATGGCGGCATGAAATCTGAAAGGATCCAGTAATGTAAAGAATTTCATTCTATGTTAAAAATTGCTTAGAATAATAAGAAATTTGTGTATACTGTAAACTAAGGACACTAATAGAGAACTTTTAAGTGAGAATTTGATTGAATTAGTTAAGACTACGTGGAACAAAGAAGAATTGTTGATAGGCAGTATTTTGATTGAGAATGGCTAGGCTTGACTAATGCAATTTGGAATTAAGATGGTTATTGATAGAGTATTAATGAAAGTGTTCTGTGAATAACTTGTGAAAGGAATTATATCCTAGCAGTGTTATGCTTACACTTAATCTTATCCTTTCGTAATTGAAGGATTTAGCTTACTCAAATTCATTGTTGTGATTTAGTATGAACCTCAACTTAGAGTGTGTTTTGTTCTATCGAGTATTTGAATTTTCTTAACTGTAAATGTTTTATGCTTTTCCAATAAATATGTTTTGTACCTTATACCTGAGTTTATGCCCGATTACGAATTCAAACCACCACTTATGAAATAGAATCTTTTGGCAGGAAGGAATTAGATATTATTGCTTAGGTGAGATTCAGTTCACGACTGCTAATTGAATGTGCACAGCGCTAGTGTAAGATTAATAATTGTATGTATCCCTTTTGAATTTGGACTTGTTTCCCTGAACAAGAGTCTCTTCTGTTATAGGATATTGGCTGGCACAGCATAAAAATAAATTTTGCCAATATCCGAAAAGGAAATAGTACTGAATTAATATTTTAAAGGCACAACAGAAGATTAGAAAGCGGGCTATTTAGAGGTAGAACAAGGTATAATAGAGAGAAAGTAACAAGGTAACAAGGTCATCATCAGGAACATGTACATATGCACAGGACACAAGCAACATGAAAACTATACAAAAGATAAATCTAAATGATTTGTTAAATCTTATACCTTAGCCAGACCTCTGGTAGAAAAAAATTTTTTAATAAAATAAATAATTATACACAAATATAAATTAATTAACAAAATGAAATGAATTTTTATATAAGTATAATAATATACAGATGATAAAAAATTAGTTTAAAAAAAAATGTGTTTAATGTAGTTCCACTATAAAACGTCTCTACAGTCCGCTTATGTTAAGGTTTTCTTGTGTCGGGGTTCTGTTGTCATCTTCTGGATGCTATATAGATTGCAAATGGGTCACATCAGGTTCTTGGAATTATTAATCTATCATTCTGGTTGAGATTCAGATTATGTTTAAGCATCTCACAAGTTTTCTTGAACTTTCTTTCGAACCAGGTTTTGGTGCAGTGTAGGGACTTGGTGCCTTTCCAGTTGATTTTGTGACATGTTTGAAGTGCATGATCTAACAGGCCTGATTTACCATAGCAGAGGAATATAATGTGGTGTTTATGTTAATCTTTTCTTATCGGGATGGTGCACCCTGTTTCACCTATGTAGGGTAGGTTTCAGGTGCATTGAATTCTGTAAATCCCTGGGTGGGAAAGGTAGAGAAGAAGATCTTTGGATGAGCTGAGTATACTTTTTAATTTTGCAGGAGGTTTGAAGGTCGCCTTAATGTTGTATTTATGTAATGCTCTTATTTTTTTCTGATAGTCCCCTAATGTATGGTAAGGCTATTGTATTCTTGTAACTTTATTGCTTTTAATGGTATTATTGCGGAGGAACTTGTAAACTGTTATTTTGTTGTATCCATTTTTTTTTATAAATGTTTGGCTAATAATTTCATATTTCTTCTTAAGCGGCTGCTCACTGGAGCAAATTGTTAGGAGTCTATGTCTGAGGATGTTGATGCCTCCTAGTTTTTGTGATGGATGGTGGTATGAACTTTTGTGTATGTATTGGCCTGTGTGTGTGTGTGTGTGTGTGGATTTGTGGTAGACCATGAATGAAAGGCAGTCTAAGAGAAGTGTGACAAGTGTGTCTAGAAAAGGAAGAGAATTATTGTTTTCAATCTTAGTGGTAAACTGGATACATTTGCGTTGTTTGTTCAGGTGGTTTAGGAATGTATTTAATGTTTCACGACCATGGGGCCAAATGGCAAAAACATCACCATCACATTTGAGCAGGACTTTGGACTTTAGGCTTGCTGAATCTGGAGCTTGTTTCTCAGTCTTCCATGTAAAAGTTAGCTATAGGGAGAGAAAGTGGTGAGCCCATAACCATACCCTCTTTTTGCAGGTAGAAATTATTTTGCCACAAGAAACCCGCAGTGAAGTACGTAGGCAAAGAGGGCCATGATATTTGGTGTAAATATGTTTTGTATGAGAAGAATAGTATCCTTGACTGGGAAATTAGTGAAAAGGGCAGTTATGTCAAAGCAGACTAATAAATCTTCGTTGTTGAGTGTGATGTTTATAATTTTATTGATGAAGTGTTGTATATTCTTTTATGTAGGAGAGGTAACAACCTACCAACTCCTTGAGCATTTCTTTATTGGCTGAGTGATAACTGGAGCTGTTGATTCCTTCAACATCAGTCATAGTGGTGTGTTTGTTTGGTGTATTTTAAGCAGGCCAGAAATTCTGTGAGTGCAGACATAATGAAGTAATAGCTTTTTAATTGTTTCCTCTGGCCACGTGATCAATGAATTGATTAATTCTGTTGTTTTCTTTTTGATGCAGTTTGTAGGATGTAGTTAACCAACTGGTACGTGTTGTAATCAGATACTAACTGGTTAATTTTTTCTAGGTATGCTGTCTGATCAAGAACAACAGCAGCATTGCCTATGTCCACCTTGGTTGCAACTTCGTTGTTTATTAGAATTTAGTATGTTGAATATTTCCATTCATATTTCATCAGCTATATTAGAGGGGAGAAATTTTAGCCCTCTTTTGATGTGGTATGTGAAGCCTGGTTTATTTACTGACCTTGGTGCGATAGCGTAGCTTAAACCTTTTGACAGAAGCAAGAGTTCTCCATCATTAAGGTTGTAGATGGATGTGTTGATAACTTGGCTGTGGTTTGTTGGTGGTTGGTTGGTCCTTACTTCACTTGTTTGTGATTGGCTGTTTCTTATATCGCTAGTTTGTAATTCGTTGCTCCTCTGGCATGGCATCCGGATTGTCCGCTGCTTTCTTGTTGTTTCAATTTTTGGAACTTCGCTATTAGTTTTTCTGTTTTTATATAACACGTGCTTTGCAGCATCTTCTGCGATCCTCTCTAGAATATCCCAAATATCAGGATTTATGTAGCTCGATAACTCAATTTTAGTTGTAAAACATTGTTTTAGGTAACTGTTGCTGTATCTATATCATTTTAGAAAGGCTAGCTGATTAATTATCATGGAAACAAATATTTTTATCTTACCATAGTGGCTGCAATGCCTGTGGGATCAACTCTCCATGGATTATGACAATTCTTTCTTTTAAGGTTACATGGTGGTCAAATTTCAATGTGAAGAATTTGTGGAAACAAAAAACATGTTGGAGTAATTACTTTACTTTTAATTATGAAAATAACACTATGTTTTGACCTCTGTATATGTGTGTTCCTGATGATGATGACCTTGATACAGAAGTTGTATTATTTTCATGATTAAAAGTAAAGTAATTAGTCCAACGTGTGTTTTTGCCTACACAAATTCCTCACAATGAATGCTGACCACCATGTAACCTTACAAGAAATTCTTTTAGTCAGTTTTGCCACAGTTTCGCTCTTTACAAAGTTCCTGCTGGCTGATATAATAGAATTACTACACAACTTATTGTAAAATTATTTGAATCTGTAAAATTAAGGTTACTTTTGTTGTTAAAACAATCCTTATAAACAGAAAGAACTGCAATAGGGTTTTATTTCCCCTTCTCTAGCAAATTATTTCATGGAATGATTTGTATGACATATTCTCAAAATTTTTTCCCCTTTTTCTACTGAGCCATCTATGTGGAACAAATATGTTGATGTTTTTGCTGTGTGAAACACGTCCTCGTCCAATCTTTATGAATTTCTTAAGAAAATTAATTTAGTAAATCCATCCCAAGAATAAAATTTACACTTGAAGTAAACAATAACAATTCTCAATTTTCTGGGTGTTCTCATCCTGCATCAACCCAATGGCAGTCAACAATTCTCAGTATATAGAAAACTAACTTATAATGGTAAATATATTAATGCTACTTCACATCATCATCACCATCCCTGTCAGAAATACGGTGTGATTAAAACTTTTGTTTACTGTGCACTGATTCTCATTTAAATAATCAATTGTCATTTATCAGAGCTAATTTCATCTCTAATGGTTATAATACAAAAATAATCAACAAAATAATTATTATGGACTTCATTCTAATCCCCCCTCGAAAAGAAGTTTTAGAATTTTAATTCCACATTTTAAAAGACTATCAAAGAAAATTGCAAGACTTCTTTGCCACATTGCAAGGTTCTTTCAGTCAGGTTTGTAATCTAACACAAAAATAACTGATGAAATAATTATTAGGGCCTTCATCCTAATCCTTCTTGAGAAGAAGTTTTTAGAATTTCAATTCGATATGTTAAAGGACCATGAAAGAAAATTGCAAGATTTCTTTGCCACATTGACCTGCAAGTTTCTTTTGAACCACTTAATGTTAGAATAATGTTACTATTGTTTTAAACTGTACACCAAGAACCTCTCTAAAAATTCTTGATGCAGTGCAGAGAAGGACAGGCCAGTTTGATAAATGATCTCTCTCTCTCTCTCTCACTAGCTTGTTTCAACTACTGTCTTGGAGATGGTCCTTATTTTAACCTTATGTCTCTTATACTACTACACTATCTACCAATAATTGTCTGGACACTTTAGCAATTGGGTATGTTCACTTTTGGCTTTGATCACCTTCTGCATCCTTTGAGGGAGGCTTTCCACCAATGATGTACTCCATCAAAGCAGCACTGAGTTCACCAACAGATCAAGGACGTGCTGCTCTGGACCTCAATCACTGTTCCAATTCGTCCCACAGGTCTTCAATGGGGTTGAGGTCAGGACTCTGCGCAGGCCAAGACAGTCGTTTAACATCCATCTCTTCATACCACTCCATAACAGCAGCAACTTTGTGGCATGGGTCATTGTCATCTTGATAGTAACACGGGTCCATTCCATAAAAACTCCACAATATAGGTAGCACCTGATTATCCAGAATATCAAGGTACTGAGCTGCCTTCATGGAACCATGGACAACAACCAGTGGTCCCACTCCAAACCAGCTGAATGCACCCTGCACCATTACTCCTCCACCACTAAACTTTATTGTGGATACAACACACTGTGATAACAAGTGACACCAGGCTGCCTCCACACCCTGCCATCAGACTGGAAACAGGTGAAGAACCTTGATTCATCACTCCAGAGTACCATTTTCCACTGGTCAATTTTCCAGTTCATATGCTCTTTGCTCCAGGCCAGAACGAGCTGCCTTGTTCATTGTTATGATGTTTGGCTTGTGTGCCGCTGCTCTTCCATGGAAACCCAGTGGTAAATGGAGTTCTTTTCAATTTTTTAACATCTTTTCTCTTGGCATCTTATTCTTTTTCCAGTTGTACAAACTTAAATACAGATCCTTGCTATATTACTATATAGTGAAGAATATTTATAAGGGTTTAACTGAGGTGAGTTAGCCAGCCTCGTGCTGAAATGTTAGTTCCCCCTCTCAGAAATTCAGGTTTTTCACATCCTAAAAAACATTGCAACTAGCAAGAACACACACACACACACACACACACACACACACACACACACATAAATTAAAAGGCATGCATACTGACCTCACAGCGAGAGTTGCTTTGACTGTAATTCAAACACAATCCAATCAAAACTAGGTAGCTTAATGTGAAATAAACGGGACATTATATATGGCAATATCAACATTTAAGTCAGCAGTTATATTTAAAGGTTGTACTGGAAGATGGCTTATGTAAAATTGGATATCAAAGGAGGCAAGCTCTCCACATCATCTATAAAGATCAGATTATGAAGGAAAGTAGTATTAATATCTCAGAGTTTGATTTCAGATTTAAACAGAGTTCTATACCTTATACAAATGATATTATAATCCTAAATAAATCTACTATACGTCATCCCAACATTTCAATCTGAGCATGCAGCAATACAAATCTGGCATGAAAATCAAAAATAAAAAGATGAGAGTATGATAATAAGCAGGAATGTGGAAAATATATATACAGCATTCTCAGTAGTGAACCTGTAAACCAAGTGAAATATTTCAGCTGTTTAGGCATTATTTTTAGAAGAAAATAATACAATAAGCAAGGTTGGTATGTGGGAAAAGAGATGAACAAATTTATAAAGAATAAGAAAACATTAAAATAGTAGTATACAAGACAACTGTTATATTTTTAATCCAAACATCACAGATATAAGTTTTGAGGAAATTATAAGAGTGAACATATAGCACCAATGGCAGAATCATATTAAAACTGGAGACAGAAATGGACATGACATCATTAGCAAAGAGACAAAAAAAAAAAAAAAAAACTAATCTAAGGGTGGCATGCTCAACTTCAACAGAACAGAATAGGAAAGAGACCCAGAGGAAGACCCACACAGAAAAGTGAAATGAAAGATCTGAAAATATTGAAGACATGAAATAAAATTTATTTGGAAGAAAACTTTACAGGAGGATAGTAATAATGCAAATTTAATTATGTGGACCTATCTATATTAATATAGACCTATATATCTATCTATATATTAATTATGTGGAAATTATGATACCATTTGTATAACCTAAAAACTATTCCGCCCCCTTTTTTTTTCTGGCAGCATTATTGAAGATTTTGCTACAAAAAAACAGTCCAAATATGACCAATTAGAACAGAAATTTGATTTTCACTAACCTATTTTTTTTTCTGCATTTAAAATACCTAGAAAAACTTTAATAGGAAGGTAGTAATAATGTAAACTTAATTATTTGTACCTATCACAATTATTGTGGACACGCTTTGAAGGTACCCTATGTGGAAAAAACTGTCCAGACACTAATGGTGTTTAGACAATACTGCATTAATTGCAAAATCAATAAGGAGCTGCTCACCTCTGACCACAATTACATTGCATTCTCCTTGGCACACTTTCAATGAGATGCTGTTAACTAGTCACAGGTATATTTTTCCATTCCTCCTGCAAATGTTCAACTTCTCTGTCAGTTCAGACAGAGAAGTTGAACATGTTCTTCTAATCTAAATTCAACGTTCAAGCTCATCCCAAAGGGCCACTATAGGATTGAGGTCAGAGCTTTGAGTTGGCCACTCCAAATTCTGTACATCCATATCCTTAAACCATGTCAAAATGGAGCATGCTTTATAACATGCCACATTGTCATGCTGAAACAAGAATCAGCCATCTCCAATAAAACTGGTAAAGTGTAGGCAGTCCAGCGCTGTCTAGTATGTCCTAGTACTTTGTGGCATTCATGTTTCCATCCACAATCACCAAAGGTCTGAGTCCATACCACAAGAAACATCGCCAGACCATGACACTGCTGCCACCAAATTTAACAGTTGGGATGACACGTGATGGCAGATACCATTCATCTGGGATGATACGCCACACCCGTAAACGACCATTGGATTTAAAAACAGTGTGGCGTGATTCATCACTCCATACCACTCGTTTCCACTGGTCTAGGGGTCCGTTGACAATGTTCTTACTCGCATTCATATGAGTTATTAACAGCTTGTATGGAAATTTAACTAATGCAGTTCCTTACGAATGGTCTTCATGCACACACTCACCCCGCTGACTCCTGCAATTCCTTGGTGATGATTTGTTCAAAGTTCTCTTGTCCCTTTCCGTCAGTTTACGTGGCCTTCTTGAACGTTTCTTTGTAGTCATAAGTCCCTCACGTTTCCATTTACTAATAATGTCTTGAACAGTTGACCGTGGGTGTTAAAATTTTTCTGCAAATGCACGTGCAGACAAGTTGCTGATATGGCACCCAATAATAACACCTCGTTGGAAGTCGATAGGCTCAACACACATGGCAATGTCTCAAGAGTAGATGATATACAGTACTGTATGACATTTGAGGAACTCACCTGCAGTTTTGAAAGAATTCTGGCACATGTGATCTATTGCAATGTTATATTTTTGCTGTGGAATGGGTTGTCTGCACACTTTTTTCCCACATAGGATACATATCAGGAAATGATGATACCACTCATAACCTAAAAACTCTTTTTTTTTTTTTCTGACAGCATTTCTGAAGATTTTGCCACAAAAAACTTACACAGCCCAACAGAACAGAAATTTGATTTTCACTAAACTATTTTTACTGCATTTAAAATACCTAGAAAAATTTTACTAGGCAAAATAGAAAAACCCAAGGAACCTTAAAATAAAGACTGTGAAACTCTCTTTACCTGTTGTATGCATTCCACAATTTTATGCTGCACTTCAACATCCAAAGATTTTATATTTTCGATAAAATATTCTTTATGCTCACACTGAACAGCACATCCAAGAATAAGCAACAGCAAGGTTTGCATTTCTCCAGCACTTGATTCTAGAAAATATTGAAAATATATAATTAAGTACAAATGTGCCAATCATAAATAAATTGTAAAAAAATAGCACATAAGTGGCTTTTCTTCAAACAGGTAGCTTACTATTCTTGAATTTACTTGATAGTTTCTTTCTCGAGAATATTAAAAACTGGATAACTCAAAATAATTTTCCCAATAGCAATACTACTGTCATAAACAGAGGTTGCACACCTAAATTTTAGAGGTAAGTTAGTTGATAGGTATATTGCAGTTAGCAGAATAGAATGCTGATAGAACAGTAACACAACTATTAACCGTTTTTAAAAAGCCTGTAACCATTGTGTTACAGGCTTTTTAACCTCTGGTATGTGTGGTTACAATATATAAATGGACTAAGCATAATTGTTATCCTATCTATGTAATCTCCAACAAATAAACAGATAAACAATTTATTCAATAGAAATATTTGATCTTTACTTCTCCCTAAAAAAGCAGGAAACACTAAGAGCATCTAACATTAAGATGCTAGGTATGTTTCCAGTATATAATAATGACTTTAGTAGATATAAATCATTTCATAAAATTCCTTATCAACCAATTTATACTATTAAGTTATAATGTATCACCACATCTACTCTGGCTATTGTACCAATTGCAGACTTGCATCAGTTATTCTGATAACTATTATTTCGATTTTTATTCTATTCATTTCTGTATTATGAATTTATTAATACAAAATTTATTAATACGAAAGGAGAGAAATCATGCTAAGTTTAGCACTGTAGTCTGTTACACTGATTGTTTTCTGTGCATTTATTGGTCATTGTATGAATATTTTGAGTTATTATCCATGTCGATGACATTCATCAGAATGTCATCGACATGGATGATGAAACTAAAATAAACACCTTGTAATTATGCCTCCTTATCTAGATTTCGTATACATCCTTGTCCTTAGTGATATGTTTCTGACTTCTTTATGTAATCACTTATTATTCTTTAGTCCGTGTACTTTTTGCTTCTTCAACCTCCCCTCTTGATGAAATCCCATGCTGTCTTTAAGCTCCAGTGGTCCTCTTTGTTGCACCAAGATGTTTTTTGGTTTTATCAAGGATTATGACTTTCTTTCCACAGCATTTTAGGTGTGCTCCCTTCATTAATCTTCAGAAAACTCTCAAACCTTTGTGGTTTGGGCTCTAGCATATATCCTCCTTCCAAGGGTATGTATGTTACATCCAGTCTAAAGAGAGTGCAACCCTTTGGGTGGTGTCAGTCTTAGTCTTACTTGGACTAAAACTAGGTCATAATCTGCACAACAATTTACTCATTACCAAGTGTGCACATCAAAGACACTATCTGTTACAGTAAACAAGTTCAATGAAAGATGTAATCAATCTAGCACTATGATCCACTGACATTTAATGTCCACACAGCATAGCATGGGTGCTTTCTGAAAGCATTTATTACTAATAACATTAACTTGAGCAAATTTCAGCAGACTTTTACCAATGTTTTGTTCCCAGTAATACTAAACTATTGAACACTCAGACTATTATACAGTTTCCTAGAATGAAGAGAACATCTCTCCTTGGCAAGCAATCCTGTAGGTTTTTGTAGATTGACTCATTTTCATCATTAGGCCTACTTGTGTGATGAATAAACCACAATGACTGACAGGTTAGTAAGATGAGCCTTCAGAGTAATTAAAAAATCTTGTTATTTATGGGTTCATATTCAAGAGGTGATCTGTCTGGCCTTTCCTTAGAACTATAACTGCTCTGCTGTGCTTTAAATTTCTATTAGAGCAAACAAACTGACTGTCCTGCCTTCTAAAATGTTCTTCTCCATCTCATATAATCTAATTCCCAGAATGTCAATTCTGTACCTCTCCATCTCTTTGCAAACAATGTCAACAGAACCAGTCTGAGAAAAAAGTGGAATTTGTGAAACTGAAGTGCTTGTAAATGGAGTGAAGCATGAGTTAAGAGATGAAAATGAGAGAACAGAAATGCAAGATGAACAAAGAAATCCAAAAATTAATTGTTGTTTATTTACCAATGTCAAAAATAACAGAGATGAAATTGTTACAAGAAAATTGTTGGAATAAGTGAAATATAGTGTTGGTTAAAGATGGCATTCTCTCTCTCTCTCTCTCTCTCTGTGTATGTGTGTGAGAGAGAGAGAGAGAGAGAATGGTATACCAATTTTCATGAGATAGTAAGAACAAGAAGGGAAGCAGGATGGCTGCTAATGATAACAGGGGACTTATGACTACACAAAGTGGAAGAAATATCTAGTCAAATGCTTAATGAACAAGAGAAGGATGATCATTATGGCAATTTTAATTGAAGTAATATAGACTACATGAAGAAACAGCATCTGGGGATATGGAAAATAAATCAAGAGCTTTTAAGGACACAGTTATAATGGAGTATGTAATGGATAGAACATCAGGATCATCTTAGATGCAATTATATTATCACAAGATACGATTGTAAATGAGGTGTTGAAATCTCTCCAATGGAAAGAGTCACAATGAGATGATTACGCAAGTAGTGACCAGCCATACATATGAAGACTTCTGTGAGGAAAGGATACTTGTGAAACTATAAAGCCATTGATTATGAAATGGTTATGGTACAGTTTGGCGCTATAGCATGGAATGAGGAGTTAGGAAAAAACCTTGAATGGAGGTATCAAGTTACATACGTAATCTCTGTTTTCATCCATTTCAGGATAGGTGTATTCAAGTTTGGTGCTAGTGAACTAACTAGTGGCAATGACATGGGAAAGTAAAATCTAAGGTGTAAAATGGATGAACAGAGCGAGAGATTAAGCATGCTGTCTGGAAGAAACCATCAATCATGGAATCAGTAATAATCAGTTGCATGAGAACTACAAAGAGCTGGTTGGTAAGATAAGTTTGCAAAAAAAGTGGTTGGTAAGTAAAATACACTATGAGCAGCAACTGCAGGCCAAGAAAAATCCTAGAGTTCTTTTACTGTGTAACATATAGAAGAAAGTGATTATGAGAAAACTACAAAGGATAAAATAGTATTTTCAACCTCATTACCATGAGATCATGAGGAGCTTTAGAGGAAAAGGCTGATATGGTGGAGGAAGGATTGATGAAAAAATGAGCAGAAGTATATAAGGAATTAAAAAAACTTGTCATTAATAAAACAGTAAAGCTCAATGATAAATCATCATATATATATATATATATATATGATGATTTATATATGTTTAAAATTATTAACTGACTTAAACTCAGAGAAAAAATACAAGAGATTTAATAAGGTTTCACTATTAGTTTCATCGGAAATGCTGACTTCGTCAGGTGAATACAGCCATGGAGAAAACAACATATATTGTACTTTAGACAAAACAGAGTTTAGAACAAGTAGTAGTTGTGTTTGAAATTGAGTCCAAGCGTCAGTTCTGGCATGAAGCACTGCGTGTGTGAATGATATCATGAGCAGGCCTGGCTGGTGGCGTGTGCGAAGTGTGCAATATACACAGGCACTGCAGAAGAAAAGGCCCCTAAAAGATGTCAAAAAATTAGATAAGAGTTTAAATGAACAACAAATGGTACACATAATTATGAATGTACGTCGTCTTCCATTCAGGTCCCTTCAGATCTGCCCAGAAACGAACAAATAAATTCTGAAATTGTATCCTGGACCCGATTATGTCACTGTAATTTTTGATTAAAATTGACAAAAATATACCTAAAACAGTTCTTTATTTTTTGATGTATCATAAATCAACTTATGATTAATTGTTGAGTTCCGTGTAAGGGCCGTATCCTAATTTTAATTGGATCGGATTCATGTGGTTCGGCCCTAAAAGTCGGTTTACTACTGATAACTCATTCTTCTCGACATTCGAGCCTGTTAGGGCGGCATCAGTGACACAAAATAATCGGCGAACTCTCGAGTCCAATGAGAAACATTCTTGTAAAATTCTCTCATCTATTTTCGTTGAATCTTCAAAATTAATTTATTCATTAATGCAAAATTAATGTAAAGAATATTTGAATAAATCTCTTAACTTTATATTACTATTTTATATTATTTTGAAAATTTATATAACTTGAAAAAATTTGTATAAGCAGAACTAATCCATAGGTAACATTATATTGTAAAGCAGTTTTCATTTGTTTTTCATTTCCTGTTCGTTTTATTCTCACTTTATTCAAAAAAAAACCTTTTTGGAAAGGCGCCGAACATTAATCGCACACACAAGAAAAATATTATGCGCCGGTTCTGATCATGAGTATACCTAAACTGGATTATAGCACTATGAGAATCGGGCAGGCTGTAACTGAGATTGCTGTTTAGATGGGCAGTGTCAAGAGCTATTTCTTTGGATTCCAAGATACGTGTATCGAATCTAATTCATCGAAGCATTTATCGATGTTTCAAGTTGAGTTTCCAGTCTATTTGATGTTGTCGTCTTTCAACATTGGTATTGGCCGAGAATAAAACGTAGCTGGATAGGGCACTAGCAAGGACTCTGTTATAAGAATTGTCATGTTGGTGTTCTTCTAGGCGGAGAGAGAAATGGACTTTTCTGTCTGGCCATAATATGGTTTGCCGCAACTGCAAGCGATTTTGTATACTCCTGGGAACTGAAGAAGGTTGTGTGTTACTTTAGATTGACTGAGGTAAGATCGGAGTTTTGGAAAGGTGGAGAAATATGTTTTAACATTAAATTTCTTCACGATTTTCGCTAGTTTAGGAGAAAGACAACTTATATATGGTAACGAGATGTAGGCTGTTGGGTAAATGTACGTACACTAAGACGATTATAGATATTTTTAGGAGAGTAACCGTTATTTAAGAAAGTCCTTTTGAGGTAACTAAGTTCTTGTTGAAGTTCCTCTTCTTCTGACAACGAGGATCTTACCCGATCAGCTAGTGTGGAAATAATTCCTAATTCCTGAGGGGGTAGGGTTGGGGGGTAGTGTTGGTGAGACAAAGCATGTAGGTATCAATCGGTGTGTGTGTGTGTGTGTGTGTGTGTGTGTGTGTGTGTTGGCTTTCTAAAGATAGAAATCTTGAGACCATCCATTGTTCTAGTAAGTTTTATATCTAAAAAAGCTAAAACACCATTAACTTCTGGTTCGGATGTGAAGTTTATATTTTGATGAAAATGGTTTAAATGATCCAGAAAGGTTTGTAAGTTTTCTGGGCCATGCTCCCAAATTAGGGAAATTTGGTCCATGTAACGTAGCCAGATTTTGGGTTTCAGTCTCGCTGAGGAAATGGCCTTTTTCCTCAAAATCTTCCAGAAAAACGTTGGCTAGCACCAGAGACAACGGGCTACCCATTGTCAAACCGTTGTTCTGTTTGTAGATCTTATTTTCAAATAAGAAGTAGCCTGAATCCACACAATGCACAAGTATGGCGAAAATCTTTTTAGATAACTTGTTTTTTAAAAGACTAAGGACTTCCTGCGTTGGAAGGTTGGTGAATAGTGAGACTATGTCGAAGCTTACCATTCTGTCTGCTTCGTTAAGTTGGATGTTCTTTATCTTCGAGACAAAATCAGCCGAGTTTTTGATATATGAAAAGGATTTTCCTGTGAGATGTTTTAAGGAGGAAGAGAGATATTTTGAGAGATTGTATGTAAGGGAGTCAATGCCTTCAACTATTGGTCTAAGAGGAGTGTTTTCTTTGTGGATCTTTGGAAGGCCATATAAACGGGGAATGAGTGGATGAAAAGAGCGGAGCGATAGGCAGATATTCCTAGGTTAATTCTGAGGTGGATTTGAGGAGATTATTTGTCCGGTTATGTAGTTCTCTCGTGGGGTCTCTTTGAAGTTCAGAATAAGTATTACAATCTAATAATTCACAGATCTTGAGGCGATAATCGGATCTATTCAGTATGACAGTGGCGTTCCCTTTGTCAGCTGGCAAAATGATGATATCTTTATTATTCCGCAGTTGGTGAATAGCTTTTCTCTCCGAATGGGAGATGTTGTCAGTATGAGATCTACTGTTGTTGATTGCAAATATAGCTTCTATCCTAAGTAAGTTTGCATCCTGTGTTGGTAGATTGGAGACAGCTTTTTCTATTTTCATAAGAAAAAGTTCTTTAGGAATAGATCTAGGTGAAGGGATGAAATTAAGCCCCTTGGAGAGTACTCTTTTAGGAGATGTTGGATATCCTCGTCAGAAGGAGTATGGTTATTTACAGAGTAATGGACTCGGTTAAATGACATGGTTAAAATTATTAACTGACTTAAACGCTGAGAAAAAATACAAGAAATTTAATAAGGTTTTACTACTAGTTTCATCGGAAATGCTGACTTTGTCAGGTGAATACAGTACCATGGAGAAAACAACATCTTAAAAATATATTGTACTATAGACAAAATACTGGACTTTTCATAAACAGACTTGTGTTCCTAAAAAGATATAAGTTGCATTCAATCAACCCTAAGTTCTTACAATTTAAAGAGTCCATCCATAAAAAACGATTGCATATTATTTATCGCAAGGCCAAACTAGAACTTTTAGCAGAAAGGATTATAGATACCATAGTTTAGCTTCTTTGTTCTCAAAAAAAGGTATGTTAGAAAACAGCCTAGAGTCTTCATTAGACAATATATCTTGGAATGAGACTGAATCTATTAGTGCACTTCTTGCTGCTAGAATCCAAAACATCAATAAATATAAACCGATAAGGAAATTTTATTCCCTCAAACATGCGCAAGACTGTTTATCCTCTAATATTGCTTCACACACTCTTAACAATGTTGTCATTAATAAATCTTCACATATTCTTACAAATGCAGAAATAAATATACTATAAATATACTAAATATAAATAAAATGAGTATACAAAATCATTTGCAGTTGCGGCAAGCCATAATATGGCCAGACAGAAAAGTCCATCTCTCTCTCTCCGCCTAGAACACCAACATGACAATTCTTATAACAGAGTCCGTGCTAGTGCCCTATCCAGCTACGTTTTATTCTCAGCCAATACCAATGTTGAAGGACAACAACATCAAATAGACTGGAACTCAACTTGAAACATCGATAAATGCTCTGATGAATTAGAAAGACGTATCTTGGAATCCAAAGAAATAGCTCTCAACACTGCCCATTTAAACAGCAATCTCAGTTACAGCCTGCCCGATTCACATAGCGCTATAATCCAGTTTTGGTAAACTCATGATATCATTCACACGCGCAGTGCTTCATGCCAGAACTAATGCTTGGACTCAATTTAACAACTACCACTTGTTCTAAACTCTGTTTTGTCTAAAGTACAATATATTTTTAAGATGTTGTTTTCTCCATGGTACTGTATTCACCTGACAAAGTCAGCATTTCCGATGAAACTAGTAGTGAAACCTTATTAAATCTCTTGTATTTTTTCTCTGCGTTTATGTCAGTTAATAATTTTAAACGTGTCATTGAACCGAGTCAATTACTCTGTAAATAAATAAATATATATAAAGGAAATGTTTCAGTGAGTTAATGGAAGCATTGGGATACCTATGTAAGAGACATGCAAAAGGGCAAGTTGCAAACGAGTGAAAAGAGGATAAAAGTGTTTCACTTTGGATATAAGACAGGCTTCAAATTCTAAGCCAATATCCGTATCTAAAGTTGTGGTGGAAGCTAGGATCCAGAATTGGACTGATAATAGCAGTGATGGTCTGCTGGTTGGCATGAGTTTGTTAAAATGAGATCATTAACTTTTTTAAAGATGTGTCTCAGACATATTTGTAAAGTGAATAGCAGTTAAACATAAAAAAAAAAAATTATTGCCACTAGTTAAAGTGGGAATGGTAAAATAGCATTCAAAAATATTCAAAAAATTTCAAGTAACATACATTTATTATTCACGTCTCAGTCACAGCTGTACGAGAAACGTAACATGCTATGAAAGGTCAAGGAAAACAATAAACAGTTAATATAATACAAGGTCTATATATGTTATTTAAAAAAAAAGATCAGATTGCAAAATAAAGTGTAACGTTTCCAAAAGAAAAATTAATTTAAATTGGCCTGAATAGGTGTATTCTGGTTTGGTGTTGGTGAACTAGCTGGTGACAATGGCGTGGAAAGTAAAGCCAAATTTATCAGATTCCAAGTATTGACATAATATCGGTATTCTTTAACTAATCTTAATAGAACTGCCAGTCTGTCCATAATGATAGCTATCAAGAACAAGTTACTTGATATACACTTGGTAAGGAAAGAGGAGGTAATCTGTTACTTAATGGAAGGGAGAAAAGAAGATAGTTTACAAAATGGTCTGAAGGTGTTGTGTAGATTAAATTTGTGAAAAACCCATGCTCTTTGCTCTGATGTACTTTAAAGGTAGGGTATGAAAACTTAACATCTGATTGGTTGAGGGATGACATTTATAAAGGATAATCCAAATGGGAGTATGGTCATATCCACATAGCAATCATAGTAAGGTCATGATCCTCCTTTGTATTCTATCTTATAATGCAGAGCATGTCTTGTGTCAGGCATGTATAATGCCTAGCATCATGATGTGAGTCACCACTCATGATTATTTTCAATCTTTACTACAGTCTCATCAGTGAGAGATAGTGTGAAGACAGGAACTATTTTGATGGGAAGAATTATTTTCCATACACAAGTAACAAAATGGTGTATGTTACCATATTCTGAATTAAAGATGACTGTAGTTTTTTTAATTGAACTAGAAAATATATTACATTTGACAAGAAATATATTCTTTCATTTCATTCTTAATGACTTCTATTATCATGCAGTGTGTATGCATTTTCATCCTTTCTAATATTAACAGTACACCTAGTTTTTCACACACATATATTCATTTTTTTTGACAATTCAAACTTAACTTTAGTTTACAAGTCTATTATTATAATTGTTGTTGTCGGATTTCAGTTCATAGGTGAAATTGATTTTCTCATGAAACTTGTTGAGATGGTCTAGAAAAATATTGAGGTTGTTTAAACTGTGTTCCCAAAAGGAATACATGATCTATATAATGGTACCAGATTTTGGGTTTCAGTGTTGAGAAATTAATCGTCTTTTCTTCGAAGTCCTTAAGGAACATATCAGCAAGAATCAGAGAGAGAGAACATAACACATATGTAACAACTGTCTTCTCTTTTTGGACTTAAAACTCACAAGATGTGATGAAAATATCAAAATCTCCATTTTTAGAAAACCCACACACACAGACAGATACCTTCATGCTTCTTCCTATCACTACCCTCTGCAAAAATTTGGTATTATTTCAACCTTGGCACATCGAGCTAGATCTTTATTAACAGACGAAACAGAGATTGAAAATTAACTTAATTTACAAAAAAGGACTTTTGTCAACAATGGTTTCTCTCTTAAGAAGATTGATAAATTTATCTCTCACCATCGTTCACCTACTATTGAAGATTCTTCTTCCCCAAGAGCATTTATATCTTTGCCATACATCAGCTCTCTCTCCCCAAAACTGGCAAAAATTCTTAAGAAATTCAACATTAGAACTTGTTTCACTACATTTCCAAAACTTCGCCCCATACTAAGTAGACCTAAAGTAAAACATCTCCCTCGTCAGTATCCAGGAGTCTACAAGATCATGTGTGAATGTGGCAAACCAATTTACGGTCAGACAGCTAAATCTATCCTTTTACTTATTGAGGAACACAGAAGAGACATATTCTACAATAGGACCAGAGCCAGTGCTCTCTCAAGCCACATTCTCTTCTCTATTAACTCGGATGAAGGCCACCAACACCTCGTAGACTGGCCGCAAACTTCTAATTTACATGTAACTGACATGTAACTCCAATTTACTGTTACATTTACTGTTAACATGGACAATGAAGAAATGTTACAAATTAATGAATCCAAATTAACTGATTAAACTTTTATGTGATGCATTGTAATATCTTTTTGATACTTTCCTCGAGTGATTTTTTAGCATTGATTTATTGAAATTAGTATTCATAAATATCTGAGAAATCACTAAGATTACTAATGCTTCTCATTATAATACATAAATGTAAAGTCAGCATCTTAATTATAGATTTCTAAAAAAACGTAGTACATAATAAATGACCTACAAGATGAATACACATGCAGGAGTATCAAAGAGAAGAGAATATATGTGGAATTATAAGGCATGTGATTATAATAGTCTAGATATTAACTTGGGGCAGTTCCATGGAGGGAGGAATTGGGAGGGTGAGATATCATTAGTGTTTGAGAAATTGTGAAGGAATATTTGTTAGCAGCAATAGTAAGCTGTATTCCACGAGTGAAGAAGAGGACATAATTTGGTGTAAAGTGGATGACAAATAATATCAAACAGGAACTGCAGGTGAAAAGAGGTTATGGAAAAGATATAGGGAGAGGAGAGCAGATGCATGAAGAATATAAGACTCAGGCAAGGAGAGTGACCAATATGGTAAGGAAGGCAAAACTGGAATATGAGAATCTTAGATTGGCACTGAGATCTAAAGAAAATCCTAGAGAATTTTTTTAGTCAGTAGGAGGAGAAATGATTGTGGAAGAATGGCATTCTAAAAATGGGAATAGAGTGACTGATGCAGAGGACAGTGGAGTTTTCAATAAACACTTTATTAGGGTATTTCATCCTGGAGAAATGAAGATAAAGCTGTGGGACTGGATGGAATATAGCCACTGGTTTTGAAAAAATGTGCTAAAGAACTGACAGCTCCGTTGACCTGGCTTTTCAATGAAAGTCTTGCTACAGGAAAGGTACCCAAGGGATAGAAGAAAGGTAAAATAGTGGCATTGCATAACAGTGGTAGCAGACTGGAAGTATCAAATTATAGATCAGTTTGTGTTTCATCAGTAGTTGTTAAGATCTTGGAGAAATTAGTGAGGGACCATATACAGCATTGGGCAGATGAAGGTAATGTTATCTGTGAGAGTCAACATGGATTTGTAAAGGGAGCACTCTTGCTTTAGTAATATGATTGCCTTTTATAATAACGTGACAAGAGCAGTTGATGAGAGAAAAGCATATTCTGTCATTTTTTTTTTGGATTTTGCAAAGGCATTTGACAGGGTGCCACATGATAAGCTGATACTTAAATTGCAGCACATGGGTTTAAATGTCAGGATTGGCTATCTGACAGGTATGACGGAGTTGTGTATGGCAGGGGAATATCAAGGAGGCAGAAGGTTACAAGTGGGGTCCCACAAAGACCAGTAGGACCTGTATTGTTTAACCTTCAAATCGATGACATTGTCAGTGGATTTCAGGGGGATATTCAGGTGTTTGCAGATGATGTGAAGCTAGGAAGGGTTATTAGTAATAGTGCAGATGTAGCAACCCTGCAAGAGGATTTGAATATGAACTAGACAGATGGGCAAATGAATGGGGGTATTGGTTTAATGCAGTAAAATGTAAAGTCTTGAAGTTTGAGATACATCGATAGAAGGCAGCATACTCTGTTGAAGGAGCTGTACTGGAGAAAGTATGGGAGACAAGAGATCTGGGGGTGATGACTGATAAAAACCTGAAATTCAGTGAACATATTGCAAAGGTGGTGAAGGAAATCAGAGGATTGCTGCAATACTGAGAAGGATGTTGACCTGCAGAGATAAGAGTTGTCATTCTATTGTATAAAGCCTTGATCAGACCACACTTGGACTATTGTTCTCAAAAAATTAGCTCACCAAGATTTTTAAAAAAAAAAAAAAAAAAAAGAAAAAAGAAAGAATTGAAGGAATTCAGAGGAGCTGTAATATACCACTACAGCATGAAAATCAGAGAATTAGATTAGCTTCACTGCCAGGTGTAATATCACCACTCTACTTAATGAAGTAGAGTAGTGATATTAAGTAATCAGACTTCGCCAGCCTGGTTGGCCGAGTGGTTAGCATGTCCGCTCTCCAGCCATGAGGCTGCAGGTTCAAATCCCACAGTGGGCATGAATGTTTGTGATTGTCCTACAAACTCTCTGTGGAAAGGGCTATCCTACCACTTATTCTAGCAGAAGACTTCACTCCCAAAACCCGGTGGGGTACAGGAGTAACCATATGGCATCTATGGACATGAAATGTGGAAAAAAAAAATTAAAAAAAAAAAATTTAACGAAGGCTTGAAATAGCCAAAAAACAAGTTTCGACTCAGAGCAAAATTCTGGTTATCAAGCATTCAATAAGGTCAATGCACACTTGATGCCATCTCAATTCAGAGTTATAATGAACGATGCGAGAAACTGAATATTTCTTCCTTTCAAGGAGCTTGTTCAAGGTGCAGATAGCACACCAAACCAAACCTAACTAGCAGAATAGTGAACACTGAACCTACATATATATATATATATATATATATCATTTTATCTATACTTTTGGTTAGTGTAGGTCATTTTTTTTATAAAATGGTTTTATAAAATTTATAAATTTTTTTTTATAAAATTAGCTTTGCCATTGCAAAGAAACAAACTAAATTAAAAAAAGGAAAATTAAAAATCTATAAATCTAAACATATATAAATAAAGACAAAGTCCTGCTATAGAAAATAATACTTAGCTGTTGCTACTTACCTTCTTCAGGATTTCTAGCTAAAACAACAATATCTGGAATTTTGATCAAAAGCAACTGGCCAAGAACATCCTGTAACAAAATTTAAAATTTAGTGGGTATCAATCTAATCATTATCAATCATTCAAAAGTCTCATAGCATCCAAGTATTTCAGCTTGGATCAAGTATTTTACATTAAAAGCAACGTAACATTAATTGTTTAAAGAGAAAATGTGGCAAGACTAAAATTACAAATTTCCTTCAAATGTTCTCCTGAATCTTTGCAGAAGTATCACCAAGCATCTGTTTGTTCTGAAACATTTCCCCCCCCCCCTTTTCTAGGCTGTATAGAATATTATAGTTAACAAAAAATTATATGCATTTTCATCCATGTAATACATAATGGTATGAGTTAAGTCATTTTTATTTGAGACATTTTTTTTAATGCAGAAAGATGCTACATTCACCACAGTTGATTTTAAATATCTACTGTACAATGAAAAATATATAGGGAGTGTATATATTGCCTTTCATTATAGCATATTCAAGAATCACCACTAGACCCATCTCAACATTTACTGATGTGTTATTAGTAGGTAGGTTGATTTGATGATTAGCAAAGAATCCACTATAAAGATGTTATTATATCTCCAAAGAGGCCAAATGCTCATTGCAAGAAGGTACTCTACTCCACATAATCTACATTGCTTAATCTTCCATCTACACACACAATGCCATTATCCACTCATCTACTCAATGCCATCAACCAATCCAATTGGTGATGTGCATTGCCAGAGATCACTGCTAGAACTGCTCCATCAAAGATGACTTTTATTCTTTGTAATGATGGAGAAAAACTGCATGCATTTTAGTGAGTTTATTTATATAGCTCACTGAAATGTATACCTCATATAGCTTCCAGACCATCCCAGAAACTATATGAAGAGGATATGAGCAAGGAAGTTGCGTGGAAAGTGGAATGCTTTGCCTGAGAGTGTTAAATGCAGAAACCATGAATAAGTTAAAGACACAATTTGATGATCTTTTTGCATGAGAGGTGTATCTCACACAATCTTTTTGATTCTTTGGAGATCTGATGTTAATAATAATAATAGTAGTAAATTAATTAAAGCTGCCTTGTAAGTAGCCTATAATCCAATCACAATTACCTGTCTTACAGTTCTGCATATTAATCTTTCTAATCTAATTCTAGTAGTTAACTCTTTTTTAACTGGAGGAGAAGTGGTGAATAGTCAGTGAATTCAGCACCTATGTAAAATTAGTGATTTTTATCTGTTCTGTATTTGTCCTTTAGAAAAGTAGTGTTTTATAGTATAATTAGTGTACATTTTCATGTTTTAGTGTTTTATAACATATCTTTGTTAAGATATTGAAATATTAACTATAGTTTAAAATGGCACCAAAAATGCACAAGAAAGTAGATTATTAGAGAGACAATGTGAGAATTACAGAAAGTACAGTGGCACTTGAATAAGAAACAATAAAGCACAGAATCAGGTAAATTAGTAAGTAACAATGATTGTAAAAAAGGATATTATTTACTATGGTGACTAACATAAAACATGCTGTTGATGAGCAGTCTATAACTTCGAGTTTTCTCAGAGCAAAAATTAAAAATATAACACATACAATTCAAAAACAGAAAAGAAAAATAAACAAGATCATAATTATAGTAAGTATGAATGACTTAATTAGCAATAAGTTCAATAGGTTGTTGGAAGAAGAAAGAGTGAAGAGTGAGAAAATGAAAATCGTAAGAATAATACCTCAATATGATAAAAATTGAGAAGAAGGGCTATAAAGGCAAATGATTTGATGTGTAGTCTGTGTAGAAGTAACGGATGTAAGATTTGGATGCATGGAGTAACTCTGAGGGAAGATTAGATTTATATAAGAAGGGCAGTCTACACTTAAAGCATTTGGTATCAAGAGTCTTGAAAAACTAATAATTGGTATGAGACCTAACACAAGAGAGTCAGGGAAACTTAATTATAAATGGCAGGAATGGTGAGAATATGTGTATAAGAGCGACAATGTTATGTAACTATGTTAATGACAGAATGGGGCATTATCATGGAAATGATTACGAGGAGAGAACAATTTCAATTTTGTGTTCGTCTGGTTTGGACTCATCAAACATGAAAGATATCTGCATAACTAAGGCACTAGAGAAGAACAGAGATCTGTAAGTGTGCAGCTGTGTCATGCAGACTACAAACAATAGTATATAATGCAGGAAGCTCATTATATCTATATCAATGCTAGGAGAATCAGAAACAAAGGGGTAGAGTTTGTTACCTTGGTCAATATGTTGGGACCTCAAATTGTAGGCATTAGTGAGGACTAGCTATCAGACATACTAACTGGTATCGAGTGTAAAGGGTAGAATATTTTTAGGAAGTATAGACAGGATAGGAGAGAAGTGGGCATGCTGCTAATGATATTGGATGACTTGAATCCAGTCAGTGGTGAGATCTATGATTGTAATACTAGTAACAGTTTTTCATGTGGTAGTGAGTTTCAAGTCTTCTGGTGTGTGAGGTGGAATCTAACAAGATCAAATAAATAGTGGGGTGTTATTACACACCTTGTGAATCAGTTGTTAGCAATGAAGAAATGCATCACCAAATAAAGACGATGGGCATGAAAAGAGTAATCATAATGGGGGGGCTTTAATTATCCAAACAGTGATGTAGCAGTAAAATCTTATGAGAAGAATGAAACTGAATTTACTGAGCTGTTGTGAGACAACCTTCTCAAGAAGCACGTGACAGACAGAATTCGAAGTCAAAGAATATTACATTGGATCATAGTGTCGGAGAGTGTTTCATTTAAAGAGAACTATTTTGACTCCAGTTGGTGACAGCAATGATGCAGTACTCACCTTGGGAAGTGGCTATGCTTGTGAATGTTCCATTCAGACATACTGCTATCTCTTTGCTGGATGAAAAAACTCAGGTGTAAGAGGAGGAGGTATTGGAGCTGTAGCACAAACCAAATAAGAAATCAGAAATAGGGACTGATGGGATACCAGCACAGATGCTGAAAGAGTGTTCAGCTGAAATGCTATTCCTTTGACCAGACTGTATAACTTGAGTCTCAGAACAGGGAAGATTCCACAGGAGTAAAAAGAATGTATGGTAATCCCATTGCCCAAGGGTTGTGCAAAGACCAATGTATCCACCTAATGACCAATCAGTATCTCAGGAGTGATGAAGATTTTGGAAAAGTTGGTTAGAGCTCACATTTAGAAATGGGTTGACAGAGAATCTCTACTTTGCAATGAACAGCATGGGTTACTAAGGGAAAGTCATGTTTTAGCAACTTGCTCACATTCTGTAATAACATTACTACTGAGCTAGACAAGGGGAATGATACCATGATACTTTTAGGTTTTGCTAAGGCTTTTGACAGAATACAGCATGGAAGACTTGCATAAATTGGAAAATATGGGACCTGGATTATAAAATATTAGCATGGATAAGAGGATGGCCGATGGTCAGATATCAAAAAGTGGTGTTTGGGTGTAAGCCTGCAAGACTTAAGGTAACTAGTTTTGTTCCACAAGGATTAGTCCTTGGTCCACTGTTATTCAATCACTGTTCAGCATAATTAGCATGGATTATTTATTCCATTTCTTTTAAATCTACAGGAACACAAACAGCAGCTGACCAACATCCTTTTACAACTGAACTGCAGACTTGAACCTGTTACTCTCGTCTTTTATTCTATCGACCTGTTCTGTGGAACAGTCTTTCCCATGAAGAATTTCCCAAGGACTAAAATCTCCACCTCTTCAAGAATAATAACAGATCACTTTGCTCTTGACCCCAGCACAGACAGCATTTATTTGCCTGCCATAGTGATTTTTTTTTTTGCTATAGTGATATAAAAATAATAATGATAACTGAAATAAAGAGCCAACAGGCTTCACTTAGGCGATGCAAAATTATTCAAATTAAGTGGATATTGAATCTCACATTATTTCTTAGAAGAATAAGAAACTCTAAGATAGGAAATCTAAGAATTTCATGCCGAATATAGAAACTATATAAAGTTTCGGCAAGTCCAAGCATGAGCCAACACCTGGTAGTACATGCTGGGGCAACTTGTAGTAAAGGTGGATTAAGCTCCGATCACTGTCCTTAGTATTTTCCCATAATGTAAAACACATCTCCTAAGAGATGTATGCTGTTATACATTATGGGAGAAGGTTACTACTCAGACTAGTTTCGACCTTTATTGAGGTCTCATCAGTGAATAGGTAGACCCAGATGTAAAAATGGATTTTTACATCTGGGTCTACATTTTAGGAGATGTGTTTTATATTATGGGAAAATACTAAGAACAGTGATTGGAGCTTTATCTACCTTTACTACGAGTTGCCCCAGCATGTACTACCAGGTGTTGGCTTATGCTTGGACTCACCGAAACTTTATATAGTTTCTATATTCGGCATGAAACTCTTAGATTTCCTATCTTAGAGTTTCTTATTCGGCTAAGAAATGTGGGATTCAATATCCACTAAATTTGAATAATCTTCTTCTGCAGCTTCTCCCACTTAAGTGGGGTCACTGTTGATGATGAATAATAATAATAAAATAAATAAATTTATATGTTACACTAAATGAAACAAATTATGACAGCATTCTTTATTCAATAAGGATAGTGTTTATTACAGAAAAGAAAAATAGCTATAAAGATATATCTATAAAGAAAAACAGCTATAAAGGTCTACCTCTTACCTCATAAAATGCTTTAATGTTATGAATTAACACATCCAGATTTCTTATACGTGTGCAAACATCATCTGCAGACTGATTAATGCCATGGTATGGTGGATGTGGATCTCTAAGTATAGATAATACATAAATTTAAGTTCATTTACAAAATTATGATTACCAAATCATAAATTATCAAATGATTTTCCCATCATCCATTAGTAGATTAAGCATTTGTAAACCTTACTTATATTTTGCCATGGAAGTTAATTCCATTGGCACATTGTGTTTTGCAGGAGGAAGTACTGCTAAGTTTCCAGATGAAAAAAGCTACTGCCATCTGTGAAGAAATTGGATAACTCCTTTTCAGTTGAAAATTTCTTCCATATTGCAAGATTAGGGCAAAAGGATTTATAGTGGAATAAATAAGCATAATACAAATTGGGACAGAATAATAGGGAAGTTGTGTTTTGAGCTAGTAAAAGGCTCTAATGCACAATATATAGCCTCTGGCATCATCCCCAACTTCCCACGGTATAACCTGTTTCTGCAAATGGGACTCTGGTGAACCTGACATTGATGCCACAAATATATACCTTCCCTGGTTGGAGGAAATGCAAATAAGACTTCTAGGTGGTAGATGTCTTTCATTGCCTGATAAAATATCATCGTCTTGCTTATTAGAGGCATGAAGTAGCTACAGCTTGTTTGGTCACTAGAGCAAGTGTTCTAGTTTCTGCCCCCCACTTCTCTCCGAATGTAGTGTGAGAGATACCCTCAATGACATGCTAATCATACTGTAGAGCAGAGCTTCCCAAACTTATTGATGTAAAGGCCCCCTTGGAAAAATTAAAATATTTCACGGCCCACCCATCGAAAAAAAAAAAAAAAAATCATAATACAGACATATATTATGATAATATTTGTTGTATTTATATTCAATACATAACATACACAGTGAATATTGCAAAAATCAAATGAAGTGTTACATTTTTTTCATCTTACATACACATTTGACATAGCACACTTAGTCTTAAAACATTTTAAATTTGTTTTTATTATTTCACGGCCCTCCTCAGCAAAACTAATGGCCTCAAGGGGGCTGCGGCCCACAGTTTGGGAAGTGCTGCTGTAGAGGACCCACACTCTCCTGCATTCAAGAGTACAGCAATAAACAATTCTGCAGGCCAGATGCCGGTTAGCGCACAGGACCAAACCATTTAGTAATGAATCTGGAGTCTTCCTGATCAGCTAGCATAAAAATCCTGCAGCCATTTAGTTTTCAGTTTGTGACTGGAGGGAGGCCAAGTACAGTGACTGGAGGGGGAACTTGATTTATACAAATCAAGTGGATATTAAACCCAGCATTATTTCAAAGCCAGATGTAGAAACTGAAAGTTGTTTTGTAAAAAAAAGTTAACCAGAGCGCTTATGGAATACACTTGCTGGGCATATAAATTTGCATCATCAAACTGAAGCCTTTTGGCTCTTTATTGAAGTAAATACTTTATGCACCGACCGAGAGTTTGCTTACAAAAAATACACCTCTCAGACATTTCAAATTCCTTAGTACGGAACAAGAGTTTTTGCTCTCTTAAGGTTTCTGCCTGGTCTCTGAGGAAAACCAACCAGTTCAAAACAGCTGTCAGGCCAGTGAAACCTTATCAAAATGGACCAATAGAAGGCAAATAAATGAACACTTGGGCAAGCACACATGTCTTCTAAGGATCCTTGCCAGGGTGACTCATGAATGTCGGAGAGTGTATTCCTGTAAGCTCTATGGTCAACTTTTGTTTTTTGTTTTTTTTTATGCAACTTTCATAGTTTCTACATTTGGCTTTGAAATAATGCTGGATTTAATATCCACTTGATTTATATAAATTTGCATTACCAAACCGAAGCCTTTTGGCTCTTTATTTTAATAAAAAACTGCTTTCAAATTTTTCAAAATTTTTTTCACTGAACTTGCTACTTCCATTCAGCTTTCATTCCATCTACCTTAATTCTGTTGAACAGTTTTTTCAATAAAATATTTTCATAAAAGAATATTGATAAATTACTATGCTCATGATCCCAGTCCACATACAGCATTTATTTGCTACAGGTCTTCAGACCTTGTGTGTGGGGAGCAATTTAATATATTCATGCCAGGCAGTGTTTTGTGCATGTTTCACTTCACACATGAATTCACTTTACCATATATTATGTTCCTTTCATGTCAGGCAAGTGTATTTTTACAAAGTTTTCCATATATACAGCATGTTAGTCACAATTTTTCAGTGAAATTTTATTTATAAAATTAGCATTTGTGAATTGTCTTTAATGATATACAAAATCTCAAATGGAATTTGAAGATTTTGTATATCATTAAAGACAAAAGAAACTTGAACTTATTTCAAGTTTTTTACACACATCTTTATTTGTTTTCAAAAATTTGCTTTACATAAATCATTTGGTTTCTGCACTCAATGATTGCATTATGCAATTGGTGATGGCCAACAAAATACTAGTATACACAGGATATTCATGCATGATAAGAAACAAGAGTTAATGACATAGAGAGGGAAAAAAAAAAAAAAAAAACTAATGTGATGAAGGTAGAATTCTTGAACAGGTAGATAATTCCAATGTTGATCACAGTTTTTTTACATTTAGAAATCAGTTCCTCACATGTTGAACATTTCAGAGTGATATATATCATATATGTAAAAAATAAAAACAGAAATAAATCACAAGTAGAAACATAAGTAAAACACATAGCAATACAACAAATTGTAAAATATGATCTGCTGCTCCATCAATCTACATGTACTCCTACCATGATTAGATGAATTGCCTGATCAACATCATTTGTTCACTGCATGAACGCTTCCTCTTGCAATTTACTAAGCTACCAAATCTATTAATTTTATTGGTTAGTTATTTATAGTTCACGAATAAATCTCTAATCTCTTTCTCTCTCTTCATAAGTTTTATGTCCACCATAAATGCAAACATGCTTGTCTGGGGGTTATAGGATCATACACAACATGCTCCACCCCGACAACTTATTGGAGATACATACAATACCACAACTGTGAATTATTAGTAATTCATGTGATTCCAATGAAAGTACGAGGTAAGTTCCAAAAGTTTCTGGCCTGACGTACAAAATTTGCTCCCATTTTAAAACGCCATGTGTGACAGATAGCACCATCTATGAGGAGGTTAGTGTAAAAGTTTCAACTCTCTACCTGCGTCATTCTGTTGGAGGCACTTGTTTGACTAACACGTGGCATGCTAAGTGTCTCTACTGTTAAAAATTGAGTCCTGCACTTTCACCAAAGAAAGGCTTTCTTGAAGTGCTATCAAACAGCGACTGGATGGTGTTTATGGGGAAGTTTCTCCTTCATATTCCACCATGAAGGAATGGGCTAAACAGTGGCACCTAGGAAGAGAGAGCATCAAAGATGATCCTCGTGATGAGCGAGGAAAATGTCTCTCTTGTTGAGGAGGAACTGCTCAATGACAGACGGCAGAGCTCAATGAAATCTCAACAAGGTTGAGGCTTTCTATAGCAACCATCTTTCACATCATTCACAAGAAGCTGTCCCGACTTCTCTCAATTTAGAAGGAGCATTGTGTAATGACCTGTTCTTGCAACTTTTTAGAGCTTTGCCAAGGGAATTAGAGAGAAGTGCTGGAATCCATTATCACCAGGGGTGAAACCCTGGTCCTTTATTATGATCCTCTTTCCAAAAGGGAATCCATGGAGAGGTGCAAACCAGGCAAAGCACTGCTGAGAAAAGTCAAGGTCACTCAGTCTACAAAGAAGATCATAGCAACAATCGTTTAGGATTGCCAGGGAATTCTCTTGATTGACTTCGAGGAAAGAAATACCACCGTAAATGCAGAATATTATGCTTCACCCCTGCACAAACTGTGCAATGCCATAAAGAAGAAGAGACAAGGAATGCTGAGTCATGGTGTTCACCTGCTTCACGACAATGCTCCAATCCATATGGCTATTTTTGTGAAGGCTGCAAAGGACTGTGACTTCCAGGAGACTGAACACCCATCCTACAGCACAAATCAAGCAAATTTGCAGATGACAATGACGTGAAAGATGCAGTTTAGGACATTTTGCAGACAAAAGTACAGACTATTTTTTCAAGGGAAGAGAAATGTTAATTCAAGATGTGTTGAAGTAAAGGAGGATTATGCTGAAAAGTGACATAGTTGATTTCTTTCTATCACCTCTAAAAGTCAGTCAGGCCAGAAACTTATGAAACCACAGTCATATCTGTATTCACAGCTGTACTGTTTGTTCAGCTATTTACACCTTTTAGTTATTTAAATATACCAACCAAATATACAGGATTATCCTTAATTACTGGTTTCTAGCACATCGACTTTTTATTTGGACAAAGAATGGGATTGTAGTTTTAATATTAATAAGTGCAAGGTGTTGCATTTTGAATCTCATCCACTTCCTGTGCCAAACTGCAGGAAGTGGATGAGATTCAAGATTTGGAAGTGATTGTTGACAGTAAACTGAAGTTTAGAGGGCATATTCTTAGTGTTGCAAAAGCTGCACATTGTAGTGCTGCAGTGATAAGAAGTACTCTAACATGTAGGGATAAGGAAGTAGTTGTGCCACTGTATAAAGTGCATTATACCGGTCATTGTGTAATGCACTGGTCAGACTACGCTTGGACTACTGTGCTCAAATCTGGACACCTGATTTTTCTGTGTGATGTAGAAACATTGGAGAATGTTCAGAGACAAGTGACTTAGACAATATCAGGACTTTGGAATGCTGGCTATGGAGAGAGTTTGAAGAAATGTGGATTGCAGAGTTTAGTGGATAGGAGGAAAAGAGGTGATATGATAGAGCCATTTAAGTTAGTG
Source organism: Typopeltis vanoorti (assembly GCF_054136105.1). NCBI lineage: Eukaryota > Metazoa > Arthropoda > Arachnida > Uropygi > Thelyphonidae > Typopeltis > Typopeltis vanoorti. Next base: position 93,456,660 of record NC_143569.1, on the reverse strand, counting down.
AGAGGATTTTATCAGATTAATCCAGATGAGATTATAAATAGAGTAAGCCAACGTCTTTTATTCCCTTATAGGGAGTAGGCAAGGCCTTTAAACTATCTAGTTTTTGGAGACTGAGTGAGCAGTTCAATCTCCACAAGTAGCCAATCAGAGATACCTGGCCCGTGTCTATAACTAATTATAGGCAGCCATTGATGAAGAGACTGGCAAACAAGTGCTGCCATCTCTTGGTACCTAACCCTAACAGGATATGTTTTTGTCTGAAATAACATGGGTTCTATGGTCAATTTTCTTGAGTTTATGGGACGAAAAACCCGAGTTTCCGGGAGAAAAAATCTGCTTGCCTGTGCCAGAAATCAACTAACTTGGGAACCGGTTGAAGAAAGGCATTAATAGATTAAGTTAAGATTCAGTATGATAAATATGTTGTCAGTTGAATTAACCTCCCACAATGAGTCTGTCAACTCCATGTAGGGTGCAATAATAATAATAATAATAATGATGACAGTAATTCATCTTAGTGACTTCAGTTTTATTTGGATATGACTTGGCAAAGGAACTACTGAAAAAGGAAGATTGCGGGGGAAAAAAATAAAACGGAATTCTCCTGTTGACTTCTACCATTATCATTGACCAACATCATCCTTCCATTATAAAAATTATGGAAACGACTATCGAGTAAAACTTCAGTTTAATATAAACCAAAATAATCACTTGACATTTCAACCTTCACCTTAAGGTAACATGGAGAATACATATATACAAATTTTAGCTACATATATACAAAGAAACAAGCTGCACTACAATCTACAATGGTATGCTAAAGTTAAATTGGTAAACTGTTAAAACTACTGGCCTGACCTCTGGTGTAAAAAAAAAAATTACTACATCAACAGCAGAGTCCTGTTATTATTATCAATTTCAATTTTTCAATTTTTTTTATCTTACAGAACAATGACTAATTACTAAAATCTACAGCACACCATTCAAGTATTAAGAAAAATATTGACTGTTTCAAAAAACAATTCTGTTCGATGCAATATAAACATTATGACTCCTCATATACTTTGTAGGAAAAATGCATAAAAAAACATCTTTTACATCAATTTTTATTGATGTAAAAGATGTCATTATTTTGCAGTGTTTGCTAGAAAACAAGTTTTCTAGCAAACACTGCAAAATAATGGCTGCATACAAATTCTTGGAATTTTTATGCAGCCATTATTGTTAAGATTATGATGGTTAATCAAAATTTCACAGGCTTCTTTAAATATGCATTCATACCAGGTTTTTGTATGATGTAAAGAATAGATACTTTTCTAATCAATTTGGTGTAGGGTGTTAAGAGTGTGATCTGAGAGGCCTGCTTCACCAAAATTGTAAAATTTAATGGTTTTTTTTTTTTTTTTTTTAATTTTTTATGGATAGGAATTGCACATCCAGTTTCCCAATATACAAAGTAAGTTACAGGTACAATGGATACAATAAACTCCAGGGTGAGTTTATTGTATCTATTGTACATTCCAGGGACATACAATCCCTTAGTTCACCAAGGTTTGAAGGCAGGTGATGGTGGAATACCCATTCCCTCAACATGCTCCAAAAGAAGGCACCAAGCAATGTAAGATCAGGAGAACGTGTAGGGCGGGAATTCTGTGAACCTTGAAATGAGCCTCCTGGGGAAGTGTTCTGATAAATACACTTTAGAACCACGTGACGTGTGACAGATTGCTCCATCCTGTTGGAATGCCTGTGCATGAAATGGAACGTTTTTTTGCACAACACATCCTATGCAAATCCTGGGTGAATGGAACCAACACATTCTCAATAGTGTTCGCTATTCAAGGTCGTAGTTACACTACCCTCTTCAATGAAGTAGGGCCCAATCATGCCATAACTGGAAACTGTACACCATGTGGTAACCTTCTTGATGTGAAGAGGTTTCTCACAGACAAATTCAGGTCTCAAGAAACTTGTAGGTTCATCTGTTTACATGACTGCTTAGATGGAAATGCACTTCGTCTGAGAACCAGACATTATGGAGTAAGGACAGATCTTCATAGACATTGGCCAGCACATGTGCACAGCATTCCCATCATGCAGCATAATCTATTGCTGGTAAACACTCACCTACTTGATTTTCGTGTGTCCCAAGCAATAGCATCATCTTTACCTTAATCGAGAGGTTCTGATGTACTGGAATTATTCTGCTGCAACGCAAAGGGCATTCGGGGAGACCACAAACTGTTAACACAAATGAGAATCATGGGGGTCCTTTAAGGATTCTCTGTAGGGCCTGCCTTAGTATCCCAAGTTTTACCACTGTTCACTATTGACCACATTTCAGAGGCTGTAACACTTGCTTAGCAAACACCCATGATTCTCATTTGTGTTAACAGTTTGTGGTCTCCCCGAATGCCCTTTGCGTTGCAGCAGAATAATTCCAGTACATCAGAACCTCTCGATTAAGGTAAAGATGATGCTATTGCTTGGGACACACGAAAATGATATACAAATTGAATATGTTGTAGGCTTGGACCATTTGCTCTACCAACTTCATATGAATGAAAATAAGGCTAAACAATAAACGTCTTTTCTTCCAACATCAACACTATTGCTACAGTTAAATGTAATGGCATAGATTCTATACGTCCTCTTCGATTAATGTGCATGCAGTCAAACAGCATATCTCATCCTATACGTACCGAAGGTCGAAGTTCAGTACTGATTTTTTTTTTTTTTTTTTTTTTTTTGCACCATACCGTATAAAAAGAGCTAATTTTAAAGATACCAAGAAATTTTATGCTTGGTTTTAATCCTTTTTCCCAAGGGAAGCGAAACAAGGTTTTGCACATTTGCACTTTAAAATTAGATTAACCTTGCTAAGATGTATGTTCTTGTTTGACTCTTCTTGTCATCATAAAGATTCTTTATGCACAAACTTTGTTTATGCTGAAGAATCTAATTACAAGAACACATGAAGAATCTAACAAGAATATAATTCTTGGCAAGTCTAATTTAATTTGCAACCAGCTGAAAAAACTTTCCACTTCTTCTAATGAGTGTGACTGTATTCAAAAATTGATCTGCTAGCTGCTTAGATGGATGCATGACTTTCATGACTCTCCACAATAGTGAAATGTTTCCAGGAGGAAGTGACAAGCTGTACAGTTATTAAATACTGAGATTCTGTATACCTGCCTTTCTCCATTTTTTTCACTTTCCGTCATTCATTATTCCAGAGTGAAAAAACTTTTATACTTCTACTCATGAGTGGAAGTGGCAACTCATATAGAGACTGATGATGTCACATCAATTGCTTTAGTAAAGCACACATCTATTTGGACAACTTTAAAGGTATCTGTGGCATAATTATGAAATAACAAAATTACATGATAACCATAGCAATAAACTTCAATGAAAGTATAAATATTTGTACTGAAAATAATATTATTAATATATAATCAGTGTGGGGAAACAAAAAGAAAATTGAACAGGAACACAAGGTAAATACAATAATTGGTTTACCAATTAAAAATGGTTGGTGCATGATAGAAATTAATATTAATAAATAATATTAAAACTATTTTTGATATTTAGATAAAATGCAAAATTGCTGAAACTTTGGAGAAAGAGAATCATTCTGATTCAAGTTAGGCCAATGTAAAAGGGCTTCACTTCACAACTTTCTTTGAAAAGGAGTTCATATTTAAAACTGCTTCTATGGAGAAGACAAGCTTCATTCCACAGGATACTGTGTTTAGTTTAAATACTATGCTGTGCCAGGCAAGACTTTTCAGGTTTCATGTATTCAATGTAGTATTAATGTTAATTATTTTTTCCACAGAATGGCATATCTGCTCAAAAGTGTCAAATTACATTCACAAGGGATCTGATTAGCACCAGCTAAAGATAGAGGAGAAAGTTTATCTTTTGAAGATAGTAACAAATAAAAAATTTTATTTGTTAATAGGAAAATATGTGATATTAAGGAGATACTTCTTCAAATTCTACCAATAGGTTCAGAGATACAAGAAATATAAGGGATTGAAACTCTGCAGTCGGTCTATGAATCCTTAGGTGTTGGAATGCAGGAGTCAATTATCTCAATTAACTCTTCACTAAAAACTCACTTTCACATCCACTTTACTAATATCCATGGCATTAACATAAACAATGTCTGCCATCACTTGCAGTCTTCCAGAGCAGACATCTTACTTCTGACTGAAACCCAGACTGCAGCTACATCTACTACTATCCACCTCCAGTGTCCAAACTACACACTTCACGATTCTGTTCATCACAAGTGTGACCCCTGTGCCTTTGTGAAATCTGACATAATCTGTCAGAGAATGGTTAATTTAGAATTCCCTGCTTTTGACCTTTTCTGGCTCAAGGTTTCCTTGCTCCAACTTTCATTTGTTGCATTTACTGATCTCCAAATACTAATAACCACTCAGATTGCTTCACATTCCTTTTAATGAAACTTGGCCACCTGCAATCCAGCTATCCAAATAGTGAGGTCATCTTCCTGGGTTATCTCAATGTCCACATTTCCAACTGGCTCCCCTACTCCAACACCACTGACCAAGCAGGATGAGAAGTGGAAGTCTTTGCTATAAGTAATGACCTAACACAAATTGTACATCTACCCACTCTGAATCCCTGATAAGCATCTTCACTCTCCAAATATTCTGGATCTCTTTTTGACAAGTATTCCTTCCAGATAAGCTGTAGAGGTCACCTCTCTTCTCAGCAACTCAGACCACAATCTTGTACACGTCTCCTCTGTCCCTCCTCCAACCACTCCCAACCTCGCATCCTCTGGCACTACCAAGGAGTCAACTGGGATGACCTCTGGAATTTCTACTCTATTCCTTGGTCTGCTTATTGCTTCCACTCACCTGACCCTAACACCTGCTGTAAACAAGTCACAGAAATTATTCTCATTGGTATGAATACCTTCAATCCCCCATTCAATCCAACCCATAATCCACACCACTTTCCAAGCACTGATTCAATCAAAAATGTGAGGAGCAGTCAAAGAAAAAAATTCAGCTTACCGCATGTGGCTCACATCAAGAAATCCAGCTTCATGCTCTGCCTATATCAAAGCACATAACATATGCAAATCAGTCATCAGTAGATCCAAATATGATTTCATAAAGGCCAGCATAAAAGTCACCTCCTGTCCAAATGGAAACCATGCCTTCTATATGCTTGCTAAGGCCATTGGAAGCAACTTCTGCTCTCTTGCACTTCCTCCTCTGTCTAGATAAAGCTAACCACCTGCACAGATGACCAAGAGAAATCATCTACTTCCAAACTAGAATTTAAGCATGGTATGCCTTCTATAGTTTTTCAACAAAAATCATCAGAAAACTACTAAACTTGGATACTAAACAAGTCTTCTGGTCCTGATGGCATCTCCCCAATTGTTATCAAATGCTGTGTTCCACAGTTTACACCCGTCCTGCATCACCGCCATAATTTATTATACATATCTGGTACTTATCCCAATGCATGGAAGCAATCTCATATCCATCCTATTTCAAAAAAGGGTGATAGAAGTCCACCATCGAACTACCATCACCTCTGTCCTCTCCAAAATAATGGAGAAAGTAATCAATAGCCAACTCCTCCACTACTTAGAGGCTCACGAATTAATCAGCAATCACCAGTACGGATTCCACCATTTAAGATCCACTTCTAACTTTGTAGCTTACATCACTCACCACTGAATACATACCATGGAAAGATTTGGAGAAACTTATGCTATCATCCTTGACAATTCCAAAGCTTTTGACTGTGTGTGTGTGTGGCATTGAGGCCTATGAAACAAATTGCCATCCTTCGGTCTCCCAACCATCCTCTGTAATTGGGTAGCCAGCTTTCTCTCTAGTCATTCTCTGTGAGTCATGGTAGATGGCTCCCTCACTTCGAGCATCACACTTGAGGTACTCCAATGCTGGAGTACCTCAAGGCTCAGTCCTATTACCTACTCTCTTTCTCCTGTATATATATACCCTACTCACAATAACCACTAATCCCAACCACAGCTTCGCAGACGATAATACTGTCCACTTATCGTACTCATTTGACAAGCCATGCAGTACACCGATCTCAGGATACAAGATCATCTACAACTACTGCCTTAAACATTAATATACATACTAGCCTCCAATGGAGTGAGGACAATCTTGTTATGTTCTATGGCACCAAAACATGGTCCTGCCTTTTCTTGCACAAAAGAGATCCAAGCTCACCTACCCTTACCTTCAGTAATACACGAATCACCAGACAAGATCAGATCTTCTCTTGGCCTAACGTTTACCTCCAGTCTTTTCTGGCATAGATACATCACATCAAGAGCCTCCTCAGAATTCAATAAACTTGGCATTCCTTTCATTCAAGAGCCCATTTTACACCCAACCAACTCTTCGCTATATATAAATCCCAAACCCATCCATGTTTAGAATACTGCTTACATGTTTGGGGTGGTGCACCTAAAACTTCTCTTAAAACCCTTGACACTAGTCAGAGACATGCACAATTAGGACCATAGATAATCCCTATCTTACTGACTCACTTCAACCTCTATCTCACAGGCTCAGTGTTTCAGCGCCATCTATTATCTATTCTACAGGTAATTCCAATGGTCAATGGCTCCAGTGAATTTGCAATCATCATTGCTCCACTTTCTGTTGCACCTGCTAACACAGTAAAAGGGTGCTAGCACCTGATAGCATCCCCTTTGCTGTGCAACTCCAAACACACCGAACCTGCTTATATTCATCCTCTTTTATTCTGTCCATCTCTGAAGCAGCATTCCTCAAGAAGTATTCCCAAACAACTACAACCTGCAACTCTTCAAAAACTATTTGAGTCCTTATCTGCACCCAACACACAGCATTGATGTGACAATAGGTCCTGTGACCTCTCTCATATACAGGATCATATATAAAATCCGTTGGATTTGGAGAACGTTGTAACCATTGAATTTCATTAAAGTTTTGATAGTAAGAAGTTCTTGTTGTAAGCTTGAGGGAGTGGAGCACACATTATATACTCTATTAATTAATGTCTTGATAACACCAATTTTTTTGATAGATGTGATGAGCAGACTTTCAATGAATGTATCTAAACACAGCATCCTGTGGAACGAAGCTTGTCTTCTCCACAGAAGCAGTTTGAAATACAAATGCCTTTTCAAAGAAAGTTGTGAAGCCCTTTTGCATTGGCCTAATCTGAATCAAAATCCCCCCCCCCCAAAAAAAAAAGTTTGGGAGATTCTCATCTTATGCAACCATCAAAAATAATTTGAATATTATTTATTAATATTAATTTCTAGCATGAGGCAACTATTTTTAATCGATAAACTGATTGTTGTATGTACTTTGTATTCCTGTTCTACGATTTGCTTGTTGTTGCCACACACTGATGTATTGTTATTTTCAGTATGAAAGACAGGTGTGGTGGGGGAAATCACAACTAACCAATCGCTTGTATAGGACTGTTATAGAACTAAAAATGACCTGCTGTTTTTGTTTACAAATTCCAGAAGTATCAGAAATAAGGGGGATGGAATAGTTTCAGTGATTGAGTTTATTTTCCCCAAAATCATTGGAATAAGTGAAACATGGTTGAATGAAAATGATATCGTAACAGGAATAGAAATGGAAGGATACAGTATTTTTCGTGAGGATAGAAAGGGCAAGAAGGAAGGGGGAATGCTGCTGCTGATGATAGCAGGAGAATTAAGTCCACAAAAGGTAGAAATGAAAGAGGGAAATAGTGGCAGTAGTTATGAGGCAGTGTGGTGTGAGGTGGAAGTTGACAGGAAGAAATATTTAGTTGGATGTTGCTACTGTATGCCCACAGATACAAGACCCTTTGAACTTCCTGCGCATGTCCAAAGAAGGAGAATCCATTCTGATATTAGGGTAATCAATGCGTTTCGTGGGATGAGTGTTTATTATTGTACATCGAAAAATTAGCTTTTCTTTTATGAAAATTCTAGTTCTTAAAGTGGTATTAACTATTTTGCTTGTACAACAGTTGGAAAATTTTACGTATAAAGAATGTGACTTCGCATGCTGGTGGCCAATTCATACATCCTTTATTTCTTTCTCCCCTTTGGCATGAATTGACTATTCTTGGCACAAAACCAAGGTTGGCTCTACAAAGTGTGGGCATACTATATAGGCCATGGAATGTGAAGGGTAGAGATGAAGAAATGTATAAACAACTTGGATTAGTAAATAAAGGAAGAGTAATTATTATGGGTGATTTTAATTATAGTAGTATAGATTGGAATGAAGAAATAGCATTGGAATAAGAAAAATTAATTTCTTGAGTTTCTGGGAGATAACTATCTCAGGCAGCACATAAAGGAGGGCACACAAGGATCAAGAGTTTCAGATCTGATCATATCATCAGAGAATGTAATTGAAAATGGGGTTTCACACTTTCCTCCAGTTGGTGAGACTGATCATGAAGTGATCACCTGGGTTGTGGCTAGCCATATTGCAGACTTCTGTGAGGAAAGGATATATGTGGAAGTACAAGGCTGGTGATTATGACAAGCCTAGGAGACACCTTGGAGCTATAACATGGAATGAAGAGATGAGCAGTAAGGAAATAAATGCTGCTTGGAAAGTGACAAAGAAATACATAACAGCATCAATGCGTGAATGTATTCGGAAGGCCAAAAGGCTGAAAAAGATAGATGTAAAATGGATGAATGAGGGATTTAAGCATGAAATCTGGAAGAAGGTACTTTGGAAACAGTACAAGATGAATAATCAGTTTCATGAAGAGAATAAAGAACAAGGAGAGTGACACAGTAAGGACAACAAAAGTGCAGTATGAGCAGAAATGGGTAAATCAATCAAAGAAAAACCCTTCTTCTTCTTCTTATTGTGCTATCTTCTATCGAAGGTCAGCGACCATCTTGACAAACAAACTGCGCTCTTGTGCTAATCTGAACAGCTGTGCACTGCTCTTTCCTGTCCACGTCTTGATGTTGTCAAACCATGATATTCTTTTTCTTCCTCTAGTTCCTTTGCCACCAATTCTTCCTATCAAAATAGTTCGTAGAAGTTGGTATTTGCTGTTTCTCATGATGTGGGCAAGATATGATGTTTTTCGTTTCTTGATTATTTGTATAAAATGTTTAGCTTTGCCAATGGATTTTAAGACATCTTCATTGGTAATTTTTTCTGTCCATGATATCTTTAGCATTCTTCTGTATAGCCACATCTCAAAGGCTTTGATTTTCTTGATGGTTGTTGCCTTCAATGTCCATGTTTCAACTCCATAGAGCAGAATAGACCACACGTAGCATTTCAGCATTCGGCATCTGACTTCCATGTTTAGGTCTATATTGCAGAATAGTGTTCTCATTTTCATGAAGGACTGCCGTGCAACTTCAATCCTTGTCTTTATATCTATTTCTGGATCCCACCGTTCATTAAGCCAGCAACCAAGATATTTATATCTTGACACTTGATCAATATTTTTCCCATTGAGTGTCAGTTTCATTGATGAGGCTGGATGTTTGCTCTGATGATCATGTATTTTGTCTTGTTGATGTTTATATTTATTCCCATTCTTTGGCTTTCTATGTATACTCTGTCAATGAGTTTTTGGAGGTCCATAATATTATCTGCAATTAGCCCAGTGTCATCTGCATATCGAAGGTTGTTAACAATCTTTCCATTTATTGTGATTCCTTCTGAACATTCTTCCAATGCTTTTTTGAAGATTACCTCTGCATATATGTTGAACAGGAGTGGTGAGAGCACACATCATTGTCTCACTCCTCTTTTGATGTTAATATCACTGGTGGTAATGTTGTCTAATTGAACGGTAGCTGACTGATTCCAATACAGATTTGTTATTAGTCTTATGTCTTGTTCGTCTAGCCTTATTTGTTGAAGGACTTCTATTAAGTTAGTGTGTCTGACTTTGTCGAATGCTTTTTCAAAATCTATGAAACACATAAAGACAGATTTCTGTTTTTCTATGCATTTTTGTATCAATATTTGGGTACAGAAAAGGGCCTCTCTAGTACCAAAACCATTCCGAAAGCCGAATTGTGTTTCACTTAGAGTTTCTTCACTTTTTCTATAAATACGATTCTGAATTACTTTCAAAAATATTTTTAATGTTTGGCTCATTAGACTAATAAGTCGGAAGTCACACAGGAATTCGCTTTGGGTTTCTTTGGGGCAGTGATAAATGTAGATTTGAGCCAATCTGATGGAAATTCATCACTTTCATATATTTTATTAAATAGTTTTTCAAGAAGTTTGATGTTATCTGGTTCTATTAATTTTAAAAATTCTGTTTGCACACCATCTGGTCCACTGGCTTTTCCTGTTTTACTTGTTCGTATAGCATTCTCTATTTCGCATTTCATGATTGCTGGTCCTTGAATGTTATCTTTTATATTTATAGGCTTCTGTCTAGTATCATTGAAAAGTTCTGTTACATATTTTATCCAAATCTGTGCTTTATTCTCTTCTTCTAGAACTATTTTTCCATTTTCGTCTCTTAGAGACACTATTAGCTTTTTCCTCAGTTTTCCAGAAATTTCGTTGATTTTCTTATACAGATTGAAATTATCATGTTTCTTCTGAAGCAGTTCAATTTCAGTACATAAATTTTTCATCCAATTTTCCTTGGCTTCTTTTATTTTTTTCTTGATGATGTTATGTGTTTCTGTATACCTGGCAAGGTCTTTGTTTTTGTACATTCTTCTTGTATCAATAAGAGAAAGAATCTCATCTGTCATCCATTCCTGTTGTTTTATTTTATTCACATAACCTACTTCTTCAATACTTGTTGTTACGATGGCATTCTTTAAGCTATTCCAAAGAGATTCCACACTTTTATTTTCTTCTATGTTAATCTGTTGTAATCGCAGGTTAAGCTGTGTCTTGGCACTTTTATTTATGTTCGGGTCTTTCAGTTTTTCTACATCAATTTTCTTTTTCTTCTTTTGTGATTTTTTAGCTGATTTTAATCTAAGACGTACTTCTGCAACTATGGGATTGTGGTCTGATGAGATATCTGCTCAAGGATAAGTCTTTGCACTCTTTATACTACTGTGGAATCTTTTATTTATCAGTATATAATCAATTTGATTTCTGACAATGTTATGTTGGTTATCTTGAGGCGATTTCCAAGTGTACAGTCTTCTGGGTGGAAGTTTAAACCAGGTATTTGCTATTGTTAGATCTTCTTCCTGATAGAACTGGACTAGGCGATCTCCTCTGTCGTTTCTGGTGCCTTAGCCATGTTCGCCAACAATTTCTCCATCACCCCCTCTTCCCACTTTTGCATTGAAGTCACCCATCACTATGTTTATATCATGTTTCTTTGTAAGGTTTTTAATCTCTTTTAGGTGTTCATAAAACTCTTCAACATCTTCTTCACTTTTGTCAGATGTGGGTGCATAAGCTTGGATGATATTTATGTTAACGGGGTTTCCCTTAAGTTGTAACAGCATTATCCTTTCAGAAAATGGAATCCAATTTATTACTGATTTATTGATTTCTTCATCTACTATTACAGCTACACCATGTCGATGTTTGTTCTCATCATTCCCAGAGTAATACATTGTCGTATTATCTTGTTGACACTTTCCAGATCCTGGCCATCTTGTCTCGCAAATTCCCAAAATCCGGATGCCCAGCCTCTTCATTCCTCTTGTGGCATTTCTTAATGTGCCAGCTTCATACAGAGTTCTGACATTCCAAGTTGCAATTTTAAAAGTGGATACCATTTTGAGCCCGGAGATTCTTCGCACCCCTGTCCCATTTAAGGGACGCCGGGAACTTGGGGCCAATTGTAAGGGTTTGCTCGCCATGGTGGTTGTTCTGGAGATAAGGTAGAGCAGTAGTTTCTCCGTTTGCTTTCTGCTCTGCAGTATTACAGACTGTACACAATATAATCATATTGCCATCTGCAAATCTCTGATCACAAGCTTTTCCGTCATCATTTGGCTTCAACCTTGTGTCAATACTGACAATGCTGCTTCCCAATGTCAGGGGCAGTGACCCCAGCAGGTGCTTATTTAATGGCAACACTACTCGCCATGTCACCGAGTTGTCATTGGGCTTTGTAAGGTTTTAAGTGAAACAGAGTTGCCACTTCTGCTCCCCCACGCCCTGATAGCTCAGTCGCTGTTGGTCCACGGCTGCTTATTCGCCAGATTGCTCTGCTTATATCGCAGCTAGCCTCCATATCTGAAGGCTGTTCCCCGATCTGCACCTGGGGACGCACCCGATAGTAGTCAGCTCTGCCCCAAAGTTCAAATTCAGTCCATCCAGAGCAGTGCTGTCATATACATATTGATGAAATGGACGAACAGGGAAAGAAACCCTGACAGGTGCTTATGCATCGTGATGAAACACACCACCTTGTTTCAGAATGAGCATATCCAGTGTAAATTACCTCATTTACAACTAAGTTTACATAAGCCTAACACCTGTGCTACAGAGTAAAACACAATGTAATGCCTCTGTTTCACTTAAAACCTCACTAGTTTTTTTTTTTTTTAGACATGTGGCAAGCAGAAGGAAGAATGATCATGGCAACATAATGTTAATGGATGAAAATGGTAGATTGGTAACTGCTGCAAAAGACATTGTTGAGGTATTCAGTGATCAATTTATAAGAGTGTTTCATCCTGATCAGGGTGGAATCATGAACTTAAGTGTAGAGGATATAGGAGAGGATGGCTTAATTGTGAGTGAACAGGAGGTATTTGAGGAAATAAATAACCTTCATGTTAATAAGGCGATATAATTTGATGACATCACCACACGTCTTAAGGGAATGTTCCAGGGAATTAGCATTAGTATGCTTGTTTAATCAGTCTTACAACAGCACAGGTTCCAAGGAAGTAGAAAGAAGGTAAAATTGTTCCACAGCATAGAGGTGGTGATAAGGCTGTGGCTTCAAATTATGGGCCAATCGGTATATCTTGAGTTATGGTGAAAGTACTAGAGAGATTGGTGAGAAGTAGGATAGAGAATTGGGTTGAAAACAGCAGTATTCTTTTGTGGTTATCAGCATGGGTTTGTTAAAGGAAGATCATGTTTTACTAATTTTACTAACTTACTTATGTACTATAACAAGGTGACAAATACCTTGGATAGGGGAGATTGCATATACAGTGGTGTACTTGGATTTTGCAAAAGCTTTTGATATGCTCCCAGATGATAAATGATTAAATAAATTGAAACAGATGGGATTGGATAAGAGAGTTTGATCAGTGACTGGCTGTCAGATAGGTATCAGATAGTTGTATATGGGGATGCAGTATCCCGTAAGAGGAAAGTCACTAGTGGTGTACTGCAGGGGTCAGTTTTGGAACCATTGTCATTCAATTTGTATATTAATGATACTGGGATGGGTTGAACTAGTGATATGCAGCTGTTTGTAGATGATGCAAAATTGGAGAGAGAGCAATGCAGAGTCAAGAGGATGTTATGGCCTTGCTTGAATAGATTGCATGCATGGGCAGGTAAGTGGAACTATCAGTTCAATGTTGCAAAGTGTAAGGTTTTGAAATTTGGTAAGCAATGATGGAATGCAAAGTATATACTTGGTGAGGAAACTTTAAAGAAGGTGGAGGAAATGAGTCATGATGAGAGATATGGGAGTGGTGGTGGTGGACAAGGACCTGACATTCAGGAGCCACATTGCACAAGTTGTGAACACATCACATCAGATGATGGCAATGATGCAAGGGACCCTGACATGCAGAAATAAAGAGGTTATGATGCTATTGTATAAGGCCTTGATCAGGCCTCATATAGATTATTATGCACAGATGTGGTCACTGGGTTTTCATGGTGATGAGGATATGCTGGAAAGGGTCTAGAGAAGATTCACAAAGGTTGTCAGTGATCTTTAGAATGTGAAGTAGGAGGACTGATTGTGAGAATGTAAATTGCAAAGCCTCAAGAACAGGAGGAAGGGGGGAGAGGATATGATTGAGACATATTGGAAGAGATTTTTTCATATAATGAGAGGGGGTGATAGAACAAAAACTGTATAAAAAGCATGTGAACAGCAGAGTGAGGAAAAGGTTCTTTGCATGGAGAATAGTTGGTGAGTGGAATGCACTTCCTGAGTGTGTTGTGAATGTAAACATATCAAATCTGTTTATAGCACGGCTGGATGAGCATTGTGTGCAATAGTATCTACCTCCCACGACGAGTCTCTGACTCTGTGGAGGTTGGATGTTAATAATAATAAATATTTACACTTTCATTAATTGTAGAGTGTAAAGGTTAAGTGGGGCTGACGGCAAGCAAGCATGTGTGATTGGAATAAAATGGCAAGAGGGAATAATAGTGAAAAAATGATGCAAGATTTGAAAGCTGAGTTGGCGAAGATGAGGCAGATGCGGAGTGAGATGAAGAGAACTGTAGATATGTATGGAAGACTAAGAAGACAAAAACGAATGAGGTAACAAAAGGCCCACAAATGGAATTGTATGGTAATTTGATTATTAGAGGTGTGGTAAATGAGATGCACAAGGTTTGTTTTCCAGGAGGAAAAATGAATAGAGTGATTGAGGAGTAAGTGAGCAAAAGAAACGGTAGTGGTAACAGGATCAAATGACTTGACTGGGAACAATAAAAGTGTAAATTGGATATCAGGAGTTGCTGAGAAGGATAAAAGATAATAGTGTGATAGGAAAGGAAGTCAGTGTGTTATTTATTATTTCAGTAGTAAGTAAGTGGTACAACATGATTTACAACAAATTAGGATACATTACAATGAGATTAGCTTAGATTTGGTAGGTGAATTATACAGGGAATAATAATAAATATGAAAAAAAAAAAGGAAACTATACATAACTTATATACAATAAACATGGTCAGATGTTCCTCCAGTATCTTGCACAATCAACTGCTCTTTTTGTGCAGGATATAAGGTCCTTTTTTGCACAAGGCGATGGAAGAAAGGGACAAGAAAAAAGGTGTTCCATGGACTGGGTTGTCCCACACTCACAATTGTCCGAGTCAGTGAAGTAGCCCCATTTGATGAGGTTTTGTTTGCAGCATCCTGTCATCCGGAGTCTGTTCAGGCTTTTCCAAGTATTCCAGTCCAAGTGGGCACCACGTGGAAGATGTTTGGCTGTTGGAATACCAGTATTATTTTCAGGATATAGTGCAAGCCATTGTTGAAGTCTTGTCTCTGGGAGGGTTTTAGGTAGTTCAACAGTTGTCAGGATGCTATGTTGGGATCTTAGTCTTTGGGACACTGAGGTCGTCTGGCCGAACAGTGGGTGGCGTTCATCATTCATTTGTCTGCTTCTTTCATCAGCTGAGAATACAGATCTTCGAATTGAAGGGGGTATAATACCAGCCAAAGTATACAGGTCTTTTAGTGGTGTTGGTTTCAGGCATCCTGTAATTAAGCGACAGCTTTCATTCAATGCTGGGTCAAGTTTTTCAGCATGGCAGGATCTGGACCATACTGGGCAGGCATATTCAGAAGAAGAATAGCAAAGGGCCAAGGCAGAAGATCTCAGTGTGCTAGGGTCTGCACCCCATTTGGAGGAAGTGAGCTTTCTTAGTATGTTATTTCTTGCATTCCCTTTTGCCTTTGTTTTTTCTATGTGGGTTTTATATGAGAGGGTGTGATCGAAAGTCACACCAAGGTAGATTGGTTTCCAGAAATGTTCTATATTAGAGCCTTCCCAAGAAATCTGTAGCTTCCTGTTGGCTTCCTTATTGTTAAGGTGGAAAAGGCCAGTCTAGGTTTTCAAGGGATTTGGTTTAGTTGATTGCTGGTATAGTATGTGGTTAGACTATTTAAAGCAAGTGATAGAGTACTTTCAATGGGCTTGAAATTTTTTGACTGAGTAGCTATGGCAAGGTCATCAGCATAGATAACATTTCTAGTTCCTGAAAAGATGGGGAGATCATTGATGTAGATGTTGAAGAGTAATGGTGATAACACACTTCCCTGGGGAAGGCCATTTTTTTTGGTGGTGCCAGCAGCTCTTACTACCCCCAAAGTTCACGTAAAAGCGTCTGTTTTCCAAGAGTGATTGGATCAGGAGGACAAGGCGATAGTCTCTAGTTATTCTGTATATTTTATTTCTGAGTATGAGATGGTTTACAGTATCATATGCTGAGTTAGGTCTACAAAGACCTCTTGTGGCTAGTTTTTGCTCATAACCATTTTCTATATATTGAGTGAGGTTGAGAATTTGTGATGTGCAGGATTTGCCTGGTCTAAAGCCAGCCTGCTCAGCAATAAGATGGGGTTCGATTAGGGGTTGTAGCCTATTCAAAATTAATCGTTCGTAGAGTTTAAAGAGGTTGCTGAGTAGTGATATAGGTCTGTAATTTTTTTGCTTCGGTTGGGGGTTTCCCTGGTTTCAGAAAGGCCACCACTTTGGCATGCCTCCAGATAGTTAGTATCCTTAGGGTTCTGAGGCAAGTGTTGTATAGGTTTAATAACTACTCTTTAGTCCTGGTTCAAAAATGTTTAATCTGTTCATTACAGACATCATCAAGGCCTGCAGATTTTCTAGGTTTTAATAGGTTTATGGCAGCGTTGAGTTCAGTGATGGTGAAATCTCAGTTAATCATATTTTGTTCCTCACTTGGGGTTCTAAGTATCTTTTCTTTTTTTTTTTTTTTGTGTTTTTTAGTGAATGTTCCATTCAGCAGCAGCTGGTGAGCAATTTGATTAGCTGTTACCTGCAGATGCTCATATGACTTAGTGAAATCCTTCCTAATTCCGTTGATAAAGTTCCATGCCTTTCTGCTACTATGGGTCATATCAAGAGCTTCTATTCCTTTTTTCCATGCCTTTCCTCTGCCATCTTGGAGCATAATTTTTCTCCTGCTTGGATAGTCTCTTCTGAGAAGGGATTGGTGTTGTAAAGGTGTAAGTTATCAGCATACTGGGCTTGTATGTCACTGGAAAGGCCTGGAATGTAGTTTGTGCAGCATCCTTGGGGGATGTGTTTGGTGGAGATTTTCCTCAGTATTTTTATGAATTCTGGATACTCTTGAGTGTTTGGAGGGACTTCTTCTATGGAGCGGTCAAGATCTTCCATGAAACTCGTCCAATTAGCTTTTTAGAAATTAAATCGTCGTCTCTTCTAAGGGATGGTGTTAGGCATAACTGCTGGGTTGAATTGAAGCATTATAGATCTATGTTGAGTATGTGGAATCGGATTTAAAATCTTTTTAACACAGATGTTGGATATTTTTGAGCTAACAAATATGAGGTCAGGGTTATAGCCTCGCTTCCATCTGCCACTGTTGAAAGATGCAGGGAGTTTTGGATTATGTATAAGGTTTAGAGAAAGGTTTTCAGCCCATTTTTCAACAAGTTCTCCATCTTCGTTGGACTTTAACCCCAGTAAACACTATGGCTGTTAAAGTCACCTAATACAACATTAGTCATGTATGCATTATTATTGAGGAGGATGTCAGGGAAGGAGAAAGCTTTTTCTGGTGGTTTATAGACTGAGGTTATTGAGATATTTTTAAATGTGATCGTAATAATCTCAATGTTTCTGTTGTTTGTTGAGTCAATGTACGATGGGATCAAGTTCTCTTTCATAAATATTGCACTGCCATATTTATCATGGGGTATTTCTTTGATGAGTTTCATGCCATGGATGCAAGGTCTTGCATCACCTTCTCCTCTGTGAGTTTCTTGCAGGTAGAGCACATCGCAGTCATTATCTCTGCAAATATTTGCAATGAGATCTTGCTTGACACTGGAGAAACCTTCAATATTAAATGATATTATTTTTAAGTATGACAGAGTAGAGATAAAGCAGAGAAAGAAAGGATTGTGTTTTTTTTTTTTTTAAATCTTGCTTCCACTCA
Organism: Typopeltis vanoorti; assembly: GCF_054136105.1. Taxonomy (NCBI): domain Eukaryota; kingdom Metazoa; phylum Arthropoda; class Arachnida; order Uropygi; family Thelyphonidae; genus Typopeltis; species Typopeltis vanoorti. The sequence goes on along the minus strand of NC_143569.1, from coordinate 93,438,778 downwards.
CAAAAGATTATGCTAGTATAGATGTGTGAAGAGAAGGGAGAGCAGTTTGTTAATGTGTGGAATGAGTTTGAAGGACAAATTGAACTGTATAAGAGTTCATCATCAATATACTATAGTCACAGTCTACTGCAAACCTACACACACAACCTTCATACCACCATCCAACACAAATACTAGGGGTCATCAGCATCCTCAAACATAGAGCCCTCCAATGAGCAGGCACTGAAGAAGAATTATGAAATTATTAGCCAAACATTTATAAAAAATGGTTACAACAAAAAAACAGTTCACAAGCTCCTCCACAATAAAGCAAAAAAAAGATTACAAGAATGCCATAACCATATTACACATTAGGAGAATATCAGAAAAAAAAAAAAAAAAATAGAACACTACATAAATACAACATTAAGGCAACCTTCAATACTCAGCTCATCCAAAGATCTTCCCAACATCTTAACCATAGGCTAAATGAATAAATAAATCTGCAGTTCCTGTTTGATACCATTAGACATCCACTTTACACCAAATCTTGATCTCATTTTCACTTGAGGTACATAACTTGCCATTGCTGTTAATATTTCTTCACTAGTTCCCATGCACTGGTGATATCTCACCCTTTCAATTCTTCCACCCATGGAACTGCCCCAAGCTGATTTCTAGGATTATTATAATCACTTGCCTTATAATTGCACATGAATTTCTTCAACACCTCCATATGTCTAATCATCCCCCAAGTCAAGACCATGGTCACTCACTCCAACTGGAGGAGACAGAGATAACATTTCAGTTACAATCATGTACTCTGATATGTACTACTATGTACTCTGATTCCAGGACTAAATCCAAAACTCTTAGCCTATTGTTTCTTTTTCTATATGTTGCCTGAAGCATGTCCCTCAAAAATTCCAGAAATTACATGCCCTTACTACTACTGCATGCTGTTTCCTCTTTCCAATTTATGCTGCTGTAGTTAAAATCTCTCATAATGATCACTTGTTTTGTATTTGCCAAACTCAACTGCCTAAACAAGTCTTACTCCTCAAACTCTGTATGATAGTGTGTTGAAAAGTTGCAACAATCACCATGAAGGAATTAATGTAGATCCATGTAACTTATACATTATTATAAATATTCCCCACAATGTGTTTTACACTTGTTACAATGCTGCTGCATCATTTTCAGTCCTCTGAGGGAAAAAAAAAGTCTTTCTCTTGCTGCACAAATCAGTCCTCAGCTGCAGATATGACTTCATCATCCGTGGTAAATTTTGTTCCTTTCAAGTGTTTCTTTAAATTTGAGAACAGAAAATAGTCAGATAGGGCCAGGTCTGGTGAATAGGGTGGATGAGGCAGAAAATGAAAGCCCAATTAGCCGGCCTGGTTGGCCGAGTGGTCTGCATATCTGCTCTCCAGCCAAAGACTGCAGGTTCGATTCCCGCCGTGGGCATGGATGTTTGTGATTGTCTGTGAAAATACTAGTGATGATGATGGGCAGTAGATGGAGCTAGCGTAGATGATGATGGTAGTTGATGAATTGAGTAGTGGAGACAGAGTTGTAGAGTGCCCTCCCTCAATGAGTCATTGGACTCCCTAGAGGTGTTACGTAATAATAATAATAATAATTTGTGTATTGTCTGTTGGATTTCATGAGCAGTGTGAGCAGGTGCATTGTCCTGCAAAAGCAACACACCTCTGCTCAGTTTACTGTGGCGGTTTTCCTTCAGTATCTCCTTCAATTCCTTCAGAGCCGTTGAATAAACTGCTGGTGTAACAGTTTTACCTTTTTTGAGGTAATTGGTAAGGATCACACCATCTATATCCCAAAAGACAATGCCAAGAACCATTCCTGCTGACATTTGGGTTCAGGACTTCTTTTTGAAATGCAGGAAGACAATTTGATGTAAAATCAGGGATAAGACAAAGATGTACATTATCTCCACTTTTATTCATCATCTATATGGATCACATTATGAAAGAAAGTGGCATCCAGCCTGATATTAGAATTGGAGATGTCAAACTTTGCTCTTTTCTTTATACAGATGATGTTGTACTCCTTAACACATCTAATGCAACTCTCCAGAATTCTCTAAATAAATTGAATAACAGCTGTAACAAATATGGCATGAAAATCAGCAATAGAAAGACCAAAAATATGAAAATAGGTACGAACATAGAAAACTTCAGCTACATTCTGAATAGAGAGCCTATAGAACAAATAAAATATTTCAGTTATTTAGGCACAGTTTTTAATGAAGATGTCAGGTTAAATCTGGAAATAGACAACAGAATAAGCAAATGAGTAGCCAGCTGAATAAATTTATATGGAATAAGAGAGGAATTAGCAAAAGACCAAACTAGCAGTAGTATTTATCCCAGTTTTAATTTATGGATTTGAGAGTTGGGTAAGAAATAAAGCACTCGATCAAAGACCAGAGACCACAGATATGAAGGTTCTGAGGAAAATTAGGGAAGTGAATCAATGGCATCAATAGTAGAATCATATTAAAATGAAGATATATTAGAAAGGAACTTGACATTATTAGCATTCAAGAATATGTCAGCAAAGGTGGTATGGCCACTTAAATGGAATGGGTGAAGAAAGGTTAGCAAAACAGGTTTGATGACAAGTTTGCAAGAAAGACCCAGAGGAAGACCAATTTCTAGGTGGATTGATTCATTCAGCATTTCGTGCCTTAGAAGCACATTGGTTGTGAACAATGACTTGAAGTTTAGGGATCATGCTGCTAAAACTGTGAGAACATCACAATGGATTATGCCAATGATGAGGACCTCACAATTTCAAAGCAAAGAGGTTATTGTTCCCTCATATAAAGGCTTGATCATGTCACATGCCATGTGTAGATCTGGTTGCCTGGTTTTCAAGGAATAGAGATATCTTAGAGAGGGTCCCGAGAAGATTCACCAAAGTAATGGCAAGTCTCTGAAATCTGGAATATGAAGAAACACTGAGGAAATGAGATTTGCAGAGCATTGTGATTAGGAAAAAGAGAGAAATAAGGAGTGAGTGAAGTGAGTAAGATAGGTGTGTTGGTATCTTGCTCCACCTTTGCAACGAGTTTCCCTAGTGTTGTACCACCTTACCCTAGTCCTGAAGATACTTTCAGGCGCAAACTTTGTTTGCTCACACTTGGATAAAGGATTAAACTAATGTTATTATACTCTAACCAAGTGAAAATTAAACTTTCAACATCTTTCTCTAAATCCAGAGTAATTTATTAAAAAAGGGTGGCACACCATTTGGCATCTCCTATAGGTAGAGATGACCTGCTAATGCTTCTGCCTGGTATCTCCACTTACGGGCCTGGCTCCCACTGAAGAGACCTCAATAAAGGTCGAAATTAGTCTGGGTAGTAGCCCTTCCCTTAATGCATAACATTAGACATATCCACAAGGAGATGTGTTTTGCATTATAGGAGATACTGAGATAGGAGTGTTGGTAGCTTGCTCCACCTTTGCAACGAGTTGTCCTGGTGTTGTACCACCTTACCCCAGTCCTGAGGATATTTTCAGGTGCAAACTTTGTTTGCCCACACTTGGATAAAGGATTAAACTAATTTTATTATTAAGCACCATGTGTTGTTTTGTTTGCTAACAGCTTGCATTAGAATGTTAAGTGCATCCACTTTGACTGGCTGGCCTGATATTATTATTAAGAGAAACCTTGAGGGAGGCCATATGCTACCTGCACCAGCTCATACCTGGTCCTGAATTCATTCACACTGCTTGCACGCACACACACAATATCCAGTGGCAATCCATTCCATTCGTGCAACACTGAGAACAAAAAATATAGCTCTCATCCCTTTTTTCCACAGTGTTCATTCTCAACTTCCAAAGATTCCCTCTTATCTTATCCCTAACCTCCATAAAATTAAATCCATCTACTAAAATAATGTATGACCCTTTCAGAAATTTGTCTCAATCATACACCCCTCTTTCTCTCATTTACTAGTATCTCAGTCTAGTCCTGAAGATACTTTCAGACGCAAACTTTGTTTGCTCACACTTGGATAAAGGATTAAACTAATTTTATTATACTCTAGCCAAGTGAAAATTAAACTTTCAACAATGTCTGAGAGTGTGTGTAGTGCAAAAACTGTGAACAGGTTTAAATAATGATTCAATGATCTTTGTGTGTGTGATAACAGTGTGAGTCTCTCATGATCAGCCACATTTCACTTGGAGGCTGATGTTAATAATAATTATTTAAATTACAATATAAAAGTACTACAACTGGAATACATTAATATATGAAAGAGAAAACCTTCCCAGAAAAAAATAGTTATGCTAAAATATTAAAAAAACTTGTTTAAATTACATGAAAAAACTAGTACAATATTGAGCTAAGAGTGAAAATCATTTTTATGCAACAATTCAACTGTATTTATTATTCTTTTTTTTTGAAGAGGCAAAAAATTGTGCACCAGGGAGATTTTTGAATACACATTTTCTGTAACACAAATTTGGGTGTGCTTGTGGGTACTCTGAATGTTTTGCATTTATTTCTAATAGCAGCAGTCTTTTTTACCTTCACCCCCATCATTTATAAAGTTAAAAGAAAACATTTTTCTGTAATGCAACTGAAGGTGAGTAAATTTAGACAATTCAATCATTTACCCAATTACCATCATTAACACAATTGAGAGATGGAGTATTGTGATTTAAGAAAATACTATGCCTCCAGAACAAGATTTCCAGATCATCGAAACATGTATAATGTACTACATTCTTACAGCCTTTTCTGGATAGGATACCCATAAAAAATAATTACAATAATATATAAAAAAAATGACAAAGTCCAACATGATAGTCAACTTAATATTGTTACTATGTGTCAGTCTTTAAAAAGCATCTTTAAAAAATCTCTCACTTATTTTAAGAGATTCTACCTAGACAGGTATTGTTACTCACTTCATCTCATGCCAAATCTTAAAATTTAAATCCAATTTTGCTTTTTTAGCTTCTATATCAATGGCCACTGTTGCTGCTTTGTGTCCTTTTGTTTAATTAATACTTGATTTATCATAATCAATGCATGCATGTATTTAAATTCTTGCATGATTTCTATTTAATTTTTATTTGTTTTTTTACAATACCACAGTACTAATTCTTGCATTTATAAACTTACAACAAAAATGTCCTCCAGCTATTACTAACAGATAATCTTCAATATTCCCTTCCCTTTTTGTTTTTGCCTGAAAGCAATCAGAAGAATCCTGTCTTAATCTAGATAGCAAAATATCATGATTCTGATAACAATTTTCCAACTGTTGTTGTATTGCCTTTTTATACTTCCCTGTCCCAGATCCAACTTTTTACACTTCCCTGTTCCACAAGTATAATTGATTTATATTAATACTAAAACTGAATAATTAGCCCAGTCCAACTTATTCTTAAGAAAAGTGACAATCTTTGCCATCATATTACCAATTTGCTCAGTTCTGCTTAGGATAATATAGATATTCATTGGCAGTAAACTACTTCTCTACCTGGAAACCTCAACTAATAAGTTACTGCTGTTATGAATCCAAACACCATCTATTAATAGACAATCCTCTTGCTCGTGCTCCCCCCCCCATTAAATTCAAGTGCCTGTAAGGCATTTCATCAGGTCTGGCATAAATACCAATTTAGTAAGTTTCCATCTTATAGTTTGCTTTATCCAATTGGATTGCCAACTTTTTCTCTAGTGAAACATTATGCATGCATTGGTTGAGAGATCATTAACATCAAACTTTGTAAATAATGCCTGAGATACCATAGGACTCTGTTTTTTCACCTACTTGTCCTTCTGTAAATCAATAACTATCTTACATAAACTGCAAATTCAATCTATATTGCCATTGATGGCAATATACAGCAGCACACTCATTCCTCTTTCTTATTGAACAAAATACACTACACAAATCAACAAAACCTCTAGAATATCTACAACTGTACATTCACCCTTCTTGAGTTCAGATATCCCTGTTCAGACTTCCAAATAGCACAACTCAATCTTCTCTTATTTCTTAGAGCTGGGGGGAAGAGAGGGGTGGCATCTTTTCTTCTTGCAAGATGAGATTTTTCTTGGGATACCTCTAACCTTTCTTGGTTTAACATCCACAATATCACCTCATCTTTGCAATTTTTTTTTGTTTGTTCCAATATATATTATCATAAAAAATATAAAAAATCCAAATCCCAAGAAATGTTACTTTACATTGAATTACAAATTCAAATATTAATAGATTGTCAGTCCTAAAGATTATAGAAACTTGTCACCTCTATAAGGAAAAAAGTACATTAATATCAATATCATTTTCCAAATATTGGACAAAATACTCACATCTGAAGCCACATATTATACAAAAACACACCATCACATAAGCATTTGAACTCCAAAACTTTTCCATCTTCATCCTGAAATGTTTTTACCTAGGAAAATAAATAAATAAATAATAATTAAAATATTGAACCAAACATATCAATTTATGATACAAGTGTGATAAAAATCTAAAATAATTCAATTTATAGATATTATGCTGTTCAACGAAGAATATCACAGATTTTTATGTGATCTGCAAGTATTATTTTAAAGTGATTATTAAAAAAAAAAAAAAAACAATTTTTCTATCACGAATAGTTTGAGTGACACACACTTGACTGATCCCAGTACAGTAGTAAGTCTCCTACCCCATGATCTGGGAACAATGCCCAAAGCTTGCTGTGGTGCTGGTACAGTGTCTAGGATAATCCTAGAATTCCACTTCCAAGCACATTTTCTGATTCCCCTTTTGGTGGTCATCCATGTGTGGCTCTATGGTGGATGAGAAGCTCTGCTGCTGAGCAAAAAAAAATCCCTCATCCTGAAATTTTTCAGGGCCATCACAAGGTCCCAACTATGTACTGATACCATAGATACATCATTTAATAACAGAATTAAGAAACAAAAGACATGTGACACCAGTATAAGTGTTTCAGTGTTTCTCATTATCCATGAAACAGGTGAAAAGACAATAGGGGAAAATGCTGCCCATCTTTATTCAAAAGGATTTAAAATGGCAGGATCGCCCAAACAGGTAAGATACTGTGTTCAGGTGATATCCTTGCCGAAACATCAATGGGTGAAATACTAATTATAGTAACTCCTCATAAAACACTAAACTCTTCTAGAAGAGTTATATTAAAACAAAAACTCCTTGATCTTCCAGATGAGAGGTTATATATTCATACCTTGAGGATCAAGGAGTAATGGGTAAGAGATACTTCCTGATACATAGGGATAGTCATCTAATTCTGACTAGGAACATCATCCTTACACCACCTTCTAATCTTCAAGAAACACAGGTCCAAATATGTGCACAGTAGTCAAAATGTGGCTGAATCATAATCTTATAAAGAGGGATAATAATCTCCCTAATCTTCACTTATCAATGTGCACTTCAGCATCCAAATAATCCTCTGAGTTATTCTGCCAATTCTTGCAATATGTCCTCTGAATTTCAAATCTCTATCCACCATCACCCACAGATCCCTACACTCATCAATTTACTGTAAACTAGTAAACGTAAACATCACTTTATTGTACAATGAAACCTGTGGAGAATTCATGACTAAACATCCACACGTAATAACCACAGTAATAAGTTTTAACCATGTTACCGGCCAAGATGTCTATAGACATCAAGGTTATCATGGATGCGAAGTGCATATTAAAATTGTAATACCATTGATATTACATTGAAATATATGATGGATACGAAGCGTATGCATATTTGATCCATAATGGCCGGTAAGGTGGTTAATAAGTAAATATTTCATCCTAAGTATCTTAGGACATTATCAGTACAGTTAATTCAAACAATACTAGGAATAACATACAGTTAGGGCGCATGATTACAATGTAATCCCAATATACGAGCAGTAGCGTGTTATAGAATTAAATTAAATTAAAATATATCTGGAGGGATATTTTAATTTAATTCTATAACATGCTACTGCACGCATATTAGGATTCCACTGTAATCATGTGCCCTAACTGTATGTTATTCCTAGTATTGTTCAAATTAACTGTACTGATGATGTCCTAAGATACTTAGGATGAAATATTTACTTATTAAAACTTATTACTGTGGTTATTACGTGTGTTTGTTTAATCCGTAAACATCAATATGATATGAAATGTGTAATCTTTTCATCCCGAAGTGAATCACCTTACATTTTACAGCACTGAACTAACAACCATTGTCCTTTGCCCACACTGCCAATTTATTTACATCATCTTATAAGATACCTATATCACCTTTATCAACTACTGTCGTCCCTAGTTTTGCATCATCGGCAAAACAACTGAATATCCCCCTTCAACTCTTTTGCTTTTATTGTGAATGTACAAATTAAAAAGTAGTGGTCTTAGTACAGAGCCCTGGGGCATTCTACTAGTCATTCACCTTGATTTCACTCCATCATACATCATCTCTGATGTCTATCAGCCACCCACCTATCCATGCCACCAGCCTCATATTCATTCCAATTTGCTCCAACTTAGGTAATAGTTTTCCATGTAGTATTTGGTCCAATGCCTTTGCAAAGACTGGCAGTATCATGGTGTAGCCATTTCCTTTATCCAGTTCTGCTGTCACCTTATTATAAAATGTGAATAAATTACTGAGGCAGGACTTACCTTTTACCAAGCCATGCTGTCCCTTATAGAGTATCATATTCCTATTCACACTACACAGCCTCAATGAACCATTTCCATCAGAACTACGATCTTCCTTAACTTCTATTTTTGTTGGTCGAAGTTCTTCAGCTATCATTAATAATACCCCTCCTCCTGTCCTACTTCCTCTATCTTCTCTGAAAATGTAATATCCATTTCATTTTATCCCTGTAACTACATTATTCTCTGACAAGGATTTGCTGATGTCAATAATTTGTGAACATGCATTTTAACATCCCAATTGGTTTTGTACTTCAAAACTCTCACTGAACAACACTTTCTCCAAGTCTAACTCCCAAACCATTTAAGTGCAGTCTATCAGGCATATACAGGTCCTTACGTCCATCAAATTCACTCCACACATCTATGAACTTCACACCATTCCTCCCACACAATCTTCTCACTGACTCATTTGCAATCATGGTCAGTCTCAATTCTGTCCTATCATGCCAAACAGCAGACTCACAATCTGGGAAATTACTTTTTAATTCTTCATTTTTTTGCTTCTTCTGACAACTCTAATATTTTCTCTCATGGCATATTTCTTGCCTTTTGAATCATTTCTGCCTACCAAAACAATTAACTTGTTCGCCTCTTTCTCTGTAAACTTACAGCTTCACTAACATCCTTTATCTTCATACCTATATCTCCATAAACATGCTTTCATCATGTTTTCATTAAGTATACCTCTTATCATCAAATCTCTATACAACACTATATCTCTTTTCTTCCAGTTTCTTGCTTTTATGCTTTTCTCATTCACTCTTTTTTTCATTCTCCATATTTGTGTACTACATGCCAATCATTTCCCCAGTCACTCGAGCTTAGATTTTGTCCTGTGAAGGATTCCAAGTAAGCATGCAATCTTTCCGTGTTGGCATCTCATCATCTACATCATAGGTGGCCAACAGCAGGCCCATGGCAGGATAAAAACTATATTAAATTATATGTATTATCAATTTAGCTATTAGTTTCGACTGCAGATTTTCTCATTGATATACTAGTTATATTCATTATTTCTGATGACAGAAACAATTTATATTCTCAACACAAAATAAAATTGCTTTAAAAAGATTACTCAATTTATAAAATCTACTGCTTCTTTGTGCAAGTTGTTGTTGTAGTAGTAGGAGTCGTAGATTTCTATGCACTCCATAGTAATGCCTTGTGTGTTTGTAAGTATTGTCTGTGCACAAGGAATATAACCTCAAACGCCACGACATACAGCACCATGCCGCTAAATACCAAGAATACGTTGGAAAAGTAGGTACTAAAATTGTATGTAAGTTCTGTATTTAAGTTCTGTCTAAAAGTGTGTGGCCCGTGACGCTACCACTCATCATATATTGGCCCTCGTATAGAATGAAGTTAGCCACGCCTGATCTACATTATAACTTTCAACCACTTCTTTCAAACTCTCATTCTTATTTCATGCACTATCATTCACTATTCCACTATATGCTACACAATCCTGCCTTATATCCATAATATCAGTCACCTCATTCTTTCACTGCCAACATGACTCATCTCTTACACTAATGAACCATTTCTGACAAATATTCTCTCCATTCTCACTCTCATACCACAAACTATTTACTCTTATCAACGAATACATTAAACACATGCCACATTGCATTATATACTGCACGTTGAAATCAGTCAACCTCAATGCCTTGGTCACCATTTTTCTTGTGTGCATAGGTGGTGTAACCAAAATAAACATCTGTCTCCTCGTCACCATTAGCACTCATTAAGGTTAATCTTCCGTAATAATTCTTGTTATTGTCCTTTGAAGAGTCTTGGATGTTTTCATGTGCTCCTTGTACTGCTTTGGCTATGTCAATGATTTTGTTTGTATAGAGCTGTTGTTCAGGATTAGGATCTATTTTTTGCAAGGCTGCTGTAATTGCTGGACAGGTAAAGATGTGAGTGGGTGTCAGTTCTGTATTGGGACAGTTGTTGCAGTTTCTATATGTTCTGGTATCATCTGTATTGATCTTCATTCCTCTATAATGTCCTGTTCATAGTCTTGCTATCGTGGTGGAGGTCCTTCTGTCAGCACTGATTTCGGTAATTTGATGTTGTATCACTGATTTCAGTGGAATTAGTTTAGCTTTTGCTAGTGCATTAGAATCAGCAAGAGTTATCATGTGAGTTTCTTGGTTGAATTTTCTGGCCTCTTTTGCTAATTTATCAGCTGCTTCATTGTAATCAATGCCTACATGAGCAGGAATCCATTGTAAAATGCAACTTTTTCCTAAACACTTTAGTTGATCCAAGAGTTTATGGGTGTCTTGTGTGAGCTTGGTATTGCCATTTTTGATTGCCTCCATAGCTGATCTTGAGTTATTGTAAATTATAATTCCCTCAGATTGTTGAGATGATGATAATTTTAAACAGGCTTCAAGTGCTTTATTTATTGAATAAAGTTCGCTGGTAAAATTGGAAGCTATTCTCCCAGATCTAACTTTTATTTAGTTTTTCACCTTTCGGGAGTAGAAGGAGAACACCAGCACCTACATTAATCATATTGGTGTCTGACGATAAATTGGTATAGCAAATAACCTGTTTGGAGGATGAAAGAAGGTTGATAGTATTTAGGCCATTTTCTTTTGATTCTTTTTTTGCACAAAGTTTGGTAAGGTTTAGATTTATGGAGGTAAAGGACTGGAAACTAGAGATTCTTTGTTTATGTGGGCATTTAGCTGTTCAAGACCTATTTCCTTCCTGATAGTGTCATCATATTGTAAAGTTGATGATCTGCGACGTCTGCATTTTTGATTCCGATGTTCATAAGTTTTTAGGGAGATATGGTCACTATGGTAGCTTCTGATATTATTTATGAATTTTTATGGTAGCAAATTTTCGTCTGTCCTCCAGCAGGTCGAGCCCACATTCCTGTTGAGCTCTGATGTTGTTAGTGGATAAGATTGCACCAATGATAATCTTTGATGCTTTTGCTCGTATTCTGTCTAATTGTTTCTTTACCGATGAGGCCGAAGTTGACCAGATAGGTGCGGCATATTCCATTATCGGCCTTATTAGTGTAGTGCAAGTAGTTTTGTGGATTTGGGGCTTTGGCGTCAATTTGTTCCACAAAGCCTTTTCAGTATATTTAATTTTTTTAGAGCTCTGTTGGAAATGTTAGAGATGTGTTGTGCAAAACGTAATTCCTGATCAAGCGTAATACTGAGGTATTTTGGATTTGTGACTTTTTGAATTAGCTTGTTGTTGATCATGACTTTGGGATTGTAGGAATGTCTATTTTTCCCGTCTATACTAAAGGTGCTTAGTTTAGTTTTGTCTGGGCTGATTTTGAGTTTAAGTTCATCTGACCATTTTTCTAATGATTCTAATGAGGAGATTCTAATCCTCTCATGGATTTGTTTAGAATCTCCTCTGATTCTTTGATTTTAGCACTAGTGTGCCAGATGGTTATATCATCTGCATAGCAAGCTACTTTTGTGTCTTCTGTAAGGTAGGGATGAATGTTATTGACATATAAAAGGAATAGTAAAGGACTGAGTATGAGCCCTGGGGAACACCAGCCCAGATTCTCCGCTCTCTTGATATTCCTGCATTGATTCTAACCTTGATCTTTCTTCCTCTAATGAAATCAGCAATCCAGATTAAAGCATCTCCTCTAATTCCAATATCATGTACTGTTTGTATTAATTTTTTGATCCAAACACCATCAAAAGCAGCAGTCATATCAAGGAATATGGCAATTGTCTTTTTTGTTGGTTTTTCCTGAAATGAGTCTATTATTGTTTGGCAGAAGTGGAATAATGAACTCTATAGGCAATCTGGTAGTAGTTAATTTTCTTATTTTTTGTCAGCCAGTGCATGAGTCTGGAGTGTATGATTCTTTCAGTAATTTTAAAGAGTATGCTCTCCCTTGATGCATCTTTGGACTCCCTGGAAGTGTTATGTAATAATAATAATAAATGCTAGTTAATGCAATAGGGCTATAGCTTTGACATTCTGCAGCATTTTTGTCAGGTTTCAGGATGGTACAATAACTGATTTTTTCCATTCTTTTGGAAGTTTGCCTGTTTGCCAAGTGGTATTGAGAATGTCCAGAAGTTGTTCTTTGGCTTTTTGGCCAAGGTGTTTGACCATATGACCAAAGATAAGATCATTACCAGGAGATTTATTAGATGCAGTTTTCTCAATTGATGAATTTAGTTCACTTAGTGTAAATTCTTCGGAGAATATGTCAATAGTTTGGTATGTTCTTGCTTGTTTTAGTATTTTACTTGCGAGTTTATTGAGGGTCATGTCCTCTCTGTTATACTGAAGTTTTGACTTGTTTGAATAGGTTTTTGCCAGTGTGTTTGCAATTTCTTGATCTGTAATAGCTTGTTTCCCAGCATTTATAATTAAGTTTGTTTTCTATTGGTTCTCTTCTTTGATATTGTTGTCTAGGATTCTAATAAATGTTCCAGTGTTGGCTGTCTTTTCTTGGGTCCAGGTTACTGCAAAACTATGTCCATTTCTCTTGTTTGCACTTCCAAATTTCCTGCTCTATTTTGTGTGTTATGTCCATTAATTTCTTTCTGGATTCATCATTTTTATTAATTCTGATTTGTTCATTGATATTGTCTCTTTCTGTAATCATCGAATCAATATTGTGATCTTTCCAGTATGGTATCCAGGTATTTTTCCGTTTGCCTCTTGGTATTGTTGTTTTGTCAGCTTTATTGATGTGTAATTTTCTGTCAAGGTTTCCAGAGACAGGTTCATCTTGACAGAGGCTCTCCAAGATTTGAGTAAACCTTGTTCAGTCGGCTTTTCTGAAGTTCCATGTCCTTTTGATTTGCTGTTGTTGATCAATCTTGAAGTTTAGTGTTGTTATTATGGGTCTATGGTCACTGATGGCATTTCCCACAATTTTCCATTGTGCACTTGATGCAATGCTATAATTAATAGTTGTGATGTCAATAGCAGATTCAGTTCCCATAGTTTTAAAGAGATAGGTGCTCTGTCCATTGTTAATTGTTGTGAGTTCCAAATCTATAAAGAGGTCTATCAATTGTTGACCTTTATGGTCTAAATCGGGAGAGCCCCATGTTGGGCTTTTTGCATTTAGGTCACCAAGTATGATGGTTGTATTAGTTGGAGCTTAGCTTTTCAATGATGTCTGCATCAATATTTGTATTATCAGGGTGGTAGATGTTTGTGATTGAAATAGAATGTTTTGGAAGATGTATTTCAACAGCTTGAGCTTCCGTCGAACTGTTATTATTTAAATCTTGATTTAGAGTGATTTCTTTGAATTTGATTTCTGGGATCTTCAAAAGGATAGCAAACCCGCCACCTGCTCTTTCCTCTTTATCCTTCCTAAGAACTGTGTATCCTTTGATGCCGAAGTTCAGATTTTTGATCAGTTTTGTTTCTTGTAGACAAGCAATATGGATTATGTTTTTGTAAAGCATGTATTTAAGTTCATCCATCTTTCTCTGAGTACCATTAATATTCAGTTGCAAAATGTTAATATGAGTCCTTGTAGCATATTTATCATCAGGGGCCTGGACTGCAGCCCTGGACGCGGTAGCATTGGTTGATTTCTTTCTATGACTCTTCATTGGAAAATTGGATGCCGTTGCCACATTAGTCACCTTGAAATCGGACTTTAAGAAATTTGGTCAAAAGCTTTAAGGGTGAGAGGGAGGCCACGAGGAGGTGTGGTCGGACTTTTCACCCCATTCTTCCTCTTACTTGCCATATAATGAAAGAACTCTTTGGGATTTCCTTTGGCCTGCTTGGCCAGTTTCTTCTTATAATCTGATTTTGCATTCCTTACCATGCTAGTCACTTTTCTTGCCTAATCTTGCACTGTTTATGAGCTTGCTGGTCACTTTTTTCCTTATATATCCTCCAAGACAATTTATTTATTTATTATTTTTTGCAGCTTATGCTTAATGATAATGCTCCTTGATTTACCTTCCTTACTTTAGGTAACAATTTAATATTGCTTCCTCTAGATGCCCCTTAACTATCTCCCATGCACTACTAATATCCTTCCTTTGCAGGACTTTATGCCATAGCACAGCTCCAAGCTTCCCATAATCACCTGCTTTTTAGTTTCACAATTATCCCTTCTTGACAGAATATTCCTTATGTTTTGCAATATCTCAAGTCAAAACAACATGGTTACTTTCATCAATAGCAGGTAATGTAGCCACCTTAATTATGGATAGCTGTTCTAATCCTATGACCGGGTACAATACTCTCGCACCCTGAGTCTCCTCCATCACATGCTGTCTCAAGTAGTTATCTCTCAGTAGGTGTATAAATTCCATTTACTTCCTGCTATGGGATCTTTCTTCCTTACAGTTCATATCTCTATAGTTGAAGTCCCCCATAATAATCACTCAATACACTCATTGTATTAATTTGCTAATGTATGTCTTGAAGATCATCCCTCTAACCCCTTAGCCTATAGTACCAACCAACAATATATTGTCTTATTGATCTCACACTAGTCTGCTTCAAATGAAAAGTCACCCTTCTACCTATCACTTGTTCTTTTTCAGTTGGAAAGGATCCAAGGATCCAACTATTTTCAAGACTGGGGCAACTCGTATAAAGAAGCTAATGACTTCATATCACTTGCCTTAGTATCCCATAATGCAAAGGATATCTCCTTGCAGACATGTATAATGTTATGCATTATGGGAAAGATTACTACCCAGACTGGTTTTTCGACCTTTACTGAGGTCTCATCAGTGGGAGCCAGACACAGAGGTGATACTAAGGTTGAAGTAATGCAGAAGTCATATTTTCATATACGAGTAGCCAAAAGGTGTCCCACCTTATTATTAAAATACTCTGGATAGAGTATTTTAATAATAAGTAATAATTTATTAATAAAGATATTTATTGGAAGTTTATTTTTCACTTGGTTAGACTATAATAAATTTAGTTTAATCCTTTATCCAAGTGTAAGCAAACATTTGGATAAAGGATTTAACCAAGTCCTTGAGATTTTGAGAATCTTGAGAATTTATCCCCAGTCCTTGAGATATTGAAAATATCTCAAGGACTGGGATAAGAGGTAGAGCAACACCAGACAACTCCGAGCAAAGGTGGACCTAGCTCTCATCACTCCTTGTCTCAGTATCTCACATAATGCAAAGCACATCTCCTTGCAGACATGTATACTGCCATGCATTAAGGGAAGGGGACACTACCCAGACCAGTTTCAACCTTTATTGAGGTCTCGTCAGTGGAAGGCAGACCCAAACATGGAGATACTAAGGCAGAAGCAATAGGAGAGGTCATATTTACCTATAGGAGTTGCCAACAGGTGTACCACCTTTTTATTGAATTACTCTGGATTTAGAGAAAGATGTTGGAAGTTTATTTTTCACTTGGTTAGACTATAATAAATTTAATTTAATCCTTTATCCAAGTTTAAGCAAACAAAATTTGCACCTGAAAATATCTTCAGGACTGAGATAAGGTAGTGCAACACGAGCCAACTCTGAGCAAAGGTGGACCTTAATGCATAGCAGTATACATGTCCGCAAGGAGATGTGCTCTGCATTATGGGAGATACTGAGACAAGGAGTGATGAGAGCTTGGTCCACCTTTGCTCGGAGTTTCCTGGTGTTGCACTACCTTACCTCAGTCCTGAAGATATTTTCAGGTGTAAACTTTGTTTGCTTAAACTGATAAAGGATTAAACTAAATTTATTATAGTCTAACCAAGTGAAAAATAAACTTCCAACATCTTTCTCTAAATCCAGAGTAATTCAATAATAAGGCGGTAACACCTGTTGGCAACTCTGGTAAATATAACCTCTCCTATTGCTTCTGCCTTAGTATCTCCACGTTTGGGTCTGTCTCCCACTGACGAGACCTCAATAAAGGTTGAAACCAGTCTGGCCCTTCCCTTAATGCATAGCAGTATACATGTCTGCAAGGAGATGTGCTTTGCATTATGGGAGAGACTGAGACAAGGAGTGATGAGAGCTAGGTCCACCTTTGCTCGGAGCAGCCTGGTGTTGCACTACCTTACCCCAATCCTGAAGATATTTTCAGGTGCAAACTTTGTTTGCTTACACTTGAATAAAGCATTAAACTAAATTTATTAAGGAAATTTATTAACAAGGGAATTTATTTTTTAACATTTGATTTGTAATAAATTACAAATGTGAATCTTTTTTTAAAATTATTAAACACATTTTTAGTTATACAAATCCAATATATATAGTAGAAACAAAAATTATGAAATTTAGATTTTCAATAATAAAAAAAGTTTAACTAGATGAATAAAATTTAGCGGAGAGTTCCAATCGTTGGTTCGTACAATTTGAATTTAAACCTATAATGCAAGCAGTTCAAACCACATGGATGGAACGTGATCATGCTATCAACCAGATGCAACTCTAATGGAGGTCAGTAAATACATGCCAAGTGACACACTTTCTTTAAAGCTTCCTTAAGATTAGATTTTTTAGTAATTGAAAAATTTTTATGAAATAGCCATGCCTTAGCTACCGCATATTCCTTAAATACCTTTTGCATACTGTGGGTACACCTAACACACTTAGAGAAACACTGTTCTGGAGAATAGGATACTGAAAATTCTGACAAATGACAGAGAGTACTGTGAAAGATAAAGATATTGTGGAGGCCTGGAGTGATTACTTTGCGAGACTCAAAAGAAACAAGCAGTGACATTGGCTGAAAATTCATTGTTACATTTGATGGAATGAATACAGTACAGTACAGTACAGAGGAGCAATAAAATACAAGTTTATTAGAGCCTATATTCCATCTGTCACAGAGACATCGTCAAGGATACAATCTCAAAATTGTAAAAAAAAAAAAAAAAAAAAAACTAGACTTAAAGCCTAAGGTCCTGTGAGGAACATCCTCTATGGGTTCTGTTAGCTAGCATTAGCTGGATTAGAGGCCTAAAAATTAGTTTCCAAATCTTAGGAAGTTTGACACAACAATATTTATTAAGATTAGGCAAGTTTAACAAATCTACTGTTGATTCTAAGAAAAGCCAAGTTTTAAATCTGTGTTATCTAACAGCATTTTATACTGAATAACAATATTAATAGAAATTCAATGCAAGTATCTGAAGAATGATGATGCTAGAGCACTAGGAACGACTATGACTAGGAGTTGAAATTGAAGGACTACATTGCTAAGGTTAAGTCACCACAATCAATAACTACACTGATAAAGAGAATATGAGTTTGCAAGTACAAAACAATAATCTTCCTCTTAATAAGGTCTTGATTAGATCACATCTGGATTATACTCAGCTTTTTCAGGCATAAAGAGATAATAAATTAAATTAAAATGCAAGAAAAAAAAATTATATATATATATATATATATATGTTAAGAATGCCAAGCAATTTTTAAACCTGGTTTTACTCCATTTCCCAAGTAAGCAAACAGACAAATAAGTCAAGTTTGCGCCTGCAAGTGATGCAAGTCTAGCTGATCCTACAGGTAGTGCAAGACCAAGGCAACTCGTGGTAAAGGTGGTATGAGCTCTGATCACTAATCTTTATATTTACCCTTAATGCCAAAACACATCTCCAAGAAGGAGATGCATGATGTTTTGTATTAAAGGCAAGAGGCCACTACCCAGACCGGTTTCGACCTTTATTGAGGTCTCATCAGTGGGAGCTAGGCTAGAAATACCAAGATTTAGTAATACAGAGCTCATAAGTATTTTACCAGAACAAGTTGCCATAAGGTGTTTTAACCTTATTAAATAAAAATCTCTGGAGGAGATATAAATGTAGAAAGTATTTTACCTTGGGTATAATAAATGTTAAGAATACCAAGCAATTTTTAAACCTGGTTTTGCTCTGTATTACTAAATCTTGGTATTTCTAGCCTAGCTCCCACTGATGAGACCTCAATAAAGGTCGAAACCGGTCTGGGTAGTGGCCTCTTGCCTTTAATACAAAACATCATGCATCTCCTTCTTGGAGATGTGTTTTGGCATTAAGGGCAAATATAAAGATTAGTGATCAGAGCTCATGCCACCTTTACCACGAGTTGCCTTGGTCTTGCACTACCTGTAGGATCAGCTAGACTAGCATCACTTGCAGGTGCAAACTTGACTTATTTGTCTGTTTGCTTACTTGGGAAATGGAGTAAAACCAGGTTTAAAAATTGCTTGGTATTCTTAACATTTATTATACCCAAGGTAAAATACTTTCTACAAATGACAACTACTATGTAGTTATAAAAGATATTTCTAATCAAATGTTGCATTGTTATGCATGTTTATGAATACACATACACATGTTTGGCTAGCTATGCTTAGGATGTATTCTGACAAGTTGATACTAGGGTTTATATTTAGCTGTTTGGATCCAAAGACATTGCTAAGAATTCCCAAATTCTTCTCTCAGTTATATCATAGCAACAGCGTAATAGTTCAGACTTATTCTATAACACTCGATGTCTCACTGCCGAGGTATCGTGTGGGCCTGATGAAGAGAGTATATATGATAACAAAGCTGAGGTCTACCTTCTTTTTTATTCAATATCTCTGACATGTTCTTTGATGCACTGCTCAATGGATTTTGTCTGTCTGTACATAGTAAGATGGCCTGCATTTATTATTATTATTCCTGATACCTCCAAGGAGTCCGAAGACTCATCGCATATACTAAATTAGAGTTAAATAATAATAATGCTATATAATAATAACAATAAAGGAAGCACATTTAATAATAACACCTACAACTGTCTCAACCACTACACTGAACCACTACTACGAATCATCTCCGTCAATGACATCTACCGCCCACTTCCACCACCACCACAACAACTAGTATTTTTTGTCTGTAAATTGCGTGTGTTGTGCTACTTTTGCACCATAGTTGGCAAATGCCTGGATATTTTAGTGGGAAATTTGAGGTTTTATGGATAGGAGTAGTGATCTCATCCTGATAAAAAGGTAATACTGTTTTGATATTATGTTCTCAAGTTTTATGAAAACAGAGCTAATATATGGGAAAGTGATAAAGCCTCTATGTGCATTGTCATTGCAAATATCTTGAATTGCATATTAGTTAAGCAGTCTAGAGAAAATGAATTCATTATAGCCATTTTGCAGACAACTATTTTTTTAAAACTGAAGTTCTTTTATATATATATTTTATATGTTAAGATATTTTATTTTATATAAAATAAAATAATAATAATAATTTTCCACAACTTTTACAAAAAATTAATTTGCAAGCTAATATCATGGCCGTCTTCAGCACTCAGTGATCAAAATGGATCAATAATCAAAGAGGCATATACTAAATTAGAGTTAAATAATAATAATGCTATATAATAATAACAATAAAGGAAGCACATTTAACAAGAACTAATAAGGTTTTAAGAAGTCCTTTCTGTGGATTATATGAAGTCGGACTTTGGAGTTCTCATTATTTATTATTATTACATACACCTCCAGGGAGCCCAAAGAGTCATCAAGGAGGGCACCTACTCTACAACTCTGTTTCCACCACTCAAATCCACCAACTACAATGAACCGCAACTACACCAACACCATCTACCATCACCACTAGTATTTTCACAGACAATCACAAACATCCATGCCTACGGTGGGATTCGAACCTGCAGTCTTTTGACTGGAGAGCGTTACGCTAACCATTTGGCCAACCAGGCCAGCATTTATTATTATTACCCAAGACTACATGGAGTCAAAGACCCATCTGGAAGATACTTTTATCATACACACAGCTCATCATACCGTGCTTTAAACACACACAAATTCTCTACAGACACCACACACTCAGGCAAGGCATTCCAATCATTCACAACTCTGCATGAAAAAAACCTGCTTCTCACTCCCCTACTCACACCCTCGTTATAGTTTCCAGGGATGACATCTGGTTCTCCCCTGATCTCCCACTATTTTCTGTAGAACTTCTCCAGCATTGATCCTATATCAACCCCTTACCAACTTGTTGGTCTCTATCATATCTTCCCTCTTTCTTCTGTCCATGAGACTCTGCAAGTTACAGATTCTCAATCTTTCCTCATACTCGACATTCCAGAGGTTAGAAACTACCTTAGTGAGTCCTCTAGACCCTTTCCAACATCTCTTCGTCCTTCTGAAAAGTGGATGACCAAATCTGGGCAGAATAGTCCATGTGTGGCCTAATCAAAGCCTTATACAATGGAACAAGAATCTCCCTAATTCTACAAGTCAGTGTCCTCCACATCATTCCCAGAAGCCTTTGTGTTGTCCTCACAATTTTGGCTACGTGTTCCCTAAATTTCAGATCCTTATCCACTATCACCCCCAGATCTCTTATTTCCTCCACCTCCAACAATATATCCTCACCGAGAATCAATTCTGCATTCCATCTTTGTTTTCCAAATTTTAAAACCTTACATTGTGCAACATTGAACTCGCATCCCCATTCTCATATCCAATTACTCAATTTATTCAAGTCTTCTTGTAAGGCCACAACATCTTATCTACTCTTCATGGTTCGTCACAACTTTGTATCATCTGCAAACAACTGAATATCTCCATCCAAATCTTCACCAATATCATTAATATACAAGTTAAACAGCAATGGCCCTAAAACAGACCCCCGAGGCACACCACTAGTAACTTTCCTTTTCCTGGATATCGCCCCCATACACAATTTGTTGACATTTATCATATAGTCAATCATCAATCCAATGCAACAGTCTAATATCCAACCGCATCCGCTCTAGTATGACTATCAACTTATCATGCGGTAATCTATCAAAAGCCTTTGTGAAATCTAAGTACATTTCTGTGTATCCTTCTCTTCTGTCCAAGGAAGTAGTCACCTTATTGTAATAAGTAGATTACTGAAACATGACCTCCCTTTACCAAATCCATGCTGTCCATCAAAGATAAAACCATTGCTGTCAACCCAATTCTGGATCCTAGTTCTCACAAGCTTTTCCAACAACTTTACTGCAACATCTGACACACAGGCCTATAGTTTGATGCTCGAGTTCTATCACCTCCTTTATGAAGTGGCACAATCTTGCCCTCCTACGACTCCTTAGGAATTGACCCAGTGCAGGACTCTTATTTAAAAAATATGGCAAGGTCGGCATTAACTCCCTGGCACATTCCTTCAGAATACATGGTTATATATTATCAAGTCCTACAGCCTTATTTACATCTAGTTTACTCAACTCCCCATACACCTCTTGCTCACTTACAGTCAGTCTCTCTTCCCCATCATCAACTACTCTGAATCTCTCCATGAAATCACATTCACAAGACTGAAAGACCTTTATGAAGTATCTCCACTTTATTAACTATCTCCACCATACCTTCTGCAACAGCTGTCTTTATACCATATTCTCCAATCAATGTCATCATTCCATAATAATTCTTTCTTTTGCTGGCTACATATCAAAAGAACTCCCAAGGATTCTTTTTAGCTTCATTAGCTAACTGCTGTTCATACCTCTCTCTTTAGCTACCCTCACCAACCAAGTCACCTGTCTTGCCTGGTCTTTGTAGTCCTCATGGAATTGGTAATTTCCACTTCTCATATGCTGCCCCCATTATGCCCTTTTTCTCTGTATCTCATGCTTAATCTCTTAATTCATCCATTTCACACCTACCTTATTTAACCTTCTTACCCTGGGAATACATTTAGACATTGCATCTACTAGATAGTTTTTGAAAATCCTCAAGCTGCATTGTTCTCTTTTCCAGCAAACAGCTCATTCCATGCTACACCCACAAGCTATCTCCTGAGCTCTTCATAATCACCCACCCCCTTGTAGTTGCACATATATCCTTTTCTTGCGGAGGTCCTCACAACGGGTGATTTGACACCTCATTTGGTAGGCGATTTGACACCTCATTTATAATTACATCCTCTGATGAGATGACCAAATCCAAGACCCTCAATCCTCAATCTTGAGAAATAGTGCCTCAAAACCACTGGCACTATTTCCCTCATTCATCTCTACTTTAAAGAGTTACGTATGGACATAACTCTTTCTCTATCATCAATAGCACTCTCCCCCTCCCTTTTTACCCCATCTATCCTCATGAAACACATCATACCCTTCCATCTCTCTGTCAGGATGTCGTCCTCATCTAACCATGTCTCACTTATTCCAACAATTTTCGGTGAACAGACTCAATCAGTGCAACCATTTCATCTACCTTGTTTCTTACACTTCTAGCATTTGTATACAAACACAACAGCGCATTCCTCGATCTACAGCTAGTTCCACTGATAACACTCATTCGATGTGATCTCTCCATGCTCGTCTGGGGCCATTTCCCTTTCTGCTTATTTATTTTAGAACCCTCTTTAATTCCAATTGTTTCCTCTTGATCCCAGGTCTTCCCTTTCCTTTCTTGTCTACACATGCTCTCACATCCTCTTGGTGCATCCACCTTTCTCATGCTGTGTACTCCTGTCCACCCTGAGCCTCCCCGTTTCCCTGTTCCTCTTGCACACCCATTCTCTCATTTTCCATACTGATGTCACTCGCTTCCCTATTCATAACCACCTCTTCAATCTCTCCTGTCTTACTCTCCTGCTCTTCCACATCACTTCACACTTGATCTGATTCATTCTCTGTACTCACTTCTCTACCTTCCAGCAGCACTCTCTCCAAGTGACTCACACCATAACCACTCAAATGCAGTCCATCGCTCCCATACAGTTCACTTCGTCCTTCAAACTCATTCCACACATTAATAAACTGTACTCCCCTCTCCTCACAGATTTCAGCCAACATATCATTCATAATCCTTGCTTTCCGCCTCATCTCACCACAGTCATACCTAGGCAACACGTTTACTACCCTTCCTGTAACAGTATTCTCTTTTATCTGTCTAAGTAGCCTCCTGGTTTCCATTCTAACATGCTTATTGTCCTCTGTCATGTACCTTTGTTCTCTGTCAAGTCATTCGTACCTATTAAAACCATCAACTCCTTTGCTCGCTCCCTCCTCATATCCAATGCCTCAATTACTCTACTCATTTTACTGCCTGAAAAACATACCTTGTGTATCCTCTTATCAAGCATACCTTTAATAACGGAGTCACCATACAATGCCACTCACTCGTCTCTCGTACCTACTTGATTTGTTTTAATCGTTTTTACCCGAATTTTCTTAATTTCACTTCGCATCCATTTCATCTTTTGCCTCATCCAACCCAATTCAACTTTCGAATCTCGCATCACATTCTCTCCATTATTCAATCTTTCTCATTTTCGAACGCTCGATTCCCGCTTCACTCTCATTCATCCTTTTGAGTTTCTGTACTTTCTCGTTTTGTTCCAAAAGACTACAAAAAACCTGTTTAACAAGAGTGCTACAACAGCACAATTCCCAAAAGAGTGATAAGAAGGCAAAATTGTTCCATTTCACAAAGGTGGTGATAAGTATACTTAATATATCTGGAGTTGTAGTTAAGGCATTGGAGAGGTTGGCGAGAGATGGGATACAAAAGTGGATTTGTAACAGTGGTATTCTTTGTACTTATCAGCATGGGTTTGTTAAAAGGAGGCCATGTTTTACCAACTTGATTATGTTACTATAACAAGGTGATGAATGTATTGGACAAGAAAGATGCATACACAGTGATATACTTAGATTCTGCAAAGGCTTTTGACATAACACAAGTTGGTAACTAAACTGAAGAACATAATAAATTTAGTTTAATCCTTTATCCAAGTGTGTGCAAACAAAGTTTGTGCCTGAAGTATCTTCAGGACTGAGGCAACTCATAGTAAAGGTGGACCAAGCTCGCATCACTCCTTGTCTCAGTATCTCCCATAATGCAAAGCACATCTCCTTGCGGACATGTATAATGCTATGCATTAAGGGAAGGGCCACTACCCAGACCAGTTTCGACTGTTATTGAGGTCTCATCAGTGGGAGCGAGACCCAGAAGTGGTGATAATAAGGCAGAAGCAATGGAGAGGTCATATTTATCTATACGAGTTGCCAAAAGGTGTACCATCTTATTATTAAATTACTCTGGATTTAGAGAAAGATGCTGGAAGTTTATTTTCCACTTAGCTAGACTATAATAAATTTAGTTTAATCCTTTAGTGGCCCTTCCCTTAATGCATAGCATTATACATGTCTGCAAGGAGATGTGCTTGGCATTATGGGAGATACTGAGACAGAGTGATGAGAGCTTGGTCCACCTTTACTACGAGTTGCCTCAGTCCTGAAGATACTTCAGGTGCAAACTTTGTTTGCTCATACTTGGATAAAGGATTAAACTAAATTTATTATAGTCTAACCAATGGAAAATAAACTTCCAACACCAATAAACTGAAGAACATGGGAATAGATAGTAGATTCTGGCTCTCATACAGGTATCAGCAAGTTACGTATGGAGTGCAGTATCCTGTTATTTAATTTGTATATTAATGATATTGGGATGGGTTTAAATGATGATATACAACCGTTTGCAGATGATGCAAAACCAGGAAGTATAATGAGAAATCAAGAAAATGTTGTGGCCTTATAGGAGGACTAGAATAGATTGTATGAGTGGGAAACAGTATGTAACAATCAGTTCAATGTTGCAAAATATAAGGCTCTGAAATTTGGTAGTCAACAATGGAATGCAAAGTATATACTTGGTGGAGAAATTTTGGAGGAAGCTGAGAAGACAAGAGACCTTAGAGTAGTGGTAGACAAAAATCTCAATTTCAGAGGTCACAATGCACAAGTTGTGAAGTCATCACATCAGATTATGACAATAATACAGAGGTCCTTAACATGCAGAAGTAAAAAGATTCTGGTTCCATTGTATAAGGTCTGGATCAGGCTTCATATGGATTATTGTGCACAGATTTGGTCCCCTGGTTTTCCATGGTAATGAGGACATATTCGAAGTACAGGACATATTCCAAAGAAGACTGATTAAGGTAGTAACTACTCTTTGGAATGTGGGTTATGAAGAAAGATTTAGAAAATGCTGTTTGTAAAACCTTATAAATAAAAGGAGGTAAGGGGATATGATTGAGACATTTAAATTGGCAAAGGGTTATTACCAGGTTAATGTGGAAGAAATTTTTCATATAATGACAAAAAGAGGAGGATAGAACAAGGGGAAGCTGTATAAGGAGAGTGTGAGCATAGGCATAAGAAGCAGGTTCTTTGCGTGGAGAACAGCTGGAGAGTGGAACGTACTGTCTGACACTGCAGTGAATGCAGATGCACTGAATGAGTTTAATGGACAGTCTGATGGGCTTTGTGTGTAACAGTGCACACCTACTGCAATGAGTCTTAACTCCAGGGAAATATAGTGTTAATAATAACAAACCGCTGTTGAGCAAAACACACATCAGAATTATAATTTTTGTGCAAATCTCTAAAACGTTCACTGTCACACTGTTTAATCGAAATGCAAATGATGATATAAAATGGAAATTGGTAGATACCAAGTTTTCATACAAGATGAAATGTTAGACTGAGAGAACCTAAAGTAATAAACCATTCCATGTTTTGTCTCTAGGATTAAAGGTTCTGTATTATGTAATCCTTAGCCCACCCACAGCTAAGGCTTAGAAATATCACAGATTATGAATTAAATATACTGCCTGATATATATTTTCATATATGCACTCTGAAATTATTATTTTTTTTTTCATACATTATATGATAATATCAATTATGAACATGCCACTTCCACGATATAATAATAACCTGCAAAACTTGTGGGCCCTTAAGGCTTGCCCTTCCAAGATAAGGTGGATAGTCTTATGCCTAAATATATATTTTTTCATGTTATTTTATTGTTTATTTTATACTTATGTTCATCTGGATTTTTTGCCTGATGGCAGGACAAAAACGAGAGTTTCTAGGAGGAAAGATCTTGTCGCCTATGTATGAGACTGTCTAACTCACCTTCAACTGAAAAGCCCTGATAATGATTCTTTGCACTGTAGACATGAATATCAACCAACTGAGCAATGGAGGCATTACATCCTTACATCTGTGATATACAATTTATTAAATTTTGCATGGTGATGAAAAGTGATGTATTAGTTTTAAAGGAAGGAAGTTCAATACAACAGTCTTTATTCTTTTTTCTGACTGTTGCATTGAGGCAATGACATTGTCCATTACAGTCAAGCAAATGAAAAGAGCAGGTCTCATGTATAATGAAAATTACTTAAACAATAATAATTGTTATTATATGACACCTCCGGGGGAGTGAAAGACTCATCGAGGGAGGGCACTACTCTACGACTCATTCTAACCACAACTACATCTACTGCCCCCACCACCACTAGTATTTCCACAGACAATAACAACCATCCATGCCCACAGCGGGATTCGAACCAGCAGCCTTTCGGCTGGAGAAAGGATACGCTAACCACTCAGCCAACAGAAAAAAATAATAATAATCTACAGAAAAAAATCTTATGAGGTTGGGGAAGGAATGAAAAGAATGCTTACAGGTACTATTTTAATAGCGCCAGTAAACGCATTGCATGTTAAAGAACCTATAATCAACCACGAGGCAATACGCGAAGTAACACCACTGACCTTAATAATCAACTAGTATGCTACTTATGTAAAAAAAAAATAATTCATTGCTGCATGTTAACCGCTCTAATTATAGTTGTCTTACAGGTCAATAATTACGATCGAGCAGTACTCAGAAGACTGCAGATGATGCTCTTGCTTTAAGAACGTAAGTATAGTTCGAGGGAATCAATTTATGGCAACGTTATGCTACAACTGATACTTCATATTAAAACAGTAACAAATTAGTTAATAGTCGTGACCTAGTTACGCTTCGCACGTACTGGTTCATACCATCTAATCCTTACACAATTATTTACATTATCAGTGACTGCATACAAATGAACAAATCTTTTTAACTTTATTAACTCCAAGTTTAGATTATTCAGTTGATCGGGACACGCGAACTAATCTTCAAAAGGAAACTGCAACAAAAATAGATATCTCCATACGTCCGCAGCACGCAAGGGTTTCCAAATTACTGGCATAGGGTTCTTTCAGTATTAAAACAATTAGGACCTGTTCTTCCTTCCTAAAACACACTATCTCTGCATTTTATTAGTCATTTCCAGCTAACTAGTAAACCACATAATCTTGAAATCAACTATGTTTATGATTTTCTTTTCCTTTCGCATTTCTACTTTTCTTGAAAATAATAATTTAATTAATGTAATGCTTATATCATATTGATTAACAAAGATCTATTAGCGTAAACAAAACAAAAATGGAAAACTTAGCTGCCTTAATCACTATTGCTGTAAACTCAGCGTAAAAGGATATAAATGTTAGAGTTCGTGAAGCATTGCAATGACGGCTAAGAAGGTTATTTAGAACAAGCTTAATGGCTTGTATTTTAATACAAGACACGCAAGGCGCATATTATGCCAAAACTATAAAATCACGACGATCTTTGAAAGTATACAATTAAGCTGTCAATTTATATCAACAATCGAATAAGCAATTTATGAATGGCCTAATTTGGAAGGAAATATAGAAAAATGTTTTGCGTGACATAATTTTGAGCAGTGTTCACAAACATGAAATTCACGTATATTGGTGTGCATAACTTCAGAATAAATACACACAATAGTATATAGAATACTCACCCACGTTACTAAAGGACTTTTCATAAACGGAGCTACAGCTGCCGTCATGTTTGCGGAAGCCATCGTCTGCAGCTCCAATGCGCTTTATTGTTCTACACTTTTCATATCATTGTAAACAACCCCTATTCCCCCACATTCAGAAAAACTACTAACGATCTTCATATTGTATCATTCAGCTCTTCTCCTTCCTTGTAGGAGTGACGTTAAGCCATTCTATCCGGTCCTAGGTTCAACAACACAACTAGAATTACGTCATGTATCTTTCCCGAACTAAGCTTCCTCACATCAATCGCACCGCAAACAAACACCTCAGCAGCTGCTACTGCCCAACGTTCCCATTAAGCTCTAACAATATCATCATTAGAAATCCCTGTAAAGAGCATTAAAATATCCCTGCGTGTGTTCGTAATTATTCCTACACGCATTGGATATCCGATTGGTTAATGTGACATTCACAAGTGTTAAGTAAAAATGAGATAGTCAAATTTAATTCATTGCTTTCATCTCTCTAAATGTTTTTCTCCAACATAGGAAAGGTAATTTGCTTAACTGATATATATAATTAATATTATTATATTATGTCATTATTAATTAATAATTAATATAATATTATGATATTATATTAGAAATACTTATTTATTTGTTTGTTTGTTTGTTTGTTTGTTTATCTACATTTATTATATATAGGTCTATAAATAATGAATATATTTTATATGTATAAAATATATTCATTATTTATAAATTTTTTATAAATAATGAATTAAATAAAATTCATTAATTATATTAATTATAATCAAGAAATAAAAAATAAAGCTTATAAATATATTAGTGTTGTACATGGGATTTTTCAGGTGGAGATCAGTATGCACGAAAGCACAGTTTTATTCTCCCGGAAACTCGGATTTTTGATCAAGCAACAGACAAATTGGACAGGGAACAAATGCAATTTACACAACAAAAATACTGCTGTGGGTAGAAGATGAAGGATTAAGTAATGGAGACGAATACTGGCCTCTGGAGCCGGTGTAGCTCAGGTGAAGGGCGTATGCTTCTATGGTGCTAGCCCGCCCAAAGAAAGACCGTCCTAAGTTCCTGTCTAGCCACCGACTGGAAGAATATTTTCTAAGCTTTCTTTTTTTCAACCGGTTTCCGAGTTAGTCGATCTCTGGCACGAGCACTCAGCCTAGTGATCACAGAAAGTCGGGTATTGCTTCCCGTATCCACACAATTTCGGACAGTCAAACATAGTATTAGAATTACTAACCAAGAGATGGCGGCACTTGTCAGCCTCCTGTCGTCATCGACTGCCTTGTATAATTAGTGATGGTCTTGGCCATCTGCAATATCTACCAATAATTGTCCAGTCCAGACACCCCCCCCCCTGTTATTTGAAGTTATGGAACATTCCAGGTTTCTTGATAACATAAAAACTGCTACAGATAGTAGGAAGCAGTATTTCATGGTAGCAGTTGAATAGAGGTGGTATGGCAACACGACGAGAACTCAGTGACGTGAGTTCTCGTCGTGACTTCCATGGTCGGCAATGTGATCAACAAGCGGAGACGTTCTGGCATCACGAATAAAGGAAAACATCCAGGAAAGCCGCTGAAAATGAGTGACAATGACAGGAGGATGTTAAAACTGGTAGCACGCAAAAACTGGCTACAATCGGCATAGACCGTCAGTGATGAGTTCCAGAGCGCCAGTAACACCATGGTGAGCACTAATACTGTACAAAAACAGTTCCATTTTCTGGGTTTCCACGGAAGAGCAGCTGCACACACAGGCCTAAAATGACAACAACGAACAAAGCGGATCGTCTGGAGTTGAGCAAAGAGCGTTGAACTGAACAATTGTTGTTGTTGTCTTGTCCTTTGAAGAGTCTTAGATGTTTCCGTGTGCTCCTTATACTGCTTTTGGCTATGTCGATGATTTTGTTTGTATAGCACTGTTGTTCAGGATTAGGATCTATTTCTTGCAAGGCTGCTGTAATTGCTGGACAGGTAAAGATGTGAGTGGGTGTCAGTTCTGTATTGGGACAGTTGTTGCAGTTTCTATATGTTCTGGTATCATCTGTATTGATCTTCATTCCGCTATAATGTCCTGTTCGTAGTCTTGCTATCGTGGTGGAGGTCCTTCTGTCAGTACTGATTTCGGTAATTTGATGTTGTATCACTGATTTCAGTGGAATTAGTTTAGCTTTTGCTAGTGCATTAGAATCAGCAAGAGTTATCATGTGAGTTTCTTGGTTGAATTTTCTGGCCTCTTTTGCTAATTTATCAGCTGCTTCATTGTAATCAATGCCTACATGAGCAAGAATCCATTGTAAAATGCAACTTTTACCTAAACACTTTAGTTGATTTAAGAGTTTATGGATGTCTTGTGTGAGCTTGGTATTGCCATTTTTGATTGCCTCCATAGCTGATCTTGAGTCACTGTAAATTATAATTCCTTCAGATTGTTGAGATGATGACAGTTTTAAGTAGGCTTCTAGTGCTTTATTTATTGGGTAGAGTTCGCTGGTAAAATTGGAAGCTATTCTCCAGATCCAACTTTTATTGAAAGTTTTTCACCTTTAGGGAGTAGAAGGAGAACACCAGCGCCTCCATTAATCATATTGGTGACTGACGATCCATCGGTATAACAAATAACCTGTTTGGAAGATGAAAGAAGGTTGATAGTATTTAGGCCTTTTTCTTTGAGCATTTCTTTTGGTTCTTATTTTGTTCAGAGTTTGGTAAGGTTTAGATTTATGGAGGTATTTGGAAGTAAAGGACTGGAACTAGAGGTTCTTTGTTTATGTGGGCATTTAGCTGAGCAAGACCTATTTCTTTCCTGATAGTGTCATCATATTGTAAAGTTGATGATTTGTGAAGTCTGCATTCTTTGGTTCCAATGGGAACCAAAAATGGTTTTTAGGGAGATATAATCACTTTGATAGCTTCCGATATTATTTATGAATTTTATGGTGGCAAATTTTCTTCTGTCCTCCAGCAGGTCAAACCCACATTCCTGTCGGGCTTTGATGTTGTTAGTGGATGAGACTGCACCAATGATAATCTTGGATGCTTTTGCTCGTATTCTGTCTAATTTTTTCTTTACCGATGAGGCTGAAGGTGACCAGATAGGTGCTGCATATTCCATTATTGGCCTGATTAGTGTAGTGTAAGTAGTTTTGAGGATTTTTGGCTTTGCACTCCAATTTGTTCCACAAAGCCTTTTCAGTATATTTAATTTTTTTTCAGAGCTCTCTTGGAAGTGTTAGAGATGTGTTGTGCAAAAAGTAATTCCTGATCAAGCGAAATATCAAGGTGTTTTGGATTTGCAACTTTTTCAATTAACTTATTGTTGATCATGACTTTGGGACTGTAGAAATGTCTATTTTTCCTGTCTGTACTAAAGGTGCTTAGTTTTGTTTTGTCTGGGTTGATTTTGAGTTTACGTTCATCTGACCATTTTTCTAATCTTCTAATGGATTTGTTTAAAATCTCCTCTGATTCTTTGATTTTAGCACTAGTGTGCCAGATGACTATATCATCTGCATAACAAGTTACTTTTGTGTCTTCTGTAAGGTAGGGATGAATGTTATTGACATATAGAAGGAATAGTAAGGGACTCAGTACTGAGCCCTGGGGAACACCAGCCCAGGTTCTCCGCTCTTTTGATATTGCTGCATTGATTCTGACTTTGATCTTTCTTCCTCTAATGAAATCAGCAATCCAGATTAAAGCATCTCCTCTAATTCCAATATCATGTACTGTTTGTATTAATTTTTTGATCCAAACACCATCAAAAGCAGCAGTCATATCAAGGAATATGGCAGTTGTCTTTTTGTTGGTTTTTCCTGAAATGAGGCTATTATTGTTTGGCAGAAGTGGAACAATTGATCTGTTGTCGAATGACGAGTTCTGTAGGCAGTTTGGTAGTAGTTGATTTTCTTATTTTTTGTCAGCCAGTGCATAAGCCTAGAGTGTATGATTCTTTCAGTAATTTTACAAAGTATGCAAGTTAATGCGATAGGTCTATAACTTTGACATTCTGAAGCATTTGTGTCAGGTTTCAGGATGGGTACAATAGCTGATTTTTTCCATTCTTTTGGAAGTTTGCCTGTTTGCCAAGAGGTATTGAGAATTTCCAGAAGTTGTTCTTTGGCTTTTTGGCCAAAGTTTTTGACAATATGACCAAAGATAAGATCATTACCAGGAGATTTATTAGGTGCAGTTTTCTAGATTGATGAATTTAGTTCACTTAGTGTAAATTCTTCGGAGAATATGTCAATAGTTTGGTATGTTCTTGCTTGTTTTAGTATTTTACTTGTGAGTTTATTGAGGGTCTTGTCCTCTCTGTTATACTGAAGTTTGGAGTTTGAATAGGTTTTTGCCAGTGTGTTTCTTGATCTGTAATAGCTTGCTTCTCAGCATTTATGATGAAGTTTGCTTTCTGTTGGTTCTCTTTTTTGATATTGTTGTCTAGGATTCTAATAATGTTCCAGTGTTGGCTGTCTTTTCTTGGATCCAGGTTACTGCAAAACTCAGCCCATTTCCCTTGTTTGCACATCCAAATTTCCTGCTCTATTTTGTGTGTTATGTCCATTAATTTCTTTCTGTATTCATCAGTTTTATTAATTCTGAATTGTTCATTGATATTGTCTCTTTCTGTAATCATTGAATCAATATTGTGATCTTTTCAATATGGTATCCAGGTATTTTTCCGCTTGCCTCTTAGTATTATTTGGCAGCTTTACTGATATGTGAGGTAAGGATTTGTAGTTTTCTGTCGAGGTTTCCAGAGACAGGTTCATCTTGACAGAGGCTCTCCAAGATTTGAGTAAACCTTGTCCAGTCGGCTTTTCTGAAGTTCCATGCCCTTTTGATTTGCTGTTCTTGTTCAATCTTGAAGTTTAGTGTTGTTCTTATGGGTCTGTGGTCACTGATGGCATTTCCCACAATTTTCCATTGTGCACTTGATGCAATGCTATAATTAATAGCTGTGATATCAATAGCAGATTCAGTTCCCATAGTTTTAAAGAGATAGGTGCTCTGTCCATTGTTAATTGTTGTGAGTTCCAAATCTGTAAAGAGGTCTTTCAATTGTTGACCTTTATGGTCTAAATCGGGGGAGCCCCACGTTAAGCTTTTTGCATTTAGGTCACCAAGTATAATGGTTGCATCAGTTAGAGATTCGCTTATCTTTTCAATGATATCTGTATCAATATTTGTATTATCAGGATGGTAGACGTTTGTGATTGAAACAGAATGGTTTGGTAGATGTATTTCAACAGCTTGAACTTCCGTCGAACTGTTATTATTTAAATATTGATTTAGGGTGATTTCTTTGAATTTGATTTCTGGGGTCTTCAGAAGGATAGCAAGCCTGTTACCTGCTCTTTGCTCTCTATCCTTCCTAAGAACTGTTTATCCTTTGATTTTGAAGTTCAGATTTTTATTTAGTTTTGTTTCTTGTAGACAAGCTCTATGGATATTGTATTTAAGTTCATCCATTTTTTCTCTGAGTACCGTTGATATTGAGTTGCAAAATGTTAATATGAGTCCTCGTAGCATATTTATCATCAGGAGCCCAGACTGCAGCCCCAGACGTGTCAGCTTCCCCGGACGCAGTAGCATTGGTTGATAACTTTTTGTGACTCTTCATTAGAAAATGGGTGTCATTGCCACGTTAAAAAAAATTTGGTCAAGAGCTTCAAGGGTCCGGGGGGGGACGAGAGGAGGTGTGGTCCATCGCCCAACTGAACAATTGACTAGTGGAAAACGGTACTCTGGAGCGATGAATCAAGGTACACCTGCTTCCGGTCTGATGACAAGGCGTGGGTGTGCAGGCATCCTGGTAAACCCTTGTTACCACAGTGTGGCATCCTTAAAGTAAAATTTGGTGGAGCAGGCGCATTCTCTGCGGTGCAATCAGCTCGTTTGAAGTGAGACAACTGGTCGTTTTCCTTAATTTCATGAAAGCAGCTCAGTATCTTGATAATTAGGTGCAGCCTTCACTGTGGAGTTTTTATGGATGTACCTGTGTTACTATCAAGATGACGAAGCCCCATGACACAAAATCTGCAGCTGTTATGGAATTGCATGAAAAGATGGGTGGTAAACGAGTGCCCTGGCCTTTGCAGAGTCATCCATTCCCAGTCCTCCTCAACCCTATTCGTACCTGTGGGACGAATTGAATGGACGATTAGAACTACAACAGCACGACATCGGTCTCTAGCTGAACTCAGTGCTGCTTTGCTGGAGAAATGAAGGCAAATTTCACCTAATGTCTGCTGCACATTGGTGGAAATCTTCCCTCAAAGGGTGCAGGAGCTGATCAAAGCCAAAGGTAGACATACCCAATAGTACGATTCGCCTGCTCGTATCAATTTTAAATTCTAAATTGTCCCATCAAGTACTGGTAGGTAGTGTATATCTGATTCGCTACAGATAAGGACTAAATTTGTCCTCTGTCTCCATAAGTTAGATTGGACTAAAACGGCCTCGCCTACTCCCTATAGGTGAATAAAAGGCATTAGCAGATGTATTATTTATATTTATATACTAGTCTTGAGGCCTGTGTAGTCAGTGGACGTGGCGCTTGCATCAT
Organism: Typopeltis vanoorti; assembly: GCF_054136105.1. NCBI lineage: Eukaryota > Metazoa > Arthropoda > Arachnida > Uropygi > Thelyphonidae > Typopeltis > Typopeltis vanoorti. Next base: position 93,403,827 of record NC_143569.1, on the reverse strand, counting down.
CTGCGCTTGGCCGCATGAATTTAGACTTAAAGTTCGAGTCTAGTCGCCGACTGGAGGAACTTTTCTAAGCCTTTCTTCAACAGGTTCCCTAGTTAATCAATCTCTCTGGCATAGGCAAATGGGTTTTATCTCCCAGAAACTGAGGTTTTTCATCCCATAAATTCAGGAAAATCGACCGTAGAACCCACATTATTTCTGACAATAACATATCCTGTTAGTGTGAGATACCAAACAATGGCAGCACTTGGGTGTAATTAGTGATAGACATGGGCCAGCTATCTCTGATTGGCTACATGTGGAGATTGAACTACCCACTCAATCTCCACAAGCTAGATAGGGTTTAAAGGCCTTGCCTACTCCCTATGCAGGAATAAAAAGGCGTTAGCTTATTATTTATTTATTTATTATATACTAGTTTCTCCGATACTTAATTGTTTTGCGATAATTCAAACAGCTACAAAACAGTAATCATAAATGTAATCATGTTTCATAACACAGTGATGGCTGAATTGGATAAGGGTAATGGGTTTACAGTGATACTGCTGGACCTTTCTAAGGCCTTTGACAGGATACCACATGGAATACTAATCACTGAACTGCAACATATGGGGATGGATATTGGGTTGATGAGATGAATGGGAGGGTGGTTGATGGAGAGATATCATAGAGTAGTATATTCAGGAGTAGAGTTCAAAAAACGGCCTGTGACTAGTGGTGTGCCACAGGGTTCTGTTCTTGGACCATTACTATTTAATTTGTTCATTAACGATATAGGAAAGGATCTGAGAGGAACTGTTCATTTGTTGCTGATGATGCAAAGTTGGGTAGACAATAGTGAATGCACATGATGTCAAAATTTTGCAGGATAATTTGGATAGATTGGATGACTGGGCTAAGGAGAATGGATGTCAATTTAATGTGGCAAAGTGTAAGGTTATGCATTTTGGGTTGAAAGATTAGCAGCAGTATACCACATTGGTGGAAATGTACTCCAGGAGATTGACGAGGCCAGGGATTTGGGAGTGTTGGTGGATAGGGAGTTAAAGTTTAGAGGCACATTGCAAAAGTGGCTAAATCAGCTCATCAAATCACTTGGTTACTGAAGAATACTTTGACGAGCAGAGACAAGCAAGTTATTGTTCCTCTGTATCGAGCCTTCATAAGACCGCCATCTTGACTACTGTGCCCAGATCTGGGAAACTAGGGTTTCTTCTTGATGGGGAGGAAGTAAAGAGGATCCAGAGGCGAGTGACCAAGATGATAGCAGGTTTATGGAATGAACCTTATGAGAACAGGTTGAAGATTTGTGGGTTGCAGAAATTGGTTGATAGGCAGAAAAGGGGTGATATGATTGAGACATTCAAATTACTGAAGGGTTTCTATTAGATTAATTCAGAGGATATTTTTCAGAACATGACTTGTGGTGAGAGGACTAGGGGCCATCCATGGAAACTGGGCAAGAGTGTGGTTAGCAAGGGGGTTAGAACTAGTTTTTTTTACTTGGAGAGTGGTGAAAGAGGGGAATAAGCTGCCAGAGTCTGTTGTGGGTACCATCACTGTGACTGAGGTCAAGGCAGAGTATGATAGATGCTGTGTGGATGTTGAATAATTGTTCTTGATATGATGTATAAGGCCTTCCTTGATGAGTCCATGGACTCCTTGAATTTGACTGTAATAATAATAATAATAATTATAATAATAATAAAATGCATAGTCCGTCGAAAATGTTATAATCTTCCTTTTATTTAAACAATCATTTAGTCCCTCCTCCCATAGGTGGCACTGGCACCATGGTGAAAGCTATTATAGTCCGACCTATTACCTATTAGCCGTTTATGGCACTGAATAATCTGCTGTAAGTTAACTCTGATATGCCAGGAAGCAAAGCAAAAAGCAGCCATGGAATCCTTCGAGGTCTCATGCCAGTCCCAAGCCTGAATAAAGGAGGAGGGTCGGTCAGGCATTGAGCTTGTAACCTTTCATATTATTCGACTGACTGCTTTTTCACCTCATTACACTTTCTTCTATATTGCTCCTCTATTTGTTCTGATGTATCCCTTCTTATTTTCCACATTCTTTTCTCCCGTACTAACTTCAGTGTTTCTTGTCTAATCCATACTTCTTGATCTTCTCTTCTTCTGGGTACTGTTTCTTCAACTGCATTATCTATCGCCTTCTTTACTCTTTTCACTCTTAGATTCGAATTTCTTTCTTTGTCCACACTTTTAAGTTTTTCCGCTAACACTGTTCTGTTCCTTCTTCCTATTTCTGCTTCACTTATTCCTGCTCTCTTAGTTTCTGATGATGGGTTTATATTTTCTTTTTTAATTTCAACTTATGTTTGCAATCACTAAACTATCATCCGAGTCTATATCCACTCCTTGAAAAGTTCGACACTGCTGTACCGATGTTTTCCATCTTCTTTTAATCATAATCATATCAATCATGTTCTTGGTTTTCAACATCATTTGATCGCCACATCTATTTTTTACACTTCTTTTGTTGGAATCTTGTGTACAGATTATCGTATGTGGTCCACAGAAAATTCTAACATTTTTTCACCTCGTTCATTTCTTTCTCCGAAATGATATTTTCCCATGACTCTTTCCCAATCATCGTTATATAATCCAACTTTGGCATTCCAATCTCCTTCAATAATTAGGACATCTTGCTTTGGTATTGTTTCTATTGTCTCTGTCAGATCTTTGTAAATTAAGTCGATATCCTCATCTGTACTGTCAGATGTGGGTGCATATATCTGGACTATTGATATATTAAATGGTTTTGCTTGAAAGCTTGCTACTATATTTCGTTCATTGACTGGTTTTTAGCCTCAGAGTGCCTTTCTAGCTTTTTTGTTAAGAAGGAAACCAACTCCTGCTTCATGCTTCGTGTCATGCCATGACCATATGACTTCGCATCTATTTATCTTTCCTGCTGATGTCCATCGCAACTCCATCAGTCCTGGTATATCACAATCACACCATGTCTCTTCATTTCCTCGTGAAGTAATTCTAGTTTTTCTGCCATCCATAGTGTCTGTACATTTCATGTTCCTACTGATAATAGTTTTGTTAGGTTTCAGTTTCTGTTTCCTTTCCGTATCCCACTTTTTGATCCCCCCCCCAGATCGATTGGTATCGCGGACCTTGTTGATCCGGGTGACGTCTAAGCCGGCATGTTGTAGCTGCTGATGCCTATACGATCAACAGCTACAACATGCCGTGTTGTAGCTGTTGATCGTGTTTTTTCTTTACAATCAGAGCGTCGACACTCATCTGGCCGACCATCCTTCTTTATCCAGGCTTGGGACTGGCTTGAGACCCCTAAGGATTCCATGGCGGTTTTTTGCTTTGCTTCCTGGTAAATCAGAATTAATTTACAGGAGATTATTCAGGGGTTAAAAGGCCTCGCCAACTCCCTATAAGGGAATAAAAGGCGTTAGCTGATTTATTTATTTATTTGAGATTATTCAGTGCCATAAACGGCTTACGTCCATCATTAGATCCCGAAACATTAATGGTTGACTTCGAAACAAAAACTATCAACGTATATCAACAATATTCTAATATATTGTCGATATACGTTAACATATTCTAACAATATTCTAATATTTTATCGCAAAATTGTTGTCATTGGTTTGAAGTTACGCTATCAAACAGATGTTAAATTCAACGAAAATTAAATGCTTCACAGCATTTGCATTTTTTCCAATGAGCGATGTTACTGATGGATTTATTGAATTCACGATCCGCAGCAAAAAGTTAATTATTTACGCGGAATCTCTTTTAATTTGCACAATTTCTAAATGATTTCATTATGTTATGTATCACTGACCTTCACCTCAATAAAGATTTGCCTTTTTAATGATTTTATAATACCTTTTATCATCCGTTGTTTATTTATAAAAACGAATGCAAAATGTCTTACGGCGAAAATATCTTAAGGCGTAAATTTTCCTGGCGAAAATGTTTACGGCGAATTTTCCGGTCACACATCTGACCATAGCACCTGCTATAAGCGAGTCACAGAAATTATTCTAAGTAGCATGAATGCCTTCATTCCACATACAACTCATAATCTTCGTCTGCTTTCCATAGCAAAAGTAGCTAAATCAGCTCATCAGATCACTTGATTACTGAAGAATACTTTGACGAGCAGAGATAAGCAAGTTATTGTTCCTTTTTATCGAGCCTTGATAAGACCCATCTTGACTGCTATGCCCAGATCTGGGTCCCTGGGTTTCTTCTTGATGGGAACGAGGTAGAGAGGATCCATAGGCGATTGACCAAGATTATAGCTGGTCTATGGAATGAACCTTATGAGAACAAGTTGAAGATTTGTGGGTTAAGGGGTGGGAAAAGGAGTGTAGGATTGAAACATTCAAATTACTGAAGGGGTTTTACAAGATTAATTCAGTGGAAATTTTTCAGAACAGGTATTATAATAGGAGAATTAGGAGCCATCCATGGAAATTAAGCAAGAGTTTAGTTAACAAGGGTTTTATAACTAGGTTCTTTACTTGGAGAGTGGTGAATGAGTGGTAATAAGCTGCCAGTGTTTGTAGTGGGTGCCATGACTGTAAATGAATTCAAAGCAAAGTATGATAGATATTGCAATGCCGAATAGTTGTTCTTGATATGATGTTTGGGCCTCCCTCAATGAGTCTAAGGACTCCTTGGAGTTGCCCGTAATAATAATAATAAAATTTCATGACGGCTTGGACTTTGCCCAGTTGAACATAGTCCCCGTTGTTTTCGCCAGGGAACCAGGGCAAACAGCAAAAAAAAGTTAGCTACTGGAACATATCCTGAAACCCACCCCAACTCACATAACCAGAGTTCAAGATCGGTATACTATCAACATTAGAAGCATGCATGGCAAAGAAATGAAACTAGCTGATGAATTGGATAAGTACCAGATCGACATAATAGGGTGAATGAAACAAAAAAGACAAAATCTGGAGAGATTTTTCTGAGCAATAAATACAAAATGTGATATTCAGGCAATGACAATCAGGAAAAAGAAGGTGCAGCTATAGTATTGAACATTAAATACTAGGCTAATCTCCTTGAATGTCAAGCAATATCAAGTAGAGTGATGTAAGCAAATATCACAATGGGCAACGGAACAATGAGACTTATTTGTGCCTGTGGTCCCAGAGAAAGTTCTACTAATGTAGAAGTGGAGGAATTTTTTGACACTTTAGAGAAAGCAACCGCCACAATGAAAAAGGAAAAAAAATCGACCTTGTTGGGATCTAAATAGCAGAGGAGGAAATGATCGTTAGCCATACCATAATATTTTGGGAAAATTTGCAGAAAAGGGCAAATCTAATAATAACTGCAAATACCGGTTGAATTTCTGCTCAGGACATGCACTGGTTATAACTAACACCATGTATTCCAACATAAAAATATGCACAAAGTTACATGGGGAGACGAGGCAAGGAATAAGAAAGTCTCATTGATTATATAATAACATAATCAATGAGATAGTGATAGTGATGATTTCTCCCTGGTGCAGGACACAAGAGTGTACAGACAGAAGCGGCGCTAGGGTCTTTGGCGCCCGCATGCAATTTCTATCTAAGCTCCCCTGTAACGATCCGGTCGTGTGTGGTTCTGCAGGCACGAAGGGGGCGTCTCCCCGGCGGCAGAGCACCCATCACAGCGGCGCCCGCATGCACCGCATGCTCTGAATGCCCGCTTCCGCCGGGCATTCCAATTTTAAATCCTTTGTGTATAGAGGGGATTTGAAATTGGAAATCATCACCATTTAGTCTTGAGCAGGATAAAATTGAATTTCATATTGAAAAGAATAACATGTAAGAAAGTTTTAAAGCGAATAAAAGTGAGCAACTCTCAGATGTGAACTATAGAATAAAATACACAAACATTATTCAAGAACAAATTGAAAGAGAACAGGAACCAAACCTTGGAGATTCAGTGGCAAGCCCTGAAGAAAACATTGAATGATTCAGCCAGAGAGGTATGTGGTGAAGTTGGCTGCAAGGATAGAAAAATCATTACTCCTTAGTGGACACAGCAAGTTAAAGAGGCAGTGAAAGAAAAGAAGAAAGCATATCGAAAGTTCCTGGCAAATAAGTCAGCTTGTGGTCTTCTAAATACTGTGTAAAATTAGTTAAACAAAGCCATGGGAAAACTTTGGTAATAACATAGAAAATAAATATGAGGAAGGTGGCAAAATGTTCTGGAGATTGTTGAAGAAGCTTAGAAATGGAGGAAAGAGTACTATAAAAGGAATTAGAGATCTTAAAATGACATGAAAACTGGGGAAAAGATATGCTTAAAGAATGGAGTAATTACGTCGAAAAATTGCTAAATGAAACAAGCAGTGCTAGCACAGTGGTAAAAAACGCTCAATAGAGAAGCCGTCAGAAATGCATATCCATAATTGAAGTAGAAAATAAAATTAAAGGCCTGTAATGTGGAAAGGCAGCAGGAGTAGATAATATGCAACCAGAAAAACACACGTATCGAGGTATAAAACTCTTACAGTGGCTGCCCTGCATAATTCAGAAGGCCTGGGCAGAGGGACAAATTCCGGATGATTGGAGTAGTGCTCTCAGAGTACCCACATATAAATAGGAAAATAAAACTGAATGTGAGAATTACAGAGGTATTTCTCTACTGAGTGCTCCTTATACGATTTACTCAAGTATATTTGAGAAACGGTTAAGAAGGATTATGGAAGAGATGTTTAGTTAAGGGCAAGCTGGATTCAGGCAAAATACAGGCTGTCAGGATCAGATTTTCACTTTACAACAAATAGTTGAGATATCATGGGAATATAATAAAGATCTGTAATAAAGATTACTTTTTGCAGATCAGGAAAAGGGATATGACAGGGTGCCAAGAGAGAAACTATTCAAAACGCTACAGTTGTATGGTGTCAATGGGCATTATGTCAAGCAACACGTAGTTTTTATTTGAGTTGTAAGTCAGCAGTTAGAATTGAAGGAAGTACAGGAAGATTGTTTAATGTTAAATCTGGTGTCACACAAGGATGTACATTATGCCCTTTGTTATTCATTATCTATATGGGTCACATTATGAATGAAAGTATTATTAAACCTGATATCAAAATTGGAGATGTTAATGTCAGCTCTTTGTTTTATGCGGACGATGTTATATTTCCGCCTGAATAAATAAATAAATAAATCCGCCTGAAGTCTGCAAAATTCTTTGGCTAAATTGAATAACTGTTGTAACAGATATAGTATGAAAGTCAGATAACAAAACAAAGACAATGAAAATAGACAGAAGCGTTGAAAATATAAACTGCATTGTGAATGAAGAACCTATAGAACAAGTAAAACCTTTCAGCTACTTAGGAACGATTTTTGTAAAGATGGTAAATTAAATATGGAAATACACAACAGAATCAACAAAGCTGGCATGGTAGGAAGTCAACTGAATAAATTTATATGGAATAAGAGAGAAATTAGCCAGAATACTAAATTAGCTGTATACAAGATAGTATTCAAGCCAATTTTAACTTACGGATCTGAGAGCTGTGTCAGAAGTAAAACACTTGACTAAAGACTAGAGACCGCAGATACGAGTGCCTTGAGAAAGATTAGGGGCGTAACCAGATTTCATCAATGGCAATATAATATTAAAAATGATGATATTAGGAAAGAAGTTGACATTGTTAGCATCCAGGAATGTGTTAGCAGAGCTAATCTCAGGTGGTATGGTCAATTAAACAGAATGGGAGAGGAAAGATTAGCAAAACAAGAGTTCTCTGCCAGGTTGGCAGGAAAAATACCCAGAGGGAGACCAAGATACAGGTGGATTGGTACAGTAAAAAGTGTCTTAGAATATGGAAATATAAGATCTGATAATGTTGAAATCTTGACAGGTAACAGACTGATTTGGATCAAAATTGTAGATAGGAAGTTAGTAATGATGTATATTTTTCATATGTTACCATCGTATCCTGTACACCCCTTCAAGATACATGACAGTAATTTGATGATGATGATGATGATGATGATGATGATGATGAACAGCATTAACTATCAAGTACCATAATTAAAAAAGATAATTTATTAGGCTACTTCTATTTTACACCAGCAACTTCAGAACACAAACTCGTTTGTCAGAGTTAAATTAAAGAAAACTGCAGTAGTGCAGTTTTCTTTAAATTAAGCTATGTGAATGCATTGGTCTGACATATGGAATGCAAGGCACTAACTATTTTGACTGCAGAAATAGTTGTAAGGGAAAGAAATAACCTATTGTGACACCCTCTAGTGGCAGAGTGCTATATAGTGTTAAATTGAAGATAATCTTAAAATTACTTCTCTCAATTCCTCACTGCTAATGATAAACCAAAAATAGTGTCTTGGATGACTTTTAATGACCTATAAGCAGAAGTGTAGCATTCAATTTTTTTTTTGACATTTGCAGTTTCCTGTGTCCCGTGTCTTTTACTTTAAGTATTGTCTATTTTCTTTTATGCATTAGTTTTTTCTCTACTGTCTTCAGACATGTGGAAAAGCTTAGGCATTAGAAATTACTTGTTTTAATTATTTAGCAGCATTAACTCTCAAGTCCCATTAAGGTAATTTATTAGGCTACTTCTATTTCATACCAGCATATATAACAAAAATCGATTGTACTCTGACAAAAATTGATTGTCAGAATACACGAGGCCCTAACTATTGTATCTGCAGAAACAGTTGTAAGGAAAAGAAATCGCCTATTGTGACACCCTCTAGAGCAGGGGTTCCCAACTTTTTGTTTCCTAGAGCACATTCTAAAATACGAGTAGGGCGACGGGCACCATCTATTTTTTCAAGCAAATTTTTTGAATTCTTTTGTTAAATGAATACATACAAAGTTTACATTATAATCAAATGTTTTATTACTTAAAAGTTTACATTATATAAAAATTTAAATATATATATGTAAGTTAGTGTGATCTTTGGCATTGCATTTCATAATTAGGAGAATATGATGATATTCCAGTTCTTAAACTGGAATGAACAACTTCGAATGCGCGTCTACTTTACATTGCGTATTTACATTGCATATTCTACTTTACGTTTAATACTCGTCATGTGTCATTAACGCATATAGCATGCCATGAATTGCTGCGTGATTATTTCAAACTATACGGCATACGGTTGAACAGCGGTGGGCACACACAAATTGATCGACGGGCGCCATGGTGCCCGCGGGCATAGGGTTGGGAACCCCTGCTCTAGAGTCAGATCAGTATACAGTGTTAAATTGAAGGTTATCTTAAAATTACCTCTCTCAAATCTTGACTGCTAATGATGGTTCCAAAAATAGTGTCTTGAATGACTTATAAGCAGTAGTGCAATGTTCTGTAATTTAACCTATGTGAATGCATTGGTCTGACATATAGTATGCAAGTCCTGACTTACGTTGTTGGCAGTGGACATATTTCTTATGCTATTCAATTCATATGGGGCGGATGAGAAACAATGAATGTTAACATTTGTCCTTAAGACATGCTGTCTTAGGGATAAACTTCATCCTCTAACAACAATGACTTGATAGCAATAGCACTGAGGTGCTCCATGAAGCTCAACGAGTATTATTATTATTATTATTATTATTATTATTATTATTCAGCCCTCCATGGAGTCAAAAGACTCATCGTGGGAGGTCCTTCCTAAGAACATAAAGTCTGTCAAGACTCATCGAGGGGGGGTTCCCCCCCCCCCAAGAAACACAAAGTCTATCATACCACTCCTTAAACTCATTGACCGTTCTCGCTCTCACTACTCCATCAGGCAATGCATTCCACGGTCAACCACCCTCCATGCAAAGAAACCACTCCTCACTCAGCATTATTTGTCAGCATTTGTCAGCATTATTTTATTGTCATTATTATTATTATTATATGAGACCTCCAAGTAGGCAAGGACTCATCGAGGGAGGCTATATATTACCCAGCCTAGCTATCATACCTTCCCTTAAATTCCTTCACACAGATGCACTCACTACCCCCTAAGGGCCAATTATTCCCTCACTCAATCACTGCTCTCTGGGAGGAAAACCTAGCTCTTACCCGTTTTTTGATTGTGAACAAACTTAAATTCCATGGATGACCCTGTATTCTCTCGCCACCTTCCGTATGACGAAAAATTTCATCAGTTGATGTCCTATAACACCCATTCAAAAGTTTATAGACTTCTATCATATCACCCCTCTTTCTCCTGTTAACCAAAGTCTACAATCCACATATTCATAATCTGTCCTCATAATCTAAATCCCATAATCCGGATATACGAATAATCTTTGTAACTCTTCTTTGCGGTCTTTACACTGCTTCTTCATCCTCTTGGAACCCGGGAGACCAAATCTGCACACATTAATCCAGGTGTAGTCTTATCAAAGCTTTATAAAGAGGCAAAATGACTTCCTTATCCTTGCATGACAAGGTTCGCTTCAACATCGCTACCTCTGTGTTGTATTTGCAACTTTTGCTATGTGACCTTTGAACTTTAAATTCCTATCCACCAATATACTAAGATCCCTTGCCTCTTCAGTTTCTTGTAGCATAACCCGGCCAATATAATATGCCGCTGACACTCTAATCACGCCAACGTGCATAACTTTGCCAGTCTGGTTGGCCGAGTTGTTAGAGTATGCACTCTCTAGCCAAAAGGCTGCGGGTTCGAATCCCGCCGTGGGCATGGATGTTTGTGACTGTCTGTGAAAATACTAGTGGTGGTGGTGGTGGTGGGCAGTAGATGGCGTTGATGTAGTTGCGGTTCGTTATAGTTGGTAGATTGATTGGTGGAGATGGCGAGCAGTAGATTAGGTGCCCTCCCTCGATGAGTCTTCGGGCTCCCTAGAGGTGTCATATAATAATAATGATATAACTTTACACTTACTAACATTAAACTGACAGCCATTTTCGTTTGTCCAGTTATCCAGTCTATTCAAATCAGGGTAATCAGGGATGCTACTGATATCAGTAGCTTCCCTGATTACTCTGCCTCTCTTTGCATCATCAGCAAACAATTGCACATCTGATGTTAGATTCTGCTTGATGTCATTAATGTATAGATTGAACAATAATGGCCCAAGGACTGAACTCTTAGGAACACTACTGGTCACTTTAAATCTGGCATATTCATACCCAGCGTATACCACTTTTTGGTATCTGTCTGTCAACCATCCCCTGATCCAAGACAAGAGTTTATTTTCCAATCCCATATTCTCCAGTTTTTACAACAGCCTTTCGTGTGGTATCCTATCAGATGCCTTAGAAAATTCCAATATTATCATAATATATATCCATTCCCTTTATCCAACTCAGCCGTAACATTGTTATAAAATATGAACAAATTGCTAAAAAATGACCTTCCTTTAGTAAACGCAGACTGTTCCTTCAGAGTATAGCATGTTTGTCTACCCATTTCTGTATGCGAGTTCTTACCAACTCTCTAAAATCTTCACTACCACACCAGCGATACTGATAGGTTGGTAGTTAGACACATCAGTTTTTGCACCACACTTGTGCAATGGAACTATCATAGATTCCTTCCATTCCTGTGGTATCATTCCTGATATAAGACTCAAGTTATTCAAACATGTGAAAGGCATAGTCAATTCGGCTTAACATTCTTTTAGCAAACTGGTTGATATTCCATCTGTCCCTATAGACAAATTCTTATCCAGGGTATGCAACAGTTCTTCAACCTCATTTTCATGAACCACTAACTCTTCATCCAAGGTAGCAGTAGCACTATGCACCATATTACATACACCTGGTTGACATATCTTAGTAAAGTGAGCACTCATTAACTGAACAATCTCACCAGTTTCCAACACTCGAGTACCTTTTGCATTCAATAAAGTAATTCTTCAACGTTCATTCTTTATCAAAATTTATCAATTTTATCCAAATTTTGGGAAATGATTAATTTAAGATCACCTTCAACCTAACGGCTATGAATTACTTTAAATCCAGCCCTAGAAGTGTTGTGATACAACATTATTTCTTTTGTAAGTTACAATTTAAACTGTTGAAGCTTTATACACTGAATTATCAATATATGGTATTTTTAGATTCTAGGATGCTTTTCTTTAAATTATTTTTTTAATGAATCCCATCGATGAAAGGTTGAAAAACTATCAGACATTAGCACTATAGGTGGTTAGATAATCCAAAAACTGCTCTAGAGACTAAACACAAAACTTCAAGACACTTCACGTCTCCATTAAGGAGGATAGTGGTGTACACAAAGTGATGAAATTCATCCACTACGTAAAGATATTCATAAACATAAACATGTTTATATTCATAAACATCCACACTAGCAATGGGATATATATATATATATATAATCTGGGAGGTTGTAGCTTAAATTATTATGTAAATGTACATAATAATTTTATGTACATTTAGATTCTACAATTTTTCTCTCCAATTCGTCATGGCAACGGAAAATGTTGTTAGATCTATCCCAAAGGATTGTATGATTATGGTTTTGATTATCAGTATCGGCAGAAAAAAGGATATGGCTGGATAAATCACTGCCACGTGTTCTTTTGTAAGTGAAATCCCTCCTGTGCTCCTCCATATGCAATTCAACAGACTTATCCATCTGGCCAAAGTGAGGAATGTCACAGTCACCCCATATTTTGTATACACCGGGATATTTTAGATTGTGATGGCTGCAATATTCCTTACTTTGGCCAGACGAATAAGTCTATTGAATTGCGTATGGAGGAGCACAGGAGGGACATCACTTACAAGAGAACACGTGGCAGTTCTTTATCCAGCCATATCCTTTTTTCTGCCGATTTTGATTATCAGAGAAATGATCAGAGAAATGAACTTGATCAGAGAAAAAACAGAGCAAGTTAACGATTTCACAACACTCGCGCGCCACAAGACAAAAGTTCTTAATAGACTAAATGGGGCAGTGAGAGATGCACTCAAACTTACAGAGACCGACTATGGGAAGAAAAGTTAGCTTCTATCTCACCTACTGATCACTCTATCTGGGGACTACTGAAGAATATCAGAAACAAAGGCAGATCCCTTCCCCCCATACTTTCCGAACAGGGCCTTGTTCACACAGACGTAGAAAAGGCAGAAGCCATAGCAAAAAATTTAGAAGAGCAGTGCAAACCTTCATATAAAAACGTAGACTTCGATCACTTGTATAGAATTCACAGACAGGTCAGAGACGCATTAAAACTTCCTGATACCGGTGCTGACCATATTGCACCCACATCACCTGCTGAAATATATCAAATCAATCAATCAATCAAATCATGATATTATAAAAAATTTAAAGAACAAAAAAGCTCCTGGTCCAGATGGCATCACAAATAAAGTCAAGCTGCTGCCCCGAAAAGCTGTGCTGCACCTAACCATAATAATTAATGCAATCTTAAGGTTTCACTATTTTCCTCCCACCTGGAAACTGGCTGATGTAATCTCAATACATAAGCTAGGCAAGGACCAGCACCTGCCTCACAATTATCGTCCTATCAGCCTCATCTCCAACTTGGGTAAGATTGCAGAGAAGGTCATCCTCTCACGACTTCAAGCTTCAATAAATGAAGTAAACATCCTTCCTAAAGAGTAATTCGGTTTTCGGCAACACCATGATTACCGATATCTCGTGCAATTGCAAAAAGAAAAAAAACAAAAAACGATCGATATCTCCTGCAGAAGACGTCATTGTACTCAATACCATAAGTGCTACCCAGCAAATCCTCAGAATAGTTGAATATATTACAACTGGCGTCAATACACTGGAACTGTTTTTCTTGATCCGTTTAAAGCATTTGACAAAATATGGCACTTCCGATTGCTACATAAACTTATCTCAGCCGGTATCACTTAGATACCGGCTGAGATAAGTTTATCAGGTACATCTATTTTTGAGGTACATCTAGTTAGATCTTATCTACAGAATAGAAGCATGCAAGTCAAGATCGATGGTACTACCTCATCCCAGCGCCATATCTTGGCCGGAGTACCGTAGGGATCCTTGCTAGCTCCATTGGTATTCTCGATATACATGTCAGACATTCCGCACAACCCAATATCATCCATCACGGCCCTATATGTGGATGATAGAGCATTATTAGCCAGATCTCTCCGGCCACACCTCATTACTAAAAAGCTTCAAGAAAACCTTCTAAAGTTAGAGAAATAGTTCTCCAAATGGAGACTACAAGTGAATCCCAAAAAAGCTCAGCCATTCTCTTCACGAAAAGATCGACATCTCCTGCAGAAGACGTCATTCTACTCAATACTAAAGTTCTTTGGGAGACAGAAACAAAATACATTGGTGTCGTGCTCGACAAAAAATTAACTTTTAACCAACACATCAAGAGTACGTGTGCAAAGGCATCTAAAGTCATCGCCCAGATCTATCCCCTAATTAACAGGAACAGTAAACTAAACATCAGAATCAAATTGCTTTTATACCAGCTAACGATTCATCCCATAGTCACTTATGCTTCTCCAGCCTGGAGCCATACCTACAATACTAACATTCTCAAACTACAACGTGTACAAAACAAGTGCCTGCGAATGATTCTAAACGCCCCATGGTTCATCAGAAACAATCAACTTCATCGAGATACAAATATTCCTTATCTCTTTCCTACAATCTTTAGCAACAAAGTTTTTCCTAAAAACATCCATACATCCCAACGATATTCTGATGTGATGATGAGCCCACAGATTGATTTTAAGTTAATATTTTTGCATATGTTATGGATCTCTACAAGGACTAACGGCATGGAGACTTGTCAGATCTATACATTCTGCTGACCTTAATAGGAGGATGATCCTGTAAGTTAAGATCAGCAGTTATCTCTTCTGGATTAATGTCTTCACAGACGCCACGGAGGACAATTTTTTTTTCTGAACTGAGTGAGAAGGTATGGTACTGAATATCTGATGTCCATTTCCTTTATCAATTTTCTGTAATCTGTCACCGTGGCGGGTTGTATCTTGATACTCTCATCCACATTTTTGGCCAATGTCCAGTTTACAAATTGAGTAATCAATTTGTAAACTGGACATTGTAGATCTTATAGCTGACCATCGGTGTTTTTCTCTTAGTATGATCGGTGGCACCTTTTCTTTGGGAGAAGCAGTGGAGTCCGAAACTGGAGACCGTCTTGTTCCATTTCTTTATCTTTGGGTTGCTCTACGGTTGTTTTGCGCTTCTTGCGTGCCCGGACCTCTTCAAAATCTAAGGGAGAAGAGATTACCGATTTCAACTGCTCCTCCATTTTAGCGGTGTCATTGCCTGTGACACTTGCGGGATGAAACGTATCAAAACGTTTCACCTTTTCCGGCCAGTTATTATTAATCAGCTCACTTAGTCTGATGAATTCACGATATACTTCCTAAATTAACGTCTCATCTATTTGTTTTTTTCATGTCTATCAATGTGAAGAAGCTGAAAAAAAATCGCTTACCGTGCAGTTGTAGCCTGCCCGGCACTTTTGCAAAACTCCGAATTTTTTGGATAAAAGCACTGGCATAAAATGGCGAGATCTTCAGAACTCATCTGCAAGAAGTATCACTTACAAAAGTCATTCCCCGACTCCTCACTACCACCATAAACAAAAATTCAACTTTCAACTTTACTGACTCCAAGGGTGAAGCAAGATGCTTTTCATATTCCCTGCTGTCTGAATGGATACAGTGAAGAAAAACGTTTATGAGCAATATGCTCGCCCTGAGAGGGTAATGGGATTATAGATCGTTTCTTGAAATCAGGATGGCTTTAGGTCTTTTGTGTTTGTACAGATCCGTTTCATCATAGTCAGCAGTTTGTTGCACCGGTAGATTGGGATGTGTAGACGTTTTTAGGAAATACTTTGCTGCAAGAGACTGAACGAAAGAGTATATATAAGGGATGTCGGTGTCCCGATGAAGTCGAACATCTCTGACAAACCACGGGGCATTCAAAATCATACGAACGCACTTGTTTTGCACTCGCTGCAGTTTCAGGATATTAATATCAGCGGTATGGCTCCATGCTGACGAAGCATATGTGATTATAGGACGAATCATCAATTTGTAGAGGAGCAGTTTGATTCTGGTGCGTAATTTACTGTTTCTGTTTATTAGGGGATAGAGCTGGGCGATGGCGTTTGATGCCTTTACACACAAGTCCTTGATGTGATGGTTGAAAGTTAGTCTTTTGTCCAGCAGTACACGAAGGTATATGACTTTTGTTTTCCAAGGAATTTTGGTGTTAAACAGGAAGATGTCCCCTGTAGGAGATACCGTTCTTCTGGAGAAGAGCACGGCCATGCTCATCAAGGGGTTTACTTGTAATCTCCAATTGGAGAACCATTTTTCTAATATTTGTAGGTTTTCTTGGAGTTTTTTGGTGACTAGGTGTGGGGGAAGAGATCTGGTTAGTATCGCTATGTCATCAGCGTAGAGGGCCAAGATAGATGACATTGAATCGTGTGGAATATCTGCCATAAATATCGAGAACAGAATCATGGCCAGTAATGATCCTTGCGGATAAACAAAAATTCATTTGCCTTATAGTCCTTATAAGGACTGGTTTAAAGGGATGAAGCAAGAATGCTTTTCATCCTCCCCGTTATCTGTAGAGGACAGTGTAGGGATAAGGTGTTATTGAGCTATTAAAGCTCTGATTATGGCAGGAGGGTAACAGCAATAGCCGAGCCTCAGTTAGAACTTCATTGGCTACAGCATTGCCATCCATTACCCTCCCAGGGTTTCACCCATCACTCCGAATCAAATTCATTTGCCATACATTAACATTAACATTTCTGACTAGAAGGGTGAAGCAAAATTGCTTTTCATATTCCCCTTTTTCATGTAATGAAAGAACTTTGAATGGAGTGTTAGTGAGCTATATACTCGCCATTTGAGGGCAGTGAAGTTAGTTGTGTTCAGCTGAACTTAAGATAGACTTTGGGCATTTATATTTGTTGATTTCTGCTTCATTATATTCCGAAGCTTCCTTGATTAACAAGTAACGATGGTTACTTGTCTAGGTAAAGAACTTCTCAGCTAGATTTATGAGAAGGAAGATATATAAGGGATATTAACTTCTCTATGGATCTGGGTGTGTCTTATAAACCAAGGAGCATCCACAATCATCCTCAGGAACTTATTCTGTAATCTCTGAATTTGTAGAATGTTTGAATTAGCGGTGTGGCTCCCTGCTGGGGATGCGTAAGTGATAACCGGCCGAATTACCATCTTGTAAATTCTTAATTTTGTTTGCGTGTCCAGTTTACTTTGTCTGTTGATCATAGGTAGAGCTGTGCTAAGACGTTGGATGTCTTTGATGTAATGTAACTAATATGTTTGCTGAATAGGAGTTTACTATAAAGAATCACTCCAAAATATTTAACTACAGTCTGCCATGAAATCTTTACTCCCAATAAATAAATATCCTCCATGGTATGGATTTTCTTTCTAGTAAACAATATAGCTGAGCTTTTCTGGGGGTTAACTTGTATCCTCCAGTCTGCCATCCACTTTTCTAAAGTGTGTATGCTAGTTTGTAGCTTTTAGTTGCCAGTTTTGGGCTCAGTAATCTTGCCATCAATGCAGTATCATCTGCATATAATGCAGTGAATGTTGTTCTTGGGTTCAGAGGGATATCTGCTACATATATAGAAAACAGGAGAGGTGCTAGAAGAGGTCCCTGAGGTACGCCTGCCGAGATCCTGCGTCTGGTCGAAACCGTTTCGCCGACCCTGACCTCCATATATCTGTCTTTCAGGTAAGAATGTATTATTTTTAATAACTTGACTGGAAAGTTAAATTTTATCAGTTTGTAGAGAAGGCCTTGATGCCATACTTTGTCAAACGCCTTCTCTGCGTCGATGAAGATGGCAGCTGTATTGAGATTCCAGTTGAAACCTTTAGTAATGATTCTACCAGCCGGTGCACTTGTTGAGCTGTACTATGGGCCTTACGGAAGCCGAACTGTTCATTAGGCGAAATTCCTAACGTATCTGTTTCTGCTTGGAATCTTGAGACGATCACTTTCTCTTCACCTTTCCGAGGCTGGACAATAGGCTTATGGGTCTGTAGCTTTCAGGAAGGTGAGCATTTTTTCCTGGCTTCTTCAGTGGTATGATTGTGGCTGTTTTTCCATATAGCAGGGAAATGCTGGAATCTAAAGATGGCATTTGTAATGTTGACGAGATGGACTATGGCCTTTCTTGGAAATAGTTTTACTATGCTGTTAGTTATGCCATCCGGTCCTGGAGCTTTTTTATTGTTTAGATGGGAGATGATATTTATCATTTCTGCCGGATTTGTAGGAGTGATATGTTCGGAGTTAACAATGTTCTGTCTTAAGGTTGTCCTAACATGACGATGAATTTTGT
This sequence comes from Typopeltis vanoorti, assembly GCF_054136105.1. NCBI lineage: Eukaryota > Metazoa > Arthropoda > Arachnida > Uropygi > Thelyphonidae > Typopeltis > Typopeltis vanoorti. The sequence goes on along the minus strand of NC_143569.1, from coordinate 93,385,444 downwards.
ACATAAGGTTGATATTTAGATTTGTATAAGATGGATTGCACTGAGATTCTAGATTATCTACTAGTGCTTCGGCTTTCTCTTCATCTTTGTGAACTGTCCCTTTCTTGGTTTGTATAGGGGTATGAGTTGCTTTTTGGTGCGGATTGCTCTTAAGAATTTCCATATAGAATGATCTTCAGTATTGATGTTAGCCAATTTGGTTTCCCCATTGATGGTTTCTGTGTTTTTGAAGAGCTTCTCGGACCTGCCTGTTTAAATTGTTCAATACTGTTTTATCTTGTGGGGCTCTGGTATTGTGGTATCTCTTCCTGGCTCTATTTTTTTGCTCTGATTAGATCCATTATTTCTTCAGGGATACGGTTGGTTGGGTGGAAGACAGTGAATTGTCTGACTTATTCTATTGCTTTCTGAATTTGTATAGTTATTTATAGCTGTGTCAATCTCTTCCTTTTTATTGATATTGGACACCGGACCAATATGATCGGGAAGAACCTTGGATAACTTGTCCCATGGTATGAATGTGTGCAGAGGAGAGAATTGATCTGATGAACCGAGATTAAGCACTATGGGACTGTGGTCAGAAGATAATTCGTTGACTGATTTCAATTTGAATTGGTATCTTATAATTTTAAAGATGACAATGTCCAGCAAATCCGAGCCACCCGAAGGGCTGAAGTGGGTGGGCTCGGTAGGGTCGGCCACAACAACAGAGTTGAGCATTGCATAGTTGAAAAGTGTGTGACGTTTGGTGTTAGTTGATGAGCTCTACCAAGCTGTGTGTTTTGAGTTGAAATCTCCTGCTATTATTATGGGGTCATTTGGACCAGGTATGGAGTCCAGATCTGTCACCTCCTGGTTTACTGTTTTGGGCTTGTCCATTGTATTATGATTCAAATAACTCTTAATATATATGGCTGTGCCTCCACCTCTTGTGCCAATTCTGTCGTTTCTGTACATAGTGTATCCACGAATTTTTGGGTTATTAGCTGGTCCTAGGTGTGTTTCAGCAATCAAGATGATATCAGCACTGAGACGAGTTGAAAATTCTTGAAGTTCCAAAATCATGTTCATCAATCCATTTGCATTCCATGCGATTATCTTAAGAGCTTTTGGTTTGAATATATTACTCATGACAGATGGCTGTTATAATGTTTTGAGTGCCTTGCAGGAATCTCTTGCTAGAAGATGTTGAGGGACATGTCTTGCTGAATTCCTGCAGCATAGTGGCAAGTGAGGCTGTTAAACCGGATGTTATGTTGAAGCTTTCTAGCTCGAGAGATGTAGGAGGCTTAGTTCTTGCAGCCTCAGCATATGTTTTGGTCATGGTTGTTCCTTCCTGTGAGGTAGAAGGCAAGGTTTTTCGGACTGGAGGAAGATTTGTTTGATTGCTTAAAACGTTGTTACGTGGAGGAGCAAGATTGACTTTTCTTGATCCTCGATTTTTGGATTGGAAAGGCATCCCTTATCGTTGGCGGGGTGAGGTCCTCTGCAGTTTGCACAGCATGCTGGAGTTGTGCGTGGTTTGGTGCATGTGATGGTCTGGTGTCCCTCGCCACACTTCAAGCACCTGAAGGCTGTCTTACATAAATTTTGGGCATGTCCAAGCCTTTGGCATCTATGACACTGACCTGCAGATGCTCTTTTCCTAAGAGGCTCAGTTGAAATCTTGAGATCGCATACTACAGTCAGTTCATAGATCTGCTTTTGTGTGTTGTTTATTTCCACCAGCACCAAAGGCATTGGTCTTTTATCTGATCTGAGCATTCTGCTCACTTTAACTGGGGACAGGCCACATTTTCAGGAGTGATACCTTCAGCTATCCCACGTAGAACTACCTTCAGGTTCTTTTCGCTGGGTAAAGTGAAGGTGTGATATGGGATGTTAGCACTGTTCAAAAGTTTGGTCATCTGTCTGTAATCCGAGAGAGTAGTGGGTTGTATTTTAACATCCTCATCTGAGTTTTTAGCCCATGAGAATGAAATTTTTTGTTCTCTGAGGACTGATGAGACAGGGATCCATTTTTACTTATCCCTTAATATGACTGGTGGTATCTTTTCTTTAGGACCATTGAATGCTTCTATCCCTGTTGTTTTGGGTTCTTCCACATTGGTGGAGATTTTCCTCTTCTTTTTGACCAATTGGAACTCTGTATCTGTTTCCAAGGTATGATAACTGCTGTCTTGGGATGTAGCATCTTCCATACTTGGGGAGTGTGCAAAATCTGATTGCGTCATGGTTATGGGCTCTTCACTTATGTCATGAATATTGTCCTCTGTGACTGCTGTGGGGGGGGAGATGTGTCAAAGATCTTGACTTTTCCTGGCCAATTATCACTCAGCAGCTTTCCTAGTCTGAGGAATTTCATGTATACTTCCTCGAATTTAGCCTCAGTCAGAAGTTTTGCCATGACAATAATTTAGAAATGTGTTAAGACACAGATGGAGAAAGAGTAGAGATTGCTCAGGTGTTCCGAGCAGGTAAAGATAATCCTGTGAACTTTTGAGGGTCCACTAGCAAATCCCGTAGACACACTAAGGTGTCTACCATCAATAAGATGTCACGATATAAAATAAAACAATGGCGATACTAGCGGCAATAGGCCTAGCGTATCACCCTTGTAAATTCAATTGACTTACCTGGATAAACCCATATGGAAAATAAAATGTCTGTTTATGGCAGCAAGTAATTAAATACTATTACTAATGAATAAGCATAAATCTCTAAAAATATATCAGTCAAATTCACAATTCACCATCAATAATACACGACACGAAACACTAACACGCGAGCCACCATACTTCATCTCCCCCATTGTATCGAGCCAAAATCATTTGCCATATTTACTATTAACATTACTGACATAATGGGTGAAGCAAAAGCTTTTCATATTCCCGACTATCTTGAGAGAAGCTGTGAGTTGAGAAAGTTTATGAGCTAATTGCTCGCCCTGAGTGGGCTAGGAGATTAATCCTCAGTGTTGGGGTTTAGGATGGCTTTAGGGCTTTTGTGCTTAGAATAGTCCATTGTATCATAATCAGCAGCCAGTTGGATCAGTCTGTTAGGGTGCACAGTTGCTTTTGAGAAGAATTTGATTGCTATAGTCTGCATGAAAGTATAAATATAGGGGACCTCCGTGTCTCGGCGCAGTTGGACAGTTTCGATGAACCATGGGGCGCCCAGGATCATTCTGAGACATTTGTTCTGGATGCGTTGTAATTTGATAATATTCGAGTTTGAAGTATGACTCCAGGCCGGTGAAGCGCAGATGAGTATTGAATGAACCATCAGTTTGTATATGAGAAGTTTGATTCTGGTGCTCAGCTTACTGTTTCTGTTTATTAGCGAGTAGAGCTGGGCTATGGCTTTTGATGTGTTGGCACAAAGATTGCTAATATGTGAACTGAAGGTCAGTTTTCTGTGTAGTATTACACCAAGATATTTGATCTCTGTTTTCCACGGAATTTTATTGAAAAGGAGAATATCTTCTTTAGGAAGCAGTAATCTTCTTGAAAATAGGACGGCTACGCTCTTCAGGGGGTTCTCTAGGAGTCGCCATTTGGCAAAATATTGTTCAATTTGCAGTAGGTTTTCTTGCAGTTTCTTGATGGCAAGGTGAGGCTTTAAAGATCTGGCCAATATCGCTGTGTCATCAGCGTAAAGAGCTTTAATTGAAGATAATGGGTTGTGTGGTATATCATACAAGTATAAGGAGAATAGGATTGGTACTAGTAAGGACCCTTGTGGAACTCCAGCCAAGATGTGTTTTTGTGTCGAGACTACTCCACACAGCCTTACTTGCATGCGTCTATCGTAGAGGTATGCCTTTATAAGTTGAATGATTCCGATTGGTACACCAGATGATATTAGTTTGTATAGCAAATCATAATGCCAAACCTTGTCAAATGCACTGGCTAAGTCAAGGAAAACAGCCCCAGTGCATTGACGCCAGTTAAAACCTGTGATGATGTGTTCTACCAATCTGTGTATTTGTTGCATGGTGCTATGCAATTGTCGGAAGCCAAACTGCTCCTCAGGCAGGATATTTAATCGGAGTACTGAATCTTGAAGCCTAATAAGAATTACCTTCTCAGCAATTTTGCCGAGATTAGAGATGAGGCTGATTGGTCTGTAATTTTGAGGCAAACTAGGATCTTTTCCAGGTTTATGAATTGGTATTATGTACGCCAGTTTCCAGTAGGAAGGGAAATATTTGTAGTGAAGGATGGAGTTCATTAAATTTGTTAGGTGAACAATAGCTTTACGTAGCAGAAGTTTTATAACTTTGTTGGAGATACCATCGGGTCCAGGAGCCTTTTATTCTTGAATTTCTGAATAATAGCATATATTTCAGCAGGTGAGGTGGGTGCAATTTGAGTGGAATGTGTTAGAGCTGAATTGAGCGAATATATGACGTTACGGTGGATCTTGTATATATGACTAATATCAAGGTGGTCGTATGTGGGTTTGCATTGTTTTTCAAGATGATTTGCTATTGCTTCAGCTTTATCAGCATCAGTGTGGATGAGACCTGAATCTGTTTGAAGAGGGGGAAGAGGTTTATTTCTGTTTTTAATCTTTCGGATAAGATTCCATATGGAGTGGTTGTCAGTGGAGATGGAGGTCAGTTTTTCTTCCCAGAGTTGAGTTCTATGTGCTGCGAGGGCATCTCTCACTGCAGAGTTGAACCTGTTCAAGATCCGTTTGTCTTGTGGCACCCTGGTGTTGTGGTATCTTTTTCTAGCCTTATTTTTTTCTCTAATCAGATTTATATCTTCAGGCAAGTGGTTGGATTTGCAGGTAGTTGCAGGGGTAGTAACTGCTGCACAGGCTGCTGTAATCTGTTCTGTTAGATTTTTAACAGCTGTTTCAATTTCCTCTTTTGATTTAAAGACGGGAACAGGACCAATATATTTTGGAAGTACCTTGGAGAGCCTTTCCCAAGGAATAAATGAGTGAAGGGGGAGATATTTTTCAAGATTTCCTAATTTTAACCGTATTGGGTTATGGTCTCATGATAGATCATTAATTGTCATTAAATTGTATTGGAGTATGATGTGCTGCAATATGGCTATGTCCAATACATCAGCCCATCATAACACTTATGGATCAGCAGAACCTATTACATCAAGGTGTTGAAACCAGCATAGTTCTGTAGTATCTGTTCATTTTTGTTAGTGGAATGACTATTCCAGGAAGAATGCTTGGCATTTAAATCACCTGCCACAATGGTAGGCTCTCCGGTATCAAATAAGGCGTTCAAATCCAAGAATAATAATGATTTTTGTGGGGGATGGTATGCTGCAAAGATTTTTAATTTGCCGACAGAACTCGTGAGAATCTCAATGCCTGTGACCTCAAGGGTGGAGGTAGGAGGGATGTTTGTGAGGTGATGAGAGGTTAACTTTTTAATGAAAATTGCAGTGCCTCCGCCTCTGTGGGTTGATCTATCAGTTCTGTACAAATGGTATCCACAAATTTTGGGATTGTCTGAAGGTCTTAGGTGCGTTTCATTTAATAAAATGACATCTGGCTTATTTCTCAAGCCGTTCGCGTTCCACGCAATGATCTCTAGAGATTCTGGTTTTAGTTTGTTACCGTTCATTAGTGAGCGCTGAAATGATGACTTTGGTGTCCTTTAAAAATCTGGTAGTAGAACTTTGTGAAGTATTGGATCTGCTGAAATCTAACAGCATATTTGCCTAGGAAGATGTAATGATTGCTGTCAGATTTGGGTGTGATGCTGACTGTTCCAGGGATGTCTGTTTAGGGCGAGTTACATTCGCATATGTCCTAGACTGCTGATTTTGAGTTGTTCTTTTTGGGGCCTCAGTTTTCAGTAGATGAGCTTCTGAGTCTTTGTTCTGAACTATAGGAGGCTGTGAAGTAGTCACTGATGTAGGTACGCTAAGAGAGGAAGAGTATGTTCCTTCTTCAGATTTTCTATTACGTGGATTATGCAAGCATCCTCTGTAGTTGGCAGTGTGAGAACCGCCACAATTGGCACATTTGGCAGGGGTAGATTTTGGCTTAGTGCAGGTATTTCTTGGGTGACCGACCCCACACTTCAGGCATTTAAATTCAGCCCTACACATTTTCTGGGCATGACCAAACTTTTGACATATATGGCATTGCCCAGTTGAAGCTCTTTTTGTTAACAGTTCTATAGAGATTTTCAATCCACAGATGGTCGTCAGGTCATATATGTGTTTGTAGGTTTGACTGATCTCAATCAACACTATTGGCATTGGAGTCTTGTCTCTCCTAGACATTCTGCTGACCTTTACTGGTGGTAAATCATTCTGGCACAAATCTGCAGTGATTTCTTCTGTGGAAACATCTTCTGGTACATCTCTAATCACTACCTTGAGATTTTTTTCCCGAACCAAGTGAGAATGTATGATACTTAATACCTCTGGTATTTAATTCAGATGTTAACCGACGATAGTCCATCACAGTCTTGGGTTGAATTTTAACACCGTCTGTGACATTCTTTGCATGGTAGTAAGAGATCTGTAAGTTGTTCATTGTAGTCCTTACCGACATCCATTTATTCTTTTCACGCAGAATAATCGGGGGATCTTTTCCCTTGAGGAGGTAGGAAAGTCTGGGATAGGGCCATCTTCTTCCATTTCATCTGAATTTGGAGGTGCAGAAGCTGCAGTTTTGCGCTTTTTCCGTGCGCGAACCTCTTGATAATCAGAGTGGTCTGTAAGGGGAATATCATTAGCAATTGTTGCTGTTTCGCTAGCGCTGTCTTGAAGAAGTTCTAAGAGTTGAGAGTCATCTATACCAACTTCTTTTATTTCATGAACTACCACTTTTCTTGGCCATTTAGTGTGAAGCAAATTGCCAACATGTTTGAATTTTGCCAGGAGCTGCTTAAAGTTAAGTTCTTCCCAAGCCATGTTCTGTAGTGCAGGACATGACTTTTTCTTTCCACGATGATAAGTAGACAGTTTCTAATGAAGTAATGGTGCAATGAAACATGGCGAAACTAATGGCAGTAGGCCTAGCGTATCGCCGTTATTTTGAAAAATTGGTTGACTACCTACACGGATGATTCTGTAGACCAGTTTGAAAACCAAACCAATTGACTACTGTAATACTATTTACTGTTCGTAAATATATACTCGTTAACTTTCTTGGATCACCTTTTACAACAACTATCAAAAACTCGGATCATATATATAAACACCTGGCAACCGCCATCTCTTCAATCATCTCTTCTCCATTCACGACTCTTCATTTGCCATGAAATACTTAACTGTATCTGATATTGAAAATGAAATGGTGTCTTAATTATTTTTAGATAAGAAAAACTTTCTTAAAATTGAACTTAATATTTAAAAAGTTTAATTATTTAGATTTTTCATAGAAAAGTATCTTTTTTTATTTCTTTTTGTGATTTAATGAAAATTCGCTATGAAATGTCAATGAAGGCTATTAGAAATTGTTGCTATTATAAATACATATGATATTATTATACGAGTATAATATTTTTAATGAAGTTAATTATCTATTAAAGAAATTACACGACTGTGGTGTACATTTTGTTACATGTTATTAATATTATTGTAATTATGATTAGGCGGATATTATAATTAGGTGGCGATTTTTGGAATTGTCTGTTAATGTTTAATTACTAATCTTCGATCTTGTGATGACGATATTTAGGCAATAATTCTACGCTAATGAAGTTATTTCCGTGAGTTTCCTCAGGTTTTATAATTATTTTCAATATACCAACTCACGGTATTTCATTTTGAAACAAACTTTAGAATTAATGTTAATAAAATAGCAGAAGTGATAATATTACTATATGTTATGTTTATATTAATACAGTTAAAGTGTAATTTCTGAATTTTTTCATGTAGGTTTATGTTTCAGTTTGCAGTTTATTTTAATTCACAACTTTTACATTTGTAGTTTCTCTTTTTTATCCCTCCCCTTTTTCGTTAGCACTATGGAATGCTGAATTCTTTCATTTAACTTTTTCCAGTGCTAATTTTTTTTTTTAAAAAATCGATTAATAATAATAATAATAACAATATATTATTTCTTGAAATTTTCAGTGAAATAATAACAATATATTATTTCACTGAAATAATATATTGTTATTTCATATATATTGTTAATAAGGACTAATAACAGAATAATAACAAGAAATAATAAATTTCTTGTTATTATTTCTCTGAACTGTTGTTGTTGTAGTCCATTGAAAAGCTTTTAGATATGACTGTGGATCTGTAGAAGTGGTTTGACAATCTGTTGAACTTTGATGGAGTAGAGCTTTTCTCTAGGGTTATTGTCAATTTTGTGTAGAGCAGCAGCAATTGCTCGACAAGAATAAATATGGACAGGTGTTAGTTCAACTCCTGGACAGTTTTTGGATCTTTCATAGCTCCTACTACCGTCTGACTGAATTTTCATGCCTTTAAAATGTTCCGTCCTTAGTCTGGTGATGACTGTGGTCATTTCTCTATTTTCATTAATTTCACTGATTTCGTTCTTCTTCTTGATAGTTTATTTTACCAATCTTATTTTGGCGAATGAGTTAGCATCCGTTAGTGATAGTGGCTGTAATTTTTGAGGTAAGTATCTTGCTTCTTTGGCTAGTCTGTCTGCTCTTTCATTGCCTTCAATATTTACATGGGCTGGTATCCATTGCAATGTGCAGTTCTTATTTTTCAGATTTAAGGTAGGTAGTAGTTCATGAATTTCCTGTGTGAGGTTGTTTTTCCATTTTTTAATGCCTCAAGTGCAGATTTTGAGTCACTGTAGATGGTTATTCCTTTTGTAATGTTTATTACCGGATTTGAGAGATAGAATTTGAAAGTTGTTTGTATGGCTGTAGAAGTCCAACCCCTTGCAGAAGTCCAACCTCACGTGCTAGGCATTTGACCACGTACAAGGCGGAAGTGGGATGAGGTGCCAATACAGTACCATGAAGTTTATTTATTTATTTTTTATTTAAAAATTTTTTTTAAGATTTGGATGGTTACATCAAACCCAGAAAACTTTCTAATATCTTATCAAAGTTTTCTTTTGCCAAATCTGCTACCACTTTTTTATTTATTTTATTTTATTTTTATTTTTATTTTTTATTTTTCACTTGGATTGTTACATCAAACCCCGCAGAGAAACCTGAAAATTGCCTGCTAACGGGGCTCTGGCACACCCAATTCCATGAAGAGCGTCTGTTCTGATGAAGAGCGAACTCTGAACTGTGAATTTAATACAAAAATATTTAATTTCATTGCCATAGAGAATAATTACATATATGCAATTAAAAACTGTGATTAAATTTTCTGCTCAGTTCAAAATGTAGGGTACATTTTTTAAAATATAAATATATATAATTTTTATAAATATAAATAAGTTATTTTCAGTATCAATATGATTAATTGTTATTACATTTTTATTACTACAAAAATGCAGTATACAGATACATTATTTTTTTTTGAAAGAATATATATATATATATATATATATATATATACAATGGCCTTCATCCCCGGAGGCCGGATTGCTACTACCTATGGCAGCAGGCAGTTAAACATGAAGGCAGAGGGTGCTAGGAATCCCCGGGTAACCAGATCATGCTGCCATTGGAAACTAGACCTTGGAACATTAAACCGTAGGACTCTGAGCAGTGAAGTACGTCTAATGAACTAACTGAAGAGCTAAAGTGACTAAAATGGGACATTCTTGGACTGTGCGAAGTCAGACGTAATGGTGAAGAAATTCTTCGATTAAAAATGGAGACATTATATTATAGAGGCCAAGATAAGGAAAGAATCAGTGGAGTTGGATTCTTGATCAACAAAAATCTGAAGAACAACATAATAGAATTTGACAGTGTATCCGAACGAATAGCAAGTATTGTTGTTCAAATCTCAAAAAGATACACTTTTAAGATCGTTCCAAGTCTATGCACCAACAATAAGTCATACTGACGAAGAAATTGAAGCCTTCTATCATGATGTATCCCAACTCTACAATAAAGGAAAACATCATTTCAGAATTGTAATGGGAGACTTTAATGCTAGAATTAGTATTCAACATTCAGATGTAAGCTCAATGGGAAATTTTGGATATGGCATGAGAGATACAGAGGAACAAATCAGCTAACGCCTTTTTGTTCCCGTATATACGGGAGTAGGCGAGGCCATTTAGCCCTATCTAACTTTTGGAGACTGAGTGGGCAGTTCAATCTCCACTGGTACCCAATCAGAGACAGATGGCCCAAGGCTATCACTAATTAAGCGGTACGCAGTGAAGAGAGACGGCTCAAATGTGCCGCCATCTCGTGGTCTCTAACCCTAACACAATATATTTAATGTCTGAAATAATGTGGGTTCTGCGGTCGATTTTCTTGAGTTTACAGGACGAGAAACCCGAGTTTCCGGGAGGAAAAACCTGCTTGCCCGTGCCAGAGATCGACTAACTCGGGAACCGGTCGAAAAAAGGCTTAGAAAAATTTCCTCTAGTCGCCGACTAGACTCGAAACCAAGACTTCCCTCGTGCGACCTAGCGCGGTGGTGTGCAAACGCCACATCCACTGAGCTACACAACAAGGTTAATAGAATTTTAAGAAAAAGAAAACCTATATATCATAAATACCTTTTTCAAGAAAAAACCACATAGAAAGTGGATATGGAAAAGTTCAAATGGAAAAACTAGTGAAATTGACTTTATCCTCAGCAATAAGAAAAACTCTTTCAAGACTGCTCTGTTATAAACACCTTCAACGTTGGAAGTGACAATCGTATGGTACGCAGTAAAATCCAAATAAACTGCGGAGAAGAAAGAAGAAAATGTTTCGAAGGTCAAAGCAAAACATAGATATACGCAAACTCAGCATTAAAACCAACACGAACTGAACAATAGATTTAAACATCTTATTATAGATGACAATGCTGATCTATCAGAAAGTAATGATATTATTATCAAAAACCTTTTACAATGCTCACTTGAAATAGCTGGTACCACAGAACAGAAACAAGACAAAATCTCTGAAGAATCAAAGCAGCTTATGAAGAAACGAAGAAAAATGAAACAATCAGTTAACCTACAGAATAAAATTGAATACATTTAATTGTGTAAAACAATCATAAAACGCATCACAGTAGAAATAGAATTGAAGAATTCTACTCAATATTATATCAGGATGATGAATTAAATGAAGACAACTATAACACAGCTGAAGTACCACAGAGTCTACCAGAAGAAGTTATGTAGAGCATCCAAAGCTTCCAAAATAGGAAAGCTGCCAGGTGAGGATAGAGTTATAGCTGAACTTTTAAAAACAGGTGGAGAAATAATCTATTTACTTTATGCCTGAAGAGAAATGATGTATCAACAATATGGAAGAAGGCTACCATAATTCTGGACCTAACATAGGCTTTGTAACTCTGGACCTAGCACAACCAAAGGAACAGGCAGGCTTTCGAAGGGGCTTTAGTAAAATGGACTATATTCAAGTTGTACAGCAGATTATTGAACGGTGCAATGAATATCAATTATTATTATTATTATTATTATTATTATTATTATTATTATTATTATTATTATTATTATTATTATTATTATTATTATTATTATTATTCTATTCTTCACATAGAATAATAATAATAATTATTATTATTATTATTCTATTCTTCACATATTATTATTATTATTATTATTATTATTATTATTATTATTATTATTATTATTATTATTATTATAATGCTGGACAATATACACAGAACTACTGCCACAGAAACAATAAAACACAGCTTTGCCTGCGACGCCAAATCCCTCAAACAGTTGCAAACAACTTTAATCAGCACTTCGTGAACTCTGTCCAAAAGCTACAAGAAACAACCTTTCCTCACACATACGAACATTCTCCACTAGGTCCACGAGCAACCCAGTCGATGTGGTTCCCCACAGTAACAAAAGAAGAACTATCACTGGCAATTCAACAAATTAATCCTAACAAAGGACCGGGGATAGACGGAATCAGACCAAAAGACATCAAGAAACACTCAACCGACCTACTTCCAGTTATACAAAAACTGTTAAATAAAATCTTCGAAACGGGACACATACCTGAAACACTGAAGACTGCATTAATCACACCCATACACAAACAGGGAAAAAGAAACATAATAAGTAATTACAGACCTATCGCCACGCTGCCTGTAATCAACCAAATCATGGAGCGCATTGTACATCAGAAACTCTCCACATACGTTGAAAAATTTCAAATCATACCCAAAACACAATATGGCTTTCAAAAAAATAAAGGAACAGCAACACTCCTGGAAGATTTCACAGATCTAATAAACGCTGCATTGGATAAAAACAGAATAACATTAGTGGTATTCATCGACCTAACAAAAGCATTTGACACACTAACACATAAAACCTTGTTAACGAAACTTACCCAAATCGGAATTGGAGGTCGTCTACTCCAGTGGTTTAAAGCATACACGAAAAACAGAAAGCACATCACACGTATAGGATCAGTACACAGCAAAGAGGTACATGTAACCTGTGGAGTACCGCAAGGAGCTGTCCTATCTCCTATTCTATTTAACATATACACACACGACATAAGCCAACTCCCCCTAAAAAGTAAAAAATCTTCCAGTATGCAGACGACACTGCCATAGTATCCATTCACAACACTGCAAAAATCGCTTACAAAAATATGCAACACGACATCAATCAAATCACTAACTGGTTAACCGAAAACGGCATATATATAAACCCTGGAAAAACAAAGCTAATGATATTCAAAAACCCCAAAACCCTGCCCATAGAAACTAAATATCTCACTATCAAACATTCATCCTCCTATACACAAAGTGCAGAACCTAAAATCACAACCATCACACAGGTGAAAACAACACGCTACCTTGGACTTCACTTCGATGCAGATCAAAGTTGGAATAGCCATACAAACTACCTACATACCAAGCTTAGGATAATAGCAAGCAAACTATACAGATTAAAAGACATTGCCCCAACCCACATAAAAATACTAATCTATAAAGCATTATGTGAAAACATTTTAAGATATGCAATCACATCATACGCATTCTGTGCAGACTACAGATTTAACAGGCTACAATGGTTGCAAGATAAAATGATAAAACTGATATTCTGGGAACAATCCACTCTTATGCAGGAAGCATGGACAAAACACAAAATATTTAAGGTGAAACACTTACGCCACTACACAGTCATGTTAAAACACTACTACAGCCCAACATATAGAGTAACCAGAACAACATATCAAATAACAAGACCACAGTCAACAAACTACATAACATATAAGTACAACAATCACCACGGCAAAGCCACCCGAAACTTCTACGTACCTGACATGATAAACAAACTGCCGTTCGACAACAGAAACCTAGGAACATACAGAGAGCTGAAACAGGCACTACATAAATATTATAGCGAGAATGAAAATTAGAGCAATTCCTGTTTCTCTCTCCCCCACCACACACACACACACCTACGACAACCCCCCCTCTCAAAAAACTATCACTACAAGAACACAAAGAAACAAACACACCATGTCTAAATCCAACCCTATTTGCACAAAAAAAAAAAAAAAAAAAGTTAAACTGTAATAGCAGTCGAAGTCTTTCAAGCACGTACCAACAAACAGTAAAATCAACACCTGGCTTGTGACCACTATAGGAACACAACCATGAAACCACCACCCTCTGTCATCTATTATCTTCCTCAGATAAGCTCTGCTAAGTTTCGAGGAAGAAAATTACTAACTTGCAAGTATCTGTTATACACACTTGTAATGCGTTATAAATATTATATATGTATAATTACTACAGCAACTATGTATGCAATTCATCTGAGACATAAAAAAAAAAAAAAAATTCTGTATAATCCTTATTGCAAATACTGTAAATATTATTATTGTATGTAACTTATACTGAGACATAATAAAATGTAAAAAAAAAAAAAAAAATTATTATTATTATTATTGAATTGTGTGTGTTGCATTACTGCATTGTATCATGAATTGTGTGCACATTGGTGCCAATCCATATTTAGCTAGTTTAAAAAAAATGTATATTCATATTTATAAAATGTACTCTGCATTTTGTATATCGAATTTTCGTACTGTACAGAAAAGATAATATGTTTTTCATTATGTGTGTGCAGATACTCTGTGTGATAGTAAACATTATCATTTTCATTGTAAAAAGAAATAAGTCGTTTATAAAAATAAAAAATAAAAAAAATTATTATTATTATTATTATATTCTAAATTCAAAAATTCTGTATAAACCTTATTGTAAATATTGTAAATATTATTATTGTATGTAATTTATACTGAGACATAAAAAAAAAATATTAAAAAAATATAAAAATTATTATTATTATTATTATTCACAGGTGGTTTACAAAAAAAAAAAAAAAAAAAAAAAAAAAATCAGCTAACGCCTTTTTATTCCCGTATATACGGGAGTAGGCGAGGCCATTTAGCCCTATCTAACTTTTGGAGACTGAGTGGGCAGTTCAATCTCCACTGGTACCCAATCAGAGACAGATGGCCCAAGGCTATCACTAATTAAGTGGTACGCAGTGAAGAGAGACGGCTCAAATGTGCCGCCATCTCGTGGTGTCTAACCCTAACACAATATATTTAATGTCTGAAATAATGTGGGTTCTACGGTCGATTTTCTTGAGTTTACAGGACGAAAAACCCGAGTTTCCGGTAGGAAAAACCTGCTTGCCCGTGCCAGAGATCGACTAACTCGGGGACCGGTCGAAAAAAGGCTTAGAAAAATTTCCTCTAGTCGCCGACTAGACTCGAAACCAAGACTTCCTTCGTGCGGCCTAGCGCGGTGGTGTGCAAACGCCACATCCACTGAGCTACACAGGCTCACCGGTGGTTTACAAACTACCTCCAAAATAGAAAGCATATCACACGTATCGGGTCAAACTGAAGCAGAGAGCTACCAGTAACCTGTGGAGTACCACAGGGAGCTGTACTCCCCCTAACTCTATTCAACATTTACACGCACGATATTAATAAGCAACCACTCAAAGGTAAGATATTCCAATACGCAGACGATACAGCAATAATATCCATCCATAATAACGCAAGCATAGCCCAAACAAATATGCAACATGACATAAATCTGATCATAGACTGGATCACGAAAAACTCAATACACCTAAGCTCAGAAAAGACAAAATTAATGATATTCAGAAATCCACTGACTTGACCAGTTGATAACAAATATATAACCATCCAACATTCACTTTCCAACATAAAAAACACAGAGAACAGCAAAACCACTACAATCACTCAGATTGAAACAATACGATACCTTGGAATTTACTTCGATGCAGATATGAACAGGAATAGCCACATAAACCATCTACACAACAAACTCCGAACAATAAGTGGCAAACTCTACAGGTTAAAAGACGTAGTTCCCATACGCCTAAAAACACTAATATACAAAGCACTATGCCAAAATATACTAAGATACGCTATAACAACGTATGCTTTCTGTGCACCCTACAAATTAAATAGATTAATGTCGCTACAGTACAAAATGATAAAACTGATCATTTGGGAACAAAGAGAAAATAACGACCGTATAAACATTGCAATGTCAGAACACCAAAATACTGATAGCAAAACATTTATGTCACTATGCAGCTTTGCTAAAACATTATTTCGATGCTAACTACAGGAAAGTCAGAAATACATACCGTATAACAAGACCTCAGACTACTAATTATATCACATATAAATACACTACGGAAAGGCCACGCGAAACTTCTACATCCCAGACATGATAAACAAATTACCTTTTGAATACAGAACCCTTACAAACTACAATACCCTGAAAAGAGCTCTAAGGACACACTATGAACAAGAAACACGCACCCAAAATACTATACAAACTTAATGAAACACAATATATTCGTTCAGGCTTCTGGTTCAGCGACGCATCAATACATTTCAAGTTATTGTGTGTGTGTGTGTGTGTGTGTGTGTGTGTGTGTGTGTGTGTGTGTGTGTGTGTGTGTGTGTGTGTGTGTGTGTGTGTGTGTGTGTGTGTGTGTGTGTGTGTGTGTGTGTGTGTGTGTGTGTGTGTGTGTGTGTGTGTGTGTGTGTGTGCGTGTGCGTGTGCGTGCGTGCGTGCGTGCGTGCGTGCGCGCGCGCGCGCAAATTTCTCAATCATAGATTTCGTAGCTTCCCAACACAGCAAAAAAAAAAAAATAATAAATAATAACCAATTGGTGTAATCCTCAGATAAGCTTACATATAAGCTTCGAGGATGAAAGCAGAGAAATTAGTTCTCATCCAAGATGTATCATATGTAACCAAGTGCATGTAATGTACGTATCACATGAAAACCAAAGTAAGTAATGTATGTATTATATGTAAACAAATGTATGTAATGTAAGTATCATATGTAAACAAATGTAAGTATTGTATCATATGTAATCAAATGTATATAATGTATGTAATAACTGTAACAAAAGTATGCAATACAGAGCGATTATATCCATTGATATTGTATATATAGAGTGTAAAATTGCAAAGAAATATCTGTAATAATCATCATTATGAATATTATAATAATATATGTTGTAAACAGTTATTGTTATTATTATTATTTTAAAAAAAACTTTATGTACGAGAAAGTATTTGTTATGCATAATTATCTTCATATAATGTATATAATTTATCTGAGAAAAAAAAATATTACGGGCAACTCCAAGGAGTCCTTAGACTCATCGAGGGAGGCCCTAACATCACAAGAACAACTATTCGACATTCACATAGTATCTATCATACCTCGCCTTGAACTCATTCACAGTCATGGCACCCACAACGGACTCTGTCAGTTTATTCCACTCATTCACCACTCTTCAAGTACAAATCCTGGCTCTAACACCCTTGCTGACCACACTCTTTCCCAGCTTCCATATATGTCCCCTAGTCCTCCCACCACCAGTCCTATTCTCAAAAATATCTTCTGAATTAATCTTATAGAAACCCTTCAGTGATTCAAAGGTCTCAATCATATCACCCCTTTTTCACCTATCAACCAATTTCAGCAGCCCACAAATCTTCAACCTGTTCTCATAAGGTTCATTCCATAGACCTGTATCATCTTGGTCACTCGTCTCTGGATCCTCTCCACCTCCTCCCCATCAAGAAGAAACTCTAGCGCCCAAATCTGGGCACAGTAGTCAAGATGGGGTCTTATCAAGGCTCGATACAGAGGAACCTGTTTTTCTCTTGTTAAAGTATTTTTCAGCTGATATTGATGAGCTGATTTAGCCACTTTTGCGATGTGCCCCCCTAAACTTCAACTCCGTCTCCACCAACACACCCAACTCCTTGGCCTCATCAATATCCTGGAGTACAGTTCCACCAATGTGATATACTGCTGCTAATCTTTTCACCCCAAAATGCATAACCTTACACTTTGCCACGTTAAATTGACATCCATTCTCTTTAGCCCAGTCCTCCAAACTATCCATCTATTTTAGTTGTAAGTATAGTTGTTGAAAACTAATTATTAATTAAGTAATAAAATTATTAAATTAACATAAATAGAAGAAACGTCGAAAAATAAAATTGTGTCTCACTTGAAAAGTGCCGCCCGGAGCGAACCTCCCCCTCCGCAACAATCCGCAATCATCCAAATATCCAAACTATGTCTTGGTTTTATTGACTGTGGAAAGCCTTTGATTCACTTAAAACTTGTGCAATACTTAAAGCATTGGAAGAGCCCTACATCAGAACCATCAAATCAGCATACAGCAATGCCACAGCAGCAATTCATCTCACGTGAAAAGTGCCGCCTCGGGCGGCACTTTTCACGTGAGACACAATTTTATTTTTCGACGATTCTTCTATTTATGTTAACTTAATAATTTTATTACTTAAGTAATAATTAGTTTTCAACAACCATACTTACAACTAAAATAAACATAAACATAGTGTTTTAATTTCTTTCCCTGCGTCGTTTTGACTTTTTGTAATATTGGTGTGTATTGAGAGGGGCAGCAAACTCAAGGATCGCCCCGGGCGGCAAAAGCTCTAGCTACACCCCTGACTGTGGGAGTACAGAGAGGTATAAGACAGGGTGACACAATATCCCCAAAATTATTCACAGCGTACCTAGAAGAAATATTGAAACTTCTTGATTGGGAAGGGAAAGGTCTGCAGATAAATGGAACATATTTAAGCCATTTACGCTTTGCAGATGACATTGTTATCTTTACTTCAACTGCACATGAATTACAGACTCGTATCCATGAGCTTCAAATTGCTGGCAGAACAGCAGGCCTGAAGATAAACCTAAAGAAGACCTAAGTTATGTTCAATAGCTATGTCCAACCAGAAATAATAAAAATCAATAATGAGGAAATTAAACAAGTAGATCATTACATATACTTAGGACAACAGATATCAATGGAACAAAATATCATGGATGAAATTAAAAGGCGCACGATGCTCGGGTGGAAAGCATGTGGAAAATTACATTCAATATTCAAAAGCCAACTACCATTATGCCTGAAGAGAAAAGTTTTTAACCAGTGTATTCTTCCTATACTGACATATGGCTGTGATACACGGACACTGAATGCAAAGGAAATTCAAAAGTTAAAAACAACACAATTTAGTATAGAAATAAGTATGCTTAGTATCACAAGATTGGATCACAAAAGGAATACTTGGATAAGAAATCAAACCAAAGTCTCTGACATCATAGGAAGAATGAAATATCTGAAGTGGCAATGGGCTGGGCATATTGCTCGAAGACAAGATCAGCGATGGACAAAAGCACTGGATTGGATTCCACGAGAGGAAAAACAACCACGACGCCGACCTAAATCACGGTGGATTGATGATATCATCAGATTTGCAGGAGTGACATGGAATAGGAGAGCAATGGACAGAGAGTTTTGAAGTAATCTTGGAAAGGCCTTCATCCAGCAATGGATCGACAATGGCTGATGATGATCATGGTGATATATATATATATGTGTGTGTGTGTGTTAAAGATACCAAGCAATTTTATAAGCTAGGTTTTTTTATCCTTTTTCCCAAGTAAGCAAACAGACAAGTAAGTCAAGTTTGCGGCTGCACGTAGTGCAACACTAGGCAACTCGTGGTAAAGGTGGAGCAAGATCTGATCACTTTCCTTAGAATTTTCCCCTAATACAAAGCACATTTCCTTGCCGAAATGTATCATGCTATGCATTAAGGTAATGGTCACTACCTTAATGCATAGCATGATACATCTATATATTCAATAATTTTAATGACACACACACACACACGTGTGTGTGTGTGTGCTGAAAGTTTTTTTTTTCACCTTGGTTCTATTATACATTAAATATGATAAGAAATTATGTACTTGGTTTTAATCTTTTCCCCGAAGGAAGCAAAACAGTTTCGTACATGAAATATCTTCACGTCTGAGATATTTGTATATAGAGACTAATGACTTCACGCCACTTGCCTTAGTATGTATCCCATAATGCAAAGCACACACCCTTTCGTACGTGTAAAATGCCGTGTATAATGGGAAGGGCCACTACCCAAATCGGTTTCGATTTTTATTGAGGTCTCATCAGGTGGGAGCCAGACCGGGAAAAGATACCAAGGTTGGAGTAATGCAGAAGTCATATATATATATCTCATATACAAGTAGCCAAACGGTGCTAGAACTTATGATTAGGAAATATATAATTGCAACGCTTTCACAGTTTGCATTGGAAACTGCATTATCTTCAACGTATTAGGATTTCATGATGCATTTACTTAAATTGTGACTAATCAGGATGAAATTATGTTGGAGAAAAACAATTTTCAAAGTCTCGATCATTTTACACAAGTTCATTTTTCGTAAAAATCTCAATATTTTGAATTATCACACGTGCCATTTATATTTACATATCTACATCTCTATCTACGGTACCATTCGATATGACTTACGTTGATTATTACGTAATCAATATAATTCCTTGTGTAATTTCAAAAACTAGTCTAACCGATGATATATTTGTACCAGTAACTAGTCGCAAGTATTCCTAACAACAACCACTTAAAAGTACAGTAATCCCTAGATTAATGCTTACCCGATTAGTGCGTTTTCGATTAGAGCGTCATTTTTTTTTCGATACCCAAATTCGATTAGTGCGCCTCTAAAATCCGATTAGTGCGCCCATATGCATCTTAAAAATAAATCTTTCAGATTTTAAAAATTTTCTATCTATACATTTTTATGGCTAACCATTTTAAAAAATCACTCACCAGAATGAAATAATTTAGTTACCGATTTGAAATATTTTACAAAGTTATTTTTAATGGCATACTACATTACTTTCATGTACACCAAGCATACTATGTTCCAAATTTTTACCGCCGAAATATATGTCGTCTGCTACAATGTAGTAGCAGACGACATTTAGCACGAAATTTAGTACGCCCACAGATGCGAGACCACTCCACACTTCTCTGCATGATAGAAGAAGGCGAATCCATTCTGATAATAGGGTAATCAATCCATCTTCTGGGATGAGTTGTTTATTATTACACGTCAGAAAATTAACTTCTCTTTTATGATCGTTGTAGTTTTTAAAGTGGTAACTATTTTGCTTGCATAACAGTTGGGAAATTTTATTTATAAAGCACTTGATTTCGCTTGTTGGTGACCAATTCATATGTCCTTCATTTCTTTCTCCCCTTCAATGATAACGTCCAAGAGTTAATTAAATCTCATTCTGAAGAATTGAGTGATTCCGACCTGCTAAATTTAGATGCACAGCGGGAAGATCCCGAAGAATATGAAAAATATTTAACCAGTCAGCCAAAAGAGATTTCACAGAAACAATTTGAAAATATTTTTCGTATAATCGAAGTTTTTAAGCAGCAATGCTTAGAGGCTGACCCTGATGAAGAGAGAAACAGTAAAATTTGCAGATGAGGCAATAGGGCCATACCGTCAGTTCTATGAAAAAAAGAAACAAAATGCCCGCCAAACTACGTTAGCTCAATTCTTTGTTAAGAAGTAGAATAATAAATTTATATTCTGAATATGTTTTATTGTCTTTCAGCTTCATGGTTTTCCTTTAACTAGGCCCTGAGACATACCTTAATTCTTTTATAAAAAAAATTAAGTTTCAATAAAGAAATTTGAGGAACGAATTATACATTTTCCCATAGGTTATTATATTCGATTAGTGCGTTTTCGATTAATGCGCCTGTTTTAAAGAACGCATTAGGCGCAGTAATCGAGGGATTGCTGTGTATGGGAGGTTGCAACATGCGTTAGATAATTTTAATAAACGAAACACGTTTTGCAGTTAGAAAGATGTAAAGTTTTTTTCAAGTCCTATTCACTCATTATTCTGAGATTTAGAAATCGTCGGAACCCTGATGTGTATCGACTTGTAAAAGGAGGTTATTAGCTGTTAATTGGAGCAAAAGTAGATAGTTAAGCATTAAAAAAAAAAAAAAAAACGCAGCCAGTAAAGCATCTCTGAATAATGTTGACTTCTCTTTTAATGAGAATTGATAGCAAATAAAAGAGATAAAAGGAGTACTCTTTTCCCCACCACCTCAGAGGTAGAGTACCAGGCGCGCTTTTTTTAACGTGGTATCCCCAATAGGCCTAATCCACGTTGGTAGTAGAAGTAGTGGATAAATTTATTTTGTGTCAAAAGAGGCGAATATCATATTTCACATCAAGAAGAAAAAATTCTATTATTAATATAAATACTGATTAACAGTGGACCAAAGACTGATCCCTGGGGAACATTACCTTAAATCGTAGAGACTCATTCCTCCTACACCTCTTTTTGATATGTCACACAGCCATTCTCTTATCCAAAATGGTAGTTTTTATTCCAGTGCCATATCATCTACTTATGCAACATCCATCAATGCTTAATCCTGTCAAAACTTTTGATAACGTCCAAAATTCTCAGGGTGTAACCATTCGCCTTGTCTAACTCAACCGTGACATTGTTATATAATGTGAGAAAATTACGAGCACAAAATTTCTGTCAACCTGTTTCTGTGTGATCTGAGACCAAATTTTCCAAATCTTTCACCAGCCCTCCAGAGACACTGATGTCGACGATTAGACACACCAGGCTTTGTACCAACCTTGTGCATTATTATTATTATTATTATTATTATTATTATTATTATTATTATTATTATTATTATTATTATTATGTGACACCTATAAGGAGTCCAAGGACTCATCGCGGGAGGGCGCTGTATTCTACTGTACTACATACATCTCATCGTCTTCCCTTCTACTTAATTCTTCAACTACATACAACGACACCACTACTACACTATTAACGCTACATACACTCCATCACCACCACCACAACAACAGTGTCTGTATGTTTTTTGTTGTTGTTTTTCTGTTAATTGCGCGTGTTTCCGTGGCCGATTTTCTTGTACGAGCGATGAAAAATCCAAGTTTCTGAGCACTTCGATTATACTGTGCATGTTCATTAAACAGAAACGCCAATGCTGTGGAGTATGCGCGCCTGCGTTTATATAATTCTAAATAGCCATCAAAGTATAGAAATTCCTTGTAATCAGGTGATATTATCAGGTTTGTAAAATAGCCTACAAAGAGCAATATTTATGTCAAACGTTATAGTAAAATAAACACCACTAAGAAATAGAATAGCCATTACCATTGGTAATGAAACGATAGTCTTAATGAAAATTCAGTTCTTACTTCAGATATGAAAGATTATATGAGAGTGAACATAATATAGAAAAGAAATTTGAATCTTAAGGCTTGATAAACAGGATTGTTAATCAAAATGTAGTACAAACGAAATCATATTTTAATCATGGTTTCGCAGTGTCATATTATAATAAAGAATAGAACATACTCAAAGAACACGTGAAATAATATATTTTGGAGAAATTAAATTTACAACTCCAAAATATATCGCAGTTAACTGAATTTTTTTTGAAAAACAGGATCCACTTTACAGCTAAAATAATAATAATAATAATAATAATAATAATAATAATAATAATAATAAATAAAAAATAATAATAATAAGTTATTTCCGATACAGAAAATAATTTGCAAAAATGAATTTGGATATCGTATCTAAAATATCGCTACAAACTTATAAAAAATATTCATTAATCACAACCTATTATTCTTTAATAGAAATTCAGATGAAAACTTAATATTAGAAGTTATTAAACAAAGTCTACTCTCCTATATTCATCGTCTATTCTTAAGAGATACAAGTTATATTCATAGTATTACTGTTGCACTGTTAAAGAAGAATCGCATTGTACTACGATCGTCATCATAAGCATGAAAAAAATTTCAATGTAGATTCAAAATGGACCAATAAATGTTAAGTTTCTCAGGCAGCACCCATTTTCATTATTCCTCTATAGAAATCTCCTCCCTCAAAAATAGATTGAGATCTTTGAGGAAGAATATTTAATATGGGTTAAGATCTTTGATACGTATCTAACATTTATCGAAGTTAGATTGAAGACTTTTTTTTTTTTTTTTTTTTTAATCGATTGTATACGAACTCGCTCTCCAGCTGCAGGGTGGACGCCAGCAGAATGTAATGAATTGTACAGATCTAAAGAGCTGGCGTTATTTCACCAACTCATATCTAGTACGCTATCGTTGGGATTCATAAGGAATAGAAATCTTTTTTGTATCCAAGTTGTTCAAGTCTTTGATGTCTTTCTGACAGAAGGTCACAAGAGACATGCAACACATTGTTCTGGGTAAAGAAGAAAGTGGTTTGTCTTGGTGTCTTTTTTTCAGGGGTTAGATGCATCGGAATTATTGTATTAGGAAACCCCCGCGTGTTTTTTTAGCGATCATAGCAACGCTATTTCTTATTGTAGCATCTACAAAACCCATCTTATCACCATGCCACGGACTGGTCTACTTAAAAGACACCAATGAACGCCATGGCATGTTTCATTTAAATATTTTCTCCACGATGATGTTGCCTTTATATTCCTTTCTTCAAAATAACCATTGGCATCTCTGATTACTGAAGAATTCAAATCACTTTATATTGATATTATGTCATTGGATGTGGATTATATGTAAGGTATATCGAGAAAAGGAAATGCCAAAATAACATTTAAATAAAACAGAATTTTTGCTAACTGGTGAACCTCATTGTTATGTTACGTTTGATTAAAATGCGTACTAATAAGAAATATTTGGCAAACTTTAATATACAACAAGAAGAAGAAAGATTAATGAAGAAATTCGAAACACAATCACAGTTGTAGTCCAATGTAATAAATTTGCATGATTTAGAGTTAACACGTCAATATACTTTCTAAATCAGTGCTTCCCAAACTTCTGGATGTCAGGGCCCCCTTTGGAAAAATTAAAAATATTTCACGGCTTCCTCGAAAAAAAATCTTAATATAGACATATATTATTATATTATTTATTGTATTTTTATTCAATACAAAACATACACAGCGAATATTGCAAAAATCAAATGCAAATATTATATTTTTAGCATCTTACATACGTATTTGACATGGCACATTATTTCATATTTTTAGCAGAGTTTTTTCTCCCGGAAACTCGGGTTTTTCATCCCGCATACATACAAATCGGCCCTTCAGAACACACGCAATTTACAGACAAAAATTACTAGTTGTGGTGGTGTTGGAGGTGGGCGGTAGATGGCGTTGATTCGTAGTAGAGGTAAGGTGTAGAGACAGTTGAAGATGTCCTCCCGCGATGAGTCTTCGGACTCATTGGAGGTATCAGGAATAATAATAATAATAATAATAATAATAATATAGATAGATTGTTATTGTACATTTGCAGTACAAGCACATGAAACATAAAACGATTAGTAATAAAGAAAGAATTAAAAACATAAAAGAAGTTTAATAACAATTTAATGTGATGGATGTGTTTCATTACTGTTACACCAGTATCAGGTGAAATATTTGAAACTGCAATTCTTAGATTTCTGCTTTGAAATGAAACTTATATGAATCAGCATATATTTACTAATATTCATTAAGCGCCCAAATAAGCAGGAAGCAAAATTTGTGAACCCACACCAATGCGTGATTTTTTTCCATTAAAATATAAAAAATAACAAAAAAGAAATAATAAATAATAATAATTAAATACGTTTCTTTTAAGATAAAAAAAATCTATTTAGTCTTAAAAGATTTTAAATTTGTTTTCATTATTTCACCCCTCTCGGAAAAACCTACTGCCCCGAGGGGGCCGCGGCCCATAGTTTGGGAAGCGCTGTTCTAAATATTACAATCTTGTATGCCTATATTGTATGAAAAATATTGTAGACAATTTTTTTCGTTCCATTTGGAGAAATCATTTAAAAAATCGAATTAATTTTGAATATGGGTTGTCCATTGCTCGAAAGTGTTATTCTTGTAACAGATTTTCATTTTTTTAATCAGCAGCAACGACAACAACAACAACAACAATAATAATAATAACCCCCCGAAGGAACACGGCTTTGTCATGGCGGTGGGGCTTGCTTGCTTCAGTGATGTTCAGAACTATTCTGGCGGTAGTATAGCTCCCAGCAGGGCCACCTTATCAGGCAGGTCTCAACTGAGGAGCCAGACTAACAGTGTTCCATCCCCCATCTTAATGGTGAAAAGTAAGAAAAGATCCATACCGGATCAGTACGCCCGGGTCATAAAGGACTGCGTCAGATGTTGGGAATCCTGGGCAGCAGGCGACAAGTGGGCTACAGGATCCAACTCTTCTTGCTGGGCAATCAGGGGAGAAAGCTGAAAAGCGACTGGAAGAAACTAAACGTAAAAAATGAACTGTAGAAGAAAACAGAGAAGTTATGAAATGTTTTTACAGATCAACACCATAAAAACGAGGTTTTAGAAAGCGTATGCATTAAATTTGGAAACAAAAATTCCCAGAGTCTGCAATAACAACAAAGACTTATGAACCAAAAGAATTTCATTTTTCGTAACAAAATATTTACTGAACTTGAGCAGCAAGATTTATGTAATAAATCAATAACTCCACTAACAGGCAAATCATCAGTAGGTAGCTATATCAAACTTTGGAATTAAATTCCGTAAGCATAAAGCTGACGACATACCTCAGAATGTGTAACATTCTGAGGTATGTTGTCAGCTCCATACATATGAGCTCCATAAAAGACTGTATAAGACTACCGCCATTAAAAGCTTTGCATAAATCTAAGCAAAAACATAAAAGCTAGACAGAATAAAGCTAGATTGCTCCCTTGAAGCTATGATCATCAAACAAAAATTGTCATACTTCGGACATATCATGCGAGATAATCACAGTCTGGAGAAGGTGATGATGCTTGCTAAAGTTGATGGAAGCAGGAGAAGAGGAAGACCAAGAATTAGATGGGTGGATGGAGTTAAAGAAGCAACTGGAGTGCGCTTGGAAATTCTGAACATAACAACAACAAAAAAGCTAAAACAGCTCCTCTTAGATGCAAATGCTGTGATTAAAACCATCACAACCAACAGCATAAAGGAAACAAATCAGCTTCTATACAGCACAGCCTATATCATTACAATGAATCTTGGTTGCAAACCGCAAGAGCAAAAGCCGGGGATGAAACAATCTGCACCATGGAAAATCCGGTTGGAACGAAAAGTCAAAAAAGTTCGAGCTGATTTGAGCAACTTAAAGAATTTTAAAGGAAGGCTAAAAAATAATAACATCAAAAACAAACTGATTAACACATATAATTTGGCCAACAAAACAACTGCTGAAGTTACTGAAAAGCTAAAAAACAAAGAATTATAGTGACTGCACAGAAAATTAAAAGATATGAAGTAAGAATAAACCAATATATGCAAAATATGCAATTTTGACACCAACCTCACTTCTTTCAGTCTCTCCAGAGAAATACAAATGCAAACAATCATTCACCAGAAAAAGAACCACTCAATTTTTGAAAAACAATCTGGGATAATCCTATTGAACACAATAAAGATGTCTTATGGATTAAGGAAATAGAATCAGAAATGAAACCAAAAACAAATGCAAAATGGCATTATCACTAGAGAAATGGCCAGTGCTCAAGCTAGTAAATTAAAAAACTGGAGTGCACCTTGCAAAGACGAACTACATGCATTTTGGTTAAAACATCTAACCAGTCTACATGATCGAATGGCAGAACAATTTAATTATTTGTTGCAGTCAGATTCAGTGGAAGACGGGAGGATATCTGGATGCACTTTTCTTTTCATGAAAGATAAGGATAAGGGTGCAGACCCAAGTAACTGTCGCCCAATAACATGCCTACCAACTATGCTTAAGCTGCTCACTGCTATCATAGCAAATTCAATGTATCACTGCTTATCAGATAATCAGATTTATCTGATTGAACAAAAGGGCAATTTTCAAAAATCCAGAGGAACAAAAGACCAGATCTTTATTAATAAAATAATTCTCAGAAATTCAAAAAGACGAAAAACTAACTTAAACATGGCATGGATAGACTATAAAAAAGCATTCGATTCCCTCCCACACTCCTGGATCCTAAAATCACTGCAAATATTTGAAATTAGCAAAAACATATGTTCCTTTCTGGCTGCTGCTATGAAATCATGGAAAATAGCTTTAATAGTGAATAATGAACGATTCGGAGATATCATCATTAAACGTGGAATTTTCCAAGGTGATTCCTTGTCACCATTGCTCTTCAACATTTCTTTGATACTTTTATCTATGATTCTGAACAAAACAAAACAAAACTTGGATATGAAATTCCTAAATATAATATTAAAATTTCCCATCTGTTGTATATGGATGATTTGAAAGTATATGGAAAATCGGCCCAGGAAATAGACTCTTTACTGAACACAGTTCGTATTTTCAGGCAGGACATCAAACTGTGATTTAGATAAATGCATAATTTTATCTATTAAAAGAGGAAAAATTAATGACACTAGCAATTTTAATTTTGATCAAGAGAAATATATAAAAGCAATTTCAGCTGAGGAACACTATAAATACCTAGGAATATTACTAGCCATTGACATTCTCCACTCGGAAGTTAAAGAACAGGCAGCAGCATATACCAAAATATACCAAATGAGTTAGAAATATTCTGAAAACAAAACTAAATCGATTAAACACAATTAGAGATGAATTCTTGGAGTATACTGACAAATTGGACCGCAAAACTAGAAAACTAATGACACTAATGTCATTAGTTTTCTAAGTTTTTTATTAGAAATTAGTGATGTTGACCGGTTGTACCTACCAAGGAGAATAGATGGACAGGGTATGCTGCAAGTCTGTGAGACAGAGTGTGGAAGAAGAAGAAATTAGTTTAAAAAGTTACATCGACAATAGCTGGGCAAATGCTTCAAGCAATTACATATCAGGGTCTTCTGAAAGCAACAGGAAACAAATGCGATTACAAAAAAGGAACAGCAAAATAACCGAAATGTGTGCTGGAAAAATAAACCTTGCATGGCCAATTTCTTGAAGATACTGAGGACAAAATTGACCTGAACAAGACGTGGCTACAATATGGATATATTAAAATAGAAACAGAAGAATTTATTCTAGCAGCTCAAGAACAGGCATTGCAAACTAATGCAACAAAAGCAAAATTTTGAACATCAATAATAACAGCAAATGCAGATTATGCGATCAGAAAGATGAGACTGTTGAACATCTAATCAGTGCCTGCGACAAAATAGCTCAAAATGACTATAAATACCGCCATGATCAAGTGGCTAAAATAATTCATTGGCATGTATGCAAAAAATGTGGCTTTCCTACTTCTGATAACTGGTGACAGCATAAAATAGAAACAGTATTGGAAAACGAAACAGCAAAAATTCTCTGGGTGTTTCGAATACAAACTGATTGGCATTTGAAACATAATAGACCTGATATCACAATTATCGAACATCGACAGGTTTGGATTATCGATATCGCAGTACCCAGTGATGACAACATTAACAACAAAGAACTGGAAAAAATTACTAAATATCGAGATTTGGCAATCGAAGTTCGCAGGCTGTGGCTTAAACGCACTAAAGTTATCCCAATAGTTAATGGTGCACTTGGCGCAAATTTCAAAGAAGCTCAAGTCTGCAGTGAGAAATGCTCTTAAAGCGTATAGAAGTCAACTTTGGGAAGATACATTGACTTCTGTCTCTCCTGACAACCACTCCATTTGGAATCTAATCAGAAAGATCAAAAACAAAAACAAATCTCTCCTCCCCTCTCCAAACAGATCTATGCCTCATCCACACTGATGCAGATAAAGCCGAAGCAATAGCAGAAAAATTAGGCAAGCAATGTAAACTCTCTATGAACATCTAGACTTAATCGCATCTACAAGCTCCATCGACATGTCAATGTTCATTAAAATCTTCTATAACCTGCTCCAATCAAATTGCACCCATATCACCAGCAGAAATATATGATGTAATCAAGAAATTAAAAAAAAAAAAACGCTCCTGGACCTGATGGCATGACCAATAAGGTGATAAAGCTGCTGCCTCGCATAGCTATTGTACATCTAACCAACATAATTAATTCCATCCTCCTTTTCAAACATTTCCCCTCCTGTTGGAAGATGGCGGATATAATCCAATCCATAAGACCGGAAAAGACCCGCACCTGCCTCAAAATTATCGGCTAATCAGCCTCATCTCAAATTTGGGCAAAAAGTGCAGAGAAAGTTATTCTTTCCACCAGACTCCAAGCATCTATACACAAGTTAAACATTCTTCCTAAAGAGCACTTTGGTTTCCGTCAATTCCATTGTACCACACAACAGATACATAGACTAGTCGAATACATCTCAATTGGATACAATTGTCATCAATTCACTGGAGATGTTTTCCTTGACATAGCCAGTGCATTAGATAAAATTTGGCATTTTGGATTACTGCATAAACTGATCTCAACTGGAATACCATTAGAAATGATTCACCTAATTAAATCATACCTTTTTGAAAGGCATATGCAATTCAAGATCAACGGTACGGTTTCAGCACAGAAACGTATCTTGGCTGGAGTCCCACGAGGATACTTACTGGCACCGATTCTGTTTTCCATATGCATGTGTGATATTTCGCACAATCCATTGTCATCTATGCGGATGATACATCAAT
The DNA here is from genome assembly GCF_054136105.1 of Typopeltis vanoorti. Lineage (NCBI taxonomy): Eukaryota > Metazoa > Arthropoda > Arachnida > Uropygi > Thelyphonidae > Typopeltis > Typopeltis vanoorti. The sequence goes on along the minus strand of NC_143569.1, from coordinate 93,355,248 downwards.
ATTAGCCAGATCTCTATACCACATCGTGTCATCAAAAAACTCTAAGAAAACATATTACTGATTGAAAAATGGTTCTCCAACTGGAGACTACAAGTGAATCCCCAGAAGAGCATAACCATGCTATTCACCAGAAGACCGATACACTCCTAAAGGGGTCATCTTCCTGTTTAACACAAAAATCCCGTGGCAAACAGAAGTCAAATACCTTGGTATACTAGAGGACAGAAAGCCAACTTTCAGCTGCTATATCAAGACTCTCTGTGTAAAGATATCAAAAGCCATTGCCCACCTCTAATCAACAGGAACAGTAAGTTGAACACCAGAATCAAGTTACTTATCTACAAACTGATGGTTCGTCCTATACTCACTTACGCTTCTCCGGCTTGGAGCCATACCGCTGATACTAATATTCTCAAGTTACAACGTGTGCAAAATAAATGTTTGCGAATGATTCTAAACGCTCCATGGTTCGTAAGAAATGTGAAACTCCATCGGGACACAGATGTCCCCTATATTTACACTTTCCTGCAGACTATAGCAACAAAGTTCTTTTCAAAAGCATCTGTATGCCCCAACAAATTAGTTCATAGCTGCAAATTACGAGGCAACGGATTACTTCAACCATAAAAGCCCAAAAGTCATCTTAAACTATAATTCTGATGTTTAATATTCAAGCCTGCTCAGGGTGAGCAATTGGCTCATAAAGTTTTTCCACTCACTGTTTCCCTATCGGATAGAGGGGAGTATGAAAAGCATTTTGCTTCACCCTTTATGTCAGAAATGTTAATTGTTAATCAGTTCTGAGATTTTTTAACTATAAACACTATCAATAAGACGAATTTCTACTTTATTTAATTTGTAAGTATAATTTCAACAAAAAATATAATTGCATTTATACGTTTAAAGAGTTATATGTATAAATTATACATTTTTCATAAGTTCTAAAGTTGGAAATCAGTAACACCTTTCAATCACGATGCTTTGGGAAAGAATTCTTGTAAAATACGACTCTGCTAAGACAATTTGCTGTGTTTTGGAGAAGTTGCTAAAACAAAATTCTCGATCGCAAAGAAGTGATTTAATTAGAAAAAGAAAATTAAAGGTTTGTTTCATAAAACACATAGAATCTTTTAATTTGTAATTGAAAGAAAGTGTGATAAGACAGTGTTTTTGTGTAATTCTAACTTTAGGGATGTTAGTGTTTGTGCGTAGCTATGGCAAATCACAACTTACCATTGCAACTCAACATTCTACATTCCAAAAAGCTGAGAGCACCTTAACTGAAGATCTGCTGTACTTGATAAATACTTTAGACGATGGCGATTACAACCTAACTTATCAAAACTGAAGTCACATCCTTTCATTTAAGTAATATCTAGGCCAACTATATCCAAAAAAGTTCACTTCAGAAATAACCTGATGAAATATAATAATAATCCAAAATACTTAGGAGTTATCCTAGACAGAGTTTGACATTTAAATATCATCTAGAAAATATCGCTGGAAAATTAAAAACTCGTAATAATCTAATGCATAAACTTGCTGGTATTTCTTGGGGGTGCTGATGCGAACACACTGCGTACTACTGCACTGTCTTTGGTCTATTCTACAGCAGAGTATTGTGCTCCAGTGTGGCTGAACAGCGCACACTCTTCTTTGATCGATGTCCAGCTGAATCAAACTATGAAGATAATCTCTAGTGCTCTAAGATCTACTCCTGGCTATTGGGTCCCAACTCTCAGTAATATAGCCCCTCCCTCGCTTCACAAGCCTTAAGCAAATTATGGACAAAAATAATTGGAAACAGTTCCTATCCAATCCACCAAGATATTTCCTTCCATACCTCACAAAGGTTATAATTCAGGCCTGGAGGAGTGTAATACAAATGAACGACCAGAACTTCGTCCTATGCGCGTCATGTGGAGAGTATTGGCTTCAACATACCTCCAATCTTCAAATTTCCATTTCAAATCCAACATCTCGTCTGGAGGGGTTTGATATCCCTAGACATGTATGGACCACTTTAAATCGGATCAGAATAGACATGGGAGATGTAAACATCTCTTGCATAAATGGAGCTGGTCCAATACTCCAAACTATGAATGCGGAAGCGGGATCCAGACTATCAATCACATTATACTTGAGTGCCCTATCTACTAATTCACAGGCACTGAAGAGGACTTTTTTAAACTGACCCCAGAATCCCTGGAGTGGATTACGAATTTAAGGATTAAGCTCTCTGATTCCTGATTCTTAATTGTTTAATGTTTAATCATTTCAACCTATTGTACCCCTTTTATTACGATTTTTAAAATTGTTTTTATGTTGTTTTATGTAATATGTATGTAATATCCTGAGACCTGTACATCGTATGCTAAATAAAATAATAATTAATTTTCTTAAATCTATTATAATGTTGACATTATTATTGGAATGAATATTAAATAGATAATACAATAAAATATCAGGCCTGTGTAGCTCAGTGGAAGTGGCGCTTGCATCCTCTGCGCTTAGCCGCTTGAAGTTAGACCTAGGTTCTAGTCTAGTCGCTGACTGAAGGAACTTTTTCTAAGCCTGTTGTTTTAAGGATACTTGCGACATAAGACTGAATGATATAATCACGTAATCACAAGAAAGATATTTATTTAACCAAATATTTCGGTTAAACTTTGGACAGACTGGACGCTCTCTTGAAAAAAGAATCCAAGAACATCAATCATCCATTCTTCACAATAAACCTGAAAAGTCTGGTCTGGCTCAACACGGGATTGAAACTGACCACAGCATCCTTTGGTCCAAAACGCGCCTCTTACATAGATCCCGTTATAGGTTCGAACGTTTGTTCAAGGAAAGCGTGGAGGCCTTGCTCCATCATCCCAACCTGAATCGTAATGACTGCATATCTATATCAAAAATCTGGGAAAGCCTAATCAAGATTACTCATTAATTTTTTTTTTTTTTTTTTTTTTTTTTTTTTTTTTTTTTTTTTTTTAATAGCAAATTCAATCATGTTTCTACTTCAAAATATTTCGTTTCATACTTAGTGATATAACATCACGCGGCATGTTCTAATTTCAACGATCTATTGTTAGTATTCTAGCTTGTATATTTTTTAAACTGTTCTTGTAATACCACCGACGATGGTCTGCTATTTCCAGACCGAAATATTTGGTTAAATAAATATCTTTCTTGTGATTAATTACGTGATTATATCATTTTTCTAAGCCTATTTTCGGCCGGTTCCCGAGTTAGTCGATTTCTGGCACAGGCAAGCGGGTTTTTCGTCCCGTAAACTCAAGAAAATCGACAGTAGTACCCACATTATTTCAGACAGTGGCATATCTTGTTAGGGTTAGGTACCAAGAGATGGCAGCAGTTGTTTCTTCATCAGTTGGCTGCTATAATTAGTGATAGACATGGGCAAGCTATCTCTGATTGGCTACCAGTGGAGACTGAACTCCCCACTCAGTCTCCAAAAGCTAGATAGGGTATAAAGGCTTCGCCTACTCCCTATTACGGAATAAAAGGCGTTAGTTGATTTTTTTTTACAATAAAATATATCCTCAGGAGATAGAATATCCAGGATGGATTTAAATCAAAATACCTTAAATTTCTCATTCCTATTCCATTTTTTTATACTGTTTAATGTACCAGAGAAGTTAGTGAGAAAGATTTGTTACTGTGGATATTTCCTTTCTCTGGTCCAGATAGATGTGCAACCTGAAGTGTAAAGCATCAGTCACTGAGTGTTAGGGCTGCGTATTGACAGCAATGAAATATGATATTATTGTTCCAACTCGTAATAACAATCCTAGAACTTGAATTCTTTGTCGACTGATTGTTAAAGTACCTTGTTAAACTAGAAATAGTGTCATTATTACCAACAACTCACAGAAACCGAAATAATCAATGCCTGAACACTACAATAAAAAAATAAATAAAATAAAATAAACCAGTAAGCGTAAATATTAGAACAATGAATAGACAGTAAGTGGGGGGGATAAATGGTATCGTATTGACGCAATCAACAGAGACTGCAGGAGAATGAGAATGCATAGAAAAAGTATAAATTTCAGAACAAATGAACTATAAATGACTTCAACGGAAAAAAGAAATGTTATTTCTGTTTAGTAACTTTGCAAAATGATTTCCTAAGCGAATGCAAGAAGAATATCACATATAAAATGTATTAAACCGCCTAAGAAGAAAACAATAAGATCCGTTAACATATCAAAAAGCATACGCCTTGCTATAAATGACTTCATCGAAAGAAAGAGAAATCATTTAAAAATCGAAAGAAAGAGAAAAAGTATATATGTTAATGGGAACCCAATGAGCACTCGTGGAAGACCTTATAAAAATAAAGCGAAAGATAGTACAATACATGTTAAGGCGATCAGAAGTGGAAAGGTCTCTGGAAATACTGGAGGGAAAAGCAGAGGAGAGAAAATCTCCTGGTAGAAAAAGGGGAAGAAGAATGAATAATAATAATAATAATAATACGATAGATAGTACGGTCGGTGGATATATACACAACAAGAAGATTACGAATATATGAATTTATCAATAAAACAATGTTCTAAGATTATTATAATATATGTATATACTAGCTGAGCACTTCCGCTTCGCCCAGGTGAACTTATACTGCCAGCGGCTTACTTCAGGGTATTTTTACTCGAGTATTGGGGGCTTTCGTCGTGGTGTAGAATTGTGAGCATTATAACACTTCTTTGTAAACAACATGAGAAGTTTCATCATCCTCGACAAAAATAATTAAATTCTCAGAACTGCTAACTCGAGAACATGCTCCGTATAACTTCTTGTGTCCGGAACATTCACCTCTTAAATCTAAACCTGCATATCTAAGGAACTGTATTAATCATCCTTGGGCTTTATTAATCGTCATTGCAAAGCAAACTCTTACTGGAAATTGTAACCGTTTGAGTGCCAATGGATAGTCTGAAGGAATGAGAGGTATCCGAGGAATGAAGACAATTTCTCCGATACCAGGACATGTAAATATCATAGCTTCTATCGATTCGGTTTCCATTTCACTTGAAGCATACTTCCATTGAAAAGATTTGGGGAGGGGCGGGAGGATGCAGATTTTCGAGCAACATTCACAACATTCATGACCAGGCAATCCAAGTGAATTAAGCGAATTTAAAAATTTCTTGGGAAAATGACTGCATCATCCACAGGAGTATCTACTAATTTGTAAACATTAAAAGATCCATTAACCCTTGTAATCAGTACCGTCGACAGGGTGTAGCATAGAAGCAGACTGCCTCAAGGCGCAGTTTAATAAGGACGCTCGTTCAGCTTCAGCCACATTGCAGTAGGTGTCGTCGCTACGCTAACAATCCCTGTTAGCTTAGCAAGTGCGGAAAGAAGTGCTTCCAAGCTTAAACTGATTAAAATTTATTTGCGAACAGCAATGACCCAAGATAGATTGATTGATCTAGCAACTGTATCGATAGCGGCGGACATAGCTTATAATTTAAATTTAGAAGAGCTTATAAATAGTTTTATTGTGCGATATCCCCGTAGAACAAACATTTAATTATTATTATTTTGTAATCGTTTTGCATTTAATGTTTCTCTTGTAATAAAAACAAAATAGTAATTGGAGAGTTTCTTATATTTTTGTCTTATAATCCATCAGGGGCGATATTTAATTGTTTGCCTCAGGGGGCGATCTAATCTGGCGACGGCCCTGCTTCTAATGTTCTTTTCGACCACTGATTATGAACAAAACACATATAAACTGGGTTTAATTGGTCTGAGGTTTTTTTTATTGTAAAGTCATAGCCTACTAGTTTTGCCGACTTGAATGTTGGCTTCGTCTGGACATACATGGTGACAAAACAGCTTAAAAAAGATCAACAACAAACTAAGGATATTATCAGGTTAAAACATAAACGAATGTTAAATACTATCTAAATTCAAGTCTCCGCGTAGGTGAACACGCATACTGGTTTGGAAAGAAAACTTCGAACATCACCTGCAAATAAAACATTTATCCTACCTATTCTTCGATCGATCGTCTGATCTGATAATTCTCAGTTCTGTCGACTGCTTCAATAGATGTTTTGTGGGACATTGTACATTCATCCCAAGCAATCAAAGAAATCTTTTGTAATAATTTTAACAGAGGGTCAGACAAGTTGCAGTAAACCAACATTCCTGCTAACTAAAGGAGTAAAGATGAGTAAAGATGACGATGAGTTTGAAATTATTGTATCGCCAAGACAATTGGACCAGTAAGCATCATCTTTTATCAAATTCAAAGTCTTACTTACATCCCGGTATGTCGGATGTACTACACCATTTACTGTTCTTAGGTCGCCGAATGATTTTGGTCCTTCCACACGCAACAAGTTAAATTTTACTAAATGCGATATGTTAAATACTTACTATTAACCCCATCAAAAATGAATTGCAGAATTTGTGTGTCTAAAGCGGCGTATTGCCGAATTTTCAAAAATACAATATAAAATAGCGGACTTTTATATCTATTTATTTATTTTTATTTTTTACATTTTTTATGTTTTGCGCCGCAAACATAGTTGCGCCCGTGGCGGGCGCCTCTTTCGCCACGCCCTCGTTACGGCACTGCTCAATGCGTTACTATCTCTAAAGTATACTCTTTGACCATTTTCGAGATGAACTACTGATGGATGGTGCTCATTAACACTAAAATATAAAATCCGCCAAACGACTTTAGGGGTACTGATGTGTCGTCCGGTTTGGTATAGATGTACTTTGCTACGTTCATTTTGCAAACAAATCGTAGCTTAGTCTGAGCCCTTGTTCATATATGCATACATATTTGAGGGATTTCACGGAATTGCAAAGTTCAACATTTACATGTGTTTTACATGTTCGCGACAAAACCACATTATAAGGTACTAGATAAAAATTATTAATTACCAAAGTTTCTTGGTTATTATGCATAGTAGCAATTCTACAATTGACAATTGAAATTTATGTCTTTAGGGGTGACGCAAGATACTTTTCATATTCCCCACTATCTGTTGCGGTTACAATGAGGGTAGAATTTATGAGCAGTTTGCTCGCCCTGGATAGGGCTAAATGGCCTTGCCTACTCCCTATATACGGGAATAAAAAGGCGTTAGCTGATTTTTTTTTTTTTGAAGTGCTTTATTTCTAACCCAACTCTCAAATCCACAACTTAAAATTGGTTTGAACATTTTACAAACTGCTAGTTTAGTGTCACATTTCTCTCTTTTTTCCGTATAAATTTATACAGTTGGTTTCTCCTTACCAGCTTTCCTTCCAAGAACATTGCTTATTCTGTTGTCTACTTCCAAGTTTAATTTGTCATCATCACTAAAATTTGTGCCTAAATAATAGTAATAATAATACTTAATAGAATCAGAGACCTCTTTGGAATACCAAACACAAGCCTTTAACTGAAGTACTTACTCATTGCAAAGTGTGTGAATTAAATTATATATATAGGTTTGGTATTTCTTCTAAATTTACGAATAACTAAATCGAGATTTATGTAATCTGGTATCCATAACGGAAGACTGAGGCTTACTATGATTATGACATAAAAGACAAAATTTGCAAATTAATCTAACTGTGCGCAAGGTGACAACATAGCATTTTAATGCGAAGAACGTAAGTGACATATTCCGGTGCTATTTTGAAATACTCTCCATTTTACGTGTATGTACCGGAGTTCACATATTTATGGAAAGCCGGAGGAAATAAGAGAATGAAATAATAAATAATACTATGAAATATAACAATTGTTGTTATTATTACTTAACACTTCCTCCCTGGAGATGTTAAGTAATAATAAAATGCCCAAAACTCATCGATGGAGGGCACCTACTCTATAACTCACCATCTCCACCAAATCACCAACCTTCATTATCTATACTAACACCAACCACCACTACTCGTATTTTCACAGACAATCACAACCATGCCCACAGCTGGATTCCAACCCGCAGCCTTTTGGATGAAGAGCAGATACGCTAACCAGTTGGCCAACCAGGCTGGCAACAAGCAATAATATGGAATTGTAATATGACGGCGAACAGTCATCACTGCTGCAAGCTAATCTTCAATTATTCGAAAATTCAAATGCAATTCGAAATCGCGTAGAATAGAAGTTAAGCACTTACTGCGTATAATTTTCGACTTCATTTTTAGCATCGACGAAAATTTTCTTCTTTTGCTTTATTTTTTTTTTTTTATCAAGGACACTTTAAGTTACCTTAGGGAATTGAAGCAAATGCTTAACAATTAATCATAAAAACGAAAGATAATTTTTTCTGTAATGAAATGTTAACAATTGTATATATTGTTTTCGTGTTTAGCATTAGTGTATTGTTTACGAAATTTTGGTGGTTATGCCCAGATAATTGTTCCGCATGAATTCAAATTCTGCAAGAACAGCCACATTTCATTAGGGATGCCTATGTTAGGACACAACATTTTGATTCCTAGTTCAATACCAACGAGTACATTTTTTTTTATCACGATTTTCAGTAGAAATATGTTTTTTTTTTTCGTTTGTTTTTCACTCATAAAAGGATAGATATTGTGAGAAAAGCTAAAACGGAGTATATATAAAAAAAAAATAATTTAAAAAAATGGCCATGTAACTAAAGGCAATCCAAAAGAATTTTATCGTTATGCCTCAAGCAAAAGAAAGAATGAATGTGGAAGAATAACTTTATTGAATGCAGATGGTACTCGAGTGTTGGAAGCTGGTGAGATTGTTCAGTTAACGAGTGCTCACTTTGTTAAGATATGTCAACCAGGTGTATGTAATATGGTGCATAGTGCTACTGCTGCCTTGGATGAAGAGTTAGTGGTTCATGAAAATGAGGTTGAAGAACTGTTGCATAACCTGGATAAGAATTTGTCTATAGGGACAGATGGAATATCAGCCAGTTTGCTAAAAGAATGTTAAGCCGAATTGGCTAGGCCTTTCACACATTTGTATAACTTGAGTCTCAACTCAGGAATGATACCACAGGAATGGGATGAATGTATGAAATACGTTCCATCGTACAAGGGTGTGCAAAAACTGAAGTGTCTAACTGACCAATTAGTATCTCTGGTGTGGTAGTGAAGATTTTAGAGAAGTTGGTAAGAAATCGCATACAGAAATGGGTAGACAAGCATTCTATACTCTGGAAAGAACAGCATAGGTTTACTAAAGGAAGGTCATGTTAGCAATTTGCTCACATTTTATAACAATGTTACTGCCGAATCGGATAAAGGGAATTGATACACTATGATAATGTTGGATTTTTCTAAGGCATTTGAGAGGATACCACACTATGGACTGTTGTGTAAACTGGAGAATATGGGATTAGAACATAATCTACTGACTTGGATCAGGGGATGGTTGACAGACAGATATCAAAAAGTGGTATACAGTGGGTATGAATCTGCCAGAGTCCAGGTAACCAGAGGTGTATCTCAGGGTTCAGTCCTTGGGCCATTATTGTTTAATCTATACATTAATGACATCAAGCAGGGGGTCTATCATCAGATTTCCAATTATTTGCTGATGATGCGAAGATAGGCAGGGCAATCAGGGATGCTACTCATATATTCAGCAATTACAAAATGATTTGAATAGACTGAAAATCTGGGCAAACGAAAATGGATATCATTTTAATGGTAGTAAGTGTAAAGTTACTCACTTAGGCGTGTTAGAGATCCAGCGGCATATAATATTAGCGGGGTTATGCAAAAGAAAATGCAAGGGATCTTGGTGTATGGGTGGATAAGAATCTAAAGTTCGAAGGTCACATAGCAAAAGTTGCAAATACAACTCAGAGGATAATTGCCATGTTGAAGCGAACCTTGACATGTAAGGATAAGGAGGTCATTTTGCCTGTTTATAAGGCCTTGATTACTGTGCGCAGATTGGGTCTCCCGGGTTCCAAGGGGATAAAGAAGCTGTGGAAAGAGAGTGCAAAGAAGAGTTACAAATTTAGATCAGGACAGATTGCGAGATCAGGACAGATTTCTCCTGTTAACCAGAGTCTGCAATCCACATACGACAGTATGTGGATTGCAGACTCTGGTTAACAGGAGAAAGAGGGATGATATGATAGAGGTCTATACATTTTTGAATGGGTGTTATAGGATATCAAGTGATGAAATTTTTCGTTATATGGAAGGCGGGGAGTGAACACGGGGGCATCCATGGACGTTAAGGTTGTTCTCAGTCAAGAAAGGGGTAAGAGCTAGGTTTATCTCCCAGAGCAATGAGTGAGTGGAAGAATTTGTCCTTAGGGGTAGTGAGTGCATCTAGAGTAAAAGAATTTAAGGGAAGGTATGATAGCTGGGTTGGGTAATTTACAGCCTCCCTCTATGAGTCCTTGACTCTCTGGAAATCTCAGATAATAATAATAATATCTTTTATAAAAATAAAATTTTTAAAAAATTGTTAAAAATTGAAGAAAAATAGGCAAAATAGCCATATAAAAAATCATTTGTGAAAATATAACCATACAAACAATTGACAATTGACATTTATGTCTTTAGGGGTGAAGCAAGATGCTTTTCATATTCCCCGCTATCTGTTGTGGTTACAGTGAAGGTAAAATTTATGAGCAGATTGCTCACCCTGAATGGGCATGGAGATTATGCATCACTAAAGGAGGCTAATATAGCTTTTGGTCTTCTATGTTTGAATATGTCCGTTGAATCGTATGCTGCAGCTTGCTGAATCAAATCGTTGGGATGTGTGCACGTCTTTAGGAAAAACTTGGTTGCCAAGGGTCGTAGAAAAGAGAAAATATAGGGAATATTTGTGTCTTTGTAGAGTTGATTGTTTCCAACATACCATGGGGCGTTCAGAATCATTCTCAAGCACTTGTTCTGCACTCGCTGTATTTTGATAATGTTAGCATTAGAGGTGTAGCTCCAGGCCGGAGAGGCATAGGTGATTATAGGAAGAATTGTCATCTGGTATAGTTGCAATTTGATTCCGTTGCTGAGCTTGCTATTTCTATTAATTAGCGGATAGACCTGAGCTATGGCTTGAGATGCCTTTGTGCACGCAGACTTGGTGTGCTAATTGAAAGATAGCTTTTTGTCGAGAATTACACCCAGGTAATTTGTTTCTGTCTGCCAGGGAATTTTAGTATTGAATAGTAACACATCTCCTACAGGCGACATTGGCCTTTTTGAGAAAAGAATGGCTGAGCTTTTCTGGGGGTTGACTTCCAATCTCCACTTAGAGAACCAATCCTCCAGCTTTAGAATGTTTTCTTGAAGCTTTCTGGTAATGAAATGGGGTCTGAGAGATCTGGTTAGTATTGCCGTATCGTCCGCATACAGGGCCAAAATGGAAGTCATCGGATTGTGCGAGATGTCTGACATGTATATAAAGAACAGCAATGGAGTCGGTAGAGATCCCTGCGGCACTCCAGCAAAGATGTGGCACTGGGAGGATGTAGAACCGTTGATTTTTACTTGCATTGATCTATTCCGAAGATATGAATGAATTAAATGAACCATTTTTAGTGAAGTACCGGCTGAGATAAGTTTGTGCATGAGTCCAAAATGACAGATTTTGTCAAATGCTTTGGATAAGTCTAGGAAAACAGCGCCTGTGCACTGGTGCCAGTTGTAGCTGGTGGTGATGTATTCGACAATTCTGTGGATTTGCTGGGTAGTACTATGGTGTTGCCTAAAACCAAACTGTTCTTTAGGGAGGATGTTTAGGTCATTTACTGAGGTTTGGAGTCGTGAGAGGATGACCTTCTCTGCAACCTTACCCAGATTTGAGATGAGACTGATTGGATGATAATTTTGCGGTAGGTGTGGGTCTTTGCCTGGCTTATGTATAGGAATTACGTCAGCCAGTTTCCAGGTGGAAGGAAAATAGTGAAATCTTAAAATTGCATTTATTATACTGGTCAGGTGCACTACTGCTTTTCGGGGCAGAAGTTTAATCACCCGATTAGTAATGCCGTCTGGCCCAGGAGCTTTTTTGTTCTTTAATTTTTTAATAATGTCATATATCTCAGCAGATGATGTTGGTGCAATATGGTCAGTGCTGGTGATAGGAAGTTTGAGTGAGCGTCTGACCTTGCTGTGAATCTTATATATGTGGTCAAAGTCAAGATTTCCATACGAAGGCCTGCATTGCTTCTCTAAGTTGTATGCTATAACTTCTGCTTTGTCTATATCTGTGTGAGCAAGGCCCGGGTCAGAGAATATTGGAGGAAGGGATCTGTCTTTGTTTTTGATAATTTTCAGTAGCCCCCAGATGGAGTGATCACTATGTGAAATGGAGGATAACGTTTCATCCCATACTTGGTCTCTATGAGCTTTGAGTGCATCTCTTACTGGCCCATTTAATCTATTTAGATTTATTTTATCTTGTGGTGCACACGTCTTACGGAATCTTTTCCTAGCTTCGTTTTTGTCTCTGATCAAGTTCATGATGTCTTTAGGCAAACGATCTGGCTTGCGGGCAGATTTGTAGGAGGAAGCTACCTTTATAGCAGAATTAATTTGTTCTGTGAGATTTGTAACTGCAGTTTCTACTTCTTTTGTGCGTATGTGAGGAACAGGTCCAATATAATCCTTGAGTGCTGCTGACAGTCTTTCCCATGCAGTGTAGGAGTGAGAAGGAGGACACAGGTATTCTTGATTTCCCAGCTGTAGTAGAATTGGATTGTGATCAGATGAGAGTTCATCCATAGATATGATGCTGTACTGAAGTTTAATATCCTGCAGGATAGCTATATCCAGGATGTCAGCAGTGCCGAACGTACTGAGATGAGTTGGTTCGGTGGGGCCTGCCACAACAGCGTTGCTTAATCCTAAGTAATTGTAAAGGATGCAACCATCCTTGTTTGTGGTTGTACAATTCCACACAGGATGCTTGGAATTCAGATCCCCGGCAATAATGGTAGGCTCTCTGATGCATAAGATGACATTTAGATCAGAGTGAAGTAGAGATTTTTTGGGAGGGTTGTAAGCTGAGTAGATTTTCAGTTTGCCAGTGGAGCTGGTGACTACTTCCACTCCTGTGATCTCAAGGTTAGTGGTCGAAGGGTTGCTCACAGATTTTTGCTTAATGTAGTTTTTAATGAAGATGGCAGTGCCGCCGCCTCTTAAATGAGTTTCACTGATTAAAATAACATCTGGTTGATACCTATATGTGAAGTGTCGGAGTTCCAGAATTTTGTTTTTGAGGCAATTTGCGTTCCAAGCAACTATCACAAGAGACGCTGGAATGAGTTTGTTACTATTCATTTATGAGAGCTGTGAGGATGACCTGCGTTTCACGAAGAAATCTTTTAGTGGAGGTTTGAGTAGGGTTTGATAGGCTGAAATTTTGTAGCATGTTTGCTAGTGAGGCCATAATAAGAGCTGTTAGGTTTTTAGGTGCTGTTGGTTGATTTTGTTCTGGAATTGGTCTAATTGTACGGGTCACATCGGCATAACTTCTTGTTTGCTTTTGGGTGTCTACGACTGTGGCCGCTGAGTCTCCGGTTTTGATGTCTGGGCATTTGGTGTTGTACTGTAGAAGGAGGGCTTATTGATTGATTGCCTCCATCCATCTGTTCTTTGGGTGCTGAGTACATCCTTCGTAGTTCGCAGGATGAGGGCCACTGCAGTTGGCACATTTGGTCGAGGTGGTCCTCAGCTTTGTGCAGGTATTGGTTGGGTGGCTGTCTCCACATTTTAAACATCTTTTACCCGCTCTGCATAGATTCTGGGCATGGCCAAACTTCTGGCACCTGTGGCACTTCCCAGAAGATGATCTTTTCCGAAGTGGTTCCAGTGTGACGATGAGACCACAGACTGTTTTTAAGTTGTAGATATCCTTGTATATTTTATGAATCTCAACAAGGACTAATGGCATGGGAGTCTTGTCTGATTTGTACATTATGCTGATCTTGACTGGAGGCAGATCCTGAGAATTTAGGTCAGCAGCTATTTCTGCTGTGTCAATGTCTTCACAGACACCACGAAGGACTACTTTTAAGTTTTTTTCGGAGCTGAGCGCAAAGGTATGATACTGGATGCGTCTGTCGTCCAGTTCTTTGGTCACCCTTCTATAGTCTGTCACTGTTGCTGGCTGGATCTTTATGCCTTCATCCATGTTTTTGGCCTTAATGAAGCCAATATGCAAATTGGACATTGTGGATCTTAAAGCTGCCTACTTATGCTTTTCTCTAAGGATGATCGGAGCACCTTTCTTTGGGAGAAATAGCGGCGTTCGAACCCTGAGAATCCTGTTCCATTTCAGTATTGTCATTGTGCCGTTCATCTGTTGTTCTTCGCTTTTTGCGTGCGCGCACTTCTACAAAGTCTGAAGGAGTAGAAGGTCGATTCTAAATGATCTTCAGCGCCAACGTCTGAGACACACTCGGGGGGGAAGGTGTCATACAATTTCACTTTTCCCGGCCAATTATCACTCAGCAGCTTTTCTAGTCTGAGGAATTCCTTGTATACTTCTTCGAATTTTTTCGAATTTGGTCTCATTCAGAAGTTTTGCCATTTGAATAACTTAAAATGTGTTAAGACACAGACGGAGAAAGAGTAGAGATTTCTCAGGTGTCCCGAGTAGGTAAAGATAATCCTATGGACTTTTAAGGGTCCATTAGCAAATCCCGTAGACACTCTTAGGTGTCTACCAGCAATAAAATGTCCCTATAAGAAACAAACAAAGGCGATACTAGCGGCTGTAGGCCTAGCGTATCGCCCTTGTAATTACAAATGACTTATCTGGATAAAGCACTATGGAAAATAAAGTGACTGTTTATGGTAGCAAGCAATTAGCTACTATTACTAATGAATAAGCATAAATATAAATCGCTAAAAACATATCAATCAAATTTACAATTCATCATCAATAATACACGACACGAAACACTAACACACGAGCCGCCATCTTTTTCTTCTCCTCTCCCATACAAACAAGGACGCAGGACGCAGGCCATATATGGCGCAGAGGGTGAAGCTTGACGCTTTTCATATTCCCTGTTGTCTGTTTCGGGAGCAGTGATGGGAGAGATCTGTGAACTATTTTAGCTCGCCCTGAGTGGGCAGAAGCGGTTATTCGTCGTTGTGTGTTAGGATGGCTTTCAGTCTTTTATGTTTCCAGTGGTCATTATCGTCATAGTTTCCGGCTTGCTGTATTAGTTGGTTTGGATGTGTAGATGTCTTCATAAAGAATTTCTCTGCTAGGGAGCTTAGTAGTGGAGAGATGTAGGGGATATTTATGTCCCGGTGGATCTGGGCGTTCCTGATGAACCACGGGGCGTCCAGAATCATTCGCAGGCATTTGTTCTGTAGTCTTTGTATCCTGAGGATGTTTGTCTTGGAGGTATGGCTCCAGGCTGGGGAGGCGTATATGACTGTGGGACAGAACACTCTCTTGTACAGTAGTATTTTGTTTCTTGAGCTTAGTTTACTGTGTCTGTTGATCAAGGGATATAGCTGGGCGATAACTTTTGAAGCTTTGGTGCATGTGCTCTTGATGTGGCTGTTGAAGCATAATCGCTTATCGAGAAGTATTCCGAGGTATTTTGCTTCAGTTTTCCAGGGAATTTTAGAGTTGAACAGGGTGATGTCTCCTTTGGGGGATGCTTGTCTTCTTGTGAAGAGTATCGTTGTGCTTTTCTCGGAGTTTAATTGTAGTCGCCAGTCTTTAAACCATTTTTCTAGATTCAGGATGGTGTCTTGCAGTTTTTTGGTAATGAGAAGTGGTTGACGAGATCTCGCTAGAATAGCCGTGTCATCTGCATAATGGGCGATGGTGGATGTGAGAGGATTTTGAGGGATGTCTGCCATATAGATGTTGAACAGGATCGGGACTAGCAGTGATCCTTGAGGAACACCAGCGAATATTTTCCATTGGGTTGAGACTGTTTCATTGATTTTGACTTGCATCCTCCTGTTGGAGAAGTATGATTTGATCAGGTGTATCATGTTTACTGGAAGGTTAGCGATATAAGTTTGTAGAGGAGGCCTTGGTGCCAGATCTTATCGAAGGCCTTTGAGATGTCTAGGAAGACAGCTCCAGTGTGTTGATTCAAATTGAATCCTGTGGTGATGTATTCTACCAGTCTATGGATTTGATGGGTGGTGCTGTGATTTTGACGGAAGCCAAATTGTTCTTCTAGAATGATATTTAGTTGGTTGACATGATCTTGGATTCTGATGAGGATGATTTTCTCAGCTATATTCCCTAGGATAGCAGGCTGATGGGACGGTAATTTTCAGGTAGGTGTGGGTCTTTGCCTGGTTTGTGAATTGGGATGATGTCAGCTATTTTCCATGATTGGGGGAAGTGCTGCCATTTAAGGATGGAGTTTATGATGTTTGCCAGATGTGCTATGGCTTTACGTGGTAGTGCCTTGATGACTTGGTTAGTGATGCCATCCGGACCTGGGGCTTTTTTGATCTTGATATTGATGATGCCGATTATTTCGGTAGGTGAGGTAGGCATTATAGGACTTGGATTGACATCGGAACGATTTACTGTGAACCTGACTCTACGATGGACCTTGTATACATGGCTGATGTTTAGGTTCTCATATACAGGACTGAATTGTTTCTCTAGGTTTCTTGCTATGGCTTCGGCTTTGTCAGCATCTGTGTATGCAAGGTGATGTTCTGCTTGCAGAGGGGGGGGGGGATTTGCGCTTGTTCCTGAGGTTGTTTAGGAATTTCCATATGGAATGATCTGCTGTGGAGATGGAGGTGAGCTTGTTGTCCCATTGTTGATTCCTGTGGTTCTGGAGAGTTTCTCGGACAGATTTGTTTAATCTGTTGTGGGCTGTTATGTCCTGGGGAGCACGAGTGATGTGATATCTTTTTCTTTGTCTGTTTTTTTTCCTTATTGGTATGTTCATTGCCAATCACGCGATGCGAGTTCTCACCAAACGGCCGATCACGCGTTATCGCGTTGACGTCGCTAACTAAATAAAAAAAAAAAAAAAAATTGGCCACCACACGAAATTCCAATTTTCAGCTTGGCAATGAAAGTGTTAAGTCCATGATTTCTTCTGGGAGACGATTTTGTTTGTGGGTAATCGTGGATACTGTGGCTGCTGTTATTGCTTTATTGATTAGATTGGTGAGGTTCTTTATTGCCGTGTCTATTTCTTCCTTGGCTTTTATATGGGGAACCGACCAATGTGTTCTGGTAGCACTTTCTTAAGTTTCTCCCAGATGATGGAGGTTTGGGGGGAGGTGATTGATCTTTGTTCCCTAAGTGAAGTAGGATTGGGTTGTGGTCTGATGATAATTCGTTCAGTGCTTGAATGCTGTGCTGGTATTTGATGTTGTGTAGAATGGCGATGTCTAGGTTGTGGCTGTGCCAGTTGGGTTGTAGTGGGTTGATTCAGTGGGTCCTGTTACGACAGCGTTGTTTAATCCTGTGTAGCTGAAGAGGATACGGTCATTTTTATTTGTGCTTCTGCTGTTCCAGGAGGGATGTTTGGAGTTTAAGTCCCCAGCGACGATGATGGCTTCATTTGTGCTAGTACAGCATCCAAGTCAGAAAATAGCAGGGTCTTAGCAGGGGAGTTGTAGGCGGCGTAGATTTTAAGTCTTCCAGTTGAATTTGTGTGGACTTTGACACCGGTGAGTTCTAGGTTGGAGGTTGGGGGAGTATTCCATTGTGCCTGATGCAGTTCCTGATAAATATGGCTGTACCACCACCTCTAGTCCAGTCGGTCGTTTCTATATAGTGTGTAGCCTCTCAGTTTTGGATTGTCTGCAGGTCTTAGATGAGTTTCATTAATTAGGATGACGTCAGAGTTGCATCTGTGAGAAAATTCTTGAAGTTCCAGTGTCTTGTTTTTTAGGCCATTGGCGTTCCAAGTGGCGATCTGTAGTGAGTCTGGCATTAATCTAGTTTTATTCATTAACAAGCATTGATAATATGGTTTGAGTTTTTTAGAAATCTTTTTGTGGAGTTTGGTGAAGGGTTTGACTTACTGAAGTCTTGAAACATGTTTGCCAGTGAGGCTGTGATGACTGTTGTCATGTTTGGAAGAATTTGGTCCTGCTGGATATATTTGGATGAGCGGGCTACTTCGGCATATGTCCTGCTTCGACGGTGGCTTTCCAGACTGTTGGTATTTTCCACTTGTGAGAGATGGTATTTTGTTGTCTTTTGTTGGGTGTCAGGCAACTGGGGAGCCGTCAACTCTGGTGCCTGTGGGCAGGGTTGAGAGATCTGTTTCCTTTTGTTGTCTGTTTTATTCTTAGGGTGGTGATTGCAGCCTCTGTAGTTTGCCGGGTGGGGGCCCCCACAGTTCGCGCATTTGGCTGGTGAGGTCCTGGGTTTTGAGCAGGTTGCTGTGGGGGTGGTTTTTCCCACATTTGAGGCATTTGTAGTTTTCTCTGCAGAGTTTCTGTGCGTGTCCGTACTTCTGACATCTGTAGCACTGGCCCGATGAGGCTCTTTTTCTTAGTGGTTCTGTTGTGACTTTCAGACCACAGATCGTTGTTAAGTTGTATATGTTCTTGTGTGTATTCGGTATCTCAACGAGTACTAGGGGCATTGGACTCTTGTCAGCCCGTAGCCTAACCTTGACAGGTGGGAGATCGTGGAGGCAGAGGTCTTCAGTAATTTCATCTGTGCAGATGTTTTCTGTTACTCCCCTGAGTACAACTTTTAGGTTTTTCTCCGACTTCAGCGAGTAAGTATGATATTTAATATTGGACTCGTCCATGGTTTTTGTGAGGAGTCTGTAGTGGCCTACTGTGGTAGGTTAGATTTTAACTCCGTCGTCTACGTTTTTTGCCCATGAATAAGCAATTTGGTGGTTTTGCATAATAGGCCTAAGGACCGTCCAACGTTCTTTTTCCCGTAGAACAATTGGAGAAACTTTTTCGTTGTTGGGTGTGGGGAGGTCAGTGTTGGGGGTATATTTTTCCATCCCCTCGTTTATCTGAGTCTCCGCTGTTTTACGTTTTTTCCGTGCATGGGTTTCTGTATCATGTTTTGGAGTGGGAGCAGAGATTATCAGGTTCATCTTTTCTTCTTCCCCTGATGTTGAGTTGTCCCCCTTCTGTGGAGTCGTCTGTCGCTGAATATAGGTTTAGAAACCCTGGCCACTCTACCTCAAATTTCTTCAACAGTTTTTTGAGGAGGTCGAGCGCCAGCTTCTTATCCAACGATTGGATAAAGTCATCGGGACTTAAACTGGTCATGTTTAAAATATTCAAATATATGCTTACCTGAGCTGGATCTCAAGGATTTCCGTATAGCGTATAAACACAAAATATAACATACTAAAGGACTATCTCACGACCGCAATCACTAATTAACAACACAATCATCAGCTACTTGTTTACTTTCGCTTTCCGCTTATATCAAAAATCAAAAATCTGAATCAACACTTAGTATCATTCATAACAACTATTAAAATCACTGATCATATATATAAACACTTGACAACCGCCATCACACACCAGCGCCCCCGATACAAACAAATTCAAAGCAACGATTATACATTTATATCTTAATGAATACTAAAAATGGTGTTCTAATATTTCTAAGAGAATTTTAGAAATTCTAAATTTAGATCAAAATCTTTAGAGATTTTTTAACGTTTCTCTCTTTTATCTTTTATATTAGTGATTATTAACGTTTGATAACATTAATTTCAAAATAATGATTTATATTTTTATAAATTGCAGAATGACAGAGCACCTGATGGTTAACCTACGATTTCTAAAGTATTTAAACATTAAAATTTTGCTTTACAGTTTTTTCTGAATTTTTTTATAACTTTAACTAAAAGAGCTATAAAATGATGATAAACTTGATGATAAACTTGACCGAGATAAAAAGTGAAAAGGATCTTTTTAGTATGTCGATATTGCAATATTCTCTTCACAAACTAAATTTTGCAGATTTTTTTTTATTTCAGTTTTGGTCCTAATGTTATTTAAAAATAATAATAAATAAAAACGTTTTCAGTGGGGTACCATCCAGACGCGTAGATTCTTCACTTGTGCACAGACAGCGGCGCAGTTCTGCTCAAGATGAATGGAATTCTTTGCATACACAGCAAAGGCAGATTGTGTCATGAACAGGACAAAAAAAGGCATTTCATACCAAGAAATTAAGCGGGTAATATTCTTCTCGCTGCCCACAGGTCTCATCCTTGTTCTTATTTACTTCAGAACAGTTTTAATTCCGTTTACTAACTCCGGGGCAGTTGAATCCATTCTGGTAGTAAAATAACTCGACTGCCGTTTGACAAGTTGCTACAAGTACCATGGAGTTAGAGCTACAACCCACAGAAAATTCTGATTTCTTCCTCACAAATATAAAACTGACCTTCAACACATCTGATTATGTGTACATTCTGATGTAAGTAAGAATTTCCATATTTGTTGGAGTTCATGCCACTGCCACTCTTAATGGGCAAATCCTCTAGCGAAAGGCCTTCAATAATAATAATAGTAAATTCAATTATAGAGCACAGATGCATATAAATAAATGCCAGCCAGGATTGGATACATCGTCTTCCGTTTATCGATTTCTACAGTTCGATTATGCGCATCGAACTTCAGAAATAATTAAAATAGTCTGCAGTAAAACTTTTATACCTATATTTTTGCTTGAATATTATTTACTCCGAGACCTGTGTAGCTCAGCGGAAGTGGGGCTTGCATCTTCTGCGCTAGGCCGCCCGAAGATAGACTTCAGTTCAAGTCTAGTCGCCAAATGGAGGGACTTTTTCTAAGCTTATCTTCGACCGGTTCTTGGGGTTAATGGTAGTTGCAGTTCGTTGTGGTTGGTGGATCTGTAGAGTAGGTGCCCTCCCTCGATGTGTGTTTGGATTTCGTGGAGGTATCACGAAATATAATAATAAAATAATACAATATATCATATATTATTTGAAAAACTTATATTATTGTTTTATTAATAATAATTCTTATATTAATAAGAATTTGGATGTTAGTCACATTATTAAACCTCGCATAATGAATACCAAATCTCTCTGAACTGTAATAACTGACGTTACAAAATATGCAGTTGATATTAAAATACAGGATATTATGGATCCTTTAATATTTTATAACAAAATATAGAAATTCAAAAATTTCGAAATTTACTAGACTTTATGACTTTCGGTATTGGAGAAATAATGCATTCGTACTTTCTGTAAATATTGTTTGAGTAATTTTAATAAACACTTTAAAATACTTTCTGATATCGGTTTATTTCTTAGAAGTTCAGATATTTACGGGTGAAAAATTCCTATATCAGTATCCTAGAAACACTCAGGTAAATTTTTATATTTAAAACTTTAATTATAGTGCAATATAGATTGAATGAGCTTAAAATTTTTAATGTAAACATTTCACCAATTCACCAATTCACCAAGGATAAAAAAATCAGAACTCCCTGGTGGACACAGGAAGTTAAAGAGGCAGTGAAGGAAAAGAAGAAAGCATATCAAAAGTTCCTGGCAAATAAGTCAGCTTTTACTCTTACAGAATACAGAGACAAATGTAAGAAAGCTAAACAGTGTGTAAAACTAGCTAAACAAAAGTCATGGGAGGACTTTGGCAAGAATATAGAAAATAAATATCAAGAAGGTGGCAAAATATTCTGGAGGTTGTTGAAGAAGCTTAGGAATGGAGGAAAGAGTGCTGTAAAAGGAATTAGAGATGATAAAGGTGAAATGAAAACAGGAGAAAAAGATATCCTTGAAGTATGGAGTAAGTACTTTGAAAAACTGCTAAATGAAACAAGCAGTGATGACAGCACAGTGATAAAAAACACTGACCAGGCATGCAGTCATGAATACATATCCATACTTGAAGTAGAAAAAGCCATCAAAGGCTTGAAATGTGGAAAGGCAGCAGGAGTAGATGATATTCGACCAGAAATGCTGAAGTATGGTGGTATAAGAGTCTTACAGTGGCTGCACTGCATAATTCAGAAAGCCTGGACTGATGGACGAATTCCCGATGATTGGAGTAAAGCTCTCATAGTACCCATATATAAAAAGGGAAATAAAACTGAATGTGAGAATTACAGAGGTATTTCCCTACTGAGTGTTCCTGGCAAGATCTATGCGAGTATACTGGAGAAACGGTTGAGAAGAATTGTGGAAGAAAAGCTTGGTGAAGAACAAGCTGGATTCAGGCCAAATAGAGGCTGTCAGGATCAGATCTTCACTTTACGACAAATAGTCGAGAAAGCATGGGAATATAACAAAGATCTGTATTTAAGTTTTGTTGATTTGGAAAAGGCATATGACAAAGTGCCAAGAGAGAAGCTATTCAATATGCTGCAGTTATATGGTGTCAATGGAGCACTATATCAAGCAATACTTAGTCTTTATTTGAGTTGTGAGTCAGCAGCTAGAATTGAAGGAAGTACAGGAAGATGGTTTAATGTTAAATCTGGTGTGAGACAAGGATGTACATTATCCCCTCTGTTATTCATTATCTATATGGATCACATTATGAGGGAATGTGGTATTAAACCTGATATCAAAATTAGAGATGTTAATGTCAGCTCTTTGCTTTATGCGGATGATGTTATACTTCTAAATAAATCCGCTACAAGTCTCCAAGATTCTCTGACTAAATTGAATAACTGTTGTAATAGATATGGTATGAAGGTCAGCAATAAAAAGACAAAGACAATGAAAATAGGCAGAATCATTGAAAATGTCAACTGTGTTGTGAATGGAGAACCTGTGGAACAAGTAAAACATTTCAGCTACTTAGGCACAATTTTTACTGAAGATGGTAAACTAAATATAGAAATAGACAACAGAATCAGCAAAGCTGGTATCTTGGGAAGTCAATTGAATAAATTCATATGGAATAAGAAAGAAATTAGTCGGAACACTAAATTAGCTGTATACAAGACTGTGTTCAAACCAATTTTGACTTATGGATCTGAGAGCTGGGTCAGAAGTAAAACACTTGACCAAAGACTAGAGACCGCAGATATGAGAGTCCTGAGAAAGATTAGAGGTAATATTTAATATGGATTTAATATGGCAATATCATATTAAAAATGAGGATATTAGGAAAGAACTTGACATTGTCAGCATCCAGGAATGTGTTAGCAGAGCTAATCTCAGATGGTATGGTCACTTAAATAGAATGGGAGAGGAAAGATTAGCAAAACAAGTGTTCTCTGCCAGGTTGGCAGGAAAACGACCCAGAGGAAGACCAAGATATAGGTGGATTGATACGGTACAAAGTGCCTTAGACGATAGAAATATAAGATCTGATAATGTTGGAGTCTTGACAAGTAACAGACTGATTTGGAGGAAAATTGTAGATAGGAAGTTAGTAATGATGTAATTTTTTCATGTAGTACTGTCATATCCTGTACACCCCTTGAGGGTACATGGCAGGAATTTGATGATGATGATGATGATGACATTTCACCAATGAATATTTTCTTCTAAAATTTATAAATAATTGATACACCATTTTATTTAAAATCAATTTTTATACATAAATGATCATGATCATAGACTTTTTCACTGAAATTTGAATTAGGTTAGCAGATTTGTTCGCGAATTTGAGTTTATTGTAGACCAACGTTTTTTGATATATTGGATATTTGCAAATGTTTTCTTTCGGTGGTAGTATCCGTGTGACTATATTACGCAATTTAATCTAGTCGATTCTGCTAATAAATCCTGGGCTTCGCAAAAAAAAAAAAAAAAAAAAAAACAGAAGTGAACTAGAAAAGGAACAAAACAGAGAAAATAGCGTGTTGAATTTCATATTGTGCTTAGAGAAGTTAAATGTTTAAGACAGTCATATGAATAATCGGGGTAACGTGAATAAGAACCAACTGAATTATTTTGCAGAAAATTAGTTGATCTTGATTTTGCGAAGATGAAATTTCGAAATGATAAAGTTTCATAATGGCATATAAAAATCGTGTTATTTTGTCATATAATGATGAAAAAATACTACAAATTCAATAAAAAAAAAGACTACAAAATGAAAACAAAAATACTTCGAATTATTAAAACCAACAATACGCACAAAAGAAAACAATTCCAATTTATTACATATAATTTTATTACCTTATCTTCATTAAACTGAATGATGATCTGATAACTCATTACCAACATTTATGCAGTTTTCAGAGATAATCTCTTCTATTAACCATCCAATAAGTCCTCAAGACTTTGAACTTACCTTTACCTTTACGTCTCAGTCATATCATTCTCCTTTCTATTCACCAAGCTTTGCAAATTACAATCTACACTCCCCTCCATAACTAACATTCCAATTTGATATTGTTACTCTTCCCTATAAACTGCTTCCAACGTTTACTCATCTCATTTCGAAAAAAAAAGCGAATAAATTTGAGCTGTTTAAACTGATGTGTCTATATTCAGATTTTCGTAAGTTGAATTTATCCATAACTTCTTCCTTTCCTTCTCTTCTACCTTGCGACAGACGAATTTCCATTCATTTATCGTCAACCATATCTATCTCAAGGATAAGGTTGTTAGCCCTGTCTATAGATGCGTTTGTTCGCGGGCCGGTTTGCCTGTTCTAGGGGACGATGAACTCCACCTTTAGTCGAAAAGATACCAGATAAAGGTCTCTCACGTTACTGACCGGAATCGAACGCAGGTCTTTCCGACCAAAGAGCTTCGTCTATACCGACTGAGCTACGGAGGTTCATAATAACTTAAGTTTCTTAATTCACTAATTTGAAGAATATTCTCTGAAAATGTTACTTCAAACACTTAGGAAATCAATTGCATATTTGTATACTATCAATGGCACGTGGAAAAGAAATGAAATGACTTTAAACAGATATATCCGCAACAAGATATATTATACACCCTCTGTCCAAAAAGAAACCGAACTTTTCTAAAATAGAAGAAACTAGTGACGCTACCTGTTGTATCTTTTTGTTGTCGAAAGCGGCAACCTTCATTAGTGTTGTGTCAACTGTTTATGACATTTGTTTCATTAGAAGCCGAATTTTAGTGGCAAGAGTGACAGTGTGTCTTAACGAACGGTTGAGAAATGACTTTCAAACAGAGACCTGCGATTGTCTTTTGTGTTAAACTTGGTAAACGTTTTACCAAAACGCATCAAATGCTTCAAAAAGCATGCGGTGATGAATGCTTATCCCGTACTCAAGTTTATGAGTGATTTTAAACGATTTCAAAGTGGTCGTGAGACACTTGAGGGCGATGAAAAGCAAGGCCATCCAAAAACTGAACTGAGCGAAGTTAACATCCAAAAAGTGCGAATTTCATGAAAGAAAACCTGAAGAAACGTCCTTGAGATTGATTGAAGATGAATTGGGGTTCCAAAATCAACTGTGCACAATATTTTGACCGAGAGTTTGGGCCTTCGTAAATTGAATTCGCGATTTATTCCCCACAAGTTGACCGACGACCAAAAAATGTATCGAATTGAACACTGCAAGGACCTCATTAAAACCGCTCGTAAGAACTCAAACTTCCTTGAAACGATCGTTACTGGTGATGAAACGTGGTGCTTTGAGTATGAGTCCGAAACAAAGCGCCAGTGTTGAGTGGAAACCACGAAAAGAGAGGCATCCGAAAAAAAAAGTCGCTTGGAGAAGTCAAAAGTAAAGACAATGCTGATTTGTTTCTACGATTCTAAGGACATTATCCACAAAGAATTCGTTCCGCCTGGCAAAACGGTCAATAGTGAGTATTATCTCGAAGTTGTGAAGCGATTGATAGCGAGCATTCGTCGCGTACAGCAAAAATATCGTGATGCAGGCAGCTGGTCACTTTTGTACCATCTCATCGTTCGAACATTGCGAGACAGTTTTTGAACAAAAACCAAGTTTGTGTTGGATCACTTGCCGTATTCACCTGATTTAGCACCCTGTGACTTCTTTCTCTTCCTCCGACATCATTTGTCAATGAAAGGAAAGCGATACGACACCATTGAAAACGTTCAAGCGGCGGTAATTACGACCCTCAACAGTATCCCAAAAACCGATATAAAAAAACTCATTTAACACTTTCATTGCCAAGCTGAAAATTGGAATTTCGTGTGGTGGGCAAATTTTTTTTTTTATTTAGTTAGCGACGTCCACGCGATAACGCGTGATCGGTCGTTTGGTGAGAACTCGCATCACGCAATATCGCTTGATTGGCAATGAACATTGTTAACAAATTAATTGACCGTGCCAAACACTGTATCGAAGATGAGGGAGAGTATGCTGATTGAAATAAATGATTTGAATAATTATAATTGGCCTGTGTTTTATTTTCTATCAAAAGTTCGGTTTCTTTTTGGACAGAGGGTGTAATAAATCTCCACAGGAGATATATTATTATAATATGTCTCTTTGAAGTAGCACAGCTACTACAACTATACAGTACTTACTAGTGAACTTCATACATGACAGTTACGTTATGTGTCATTTTTTTCGTTTCTAAATGTTATCACATTTGTCCTTTTTATTTTCCCGAATAGACTGATATACATCAGGGTTTTTTCTTTTCTTTTCTAGAATAAATGGGTATTAAAATAAAATTATTCTCTCTCTCATATCTATTAGTTTTCCTTGAAAAAATTAATTTTTCAAGGAATTTTTTATTAATTAATTAATAAAAAAAATATTAATTTTTTTTTCACTCGAGACCAATGCTATAATTAGGGGCATATATTCAGGATGTGCTAAGTGTGCGATGCACACCCACGAAATGGAAATATCACCGATTTTCCTGTTAAAGACTCTCCTCATAATTTCCTGGCTTCGCGTGATTCCATAAACACGATATACTAATGCTTCATGAAGGGAACACTTTACATGTACGCATTGCATCACATTCGCGTTAATAGCCCAGGTGTACGGTCAAAAATACGGACACCTTTCAGTCCTTTAAAGAGACGTACAAATGGCGCAGGATATCAATTCTTAGCATTCCACGCAGAAGGCGAAGCAGGTATGCGCTGAGACAATAGTACCCAGAAATCAGTGATTGCGATTGGTTACTGTGTCAACCAATCCAATTGAACGTTGTCATGAGTTGCCGTTTTTGTTTTCCGAGTTTTATCTATTTTGCGTGCGTGAAGTGTGACCTGTTGTGTTTAGGACGCTGATATAGACAAGCTTTTAACATATAATTTTCTATAAATTTCTGTCTGTATTTAAAAATCTTATAATTCAAATTATCTGTCTCTCACTCTAGTACAGTAGTCCCCCCCCCCCCCCACCTTATCCGCGGTAAATACGTTCCAAGACACCTCGCGGATAGTACGGAACGCTATATATGTGTGTGTGTGTTACGGTTAAAGTGAATAAT
This sequence comes from Typopeltis vanoorti, assembly GCF_054136105.1. Classification (NCBI taxonomy): domain Eukaryota; kingdom Metazoa; phylum Arthropoda; class Arachnida; order Uropygi; family Thelyphonidae; genus Typopeltis; species Typopeltis vanoorti. The sequence goes on along the minus strand of NC_143569.1, from coordinate 93,327,946 downwards.
TTCTAGAGGAGTCTTGTAAATGTCATAAAAACATGCTTATAGGTTTTTATTTTCAATAGAAATTATAATAGTTTAGGTTAGGTTAGGTTAGTTTATAATGAAAAAAGTAAGGAAAGTACTTCTTTTGCACTCAATGAAATCAGAAATCATTATAATCTAACATCCATGGGCACATGAATGGGGACGTTAGCGCCGTTGATGACATGGGCAGATGAATGGGGATGTTAGCTATCTCCCACTAACATCCCCATTCATCTGTCTACGAAGAGATTAACAGGTGCGTTCGTGCACTTGAAAATGTCTGTCTGTAATCGTTGCTGTACCTCTTTCCTCATCAATGGAGAAAAACACTGATCAGTTCCTCTGATTTTGATACCTTAAGTCACCTGTTGTCATTTATATATATATATATATATATAAAAGAATATAAGAAGCGATTATATATGAGGATGTTAGCTCACTCCCATTAACATCCCCATTCATCTGCCTACAACTTTTATTTCTTATCCCCATTTATCTGCCCGCAATCATTAAGCTCGGCCCACAACAACGTTTATCTTTCATCCCCATTAATCTGCCCACGACAAACTACGACTACACTCTGGTTCGACATGCGACATCCAGGTCAGGTTAGTTTATTTCTGATTTCATTGAGTGCAAAAGAAGTACTTTCCTTATTTTTTTCATTATAAACTACCTAACCTAAGCTGTTATAATTTCTAATGAGAATGAAAACCTATAAACATGTTTTTATTACATTACCAGACTCCTCTAGGAATTATTCACTTTAACCGGTAATTATTAATAATAACCGGATTTATCACTTCAACCGTAACATATATACTATGTTTTTTTCCTATACATGCCTATGACAAAGTTTAATTAATAAATTAGGCACAGTAATTAACAATACGTAATAATAAAATAGAACAATTATAGCAACATACTGTAATAAAAGGTATGTGAATGGAATGTTATCAACTTCATCATACGTTTATTATTATTATGTATTTCTTATTTTATGAAGTCGAAAACATTCACATTTTTCGCTTAAAAGGAAGCACTTGACTTCTCTTGGGCATATTCGAGCTGCCAGCATCGCTACTCTTGCGCTTTGGGGCCATTTTGACAGGAGAGCGGATATACTAACTACTCGGCCAGCCAGGCTATTCAAGAGCAACTGATCTGTCTGAAAAAAAAAAAAAAAAATCATTAAAAAGTAGGTGCAAGTTTCATAACACCATCTCCAAGAAATGTCATATCCATTTTTATCCTGCTTAGTACTAAGTAACGGTCGCCTCTAATTTTAAATCCTCTGTACACTCTTGTATTCTGAATGAGCTTGACAATTTCACTATCGACAATGATGTAGTCAATGAGGTCTTTTTCTTATTTTTTTTTTCTCTCTCTCCGTGTGAACGTGTGCATATCTTTGTTTTGAATATTGTGTTAGTAATAACCTGTCCATGTCCTGAGCAGAAATCTAACAGGCATCCCCCCCCCCCCAAGATACAATAAACGAGTACCATGCATATCTTTCCTCGTTGAACGAAATGCAAGACCTGTGGTAAACTACTCATCCCCACCCCCTACTGTTTTGCTTGTTGAAAATAGTCGGAAACTACAACTTACGTGCAAATAAGCAAAATATTTTCATGCATTTAATACGCGCACGCGCTCGTATGTTTATATTAGGAATTTGTCAACCATTTATTGTCTTAAACTCAGGGAAAATGCCCAATTTTATTTCTCCAGTTTCTATTTTTTTTTTATGACGAATAGTTTTCAAAATATTTCTGTTATTTTCATTATGTTCCACTGTGAAGGTAGTGAAAATGCCTCAAAGATACTAAGGGGGGAATTTTACATCTATTAAATTAATTTTCATGCACGTTTTTTTTTTTTTTTTTCCTGTCTATTTTCAACAAACACAACGGCTTGCTTACTTCTGAAACAACCACGGTCCTACTTTTGAAGGCATGAAGTGATTATCAGTTTTCACCTGCAGAATAGGGTCTCCAACTTACTCCTTTATTTTCATATGTAGTATGCAGGAATGAAATTCCTGAGCATGCTCAACAGTTATTAATGAATTAGGGAGCAAACACCTCCTCCATTTGAGTGTACAGCAATAAAGCAGTTACCCGAGGCTGGCCACTTGATAGCACATGGAAGAACCTGACAGTAACATGTCTCTTGGAAGCATCCCATCAGCTAGCGAATAATGCTGCTACTGTTTACTATGCAGGTCATTCCTGGAAAATCTATCTATCTATCTATCTATATATATATATAGAAAGAGAGCAGGGTATAGCGCTGTCAAGATCACATTTGGAGTGTGGAAATTATATGCACAAGCCTTTCATTACAGCTGCATGCCCAAGATCTTTGTTTCTTGTCCCTACCATGAAAGATAGCAAACACGAAACAGAAAAACTCACGAAAAAATATGAAAAATACAAAAAAAAAAAAAAAAAAAATGCTTTGAATGGAAAATTAACAATTTCTAAGCTCTTTCTATGGTCAAATTGTTGTTTTGCTCTCCAGATCCAAACACCTGCTTCTGAATTAATAATCAAAACAATCCTTACTGGAATTAAGGCTTTCATTTCAATTGCCTTGCTATTCCATAATGCAAAGAACATCCCCTTTAGAAATTGTATAATGCTATGCATTATGGGAAGTTTTCCACTTGGTTTAATCCTTTATCCGAGTGTAAGCAAAGTTTGCACCTGAAATATAATCAGGACAAGGCAATTCATATGCTAATGACTTCACATCACTTGCCTTAGTATCCCATTATGCAAAGCACATATCCTTATGAGTATGTACTGTATAATGCTATGCATTATGGGGTCACTATCCAGACCGGTTTTGACCTTCATTGAGGTCTCGTCAGTCTTGCTTACACTTGGATGAAGGATTAAACCAAGTATATAACTTCTTGGTATCTTTAATTTATTACATTATGGGAAGGGCCACTATCCCGACAACTTTTTCACTACTTGTATATGGAAAACATGACTTCTGCATTATTTCAACCTTAGTATCTCTTCTAGATCTGGCTCCCACCGATGGGATCTCAATAAAGATCAAACCAGTCTCTACCATGAAAGTAGAGACTGGTAGCTAATAGTGACCATTCTGTCTGCGACCATATATCTTGGTCTAAAGTACTAGAGATCTCGTCATAAATCTGACATCATTCTAAATCTATTTGACTTAAAAGAAATCTGGTATGATGTATCTGTTCACGTAGAAGTGCCAAAGACGTTTTAAAATAATCCTGTTTCGCTCGTCTTGAATGGAATTGTTCTTTTAAAAATAGAAACTTTGGAATAATCTTGTTGTGACATCTTTTCAAAAAAGTGAGGTGATTTAATAGTTTGGCCTTTTTACATTTAAGGTCGAAGCGGTGTACCTTTCTTTTGGTTTCTCCATCTATTCATGTTAAAAAAAAAACGTTTAATTTTCTTGACCAAAAAGAAAAGGCAGTCTCGTCGTTACCGGAACCCATAGCTAATGATATTAGATTAAAAAGTAGTATCATCCTCTCATCTTCCAGGACTCCTAACAAAAACATCACTTCTCTGAAAAAAATAACATTGTATAGTTTGAAGAAAAAGAAAGACATTATCATATTGAAGGCAGATAAGGGAAATTCAACAGTGATTTTAAACACCAGTGATTAAGATAAGATTAACAGCTTACTGTCGGATACATCAACCATGTCCTAGTCACAGGTCAACACTAAGGAATCACAATGACACCGATTTAATACGTCACATGGTGAACTGGTCTATAGACTTAAAACGAAGATTGAAATCCATGCATCCACTAACACCAAGACTATATGGTGCTTCTAAGGTACACAAAAATGGAATACCACTTCGCCCGATTGTAGATGGAATCAATTCGCCAACTTATCTGTTATCTAAACATCTAAACACCTGGCAGGCCTCCTCAAACCACACATCCATAATTCGGATACTTATATACGAAATTCGCAACATTTTGTTGAGAAACTGAACATCTCTATCTCCAATATGGATCTTCTCGCCAGCCTGGATGTTACATCTCTATTCACTAACATCCCTGTGGAGGAAGTCATCAACATTTCAGGAAGTTTGCCCCCACAAGACATTACATCTGTTCCATCATTATTTAACATCAAACTTTTTATGGAATAAAACTTTATATCAGCAATTGACTGGCCTTGCAATGGGTAGCCCCTTCTCTCCATCTTGTGCTGATCTCTTTATGGAGGATTTCGAAAGTAAACTTTTATCTCAAACAGACTTTATACCCACAGTATGGTAGAGATACGTGCACGATATCTTTGTTTGGAACCACACAAAAAAGGACCTGTTCGACTTTCTTAACGAAATCAACTCTCTACACTACACAATCAAATTCACTCTAGAACTTGAAAAAGATAATCATTTCTGGACACTTTAATTAAGAAGCTTAGGAATGGTGGTATCAACCCCTCAGTTTCCTGCAAACCTACCAATACAGGACATTATTTATTTACATTTCACGTCAATAATAACAGAGAAGAAAAATCGGAGTTAGCTTTTCATTTCTCAAGAACAAACCATACCATAGAGTGGGATAGAAGCACAATTCCTTACATAGAGGACTTCTGCTCCCGAATTTTTAAAGAGGCCACAACAGTTGCCTGCTATATACAAAACCTTAACAGGAACCAAAGACTAATCTTACCCGTGATCTGGAAGACCCTTATTAGATCTCTCAACTCGCCAGAACTGAATTAGTGCCAACTATAGAACATTCCTAAATAACAAGTGAGATCATGCACGCTCTATACATGTATTGTACGCGCTGTTCTTTGTTTAATATAACTGGAATCGGTTGATTATAGTTTGTAAGTTTTTTACTTTTTAGTGCCTTATATCAGTTATGTACCCTGAAATGCCAACAGCCTTAGTTGGTATAACATAGTTGTTTATTACATGCAGTTGATCATTATAATCCCATTAAGTCATTCGAGAGCTTTTTGGTCAAGAAAAGTAAACAAACGTTTACTTTTCTTGACCTGTTAAAAAAAGCAAACGTTTTTTTAACAGGAAATTAAGTTGTTTCTCATATTCATTTAAGGATATAAAGCTGCTGTTGTTCTAGCAAATCTCTCACCTACTGGTGGAGACTGAACTGCCCACTCAATTTCCAAAAGCTAGGTAGGGTTTAAAATGCCTCACCTACTCCCTATAAGGGAATAAAAAAAGGCTTTAGCTTAGCTGGTAGCAAGTCCATCAAAAAAAAGTGGGAGATGTTTTACCATCTAACCATAACAGAATAATCTTTTGATTCCTTAACAAATGGTCGACTATACTATTCCATCAAATTCAAAAGGAAATTAAGTTGTTTCTCATATTCATTTAAGGATATAAAGCTTCTGCTGCTGTTCTAGCAAATCTCTCACCTACAGTATATTAGGATTGATAACTGTCCTATTATGTTCAAAAATTAAGAAATGGTATCCATCTTATCTACTCATTACTTTTAGATTTTATCTTATCTCGCCTTTGCTGTACGAGTTATTGATGATGAAAATCCAGATCCACGATTCCTTTTGGTTGTTGCATGTAATGCAAAGTGTTTTGCCTAAGCTGGTTAAAAAGATATGGATTGATGTGACAGGTGTCCATACAGCAGTTTTAAAATCGCCTCAATAATTTTTCTTTTTTGCTGATTTCCAGACTAAAAGACAGGGGGACAACCATTGCATTAAATCACAATAAGAGACATCCTAGGGTTTTTTTGGCACCTCCAGTGAGTCCTAAGACTCAAGGGAGGCAACCTGCTCTACAACTGTCTCCACCACTCGATCCACCAACTGACTGCAACTACAACAATGCCATCTACTGGCAACCACCATCACTAGTATTTCCACAGACAATTGCAAACATTCATGCCCATGGCAGGATTCGAACCAGCAGCCTTCTGGCTGGAGAGCGGATATGCTAACCACTCGGCAGCCAGGTTGGTTAAATATTCAAGGGAGATGTGTTTGCTTATCTAGATGTTACTTGGTTTACAAGTAAAACCTTTTTTGCTGATGTTTTAAACCATACTCCACATGCAAATATGTGCTGCAGATGAAAAAAAAATCATCTCGTTATTCAAGCAAATATATATAATGCAAGGATAAAAAATAAATTTATAAAAAAAAAAAAAAAGACATTAAGTAAAAATCAAGTCTTTATAATCATTCAGTTCAACATCTGAAATTTGAATAATTTAGTTGCCACCAATGCATTTCTTTTATCAGAATATGTCAGTTCGAAAAAATTCATGCAGCTTTTTTCTCATGTAGAAGTTCGAAATACAGACATATTCTGGATATACTTTTACTCACCATAAACAAGTGATTTTCTTTACATATGTAGCTATGTTTCTACAAAAGCCAAATGGATATATTCATGAAGGTATGTTGCAGTTATGTTGCTCCAGAATAGGTAATGGGTGTTACTATGAAAACAACTGATAAATTCAAGAATAAAATAGAAACTAATCATCTACAAAAGACATGATTCTCTTTATATTATTTTGCTCATAACTACATGAATTATGTTGGCCTGCCTTACTTAAGATATAATATATATAATGAGCAGTTTTATCAAGTGAAAGACTGTACAGACCTTATAAAATTTTATATTTATGAATTGCTAGTATCATTGTAAAAACAGATCCTTTTAAAGAACTTTTATGAATAATTACAAACATCATATATTTCATTTAATCTTATTATACAAAAAATATTTTACTATTTGGCAGTAATTTTTAGACACTTTTAATGAAACAACTGAATATGCTTTTATCACTAAGTATGAGGATAAGGATTATTACATAAAAAGCACTGATTTCTGTTTATGTCAAAGGCATCTCATATTAATTTCCATAGAAATTACTTTGTAAGATGCCATTACCATCTATCTGATTTTAAAACATATCAGTATCAATGCGATCTGAGAGTAAATTTTTATAAAATCATTTATTTAAAATGCATTGAATTTACTTCAACATAATTGAGTTTCAAAAACAAATTTCGGATAGGGAATACAACTCAGTATATAATATGAAGTATTAATTATATAATAAAAAAGCTTAACATTTCAGAAAAATTTCCATAATTTATCCCCACCAACTTTGTTCCCAGGGGGAAAAAAAAAAAAATTCAGAGAAATGTTTAGCATACACATTATCAAATGAATGTACATAGCATTTTGTCATTTTTTTTCGGTCTATACTAATTCATGTAATACAAAAACAAACTATGAATGTACAAATATTATATAGCATGCTACATAGAATTATATGTATGGTAAAATGCTAATATCACCATTGATTTCATACAAATAATATTGTGCACATGTACAGCTTCATTATAAACTCATCACAGATGCAACAAAAAATTAAATACATGCAAAACTGATTTTTTTTTTTTTGTAATTTCTTAAGCTTGGTAGGAACAATAATCAAAATAATTTATTCATGGCTTAAAGCTAAGATAGGTAGCATAAAAAAATATACATGATATTAAACTAGCCAAGAACGCTTATCAATGCGAATATAAGTAAACAGCAGCAATACAAATATATGTGCTATTTTAATTGCTTGGCTCATCTTACTAAAAGCAAACCCATATTACAAAAAAAAAAAAAAATATATATATATATATATAGAGAGAGAGAGAGAGAGAAGAAAAAAACGTTATTTCAGAAAGATGTTAGTAGTATCACAGAACAGTGGTGCACAGATGAGATTAAAAGTATATGAATATGAGATGTACATATAATGTGGAAAGATATCAGGATGTATTACATTACCTCTAGAGTAATTATGTCATTTAAAAGGGAAGTATTTTAATGTATTTAAAAATATAAAGGCATAACTAATTGCTATAATTGGCACTGTTACATGTTAAAAAAAGTCAGTGGTACATCTGACTTCATTTAAGTAGTTCTTAAACCTTCTAAATGTTAACAATTATTTTTGCAGCACAGACGAATAAACAAGCAAATATTGCCTCTTCTTAACCAAGTTATTCAGAGCAAAATAAATTGTTCCCAACAGAGCACCTATCTCTACCATGAAATATCACTGACTGTCAATAAAACAGCACCAAGTTCATCAGATCATATATATCTGTGTAAGTATGTATACATTGAGAATATCATTCCACTGTGTGTAATGTGTAAATGGAACACTATGTCACACATATTGCTGGGAAATCATAGCTCTTCCCAAAGTAAACTCTTACAACCATTCTACCTTGCATACATATATATATCTTCATTTTTTTTTAAAGCATGCTTATACTGACATCTGTACAAAGATGCTATACAACAGACATGAAAAATACAACAGAATAATCAGCATAGCAACTGACAGCAAAACAACATTTTGATCTCAACTGTCACTGTTATACATAGTACTGTTGCAGGCTGATAAAGGCAATCTCTGTTCAGATTTTTTTCCTTAGTTTCAACTGCTGAAAGGATGTAACTTATCCACTCTTTTGGATGTACATATCTGATGCCGACTTTGAATTCCTGTAAAATATTGCCATTCGTTAAAGAGATAATTATCTTACAAGAAATTTGAGAAATCAATAAAGCACACTTCTGTGCATCATATTATAAGATACTTTAGCAATTAATTTGTTTTATTCAATAATTATATTAATTGTGCCTGAGAAATTTGAATGTCTTCCTCAGGAGATGAATTACTCGGAACAAGATATAAATTAAAAGCAAGAAAAACAATTCAAATGTCCTTAATTCAACAATCACAGTCATGAATGTGTCACCGATGCTTCAAGAGATAGTGTCCTGAGACAGTGGTTAATAAACTCAAAAAGTTACTTTTTGATTGGCTGGTAAGGAAATATAGCACTCTGAAAATAAAATAGAAAAATGTGAGCCACAAAACCTCTAAATTGACAAACTGTGAGACTGATTTAGATCAGTGTTTCTTAAACCATGGAACCCTGGGGACCTGCAAAAACTTGGGGTTCCCCATAGTAGATATTTATAACTGGTATTACAAGTGTCATATGTTTTTTGATTAAAATATTTTGCAGGTAATGAATCACTGTCATAATTTTTCAATAATTTTCACAGAGTGTGAAATTGTTATATGGTGTTCTACAGTCTCCAAAAGTTAAGAAACACTAATTTAGGCTTCATCTGTTTAAAGCATTAACAATAGAAGAGATTGCACTACTATATTCTAAATTATTATTTAAATAATCAGAAATAGCTGCAGAATTTTATAATTAAAAAATACAAGTACTCATAACTCCTAAAAAATGTTATTCTTGTAATCACTTAAATGTCACAAATTCACAGAGCAAACAGATTACAGCAAACCTGCAATATTACAAACTACTGAAATGTCCTAAGGACTCATACAACGTTTTATTTTAAGCTGGATATCACAAACAGGAGGTTCAAAAATTAACTACAGCAAACTGATTTCTAACCATGTCAAATACCACATAGGAACCTAGAATCTCTTCCAATTTAGTGTACAGTTGGTAAAGCAGATCTAAATACCACTGCTGGATAGAACCAAACTTAATGATACCATATCAGGAGGATTCCTGACTAGTTATTAAACAATTCTAAGTCCAAGTATAAAAGATATTCAAGGGTACGCTGTCAGGACTATACTATTGTAAGGAGACAGTGCTATCTGTGCGAGAACACACCTGTCAGACTTTTGCCATGACAATGCATGTTTTTTAATTTTTTCCGACCGTCACCATAAACACATCATAATTATAGTGTCACTGCATATTATTATGTGACACCTCCAAGGACTCATTGAGGAAGGGCAACTACTCTAGAGATCTCCATCTCTCAATCCACCAATCATCATCTACAACCCACCACCACTAGTATTTTCACAGACAACCACAAACATCCATGTCAAGGTGGGATTTGAACCCACAGCATTTTGGCTGGAGAGCGGATAAGCTAACTGCTCGGCCAACCAGGCCAGCATATAAAAACCTAACACACACAAAAAAAAAAAAGAGCCAGTATAGTGTGGTTGCTTTAATTGCTCCTGTCAGAATTCTCATGCTTGTGTAGAGTGGGTATCGATCTTAGAGGTGTGCGTGTGCTGTTCAACCACGCAATATTCGGCAGGGGCATGGACCAAACTGATAGCTGCAGTGCAGAGCACCTCCACCAGGGCTTCCCTTGATGCAGCAGCATGCTTCTGAAAGATGTTGTTGCAGGATGTCAGTTATGTCCAGTGCGATTCCCAAATATTTAGAGTCCTGGTTGTATTTTAGTTTTTGACTGTTCATCTCAATTTTGAGTTTCTTATGGACCTGTTTATGACAGTGGTGAAAACTAGATACCTCTATTTCATTTAGGTTTGACTGTAATCTCCAGTTCTTAATATAAGTACATAGAAGAGCTAGACCTCTTGTTAATATATCTGTCACTTTTGTTGATCTTGAGTTGCTATTGCCAGGTCGTCAGTATAAGCAAACGTCCTGCAAATGGTAGAGGGCAAATTACTAATGTAAACATTGAAGAGTAGTGAAGCCAGAATGGAACCTTGTGATAAACAACTATTGTAAGGAGAACTATATATAGAACTTACATATAGAAATCTATATAGAACTTACAGCATCCTTTGTAACCTGAAAGGTGCAAGTGGTAGTTGTTAAGAAGATAATACAACTTTTTACATGGTACTATACAAATTAACTCAAGAAGCATGCCCTGCCTTCACACAGCATTATACACAACTGTCAGGTCTATAAATGCTATCGATGTTTTCAAGCATTTTTGAAAGCCTGCTTCTACGTGTGTTGTAAGAATGAGCGCTATGTCTACACAGAATGCTCACAGAACCTTGTCTGTTCTAAGAGGATGCATTTTTTGATTACTTGGCTTATTATATTATAAATGAGTTTTTTTTTTTTCATTTGCATTGCTTAGCATCTTCTTACAGAAGATACTAAACAATGCTATTGGGAATAATTTCAGGTTTGTCCTCACTCTTGCCTAGGTCTCATTAAGGCAGAGCCATTGTCTAGATACTTGCTGCATATGCTTAGCAAACTCTGTAACATCTATCTGAACCAGCAGCTTTTTTCATTCCTGGTAGCTTGAATTACTTCATCAATTTTAGAAGATGTGAAACAGTGAAAACATTCTGATTCTACAATGGCTTCATGCTTTGCCTGATCTAGTTCTGTTTTAACATTTCCTGTATGTTTCTTGATTGCAGGTGTTCTGGAGAGATTAATTATATGATTTGCTATTTGATTCAACCTTTCTTGGTGTTCAGAATTGAAGTGCCTCCTAGTTTTCATAGTAGTGTCCAGGCTTTACAGCTAGAGTGTCTAAAGTTCATGTTCTGTATGGGTGACTACCATCTTTCTCTTCTTACAGCCTTCAAGCTTTCAAGGCATTCCTCAGCAATGTCTTGTGAGTGGCTAGCTTGCAATTCTTCATAGTCTTTGTGTGTGTTCCAACAGGGAATATATTCCTTTAGGTATCCCACGATGATACCAAAATCTTTCTGCTTAAGCTTAATGAACCGTACAATGTCATTGAGTTTCCTTGTAAAGATGCCCCAATTTGCCTGCGGAAATTCCATCTCAGCAGAGGCATTGATTGGGTTAGTGGGACTCTCAGGCCTGCCTGAAGGATGACTGGACCGTGTTGTGTTTTGACAAAGCTAGGAGTACTTGTCAGTTTATAGGGACTGGCGTCATTTCACTGTTAGTAGTAACAAAGCATAAATCAGGGTTGGTGTTAGTATTTCAATGTTCAGAATGAAAAGTGTTTGCCATTAAAAACAAGTTGCAAATTATTAACATTTGTTCAATATACCAGGGCTTTTCTATTTGTCATTATTCTTATATTTCCACTGTGTATGATGACTATTAAAATCACCCACATATGTTGCAGGGTGCTAAAATTGACTGTGACCAAGATGTACTAGGAGGTTTGTAGATATTTACTATTTTCAGACTGCAGTGGAGAAGGATAGTTATTGTTGATATATTGTGGATTTATTCTAGTTCTTGTGAGTGAACTGATATCACTGAGATAGTTCTTATATACGTGGCACATCCATACATTTTATGGGTTATGGTGTTAATCATTGTGTATCTGGTATAATACATCCTCTGCTGGCATTTAACAGGTCTTCAAAAATGCATTTCTTGTATGACGACTACATCAATGCTCTCTTTCCGAAGCTGTTTTCCCAAACTCTGCACTTGCTATAGCATAAACCACCTGTGTTCAGCCATAATACCCAGCCTGTTGGGCCTATGTGAACTTTGATCCTGATGTCTCATGACAGTGACCATGGAATTGATAGCTAAAGCCACCAGTTTTGTGCATTCAAAATGTCCTATTCTCGATTGCATCCAATATCACTGTTACTCATTTAGCACCAACCAGGGAACACATGCAGAGGATTGCTACAAAAAACTCTACCCACCCCATGTTGGTAAATCAACGTTTCACATCAGAACTCAAAAGATTTCATTATCATTTCTCATTTTCCTTTTTTCCTCTTTTACCTTGCGGTGTCGAGGGTATATGAATCATCGGACCTCAAACTGTTCGCAGGAAAAGGTGGCAGTCCTACGCCCCAGTGTATCCTATGTCTGCATTGTTGAGTTCTCAAAGTCAGTTTGCCTGCTTTGTGGGATGAAAAACCCCAGGATAAACTGAGGGGAAAAACCTACTGTCCACGCCCAAGACCAGCTAACTTGGCTATGGAAGATCCTTCAGCTCCTCACGTCACCGACGGGAATCGAACCTAGGACACTCCTTTCCCAGGCATGTTGTTGCGAAGTGCACAGCCACTAGGCTAACCAAGCAGAATAGATTTCATTAGACTTATTAAAAATTATCAGGCAGGAAAACGAATTGGCCTTATTTTCTATAAATGTAAGTGTAGTTCCTGGACATTGTGAGATATTTCATGAGTCACACCAGCACAAGCTTATTTCTAGCAAGAACGAATGTTTTGCTAAAAGCTATCAACCTGATGTATGGAATATTGTGTTTGCTGCCTCTTCACTGGATGAATAAACTCAAGTGTATGAGGAGAACGTACTAGAGCTGTTGCATAAACTGAATAAGAATTGACAATAGGGGCTGATGGGATGTCAGCACAGATGCTAAAAGAATGTTAAGCTGAATTGGCCATAATTTTTACTAGGCTACAAAATTTGAATACCAGAACAGGGAAGATTCCACAGGAATGGAAAGAGTGTATGGTAATCTCATTGCACAAGAGTGGTGCAGAGACTGATGTATCCATCAATCTTGTACAATGGGATGGACCTATCAGTATCTCTGGAGTGGTGGAGTGAGGATTTTGGAAAAGTAGGTTAGCTCACATACAGAAATAGGTTGACAGAGAATCTACTTTGCAATGAACAGCATGGGTTTACTAAATGAGGTCAGGTTTGAGCAACTTGATCACATTCTATAATGTTACCATTGAGTTAAATGGTAACATTCCCATTGGTAACATTCTATAATGTTACCAATGGGAATGGATACACCATTTTACTAATGCTTTTGAAAGAATATATCATGGAATACTTGCATAAATTGGAGAATATGGAATTAGATTATAGAATATAGGTGTTGATAAGAAGGTGGCTGACTTGACATATCAAAAAGTGATATAATAGATATGTACATCTGCAAGATGTACATATCTATTATATCACTTTTTGGTAACCAGAGGTGTACCACAAGGACTAGTATTTGGTCCAGTGGTATTCAATCTTTATATTAATGACATTGGTAAGGATTTCACAGGAGACATACAGCTATTTGGTGATAATGCAAAGACAGGAAGGATAATCTGGAATGTGGGTAATATACAATACTAACAGAATGAATTCAATAAGATCTATGGACAAGTCCAAATGGCTGTCAGTTAATAAATGTAAAAGTCATGCACTCTGCTGTGATGAGATATCCAATGTCATATATTGGTGGAATTATGCTAGAAGAAATTAACCAGGCAAAGGATCACTGAGTTTTAGTAGATAAAAAGTTGAAGTTCAAGGGACATATAGTAAAGATTGCAAATAAAACTCAGAGGGTAACTACAATGTTGCAACCAACTTAATGATAAGGAAGACATTTCGCCTTTTTAAAAGGCCTTAATAAGACCTCACTTAGACTATTGTGTACAGGTCTGGTATACTGATGGATGTGGTAATTCTGATAGTGGGATAGTTGAGACAGTGCAAAGGAGAGTGTTAAAAATGATATCAGGATTATAGAATGCTAATTATGAAGACAGATTGGGAACTTGTAGACTGAGATACTAGTAAATGAGAGAAAGAGGGGTGTATGATTGAGACAAATTTCTGAAAGGGTCATACATTATTTTAGTAGATGGATTTAATTTTATGGAGGTTAGGGATAAGATAAGAGGGAATCTTTGGAAGTTGAGAATGAACACTGTGGAAAAAAGGGATGAGAGCTATATTTTTTGTTCTCAGTGTTGCACGAATGGAATGGATTGCCACTGGATATTGTGTGTGTGCGTGCAAGCAGTGTGAATGAATTCAGGACCAGGTATGAGCTGGTGCAGGTAGCATATGGCCTCCCTCAAGGTTTCTCTTAATAATAATATCAGGCCAGCCAGTCAAAGTGGATGCACTTAACATTCTAATGCAAGCTGTTAGCAAACAAAACAACACATGGTGCTTAATAATAAAATTAGTTTAATCCTTTATCCAAGTGTGGGCAAACAAAGTTTGCACCTGAAAATATCCTCAGGACTGGGGTAAGGTGGTACACCAGGGCAACTCGTTGCAAAGGTGGAGCAAGCTACCAACACTCCTACCTCAGTATCTCCTATAATGCAAAACACATCTCCTTGCGGATATGTCTAATGTTATGCATTAAGGGAAGGGCCACTACCCAGACTAGTTTCGACCTTTATTGAGGTCTCTTCAGTGGGAGCCAGGCCCAAATGGAGATACCAGGCAGAAGCATCAGCAGGTCATCTCTACCTATAGCAGTTGCCAAATGGTGTGCCACCCTTTTTTTTAATAAATTACTCTGGATTTAGAGAAAGACGTTGAAAGTTTATTTTTCACTTGGTTAGAGAATAATAAAATTAGTTTAATCCTTTATCCAAGTATGAGCAAACAAAGTATGTGCCTGAAAGTATCCTCAGGACTGGGATAAGGTGGTACAACACCAGGACAACTCGTTGCAAAGGTGGAGCAGGCTACCAACACTCCTATCTCAGTATCTCCTATAATGCAAAACACATCTCCTTGCAGATATGTCTAATGTTATGCATTAAGGGAAGGGCCACTACCCAGACTAGTTTCAACCTTTATTGAGGTCTCTTCAGTGGGAGCCAGACCCAAGAGGAGATACCAAATGGTGTGCCACCCTTTTTTTTTAATAAATTACTCTGGATTTAGAGAAAGATGTTGAAAGTTTATTTTTCACTTGGTAAGAGTATAATAAAATTAGTTTAATCCTTTATCCAAGTGTGAGCAAACAAAGTTTGCACCTGAGAGTATCCTCAAGACTGGGGTAAGGTGGTACAACACCAGGGCAACTCGTTGCAAAGGTGGAGCAAGCTACCAACGTTCCTACCTCAGTATCTCCTATAATGCAAAACACATCTCCTTGCGGATATGTCTAATGTTATGCATTAAGGGAAGGGCCACTACCCAGACTAGTTTCCACCTTTATTGAGGTCTCTTCAGTGGGAGCCAAGCCCAAGTGGAGATACCAGGCAGAAGCATTAGCAGGTCATCTCTGCCTATAGGAGTTGCCAAATGGTGTGCCACACTTTTTTTAATAAATTACTCTGGATTTAGAGAAAGATGTTGCAAGTTTATTTTTCGCTTGGTTAGAGTATAATAAAATTAGCTTAATCCTTTATCCAAGTGTGAGCAAACAAATTTTGCGCCTGACCTGCTAATGCTTCTGTCTGGTATCTCCACTTGGGCCTGGCTTCCACTGAAGAGACCTCAATAAAGGTCGAAACTAGTCTGGGTAGTGGCCCTTCCCTTACTGCATAACATTAGACATATCCGCAAGGAGATGTGTTTTGCATTATAGGAGATACTGAGATAGGAGTGTTGGTAGCCTGCTCCACTTTTGCAACGAGTTGCCCTGGTGTTGCACCACCTTACCCCAGTCCTGAGGATACTTTCAGGCACAAACTTTGTTTGCTCATACTTGGATAAAGGATTAAACTAATTTTATTATACTCTAACCAAGTGAAAAATAAACTTTCAACATCTTTCTCAAAATCCAGAGTAATTTATTAAAAAAAGGGTGGCACACCATTTGGCAACCCCTATAGGTAGAGATGACCTGCTAATGCTTCTGCCTGGTATCTCCACTTGGGCCTGGCTCCCACTGAAGAGACTGCAGTTCAATGTCAAGCTAGAGCGTCCGGTTACTTTCGAGGATTCCAGTGGCAGACCACGAGATCCCCCGAGAGAGCTCCAGAAGTCTCCTTTCAACGTTCTTAAGGCTTGGATTGTGCTCCTGCGGTCGTCCGAGAAAGCTCTAAGCTGGTGGTAAGACTGACATCAGTGGTAAGAATTGCTTTATTTGTTTTCAATTCATGGCCCTTCCGTTTTGAACAACGCAAATTGTATGGGAACTTACTTTCATGATATAGGGACGTCCCCTCTTTTTTACAATATCCCCCCTGATATCTCTCCCCCCCATACGGTGTAAAACCGGACAAAATTTCCGGTTTTACACCGTATGGGGGGAGGAGATATCAGGTCGTTTGCGTGAATGCTGCAACACGTGAGCAACTGCTGAGTGGTATAGAGTGCAATGGGAAAGTCTTTCATCCCTTTGTGGTTGGAAGTGTTGCAAAAACAGTCAAAATAGAAAGGTTCCCATTAAAATATCTAGAAGAAGATAAAGATATCATAATCAAAGTTTTCTCGAGATGGGGAGCAGTGAAGGACATAAAAATTGGCACGGATGCTGAGGTTCCTCAGTGGAAGTCGGGAATGTAGGGACAGCACCCACAAAATCAACGTTTGTCCTAGTCGGACACTTGCAGAAAAAGCAGGAGGCACTATTTCACCAATCACAGAAGCTACAAGGCAAGACTCACTGACCGCAGACAACACAGCTACAGGCACAAACATCTTAGACCCGGACTTCTTTCCAGCACTCACAGCATTAAATGAAATAGAAACAGAAAACAAAGAGAAAACAGATGAAGCTCTCCCAAATCGGCCTCACAAGAAATGGTATAATGAAAGCGACGAGACATCAAGTGAGGACGAAAAAGACTCGAAGAGCCAGAAAAAAGATAAAACTACAACAGAAGCTTTTAAGAAATCTCCATGCAAAAACCCAGAAAGTATGAAGAAAAAAGAAGGAAAAGAAAAGAAAAAAAAAGACAAGGTTGTGAATTCGGAAGATGCCACCATTACTGGAAAAACGAACAAACAAGAGCGCCCAAAGGAAACAGAAGGGGTAACCACACGGTCAGCGAAGAAGACCAAAGATTCATCGGTCAAAAAACCACCTACTAACAACATACGAGCTGAAATTGAAACAATAGAAGAACAAGAAGAGGTCTCAGAAGTAATAGGACAACCTCATAAAGGAACTCCAGGCAAAACTGAAACAAGGGCAATACCAGAACTCACAGAGATCCCCTACATGAAAGCAAACTCATTATTACTGCATTATTTAAAAGGGGACTCCGAGCAGAAGAATCTGCTAAAAAAGGGGATAGAAGTTTTTGGAGATGTTGAACTACAACTCACAGGGAAAAACGGACCAAACGTGATCAGCGCGGAGTGGAACGATGTCTTTATAGAAGATATAAATAACATCGACAGTGAGGATTGCTACCCAGGCCCGAATAGAGGCAATGAAGTGGGGATAACTTTGTGCAGAGCCCTTGCAGCGGTAAATTACTACGGTAATGGCAAGCTACCCACGCTAATCCTTAAAACCTAAAATAGTGAACAGGAAGAATTAATTTTCGACATGTCGAAAAGGCTCTAGATTATTAGTACAGCTCTGCTAGTTTTAAAAAAAAAAATCCTTTAAGTTTTGTTTCTGTTTGGTCCACATAGGAGGGGGTATCCTGTGAACCTGGGCTGTGAAGGCCTACATCGAGGCGGTGCAGCTCCTTGTGGGCTGCATCACCCAGGCAAGGCTCTTCCCCCGCTTCTTTCAGTCTTAAATTGGTCATTCATGTCACCCAGCTGTTTCTTACTTTAGGTTTGTCCTTGCTAATCGCGCTGTTTTTTTTTCTCATCATGTCCTTCTTTCAGTTCCTCTTTGCAAAAAAAAATTAATTTTATTAAATTTCATTACTAAATATTATTAAATTATTAACTTTCATTTTAAAATTAAGCTAAAAAAAATGTCATTTTAATCACTTTAAACTTAATCTATTGCTTTTTTTCCTGGAACTTACTCCCTGCGAAACTGAAGAACAAGTAACCTTAAAGTTAGCATATTTATTAAGCAAGAAGTTTAATAAGTGACAACAACAATCACCAGCTAATAGCAATTTTTAAATAAATAGCGATCGAAAGCAGGTGGTTGACGGATATCCTCCACAAACACCAAGTTATTTTTTTTTGATTTGGACAAAGTTAAATGCGAACCTCAGGGTTTTGGGTTTATTTTTAAATTTGTTTTATGTATGGTAATTTTTTCTTTATATACATATAAAAAAATAAAAACAGGTAACAGGAGGTTGTGTATATAGACTTCTTAGCCAAACCCACATTGTGGAATGGCTAAAACAGGTCGACTGAGGCCTCTTTTATCTCCTACTATCCTCTCTAACTTTCGTTCTTTCCCCTCACACTGCCTGCTGATCCTCAGCATGCTTTTTACTCCAAAGGCCGATGATGAGAAACATGAACTCCCATTCGACCTCAATAAAGGTCGAAACTGGTCTGGGTAGTGGCCCTTCCCTTAATGCATAACATTAGACATATCCGCAAGGAGATGTGTTTTGCATTATAGGAGATACTGAGATAGGAGTGTTGGTAGCTTGCTCCACCTTTGCAATGAGTTGCCCTGGTGTTGTACCACCTTACCCCAGTCCTGAGGATACTTTCAGGTGCAAACTTTGTTTGCTCACACTTGGATAAAGGATTAAACTAATTTTATTATACTCTAACCAAGTGAAAAATAAACTTTCAACATGGTGCTTAAAATTACTGTGTGAAATATTTTCAATTCAAAATTTAAACTATGCAACTCTGAATACCATCTATCAAATTGTCACCATGGCCTGTGAGCATAATATGCAGCAAGAGGAAACTGAATCATCCAATATACAGAAGCAAAACAGCAAGAGGACAGTAGTTTGGGAGTTTGGTATCAATGAAGCCAACTTCATCTCTGAAGAAAACAGAAAGATTGCCTGAAGGAGTAACTCAGAACAAGACAGGCGGACTGGGGGGGGAAACAGCTCAACATAGGAAAACCTTGCTTAATGCGATTAATTAATCCATCAATTAATGCGCTAATTATAATTCATCCATCAGTTAGCGTAAATTTGGAAAAAAAAATTATGTATAATCTATATTTTAAATATTTTAATCTTGCTTAAAATGATCCAAGTTAGATTCTGGCGAACTTCGAAACTTCGTTCCATATCAGAATCAGCATCAAACAAAATTTCCTTATCATGCTCAATGTGATTGAAAACTAGCTCCAGTTCTATTGCAGTTAGCTTCATAGTTGTAACATTCTCTTCTTGTTCGCAATTCTTATCTTCTTCTTCATATGCATACTGTTCTTCTAGTTGAAGGAAATCCTTCTCGTTTAACTGTTCTGAATGGAATCGAGCAAGTTTCTCAAGTCTTCATTATCCAGTTCATTAAATCCAAGTTCTTTTCCAATTGTGCTGATTTCTTTAATAATGTTATCAACTGGGCTATTAAAACCAATGAAATCATTTGTACAGAGAGGTAAGGCCTTCTACCACACAGTTCTTTTATTACTGCAGCTTTCTTTTTTCCATATCAAGGTTGAATATAATAAAGCTTTATAGTTTTCTAAATTGAAACAAAATGAAAGAAAAGTGATTGAGCAAGAGAACAGAGATTGCACGTGCACTTGCGATGACAGCTTTGAGTCAACTGCTGAGTGTTGCCAGCCACCGCCTGCTACATTGAAAAGTACTGCCGCTTGCTGCAGACTGGCATTCGCATGACGTAAAAAATCACTTTAACGGATTAATCACTCACTTGTGCTAACTAATTCGATAATTAGTTAGCACAAGTGAATTGAATTCGCATTAAGCGAGGTTTTCCTGTATTCAAACGT
Organism: Typopeltis vanoorti; assembly: GCF_054136105.1. Taxonomy (NCBI): domain Eukaryota; kingdom Metazoa; phylum Arthropoda; class Arachnida; order Uropygi; family Thelyphonidae; genus Typopeltis; species Typopeltis vanoorti. The sequence continues at coordinate 93,307,595 of NC_143569.1, read as the reverse complement.
AGAAAAGTCTTGCTGAGTGAATTGTAGATGACAAAAGACAAGAAATCTTACAGACCTTATCTTAGCTTGAAAGATATGGTTGCAAAAGATAAATACTCAAGTGATAGGGCACTAATGAACTGGGCCTACTGCTTCATAAAATGAAATCATCTGTCCAGCCATACTTATATTACCTGGAAAATACCAGAAGATGAAGAACATGATAATGAGTTGATCAATTATGAAAGCACTTTTCAGGGTTTATCCCCCCCCCCCCCCCTGATGTTCACCTTTTAAATTATGGATGTATATTGTACATAGGTGAATATGGTAGATGGGGTGTTGAAAGTATATGACCTCAAAGTAGCCTTCAACACCTAAGCAAGCTTATCCATCTTTTAAGATACTGGGTGTATATAAAATGCTCTGTGCTTGTGGCATATGTAACATATGCCACATTTACATATGTAACATTTATTCTATGTCATGTAACATAGAACAAAGAGTTTGAGAGATATGCATGAAAGAACACTGAGAATGATCACAAATCAGGCATGGCTTATCAAACTACAAATGAGAAATATCAGTTCATCTGGGAACTAACAAAAATGTCATAAGCTGAATTTAAGAGCTATATTTGCAAAAAAGCAGCACGACAAATGGCAGGTGTATGGTCCAGTGTAATAAAAACATTTTTAATAGTACCTGTGGCATAAATTATAAACAAATTACATGATAACCACAGTATTCCTGTTCCTTGATTTGCTTGTTTCTACACACTGATGATGTAGTTATTTTCACTACCAAATATTTATACTTTCATTAAAATTAATTATTGTGGCTACCATGTACCGGTAATTTGTTTTAAAAACTTACATTGTTATCCTAAACCAACTTTGGTCAACCTACATAAGCTTTGATGGATGTTACACATGAAAAAGAAAGCATGGACATGACATTACAAAACAGTATTAGCTATCACTTTAACCATGATTCTATTAACATTAGTTTTTGTTTTCACTCTGTTCTGGATGTTTGTTGTTTTAATTTTACAAAAACTATATTCCTCATGAAGTATACAGAGCCTAAGAAACTATTAGAATAAAAAAATATATATCTTCAGTTTTTGTCATCTTTGTTATTTCTGATTAATTTTTGCAGCACTTTAGCACCCTTTCCTTAATTTCTAAGCTTTACAATAACCCAAACATTTTGCACTGATGTGATATTTATCCTCTATGTTCTTATAAAAGTCTTCCTGAGAAGCTTGTTTATCTACTTTTATATATAGCTTTCTTACATTTTTCAATGTATTCTCTCAAGGCACTTGAAGACTGGCATTGTCGTGGTGAAAGACAACTCCTTTCAGATTTGCTAATTCAGGACGTTTTGTGCTAATTGCATGGGCCAGTCGCATTATCTGTGTGCAATAGACAGTTGAATCAATCGGTCTGCCTGACGGTGACACCGCATAGTGGACAACACCTTTATAATCCCACCACACAGTGAGCATGATCTTCTTTGGGTGCAATCCTGCTTTTGAGGTTGTTTGCAGTGGTTTACTCTCATGCCCCCATGATTTTTTTTTTTTTATGTATCATGTTATCGTACATGACCCATTTTTCATCTCCCGTAATCATCAACTTCAAAAATGGGTCATTTTCTTGGCGACATCGCAGTGAATCACAGATGGATATGCGAGCAGTCATATTGGCATCAGTCAATTCATGTGGCACTCAAGCACTGAGTTTTGAAACATATCCCAGTTTGTGCAAATGGTTTTCAATGCTTGTATGGGATATGTTCAGTACTGCAGCAATCTCCTGCACTGTTTGTGACGGATTTTTGTCGACGATATCCTTCACAACACTCGAATTAACCTCGGTTGGGCGACTGGCGCATCACTGAAGTTGAAATCTCCAGAATGGAATTTGGCAAACGACTTTTGGCATACGCATTCTATTAAGGCACCATCTCCATATACGCTGCATATTTTTTTTCATGGGCCTCCACAGTTCGTTTGCCTTTTTTGAAATAAAAAAGCAAAATATGCTGGTAATGTACATTATTTCCTTCCATTTCTAAAAATATGTTACACACATGCAATTATATAGGCTGAATGAAAATTCACTGAAAGATTATGTGAAATGTCGTCATTCAACTACGCAATAGCGTTGTGCGGTAGCGCAACAATTGCAACAGGCAAAGGGGCATAAATTTGTACTAACACATAAACCGAACGAACTTATTTGCCAACCCAATAATAAGTCACTGAACGTCCCTCCAACTATAGGGAAAACTGATTCATTTTTGTATGTCAGACAGTACACAAAATCTAACAGCATTTTAAAGAATGAGTCAGATGCCACTTGATGAAATATATGCAGCCCTCAAAACTAACCAAAACAGGTCAAGTTCCTGGCATTGATGGCATCCTCCCTGATTTTCTTACTTGTGTTGCCCTTATGGCAAAACCATAAGGGCAATGTGAGTAAGAATATGGCCATAATTTCTTCTGTTTAATAATAAACCAATACCTGATCACATATCCAACTGCCAAGCCTCTAGGATTCAATCTACCTCAACACCTCTGCAACCAGCTAAACAAATTTGGGGCCAGACGAGCCACTATGCCAACTTACTACATTTGTGGACAATTTCACATTTATTCTTTTGCACATGTGACACTGTGCATCATATCACAGATGACTCCCACAAAGTCCTGCCCTGGAGGCATCAGGAACTTGAACTTACTCACTTATAGTGCTATCATTTGGTTAACTGAAATGCTAATCTGTATATAGTTTTGCATGCCAATTTGTTATATTTTTACTCATATGTTATATAAATAAATATTCTTAAGTTCATAACTGAGTACATACTGAAGTAAAAAATGTCTAGAGGTGATATTAAGCTCAAGGTATGACAACAAGGTAGACCTGAAATACCAATTGACAGAGGGTGATGCTCTGTTAGAAGCCTAGTTACTTCATGTTACTATCCAATTCCAGGGAATTCTGTTTAGACTGCTTGGAGATGATAATTCCACAAGTATTTCAACAACATGTAGGGTGCTACTCGTTATGTATTTTTAGGGATGACCTGCAGTCCACAATACCACTGAACAGCACGAACCAAGACGCATAGATTCTGAACTGTGGAGCAACAGATATCAAATCCTGGAATTGCTAAGTCTTATGGACAGTAGAAATGGCAGCGTCATGATGTGGGCTTGTTCTGTTGGGCTATTATAACACTATATTTAGTACAACTGGCGAATTATATGCAAGAGTGAAGAGTATAGAAGATGGGCCATAATTGCAAATGACTTTATGTGTGAATTATGCAGGATGAGTGGTGTGGAATTTGTAGATGTGTGGAGTGAGTTAGATGGGTGAAAGGATTTATATAAGATGGATGGTTTACATTTGAATGGATTTGGTGTACGGAGACTTGAAGGGGGGGGGGGAGTATATATGCAGACTTTAGGGAGACAGTTGAGTGTATGAATGTGTGTAATATGTCCAAGCAAGTACGAAAGACTATGAATCGGAATGGGTCAAAATAGGGATGGGACAAATGGGCTTCTGCAATTCATGTATACTAATGCCAGAAGTATTAGGAACAAGAAGGAAGAATTTTTGGCCTTGGTTGGTACTTCCAGGCAACAGGTTATTGGCATTAGTGAAACATGGCTCACAGAAGATGATATAGCTAGTGGAATTGAATGCGAGGGGTATGGTGTGTTCAGGAGTGACAGGGAGAATAAAATGATGGGGGGGGAGTGTTATTGATGATAGCTGATGAGCTACAGCCAAGGAGAACAGAAGTGGAACTGCAGGATAGAGAAAAGAGCACATTTGAGGCTATTTGGTGTGAGATTAAAACTAGCAGAACAAAATATACAGTTGGGTGCTGCTATAGACCAGGTGATGAAACAGATGGTGGAGATAGTATGCATAAGCAAATAGAAGAAATGAGTGGAAGGAGGGTAATTATTATGGATGATTTCAACTATGGTAACATTGATTGGAAGGAGGAGAGGACACATGGAAGGAATTGGATTTTATGCGATTATTAAAGGATACCTATCTGCCACAGCATGTAATGGAAAATACTAGGGGTCAGAGAGCTTGACCTAGTAATTGCATCTGAGAATTTGGCTGTAAAAAATATGACCACATTGCCACCAATTGGTGAGAGTGATCATAGGGTCTTGACTTGGAAAGTGGCTAAAGGTATGGAATTTACAATTAAGACACAGTACATGTGGAATTCTTTCTGAAAGCACACCCACTCAATATCACCAAACTTAAAGATCGGTACTATCAACATAAGAAGCCTGAATGGTAAAGAAATGGAGTTAGCTGAGGAATTAGATAAGCACCAGATCGACATAATAGGGGTGACTGAAACAAAAAAGACAAAAACTGGCGAGATCTTTCTGAGCAATAAATACAAAATGTTATATTCAGAAAATGACAATCAAGGAAAAGAAGGAGTAGCCATTCCTTGTATTTTGTGTTGAATAGTATATTCAACACAAAATATGAGGCTAATCTTCTGGAATGGCAGGCAGTCTCAAGTAGAGTGATGTGAGCAAATATGAGAACTGGGGAACTGGACAATGAGACTTATTTGTGCTTATGGTCCCACAGAAGGTTCTACTAAGGTAGAAGTGAAGGAATTTTTTGATGCTTTAGAAAAAGCAACTGAAACAATGAAAAGGGAAAAGTTGGTCCTTGTTGGGGATCTAAATAGCAGAGTAGGAAATGATTGTCATGCATACAAAAATATTTTGGGAAAATTTTGAGAAAAGAGCAAAGCTAATAATAATGGCAAATACTTGTTGGATTTCTGCTCAGGACATGGATTGGTTATTACTAATGCCATGTTCCAACATAAAAATGTGCACAAATTCACGTGGAGAAAAGAGGCAGGGAATAAGAAAAGTCTCATTGACTATGTTATTGTTGATGGTGATGTTTTCTCCCTGGTGCAAGACACAAGAGTGTACAGAGGATTTGTAATTGGAAGCAATCACTATTTAGTCTTGAACAGGATAAAATTGAATTTCTAGTGAAGACGGTAAATTAAATATGGAAATAGACAATAGAATCAACAAAGCTGGTATGATAGGAAGTCAATTGAATAAATTCATATGGAATAAAAGAGAAATTAGTCGGAATACTAAATTAGCTGTATACAAGACAGTGTTTAAACCAGTTTTAAACTTATGGATCTGAGAGCTGGGTCAGAAGTAAAAGACTTCACGAAAGACTAGAGACCGCAGATATGAGAGTCCTGAGAAAGATTAGAGGCATGAACAGATGGCATCAATGGTAATATCATATTAAAAACGAGGATATTGGGAAAGAACTTAACATTGTCAGCATCCAGGAATGCGTTAGCAGAGCTAATCTCAGGTGGTATGGTCACTTAAACAGAATGGGCAAGGAAAGATTAGCAAAACAAGTGTTCTCTGCCAGGTTGACAGGAAAAAGACCCATAGGAAGACAAAGATATAGGTGGATTGATACGGTACAAAGTGCCCTAGACGATAGAAAATAAGATCTGATAATGATGGAGTCTTGACATGTAACAGACTAATTTGTAGGAAAATTGTAGATAGGAATTAAGTAATGATATAAGTTTTTCAGGTAGTACTATTATATCCTGTACATCCCTTCAGGTTAAATGTCAGAAATTTGATGATGATGATGATGACATGTGGAATTGGAGTTTGATTGGTTCAGTGCCATGGAATGTAAAACTGCAAGGGCTAGATTTTGATAGTGCATGGGAGGCAGTTAGGAAGTGTTTGCATGAGACAATGGCTGACTGTATAAATAGAGTCCGAATAATAAATCAAGTAAGGGTTAAACGGATGAATAACACCATTATGTTTGAGCTGCAAAAAAAGAAACAACTATGGAGGGAATTTAAAGAGAAAGGTGACCGGCAGGCACATTAACAATATAAAGCGCAGGCCAGAAGGGTAACGAGTGTGGTAAGAAAAGCAAAAACGGATTATGAAAGTACATTAGCCATCAGGCTAAAGAGAATCCCAAACAGTTTTTTTGATATGTTTGCAAGTAAAAGAAAAAATGCATATGGCAGAATGATTTTGAAGAATGCCGATGGTAGGGAGGTAAGCGAATCAGTTGATATAGTTGAATTACTGAGCGAGCACTTTGCAAGAATATATAATCCAGGTAGTGACATTGCAGGAATGAATGAACCAATAGATTATACGGGAATTGTAGTGAATGAAGTGGAGGTGAATAGTCTATTACAAAACCTCAATGTCAATACATCTGTGGGATTGGATGGTATACCAGCTCGTGTCATACGTTAAGCGGCTAAAGAATTGACAGTGCCCTTGACCATTTTGTTTAATTTGAGTAACTAACTCAGGTCTGGGTTAGTTCCGAGGTGGTGGAAAGAGGGGAAAATAGTTCCACCGGATAAAGGAGGTTCCAAGACTGCTGTTGTAAATTACCACCCTATCAGCATATCAGGAATCGTTGTCAAGAGAAAACAGGATTGGATAGATGAAAATGGGATACTGTATGGAGGACAGCATGGTTTTGTGAAGGGTAGATCGTGCCTCAGTAACTTGCTCACGTTTTATAACACAGTGACGACTGAACTGGATAAGGATAATGGGTTTACAGTGATTCTACTGGATCTTGCTAAGGCCTTTGACAGGATACCACATGGAATTCTAATCAGTAAACTGCAGCATATGGGGATGGATAGGAGGGTGGCTGATGGAGAGATATCAGAGTGGTTTATTCAGGAGTAGAGTCCAAAAGACGGCCTGTGACCAGTGGTGTGCCGCAGGGTTCTGTTCTTGGACCACTACTTTTCAATTTTTTCATTAACGATATAGGAAAGGATCTGAGAGGAAGTGTTCACTTGTTTGCTGATGATGCAAAGTTGGGTAGAGCAATAGTGAGTGCACAGGATGTCAAAATTTTGCAAGATGATTTGAATAGTTTGGAGGACTGGGCTAAGCCAAATGGATGTCAATTTAATGTGGCAAAGTGTAAGGTTATGCATTTTGGGGTGAAAAAATTAGCAGCAGTATACCACATTGGTGGAACCATACTCCAGGAGATTGATGAGGCCAGGGATTTGGGAGTGTTGGTGGATTGGAAGTTGAAGTTTAGGGGGCACATCTCAGAAGTGGCTAAATCAGCTCATCAAATCACTTGGTTGCTGAAAAATACTTTAACAAGCAGAGACAAACAAGTTATTGTTCCTTTATATCGAGCCTTGATAAGACCCCATCTAGACTACTGTGCTCAGATATGGGCACCAGGGTTTCTTCTTGATGGAGAGGATCCAGAGACGAGTGACCAAGATGATAGCAGGTCTATGGAATGAACCTTATTAGAACAGGCTGAAGATTTGTGGGTTGCAGAAATTGGTTGATAGGTGGAAAAGGGGTGATATGATTGAGACATTCAAATTACTGAAGGGTTTCTATAAAATTAATTCAGAAGATATTTTTGGGAATAGGACTGGTGGTGGGAGGACTAGGGGCTATACATGGGCAAGAATGTGGTTAGGAAGAATGTTAGAGCTAGGTTTTTTACTTGGAGAGTGGTGAATGAGTGGAATAAGCTGCCAGAGTCTGTTGTGGGTACTATGACTATGAATGAGTTCAAGGTGAGGCATGATAGATATTGTGTGAATGTTGAATAGTTGTTCTTGACATGGTGTTAGGGCCTCCCTCGATGAGTCTGTCGACTCCTTGGAGTTGCCCTAAATAATAATAATAATTAAAAAAAGATGACAAATGAAAGGTCACTATAGTAAAAAAAACAGTTGGGTAAGAAGTCTAGAGAAGGAGAAGTGGAGGGAAGTTGCTGGGGATTTAGACTGAGGTTAGAAACAGAGGGAACTCATACATATATTTTAAGCAAAGAAAAATGTACCTGAGCATGCAACATTCTTACCTATAATTCTTACCTCTAATCTATATGTCTCCAAACAAGCAAACTCACATTCATGCATATCACTCTAAATATACAAATACAGATATTTACATACAAGGTTAAGAAGTATGGTAAAATTTTTTGCTATTTAATTTTGAATGTGACAAATGGAAATGTGAATGGATTTGCAAATCATTGCTGCTTATCCAAGCATGGGCAATGCTAAATATTAATCTTGTATTAACAAATAATTCTGTTATTTCCACTGGCTTCATTTCAGCAGTAGACAGCAAAAATTTCAATTCAAAGGCTCTGATAAAGAAATATATTTGGGTTGATCTTACACACACTGTAGACATACAAACACTACAATATGATTTATGTTACTCATAGTATATATTATATTGTAGTGCTTGTATGTGCAAATTACTTAGTTTTAATCTAATCTTTAAAAAGGTACCCATGGCATAACGATGAACTAAAAAAAACAAACAATAAACACAATAATAAAATTTAATGAAACTACCCAAATATTTCATAATGAAATTAACAGTATATTGTCAGTGTGTGAAACAACAAGCAATTCTTCTTTGAATAAAGAAACAGCAATACAAGGTAAATAAACAATCTGTTGTTTATTTACCTTGTAATAAACTTGTAATATAGTAAATGTACTGAAACATTTACTGTATGCTAGAGAAATATAAAAAATGACACCTTTCTTTGAAGAGATGTTCATATTTCCTGCCACTTCTCTGATGAAAATGCAACACCAGACCTTTGAGGTTTTATGTATTGAATGCAGTATTGATGTTTGCTAATTCTTTTTAACTGTAGAACTGTATGTCTGCCCAAATTATGTTAAATTACATTCATAAAAGATATAGTAAACACAAGCTAAAGACAGAACCAACGGTTTATCTTTTATAGATAAGAAATGAGAAATTTCGTTGATAGAAAATATGTGGGATTGAGGTGAAACCTCTTCATAATTCTGCCAGGTTCAGAGATTTCAGAAATATATGGGATGGGTACTATGCAGTATAGTGAAGAATCCTTAGGTGGCGAAATCTCTGAACCTGCTAACAGAATTTTGAAGGAGTTTTCCTCAATCCCACATATTTCCTATCAACTAAATTTCTAATTTCTTACCGTCTACAAAAGATAAACTGTTGCTTCTGTCTTTAGCTGGTGTTTACTTCCTTTGTGAATGTAATTTAACATACTTTGGGCAGACATGCCATTCTATGGGGAAAAAAAGAAAAAGTTAGTAAACATGAATACTATATTGAATGTAGTGTGGGAGTGTAAATAACAATCATGACAGATATGTTACTGGTTGAGTGGGCCTCCCACAAAGGAAGTGGGAGGCCCACAATGAAAAATCAGTGTATCAACTCCATGGAAGTTATTTACAATAACTTCCATGGAGTTGATACACTGATTGTGGGAGACCCACTCAACCAGTAACCAGTATTAAAAGATGATAATAATTTTAGATCTTAACTTTAGCATTTTTTTTTTTTTTTTTGACATTTGCAGTTTCTTGTATTCCGTGTCTTTTACTTTTAGTATTGTCTATTTTCTTTTATGCATTAGTTTTTTCCCTACTGTCTTCAGACATGTGGAAAAGCTTAGGCATTAGAAAAGACTTGTTTTAATTATTTAACAGCATTAACTCTCAAGTCCCATTAAGATAATTTATTACACTACTTCTATTTCACACCAGCATATATAAAAAATCGATTGTACTCTGACAAAAATTGATTTTCAGAGTACACGAGGCCCTAACTATTTGAGAGAAGTAATTATAAGCAGTAGTGCAATGTTCTGTAATTTAACCTAGGTGAATGTATTGGTCTGACATATAGTGTGCAAGTCCTGACTTACCATGATGACAGTGTACATATTTCTTATGCTATTCAATTCACATGGGGGGGGGGGAGAATGAATGTTAACATTTATCCTTAAGACAGCATGTCTTAAGGACAAACTCCATCCTCTAAAAAAAATTAGTTGATAGCAATAGCACTGAAGTGATCCATGAACCTCAACAATTATGCCAGCATTATTTCATCCAAATTTTGGGAAATGATTATTTTAAGATCACCTTCAACCTAACAGCCACAAATTACTTTAAATCCAGCCCTAGAAGTGTTGTGATAGGACATTTTTTCTTTTTGTAAGTTACAATTTAAACTGAAAGACTTATGTTCAAGCTTTATACACTGATTATCAATATATGGTAGAAAGGAGTCTTTTCTTTAAATTTTTATTTTAATGCATCCCATCCATGTAAGGTTGAAAAACTATCAGACATTAGCACCATAGGTGGTTAGATAATCCAGAAACCCTGCTCTAGAGACTAAACGCAAAACTTCAAGACATTTCATGTCTCCATTAAGGAGGATGGTGGTGTACACAAAGTGATGAAATTCACTTACTATGTAAAGATATTCATAAACATCCACACTAGCAATGGGATTTGAACCCAGTGGCTTGCTGGATGGCGAGTTGAACAACAAACTGCTTAGCAAACTAAGCCAGCTGATATAAGAAACACGTATTATATTAATAGAAAGGGGGATGGTAAATCCCTTTTTGTTTTTACAGCCGGGTACAAAACTCAGATCGAAATCCATAGAGTTTCATGCCGAAAAAAACTATCAGCAAGCCCAAGTGTAAATGATCACTTGGGTAGTACAACACCAGGGCAACTCCATGCAAAGGTGGAGCAAGCTCCGTCATTAACTTTAATATTCTCTCACAATGTAAAACCCAGCTCCTAAGAGAAGTATATATATATATATATATATATAAATGGTCAACCCCCCCCCCCCCCCCACCTCACACACACGAGATCTCAGGACCTATAACATGCCAGTGCAGTGTGTGGACACATCGTTAGACAGAAGAAAGGAATATGTTTATGTCCTTTTTGAAGCCTGTAATCATTGGCAAAAACAGTAAAGAGAAAAACTGTTCCAAAGAGCAGAGATGTGGGGAATAAAGACAGAGAATGAGAATTCTGAGTTGGACAGTATATGAACGTTGACCAGCAGCTACTGGGGTTCATATATGATTAGAAAAAAATGAAGGGATTGCAACAGTGATCGATCAATGAGAGAGGATCACCATTAAGCAAACTGCTCACTCATGAATAGAATCAAGCATTCTGAAAGGGGTATTAGGTGCACCATCCCAAATGTGGGAACAGTATTCTAAGATTGGACAGATTTATGTTTTATAAAGTGTCAGGAGTTGAGGAGAGAGAAATAATCTTTGAAATGAAAAAGAATATCAAGCTTTCTAAAGGCTGAACAGGTTATGGACCTGAAGTGCTTATATCAGGATAGATGTGAGAGTTAACCTAAGAAGAGAAAATTACTGACCCTGGTTGACGAAGAATATTGTCAAAAGTGAGAGGTAAAGTCTTTTTTTCCTGAAAATGAGACAGGATGTTTTGATAGCATTAAAATTCACCAGGATGTCATCAACCCTATTCAGAAATGGCAAGGAGATCAGTATTTAAAGATCTCGAAGAATGATCTACCTGAGCACTACAAGGTTTTGAATCCAGCTGAAGAGTAGAGAGTACTGTCATCAGTACTCTCCTGATATCCTTTCCTTTGCTATCCATTGTGGATTTTTCTCTTGGAAGAACAAAATGGTTTATATTGTGGTTTAAGCCAATAAGAATTGGCTTAAACCGCAATATAAATTTATTGACAGAGAGAGGTGCTTCTTTGAGTTATACCTCCTGCTAGTTTTTTTTTTTTTTCATTGAATATTTTGAAACACAAGCTTTATTCATCCCTCTTAAACCTTAAACTTATCAGAAAGTTTGTGAATGTATCTGCCTGTGTAAGTGGATCTCCTATATACTGAATAGGATAGGTTATTACAATCAGATAGGAATGTAATCAAGGTGTCGAAGAAAGGGTAGACTACTATTAGTTTGTTTTTCCATTGTAAATTGGATTCTAGGGTGAAAACTGTTAAGGTGGCAGAGTCAAGAGTCTAATGTGTCTGGGCCATGAGGCTAAATAGAGATCCACTTATCTTAGCCAAATAGGTTTAAGAGGGACTAAGTAAACCTTATTTTTCAAAATATTCAATCAAAAAAAAACTGGCAGGAGGTGTAACTCAAAGAGGCACCCCTCTATTTGCCTATAAATTTTGTTCATCCAAGAGAAATACCCAGAATGGATAACAAAGGATAGGAGGATAAGTGATATCAGGAGGGAAAAAAAACATTTTTTTTAAAAGTAATAAGTTGTCATTTAAGAGGATGCTGGTGAAAGTAATGACAAAGATAATTATGATATTTGTATTATTAACAATCAGCCTAATTTGAATAAATCTGGTTGCTAAAATTTCACAAATTACGGGGAACAACAATACTTCAAGAAGCCAGTTTATATTCTAGACTGCCAACAGTTGCCCACAGAGAGTGTCCAACCAAGTTGGATGCTCTCTTCTCTCATGTGTCTTAGTTTTGTGTTGCCTTTGTGTGTGGGAGGGAATGTTCAAGTCTCATATCATACTCACTGAGAATGTCTCTGTAAATAAGACAAAATATTAGAAGAATTAAATATTTGTAACTATTGGGGTGCTTAAAGGTCACAGCTGTATAACCGAAAGGAGACCCCTACATAACCTTTAAAGGAATGCGGAGAACCGACCAGGTCTTCTGACCCAATGTCCAATCCTCACGTTCTCATGGTGCACCCTGTTAGATATCTACCTGGATACTGAACGAAGAAGGATGGGCTGGCAATTTAGGATTTAGCCGACCAAATTGTATTCTTATTGGCTTAAATCACAATATAAAATGATGGTACAACACGACAGAATTTCATGCCTGCTGAGGAGTCGTCTGGTTAAACAAGGCCCATTGTTTTCACCAGGGAACCAGGGCAAACAGTGAAAAGTCAGCTACTGGAACAAATCCTGAAACACATCCCAACTCAACATCACCAGACTTCAAGATCAGTACTATCAACATAAGAAGCCTGAATGGCAAAGAAATGGAGCTAGCTGAGAAATTGGAGTTGAAGTACCAGATAGACATAATAGGGATGACTGAAAAAAAAAAAAAAAGACAAAAATGGTGAGATCTTTCTGAGCAATAAATACAAAATGTTATATTTAGGCAATGGCAATCAAGGAAAAGGAGTAGCTATAGTATTCAACACTAAATACATGGCTAATTTTCTTGAATGGCAGGCAATATCAAGTAGAGCGATGTGGGCAAATATCAGAATGAGGAACTGGACAAGAAGAATTATTTTAAGAAGTGTTTGTGCCTATGGTCCCACAGAAGGGTCTACTAAGGTAGAAGTGGAGGAATTTGCTCTTTTCTCCAAATTTGGAGAAAAGAGCAAAGCTAATAATAATGGCAAATACCTGCTGGATTTCTGCTCATGACATCGACTGGTTAATACTAATACCATGTTCCAACATAAAAATGTGTATATTTGTGTCAAAAGGATGATGTGAAAGGTATACTGTTTTCATAAGGATGACGTCCGTTGTGAACGTTATAAGCAGTAGGGCTAGAACAGTCACAAGCAAAGTCTGAGTACGAAAAGAAACTGGCTCTGCATGCTAAAGACAACCTACAAGAATTCTATCAATATGCTGCAAGTAAAAGAAAGAATGAATATGAAAGGATAATTTTTCGAAATCCAGATGGCATGAGGATTACAGATGCAAAAGAGGTTGTTCAGTTAATGAGTTGCCATTTTGTTAAAAGCTATCAACCTGGTGAACGTAACATTGATCTCACTGTTACCTCTTCACTAGATGAAGAAACGCAGGTGTGCGAGGCCAAGGTATTAGAGCTGTTGCAAAAATTGAATAAGAATTCAGCAATAGCGACTGATGGAATATCAGCACGTGTGCTAAAAGAGTGTTCAGCTGAACTGGCCATTCTTTAATCAGGCTGTTTATTATGAGTCTCAGAACAGGGAAAATTCCGCAGGAATGGGAGGAATGTATGGTAATTCCATTGCACAAGCATGGTGCAACGACCGAGGTATCCAACTATTGACCAACTGGTGGTGAAAATTTTTGAAAAATTAGTAAGGGCTCACATTCAGAAATGGGTTGACAGTGAATCTCTACTTTGCAATGAACAACATGGGTTTACTAAGGGATGGTCATGTTTTAGCAACTTGTTCACATTCTATAACAATGTTACCATTGAATTAGACAAGGGGAATTGATACACCATTATACTTTTGGATTTTACTAAGGCTTTTGACAGAATACAGCATGGTAGACTTTTGTATAAATTGGAGAAAATGGGTTTGGGTTATACAATATAGCATGGATAAGAGGATGGCTGACTGACATACCAAAAAGTAGTATACGGGGGATCTAAGTTGGTGCAAGGTCGTCAAGTGTGATTCCAGATGTCTGTTTCTTGTTTGGAGGTGATCCTGCCACCCTTTCCAGTGGCATCCTCAGGAAGAAAGTTAAAAGAAAGCTCTGCAAGGACTGTCATCGACCCATTTGTTCAAGTTCTCATCATGCTTGTTTCGGCAGTCAAGGAGTTCAAAATCTTAGACACTTTGTGTGTCAGGTCTGCGATCGTGCATTCTCCACCACAGTCGGCCTCGGCATGCATCGCACCTCAAAACATCCAGCCGAATCCAATGTGACAATAAGAACTGAGCAAGTCAAAGCATGTTGGACTGCTGAAGAAAAAAAAATCCTCGCTGCTCATGAGATAGAGTTGATGGCTCGAGGGATAAAGAACATCAATGGGGCTTTATTTAAGGTGTTCCCATTAAGATCTTTGGATGCCATCGAGTGTCATAGATGGAAAGCCAGCTACAAAGCCTTAGTTCTAGGAGTGATTGACAGCCCATCTGCCACAGGTAATATCTCCATATCTTCTGTCCCTACTTCTCCATCTTCCAGCTACCATCCTGCTGTTAAAACTACCTCCATGCTGAATTCTCTAGAAACTTGATGCCTCGTCAACATCAGCCTACGTCTCATTCTACAATGACTTTGTCAAATAGGAAGCAGAGGGCCTATGCAGACCCTCTATAAAAAGAAGAGAGAGCAAAATGCCAAGACCATTCTTGACAGTGCTACCCCTCCACCCTCTAACAGACTTACATGATGATTTTGTTAAATTCTGGAGTAAGTCTTTTCTGCTCCTCCTCCACACTTCCCTGATGACCAACCTACGATACTGAGGTCCATTCCTGCCCTTCAAATATACCAGCCCGCCTCCATCCAGGAGATCAAAGCAGCTCTTACATTCAATTTCTCCACCTCTGGACCTGATGGCTTTCCTGCGGCTAGGCTTCGGAAGGTGCGGTTCAAGACTTATTGAACATTCTCCTTTCTAGTAAAGCAATACCACAATAACCACGTGCCTCAAGAACTATCTTCATTCCGAAGAAAGAAACTTCAAGCCATCCATCAGACTTTAGACCTATATATATTAAGATGGATGGTTTGCATTTGAATGGACTTGGTGTACGGAGACTTGAAAAGGTGTTGAATGAAGTGGAAGTGCAGAATCAGGGAAACTACAGTTATTAAGGAGGGGAAGCGTAGATATGCAGACTTTAGGGAGACAGCTGAGTGTATGAATGTGTGTAATATGTCCGAGCAAGTATGAAGGACAACAAATCAGAATGGCATAGTTAATATCAGGCATCAAAATAGGGATGGGACAAATGGGCTTCTGCAATTCATGTATACTAATGCCAGAAGTATTAGGAACAAGAAGGAAGAATTTTTGGCCTTGGTTGGCACTTCCAGGCCACAGGTTACTGGCATTAGTGAAACATGGCTGACAGAAGATGACACAGCTAGTGGGATTGAATGTGAAAGGTATAGTGTGTTCAGGAGTGACAGGGAGAATAAATGGGGGGGGGGAGTGTTATTGATGATGGCTGATAAGCTGCAGCCAAGGAGAACAGAAGCTGAACTGCAGGATAGAGAAAAGAGCACATTTTAAGCTATTTGGTGTGAGATTGAGGCTAGCATCACAAAATACATAATTGGGTGCTGCTATAGACCAGATGACGGAGATAGTATGCATAAGCAAATAGAAGAAATGAGTGGAAGGAGAGTATTTATTATGGGATATTTCAACTATGGTAAAATTGATTGGAAGGAGGAGAGGACACATGGAAGGAAGGAATGGGATTTTATGCGGTTATTAAGGGATAACTATCTGCGACAGCATGAATGGAAAATACTAGGGGTTGGAGAGTGCTGGACCTAGTAATTGCATCTGAGAATTTGGCTGTAACAAATATGACCACGTTGCCACCAATTGGTGAGAGTGATCATAGGGTCTTGACTTTGGAGGTGGCTAAAGGTGTGGAATTTACACTTAAGACGGTACATCTGGAATTATCAGGCTGGTAACTATGACAAACTTAGGAGTTTCATTGGTTCAGTGTCATGGCATGTAAAGCTGCAAGGGCTGGATGTTGATAGTGCATGGGAGGTGGTTAAGAAGTGTTTGCAGGAGGCAATGGCTGACTGTATACCTAGAGTCCGAATAATAAATCAAGTAGGGGTTAAATGGATGAATAACATCATTAAGCTTGAGCTGAAAAAAAAAGAAAACTGTGGAGGGAATTTAAGGAGAAAGGTGACTGGCAGGCACATGAACGGTATAAAGTGCAGGCCAGAAGAGTAACGAGTGTGGTAAGAAAAGCAAAAGTGGATTATGAAAGAACATTAGCCATGCAGACTAAAGAGAATCCCAAGCAGTTTTCTGATATGTTGCAAGTAAAAGAAAAAATGCATATGGCAGAATGATTTTAAAGAATGCCAATGGTAGGGAGGTAACTGAATCAGTTGATATAGTGGAATTACTGAGCGAGCATTTTGAGGGCCTGACATTGCAGGAATGAAAGAACCAACAGCTTATACGGGAATTGTGGTGAATGAAGTGGAGGTGAATAGTCTATTACAAAATGTCAATGTCAATACATCTGTGGGATTGGATGGTATACCAGCTCGTGTCATACGTTAAGCAGCTAAAGAATTGACAGTGCCCTTGACCATTTTGTTTAATTTGAGTCTCGGGTCTGGGTTAGTCCCAAGGGGGTGAAAAGAGGGGAAAATCAAGGTCGTGGAGAAAATAGTCAAGAGGAAAATACAGGATTGGATAGATGAAAATGGGATACTGTATGAGGGACAGCATGGTTTTGTGAAGGGTAGATCATGCCTCAGTAACTTGCTCACGTTTTATAACACAGTGACGGCTGAACTGGATAAAGGTAATGGGTTTACAGTGACTTTACTGGACCTTGCTAAGGTGTTTGACAGGATACCACATGGAATTCTAATCAATAAACTGCAGTATATGGGGATGGAGAGAAATCAGAGTGGTTTATTCAGGAGTAGAGTCCAAAAGACGGCCTGTGACCAGTGGTGTGCCGCAGGGTTCTGTTCTTGGACCACTACTGTTCAATTTGTTCATTAACGATATAGGAAAGGATCTGAGAGGAACTGTTCATTTGTTTGCTGATGATGCAAAGTTGGGTAGAGCAATAGTGAGTGCACAGGACGTCAAAATTTTGCAAGATGATTTGGATAGTTTGGAGGACTGGGCTAAAGTGAATGGATATGAATATAATGTGACAAAATGCAAGGTTATGCATTTTAGGGTGAAAAGATTAGCAGCAGTATATCACATTGGTGGAACTGTACTCCAGGAGATTGACCAGTCCAGGGATTTAGGAGTGTTAGTGGATAGGGAGTCGAGGTTTAGGGGACACAGGTTTAGGAGAGGATCCAGAGACGAGTGACTAAGATGATAGCAGGTCTATGGAATGAACCTTATGAGAACAGGTTGAAGATTTGTGGGCTGCAGAAATTGGTTGATAGGTGGAAAAGGGGTGATATGATTGAGACATTCAAATTACTATAAGATTAATTCAGAAGATATTTTTGAGAATAGGACTGGTAGTGGGAGGACTAGGGGGCCATACATGGAAGCTGGGCAAGAATGTTAGAGCTAGGTTTTTTACTTGGAGAGTGGTGAATGAGTGGAATAAGCTGCCAGAGTCTGTTGCGGATGCCATGACTGTAAATGAGTTCAAGGCGAAGTATGATAGATACTGTGTGAATGTCGAATAGTTGTTCTTAACATGATGTTAGGGCCTCCCGCGATGAGTCTATGGACTCCTTGGAGTTGCCCGCAATAATAATAATAACAACAACATTTCATCCCCTGTGATACTTAGACTCCATCATAAAATCTTAGTCAAATGGCTTCAGCAACATATACAGCATGATTATAGAGAGAGAGCTTTTGTTTCTTTGGATGGCTGTGCCAAGAATATATATATTCTTTCTTCTCTTCTCTCTGATTACCACTGCCACCTTAAGCCTCTATATATGGCATCGCTGGACCTTCAAAAGGCATTTGATAGCGTCTCCCTTTCTGCTTTCCTTCGAGCACTGTCTATTGCTGAATGTCCAGAACCCTTTCTTTCCTATGTTATTGAGCTATACTTGGGTAGCTCCATCATTATCACTTCTATTTGATTCTATTCCCGTAGTGTGGGGTGTTCTCTTATTCTCAGCCTCTACTAAGGTAGGCTTGCAGAAACTCCTTGACTGGGGAGTTGACCTTCTCTATTCAAGGCCTTTCTATTATGTAGAGAAGTCCTGCTCTTTAGCTCGTCCCCTCTGGTTGTGACAAGAAGTTTAAAGTCGAGACTATAGAGTTTTCCCTGCACAGGAGGCTGTTGCATGCTTTGACAATCCTGGAGGAGTGGTGATACCTCAGTATCATGTTCATCCCAGAGGGAAGGTCTTCTGTCTCTTCTATCCTAGAAGCTGGGATTGCTTCTTTGAGGAAAGCTCCTCTCAAGCCCCAGCAAAGACTGTTTCTCCTTTCCCACTATCTCCTACCTCGCTTTTACCACAAGTTGGTGCTTAGTAGGACATATATCTCAGTACTGTCCCGATTGGACAGGACTATCTCTTCAGCAATGAGATCATGGCTCCGACTGCCACCCCTACTGCATATTTTCATGCGAGGGTGAAGGACAGTGGGCTTGGTGTTTCCATCACTTAGATGGCTGATCCCACGCCTGCGGCTGTCCAGAATCGCAAAGTTCTTCTTCTATCTTCTTCCCCTATCTGCAGAGAGGCTTTCTATAGCACATTAATACAAGAAGAGTTTAGGTAAGCTAAAGGCTGGTCCCATTATCAAGGTACCTTAATTGAGTCAGCACTTGCAGAATACAAGAGATGGGCATTGCAGAGATGGGCAAAAGGAGCATCATCTACAGAACAGTGCAGCTCTCTTCAAGAGAGCTGCACTGTTCTGTAGATGATGCTCCTTTAAAAGAGTCATATCTGGTGCCTCCCCAGCATGATTGGGAAAGGGATGGGTTAGAGAAAAATTGACCTTATCAGGATGAGATCAATGCTCTGCCCACTCGAGCCTGCACAGCACAATAGGATAGAGACGACTCAAACTGTAGGGCCTGACTGCCACTACAGTGAGACTGTCTCATATAGCCCAGTATTGCTTCTGCACCCATGGGGTCTGCGTGTGTGGAGGCATGATGCCATGGCCACCATTCGGAACATTCTGAACGCTTTAAGAATAAAGGTTGGTGGAACCACATCATAGGACCTCTGTGGGTTTGTGCAAGCCAGACTTAGTGATTAATAGAGATTGTGACGTTTGGGTAGTCAATGCCCAGGTGGTGGGAACAGGGTGCCCACAAGCCTATAGCTATAATAATAAGATAAACTCTTATGAGAATAACCAACATCTAGTTAGTAAGATATGGGAGGAGCATGGGGCAACTCCGAGGTTTACCACGCCACCATCTCTTTACATGCTGTATGGAGCACAGATAGCTATAAGGACTTAAAACAGCTTGGGCTTATGCAGAAGGATATAAAAGTTCTTTCCTTGAGGGTCCTACAGGGCACACTGGTGGCATGGCGTTGCCACCAGAGAATGACTACAATGATAACTAGAACAGGCATAGGATAAAACACTTGTAAAGGTTTAGGTCTATATCAAGTTTGGACGAGATGTCTGGATGTGATGTAAGGGTAGTACTGCTGTTGTGTCCCTATTTATGATTATTAAACTTTCATTTATCCTTTCAAGCGAATCTCTATTTTATCTTTATTCAAAACTTAACTATGCACGAGATATTACAAAATTCAAATATTTAAGCTTTTTCTCCCCTTAGTGTCCCTAATATTTATATTATACTGTGCCTTTCAGGACATTTAGTTTAAGATATATAATTCAAAAACAAGGAGCAAAATACAAAAATATGCCTGAGCGTGAAACTATTAAGCAGTCGTGACCCTTTTATCTCGTAACTTAACACATTAATTTCCCGCGTGATTAGGTTCGTACGTGTTTTCAAGTGGTGCATTAGGCAGCAATTTCAGACAACTGTATTATTAATGAACAAAAGTTTATTTAAGATCTCAAACATGGTACAATTCAATTTCTATTAATATAAAACACAATTCAATAATAAGAATAAAATTATAAAATTTCACAAGCGAAGTACAAGTATTAAGGCAAAATCCTATATGGGAATTTGAGATCATGCCGACATAACAGGCTTTATACATATAAATACACACATGTATTCCTGGAACAAAATTAACACTTTACTTAACCTTATACTAGTCAGAATGCTCTATATTGCTATATTACTATTGGACATTAATGTTTATATTCAGTTAACCTTATCTTACAAAACAAAACAATATAGCTTAAACAATCCTTTCGCAATGCTCATACATACTTTTGACCTTTAAGACACTCTCATATGAAATACCATGTGCATACATAAATCTCTAACAGAGGAATGCTTATCAAATAATATAAACTAGTTTACTCTTATTCTGAATCTTATACATATCTCTCATACATATCCACAAGGAGATGTGTTTTGCATTATGGGAGATACTGGGATAGGAGTGTTGGTAGCTTGCTCCATCTTTACTACAAGTTGCCTGGTGTTGTACTACGTACCCAGGTAAGATAGTACAACACTATATTCAGTCCTGAAGATATTTTCAGGCACAAACTTTGTTTGCTCTCACTGGGATAAAGGATTAAAGTAAATTTATTATAGTCTAACCGAGTGAAAAATAAACTTCCAACATCTTTCTCTAAATCCAGAGTAATTTAATAAAAAAAAGGTGGCAAACCTTTTGGCAACACTTATAGGTAAAGACGACCTGCTACTGATTCTTCCCGGTATCTCCAACTCCAGGCCTGACTCCCGCTGAACAGACCTCAATAAAGGTCGAAACTAGTCTGGGTAGTGGCAAATCCCTTAATGCATAACAGTATACATATCCACAAGGAGATGTGTTTTGCATTATGGGAGATACTGGGATAGGAGTGTTGGTAGCTTGCTCCACCTTTGCTACGAGTTGCCTGGTGTTGTACTACTTACCCAGGTAAGATAGTACAACACTATATTCAGTCCTGAAGATATTTTCAGGAGCAAACTTTGTTTGCTCTCACTGGGATAAAGGATTAAACTAAATTTATTTTACTCTTATTCTATTTTGATTTGTACTAAAGTCATAGTATACCTTCGACTGTCCAAAAATTAACAATGATTGCAACTATGTGCGATTTCAATTGATACAAGATTTTACAGTACCTTTCTAGGACAAACCCTGGTTTTCATGATCTATACCTTTCGTGCTTGAATAAAGGACATATACAGGATCTTCTATTCTATCACTATGGAACTTATCACATGGGCACGGACTTCTGTATGGATTTCCTTTCCCTCAATACGAGTACTGGATGATGAGATACGTACACAATTTCCTTCCTTCTTGTACCTATGCGGCGTTCCTCGTCTCTTGCAATAGGAATACGGGATCAAATTCCCGCACTTTGTTTTCTTGTTGCATCGGACGGAGATAACTCCTGCACCGTCACTCAGGAAAACCATGTTACCTATCCGAAAATTTTGTGAAGAAACTCTGAGGGAAAAAAGCCTAGTGGGGGGGGGGGGGGTCCTAACAAGAAATTGAAGAAGGTGCCCCTATCGGCACCTTCTTCAATTTCTTCCCTCCCCCACTGGAGTCGATCTCATTAAAGTCGTGTTTTTTCCTGCCCAAAACATGTTACGGTCCCTTGCAAGCGACTCTCGTGATGACGTCTCACTTCGGGAATTGACCTTGAGCGATCGTCTTTTGTTTTAAGCTAGCCTCTATACTAAATTAATCCCCTTTTTAGAATTTACTTCAATATTTTAATCTCCTCTTTTCGAGTGTTAAACTAGCCTCTCGCATACAAATTCTTATCTCTAATCTTCTTTGTCTTACTTAACCTATTTTTTCCATATCCTTTTTTTTTGTAATAAGATTCCCTTTTTTATTATTCAGTTAAACAATTTCTGCTATAATTAATTTTCTTGGATGCAAGATTATTTTCTGTCTTTAAATATTTTATATTAGCTACTTACATAGGATTTTATATTTTTATTTTCTTGTTATACCATGATAACTGAAATTATTACATTCTTGGTTATCAGGGTGTAACACTGCCCATAACCAGTACAAAGATTAATAAACAAAATAAATAAATAAATAAAAAATAAATAACAAGCAGTATACCACAAGGATCAATGCTTGGTCCACTGTTATTCAATCTGTACATTAATGATATTGGCAAGGATTTGACAAGCAACATACAGCTATTTGCTGATGATGCAAAGATAGGTAGGGTAATATTAGGAATGCTGCTGATATGCAGTACTTGCAGAATGACTTGAATAGGCTGGAAATGTGGGCATGGGAAAATGGACGTCAGTTCAATGTCAGTAAATGTAAAATCGTGCACTCTGGCAGGATTAGATATCCAATGTCTTATATTAGGCTAGAAGAAACTGATGAGGCTAGGGATCTTCGGGTGTTAATGAATAGGAAGTTGAAGTTCAGGGGTTATATGGCAAAGATTGTAAATACAACACAAAAGATAATTGCAATGCTGAAATGAACATTCACATGTAAAGATAAGGATGTTATTTTGCCTCTTTACAAGGCCTCGCTTGGACTATTGGGCACAGGTCTGGTCTCCTGGTTTCCGTTGTGTTTCTGATATATTGGAGATATAAAGGAGAGTGTTAAAAATGATATCAGGATTATGGAATACTGATTATGAAGACAGATTGAGAATTTGTAGACTGCAGACACTAGCAAACAGGAGAAAGAGGGGTGATATGATGGAGACAAACTTCTGAAAGGGTTATACAGGATTTCAAGTGATTCAATTTTTCAATTTATGGAGGGTGGGGAAAGGACAAGAAGGCATCCTTGGAAGCTGAGAATGAATGCCGCTACGAAGGGGTGAGGGCTAGATTTATCTCTCAGAGGATGGTGTGTGATTCGAGTGGATTGCCATTGGATGTTATGAGTACAAGCAGTGTGAATGAATTCAAGAATAAGTATGATAGCTGGTGTGTGTGGTATGTGGCCTCCTTCAATGAGTCTCTGACTTCCTGGAGGTGTCTCTTAATAATAATATCACAATTCACATGGAGAGAAGTGGGAAGGCATAAGAAAAGTCTCACCGACTATGTTATTGCATTTTTGGAAATTATGGCGACAACTACCGTGTTTGAATAAAAACTTTCGTTTAATATTACTAAAATTTTACAATTCGACGTTTCGACCTTTATGTCAAGGTCATCTTCTGGAGCGTATAAATATACACAAGAAACAAGTATGATTGTAGTATAGCTTGTTTCTTGTGTATATTTATACACTCCAGAAGATGACCTTGACATAAAGGTCGAAACGTCGAATTGTAAAATTTTAGTAATATTAAACTAAAGTTTTTATTCAAACACGGTAGTTGTCTCCATAATTTCCAAAAATGCATTCGGATCACCGTGCAAGCCTAAAAGAAAGGATGACTATGTTATTGTTGATAGTAATGTTTTCTCACTGGTGCAGGAGTGTACAGAGGATTTGAAATTGAACGTGATCATCAATTAACTTTTATCCTTAAGTTAATATCATCGTTTAGGATTAACTTAAGGATAAAAGTTAATATAAAATTGAATTTTACATATTCTTATTGAAAAGAAGAACATGAAAGTTTAAAGCAAATAAAAGTTGAGCAGCTCTCAGATGTGAACTGTTAAACTAAAATACACAAACGTTATTCAAGAAAAAATGAAAGAGCTTGAGAACAGGAACTAAACCATTGAGATTCAGTGGCAAATCCTGAAGATAACATTGATTGATTCAGCCAGAGAGGCTTGTGGTGAGGTTGCCTGCAAGAATAGAAAAATCAGAAATCCATGGTGGACACACGAAGTTACAGAGGCAATGAAGGAAAGAGGAAAGCATATCAAAAGTTCTGGGCAAATAAGTTAGCTTGTGATCTTAGAGAATACAGAGACAAATGTAAGAAAGGCTAAACATTGTGTAAAACTAGCTAACCAAAAGTCATGGGAAGACTTTGGCAAGAACATGGAAAATAAATTTTTTTGTTGAAAGTTTATTTTTCACTTGGTTAGAGTATAATAACCACCTTAACCCAGTCCTGAAGATACTTTCAGACGCAAACTTTGTTTGCCCACACTTGGATAAAGGATTAAACTAAATTTATTATGGAAAATAAATATCAAGAAGGTGGCAAGATATTCTGGAGGTTGTTGAAGAAGCTTAGAAATGGAGGAAACAGTGCTGTAAAAGGAATTAGAGATGATAAAGGTGGAGAAAAAGGTGGATGAAAACTGGAGAAAAAGATATCCTTGAATTAGTATGAAAAATGCTAAATGAACCAAACAGTGATGACAGCACAGTGGTAAAAAAACACTCAACAGACATGCAATCAGGAATACATACTTAACGTAGAAAAAGCCAGCGAAAGCCTGAAATGTGGCAAGGCAACTAGAATAGATGATATTTGACAAGAAATGCTCAAGTATGGATGTATAAAAGTCTGGCAGTGGCTGCACTGCATTGTTCAGAAGACCTGGACAGAGGGATGAATTCCAGATGATTGGTGTAGAGCTCTCATAGTACCCATATACAAAAAAGGGAAATAAAACTGAATGTGAAAATTACAGGGTATTTCCCTACTGAGTGTTCCTGGTAAGATTTATGGAAATATACTTGAGAAACGGTTGGGAAGGATTTGAAGGGGAGCTTGGTGAAGAACAAGCTGAATTCAGGCTAAATATTGACGCTCAGGATCAGATTTTCTCTTTATGAGAAACAGTTAAAAAATCATAGGGATATAACAAAGATCTGTATTTAAGTTTTGTAGATCTGGAAAAGGCATATGACAAGATGCCAAGAGAAAGCTATTTAAAATGTTACAGTTGTATGGTGTTAATGGGGCATTATATCAAGCAATACTAAGCCTTTATTTGAGTTGTAAATCAGTAGTTAGAATTGAAGGAAGTACAGGAAGATGGTTTGATATTAAATCTGGTGTCAGACAAGGATGTATATTATCCCCTCTGTTATTCATTATCTATATGGATCACATTATGAAGAAAAGTGGTATTAAACCTGATATCAATACTGTAAATGTTAATCTCAGCTCTTTAATTTATGCAGATGATGTTATACTTCTAAATAAATCTGGTACAAGTCTGCAAGATTCCCTGACCAAATTGAATAACTGCTGTAATAGATATGGTATGAAGTCAGCAATAACAAGTCAAAGACAATGAAAATACGCAGAAGCATTGAAAACATCAACTGCATTGTGAATGTAGTTGTTGAATAGAACAAGTAAAACATTTCAGCTACTTGGGCATGAACTTTAATGAAGCTAGTACATTAAATATCGAAACAGACAACAGAATCAACAAAGCTGGTATGGTAGGAAGTCAACTGAATAAATTTATATGGAATAAGAGAGAAATTAGTCAAAACCCTAAATTATCTGAATAGAAGGCAGTGTTCAAGCCAATTATGGATCTGGTTTGAAATAAAACACTTGACCAAAGACTAGAGAATGCAGATCTGATAGTCCTTAGAAAGTTTAGAGAAGTGATCAGATGGCATCAATGGCATTATCATATTAAAAATGAGGATATTAGGAAAGAACTCGACATTGTTAGCAGAGCTAATCTCAGGTGGTGTATGATTACTTCAACAGAATGGGAGAGGAAAGATTAGCAAAACAATTGTTCTCTGCCAGTTTGGCAGAAAAAAAAAAAAAAGACTCTGAGGAAGATCAAAATATAGGTGGATTGATACAGTAAAAAATGCCTTAGAAGATAGAAATATTAGATCTGATAATGTTGGAGTCCTGACAGATAACAGATTGATTTGGCAGAAAATTGTTTGGAATATAATCACAGCCTCATGATCTCAGCATATGATATTGTGTGGTATACACATAACATAACATACTATGGGCATACATATTATAAACTTTATGATAATATCATAAAGTTTATAATAATGGACCTCTGAATGCAATGTTCAAAGTTTTGTTACCTGTTTTGTCATTCATCAATTTCAGAATCTGATGAATGATGCAGGGAGTCACATGATCTGAAGCAAACTTACAGGGTAGAATAGTCTTAAAACAACTGTTTTTTGAAGTCATTAGACGAAAGTGAAGAGTTGCAGTAAGGCAACGTAATGGTACTCAGCACAGTTCTAATTGCAACTATCATGTTATTAAGCTAATCGAGTAATTATGTAATAAATTTCATTAATGGAAAAGCTATCTGTATGGATTTTTCTTAAAACTAAATGCAGTCATAATTTTCAAATTATTTCACTTCAAATTTTTGTAGACAAGCTGTACATAACATATTTATTTTACCACTATAGATTTTTACTATCACCATCAAATTCCTGACATGTACCCTCAAGGGATGTACAGGATATGATAGTACTACATGAAAAATTTACATCATTACTAACTTCCTATCTACAATTTTCCTTCAAATCAGTCTGTTACTTGTCAAGACTCCAACATTATCAGATCTTATATTTCTATCGTCTAAGGCACTTAGTACAGTATCAATCCACCTATACCTTGGTCTTCCTCTGGGTCATTTTCCTGCCAACCTAGCAGAGAACACTTGTTTTGCTAATCTTTCCTCGCTCATTCTGTTTAAATAACCATACCAACTGAGATTAGCTCTGCTAATGCATTCCTGGATGCTGACAATATCAAGTTCTTTCCCAATATCCTCGTTTTTAATATGATATTGCCAGTGATGCCATCTTCATGCCTCTAATCTTTCTCAGGACTCTCATATCTGCGGTCTCTAGTCTTTGGTCAAGTGTTTTACTTCTGACCCAGCTCTCAGATCCATAAGTTAAAACTGGTTTGAACACTTCTTTTTATTACTATTGAATTTTTTCTTATTTATGATAGCCATATCTACTTGAGTTATACATGTGCTTGAATCATTTCCTCTTCACCTCTTTCCTTTCTCTAGTCACTGGAAGTCATATATAACCAATGACAAAGTAGCTAACAGATAGGACTAATCAATTAACTCTACCTATGCTAGCATAAATTTAGAGTACATAAATGTCAGACTAACAGACCTCTAAATGCAATATACTATATGGAAGATGTGATGAGATTAAATATAAAAAAAAAAAATAAATAAAAAATAAAATAAAAAATCCGCTAACGCCTTTTTATTCCAGTATAGGGAGAAGGCGAGGCCAGTTTTTAGCCCTATCTAACTTTTGGAGGCTGAGTGGGCAGTTCAATCTCCACTGGTACCCAATCAGAGATAGCAGGCCCAACGCTATCACTATTTAAGCGGCATGCAGTGAAGAGAATGGCTCAACAAGTGCTGCCATCTCACGGTCCCTAACACAATATATTTAATGTCTGAAATCTGTGGGTTCTACGGTCGATTTTCTTGAGTTTATGGGACGAAAAACCCGAGTTTTCAGGAGAAAAAAACCTGCTTGCCTGTGCCAGAGATCGACTAACTCAGGAACCAGTCGAAAAAAGGCTTAGAAAAATTTCCTGTAGTCGCAGACTAGACTCGAAACCAAGTCTTCCTTTGTGCGGCCAAGCACTGTGGTGTGCGAGATTGAATATGCCAAATTAAATTTAAAAAAAAAAAATTTAATAGCAATCAAAAAGTATTAATTATGTTAAAAAGCCAGCATAGTACACAAAAATATTTGAGTGCAATGTGATCAAATTATGTTAAGATGTATCTGCAAAGCATTTACTCATTCACACCATCACTGCTTCATGACAATGTTCATGCTCCTAAATATAATTTATTTGATTATGTTTGTTTATATATATATATATATATATATATAAACATAATTTGGAGGAACTTCAAACTTCCTAAACCATTTAAATAATCAACATCAGAACATTAAATTCACTTCAGAACTAGAGATTAATGGCATTCTCCCGTTCTTAGATCTAAAGATGAGTAGATCACCTGACTGTCTTAAATTTTCAATTTTTCGGAAAACCACCCACACTGATAGATATTTGCATGGCTCTTCTCATCACTTCCCTAATCAGAAACCGGGCATCATCTCCACCCTTGCCCATCGAGCAAGATGTCTCACTTCCACAGAAGGAGACCTAAACAGAGCTTAACTTCCTGAAAAATACCTTTTTTAAATAATGGATATTCATCTCATAACATCACTAAACGTTTGAGACCACGCCAATAATCTTGACAAGAAGATGAATCCAACCCTATCACTGATATACAGTTACCATTTACCAGCTCTCTTACCCCAAAACTATCTAGGATTATGAAGAAATTCAAAATAAAGACCGACTATACTACTCTGCCAAAACTTCGTTCTTTTCTGAGTCGACCAAAACCAAAACACAACTGCATTTTCCTGGTGTGTATAAAGTTATGTGCGATTGTGGTCGACCTTATTTTGGCCAGACAGATAAATACGTTTCACTTCGTCTTGAGGAACATAGACGTGACATCTCCTACAGTAGAACATGAGCGAGCGCCCTTTCCAGTAATGTGCTCTTCTCTGCAAACTCTAACCTCGAAGAATGGCAACACCAAGTTGATTGGAATGGCACAACCAATTTATATATATGTAAGGATGAATTTGAAAGACGTATTATAGAATCAAAAGAAATAGTTCTGGACCCTTCACACTTGAACATCTATCTAAGCTACAATTTGCCTGATTCACATAGCACAGTAATCCAATGCTGGCGCTCTAAAATCAGCTGTCACACACATTCTATTCATGCCAACAGTAGCACGCAATCACCTATTCAAATATGACTGTTACTATTCTGTTTCTTTATATTAAGCTAGAAAGTCCATGTTTTTTACCTTGTTATCTTATGTTATTTCTTACTCACCTGAAGAAGTCGGAATATCGATGAAACTAGTCATGATTTATTGAAGGTTTTTGTTATACTTTCTCGGGTTCTAGTCAGTTAAATTTTAATCTTATATATATATATATATATATATATATATATATAAAATTAGGAATTTGATGACCATTTTGTTATTATTTTAACTATTGTGGCACTGTATATTATGCTATTCCATTTCTGTACTGAAGATGACTTTTACACTTATGGAAAATTTTACAATTAAAAATTAAGTTATTTAATACGTATCTCACATTTTTTTTATTTTTAAGAATGAAACTTCATTTCTGTTGACTACTATATCCTATCCATAGTTGAATCATATGTTACAATGTTATATATTCTGATACACTTCTTTGGAAGAGGAGCATTAGTGCACTATACTGTAAAAATTCGATATTGCACAAATTGTAATTTTTCTAAAACATCGACTTTTTACAGAAGGAACACATCCTAAAAACCTTGTACAAATATTTCTATTTCGTTATGTTAAATTATTGTATAAAGAGTATTATAAGCCCAAAGGGAATTAACTTGCTCATTGTTTAAGCAAAAGATGTAGAATTATTGGAGCCAAAGGCAACATCTTGAAATCAGTAGATTCTCTGATAGTTATTAACAAGTTCAATCTCAGGTGACCTTCAAGGTCAGCACAGAAAGGGGCGGTGTGAATCAAAAGGAAGTTTTGAAGGCCATAAAATTGGATTAAAGATGTGAAGAGGGAAAATAAGGAAGTCAGCGAAAGTTCGAGAATCATGAGTCACAAAATATTGTCTGGGGTTCTCGTAACTATATGCAAGATTTGCACGGGAACATAAGGAGTTCCAAAAACTTAACCCAAGGTTCAGAGGAATGGATCTTGGGCATTCTTGACGACGTGAATTTGAGATCGATAGGGGTCGTTAGTCAGAAAGAGGGGACAGAGGTCCATCCACCGAGAGCCACTCGAGTTGACAGTTGAGGATATCCGGAGGCGATCAAATAAGGAGAAATATAGCCGAGTCGGTCCTAATGCTCTGCCGTTCTATCGAGTCTGCGCATGCCCTGACCACCGTAGTTCTTCACCAGGCTGTTCAAGACGCCAAAAAATCTCTCCTCGTATCCTGCTAGCTAATGCGACATCACATCGGTGCTCTGTGTTTCCGAAGGAAGAATTCCAAAACACGAAGCGGAGAGGGAAACTTGAGACGCTGAATCGAGCAGAGAAGGAAGTTACACAGGACAGGAAGAAACCTATGTGAGTCTGTCTATCCGTTTGATTTTTTTTTGCAATGTAAGAGAAACCCCTAATGAACTGATAAGATATTTAGAATAAGGCAATAATAACTTACGTGTGAATAATGATAGTGGATGTGTGTAACTGTAAACGGATGTGAAACTGAGCACAGTTAATTTCCCGAGAGGCAATTTGGGCTAAGTGATTGGAGTGATAACTCTTATGTTAATATGTTTACTTGATGTTTGTTGTAAGATTGATTAAGCTCAGAGTTAAGAATTCTGCTGATGTGATTATTAATATTTAATTAAGTCGTTATGAGCGATTACCTTGAGTTATATTAGGTGCATAATCGAAACTGGTATGTGGTAATTGTATGCTTCCATAATATCTGTATGTAAATGCTATTATTTGTTGTTTGTGACGTAAATTTGATTGATGAGAATTAAGTGAGCGATTATGAGAGGATACCTTAGGTGTTACATTTAATTGCATGATTGAAACTGAGATTTTTGATGGCGATCTCCCCTGATTTTATGTATTGTGAACAATTATTCAATTAGTCATCAAATATGCTTGTTTATTATTATACAAAGGTGTCATCCGATTTATCTTTTGCAATGCACTGATCCAAAAAACTTAATTCGATCCTATAAGCGGGAACCATAAGATAAGAAGTGAGTTAAGATAGAGAACGCATTTGAAGCCATGACTGCAAACCTTGGCCAAGAAAGGATATATACATATAGCTGATTAATTAGAATCTACTGGGGGTATGAATGTCATATTTTGCCATTAGGAGAACTTTAGTGGCACAGTCATAAATAAATAATAAATTTCTAGAGATCTCCGGCATAAGGAAGAAATACCAAAGGTAGAACTTAAGGATTAGGGTAAATACAGTAGCAAGGTAAAGATAAGACTAAATAAAGGATTTTACGAAATTAAGTAATAAGTGAGTAGAGTAAAAACATTTATGATAGAGCAATTGAAATAACGAAAACCCGAAAGAACCAGAAAAATGAAAAGAAACAATATATTTTGCAATGGCGCAGCAGCCATAATTTACAATACCTCCAACTACTGAATGTGGCACATCTGTTGAACATACAGGTTCCTTTCACTTTCCAATGCATTCTCACATTAACTCTCTGGAGAAAATCCTACTGTTGTTGGACTGCCACTCTCAGTATGTGGTAGATCAAGATTCTTACCCCGCCCCCTGCAGTTCACATTAGGAAAATCCAACTCAGTCTGAATCCTTATTAGTTGAAATCAAAAAGTAATAAAAACAGAAGATATTTTTATTTGCTTTTTTTAAAATTATTACTGAATAAATTCACAGGATATTTAAATCACGCTCTTAAGTGCATTAATGAGAAAAATGGTACTCATTCTTTATAATTTTTTCCTTTTTTTTTTTTAAGCAAAGTTAATTTTCAAAATGGTGGCAAACTATGTATGTTATTATTTTGTGGAAAGAGCTCATGTCAAAACATACATGATTCAAACTTTATCAGTGACATGAAAAATTTTGCATTCACTGAATGGCTTAAATAAGCATGTGATCAAACTTTTTAAATGTCACATAAAAAATAAAGAGACAAAAATATAAAACTAAAATAATTACATTATATCTCTTCTTCTTTGGTGCATCAATCCAAAAATTGGTAAATATAGCAACACATCACAACATCCTGTCTTGTGACTTCCTTTTTATCTCTTCATGACTCTCTTAGCACCAGTTAGCATCATTATGTTATTTATATATGAAATTCTTGGTCTGCCTCGTGGCCTCTTTTCTTCTACAGTCCTATCCATTATTTCTGTAATCAGTCCCCCCATGCCTCAAAATGTCCAATTAGGCTTTTTTTTCTCTTATTGATGTGTTTCATTAATGATTGCTCTTCATAAACTATATTCAGAACTTCTTTATTACTTTTCTTTTCTGTCCAACTAATTTTCATCATCTTTCTCCAGCACCAAATTTCAAATGCCTCCAACTTTTTCATGTCTTGTTTGAGTCCAGGCCTCACAACCATATAATGCAATGGCTCCATATCTATGTTTTCACTAGCCTTTTTTTGAGCTGGATGCTAAGTCCTTTACTGGTAAAAATGTTTTTTCTGCTATAGAATGCTTTTTTGGCTAGGATTATTCGTGCTTTAATATCTGATTGGTTTCTTCCATCTTCTGTGATAAGACTTCCAAGATACTTAAAAGAGGATACCTGTTGTAGTAGGTTATTTATTTATTTCCAGATTTATTTTCATTGGATTTGCTTTACTTGTAATTAATAATTTTGTTTTCTTATAATTAATTTTTAGGCTGTACTGTGTGAAGATTTCTTCCATCTTTGTTGGGGTGGCTTTGAGTTTGTTTTCGTTATCAGCTAAAACTGCTATATCATCCGCAAACCGTAGCCAGTTAATATCAATTCCATTTATCTTAATTTCAGTTTCTATTAGTTCTTTCAGTTTATTTATTGCATCTTCAATGTACAGGTTAAACAATATGGATTCAGAGCACCCTGTCTTACACCTCTACGTATTTTTGCTATTGCAGTTTTTGTGTATTGCTGGCTACTTCTATTAGGGATTCTTGATGCTTGTAAAGATTAAATATGAGCCTTCTATCTCTCCAATCTACCTTTATTGTTTTTAGGAGGTGAAACATTTGATTCCAATCAATACTATTGAAGGCTTTCTCCAAGTCAAGAAAGACTATCAGAGTATTTTGATTCTTCTCCAATTTTCTTCTGTTCTTAGAGCTAGGATTGCTTCTCTTGTCCCCTGCTGTTTCCTGAATCTAAACTGGTCATTGCCAACATATTCTTCAACCTTCTTTGTTAGTCTTTTTTGTATAATTTTGAGTAGTATTTTCGAAGCATGTGATATTAAGCTTATTGTTCCATGATTTTCACACTTGTTTGCATTATTTACTTTAGAAATGGGTATGATAGAGCATTGTGTAAAATCTTTGGGGATGATCCCTGTTTCATAAATATCCTTTATGATCTTGAAAAGGTATGCCTCAGTTATGTTTCCTGAGTATTTTATTAATTCTGAGGGGATGTTATCAGTGCCTGGTGCCTTGTTGGCTGACAATTCATCCAGTGCCCATTCAAATTCATCTTTTAATATAGTTGGACCAATTTCTTCCATATCAAGTCTTGTTTCATCTTCTATAGCCTTGGCATCTAGATCTTTTCCACTATATAGATCTTCTAAGTACTCCTTCCATATTTCCAAAATTTCTTCCTTATCTATAAGTATGTTCCCCTGTTTATTTTTGATAATTGTACTTCTTGTCTTGTTTTGCTGGCTTATTCCTTTTATAATGTTAGAAGCTTTATCAATTCTTCCAGTCTTTGTTAGATCTTCTATTTCTTTACATTTCTCTGTATACCATTGTTCTTTTGCTTCTTTACACTTTTTATTTATCATATTTTTTTATATGTTTATATTTGTCTTTGCTTTCTTCCTTTAGGGAGGTTTTGTATTTTCTTCTTTCATCTATTAGATCTAAAATGTCCTGAGATCCATGGTTTTTTTATTTGCTTCTTCCTTAATCCTATGCAGTCATTGATGACCTTGATGATTGTAATCAAATGAGTCCATTTTTCCTCTATGTTTTTCTTTTCCCTCTCTCCGGTTTTAATGCTTTCATCAGTTTGCTGTTTATAGTTTCTATGGTTTTCCTCTGTTTTCAGGTTACTTGTGTTCCATTTGGGCCTTTTCCTTGGTTGTGACAACTTTTTAAATTTCAGATTACATTTCAATAAAACCAAATTGTGGTCACTTTCAACATCAGCTCCCAGGTACCTTTTGCATGATTTTACTTGATTTTTAAATCTATTTCTTGTCATAATATAATCTATTTGGTACCTTCTTATATCCCCTGGCATTTTCCAAGTATACTTCTTTTTGGTACCTCATACCAGGTATTAGTAATGATCAGATTGAATTGGTGGCAGAACTCCAAAAGTCTATCTCCTCTTTCATTTTGGCATCCTACTCCATACTTTCCACCTCTCTACCATCTTTGCCTTCACCAATGACTGCATTCCAATCCCCCATGACAATAAGATTATCTTCCTTCTTGGTCAGTTTGATTAGATTCTCAATATCTACATATACTCTCTCAACTTCATCATCACTGTGGTCGCTAGTAGGCATGTAAGCTTGTATTATTATAATATTTGTTGGGTTTGCTTCTAGTTTTACCATTATCAATCTGATATTACATTTTACTGAGTTGATTACTCTTCTTCCCCATTCCTTATTGAGAACCACCGTGACTCCATTTTTTGCTGTCTCATAACCTGAATAAATGATTCTGTAATCACCACTTCAAAAGTCTCCAGTTCCAGTCCATCTCATTTCACTAATTCCTAATATGGCTATTTTTAATCTATCCATTTCTCTTTTCAAATTTTTCAATTTTCCAATTTGTAGGAGGGTTCTCACATTCCATGTCCCAATGAATGTACAAGGATTTTGCTGGTTTATGACCTGGGAAGCCTTGCTTCTTCCCCTGCCGTGCACAAGTATTGAGCCATTGTGCGCTTTACTATCTTTTAGAATGTCCATCCATACTGCTATACTAGGGAAAAATAGAACAAGGTGGTATCCCCTTGCCTTCCTTGTCCAGCAATAGCCTTCTAGAGAGACTCAGTGTACTAGCCGTTTCTCATTCCTCATGATTATCCACCTACCACAATATACTTTACACCGTTGTCACTTATGGTGATCTTCCGCTGATCAGGATGAAAGTTGTTGCTGCCCCAACTTCCAGCAGGCTGTAACTTATTTAATGGCAGTTACATCTTGCCATGTCGCATCCCCCGTCAGTGGAAATGTGTGGCTTTTTATAGAGATAACCATGCCACTGTCTATCTCACCACTTCCTGTTGGTAGATGCCGTCCCATTGTCCACAACTGCTTATTCACAGGTTTCCCTGTTTATTCACAGCTAACCTCTGTATCCAGAGGCCATTCTCCTATCCACAACCCGGGGATGCGTTTGGTAGCATGGGACCCATTATACTTTATATATACAGACTGAAATCATCCATGATCAATGAGAAAGGTTTTATCAGTCTAAATGCAAACTGCAGTTTGGGAATCCCTACTCTTGTATTGAAACCAGCACATCTAGCACTAATTATCATTCCACACACAAAGTCACACTTATGCTGTTAACTCATTATTCTTTGGTATCTTACTTTATACAGCCTACGTAATTTATGTAGTGTGGAGAGGTGACTGTCTCAGATGATGTACCAGATTCTGTGAATGATGTTAACATATCTAATAAATGGGCCACCAAGTGTATCTGCATTTTCATGATAAATTGAAGTATTTCTTTAAAAGTAATTTTTAAGGAGAAAAAATAATTTTCTACCCCAAGAGTAAAACAGAATTATAAAGTATATTGTTATACATACATACTTTCTCTTTGATACCTTCGAAGGGCATGTTTACGCTCAGCAGCATCAAAATACCATACTGTAATGGCAAACCTGGTAAAAGATAAAATATATATTAATAAAGTAGCAGTTAATATTTGCATAAACTACAAACGGCTTAAAATTCAAATATAATAACCATGTTTAACCTTACTGATATATAAACTGCTAGCTTATATCTCCCAACAGCGGAAGGCTGGGAATATGCCGACACTGCGAACAGGCAGGCAAAGGAATGTATTTTATTATTTTCCTTTATTACACAATCCAAAAACCAAACCCTGCTCTAGGGACTGAACAGGGAACTTTTTCAAGCCCCTTCTGGCCACTTATGAGACTACACTGCTTATTCAACATCTGGATGATGAAATTCGTCTTCCTGAAGACAAACATTCATGCCCACAGCAGGTTTCAAACTCCCTGGGTCGGAAAGTTGGTATGTTAATTACTTGGCCAACAAGCTGGTAAATTAAGAAAACTTAATTTACTGGATTATCATAATATCTTGTGTATCCATTGAGGGTGCTTATGAGAAAATGGTGTTAGTGATACTCTTTGCTGATGAAAAGAATTTTTATTAATAAACACAGAAGTGCATGTGTTTATAATAAAAATTCTTTTCATCAGCAAAAATATGGATTAACTAAGGAATTTAGATAACCAAAATTCCTCTCAACAGACTAAACATATCTTTTCAAGTCACTCAAGTGTCAGAAAGGGGAGGACAGTATTTGTAAATAAGAAAAAACATAAAATCATTAATCAGAAAAAAATCATTTAAAACGGTTTCTAAAAAAAATGTCACATCTTGACCTCCTAAAGTTGTTAAAAAAAAAAAAAAAATGGAACTCTTTCAGCCCCCACCTCCAATATATGGACTGCATAAAATTCATAAATCTAATTACCTCTCCATCCCACAATAGATGCTACTGACCTCACTGGCTATTTTTTCTGAGATGATCCAGATATAAGTAATAGTAACAGCATTATTGTACTCTATGTTGAGAGGGATATGAGGAGATAGAAGGAACAGTTAATTTATTAATCTTTTTGGCATTGTAAGGAAGGTCTAGCAAATAAAGGAGAGTTCAGCTGTAAGGGAAGTCTCGGCAGAGGAGAGATTGGAGGGCAAAATGAAAAGCATTTTTCATTTCATTTCATGACAAGGGTTTTGATGACAACATATTGCTTGGGGGGGGGGGGGGGTATGCAAGTATATACCTGTGTGGATGGATTTTCTATGATCTGAGAAAGAAAGAAAGGGAGCCACTGGGAAGATGTGTGATTAGAGCATCTGGAAAAGGCAAGTTATTATTTTCTTTTCTATAGTGAACTGGATTATGGGGTCCTGGGTACTGAGGTGGAAGAAGAAAGAGACTAATGTGTTTGAGCTATGTGGTCAAACAGAGAACACATTATCAATATATCTTAGACAACTAGGTTTAAGAATGACAGTATCAAAAGCATATTTTTCAAGATACTTCATATAGAAATTGGAAAGGAGAGAACCCGTGGATGTGCCTTCTAGCTCATATGAGGTCCTTCCAAGAAAAGTAACCAGTATGGATGGCAAAATTAAAGGGGTCAGTCCTGTTGGTGGGGAGAAGGGCAGTTTAAAGTGTCAGAAAGGAGAGTATTTGTAAATAAGGAGGTGACATCAACGGTCATCATATTATATCATATCATTATTGTTTAAAACTATATTTTGGATTAAGTCAAACTGGGAGATCTGCCTTGGTGAACAAAAAAAATACATCTGCAAACACAACTATGGCTAGTCAGGTCTAGCCAACTATGCCTTGGATATCTTGTAAAGGATCAGTTACTTTCATCACATTGAAAGACTTTTTTGGAATTAGCAGCAGAGTTATTTTAAAAAAAAAAAACCAGAATGATCTAAATAAATACAGTTGTGTTAAATATTCCAAGATTTGGGAAACTAATTCTTAAGCCTCCTGTCCAATACCATACACACAGGCTATTCCTCTCATGCCTTTAGGCTTAAAATAGTCTGATTTTCTTCCACTTATGTTTGTTGTTATAATTTTAATACTGTAATCCTGAAGGTCTCTTCAAACAGACAAAATATTGAAAAGATTAACCTGTTTATAATTATTTCTTTGTGCTGTATTCATCCCATTAAATTTAATAATGAACAATCACCACTGAGGCCAAATTGACAAAATAACACAAAATTCACTTTTATTTATTTATCCCACACACGGGAGGTACAAGAACCAAAGCACACCAAAGCAGTGTGTGTGTGTGTGTGTGTGTGTTGTGTAGATGAGAAAGAATAACCTGTTGATATTCTTCTTAAAGAGCTAGGTTAAAATCATTGGGAAACACATCATGAGGAAGGGTGTTCAAGAGGGCAGAGGTGGATGGAATAAGAGGAGAAGGAAGTTCAATGAGTTTGCAGCTGTATTGTAAAGGGATGTTGGTTGCTCTTGTTTTAACAGACCTAACAACAAGTGGAGAAGTGATGTTTGCCAATTCACTGGAGAAGTAATCATGGAAGTATCTGTAGAAGAGACAGAGCTGAAACATTGCATCTGTGAGATAGAGGAAACGAGTCTATGAGGCAAGGGTCATCTATGAGCCAAATTGCTCTCCCCTGGACAACATCCAGATTTTTTAAGGAGGTTTTAAGTGCACCACCTCAAATGTATATACAACATTCTAGGGATGAGAAGATTTGGGATTTATATAGGATAAATAGCTGGGTGGGTGTAAAATAGCTTCTTGAACAGAAAAGAATGCCTAGTTTTTTAGAAGCTGAGAAAGCTACTGATGTCATGTGTTTATGCCAAGAGAGAGATTGGAGGTAAATGTCAGTCCAAGGAGAGACAGTTCATCCTGCCTGGTGACGTATGTATTACTGAGGATGAGAAAAGTTAAGCTGAGATCTTTTTTTTGTGAGAGAAAAGGCAGGACTGCATTTTGGCAGTACTGAAGGTGGCTAGGTTATCCTTGTCCTACTGAAGGATGGTATGGAGATCAGTGTTTAAGGCGGTGGTTGCAGATGATCTTGATGTAAGGGATGTCTGGGAACTATATAGTTTGTCAAAGAATTTTTTTTGTCACTAAAACCATATATAGGTTGAGTTATGTTTATACATTCTCATAGCTTATCTTCTTCCTCTCACCTTCAACAACACCAAATTAGATAACTAAGATAAATTTCTCATTAACCTATCCTTCAGCCTTAACAATTATCTAATTCTTTAAGAAGTTACATAAATTCATCAATTTATAACCCACTGCTGCAGACAATTTCTCATATTTTCAACTATTTAAAAAATTAAAAAAAAAGGAAGGAACTTTAAATATTTATTCTAACTCTTCTTCTACACATACTGGCCACTGAATTATAAACTATGCAGATATACATAAACATCACTTGCACAGCATATATGCAAAATATTTGGTCACGTGCATCACCATGTGTTCTAGGCAACTATTTAAGAATGTTGGCGGTCAGTACTGTCAACAGCATTGATCACAATGAGAAAAACAAAGGATCTTTTGGAGTTCAATAAAGGGCTTAGCGTGAGTGCTTATCTGGCCGGAGCCATGATTTTGAAAATAGCAGAGCTGGCTGATTTCTCAAAAGGTGAGATATCCTGAGTGTTTAATCAGTGGAAAAATAACACACATTACTTGTCTAAGAGGTGTAACTGTGGTCTTAAGACAGTCAGGAATGGGATCACTGTCATCTGAGAAGACTTGTACAAACAGATTTTTCTCTCTCTCTCTCTGTGTGTGTGTGTGTGTGTGTGCGCGCGTGCGCGTGTGTGTGTGAAATGACCAAAGCATTTAATGAAGGCTGTTCCCAACTGATATCTCACTGAACTATGTGTAGAGAATTGAAGAGTATCAGTACTGGCAGCTGCTAAAGAATGTCCAACACAATATTAAATAAGTTACTAATTCAGTGGCCAGTATATGTATCTTTTTATTATGTCTTCTAGTAGAATCTAGTGTGACCAAGTGCAATGAACTCCTGCTATTATGCTATACATGCCCTGAATTCACTTTGGTATAACAGTATTATACTAAGGAAATTGTATTGATAAGCACAAGTGAAGTATTGCCACTGAAGTTCCATTTATTAGTTTTCCAAATTTTCTCAAATACTTATGTTTGTTAACTCTTTTTAAAGCCTACATTTAAAAATGCACTTATCTATTTAATACTATTTTCTTAGCAAATTGTCATATACTTGCATGTATTCCCATTACATGCAGGTATTTTATCATTTAAATCGACAAAGTAGATTTAAATTATAAAAGTGGAGTGAATTATATGTGACCATATGCTAATGAGGCGTGAATTGGTTGCATATGACTGGCATATTTAAGGAAGAAAAAAATCTGGTATGAATATGAACAGATTCATTACAGACAAATATAAAAATAAATAAGATGAATATCACAAACATGTTTTCAGAAGAATGGAATGAAACTGGCTGCACGTGGCGAATTACACATCCCCCACCGCTGTATTGTGCATTGCAAGTAAAACAAAAGTGTTATTGTAGCAGTAAATAAAGTATGGTGTCCTAACAACCTATTACAATAATGGGCAAGACACCTCTCCGTCTATTCTCTGACCTCAAAAAAGAAAGGAAGGATTTTATAATTTGTAGAGTTTATTTCCAAGAAAAACCTTGTTAATCCTTCAATCTTTGTTTTTGGAAATTATCTAGGGTAAAAAAGTCGAATAATAAATCTTGAAGCTTTATGCAAAATCTGAATATTGAAGATATGGCAGAGACTGTAATACATATGAGGGTGGTCTGAAAAGTTCTCGGTCTCAACCATAGATGGCAACACTATCAGCAAGAGATTTTTTTTTTCTAAGTTGGTAGATCTGTCATAAGCATCCATGTGAAATTGCAAGTCATTCTAATAAGTAGTTTGTTTTAGACAGCTGTATGAAGCAAAAGTGTTGCCTGTATCCCTTGAAATGGATAAAACTGAATATTGTGCAGTTATAAAATTCTTTGTAAAAGAAGGTTTAATGCCAAAAGAAATTCATTCTAAGTTCATAAAAGTCTATGGGCACTCTTCTCCTTTTATTTTCAACAATTAAGAAATGGGCTGTCGAGCTTAAACGTGGCCGTACCAGGCATGAAGATGATCCACGTGAAGGACGTCCAAAATGTGTAACACCAGAAATCATTGGTCCAGTGCATGATACGGGTTTGGATGACCGCAGAGTCAAAGTGTGTGAAATTGCTGAGACTATAGGCATTTAAAAAGAACGTGTAGGATATATTTTGCATGAAGAATTGCATATGAAAAAGCTTTGTGTAAGATGAGTGCTGCATTTGCTCCAAGCAGATCAAAAACACACTCGCATGAAAATCTCTAAACAGTGTTTGGAATGTTTTAACAAGAATAAAACTGATTTTGTATGTCAATTTATTACTATGGGTGAGACTTGGATTCACCATTACACACCAGAATCCAAACAG
The DNA here is from genome assembly GCF_054136105.1 of Typopeltis vanoorti. Classification (NCBI taxonomy): domain Eukaryota; kingdom Metazoa; phylum Arthropoda; class Arachnida; order Uropygi; family Thelyphonidae; genus Typopeltis; species Typopeltis vanoorti. The sequence goes on along the minus strand of NC_143569.1, from coordinate 93,266,153 downwards.
CAGTCAAAACAGTAGACAGAAGCCGGTTGTTCAGCGCCAAAGAAGACAAAGTCAGTTCCATCGGCAGGAAAGTCATGACATCGGTGTTTTGGGATGCTAAAGGCATTTTGTTTATTAATTATCTTGAAAAGGATAAAACAATAACCAGGGAATATTATTCCGATCTTTTAACCAGACTAGACAAAAAAATTTGTGAGAAAAGATCTGGTTTGCAGAAGATAAAAATCATCGTTCATCATGACAAAGCACCTGCCCACAAAAGTTTTGGAAATGGGAAAAATAATGGGATCTGCACTATGAAATTGTTGGAACATACTCCCTATTCCTCAGATTTGGCTCTCTCTGACTTCTATCTCTTCCCAAAACTGAAGCTCTTCCTTGCTGTTTAACGTTTTTCTTTAAACCAAGAGATGACTGCAGCTGTAGAGAGATATTTTGCAGATCTTAGATCTTACTGAGAACCACTACAGGGACAGGATAATGGTGCTGGAATAAATGTATTAGTCTTAAGGGAGTTTATGTTGAAAAATAAAAATAATTTTGAAATTATAAATTCGTTTTTTGAGTTTAGGCCGAGAACTTTTCATCCCACCCTCGTAAACATATGTGAAACAAGGGTCGTTTAAGGGTTTCAGCTAAATATCTGGCAGGAGCTTTCTGTGTATTCTTTTAAGGGATACAGAGAAATGACTAGGCTCTGACCACATGTCCAATTCCATCTCCAACTTTTGTTAATTCCATCTTCAGTTGATGCTTTATTCTGTTTAAGCCAACAGGTTTAAACCAAAAGATGGTACAACATGAAATGTCATTCAGGCTGAGACATCGCCCAGTTATAAAAAGACACCTGCTGTTCCTGTGGAACTAGGGAAGACATCAATAAGTCAGTTACCGGAACAAATTCCAACTCAACATAAAAATGGGGAAACTGGACAATGAGTGTTATTTGTACTATGGTCTCACAGAACGTTTAATTAGGGAATAGTGGAGAAATTTTGGAATCATCACATAAGGTAGCTGAAATAAAGAAAAATGAAAGGTTAAACATTGTTGGAGATCTAAACATCAGATATGTAGAAATATTTGGGGAAAATTTGGGAAAAAGAGAAAAGATGATAATAATAATGCTAAAGCCTTGGTGGATTTCTGTTTAGCACTCATATGGGATTGTCATTATTAATATCATATTTTGACATCAAGGTGTGAAAAATTCACATGGAGAGAAGACAAGAAATCTTACCAACTTTTGTTAATGTTATTGTTAATGGCAATATATATCCACTGGTTCAGAATACAAGTATACAGGGGATTTGAAATTGAAGGTGATCCCCATTTAGTTTGAACATGATGAAATTGAATATCACATTTAATAGTGTGTAATCAAGTTTTAAAAAACATCAAAGTTGGACAGTCTTCACAAGAAAACTACAGACTCATATATATGAATGCTATGTTCTTTGGCAGTGTCAGTAGTAGTAGTACTACTACTTTCTATCATGATAAAAAAGAAATCTAACTTATGCTTTTTACTCATATGATTCAGTAAATAAATAATTACAGTAGCATAATTGGAGACTCATGCTTCCTAGCAAAGATAAGCACTGTACCCACATACAGTTTCATCAGATAATACTTTTTTTTCCCCTTTCACTGAAGGTCTCCCCAACCCAGTAACTACATCTAACACAAGTTATGTTTATATGCTGGAAAGTTTTTGTTTACAAATCTTCACAGAACTCTAGGGTTCAATGAAATACAGTTGAAGAAACACTTAAAAAACCAAATAAGATATGACAATACTGGGGATGGAGGAGGGGCCCCTGACAGTTCATGACAAGACAAACTTTGAGGAAAACTGTGATAGGTTACTAATAATGTAAATTTTTTTAAAGTATACTATCAAAGGATCCTGTAAATTCTTTGAGGGGACATACTAGGAATTTGATAAAGATATGTCATATTATAGGATTTTGTATTCTCTTTGGTAAATGAAATTAGCTTTATACACGGACTATACTGATGAATGTAGTGGAAATAACAGAAACTGTACCCCACAGTTTAACATTTGCATTCACCACTAGTGTATAAAACACCATAAGGTTCAATAAACTGACTGATAATTACAACTCACAGGCAAATTTTTCTTTTAAAGTACAGCAAACCAATCCCCCCACTCACTTTAATATACATTTATCTTCTTCCTCTTTTCACGAATCTAAGCCAGGTGGCCTGTTTCAGTCTCAGCACAATTTCTTCCATTTGTCTGTAGTTCATCATAATCCTGAATATTCTATCATATGTCAATTGTTCTAGATGTTCTTTCCATTTGTTTCTTAGGCTATGTTTCTATTATTGGTGTTTGGTTTAGCTCTTTAATTATGTCTTCATTTTGAAAGTTTATTTTTCACTTGTTAGACTATAATAAATTTAGTTTAATCCTTTATCCAAGTGTAAGCAAACAAAGTTTGCACCTGAAATTATCTTCAGGACTGGGGTAAGGTAGTAAAACACCGGGCAACTCATAGCAAAGGTGGACCAAGCTAACATCACTCCTATCTCAGTATCTCCTATAATGCAAAACACATCTCCATGCAGATATGTATAATGTCATGCATTAAGGGAAGGAGCCACTACCCAGACTAGTTTCGACCCATACTGAAGTCTCTTCATTGAGAGCCAGGCCCATAAGTGAAGATACCAGGCAGAAGCAGTAGAGAGATCATCTTTACTTACTAACTTACCTTGTTTTGCATTATAGAGGTAAACTTTACCTACTACCTTACCCCAGTCAGTCCTGAATATATTTTCAGGTGCAAACTTTGTTTACTCACACTTGGATAAAGGATTAAACTAAATTCATTATAGTCTAACCAAGTGAAAAATAAACTTTCATCATCTTTCTCTAAATCCAGAGTAATTTAATAAAAAGGTGACAAACCTTTTGGCAACTCCTATAGGTAAAGATGACCTCTCTACTGCTTCTGCCTGGTGTCTCCACTTATGGGCCTGGCTCCCACTGAAGAGACCTCAATAAAGGTCGAATAGGTAGTGGCCCTTCCCTTAATGCATAACATTATACATATCCGCAAGGAGATATGTTTTGCATTATGGGAGATACTGAGATAGGAGTGATGTTAGCTTAGTCCACCTTTGCTACGAGTTGCACTACTGTTAAATTGTCATCATCATCAAATTCCTGCTATGTACCCTCAAGGGGTGTACAGGATATGACAGTACTACATGAAAAAATTACATCATTACTAACTTCCTATCTACAATTTTCCTCCAAAACAGTCCGTTACTTGTCAAGACTCCAACATTATCAGATCTTATATTTCTATCGTCTAAGGCACTTTGTACCGTATCAATCCACTATATCTTGGTCTTCCTCTGGGTCGTTTTCCTGCCAACCTAGCAGAGAACACTTGTTTTGCTAATCTTTCCTCTCCCATTCTATTTAAGTGACCATACCATCTGCGATTAGCTCTGCTAATGCATTCCTGGATGCTGACAATGTCAAGTTCTTTCCTAATATCCTCATTTTTAATATGATATTGCCATTGATGCCATCTGTTCACGCCTCTAATCTTTCTCAGGACTCTCATATCTGCGGTCTCTAGTCTTTGGCCAAGTGTTTTATTTCTGACCCAGCTCTCAGATCCATAAGTTAAAACTGGTTTGAACACTGTCTTGTATACAACTAATTTAGTGTTCCGACTAATTTCTCTCTTATTCCATATGAATTTATTCAATTGACTTCCCACCATACCAGCTTTGCTGATTCTGTTGTCTATTTCTATATTTAATTTACCATATTCAGTAAAAATTGTGCCTAAGTAGCTGAAATGTTTTACTTGTTCCACAGGTTCTCCATTCACAACACAGTTGACATTTTCAATGATTCTGCCTATTTTCATTGTCTTTGTCTTTTTATTTCTGACCTTCATACCATATCTATTACAACAGCTATTCAATTTAGTCAGAGAATCTTGCAGACTTGTAGCGGATTTATTTAGAAGTATAACATCATCCGCATAAAGCAAAGAGCTGATATTAACATCTCCAATTTTGATATCAGGTTTAATACCACTTTCCTTCATAATGTGATCCATATAGATAATGAATAACAGAGGGGATAATGTACATCCTTGTCTCACACCAGATTTAACATTAAACCATCTTCCTGTACTTCCTTCAATTCTAACTGCTGACTTAAAACTCAAATAAAGACTATGTATTGCTTGATATAATGCCCCATTGACACCATATAACTGCAGCGTATTGAATAGCTTCTCTCTTGGCACCTTGTCATATGCCTTTTCCAAATCGACAAAACTCAAATACAGATCTTTGTTATATTCCCATGCTTTCTCAACTATTTGTCGTAAAGTGAAGATCTGATCCTGACAGCCTCTATTTGGCCTGAATCCAGCTTGTTCTTCACCAAGCTTTTCTTCTACAATTCTTCTCAACCGTTTCTCAAGTATACTTGCATAGATCTTGCCAGGAACACTCAGTAGGGAAATACCTCTGTAATTCTCACATTCAGTTTTATTTCCCTTTTTATATATGGGTAATATGAGAGCTCTACTCCAAACATCGGGAATTCGTACCTCTGTCCAGGCTTTCTGAACTATGCAGTGCAACCACTGTAAGACTCTTATACCACCATACTTCAGCATTTCTGGTCGAATATCACCTACTCCTGCTGCCTTTCCACATTTCAAGCCTTTGATGGCTTTTTCTACTTCAAGTATGGATATGTATTCCTGACTGCATGCCTGGTCAGTGTTTTTTTATCACTGTGCTGTCATCACTGCTTGTTTCATTTAGCAGTTTTTCAAAGTAATTACTCCATACTTCAAGGATATCTTTTTCTCACGTTTTCATGTTACCTTTATCATCTCTATCTCCTTTTACAGCACTCTTTCCTCCATTCCTAAGCTTCTTCAACAACCTCCAGAATATTTTCCCACCTTCTTGATATTTATTTTCTATATTCTTGCCAAAGTCCTCCCATGGCTTTTGTTTAGCTAGTTTTACACACTGTTTAGCTTTCTTACATTTGTCTCTGTATTCTGTAAGAGTAAAAGCTGACTTATTTGCCAGGAACTTTTGATATGCTTTCTTCTTTTCCTTCACTGCCTCTTTAACTTCCTGTGTCCACCAGGGAGTTCTGATTTTTTTATCCTTGCACACAACCTCACCACATGCCTCTCTGGCAGAATCAATCAATGTTTTCTTCAGAGTTTGCCACTGAATCTCCAAGGTTTGATTCCTGTTCTCAAACTCTTTCATTTTCTTTTCAATAATCTTTCTGTATTTTAGTCTACAGTTCACATCTGAGAGCTGCTCAACTTTTGTTCACTTTAAAACTTTCTTACATGTTATTCTTTTCAATATGAAATTCAATTTTATCCTGCTCAAGACTAAATAGTGATCACTTCCAATTTCAAATCCTCTGTACACTCTGGTGTCCTGCACCAGGGAGAAAACATCACTATCAACAATAACATAGTCAATGAAACTTTTCTTATTCCTAGCCTCTTCTCTCCATGTGAATTTGTGCACATTTTTATGTTGGAACATGGTGTTAGTAATAACCAGTCCATGTCCCGAGCAGAAATCCAACAAATATTTGCCATTATTATTAGCTTTGCTCTTTTCTCCAAATTTTCCCAAAATATTTTTGTATGTCTCGCAATCATTTCCTACTCTGCTATTTTGATCCCCAACAAGGACCAACTTTACCTTTTTCATTGTGTCAGTTGCTTTTTCTAAATCCTGAAAAAATTCCTCCACTTCTACCTTATTAGACCCTTCTGTGGGACAATAGTCACAAATAAGCTTCATTGTCCAGTTCCCCATTCTCACATTTGCCCGCATTACTCTACTTGAGACTGACTGCCATTCAAGAAGATTAGCCTCGTATTTTGTGTTGAATACTATGGCTACTCCTTCTTTCCCTTGATTGTCATTGCCTGAATATAACATTTTGTATTTATTGCTTAGAAAGATCTCACCAGTTTTGGTCTTTTTTGTTTCAGTCACCGCTATTATGTCAATCTGGTACTTATCTAATTCCTGAGCTAGCTCCATTTCTTTGCCATTCAGGCTTCTTACGTTGATAGTACTGATCTTTAACTCTGGTGATGTTGAGTTGGGGTTTGTTTTCAGATTTGTTCCAGTAGCTGACTTTTCGCTGTTCGCCCTGGTGAAAATAATGGGGGCCTTGTTTAACCGGGCGATGCCCCAGCCGGCATGAAATTTTGTCATGTTGTACCATCATTTTTTATTTTGGTTTAACCAATAAGAATACAATTTGGTCGGCTAAATCCCAAATTGCCATCCCATCATTGTTCGTTCAGCATCCAGATAGATACCCAACAGGGTGCACCACGAGAAGGTGAGGATTGGACATTAGGTCAGAAGCCCTGGTCGGTTCTCTGCATTCCTTTAAAGGCTATGTGGAGGTCTCCTCTCAGTTATACAGCTTTGACCCTTAAGCACCCCTTTGTTGAAGTAATACAAAAGTCATATTTCCATATATGCAGAAGACATACTTCTGTATATGGAAATAAGTCATTAACCTCTATGTACGAGTTATCCTGTCCTGAAAATACTTCAGGCACAAACTTTGTTTGCTTACACTTGGATAAAAGGACTTACCAAGAATATAACTTCTTGGTATCTTTAATTTATAGTATAACCAACTGGAAAAACTTTCAACAAAACAAGTATAGTGGGTTTTTTTCGTGACCAGAAGTTTTAACAATAATATATATATATATATATATATATATATATATATATATATTTTTTTTTACCTTTGGAGTCAACAGTCTTGTTCGAGGGCACATCATCCAAATTAGCTATCTGTGAAAGTTGAAAACTGTCTTGTTTTCTGGCATTTATGACGAATCTGTGAAACTCAATAATTTTATTTTCAAATTTGTCTGGCATATTTTGTGATACTTTTGTTTTGGCATACATGCATAAATCTAAAGCACTATGATGGTAACCCTATAAAATTGATATTTCTTTCTGTTGCCAATAATTTTGCTCATTGAATAATAATTTTTATAGATATGCAGCAACTTGATCTTCTTTGATCCATTATCCAAGTTTTTAATTCATTTTCAATTTCTGGACATTTCTATTAATTTCTGCTCTTGTTTCCTCCAAGTTCATACCAAATTTTTCTGTAGACGGAGGCCCAAAGTGACACTCTGCTTCCCTATTGCCATTTTTTTATTAGTATAAAGATCCCAATCACACCACACTTAAACGCTATGCCTGTGCTTTGTAGAATTTATTGTAGAATTTATGGGTTATAAAAGAAAAATTAAATATAATAATGTATTGATTACTAGCTTAAATGCACGCGATAAGTGATGACACACCATAAGATGCATTCAGATTATAGGACGCATCCTAATTTTCAGATAAAAAGTACGTTTTATAAGGCAAAAAAATACAGTACTTCAAATTTATTAAACATTAATTCAATTAAAACTTCTATAATCTTGGTGTTTATAAATTCATTTCTGTAATAATGTTAAGAATATTAATTATTAAGTACAAAAAGTTCATCTGATAATAAGCAGATACTTAACCTAACATGAAATGCTGGCTGAACTTCGTGTGGATTTCTTCTGTCTGACCAGAAAAATAAAATTCGATCAAATATTGGTTCTATATTGGCAACTTGATTTTGAAAACTTGCTGGAAACATGCGAAGAAGCCCACCATGAACCTGGAAAAGACCATAGAAACATCAATAAACAGAAAAACTATACAAATTTTCTTCTTAGCAAAAATAATTTTAAATTTGTTTTTAAAGTTACTATCTATAATATTAATTGTGAAAGTTATCTTAAATAAACATCACTTGGTAAGCCAGAACATTAATACTTCATGTGTGTTTGTGAAGAGGAGGAATTAGATTCAATCTTCAGCAATTTCGATGAGTGATTGATTTATTGGCATAATAACAGCAAAGGTAATACTGCACCAAAGCAATGGTAACAGCAGTACACAAAGCAATAATAAATAGTAATAAAGCAATAAATTAATAAATATGTTCTGTACATAAAGCAAATTCTAAAAAATTTATAAATTAAGCAATGCAGTATCTACACAAACATAGAATTCGTAATCAAATGTACTTACATAATTTAATTCTCTGTAAAAAGGTAAAAACATTGTGCAATTTGTCTGATTCTGGCAATATCTGCCTGAGTGTATATGGCTCAGCAAGATTAGTAAAGCTTTCAATCCTCTGTTGTGTGAAGTGCTGGTATTTCACCAGAATAAGAAAAATGGTGACGCATGTTGTATTTTTTTTTTACACATATTCAGTAAATAAGAATGTGAGAGATGACTGTGACCTATGCAGAGCCCAGCAAGAACAACTTCCTCTCTTCTATTTGAACACATAATGTTTAATTTCAGGCATAATTTTGTGCAATTTTTTGTCACTGCTTCTTACCATAACCATTGAGTAATTAGCTTTGATCTTATAAGCTGTGTGAAGTCTGTACATAGGAATTGTCAAACAGTACACGGAAAACTTATCTAACAGCTGCAATTGCAATGATCCTGCTTAGTAATGAGAATGTAAATAAACACAGATGAACCAATTAATAATATGGATAACTTCATCAAATTCCTGATAGGGACCCTCAAGAGCATATACAGGATATCATGATAGTAGTATATAAAAGTTTGAATTATTACTAACTTCCTATAGAGTTTACCCCCATATTAATCTATTATCTGTCAGGACTCCTATATCAAATATTAAGATCTAAGATCTTATATTTCACTCCTCTAAGATATTTCAATTTCTGTATCAATCCACATTGATCTTGGTCTTCCTCTGAGTCTTTTTCCTGTCATCATAGCAAATTCCTTAAACAGAATGAAACCACCTTAGATTAACTCTGCTAACACATTCCTGAATGTAAGCATTAAGTTCCTTAAATATCCTCATTTTTAATATGATTCTGCTATTGATGCCAACTTTTCATACTAATTATTCTCAGAACTCTCATATGTGGACTTCAGTTTTGATCAAATGTTTTATTTCTCAGATCAATTAGTTAAAATTTTGAACACTGTCTGGAATACAGCTTGTTTAGTGTTTTGGGTAATTTCTCTCTTATTCCATATAAATTTATCCATATGGATACCTTATGCAAAAAAATCATTTATTAAAAAAATTTAATAAATGATTAAAAAAATTATTTTTTAATCATTTATTAAAAAAATTAATAAATTTTAATAATTTAATACAGGAATACCTCGATTATCGCAGTTATTGTTGCCACGAAAAATATCGCAATAATCGAATCCGCGATAATCGGGATAAATAATGCATGTAAAATGGGTGATCAATGCCAAGGATTTTTCAAATCTATTAATTAAATTTTATATTTTATATATCAAGTAAAAAAGAAATGTGTTAAATGTGACAAGTAAAAAATGAAGGTTCATTAAGAAAAACAAGATTATTCTTTAATCTTTATTTATATATAAGTACATACAATTATTCTTTCTTGGATAAAAATTGGTGTAGAGTTGTCTGGTGGAATTTTTTCTTTCTTTTTTCTTCGTATAAAACTCGGTAGTAACGGATGGAATTTTCAATTTCCTGACGAACTTTCAGTGATCGCTCGAGATTAGGATCGCCGTTCAAGATTTTTTCTTTAAAATTTTCAGCAATTCTAAACATTTCGTCCATTTCTTTGAGGGTAAATTCTTTCGGATGGAATTTTCAATTTCCTGACGAACTTTCAGTGATCGCTCGAGATTAGGATCGCCGTTCAAGATTTTTTCTTTAAAATTTTCAGCAATTCTAAACATTTCGTCCATTTCTTTGAGGGTAAATTCTTTCGGTGCCAAGTCAATCTGTTCGTCATTATCATTGATTTGAGCATTGTAAGCACGTTCTCTCTCGAAGTTAATTAGGTCTTCATCATCCAGCTCCTTATTATGTTACTGAAGCAGGTCCTGAACATCACCTTTTTCAATTTCTTTTAGTCCTAGATCAAAGCCAAGCTCAGTTATGTCATTTTCAAATCCTTTAAAATCATTTGTACAAGGAGGAATGATCTTTTGCCACGCCTTTTGTAGTTAGCCTATTTCTATTTTATTGTAACTAGCCTATAAGCAACGAGTGTTTTAAGTTTACGTTTTCTTTCTTAATCATTATAATTTCTGCATAGTCATATGATATTATAAAAACTTATAAAAATTATTATCAATATTATACGATACAAACTTATAAATACGTGCATTATATATTATAAACTTAAATTTTCATTTAACATCGGTGTGAAATTTATTCATGCATGCATTCCAATTCTCTCGACTGAGTAACACGAGTTCTAAACATATTTAAAACCACTTTAACAGAAAATATAATTCGCAACATTAAATATTGAATTTATCTGAGTAAATAATGAAAACATTTTTATAGTTGTAATAAATTCAGTAAATTTTGTTAAATAATGCAAATAGTAATAACTTACAATGACGTCGCAACAAAATCTACTAAATAGCTGCTATTTAGTAGCATCATAGAGAGTAAAACGTAACAAGGTTTCTACGAGCGTACTGGTAATAAATCTGGCAACCCTGCTGAAAGAAGTAGTGGTAGTCTTGCATGGTCTGCCACTTAAGTAATTTGAGTTGCTGGTGTATAATTCATTTCCAGTAATTGTTAGTTCTTATTAATTATTATTGTTTAATTACCACTGTATATAATTGTGCTTTTTTTTAATTTGTGAAACCTTTTACAATGGCAGCTAGACTAATAAAAAACTAAACTTATCACAGAAAGGAAGTGGAACAAATTTCCAAGATGCCTGGACTGAACAATATGATGTTATTGATAGAGGCGAGAAAGTTCTCTGTAAATTGTGTGGTGAGCTATCTGTGAGTAGAACTTGGAATGTAACAAGACATTTTGAAACTTAGCACAAATGGCTCCTAGAAAAAATTTTAGAAGAAAGAATACATATCCCAATATCTAAAACTGGCAGAATCCTGTTATCCCTCAAAACAGTCAAACTGGCCAAGTAAAGTGAACACTGCTATCCCACCAGCCATTTTAATTAAATTTGTTTCAGGACCTTCAAATTTAGTAGCCGCAAGTTACAATATTTCACATACTATTGTTGAACATGGGAAACCACTTAGTGTTGGTGATTATATTAAAGAAGCTTTCGTAAAGTGCACACCATTTTTATTTGAGGATATTCATAATAAGGAAGCTATTGTAAAGCACATGAAAGAGTTACTATTAAGTAGGAATACTATTAAAGACAGAGTTATATCAACGAATGCTAGTATAGAAAATCAAATACAACAAGGCTTGAACTCATGCCATTGTTTTTCCATTTGTCTCGACGAAACTACAGATATTACGTCATCAGCTCGATTGGCTATTATTATATGTTCACGGTGATTCATTGCACGAGGAATTGATAAAGTTAGAATTTACCTCAAAATACGACAGGTAAAGACATATGCGACTGTGTTGTTAAAGTGTTCCGTGAGAAACTAATAGATTTATCGAAAATATTTTCGATTACAACTGATGGCGTGCCTAATATGGTTGGCCGTAATGTCGGTTTTATCAAAGAATTTACAGAATATGTTGGTCATCCCCTGGTTTGTTTCCATTGTATTATACATCAGGAAACACTGTGTGTGAAATCAGGCTTAAAGGGTTTGGATGATGTGATGAGAATTGTGACAAAGGTAACTAATTTTATTGCTGCCAGGGCTTTTAAACAAACGAGAATTTAATCGACTTTTAAGAGAAGTTGAATCAGTGTACGTCTATTAATATTAATGTACAATAATATTCGATGGTTGAGTCGTGGCCAAGTACGTGAACGGTTTGTTGAATGTTTAAATGAAATTAAATTATATTTAAATACAAAGGGCATGGAGCACGAATTTTCTCAGTTGAACGATTCTGCTTGGCTCAGTAAGCTGATGTTTTTCACAGATTTTTCATTGCACCTGAATGAACTTAATATACAATTGCAAGGTTTCAGAAAATCTGTCGATGTTATATTCAGCACAATCAAAAGCTTTCAGAATAAACTCAAAATATTTCAACGTGATTTAGAAAGTAACAATTTTAAGTATTTCCCAAAAGTGAAAAATTTTTTTAACGAAACCAGCTCCAAAAATCGTGAACAACATATCAACCAATTTATTGAAGTTCTAAAGTCAGTAACTGAGCAGTTTTCTTCTAGACTTAAGCAATTTCGAATGTTAGAACAAACAATCCAATTCATAAAGCATCCTGATGAAACAGAATTCATGTATCTTAAATTCGATGACTTTGAGTATTTGGATTTAAAAGATCTAGAAATGCAGTATGGCCTTGCAGAACATGTAATCTCTAAGAAACACAGTGTCATCGTCGTCATCGAATTCCTGATATGTAACCAAAGTGGGTGTACAACAGGATGATATTATTATTATTAAGAAAACCTCCAGGGAGTCAGGAACTCATCAAGGGAGGCCATACCAGCTCTCATACCTTTCTTGAATTCATTCATACTACTTGCACACAAAACATCCAAAGGCAATCCATTCCAATCAAGACTACTCTATGAGAGAAAAATCTAATCCCCTTCTTGACAGCTTTCATTCTCAACTTCCATGGATGTCCTTGCATCCTTTCTCCACTCTCCATAGAATGAAAAATCACATCTACTGAAATTCTGTATAATCCTTTCAGAAGTTTGTAAGTCTAAATCCCCTATTTCTCCTGTTTGTTAGTGTCTGCAGCCTACAAATTCTCAATTTGTCTTTCATAATCAATATTCCACAATCCCGATATCATTTTTGACACTCTCCTATGCACTCTCTCCACTGTATCACAATCATCATGGAAACCATGAGATCAGAATTGCAAGCAATAGTGCAAGCGAGGTCTTATTAAAGTCTTGTAAAGAGGCAAAATGACTTCTTTATCTTTTCATATCAAGGTTCGTATCAGCACTGCCATTATGCTCTGAGTTATATTTACAATTTTTGCTATATGACCCTTGAACTTCAACTTCCTGTCTACTAAAACTCCAAGATCTGTAGCCTTATCAGTTTCTTCAAGCATAATCCCACCAATATAATATGACATGATATCTAATCACAACAGAGTGCATGACCTTACATTTATTAACATTGAAATGACAGCCATTTTCACATGGCCACAATTCCAGTTTATTCAAATTATTCTGCAAGTACTGCATAGCAGCAGCACTCCTGATTACCCTACCTATTTTGACAACATCAGCAAATAGCTGTACGTTGCATGTCAAACCCTTCCAATGTCATTAACGTATAGATTGAATAACAAAGAACAAAGGACTGATCCTTGAGGCACACCACTGGTTACCTTGAATCTTGCAGATTCGTGCACATCCCATATACAGGGTGTTCGGGATAAATTTGACATATTTATAATTAATTATATTTTTCCGTAAGTTACATGTATTAACACACACTTCTCTTCATTTAAAAGTTTGGACCCTTCTTCATTCATATACAAGATGTCAGAAAGGATGGATAGCTGGAACCCACCTGAATCATGGAAGAGAATAACTTGTATCATGATGATTCGTGCCCGCCATCAAAATAAGGATATTACGACTGCTGCCCAATGCTCCCTGAATACAGTAAAAACAATCAGGCATGAACTAGAGACTTGCAATGGTGACTACGAGGATGTAGCAAGAAGAAAGATCCCTAGCAGACGATCTGATTGCGTTCGTACAGCAGAATTCCTCGCAAATCTGCAGGAACAGGTGTTGAAGAACCCTGGCATTGGAATTCGGGCTTTGTTCGTGGAGTTGCTAACTGTAGTCAAGCCCTGGATAACAAGGGTAGCCAATGGTAGGCCGTATGTATGGCAGCAGGATTCGGCCCCTTGCCACACCTCTGGGAAAAGTCAAAAATGGTTGTCTGAAAATTTCTACGACTTCACCAGTCCAAATGTTTGGCCTCCAAACTCCCCAGACCTTAACCCCATGGATTATTTTGTATGGGGCGCAGTTGAAAAAGACACCAATCGCACTTCCAGTAATACAAAAGCCCAGTTAATGGATAAAATTAAAACAGTTTTTGCGGCCCTTCCCAGGGAGACTGTAGCATCAGCTTGTTCGAGGTTCCGAAGCAGAATTGAAGCTGTGATCGATGCTAATGGTTGTTATTTTGAGTAAATCTTGTTGATAGTATTGTAATTAACTCTGCCTGTAATGTTTTTTTGTCAATTCATTAAATTTAATAGATACAAAGAAGATTTTCTTTTTCCTTACGAAACTGTCAAATTTATCCCGAACACCCTGTACAACTTTTTGATATTTGTCAGTCAGCCATCATCTTATCCATGCCAATAGTTTATAATCCATTCCCATACATTCCAATTTATGCAACAGTCTTCCATGCTGTATTTTATCAAAAGCATTAGCGAAATCCAAAAGTATCATGGTGTATTCATCCCCCTTGTCTAATTCAAAGATAACATTATTATAGAATGTGAGCAAGTTGCTAAAACATGACCTTCCTTTGGTAAACCCATACTGTTCATTGCAAAGTAGAGATTCTCTGTCAACCCATTTGTGAATGCAAGCCTTAACTAACTTTTCCAAAATCTTCACCAACACTACTGAGATATTGATTGGTCGATAGTTGGATACATTGCTCTTTTCCCCCACCCCCCTCTTGTGCAATGGGATTACCATACATTCTTTCAACTTTTGTGGAATCTTCCCTAACCTTTGTCGTTCATAATCTCAATTGCAAGAGCCTTGCAATTGAGATTATGATTCATTATGATTAAGAAGTTGGAGTTATAGTATTCAAGACTAAATATGAGGATAATCTTCTTGAAAGCAAAACAGTATGTAAAACTACCTAAACAAAAGTCATAGAAAGACTTTATATGCCTGGTCAAGGGAATAGCCAATATGACATGAGTAGTACCATATGATAGTACTACATTGAAGAAGATTATCCTCATATTTAGTCTTGAATACTATAACTCCAACTTCTTAATTACTAACTTCCAATCATATAATTATAATTATATGATTGGAAGTAATTATATGATTAATTAATATGATTGGAAGTTAGTAATTATATGATTGACTTCATATAATTACTAACTTCCAATCAACAATTTTCCCCAAAATTAATCTCATATCAAGACCACAATTATCCCAGAGCACATCCCAGCTCAACATCAGCAGAGATCAAGATTGGCACTATCAATGTAAGAAGCATCAATGGAAAAGAAATGGAATTAGCAGAAGTACTGGATAGTACCAGATCGACTTAATAGACATGACTGAAAGAAGACAAAAACAGGTAAGATCTTTCTAAGCAACAAATACAACATGTTATATTCGGGCAACAACAATCATGGAAAAGAAGTTGGAGTTATAGTATTCAAGACTAAATATGAGGATAATCTTCTTCAATGGCAGACAACATCAAATAGTGATTGGGCAAATATCAGAATGGGGAATTGGACAATGAGACATTTGTGCTTATGGTCCCACAGAAGATTCTACTAAAAAAGAAATGGGGGAATTTTTCCAAGGCATTAGAGAAGGCAGCTGATACAATGAAAAAGAAAAGTTTGAAAGTAGAAAATAATTACCAGACATATAGAAATGTTTTGGGAAATTTTGGAGAAAAGAGCAAGGCTAATAATAATAATAATAGTAAGTACTGGAGGGATTTCTGTTCAGGACATGGATTAGTTATTACTAACACCATGTTTCAACATACAAATGTGCACAAATTCATATAGAGAGAAGATGCTAGACATATGTCTCATTGACTTATGTTGATAGCAATGTTTTCCCACTGGTTCAGGAAACAATAATATAGAGGATTTGAAATAGGCAGCAATCACTATTTAGTTTTTAGCAGGATAAAATTGAATTTTATATTAAACAAAGTCCGTAAAGAAGTTTTAAAATAATCAAAGTTGACAGCTTTCAGAGGGGAAACTGTAGACTAAAATACACAAACATCATTCAAGAAAAAAATTAAAGAGTTTGAAAACAAGAACAAGAAAAAAATCCTGAAGAAAACATTAATAAGTCAGTCAGAAGGCATATTGTGAGGCTACTTGTAAGGATAGAAAAATCAGAACTACATGGTGGACACAGGAAGTTAGAGGCGGTCGAGGAAAAGAAGAAAGCATATTGAAAGTTCTTGGGAAGTAAGTCATCTTGTGCTCTTAGAGAATACAGAGGCAAATGTAAGAAAGCAAAGCAGCATGTAAAACTATCTAAACAAAAGTCATAGAAATACTTTAGTAAGAACAGAGGAAATAAATATCAGAAAGATGATAAAATATTCTGGAGGCTATTCAAAAAGCTTAGAAATGGAGAAAAGGAATTAGAGATGATACAGGTGACATTAAAACTGAAGATAAAGGTATTCTAGTTGTCTAGGATAATTACTTCAAAAACACCCAACAAGAATACATATCCATACTTAAAGTAGAAAAAGCAATCAAAAACTTGAAATGTAGAAAGGAAGCTGGAGTAGATGATATCTGACCAGAAACACTAAAATATGAAGGTAAACATTTTATAGTGACTGCACTGCATAATTCAGAAGGCTTGATATTAGAGGGTCAAATTCCGTACGACTACAATAGTGCTCTCATAGTAACCATCTATAAAAAGGGAAATAAAACTGTATGTGAGAATTAAAGAATTATAATAAAACTGTATGTAAACTTGGTAAAGAACAAGCTGGACAGAGGCTGTCAGGATCAGATTTTCCCTTTAAGATAGATAATTGAGAAATCTTGGGAATATAACAAGGATTTGTATTTAAGTTTCATAGATCTGAAAAGGCATATGACAAGGTCTCCGAGAGTAGAGCTCTTGAAAACACTACAGTTATATCGTGTAAATGAGACATTATATTAAGCAATATATATTCTCTATTTAAGCTGTAGGTCAGTAGTTAGAATTATAGGAATTACAGGAAGATGGTTTGATGTTAAATTAGGTATGATAGAAGGGTGCACATGAAGGAAAGTAGTATTAAATCTGATATCAAAATTAGCAATGTTAAACTTAGCTCTTTACTTCTATATAAATTCTATATACAAGTATGCAAGGTTCTGTGACTAAACTGAAAACTGGTGCAATAAATTTGGTATGAAAATCAGTCATAAAAAGACGATGAAAATAGGCAGAAACATTGAAAACATCAGCTGTATCCTGAATGGTGAACCTATAGAACAAGTAAAACATTTCAACTATTTAGGCACACTTTCTAGTGAAGTTGGCAAATTAAATATGGAAATAGACAACATAATTAGTAAAGCTGGTATGGTAGGAAGTCAGCTGAATAAATTTATATGGAATAAAAAAGAAATGAGTCAAAACACTAAATTAGCTGTATACAAGACAGTGCTGAAATCAATTTTAACTTATAGATCTAAGAGCTGAGTTAGAAATAAAATACTTTATCAAAATCTGGAGACCTTAGATATGAGAGTTCTGAGAAAGATTAGTATAATAAGCAGATGGCATCAATGGCAGTATCACATTAAAAATGAGGATATTAGGAAATAACTTGCCATTATTAGCATTCAGGAATGTGTTAGTGGAGCTAATTTTACGTAGTATGGTCACTTAAACAGAATGGTAGAAGAAAGATTAACAAAGAAAGTGTTCTTTGCCAGGCTGACAGGTAAAAGATCCAAAATAAGACAAAATGTAGATGGACTAATGCAGTAAAAAATGCCTTAGAAAACAGAAATATGGACCTGATAATATTGGTCTCTTGACAGATTAATTAGGATGAAAATTGCTGATTGGATGTTAGTAATGACGTAGCTTTCCATGTAGCACTACTATAATATCCTGTACACACCTGAAGCTACATGTTGGGAATTTGATGACAATGAAAAAATACTTTTCGCTCATTTTCTGCTGTTGCCTAAATAATATACTGGCTAATGTGGCAGAGTACATTAAAAATAACAGACTAGCTGATAAGCAATCTTATTGTGTTTGTTAAATTTTACAATTTTTTTATTTTCAATTGTTCTTTTAGTTTTATATTATTCCAAACTAGCAGTATACAAGAAATTGTTTAAACCAGTTTTAAACTATGGATCTGAGAGTTGGGTCACAAATAAAACACTTGATCAAAGACTAGAGACCACAGATATGAGGTTTCTGAGAATAATTAGGATAGTGAACTGATTTCATCAATGGCATAATCCTATTAAACATGAAGATATTAGTAATTGACCTGCCATTATTAGCATTCAACGATGTATATGCAGAGCTAATCTTATGTTGTATAGGCACTTCAATAGAATGGTTTGATTTGCTAACATTTCTGGACGCACAAAGGTTAACAATACAGCTGTTCGATACAAGAAAGAGACCCAGAGGAAGACCAAAGTCCAGGTGGATTGATTCAGTCGGCAGAGTGAACATATCTAACATTTCGTGCTTTAAAAGCACGAAATGTTAGATATGATAATACCGGAGTGCTCACAAGTAATAGATTGATTTGGAAGAAAATTGTTAACAGGAGATTAATAATAATGTAAACTAAAATCATGTAGTGCATAGTAACCTGAACACCCCCTTGGGGGTACATATCAAGAAATTGATGATGATTATTCTGTACTAGAGAATTAATGTACAATTGTCATTCTTCTCACTGGACTGATTTGCCAGCCTTGCTTACTGTAATGTGCTTTCTGAGAGAAATTTTATTGCTTGTGTGTGTGTCAGCATAATAAAAGAGCACTTGGATGTGGCAGAGAAGTGTGTATGTTATATAAAACTTATTTTTCACTTCAGTCTGCACCATATACTCCATGGTTATTTAAATGCTCACACTAACAAATGTGAATTATGAATTCCACATTTGCTCAACTTGTATAAACAACTTCCATTTGTGAAATGATTGTATAAAAAAAGCTGGCCTGGTCAGCAAAGTGGTTAACATACCCACTCCCCAACCAATAGGCTCCGAGTTCATATCCTGCCAAAGTCATGAATGTTTGCAATTGTCTTTAGACAGGAGATGAACTTCATCACCCAGTGTAACAACACTGTCCTGATACAGCAGGACGAATTGTCTTTGAAAAGATTCCATGTTTGATCTCTAGAGCAGCATTTCTGGAGCATACAAGCTTAAAAATTCAAAATAATTCTTAGCTCACCCACAGAAGAAAGGTACAAGAGGTTAATAAAAACCTTTTTATTAGAATTTTTTTTTTAACCTATTATTTGTCTAAGTATCAAAGAATCCTCAGTAGGTTAACAATGGAACACGAAATAAAATGCAATAAAAGAATTTTAAAAGTGCAACTACAGCATGAGATCATGAAAAAGTTTTTTCCAAACAGCCGTGATTCTCTTTAAAGAGAAAAACTATCACCTTCTAAACTAACACATTTGAAATTTAAAGTACTTAATTCTTTAAAGAAGAACACAATAATCATATTATTACCCAAGCTGACAAGAGCAAAACAGTAGTTAAAAAAAAAATGATAAGAGAGAATATTTTAAGAAGACTTCCTTAATGCTAAGTGATGTCTCTGCTTATCATCCCCACTCATCTGATCCAACTTCCAAACAAATTAACAAGGTCAATAAACTAATTATGCAAGTATACTGAGAAATTGTTCAGAGAATTGTGGAAGAAACGCTTGGATTCAGGCCAAATAGAAGCTGTCAGGATCAGATTTTCACTTTACGACAGATAGTTGAGAAATCATGGGAATATAACAAAGATCGGTATTTAAGTTTTGTAGATCTGGAAAAGGCATATGACAAGGTGCCAAGAGACAAGCTATTTAAAATGTTACAGTTGTATCGTGTCGATGGGGCATTATATCAAGCAATACTTAGTCCTTATTTGAGTTGTAAGTCAGCAGTTAGAATTGAAGTACAAGTAGATGGTTTAATGTTAAATCTGGTGTCAGATAAGGATGAACATTATCCCCTCTGTTATTCATTATCTATATGATCATATTACGAATAAAAGAAGTAAAGTGGATACCAAAATTAGAATGTTAATCTCAGCTCTGCTTTATACAGATGATGTTATACTTCTAAATATATCCGCTACAAGTCTGCAAGATTCCCTGACTAAATTGAATAACTGTTGTAATAGATTTGGTATGAAGGTCAGCAATAACAAGACAAAGACAATGAAAATAGACAGAAGCTGAAAATATCAACTGCATTGTGAATGAGAACCTATAGAACAAGTAAAACATTTTGGCTTCTTAGGAACAATTTCTAGTGAAGATGGTAAATTAAATATGGAAATAGACAACAGAATCAACAAAGCTGGTATGGTAGGAAGTCAACTAAATAAATTTATATGGAATAAGAGAGAAATTAGTCAGAACACTAAATTAGTTGTATACAAGACAGTGTTCAAACTAATTTTAACTTATGGATCTGAGAGCTGGGTCAGAAGTAAAACCCCTGACCAAAGACTAGAGACCACAGATATGAGAGTCCTCAGAAAGATTAGATGCATGAACAAATGGTATCAATGGCAATATCATATTAAAAACGAGGATATTAGGAAAGAACTTGACACTGCCAGCATCCAGGAATGCGTTAACAGAGTGATATAGGATCTCAGGTGATATGGTCACTTAAACAGAATAGGAGAGGAAAGATTAGCAAAAGAAGTGTTCTCTGCCAGGTTGACAGGAAAAAGACCCAGAGGAAGACCAAGATATAGGTGGATTGATACAGTAACAAGTGCCTTAGAACACAGAAATATAAGATCTGATAATATTGAAGTCTTGACAGGTAACATACTGATTTGGAGGAAAACTGTAGATAGGAAGTTAGTAATGATGTAAATTTTTCATGTAGTACTATCATATCCTGTAACCCTCTTGAGGGTACATAGCAGGAATTTGATGATGACTAATTGATAATATCCCTAGCTGGGAAGAAGAATTAAAGAAAAAACAAAATATTTTATGCTCATCCACCTACTGAGGATAGATTATATGGTTTTCCCAAGATCCATAAGCTAGGTGTTCCATTAAGTAGTAGACAGCACTGGGTGCTTTACATATAGTTTCTACATACATGTCTATATTATTAACTTCCTTTACTGGAAGATGAGTACTGTTTGTTAGTTCTCATATCAAGAACACCTTATATTTTAACCTCCCAATTGGCCAAACTGGATAAAATACTCAGACTATCTTAGGATTTTACAAGGATAAAAACATCATTGACATTCTGCCTTTTATCATGTGATTACCATCTCCTTTGATGTTAATCCCTTAACACCCCAATCGGCCAATACATCTATAGATATCCAGCAAAATGTGGATATGATTCTGTAATACTTATTCAATAACATGGATAAGAAGTGCAATTTGGTCTCACTATTTCATCCACCATGGCCAATAGAGAGGTTATTGGTGATTTTAGAGCCATTAGTGGATTAACTATAATGGAGCAACATTTGTGTTAAAAGTTGGAATTTTCTTCATTGTCCTTCAATATTTGAACTTTCTGCTGCACAATTTATTGTA
Source organism: Typopeltis vanoorti (assembly GCF_054136105.1). Taxonomy (NCBI): domain Eukaryota; kingdom Metazoa; phylum Arthropoda; class Arachnida; order Uropygi; family Thelyphonidae; genus Typopeltis; species Typopeltis vanoorti. The sequence continues at coordinate 93,244,552 of NC_143569.1, read as the reverse complement.
TATGTTCTCAAAGACAAAAACGAATTTCACGTGAAAAGAAATAATATATTCTGAAATATGACACGAGATCATCTTAGCAATGGATTTGTTTAGTAATTATGGAAATGACTTCTATTGGGATTTATTGATCAAGTATTTTTTTAGAACAACTATGTTATATCAACTAGTTTCACCAACTGAGGCTCTTGGCATCTTCAGGGTACATAACTGATATAAGGCACTTAAAGCTAAAAACTGTTACAGACTATAAATCAACCGATTCCAATTATATTTGACAAAACAGAATGCATACAATACATGTCATAGCACATGTATGATCTTGCTTGTTATTTAGGAACGTTCTGTAATTGGCACTATAATTAAGTTCTTGTATGTTTAAAGATCTAATAAGGATCTTTCAGATCTCGGGCAAGATTAATCCTTGGTTCCTGTTAAGGTTTTGTACAGAACAGGCAACTATTGTGGCTTCTTGAATAATTCGGGAGCGGAAATCCTCCTCTATATAAGGAATGGAGCTTTTATTCCACTCTATGATATGGTTAGTTCTTGAGAAATGAAAGGATAAAATGGAAGGTTTAAAAGTCACTCTTATTCTATGGGGTTTGAGGAGTCTTGCAACCTTATTAGAAATTGTCCCCATGTATGGAATGACGATTGTAGAAATATACTGTGTGTTGTCTCAATGTCTTTGTTGGGGGGGGTCAGAGAAAAGTATTTTGTGGACGAGTCTCCGAGGGTAGCTATTCATGGTGAGGTTGTTAGATATTAGTGATAATTCATCTTGTTGATCTGTTGTAATGCAGAAAGCTCGCTTTTTTAGCATGTGTACAATGCTAAGTTTCTGAGAAATGTGGTGGGAGGAGCTAAAGTGCAAATAACCTGTATTTGTGGGTTTTCGGTAAACTAACAGGCTGAGAAGACCATTTGTTTGCTTCTTAATTAGGGTGTCCAGAAATGACAGTTGGTTATGCTGGAGTTTAGAACATACCCTGCTCGTGTGGTTTAAATTATATCAGCCAGACTTCAAGAAGCCTTGAGATTAGACAAAGCGAGCATATTGGAGACGTTAATAACAATAGAGAAGAAAAATCGGGTTTATCCTTTCATTTCTCAAGAACTAACCATGTCATAGAGTGGGATAAAAGCTCCATTCCTTACATAGAGGAGGATTTCTGCTCCCGAATTATTAAAGACGCCACAACAGTTGCCCGTTCTGTACAAAACCTTAACAGGAACCAAGGATTAATCTTGCCCGAGATCTGGAAGATCCTTATTAGATCTCTAAACATACAAGAACTGAATTATAGAACGTTTCTAAATAACAAGCAAGATCATACATGCGCTATGCATGTATTGCACATGTTCTGTTTTGTCAAATATAATTGGAATCGATTGATTTATAGTCTGTAATAGTTTTTAGCTTTAAGTACCTTATATCAGTTATGTACCCTGAAGATGCCAACAGCTTCAGTTGGTATAACATAGTTGTTCTAAAAAAATACTTGATCAATAAATCCTAATAGAAGTTATTTCCATAGTTTTCGTGGTCAAGAAAATAATGTTTTAACATTGTTTGGTAGTTTTTATTCTTCAAATCAGTGCAATGGAACAAGACAATTCATGTTCTTTCATTCTAATGACAATACTGCATAAATTATTTCAAATTCATTTTCAAATTCCACTATGCATAATTCCTCAAGTCCTCATCCAGCAGGATTCTGTTCTCCATCACTCTCATAATGGTCCCTTTCCATGCAGCCCTTGGTCATCCTCTTTTTCTCCTTCCTGAGGGTGATTGTGAAGTGGATGTGTCCATACCACTTCAAAGCATGTGCCTCTATTCTCTCCATAGCAGGCTGTTCAACTTTCATCTCTGTGTGAATATATGAATTTCTCAAACAATTAATACAGGTAACTTTTATACTTCATCTGAAGTAATCCAATTCCATAACTTCTACTTGTTTCCTCTGGCTGTTAGTTAGTGTCCAACACTCACATCCATGGATCAATATGCTCTCTATAATCATGATAAAGCATCTTAGTTTTCCTTGAGACTTTATGACTCCACAAAATACTATTCATGGTTCTAACAGATGCTCATGCCTGTCCAGTTCGAAACACTATGTCTACTTCATGCTGGCTGGACTTGTGCATCATGGAGTCAAGATCTTTGAAAGCATCCACAGATTCTCCAACTATAAGATACTTGGTTTATAATAAACTAACTTTCAGGTCCAAATGTTTATACATATCCACCAGTTTTTTCATCTGGCATGCTACATCCTCCTTGTCCTGTGCAAGAATCATCTGGTAATCAGCAAAAAGAAGAGAATGCAGGACTTTGTCTCCTATGGGTATACCCTTTCCATGGCTTTATCTGTTTCTATCCTTCAGGGCTGCATCCAAAAAGATATTAAATAACGTACAACATCCCTGCTTGAGCCCCTTGCTAGTAGTAAATTCCTCTGAAAGTTTGTTATCAATTTTTATAGCAGACCTAGATCCTTGGTACATCCTCTGCACCATTTCTATGGTTCCTTCATCTATTCCTGCCACATTGTCTTCTTTGGGACAGTATCATATGCCTTCTCCAGATCTACAAAAATTAAATGGACCTCTTCATTCTTAGCAACCATTTTTTAGGATATTTGTCATAAAGAAAATATATTATCCATGCAAGATCTTCCTGCTCTAAAACCAGATTGTTCATTTGATATTATTCAAGATGTTTTGAATTCAATTCTGTCCCTCATGATTTGACTAAATATCCTGCTAACCAAACATGACACTTATTCCTCTATAATTTTTGGGGTCTTTCTTATTGCCCCTTCTTATGAACGGATGATATACATGACAAGTTCCAATCATAAGAAATATCCTCATCTACAATCACTTTGTTGAATATCACTGTCAGGACCTGTATTTAGTAGTTTACTACAGCCATACCTGAACATCTCTATTACCATTCAACCAGGGCCTGCTGACTTTCCATTTTTCGATGCTCGAACAGCCTGCCTCTCCTCCTCCAATGTCAATTCATATGTTCTTTCTCCCAACAATAGCCTATCATCTCCTTGATATTCCACCCTATCCTCATATAATAAACCTTCATAGTATCTCTTAAAATCTTGGAGGGAAATGATATTAAGTACTGCTCGAGATGTATGAGGGGAGTTGTATCTGTTGCACAAATTGCCAGGCCTCAGAAAAACAATTATATACCACTAGATGTTTGATTTCATTGTGCTTTCTTTCCCACCTTTCTTCCTTAGCCTATTCTTTTTGCTTGTCTCTTGATATTGTTTTTATACTCCTCTGTCCTGAAGGATGTTACTGCTTAACCATCTTTTATATGTTCTCTTCTTTTCTTCTATTTTCTCCTTTACTTGTTGACTTATCCATTCTATATTTTCTTGTCTCTTCCCTTCTGAGAGGCTCTTTAGCAGCCTCATGTATGCATTTCTTTAAGTGATCATACAACTCAGATTCCTCTTTGGTTACATCCAATTTCTGCTCAAGACATCATATGTATAAATCCCACATACTTTCATCTTGTAACAGTCCTATTTCATATCTGGGAATCTCAATAACTCTACCATCATAGTGTGCGATATTTGGCTTCCTACATGTAACAGAATGCGCAATCTTACGATATAATGATCTGTTCCACCTTCAGCTCCACGGAACACTCTTATACCTTGCACTATTGCTATTCGCTCCTGCCTAGCTATCACTACATCAATTATTGATCTGCACTGAAAATCATTACATTAAATATTTATAAATGTTTTCAAATAACATTTATGGAAATAAATATGAATTTTAATTTTCTTTCCTTACAAAATACCATTTTATGGATCATTATGCTTCGGTTTTAGAAATGAGTTTTTCTGTTTTTATGAATAAGAAATTATGCTAAATTGCACTACTTGCTTTCCAACTGCAAGACTTTCTTCTAGAAATAGCTTGATATTAAAAGCTACAATGATGAAAGACAAGAACAGAAGTGGGAGGAGTATTGTTGATAACAAGGGAATTATGTCTGTACAAGGTAGAAATAGTAATGAATGATGCAAATAAGGGATCAGGGGAAGTAAGGGGTGATGTGAAAGATATAAGAATAGAACAGGTGAGACCTGAAGTACTTGCAAATAGGAAGAGAAAACGGGAAAAGTAGTGTATGTGTGTGTGAGATAGAGAGGAGGATAAGAGAGCAGGAATGCAAGAAAGACAGTAAAAAGATATGGACATGGAGACAGAGCATAAGGAGAGAATGTGGATGTTGGAATCAGTAGTGAATGTGTGTGTGGAGATAGTCAGTACATAAGGGAATGGGATAGTCTGGGATATAAGGGGAATAATTCTGAGAAGATATATGGGGTAAGTGGTGATAAAGGTGAATGCACATGGCAGGTGTGGAGAAGTCACAGCCAAGAGGTGGAGTAGGAATGGTTTACAGTCCTACAAATAAATTGCAGCATTTATAAGAGCCAGGTGCATCAGAAATAAGGAAGACAAAATTGTTATGGCTGAACGAATTCATTCACCCAAAAACTGATGGAATAAGGAAGACATCTTGACAGGAATAGAAACAGAGCAAGGTCAAGAAGCTGGAAGGGGGGGGGGTGTTGTTAACAAGGGGATTATATCTATACAAGGTCGAAATAGTTACAGTGGTTCTGAGGTAGTATGGTGAGAGGTGATATGGCGGTATATAGTTGAAAGTTGCTATAGGCCAGGAACCATGAAAGGCAGTGAAAGAAATTACAGGAAAATTAGGTTTAGTGAACAACAGAAGAGTGATTTTAATTATGATATATAGATTGGAATAAAAAGGTTAATTATGGAATATTGGAATAATTACAGTATATAGATTTTAATTAATTAGGGGTACTTAATGGTCAAAGCTATATAACTGATAGGAGACCTCCACATAGCTTTTAAAGGAATGCGGAGACCCAACCAGGGCTTTGGACCAAAGGCCAATCCCCACCTTCTCGTGGTGCACCCAGTTAGGCATCTACCTGGATACTGAGAGGATGAGGATGGGCTAGCAATTTGGGATTTAGCCAACCAAATTGTATTCTTATTGGATTAAACCAAAATTTCAAATAATGGTGCAACATGAAAGAATTTCATGCCGGCTGAGGAGTTGCCCAGGTAAACAGGGCCCATTGTTTTTTCGTCAGAGAAACATGGAAAACAGCGAAAAGTCAGCTACTGAAACCAATCCTAAAACTCACCCCAACTCAACATCACCATAGTTCAAAATTGGTACTGTCAACATACGAATCCTGAATAGTAAAGAAATCGATCTATCTGAGGAATTAGATAAGTACCAGATCGACATATTAGGGGTGACTGAAACCAAAAAAGGCTAAAACTGGAGATATCTTTCTGAGCAATAAATACAAAATGTTATATTCGGGCAATAACAATCAAGGAAAACAAGGAGTAGCCCTAGTATCTTTTTGAATGGCAAGCAGTCTCAAGTAGTGATGTGGGCAAATATCAGAATGGGGAATTGGACAATGAGACTTATTTGTGCCTATGATCCCACAAAAGGTTCTACTAAGGTAGAAGTTGAGGAATTTTTTGATGCTTTAGAGAAAGCAACTGACACAATGAAAAAGCTGGTTCTTGTTGGGGATATAAATAGCAGAGTAAGAAATGATTATCAGATATACAAAAATATCTTGGGAAAATTTTGAGAAAAGAGCAAAGCTAATAATAATTGCAAATACTTGTAAGATTTCTGCTCAGGACATGGACTGGTTATTACTAACACAAGATTCCGACATAAAAATGTCCACAATTTTTATGGGGAATCCTCATTGTGAATCCTTCTCTCCATGTGAATCCTCATTCACATGGAGAGAAGAGGCAAGAAATAAGAAAGTCCCATTGACTATGTTATTGTTGATAGTGATGTTTTCTCCCTGGTGCAGGACACCAGAGTGTACAGTGGATTTGAAATTGAAAGTGATCTCTATTTAGTCTTGAGCAGGATAAAATTGAATTTCATATTGAAAAGAATAACATGTAAGTTTTAAAGCGAATAAAAGTTGAGCAGCTCTCAGATGTGAACTGTAGACTAAAATACACAAAAATTATTGAAGAAAAAAATGAAAGAGTTTGAGAACAGGAATCAAACCTTGGAGATTCAGTGGCAAGCTCTGAAGAAAACATTGATTGAATCTGCCAGAGAGGCATGTGGTGAAGAAATTGTCTGCAAGGATAGAAAAATCAGAACTCCATGGTGGACATAGGAAGTTAAAGAGGCAGTGAAGGAAAAGAAGAAAGCATATCAAAAGTTCCTGGCAAATAAGTCAGCTTGTGCTCTTAGAGAATACAGAGACAAATGTAAGAAAGCTAAACACTGTGTAAAACTAGCTAAACAAAAGTCATGGGAGGACTTTGGCAAGAACACAGAAAATAAATATCATGAAGGTGGCAAGATATTCTGGAATTTGTTGAAGAAGCTCCTCTCTATTCCTTGCATACGCAACAATGGAGTCTGCAATAAAACTACATTTAAAAGTTCATTATGCGATATTATATTTCCATCTTGTGCTTGTTAACTTACTATGAATTGAATTTCTCACTGTTAGCTGGTGTTAAATTCTGAATGAGAAGAATTATAATATAATAATATCTCATTCAGAGTTTAACATAATCTGCCATTCCCAAGGCCAATTTTGTTCATCAGGCATCAGAATAAATGTTAAAATATTATCTACTGTTGTGTGCCACTATTTTGTATAATTTATTGTAATATATTTGTAAAAACTTGTAGTTGTTAGTTGTATTAGTCATGCTAATTCTTAGTATTGTGTATGCATACCATGTGAACTAAACACGGGAACTTGGAACTTAATCCGATTTTATGAATTACTGCCTAAGGCAAGACACGTGTACTAGAAAATGAGTCACATATAAAGTAATTGAAATTTCCACTAGAGACCTTCTCCTTGAGTAATGGCCGTCGATACTGTAATCTACAGAACGTTTCAGTTGTTTTTGAGCGTGTATTAAGGAAAGTTGATTTTGCACAGTGTTAGTGACTGTTATGGTGATAAGTTTTCTTTTAGAGTTTTACGTAAATTAGTAGTTAGTACAGTGTTTCAACCTCCTTTAATTACTAAATAATACCATACTAATCATAATATTTTACTGTAGGGTTTAAAACAATTTTAATATTCAAATAGATTACAATGTCCGATAAAAGAAAAACTATCAGGTGCAGAATATCGCAAACGACAACTGGAAAAAGAATGTGATATTAAAAAATATATCGGGACTTTACTTAAATATCTAAAAACTGAATCAGCTGATGTAGGGCAGGAATAAATAAGTAAATGTACTGAAACTAATGATTCTGAGCTCATGGCAAGTACTTCTAACTCGGATCCCAGTAACATAGACATTGCAAGGAATCTCGAAAATGAGACTGATATGACAATTTCCGAATCTAGAGATTTAAGTGACGAACTTGATAGGTACACTGATCCAACTAGATGGAATTCTTCTTAAAGCGATGCCAAAAGACTGGAAATAGTAAAAAAGGGCCTGCCAGAGAAACCAAACAGTTTCATTTTTTCATTTTTTTCATTTTTTCTGTGCAGCTCTAATGGTAGGAAATTTTCATTAAATTTTTACACCAAGAAACTACACAATGGAGAACATATTAATCGATCATGGTTAGTGTATTCAAAAGAAAAAGATTCTGTATTTTGTTTCTGCTGAAGTTGTTTTCCTGTAATATAATGTCATCCACTACTGATGGGTATAATGATTGGGGTCATTTGTATGTGCATCTTAATGAACACGAGAAATCTAAAAACCATTTGGAGTCCCCTAAAAAGAGGATTGAATTATCGTCCAGGCTTAAGTTAGAACTGACAATTGATTCAATGCAACAAATGTATTAAATTCAGAAATTCAGTACTGGAGGAACATAATAGAATGCCTAATCGCTGTTGTCCAGTTCTTGGGCCAATAATGCTTACCATTTCGTGGAACATCTGATAATTTATATGACCCTAACGATGGAAATTTTTTTCAGCTTGTTGAACTGATTGCCAGTGCTATGTCTGAACATTTAATGAGAGTAGCTTGTGGTTCTGCCCAACATTATCTTGGGAAAAATATTCAAAATGAACTGATTCCTCTCCTCTCTGGAACCATAAAAAAACAAATAATTTCTATGGTTGAGAAAGCTAAATATTACAGCATAGTTGCAGACTGTACTCCTGATGTAAGCCACATTGAACAATTAACACTAATTGTAAGATTTGTTAATACGGATCCAACTGATATCAACATTCATGAGCATTTTCTTGGTTTCATTCCTGTAGAAACCACTACAGGCTCAGCGTTAGCCGAACATATCGTAAGAAAATTATCAAACATGAATATTCCAATCGCAAACATGCGTGGCCAGGGTTATGACAATGGATTGAACATGAAAGGAAAGCATTCAGGAGTTCAACAACGCATTAGGGACTTGAACCCAAGAGCTTTTTATATCCCTTGCTGTTCTCATTCTCTCAACTCGGTGGTCAATGATGCCGCAATTTCATCTAGAGAAGGAATTTCATTTTTTGAAACGGTTCAGAAATTGTGTTTTTCTCAGCATCAATGCTACGTTGGGGAATCCTTAAGACACATATTACAACCCTAATGCCCAAGCCATTACGTACAACTCGCTGGGAATCTAGAATCGACGCTATTCATCCTTTAAGATACTAAATTGAGGAGTTTTATTATGCACTGATAGAAATTGCTGATGATGAGTTAGTAGACAAAATGGTGAGACACGAAGCTGAAACCCTTGCTCTAAAACTTAGAGACTTTAAATTTTTATGTTGTCTGGTTATATGGCACTATGTTTTAAATGAAATTAATGTTGCAAGTAAACTGTTGCAAAGCATAAAGATGGAATTGTCTAGTGTCATAAGAATCTCAGAAATGATAAATCATTTCAAAATTTTCTTGTCGATGCTACAACATTAGCTGAGAAAGTCGAAGCTGATGCTGATTTGAAACCAACATTCGAAAGTACCAGATTGTGTCAGCAGAAAAAAGCAACATGATTATGAAGCAAGAGATGAACCTATTTTATAGATCCCAAAACAAAATTCAGAGTTGAGTTTTTCTTTTTTATTATTGATGTTGCAACTAATTCTATTGAAGAAAGGTTCGAGCAATTGGAACATCACAGTTCACATTTTTCATTTTTATATAAAATCTCTAAATTAAAATCTGAGACGACAAATAAGCTCTTAGACAATTGTAAAAACCTAGCAGCCATTTTAACACATGAAGAAAATAGAGACATCGATGCAATTGAGCCATGCGATGAACTGAAAGTAGTGTCCAAATTAGTACCAGAAAATATGCCGCCAATTGAAGTTCTTCGTTTTATTGTTGAAAATAACTTTGTTCCGAATGTCACTGTCGCCCTAAGAATATTACTGACAGTGCCTGTGACGGTTGCAAGTGGCGAGCGTAGTTTCTCAAAACTGAATCTTATTAAAACTTACGCTCAACAATGGCCGAAACTAGATTGAAAGGACTTGCGACGATTTCAAGTGAACATGAAATCGCTCAGAAATTAGATTATGCAGACCTAATTTCTGATTTTGCAAAAGCAAGAAAAGTGTATTTTTAATCAGTAGATACTAAAAACAATATAAATTCTAATTTAAAAAATGTGAAAATAGTGCTAAAACTATAACATGTACATTCTATAGTAAGTGTAACTCAACAGTTCACCGTCGTACAAGTGAAGATCATTCCATATATGTAAGTAATAAATTATAACTACATTTCATTTAATTGTCAATTGATGGCTTCATCAGTTCACAATGTTTTGTCAATCGATAGTTTATTTTATGAATATGCAGTATTTTAATCACTTTTATAAATGGTACTATATTTAAAATTAATGGTCATGAAATCAATATTGAACATAATGGTTTTCAAAATTCCAAAAGTTTATTTGAGGTTGGTGCTGGGGCGACAAATAATGGATTGCACGGGGTAACAAAAATTCTAGAACCGGTCCTGGACAGAAATATAAGATCTGATAATATTGGAGTCTTGACAGACTGATTCGGAGGAAAATTGCAGATAGGAAGTTAGTATTGATAAATTTTTCATGTAGTGCTATCATATCCTGTACAACCCTTGAGGGTATATATTAGGAATTTGATGATGATGAGATTTTAATTATTTTTTGTTTTAATAATATCTTCTGCTTCTTTTTCATGTGATCTTTTATTTAATTTTAAATGTTCAATTAGATTTATTGTTTGCCTTATTAAACTGTCATCTCTAATAATCGAAACATTTCTTTCCTGCAAGATTGCCAAAAGTATAGAAATTTCTTCTAGGATGTCATTTATTAAAACTGAATCTTTCAAAAAGTTTTTATTTTTAAAATATGAAACTCATTCCAACTTCACGATTTTGATTAAAATGAATATACAAGTCTAGGGCAACTCAATAATATCAGCGAGTGTATTCCTGTGAGCTCTCTGGTCAAATTCCATATGAAACATTTGGCTTTGAAATAATGCTGAATTTAATGCATGCAAAAATGCAAAAGACATGCAAAAGTTGCTCTTCTGTATACGAAACATCAGTCAGTTCACCATCAAAAAATTACATAAAAATGCCAATTTTCCAGTGGGGTACCAGAAAATCAACATTTCGTTCATCCTTCGATTTAAACGTTTACAATGTCTGACATAGACTGCAGCTCCCGCAAACGGGATCTAAAGAAAGTTATCAAAGAGCAAACATATATCGACTTCCCCTTAAATAAAAAGGCTGCGAAATAAACTTCAAATACAGTTTTTCGTTGAATGAATTTTAACCTAATCAGAAAACCTTTTGAACTAATCTTCCGCAATCAATCCACCTCTTAATCAATGTACGCACTTAATATTCCCCAATTCATGCAGTTTAACCTCCATGAAAATAATTAAGAAAGCAGATCGAAGAAGATATGAATTTTGGTTTCATAGCCTCTTCCATTTTACGACAGGACAAAAACCATTCAACAAAGTCGATTTGTGCTTACCATTGATCTAGTATGAAGATCAATTGCACTTATCGATATCATGAATTACGTCGACGAAACATTCTCCACCCTTCGAACTGAGTGAACTGTAAGCTTTACACTCATATACGCAATGTTAAAGTGATTGAAAGTACATTGTGTTCCATGTTGCCTGGATGAAGTTGTCGCTTTCATTGATATATTCGAATATTGGATAAAGTCAAATCATCGATGGTCTACATACCGAATAGATCAACGTCTCGGGACTGCTGGGGTAGCCAATCACTGAGTGATCCGCATCCAGCTGTAGATCATTGATGGCAGTCATTTCGTCAATCCTTCTCAGTGATTGCAGACTCCTACGTGCCATGGCTAAACTGGAAACCGTGAAAACTCCAGATTTGAAAAAATTCTGGCATTAAGAAGTTCATTTCGGCTTATTTGCTATAATGGAAGATTGCTCACCATTTATGTTGGTGGGTTCACTAACGACCTCAAGTTATTAGTGATGTTGGAAGGGGTTGGGAACTTTGCTACTTTGCTATTAAATAATGCTGAATTTAATATCCACTTAATTTTTATAAATTTCATTAAAACTATCTTTTTCACGAACCAAAAATAAAATTGTAAAAATTATTTCTGACATTGTTCCATCTAACTTGACAAGATTGATAAAAACTGTTACATCATCTTTGAAATCTTGAATTTCGGATTTCAAATAAACTGCTAAAAGACTTTTGTGTGAAATAGTTGAAGCCTCAATTATAACAGAAATTTTACAACCTGTATTTTTCGATTTTATTAAGAAGAAAAAAATGTAAATAATAAGAAAAAATTTTTCTTATTATTTCTGTAGATATGTTTTGCAACAAGCAGAACCATAAATCTTGAACGTAATGCAACTCCAAAATTTACATTATTGTTTTTCTGTAAAACTATTAAATTTTTAAAATCACTGAATGGTTTATTGTTTTTAATTATGAAATAGATAGTATTAAAAATGTTTACTGTGCTGTTCATTAGCCACATGAAAAGTTTTTGAATAACATTTCTTTCTGCTATTTTGATTATTTCCCCTGCTTTCTTGTGTGGTGTAGATTCGTTATGTGCTTTCAATTTTTTTTCTGATTGGCGATTGCAAATTTTCTTCGTCTGACCTATGAGCTTTGACAGAACATGGTTTCCACTCTACTGAAATGTGTAAAGATTTAGCACTTACAACAGTTAACGATTCTAATTTTGAACACCACTGACATCCATGTTTTCACCACTAACAATATTAAGCCATTTGTATTTAGTTTTAAATAATTGAAAAAATATAATAAACTGTCACCATCTTGAATTGATTTCTGTGTGGCATCACAAGACATTTCAGGCTGTTCCAATTGTTGAGTTTCAGAAGTATCTTGATTCTCTCGTTTAGTTCTCGCAGATGTTTGTAAATGTTTTGCTTGTTCAGAATTCAAAAAATTTTCAGGTTGCTATTTAGTGTCATCGTTTATTTTTTTAAATTTGCTTACAAAGTCATCCAAAAAATACTGCGTTTTCATTCTGAGGGTGAAGTAAAGAAAATTTTTAATAATTAATTGTAAACTGAAATTAATTAAAAAATATCGTACTTGATCATTAAACCTCTCTGCATAAAGTAAAAAACACACTGAGTATGTCGCATGTGACCAAGTGCCGATTGCGCACACACCAATAAATTACCATATTTTTCGGACCATAAGATGACCTTTTTACATAGAAAAATCAACTGAAAATTGGGCTGCGTCTTATGGCCCGAAAGTAACATTAAAATATGAATCTTTGCATTGTACTAAGCTGTTAGCGAAGTTCAATTACTGGTGCAATATGTTAATAAAATTAGTAAAATTACCACTGAAGGTAGGTACCTAAGTTATCTCACTGCATGTGGGTGAATCACTGATTAAGAGCGTCAATAGTCATTAGTGTGTAAACATATGCGCTTTTGTACGTTCATTTGAATTATTTTTTTATAAGTCGTTAAAATTTTTATATTAAAATTAGAAAAAATGAGTGTAAAACAAAAAAGACTCATATAACATGAGTTATAAATTAAATGTGATAAATTATGCAAAACAATATGCAAACAGAGCAGCAGAAAGACATTTTGGTCCACCACCAACAGAAAAAATGGTTCGTGAGTGGAGAAAACAATGTGAACAATTAAAACTGCTATGTAAACACAAGAAAACATTCCATTCACACCTAGAAAAATGGCCAGAATTAGAAGTACAAATGAAAAATTGGGTAACAAATAATCGAAACATGGGAATATCTGTTTCTACGAAAATGATAATTTTTGAAGAGAAATGATGGGCAACTGTTAATGGAATTTTAGATTTTACCGGATCACCATCTTGGTGCTTTATATTTATGAAAAGACACAGGTTATGCATGTATACAAAAACCACTCTAGTCCAAAAAATGCCGGCTGACTATGAAGCTAAAATTATAGAATTCCATAGATTTGTCATATCAGAGAGAAGGAAATTTAACTTTGAGCTTAATCAAATTGCGAACATGGAAGAAGTGCCTCTAACTTTTGATGTTCCTTCAAATCGGACAGTAGATTCAAAAGGCACCAAATCAATAGTGATCAAAACAACAGGTCAAGAAAAAACTCACTACACTATAGTTTTAGCTTGTTGCGCAGGAGGCAAAAACAGCTACCCCCCATGTTAATCTCCAAGAGAAGAAATTCCTCGTGGCATTATTATCCATGTTCAAGATAAAGGATGGATGGACGAAACAGGAATGAAATTATGGATACAAAAGATATGGGCAAAACATCCAGGTGCATTGTTTAAAAAGCCTGTAATGTTAGTGTGGGATCAATTTAGAGCGCATAAAACAGAATCAACCAAGAAGCTTCTAAAAGAAATGAATACAGAATTAGCTGTCATTCCTGGAGGCCTTACAAATCAATTACAACCCTTGGATAGATCTATTAATAAACCATTCAAAAATTTTATGCGGGAAGAGCGGAACAAATGGATGGCAAACCCAAATCATGATGTTACAGCAACAGGACGTATGAAGTGGCCAACAATTTCAGAAGTATGTACCTGGGTGAAAAATTCATGGGAAGCTGTGAAAGAAGAGGCGATTATAAAGTCATTTAAGAAATGTGGGATAAGTAATGTGATGGATGGTACCGAAGATGATGCAGTTTTTGAAGGGAGTGACAACAATAGTTCAGACGAAAGTAATATGAACGGTGACATTAACGAGATGAGTGATAGTACCGAGAGTGAAGATGAATTGAATATTGCTAATACAAATGATTGTAATGATAAATAAAAATTAAGTAAGAATTTGTAAATATCTTTATATAATAAAATATTTTTTTCTAAAAATCGTCTCATAAATTTGGGGTGCGTCTTATTGTCCGAAAAATACGGTATACTCTGATGTACTCAGTGTATTTTTTCCTTAAATCTATGAATAGGCTTGCATTTTCTTTATTTTTATTTATTCATTTAATTAACTAATGTCATTATGATAAAATTAAATAACGCCTTTAACAACCGGTATGGCCATACCAGCTGAATATCACCTTCTGGGTGTATCCATAAAAACTGAACAAGACACCAATGGGCTAATGTACTCTTTACAGATGAGCTGTTTCACTCTTTACTCTGATTCTAGATGATACTTGATCTGGCATAAAAGTGATATTGCTTACCATTGCAAGAATGTTCTTGAAAGGGATGGATATCACAGCGCTGGAAAAAGGGACTATGACTGGTGAACGATATTGCAGCAAAGTTCAACATCGTGTTTAAATGTTCTGTGGTGCTGTAGGCAAAGAATTCATTTTTATGGATGACAATGTCACACTAAATTGTACACAACACAAGCAGTGCAGATACTTCTGGAGACCAAAGATATTAATCAAATCAAGTGGCCAGCACGCTCTGATCTCGATCCCCACAGAACATGTTTGGGATGCAATAGGGAGTGAATATTGCTTGCCAAAATTCCATTCTGAAAACAAACGGCTTTATCCTTGCAGAGAAGGAGGAGTGGGCAAGTGATTCAGTTGTTCAAGAACTCCTGAATCACTTGAAATGAATTCTTTGCCTACAGCACTACAGAACAATTGCACATGACATTGAACTTTGCTGCAATATCGTTCACCAGTCATAGTCCATTTTTCCAGCACTTGTAGCTCGGAACATAATGCCTCCCCACACAACAGGGTCATGGTGTGGGGAGGCATTATGTGTATCTTTACATTTGTAAAGATACACCTAGAGATGATACTCAGCTGCTACGGCTGTACCGGTTATTAAAATTTTCATAGTTTTTTGTACTGGTATGAAAAATTCCCCTCTTCAGAAAATAAATAAGGCCTTATCCTTGCAATGAAGGAGAAGTGGACTAGTGATTTAGGAGTTCAACTCTTGAATCAATTGGTGATGAGCATGGAATGGCATTGTGAGAGCTGCATAGTTTTCTGTAGGCATTGTACATTAATTCTTTAACTACATCCTTAGGAAATTTGTAACTTTTGCCAAAAATGTATTGGCATTTAATTTGTACAAAATTTATAACACATTTTTTGTGTAATATAATTTATTAGTATGCTGGCAATAAATTTGTGTACATTTAGATATAGTGATGAAAAGTTTTTCCATATACAAATAAAAATGTAGTTCATCCTTAGCTTTTGGACACCAGTGTGTGTAAAATTTTAAAGAAAATAACTTATATGACTAGAAAATAACTCATCAGGTGCATAATACAGAAGAAAAAAAGAAATCCATAAAAAAAACATTACTTGGGTACATCAACAAAGTTCTAAATTAATAACGGATTGCTCACATTAGTATAAATTCGTGGACTAGCTGCATTGTTGTTCTCGTGCATGAGGATGTGGTCTCAAAATTGCCATAGCTGAATAACGGAGAAGTAACAATCAAAAAGGTTGTGGCTGAGGTTAACATTAAGGTGAACAGGATTTAGTGCAATTTCTATTGACTAAGATTTTTCTTCCAAGTTCATCATAGCATTTGTAAATGATTTCAGATTTATCCCAGTTTACTGAGTGTATAGTGAATTGATAGTCATTGGGATCAGAAGAATGAAGAACGACTGGATAAGGCTGGGTTTTACCATAGGTGATATCTCCGAGATGTTCTTTGATACAAACCTTAAATGATTTGTCTGTTTTTCCATGGAGAATTATAACCACACCAAAGATGGTACACTTGGATACTTCAAATTGTTATGTTTAGGTTTTACTGGTAGAAGCCAGGATTGAAGCTTTGTCTGTGGGGGGGATACGAATTTTATTTCTTGAGGATTTCTATCAATTTGTTAAAAATAGAGCTGATCTGTTTACGATAACCATTCTTTGAAAAATTTATAAAAGCAGCTTTAATTCTTTGGAGATATCTTCTTCATCACTGATGAAAGTACGTGCATGAGTTCCAAAAGTAGAAATAATACCAAACTTTTGAGGTGGATAATGATGAGAGTGAGCTTGAAGATATCTGTTGGAATGTGTAGGCTTTCTGTAGACGGAGATTTTTAGTTTTTCAAATAAATGAGTAATTTTTGCATCAAGAAAAGGAAGTGAACTGTTAATTTCTAGTTCCACTAGAAATTTCATCCTAGGATGTAGGCTGTTCAGATGGTTCAAGAACTCTTAGAGTGAATCTGAATCATGGCTCCAAATAAAGAAATCATCATCTATATATCTTTTGCACAATCTTGGTTTCAATGGAAAGGAGTTTATTGCTTTTTCTTCAAAAGCTGAGTATATATATTTGCTGGTACAGATAACAGAGGGTTGCCAATGACTAAACTCGTGATTTTGCTTGAAGATCATGTTTCCAAAAATGAAGCAACCTGAATTTATACAGTGACTTAAGTGTCATGATTTTTTTTTTTTTTTAGATAATTTATCTAATAAAAGACTAATACTTCTTCTATGGGTAAATAGAGATCAAAACTGGCTAAGATTTCATCCTTTTGTAGATATGTCTTTAATCATGGAAACAAAGTGTTCGGAATTCTTAATGTTGGAATCAGAAGAACCTGTAAAAGCTTTCAATAATTTTAACAGGCGTTTGGATAACTTATAACTAGGGGAGTCAATCCCATCTACAATTGGTGTTAGTGGGGCGTTTTCTCTCTGTATTTTTGGAACCCCATACTTGCAAGGAATGGGGGATTCAGGAACTGGAGAGATAATCTTAATTCTCTAGAAAATTCAAAGGTAGTCTTGAGGAGGTTATTAGTCTGGTTATGAAATTCTTGTGTTGGATCATTATCAAGAATGGAGTAAGTATCTGTATGTAGTAACTCTGACATTTTGTAATAATATTCTGTGGTATCTAGGATGTGACATTTTCTTTGTCAGCAGGAAGGATTATAATATTTCCATTTTCTTTTAAGTTTTTTCAATTCTTGGAATTCCGCTTTGCAAAGTAATTTACCGAGTAATTAACATTTACCAATTGTGGAAGGAAAGCTTGGTGAAGAACAAGCTGGATTCAAGCCAAATTGAGGCTGTCAGAATCAGATTTTCACTTTACGACAAATAGTGGAGAAATCATGGGAATATAACAAAGATCTGTATTTAAGTTTTGATGATTTGGAAAAGGCATATGACAAGGTACCAAGAGAGAAGCTATTCAATACGCTGCAGTTATATGGTGTCAATGGGGCATTATATCAAGCAATACTTATTCTTTATTTGAGTTGTAAGTCAGCAGTTAGAATTGAAGGAAGTACAGGAAGATGGTTTAATGTCAAATCTGGTGTGAGACAAGGATGTACATTATCTATATGGATCACATTATGAAGGAAAGTGGTATTAAACATGATATCAAAATTGGAGATGTTAATGTCAGCTCTTTGCTTTATGCAGATGATGTTATACTTCTAAATAAATCCACTACAAGTCTGCAAGATTCTCTGACTAAATTGAATAACTGTTGTAATAGATATGGTATGAAGGTCAGCAATAAAAAGACAAAGACAATGAAAATAAGCAGAATCATTGAAAATGTCAACTGTGTTGTGAATGGAGAACCTGTGGAACAAGTAAAACATTTCAGCTACTTAGGCATGATTTTTAGTGAAGATGGTAAATTGAATATAGAAATAGACAACAGAATCAACAAAACTGGTATGGTGGGAAGTCAACTGAATAAATTCATATGGAATAAGAGAGAAATTAGTCGGAACACTAAATTAGCTGTATACAAGACAGTGTTCAAACCAGTTTTAACTTATGGACCTGAGAGCTGGGTCAGAAGTAAAACACTTGACCAAAGACTAGAGACCGCAGATATGAGAGTCCTGAGAAAGATTAAAGGTGTGAACAGATGGCATCAATGGCAATATCATATTAAAAACGAGGATATTACAAAAGAACTTGACATTGTAAGCATCCAGGAATGCATTAGCAGAACGAATCTCAGGTGGTATGGTCACTTAAATAGAATGGGAGAGAAAAGATTAGCAAAACAAGTGTTCTCTGCCAGGTTGGCAGGAAAACGACCCAGAGGAAGACCAAGATATATGTGGATTGATACGGTACAAAGTGCCTTAGACGATAGAAATATAAGATCTGATAATGTTGGAGTCTTGACAAGTAACAGACTGATTTGGAGGAAAATTTAGATAGGAAGTTAGTAATGATGTAATTTTTTCATGCAGTACTATCGTATCCTGTACACCCCTTGAGGGTACATGGCAGGAAATTGATGATGATGATTAACATTTACCAAGTAGTTAATTTACAAAGTAATTAACCAAGCAAAATGGGTTCGCTTGGTTAATAGAAAGATAGATTTTCTTATATTCTTACACACACACACACACACACACACACACACACACACACACACACACACACACACACACACACATTATTCCATCTACTTATAAAACAAATGTTCTTGATATCTAGTGAAAGATCAATATGGAGAAAAATTTATATATTATGAATATATATCAGAGCAATGTTCTTACAATTTTTTTTTAACTTACCTCTACATCCCAACCTCTATTTAAGTAATAGATGCTCGTGATACGCCTTCCATCTTCATTTGGATTATCCACATGTTTCACATAATGAGAACCATTTCCTGGATAGCAAGCTAACATAGCCTGAAATATGAAATAACATAAGTTACGAAAATTACAAATAAAATAATCAACACCGATGATTAGATCATGAAATGAATGAAAATAATGACATACGATACAGAGCTACTATTCAATGATCAGTTTCTTAGAAACAGCAAGTTTCATTATAAAAAAAAGGGGGGGTGAAAGGTGTGAACACTGAATATATCAGCTATATCTCAAATCAAGCAACTATACATAAAAAGTAACTAAACACAAACTTGCAAAATTAAGTTTTCCCTACTAGCAAATTCACTGCAAATAATTATAACTAACTAATGTTTAACTGTATTCATAATACTAAGATGCATTATATTTTTTTATGCAAAAAGGAAAAAGATTTACTGATATTTTTACTTAACAGGGTGATAATTTTTTGAAATAAGAACAGCAAATTAAATATATAATACACAAGCATTTATTAAGTATGAATTTATTGTAGAAGTATATTAAAAATAATTAAAATGTATACAATAATGCTGAATAAAAATTTTATATAGCAGATATAAAAAAGTATTACATCTATCTTGATATTATATTTTGACTTAGTAAAAAATGTAAATTTCATTAAATAACTAAGCTTAATTGTACACCAAGTAAACATGTCAAAAATCACTGAATATTATGAATTTCTAACTGTACTGCATCTGTATATCTCATATCATTGTTAATATAAAGGTGCCAGTAAACAGTACCATTGCATTCTGGTTATCTGTATATCACATTCTTATAAGAGTTCTTTTGTGTGCATTCTGCACAAAAAAGAACTCTTATACACACTGCTTGGAAAGAGGTCGAGGACATCATATTGTGACGAACAAACAGCCATGGTGCCCGCCCTTAATAAGTTGTAAGACCTTCTTTCACTGCAATGATTACAGCAATCCAATAGGGCATTCTCTTTTTTTCTCTCTCTCCACAAGTGTATGATAGCGATCAATGGGAGTTTTGGACCATTCTTCATATAGGCATGTAATGGGATCCTGGAATGTTGTGGAGTGGATGTTACTTGACCTCACCTGATGCTTCAGTTTATCCCACAGATGTTTAATAGGGTTGAGATCAGGATTCTATAGAGGACAATCAAGTGTGATAATGATCACGTCCACAAACCATGCAGTTAAAGCAGCAACCTTACAACATGGTGCACTGTCTTGCTGAAAGAGACAACGGTTAGTTCTGTAGAAATGCCACAAAGCAGGATGCACTGCATTGTCCAAAATGTCCAGATATCACAAGGCACCACAAGCAGAGGTCCGAGGCCAAAGCAGGAAAAACAAGATCATACCATCACCTCCAAATTTCATAGGTGGGGTTTTGCACTGTGGTAAGTGATGTTCACTGGGCATCTGCCACCCATCCATCTGCTCAGAAGAAGGTGTAGAATGATTTGTCATTCAACACAGCTTTCCAAGCTTCCCCATCCCACTATACATGCTCTTTACACCAACGATTGCAATGCTGCATGGTGGTTTGGGTAATGTGGGGCTTGCATATTGCAGTATTACCATGGAAACCAACGTTGTAAGCCTCAGTTCTGAATGTTTTTGTGCAGATTCATGTTCCAGTCAGTGCTAGGAACTCTGCATTCAACGTGTCAGTCAACGAATGGCAGTTTTACATATTATCCTTCATAGTACCCTATGGTCACATTCACTGAGTGTGGTGGGTTGCCCACTGTGGATAGCACTTACAGTTGACTCTCTATGCTTCCATCTCAGTATGGTATCACTGACTGTTGACCTGGGATGGACCAATTTGTCAATCAACATGGCATCCTATCACAGCAACTCTTTTAAACTCTGTCAGTTCCTTTGTCATAATCATTTCACCTGTACACAGTTGCAATGATTTGAGAGCATCATATATCTACAATTATACCAGCTACAAACACAACTTGCTACATGCCATGATGCACCATGCAAATGGAGGGGGGGGGGGTATCCAGTGACTTTTTTTCCCCAAGCAGTGTATCACCAACCCCAAATGCCTGTATAGCCCTGTAGAAATGGCATTTATATCCATACCACTTATGCTACACAAAGAAAGAAAGACCATTCTAAGTTTGATTCAAGCCACCAAATAGAGGAATTTTTTCTAAATCATTCTTCAATTCGCAAGTCGGTCAATCTCTGATGACACAAATAACAGGAATTTTTTCTCCTGGAAATAGTTTTTTTTTAATCCCACAACTCAGGAAAATCGATCATAGATTGATTGATTTGCCATTTGATGGGCAAGGACTATCAAGGACTTCAGCTCATGCTGCACCAGTAATGATCTTAGCAGTAATTAAGGTGAAGGTAATTCAATAAATAAAAAACTTTAAAGAATACAAAAACACATGTAAAAAGGTGTAAATGAAGCTAGTGAAAAAAAAAAAAAAGATTGTATAAAATAGATAAAAAAAACTAGGTATTAAGAGCATATGTTATAAAAAAAGCATTCATTAAATAGCAATAACACACATGAATGTGATATACAGATAACCCTCGTATAATGTGGTTTCGATATAACGCGGTCTGCAAATTGCACTTGTTCAACACGGTTTCGATATAACACCATTTACAAATTGTAGTAACTCTTTATCTTTTCATAAATTTTTCACTGAGCGACTTAAAAATCAAATTTTATCTTCGTTAAATTTGCGTCTGCAAATTTAACGATCGCAGATGTAGTTATAAGTATCACATTTATATTAGGGGAAATACCCTTTAGCACGCATGAACATCAATTGTTTACCATATGAAGTGTTTATCATTGAAAATTATCTTCGTTTTCTGCCAGGAAAAAGCATTAAAAAATCATAAGTGTGTTAATCTCAAGTTGAGCACTTTATTTTCTGGTGAGTTACATACAATATTATTATTAGACACCTCCAGGGAGTCCAAAGACTCATCGAGGGAGGACACCTGCTCTAAAACTCTGTCTCTGCCACTCAATCCACCAACTGACAGCAACTACACAAACGCCATCTACCGCTGTCCACCATCACCATTAATTCCAAGGACAATCATAAACATCCATGCCCACGACGGGATTTGAACCTACAGCCTTTCAGCTGGATACGCTAACCACTCGGCCAGCCAGACTGACTTATATAATGCTTTTTTATGTAAAAAAATTATTTTTATAGTAATAGCCACTTAGAGGGCTTTTGTGATATGGCTGAAAATGAAATTAGTGAATTACTTGATGACAAAACAGATTTAAATGAGAGGGAACTGGTACAATTAATAGATGACATTGAACCAAATGGCAGGGAAAGTTCTGCCGAAGATTCTGATTGTGACGGATCCATTAAATAATACAGTTTAAAGAAATTAGCAGAGGGATTGGACTTGGCAAGAAAGTTAGGAAGTTATTTTACAGATAATGATCCCTGAATGCAGCGCTCCAGAAAATTCGAGACAATTAGATATTTGTTTAGCTCTGCATTATGAACTTAATAAAAAAAATTACAGCATAGTGCTAAGCAAGGTCTTATTACTGAATTCTTGATAACTAAACCAGTCAATTCTGGGTTTGATAGAATCTACCTAATTACGAGTGGCCAGACGTCGTCATCACTTGAAATCTTTTGGACATCATTTGTATAATTCTCTAATAATAAATTTAGTTTAATCCTTTATCATAGTGCTAAGCAAGGTCTTATTACTGAATTCTTGATAACTAAACCATCCAATTCTGGGCCTGGCTCATACTGAAGAGATCTCAATAAAGGTCGAAACTAGTCTGGGTAGTGGCCCTTCCCTTGATGCATAACATTATACATATCCGCAAGGAGATGTGTTTTGCATTTTGGGAGATACTGAGATAGGAGTGATGTTAGCTTGGTCCACCTTTGCTACGAGTTTCCCGATGTTGTACTACCTTACCCCAGTCCTGAAGATATTTTCAGGCACAAACTTTGTTTGCTCACACTTGGATAAAGGATTAAATTAAATTTATTATTAGAGAATTATACAAATGATGTCCAAAAGATTAAGTGATGATGACGTCCGGCCACTCGTAATTAGGTAGATTCTATCAAACCCACCATATGCTGCTTTGATTTTGAAATTTCTAGGAAATAAATATTTTCCATTGTATATATACAGGTGACCCTCGTATAACACAGATGTTAGGTTTCATAGAAATGCCGCGTTATATAAATCGCATTATGTGAGACTTGGATCACATAGAAAAAGTAGGGTTATGTTCCGAAATCGTTTTTTTATTATTTTATTATTATATAAACAACGTCATACCCAACAAAAAAATACTTTTAATTCAGGTAATGAAACCAATACATAGTATAAACTTATAAAATTACAAATTTTACGTAAACTTCATCACACATAATGCATAAATGTTTTAGACAAAATAAAATAAAGTGCATATTTTAATCGTCTTCGCTGTCTTCAAAAATAACATTTCGTAGATGGTCTTTATTTAAGTAACTGGTTTATGGAACCATTTATGGAGACCAGAGAATGATGCAGTGGGGAAAGCTTTCCCAAATAATAAGTAATACTGGAATAGTCCAAAGAATTCATAAATATAACAGTAATCAATACAATCCTCTTTTCGTCATCTGTTTACCATCTTACAGCAAGAACTAAAACATTAAATGGCATAATAGGTTTAAGTGACGTTCGCAGGCAGGATGAACATTTAATAAAACTAAAAAATGGAGACTACTTATACTATTATGGGAAAACTAAAGTACAATATGGAGTGGGATTTCTAATTAAGAAAACAATTACACACCTTATAGAAGAATTTAATCATACTAATAAAATTACACTTAAAATAAACTCTAAACTTAAAATCAGGATCATCCAAATATATGCTCCTACCTCATCCCACACTGATGAAGAGATAGAAGCATTTTATGACTCACTGCAGCACACTCTAGATAAAAAAAGAAATAGCAATCAAAACTTTACTATAGTAATGGGTGATTTTAATGCCAAAGTAAGTCATCTCATTCACCAAATAGATACATTAGGACCATACATATGGTACGAGCAGCAACTCGGGGATGGCTCTTACAGAATTCTCTATCAGTAACAAGCTTTATATTATGAATACATTTTTTAAGAAAGCCCTCAAAAGAAAATAGACATGGAGAAGTCCAAACGGAGAAATAAAAAATGAAATAGATTATATACTGTGTAATAATAAAGAAATAGTTCAAGACACCTCAGTACTAAATCAAGTAAAAACAGGAAGTGACCATAGACTGGTCAGAGCCAAAATTAAAATAAACTCCAAATTGGAAAGAATAAAATGGCTAAACAACAAAAAAATCAAGAAGTTTGACTTAAAACCTATCGAAAACAAGAAGAAGGATTATGAAGAAAAACTCAATCAAAATCTAGACTTAATATAATTTGAAGAAGACGACATAAATAAAATAAGTAAAAACCTAACAGAAGTAATAATCTCAGCAGCCAATGAATTCAAAAACAACAAAAAAGACCATAAACTTTCAGAGGAAACCTTACAACTACAAAAAAAGAGACGAAATATGAAACAAGACAAAAACTTAATTTCTAAAATAGAATATGCAGAACTAAGCAAAACAATAAGAAAAAAAGATGAGAAATTAAATAAGATCTTATAACACTAAAAAAATAAAAGAAACAATCGAAAACAATAAAAATATGAAAAGACTAAGAAAACATTTATCAGTTGGCAAAAGTCAAATAACTGCAATAAAAGATAAGAATGGAACTATAATAAGGAACCAAGAACAAATCCTAAGCAGGCAAGAAGAATTTTATAAAGAACTCTATAGTGACCCCCCAGTAGATAAATCAAATCAAATATAAATAACTTCTCTCCATCGCATATAGAATTCATCCACTTCAGATGAAATAAAAGAAATGAAAATGGAAAATGTCCTAATGAAGACCTAATTCACATAGAAATGGAGAGGAAACAATATAATTCACCATGTCACAAACTTACTAAATCTATGCCTAGAAGATACCAGAAAATTGAGAAAAATGCTACTCTGATACTGTTATTTAAAAAAGGGAACAAACAAGAAGTAAAGAACTATAGACCAATTAGTATTCTCTCTAATCTGTACAAAATTCTCACAAAAGTAATAACAAACAGGTTAACATCTCTTCTACACTCAAATCAACCAATAGAACAAGCAGGATTCTGTAAGGGCTTTAACACAATTGATCATATTCATGCAGTAAAACAAATAATAGAAAAAGCAGAAGAAAACCAATTGCCTCTCTGTTTAGCCTTCATTGATTATGAAAAAGCATTTGATTCCATCAAAATTAATGCAATAATCAAAGTACTAGAGAATCAGGGAGTTCCTGGAGAATATATGGACCTCCTCCAGGCAATATACCTCACCGCAACAGCAACAATCCAACTTCACAAGAGTAGCAATAAAATATCAATTGAAAAAGGTGTCTAACAAGGAGACTTTATCACCCAAAATCTTTACAGCAGTCCTTCAAGAAATATTTAATAATATAAACTGGACAAACCTTGATATAAAAATTAATAACAGAAACTTAACACACCTAAGCCAGCCTGGTTGGCCGAGTGGTTAGCGCATCTGCTCTCCAGCCAAAAGGCTGTGGGTTCGAATCCCACATTGGGCATGGATGTTTGTCTGTGAAAATACTAGTGGTTGGCAGTAGATGGTATTGGTGTAGGTGATAGAGTTAGTTGCAGTTGGTGGAAATGGAGAGTTGTAGAGTAGGTACCCTTGATGAGTCTTTGGAGGTGTCATGTAATAATAATAATAAGACTTTTTTTTACTTAAGTATAAAGAGCTAATAAGCTTCATTTCGGCAATGAAAACACTACTAAAATTAAGGGGATATTAAATCCCACATAGTTTTAAAACCAAATAAGAAACTCAAAGATAGGAATCAGAGAGTTTCTTGCCGAATATAGTAAGCTATAAAGTATCGGCGAACACTAGCGTTAGCAAATGCAAGTGATCCTAGTACGTAGTACAATCTCGGGCAACTCGTTGCAAAGGTGAGTAAAGTTCAGATCGCTATTCTTAGGTATTATCCATAATGTAAAAACACATTTCCTAGGAAAAGTAATTTTAGTAATGTTTTCATTGCCGAAATGAAGCTTATTAGCTCTTTATACTTAAGTAACTTAATGGTTGCACCTACCTGGAAAACTCGTTCGCAGAGTATATAAGTTCTTTTCGCTATACACTTCGGTATTAGGTCTAGCCACTCACTGACGAGGCCTTTCCGCCAAGACATCAAAGAGAGCTCCAGTTCGAAGAAGAAAGAACCCGTGCCTACCAGTCCAAAAGAGGATCCAGTTCCTGCGGCCCGAAGAGAGAGCTCCATGCTCAGATTCCTCTGTAGAACCCAAGCTTTGGTAAGACCTTCCTTTTTTTTTTCTCTCCTTATCTGTTGTTTTGCCCACATTTTCTGGTCTCGTTTTGTTTGCCGCGAGGAACGCCCTGCGTTCCTCGACTTTGCCCTACCTTACATCCCCTCTCTACAATTGTAGTCAGGAATTTCTGTAACTATGTCGCATTTTTTGCCTAGAACTAAGACGCTCGGTATCGAGCTCACGAAGCCTGTAGATCAGCGGACGTTAGCGGGAGCTCTAATCCAGACAGTAGGGGCTGAAAATATATACGGATTCATACCATACGGGAACAGTAGATTTCAAGTAGTGGTCAAAAACGACCAAACAAAAAAGAAATTACTAGAAGGTTTTATTTGTTGTGGACAAACAATCAGACCATTCCTCGTAGGAAGCCTACGCAAAACGCTAAAAATAACTAGGTTTCCTCTAGAATACCTAGAGAATGAACCTGAAGTCAAGAAATTCTTCAGTCAATGGGGGGAAATCCATGAGATTAAAGCACTTGAGCACGCCGACTATAAAGGATGGAAAACAGGAGACGTTGAAATCCTGATTGACATGAAAAAAGAAGTCCCCAATTTTGTTTTTTTGGGGGGAACGAGGGTAATGGTGAACTACCCAGGTGTGAAAAAAAGGTGCTTTAGATGCAATTCAGAGGAACATCTTGGGGCATATTGCCCTCAAATACAATGCAGAAATTGCAAATCGTCAAAGCATAAAATGGAAAGCTGTACAGAACCCTGTATTAAATGTGGGGCTCTGACCCACAAATTGGACACATGTCCGAACAAGACACACTCAGAAGCAATAGGAGGGACCATAACACCGATTAGGGCAACGCCCATCGGGATCCCTGAGAAAATATCAAGGAGCGATTTTCCGGAGCTCGGCCAGCAGGCTGAAAAGGAAGCAGCAACGGAAACGAAAACCCCAAAGATACCCAAGGCAAGCCGCCACACACAGAACATCACCAGCATCAATGTGGCAAACCATGAAGCTTGCAGGAAAGAGGAAGAGGTCACACCCAGCGCCCCAACAAAGCGCGCAAGAGAAACGGAATCACTGGAAAAGAAAAAAGCGAAACAAAGCAGCATGATGTCATCGGAGGACGAAACAGAGTACACAGAGACCACAGGTCAACGTCGAACAATAGGCGCAAAGCCCCTCGACAATGACGTTACAATGTTAGAGAGCCTACCCCCAGTAATGGATCAAGTGGCACAACCCCAAGTCCACGAAATGGACTCTGACGAAGACAGGGACTCTACAGACAGGCTCGTCATTGTCTCGGATGCTCAAAGTGCAACCAGCTCCGACGAGGAACCAGAACCGGCTTTCATAAAACAAACACCAGATAACACCCCCCCCTCATTCTAACACCACCATGGAAGTTAAAATCGCAACTTTAAACACTAATGGACTACGCAACCCCTTTGCGCAAAGCGCTGTCTGGAGGCTAATGTTAATACACAAAATTAATATCCTCCTGATACAAGAAACCCATTTCTATAAGCATTGGGACGTGGAGAACTTCTCAAGAAGCTATCCGGTCACCAGCTACTGGTGCTTCGGGGACGCTCACTCGCGAGGGGTGGGGATACTAATTCGCCCCCCAATCGCGGGGGGGGGGGGTTCTTCAACGTCCAAAAAGACGCCACAGGACGCCTAGTAATGGTGGACTGGAAGTACGGTGGCCGTACCATCCGACTTGCTGCAGTTTACGCCCCGAACAATCCATACCACAGAAGTGGTTTCTTCGCTGCCCTTGAAAACTATCTCCTGGGAGCAGAACACCTAATAGTTGCAGGAGACTGGAACTGTGTGGAAGACACACGTCTAGACAAAATAGGCGGGAATGCAAACAACGGAACTGGCGGCATTGCTGCTCTAAATCGATGCTGTATAAATTTTGACCTCGTCGATATCTGGAGGTGGAATAACCCCGCCAAAGTAGAAACTACGTGGGGCCGTGGCCAGATATCGACAAGACTAGACAGGGTGTACGTGTCCCAAAACCTGGAACAATATGTTCAGAGGATACGTCACACCGCAGTGCATAACTTGACAACCGACCACAAGATGGTCATTCTAAAAATCACGCTCCCAGAGGTGATGGAAACAGCCAGAGGTCCTTGGAGGCTCCCTCCCACCTTCCCCAGTCTTTTCAGCGACCAGCTACAGAACCTCTGTGACAGATGGACAAACACCAACTGGGACTGGGAAAACTGGCTGACCTTCAAGAGGCAGGCTAGGGAACTGTTCCAAAAATGTGGACGCGAAAGGGCCTACCAAAAATGCAAACGGCTGAGGGATCTCTACAGGGAACTCGGCTGGTACCGGACAAACGAACGGAGCGGAGTTCCCTGCAGAGATCTCATCAGACAAGTAGAAATAGAATTGCAGCAAGAGCGGCAGAGTAGAGTCGAGGACCTCGACTTTCGAACGAGACTCTATCTCAGACATTTGGAAACACCTTCCGCCGCATTCTACAACCAACAACGGGTGGCGGCTAATGATGAGAAAACGATTCACCAGATCGAGGAGAAGGGCCAGATTTTACGCTCAACCCACGAAATACTCCGTCACTTTCATCAGCAGTATATCGGTATCTTCTCTGACCGGCAGGGCACGGATGACTTCAGTGAGTGGGACGCAACACGTTTTCCCGATCATCTTAGTGCCCTGCAGGACAGGCCGATAACTGCAGCCGAATTAAAGGCCACGTGCAGAATGATGAAAACAAAGAAGACCCCAGGGCCAGACGGACTGGGGATAGAATTCTATAGATCTATCTGGAAATTTGCATTGGCGGGGTTAATAAACATCTTTAACGAATTCCTCACTTCGGGAAACATCCCCGAGGAATTCGTTAAGAGCCACACCATCTTTATCCCCAAGAAAGACCGAGATCGGACTTCGTCGAACAACTGCCGTCCAATCTCCCTAACCAACATAGACTACAAGATTTTTGCAAAAATTATCTGTACGCGCCTTAAGGGCGGTATCGAAAAAATAATAACAAGCTCACAGGTCTACGGGATCCCTGGTAGATCTATGGAATTCAATCTCTTTTTGTTAAGAGACTTGATCAAACTGGCCAAAGAGAAAAAATACCCCCTGGCACTTCTCTCCACCGACCTGGAGAAAGCGTTTGACAGCGTCAACCACAGGTACTTGCAGAACATCCTACAAAAAACAGGCATGGGCCCGGGACTTCGGCGTACAATTAAAAACATGTATGCGGAAGCCACGACCCAACTATCTATTAATGGGTTTCTAACAGAACCAATCTGCATAAAGAGAGGGGTTAGGCAAGGCTGCCCGCTAAGCCCCCTCCTCTTCTCCCTAGTATTAGAACCTCTAATCAAAAGAATTGATAACACCCCCGCAATTAACGGTATTCCACTGCCCCAAGGCTCCAGACAATGCAAAATAGTGGCATATGCAGACGATGTAGTGGCTACACTCAGAGACTCTGAGTCCATCTATATCTATCTGCACACGCTGCAAAAATTCAGCATAGTCAGTGGTCTTCGCGTTAACGCACAAAAAACCAAAATCAAAAGTTTCGGAAATTTCCATAGCACTGGACTTCCCTACGGTTTAACGCTACAGACACAGCCTCTAACTATACTAGGCGTGCCCTTTTCAGACACCCTAGCACTACCAATCCAAAAATTGCAGGAGACAAGCAGGGAAAGGATAAGGCTGTTCAAACCAACCTTCTTCTCCTTTTATGGCAGAGCGACAGTAATAAAAACAATCGTCACCCCAATGCTGATGCACACTGTCAATATCACAGGCATCACACTGGCACAAAAAAATAAATTAACCAAAGAACTCCTGGATTTCTTCTGGAATGGGAGAAAACGCGAAGTAAAGAAAGAATACCTACAACTCAAACAGGAAGAAGGGGGTTATGCTCTGCCCGATCACAGAAGCTTGCTACAAGCAAACACGTTCAAAACCGTACGGAAGGCCTTAAACTCCAACCACATTTCTGGCCTACTAATTAGATATTTTATAGGACTTTTCCTCCCCCTCTTTGGGATCACGGACTATGCTGGACCCTGCGCAAGGGGGGGTGTCCAAGTGGTACCGTACAGTAGTGAAATCGATCACAACACTCAGAGACAGAGGAATAGCAATCCTCACACACAAACCCAAAGCAGTATACTGGGATTTCTTCCAACTTTCCAGGCGTGATATACCCAATCTCAGTACAAATAATGAAATTCTCTTCAGAAACATCAAAAATAGCTGGGGACAGCCTTTTCATCAGGATCTAGCCTGGAGAATAGCCTACGGGCGGCTCCCGGTGAAACAGGTGAAATCCCGGCATGTACCTAACCCGTGCGACCCATTCTGCGATGTCTGCCGGGACGTGGAAATGGTGGACCACTTATTTTATTTTTGCCCACCAGCCCAACGCATCTGGCGGAGACTCAGCACAGCATTGGGAATCCCCATGCTGACAGTAGAGAGGTCGTACGACTACAATTCCCGCCACCAGTCCAAAAAACCCAAAAGTTCACTATCTTCCTAATCAATGTATTAAAATATCACATCTGGAAAGTACGGAAAAAAATCCCAGGTACGAGACGCAAATTTAATGTATGCAAGAATAAGAAAAGGTTTCTTTTTCTACTTACCCAAATTTCTTGCACAAGAAAGGCACTTACTAGGAGACTTTAAATTTGTGAATCAATACTGCAAACCACCGACAATATGCTTTCTTATACAGGGACGCATCAGGCCCTGTATAGCTCTTTAGAACCCAAAAAAAACCCCACCATCCCCCCCCCCACCCCAGGAAAAAGAATAACCACTCTGTCTCCCCTAGCCATAAAGCTTTCGCTGGCACGGTTTCTTTACTCCAAACAAGGGAGGGGAGAGCTGAGAACCCGGGCGGCGAAGGCTTACTGCGAGGCGGTGCTGCTCCTCGTGAGCGGCATCTCCCGGGCCAGTCTCTTCCCCATTCTAAGTCCCAGTGGTACCAGGTATACAAGTTCCTCAGAAAGTTCCTATTCACTCCTACTTACCGGACCTCAAGTCCTGTTATTTTAGATTTAAAATAAATATTTAAATAAGTCCTATTATTTACATCTTGTCTTTAAAAAAAAAAAAAAAAAAAAAAAAAAAAAAAAAAAAAAAAAAAAAAAATTACCTGGAATAAAAATAAGGATATTATATCTAGTAACATAAAAAGAACCTCCATTAACAACACTGGAGTAAATCATTACTTTAGATAAAATAATATGTGAACTATAGACAAAAGTCCATCTTTAACCTTTTTTCTGAACAGATAAATTGAGTTATGTTACAGACCAATTAGCCATTAAGGCTAAACATATGTTACAGACCAATTAGCCATTAAGGCTAAACAGGTTGACTGAGGCCTCTTTTTACCTCCTACTATCCTACTCTATCTTATGTCATACTCCTCTTTTACTGTCTGCTGATCCT
Source organism: Typopeltis vanoorti (assembly GCF_054136105.1). Classification (NCBI taxonomy): domain Eukaryota; kingdom Metazoa; phylum Arthropoda; class Arachnida; order Uropygi; family Thelyphonidae; genus Typopeltis; species Typopeltis vanoorti. Next base: position 93,212,481 of record NC_143569.1, on the reverse strand, counting down.
CAGCATGCTTTATTCTCCAAAGGCCAATGATGAGAGACATGAACTCCCATTCTGCCTCAAAAAAGGCTGAAACCGGTCTGGGTGGTGACCTCCCTCCATAATGTAATAACAGCATACTTTTCCTAGGAAATGTGTTTTTACATTATGGATAATACCTAAGAATAGTGATCTGAACTTTCCCCACCTTTGCAACGAGTTGCCCGAGATTGTACTACGTACTAGGATCACTTGCATTTGCTAACGCTAGTGTTCGCCGATACTTTATAGTTTACTATATTCGGCAAGAAACTCTCTGATTCCTATCTTTGAGTTTCTTATTCGGTTTTAAAACTATGTGGGATTTAATATCCCCTTAATTTTAGTAATAATAATAAGATATGCAGATGATATCATAATTTTTGCAAACACTCCAGAAGACCTTAATATAATGATAGAAGACTATATCATGAAAGCAGAAAGTCGGTCTAAAGATAAACAGAGAAAAAAAAATAAAATCGTGTTTAATCATTTTGTAACACCAAAAATCATAATAATAGAAAACAATTTCTTGGAAAGAGTCTCTTCATATACATACTTAGGTCATCTCATTGATCTAAACTGTGGACTCCAAAAGGAAATAAATAGGAGAGTTCAACTTGCCTGGAGTGCATTCATAAAATTGAAAAGAATTTTTCAAAACAATGATGTCCCACTCTGTTTAAAAAGGAAGACATTTAACCAGTGTATACTTCCAGTCATCTCATATGGTTGTGAAACTTGGTCGCTAACAAAAGCACTGGCAAATAAATTAACAACTCAAAGAAAAATGGAGAGGTTGATGCTAGGCATCACATTAAAAGATAAGCGAAACACCTGGATAAGAAGCCAGACTCTTATCACTGACATCATTCTTCACCACATCTATCGAAGAAAAGATAAGCAATGGACCACCATACAAACTGGATTCTTAAAGAAGGGAAACGAAACCGGGGACGTTCTAAAAGAAGGTGGAATGATGAATTGTCAAATTTTGTTGGGGAAAATTGGTCAACCATTGCCAAGAACAGAGATAGGTGGAAAGAACTGAAGGAGGCCTTCATCCAGCAGTGGACAGAAAATGGCTGAAAAGAAGACTTAAGTATATAGGTTCAGACATATTATGGATAGGGTTAAAAAATGACCCTACACGTTGGGATGTGCTGGACAGATGTGCTGCTGCTTTCAACTCCACCTTCCCAAAACCTTAAGGGACTAAGGAGATTTGCAGGGCCAATGGTTGTTATTACCAACCAGGCTTCTGGATACCATTATAAACAGGATGAAACATCTTTGTAGCACTGTACTGCTGGCCACATTCCATATTAAGTCACTTCACTTTGACAATCTCGTTTTAACCTCTTACTTTTGATCACTGTCCTCAGTTGTTAGAGAATTAATACTATTTATTTACTGTTTTTAAAGGTGTTTTAAAGGAATTAAACTATTTATTTACTGTTTTTAAAGGTGTTTCTTTCACATCTTATATCATTTTTTTTTATGTTGAGCCCATACACAAGAGGTTGGTTGATCAACCTATAGTACATTAGTACCGTGTATGGGTGGTGGGTTGGGAAAGAAAGTACTTGTTCACATTTGATTTGAATGACTGTGTATCAAATTCCGTGGGGAACACAACTAGGGGAAGACTGTTCCACAGCACAGCAATTGCAGAGATGGAGGAGGAGAAGAAAAAACTTGTTCTGTGGGTTTCGAGGTGCACTGTGAAGGGATGTTGAGCAGCAGCGCTGCACGTGCTAATGAGCTTAGTACTAAGTGGGGAAATTAGCGATGCTATTTCAGATGAACATTTTCCATGGAAATATTTGTAGAATACACAGTGCGAAGACTGATCATCTGTGCAAAAGTGGGGGGGGGGGGTTAGTTGGTAAGAGATGGGGCATTAATAAGTCTGATTGCTCTCCTCTGTATTGAGTCGATCATTTTGAGGGAGCTTTTTGGAAGGCCCACCCCATATGTGAGAGCAGTACTCAATGGTTGGATGGATTTGTGATATATAAGGTTAACAGCTTTTGGGAGTGAAGTAACGTCTTGAGCAAAAGAGAAATGCTAGTTTTTTAGAAGCTGAGGATGCAATGGTTGTGTGTTTATGCCAGGAGAGGCTTGATGTCAGGGTAATTCCAAGAAGGGAAATCTCAAATTGTTTGGAAACTTGCGTGTTGTCAAAAATAATACTGAGAGAAAATGGTTCTTTTTCTTATGAGAAATAAGCCAGTATTATTAGCATTGAAATTGACTAGATTATCTGAACCCCATTGAAGGATGGCTTGGAGATCAGAATTGAGGGTGGTGGTTGATGTTCTGTAGGTTGAGGTGAATTGTGTGGAGTAAGATTTATCAAAGGAAAGGGAGGAGTGCAATGTGCTGTCATCTGCAAAACTGTGTATTGGGTTGGAGGTAAGCTGAAGTAGGTCATTGATATATAGTAGGAAATGGGTTGGTGAGAGGAAAGAACCTTGTGAAACAAACCCTGGCATTAGTTGAATGGTGAGAGAATAGAGACCCATTCACCACCACCACACATAGTGTGCATCCAGACAGAAAGCTGGCAATCGAACTACAGAGGTCTTGATATAGACCAAACGATGGCAGCTTGCTTAGTAAGCCCTTGTGTCAGACCCAGTCAAGCACTTTGGAGATATCAAGTGCAAATGCTTGGGATTTGCCTAACTTCTCAATGGCATTTGTCCAGAGGTGGGTGACATATGTGAGCAGATCTCCTGTTGATTGGCAGCAACAGTATCCATACTGGCAGTCCTTTATTAGACAGGTAGCTTCAAGGTAGTGTAGGAGTTGGGAATTGATTTTTTCCATTACTTTGGACAGGACTGAGGTGAGTGAGGGGGGGGGGTAGATGGATGGCGGTGACGTGTCACCCTTCTTGGAAATGGGTTGAATATAGGCCAATTTCCAGGCTGAGGAATAGATACCAGTGGAGCAAGGCAGTATATATAGGTGACATAGGACAGCAGTCAGTTCTGGTGCACATACCTTCAGGACAATTGAAGGAATATCATCAGTGCTAGGAGACTTCTGTGTGTCTAATTTGGAGTATTTTACTGATCTATTTCTGGCAAAAAGATAAAATGGGTATTGTATGTTGGGCATCTGGAATGGTTGGGGATATTTGCCATTGTCAATATTTATACATGCATTGAAAGCAAAGCATGAGGCCAGGAGAGTGGCCTTTTCTGTAGGTCATGATGCAATGGAGCCATCCGGGTATGATAGGGGTGGGAACAGTGGACAGAAGTTATGACTGATTGCTTTGGCGAGAGACCAAAAGGCTTGGCTGCTGTTTGGACAGCTGTTAATTTCCTGCTTTTTGTTCTTTCGAACTCTAAATAAATAATTGGCCCTTGTGGGGACTACTTTTCAGAGTTGCATAAAAATTTATCATACAGTTTTTGAATTATCATGATTTTTCTATTTGTTCCTTAATTTATGGAAGCCAGTGTATTTCCTATATTTCGCCAAAGTCAAACTGGCATTGTCAAGGAACAATATTCAGGCACACATGCACATACACTATGCTAAACAAGTAAAATGAGACTGAAATAAATAAAAAAAGTCAAGCCTTTGATACTTGCGACTCTGTTGGAACTCTTGTTTAACAAAAAAAAAAAAAAATACAAGTATAAAAGACAATGTGCCTCTGTCTTGTAAAACTACCCTTCCTAATGTAAATAAATCTGGATGCACAAAACTGCCTCATTTGGAAAATATTTATCCTCATCTCATCAGCCCAATAGTAGAGTCCAGTCAAGCCAGCTAGATGGTGCAATTTAGGACTTCCGTGTCTTTATTTTTTCACTTATCTGAAGTGCCTGTGTGCATGTATCTTTACCTGTGTACCATTCAAGTTTGTATACCTATGATACAAACTTGAATATATTTCCCTATATATTATGTAGGGAAGAGTATTAATGTTATGGAGTTATAATATCATCTACATCAGTGTTTTCCAATCTGTGTCGGTGGACCCCAGGGGGTACGTGAGTAATTCAAAGGGGGGGGATCCACAGGATAGTTTATTTTCATTAAACTTTATCTTATTATGTTACTCGCACCTGTTGTTCACACCTGGCCTAATTGATATGTTCATATTCTTCCGAATATCTCCATTTATAACAAAGAGTATTGCATTGTCATAAATGACATATTTAGTGTTGTAAAATTGCAATTTATTACTTCATTTTATGATATGTAAAATATAAAAAATTTCCAATTTGGATTTTATGGGGTCTACGACATATTAACATTCGCTACAGGGGGTCTGCGACATCAAAAAGGTTGAGAAACACTGATCTACATTGTCATCTCCATCCTCAATACAAATTAGTAATAATCATGCATATACTTGAATATCAGACTCATTTATCAAAATGAGTATTATATCATGCCTTAACCACCCAAACTCATGAAATATCAAACATTTTATACTTTGCATTCATTTTGATCCTGAACTCCCACAGCGGAAACGACAAAATGCTGAAGGATGACATCACCAAATATTACTACTTCAGACCCCACAAACAAAAGAAGAGATGGGACAAACTTCTCACGACTGGTGAATTGACAAGTAGTGGACTGGCAAACAAAATAGGCAAGGAAAATTACTTGAAAACAGCCCACAAACTCATTATTTTATATTATAATTTTTAATTATAAAATGTTTTGGAAAAAAAAAAAAAAAACATTTTAATGCCAGTTCATTAAGAACATCCTTACTTATTTTATTAATTCTTTTTCACATGACATTAACATGTCTAACATGATGATATGTATTTTTATGCGACTCCAAACCCAAGAAAGGTTGAGAACCTATAATACATTGTTAAGTGGGATGGTTAAAGGATTTTTTTTAGTATATATTTTTTAAAAATATTTATTTTTTTTATTAACATTTTCCTGACATGTACCCTCAAGATGTATAAAGGATACTATGACAGTACTGCACAACTGTTTATATTATTATAAACATTTCCTCCAAATTAGTCCATCTACTCTCAGCACTCCAGAATTGTCAAATATTATTTCTAATAAAAATATGTATTATATTTTTATCCTATTTTTGAATAATATGTTTTTTATATAGTCAGAAAATTTTGTTCTACAGACCAAACATGGAAAACTTTTTCAAGTCACTTCAGGCCTCCAAATAAAGTGAGACGATGTTCTCACACTGGGCAATTAATATATCTGCTAATTCCTTACTTACATTATTGTAATTGGGCTTGTAACCTTTTTAATCTCTCTCTCTCTATCAACAACCTTGCACTTTCCTTCTTGCCATATTTATGAAATACCACTTAAATCTAATGGCCAGAAAAAAAGAAAAAAAAAAATTTACTTGTTCATAGTATGGACTGTGGTAAAATGTGTGCGCACGCACACACACACACACACCTGATAGCGTGTGTGTGTGTGTGTGTGTGTGTGTGTGTGTACATATCACTTTTCGATTTCAGCAACAAAGAGAACATCTTTCATAAAAATTTAAAAGAGCCAAATTCAAATTGGCCAGAAAAAAAAATTTACTTGTCCATAGTATGAACTGTGGTAAAAGGTGTGTGCGAGTGGGCATGCGCACCTGATGCAGATAGATATCGGTGGCATCGCATGCCAGTTTGGTGTGCTGCCATTTGGGTTATATAACCCGTGCTACAAAATTCACGTCAGTTTGACCGTATGATTGCATTTTTATTGATGTTTGAAAGGTTTAAGAGTATCGCACATCAGTTAGTCCAGTGCAATTAATTGTAGGATAGCATTGAATACTTTAATTTATCAATTAATTGTAACCAAATCTGCATAGAGTTGAGGACAATGTGTTTATTTTAAGATATATTAGAAAACAATAATGAAAGAGAATGCTATATTTGGTTGGTATATTTGAATTACTCAAAGGTGTAAAATTTGGAAGAGGAGGACAAGGCTTACCTCCTTCAACTACAATACTGTTTCCCATTGTAAATATAGGCAAAAAAACTTGCCTACCATGTCGGTTCACACTTCACCCATGCAAAACAGATGAAACTCAGAAAACAAAAACAGCAATTCATGACAAATGACAACATTCAATTGGATTGGTTGACATAATAACCAATCACAGCCTCTAGGTGCTATTATCTAATAGCTCACCCTGCCTCACTTTCTGAGCAGTTTAAAACTACTAGAATGCTAAGAATTTGACTCGCTTTGTCTTCTGTACATCTTTTCAAAGGGCTCAAAGGTGTATGTATTTTGAACGCATGGGCGGGCTATTAATGCAAATCTGATGTAATGTTTATGCATCAAAAAGTGTCCTCTTCATGAAGCATTAGTATATTGTGTTTCATTTTAGGAATCACGCAAAGTCTGGAAACAATTAGGAGAGTCTTTAATGGGAATAAATGCAAAAATATAATATTGGTGATATTGACATTCTGTGGATGAACACCACACACCTAGAACACCCAGAATATTCGTCCCTGATATACGAGGGTGGCCTAAAAAGTTCTCGGCCTAACAATAAAAAAAACAAATTTATAATTTCAAAATTATTTTTATTATTTTTCAACATAATCTCCCTTAAGACTAATAAGGGAGATTATGTTGAAAACATAATCTCCATTTATTCCAGCGATGCTCCAGCACCATTATCCTGTCCCTGTAGTGGTTCTCAGTAAGATCTGCAAAATACCCCTCTACAGCTGCAATCGTCTCTTGATTTGAATAAAAACACTGACCAGCAAGGAAGAGTTTTAGTTTTGGGAAGAGATAGAAGTCAGAGGGAGCCAAATCTGGGAATAGGGTGGATGTTCCAACAATTCATAGTGCAGATTCCATAATTTTCCCATTGCCAAAACACCTTTGTGGGCAGATGCATTGTCCTGATGAAAGATGATTTTTTTCTTCTGCATTTCATCTAGTCTGATTAAAAGATCAGAGTAATATTCAACAATTATTGTTTTACCCCTTTCAAACTCCATTAGTTCCCTTCATGCAGCCATTTCATCCGAACACTGTAAGTGGATGGAATGAGTAGTTTCTCAAGAGCTGATGTTTCAATGGATGTTAAGCTGCTGATATGTCACTAAATTCAAACCAGTATTGTCAAAATGACAAAAAAATTATATTCTTATTTTAATCATTTGCATAACCAAACAAAGTTTGCTTTGATTGCTTACACTTGAATAAAGGATAAAAATATAACTTCTTGTCAAGTATAATGTACTTCGAAAACAAATAAAAAAAAACTTTCTATAGAATCATATCACAAAACAAAGGCACTGACAGAACAAAATGCAACAGGAAAAAAAAAAAAAAAAAGAATACCACTCTTACTTTTTTCTCCTAAAAAGAACTAGAATATGCCTTCTAGGACTAAATATATAGGTACCTTAAAACTTCTCTCTGGTCCCCCCCCCCATCACCTTTTAGCAATCCCTTATCCCAATGTGGCTGGAAAGTAGGAGAGATGACTACTTCAGGTAAGGGCACCCAAGACAAGCAGGTCATTCTACTGAGACTAATTTAATGCTCTAAATGCTAATGGATAAATAACAAGAAGCAGAACTCTTGTGATTAATCAGTACTGGCACATATTTTTCCTAGAATACTTTTTATGAAGGAAAAAATGTCATATCAAACTATGTTTCACTCCCCACCACCACCCCTCTCTCCCAAGTTCCTAGAACCCTTTTATTGGAACAGGGTGTGAAAAATACTCATGTGAAATGCAATAAATATTGATAAGAAAGATAGACTAAGGAAAACAGACAAGGGAAAAAGCATAAAAAAGTATAGGTTGGAACACAGAATGCAAGACCAGTGCTAAAAATATTAAAGTTATTAGATTTACAAGAACAAGCAAAGAGGGTGGTAATGATTCTTATAGTTAATGGAAAGAACACAGATACTGGAACAGAAATCAACTACAATAAGAGAGGGGGGGGGGGAGAGAGAGAGAGTGAACAAAATGGTGTAGGTTTGTTGTTAAGAAAAGACATACCATCTTGAAAAGGAAATGATGATTACATTTAAAGCAATTTCAGCAAATCTTGTCATTACTCCAGTATACATGCTGAAGAATCCAAGCTAGGAGAAGTATATGGGCATTAGAAGAACTAATAACATCAGTCAAAGATAATTTAATTGTAATAATTAATTTTAATGCAGTGGTTGGCAAGGATAGTGAATACAAAGAAACTAAAAGTTACTGTGTTGTATCGCCTACATGCACGTGCCTTTTTTTGTAAGTTCCTTTTGAAGATGGCAACATGACGTTGCCGAAATATCGGAAATATTTATTAAAGTGTAATTTAATTTATATTTGTATCTACATTGTTCAATTCCTTAAGTGATTTAGTAATGCATAACTAACGTATAAGTCTGTCTATGAGAAACAAAGAAACTAGAGGTTTGAATTGCTTTGAAAAGTTCCAAGGCAATTGGTATCTAGGACAGAGTTTCTGGATTATATAAAAAAATAAATAAAAATACATAAAATGAATTTTATTTTTTTTTAAAAATTCTTAAGACACCACAGTGTGCTGTAAATTTATTGTATTTTGTGAGAGGGAGTAACATAAAAAAAAAAGTTAATAAAGTGAGAATAAGTATAGATGGCTGTTGATTAGCAGATAAGAAATGGTTGGAATACTCCAGTAATTATGTGAAAAACTGAGCAAAAATAAGTTTCCTTTAGAAAGCAGGTAAAAGAAATTGATGCGATTGTCCAATGTAAAATTCCAACTTCCTAGTATTTAAACCAGGAAGTTAGAATTTCAGAAAAGGAATTACTGCTGCTCTTTTTAAGTGGATTTCACAACCAATATAGTTCTGCTGTAAATGTTTGTCCCCAACCCCTTCCAATCAGATGAAGTTACATTTTTCTCAGTGAACAAATACCACATCAGTATTCAAATGAAACTGCAAAAATTAGTAACTTATTAACATACTATATTATCTAGATTTCAGTTATTAAAACAGAAGAAGAGGTACTGTGACCTTTTTTGTTGCAAATAATTCAAACAATGCTACACAACTAAAGAATTCTTATCAAAAATAAGTTTCCTTTAGAAAGCAGGTAAAAGAAGCTGATATGATTGCGCAATATGAAATTCTAACTTCTTGGTATAAATACCAGGAAGTTAGAATTTCACATTTCATTTCACCAGAAAAGGAATTATTGCTGCTCTTTTCAAGTAGATTTCATAATATAGTTCTGCTGTAAATGTTTTCCCCCAACCCCCTTCCAATCAGATGAAGTTACGTTTTTCTTAGTGAAGAAATGCCACACCAGTATTCAAATGAAACCGTAAAAATTAGTAACTTTTTAATACTATATTATCTAGATTTCAGTGATTAAAACAGAAGAGGTACTAGTGACTTTTTTGTTGCAAATAATTCAAACAATGCTACAAAACTAAAGAATTCTCATCCACTGATTTTTCTGTAATATCTGGTTATTTATCTGGGATGAAATAATTCTTAGCACATCTGCAGCTCAGCTCAATGTTCAGTTCATTAATAATTATGACAACATGTTTTTTTGGCAAAATTAATTCACTTGAAAACTCACTCAAGGTCAAGTTACTATTGTTTTCTTTTTCATGTCATACAAACCTCTTTACTACACTATCAATAATTCTGGAATGTGTATAAGGATGTACTTTGTAATGAAAAATATAAGATACTTCAATTGATTATAAAAGGGAAGATAAATGGAATAAGAGGACAAGGAAGATGATCTTGGCTGGCAGACAATCAAACAATGGGCTGGAATGAGTTTTGAGGGACTGTTCAGAGTAGATGAGGTTTGCTCAAAATTTGCCAAGGTGGTCGCTGACCTCCAATAGGAGATGTCACTCAAAGAAGAATTATAAGAATGTAATGAAGTGAACAAAAAGTTTTTTTTTTTGCACATGGAGAATGATGAATTTGTGGAAAGCTGATAGTTAAGTGGGCCCCATGATAAGTAATGACTTGGAGGTTTGTTATTGATAATTTCTGCACACTCAGATAATATCTAACAGATAAGCTTAGGTGTTGACGGTTATTCATGACTTATTTTTCACAGTATTAACCACACAATTTTATCAAAGAGATGTTTCATTAACTTATATTTCGCTGATTTTCAACTCAGCATCATCGGAGCACAACACACTTGTACACCCGACAGTGAGTGAGTGAGTGAAACAATATAATTGCAAAAGACAAAAGATCTAAAGTCCTATTTTTGGCGCCCTCTAACGAAAAAAAAAAAAAAAAAGGAAGATCAGTTAACATCCACCTGGAAGAACATGAAAGATACATTTGCTACTATTACTATGGCAAGTCAAGACTGGCAGACCACGCTTTGGACACTCCTTCACACAGGATTAGATGGAGGAAAACGAATGTGCTATTTAGGAGTCGTTATAGAACGGAAAGATTATTTTTTGATTCAGCAATGGCTTTGAAGAATTCTCCCAACCTTAACAAATATTCTTCTCCTCCCATAGTCCTAAATGAACCGTTGGGTCATTCATAGCTGGTAGGCGATACTCTTTGCTAGCCTCCTCCAGTCGTCTCGGTCTCTTGTTCTTGATGTCAGTTGAGAAAGGGAGGAATTTGTCCATTTTTTGATGTTATCGGTCCATTTTAATCGAGGTCGGCCCTAACCCTTGATTTTGGAATGCCATTAGCCCTCTCCACATGTCTTAACAAATATGGTTGCATTAATTTGCCAAACATTTGGGAGACTGTTATCCTAAGAAAAACTCCTGCATAGCTGTTTTTTTTTTTTTTTCTTCTCCTGTTAGAGGGCACCAAAAACAGGACTTTAGATCTTTTGTCTTTTGCAATTATATCGTTTCACTCACTCACTCACTGTTGCATGTACAAGTGTGTGTTGTGCTTCTGATGATGCCGAGTTGAAAATCAGTGAAATATATGTTTATAAAACATCTCTTTGATAAAATTGTGTGGCGTTGTTAATACCATAAAAAATAAGTCATGGATTCAGATAATATATTTTCAATAGTAAATTGTAAATACTACACACAAGAGGTACTTTCTTCTCACCCAGGGACATTAATAATAGTGGATGGGTAGACAGAAAGCTGACACTGGATATGAACACCTGAGGATTACAGTTTTAAAGAAAGACAAAAAAACAGGGATGCAGTTCCAAAAGAATGCAGTAGAGAAAATGAATAAATTATGAAGAAGAAGAAGCAGTTTTCGTTCTGTAGGTCTGAGTTTGAAAGGAATGAGAAAGTTTAATAGCCACTCCATGTGATTTTGAGACGAGTGCAATAGTGCAAGTGTGATTTGACCAGTGCTTTATACAGTGGCACAACTACCACCTCATCCCTACATATTAGAGTAGTTCTCATCATAGCGGCACTACAATGTGCAGTCTTTGCAACACGCCCTCTAAACTTTGGTCTACTGTCAACTCCCAAATCTTGAATCTCTTCCACTTCCTGCAGCACAGAACCATCAATATAGTACAACCTTATATTTCTGCACTCTAAAATGACACATATTAATACTAAAACACCTTACACATACTAATATTAAAACTACAACCACACTCTGTCAAAGTCAAAAGTCTATTTACATCTTTCTGAAGGTAATTCACATGATATATCATTTACAAACAAGTTAAACAGCAGGGGCAGGCACTTCTATTTTTGAGAAACTCATCCATCATGCACAACTTGCTGATATCGTTCAGAGAGCCAATCTCTGATCCATCTAACCAACATACTATCTATTTCCATAAGTTGGTGTACAAGCTTGTACATCAACTTATTATGTAGTAATCGATCCAACACTTTTGCAAAGTTCAAGAATATTGCTGTATACAATTCTCCCTTATCTAAAATGTGTTACCTTATAAAATGCAAGTAAAACTAAAACAAGACTTACCCTTTGTTAATCCATGCTGAACCATCATAGTGCTATGTCCATGAACCCAATCCTGTATTCTATTCCTTACCGATCTCTCTCTCCAACACCTTGACTACAACTGCAGCTATACAGACTGGTCTATAACTGGAAACTTCTGTCCTAGAACAATGCTTGTGGAGTGCTACTCCTTTGCCTTCTTTTCACTCTTAAGAACTTAGCCACTGAAAGACTTTCATTGAATAACCAGGTAAAGGGCATAGCTAACTGTTGCACAAATTCCTTAAGAATACATGATTCATTCCCACAGCCTTATTAACACCTAACCCAATCAACATCTGATACATCTCCGATTCTTTCACTTCCAATTCTTCTAATAACTGCCACCCTTTTGTATATTGCACAGATTCATTTACACTAGTATGATATATGTTGCTAAAGTGCTCATTCAATAATTTCCACTCTGCTGCCACAACTACCCAGTGTTAACCTGCGATAATTATTCGTTTTGTTGCTTGCTATATAGCGGAAAAATTTTCCTTGAATTAACCTTGGCTTGACCAGCTAATCTCCTCTCATACTGCATCTTTTCTTTCTATACCATGCTCATCACCTTCCTAGCCTGCACTTTATACCCTTCATGGATCTGATCACCACCACTACTGTCTTGAAACCTCCTCCATAGCCCTTTCTTTTCCAACACAGCTTGCTTGATTTCACTTTCATCCATTTCACTCCTACCCTATTTACTTGCTTAACCTTTTGTATGCAATATATGGCTTTGCTTGTGTCATATACTGCCTTATGAATTTCCAAGCAGTGTCAACATTTTTGCTGCAAAGCTCATCTAGCTAACACATAGTGATGCTAGTTGACTACGGAGCTTCCCATAATCGCCCACATTATACTTCCAGATATATCCATTTTTAGCAGTAATCTTTTCTTGTTTCACCACTTCCCAAACGAGTACCTCATGATCACTCTCACCAACTGTTGGCAGTTCCAATACCATATTAATAACATCTTGTGAAGTTATCACCAAATCCAAAACACTACAGCCTCTAGTTGCTTCAGTCACATGCTGCTTAAGATATTAACCCCTCAGAAATTCAACAAACTCACTCTCCTTGTTCCCATACACTATCTCCTCTTTCCATTCTATATTCCTGTAATTAAAGTCTTCTTCAGGATCACCTTTTTACATAAATATGACTTTTAGTCATTAAGCAATCAGTTGTGAAATGTGAGAGTAGATGGGCTAGGGTTGTATTAATTATTAGTACTAACCTGGTTGGTTAAGTGAACAGCATATCAGCTCTCCAGCCAATATGTAGATTCAAATTCCATTGTAAGTATCAATGCTTTTGAATGTCTTTAACATCATCCTGCTTATTTAAGCCTAAATGGCTTGGAAAAAGTTCCATGTTTATTCTTTGGAGAAGGGTTTCCAGATTAGCTCTCTTATGTGCCATATATTTAAAACTTTTCATATGAAGAATTTACATAAAAAACAACCTAACCTGATCCTTAATGCCAGTCAAAAAGCTAAAGAACAAAGTACATGCAAAAATATGTGGCCTTTATTCACTATTCTGCAACAATCTGGTGGCTGAGTGAATGGTATGTCTACTCTTTAAGAGTAGACATACCATTCACTAGACTAGGTCCAACTGACATAGATGTTTAGATGAAGTCTGTAGGTGAAAGATGAATTTCATGTCCAGTGAAACAACCACCTTGCTTACTGGAGGGCTGAAGTATGAAAAACAGTACTAGGTGTTAGCCTCGAGAGCAGGGTTCCTCAATTCCGTTAACCCAGCCACAATACAAAATGGATGATAGGTTTACATTCTTTCATGGATGGGGCAAACATAAAAGCAATGAAGAATACAAATACTATATTTCATTACAAGAAAAAAAGTGCTATACTAACTGATCCAAATACTGACACAACTGAAAAAACTAACACCAGTTCAGAAGCATGGAAAGGTGAAAATACAGACAACCGGAAACTTTCCAACAGTCAACAACACTAAGTTACTGGGAGGCTAGTGTTTACAAGCTATAGAATAGCTGAATTTTTTTTCTTTTTATTCTCTTTGATGATCAGACTGCAGGGTGAAGGCTTCTCCCACTGTGGGAGAATTGAGTCTACTTTTCCCATGGTGACCCAGTCCATCTCGGGAGAGTGTATATATATACTTGTATGAATATATGAGTATGAAGGTGAAAGAAAATCACAAACAACCATGCTCTAGGCAGTAACCATAATCTTGTGAATACAGGATGAGCTTTTCATGCTATTTGCACTTATCTTAAACACCATCAAAATTTCTTTTGTAAATACTAATCTCCTAAATATTAAAAGTCATGCAAATATTAAAATCTTCTATTTCATATTATAATGTTTAGCACCCAATGCAATATTTGTCATATTCATGATATAGCCAATCAAACATTGCCATTGTACACACTTTAAGTAACTAATTGATGTAGACCATTATCTGAAACTTCAGATAATGTTAGATGCGTAAGGCAGCAAAGCTTGCCAAAAAAGGTTAAAGTATGACATGCAATACACATATATTCCAATACTGGTGAATATATTCTTACTCATCTGCAAAAAAGGTTTTAGTTACTAAAACCAAAACTAGTTTTAGTAACTAAAGCATACAACTACTTTTAGTAACTAAAATTAGTTTCAGTTACAATACTAGTTCCATATTCTCATGCCAGTTCTGATATAATTTATATTATCCAGTCTCAAATTATTGCAAAACAACATTGCTGATGAAATTGTAAAGTAATTCATTGAATAAGCACTTGTCAAATGCCTACCATAAAAGAACTAAAGCGAAAAAAAAACATTTTGTCATGATGATGAACCTCTAGCAGAAGTCATAAGATTAATGAATACTATATCTTCAAAATAATAACATTCTTGGCCTAATATGACAATATATTAAACTTCAATTACTTTCCATGATAATTCAGACAACTTACCTTAGTTCTTTCACTTAAATCGTTCTGTCCCAAAAGACCGTTGTTTTTCATTTTATTGCACATACCAATAATACTATCCAATGTCTGAATTAAAAAGCCAATGTTCTGACATTTTGGTTCTTTACCGTCAACCCACATTGTGTGGTCTCCCCTGATTGCTTGTGATGATCCCCTATCACTGACTAGTTTACCTTCTCTGAACCTTCCTTCCCTGTAGAGAGAATCGACTTCACTGAGAATTGCTTCACCACACTGCTGTCCAAGGAAGTTGTCAACAACACATATTCCATATGTATTCATATCTTGAATCACATGAGAACAGACTGTTTGCAGCCACTGTTGTGTTGGCTGATGTGATCGTCCTTCCATTGCTACTCTGTCAGATTCTATTTGTCCATTGTTTTGCTTATTAACAACTGATAAAACCATTTTATGAAGAAATGGATTATTTTCTAGAGGACTTACACCGCTCACGATACTATTGAAATCTTCCTGAACAGTCTGTGGAATCACGTCAAATGGAGTTTCAATTCTATTAGCATCTGGTATATTTACTCCACATGCGCCTCCGAAACTATACGGATCTAATATATTATTTGTATAACTATTATTACCACTAACATTTGAAGACACAAGTCTAATATCTGGAAGAGTTCCAACGCTTCCCAGTGAACTTGTGACTCGCATTTCACTTAAGCCGTTTCTAATTTGAAGCACTGGACTTTGTTCACCTTGTAAATGGTTCTGACGCCCTTGGGTAGTGCAAATGGAGTCAAAAGAGCTATCACACCACGATGACGAGAGAGATGGCAGTCCATGACTTACGGGAATACATGTTGTACTTGCCTGTGGAAATGATGACTGCTGACCAATAATAGAAGTAATAGGACTAGTGTTTTGTGGGGAATTTTCGGTTATTACACACCTGGATGGCAATACTTGCGTTTCACTTTGCATATCTACACCTTTCCTACACGTCTTTTTATGAATTTTCCAATGATGAATTTGATGCTCTTTACAACAGTAATATACACTATGACATTGACCACATCGCCTTAAATTCTCAACTGCGCCACACCACTGACACCAGTAAGAAACGCTGGATGGGTCACGTCCGCCCTGAGACATGATATAATCACTACAGTAGGTAGGTACAAGAGTACGCACTAAACGTCCTTTCGTATATCTCTAGCACGTACGACGAAATCTGATTATCACAAAACTGCGCCCTCTATTATTAGAATAAACAGTTTTTACTAATTAAAACAATGCGATTAAGAGTAACTTTATCATTATTATCATTACTAGTAGTAAAGTAACTTAAACCTTCTTAAACGCCTTTTATTAGGCAAAATAGAGCAGGGAATAGGCGAGGGCGTTTTATCCTTAAATAACTTTTTTTTCTTTTTCCTTTGGAGAAAGATTAGATATGCAAACAAAGTATTCTGGCAGACCATCCACCGCCTTCGAGGGAGGAAATCGTGCACAGCAAGGGCGATTAAGGCCTCTGATGGTGCACTTTTAACAACCGAGAAGGATATCCTCCACAGATGGAAGGAATACCTTGAGAGTTCTTAACCCGGGTGGCCCAGCAGTTGTGGACATCTAAGAGGTGCAGATCGGGGCAATGACTAGTCGCACAGCAGAAGAGGTCCATTTAGCAATACAATCGATGAAATCGGGCAAGGTTGCTGGCGATGATGAAATTCGGCCCGAAATGCTAAAAGCCTTAAATCGAGACGGTGTTCTCTGGCTGACTCAAGTGTGTCAGGCTGCTTGGATATCTGGGCGAGCACCAAAGCAATGGCAGACAGGCATAATAATACCAGTCTTCAAGAAGGGAGACCAGAAGGATTGCAGTAACTATCGTGGAATCTCTCTGCTCAGCCTGCCTGGGAAAGTGTATTCTAGGTGCTTGGAAAGACGGTGCAGGAGCATAGTTGAGGAAGAACATAGTTGAGTTCCAGGAAGAACAATGTGGCTTTCGTCCTGGTGGAAGCACAACTGACCAAATCTTCACTCTAAGGCAAGTCTTTGAGAAATCTTGGGAATATGCCAAGAATGACTACACATGTTTTGTGGACTTGGAGAATGCATATGACCGGGTTCCTCGGGATAAGCTTTGGCAGGTAGTACAGGAGTATGGAGTGGATGGCCAACTATTAGCTGCCATGAAGTCCCTGTACGAATGCCCAGAGTTTTGGTCAGGGTAAACAGCACAAAGTCTGAACCTTTCACAGTCTCTGTTGGCCTCCACCAAGGGTGTGTTCTGTCACCCTCCTTTTCATAATATTTATGAACTGGATTTATAGGCACAGCCGAGGCAGTGAGTGTGTCAGAAATGGAAGATGCAGCATTGGACGTCTGCTTTTTGCAGATGACCTAGTTCTGCTTAGCTTTTCCACAGATGACCTCTAGCGGACCCTGGATAGGTTTGTAGCTGTTTGTGCAGACACTAGAATGAAGATCAGTGTGGCCAAAACTGAAACATTTGTGGTCTCAAGATAACCATCCAAGTGCACTCTACATGTAAGTGGAGTCCCAATGAGGCAGGTGGAGAAGTTTAAATACCTTGGGTCCATATTCACGAATGATGGAAAATAGGACATAGAGTTAGATACTCGAATTGGCTTAGCAAGCTCAATATTGTGAGAGCTTGGCCGTTCGGTAGTATTGAAGTGGGAGTTAAGCCAGAAGGCAAAGCTGGCTGTCTTCAATACAGTCTATGTCACCATCCTCACCTATGGTCATGAGAGTTGGGTAATGACCGAAAGAATGCGGACACGAATCCAAACGGCTGAAATGCGGTTCCTTCGAGGGGTTGCGGGGCTGACAAGACTCCACAGAGTCAGAAGCACTGCAATTTGGGAAACTCTCAATACTCAACCGCTGCTTCTCCGTGTTGAGAGATCACAGTTATGTTGGTATGAGCACCTGGTCAGAATGCCACAAGAGAGGCTCCCTCAGCAGGCCCTCTTTTCCAAGCCAGAGGGTGGGAGGCCACGTGGACGGCCAAGGACCCGCTGGATAGATTATATCCAAAACCTTGAGTGGACACGTTTGGGAATCTCATTAGAACACCTGAGCTTCGTGGCAGAGGATCGTGACCATTGGAAGTTCCTCTTGCAGCTGTTGCCCCCACAACCCAATTAGGAAAGGTGTGTCTTGAAGATGTATATATATATGTATAACTTTTTTTAAAAATATAGATGACTAGTCAACCGGACCTTACACAGTGCTGATAGCTGGCCAAGACTTTAAGTGATCGAATGACATTACAGTATATAACTTGAAAGAATGCGTTCTGCGGTAGATTTCTTTTTTTTTTAATCTTACAGGGTAAGAGACCAACTTTTTCGGGGAAAAATATCGACTAACTCGAGAACCAGCTTAAAATTTTTTTTAAAATCTTCTTCTTTGGAATTATAACAGAGACACATCTGTTATCATCGGTTTAATTATTAAACGAGCTTATGTAGCTCACCGAAGTTAGATTTTTTCACCGCGGTAGATTTTTTTTTTGTCTTACAGGGTAAGAGACCAACTTTTCGGGGGAAAATATCGACTAACTCGAGAACCGGCTTAAAAATATTTTTAAAATCTTCCTCTTTGGAATTATAACAGAGACACATCTGTTATCATCGGTTTAATTATTAAACGAGCTTATGTAGCTCACCGAAGTTAGGTTTGCATCCAAAGTGCTAGGCCGCACGAAATAAGAGCGTTCTAAGCCCGATTCTAGTAGCCGGCTAGAAGAACGTTTTCTAAGACTTTCTTTATTATTATTATTATTTATATTGTCACTTTATCTACCTATCTATATGTTCACTGGACATCCACAAATGTGGTATGGTCACTCCGATGCTCAGTGATGTGCCACACCAGGCCTCGCAATATAGTCCTGTTGTTTGCTTTTCTGGAGACTTCAATTCTCTGAAGATTAGTTGCTTCACACACACACCATCCACCATCCATCCATCTCGTTGATGGTCTACCCCTTCCTCTTTTTCTATTACTGTTCTGAGAAGTCCTATTTCCAATCTGTCCAAAATATTTTAACTTTCTTTTGTCAGTATCCTTAAGGCACCTATTGGCATTCCATGGAGTCAAACGATTCGTAGCAGGAGACCCACTCTGTCCATTACGACAATACCTAATCATACATCTCCTTAAACCTATTCACTGTTAGAGCGCTCACAACTACTTCTGACAATCGATTCCGCTCATTCACCACTCTCAAAGAAAAAATTTAGTCCATACACCCTTACTAATCACACTCTTAAACTTCTGTGTCAATCTTATAGTATCCCTTTAGTAACTTATATGTTTGTATCATATCCCTCTCTACTGCGCCAGTTAGCTAAACTCTGCAACCTAAACACACTCAATCTATCCTCACAGGGAACATTCCACAGACCTGTTACCAGCTTGGTCACTCTTCTCTGAATCCTCTCCACCACCTAACGTTCCCCAAGAAACGCAGGTCCAAATCTGTATCCAGTAGTCAACATATGCCGAATCATAGCCTTATAAGTAATAATAACCTGTCTATCATTACTTGTCAATATGTTCTTCAGCATCCAAGTAATACTCTGAGCAATTTTGCTAACTCTTCCAATATGTCCTCTGAATTTCAAATCACTATCCATCATCACCTCCAGATCCCTATCCTCATCAATTTAATGTACAATAATACCATTAATATGATTACCGGAGAAGGACCTACCTTTTACAAAGCCATACTACCCCTATAAAGTATCATATTCCTATTCGCTCATTCCTGAATTCTATTTTGAACCAACGTTTTCAATACTTGAATCATCACTCTGAGATGCTAATTAGTCTGTAATTTGTTACTTCTGTCTTGGAGCCACCTTTATGTAATGGACCTATCTACCCTCCTTCCACTCCCTTCGAACGTTGCCAGAGCAGAGCTATTAAAATAAGCAACTTTGTCATAGGTACTACCAGTTCAGTTGAACATTCTCATAGCACACAAGCAGACGTACCGTCTAAGTCCACTTCTGCAACGTGATCACTAAGTTACTGAACTATTTTTTCTGCTTCTGTCCCTGTCCTACCATCAGAGAAAAGTTGTGTTTCCATAATCATTCTTTCTCTTACTTGTTACGTGGCGAAAAAATTCTTTCGGGGATACTTTGGCTTAATTAGCTCATTTTTTTTCAAAAATCTGATTTAGCCTTCCTTACCATACTACTTATCCTTCTTGCTTGGGTTTTATTTTGCTCATGAGCATGCTGATCAAGTTTTTGTTTATATTCCTTCCACAGTGCTTTCTCTTTTTGCAGGTCCTACTGCTTTATGTTAGTAGTCATCCACATAACCCTTACTCGGTTTATTCCCTGACCCTGGGTATGCAGTGTGATACTGCCTCGCTCAAACAATCCTTGATCTCTTCACATGCACTAATGACATTCATTCCATGTAGTTTCTTGTGCCATGCACTGCTTTAAGTTGCCTCCTAAGATGATCATAATCGCCAACTTTGTAGTTTTGTATAAACCCTTTCTTCACTGAAACTTCACTTCACTAGACTATCTAAACTGCAGTAGCAAGAGTTGCTACTGCAGTATTATTATTATTATTTGACACCTCCAGGGAGTCCAAAGACTCATCGAGGGGAGAGTGTGCCAACAGCATCGAACGATTGATCCCTTCCAACTACTAATCGCGCTCAAACTTGTTTAACTTTTCTGAGCCATTAGTAGCAGAAGCTCTACCAATCGATCAACCTTTGCTGGTATATATATATATAGATAGATCTTCTGATGCTATTACCAGGTCCAACACTATCAAACCCCATGATCCCTTCCATCATATGGTGTTTTAGGTAATTATCACTTAGTAATTGTATAAATTTAATTTCCATGTGCCCTTTTTTCCTTCCAATCTATTTCACCATAGTTGAAGTCTCCCATGATAATTGTTCGGCCTGACAATAACCATCAGCAGATTAGTACGATGTCTGTATTTTCGTCTGTACCCCAGGTCTATAGCAGCAACCAACAAACCATTTCCCTGACATCTACAATATTCTTTGAGTTTTCGTTTCTTGAAGTTCTTCATCTATCATTAATAATACACTTCCTATTGCCCTATTTCTTCTATCTTTTCTGAAAATACAACATCCATTACAACCAGTTTTTGCTGATGCCAATAATTTTTTGTCCAAGATGAGGTGACCAATGCTAAAATCTCCTTTCCTTTATTTCTGATATCTCGGGTATTCTTGTACATGTATTTCATATCCCTACACTTTGCCCTATAGTTAGCCTTACATGATGTCATTATCTGTCCATTTGGATTCGAAAGCTGGGAAACTGCATCCAGCTCTTGATAATCATTGCAACAGTCCTACTTATCTATTCCAGGAGTAGCTGGACATATGCTTTATTGCTTTCTCCCTAAAATCTCTAGTTACTCTGGTTGGCACTTTCAAGCTCTCATTGAACAACACTTCCCGCAAGCATCTAATTCCAAAACACTTTAAGTGCAGTAAATTAAACATATACAGGTCCTTAGGTCCGTCAAATTCACTCCAGATATCTGTGAGCTACACACCATTCCCCCTGCACAATCTTTTCATTGACTCATTCGCAATGATGGCCCGTCTCAATTCTCTAACTGGACATTTTTCACCTTTCAAGTCATTTGTACCTGCCAAAACAATTAATTCCTTTGCTTCTTTCTTCTGGAAATTTAAAACTTCCCTAACGTCCTTTATCTTCACACTTGGAAAACATGCTTTCATCACTTTCTCATTATAATTCTAGCCATCGAATTCCCATACAATACAATCTCTTTTCTCCCAGTTTATCTCACGTTTATGCTTCTCCATTCACTTCTTCCACCCAATGAATATATTGTTGGGATTAGGGAGCACGAGAAGGCGGCACTTGTCAGCCGTCCTCTGTTCATTGGATGCCGTGTATAATGAATGATATTCTTTGGCTAGTGTCTCTGATTGGCTACCGGTGGAGATTGAACTTACCTTTAGTCTTTAAAAGACACGCAGGTCTGAAACGGCCCTACAGAGGAATAAAATGCATTAGAAGATTTTTTATTATTAAATAAAATAAATCAGCTAAGAAGACTAACCAGCCATTTTCATTTGTGAAGGAAGACAGTCAGTTTATTTTGCATATCTATCTGTTTGAGAACTGGGCTGGGGGAACTAACATAGATTAGCAGTTACAGATTTGGCCACTGCCAATCACTGATTTATAGATTTTCAATGCCATATAGGAAGTTCCTCTAAATCAAGGTGAAGAACTGATGACTGTCTTTATCTTTAAATGAAGATTTATTGATTCATCTTGTCCATCCGTTTAGGACGGGTAGAGTCCCCGTAATGAGGGATTCAGGACGAAATTAAAGCGGCCGGTTCTTCACTACTGCATCCCCCTAAGGGCTGTATTTATGACTGTAATCCGTATGTGTTCAGGCCTATTTGCCTGTGCTGCGGCACGAAAAACCCGAGTTTGCGGGTGGAAAAAACCTCTACTACCGTATGAGACCGATTCGAAAGAGACCAGATAAAATTTCCTCACGTCATGGAAAAGAACCCAGAGGCACTTTAATGAATTGCTGTCCATTATATATTAGTAAGCAATAATAATTGGAAGCAGTGCCTTGTAGTGATAATATAATCAGCTATATTCTTGAGGTTTTATTATGATCTGCGTTCTTTTGTTAGATTAAATGCTGTACTACTTAATAAAGATACTGCATGAAGACTTCTGCAATATTAAGACTAATGAGCACATATAAATTGTTATCATGTTGTAGATGCTTTAATTTCAGAAAACAAGAAAACTGTAGAGATGGTGCAAAGACACCAAATAATTGAATGATAGAGTATTTCTGGATTAATTATGATGATAGGCTGATGGAATTTGAGATCGTTTCTAAACACTACACGGAATAAGGAGGGTAGGAATATGGACAATGGAATGTTATAAAAACGGATAACTTTTATTGCATGGGTAGGCGTAGGTACCATTGGGACATGAGAAAAGAGGATTAATTTTTTTCCTCGAGCTATCACTAGACACAGAACCAATATATTTCTCCAGTAATTGACACTTATCTGCAATATGCATTTGCATCTCACTAACTATGTGATATTAAATTAAAATGAAGATTATTTAATCTTCGCGTTTCAAGCAATGATTGTAGGAGCCTCTGTAGGGCAGGAGTATTGAAAATGCGTTTTAGTTGCAAAGACAAAGTTCGAATTCCATTTAGGATGTGAAAAATCTTTATAACGACTTAGTCGAGGTTGAATTAATCAATCATATACGCAGACGATAGGATTTATGCTGGTGCTGGAAACTTAGCGCTCTCAGTTGCTTCAGCCATACTTCCAAACATCTTGAAGTTAACACTTGAAGTGCAGGTGAATTCTGTTGTTATGCTTCGCATACCTCATATATTGATTTAATTTCCGTGAATTTTATTATGCTTACTCTCATCGCTTCAGCATTCCATTCCATCGCCTAATGTCTTCCAAGCAAAACAAAGTCTTGGTTTTCCCTGTATCCTTATACAACTTTCTAATTCTAGTCTCTACCACCTGTCTACTGTAAAATCTATATAACTCTGGTAAGTAATATTAATGATTTTCTTCCTGTTTGTTGTGTTCTGCTATTCAAATCATACATTATCACTGGTGATCTATAATTCTGCTGTTACTTTACATACTTAATTCTGAACAAGAATTTACAAAAAAAAAAAAAAATCTGAGCAAAATCCACGTGATGAAATCATACATGCAATTGAAATGTGCTCTAATTTACCCTTCATACAGGGACACGAACTTATTTGACTTGTAGACATCAATTTGTGTGTTAGTTGATTTGATTGGCGAGTTAATATCTTCCCGGATCAACTCAGTTCAATATTTTATTACTAATTTCTCAAAAATCACACATACTTCAGTCATAGAATATCTATCATTTGATCTATTAACGGTTTTTTTGCACTACTTTTCATTCGTCTGGAACTTTCCCTTTCACACGATTCACAAATATCGAATTCAAAGTTCGGAAACACCTCAAACTTTATCAAACACTAAAGAGTTCACCCATAAATACCAAAATGGGAAGGTAAAAATTTTTCATCCCTATTCTCCAGCTTTCGTATTTGGAATGACTATCCCTTTTAAACCAAATATAGTATGCTCACAAAATGAATAATATAATTCCATTATTTTGGCTGTTATTTGCTTCGAACCAAGTTTCTTCCCCATCTCCAGCAATGGAATTGAAGGCTTTTCCGTAATGTACGAACAACAAAGGGAAAGGAGAATTAAATTCACCCAAATTTTCAATTAACACCAGATTAATACCTTATTCTTAAGGTGTTAATCTGGTCTATTCATGATTACATGATTAATTTGGCCCAAAACCAGAACTACTTTGTGCTCAGCAAAAATTTCGCAAATATCACAGCAGCTTTATAGTCCTCCAGCTATTGCAATTTCCTGAATATCCTTTCTTTGATAATTTACTTGTATTACAATCCCTAAGGAATCTCTCTTTTTTCCCCAAATATCAAGGAACAGCAGGTTCAACATGTATGATAGTTGTAATATCAATTTATGAAATCTCCGAAGTAATACCATAATATCCTTCAATAATATCTCTTTTTTTTATATCTCCTACTTAGATGGGGGTGCTAGTATCAATTTTTAATCCACATAATCTTTTTGGTTTCTGTTTATATTCTATCAATGCTATTATTTAGATTTGGTTGAAGTGGCGTCTTCTCCTTTCTGGTTGTTCTTTTGACACTAAAATTTATCCCCTTAGAGTCCCACTGGGAGATTCCTTTTGCACAGCATCTCTAGAGAGTTATCTAGAGATGCTGTGCAAAATATTACATATTCTCTATCACACTTATCTGCAACTTGTTGTAACCTCGATACCAATTCTTTGAACCATTTCGGCACTGCTCTTAACTTTTTTAAATAATAAAAAATAATAAATCCTCTAACGCCTTTTATTCTCTGTGAGGAGTAAACTGGGAATGGGGAGTTCAATTTCCAACTCCAGCCAATTAGAAATCAAGAATATTACAAAAAAGTAGCTACTGCCTTTTTATTTCCGCATAGGAAGTAGGCGAGGTTGTTTTAGCCCTATCTAACTTTTGGAGACAAAGTAGGGGAGATTTAATCTACACCAAGAACTTCAATCAAAAATATTACTAATATAAATGGAATCCGATGAAGAGAAGCAAACAAATGCCACCATCTCATGCTCCTTAGCACAGTATATTATTTGTCTAAAACGGAGTTGGTTTTCAGGTCCATTATCTTGAGTTAACTAAGCAAAAAAGTCCGTTTGCCCCTATTTGAGATCGACTTAATCATACGGATCGAAGAATGAGCCAGAAAAGAGTTCTTCGTGTCGTTGGCTTCGAACTGAGAACGGCTTTCTTTGACCTAGCCTTATGGATACCTAAGCTACCTACTTCTATAAAGCTGGATATCTTAATGTTCATTTTCTTTTTGGAGATTATTTCTTGCACATAATTTCAGGTTTACTTTTGTTCTTTCATCCACTAGTCTCCATTGATTAACATTCTAGTCTCGGTTATAGTCAGTATATATAAATATGAACATATCCCAATACCGAGTATTGGGATATGTTCATATTATTTGCATTATGCTGTTTTCGCCTGGTTATTTTTCTAATATATAACTGCATAAATCTAATTATCAGTGATGAAAGAGGCCAATATGAGCACTGTTTATTTTATAAAACTAACAATGCACTTTTAAATGATAATAATATGATATATATGATTCCATGTTTTGGCAAGTGCTGGCACCCCGATTACTTTATTTGTTTCTTATGCTGAAAGATTGTGCTACCTATTATTAAATAATATTTGTCACACAGTTCCAAGAAATATTAATTTATATTTATCTCTGTTAAGCTACTTAGCCATTATGTTTTCCAGCCACTCATTATTTGTATCAACTTTAGCATTGAAGTAACGGATGAGAAGTATGCACTCTTTACCATGCGTAATCATCAAGGTCTCCACAAGTAGACTCTAAAACTTTTATTTATCACGATTCTATATTATTTTCGGCCATCTAATGAATGCAAGAATTAACATAAACTGGGTTGTATTGGCTAAAGGATTTTGATAATTGATATAAAGTAAAAAACACCAACACGTTTCGCCAAGTTAGCTGTCTGGCTTCGTCAGGGTGTACAAAACTGAGACAAAACAGCCTAAACTGTTCGTAAAGGAACGAACCGAATACAATTGTATTTTTTACAAATACAGAAGAACGTGTACATCGAACGCGTGGAGCGTGTATGATATCAACTGTTGTTATGCAGGAACGTTCTGTAATTAGCAGGGAAATTTAACTCTGGCATGCTTAGTGATCTTCTGAGGGGCTTCCAAAAATCAGCTAGAATTAATCCTTGATTTCTATTGAGGTAGAAATCTTCATCTAAATAGGGCATGGAGCTTTTGTACCATTCGATGGTATGGTTTATCCTCGAGAAATGAAGGGCTAACCCACATTTCATTTCTCTGTTGTTGTTTACATCTCCGAAGTGTTCTCTTTTCCTTATTTTCAACTTCTTGAGGTCTGACCCATGTAATTTAATCAACGTGAACAGGGGATGTTATAGACACCAGCATATTTGAAGAAGGCATTACTATCTTTCGGAGATCTTAAAAAGTGGCGGATAGTCTTTAAAGGTTTAAAAGTCACTGATATTTCATGTGGCTTGAGGAGCATAACAATCTTTTTAAAAACTGTCCCAGCATAATGAATAGTGGATTTGTAACGTGTTTCCTCAGATTGTTTTTGTGGGGAATCGCAGAAAAGTATCTTATGGATCAGATTTTTGGATAATTATTGTCTATCAGGGTTTTTGATATATGGTATAATTCTTCTTTGAGATCTTTTTCTTCTGTTGTGATGCGAGTGACCCTATTTTTGAGCATGTGTACGATGCTCAGATTTTGAGAAATATGATGCGAAGATGTGAAGTGCAAATATCGACCTGTGTTGGTTGGTTTGCGATAGACTGCAAGGCTGATATGTTTATCCATTTGTTTTTTAAATAAGGTATCTAGGAATGATAATTGTTGTCCTACTGAAGTTCCAAGGTGAACTTTATTTTGTAATAGAAGGAGTTAATCTTGGATAGAAAATCAAAAAGATATTTTTCTGTTTTTCCATAGGATAAAGATGTCATCCATGTACCTTCACCAGACTGTGGATTTAGGGTCTAATTGAGACAGAATGTCATTTTACAGTTTCTCCATAAAGAGATCCACATAAGGGGGGAAAGAAAGAGGGTTGTCCATTGTGAGGGCTGTTAATTGTTCGTAAATCGTTCCATTCCATAAGAAAAAAAATTAGATTTTAGGCAATGATTGAAAAGAGAAGTAATATCTTGAGGGAAAAGGTTGCTCAAAATTCTGATCACTTCTTCTACAGGAACATTAGTAAATAAGGATATTATATCCAGGCTTGCAAGAATGTCTGTTTCCGAGATCGAGATGTTCTTCAATTTATCAAAGAAATGTTGCGAATTTTTATATAGGTATCTGAATTATATATGTGTGCCTTTAGGAGACTGGCGAGGTGTTTCGATGATAAGTATGTGGGAGAATTAATTCCGTCCACTATAGGGCATAGAAGTATTCCATTTTTGTGCACTTTGGGAGCCATATAGTTGCGGAGTTAGTGGATGTGACGACTTTAATCTTCGTTTTAGGCCTGTTGGTCAGCTCTCCATATCATGTAACAAGTTGTTTGTTTCATTTTAATATTTTCCTGTGGGGTCTGAATCTAATCAGAGAGTAAGTGCGTGATAAAAGTTAACTGTAGAGTTACCTTTATCTGCTTTTAAGATGCTAATTTCTCTATTTTTCTTCAAACTAAACATAGCTCTTTTTCTAAAGGTGTGATTTTTTGGTTTGGAGTTCTTGAAGATGAGAGAATGATGGCGCTTTTCAGATGAGATCATTTGTTATGGGTTCCGGTAATGACGAAACTGCCTTTTCTATGTTACATATGATGTTCACTTTAGGAATGTGGTCTGGAGCAATAGCAAAATTGAACCCTTTCTTTAGTATGCTAACTACCGGTTTAGATAAAACGTAATCAGAGAAGTTAAAGATTACTTTGTTACCTGGTAGATTACGTCTTGACTTATAACTATTTTCATAAAAAGCATTGCATTTTTCAATTTGACTTTTTTTACTGATTGAAAAGGCTTTGTTAAAACTATTATTTATCATTTTGCCTAAAAGTGAACATAGGTTTTGGCCTATATTGTTGGAGTTGTCTTCGCATATTTCATAGCATGTCATATCTACCTTGCTTAATTCAAATCTAAAATGTTGTATTCTCTCAAGTACTTTTAATTATCGTCAAATGATGTATTCTCAGTTGAATTTAACAACGCTAAGCCTTCCAAATTTACGTTTAAGATTTACCATTATTATTATTTGTTCTGAAATGTTCTCACTATCAGCACCCATGAAGGTTAATCTACCATAGTCATTCTTCCTCTTACTTGCGACGTAATGAAAGAACTCTTGGATTTCCTTTGGCCTGCTCGGCTAGATTCTGCTCGTATTCTGATTTTGCCTTCCTTAGCATGCTGGCCAACTTTCTTGCTTGAGCCTTGTACTGATCATGAGTTTTCTGGTCACCTTTCTCCTTATATACCCTCCACAGCATTTTCTTCTTATGTAACTTATGCTTAATGATATTACTGATCTGTCTAACTTCCCTAATTAACCCTCCTTACCTTAGGTATACAATTTAATACCATTCTTCTAGACGGCACTTAATTATACCACATGCACTCAGTACCGTCGACAGGGTGTAGCATAGAGGCAGCCTGCCTCAAGGGTGCGGTTTAATAAGGTACTCATTCAGCCATATTGCGGTAGGCGCCATCGCTACGCTAACAATTCCTGTTAGCAAGCAACTGTCTAAATGAAGAAAGAAGTTTTTCCAAGCTTAAACTGATTAAAACTTATAGCAATGGTGACCCAAGAAAGATTGGAATATATCGAAAGAACGGACTTAGCTTATAATTTAAATTTAGAAGAGCTTATAAACAGTTTTATTGTGCGATATCCCCGTAGAACAAACATTTAATTAATATTATTATGTAATCGTTTTGCATTGCATTAATGTTTCTCTTGTAATCAAAACAAAATAGCAATTGGAAACGTTCTTATATTTTTGTTTTATTATCCATCAGGGACAATATTTAATTTAATTGTTTGCCTCAGGGTGCTATCTAATCTAGCAACAGCCCTGCATGTAGTACCAACATCCGTACCCTGCAGTGTTTTATGCCATGGTGCACATTTAAGCTTCTTCCTAAGCTTGTCAAAATCACATGCCTTGTAGTTCCAGATCCCCCCTCTCTTGAGAAAATACTCCTCATATTTTACAATAACTAAAGTCAAGACCGCATGGTCACTTTCGCCAATCGAAGGCAATGTGGCCACCTAGTTATGGATAGTTCTGATCCTCTGACCAGGTCCAATACTCTGACACCCGTAGTACCCTCCATTACATGCTGCTTCAAGTAACTATCTCTCAGTAAGTATATAATTTCCATTTCCTTCCTGCCATGTGATCTTTCTTCCTTCCAGTTTTTATTTCCACACTTAAGTCCCTCATAATCATCACTCGACCTGCACTCGTACTAATTTTCTGATGCATGTCTTCCAGATCTTCTGTGGAACTCCCTGGCCTATAGCAACAACCCACTGTATATTTTGTCTTACTGGCCTTGATCTTACACCAGACTGCTTGAAATGAACAGCCTACCTCCCGCCTATCTCCTATTCTTTTTGGCTGCAATTCATCCGCTGTCATCAGCAGTACCCTTCCCGTCATCCTATCTTCCTTTCAAATACTGAATACTTCACTTTCTATCCCTGCAACTAAATCATCTGCTGTTAGTCAAGTTTCACTAATGCCTGTAACGTTTGACGAGGTTGCATGCCAAAAACTTCCCATTCTTGTTCCTTATAATACTTCTGACATTATTACAGAGAAAAGGCTGTAGAAATATGGCTGTCGGTTGTATGATGTACTGGCAACACAAGAAAAGTTTTGAGATTATATCTATTACTACTCTCTTCTCATATCAAATGTACATGTTTCCTGCCACTCAAATGTTTAAAGCAATCGACCTGCACTCATTGTACTAATTTTCTGTACACTGTTTAATCTTTTAGGTCATGCTCTCGAGAACAAATCATCCAGTCAATGGACTATAT
Source organism: Typopeltis vanoorti (assembly GCF_054136105.1). Taxonomy (NCBI): domain Eukaryota; kingdom Metazoa; phylum Arthropoda; class Arachnida; order Uropygi; family Thelyphonidae; genus Typopeltis; species Typopeltis vanoorti. The sequence goes on along the minus strand of NC_143569.1, from coordinate 93,182,247 downwards.
ATTGCAGCTGTGTCGTCAACTAAGATGGTTTTAAGTTAATGCAAATAAATAGCAGGGTATTTTGCACTTGGGTAGAAAGACTATATAGCACAAGGAAAGAAAGCAGTGGGGAAGTGAATATAAGTTTTTGCAAAATATATAAATCCTCTAATGAATTTTTTTTTGTTATTTAAAGGGAGTAGGGAAGCTCTCGGAGCATCCATGCTGATAATTCATCAGTTCCTATTGAAGAATTATTTAATTTGTGCAACAGCTCTAGTACTTCCTCATCCACATGAGCTTCCCCATATGGTGAAGAGATAGCGGTGAGTTCAATGTTGCATAATCCAGGTTGATTGCTCTTAGCACCATGGCTACTCATTAGTTGAACAATCACTTCGCAGCAGTCACCCCATATAGTATCTGCATTAAGTAGAGTTATTTCAAATTCGTTCTTTATTTTACTTGCAGCTAATTGATAGAATGCTTTGTAGTTGCCATTAGTTTCAAGAGCCAGTTTTTTTCCCCATACTTATCGCTTTACGTATAACAGTTGTGAACTCTTCTGGCTTGCTGCTTAGAATATTTATAGCGGACATCGTCTTTATGCACTTCATATTCTTTCCCCATCAGCTTCTTCTTACTCCTACCCTATTTATTCTTCAAACTCTAGGGATACATTCTGAAATCGCATCATTTAAGTATTTTTACACACTTCTCACGCACTGTCGATATCCTTCCATCCAATAATTGATACATGGCTCAGAACCAAGCAACATTTATCAAAAGAACATTGATAAATGTTCCATTCAGAAAAGGTTACATTCTTAGCCACTTCCCAAATGTGTACCTCATGATTACTGTCAATAACCGGAGATAGAATAGCTGTGCATTTAACTGAAATCCTCTCTGACACTATAATCATGCTTAACATTCTTTGACCTCGAGTTCCTTCTGTCATATATAATACTACTTGAGGAAATTGTGTCGCAACAGCTCAATAATTCATTGTAGGCCGTTCATCTTATACAAATCCAATCTTCTTTCAAATTAACCCCACACATCGAAAAATTCGCATCCATTTCTTTTACAGCCTACCATCGATTTATTTGCAATCATAGTCATTTTTAATTCATTTTTATCATATTGAGATAATATACTCAATGTTTTTGCTTTCTCATTCTTCATTCTCGCCTCTTCCAACAACCCTTTTATATCCCCTTTATCATACATTATGAGCTTGAACCCAAAGGATGACATTTACTGAGATCATAAATACAAAACTGAAGAAAATAAAAAGTCAAAAAATTTGGATTTTCTACTGAAGAAAGAATATGGGAAAGGGACAAGAAAGCATTAATTCATTTGAATATGATTAAAGTTTCCTAACTTAGGCCATTTCAAAATTAATTTTAAGTGTGAAGATAGTCTGATTGCAACTCCTATATATTGAGGTTTATTATAAGTAGAGAACAACAACGAATATTTTTACAAAAGCCAACTGAAATATGCTTGAGGCTTTTGTACAGCATTGGCAGATTCAGACCAATGCTTAGAGCAGAATTCTGATCCAAATATTCACACTACTGGAAACATCCAATACATGAAATCATAAAATTCATTACATTTCCATGATGTCAGATACTTTGATGAAAGTGAATGCTACTGTACAGGCTAAGAAATCATCACTTATTCAAAATGCCTATATGACAAAGAACATAAATATAGTCAGCAGGGGTGAATAGTCCAGTGTGCTAGGTGTGAGGTGCTCAACCACGAAATATTAGTATCACACATATTATATTTTTGCATTTATTCTCATTAAAGACTCCCCCAATTGTTTGCGAACTTCGCGATTCCTCAAATTAAACACAATATACCGTACTAATGCTTCACTGTCCTCTTCAGGAGGGTAATAAAGAATTAGTGCTTCATGAAGAAGGCACTTTTCACCGCGTAAACATTGTGGCACATTGTCGTTAATTGCCTGGGTGTGCTTTCGAAATGTATACACTTTTCAGACATTCGAAAGATGTAAAGAGGCACACGGATCAAATTCTTAGCTTTCTAATATTTTTAAACAGCTGAGAAGGTGGGGCGCTAAAATTTGGAGCTCACTCAGTACCTAGCATCTGTGATTGGTTATTGTGTCAACCAATCCAATTGAACGTTGTCACCTGTCATGAGTTGAGTGCTTTTCGTATCCAAGATATATGTATATTAGAAACAGTTGTCACGCATGTTTTCTGGAACTAAAAATTGATGTTAATAGAAAAATGCTAATTGTTTTTTCTTTTGCTTGTGCAGAATAGCATCTGTTAAGGTTGCAAAGTTTTTTAATGGAATATAGAGACATTTTTATTCGTCTTTGGAAACAACAGAATAAAAAATTTCGTATATTATTTCTGGGAAAACTCCCATGTTACTCCTCTTAATAAACTATTATAATTACAGCTATTTTGCCTGCTTCAGTTTAGGAGTGCCCCTGTTTAAATGTCATTGGCTATTTACTCATGGATTCTTAGGGCATTCTAAGTGTAAATGTACCAAAAAGTATATGTAGCATAAGGATTAGCAATTTACACATACCTTTTTCTGGGTGTTGCGGCTTTTCCTCTTTTTGCGATGTCAAAAAACTACTGAGTGAGTGTATGTGGAAGGGTAGGCAATTTGGTAGAATTAAGTTAGAAAAACCCGGGTTTTTTCCGTAATATATATAAACATATATATTATATTATATAGGGTGGGGAAAAGGTGAAAGGGTTGATTTTTAAAATAGGGAGGGGGAAGGGGAAAGGTGGTTGACGGGGTGCAGTCCGTTTCGACTATTCGTGGTCGTCATCTGAACACATTGGGAAAGTGGATGCTATGTCAGGTCGGGTAGGTGCTTCTGAAGTGTTTGTGTTGTTGCCTATTGGTCTAGGTTGTGACCTCAATTTTATGTTGTGAAGCTTCCAAACCTCGGAGATTATGTAGGGCCTGAGTACGTTGATAGAGTTCGCGTCACACTTTATAGCCATTGTTTCCGATATTCTGAGCATTGTTTCATTGTCTTGTCCGTCTACTACGATGGCCTTGTCTATCTGCGGGGTGTGTTTTTGTTCAAGGGCATGAACAGCTATTTCCGTTTTTCCTGTGCTTTGTATTCGATTTTTCTTTTTGATGGTACGTTTTTTAGTGTTTAAATGTTCTGGAATAGGGATGTTACAGTCACGGAAGTGTTCTTGTAGTCTTGCCCATAAAGACCTGATGGTGGAACCTGTGTAGGTGATGCCACAGCCTTTTTGGCAGGGAAATTTATAGACTACATTGTGCTGTTCAAATATTTCTTTCTGTGTGTGAGGTTTGGTGGATTTTAGGAGGTTTGCCAGTTTTTGATTTGTGGTGAATACCAGTTTGTAGTCAGTATGTTTGAAGATGTATTTATAGGCTTTGTATGTGTTTTGGGTGTATGGTAGTTTGATAATTTTTTGTGTAGGGAAGTTCGTTTTGGTACTTGGGTTGTTTTGGCGGTTTTTTGCCGTCTTGTTTGCGTAGTTAATCAGTTGTGTAGGATAGTTGCGATTTAAGAAGATCTGTGTTAGTTTTTTAATTTCTGCGTTTAGACTATTTTGATTGGTTGAAAATTTGTAAGCATTTATGAATTGTGATAAGATGACAGATTTTTTAACAGAATATGGATGGTATGAGTGAAAATGGAGGTAGTTTCCGATGTGTGAGGGTCTGTGGTATATTTTCGTGGCTATTTTGTTGTGTGTTCTGGTTAATGTCAAGTTTAAGAAATTGATGGATTTGTTCTGTTCGGTTTCTGTGGTGAATTTTAATCTGTTGCTGTAACTGTTTAGGGATATTTTATAAGGTGGTGATGTGTGTGGGATTACCAATGCACAGAATATCGTCTACGTATCTGCCATAAAAGGTGATGCCGGGGGGAAGGGAAGGGTGGAGTAGGAGTGATTCTATATGTGCCAGGAATAATTCCGCTAGTTGTCCACTGATGTTTTGGCCCATGGGGAGTCCGATGATTTGTATGTACATGTTGTTGAACTTGAAGAAGTTTGCCGAGATTATTAGTTTTATTAAGTTAATATGTCAATGGGCGTTAGTTTAGTACGAGAGTGTAGGGTGTGGTCTTCTGTGAGTAGTGTGTGTACAATGTCTAAAGTTCTGGGGACGTCCACGTTAGTGTATAAAGAGGCTGCATCCAAAGAAGTGAGGATGTCTTCTTGGGATAGGGTTAGGTTTTTTATTTTTTTATAAAGGTCGTCCGTGTTTTTTATCAGGAAGTTAGACGTTGTAGTTAATGGTTTGAGAAGTTTCGCTACGAATTTTGATAAAGGGGCTGTGGTGGTATTTTTGTAGGAGGCTATTAGTCTCATCGGGTACCCGTCTTTGTGGGTTTTCATTTGTCCGAACATACAAGGGGTGCGGGGGATTGTGTTTTTCAGTGTGGCTTTTTCAATTTTATTTTCATTTTTTAGGATGTGTAGGGTACCGTTGATTTGTTTTATGAGGTCGGGGTGGGGTCAATTTGTATTTTTTGGTAGGTGTGTGGGTCGGTTAAGATGGCTGTTATCTTGTGGTAATCGGTTTGGTTTGTGATGACTACGGTGTCCCCTTTGTCAGCTTTATTGATAATAATGTTCGGATTCTTCTTTAGGGATAAAAGGGCGTTTTGTAAGTTGGGGATGATGTTTGGTTTATTATTTTACTGTTTATGATGTTGTTAATTTTGTGGAATATTGTTTCTTTGTTAGGGTCATATTCTAATTTCGCTTGCATTTCGGTAATGATGTCTCTGTTTTGTATGTATCTTGGGGAAACACCAAAGTTTAATCCTTTGTTCAGGATGGTGATTTCGTCGGGCGTGAGGTTGTGGTGCGATAGATTGATGGTGGAAATATTTTTTGTTGGTTCTAAGGCGGAAATATCCGAAGGGTTGGAAGCAACGCTATTGTTGTATTGGGTGTTTGTTAGTGTGTACCATTTCTTTGCATGTCGATCTTCTAATAATAGCGTGTAGTCGTTGATATGCGATTGGGTATTATCCCAAAAGACTGCACATTCGTTAGTGGTTAGTAGCTTTTTCAATCTGTTTTTTGTTTTGTGAATGTATGAATATGCTTGTTTCTTTTTAAATCTGTTGTTTATGGCTTGTTTCATGAGGGCACGGGATGCTCGGTAGCAGATGTTTTTGTTTCCGTGAATCGTACTGTTGCCGCGTACTGTCGCGAATTTTGGTGTGATGTTGTGATCGAGGCATTTTTTGAGGAAAGTTATGTGTATTTTTTGAGCGGTGTATGTTAGGATGGTTTTTTGGTATGTACTTTTTGTAAAGTTTATGCACTCATTGAACATGCGACCATGACATATGCTTGTGTTGGTATGTGCGTTAGGTGAAGGCTATTTTTAAGGGTGTTTTGTGATCGAGGGGGGGGTTTGTGGGGAAACTTCTGAAACCATTAACTACAACATCTAACTTCATGATAAAAAACACGGACGACCTTTTCAAAAAAATAAAAAACCTAACCCTATCCCAAGAAGACATCCTCACTTCTTTGGATGCAGCCTCTTTATACACTACCGTGGACGTTCCCAGAACTTTAGACATCATACACACTACTCACAGAAGACCACACCCTACACTCTCGTACTAAACTAACGCCCATTGACATATTAACTTAATAAAACTAATAATCTCGGCAAACTTCTTCAAGTTCAACAACATGTACATACAAATCATCGGACTCCCCATGGGCCAAAACATCAGTGGACAACTAGCGGAATTATTCCTGGCACATATAGAATCACTCCTACTCCACCATTCCCCCCCCCCCCCGGCATCACCTTTTATGGCACATACGTAGACGATATTCTGTGCATTGGTAATCCCACACACATCACCACCTTATAAAATATCCCTAAACAGTTACAGCAACAGATTAAAATTCACCACAGAAACCGAACAGAACAAATCCATCAATTTCTTAAACTTGACATTAACCAGAACACACAACAAAATAACCACGAAAATATACCACAGACCCTCACACATCGGAAACTACCTCCATTTTCACTCATACCATCCATATTCTGTTAAAAAATCTGTCATCTTATCACAATTCATAAATGCTTACAAATTTTCAACCAATCAAAATAGTCTAAACGCAGAAATTAAAAAACTAACACAGATCTTCTTAAATCGCAACTGTCCTACACAACTGATTAACTACGCAAACAAGACGGCAAAAAACCGTCAAAACAACCCAAGTACCAAAACGAACTTCCCTACACAAAAAATTATCAAACTACCATACACCCAAAACACATACAAAGCCTATAAATACATCTTCAAACATACTGACTACAAACTGGTATTCACCACAAATCAAAAACTGGCAAACCTCCTAAAATCCACCAAACCTCACACACAGAAAGAAATATTTGAACAGCACAATGTAGTCTATAAATTTCCCTGCCAAAAAGGCTGTGGCATCACCTACACAGGTTCCACCATCAGGTCTTTATGGGCAAGACTACAAGAACACTTCCGTGACTGTAACATCCCTATTCCAGAACATTTAAACACTAAAAAACGTACCATCAAAAAGAAAAATCGAATACAAAGCACAGGAAAAACGGAAATAGCTGTTCACGCCCTTGAACAAAAACACACCCCGCAGATAGACAAGGCCATCATATTAGACGGACAAGACAATGAAACAATGCTCAGAATATCGGAAACAATAGCTATAAAGTGTGACACGAACTCTATCAACGTACTCAGGCCCTACATAATCTCCGAGGATTGGAAGCTTCACAACATAAAATTGAGGTCACAACCTCGACCAATAGGCGACAACACAAACACTTCAGAAGCAGAAGCACCTACCCGACCTGACATAGCATCCACTTTCCCAATGTGTTCAGATGACGACCACGAATAGTCGAAACGGACTGCACCCCGTCAACCACCTTTCCCCTTTCCCCTCCCTAATTTAAAAATCAACCCTTTCACCTTTTCCCCACCCTATTATATAGGGTGGGGAAAAGTTGAAAGGGTTTATATATATTACGGAAAAAAACCCGGGTTTTTCTAACTTAATTCTACCAAATTGCCTACCCCCCCACACACTCAGTAGTTTTTCGACATCGCAAAAAGAGGAAAAGCCGCAACACCCAGAAAAAGGTATGTGTAAATTTCTATTCTTTATGCTACATATACTTTTTGGTACATTTACACTCACAATGCCCTAAGAATCCATGAGTAAATAGCCAATGACATTTAAACAGGGGCACTCCTAAACTGAAACAGGCAAAATATCTGTAATTATAATAAAAAAATATCTATTCTTGAATAAAAATGAATATTCTGTGCATTATACGATATTGATCTACAACAAAACACCAGCATATATGAGATTGATAAGACAGAAGAACCGCTGACGCTAAAAAAAAAAAAAAAAAAACCCTAATGAATTTAGGATTCTCGAAAGTGTGGATAATTCCGATAATAATCAGATGTTATGTATACAGTCTCAGTAAAAAAAATAAAATTCTTGGTAAACGGAGCGAAATATACACAAACCAAAGAAATACACATTACATATTCAACAAATTTTACGAGATGATTTGCTGCTCCATTAAACTATATTTGTTCCTGCAATACACTCTCCCTTCATAAGTTTTTTTTTTTTTAATTATGCCATCATAAATTCACTTATTCATGTTTAGAATTTATAGGATTGTGGTATTTGCTCTACCCAGCAACTTATAGGACACATATCACAAATGATAATTATGAATTATTCTTTACCATTAATGAAGAGCCTGTGTAGCTCAGTGGATGTGGCGTTTGCCAACCACGGCGCTTGGCCGCACGAAGGAAGACTTGGTTTCGAGTCTAGTCGGCGACTAGAGGAAATTTTTCTAAGCCTTTTTTCGACCGGTTCCCGAGTTAGTCGATCTCTGGCACGGGCAAGCAGGTTTTTCCTCCCGGAAACTCGGGTTTTTCGTCCTGTAAACTCAAGAAAATCGACCGTAGACCCCACATTATTTCAGACATTAAATATATTGTGTTAGGGTTAGGGACCACGAGATGGCGGCACATTTGAGCCGTCTCTCTTCACTGAGAACCGCTTAATTAGTGATAGCCTTGGGCCATCTATCTCTGATTGGTACCAGTGGAGATTGAACTGCCCACTCAGTCTCCAAAAGTTAGATATGGCTAAATGGCCTCGCCTACTCCCCGTATACGGGAATAAAAAGGCGTTAGCTGATTTTTTTTTTTTTTTTTTATCATTAATGAAAGTGTTTCTACTCACACTTATTCTTTCCTATTCTCACGTCTTATAAATGATAGTTCACATATTTTCATCTTGGAGTATTTTAAATATACCAACCAAATTCTCCTTCATTGTTGTTTTCTAATAAATCCTAAAACAGATTGTTCCCTACTCTACGCATAAGTATTCAAAGTTATTCTGCAATTAATTGTATTGGACCAATTAAGATCAGCACTGATGTGCTATGCCCTCTCAAAACTTTCATACATCGATAAAATGCAATCACACGGTCATGGGCGTCGCAGGGACGCCGATGACCGTGTGATTGCATTTTATCGATGTCCCTGGGATCGATTAAAAAATTCCACAAATTATAATCGTAAAATTGATTGAGATATGTAACCTTACACCCTCGACCCTGGGACACTGTCGGTCTTAAAATTTTATTATGGGTTGGCCTGTTTCGGCCCACGGCGAGGTAGCCATAGAACACGTTTTATTGCAGCAATAAAACACGTGTTCCTGTTTTTGGTTCATCTTCTTCTGATTTGTGAACAGTAACTGGTTAGATTTCCTTCTGTGTCTTGTGAATTTGTGAACTGAGTGAAGCGTGAATTGTAAATTTATAGTGAAACAAATTTAAACAAATACATTTTTAAAAGGTAAGTGTATGTAATTTAATATTATTTTACTTGTTAGTTTTGATTATTTTTGCTTTTAAACTGAAATAATTTAATTTAGGATTAATTAATTAGTTGATTTTTAATAAAATATGCTGGTCATTTTTTTATATATGAAATTGTACTAATTCTGAATAACTTTTCCCCCCCAAGAATTAAGGATAATTAAAATCAATGCAAAATGAAAATAATATTTATAGTTTACATCAAAAAAGCTAAAGGATGTTTATTGATGTAATTATTTAAATCAATAATTATAAAAATTTATTGATGTAATTAATTTTCGCCAAGCCTCCCCCCCCCCCTAGAAAATGCATATGGTCAAATTGACGTGAAATTTGTAGCGCGGGTTGCATAACCCACGCGACAGCACACCAAACCGAAACGAGCACGTGACACCACTGATAGTCATCTAGATTAATGGTTAGAAGATCCACGTATTTGTAGTTAGGATTAAGTGGTACTTTGGCTCTGGTGTGGTTTGAGCCTTTTGGTGACAGCAAATGTTTCAAGTTATATATACTTGCTGAATCAGTGTAATTAGAATAAAGAAAGGCAGTTTGAGATGTTAATATTAAAACCTACAAGAATGTTGGACTGGTGAAAATTAGTGGAATGCCTAAAGATTGACGATGATATATTTTCTATGCTATTTCTATACAAATAGCATAGAAAATAATGATAGACAAAGGAGGATGGGGGTAGTACATTGTTTATCTGCTGATGTCAATATAGGAAACGGCTTTGAGCATATTTGCTGATATGATAGAAGCGGATAGCTACTACCTCATTTCGAAGGCCTGGGAATGGAGAGGACAATTACTATGAGATGTTTAACCAAATTGTTTGGACAAGTTAAAAGGAGAGTGGTATTCTGGGATCTTAATTATTGCAGTACGACTTAAAAAAAGATTACATGGATATGAATTAATTTAATGTGTTTTACACAAATGTACAAATCAACTGATTTCGACAAAGACCAAGGGAGAATGGTAATAGAGAAATTATCTAGAGGCAAGGGATATTGAGCAGCCTTGATGTATTAAGGCCGTGGGATTGTATAAACTATTATAATCTGTTTTAGGATCTATAGAGATCTCTATAGATCTATAGAGACAACTGGGCCCATAATTCTACTACATAAGAGCAATACCAAGAGAAGTTTTACAGTATATCTGCAGAGGCTAATTAGGATCATAGGTATATGATTGAGATTACTCTCTTATCCTTCCTTGTCACATAATGGTCACCATTCATCAGGAGTACTACTGTACTTTCTTGGAGCAACAACTTAATTATTCATTTTGTTTTTCCCATTACAAACATCTAGAGAATACATGCACATACGTCCTGTATAATCTTATCTGTAAATCTTGTATAAGATTATCGGCATTCGTTGTTAATCTCTGTAACTATGGAGATTAAAAGTAGAAATTATTACAGAACATGAAAAAGGTAATAAGTTCGTAGATATTATGTGCTTATGAAATGAAGCGACTGTTGGAACTGTTATAAAAGAAAACTTTATGCAGCATATGAAAAGTTCAGTGTCAATGCAATCCAAGATGACTTCCAACATAAGAGGTATATTAAGAGAGAAAATGAAAAAATATTATTACAATTTTATTGAAGACTTTCAACAACGAACGGTTATTGACAATAAGAAGAGACACAATATAACGTGCCTCTTCTTATCACTGTGAATATATGTATTATCAATAAATCACTTTTACGTTTCTCAGACATATATTGGGTTTATATTTTGTTTAGAATATGTACCTATGTTCAGTAACCTGACATTCTCAAGTCAGGAACAAGGTAAATGGCGATGACATTATCAGCTGTGTGTCAGCTTATTTGGAAACCATATTTTATTACATGCAAAAAAGCCCTTGAAGTTTCATAAAATCAAACTCCAATTCCAACACCTAAAGATGGACTTCATCCACAAAAGATTCTGTTGTGCGTTCGGTGGGATATTCATGGAATTATTCATTACGAACTCATGGAACAAGGTAAGACTATCACAGCAGCCATCTACTGTGAACAATTAAAGCGACATCAGGCATTGTTAATCAAACGTCCTGCGCTTGTCAATCGAAAAGGGGTAATTTTGCAGCAAGATAATGCAAAACCACATTCTGCAAGAATAACTCAAGAAAAAATTCGGCAGTCATGATGGGAACTTCTACCACATCCTCCATACTAGTCGGATATTGCCCCTAGTGACTATCACTTATTTAGGTCCTTAGAGCACAGCATAAGAAATAAAACCATCTGTTCGCAAGATGATGTCCAAAGGAGTTCGATATCATTTCTTGCTTCCAAAGAAAAAACTTTTTTCAAAAAAGGAATTCTAAACTTAGTAGATCGTTGGAATAAGGTTATAATTAACGATGGCGATTATAGAATTGAATAATGTTAATTTGTTCTTACATAAAATTTATATTAAAAATGTAGTTCAAAAAATTGATTACTTTCTGGTTCCCCTTATACAACAACAAAAATACGTATTACAAGAGAACAACATTATGAATTACTTGGAAACATGGCATCTAGAACGGCATTTTAAGGCATTATAGGTGACATAATATTGCTGAGCACGATCTCGTGTGCGTTAAAGTTGAAGAGCTAAGATTAGTATTAAGATGGAGCTGATTTAGGATAATTTCTGCTGATTCCACAATTCTTCTGTCATGCTCATCATGGCATGTAAAAATATTTTCTACTCTACTCTTATTCGCTAAATACATCTCGCCCCCTCCACTACTACCATCAATGCCATCTACCATACATCATTACTAACAGTATATTTTTTTTGTCTGTAACTTGTGTAATAACTTTTGTTCTGAATGCAGATTTGTCGTGCAATGAAAAACCGGAGTTTCTGGGAGAAAAAGCCCTGCTATTCCCATAAGAGATCAGCTAACTCGCCTTCAGTTGAAAAAGTCCATACATAAGGATTCCCCTCGTCATGAAGAGAATGGAACCCAGGTCTTTTCCAATGGAAGTTCCTCTGTCCTTATAGTTGTTGAATGAAGTTGAAGTGCAGAATCTGGGAAACTAGATTTATTAAGTGGGGAGGTGGAGTAGATATGCAGACTTTAGGGAGGCAGTTGAGTATATGAATGTGTATAATACGCCCGAGCAAGTACGAAGGATGAGAAATCAGAATGGGATAGTTAGTATAAGGCATCAAAATAGGAGGACTAACATGCTTCTGCATTTCATGTATACTAATGCCAGGAGTATTAGGAACAAGAAGGAAGAATTTTTGGCCTTGGTTGGCTCTAACAGGCCACAGGTTATTGGCATTAGTGAAACATGGCTGAAAGAAGATATAGCTAGTGGGATTGAATATGAGGGGTATAGTGTTCAGGAAGGACAGGGAGAATAAAATGGGGGAGGAGTGTTATTGATGATAGCTGATGAACTGCAGACAAGGAGAATAGAAGTTGAACTGCAAGATAGAGAAAAGAATACATTTGAAGCTGTTTGGTGTGAGATTGAGGCAAGCAGAACAAAATAAATTGGGTGCTGCTATAGACCAGGTGATGGAATAGATGGAGATAGTATGCATAAGCAAAATAGAAGCAATGAGTGAAAGGAGGGTAATTATTATGGGAGATTTCAACTATGGTAACATTGATTGGAAAATTGGATTTTATGCAGTTATTAAGGGATAACAATCTGCAACAGCATATAATGGAAAATACTAGAGATCAGAGAGTGCTTGACCTAATAATTGCATCTGAGAATTTGGCTGTAACGAACATGACCACGTTGCCACCAATTGGTGAAAGTGATCATAGGGTCTTGACTTGGGAGGTGGCTAAATGTGTGGAATTTTCAATTAAGACAGGGTACATGTGGAATTACCAGGCTGGTAAGTATGACAAGCTTAAGAGTTTCCTTGGTTCAGTGCCATGGCATGTAAAACTGCAAGAGCTGGATGTCGATATTGCATGGAAGGCATTTAAGGTGTTTGCAGAAGGCAATTGCTGACTGTATACCTAGAGTTCAAATAATAAATCAAGTAGGGGTTAAATGGATGAATAGCACCATTAAGCTTGAGCTGCAAAAAAAGAAACAACTGTGGAGGGAATTTAAGGAGAAAGGTGACCGGCAGTTACATGAACAGTATAAAGTGCAGGTCAGAATGGTAACGAGTGTGGTAAGAAAAGCAAAAGAAGCGAATTATAAAAGAAAATTAGCCATGCAGGCTAAAGAGAGTCCCGAACAGTTTTTTCGATATGTTGCAAGTAAAAGAAAAAATGTTTACGGCAGAATGATTTTAAAGAATGCCAATGTAGGGAGGTAACCGAATCAGTTGATATATAGTAGAATTACTGAGCGAGCACTTTGCAAGAGTATATCATCCAGGTGGTGACATTGCAGGAATGAAGGAACCAACAGCTTATACGGGAATGGTGGTGAATAGTATATTACAAAACCTCAATGTCGATACATTTGTGGGATTGGATGGTATACCAGCTCGTGTTGTACATGAAGCGTCTAAAGAATTGTCAGTGCCCTTGACCACTTTGTTTAATTTGAGTCTCGGGTCTGGGTTAGTCCCGTGGGGGTGGAAAGAGGGGAAAATATTTCCACTGCATAAAGGTTCCAAGACTGCTGTTGTAAATTACTGACTGATCAGCATATCAGGAATCGTTGACAAGGTCTTGGAGAAAATAGTCAAGAGAAGAATACAGGAATGGATAGATGAAAATGGGATACTGCCTGGGGGGGCAGCATGGTTTGTGAGGGGTAGATCATGCCTCAGTAACTTGCTCAAGTTTTATAACACAGTAACGGCTGAACTGGATAAGGGCAATGAGTTTACATAGGCCTTAGCAAGATCCTACTGGACCTTGCTAAGGCCTTTGACAGGATACACAGAAGTCTAATCAGTAAACTGCAGCATATGGGGATGGATATAGGGTTGGTGAGATGGATAGGAGGGTAGTTGGAGAGATATCAGAGTGGTTTATTCAGGAGTAGAGTCCAAAAGACAGCCTGTGACTAGTGGTGTGCTGCAGGGTTCTGTTCTTGGACTACTGCTGTTTAAATTTGTTCATTAACGATATAGGAAAGGATTTGAGAGGAACTGTTCATTTGTTTGCTGATGATGCAAAGTTGGGTAGAGCAATAGTGAATGCACAGGATGTTGAAATTTTGCAGGATGATTTGGATAGTTTGGAGGCAAAGTATGATAGGATGTCAATTTAATGTGACAAAATGTAGGGTTATGCATTTTGGGGTGAAAAGATCAGCAGCAGTATACCACATTGGTGGAACTGTACTGCAGAAGATTGACGAGGCCAGGGATTTGGGAGTGTTGGTGGATAGGGAGTTGAAGTTTATGGGGCACATTTCAAAAGTAGCTAAATCAGCTCATCAAATCACTTGGTTGCTGAAAAATACTTTGACAAGCAGAGACAAACAGGTTATTGTTCCTCCGTATTGAGCCTTGATAAGACCCTACCTAGGCTACTGTGCCCAAATTTGGGCACCAGGGTTTCTTCTTGATGGGGAGGATCCAGAGACAAGTGACCAAGATGATAGCAGGTCTATGGAATGAACCTTATGAGAACAGGTTGAAGATTTGTGGGTTGCAGAAATTAGCTGATAGGCAGAAAAGGGGTGATGATATGATTGAGACATTCAAATTACTGAAGGGTTTGTATAAGATTAATTTAGATATCTTTGATAATAGGGCTAGTGGTGGGACGACTAGGGACCATCAATGGAAGCTGGGAAAGAGTGTGGTTAGCAAGGGTATTAGAGCTAGTTTTACTTGGAGAGTGTTGAATGAGTGCAATAAGCTGCCAGAATCTGTAAATGAGTTCAAGGCAAAGTATGATAGATACTGTGTGAATGTTGAATATTTTTGTTCTTGACATGATGTTATGGACTTCCTCGATGAGTCTAAGGACTCCTTGGAGTTGTCCGTACTACTACTACTACTAATAATATAGTTGCACTACGGAGGCACATATGGATTCTATAGTTGATTTTCTTGAGTTTCCACGAGAAAAATAGAATGCTTCCCTGTGCCAGAGATCGACTGACTCAGGAACTGGTGGAAAATAGGCTTAGAAAAAGTTCCTTCATTTTGCGACAAGACTTAAACTGAAGACTATCTTTGGGTGGCCTAACGTAGATACTGTCAGTGCCAGGTTATTTTGTGCCCTATGCAAAATTTACAAGTGCGCCCCTTATTTTACAAGTTGGATATTTTTAAATGAAATTTTAAATATAAAAAATAAAAATGATTTTGGCATGCTTTATTAATAATATATAATATGTATATATGAAAATCAAATTTTAATTTTCTTGCCTTCAATTTTGCAAAATTTTTAAAGTTTTGTGTCCTTTCATGGCTTGTGCTCTAGGCGGTTGCCTAGTTTGCCTAAATGGTAACGCAGCCCTGCGTAGAGGAGACGAGCACACTTTCATTGAGCTACACAGGCTTAAGTTGAACTATAACTATTTGGTATACAAAGATGACTGCCTATTAATATTAACCTGATTTTATATATATATATATATAAATTTGCATCAGTATCAAATTGGCTGATATTCACTGGTAATAGGACTCAGAACTGTCTTGAGTTCTATTACTTTTAGGCAGAAACGAAAATAATCTTGAGCCCCCCCCCCTTTTTTTTTTTTGTTAATGATAAATTGACAAATGTTCTAAATGAGATACTTATATATATACATACATGTATATATGTGAGTACATTTGTTTTACTCTCTCTCTCTTCAGCCACTTTCCCATAGATCAGTTTCTGCATTGTCTTTTTTAGATATTTCCATGGCCATTATTCAGCAAAACTTGATCATTTCTGCCAGATGTACTGGAACTCAACATCCTTTTACAGTTGAACTGCATACTCATCAAACCGACTACTCCCAGCCATCTTTCATTTCTTTTGCCTAATTCTGTAAAACAGCAATCCTTGTGAAGCATTTCCAAAGGACTACAATCTATCTTCAACAGTTCAAGCAAAATATCAACAGATTTCTCTACTCCTACTCATATACAGCATTTGTTTGCTATAGGCTCTTTTGCCTTTTGTGTGTGAGAGAAATACTGTGTATGTAAAAAAAAAATACTTTCACATCCTTACTGCAATGGAGTATGGTCGGTCTGCTAGACCTGACTGAATCAAATGGTGAAAATCCACCATGCTCTACTGCAGCAGATTCAGAAGTGAAGCTTTTTTAGAATCTTTAGTTGCTTCTTAAAAAATCAACCTGAATAAATATGGATGAATTAAACTCCCCAACATATGAGAAACACAAATTCTCAGTTAGCATCCTAGTCTTGAATCTATTGAGTTTTATCTAGTTTTTTAGTGTTGCCTTTGTGTGTGTTTTATGATCCCATATCATATCATACTCCCTGAAGTCTCTGTGAGAAGTGAAATATTGAAACAATCAAATATTAGTTTGCATCCTTTCCCAAGTGCTGTTTTACTGCATTAAGTCTCCAACTGAGTTCCATGCAGTAGTTATGAGTTAACATAATTGCTCATTAACACTGTGCTTCACTTGTTTTTGCCCTGTTTATTCTCCTAACTCTGGAAATAACTTGACATTATTCATTTTGAATGTACTTTGTCTTCATGCACTAATTGATCTCTAGTTTCCTTCTACTTCTTCATAAACAAGCAGAGCATGAAATGAGGAGATATTAATTATAATTGTTTAACCTTTATATCAATGACATTGTTCGTGGATTGTAAGGGGATATTCAGTTGTATGCGGATGATGTGAAGCTGGGAAGGGTTATTAGTAATAGTGCAGATGTGGTAGCCCTGCAAGAGGATTTGAATAGGCTAGACAGATGGGTAACTGAATGGGGATGTCAGTTTAATGCAGCAAAATGAAGGTCTTGAGGTTTGGGAACCATCGATGGGACACTGCATACTCTATGGGAGGAGTTATACTGGAGGAAATAGGGGAGACAAGAGATCTGGGGTTGATGATTGATAGAAACCTGAAATTTAGGGGACATATTGCAAAGGTGGTGAAGGTAACACATGGGATTGCTGCAGTAATGAGAAGGACACTGACCTGTAGAGATAAAACAGTTATCATTCTGTTGTATAAGACCCTGATCAGACCACACTTGGACTATTGTTCTCAGATTTTGTCCCCAGGATTTGAAGGGGATAAATTAACTGTGGAAACAGCTAATTTGTCCCCTTTTTAACAAAAATGGTTTTAGGAATGTACAATGATAGTTATGAGGATCGGCTGAGGGAATGTGGACTGCAGAGTTTGGTGGATAGAAGGAGAGGTGATATGATTGAGACTGTTGAGAGGTGGTTACAGGGTTGACACTAGGGAGTTCTTTCGCTTGGTTGAACAGTGGGAAGGAGTGATGACAAGAGGACATCCCTGGAAGTTAAAAAAAGGAAACTGTGAGCAAGAGGGTGGGGAGTGGTTTCTTTGCATGGAGAGCGGTTGAATCGTGGAATGCATTGCCTGATGGACTGGTGAGAGCTAGAACGGTCAATGAGTGATATGACAGACTTTGTGTTTCTTATGGGGGACCTCCCCTTGATGAGTCTTGATATACTTTGTGTTTCTTAGGAAGGACCTTCCACGATGAGTCTTTTGACTCCATGGCGGCCTGAATAATAATAATAAATAATTGACTACTCCTTACTTCCAGATACTATTTTTTTTCAACTTCAACATGCCTCATCACCCAGATCATACCAAATGAAACATATCCCAGACTGTGCATCACTTCTTTCTTCCGTAACTTTCTACAAAATATTCTTCCAGTACTACTTTTACATTTCTGGTAAGCAGGCCTGGAATCTCACCATAATTTTTGCACAAAATTCATTTCATTGTAACAATCAAAGAAAGAAAAATTTGGTGTTTGCTGTTATTCCATGTGGAAGATTTTTTTATTATTATTATTTTTTTTATGTTGAGCCCATGCATAAGAGGCTGGTTGATCAACCTATAGTACATTAATACTGTATAAGGGTAGTGGGTTGGGAAAGGGGGAAACCTGTTTACATTTGATTTAAAAGACTGTATATTGTATTCCATGTATCCCAACGAGCTAAGTACTAAGTGGGGGAAATTATTTGTAAGATATACATATTGTGGAAACCAAATGTCTGTGTGAAAGTGGGGGTGGGTGGTGTGAGTTGGTAAGAGATGGGTCATTAATAAGTCTAATTTTCTCCTCTCAAGCATTTTGAGGGAGCATTTAGGATCCCAACTCACATGTGAGAGCAGTATTCAACAGCTGGGCAGATTTGTGATTTGCACAAGGTTAACAGGGGTGAAGTAACATCTTGAGCAAAAGAGAAATCCTAATTTTTTAGAAGCTGAGGATGCAATGGTTGCAATGTGTTTATGCCAAGAGAGCTAAGTACTAAGTGGGGGAAATTATTTGTAAGATATACATATTGTGGAAACCAAATGTCTGTGTGAAAGTGGGGGTGGGTGGTGTGAGTTGGTAAGAGATGGGTCATTAATAAGTCTAATTTTCTCCTCTCAAGCATTTTGAGGGAGCATTTAGGATCCCAACTCACATGTGAGAGCAGTATTCAACAGCTGGGCAGATTTGTGATTTGCACAAGGTTAACAGGGGTGAAGTAACATCTTGAGCAAAAGAGAAATCCTAATTTTTTAGAAGCTGAGGATGCAATGGTTGCAATGTGTTTATGCCAAGAGAGGTTTGATGTCAGGGTAATTCCATGAAAAGAAATCTCAAATTGTCTGGAAATTTGGGTGTTGTCAAACATAATACTGGGAGAAAATGGTTCTTTTTTTTAAAATGAGAAATAAGACAATACTGGGTTTTATTAGCATTGAAATTGATGAGGTTATCTGAATCCTATTGGAGGATGGCTTGGAGATCAGAAGCGAGGGCAGTGGTGGTTGACGTTCTCTAGATTGAGGCGAGTTGTGTAGAGTAAGGTTTATCAAATGAGAGGGAGGAGTGCAATGTGCTGTCATCTGCAAAATCGTGTACCAGTTGCAGGTCAACTGAAGTAGGTCTTGATATATAGTAGGAAGAGGGGTGGTGAGAGGAAAGAGCCTTGTGGAATACTGGCATTAGTGGAATGGTGAGAGGATAAGGAACCATCCACCACCACACAGTATGCATCCAGACAGAAAGCTGGCAATCCAACTACAGAAGTCCGGAGACAGATCAAACGATGGTAGTTTACTTAGTAAGCTCTGTGCCAGACCTGGTCAAAAGCTTTGGAGATACCAAGTGCAACTACTTGAGATTCGCCAAACTTCTTCTCCATGGCATTTGTCCAGAGATGGGTGACATATGGGAGCAGATCTCCTGTTGATCAGCAGCAACAGAACCCATGTTTATTAGGCGGGTGCCATCAAGGTAGTATAGGAATTGATTTTTTCCATTACTTTAGACAGGACTGATGTGAGCAAGATAGGGCGGTAGTTGGACGGCAGCGACTTGTCGCCCTTCTTGGGAATGGGTTGAATATAGGCCAATTTCCAGGCAGTGGGATAGATATCAAGAACAGGAGTAAGTTCTGGTGCACAAACTTTCAGGGCAATTGGAGGAATGCCATCAGGGTCCGGAGACTTTTTTTTTTGTGTCTAATTTGGACAGCATTTTCTGATCTCTTTCTGGCAAAAGGATATAGGGGCATTTACCACTGTCAGTTCTGCATGCTTTGGAAGCAAAGTGTGGAGCCAGGAGATTGGCTTTTTTCTGTGGGTGACGATGCAATAGAGCCATCTGGGTATGATAGGAGTGGGAATAGTGTTGGGCAGAAGTTACAGCCAACTGTTTTGGAGAGAGAACGAAAGGCTCGGATGCTATTTTGAACAACGTCATCAGAACCAATACAGCCACGCTCAAACCAAGGCTTTGACTACACTATGTTGATGATACGTTTGCTATTTGGCCACATGGCCCAGACACATTGGATACATTTTTAGCACATTTAAATAGCCAGCATCCAAAAATCCACCTTACAATGGAACTGGAAGCTGATGACTGTCTGCTCTTCCGGGATACACTAATCACACGTCTTCCAGATGGTTCCTTATCATTCTTGGTTTATAGAAAACCCACATACAGGGAGATATTTACACAAAAAAATGACACCATCACCAATCTCAACAATATGGTATCTAAAAAACACTAATCCACAGAGCTAGAGCAATTTGTTCCGATGTCATTGCTCTCACTGCTGAACTCAACTCACATCTTTTTGGCCAATGGCTATAATTCCCATAAGAGAGAAAATATTAAATGCTCACCAGAAATCCCCCCCCCCCTCCTCACTGTCTACCACAGAAGAGAACAACAAAACTGTCACCATCCCATATATTAAAGGCAATCTGAAAAGATATCTAGAGTGTTTAACAAACCCAACTATGCACCGTATTTAAACTGTATGTGAAATTGGCAACTCTCATCCATTCACCCAAGGACAGAATCTCTCCTTTATCACATCCAGGAGTCTATGAAGTGCCCTATTCATGTCATCAAGCCTACTATGGACTGAAAGGAAGAACTGTGGACATCTGCTTCAGTGAACATAAAAAAATATATCCAGCACTATTGCTATGGCAAGTCAGATCTAGCAGATCATACTTTAGATACCCCTGCACACATGATCGATTGGGAAAAAAAAAAGTAGTGCACAGAAGCTTTTACAAGTCAGAGAGGTTGTTCCTGGAATCAACAGAGGCCTTGAAACATACTCCAAACCTCAACAAGTATGGCTGTATGAATTTGCCAAAGATTTGGGAGACAGTCATCTTAAGACCAAATTAAAGCTGCTTTCTCTCTCTCTCTCTGTTTATTTTTTCAACATAGATGGCATCTAATTAGGACTTTAGTCTTTATGTTGCATGTTACAATTGTTCAAATTAGTCCCATATATATATATAACATATATAACGATATATATAGTCCCATATATATATATAACGATTCTCTTCAATATTTGGTACCTAAATAAAGGTTCAACCAGCTGGATTCAAGCCAAATACAAGTTGTCAGGATTAGATTTTAATTTCCAGAAAAATAGTTGAGAAATCATGGAATGTAACAAGAACCTGCATTTCAGTTTTGGAGATCTGGAGAAGGCATATGACAAAGTATAAAGAGAAAAGCTCTTCAAAATGCTACAGTTACATGGTGTAAATGAGACATTATCTCAAGAAATACACAGTTTATATTTGAGTTTTAAGTTGGCAGTTAGAATTGGAGGTACAGGTAGATGGTTCAATGTTAAATCAGGTGCAAGACAAGGGTGCACATTATCTCCACAGTTATTCATCATCTATATATGGTTCACATTATGAAGTAAAGTGATATTATCAAAACTGGAGATGTTAATCTCAGCTCTTTAATTTATGCAGTTGTTATACTTCTAAATAAATCAAGTTCAAATCTGTCTACAGGATTCCTTGGCTAAACTGAATAACTGGAGGATATCAGGAGGCTGCTTAGAAGGATAAAAGAGAATAGTGTGACAGGAAGGGTAGTCAGTGTGTTGCCTAGGTATCACTGTGGTGAGATGAGACAGAGAGCAAGGATTATGAATGATATGCTGGCTGAAATGTGTGAGGACATGGGAGTACAGTTTGTTAATGTGCGGAATGAGCTTAAAGGACGAGGTGAACTGTATGGGAGTGATGGACTGCATTTGAGTGGTTATGGTATGAGTCGCTTGGAGAGACTGCTGCTAGAAGGTAGAGAAGTGAGTACAGAGAATGAATCAGATCAAGTGAGAAGTGATGTGGAAGAGCAGGAGAGATTGAAGAGGTGGTTATGAATGAGGAAGTGAGTGGCATGAGTATGGAAAATGAAAGAATGGATATGCAAGAGGAGCAGGGAAACAGGGAGGCTCAGGGTGGACAGGGGTACACAGTGTGAGAAAGATGCATGCTCCAAGAAGAGGTAAGAGCATGTGTAGATAGGAAAGGAATGGGATGACCTGGGATCAAGAGGAAACAGTGGGAATTGAAAAGGGTTCTAAAATGAATAAGCAGAAAGGGAAATAGCCCCAGTCGAGCATGGAGAGATCACCATAGAGTGAGTGGTATCAGGGGAACTAGCTGTAGATTCAGAAATGAGCTGTTGTGTTTGTATACAAATGCTAGCCGTATAAGAAACAAGGCAGATGAAATGGTTGAACTAATTGCATCTGTTCACTCAAAAATTGTCGGAATAAGTGAGACATGGTTGGAAGAGGATGACATTCTGACAGGAATGGAGATGGAAGGGTATGATGTGTTTCATGAGAATAGAAGGGGTAAAATGGGAGGGGGGTGTGCTATTGATGATAGAGAAAGAGTTATGTCCATACAAAGTACAGCAAGAGGGAAATAGTGCCAGTGGTTTTGAGGCAGTATGGCGTGAGATAGAGGTGAATGGAATCAAATATTTGGTTGGATGTTGTTATAGACCAGGTAATGTGGACGGTGGTGATAATAAAATGTATCAAATAATCAAATTAGCCAAGCAAATAAGAAAAGAGTGATCATTATGGGCGATTTTAATTATGGCAATGTAGACTGGAATGAGATTCCAGTTTCTACAAGTCAGAGAGGTTGTTCCTGGAATCAACAGAAGCCTTAAAACATACTCCAAACCTTAACAAGTATGGCTGTATAAATCTACCAAAGATTTGGGAGACAGTCATCTTAAGACCAAATTAATATTTATTACTTTTATTTTATTTCATTTTTTCAAACTTTCTAAGACTATCATTTGGACTATTATTTCAAAACTTTGATTTTTTTTTTTTTTTTAAACCTAGATGGCGCCATATTAGGACTTTAGTCTTGTGTTGCACGCTGCAATTACTATTACTAGCCCCACTGTTCACCGGATTGTGGTTGTTTTGCATTTGTAACAAACTTTGTGTTGTGTGCTCTGAAGATGCTGGATATAATACCAGCGAAATATTAGCTTTTAAGTTAATAAATAGTTATTTTCTTAATCATGTGTTCATATCAAACCGTGAAATCTATTACAAAAATGTCTGACGAACACATAAGCCTATCCACGTGGATATTATAAAAGAACTTGACACTGTCAGGATTACAGAACTTGTTAGAAGAGCTAATCTCAGGTGGTATGGCCACTTAAACAGAATGGGAGAGGAAAGCAAAACAAGTGTTTTGCCAGGTTGGTAGAAAAAATACCCAGAGGGAGACCAAAAGCTAGGTAGATTGATACAGTAAAAAGTGTCTTCTTCTTCTTAAGCTTTCATGAACCCTTAAGGTTCTTAGCTGTGGACTTTGCAACCGTAACTCGAGGATAACGTGCTTAGCCCTATTCCCCCTGGAGTGTTCTATGTCTGAAAATGCATGTGTTTATGGGGCTGGTTGGCCTGTTCTGGGGGATGAAAAACCCAGAAATTGAGTAAAAAAAAAAAAAACCCTACCTCTGTATGAGATCGGCTAAACTCACCTTTCGTCGAAAGAGACCAGATAAAAGTTCCTCACGTCACGGATGGGATTTGAACCCTGATCTTTCCAACCAAAGAGCTTTGTCTATACTCAAAAAGTGCCTTAGAAGAAAGAAATACAAGATCTGATAATAGTGGAGTTTTGACAAATAACAGATAAATTTGGATCAATAGGAAGTTATCCTGTACACCTCCTGAGGTTACATGTCAGGAATTTGATAATTACATATTCAAATAAAAATCTTTCAGTAGGTCTGGCTGTTAGCTCTCATTCTGACTCTTCCACAAAATACAATGAAAATGGAGTCAATAAGATAGCGTTAATAGTTCCAGAGATGATTAAACAAGAATACCAAAATGTTACCATTTGTTTCTCTTGCTCTCTCTCTCAATATTTTTATTATCTTCAAAGTTTATTATAAAAAACATGGAACACTTCAATAACAACTCTGTCCAATCAAGATTACTGGATGATGAGGACAAAAAAATTAAACACTGAATATATAAATATTTTATGTGCTAAAAACTATCACATATATTTCAACTAAAAAATCTATATAAAAAAATTCAATGTTCTAAAATGCACAATCAAATTTCTAATTTTCAAATGATCCTGAAAATTTCAAGCCATTTGGCCTGAGTGTTAACAGATGCTACTATTCTCGTACATATTTAACTAAATCACCATTTCTTGGTGAACAACATGCATAATTTACAAAAAAAAACATTAGCTATGAATTATCAGTAGCAATCCACAAGGATGAACTAAGATCAGGAGGTAGAATTTATAAATTTTCTAAATTTAATCTCAAAACAGATGAGAAATGTTGACAAACAGATAAGAAATAAAAAGTATTAAAATAATTTTTGACCTAGTGCAAGATGAATACAATATATATGGCCTTGTTGGATAACTTTGTCAATTTCAATGCCTGCAGAACACAGTTCTGCCTTATTTCCCACAAAAAAAAAAAAAAAAGAGCAATATATCCCAGCCTTATGACAATATCCAAATCTCTAGGAAAGATGAGATCTCTCTTCTTGGGATTACCTTGACTTCAAGACTCTCTTGGCATAAATATACCACCATTTCATCCTCAGCATCCAAAAAATTACAATTCCTCTTTCATTCAAATCATTACTTTACCCCTAACCAGCTATTAACTGTGTACAAATCACAAATATATCCATCCATCGAGTACTGCTTACACATCTGGGGAGGTTTCTTTAGAGCTACCTAAAAATACTCAATGCAATACAGAAGATTTCAGCTGGATTAATTAACTCATCTCTTACCAACTTAATCCAACCACTGTCATACAGGTACCTAGTATCTACTGCATACATCTTCTATATTTCCATGATAAATATTCATCAGAACTATCCTCAATAATCCTCCCCTCCTCTACCAAATCCATACCACTAGACTTGATGAAACATTGAAACACATGCATCTACCACCCAACATCCCTTCACAGTTAAACTCCATACTCAGAACAAGCTTTGCTTCCTCCTCCTTCATTCCTACTGCTGTATTGTGGAATAGTCTTTCCCTCCCATGTGTTTCCCAAGGAATACAATGCACAGGCCTTCAAATCCAATGTGAAAGTTCCTTGTTTCCCAAATCTCTTCTCATAGGCAGTACTAATGTACTATAGGTTGACCAACCAACCTCTCATGTATGGGCCCAACATAAAAAAAAAATGTAAGATTCATTCTTAGGATAAAGGAGTATGAATGAAAATACAAGAATATCACAGCTGTGAGAGATGACAAGTATTTTTAATAACTACAGGTTATTTTATATATATCTATATATATAAAGAATGCCACAGAACAAGTTCAGCTTCAATTTTAAATGGTTGATTATATTACATAACTACTGCTTGTAGTAAATGTTACAACAAATCACTTCCCCTGCATATGACAACAACGAACATCAGCAGATTCAGGTAAGTTACTCTTACAAGTAATGGCAACTGATTTATTTGGAGCACTATAATTGTTACTTTATCAGTGAAGGAAATTCTGGTCACACTATGATATTCTGTAAGTTGCTGAGAAAAATACCATACCACTAGACTTGATGAAACTGAAGGAATTTTACTGAATTATCACTAGTTTTCTTTATCATTCTTCTAGAAGGGCATCTGTGTGGCAGGGAAGAGTTGTATCAATTTTTTTTCAGTTATTAAAGCATGCAAAAATTATTTTCTGGGTCTGTGGCAGTTGTGCCTATTACATTCTTTTGATTTTGATGGATCTGTTACTTTAATATATCCCACATACAGACAAATCGGCCCTTCAGAACACACGCAATTTACAGACAAAAAATACTAGTAGTGGTGGGCGGTACATGGCATTGATGGAGATGATTGGTAGTAGAGGTTCGGTGTAGTGGTGGAGATGGTTGTATAGTAGGTGTCCTCCCACGATGAGTCTGACTCCTTGGAGGTGTCATGAATAATAATAATATATTAAATATATATCTGATTATTTTTTAAATGCTGTTCTCATTTAAGAGGAAGAAATCACTGCAGCAGAAAAAGGAAAATAAAGCACAGAATCAGGTAAGTTAGCATGTAATAACAAAAATCTGGTAAGTGAAGTTGATTATAAAAAGAAGGATGTTATTTGATATGGTGACTATCATAAAACATGCCATTGATAAGCAGGCATAACGTGAAGTTTTTCCCGGAGCAAAAATTAAAAATATAATGGAAGCATACAGGTAATTTATTATGTCTGAACACATATGCTAGGAGTATCAGAAACAAAGGATAGAGTTTGTTGCCTTGGTTAATATTTTGGGACATCATACTGTAGACATTAGTGGGACCTGGCTATCAGAAGCAGAAGTACTAACTGGAATCAAGTGCAAAAGGTACAGCATTTTTAGGAAGGATAGGAGAGGAGGGGAGGGATCATTCTGCTAATGATATCAGATGACTTGAATCCAGTTAGAGTTGAGACCTATGACTGAAATACTAGTAAGTTTTTCATGTGGCAGAGTTTGAAGCCATCTGGTGTGAGGTGGAGTCTAACAAGATTAAATACACAGTGGAGTGTTGTTACAAACTTGGTGGATCGGTTGCTAGTGAAAAAGAAGAAATTCGTCATCAAATAAATACGATGGGTGTGAAACCATCGTATTTATTTGATCACGTCGAAATGAGTGTGATTAAAGCCCCCCCCCCCATAATAATTATGAGGAAGGGGTGGCTTTAATCATCCAAACACTGACTGGAAAGATATGAAATCACATGAGAAGAATGAAACTGAATTTATTGGGCTGTTGTGAAGCAACTTCCTCAAGCAGGATGTGATAGAAGGAACTAGTGGTCAGTGTCAGATCTGATTATAGTGTCAGAGGAGGTTTCAGTTAAAGACGTAACTATTCTGCCTCTGGGTTCTGTGCCATGGCATCAATTATTGGATGGAAAGGATATTATCAGTGCATGGTCAGTGTTTAAAAAATACTTAAATGATGTAATATCAGAATGTGTTCCTAGAGTTCAAAGAATAAATAGAATAGGAGTGAAATGGATGTGTAATCTAATTAAGGAAGAGATTCGTAAGAAAAATATTATCTGGAAGGAATATGGTGTGCATAAGGATGATGTCAGTTATAATTATAAGCAAGCCAGAAGAGTCACAAGCGTTGTACAGAAAGCTAAGCCCGAGTATGAAAAGAAACTGGCTCTGCAAGTTAAAGACAATGCAAAAAAATTATATCGTTATGCTGCAAGTAAAAGAATGCATGAATTTGAAAGCATAACACTACTGAATGCAGAAATAATTGTTCAACTAATGAGTAGCCATTTTGCTAAAACTATCAACCTAGTATACGCAACATTGAACTCGCCACTATCTCTTCTCCATATGTGGAAAACGTGAATGAGAAAGTACTAGAGCTGTTGCACAAAGTTAATAAGAATTCTGCAATAGGAACTGATGGGATATCAGTACAGATGGCTAAAGGCTGAACTGGCTATTCCGTTGACCAGGTTATATAATTTGAGTCTCAAAACAGGGAAGATTCCACAGGAGTGGAAAGAATGTATGGCAATCCCATTTCACGAGGGTGGTGCAGAGACTGATGTATCCAACTATCGACTAATCAGTATCTTATGAGAGGTGGTGAAGATTTCGGAAAAGTTGGTCGGGGCTTGCATTAAGAAACAGGTTGACAGAGGATCTCTACTTTGCAATGCACAGCATGGGTTTACTAAGGGAAGGTTTTAATAACATGCTTACTTTCTATAATAATGTTATCACTGAATTAGGCAAGGGGAATGGATATACCATGATACTTTTGGATTCTACTAAGGCTTCTGACAGAATATAGCATTGAAGACAAGTTGCATAAATTGGAGAATATAGGATTGGATTATAAACTATTGGCATGGATAAGAGGATGGCTGACTGACAGACATCAAAAAGTCATATATGGGGTGAATCTACGAGATTCAGGATAACCAGCAGTGTACCTCAAGGATTAGTCCTTTGTCATTCAATCTGTACATTGACATTGGGAAGGATTTGACATGTAACATACAGCTATTTGCTGATGATGCAAAGATAGGTAGGGTAATCAGGAGTAATGCTGATATGCAGTACTTGTAGAATGATTTGAATAGACAGGAATTGTGGACATGTGAAAATGGATGTCATTTCAATGTTAATAAATGTAAGGTCATGCACTTTGGTTCGATTAGATACCCAATGTCGTATTATATTGGTGGGATTATGCTAGAAGAAAATGATGAGGCTAGGGATCGGAGTTTTAGTAGACAAGAAGTTCAAAGGTTATATAGCAAAAATTTTAAATACAACTCATAGAATAATGGCAATGCTGAAAAGAATTTTGACATAAAGATAAAGATGTCATTTTGCCTCTTTACAAGGTCTTGATAAGATCTCACTTGGACTACTGCATGCAAATCTGGTCTCTGCAATGATTCTGATTCAGTGGAGAGAGAGAGTGCAAAGGAGTGTCATCTGATTATGAAGATAGATTGAGAATCTGTAGACTGCACACACTAGCAAACAGGAGAAAGAGGGTTGATATGATTAAAACTTAAATTTCTGAAAGGATTAAACAGAATTTCAGTAGATGGAATTTTTAATTTTATGGAGGGTGGGGAAAAGACACGAGGACATCCATAATGAGAATGAAAGCTGTCAAGAA
Source organism: Typopeltis vanoorti (assembly GCF_054136105.1). Lineage (NCBI taxonomy): Eukaryota > Metazoa > Arthropoda > Arachnida > Uropygi > Thelyphonidae > Typopeltis > Typopeltis vanoorti. The sequence continues at coordinate 93,153,659 of NC_143569.1, read as the reverse complement.
AAGAGTTAGGGCTAGATTTTTCTCTCATAGAGTAGTGCATGAGTAGAATGGATTGCCATTGGATGGTGTGTGTGCAAGTAGTGTGAATAAATTCAAGAAGAGGTATGACAGCTGTTGCGAATAGTATGGCCTCCCTTGATGAGTTCCCAACTCCCTGGAAGTCTTTCTTAATAATAATAATGTGTGAAACAACTGTTCTAAAATTTTGATTATATATTCCATAGTATAATTGTTGATATAAGTTTTAAGTTCATAAGATTGAGTTACTTGTTTGCTACTGGGAAGAGACATCTGTCCAAAATTTATCGATTTCCCACTGTCAGTCTGATGGGAATTTGAAAAGATTTAACTGCAAACTGAGGGATCTGTCACATAGAGATTGGGAGGTGATATTACAGAGGAAAGGAAAATGAATACCACTCAAAACTGAAATGGTTGGCCAAGTGGCAAAAACATGCACAATGTATTTCACTCCTAGTTCCAGATTAAATCGAAACAATTACTCAACTAAAGCATATTCTGAAATGTTCAATCATTCTATAACAACTTTTGGTTATTAGACATTCTTTACATGCTACTTCATTCTTATTAGCTATGATGTGTATAATGAAGACAATTTAGATTAAATCAGCAGGGAAACTGTTTTACCTTGAGGCCCACAGGCAGTCTTAATGAGAATGCTCCTTATGCATTTAGTTATTGAATAAAACCTAAATAGCAAAAAACCTTACTAGGAACCAAAAGAATGCTCTGCTATAAAGTCAACAGTAATCATACATTTATGATTAAAAATTGGCTGAAATTTTGGGACAGTCAGAATTGCAGAAGGAGCACATTTCTGAGGTGGCAATTTAATGAAATAAAAAAAATTTAAATATTAAATAATATGCAGGATTTCCATAAAATAATGGCAGTATTTTACATAAACATTTACTGACAGAATTGAGATAGTAGTAACAAATATTCAAATGACCATTTGAAATATTTGTGTGTCACTTTTTTTAAAAATTATTATTTAGGATGAATAGTTCACTAAGCTCTATATATAGCTTGGCATAAATTTAACTTGTAACTCAGCTCTTGCTATGTATATACCCCAACATTTCTAGAATAAACACAGCTAAGAATCACTAATTTTGTTTTAATTCTTGTAGGGAAGTAATTTTGATGGGTAAACTCATATTCAGAATCTAAAAATGTAATGTTGGGACTATGAAGATAGTCAGAAAATGAGTGTTTTTCTACCCAAACTACCTTATTTGAGATAGGGCAATACAAGATTCTCAAGTGTTCTTTACAATGATTTTACTACTTCATGTATTTATCATTAGAAAAATTAACCTGATAGATTCACTTCAATTCTTATTACCCAAGTCACCAATTAAAATTTTGCTTACCAAAATACACTAAGCTCTTTGTTGAACTCAAACCATCTTGACACCTTGAATGGGTACACAGCTATCTTAGTAATTATTGGAACTACCAATAATTTTGTTGAAAACAACAATTTTCATTAAAAATACCAACATTCATTTTGTGAAAACCTTTATATCAGTTGAATAAAATTAAATTTTACTAATTTGCTAGTTAAAAATTAAATTTTCTCCAAATGTTGGAATCTTGGACCTTTTACTGACAGTTGATTTCTAAGCATAATGCCATGAATCTGTTACATTCTTACAATATTGAGTCATACAAGACAAAATTCAATCTCGTCCACTATTTCAGAGTTAATAGATAATACAATTTGGCAATTCCTAGTTATGTTTTTATTTTTTTTGTAATAATTATTTCAACTTTAATTTTTTTATCTAAGAAATTAGCTCACATGCACTAATAAATTCAAGCAGCTGTACAATTTCAAAGTATTTAGACTAGTGATAAGCAAACTGCAGAACCCTCACTAATTTATTTACTATCATAGTGATATAGAAAACTCACAATTTTCTTTTGAAATGCAGCTACCTTAATAAAGTCTTATTAATCTACATTGTTGCAAACAATATTTTTAATAGCAGTACCACAAAATAAATATATGTATACTCTGTCCTTAAGTCTTCCTTCAGAAAGAAAGAAAAAAAAATGAAGGTTTATTCTAATTACATCAATGATTACTCTAAGACATTTATGAGAATTCTTGTCATCCCAAGCTAAAATATTAAACTTTACTATTATTCTCCAAAAAAATAATGTATAATCAAAAATTAGATGTAAAAGTCAACTGAACATATCACTGCTTTTAGCTAAATAATTTGAATGAGTTAATTAACCGGGTGTTTATTTGTGGTACTAATAAGACTGTAGTAGTCTCTTCAGAGTAATAATTTAAAAAAAAAAAAAATACAAACAAGATTAGTGTGGAGATGCAGTACAAGCCTTTTAACTATCTATGGTACATAGAATGAGTCCTGTTCATGTATTGTATATATTATAGCAAATATCTTAAATTGCTTACCAGTAGTTGATGAAACAGTTTAAATCTGAAATATTACAGGATTTATAGCAGTTCTCAACCCTATGCACCCATGGGCATAGGGTTGAGAACTGCTGTCAATTATTAAATAAGGAAAAAATAAAATTAAAATTGAAAAATATATCTTCTTCTAGTAATAATAATTACTGAAATCATTTATGCTATATTATGAACATTTTGTAATTCTTCTGTCTTTGAGTGCAAGCGTTAGCAGTGCCAATTTATGTATACAGTAAAACCCTGAAGTTACATGGTAGGTGGGACCAACAAAAAAGCGCGTAAGTCGAATTCGCGTAACTCGGGGTATAATTTTGCATGTAATTTATATATATATACACAAACATAAAATTGGGACCAAAGGTTTACAAAAACACCTATATTTTTTAAGAAATATAATCATAATTGTAGTTTTTCGTACATAAAAAAGTTATTTCGATGTCAATGGTTTCATAAAATCTAATAGATTCATCTGACGGCATAATGTCTTTTTCTTGTCACACAAAAATTTCTTCATAGCAAGCTAATGATTTTTTTATTCCTTGCCTTGTGGCTACAATTCGTTCCTCGTTAGAATCTATCCTCCAAAATCTGTAAACCTTTCTTTTATGATTGTTCTTACTGTGGATTCCTGTAGATCGAACTTCTTTGCTAGCTCACAAATTTTTATTCTGCCTTCAAAATCCTTAATAATGTTGAGTTTTGTTTCCAAAGTCAATGTTTTTCTTTTCTTGCTAGCTGCAGAAGAATCGGACTTGCTTCATTATTAATTTTTTGTGATAAAATTTTTATCAAGAACATAACATTAAACAATCGCAAGGTTTGTGGGCTATAAAAATCATGGAGACCGCGTGAAACACGTCAGTGCGACACTGGCGAATGCGGCCAGCGCCTGAAACATCCGACTAGTGGTGAGGCGTGAAGCGGGACGGGAATACGTACATATAAGAAATCGCTTTTGTCAGCACTCTTAGACATACATTGTTTTCTTATGTTTAAAGATTTTGCCCCAAAATGATTAATCCAAATAAACAACAAACCTATAAATTCAACAACGATTGGGAATAAGACTATTTTTATGCAGAGTAAAGAGAAATGTTTTTGTTTATTGTGCTATGGTTTAATTTAGTTGTATAATAAATGCTAGATGTGTATTTATCCTACTTTCATAGAAAAAAATACTGCTGCCTGCCACTCTCTTCCCAATCTCGAATGTACCCATGACCAGGTTGAGAATTCCTGATGTGTTGTATACATTATAGCAAATATTTTAAATTGCTTACCAGCAGGTGATGAAACAGTTTAGATCTGAAATATTACAGGAGCTAACCAGTACTTTACATACATTAAAAATACACCTTGATTCTTATTAAAGATTCCGTGTGAGTGAATATCATCACTCAATATATATCAGTTTAATGGATTACAGATATGACTTCAGCTAGTTTGGCACACAAGTTGCAGGAACAGTAGATTTTTCAAACTGTTTATGAAAAGGATTATTAACTTTAGATCTTAGAAGGATCCATCATTTTTGACCTGTGTGTTTAGCAGCCTTAATATTTAAATCTTTCAAAAAAGAAAAAAGTGCAACGTGGGTGAAAATTCAATCAAAGGAGGAGAACAGAAAGAGATAAAATCCCTTGTATCTAGTATCTATATTGTGGTTGGCTTTTCTATATATAATGGCTCTTTTAGGATAAGTTGATTATATAGGAGTTTGAGGTCTTTCTTTTTATGTTATCTCTCAGACAATCATCATTCCTCCATTTTCCATTGCATCTGTTAAGAGCAACAGTTGCCCAGCATCCTTTTACTGTGCAACTGCAAACCAAATCTGCTTTTCTTCTCTTTTATTCCATCTTCTGGAACAGCCTTCCGCAAGCAGTATTTTCCAAAAAAAAGCTACCACCTGCAACTCTTCAACGAAAGTCAAACTCTTGATTCCTCACCTGCACCCAAAACATAGCACTAATGTACTTATAGGTATTTCAGTCTCTTGTGTATGAGATAAATATGTGTGTGTGTGTGCACATAAAGATACCCTATTCTTCAGAATACTGATGAGAATGAATTTTAGGCTTCAGTGATGAAAAGGTTTAGAATGGAAATACAGGTAACTCTTGTTAAAGATGATTTTGTTATCCACATTTTTGCATACATGCAGTTTCATATTCAAGGTGTGGAAGCTTCCACATATGCCTTGTTTCCGATCTCCATCCACCTTGAGTTAAATAGTCACGTTCAGTAGCTCAGTGTCCATTTTGTGTTCGTACTGCCTTATTGGTCTATGCAGTATTGTCTGTATCTGCAAAAAACAAAAAAAACTTCTGCATCCTTTGAGGAAGATGTCTGACAAGAGAAAATACAAAGGAAACTAAGTGAACAGAAGAATGTGAATTAAGACCAAGTGAAGAAAGCCTAGGAAATCCAAACTCCAACTTCGGCAGTCAAGTTCTGAGTCAGTTTGATAGAGGTGAACATAGCATTGACATTCAAAGGGGCCACGCAATTGAGTGATTCTACAGTGATAGTGGTTGATATAATTCGCAAGGGTGTTCAACTGTCCACGAATCTCAGCATGACCAGAGTAACAAAATCTTGAACAAAAACTGAAAGTCAGGTTTCAATTGAGAGATTCTAGATAAAATAGCCTTTGGCCTCCACGTCTTCAACTTCAGTATGTCAGCTAAAGAAGATGTGATTAAGATGTAGCTACAATGTATTTAATTGTGAAAATAAAGAACTACTTTAAATAGTTATTTGTTTTATACGTACTGAATATTATACTTACTATTCTTTCAAAAATGCACATATATGAAAAATAAGTGCATTTTTGATTAAATTCATCTTGAAAGATCGGAATCTCACTTGCTTGGGAATGCAACATCTATTATTCCACACTATAAGCTTCTTGTTTTACACATGGCAATTCTTGAGAATGAAACCCATGCATACAACGCAGGTTACCTGTAGTAACCTATATAGGTGAAATTTCCCCACTGACTTCTAAAAACATTTTTTTTTAAAATCTTGTATATTTTTATTGTTGATCTAATATTCAAAAGTAAATATTATCTTTTGCTAAGTGTTGATGGAAGAAATTCTTTAATTCTAGTTGACTATTTTCAAATAGTGAATGTGTCATCATTGCATACCACCAAATTAAATTCAAAACTGGTTGCAAACTGATCTCTGGCTACAATGGCCATATAGTAGTTTAAAAAAAAAATTCTCAGTATGCTATTTTAAAAATTTAGTTAACTCACAATTTCTGCATTAATTCAATCTTGGTATCTCTTCTGGCTTCCATGAGCCCTCAATAAAGGTAGAAACTGGTCCGGGTAGTGACCCTTCTCATAATGCATAGCAATATAAACTTCTGAAAGGAAGTGTGCTTTGCATGATGGGATACTAAGGCAAGTAATATGATGTCACCAGCCTCTATATAAAAGTAGCCTAGTTGTGAAGATACCTCATGTTCAAAACTTTTATGCTTGGATAAAGGATTAAACAATCTGCTGTCCTGGTTGGCCGAGTGGTTACCATAACTACTATCCAACTAACAGGGTGCAGGTTTAAATCCTGCTGTGGGCATGGATGTTTGCAATTGCGATATTAAAACATATATATAAAATTGATAAAAATAGAAAAAATAAATATCCTCAGTCCACCCATGGTACAAAAATTTAAGTTTGCAAGTGACCCTTTGTGGATGGGAGCAACATAAAAAAAAATTTCTTCAAAGATTGGGTCTAATTTTACATGTTATGCACAACAATGTATGACTTCACAACTACCAAATCCCATAGTATTTCACACCTAAACTATTTCAGCAATAAACTAACTACAATATGGAACAGCTGATATAATGCATGTAACACACAAATTGGAATCATTTTTATGTTATGCATCTATATTGATCTTTGCTTTTCTTTAATACTTTTTCATATTATTATTTTGAGAAAGAAACTAAGCTTATTAGGAAGTGTAATATAAAACTGATTATTCCTGACATGTAATAAGATAAAATTTCAGTTAATTAGTTAGAAGAGCTGTATACTAAAATTATACCACACTTTCAAGTGAAACAGTGAGTAAGTGAGTGAGTGCAACAAATAAAAAGAAAGATCAGTAAACACTATACATATTTATTTCATGTCATTTCACATGCAACCTGAAAAAGACTACAGCAGATATTCACAGTTGGTAGAGGCAGCCAGGATAACAAATACCTGGGTCAACCACCTGAGACAGCTGAGATTCGGACAATAAATAGAGGTTTACATAAACAACAGCTTATTTTACACAGCAGCAGAATCTACATCATGCACAGTGCCACAAAAATGAGGTAAATGAAGATTGTGACATTGAATTACCTTACTTCAGAGAATGTTAAAAATGAACTGAACAACAGCAAAAGTCAAGTCCAGACAAAGGAGGGGGTGGGAAGAAACTGGTTGTCTGTTTAACTTTACAACTAATTGTTCAGCTCATTAATGGCACCAATATTCATTGCAGATGTGGATTCTCTGGTAAGGTAGATCCTCTCATCTTGTTGGGCATATATCAATCTGTGTTGGGAACGGTGTGTACTGCGCCACAGCTGAATCCGGACTGTTCAGCTATGACTGATACTGATGTCACACTGTCACTGTTTGGACTATACCAGCACATATGGCTGCTTCTACTGGGAGGCATGTTATCAGATTGTACACATTCTCAGTATCTATACATGGAGCACAACAGAGGATAAACTACCACTATGTTCCTAAAAACATAGCTAAGTACTTGAAATATATCTAATTTTCTTTTTAATTGCTGCTTGTTTAAACAATAAAAATCAAATGTTTAATCTAATAAATTAATGGAATGAAAGGTTAAAAAAATTATTTACTAGTGATGAACTGTCAAATTATCGTTGGTATTATGTGCTCTGGTTAATTTTCCCCCCATTTGTTCATATTTTGATATAATGTATGAAATTTTATTAGAAATGCAATACACTTTATCATCACAGTTACTGGTAAAAACCCATTTTTTTTAAACAGTTCACAATAAACGTTAAAAATGTTTAAAATGCAATTTTCAAATGGAAAGTTTTATGATGTATTTCGTTATATGTTAAATTTACAGAATATGCTACTAATTTCATATTCTAAATTTCATCCACATGAATATTTGTTACAAATGACTGCTTAGAAATAAATAACTATAAATTTTGTAGCATAGCAAGAACTTAATACCAACACAGAGGTAGGTGAAAATACTGTACAACTTAACAGTGATGAGAAACATGACAAAGTCAAACAATGATAACTTTCAATAATGCTTTATAAAACTATCAACCATTATCACTCCTTTCAGTCCTGTACACCTTGAGGGTTACCATTACATGGCATTCTACAGACAGGCTGGGTGGGGGCACCTCCTAACTGATGCATAGTTGTCATACAACCACCTGTACAAAACAGTTTTGGCAAGTGGCAAATACCTTCTTCATGAAGGTCTATTACTTTGAAGGTATGCTTCAAGTTTAATTATACATATAAATTTTATTTAATTTTAAAAACTGCAACTGATTTTTTTTATTTCTTTACTTGCTTCTCCCTTCCAAACTTTCAATGCGACAGTCACGTTTTATGAGTTATTATAAATATAAGTACTGATTTGAAAACAAAAGGCAGTTTCAACTTCAACAAATAAAAACTAAATAATTTTAAAAATATACAATATTTTATATTTATGTACAGTTTATTTTAGTAAAAAAATGTAGCATATACAACTGGCAACTAAATAAAACGGCAATGAAGAACTTCTGTTGATGTCAAGAGTAGCAATTATGATGGATCAACATTTTTTGTGTTGATTCAAGTTAATATTTGAGGTAAAAACATCATAGTTCTCATGTGTAACAGAGAAACATTTTATTTAGAATGGCTGTTCACTTTAAAATTAGAACCAACTTTCACAGTTTAAATCTATAATTTACAGATAAAATATATCAAAGAGGTTACCCACAATTATATATAATATAATACTTGGCAATGATTCTGGCACATATGATGGTGATGCAAAAATTACTAAAACTATGGGGATCTTGTATCACTATTTCAAGTAAAAGCACAAAATATTAACATGAAACAAACTGTTGACACACACATACACAAACACAGATGAGGGACCCGTACATACTGCAGTCATTCAATGATTACTGCATGAAAACACTGCTCTAATTAAAAGACTGAAATGAGCAAAATGAATATGAATAAATAATTTACTATAATACATGGAGATTACAATGATTCATGACAGACAACAAAGGAGTAAAAGCATAAACAAAATTCTTGTGATCATAAATAAATAAATATTACACTGTAATGAAAAACGATATGCATTTCACAAACTTTGAAGGGGAGGGACGTGGAACAAAAAAACTCTACAAGTCGAAACAGTCAGTGGGAAAAGTAAATTGCACACTAAAAAAAATCTAATATTTTCTTAGCAGTGAACAAATTTTCTATAAGGGCAGGAACTCTAATAAAGATCCCCATAGAATACTTGTAATTATAGCAGGCTGATTAAAAATATATATCCAATATAATATATATATATATCACACTCTCTCTTGGGGCAGTATATGCTTACATCCTTGGGTTTTCTTTCCATTAACTAGGAAACAAATTTAACCACAATGCCACTGTGAACTTCTGTACAGGGTTAACATAGCCTTCTGAATTGCCGTCTGTAAGATAAAACTGAAGAGAGGCAAAACACCAGTTACAACATGAATGACACCCTATTTGCAACATGAATGAAACCCAGTGGAGCAAATGAGAAGCAGAGCATCTGTGCACAGGCCAACCTGAACTCTACATGAAGGATGTGCTTTCTGGTGAATACAAAGCTAGTGACTAGACAACTCATGCTACAACAGAGGATCAGGTTTGCACTCTGCACAGCTGCTCCTTGTAACTATGTAGCAGGACCATCTGACACAAACTTGGCAGGATTATAATCTTCATTAACAGATGAGAACCCACGAAATTCTTCCTGATTGATGTTCCGTAACACTTCTGCATTCACAGGAGTTAACACTGGTTCTTCCTTGGTAAAGTCCTGATCAAAATTGTTCACATCTCGTTTTGTTTTCTAAGAGATAGAGAAAAAAAAAACAATAATGAATATATGAAAACAAAGTAATGGAAAACAGCTTTCAGAATAAAATATTATCATCATCATCATTATCAGAGACCTCCAGGGAGTCGAGGACTCACTGAGAGAAGCCATACATTACCCACACCAGGTGCCATACCTTCTCTTAAACTCATTCACATTAGATGCATTCCCCACTTCAACATGCAAACTATTCCACTCACTCAATGGTCTATGATGAAAAAATCTGGCTCACTCCTTTCTTAACTGCACACAAGCCTCCATGGATGCCCCCCCCCCCCGTCCTCCTTCCATACAATAAAAATTTCATCAACTGATATAATACCCTTTCAGAAGTTTATAGACTTCTATCATACTACTCCTCTTTCTCCTGCTTACGAGTTTCTGCAGTCCACATAGTCTCCATCTGTCCTTGTAATCTACATTCTATGATTTCAATATCAGTTTTGTAACTTTTCAAAGCAACCGTTCCACTCTCCTCAGACCCAGGAGACCAAATCTTGTCATTTAAGGATAATGAACATTATCCTTAAATGACAATGTTTGTTCATTTCAACATTGCATTATTCTCCAAGTTGTATTTGCAATTTTTGCTATGTAACCTTTGCATTTTAAATTCCTATCATAATCCTACCAATGTAATATGCCATTAGGATAGCTCATCATGAAAAAATGCATAACTTCCCACTTACTAACACTGAATTGATAGCCATTATCATTTGCTCACACTTCTGGCCTATTCAAATCATTCTCCAAGTGCTATATATCAGTAGCATCCCTGATTGCCCTGCCTATCTTGCATCATCATCAGCTAACAACTGAATATTTCCTGTCAGGTCCTTCTCAATATCCCAAATATATAGAATGAACAATAGTCCAATGAGTGATCCTTGGGGACACTGGTTACAGTAAATCTGGCAGATTCATACCTCCTATATAACACTTTTTGACACTTGTCCATCAGCCGCCTACTTATCTACATCAATAGTTTATATTCCATCCTATATTCCTCAGATCATGTAACAGCATTTCATGTGGTCTCCTGTCAAATGTCTTAATAATGCCCAACAGTATTCATTCATATCATAATGTATCCATTCCCTTTCTCCAACTCAGTAATAACATTATTATAAATATGAGCAAATTGCTCATAAATGACTTCCCTTTAGTAACCATGCTGTTCCTTACAAAGTATATCTTGTCTGTCAACCCATTGTATGCAAGTTTTTAACAACTTCTCTAAACTCCTCACAGCTATTCCAGACAGTGATAGGTTGACAAATATATCAGTATTTGCATAATATTGTGCCATTGGATTATCATATATTCTTTCTATTCCTGTGGGATTTCCCTGAGATTTATGCAAACATGTCAAGGGCCTGGGCCAGTTTGGCCAAACATTCCTTTAGAACATGGACTGATATCCTATAGCTGAATTCTTATCAAGGTTATGCAAAAGCTCTAGAATCTCCTCATGCGCCTTTATCTCTTCATCCAATATAGTGGTAGCACTGTGCTGATAGATCTTAGTGAAATAAGCACTTATTATTTGAACAATCACATCTGCTTTTAACACAAGGGTACTTACCGTCTGCATTCAGTAAAATTATTCTTCCAGTGCATTCTTTTATTTGCAGCATAACAATAAAATTCTTTTGTGTTGCCTTTAGCCTGCATGGCCAATTTCTTTTCGTGTGCTCATCTATAAAGATGAGCACAAAACCTGTCAATTGGGAAATCCATATATTTATCTATTTCAAGTCAGTATGGCATGATCACTGTTACCAACTGTGCAAAACAGTTATATTCTTAATTAAGATCCTTTCTGCTACTATAATAAAATCTACTGCTCTTTGGACTCGTGCTGCTTGAGAAAGCCATCTTTGCAAAAGCTCAATAAATTCTCTTTCATTCTTATGAGTTGACTCTGCTTCCAAATCAATGTTCAGATAATTTAAGTCACCCATTTAGTGCCATTCAAGGTAGTTTGGCAATGCATTTCTTTGCCTCCAGCACTTATTATTTGAACAATCACATCTGCTTTTAACACAAGGGTACTTACCGTCTGCATTCAGTAAAATTATTCTTCCAGTGCATTCTTTTATTTGCAGCATAACAATAAAATTCTTTTGTGTTGCCTTTGGCCTGCATGGCCAATTTCTTTTCGTGTGCTCATCTATAAAGATGAGCACAAAACCTGTCAATTGGGAAATCCATATATTTATCTATTTCAAGTCAGTATGGCATGATCACTGTTACCAACTGTGCAAAACAGTTATATTCTTAATTAAGATCCTTTCTGCTACTATAATAAAATCTACTGCTCTTTGGACTCGTGCTGCTTGAGAAAGCCATCTTTGCAAAAGCTCAATAAATTCTCTTTCATTCTTATGAGTTGACTCTGCTTCCAAATCAATGTTCAGATAATTTAAGTCACCCATTTAGTGCCATTCAAGGTAGTTTGGCAATGCATTTCTTTGCCTCCAGCAGTTGAATTATTTACTTGCAGACCCTTGTCTGTAGCAATATCCCTACTATATAGTTCATCTTGTTAACCTTCACTTCATACCAGATAGTCCAAAACTCACTGCTACATAGGAATTATTACTATTGTTTTTGTGAGTTTCTACCATAAATGAACTCAAATCATTTTATATCATTCATAGTACATTCCCCATCTTTATATCAGTGGCATCGCATGCCCATTTCAGTTGGGCATGCTGTCGTGGCTTATGCAACCCATGCTATAAAATTCATGTCAGTTTGACTGTATTTTTATCAATGTATGAAAGTTTTAAGAGTGTATAACAATATCAATATTCATTTTTAATGATCTATTGCAATTAATTGTAACAAAATTTGTGCAGAGTGGGGGACAATGATTTTTTTTAATTTTTTTAAGATACTGTAAATACAGAGCACTAAAAAATAAAGTTGATAATCTATGCAAAAAAGCCAAAGAAAAATGGTTAGAAGAAAAAGCTAAGAAATGCCAAGAAGCATACCAACAAAACAAACTAAAAGTCTTCCATGATACTGTAAGAGAAATTACAAAGGAATTCTCAGCAAAAGCAGTAACAATGATAAACAACAAGATGACTGAAACCAGGAATATTGAATATATAAGAAAAATCTGGTCAAACCATTTTAAGACTATCTTCTACCAAGGAAACAAAACTACAATTCCAACAATAGAAGAAAATAATGATCACCCAAAAATTTTACAAGAAGTTAGATACGTAATAAAACAGATGAAAAACAATAAAGCACCAGGCATTGATACTATCCCTACTGAACTATGGTCATATGGAGGCAGCTTATCAATAGAATATTTAACAACCCTATTCAATAAAATACTACAAACAGGAGAGATCCCAGATGACTGGAGAACTGGAAAGATCATCCCAATATACAAGAAAGGAAACAAAAGAGACTGCAGAAATTATAGACCAATCAATTTACTCCCTCACACCTATAAAATATTCATAAGAATTATACAAAATAGATTAAAAAACACCTATGAAGAAATGATAGGCATAGAACAAGCTGGTTTCTGAGGAAACTATTCAACAATAGACCAAATTTTCACACTGCACCAACTAGCAGAGCTCAGCTGAAGACCATAAAGAACTATATTGTTGTTTTGTGGACTTTAAACAAGCTTTCGATAACATCAACAGAGAAATCCTTCTTAAAATTCTACTAGAAAAAAGCAATAGACAAATATATACAGTTTCTGATAAAATATCACTCTAAGACAAATGCAATAATTAAAACGGACACACTCACAACAGAACCCATAGAGATCCAAAAAGGAGTAATGCAAGGATGCCCATTATCCCCATGCCTATTCAACATATGTCTAGAAGAAGTTGTAAAGAAGACAATAGACAATGAGCCTGGAATCAATGGTTTAAACATAAATAATATCAAATATGCAGATGATCTCGTCCTTCTTGCAAGAACCCCAAATGAACTACAAAAGTTGATCAACAAGCTAAACGAAACCTGTAAAACATATGACATGACAATAAACATACAAAAGACAAAAGTGATGAAAATAGGGAAGAACAGAACTACCATCTCAACCACCCTAAACGGAGAACAAGTAGACAACTTCATATACCTTAGATCAAAACTAACAGAAACAATAGATGAACTCAAAACAATCAAACACAGAATAGCGATAGGATGGACCACCATGGGAAAATTACAGAAAATCTGGAAAACAAACAAGATATCTAAGCAAGCCAAAATCAAATTATATGAAGCAATAATTATACCAACAGTCATCTATGGAGCAGAAGCGTGGACAGTTAAAAAGAGAGGAGAAAAAACTGCTGGCATTTGAAATGAAATGCTTAAGAAAAATAAATAGAACAAGTTGGATAGAAAAGAAAACAAACATCACAGTCAGACAAGAACTATTGTATAACAAGACAATAGAAAAAATTAGAAAACAACAACTGAGATGGTTTGGACACACTGTACGCACACGGACGCAGATAGACTTCCTAACATCCTAATCAATACTTTTCCAACTGAAAAAAGAAGACCCGGAAGACCAAAAATTACCTGGCTGAAATTAATAAAGAACATCTTGGGATGCAGAACATATAAGGAACTTTTTCAAACAGCAAGGAATAGAGAAGACTGGAAGATCCTGCTCAAGAGAAGACTCAACCCGTCTTAGACAGAAGAGAAGAAGTATATTAGAAAACAATAATGAAGGAGAATGCTATATTTGGTTGGTATATTTGAATTACTCAAAGCCGTAAAATTTGGAATAGGAGGATGAGGCTTACCTCCTTCGGCTACTGTTTACCACTGTAAATATGGGCAAAAAAAGTTATAAATTTATTGAAAATTATATATTAAAAACATGTCTATATTATATATATAAAAACTTGCCTACCACATCAGTTTACACTTCAGCATGCAAAACAGATGAAACACAAAAAACAAAAACAGCAACTCATGACAAATTACAATGTTCAATTGGATTGGTTGACACAATAACCAATCACAGCCTCTAGATGCTATTGTCTCAGAACTCACCCCGCCTTGCCATCTGAGCAACTTAAAACTACTAGAATGCTAAGAATTTGACCCACAGCACCATCCGTGCATCTTTTCAAATGGCTCAAAGGTGTATGTATTTTGAACACACACTCAGGCTATTAACACGAATGTGATGCAATGTTTGTGTGTCAAAAAGTGTACTTCATGAATTATTAGTATATTGTGTTTAATTTTAGGAATTGTGCAAAGTCTGGAAACAATTATGGGAATCTTTAATGGGAATAAATGCAAAAATATAATATTGGTGATATTGTGATTCAGGGAATGAGCACTGCACACCTGGAATATTTGCCCCTGCTTTATATCCTTTACATCTATTTTGAAAGTTTATTTTTCACTTGGTTAGAGTATAATAAAATTAGTTTAATCCTTTATCCAAGTGTGAGCAAACACAATTTGCGCCTGAAAGTATCTTCAGGACTGCGGTAAGGTGGTACAACACTAGGGAAACTCGTTGCAAAGGTGGAGCAAGCTATCTGGCTACCTGGGCCTGGCTCCCACTGAAGAGACCTCAATAAAGGTCGAAACTAGTCTGGGTAGTGGCCCTTCCCTTAATGCATAACATTAGACATATCCGCAAGGAGATGTGTTTTGCATTATAGGAGATACTGAGATAGGAGTGTTGGTAGCTTGCTCCACCTTTGCAATGAGTTGCCCTGGTGTTGTACCACCTTACCGCAGTCCTGAAGATACTTTCAGGCGCAAACTTTGTTTGCTCACACTTGGATAAAGGATTAAACTAATTTTATTATCCTTTACATCTAATTCCAGTTACTTACTACATTTGACTCAGATAGATTTCACTAAAACCAATAATGTTAGGCCACAGTGTATTCACCAAAGTAACAAAGTGTTAACCCCTTTTGGTCCTGATACTCCTGGCATTTGTGTATAGTCATTAGTTTATCTCCTAGCTTTTTTGTATACTCACAGCAGTCTGTTTGACCAAGTTGGGCAACTTCATTTCTCATCCCCAATTAATTATACTCAAAAAAGTCTGAACCCAAAGCATAGGATACCCCCCCCCCCACACACACACCAGATTCATAACAATACTTAGTGACATTTGAATCATTATCATGTTTACATATCTTGCACACAGATTCTTAGCATTCCTTCCAAGATAATCTACTTTCTCTGAATCACTGTTAGGTATCACTCCCCAATAAATAATTTCTTTTATAATATTTATAATATAATATCACTTATTGTTCTCTTTAATTTTCTTGTCCTGTCTGAGTTTTTGTAAATGTTTGACTTTTCTAACTCCAAAAATATTACAAATAAATATTTCTGCCCTTAAAAGCAGAAATTAAATATAAAGTTTATAACTTCAGATTGTTTTTCAACAGAGCAATATTACCAATTCAAATAAACAATAAGATAACTTGTAATTATTATACTTTACTTCTTGTAGAAAGGCTTATATGTTGGCAACACATGACTATTAAATTATTTAAGGAATTCACAACGTATACTGGAATATTATTTAATAAATACTTCCTATATTTCGGCAATGTCACATTGCCATCTTCATGGGAACATACAAATATGGCACATGCATGCAGGCACTACAAAAAACAAATGAGGCAGAAGATAAGAAACTACTTTTGTTCCTAAAGTCCTAATGGTGCCCACTAGCAGGCTATATTGAGTTGTCTTGGCTGTTGGGCTGATGTTCTCATGATGTAAGTCTCCCAAATTTGGGGCAGTCTCATGTACCCAAATTTGATGAGGTTTGGAACGTTTTTTTTTTTTTTTTTTTTTTTTTTTGTTAGAGCTGAGGCTGATTCTATGAGTAATCTTTTGTACTTGAACTTGCTGCAGTGTATTACTTTGGCTTTCTTCCAATGTATTCTGTGGTGGGTGTCTAGAACATGGTCTGCAAGACCAGAGTGGCTATACTGGTGAAACCGGATGTAGTCTTTGTGTTCTGAAATCCTGATATTTGCTGTCCTGCCTATTTGGCCAAAGTAGGACAATTTACAACTGCAAAGGACCTGGTATACCCCAGGTAGGTCTAGGGGAAGTGGTTGGTCTTTGGTTGAGTGGATAAGGGATGCCAAATTTTTATATGGTCTGTAACAAGGTTAGGTCATATTTTTTAAGGATTTTGGTTATTTTTTCTGAGGTGCCCTGGATGTAGGGATGGTGATAGATTTAGTGTAATCTTTAATGTGTGTGTGGGGGGTGGGTTGTGGTTTACTGGTTTTAATATTTTTTTGGAGTTGTAGACATTGGCTAAGAAAGCATTAAGGATGTGGTTTAGTTCAGTAGTTAGGGCATAGTCATCTGAACAGATTAATTTTGCCCTGTTATATGGTTTTAATAACCCCATATTGTTGTGAGGATGGTGGGATTGTTGGTGAATGTATCTGCCTGTATGGGTGGGTTTTCTATAAACAGAGAAAACCAAGGATCCATCAGGTTGGTG
Source organism: Typopeltis vanoorti (assembly GCF_054136105.1). Lineage (NCBI taxonomy): Eukaryota > Metazoa > Arthropoda > Arachnida > Uropygi > Thelyphonidae > Typopeltis > Typopeltis vanoorti. The sequence goes on along the minus strand of NC_143569.1, from coordinate 93,136,497 downwards.
AGTGATTAGAGTGTCTAGGAAAGGGAAGCTGTTGTTTTCCTCTTTTTCCCGGGTGAACAGGATTCTGGGGTGTTGGTTGATTATGTGTGTTAAGAAGGAGTGGAGTGTATCTGAGCCATGTGGCCAAATAGCGAACACATCATCCACGTAACGAAGCCAAATAGTGGGTTTTTGTGGGGCAGAGTTTAGGGCTTTCTCTTCAAAAGTCTCCATAGAGAAGTTGGCCAAGGGTGGGGAAAACGGTTAACCCATGGCTGTCTATCTGTTTGTAGAATTTTCCTTGCCAAACGAAATAGCCCGAGTTCATTGAACTGAAATAGGGCTGAGATATCAGGAGGAAATTTGGCTTGTATGAGCTCTAAGGTTTCTTTGAGTGGGACATTTGTGAATAGGGAGGAGACGTAAAAACTGACCATTATGTCAGTGTGTTGGAGTGAGAGGTTTTCTATACTGGCTTTGAAGTGTGCTGGTGTGTTGCCAAAATAGTGTGTGAGCACTTTGGCTAAATGCTTGGCTAATTTATATGTGGGGGAATCAATGCCATCCACTATGGGACATAATGGCACATTTATTTTATGTATTTTTGGAAGTCCATATAATCGGGGGGGGGGGTCTAGAGTCATATGGTTTTAGTTTGTCAGACACTTCCACAGGCCAAGAAGTGACCTTCTTAAGGAATGGAGTGTTTTAATTTGAGAGCTAGTAGGATTATATTCAATGGGGAGGTAGGTAGACCAATCTAATAATAAAGCATTCAGCTTACTTGTTGAGAACCACAGTTGCGTTTCCCTTATCCGCTTTGGTAGAGCTTTATATTCATCTTTGGATATGTTGGTCTTTGGTGAGAACACCGGCTACATCCAGTCTGACATTGTTGGCGATATGGTTTGGCAGGTTGTGGAGACCACATTCTATTTGGATCATTATTTCCTCGGCAGGTATTCTTTTAGGAGCTAGGGCGAAAGTGTGGCCATGTGCAAGAGCAGTGACTGCTTCAGGCTTCAAAACTTTGAAAGAGCGGTTGACTACAGTGTTGAGTGGTTTGCTGTAGTACGGAGGTAGAGTTCTTTTTCAAGTTATCAAATTTCTTGATGTGCAGACTACGTATCTTATCAAATTCCTTTCTTGCCAAAGCGCATGAGACGTCATAGACAATCGTCCAAAGGTTGTGGTTTAGCATATTTGAAAGTTCCTCCTCTAGCGCCCGTAAAGTTTTATTTTCGGTGACTAGGAGAACGTGCATCGCGATAATTTGTTCTCGTAGTAGGGCAAAGCTAGCGCGATTATAAATCCGGAGAGCCTTCTGTGAAGAGAAGCAGTGCTTAAATTTAACACAATTTGGGATTACCTCATTATCCCGGCAGCGTTTTAGGAAGGTCAGATGATTTAGTTGTCTACATAGCTTCAACTTCAGTTTGCCGTATTGGCGGGCCTTGCATGCGATGGAATCTCTGTGGATGATAGTAATTCTTGTAGAAAGGCTTATACGCTGGCAACACATGACTATTAAATTATTTAAGGAATTCACAACATATACTGGAATATTAATTAAAAGAAAATTTAATAAATACTTCCTATATTTCAGCAATGTCACATTGCCATCTTCATGGCAACATACAAATATGGCATATGCACGCAGGCACTACAAAAAGCAAATGCGGCAGAAGATAAGAAACTACTTTTGTTCCTAAAGTCCTAATGGTGTCCCCTAGCAGGCTATGCTTTGCAATTATCAAGTTATCAGGGAATTTCATACTTTTGCAAAAATCAGTTAAACATTACTTGAAATCGCCAAATTATGTTTGTTCTTAAAATGTCCTTTTAGACTATAAAGTTTCTCTCTTTTTGACAAATCCCAAAATGTCAAATGGTTGTAAATCTATAACATATCAGAGAACACAGTACTAAAGGAGCATATCAGCACTGTGTGTGTGTGTGTGTGTGTAGAATCCAGAAATTGTGCTTTAGAGATCAAACATTTTTTTTCACAAAAAACACTCCAGGCCTACAAATAAGCCTCACAATGGGAGATGAGAATATGTCTACCAATGAAGAGGACTACAATAAGTGCAAAAATCTGTCTTAAAATGAATTTGTAGCAAAAAATAAAGGATAGTGTGCAAATTTCAAAATGGACAACTGGACGATGAACCTTATTTGTACTTATGTTCTTCCTATATTCAGAAATAGAAAAATTTTGAGTCATTAGAGGGCAGGTAAAAAAAAAAAAAAAAGCTGGTTCTCATTAAAGATGTAAACAACCCAGTCGAAAATGTCATACCAAAATGCGCTGGGAAAATGCAGAGTAAATAGCAATTTAATAATAATGGGAAGAACATGCTGCTTTCAGTTCAGGACACAGAAGCACCTCTGTAGTCCAACTGGAAGAACAACAGGACATTACAATGTGGCTTTCATTCAAATACACCACATTTTATTTATTTATTTTTATTAGATGACTAATGTATTAAGCAATCTTGATAAAAAAATACTGGAAAGAAATTGGGTTAATTAAACAATGTTTCTTCACTCTTCTCTATTTACAGTACTGTAATAGTTTCCTTTAATACTCTGTTGAAAAATTTAGTTTAGTGTCATGATTAAATTCAGTTGTCTTTGTCTCCACAAAATAAAGAATTTATGTTGACAAATCATTTGTAAAATGTTATTGTTACTAAAATATAGTTTATAACTTTAGTTAATGTTGCTGAAGTATTGCTAACTTCAGCAACATATTGTAATGAGAGCAGAGACAATTAATGGAGTTGGAAATATTCATAGCTCAAGAACTGCGCTACATTTCTGCCAATACCAGCAAAGTTTGAAGCTGGAATGTGCATGCACAGGATTGGAAGCAGTCTGGAGAGTGAAGGAAGAAATTAGATGGAAGTAATGCAAGTTACAGATGCCATATTGAGAGGAGAAATGGTTATAGGATTGTATTTGGACACCTATGGGTTAATCTGAAAGTATTTCCTTAAATGGTTACAACCATCAGAAGATAAAAATCTAGCAGAGAGATTCAAATATCTGTTTTTATAGTAAAGGAATACATGGGAGCTCAAGTTTGGAAAGAGCATATTCCAGTACCAGCTTTGATTTATATAACTCTGCATTTGTTCCTGTCAACAACTAAAACTGGAGACAGAAAATATTATTTCAAGCAGAAAGTTGTTTTTCTTCTAAATAATGTTCTTATAATGTGTGTATTTCAGAATACTGAAGACAAAAAGAAAACTATTATTATTAGAAAGGAACTGAGCTTTTATTTATATTGTGGTTTTAAGCCAATACAATTTGGTTGACTAAATCCCAAATTGCCAGCCCATCCTTGTTCATTCAGGAGAACAGGAACCAAACATTGGAGATTTAGTGGCAAGCCCTGAAGAAAACATTGATTGATTCAGTCAGGGAAGCATGTGGTGAGGTTGTTGCAAGGATAGAAAAATCAGAACTTCACGGTGGACACTGGAAGTTAAAGAGGCAGTGAAGGAAAAGAAGAAAGCAAATCAAAAGTTCCTGGCTTTCTTATATTTGTCTCTGTATTCTCTAGGAGCACAAGCTGACTTATTTGCCAGGAACTTTAGATTTGCTTTCTTCTGTGTAAAACTAGCTAAACAAGAGTCATGGGAAGACTTTGGTAAGAACATACAAAATAAATATCAAGAAGGTGGCAAGATATTCTGGAGGTTGTTGAATAAGCTCAGAAATGGAAGAAAGAGTGCTTGTAAAGAGTCCTTGAAGTATGGAATAATTCTTCAAAAAATTGCTAAATGAAACAATCAGTGACGGCACAGTGGGAAAAAACACTCAACACGCATGCAATTAGGAATACGTATCCATACTTGAAGTAGAAAAATCCATCAAAAGCCTGAAATGTGGAAAAGCAACTGGAGTAGATGATATTTGACCAGAAATGCTCAAGTATGGATTTATAAAAGTCTTTCAGGTATAATTCACAAGGCCTGGACAGAGGGACGAATTCCAGATGATTGAGGTAGAGTTCACATAGTACCCATATATAAAAAGGGAAACAAAACTGAGAATGTGAAAATTACAGAGGTATTTCTCTGTACAGAGGTGTTCCTTGTAAGATTTATGCAAGTTTACTTGAGAAACGGTTGAGATGGATTGTGGAAGAGAAGCTTGGTGAAGAACAAGCTGGATTCAGGCCAAATAGAGGCTGTCAGGATCAGATTTTCATTTTATATCAAATGACTGAGAAATCATGGGAATATAACAAAGATCTGTATGGAAAAATGAAAAAAAGAAGAATTAGAGAAGTACCAATTGAGCATAACTGGTATTGCCAAAACAATCATCATCAAATCCCTGCCATGTACCCTCAAGGGGTGTACAGGATATAATTACTACATGAAAAAATTTACATCATTACTAACTTCCTATCTACAATTTTCCTCCAAATCAGTCTGTTACTTCTTAAGACTCGAACATTAACAGATCTTATACTTCTATCGTCTAAGGCAATTTGTACCGTATCAATCCACTCATTTCTTGGTCTTCCTCTGGGTCATTTTCCTGCCAACCTGGCAGATAACACTTGTTTTGCTAATCTTTCTCCTCCCATTCTGTTTAAGTGACCATATCACCTGAGATTAGCTCTGCAGACAATGTCAAGTTCTTTCCTAATATCCTCCTTTTTAATATGATATTGCCATTGATGCCATCTGTTCACAACTCTAATCTTTCTCAGGACGCTCATATCTGCGGTCTCTAGCCTTTGGTCAAGTATTTTACTTCGGACCCAGCTCTCAGATCCATAAGGTAAAACTGGTTTGAACACTGTCTTGTATACAGCTAATTTAGTGTCTCGACTAATTCCTCTTTTATTCCATATGAAATTATTCAATTGACTTCCTACAATACCAGTTTTATTGATTCTGTTGGCTATTTCCATATTTAATTTACCATTTTCAAAAAAAACATCGTGCCTAAGTAGCTGAAATGATTTACTTGTTCCACAGGTTCTCCGTTCACAACGCAGTTGACATTTTCAACGATTCTGCCCATTTTCATTGTCTTTGTCTTTTTATTGCTGACCTTCATACCAATCTATTACAACAGTTATTCAATTTAGTCAGGGAATCTTGCAGACGTGTAGTGGATTTAGAAGTATATCATTGTCCGCATAAAGCAAAGAGCTGACATTAACATCTCCAATTTTGATATCATGTTTAATACCACTTTCCTTCATAATGTGATCCATATAGATAATGACTAATAGACGGGATAATGTACATCCTTGTCTCACACCAGATTTAAAATTAAACCATCTATCTGTACTTCCTTCAATTCTAACTGCTGACTTACAACTCAAATAAAGACTAAGTATTGCTTGATATAATGCCCCATTGACACCATATAACTTTAGCGTATTAAATAGTTTCTCTCTTGGCACCTTGTCATATGCCTTTTCCAAATTGACAAAACTTAAATACAGATCTCTGTTATATTCCCATGCTTTCTCAACTTCTTCTTCTTCTACAGCTTCTCCCACTTAAGTGGGGTCACTGTTTCTTATGAGTCTCCTCCACACCTTCCTGTCTTGGGCTGTCACCACATCCAAGTTCTTCATCTTCAAGTCCTCTTCTACCAGCTCCCTCCGTCTCTTCTTTGGCCGCCCACGCTTCCGCCTTCCTTGCACATCCATCTGCATGACCCTTCTTCCCACATATTCGTCCTCCCTCCTCATCACATGACCAAACCATCTCAACCTTGCCTCCTGTATTTTCGCTCCTAAGTTCGTAACTTTCGCTGTTCCCCTGACATAGTCATTTCTCAGATGATCCTTTCTGGTCACACCGCACATCCACCTAAGCATTCTCATCTCTGCTACTTCCATCCTGCTGATGTTATTTTTCCTCAGGGCCACAGTTTCTATAGCATATGTCATAGCTGGCCTCACTACTGTCCTATAAATTTTGCCTTTCAGATAGATCGGCACCTTCTTATCGCATAACACTCCAGCCATCTCCCTCCAGTTCCTCCAACCCGCTTGTATCCTGCATCCCACTTCCTTCTCAGCTCCTCCATCTTCTTCCACTGTTGAACCTAAGTATCTAAAGTCTCTCACCTTCCTGATGACATTTCCTTCCAGCTCCAGATCTGTCTCCTGGCGACCGCCCACTGCGCAACACATATACTCTGTTTTACTTCTGCTCAGTCTCATACCTCTCTCCTCCAGTACTTTTCTCCATCTTTCCAGTTTAGTTTCCGCTTCTTCTCTTGAATCTACACACAGCAAGATGTCATCTGCATACAACATTGTCCAAGGTGCATCTTCTCTCACCTCCTCTGTTACCACCTCCATCACAATATTAAACAGAAACGGACTTAATGCTGACCCTTGATGCAAGCCAACTGTTACTTGAAAACTTTCTGTCTGTCCCAAACAGGTCCGAACACTTGTCTTCACATTTCTGTACATTTCCCGCACCAACCTGACATATTTCTCCGGCACCTTCTTCTCCCTCAGACACCTCCAGACTTCTTTCCTTGGCACTCTATCGTATGCTTTCTCCAGATCAATAAATACTAGATGTAGCTCCCTCTGTTTCTCTCGATATTTTTCCATCATCTGTCGTAACCCAAAGATAGCATCTGTTGTTGATCTACCAGGCATGAAGCCAAATTGTTCCTTTGCAATCTCCACCTCCTCCCTCAATCTACCATCAAGAACCCTTTCTAGGATCTTCATTGTGTGGGACATCAACTTTATTCCTCTGTAATTTTTACAGTCTTGTGCATCCCCTTTACCCTTGTAGATGGGAACAAGAGTACTCTCCCTCCATTCCTCGGGTATATTTTCCTGTTGGCAAACTTTCATGAACAGGTCCCACAGCAGATCAATTCCCTCTTCCCCCAGTGCCTTCCATGCCTCCACTGGAATTCTGTCGGGGCCCACCGCTTTTCCATTCCTCATCCTCTTCATGGCGTCCGTCACTTCCATTCTACTGATGTTCTGCACCATCCCCTCAGAAGGCTGCCCATCTCCTCTGTGAGTCCTTGCATTTTCCTCATTCAAAAGTCCCTCAAAGTATATTTTCCATCTGTTTCTTATGTCCACATCCCTCCATAATACTCTTCCTTCAGCATCTTTGATCTGCCTCACATGTAAGATGTCCTTAGCTGCTTTATTTCTACATTTCGCTAGTTGGTAAATTTTTCTCTGTCCTTCCTTTGTTTCTAATTGATCATACAGATCTTGATATGCCATGGCCTTCGCCTGTGCCACAACTCTCTTGGCTTCTTGCTTTCTCTCTTTGTACACCTCTCTGTCCTCTTCCACTCTTGACTCATCCCACTTCTGCTTTGCCTTCCTCTTAGCTGTCACTGCCACTTGTACATCATTATTCCACCACCAACCCTCCTTCTGCTCTCTAATCTTTCCAGATGTCTCACCAAGCACCTCGATTGCACAGCTCAGGATTACTTTCGAATTATGTTTCCACCAATCTTGTACACTTTCCAGTCCATCCGAAATCCTCTCTAACACTCTCTCCCTGAAACGATTCCTCACACTCTCCTCTTTTAAGCGAAACCACTTAATTGTCTTCATCCCATGGCAACCAGAAGTTCTTATCTTCGATCTTATTTTAAAGTATGCGCACAGCAGTCGGTGTTGTTGTGCTACTTGATCTGTTGGAATTACTTTACAATTTGTCACAACCTTAAGATGTTTTCTTCTAGTCAAAATGTAGTCAATTTGTGAGCTGTTGTTACCACTTCTAAATGTTATCAAATGTTCTTCCCTCTTGAAGAAAAACGAGTTCACAATTGCCAGATCAAACGCTACTGCAAAGTCCACAACCCTCTCTCCTTCCTGGTTCATCATTCCCACTCCGTGGCCACCATGCACCCTTTCACAGTCTCTATTCTGTCTTCCTATGTGCCCGTTCAAGTCTCCTCCGACAATCACCATCTCATTTTCTTCCAATTCCCTAATTTCTTCATCTAACACGTTCCAGAACTCATCTTTTTCCTCTGCTGTACAACCAACTTGCGGGGCATATACACATAATACGACCACCCGCTCTTCTCCAAGACCCAATTTCATTCGCATGATCCTGTCGTTCCTTCTACCCACGTCCAGTACTTCACCCTTCATTCTGCCACACACCACAATTCCTACACCATTTCTTCCCTCGTTATTCGCTCCAGAGTAGAACAATTTATATCCATCTCCCAGTTCCTTTGCCTTTCCCCCTTTCCACCTTGTCTCCTGCACACATAAAATGTCCAACTTCCTCTTCCTCATCATGTCTGCCACCTCTCTTCCCCTTCCAGTCATGCTTCCAACATTCAGTGTTCCCACTCGCAACATCCTCTCCACCTGCTGGGCTCGCTTCTTTAACCGCACCCGCCCTTGATGCGGTAGCCCTCGTCCACTTCTCACAGCTGTAGGGCGATGTGGCTGCACGTCGCTTAAGGGGTACGCCCTAGCCCTTATATCATTTTCTCTTCGACTCATAATCATAGTTTGAGTTGGCACTGGAGTTTTCCGACCGGATGCCCTTCCTGACATCAACCCTCGCATTTATCCGGGCTAGGGACTGGCACCTATTGAGGCTAGCTTGCCTCCTTCGGTGGCTGCATAAGACGAAATGACTTAGCAAGATAGGAAAGACTCACCCCTAGTCCTCGAATACTCTAATAGCATCAGGGGGAAGGAGCAAGGAGAGGAGAAAGAAGCAAAGAAAGAAGAGGAGGGACCAGTCTACAGAATAATATAACAGATATATATTACATGAAGTAAGGCATGGTCCAGCATCAGGTACCTCGGGTTTGCCATGCCCGTATTCACTAAAGTGAGCCCATGCTTTCTCAACTACTTGTCGTAAAGTGAAGAGCTGATCCTGACAGCCTCAATTTGGCCTGAATCCAGCTTGTTCTTCACCAAGCTTTTCTTACCAACCGTTTCTCAAGTATACTTGCATAAATCTTACCAGGAACACTCAGTAGGGAAATAACTCTATAATTCTCACATTCAGTTTTATTTCCTTTTTATATATGGGTACTATGAGAACCGTACTACAATCATCGGAAATTCGTTCCTCTGTCCAACCCTTATGAACTATGTAGTGCAGCCACTATAAGACTTTTATAGCACCATACTTCAGCAATTCTGGTTGAATAGGGCCGCTAGAGGGCCAGACGGTCGGTTGTATTTTCAGGGAGCTCCTGAAAGCTAAGTATAATTTTGAATGAAAATTAGAATATAGGTTAAAATCATAACATAATATTGTCTAATTTTGGTAGCTTGTTGTGTCTGTGTGATTTTGGTGTGAATTCCGTTATTTAATTCAGTATTTAACGATACGTTTCATAGATTTGAATATGACGCCAATGTGATGTAAGATAATGGCATCCAAAAATACGACGCCATTGTTCAAAAACCATAATGTGAGAGAATGTGATGTGTGTCCAATGTGATGTGTGTGGAATGTAAGCATTCCCGAATGAGGCTGGAGCTTGGATTGAAAGTGATAGTGGTGGGAGAATGTGCAGAAAGTGTAAGCAAAGTGAGTAGTTGAAGTATGTGTCAAGATGTGAAACAGTTATGGTTGAAGAAAGCCAAAATGAGAGTGAAAATAGTGGCTTGATAGGGAATTGTGATGTACAAGATGGCAATGAGAGCGCTGATCTAAGGAAGAGTGAGAGCAACTATACAGAAAGAGAAAATGGTTTGAATGATAAAAAAAATGAGGAATTATTTGTAGGAAGTGAGATCGCTAGGTTGTGCGCAGTGATACAAAATGCACAGCGGCAATTAGAGCACCTGCAAAACTCTTTCCAGAGTGATTCGGCTAACGTAAATAAACAGCGTAAGAGTTTCTGAAATGAAGGAAAGAGTATTGTATGGTGACTCGTTATTAAGAGGAGTGATAGATGGGAGTGTAACTAAATCGTACTTACCGGGTGCGAATTTTAAGGATGTAAGTGAGAGTATTAGAGTGCAAAAACAGAGTTAATAATTATGGCGAATAGTTAATAATAATTATGAAAGAATTAATAATTATGGCGGGTACGAATGAATTGAAAGGTGATAAATTTTTTATGAGAGGACTTGAAAGTATTGTTAAAGGTAGCGAAAGAAAAGAGTGACAGAGTTAAAATGGTGAGTCTGTTGCCGCGGTATGACAGAGAGGAGTTTAGGAGGGCCATAATCGCAAATGACATCATGCGCAGGTTATGAAGATGGTGTGGAATTCGTGGACGTGTGGAATGAGTTTAATGGGCGAAAGGACTTACACAAGATGGATGGCCTGCATTTGAATGGACTTGGTGTGCGGAGACCGGAAAAAGTGTTGCTGAATGAAGTGAAAATGGATGTGCAGAACCAGGGAAACTAGAACTACCAAGGAGGGGAGGGAGTGGATATGCAAACTTCAATGAGACAGTTGAGTGTAAAAATGTATATAATGTACCCGAGCCAGCACTAAGGATAAAAAATGGGAATGGGACATTTAGAATAACGCATCAAGATAGGGGTGGGACAAAGGGATCACTGCATTTCATGTATACTAATGCCAGGAGTATTAGGAACAAGAAGGGAGAATTTTTGGCATTAGTGAAACATGGCTGATGGAAGATGATATAGTGGGATAGAATATGTAGGTTATAGTGTGTTTAGTAGGGACAGAGAGAATAAAATGGGGTTAGGGGGTGTTATTGATGATAGCTGATGAACTGCAGCCAAGGAGAATTGAAGTTGTATTGCAGGATAGTGAAAGGAGCTCATTTCAGGCTATTTGGTGTGAGATTGAGACTGGCAGAATAAAATATACAGTTGGGTGCTGCTATAGACCAGGTGATGGAATAGACGGTGGAGATAGTATGCATAAACAAATTGATGAAATGAGTGGAAGGAGGGTAATTATTATGGGGGATTTCAACTATGGTAACATTGATTGGAAGAAGGAGAGGACACATGTGAGGAAGGAACTGGATTTTATTCAATTATTAAGGGATAACTATCTGAGCATGTAATTGAAAACACTAGGGGTGTGAGAGTGCTTGACCTGGTAATAGCATCCGAGAATTTGACTGTAATGAATATGACCATGTTGTCACCTATTGGTGAGAGTGATCATAAGGGCTTGACCTGGGAGGTGGCTAAAGGTGTGGAATTTTTGATTAAGATAGGGTATATGTGGAATTACCGTGCTGGCAAGTATGATAAGCTTAGGAGATTGCTTGGATCAGTGCCATGGCATGTACAACTGCAAGGGCGGGACGTCGATAGAGCATGGGAAGTGGTCAAGGAGCACTTACAGGAGGTTATGGCTGATTGTATACCTAGGGTCCGAATAGTAAAACAAGGAGGGTTTAAATAGATGAATAACACCATTAAGTTTGAGCTGTAAAAAAACAAACAACTGTGGAGGGAATTTAAAGAGAAAGGTGACCTGCAGACACATGAACGGTATAAAGCGCAGGCAGAAAGGTAATGAGTGTGGTAAAAAAAGCAAAAGCGGATTATGAAAGGAAACTAGCTATGCAAGCTAAAGAGAATCCCAAAGTTTTTTCAATATGCTGCAAGCAAAAAAAAAAAAACTGTACACGGCAGAATGATTTTAAGGAATGATGATGGTAAGGAGGTCACTGAATCAGTCGATATAGTGGAGTTACTGAGCGTGCACTTTGCAAAAGTATATCATCCAGGTGGTGACATTGAAAAAATGAAGGAACCATTAGTTTATACGGGAATTGTGATGAATGAAGTGGAGGTGAATAGTCAATTACTGAACATTAATGTGAATACATCTGTGGGATTGGATGGTATACCGGCACGGGTCTTGTGTGAGGCGGCTAAGAAATTATTAGTGCCCTTGACCATGTTGTTTAATCTGAGTCTCGGGTCTGGTTTAGTACCGAAGGCGTGGAAAGAGGGGAAAATAGTTTCACTGCATCAAGAAGGGTCAAGACTATGGTGGCAAATTACCGACCGATCAGCATATCAGGAGTCGTTGTCAAAGTCTTGGAGAAAGTAGTCAAGGGAAAAATACAGGAATGGATTGATGAAAATGAGATACTGTACAGAGGACAGCATGGCTTTGTGAAGGGTAGTTCATGCCTCAGTAACTTGCTCAAGTTTTATAACAAGGTGACGGCAGAACTGGATAAGGGAACAGTGATACTGCTGGACCTGGCAAAAGCGTTTGACAGGATACCACATGGAATTCTAATCCGCAAACTACAATATATGGGAATGGATATAGGGTTGGTGAGATGGATAGGTGGGTGGATGATGGAGAGATATCAAAGAGTAGTTTATTCAGGAGTAGAGTCCAAAAGATGGCCTGTGACTAGTGGTGTTCTGCAGGGTTCTGTTCTTGGACCACTGCTGTTTAATCTGTTCATTAAAGATATAGGGAAGGATCAAAGTGGAACAGTTCATTTGTTCGCTGATGATGCAAAGTTGGGTAGGGCGATAGTGAATGCAGAAGATGTCAAAGTCTTGCAGGATGACTTAGATAGATTGGAGTTCTGGGCTAAGGAGAATGGATGTCATTTTAATGTGACAAAATATAAGGTTATGCATTTTGGGGTGAAAAGATTAGCAGCAGTATACCACATTGGTGAAACTGTACTCCAAGAGATTGATGAGGCCAGAGACTTGGGAGTGTTGGTGAATAGGGAGATGAAGTTTAGGGGACACATTGCAAAAGTAGCTCATCAACTCACTTGGTTGTTGAAAAATACCTTGACGAGCAGAGACAAGCAAGTTATTGTACCTCTATACCGAGCCCTGATAAGACCTCATCTCGACTACGGTGCCCCGATTTGGTCATCTCGGTTCCTTCTTGATGGGGAGGAGTTGGAGAGGATCCAGAGGTGAGTGACCAAGATGATAGCAGGTCTATGGAATGAACCATATGAGAACAGGTTAAAGATTTGTGTATAGGCGGAAAAGGGGAGATATGATTGAGACATTCAAATTGCTAAAAGGATTTTACAGGATTAATTCAGAGGATATTTTTGAAATCAGGACTGGTGGTGGGAGAACTAGGGGTCACCTATACAAGCTGGGCAAGAGTGTGGTTAGCAGTGGTGTTAGAGCTGGGTTCTTTACTTTTAGAGTGGTAAATGAGTGGAATAAGCTGCCAGAGTCTATTGTGGGTGCTATGACGGTGAGCGAGTTCAAGGCAAGGTATGATAGATACTGTGAGAATGTCGAATAGTTGTGTGTACATGATGTTTAGGGCCTCCCTTGATGAGTCTAAGGACTTCCTGGAGTAGCCCGAAATAATAATAATAATATCATCTACTCCTGCTGCCTTTCCACACTTCAAGCCTTTGATAGCTTTTTCTACTTCAAGTATTATTATTATTATGGGCGACTCCAGGGAGTCCTTAGACTCATCGAGGGAGGCCGTAAACATCATGTCCATACAACTGTACGACATTCTCACAGTATCTATCATACCTTGCCTTGAATTCACTCACCATCATAGCACCCACAACAGACTCTGGCAGCTTATTCCACTCATTTACAACTCTAAAAGTAAAGAACCCAGCTCTAACACCCTTGCCCAGCTTAGATAGGTGTCCCCTAGTTCTCCTGCCACCAGTGCTGATTTAAAAATTATCCTCTGAATTAATCCTATAGAAACCCTTTAGCAATTTGAATGTCTCAATCATATCTCTCCCACCTATCAACTAATTTCTGCAACCCACAAATATTCAACCTGTTCTCATAAGGTTCATTCCATAGACCGGCTATCATCTTGGTCACTTGCCTCTGGATCCTCTCCACCTCCTTCCCATCAAAAAGAAACCTAGGTGACCAAATCTGGGCACAGTAGTCGAGATGAGGTTTTAATAAGGCTCGGTACAGAGGTACAATAACTTGAGTGACTCTGCTCCTCAAAGTATTTTTCAACAACCAAGTTCGTTGATGAGCTGATTTAGTCACTTTTGCAATGTGCTCCCTAAACTTCATCTCCCTCCCATTCTATCCACCATCACTCCGAAGTCCCTAACCATATCAATCTCCTGGAGTACAGTTCCACCAATGTGGTATACTGCTGCTAATCTTTTCACCCCAAAATGCATACCCTTACATTTTGTCACATTAAATTGACATCCATTCTCCTTAGTCCAGAACTCCAATGTATCCAAGTCGTCTTGAAAGATTTTGACATCTTCTGCATTCATTATTGCCCTACCCAACTTTGCATCATCAGCAAACAAATGAACTGTTCCTCTTAGATCCTTCCCTATATCATTAATGAACAAATTTAATCAGCAGTGGTCCAAGAACAGAACCCTGCGGCACACCACTAGTCACAGGCAGTCTTTTGGACTCTACTCCTGAATAAACTACTCTTTGATATCTCTCCATCAACCACCCACCTATCCATCTCACCAACCCTATATCCAATCCCATATGTTGTAGTTTACGGATTAAAATTCCATGTGGTATCCTGTCAAATGCCTTAGCCAGTTCCAGCAGTATCACTGTAAACCCATTACCCTTATCCAGTTCAGCCATCACTGTGTTATAAAACTTGAGCAAGTTACTGAGGCATGATCTACCCTTCACAAAGCCATGCTGTCCTCTGTACAGTATCTCATTTTCATCAATCCATTCCTGTATTTTTCCCTTGACTACGACTCCTGATATGCTGATCGGTCAGTAATTTGCAACAGTAGTCTTGGATCCTCCTTTATGCAGTGGAACTATTTTCCCCTCTTTCCACACCTTCGGGACTAAATCAGAACCGAGACTCAGATTAAACAATATGGTCAAGGGCAATTATAATTCTTTAGCAGCTTCACGTAAGACCCGTGCCGGTATACCATCCAATCCCACAGATGTATTGACATTAAGGTTCTGTAATAGACTATTCACCTCCACTTCATTCATCACAATTCCAGAATAAACTAATGGTTCCTTCATTTTTCAATGTCACCACCTGGATGATATACTCTTGCAAAGTGCTCGCTCAGTAATTCCACTATATCGACTGATTCAGTGACCTCCTTACCTTTTTCACTATATTATTTCAGGAAATTACAACGTACTAGGATATACATTAAATAAATTTTAATATATTTCTATATTTCGGCAGCGTCACGCTGCCATTTTCAAGAACTTATGTACAAGATACGTGCACGCAGGCACAGCAAAAACAATAAATGAGCAAGAAGAATGAAGCTATTATTTCTCCTAAAGTCCTGATGGTGCCCTCTAGCAGGTGATGTTGGTATTCTTGGGCGATTGGGCTGGAGGTCTTCTGATGTAGGTTTCCCAAATTTGAGGAAGTCTCATGCAGCCAAATTTGTTGAGGTTTGGCTCGTTTATTAGGGCTGAAGCTGATTCTATGAAAAGCCTTTCATATCTGTATTTGCTACGGTATTATCCTGGCTTTTTTCCACCGTATTCTATGGCAGTTATCCAGAGCATGGTCAGCAAGACCAGAGTGGCTGTATTGGTGAAACCGGATGTAGTCCTTGTGTTCTTAAATTCTGATATTTGCTGTCCTGCCTGTTTGGCCGAAGTAGGACAGCTTACAGCTGCAAGGGACCTGATACACCCCAGGTAGGTCTAGGGGGGAAGGTTGGTCTTTTGTTGAGCGGAAAAGGGATGCCAATTTTTTATATGGTTTGTAACAAGAAGTTAAGTTATGTTTTTTTAGGATTTTTGTGATTTTTTCTGAGGTGCCTCGGATATAAGGTATGATGATGGATTTAGAGTAATCCTTGTTGTGAGAGGGAGGGGGGGGGTTGTGGTTTACTGGTTTTAATATTTTTTGGATTTTTTTTTTGGGGGGGGGGTAGCCATTGGCTGAAAAGGTGTTGAGGATGTGGTTTCGTTCTGTGGTTAGGGAGCAATGTCATTCGAGCAGATAAGTTTAGCCCTGTTGTGTAGTGTCTTAATGACTTCATATTGTTGTGAGGGGGGTGGGTGGGATTGTTGGTGAATGTATCTGCCTGTATGGGTGGGTTTTCTATATACTGAGAAAACCAAGGTTCCATCAGGCTGGCGGGTGACCAGTGTGTCTAAGAACGGAATGCAGTTGTTTTTTTCCTCTTCCAGGGTGTATTTGATTCTAGGGTGTTGGTTGTTTAAGTGTGTTAAGAAGGAGAGGAGTGCATCAGAGCCATGTGGCCAAATAGCGAATACATCATCTACATAGCGAAGCCAAATGGTTGGTTTTTGTGGGGCAGAGTTCAAGGCTTGCTCTTCAAAAGTCTCCATATAAAAGTTGGCCAAGGGTGGGGAGAGTGGAGAACCCATGGCAGTCCCCCTCTGACTTCCTTACCATCGTCATTCCTTAAAATCATTCTGCCGTGTACAGTTTTTTTTTTATGCTTGCAGCATATTGAAAAAAACTTTGGGATTCTCTTTAGCTTGCATAGCTAGTTTCCTTTCATAATCTGCTTTTGCTTTTTTTTACCACACTCGTTACCCTTCTGGCCTGCGCTTTATACAGTTCGTGTGTCTGCAGGTCACCTTTCTCTTTAAATTCCCTCCACAGTTGTTTCTTTTTTTACAGCTCAAGCTTAATGGTGTTATTCATCCATTTAAACCCTACTTGTTTTACTATTCGGACCCTAGGTATACAATCAGCCATAACCTCCTGTAAATGCTCCTTCACCACTTCCTATTCTCTATCAATATCCACCACTTGCAGTTTTACATGGCATGGCACTGAACCAAGCAATCTCTTAAGCTTGTCATACTTGGCAGCACGGTAATTCCACATATACCCTGTCTTAATCAAAAATTTCTCACCTTTAGCCACCTCCCAGGTCAAGCCCTTATGATCACTCTCACCAATAGGTGACAACATGGTCATATTCATTACAGTCAAATTCTCGGATGCTATTACCAGGTCAAGCACTCTCACACCCCTAGTATTTTCAATTACATGCTCAGATAGTTATCCCTTAATAATTAAATAAAATCCAGTTCCTTCCTCACATGTGTCCTCTCCTTCTTCCAATCAATGTTACCATAGTTGAAATCCCCCATAATAATTACCCTCCTTCCACTCATTTCATCAATTTGTTTATGCATACTATCTCCACCATCTATTCCATCACTTGGTCTATAGCAGCACCCAACTGTATATTTTGTTCTGCCAGTCTCAATCTCACACCAAATAGCCTCAAATGAGTTCTTTTCACTATCCTGCCATACAACTTCAATTCTCCTTGGCTGCAGTTCATCAGCTATCATCAATAACACCCCCTAACCCCATTTTATTCTCGCTGTCCCTCCTAAACACACTATAACCAACACATTCTATCCCACTAACTATATCATCTTCCGTCAGCCATGTTTCACTAATGCTAATAACCTGTGGCCAGGAAAACAAGTTATTGGATATGTATTCCTGATTGTATGCCCGTTGAGTGTTTTTTTACCACTGTGCTATCACTGCTTGTTTCATTTAGTAATTTTTTGAAGTAATAACTCCACACTTCAAGGATATCTTTTTCTCCTGTTTTCATGTCATCTTTATCATCTCTAACTCCTTTTATAGCACTCTTTCCTCCATTTCTAAGCTTCATCAACAACCTCCAGAATATTTTGCTACCTTCTTGATATTTATTTTCCATGTTCTTGCCAAAGTCCTCCCGTGACGTTTGTTTAGCTAATTTTACACAGTGTTTAACTTTCTTACATTTGTCTCTGTATTCTCTAAGAGCACAAGCTGACTTATTTGCCAGGAACTTTTGATATTCTTTCTTGTTTTCCTTCACTGCCACTGTAACTTTCTGTGTCCACCATGGAGTTCTAATTTTTCTATTCTTGTAGACAACCTAACCACATACTTCTCTGGCTGAATCAATCAGGGTTTTTCTCAAGGCTTGCACTGAATCTCGAAGGTTTGGTTCCTGTTCTCAAACTCTTTCATTTTTTCTTCAATAATCTTTGTGTATTTTAGCCTACAGTCACATCTGAGAGCTGTTCAACTTTTATTCGCTTTGAAACCTTCTTACAGTTTATTCTTTTCAATATGAAATTCTATTTTATATTGCTCAAGACTGAATAGTGATCACTTCCAATTTCAAATCCTTCTGTACACTCTGGTGTCCTGCACCAGGGAGAAAACACCACCATCAACAATAACATAGTCAATGAGACTTTCTTATTCCTTGCCTCTTCTCTCCATGTGAATTTGTGCACATTTTTATGTTGGAACATGGTGTGAATAATAATCAGTCCATGTCCTGAGCAGAAATCCAACAGGTATTTGCCTATTATTATTAGCTTTGCTCTTTTCTCCAAATTTTCCCAAAATATTTTTGTATGTGTGACAATAATTTCCTACTCTGCTATTTAGATCCCCAACAAGGACCAACTTTTCCTTTTTCATTGTTTCAGTTGCTTTTTCTAAAGCATCAAAAAGTTCCCCCACTTCTACCCTACCTTAGTAGAACCTTCTGTGGGATCATAGGCACAAATAAGTCTCATTGTAAAATTCCCCATTCTGATATTTGCCCACATTTGAGACTGCCTGCCATTGAAGAAGATTAGCCTCGTTTTTTTGTGCTGAATAGTATGGCTACTCCTTCTTTTCCTTGATTGTTATTGCCTGAATATAACATTTTGTATTTATTGCTCAGAAAGGTCTCACCATTTTTGTCTTTTTTTTGTTTGTTTCAGTCCTCCCTATTATGTCAATCTGGTACTTATCCAATTTCTCAGCTAGCTCCATTCTTTGCCATTCAGGCTTCTTATGTTGATAGTACCGATCTTTAACTCTGGTGATGTTGAGTTGGGGGTGTGTTTTCAGATTTGTTCCAGTAGCTGACTTTTCACTGTTCGCCCTGGTTCTCTGGCGAAAACAACTGGGGCCTTGTTTAACCAGGCGACACCCCAGCTGGCATAAAATTTTGTCATGTTGTACCATCATTTTGTATTTTGGTTTAAACCAATAAGAATACAATTTGGTCAGCTAAATCCCAAATTGCCAGCCCATCCTTGTTCGTTCAGTATCCAGGTAGTTACCCAACAGGATGTCCCATGAAAAGGTGAGGATTGGATATTAAGTCAGAAGTCATGGCAGGGTCTCCGCATTCCTTTAAAGGCTATGTGGAGATCTCCTCTCAGTTACATCTTTGACCCTTAAGCACCCCATTACCAAAACATAAAACACAAAAATAGGACAGATTCTTCTAAATAACAAATACAAGATGTTATATTAGGCAATAACGATCAAGGAAAGGAAGAGTAGGTAAGTATTAAATACTAAATGCCAAGATAATCTTGAATGGGAGGCAGTTTCAAATAGTGATGTAGACAAACATCAGAATGGGGAATTAGACAACAAGGCTTATTTGTACCAATGTCCAACAAAAGTGGAGGAGTATTGTGTGTTATTGAAGAAGGTAGCTGACATGAAGAAAAAGGGGAAAAAAAATGTTGGTCCTTGTCAGAGATCTACACAGCAGACAAGGAAATGAATAAAAGTGATGCAAAAATGTATTAAGAAAATTTGGAGAAAAGAACAGAGCTAACAGTAGCTGAATTTCTGTAGAGGATATGGACTAATCATTATTAATACCATGATCCAGCATAAAGATGCACACAAATTCTCACAGAAGACAGAAGAAATAAAAAAAAATTGTCATCATGTATGTTATTGATGATAGGAATATCTTCACGATAGTTCAAGAAACAAGAGAATACAAGGGATTTGAAACAGGAAGTGATTACCATACTGAAACATGTTTTTTTGTTTTTTTTTAAATCAAAGTTGAGCAGCTTTTGGAGGTGAACTGTACTCAAATACATATATATTATTTGCAAAAATACATAAGAGTTTTTAAACTGTAACTAAATTTAAGAAACTCATTGGCAAACTCTGTAAACACTGGCTGGTATAAACAAAGACGGTACATGATTGAGCTGCAAGGAGAGAAAAATCAGACTTCCGTGGGGATTAGGGAAGTTAAAGAGGTAGTCATGGAAAGTATATTGAAAGTTTGTAGCAAGTAACTCAAGATATGTAAAAGTAGCTAAACAAAAGTCATGGGAAGGCTGGTAAGTAATGGTGACAAAGAGTACTGCAAAAGGAATCATAAAGGCAACATAAAAACTGAAAATATTCTATATGTCTGATGTAATTACTCTGAAATATTGCTGAATGAAATAAAGTGACAGAATAGTGGAAAATATTCACTAAGAATGCAAAGGAGCATATATCAATACTTGAGGTAGAAAAATGGGTGTACGAGATACTATAATATTGCACGAACAAACAAAAGTTTGCATATGAGGTATTTTCATAAAGTGAATTTTGCAAGAGGTAAGCCCATTATATAACGTGTGCTTGTGTGAGCATGCAAGTGTGTGTGATCATGGGTAGGTTTGTGGAAGGGAAAATCAGGTAAGTGCCAATCAACCATGGTGATATTTAAGAATTAAGGATTAAAAAACAATCTTGGCTCTAATTGAAAAACTGAAAATAGTTTTCAATTCTGCACTGAATTATAATCAAATACAAATATTATAAGAGAAATACTTACAATTTTAGGTCTAAAAGGTGGTTTTACTTTACGAGCTTCTAATGCTTCCCAATCCATATCTTTAAAAAATGAGTGATGCAAGATAGATTGTTCACCTCCCTGAGAAGCCATACATCCAAGTCTTTTGGCAGGATTTTTTGTCATAAACTGAAAGGGGGGGAAAAAGTCCACAATAAGAAGTATCAAACACCTAAAAACTTCAATAAATTGCACTGTTAAAAATTAATCTGTATTTCTGTTTTAGGGAATCTAATTTTTTACATTATTTATCAAACTAAATTGAACTTTCACAGTTAGGGGATATGAATGATGCATTTTTTTTATGTTCTCCAATGTCTAATGCAGTGTGCTCTTACCTAAGTACTGTTTCTATTATTTAAGAGAGAGAAAACATTATTGGCAAGTATTCATTCAACAATCTGTTTTCCACTTGATATTCATACGGGGGAAGGCAACTGCAATGCAAGATTAGTAAGGTCTGTCTGAATCAGCTCACAATATGGCAACAAGTACACTAAACATACTGTAATAAGTAATTTCACTAAGAGACAATATTACTACAGCTTTTCTAGAGTGGCAATAATGTGGACATGGTGGAATTGGATTTGGTTACCCAAAAAATAGCAACTCCTCCATACAGATCCCTCGCCTGATCTGTCTCTGTGAACAAATAAAATGTTATAAGGCAGGGTCCTTATTAGGATATGTCTCCTGCAGATTGGTTTATATTTCTGCAGGACTTTGTTATTATCAGTATTTTGGTGAAATCACAACTACTGTAATAATAATTTTTTTTTTTTTGCTTTGTAGATTTATATGTCTCTGAGAATGTACAAACTTACCTTTTTGTTTTGTGATTTTCATAAGAAATGAGAAATTGAGAGGATGTAGTATCTACCTCCTCTCAAGAAAAACAAGATTATTTCATTTGTGTTTTTGTAATGCTTTCTTTCACTTCTGTCAACCGATGTGTCTACCTATTCTAAAGAGATATCTGGAGGCCTCTTTATGCATACAAAAGCAAACATATAGATAGCAAGATCATGACAAGCAGTTTGGACATGCCAATATTTCTGACATTTAAAATGCATCTCGATGAATTATGCATCCTAAAGGGCAGCTGAGGTATCTTTTTTGACAGAGGTTGGAGGTTTTTTTGTTAAGGTAAGAATTTGAAAATTCCTGGTTGGAACTATATTACTATCCATACACATGGAAATGCACTTTATATGCCACTCTTTCATCTTTAAGTTTTGAACATATCTTCTCATCCAAAAATCAGGAAGATCCTGCTTTGTAAATCTGATATGACTATTCTAGAACAATTTAGTGTTATACGGTGCAATACCATAACTAGTATTTACCCTATGGATGCCAGCTGGAATGGCTGGACAGTTGTTACCGACATGATGTTCCTACAAAATGTCACCTGAGCATTTGGAATCCTGCTAATCCTTCTGAACTTTTCTGAATAAACAAGGTTATATTTTCCTCATTGGTCATTCATCTGAGGAATGACAGGATATTTGCAAGATTATGTTTTCTGTTTCTTCCTTTTGCTAATATATGATGTTTCTGTATATTTAGCTGGGATCTTGTGGGGACACCTGGAAAATTTAAAGTGAAGGATTCACTTTCAAAGGGAGTTTACATTCAATGCCAGAGCTCCATGCCTACCACAGAACACATGGATGTCAAGTAAGCAATTAAAGCACATGGAGTGCGGTGCCAAACCAGCACATAACACATTTTGAGCTGCGTCCCTAGACTATGGGAAGACCTACTGTAAGACTGTTGATTCCTTCCCCCTGCCCTCGATAAGCCTACTAAAGAATTGATTTTGCTGGACCATCCAGGACTGCTTGCCTTACTAAAGCCAAAGTAGCACATGCACTACACATGACAGTAGGACATTTGATCCCCGTATTGGTGGTCTGGAGAAGGAAAGTAAGACAGACTCAGAGTGAGGAATAATAGGATGAAAAGATACACAAAGAGGAAGAAGGAAAAGGACCAGCACAATCCTGAGAGGTCTTCTTCACACCACAACAGGTGCCTTATTATTTCTATTATGTAAAGATTTCAGTTTCCTAAATTACACATTGACACTTTTCCAAAATACGTATTTGTTTCAGGTTAAATTTTCAAATAATAAAGAAATGGCTTTGATGGGAAATGCAACCTATTAGAACAGTTTCATAAAGTTATGTCATCTCATATACTGCAAAATAAAAATTAATTATAAGAGTGTAGCCAATAATACTACTAATTTATATGCATTCAGTCATTGTAACACAATCAATTCCTTGTCATTTATCTAATGAATAACTTATTTCCACTGGAAGTAAAAGCAACATTTAAATTAAATAATTATTTAATTATAAAGTTTTAGATAACATTTTTGACTTGAAATTATTAGTGAGAAAATATACATACTCCTTTTAATATAGAAACAGCTTCTTTACTAAGCCATACAGGATATAAAACATCATCGTGAAGTATAGATTCAAAAAGATCATCTTCATTATCAGCTTCAAATGGAGGCTGACCAGCCATCATTTCATACATAAGAACTCCTAATGCCCACCAATCTACAGAAGGACCATACTCTAGTTCTTGCAGAATCTGTTGAAAAAATACACTGTATACAACTATATTATTTAAGCATAATTTCTCAAATGTCAAATAACATTACTTCAAAAAGTCAGGAATACATACTATAATGTCTGAATATAAGAAAGCATTTATAACCCACAATTCTTTACAATTTAATTTTTAATTTACCGTGTTGAACATTTTTTATGACTAATTTTATTTTGGAATTTGTATAATTTGTACTGCGTGGTATGCCACTCAGTACAAATTATAGTAGCAATATTTCATAGATTGATCAGTAGCAATCTATAAAATAACCAAGCCAAACAAGTTAATCAGTTATTTAAATTAAGGGGATATTAGATCCCACATTGTTTTAAAACCGAATAAGAAACTCAAAGATTGGAATCAGAGTTTCATGCTGAATATAGTATAAAAAACAATAAAAGTATCGGCGAATACTAGCGTGAGCCAATGCAAGTAGTCCTAGAGCGTAGTACAAACACGGGCAACTCGGTGCAAAGGTGGGTAAAGTTCTGATCGCTATTCTTGGTATTTTACATAATGTAAAAACACATTTCCTAGGAAATGTATGCTGTTATTACATTATGGTGGGAGGTCACTACCCAGACCGGTTTCAGCCTTTTTTGAGGCTTCATCAGTGAGTAGCTAGACCAAATTAATACCAAAGGGTATATAGCGAAAAGAACTTATATACTCTGCTATACGAGTTGTCCAAAAGGTGCACCCATTAAGTTACTTAAATATAAAGAGCCAACAGGCTTCATTTCGACGTTATTCGCTTCATTATTATTTAAGTAAAAGTTAATCAGTATTAATAACTAAAAACGGTAAAGGAAGGCCTGTGTAGCTCAATGGAAGTGCCGCTTGCATCCTCTGTGATTGGTCGCTCGAAGTCACTTAAGTGCAAGTCTGGTCGCCGACTGGAGGAACTTTTTCTAAGCCTTTCTTCAAACGGTTCCCGAGTTAGTCAATCTCTGGAATGAGTAAGTGGGTTTTTCATCCCATAAACTCAAGAAAATCGACCATAATACCCACATTATTTCAGATAGTGACATATCAGGTTAGGGTTAGGTACCAAGAGATGGCAGCACTTGTTTGCCAGCCTCTTCATCGGTGGCTGCTATAATTAGTGATAGACATGGGCAAGTTATCTCTGATTGGCTACCGGTGGAGATTGAACTGCCCACTCAGTCTCCAAAAGCTAGATACGGTGTAAAGGCCTTACCTACAGGCTAATTTATTATATTTTAACTGTAAAGGAATATGATATGCTACTCAGTAATTCGCAGATTAACAAAATTTTCACCTGCTGTTAAACTGTAGATTACCCAAGTTTTTGTAATCTGCAAGTTACCAGCAACATTATAAATGGAGTGTAAGAAGTATATATAAAGATGAATAGCCTCTGAACAATTTGAATTAAACATGGCATGAATTCTAATAATATTCAAAAAATATATATGAAGCTATTTGTTGCAACTTCTATAGCAACAGCTTTGTACAAGATCTTTTAGTAATGAGACTGGATATCATGCCTGCATATTATGTTATAATAATATAATATGATACATTACAAAAATTCAAGTTATATGACATCCAGTTGAAAAAAAAGAATTCACAGGATTTCCATTTCTTTGAATTACAATATCTTAGCATGATAAACTTGGCAGCAAAAGTTAATCATAAATCAAAAGTTCATCATCATTCAAATTCCTGACATGCACCCTCAAGGGGTTTACAGGATATGATAGTATTACATGAAAAATTTACATCATTACTAACTTCCTATCTACAATTTTCCTCCAAATCAGTCTGTTACTTGTCAAGACTCCAACATTATCAGATCTTATATTTCTATCGTGTAAGGCACTTTGAACCGTATCAATCCACCTATATCTTCGTCTTCCTCTGGGTCGTATTCCTGCCAACCTGGCAGAGAACACTTGTTTTGCTAATCTTTCCTTGCCCATTCTGTGTAAGTGACCATAGGAGAGATTAGCTCTGCTAACACATTCCTGGATGCTGACAATGTCAAGTTCTTTTCTAATATTCTCGTTTTTAATATGATATTGCCATTGATACCATCTGTTCATGCCTCTAATTTTTCTCAGGATTCTCATATCTGCAGTCTCTAGTCTTTGATCAAGTGTTTTACTTCTGATCCAGCTCTCAGATCCACAAGTTAAAACTGGTTTGAACACTGTCTTGTATACAGCTAATTTAGTGTTCCGACTAATTTCTCTCTTATTCCATATGAATTTATTCAATTGACTTCATACCATACCAGCTTTTTTGATTCTGTTGTCTATTTCCATATTTAATTTACCATCTTCACTGAATATCGTGCCTAAGTAGTTGAAATGTTTTACTTGTTCTTCCACGGGTTCTCCGTTCACAATGCGGTTGACATTTTCAACGATTCTACCTATTTTCATCATCTTTGTTGTCTTTTTATTGCTGAGCTTCATACCATATCTATTACAACAGCTATTCAATTTAGTCAGAGAAGCTTGCAAACTTGTAGTGGATGTATTTAGAAGTATAACATCGTCTGCATAAAGCAAAGAGCTGACATTAACATCTCCAATTTTGATATCATTTTTAATACCAATTTCCTTCATAATGTGATCCATATAGATAATGAATAACAGAGGGGGTAATGTACATCCTTGTCTCACACCAGATTTAACATTAAACCATCTTTCTGTATTTCCTACAATTCTAACTGATGACTTACAACTCAAATAAAGACTAAGTATTGCTTGATATAATACCACATTGACACCATATAACTGTAGCGTATTGAACAGCTTCTCTCTTAGCATCTTGTCATATGCCTTTTCCAGATCGACAAAACTTAAATACATATCTCTGTTATATTCCCATGCTTTCTCAACTATTTGTCATAAAGTGAAGATCTGATCCTGACAGCCTCTATTTGGCCTGTATCCAGCTTGTTCTTCAAGCTTTTCTTCCCAACCATTTCTCAAGTATACTTGTATAAATCTTACCTGGAACACTCAGTAAGGAAATACCTCTGTAATTCTCACATTCAGTTTTAATTCCCTTTTTATATATGGGTACTATGAGAACTCTACTCCAATCATCTGGAATTTGTCCGTGTCCAGGCCTTTTGAACTATGCAGTGTAGCCACCGTAAGACTTTTATACCACCATACTTCAACACTTCTCGTCGAATATCATCTACTCCTGCTGCCTTCCCACATTTAAAGCCTTTCATGGCTTTTTCTAATTCAAGTATAGA
Source organism: Typopeltis vanoorti (assembly GCF_054136105.1). Classification (NCBI taxonomy): domain Eukaryota; kingdom Metazoa; phylum Arthropoda; class Arachnida; order Uropygi; family Thelyphonidae; genus Typopeltis; species Typopeltis vanoorti. The sequence goes on along the minus strand of NC_143569.1, from coordinate 93,110,102 downwards.
TATGTATTTCTGACTGTATGCCTTCTGAGTGTTTTTTACCACTGTGCTATTACTGCTTGTTTCATTTAGCAATTTTTCGAAGTAATTACTCCATACTTCAAGGATATCTTTTTCTCTAATTTTCATGTCACCTTTATCATCTCTAACTCCTTTTACAGCACTCTTTCCCCCATTTCTAAGGTTCTTCAAACTTAGAAAGATTGTTTTGCCACCCTCTTGATATTTATTTTCTATGTTCTTGCTAAAGTCCTCCCATGACATTTGTTTAGCTAATTTTACAGTGTTTAGCTTTCTTACATTTATCTCTGTATTCTCCAACAGCACAAGCTGATTTATTTGCCAGGAACTTTTGATATGCTTTCTTCTTTTCCTTCACTGTCTCTTTAACTTCCTGTATACATCATGGAGTTCTGATTTTTTTATCCTTGCAGACAACTTCACCACATGCCTCTCTGGCAGAATCAATCAGGTTTTCTTCAAGGCTTGCCACTGCATCTCCAAGGTTGGGTTCCTGTTCTCAAACTCTCATTTTTTCTTCAATAAGCTTTGTGTATTTTAGTCTACAGTTCACATCTGAGAGCTGCTCAACTTTTAATTTGTTTTAAAACTGTCTGATATGTTATTCTTTTCAATATGAAATGTAGTTTTATCCTGCTCAAGACTAAATAGTGATCACTTCCAATTTCAAATCCTCTGTACGCTCTTGTGTCTTGCACCAGGGAGAAAACCTCACCATCAACCATAACATAGTCAATGAGACTTTTCTTATTCCTTGCCTTTTCTCTCCATGTGAATTTGTGCACATTTTTATGTTGGAACATGGTGTTAGTAATAACCAGTACATGTCCTTAGCAGAAATCCAACAGGTATTTGCCCATTATTATTAGCTTTGCTCTTTTCTCCAAATTTTCCCAAAATATTTTTGTATGTGTGACAATCATTTCCTACTCTGCTATTTAGATCCCCAACAAGAACCAACTTTTCCTTTTTCATTGTGTCAGTTGCTTTTTCTAAAGCATCAAAAAATTCCTCCACTTCTACCTTAGTAGAACCTTCTGTGGGACCATAGGCACAAATAAGTCTCATTGTCAAATTCCCCATTCTGATATTTGCCCACATCACTCTGCTGGAGACTGCCTGATTAGACATTAGCATCATATTTTGTGTTGAATACTACGCTACTCCTTTTCCTTGATTGTTATTGCCTGAATATAACATTTTGTATTTATTGCTCAGAAAGATCTCACCAGTTTTTGTCTTTTTTGTTTCAGTCACCCCTATTATGTCGATCTGGTACTCATATTACTCAGCTAGCTCCATTTCTTTGCCATTCAGTCTTCTTATGTTGATAGTACCAATCTTTAACTCTGGTGATGTTGAGTCGGGATGTGCTTTCAGATTTGTTCCAGTAGCTGACTTTTTGCTGTTCGCCCTGGTTCCCTGGCAAAAATAATGGGCGATGATCCTGCCAGCATGAAATTTTGTCATGTTGTATCATCATTTTGTATATTGGTTTAAGCCAATAAGAATACAATTTGGTCAGCTAAATCCCAAATTGCCATCCCATCATTGTTCGTTCAGCATCCAGGTAGATACCCAACAGGGTGCACCACGAGAAGGTGAGGATTGGACATTAGGTCAGAAGCCCTGGTCGGTTCTCTGCATTCCTTTAAAGGCTATGTGGAGGTCTCCTCTCAGTTATACAGTTTGACCCTTAAGCACCCAAAAAAATCAAAAGTTAAGAATATTAAACCTTATAAATTACTTAAATCTCCATTTATGTATTCATAAACTTGCTATATTTTAATACAATTTATGTAATTTCCCCAAGTGGAAGTTATGTTTAAATATCATTTTAAATCTGAATTATGTAAGAAGGCATGCTAACATTTCATGCATCAGGGCAGCTTCATTTACAAAAGGAAATCTCTTTATTCCTTTCATTTTCAATTGGCACTGAGAGTGCAAATAAACAGTCTGTTACCAAGAAAGGTGACATTTGACTAAGATCGATGAAAAGAAACCCTTTCTGGGAAATCTGTTGAGAAAACACCACAAGATAACTAATACTCATTACAATTAATTCTGAAGAAATCTTGATCAATTAATTCTGAATGATAACTGTATACAAAATCTGGTAGAATACTAGGATATAGAGACTGAAAGGATTCAATTTGGCAAGTTAAAGTAAATACAAAATGAGGCTATTAAAGATCCATCATTTTTTTAAAATAGACAAACTTGAAAAGATTTTTCTTGGCCCAGTAGCCTCTATTCTTCACCTTTTATTAATGTATGGATTAGGTTTCATTGGCTTGACAGCCGTTTCAAAATGTTGGATCTCATGAATTCTGGTAGAATCATTCGTTAAAACAGACTGTTGCTGCTATAAAATGCCTTCTCCATAAAGAATTCCAATGGTGGAGTTAAACACTTCTAAACTGAATAAGGAAAATCACAAAATTCTAGTTAAACCTAACATTAAATATACTGAATTAACTCAGCTGTATTATCTAAGGAATTATGCTTCTTTTTTAGCTTCTTTCCATCTATTGTTGGATATCGGCCTACCTCCTTAACTTTCCATTTCTGTTTTTAGCCAATGTCCACTATCTCATGTCAAACCTTTGTAGTTCATCCCTCCATCTTGTTCATTGGCAATCTTTACTTCTCTTCGTATCCACTCAGCATTTTTTGTCCACCTTTCATCTTGCAATCTACTAATACAGCCAGTTTTATGTTGGAGGTTTAATAAATTTTTTACAACACTCAAAAAGAATTAAAATAGAATTTAATACTTCCTATATTTCGTCCTAGTTACTAGGACATCTACGGGGATTACAAAAACAAGTACTAGACAGGACTTTAGTGTCACCCATGTGGTTGGGCTTAGTATTGTAAGTTTTTGTGTGCATGTTACATTAATTGTTTTTGTAATCCCCGTAGATGTCCTAGAGACTAGGACGAAATATAGGAAGTATTAAATTCTATTTTAATTCTTTTTGAGTGTTGTAAAAAAAAAACAAAAAAAACCCATTAAACCTCCAACATAATGTCCTCACAGCACTTAAGCCTCTACACAAGAATAATACAGCCAGTCTGTCTCCATTTACAATATCTTTTACTCCAGTCATTTCTCTAATTCTATCCCTTTTTGTTATGTGGGGTATTCTTCTCTTCACAGCTCTCTGGGCCATACACAACCTTCTTCCTATTTTTTCCAAGGTCTCATTTCCATAGGCAAACATTGAAATAATGCACATATAGAATAACTTTCTTTTTAAACAGCCAAAGTTTCCTTATCTGATTCTCCTACTTATTTATCTTGTTTTTCCTTAAAACTAACTAACTGAAGTAAACATAGTCCTCCACATTTCCATTAGGATTATCTGTTAACTTAATTTGATTTGATCTTAATTTGTTATCAGTTTTGTTTCAGTTATGATAATCTTTAAACCTTTTCCCCTGCTTTCTCTGTCAAGGTCATTTAGCATTAATTGAACTGCTTCTTTAATTTCTGCTAAAAGAATAATGTCATCTGCAAAACATAAGTGATGTTAATTCTATAGTTTTCACATGTGATATTCTTAAAGACCTTTTCTCTTGTCCCAATACCAAATTCCTTTCTCTGATGTTCTAACTGTATACTAGCTGTTGAGTTTTGATAAAGATTTTAATAATCTGATATACTTTGTTGGAATGGCTTGTTTTAAGCTGTTTATAGAGCATCAAAGGCTTTTTCAAAATCTACAAATGCTAAATATGCAGAAAAGATTATATTCATGTACTTTTTTTTTTTTTATCACTTGGTTAATAGTGTGGATATGATCTATTGTAGAGAATGAATCCTGCTCTGAATCCTATTTGTTCAGATGGCTGTGCAGTTGTTTGGAGTTAAAGCATTGCTTTGAGTGAAAAAGAAAACCTAATTTTTTGGAAGCAATATTTGTAATATGTTTGTACCAAGAGAGATTTGAGGTTAGCTTTATCCCAAGAAGATAAATCTCATCATACATGGGGATTTGGGTGTTGTCGAAAGTAAGGCTGGAAGAGAAGGGTTCTGTTTTATGTGATATATGACACAGTTGTGTTTTGCTTGCATTGAAATTGACCAGATTATCCAAACCCAACTGAGAGTTGGAGAGATCCTCATAGAAATCATTTCTTCATCTGAATGACTGGAGGTGGGTGCATATATTTGTATTATAGTTAAATCATACTATTTATTAATTTTCAATCTCATCATCATCATCATCATACGTATCAAGGATTTAGGCCTAGTATGGCCTGTTCCGGCCTTAGAAGTCATCGTTGAATCGTTTAAGAGGACGTCGTGGTTTCCTTTTTCCTAATGGCTTGTACTTTAAGACTTGTTTTGGTAATCTTTCTGTTAATATTTCTTGACTAATCTGTCTAATCTTTCTTGTTTTGGTAATTTTCAATTTAAGAGTTGTAATTATCTGGGAGAATGGTTTAATTCAAGAATATCATTTTTGCATCTTTTATGGACCATAATTCACACTCTTCCTTGACTATGATCTCTTCTCCAGCAGTATGTAAAATATCATTGCTTGTTTCAATAATGTTTTTCTTCTATTATACCAAGAATATCCTACTTTATTTTCTCCAATGAACTTACACAACTATTTTTCTTCTCCTTTCAAAGTTCTGACATAAGTGCAAATATTTAATATTTTTATCATGGCATTCATCTCAGATATTATCTAGAAAAAATCTCTCATTTGAGATGGTATGCCCATTTTGGCCTTGGCTGCTATGATCTTCAATTCTTATCGACTCCATTTGTGTATGGGGCAGGGAGAGGGCTATTTTGTACTGAAATTTTGCAAATTAATTAAAATTTTCCTTGGGCAAGCTGATAAAATATAGACTATATGCAGATTAGTAACTGCATCCACATGTAATGAATTTATTCAGATGTCAAGAAAGGACTCAAACCTTTCTTCCCTTTTTCTCATAAACAGGGTTTCATTCAAATATGAATATTTGGTCATATGCACAGTGCAGTTATTTTCAGTCTTAGTCAAAACTGATTGATTAAAGATTCTTTTTAACGGTAGTGATACTAGTGCTTAGTGTGATGGCAGAATCATGAGCTCAAGTAACAATAACCATTTCCTACACTCTTCAGTGACTAAAGAGTGTAGGAAATGGTTATATTGGCTCACTTGAAGCAACATAAATGATGTACATGGAATTTGTAAGTGTTGCTGGGAGGTGGGGAGAGAAAGAGAATGGCAAGCTTGTTTACAAATGAAAGTGGTGGTGGTAGTGGTTTAAAAAAAAAAAAAAAGCAATGATCATAAATAGAAATATGGCTAAAAAGTGGATGTCTCAGATATGAGGAGAGAAAGTCTGTAAACAGGATTGCACCCACCATTGCAGTGAGAGTGAACAAATGAAATTGCTGCTTTGAGCATGTTCTGAGTCAAGAACATAAGAGTCTGTAAATAGTAACTATGCAAGTGATCAGAATCTCAAGAAGCATATGTGGTGGGTTGGTATAAAAAGAAAGTTGACATGGGCAGGAGTAATTTCAAATGAATCAATTAAATGTTCTACATGAAGGAAGAATGGAAATTATGGAAAGGAATACAGAAATGGGGGTTAGATATTCAAGTAAGGCTAATGATGGATCAAATAAATACTGACATGGAATTGGTTCATATCAAACACTGGTGATAATTAAAATTGCAGAAAGTTATATTGGGGGGGGGGAGATTTTTCAAAATTTTGAATGTGTTATTTTCATTTCAAGTGCATATTTAAGAACAGGAACTGTTATTAATATTAGTTTAACTATTTCTCACAGTCCACATTATGCCCATATTTAGCATATATGTGACGTAGGTTAAAAATAAAAAAATAGCATGTCATACAGTTTTTTCAAAATGCTCCATGTATTAGTTTCATTTTAAGCATATGTTCATAAATTTAAATGGTTAATAATTAATTCTCCCTTTAGTATTTGGCATATACATTTGTCTTCTGTCCATGCGATGGTGACATTGCTACTATGGTGAAGCTTCAAAGTGAACACATTATTTCCATTCAGTCATCTGGATGAAATAATAATGTATCCATCAGCTTGCATCTAACAAAGGGTAAAACTGGAAAACTTACATGATGTTTAATCATTTGTGAATTTGATGATCATGCTGTTTTAATAAACATATGCAAGGCACTCAAAACAAAACATGGTTTTGTACAATAATTAATGAGTTCAAAAAGCATTAGTAGTTTCATTTAAGAGACTAAAGAAGTATTGAAAAATGAGTCGTGTTGAAGTTTTCATTCCTGTTTAGAATTTATGAGAGAATAAATTTTAATTATTATTACATGAGCAACTCCATGAAGTCTGTAGACTCCTTGAGGGATGTCCTGAACATTATGCAAAGCAATGACCAACATTTTCACAGTATGTATCATACTTTGTTTGAACTCACTCATCAACATCACACTCACAACAGACTTGGTCATTGCTTTGCATTGAAAAAAAATCCAGTTCTAACATCCTTGCTGACCACACTCTTGCCCAATTTCCAGGAATGATCCCCTAGTTCTTTTCCCCTCCTTCCCCACCAGGCCCATTCTGAAAGATTTCCTCTGTATTGGTCCTCTCAAAACCTTTTTATATCAGTAATTTATCTCTATCATGTTACTTTTTCTACCTGTCAACCAGTTTCTGTAACCCACAAAACTTCAACCTGTCAACATAAGGAGCATTCCATAGATCAGCTGCCACCTAGGTCACTTACCTATGAATCCTCTCCACCTCTTCTTACCCAAGAAACCCGATGACCAGATCTGTGCACAGTAGTTCAGATGGTCTTATCAAGATCTTATAAAGAGGTATGAAATTATCTCTGTTTTATCAGGTTGTTTTTGAGTAAAAGTAATCCTATGAGCTATTCAAGCCACTTCTGTTTTGCCTTCTGAAATTCAACTCCCTATCCACCAACACATCAGATTCCAGGCTTCATCAGTTTCCTGGAATATGTTTCCATCAATGTGATACACTGCTCAGCTTAAAATCTATAATCTTATACTTTCCCACATTAAAGTGACATCCATTCTCCTTTGTTCTTTCTATCAGTCTATTTATATCTTCCTGCAAAATTTCATCATCTTAATTGACTACTACTTTACCCACTTTTGCATCATTGGTAAACAACTGATTGGCAATTTCGGATTTAGCTGACCAAATTGTATTCTTATTGGCCTAAACCAAAATATAAAATGATGGTACAACATGAAAGAATTTCATGCCGGTTGGGGCATCACCCGGTTAAACGAGGCCCATTGTTTTCACCAGGAACAAGGGCAAAAGTCAGCTACTGGAACAAATCCTGAAACACATTCCAACTCAACATCAGAGATCAAGATCAGTACTATCAACATAAGAAGCCTGAATGGCAAAGAAATGGAGCTAGCTGAGGAATTGGATAAGTACCAGATCGACATCATAGGGGTGACTGAAACAAAAAACACAAAAACTGGTGAGATCTTTCTGAGCAATAAATAAAAAATGTTATATTCAGGCAATAACAATCAAGGAAAAGAAGAAGTAGCCATAGTATTCAACACTAAATACAAGCCTAATCTTCTTGACTGGCAGGCATTCTCAAGTAGAGTGAAGTGGGCAAATATCAGAATGAGGAACTGGACAATGAGACTTATATGTGCCTATGGTCCCACAGAAGGTTCTACTAAGGTACAAGAGGAGGAATTTTTTGAGGCTTTAGATAAAGCAATTATCACAGTGAAAAAGGAAAAGTTGGTCCTTGGTGGGGACCAACTTTTGGTCAATAATATGGATCACATTATTGTCAGATGCAAAAATATTTTGGGAAAATTTGGAGAAAAGAGCAAAGCTAATAATAATGGCAAATAATGGTTGGATTTCTGCTCAGAACATGGACTGGTTACTAACACAATGTTCCAACATAAAAATGTGCACAAATTAAGGAGAGAAGAGGCAAGTAATGAGAAAAGTCTCATTGACTATGTTATCGTTGACAGTGATGTTTTCACCCTGTGCAGGACACCAGAGTGCATACAGCGGATTTGAAATTAGAAGTGATCACCATTTTGTCTTGAGCAGAATAAAATTGAATTTCATATTAAAAATAAGAACATGTAAGAAAGTTTTAAACTGAATAAAAGTTGAGCAGCTTTCAGATGTGAACTGTAGACTAAAATACACGAACATTTGAGAACAGGAACCAAGCCTTGGACATTCAGTGGTAAGCCCTGATTGATTAAGTCGGAGAGGCTTGTGGTGAGGTTGTCTGCAAAGATAGAAAAATCAGAACTCCATGGTGGACACAGGAAATTAATCAGGTGGTGAAGGAAAAGAGAAAAGCACATCAAAAGTTTCTGGCAAATAAGCCAGCTTGTGCTCTTAGAGAATACAGAGACAAATGTAAGAAAGCAAAACACTGTAAAACTAGCTAAATAAAAAGTCATGGGAAAACTTTGGCAAGAACATAGAAAATAAATATCAAGAAGGCTGAAAAATATTCTGGAGGTTGTTGAAACAGCTCAGAAATGAAGGAAAGTGCTGTAAAAGGAATTAGGGATGAAAAAAGTGGCATGAAAACTGGTGAAAAAAATATCCTTGATGTATGGAGTAATTACTTCGAAAAATTGATAAACTAAAAACAATCAGTGACAGCACAGTAGTAAAAAACATTCAACAGGGATGCAGTCAGGAATACATATCCATACTTGAAGTAGAAAAAACAATCACAGGCCTAAAATGCGGAAAGGCAGCAGGAATAGGTGATATTCAACCAGAAATGCTCAAGTATGGGGGTATAAAAGTCTTACAGTGGCTGCACTTCTGTACTATGCAGTGCATAGTTCAGAAGGTCTGGAAAGAGGGATGAATTCCAGGTATTTCTCTACTGAGTGTTCCTGGTAAGATTTACGAAGTATACTTGAGAAACGGTTGAGAAGGATTGTGGAAGAAAAGCTTGGTGAAGAACAAGCTGGATTTAGGCCAAATAGAGGCTGTCAGGATCAGATTTTCACTTCACGACAAATAGTTGAGAAATCATGGGAATATAACAAAGATCTGTATAAGTTTTGAAATTCTGGAAAAGGCATATGACAAGATGCCAAGAGAGAAGCTATTCAAAACATACAGTTATGTGGTGTCAATGGGGCATTATATCACGCAATACTTAATTTTTGTTTTAATTGTAAGTCAGCAGTTAGAATTGAAAGAAGTACAGGAAGATGGCTTAATGTGAAATATGGTGTCAGACAAGGATGTGCATTATCCCCTCTGTTATTCATTATCTATATGGATACATTATGAAGGAAAGTGCATTAAACCTGATATCAAAATTGGAGATGTTAATCTCAGCTCTTTGTTTTATGTGGACGATGTTATACTTCTAAATAAATCCGCTACAAGTCTGCAAGATTCCCTGACTAAATTGAATAACTGTTGTAATAGATATGGTATGAAGAAATAACTCAGCAATAACAAGACAAAGACAATGAAAATAGACAGCAGCATTAAAAATATCAACTGCATTGTGAATGGAGAAACTGTAGAACAAGTAAAACATTTCAGCTACTTAGGCACGATTTTTAGTGAAGATGGTAAATTAAGTATGGAAATGGACAACAGAATCAACAAGGCTGGTAGGAAGTCAAATAAATAAATTTATATTGAATAAGAGAGAAATTAGTCAGAACACTAAAATAGCTGTTTACAAGACAGTGTTCAAACCAATTTTAACTCATGGTTCTGAGAGCAAGTTCAGAACTCTTGACCACAGACTAGATTCAGAAAGATTAGGGGAATGAATGATGGCATAAATGGCAATATCATATTAAAAAGGAAGATATTAGGAAAGTTTAGTATCAGTTATAAAAACTTGACATTGTCAGCATCCAGGAATGCGTTAGCAAAGCTAATCTCAGGTGGTGCAGTCACTTAAACAGAATGGGAGAGGAAGACCAAGATATAGTTGGACTGATACGATAAAAAGTGCCTTAGAAGACAGAAATCTAAGATCTGATAATATTGGAGTCTTGACAGGTAACAAGCTGATTTGGAGGAAAAATGTAGATAGGAAGTTATTAATGATGTAAATTTTGTATGTAGCACTATCATATCCTGTACACACCCCCTTGAAGTCACAAGGCAGGAATCCTCATTCGTTCCGTATCCAGGTAGATATCTAACAGGCTGCACTACGAGAAGGTGAGGATTGGACATTAAGTCAGAAGCCCTGGTCGGTTCTCTGCATTCCTTCAAATAAAGGCTATGTGGAGGTCTCCTCTCAGCTATACAGCTTTGATCTTTAAGCACCCCTAAAACTTTATATAACCGGGCTAAATTAATTAGTTCAGATAAGAGTGCTCCCACCATAATATAGGTAAATCTCGTATAACGCGGATGTTAGGTTCCATAGAAATGCCGCGTTATAAAAATTGCATTATGCGAGACTTAGATCACATAGAAAAGCAGGGTTAGGTTCCGAAATCGTTTTTTTTTTTAAATTATATAAACAACAATGACATGTCCAACAAAAACAATATTTTTATTTAATTCAGGTAATTCATGTAAGTTAAGAAAACAAACTATGAGACAAATGCGTAGTATAAAATTATAAAAATTACAAATTGTACATAAATTTCATCGCACATAATGTATAAATGTTTTAGACACAATAAAATAAAGTGCATATTTTAATTGTCATCACTGTCTTCAGAAATAATTTCGTAGATGTTCTTTATTTACGAGTGACCGGACCTCGTCATCACTTGAAATCTCTTGCACATCATTTGTATAATTCTCATTGCATACTTTGGCTGGTTTAGTCATCAAGAAGTCAGTAATAAGACTTTGCTTTCCACTATACTGCAATTTTTTATTAAGTTCATAATATGGCGCTAAACAAATATCCAATTGTCTCGTGAATTTTCCCGAGCGCTCCATTGAGGGATCATTATCCGTAAAATAACTTCCTAACTTTCTTGCCAAGTCCAATCCTTCTGCTAATTTCTTTAAACTGAATTCTTTAATGGATTCATCACAATCAGAATCTTCGGCCGAATGTTCCCTGCCATTTGGTTCAATGCCATCTATTAATTGTACCAGTTCCTCCTCATTTAAATCTGTTTCTGCATCAATTAATTCACTAATTTCGTTTTCAACCATATCGCAAAAGCTCTCTCCACCAAAAATGTGTGCGACATATATTATATGACGTAGCTCGGCATCCACTGGAGGTATGAAATTTTGTTCCAGAACGGCTTCAGCCAATATTTTTTTTCCAGCAAGCATTCAGCATAGAGGGTTGTAATTCCTTAATGGAGAGAGAAATAATTTTCATACAATTCAATATTGAAAACTCTTTCCACGCTTGAGGCAGTGTCATGTTTGGATTAGATTCCATTTTTTCCAAAATTAATTGGAATGTTCGCCCAATATAATATGACTTTAATGTTGATATTATTCCTTGGTTGAGTGGTTGAACAAGTGAGGTAGTATTAGGCGGCAAAAAAGTTATTTTAATATTCTGATGGCTTAAATTTGTTGGGTGGCCTGGTGCATTATTTAAAATTAGTAGAATTTTGAAGTCCATATTCTTTTTCTTTGTGTAACTTTCTACATCGGGTACAAAACACTTGAAAAACCAATTTTCAAACATGCTAGCTGTAACACATGCCTTTTTGTTGACCTGCCAAGAAACAGGTAGGATGGACTTGTCGAGCCCTTTCATTGCACGAGGATTTGCGGATCCGTTGATAAACATTAGTTTTGTCATGTAATCACCTGATGCATTACTACAAAATAGTAGAGTAATTCTATCTTTGGAAACTTTGAATCCAGGAGCTGATCTTTCATTTTTCGAAATATAGGTGCGTTTTGGCATTTTTTCCCAACATAACCCAGATTCATCCGCATTGAACACCTGGTCTGCACTTTAACCACCTTCTTTAATGATTTTTAAAAGTTCTGCTGGGTATTTCTGGGCAGTTTCAAAGTCTGCTGATGCTGATTCTCCCTGGATTTTAAAATTATACAAAGAAAACCGCTTTTTAAAGTTTTCGAACCAACCTTACTGGCACAAAATCCATGCTGAGAGATTTCTTCTGAAGAATCTTGATCAAGTTCTTTTAAATGTTTACAAACGTTAAGGAGAGCTTTTTGCTTTTAAGGTGTCCATCCAAAGGAATTTTCTTTTGAGTGCAATGTTCTATCCAAATCATTAGAGATTTCTCCATTTTTTTCTATTAGAATATCACAAACACGAGCAACGCGCTTTGCACTTACCGTTGACCCAGCAATAACACTTTCTCTGATTTTATCTTCATTTTGTTCGATTGTTCGAATTGTTGATTCATTTAAATTCAGAGTCCTTGCAACAACTTCTGGTTTTTCTCCAATTTTCAACCGATCCAAGATTTTGATCGGTCGATTTTTTCTTCGAGAGAAATGAATTTCCTCTTCAATGTTAGTTTTTTCCCTTTCGTTGCAGTTTTAGTGGCCATTACAATAAAAATAAACTTTTAGATTAAAAAAAAAAGCATTACATATGCTTTTTTTTAATCTAAATCTATTTCTGATGATGCAAAGATAGGTAGGGTAATCAGGAATGTTACTGATATGTAGTACCTGCAGAATTATTTGAATAGACTGGAATTATGGGCATGGGAAAATGTATATCAGTTCAACATCAGTAAATGTAAAGTCATTCACTTTAGCGTGATTAGATATCCAATGTCATATTATATTGGCGGGATTATGCTTGAAGAAACTGACGAGGTTAGCGATCATGGAGTGTTAGTAGATACGAAGTTGAAGTTCAGGGTCCATGTAGCAAAGATTGCAAATACAACTCAAAAGATAATTGCAATGCTGAAACAAACGTTGACATGTAAAGATAAGGATGTCATTTTGCCTCTTTACAAGGCTTTGATAAGACCTCACTTGGACTATTGTGAGCAGGTATGATTTCCTGGTTTCCGTTGTGATTCTGATCTATTGGAGAGACAATGCAAAGGAGAGTGTTAAAAATGATATCAGGATTATGGAATACTGATTATGAAGACAGGTTGAGAATTTGTAGACTGCAGACACTAGCAAACAGGAGAAAGCAGGTGATATGACTGAGACTTACAAACTTCTGAAAAGGTCATACAGGATTTCAATTGATGCAATTTTTCAATTTATAGAGGGTGGGTAAAGGACAAGAGGACACCCTTGGAAGCTGAGAATGAATGCCGCTAAGGAGATGAGGGTTAGATTTTTCTCTCATATGATGCTGCGTGATTGGAATAAATTGCTACTGAATGTTGTGAGCAAAAGCAGTGTGAATGAATTCAAGAATAAGTATGATAGCTGGTGCATATAGTATGTGGCTTTCCTCGATGAGTCCTTGACTCCCACCCACCCACCCAGACCTCTTGGTCTGACTCATACTGATGAGACCTCAAATAAAGGTCGAAACCGGTCTGGGTAGTGACCCTTCCCATAATGAATAACATTATATCTGCAAGGATATGTGCTTTGAATTATGGGCTATACTAAATGCAAGTGATGTGAAGTCATTAGCTTCTATATAAGAGTTGCCCCAGTCCTGAAAATACTTCAGACACAAACTTTGTTTGCTTATGCTTGGATAAAGGATTAAACCAAGTATATAATTTCTTGGTATCTTTAATTTATATTGCTTGAGTGGGGTTGGATCCCAAGTGGCAGTGAATGATTTTGTGGGGAAGATAAGGCTCACTTTCACCTGAACAGAGCTGTAAATACCAAATTGCTGAGCTACGCAAAACCTGCATGCAATCCAACAAATTCCTTTGCATTCACCCAAAGTTAATGTCTGGTGCAAGTTTACAGTTTCGTTTATCATTGGACCATTCTTCTTTGAAGATATTCACCAGTCAGGTCCTGTGACCTGCTCAGTTACTGGCGACTGGTAATGCAATATGATAAACAATTTTGTTGTGTCACAGCTAAAGAAGTGCTTGTGTATGGATTCAGTCATTTTCATGCAGGATTGGGTCCCTCCATACATTAGATGTTCTTCAAGAACATTTCATGGAAACCAGAGTGATCAGCCATGGCTACCATGTTCATCTGATCTGATCCCCTGTGACTTCTGGCTCTGGGGATTTCTCAAAGACAGGGTTTATTGGGATCATCCTGATAACTTGGCGGTGCTAAAGACAGCATAATGCAACATCATTTCCAACCAGCTGTGTTCTGCTACTGAACATACTGTGCAAAGGATGCCATTTGCATTATATCGAGAAGAGCAGCATATTGAACAGTACAGCCTGTGAATGCAATAAGTGAATAAAAATGTGTTATTTATTTACGCTTGCATCGCTTTTCTCCTTCTTACACGCAGAAAAATTACTATATCTAAATTCGGTACAGCATACAGTGTTTCCTGGTGGTGAATTCTGGAACTACCCCCCCCCCCCCAAAAAAAAAAAAACACTGATTCCACATCACCATATTTCTGCAAATTTTCACAGCATTTGGATTGCTGGATGATGCTCCACAAGGCTTTAAAACAGAGATACTTTAATTTTGATCATCGTACTTCATGGATTCTTTTCTGCTTTCTATTCAATAAAAGAATGTAATTCTGAATTCAGATTCATCTGACAGCACTTTTTCTAAGCCTTAAATAATTTTAATCATGCTACTGCTGACAGAACTGGAATCCATTTCTGATTTTCATCTATAAAGAGCACTTTATGAAAAAAACAGGATACCAATTGCCAAACTTCACTTTCAATATATCCTTGCATAAGCTGTCTAGGTGAAAGCATCAATCAACTGCTGGAGACTAGCATAAGAGTCTACATGATGTTATATCCACATTTCTAAAGATTAATTTCCAAAGAGCAATTCTACTCAGGAAAAACTGCTTACTTTTACTTTTGGGATTCCAAAATAACCTCAAAAATTTCCCGAAAGTATCAGCTAACACAGAGTACCCGAAAGTAACACAGAGTACCCGAAAGTAACACAGAGCTTGACAACCATTTGTGCCATAAATTACCCAAAAGCTTTTTGGCAGCAAAACAAAGGCTTGTACCTGCCCCACTTGAAGGTGCAGAATTCCTTAAATCAAATGTGAACATTATTTCTTTGGATACATAGCATCTTTTTAGGCACCAAATACAAAAATACAGCAAAAAAGTTCCCATATTTTCTGCCTTATAAGATTATTATTATTATTATTATTGTTCCGGGAAACTCCAAGGAGTCGACAGACTCATCGAGGGAGGCCCTAACATCATGTCAAGAACAACTATTCAACATTCACACAGTATCTATCATACCTTGCCTTGAACTCATTCACGGTCGTAGCACCCACAACAGACTCTGGAAGCTTATTCCACTCATTTACCACTCTCCAAGTAAAGAACCTAGCTCTAACACCCTTGTCAACCACGCTCTTGCCCAGCTTCCATGCATGGCCCCTAGTCCTCCCACCACCAGTCATATTTTCAAAAATATCTTCTGGATCAATCTTATAAAATCCCTTCAGTAATTTGAATGTCTCAATCATATCACCACTCCTTCGCCTATCGTCCAATTTCTGCAACCCACAAATCTTCAACCTATTCTCATAAGGTTCATTCCACAGACCTGCTATCATCTTGGTCACTCGTCTCTGGACCCTCTCCACTTCCTCCCCATCACGAAGAAACCCTGGTGCCCATAGCTGGGCACAGAAGTCCAGATGGGGTCTTATCAAGGCTCGATACAGAGGAACAACAACTTGTTCGTCTCTGCATGTTAAAGTATTTTTCAGAAGCCAAGTGATTTGGTGAGCTGTTTTAGTTACTTTTGCAATGTGCCCCCTAAACTTCAACTCCCTATCCACCAACACTCCCAAATCCCTGGCCTCATCAATCTCCTGGAGTATGATTCCACCAATGCGATATACTGCTGCTATTCTTTTCACCCCAAAGTGCATAACCTTACACTTTGCCACATTAAATTGACATCCATTTTTCCTAGCCCAGTCCTCCAAACTATCCAAATCATCCTGTAAAATTTTGACATCTTGTGCACTCACAATTGCTCTACCCAACTTTGCATCATCAGCAAACAAGTGAACACTTCCTCTCAGATCCTTTCCAATATCATTGATGAACAAATTGAAAAGCAGTGGTCCAAGAACAGAGCCCTGTGGCACTCCACTAGTCACAAGACGTCTTTTAGACTCCACTCCTGAATAAACCACTCTTTGATATCTCTCCTTCAACCACCCTCTTATCCATCTCACCAACCCTATATCTATACCCATCTGTTGCAGTTTACTGATTAGGGTTCCATGTGGTATCCTATCAAAGGCCTTGGCAAGGTCCAGTAGTATCACTGTAAACCCATTACCCCTATCCAGTTCAGCCGTCACTGTGTTATAAAACGTGAGCAAGTTACTGAGGCATGATCTACCCTTCACAAAACCATGTTGTCCCCCATACAATATCCCATTTTCATCTATCCAATCCTGTATTCTTTTCTTGACTAATTTCTATAAGACCTTGACAATGATTCCTGATATGCTAATCGGTCAGTAATTTACAACAGCAGTCTTGGAACCACCTTTATGCAGTGGAACTATTTTCCCCTCTTTCCACCCGCTCGGGACTAACCCAGACCCGAGACTCAAATTAAACAAAATGGCAAGGGTACTGACAATTCTTTAGCTGCTTCTCGTACAACACGAGCTGGTATACCATCCAACCCCACAGATGTATTGACATTGAGGTTATGCAATAGACTACTCACCTCCACTTCATTAACCACAATTCCCGTATAATCTACTGGTTTATTCGTTTCTGCAATGTCACCACCTGGATGATATACTTTTGCAAAGTGCTCACTCAGTAACTCAACTATCTCAACTGATTCAGTTACCTCCCTACCATCAGCATTCTTTAAAATCAATCTGCCATGTACATTTTTCCTTTTACTTGCTACATATCTAAAAAACTGTTTAGGATTCTCTTTAGCCTGCATGGCCAATGTTCTTTCGTAATCCTTTTTAGCTTTTCTTACCACACTCGTCACCCTTCTGGCCTGCACTTTATACCGTTCATGTGCCTGCCGGTCACCCTTCTCCTTAAATTCCCTCCATAGTTGTTTCTTTTTTTGCAACTCAAGCTTAATGGTGTTATTCATCCATTTAACCCCTACTTGATTTATTATTCGGACTCTAGGTATACAGTCAGCCATTGCTTCATGCAAGCACTTCTTAACTACCTCCCATGCACTATCAACTTCTAGTCCTTGCAGTTGTAAAATGCCATGGCACTGAACCAATCAAACTCCTAAGCATGTCATACTTTCCAGCCCGATAATTCCACATGTACCCTGTCTTAATTGAAAATTCTACACCTTTAGCCACCTCCCAAGTTAAGACCCTATGATCACTCTCACCGATTGGTGGCAATGTGGTCATATTTGTTACAGCCAAATCCTCAGATGTAATTACTAGGTCAAGCACTCTCTGACCCCTAGTATTTTCCATTACATGCTGTCGCAGATAGTTATCCCTTAATAACCGCATAAAATCCAGTTCCTTCCTTCCGTGTGTCCTCTCCTCACTCCAATCAATGCGACCATAGTTGAAATCTCCCATAATAATCACCCTCCTTCCACCCATTTCTTCTATTTGCTTGTGCATACTGTCACCACCATCTTTTCCATCACCTGGTCTATAGCAGCACCCAATTGTATATTTAGTTCTGCTAGCCACAATCTCACACCAAATGGCCTCAAATGTGCTCTTTTCTCTATCCTGCAATTCAACTTCTATTCTCCTTGGCTGGAGCTCATCAGCTATCATCAACAATACTCCTCCCCCCATTTTATTCTCTCTGTCATTCCTGAACACATTATACCCATCACATTCAATCCCACTAGTTATATCATCTACAGTCAGCCATGTTTCACTAATACCTATAACCTGTGGTCTGGAAGTGCCAACCATGGCCAAAAACTCTTCCTTCTTGTTCCTAATACTCCTAGTATTAGTGTACATGAATTTAAGACCCCCATCAGCCCCAACCCTACCTTGATGCCTTATATTAACTATCCCACTCAGATTTGTTGTCCTTATTTGCTCTGGCATATTATATTCATTCTTACATTCAACTGCCTCCATAAGGACTGTATCTCTACTCCCCCCCCCCCCCCCCTAACAAATCTAGTTTCCCTGAATTTGCACATCCACTACATTCAGCAACACTTTCTCAAGTCTTCTTATACCGTAACCATTCAAATGCAAGCCATCCATCTTATATAGATCCTTTCGCCCATCAAACTCACTCCACACATCCATAAATTCCACACCACTCGTTATACATAACCCACGCATAAAGTCATTCGCAATTATAGCCCATCTTTTAAACATTTCACTGTCATACCGTGGCAAAAGACTAATCATTCTAACTCTCTCACTCTTTTCTTTTGCTACCTCAAACAATTCATTCAGGTCTTCTATCATTTCCATTTTATCTCCTTTCAAATCATTCGTACAGAAAATTTTAGGTACAAAAAGATGCACTTTTTTGTACCTAAAATTTATCTGATAATTAGGACATGTCTTATAAACTGGAGGGTCTTATACACCAATGTGTATTTTTATGTATGTGCAGTTATGAAGCATCATCACTTGTCCATAATGCATGGTCAGTTTGAATAGTTACATGGTCATTAACAGTCACAAATTTAAACTATTACATTATTTATTTTATTATTTAATTAATTAATACATTCTTATATTTAAATTTTTTTATAACCTATGGATTCTATGAAACACAGACATAGCTATATGACTGCACTTAAGCATAGTGCGATTGTGTACACAAAAAAGAATGGCAATAGGGCAGCAGAGGAGCACTTTGGGACTCAGCCTACAGAAAAAATGGTATGAACTTGGAGGAAACAAGAGCAGCATTAATAGAAGCAAATTCTAAAAAACACAATCTCCACAGAAAACTGACAAAATGAAGAGAAATTGAAAGTGAATGAAAAACATGGATAATGGATCAAAGAAGATCGGGTTGCTGTGTATCTACAAAGATTATTCAATGAGCAAAATTATTGGCAACAGAAACAGCATCGATTTTACAGGGTCGCCATCGTGGTGCTTTAGATTTATGCACGCATGAAAAAATGAAAATATCACAAAAAAAAGCCAGATGAATTCAAAGAAAATTGAGTTTACAGATTCATCATAAATGCTAGAAAACAAGATAAATTTCAACTTTCACATAGCTAATATAGATTAGCTATGTGCCTGACTTTTAATGTGCCCTTGAACAAGACTGTTGACTCTACCTTTTTTCAATTTTTAAAAGAAAAACAATGTGCTCAAAGGAAATCTCCCCAAAGGAGTTTACATTCATATTCATCTAAAAGGAAGGGATGAAGTTATGAATAAAGAAGCTGTGGTCCAGACATCCTAGCAGTTTACATCAGAAACCTGCTTTGTCAATATGGGATTAGTTTAGATGCCATAAAATCTAAGCTGTTAAGAATGAACTTTGCAAAATGAACACAAAAATAGCTGTAATCCCAGGAGGACTCACCCCCATGCTTCAACTTTTAGATGTATCAACAAACAAACCATTTAAAGGATTTATGAGGGATAAATGGGTCAATTGGATGCAATCTCCAAATTTTGAGGAAACATCTACAGGTAGCAAATAAAGAGTTCATGGAATAAAGTGAAAGATGAAATTATGAAATCTTTTCAAAAAGTGTAGCATTAGTAATTCTCTTGATGGTGCGGAGGATTACTTATTTCAAGATGGTGGTGACTTGGTTTCTGATGAAAAATCAAATTCAGAAAATTTTGAGAGTGAAGATGAATAGAGATTTGAAAAGAAAATTAATATTTGTAAAATTTATTTTGTTTATATTATTATATATATTATTATATGTTAGCTTTTTACTGATTTGATGATTTTTTAAGATTGTTTTTTAAATCTAATGAACAAATATTAAAATTTTAAATAAAAAAATTAATATTTACATGAAAAATTTGATGCATAAATTCCACATGAAAAATGTGATGTGTCCAATACAGTGGTGTGTCTTATAAGGTGAAAAATATGATACATATTTTTAAATCTCAATATCCTATCAATAGTTGCAGAAAACCTACGTATATAATGCCAGCCAGCAAAGCATGACCATGGTGTGAAGGAATTGTAGGGAATAAAATCATCCTTGCTCATTAGAGAGTGAAGTAAAAAAAATGGAAGGGAACAATACCTAAAAAAATACTAAATTTTTCTGACTACTGTAGACTGAAAAAAAAAAAAAAAATAAATAAATAAAAAGTTGGTATAACAGATGTGAATAATAGCACTTTCTTTTTGGTACAGAACACTTTGAGCTTGCACTATGACTTAATTCACTGGATATACAGCTACAACTATTTCAATACACAAAATGCTCTTAATAAATTAGGCTAAATAAAATTTTCAAGGCTATCTTGTTTATGACTTTTACCTCTGGGGCAATATAATCTGGAGTTCCACAGAACGTTGTTGTTGTAGCACCATCAACAATACCTTCCTTGCACATTCCAAAATCTGCTATCTTACAATGACCTTCACTATCTAGTAATATATTATCTAATTTCAAATCCCTGAAAATAAGAAAGAAAGAATATAATCATTTATTTGAATTTGTCTATTGTTTCATTTTCTCTAATTCTATTTTCTAGTGAATCAGCAACAATTCTAGATAATTTCTTATATTGGTTAGAGCTGAAATCTATACAAAAACATGTTAAAACAATGTCTATTTCTTAACATCATTTATTGATGACATACATAACAATCTGCCACACAGTATATAGGCAGAACCTACTGTTAACATAATGTAAACTGTAAACTCAATGGACAAAACATTAGCGATAGGGGTGATGGGAAGTTGAGATTGGCATCCCCTGCGCAGAGTAAAACGTATCCAAACTGAATGCAGACGGTAAAAAAAAGACAAACATTGGGGCTTCCCCAAAGTGTATCACAGTCAACGAACATGGGTAAATGTGGCAATCTCTCGACTTTAATCGTAGACATATTATCAGTGCAAGACAGATGGGTCATTCCATCTCCCATGTGGTAAGAACCCTAGGGTTCTTGAGGACAACTGTATCAAGGGTGTACTGAGAGTATACCATCAACAGATATACCAGGGGCCAGTGAGCAAGTGGT
This sequence comes from Typopeltis vanoorti, assembly GCF_054136105.1. NCBI lineage: Eukaryota > Metazoa > Arthropoda > Arachnida > Uropygi > Thelyphonidae > Typopeltis > Typopeltis vanoorti. Next base: position 93,088,844 of record NC_143569.1, on the reverse strand, counting down.
GGCTGACCACACACCACTCATGACCGTGGTAAATATAGACTGTCCACACTTGTACAGACATCACTGCCCTGCAGTTGGTCTGTACAAGTTTGGACAGTACAGAATGGTACAACATATCCTGCATACCATGGGCTACAGGAGCCAACATCCTAATTGTGTACCAAGGGATGCGCAGTGCCCGATAACGAGCTGGTACACAATTAGGATGTTGGCTCCAATGTCAACAACTCGTTATTGGGCACTGCGCATCCCTTGGTGTCGGGCCCATCAAAACCAGACTTCTGCAGAGTGGACCAGAGTCGAATTGTACTGAGCTGATGGGAGAGTGTGGTGTTGATAGCATGAGGCCATGGTCACGTCAGGTAGGCGCTGTGATGGTCTGGGGGGGGGGGGGGGGGCTTCTCATGTGACACATTAGGTCCCTTAGTGTCTAGAGATATCCTTAAATGCTGTGAGCTACCAGAATATGCTGGCTGATCACCTACACACTTTCATGACCTTCACGCATCCTGGAGCCAATGGTCTGTTTCAGCAGGACAACGAACCACCCCACTGGGTTGCACCCACTCAGACATGGCACGAGGAACACTGTGCCTTAGAAATCCAGGGATATCCAAGGTCCCTGGATTTAAATCTGATCAAAATCTCTCCGGGATTCCATTGAGCAAGACATCAAATCCATGAATTCTGGGACTGATGTCTAAGGCACAGTTGTGGACAATGCCACAACAGGCATGGCTAGAAAAATCCAGCATCTGGTAGAGTCTATGCCTCTGAGAGTACAGTCTATTATTTGTGCTAGAGGAAGACCAATATGCTATAAGGTAGGTAAATCTAAATCTCTAATGTTTTGTCCATTGAGTCCTCTACCAATCTTTGCCAGCAAAGGTTGGTCGATTGGTAGAGCAGCCTCTGCTACTAATGGTTTGCAAAGAGTTAAGCAAGTTTGAGTGCAGTTAGTAGTTGGAAAGGATCAATCATTCGATGCTGTTGGCACACTCTCCCTCAATGAGTCTTTGGATTACCTGGAGGTGTCACATAATAATAATAATGCTGAATGTATTCTTGAACTGTTACAGTATCTGAAGACTATGGTACTTTAGGAAGGCATTCTTTCTTCTACACAATATCTCAATTATCCAACCTTGAAATAACCAAACCTTAACTCTTGAATGGGTTGACATTTAACTGTGTTTTGAAGCACCATGTAACTGTACTCTCAAATTATCTGACAAGCACACTGATTTCCTAATCAAACTGGATAATTTAAGAATTACAATATATGATGGAGTCTGTGTAGCTCAGTGGATGTGACGTTTGCATACCATGGTGCTTGGCCGCACGAAGGAAGACTTGATTTCGAGTCTAGTCAGCGACTAGAGGAAATTTTTCTAAGCCTTTTTTCGACCGGTTCCCAAGTTAGTCGATCTCTGGCACGGGCAAGCAGGTTTTTTCTCCCGGAAACTCAGGTTTTTCATCCCATAAACTCAAGAAAATCGACCGTAGAACCCACATTATTTCAGACATTAAATACGAGTGTTAGGGACCAAGAGATGGCGACACTTGTTGAGCCGTCACTCTTCACTGCATGCCGCTTAATTAGTGATAGCCTTGGGACAACTATCTCTGATTGGGTACCATTGGAGATTGAACTGCCCACTCAGTCTCCAAAAGTTAGATAGGGCTAAAAAAATGCCTCTCCTACTCCCTATATACAAGGGAATAAAAAGGCATTAGCTGATTTTTTTATTTTTTTTTTCAATATATGATACAGTTTAAAGATGACCACCTTTTGGAGTCACTGAAGGATCAGAGTTGGATAACTGGGAATATACCTCTGCATAGCCTTCAAGAAATACAGAGAGCCAGCAAAGTGACCTAATGTTGAATGTTTACCTTCCTACAGTGCATCCTATTATTGGGTATATAGTGAATACTGAATGAAAAAGGAAATGCTGGAAACGTAGAACTTAACCAACCAAATGATATCATCGTGTTTGTGTGTAGTTTAAACTACACACGAACATGATGGCACAAAATGAACACGTCATGCCAGTGGGGGACACTGCTTGGTTAAACAAAGATTCCAATGTCAGGAAATCAGTTGTGAGCAGTATGAACAACTTCAAACTCAGCATCATTGAAGATAGGCACTATCAACATTAGAAGCATAAACAGAAAGCAGAAGAGCTAGCAGATGAATTATAGAGATACCATGTTGGCATAACTGATGTTACTGATGCAAAGATTATAAAAACCAATGCAATATATTTCTAAATATTATGTTATATTAAGCAAAGTAATCAAGGAAAGGAGAGATTAACTATAATACTGAACACTAAACATGAAGATAAAAAATTATTGAATGCTAGCAATTTCAACAATGATGGAAGCAAATCCATCACTGTTGGAAGATTGGATAAGAGACTTACTTATGCACCTATAGTATGCCTTATGCCTTTTGTTTGATGGATAGTTTGATTTTACATCAAACTCTCCTTCCTATAGGAAGATAGCTTGATGTAAAATCAGGAATTAAGGGTCAATGCAATCCCTACTGACATTCATCAAAATGTACCAGTTACTAAGAGTGGCATTAAACTTGATATCTAAACTGGATATGGAAAACACAAGTCTTCATGCAGATGATATTTTATGAAATCCACTAGAAGTTTACAGGACTCTTTAAATAAACTGAACAATTCCTGTAACCAATTTAGTATGAAAATCGGATGAAAAGACAAACAGTTACTTCGAAGTAAAAAAGTATGAAAATAAAGCAGGAAGGTGGAGAACTTCAATGCATTCTCAATAGAAAATCCACAGAACAGATATTTCAACTTAAGACAATTTTTAGTGAAGATGTCAAAAAAAAAAAATATATATATATATATATATATATATATAAAAACAGAATAAACAAAGCTAATATGATGGGGAACCAGATTAATGAATTGTGTTTTGATTGAAGTTTGCAGACAACACATGAGAGTTCTGCCCACAGATATGAATAGTAGGGAGTGCATATGCGATGCAATTGGTAGAATCATATTCAAATTAAAATATCAGAAAGGAACATATGAACACTAAAGAATGTAACTTATTTGTGCAATCGGCAAAGTCCCGTTGTTGCCAGTTAAGAGAGATTCTACTATTCATTTTGCTTTTCATAAACTGTGCACTTTCTGTATCTAATGGCTGTATTACAAACAGCTGTTACACATTTTCTGGAACTGGAAATTTGAAAGTGCATGTTAAGATAAATCTGTTTAATTAAGTGTTATGTTCAGTGCTACAATAAATTGGTTCTGTTTACATACATGCAGCATAGCCTGCAGGAGCGGAGCATTTTTCCATTAAGTGTGTTGCTCGAGTTGTCTTACACTAATTGTTCCTAAATATAGTATACAGATGCTAAATATCTGTTTACTGTATTTAGCCATAAACAAAGCTAATTATCTTTCTTGTTTGTGAAGTATAGCATCTGTTGAGGTTGGAAAGTTTTTTTTAACAGTATAGGGACATTTTTATTCTAGTCTTCAGAAACAACAGGCAGTAAAAATTTATCTATTCCTGAATAAAAATGAATACTTCTGTGTATTAGAAGTTGATCTACAACAAAATACCAGCATATGTGAGTGATAAGACAGAAGAGCCACTGACACTAAAAAAAAAGTAATGAATGTAGGATTCCCGAAAGCGTGAACAATTTCAATAATGATTGGATATTATGTATCCTATTATTGCACAAAATGTATACTGAGTCTCAGTTAACAAAAGAAAATTCTTAGAAAATGGAGTGAAATGTACATAAACCAAACAAATGCACATAGCATGCACAACAAATTTTACGAGATGATTTGTGCCTCCATCAAACCACATGTATTCCTGCCACGCCTAAATGAATCACCTGATCAACATTATTAGTTCATTGGATTAGACTCTATCTATAGTTTTTAACTGAACTACTAAATGTATTAGTGGCTGTTTATTATTGGTGTTAGTTATTTATACTTTGCAAACAAATCTCTTTTCCTCTTCTTGTCCTTATTTTTTTTTTTAATTATGCCATCATAAATTCACTTATTCATGTCTAGACTTCATAGGATCACATGCTATTTGCTCTACCCAGCAACTTCTGGGACACACATATCACAAATGTTAATTATTAACATTTGCCATTAATGAAAGTATCTCTACTCACACTTATTCTTTCCTTTCACATGTCTTATAAATTATGGTTCACATATTTTTACCTTTGAGTAATTCAAATATGCCAACCAAATAGAGTATTCTCCTTCATTGCTGTTTTCTAATAAATCCTAAAACAGATTGTTCTCCCACTCTATGCAGATTTGGTTACAATTAATTGATAAAGTATTCAAAATTATCCTACAATTAATTGCATGGGACTAATGAAGATGGGTGCTAATGTGTTATGCACTCTCAAAACTTTCATACATTGATAAAAATGCAATCATACGGTCAAAATTGATGTGAATTTTGTAGTGCGGGTTGCATAACCCACGCGACAGTACACCCAACTGAAATGGGCATGCAACGGCACTGTTAATACACACACACACACACACACACACACACACACACACACACACACACACACACACACACACACACACACACGCATGGATGCATCTTCTGCACAGCCTTCAAATCTTTCGGATAGCTGAAAAAATAGCCAAAATTCTTAGACTCTGCAAGTATTTTTCATTTGGTTCACAGAATGCGAACCAAATGTGTAGTTTTCTGATATAGTTCTGTTTATTTTTATTTACTTTTATTCTAGCGATTTTAGTTCTTTAAATATATTCTAAGTTTATTTGTGGTATAAATCCATTCACACCTTTTTAATTCCCCAAAGGGAGTAGATGAAACCATTTTAGCCTTTTTTTTTTTTTTTGAGAAATCAATGGCCATCATTGATAGCTGGCTCAAGATTATCAATGATCCAAAGGCATCTGAGGAGACTACAGCACTACCACTACGTTGTGCTCTCCCAACACTATATTATGGTCTGAAATAGTGCAAGTTCTGTAGTCAGTTTTCTTGTTTCATTGGTTTAATCCAAGTTTCTTGAAAAAAAATAACTTATTTGTCCATGTCAAAGATCAACTAACCTAGGAACCAGTTAAAAAAAGCGTAGAAACAGCTCTTTTAGTTACTGACTAGAACTGAACTTAGACCTTTTCCTTAGGGTGGGGCCTACAACTATGGAAGCAAACACCATTTCTAGAGAGCTACATAGGCACCTTGCTTCCTTTGGCACAGGTAATAAAATAATAAAGTGTTGATGTCAATATTGTGCTAGCATGCAATAATGGGTACTGCTGTATTTTTAAACATTGTATTTGTAAAATAATTTGTAAAAATGAGAAGTTTCTATATTAGTATTTTCACCTTATAATTCTCACCCAAAGTAATTAGAAGCATTTAATCTAATATACTGTTTAAATCATACTAGTAATTATTTTTTACAGGTTATTTCTCACATTTGACAAAATCAATGATTCATTCCCAAATAATAAATATGTGAAATTTCTATACCTTAGACCAGGCGTTCCCACCCTATGCCTGCAGGCACCATGGTGCCCATTGACCAATTTGTGTGTGCCTGCCGCTGTTCAACCGTGTGCCGTATAGTTTGAAATAATCACGTGCACATCATGCAACAATTCATGGCATGCTATATGATGCATGCGTTAATGACACATGACAAGTATTAAACGCATACAATGTAAAGTAGATGCGCATTCGAAATTGTTCATTATCTGTTGCTAGTTATATGAGTATAATTTTAACGTGTCTTGTACTTAAATTTTTGAAATATTTTGATTTTTAATCCTAAAATGAGTGTATCAAGTAAAAGACAATGAACCTATAATTTTAACTGACTGGGAGGAATCATATTGTTTCGTTAATTTTAAAGATAATTGTGTTTGTTTGTTGTGCAACAGTAGCATTGCAATTCAGAAAAAACTGCATGCATTGCAAAGCTTGTTCAAGTAAATGCTGAAGAACTGGAGCTAGAAATTTTGGATCTTCAGAATGACATTGCACTAAAATCCCATATAACAGATGAAAACTTCTGGAATCTAGTGAATAGAAAAAAGTTTCCATTCTTAAAAAGAACAGCGTACAAGATAAAATAATTTTCTGGTTCCACATACCTTTGCGAATCATTGTTTTCAACCATGAATATCATAAAATCAAAATATAGATCATGACTCACTGATGAGCATCTTGATGATTGTTTAAGAACTGGAATATCATCATTCTCCTAATTATGAAGCACTGGCCAATGAAATGCAATGCCAAAGATCACACTAACTTACATATATATATATTTAAATTTTTAAATACTGTAAACTTTTAAGTAATAAAACATTTGATTATAATGTAAACTTTGTATGTATTCATTTAACAAAAGAATTCAAAAAATTTGCTTGAAAAAATAGATGGTGCCTGTCGCCCTACCGGTATTTTAGAATGTTGCTCTAGGAAACAAAAAGGTTGGGAACACCTGCCTTAGACAATATTTCATTGTTCTAATATTTTATTTAGATATATATTTTGATCAACATTTAAGACAGGCACAATCTTTCCTTGCATCTTGTTTCCTATATTAATTCTGAATTTTCTTTATATATGATCACTTCTGATTCCAATAAAATGAGTTATATTCTTGTATGCAGTATATTATCAAACACTACATCATTTTTTACTTTATATCAATCTGTTTAAGTCTATAAGCAAGATTGGTTTCTAGATTAAATTCACTAAATTAGTTTCTTTTATCTCGTTTGAATACAGGGTGTCCATAGAGGTATCCAAAAATACACATCTCAGCATCTATAATGTTTATTAAAATAATTTTTTGTTATTATACAGGGTAACTCACCAAGTTTTTATGAAGGTTAGTAAAGCTCAATGTGGATATCTTTTGTAGCTTGACAGATGTCAAAACAACACTCTGCATCTGAGGCATTATTAGAGCAACTGCTGCAATGATAAACTGTTAAATGTACAAATCTCAAACTTTTCTCTGGTACACATTCTTTAATAGTCCCAAGCAAAAGTCCAATGGAGTCATATCTGGAGATCTAGACAGCTAGGCAGTTGGGCCTCCTCTTCTGATTCAACGTCCTGGAAATGTCTCATTGAAAACTGTAGTAACATCTTGATGGAAGTGTGGTGGAGCACCAGTTTGCCAAAACGTAAAACCTGGGGGAAATCCGTGGAACAGCAAAGATGTGCAATATGTCAAGGTAAGTGTGTCCTGTCACTGTGAGCTCTATGAAAAAAAAAAAGGATGACATCATTTTTTTGCACTCCTAACCAGACATTGACTTTTGGTATGTTTTCATTTTTGATCACTTGGTGAGGATTTTCAGTACCCCAAATGTGTCTATTAACTTTCCAGGAAATATGAAAGATTGATTCATAACTGAATAACAACAGCTCAAAATAATTGGGATTGTCATTGATATGGCTGATCAACTCAGCAGTGAAATAAGCTCTCAAGCGGTTATCATCTAGTTGAAGGTGTTGAAGTTTATACGCAGGCAAATGGAGACGTTTGTGAACAACGTCATGATTAGCCTGTCTAAACGACTCATGTCAACTCCTAAAGAATGATGCATGCACTTGATCCACAGTCTCATCAGTCACACTTTTTTGAATGTTTCCCAGTTTATGAAACAAAACTTCCCATCTCTTTTAGTCTTATCCCACTGAAGGATGTATTTTGATGTGGAAGGCTCTACATTCCATTCTCATCATGCACACTGACAAATGTGTAACTGATTTAAATTCAGCTAACCAAAGGAAGCACTGCAAGTTCTGCTGTGGCGTCCACATCTTCACTGAGGCAATAGCTATTCTTATGCTGTTTTTGTGCATATTAGTCATGAATGCACACTAGTGAAAGTGTGACAAAAGAAATCTTGGAGAGATTTCCCATCAACTGAGCTTTAGTTTGAGAAAATATGAGTGGTTCTCAGAGTATAAGCTGTTCTTTTTGGATACCTATAGCCCAGACACCTCATATAATTTGGTATAACTATGATTGTTTTCTGTCCAGTTAGCATACATATATGTTTAAAATTATTAACTAACTTAAACATCGAGAAAAAATACAAGAGATATTGTAAAACTCAATGTAGCTTAAAAATATCAAAGCGCTTTACATCGATTTTTTACTAAGGTCAAGTCTCATGAGAACTGTTACAAAAATAACCTTGTTTGTCTCTATGTAATTTTTGCTAAATATATAACGTAAATAACCCTATGGGAATTGATTGTATTTACCGTTTTAACTCAAGTTTCTAGAACAAAGGCAATGCTTTGCCATCGGAACTTTGTATAATAGCTATGTGTAAGAGCACAAGAAAGTTGTTTACGATTAAGTGTGTGAGAAAGTTGTTTGTAAGTGCTCCGCATGAAACCTTCAAAGCTAGTATCAAAGAGGTCGGTTAGTTTCAGAGAAGTTTCCCCTGTATGACAAGATAAAGAAAAAAAGAACGGGCCGGCCTTAACAAAAGGAGCAAGGAGAACTGCCGATTTCTTCGGGGTTTACAACCCTTGGTGCAAAGTCCCCGAGAAGGCGAAAATAAAAGAGGACTGAGCTGAACATCAAGGGGCAGTTTCCAGCAGAGAACCAGAGGTAGTCAAGAGGAGGTGAGGTCCAGTTGCTGACAGAAGGAGAGGCGAGGCGCTGTTACCGAAAAGAGCCAGAGGCAATCAGCGGAGGAGCAGAAGCATACTGACCCAGAGAAACAGACTTTATGGCGAACCCACACCACAGAAAAAAATTGGGAAGTCAACTGAAGCCAAAAGCTGCAGAAGGATCTTCAAGCCTGTATGCTGAAACTTCTTGCCTGAGCTTTTGAGTACCAGGAAAATTGCGGTCCAAGAACAGCTAATACACCAATGAAATGCCCCATTAAGCAATGCATGAGATGAAAGAAAAATCACAGTCTTTGATACAGGACCTATGGAAGATGTCATGACAAAGAGCCTCGGTAAGTGTGTCCAACCTCTAATGTACATTCTTTTTGTAATCTAGGAGATATGTCAGAGATAGACTGATAAGAAATAGTAATAAGAAATACCTATAAGAGAGTCCTCTGAATTTTTGTTAACTGGAATATTAATTGTAAGATATTAACTTGGCATAGCTAGTTAATCTCTTTATGAATAAATTAGTCTCGGCAATTTGGTTTTCTTAAGCAGAGAAGTAACAGAGTAAATATATTGTTTAGTCATTTAATATTGAAAAGGGAAAGGTTGTTTCTTTATGCCAAAAGCATAAAGGATAGGAAGAGAAGAGTAACCTCCCTTTCGCTTATTTAATGTACTTTATTTTAAATGTGTTTTAATTATATGTCAATATAGAGTGCCCCCTGATTGTTTATTTTACAATGCAATGTTCCTAAAAAATTATCGGACTTGTGAGCAGGAAACCAAGTGAGATAGCCGAAGCATATAGTTAAGTGCAAATAGACCACGACTGTTTGTGTAAAGTTTTACTGAAGGAATTTGTACTGAAGGAAAATCAACCGGCCGTATTACTGAGTTTTATGCCAATTAAAAGATATTATTGGCATAGTCTCAATAAAAATAAATTTTCTAGTATCCATAGGCATAAAACTTGTAGTGCGAAAGGCAGATAAACATAGTACGCAATAGAATAAGCAAGAAAGGTTACGAGAGAGAAAGCACGCACTGCTAATTAGAATAACATTATTTCAAAGGCGCAGTAACCAAGCATCATCATCAAATTCCTGCCATGTACCCTCAAGGGGTGTACAGGATATGATAGTACTACACGAAAAAAATTACATCATTATTAATTTCCTATCTACAATTTTCCTCTAAATCAGCCTGTTACTTGTCAAGACTCCAACATCATCAGATTTTATATTTCTATCATCTAAGGCACTTTGTACCATATCAATCCACCTATATCTTGGTCTTCCTCTGGGTCATTTTGCTGCCAACCTGGAAGAGAACACTTGTTTTGCTAATCGTACTTCGCCCATTCCATACCACCTGAGATTAGCTCTACTAACGCATTCCTGGATGCTGACAATGTCAAATTCTTTCCTAATATCCTCGTTTTTAATATGATATTGCCATTGATGCCATCTGTTCACGCCATTAATCTTTCTCAGGACTCTCATATCTGTGGTCTCTAGTCTTTGGTCAAGTGTTTTACTTCTGACCCAGCTCTCAGATCCATAAGGTAAAACTGGTTTGAACACTGTCTTGTATACAGCTAATTTAGTGTTCCGACTAATTTCCTCTCTTATTCGATATGAATTTATTCAACTGACTTCCCACCATACCAGCTTTGCTGATTCTGTTGTCTATTTCTATATTTAATTTACCATCTTCAGTAAAAATCGTGCCTAAATAGCTGAAATGCTTTACTTGTTCCACAGGTTCTCCATTCACAATGCAGTTGACATTTTCAATGATTCTGCCTATTTTCATTGTCTTTGTCTTTTTATTGCTGACCTTCATACCATATCTATTACAACAGTTATTCAATTTAGTCAGAGAATCTTGCAGACTTGTAGCGGATTTATTTAGAAGTATAACATGATCCGCATAAAGCAAAGAGCTGACATTAACATCTCCAATTTTGATATCATGTTTAATACCACTTTCCTTCATAATGTGATCCATATAATGAATAACAGAGTAGATAATGTACATCTTGTCTCACACCAGATTTAACATTAAACCATCTTCCTGTACTTCCTTCAATTCTAACTGCTGACTTACAACTCAAATAAAGACTAAGTATTGCTTGATATAATGCCCCATTGACACCATATAACTGCAGCGTATTGAATAGCTTCTCTCTTGGCACCTTGTCATATGCCTTTTCCAAATCGACAAAACTTAAATACAGATCTTTGTTATATTCCCATGCTTTCTCGACTATTTGTCGTAAAGTGAAGATCTGATCCTGACAGCCTCTATTTGGCTTGAATCCAGCTTGTTCTTCACCAAGCTTTTCTTCCACAATTCTTCTCAACCGTTTCTCAAGTATACTTGTATAGATCTTGCCAGGAACACTGAGTAGGGAAATACCTCTGTAATGCTCACATGCAGTTTTATTTCCCTCTTTATATATGGGTAATATGAGAGCTCTACTCCAATCATCAGGAATTCGTCCCTCTGTACAGGCTTTCTGAACTATGCAGTGCAGCCACTGTAAGACTCTTATACCACCATACTTCAGCATTTCTGGTCGAATATCATCTACTCCGCCTTTCCACATTTCAAGCCTTTGATGGCTTTTTCGACTTCAAATATGGATATGTATTCCTGACTGCATGCCTGGTCAGTGTTTTTTACCACTGTGCTGTCATCACTGCTTGTTTCATTTAGCAGTTTTTCAAAGTAATTACTCCATACTTCAAGGATATCTTTTTCTCCCGTTTTCATGTCACCTTTATCATCTCTAACATCTTATACAGCACTCTTTTCTCCATTCCTAAGCTTCTTCAACAACCTCCAGAATATTTTGCCACCTTCTTGATATTTATTTTCTATATTACTATAAATTAAGGGGATATTAAATCCCACATAGTTTTAAAACCGAATAAGAAACTCAAAGATTGGAATCAGAGAGTTTCTTGCCGAATATAGTAAACTATAAAGTATCGGCGAACACTAGCGTTAGCCAATGCAAGTGATCCTAGTACGTAGTAAAATACTGGGCAGCTCGTTGCAAAGGTGGAGGAAGAAGTTCAGATTGCTATTCTTAGGTATTTTCCATAATGTAAAAACACATTTCCTAGGAAATGTATGCTGTTATTACATTATGGAGGGAGGTCACTACCCAGACTGGTTTCAGCCTTTTTTGAGGCTTCATCAGTGAGTAGCTATACCTAATACCAAAGTTTATAGCGAAAAGAACTTATGTACTTTGCGAACGAGTTTTCCAAACAGGTGCAACCATTTAGTTACTTAAGTATAAAGAGCTATATTCTTGCCAAAGTCCTCCCATGATTTTGTTTAGCTAGTTTTTCACAGTGTTTAGCATTCTTGCATTTGTCTCTATATTCTCTAAGAGCACAAGCTGACTTATTTGACAGGAACTTTTGATATGCTTTCTTCTTTTCCTTCACTGCCTCTTTAACTTCCTGTGTCCACCAGTTAGTTCTGATTTTTTTATCCTTACAGACAACCTCACCACATGCCTCTCTGGCAGAATCAATCAATGTTTTCTTCAGAGTTTGCCATTGAATCTCCAAGGTTTGATTCCTATTCTCAAACCTTTTCATTATTTCTTCAATAATCTTTGTGTATTTTAGTCCACAGTTAATATCTGAGAGCTGCTCAACTTTTATTCGCTTTAAAACTTTCTTACAGTTTATTCTTTTCAATATGAAATTGAATTTTATCTTGCTCAAGACTAAATAGTGATCACTTCCAATTTCAAATCCTCTGTACACTCTGGTGTCCTGCACCAGGGAGAAAATATCACTATCAACAATAACATAGTCAATGAGACTTTTCTTATTACTAGCCTCTTCTCTCCATGTGAATTTGTGCACATTTTTATGTTGGAACATGGTGTTAGTAATAACCAGTCCATGTCCTGAGCAGAAATCCAACAGATATTTGCCATTATTATTAGCTTTGCTCTTTTCTCCAAATTTTCCCAAAATATTTTTGTATGTCTGACAATCATTTCCTACTCTGCTATTTAGATCTCCAACAAGGACCAACTTTTCATTTTTCATTGTGTCAGTTGCTTTTTCTAAAGCCTCAAAAATTCCTCCACTTCTACCTTAGTAGAACCTTCCGTGGGACCATAGACACAAATAAGTCTCATTGTCCAGTTCCCCACTCTCATATTTGCCCACATTACTCTACTTGAGACTGACTGCCATTCAAGAAGATTAGCCTCGTATTTTGTGTTGAATACTATGGCTACTCCTTCTTTTCCTTGATTGTCATTGCCTGAATATAACATTTTGTATTTATTGCTCAGAAAGATCTCACCAGTTTTGGTCTTTTTTGTTTCAGTCACCCCTATTATGTCGATCTGGTACTTATCCGATTCCTCAGTTAGCTACATTTCTTTGCCATTCAGGCTTCTTATGTTGATGGTACTGATCTCGAAGTCTGGTGATGTTGAGTTGGGGTAAGTTTTAGGATTTGTTCCAGTAGCTGACATTTCGCTGTTTGCCCTGGTTCCCTGGTGAAAACAACGGGGGCCTTGTTTAACCGGGCGATGCCCCAGCCTGCATGAAATTTTGTCATGTTGTGCCATCATTTTTTATTTTGGTTTAACCAATAAGAATACAATTTGGTCGGCTAAATCCCAAATTGCCAGCCCATCCTCGTTCGTTCAGTATCCAAGTAGATAACCAACAGGGTGCACCACAAGAAGGTGAGGATTGGACATTAGGTCAGAAGCCCTGGTCGGTTCTCCGCATTCCTTTAAAGGCTATGTGGAGGTCTCCTCTCAGTTATACAGCTTTGACCCTTAAGCAACCAAGCAGGCTTTATAAATAGCAAGAAGTAATAGCATCACAGTTTACAATTTAAGGTTTCACTACTAGTTTCATTGAAAATTGCGAATTCGAAATCCCAAAACTCCGAGCTTACCTCAGTCAACCTAAAGTAAAACACAACCTTCTTCAGTTCCCAGGAGTATACAAAATCATTTGCAGCTGTGGTAAACCATATTATCGCCAGACAGAAAAGTCCATCTCTCCGCCTAGAAGAATACCAATGTGACATTTCTTATAACAGAGTCAGTGCTAGTGCCCTATCCAGAAACCCTACCCTATCTCGGCCAATACCAATGTTGAAAGATGACAACATCAAATAGACTGGAACTCAACTTCAAACATCCATAAATGCTCCGATGAATTAGAAAGACGTATCTTTGAATCCAAAGAAATAGCTCTCAACCCTTCCCATTTAAACAGCAATCTCAGTTACAGACTACCCGATTCACATAGCGCTATAATCCAGCTTTGATAAACTCATGATATCATTCACACGCACAGTGCTTCACGCCAGAACTAACGCCTGAACTCAATTTCAAACACAACTACTACTTGTTCTGAACTCAGTTTTTGTCTAAAGTACAATATATTTTTAAGGTGTTGTTTTCTCCATACTCACCTGACAAAGTCGGCATTTCCGATGAAACTAGTAGTGAAACCTTATTAAATCTCTTGTATTTTTCCTCAGTGTTTAAGTCAGTCAATAATTTTAAACATGTCATTTAACCAAGTCAATTACTCTGTAATATCCATTTTAACAAATTTTATTAAAAAAAATTTTGATAATAAATAAATTTCATCATCCTAAATTTATACAATTTGGGCTTTATCTGATCTTCACCTGGTGATTTCCACAATCTCTTTTTTTTTGCTTAGGTCAACATGTGTATTCATTTTTATTATAGACCCCTCTCCCCATTTCCTAATGGCATTATCTGTCCGAAGACCCATAAAGGATACAAAAATTCTTTAAAGGATGTTTCATAGCAATTTCATTTATGCCCAATATATATCTTATAGGTACAAGGTCTTATTCTTACACAATTTTTCAAGCATGCTATGATCCCCCCCCCCCAGCTTTTTCTAGAAATGTCTCCATCTGGTTTCTCTTTCTGCTACTGCATGACTTTTATATTAAACGTTTCTTTTTTTTTTTTTTTAATATATCTATCTTTTAAAGATCATTTTCTTTTATTTTCACTTTTCGCTTTTATGTCGATTAGCCCATACACTTTATTATATATTTTCATTTATCATCACCAGAGTTAAATTCCTAATATGTACTGTCATAGGATATACAGGATATGGTTTACATTTTATTGAAAAGATGTAAATATAGAACTTTCAGACATCTCAGCAAGTTTTGATGTAGTCAGTTTCTTCACCAATGTACCCAGAAATGACAGTGGATTTACTTGTAAATCTTTTCCTACTGGACACTGTAGGACTATTCAAACTGTGCATGGGAAAAACACTTTTTTCATATTTCAAGACAAATATTGGGAAAGACAAAAAAAAAGGATTTGTCATGACCCCCCCCCCCCCCCACACACACACCCTTTTCTTCAGCCTTAGCCAACCTGTTTATGGAAAATTTTGTAACTAATGAATTAAAAAGCTATTAGAAGAAACCAAAAATTTGGTTATGTTACATCGATGATATTTTCGTCATTTGGTTAGGAACAGTGGATGAGCAGATTGCTTTCAAAGATTATCTGAACAACTTGCATCCCAATATAAAATTCACTCTTGAACTAGAACAGCACAAAAAATTACCATTCCTTGATATCCTTGTAGAAGTAAACGAAGAAGAAAAAAAGGTTATCCTTTTCCTTATACAGAAAAACCTACCACAACAGGAAGATTTTTAAATACCCCTTCACACCACCATCCATTGCAAAATATAGGTATAATTAAAACTTTATGAGACAGAGCATACAACATATCAAGCATGTCAATTAAAAGGAATGAAGAACTGCACTACCTGAAACAGAACCTCACACTTAATTGTTTTGAACCCAAGGCGATCAGAAAAATTCTTAATACATCTCCTGCAACTCTCTTATTAAACAAGATTTCAAGAATGAAATTATGTTTAATCATGTTTACATCAAGAATGTCACAGACAAAGTAGCTACGTTGCTCCGCAATACAGCATAAAAGTGGCTTTTTTACCTTTACAAAAAAAAAAATCAAGATTTCTACAACACCAAAACCTCCATATCATCCCGTGAATAAACCAGGCATCTGAGATTCATTGTTCTTGTGGCATTTGTTATGCAGGCCAGACAGGAAGGTCAGCAGAGATCTGTATGTCTGAACACATAAAAGATGTCAAAAAAAGAAGAGAGCATAAATCAGGTCTGGCATTCCACACAACCACTACTTGCCATCAAGTACTATGGCAAAACAAAAATGTCATATTGATCGTGACTGTTTTACAAGAAAATATAAAGAAGCCTTGCAAATGCTCAGGATCCCTACACAATGCAATAAAAATCAAGGCTTAATTTTACATCAAGTATGGTCTGCTTTCATCAAAAATTTAACTGCCACGGATCTAGGATACAGGACACATGATAACACAGAATGTGATAGCAACAACTAGCAATGTTCCAACATGCATACAGTAACAAATTTACCATTTGTATTCTGGTTTATCAATTATGTTTAAACAGTTGAAGTTATCAAAAACATCTAATATGTGTAATTACCTGTTAATAGGCTTTTGTTGTGTAAAACTTATGTACCACTATCCCTGATGATGTAAGCCTTATAACATACAAATTTGTTAGGTTTTAATTGCTTATTTTTATTAAACTCCTTATTTATATTATAATGTGGTCTCAATACTGAAAACTTCCTATAGAACTAAAAGCCTCGTCAATGTTTACAAACACATCTACTAAAACTGCTACAAATATAAAGTATCCTATTTACACATACACTATCAAAACATGTCATACCTATATATAACCCCATGCCGATGCAAGAACATTAAAGCTAAAGTTACTTCTGCTGCATAAAATCTTGCCCTAGGCTCATCAAATTTTCTGGCTTTCTGAATTTGGAACATTAAATCTCCTCCATTGACATATTCCATGACAAAGAATAAACGATCCTGTAAGAGTAATATTTTATTAGAGAACATCTGAGAATAAGTTAATCCTGAAAGAATAATTATTAACTGAATAATACTTTTAATGGCTTACCATAACACAGCAGGTATAAAGTTCATAATCAAATTCCTGACAAGTACCCTCAAGGGGTGTACAGGATATGATAGTACTACATGAAAAATTTACATCATTACTAACATCCTATCTACAAATTTCCTCCAAATCAGTCTGTTACTTGTCAAGAATCCAATATTATCATTATCAGATCTTATATTTCTATCGTCTAAGGCACTTTGTACCGTATCAATCCACCTATACCTCCGTCTTCCTCTGGGTCGTTTTCCTCCTAACCTGGCAAAGAACACTTGTTTTGCTAATCTTTCCTCGCCCATTCTGTTTAAGTGACCATACCACCTGAGATTAACTCTGCTAACGCACTCCTGGATGCCGACAATGTCAAGTTCTTTCCTAATATCCTCGTTTTTAATATGATGTTGCCATTGATGCCATCTGTTCACGCTTATAATTTTTCTCAGGACTCTCATATCTGCGGTCTCTAGTCTTTGGTCAAGTGTTTTACTTCTGACCCAGCTCTCAGATCCATAACTTAAAAAATTGGTTTGAACACTGTCTTGTATACACCTAATTTAGTGTTGCGACTAATTTCTCTCTTATTCCATATGAATTTATTCAATTGACTTCCAACCATACCAGCTTTGTTGATTCTGTTGTCTATTTCCATATTTAATTTACCATCTTCAATAAAAATCGTGCCTAAGTAGTTGAAATGTTTTACTTGTTCCACAGGTTCCCCGTTCACAACACAGTTGACATTTTCAACAATTCTACCTATTTTCATTGTCTTTGTCTTTTTTAATGCTGACCTTCATACCATACCTATTACAACAGTTATTCAATTTAGTCAGGGAATCTTGCAAACTTGTAGCAGATTTATTCAGAAGTATAACATCATCCGCATAAAGCAAAGAGCTGACATTAACATCTCCAATTCTGATATCATGTTTAATACCACTTTCCTTCATAATGTGATCCATATAGATAATGAATAACAGAGGGGATAATGTACATCCTTGTCTCACACCAGATTTAACATTAAACCATCTTCCTGTACATCCTTCAATTCTAACTGCTGATTTACAACTCAAATACAGACTAAATATTGCTTGAATATAATGCCCCATTGACACCATATAACTGTAGCGTATTGAATAGCTTCTCTCTTGGCACCTTGTCATGTGCCTTTTCCAGATCGACAAAACTTAAATACAGATCTTTGTTATATTCCCATGCTTTCTCGACTATTTGTTGTAAAGTGAAGATCTGATGCTGACAGCCTCTATTTGGCCTGAATCCAACTTGTTCTTCACCAAGCTTTTCTTCCACAATTCTTCTGAACCGTTTCTCAAGTATACTTGCATAGATCTTTCCAGGAACACTCAGTAGGGAAATACCTCTGTAATTCTCACATTCAGTTTTATTTCCCTTTTTACACATAGGTACTATTAGGCCTCTTCTCCAATCATTGGGAATTCGTCCCTCTGTCCAGGCTTTCTGAACTATGCAATGCAGCCACTGTAAGACTTTTATACCATCATACTTCAGTATTTCTGGTCGAATATCATCTACTCCTGCTGCCTTTCCACATAAGTATGGATATGTATTCCTGACTGTATGCCTGTTGTGTGTTTTTTTTACCAGTGTGCTATCACTGCTTTCATTTAGCAATTTTTCATAGTAATTACTCCATACTTCAAGGATATCTTTTTCTCCTGTTTTCAAGTCACCTTTATCATCTCTAACTCCTTTTACAGCATTTTTTCCTCCATTTCTAAGCTTCAACAACCTCCAGAATATCTTACCACCTTGTTGATATTTATTTTTTATGTTCTTGCCAAAGTTCCTCCCTTGACTTTTGTTTAGCTAGTTTTACACAATGTTTTGCTTTCTTATTTGTCTCTGTATTCTCTAACAGCAAAAGCTGACTTATTTGCCAGAAACTTTTGATATGATTTCTTCTTTTGCTTCACTGCTTCTTTAACTTCCTGTGTCCACCATGGAGTCCTGATTTTTTAACCCTCAACCTCACCAAATGCCTCTCTGGCTGAATCAATCAGGGTTTTCTTCAAGGCTTGTCACTGAATCTCCAAGTTTGGTTCCTGTTCTCAAACCTTTTCATTTTTTCTTCAATAATCTTTGTGTATGTTAGTCTACAGTTCACATCTGAGAGCTGCTCAACTTTTATTCGCTTTAAAACTTTCTTACATGTTATTCTTTTCAATATGAAATTCAATTTTATCCTGCTCAAGACTAAATAGTGATCGCTTCCAATTTCAAATCCTCTGTACACTCTGGTGTCCTGCACCAGAGAGAAAACATCACTATCAACAATAACATAGTCAATGAGACTTTTCTTATTCCTAGCCTCTTCTCTCCATGTGAATTTTTACACATTTTTATGTTGGAACATGGTGATAGTAATAACCAGTCCATGTCCTGAGCAGAAATCCAACAGGTATTTGCCATTATTATTAGCTTTGCTCTTTTCTCCAAATGTTCCCAAAATATTTTTGTATGTCTGACAATCATTTCCTATTCTGCTATTCAGATCCCCAAGAAGGACCAACTTTTCCTTTTTCATTGTGTCACTTGCTTTTTCTAAAGCATCAAAAAATTCCTCCACTTGTACCTTAGTAGAACCTTCTGTGGGACCATAGGCACAAATAAGTCTCATTGTCCAGTTCCCCACTCTCATATTTGCCCACATTACTCTACTTGAGACCGATTGCCATTCAAGAAGATTAGCTTCGTATTTTATGTTGAATACTATGGCTACTCCTTCTTTTCCTTGATTGTCATTTCCTGAATATAAAATTTGTATTTATTGCTCAGAAAGATCTCACCAGTTTTTGTCTCTTTTGTTTCAGTAACCCCTATTATGTCGATCTGGTACTTATCTAATTCCTCAGCTAGCTCCATTTCTTTGCCATTCAGGCTTCTTATTTTGACCGATCTTTAACTATGGCGATATTGAGTTGGGGTGTGTTTTCAGATTTGTTCCAGTAACTGACTTTTCGCTGTTCGCTCTGGTTCCCTGGCAAAAACAACAGGGGCCTTGTTTAACCGGGCGATGCCCCAGCCTGCATGAAATTTTGTCATGTTGTACCATCATTTTTTATTTTGGTTTAACCAAATTGCCAGCCCATCCTCGTTCGTTCAGTATCCAGGTAGATACCAAACAGGTGCACCAAGAGAAGGTGAGGATTGGACATTAGGTCAGAAGCCCTGATCAGTTCTCCGCATTCCTTTAAAGGCTATGTGGAGGTCTCCTCTCAGTTATACAGCTTTTACCCATATTTTTATCCAATATTTCACCCAGGCAAACAGAATTCAATTATTATTATCATTATACAACATCTCCATGGAGTCTGGAGACTCATCGTGGGAGACCTACACTAATGTTTATACACACAAAACCATATCATACCTCTTCTTAAACTCATTTACTGTCAGGCAATCTTCTCCACTTGTTAACAAATCTCCAAAATAAAATAAAAATATCTAGTCGCATATCCTTACTGACAACACTCTTACACAACTTCCACAGATGTGTAAGCTCTCTGACTATTTGTCACACACTGAAAAATTTCTTTGGTATCAATTTCATAAAATTCCTTTAATTTACTTTGACTGCTTAGCTAATTTTCTTTCATAATCTGATTTTGCCTTTCTTACAATACTAGTCACCCTTCTGGCTTGTACTTTGTATTGCTCATGAGTATGCTTGATCACCTTTTTCTTTATATTCCTTCTAGTGCTTTCTCTTTTTCAGTTCTTGCTTTATATCTCTACTCATCCACTTAATTCCCACTTGGTTTATCCATCTGACCTTGAGTATGCAGTCTAATACAGCTTCTTTCCAACAATCTTTAACCACTTCCCATGCATTAATGACATTCTTTCTAGCTTCCCTGTTCCAAGAAGCCCTCTAAGTTGATTATAATCAATTATAATCAACAGCTTTATAGTTCAACATAAATCCTTTCTTAATCCACATATTTAGCAAATTCCCAGAACAAGACTGCATGGTCACTCTCCCCAGTTGGAAGAAGAGGGTCCTTGGTTATGGATATATCTTCTGATGCTATTTCTGGATCCAGCACTCTCAAACCCCTAGTCCTCTCAATAACATGTTTTTCTTCAGGTAATTATCCCTTGCTGTATAAAGTCCACTACCATCTTGCCATGCCTCCCTTTCCTGCCTCCAATCCATGTACCCCACAGTCAAAGTTACCCATAATAACTGTTAAGTGTGCACTCATCATGCTAATCTGCTAATGAATATCATCTACATCTTCTTGTGGACTTCCTGGTTTATAACAGCAAATATTTTGTTCTATTGGACTCTATCTAATACAAGACAGTTTCAAATGAACCATCTTGCTTAGATAAGATTTTAAAGTCAGGATTTTAGATTAAATTTTTGAATTCTTGAAAAAGAATTCAGTATTATTTTTCAATAATATTAAAAAAGATCACAAAATTCCAAACAAGTATTCATATGTTTTAATTATACCTTCTAAGTACAATCAAAAAGGTGACTTTTTAATTTTTTTTTTTAAATGGCGGATGACATTCTCCCATAATTAGCAGGGATCTGTAGATCATAAGCCAATTACACTTTTTGAAGCAACCATTTTAGGGTAGGAGTCCCCCCCCCCCCCCCCCGCCATCTTACTCTATGTATGGTGTTAAGCAATGGTCTGAGAATCCACTGTTTCCATATAGACTCATAACTTTGATGGTGTTCTCTTCATTTATAGCTGCAGATCTACCAGACTGTCCATAATAAGAGTTTATACTGACAACTGTACATTCCTGGTGTTGATAATTGGTAGACTAAATAAATCAAGAAACGCTCGCAATTACAACATATAAAATTTTTAAACTAGATTCCCTTATCTCCTCTTGAAAATGTCTCAGTACTGTAGGCAAAATACTGGATTAAAATATTTACTTTTTTATCCATTTTGATGGAGCCTCTGCAGCTCAGTCAGTACAGACTCACGTCTTTTGGATTAAAAGTTAGCTGGTCTCAATATGGAGATGGAAAATTTTTTCCTCCTGGAAACTCAAGTTTTTCATCCCTCAAAACAGGCAAAGCAGTCCTGTGAACACACACATCTACAGACATTATTGTATACTGTAGGACAAGGAAAGCAATGGAAAACCACCCTCTACCATAATAATAAGTGGTTATAATGCACATAACACATTTCGTAGAATTATTCCTTTATTGTAAACTTGCATGAAACACAAGTAATGACACATGCATATACAAAATTCCAATAAATCTGTAAGAAGGTTACACTCCTATTTGAATTCCTTGGGTAGCTTGGAAAAAACTGATATCTTATGCAATGGTACTGCTCTGTGACAACTGTTTCTAGCATTAATACTCATGAACTTCTTCAAATCACAACTACTTTGTGCCACCTACTAATAGTACCATATATATATATATCAGGTCTCCAAAAAGACATAATTATTCAATTACAATCAAAGCATTTAAGCATTTTTTAAAAAATATCTAATTATATAAACATTATGTGAAGTTATCCTCTTCCTTCTAAAGAAGAGTGACTTTATATGTTTGTGGCCATTGCAAATTATGAATTTTCAGTGACATTCTGAACTTCTGTAAATTATACTCAAGAAATTACATTCAGGGGTGCTTAAGGGTCAAAGCTGTATAACTGAGAGGAGACCTCCACATAGCCTTTAAAGGAATGCGGAGAACCGACCAGGGCTTCTGACCTAATGTCCAATCCTCACCTTCTCGTGGTGCACACTGTTGGGTATCTACTTGGATACTGAACGGATGAGGATGGGCTGGCAATTTGGGATTTAGCCGACCAAATTGTATTCTTATTGGTTAAACCAAAATATAGAATGATGGTACAACATGACAAAATTTCATGCCGGCTGGGGCGTCGCCCGGTTAAACAAGGCCCCCGTTGTTTTCGCCAGGGAACCAGGGTGAACAGCGAAAAGTCAGCTACTGGAACAAATCTGAAAATAAACCCCAACTCAACATCACCAGAGTTAAAGATCTGTACTATCAACATAACAAGCCTGAATGGCAAAGAATGGAGCTAGCTGAGAAATTGGATAAGTACCAGATTGACATAATAGGGAGGACTGAAACAAACAAAAAAAAAGACAAAAATGGTGAGACCTTTCTGAGCAATAAATACAAAATGTTATATTCAGGCAATGACAATCAAGGAAAAGAAGAAGGAGTAGCCATAGTATTCAACACAAAATACAAGGCTAATCTTCTTGAATGGCAGTCAGTCTCAAGTAGAGTAATGTGGACAAATATGAGAATGGGGAACTGGACAATGATACTTATTTATGCCTATGGTCCCACAGAAGGTTCTACTAAGGTAGAAGTGGAGGAATTTTTTGAGGCTTTAGAAAAAGCAACTGACACAATGAAAAATGAAAAGTTGGTCCTTGTTGGGGATCTAAATAGCAGAGTAGGAAATGATTGTGAGACATACAAAAATATTTTGGGAAAATTTGGAGAAAAGAGCAAAGCTAATAATAATAGCAAATATCTGTTGGATTTCTGCTCAGGACATGGACTGGTTATTACTAACACCATGTTCCAACATAAAAATGTGCACAAATTCACATGGAGAGAAGAGGCTAGGAATAAGAAAAGTCTCGTTGACTATGTTATTGTTGATAGTGATGTTTTCTCCCTGGTGCAGGACACCAGAGTGTACAGAGGATTTGAAATTGGAAGTGATCACTATTTAGTCTTGAGCAGGATAAAACTGAATTTCATATTGAAAAGAAGAACATGTAAGAAAGTTTTAAAGTGAATAAAAGTTGAGCACCTCTCAGATGTGAACTGTAGGCTAAAATACACAAAGATTATTGAAGAAAAAATGAAAGAGTTTGAGAACAGGAATCAAACCTTGGAGATTCAGTGGCAAACTCTGAAGAAAACATTGATTGATTCTGCCAGAGAGGCATGTGGTGAGGTTATCTGTAAGGATAAAAAAAATCAGAACTCCCTGGTGGACACAGGAAGTTAAAGAGGCAGTGAAGGAAAAGAAGAAAGCATACCAAAAGTTCCTGTGAAATAAGTCAGCTTGTGCTCTTAGAGAATATAGAGACAAATGCAAGAATGCTAAACACTGTGTAAAACTAGCTAAACAAAAGTCATGGGAGGACTTTGGCAAGAATATAGAAAATAAATAAAATAAATTGGTGGCAAAAATATTCTGGAGGTTGTTGAAGAAGAGCTTAAGAATGGAGGAAAGAGTGCTGTAAAAGGAATTAGAGATGATAAAGGTGACATGAAAACGGGAGCAAAAGATATCCTTGAAGTATGGAGTAATTACTATGAAAAATTGCTAAATGAAAGCAGCGATAGCACACTGGTAAAAAACACTCAACAGGCATACAGTCAGGAATACATATTCATACTTGAAGTAGAAAAAGCCATCAAAGGCTTGAAATGTGGAAAGGCAGCAGGAGTAGATGATATTCGACCAGAAATGCTGAAGTATGGTGGTATAAGAGTCTTACAGTGGCTGCCCTGCATAGTTCAGAAAGCCTGGACAGAGGAACGAATTCCCGATGACTGGAGTAGAGCTCTCATAGTACCCATATATAAAAAGGGAAATAAAACTGCATGTGAGAATTACAGAGGTATTTCCCTACTGAGTGTTCCTGGCAAGATCTATGCAAGTATACTTGAGAAACGGTTGAGAAGAATTGTGGAAGAAAAGCTTGGTGAAGAATAAGCTGGATTCAGGCCAAATAGAGGCTGTCAGGATCAGATCTTCACTTTACGACAAATAGTCGAGAAAGCATGGGAATATAACAAAGATCTGTATTTAAGTTTTGTCGATCTGGAAAAGGCATATGACAAGGTGCCAAGAGAGAAGCTATTCAATACGCTGCAGTTATATGGTGTCAATGGGGCATTATATCAAGCAATACTTAGTCTTTATTTGAGTTGTAAGTCAGCAGTTAGAATTGAAGGAAGTACAGGAAGATGGTTTAATGTTAAATCTGGTGTGAGACAAGGATGTACATTATCCCCTCTGTTATTCATTATCTATATGGATCACATTATGAAGGAAAGTGGTATTAAACATGATATCAAAATTGGAGATGTTAATATCAGCTCTTTGCTTTATGCAGATGATGTTATACTTCTAAATAAATCCGCTACAAGTCTGCAAGATTCTCTGACTAAATTGAATAGCTGTTGTAATAGATATGGTATGAAGGTCAGCAATAAAAAGACAAAGACAATGAAAATAGGCAGAATCATTGAAAATGTCAACTGTGTTGTGTATGGAGAACCTGTGGAACAAGTAAAACATTTCAGCTATTTAGGCACGATTTTTACTGCAGATGGTAAATTAAATATAGAAATAGACAACAGAATAAGCAAAGCTGGTATGGTGGGAAGTCAATTGAATAAATTCATATGGAATAAGAGAGAAATTAGTCGGAACACTAAATTAGCTGTGTACAAGACAGTGTTCAAACCAGTTTTAACTTATGGATCTGAGAGCTGGGTCAGAAGTAAAACACTTGACCAAAGACTAGAGACCACAGATATGAGAGTCCTGAGAAAGATTAGATGCGTGAACAGATGGCATCAATGGCAATATCATATTAAAAACGAGGATATTAGGAAAGAACTTGACATTGTCAGCATTCAGGAATGTGTTAATAGAGCTAATCTCAGGTGGTATGGTCACTTAAACAGAATGGGCGAGGAAAGATTAGCAAAACAAGTGTTCTCCACCAGATTGGCAAGAAAACGACCCAAAGGAAGACCAAGATATAGGTGGATTGATACTGTACAAAGTGCTTTAGACGATAGAAATATAAGATCTGATAATGTTGGAGTCTTGACAAGTAACAGACTGATTTGGAGGAAAATTGTAGATAGGAAATTAATAATGATGTAATTTTTTCATGTAGTGCTATCATATCCTGTACACCCCTTGAGGATACATGGCAGGAATTTGATGATGATGATGATGATGAAATTACATTCATTTTAACCCAAATATAAGCAAACAAAGGATACTGAGGCAAATGATGCGATGTCAATGGTGTCGATACACAAGTAGTTTGTCATGAAGATAATTCACACACAAACTTTGCTTGAGTCAAGGATTAAGCAAGAATATAATTTCTTTGTCTAGTATACTTTACTTTGTTACCAAGTGAAGAAACTTTCTAAATGCATCTGTGTTCAGCATAGGAACAATTTCCCAGCATAAATTATGATTCTTTTGCTAATAAATGCATTCACTACATTGAATATTTCCACTTTCATAATTCAACCTTAAAATATCATCTGTTCAAAGACTAGTCAGAACTTTTCAGGAATTTATTCACAATGTGTGAATTTGTTCAAACAGCAATTTCTTATGTGAACTCATAAAAATGTTTTCTAAGTAAGTCCAGTGGATTTAAATTTATCATGTATCTGAACTTTGGCATCATTACAAAACAAATAAATATCTAGTTGCATTTTTCTATTTCTTCTTTATTATTCTTATCAGTGATTTCCTGATGCATACCCCCAAGGAATATACAGGATGCTTTGATTATTATATGAATAAGTTTACATGTATCTTTTTAGTCGGTTAAAATTTCGACTGAGGGGGTGGGTTACTGGCCATCTGCAGTCTAGCTTGGTGATGAGGTTGCCATCTTCAGGCCTTCAAGCTTGCCTTAAAGTGGTAAGAGGAAATTTTAAAGAGAAGACATAGAGATAGATTAGAGATAGAAATAGAATGACCCATAGCCCTCGATTACTCTAATAGCATAGGGTCGTGAGTTACAAGAGTTGGCTGAGGAATGCCATATAGGAAAGTTTAAAGAGCAAGGGGCCAACCTCAAAGAAGAGGGAGGAGAGGATAGACACAGCTAGGGGACCATGGAAAAGCCACTTCCTTTGCTATCGAGATGATATCCCCCTGTGGTCCTGTTGGTCCACGAGTCGTTATTCAACATATGGACCACCCCACTATATCTGGTGGGCTTCTCTACCCGCCACCCAGGGGATACGCTCTCTAGAGGTTTACAGGGTCCTCCGTGAGTCCTCCATGGTCCACCAAACATTTGATAAAATTATCAGAGAAAAACTATGGGAAATCCTGGAAGAATATGAAATACCAAACAAACTCTTTAGATCCTTTTTTAATATATATCAAGATAATAAAATATCTGTGAAGTACAATAATTTAACATCAAGCTGGAAACCAATAAATAGAGGAGTAGTTGCCCTCAGGGTTGCCCTCTCTCACCTGTTTTATTTAATATATATATACATAAATAAAATCATAAAAGAATGGAAGATAACTAACGAAGGAGGATGCAAGATAAACTGTAACAACAGATTAGCTACTCTACTCTTTACTGATGACTAAATAAATACTTGGAAACAATGAGAGATGAACTACAAAAATCATTATGCAGTCTAAATAACCTAATAAAAACATATGGTATGTAAATATCAACAGATAAAACAAAAGTCATGGCCTTCGAAGGTGCTAACCCAATAAGAAGCAAAATAGTAATAAACAACAAAATAATAGAGCAAGTAAATACATTCAAATATTTAGGATGCACAATGTCATATGAAAATGAAGCAGATATAGAACCGAAACTATCAAACTTTTTAAAATTAACAGGCATTATAAATAAAATTTTTAAACCCAATTATGCACAGAAACACACACGAATAAGAATCTACAATATTATATAATTGTAGATTCTTATATTCTTATATATATATATATAAGAATCTACAATCTACAATAGCTAAACCTGCCTTACTTTATGGCAGTGAGATATGGACAATCAAAAAAGCAGATGAAGAAGAATTGAATCAGTCTAAATGAAATTTCTGTGCGGAACTGAAGGAGTCACAATGATGGACAAAATGAAAAGTAACGAAATCAGAAATAAACTCGGAATTACAAACTCCCTAAATGAAACAGTTATTTGCTACAGAGAAAAATGGAAAGAACACATACTCAGAATGAATAGAAACAGAATACCTAAACAAATTCTAAATTACCACCATTCTAAATTATTACCAATCTTCTATTGACAATCTTGCTTCAGATAATATCCTAAATTAAAGACACCAAGAAATTATATTCTTGGTTTAATCCTTTATCCAAGTGTAAGCAAATTGAAAAAAGTTTGCTCATGAAGAATTTTCATGACTAGGCTACTTGTATATCAAAAGGCTTAATGACTTCACATCAGTTGCCTTGGTATCCCATAATACAAAGCAACCCCCTTTTGGACATGTATAATGATAAGAATTATGGTAATGACCACTACTCAGACTGATTTGAAAAGAATTGAACCAAGAATATAATTTCTTCACATCTTTAACTTATAGTATAACCAATTGAAAAAACTCTCCAGCAAATGCATACTTTGCATCCCATCATTCCTACCAAATTTCAAAACATTACACTTTATAACACTGAACTGACAGTTCCACTTACCTGCCCATTCATACAATCTATTCAAGTCCTCCTGTAAGGCCATAACATCTACTTGACTCTGCATTGCTCTCTCCAATTTTGCATCATCTGCAACTTACAACTTAAATACAGACTATGTATTACTCTGTGTAATGTTCCATGTATCCCAAATAATTGTAGCATTTTGACAAGTTTTTTCTTGATACCCTGATGTTTAATTTCTATAAAAAAATTAAAATACAACAAATTATTATTTATTAGTCATGCAGAAAGACACATACCTCAGTCTGAAAACAACAATACAATGCAGTTAAAAACGGATGTTTTGCTGAGAGAGTGAGTATCCTTTTTTCAGTCATGGTACAGTCAACATCATCATCTTGCAGGATAACATCCTTCTTTAATACTTTGATGGCAAATACTTCATCTGAACCCTTCTTTTCTGCTAACATAACCTAATTTAAACAGAAAAGCAGTAACTTATATGTTAACAAATCAATTTAAATATTCATAAACTATGGTTATTTTAATTTTAAGTAGCATGGGTTCACCAACCTAGGTTATTTTAATTGTAAGATAGCATGGGTTCACCAACCTGGTATGAGTACTTAGACATGGTTATCTAGGTTTCTGCTTCAAGGAAGACTTGGACATCTAGAGATAATTAAATAGCTTTCATTACATTAAGTGATATTTCAATTATTTTCATGGGCACAAGGCAAACATACACTGGATTCAGACTGATGTAATCTCTCATCACACCCACAGAGGGTACCTGTTAGGATAATGTCATTTTGAATCCAGTGTTTGCATGCACATACATATCATGTATCATTGTACCTAGGAAAATGAAAAGGCCAAATATCAATTAATAAGTGATAATAAGTTTAGTTGTCTGTTTCCCTTGAAGGTAAAACATAAATACATTGGTGTCAACTTACCACGATTAATTATGATCAAAAAAGCAAATTTCATGATAAGTGAGCAATTGGAACCAGTCCCCCCCGCTCGCAACACACACCACACAAATGATCCAAATATATTAATAAATCATATATATTATTATTATTATTGTTGTTCCGGGAAACTCCAAGGAGTCGACAGACTCATCGAGGGAGGCCCTAACATCATGTCAAGAACAACTATTCAACATTCACACAGTATCTATCATACCTTGCCTTGAACTCATTCACGGTCGTAGCACCCACAACAGACTCTGGAAGCTTATTCCACTCATTTACCACTCTCCAAGTAAAGAACCTAGCTCTAACACCCTTGTCAACCACGCTCTTGCCCAGCTTCCATGCATGGCCCCTAGTCCTCCCACCACCAGTCATATTTTCAAAAATATCTTCTGGATCTCAATAAATATCTCAATGGATGGTGTTATTCATCCATTTAACCCCTACCTGATTTATTATTCGGACTCTAGGTATACAGTCAGCCATTGCTTCATGCAAGCACTTCTTAACTACCTCCCATGCACTATCAACTTCTAGTCCTTGCAGTTGTACATGCCATGGCACTGAACCAATCAAACTCCTAAGCTTGTCATACTTTCCAGCCCGATAATTCCACATGTACCCTGTCTTAATTGAAAATTCTACACCTTTAGCCACCTCCCAAGTTAAGACCCTATGATCACTCTCACCGATTGGTGGCAATGTGGTCATATTTGTTACAGCCAAATCCTCAGATGTAATTACTAGGTCAAGCACTCTCTGACCCCTAGTATTTTCCATTACATGCTGTCGCAGATAGTTATCCCTTAATAACCGCATAAAATCCAAATTTGGTTATTAAATATGAAAAATTTAATAACCAAATTCAAATGAAATTTTTTTGGCAACTTGTTAAAAAACTCATGCAATTATCCACTGCATTTTAATAAAAACTATAAATTTTATTATTAACATTTGATTTCCATGGAGTCAAAGACTCATCCTGGGAGGTACACACCATGCCAACTGTGCCTCAAACTGATTCAATGTGTCTACATTCACAACACACACATTCCACTCACCAACTCTCCATGCAATAAATCTTCACTCCTCTGCTCACATCTTCATAGTTTCCAGTGATGGCATTTTGTTCCCCCCCCACTCCCATTCTAAAGAAAAATCTCTTACATGTCAACCTGATAACAATCCCTGACTAGCTTATATACCTCAATCATATCCCTCCTCCTATTCACTAGACTTTGCAATTTACATTCTTTCAATCTGTCTTCATACATATGGTTGGGTTGGCCACTACAGGGCTACATGGTGTGTAGTGTTTGTAGAGAGCTCCTGAACATATAAGTATTATTTTAAGTAATAATTGGTAAATTTGCTTGAATCTTATGTAGTATTATTTACTTTTCGTATCTTAGCACGTCTGTGTGATTTCTGAGTTATTTCAATTAGTAATTTGATAGATCCGATTATTAGCATGCACATAGTGCTGATAAGGAGGAATACAATGGCGTCCAGATCGCCATCTTTTGTCCAAAAATTTTAATATAAAGGATTTTATTCAGTGTACCGTTTGTGAAATGTATTCTTTGAGGAGAGCGGTTGGAGTCTGGCTAGATAATGATAGTGGAGTGAATGTGTGCAGAAAGTGTAAGGAATGTGAGGATTTAAAGTGTGTTTCAGGTCGTGAGAGTGATATCGTTGTTGAAAGTGAGAATGTAGAAAATAGTGATATGCGAGGTATGAATAGTGATATTTGCGAGGTAGTATCAGATAGCTGTGAGAGTGGTGTTGAAAGTGAAAATGAAGGGAAAAATACAGGACGAATGAATGAATTAACGGATAACAAAAATGATGACAGATGCAATGAGTGAGATCGCACAGTTATGCGGAGCGATACATAGGGCAAATCGGCAGCTGGAGCTTTGGCAAAAATGTTTACAGAGTGTACCACTAATAAACGGCAAAAGTATGATAAGAAAAATAAGAGTATGATAGTGAGTGTAAACAAAATGAAAAGTGTTGTATGGAACTTCTTTAGTAAGAGGTGTGATAGATGAGAGTTTGACAAAATCGTACCAACCTGGTGCGAACGTTAAGGATGTGAGTCAATTAGAACGCAAAAGCAGAGGGTGAAAGAATTGATAGTAGTAGCAGGAACGAATGATTTGAAAGGAGACAAAATGGCTATGAGAGAGGATTCGAAGGAATTACTTGAGGTAGCAAAAGAGAAGAGTGAGAGAGTTAGGATGGAGAGTCTGTTGCCACGGTATGACAGTGAAGAGTATAGAAGGAGGGCCAAAATTGCTAATGACTTTATGCACGGATTATGCAGGAGGAGTGGTGTGGAATTTGTGGATGTGTGGAGTGAGTTCAATGGGCGAAAGGATTTATATAAGATAGATGGTTTACAATTGAATGGATATGGTGTACGGAGACTTGAAAAGGTGCTATTGAATGAAGTGGATGTGCAGAATCAGGGAAACTAGAGTTATTAAGGGGGGGGGGTAGACATGTAGAATTTAAGGAGATAGTTGAGTGTATGAAAGTGTGTAATATGCCCAAGCAGGTACGAAGGACAACAAATCAGAATGGGATAGTTAATACAAGGCATCAAAATAGGGATGGGACAAATGGGCTTCTGCAATTCAGGTATACTAATGCCAGAAGTATTAGGAACAAGAAGGAAGAATTTTTGGCCTTGGTTGGCACTTCCAGGCCACAGGTTATTGGCATTAGTGAAACATGGCTGACAGAAGATGATATAGTTAGTGGGATTGAATGTGAGGGGTATGGTGTGTTCAGGAATGACAGGGAGAATAAAATGAGGGGGAGGGGAGTGTTATTGATGATAGCTGATGAGCTGCAGCCAAGGAGAATAGAAGTGGAACAGCAGGATAGAGAAAAGAGCACATTTGAGGCTATTTGGTGTGAGACTGAGAGTAGCAGAACAAAATATACAGTTGGGTGCTGCTATAGACCAGGTGATGGAATAGATGGTGGAGATAGTATGCATAAGCAAAGAGAATAAATGAGTGGGAAGGAGGAGCGGACACATGGGAGGAAGGAATTGGATTTTATGCGGTTATTAAAGGATAACTATCTGCGACAGCATATAATGGAAAATACTAGGGGTCAGAGAGTACTTGACCTAGTAATTGCATCTGAGAATTTGGCTGTAACACATATGACCACGTTGCCACCAATTGGTGAGAGTGATCATAGGGTCTTGACTTGGTTGGTGGCTGAAGGTGTGGAATTCACAATTAAGACAGGGTACATGTGGAATTATCGGGCTGGTAGGTATGACAAGCTTAGGAATTTGATTGGTTCAGTGCCATGGCATGTAAAACTGCAAGGGCTGGATGTTGATATTGCATGGGAGGCGGTTAAGAAGTGTTTGCAGGAGGCAATGGCTGACTGTATACCTAGAGTCCAAATAATAAATCAAGTAGGGTTAAACGGATGAATAACACCATTAAGCTTGAGCTGCAAAAAAAGAAACAACTGTGGAGGGAATTTAAGGAGAAAGGTGACCCGCAGGCAGACGAACTGTATAAAGCGCAGGCCAGAAGGGTAACGAGTGTGGTAAGAAAAGCAAAAGCGGATTATAAAAGAACATTAGCCATGCAGGCTAAAGAGAATCCCAAACAGTTTTTTTGATATCTTGCAAGTAAAAGAAAAAATGTATATGGCAGAATGATTTTAAAGAATGCCGATGGTGGGGAGGTAACCGAATCAGTTGATATAGTGGAATTACTGGGCGAGCACTTTGCAAGAGTATATCATCCAGGTGGTGACATTGCAGGAATGAATGAACCAATAGCTTATATGGGAATTATGGTGAATGAAGTAGAGGTGAATAGTCTATTACAAAACCTCAATGTCAATACATCTGTGAGATTGGATGGTATACCAGCTTGTGTCGTACGTGATGCAGCTAAAGAATTGCCAATGCCCTTGACCATTTTGTTTGAGTCACGGGTCTGGGTTAGTCTCGAGGGGGTGGAAAGAGGGGAAAATAGTTCCACTGCATAAAGGAGGTTCCAAGACTGCTGTTGTAAATTACAGACTAATCAGCATGTCAGGAATCTTTGACAAGGTCTTGGAGAAAATAGTCAAGAGGGAAATACAGGAATGGATAGATGAAAATGGGATACTGTATGGGGGGCAGCATGGTTTGTGAGGGGTAGATCATGCCTCAGCAACTTGCTCACATTTTTTAACACAGTAATGGCTGAACTACATAAGGGTAATGGTTTACAGTGATTCTACTGGATCTTGCTAAGGCCTTTGACAGGATACCACATGGAATTCTAATCAGTAAACTGCAGCATATGGGGATGGATATAGGGTTGGTGAAATTGATAGGAGGGTGGTTGATGTAGAGATATCAGAGAGTGGTTTATTCAGGAGTAGAGTCCAAAAGACAGCCTGTGACTAGTGGTGTGCCGCAGGGTTCTGTTCTTGGACCACTACTGTTCAATTTGTTCATTAACGATATAGGAAAGGATCTGAGAGGAACTGTTCATTTGTTTGCTGATGATGCAAAGTTGGGTAGAGCAATAGTGAGTGCACAGGATGTCAAAATTTTGCAGGATGATTTGGATAGTTTGGAGGACTGGGCTAAGGAGAATGGATGTCAATTTAATGTGGCAAAGTGTAAGGTTATGCATTTTGGGGTGAAAAGATTAGCAGCAGTATATCACATTGGTGGAACCATACTCCAGGAGATTGACGAAGCCAGGGATTTGGGAGTGTTGGTGGATAGGGAATTGAAGTTTAGGGAGCACATCGCAAAAGTGGCTAAATCAGCTCATCAAATCACTTGGTTGCTGAAAAATACTTTAACACGCAGAGACAAACAAGTTATTGTTCCTCTGTATCGAGCCTTGATAAGACCCCATCTATCACTAGGGTTTCTTCTTGATGGGGAGGAGGTGGAGAGGATCCAGAGAGACGAGTGACCAAGATGATAGCAGGTCTATGGAATGAATCTTATGAGAACAGGTTGAAGATTTGTGGGTTGCAGAAATTGGTTGATAGGTGAAAAAGGGGTGATATGATTGAGACCTTTGAATTACTGAATAAGATTAATTCAGAAGATATTTTTGAGAATAGGACTGATGGTGAGAGGACTAGGGGCCATATATGGAAGCTGGGCAAGAGTGTGGTTAGCAAGGGTGTTAGAGCTAGGTTTTTTACTTGGAGAGTGGTGAATGAGTGGAATAAGCTGCCAGAGTCTGTTGTGGGTACTATGACTGTAAATGAGTTCAAGGCGAGGTATGATAGATACTGTGTGAATGTTGAATATAGTTGTTCTTGACATGATGTTAGAGCCTTCCTCGATGAGTCTATCGACTCCTTAGAGTTGCCCGTAATAATAATAATAATACTCCACACTGCCAAGTCCACTGACCACCTTTGTGATCTTCTCTGGACCTTTTTTTAACAAATCCTCATCACCATGAAAACCCAGTACCAAATATGTGCACAATAATCTATGAGGCCTTATATAAATCATAACTGCTTTATTTCTGCATCATTGCCATCATCTGATGTGACATCTTCACAACTTGTACAATGTGGCCCCTGAATTTCAGGTCTTTGTCCACCACCACTTCCAGATCTGTTATCTCCTCCACCTCCTTTTTTAAAGTTTCCCCACCAAATGTATACTTTGTATTCCACTGTTCTTACCAAATTTCAAAACATTACACTTTGGAATTGAACTGACAGTACCACTTACTTTCCCATTCATACAATCTATTGAAGTCCTCCTATAAGGCCATAACATCTGCTTGAGTCTGCATTGCTCACCTCAAATTTGCATAATCTGCAAACAGTTACATATTGCCAGTTAAGTCCATTCCAATATAATTAATATATAAATTGAACAACAATGGCCAGATTACAGACCCCCTGTGCATACCCCCAGTGACATGCCTCCTTCAGGACTCTGCACCTCCATATACAACTTTCTGATACCTATCTGATAGCCAGTACCAATCCTATTCACTAGTCTACTATCCAATCCCATGTCTTTCAGTTTATTTAACAGCTTGTCGCCTGGCAGTCTATCAAAAGCTTTTGCAAAATCTAAGTATACCACTATATGTGCATCTTTCTTGTTTAAGATATTTGTCACCTTTATTGTGCATAAGTTAGTAAAACAATCTTCTTTAACAAACAGCCATGAAGAATATTGCTGTTATCAACCCATTTCTGTATCCTAGTTCTCAATCTTTCAAGTACCTTAACCAAAACTCCAGATATACGGATGGGACTAAAATTTGTAATCACAGCCTTATCACCTTCATGCTGTGGAACAATTTTACCTTCTTTCCACTCTCTTGGAATCTGTGCTGTGTAAGACTTATTACTAATGCTACTGCCAATTTCTTGGAACATTTCCTTAAGGCACATTGTGATATGTCATCAAATCCTATTGTCTTATTGACATAAAGCTTATTTATTTCCTCATATACCTCCTGCTTGCTCACAATTAAGCCATCCTCTCCTATGTCCTCTACACTTGAGTTGCTCATGATTCCACCCTGATGAGGATGAAACACCCTTATAAATTGTTCACTGAATACCTCAACAGTGTCTTCTTCAGCAGTTACTATTCTACCATTTTCATCCATTAACATCATCTTGCTATAATCATATTTCCTACTTTCCACATATCTGATAAACTTTCAAGGGTTTTTCTTGGCCTGATTTACTAATTTCTGCTCATACTGTATCACAGTTTTGCTGTTCTTAGCTGAGTCGCCTTCCTGGCCTGCTCTTTATACTCCTCATGCAACTGACTGCTACCATTATTTATCTTGTGTGGCCTCCAGTATCCTCGTCTTCCAAATTTCATGCTTTATTCCTTTATTCAGTCTTTTGACCTTCAGAATACATTCACATATCATTTGGTCAGTTCCCACACAGCATTAATTTCTTGCTTGTCTGCTTAATACCTCATTCCATGATATAGCTACAAGCTGTCTCCTAAGCTTTTCATAATCATCAGCTTTGTAATTCCATATATATCCTTTCTTCCCAGAGTCTTTACATGGTTAGTCACAACCAGTGATCACTTCATGCCCACTCTCACCAACTGGAGGGAAGTGCAAAATTCCACTCACAATCAAATCCTTTGATGAAACAATCAGATGTAAGATTCTTGATCCTTTCTTTTAGTGTTGCATGGTGATCAGCATTCATTTTGGAAATTATGGACTTTACAACCATGTTATAAATAACTATTTTAATTTCCCGATGTTTCATATTAAGGTCATCATCTGGAGTATATACAAATATACAAGGACAAGCTGAGTTACATTTCACACAGTAAGCTAAAGAAACAATGATTTGATCACTGGTTATTCTACTGGCATGACCTCTAGTGAAAAAAAGAAAAAAAATACAGATAAAATTAATTAAATATTTAGAAACTACATCCAAGCTAAATTCTATTTAGGATAACATGGGAGAAGCATCCTTTCATATAGATGGTTTTCTTAAGTAACAATGATGTCCTATTTTTAACATGACAATTGTTATATTAGATTTAAGATTCTGGATTATCTACAGTCCTGTTTATAGTTAGCTCTTAGGAAGGAAGGTTCCATATGTGGGTTCTGAACGTGTGCCTTCCATATGCTTGGGATTTTTAGACCATCATTATTGTTCAGATTGGGGAATCTCACAGGCTTCCTTAAATTTGTGTTCATACCATGTTTTGATGTGATGTGAACAACTGGTGCTTTTCCAGTCACACAAACGAGATTGAAAAACAGAACACACTTCCATTTCTAGATATACTTGTACTTGTCACACATCTTCCTTCTGACACAGTCTTTCCTTCACTGTTTACTGGAAACCGACACATACTGGCCAATATATACACATAAACCCCTACCACCACCACCCAACACAAAAACTAGGTGTCATTAATACTCCAAAAAACAGGGCTTTGAAGATCTGCTCGAGTGAACAAGCACTGAAAGATAAATTTAAAGTTCTCAGCAATCCTTTTCTAAAAAATGGTTACAGCCAAAACACTATTAACAAAATTCAATACAAGACCTCAATAAAAAACAAAGATAAACCAGACTACAATAAAATTATAACCATTTCTTACATTAAAGGGATGTCAGATAAAATAAACAGAATACTACAGAAATACAACCTGAAAGCCACCTTTAAACCTCCTGCAAAATTAAAAATCTTACTCAACTCATCCAAAAAACCCACTCCCTCTGCTGGCCCACCCTGGAGTATACCATATTTATCATCATCATCATCATCATCATCAAATTCCTGCCATGTACCCTCAAGGGGTGTACAGGATATGACAGTACTACATGAAAAAATTACATCATTACTAACTTCCTATCTACAATTTTCCTCCAAATCAGTCTGTTACTTGTCAAGACTCCAACATTATCAGATCTTATATTTCTATCGTCTAAGGCACTTTGTACCGTATCAATCCACCTATATCTTGGTCTTCCTCTGGGTCGTTTTCCTGCCAACCTGGCAGAGAACACTTGTTTTGCTAATCTTTCCTCTCCCATTCTATTTAAGTGACCATACCATCTGAGATTAGCTCTGCTAACGCATTCCTGGATGCTGACAATGTCAAGTTCTTTCCTAATATCCTCATTTTTAATATGATATTGCCATTGATGCCATCTGTTCACGCCTCTAATCTTTCTCAGGACTCTCATATCTGCGGTCTCTAGTCTTTGGTCAAGTGTTTTACTTCTGACCCAGCTCTCAGATCCATAAGTTAAAATTGGTTTGAACACAGTCTTGTATACAGCTAATTTAGTGTTCCGACTAATTTCTTTCTTATTCCATATGAATTTATTCAATTGACTTCCCACGATACCAGCTTTGCTGATTCTGTTGTCTATTTCTATATTTAGTTTACCATCTTCAGTAAAAATTGTGCCTAAGTAGCTGAAATGTTTTACTTGTTCCACAGGTTCTCCATTCACAACACAGTTGACATTTTCAATGATTCTGCCTATTTTCATTGTCTTTGTCTTTTTATTGCTGACCTTCATACCATATCTATTACAACAGCTATTCAATTTAGTCAGAGAATCTTGCAGACTTGTAGCGGATTTATTTAGAAGTATAACATCATCCGCATAAAGCAAAGAGCTGACATTAACATCTCCAATTTTGATATCAGGTTTAATACCACATTCCTTCATAATGTGATCCATATAGATAATGAATAACAGGGGGGATAATGTACATCCTTGTCTCACACCAGATTTAACATTAAACCATCTTCCTGTACTTCCTTCAATTCTAACTGCTGACTCACAACTCAAATAAAGACTAAGTATTGCTTGATATAATGCCCCATTGACACCATATAACTGCAGCGTATTGAATAGCTTCTCTCTTGGCACCTTGTCATATGCCTTTTCCAAATCGACAAAACTTAAATACAGATCTTTGTTATATTCCCATGCTTTCTCGACTATTTGTCGTAAAGTGAAGATCTGATCCTGACAGCCTCTATTTGGCCTGAATCCAGCTTGTTCTTCACCAAGCTTTTCTTCCACAATTCTTCTCAACCGTTTCTCAAGTATACTTGCATAGATCTTGCCAGGAACACTCAGTAGGGAAATACCTCTGTAATTCTCACATTCAGTTTTATTTCCCTTTTTATATATGGGTACTATGAGAGCTCTACTCCAATCATTGGGAATTCGTCCCTCTGTCCAGGCTTTCTGAACTATGCAGTGCAGCCACTGTAAGACTCTTATACCACCATACTTCAGCATTTCTGGTCGAATATCATCTACTCCTGCTGCCTTTCCACATTTCAAGCCTTTGATGGCTTTTTCTACTTCAAGTATGGATATGTATTCCTGACTGCATGCCTGGTCAGTGTTTTTTATCACTGTGCTGTCATCACTGCTTGTTTCATTTAGCAGTTTTTCAAAGTAATTACTCCATACTTCAAGGATATCTTTTTCTCCTGTTTTCATTTCACCTTTATCATCTCTAATTCCTTTTACAGCACTCTTTCCTCCATTCCTAAGCTTCTTCAACAACCTCCAGAATATTTTGCCACCTTCTTGATATTTATTTTCTATATTCTTGCCAAAGTCCTCCCATGACTTTTGTTTAGCTAGTTTTACACACTGTTTAGCTTTCTTACATTTGTCTCTGTATTCTGTAAGAGTAACAGCTGCCTTATTTGCCAGGAACTTTTGATATGCTTTCTTCTTTTCCTTCACTGCCTCTTTAACTTCCTGTGTCCACCAGGGAGTTCTGATTTTTTTATCCTTGCACACAACCTCACCACATGCCTCTCTGGCAGAATCAATCAATGTTTCCTTCAGAGTTTGCCACTGAATCTCCAAGGTTTGATTCCTGTT
Source organism: Typopeltis vanoorti (assembly GCF_054136105.1). NCBI lineage: Eukaryota > Metazoa > Arthropoda > Arachnida > Uropygi > Thelyphonidae > Typopeltis > Typopeltis vanoorti. The sequence goes on along the minus strand of NC_143569.1, from coordinate 93,049,234 downwards.
CTCAAACTCTTTCATTTTCTTTTCAATAATATTTCTGTATTTTAGTCTACAGTTCACATCTGAGAGCTGCTCAACTTTTATTCGCTTTAAAACTTTCTTACATGTTATTCTTTTCAATATGAAATTCAATTTTATCCTGCTCAAGACTAAATAGTGATCACTTCCAATTTCAAATCCTCTGTACACTCTGGTGTCCTGCACCAGGGAGAAAACATCACTATCAACAATAACATAGTCAATGAGACTTTTCTTATTCCTAGCCTCTTCTCTCCATGTGAATTTGTGCAGATTTTTATGTTGGAACATGGTGTTAGTAATAACCAGTCCATGTCCTGAGCAGAAATCCAACAGATATTTGCCATTATTATTAGCTTTGCTCTTTTCTCCAAATTTTCCCAAAATATTTTTGTATGTCTCACAATCATTTCCTACTCTACTATTTAGATCCCCAACAAGGACCAACTTTTCCTTTTTCATTGTGTCAGTTGCTTTTTCTAAAGCATCAAAAAATTCCTCCACTTCTACCTTAGTAGAACCTTCTGTGGGACCATAGGCACAAATAAGTCTCATTGTCCAGTTCCCCATTCTCATATTTGCCCACATTACTCTACTTGAGACTGACTGCCATTCAAGAAGATTAGCCTCGTATTTTGTGTTGAATACTATGGCTACTCCTTCTTTTCCTTGATTGTCATTGCCTGAATATAACATTTTGTATTTATTGCTCAGAAAGATCTCACCAGTTTTGGTCTTTTTTGTTTCAGTCACCCCTATTATGTCGATCTGGTACTTATCTAATTCCTCAGCTAGCTTCATTTCTTTGCCATTCAGGCTTCTTACATTGATAGTACCGATCTTTAACTCTGGTGATGTTGAGTTGGGGTTTGTTTTCAGATTTGTTCCAGTAGCTGACTTTTCGCTGTTCGCCCTGGTTCCCTGGCGAAAACAACGGGGGCCTTGTTTAACCGGGCGACGCCCCAGCCGGCATGAAATTTTGTCATGTTGTACCATCATTTTTTATTTTGGTTTAACCAATAAGAATACAATTTGGTCGGCTAAATCCCAAATTGCCAGCCCATCCTCGTTCGTTCAGTATCAAAGTAGATACCCAACAGGGTGCACCACGAGAAGGTGAGGATTGGACATTAGGTCAGAAGCCCTGGTCGGTTCTCCGCATTCCTTTAAAGGCTATGTGGAGGTCTCCTCTCAGTTATACAGCTTTGACCCTTAAGCACCCCTATTTATTGCACCTGTAATCTACCATATATAGGGGAAACAGGATGCACAATTCCTATCAGACAAAAGTAACATAAACGAAACATTAAATATAATAACTATGGTGAAGCTAACCTTTCTGATCATGCCCTGAACACTTTACATAGAAAAGACTGGAAAAGCACCAGTTGTTTACATCACACCAAAACATGGTATGAATGCAAATTTAAGGAAGCCTGTGAGATTCTTATCAACCACCCCAATCTGAACAATAATGATGGTCTAAAAATCCTAAGCATATGAAAGGCACATATTCTACCCACAGAACCTTTCTCCCTAAGAGTTAACTATAAATACGACCATAAGTAATCCACAATCTTAAATCTAATATAACAATTGTCATGTTAAAAATAGGACATCATTGTTACTGTAAGAAAACTATCTATATGAAAGAAAGTTTCTCTCATGTTATCCTAAATAGAATTTAGCTTTGATGTAGTTTCTAAATATTTAATTAATTTTTAATTTTATCTGTATTTTTTCTTTTCACTAGAGGTCATGCCAGTAGAATAACTGGTGATCAAATCATCGTTTCCTTAGCTTACTGTGTGAAATGTAACTCAGCTTGTCCTTGTATATACTTCAAATGATGACCTTAATATGAAGGTTGAGCCGCCGGGAAATTAAAATAGTTATTTATAACACGGTTGTAAAGTTCCATAATTTCCAAATCGAATAAAACTCTTGATCCTCATGTGCCCTCATTTACATACTGCTTGAGATAGTTCTCTCTCAAAAACTCAAGAAATTCATCTTCCTTATTCCTAAATGCTATCTCTTCATTCCAATCTATACTACCATAATGATCGCTCCTTCGTTATTCACTAACCCAAGTTGCTTATACATTTCTTCATGACCACCCTTCAAATTCCCTGGTCTATAGCAGCAGCATCCAACTAAATATCTCTTCCTGTCAACCTCTACTTTGCACCATACTGACTCAAAATATTGCCACTATTTACATCTCTCATCTCTAATTTGCATGGACATAATTTACTTTCTATCATCAACAGCACCCATTCCCGTATTTCTTGTCCTTTATCCTCATGAAAAACATCATACCCTTGCATTTCTATTCCTGTCAGGATATCATCGCTATCCAACCATGTTTCACTTATTCCAGCAATTTTTGGGCAAGTAAACTCAATCAATGAAACGATTTCATCTCTTTATTTCTAATGCTCCTGGTATTTGTAAATAAACACTGCAATTCACTTTTAGATGTACAACCAGTCCTGCCATGCCACTTGTACATTGTAATTTCCCCACACCTAACCATTGCCAATTGCTTTTTATCACCACTTCACCTATCTATCTCTTCAGACTCAACTACATCTTGTACATCATAGGCCATCCCATTGCCCCTCTTGACCACCCCAATACACATTCACTACTACTTCCAACATCCACTCTCTTTATATTGTCTCCCTGTCCACCCTGACTCCCCCCCATTTATTTCCCCTGTCCATCTTGCATTCTTGTTCTATCATTATCACTCACAGTACTAATATTCTCATTTATAATAACTTCAGTCTCACCAGTTCTACTCTTCTGATCTCTTGCTTCATCTCATATATATATATATATATATATATATATATATATATATATATATATATATATATATATAAAAAATTAAAATGGAGGAAAAAAAAAATTAAAGTTAGGCCATTCATGATCCTTTTCAGCTTGCTTAATGATATGCAATTTTATATTCAAATCTATAAAAAAAAGTTTATGCCAATTTTACTTGTTTGAAACATATTCACTAACATCACTTTTCAATTTTTGACCATGCATCATAAATATAAACAATTCACCAATCCATCATATTATACCAAATTACTTAATGTTTACTGTTCAGAAATCCCAAAGCATGCATATTTGTATGTACTTATGAATGCAACTGCATGTTCACTATGATGTTACTCACACAATGTATCTTGGCAAGATAATGTGTGCTACAGGAAATCTAGTTATGCCAGGTTTTCATATCAGCTGACATAAGGTGAGAAAAAATTTGAAAAAAAATTTGTTCTTGAGTAACTAAAAACAAAAACAGATTTCAATAGTGGATCAAAATTTGGTGGACTTAAAAAGGTTACTCCCAAGTACATCCTTATAGCTAACAGGAGATATCAAATTTTACTTGCGTGTGTGTGCGGGGGGGGGGGGGTCGTCCCAATTTTGAAAATCAGAGTTGAAAGAAAAATCATGGTAACATTGGGTGTCACAGGAAGTAGTATCATGGTATGCAGACATATACCACAAGTCATGCATTCGGTACGTATCAATATGACAACTTTTAGCCACTGGATGATTTTGTAATATTCCTATGTTTAATCGCATAATCAGAGCCTTTACCACTCCAAAACCTGAAAATCAATGAGCCAATAATGTCACCAACTCCACTAAAGAGTGGAGTTGGTGACATTAATATTCCAAATGGTTTCCATTTTCCAAATTTACAGACTAGGCCAGAAAAGATACTGAAGCATGTAACTTAAAGCTGATCTGGCTACAAATTCTAGACTATTCTTGTGCACACTCAACCTCATATTTTTGAATTACAATAAAGTAAAGTGAGACCTCTACAATTTCTATTTATCTTTTCAATGGTAAAGTATTGTGTTCATTCTCCTAATCTACACATCTGTTCCAATTTCAAATTTTAATTCTTGTTGGAATGAAGACAATTTCTAAGTCCACTCAAAATCCCTAATCATTATCAAGACCCTGAATCTCCAAACTAGTATAAACATAGTTAATTCAAAAAATGCAGGCACCATTTGACTTGCAACCTAAACCTCAACTACCTTTCTGTCCACATAGTTCATACTGATCTCTCTCTCTCTCACACAAGCTACATCAGATTCTAAAAGGACTAAGAAAAAAAAACTTGCCTCATATCAAATGAGTCAACTTCTGTCCTTGGCAAAGGCCACTGGTCACAACATCAATCTTACCATGTCTTTATCTCTCATCCTGATGGTATCACTGCACCTGAAATAAAAAAAGCTAACTCATTTGACTTCAATACTTTATTCCAATTTTTGTATTACCAAACTAGAGAGAAATCGCTTTCTCTCATTCCAATAACATGGTTCATCCTGATCTTGATTTTTCAAAGGCATACAGACTTTTTTTTTTGTTTTTAAATTCCTGTAAATTATTTTTGCAACAATGCCCTCTATTTCTATTCTCTGCTCTCTCACCTACAGAATCAAGGTTGCTGTAACTGGATCTTTTGTTTTTCTCATATTCTTTGCTTAACCTGTCATGTTCTCCAGCTAGCAGGAATGCAATCCTATCCATAGGATATGTTTATTTTGCAGATGTAATAAGTCATTTCATTCATACAGGCTACAGATTCCATATGCCATATTCCCAACTGAAAAATGATGGGCCATGTTAATCAACATTTTGAAAGGTGGTTATGACTTCTGTTCTGTATTAAAGAGATTCTCCACTGTTATTTATCATTCAAAACATACATTAGGTGTTCCCTCAGTTCTTTGTTTTCCTGGTTTAAAGGTGTAGTTTTAAGAAGGAAGGAACTTGATATTGTTTGAATTAAAGAATGTGAACAGGGCTAATCTAAGGTAGTAGAGTACGGTCACTTAAAACAAAATGGGAGAGGAAAGGTTAGCTGGCCTGGTTGGCTGAGTGGGTAGTGTATCCGCTCTCCAGCCAAAAGGCTGAGGGGTCGAATCCCGCTGTGGGCATGGAGGTTTGTGATAGTCTGTGAAAATACTAGTGGTGTAGATGATGAGGATGGCTGCAGATGTCAGGCTACTCCTGATGGTATATCAGTACCACAACAAGCCTTGAGCTCTTTCCCCATACTATAGGAAGTAGACTCACTTCACTACTCTTAACCTGCTAGTCAATTGATTCTGGCAGCCATCCAAGACCGTCCATTTTGCCGAAGCAGAGGCTAAAGAAATGCAAGACTACCAGGATCCCCCCCCCCCCCCTCCTCCCTCTGGATGCCCATGTGTCACACAGCAAACATGGTGGCAAGGATTTAGATTCCTGTAATGGTGGTCTGGATAAGATAGCAAAAGTACTCAGGAGAAGTTGAGCCAAGAATATGGGAAGAAAAGCATAGAAAAAGAATAAGAACAAAAAGAGACAGTACCATCACTGGGAAGACCTCGTCATTACAAAGAGGTGTCTAACATGAAGGGCGACAGAGAAAGTGACCATTATGGGGAGCAGTCTGTGGAATGTTCCCTATGATTAGAGAATCTGGGTTGCTAGGGTAGAAATATTTCGGCACTTGGCTAGAAGCAGAGCAGAAGAAAGGGGTTCATCCTTGGAAATTGAATAATAGTGTCATTAGCAAGGGAAGGACTTTTTTTGTTTGGAGAATGGTGAATGAGTGGAACAGGTTGCCAGAGAATGGATGTTCTAAGTGCTTCAATGTGTTCAAAGAGATGGTATGACAGATTGTAGATATTGTAGGTCTCCTGTGTTGAGTCTTCAGTCTCCATGGAGGTTCCTGTGCAACAACTTCTTTGTTAATGATATTATGTGGACTGACTAAGGATCTTGAACCGTTTGCTGAAGATGCAAAACTGGAGAGAATTATTATTATTATTTGAGACCTCCACCTCCAGGGAGTCAAGAACACATTGAAGAAAGCTATACTATACATCACCCAACTCAGCTGTCATATCTTCCCTTAAACCAGTGTGAATGAGTTTATGCACTCATTACTTAAACAGGTAAACTATTCCATTTCATCATGCCAAAGTGCATTTTACACTTATTAAAACTGAACTGAAAGCCATTTAATTTATTTATTTACCTATTTATTCTTTGAACTCTAGGGATACATTCAGATGCTAGAAAGATCAGCAGTGCATGGGAATCTTTGAAAAAGATTCCCATGCACTGCTGACCTTTCCCATTCAGTAACTGATACATACCATGGGTCCAAAGATAGCGTTCACCTAGTAACCTGCTCTAATTGGAACTGCCATATAACTAGCTACTTCCCCATAAAGTACAGCATGATCACTGTCATAAATTGGTGGTAAAATAGTCATTCTTAACAGAACCCCCCCCCCCCACTTTTCAGATGCTATGAACAAATCTTACACTCTTTGATCCTTCTTTCACATGATGCTTGAGAAAGTTGTCTCATAACTCAAATTCTGCTTCACTCTTATTGTGAGATTTCTCTTCTACCCAATTAATATTTGGATTAATCACTTGTTTGGCTCCCAACATGATAATTTGGTGATGAATTCATCATCCCATGCAACTGAACTGCCAGGTCTGTAGCAACACCACATTTTATCTTGTTAGCCCCCACTTCACACCAGATAGCTTCAAACTCATTTCTACACAGGACATTATTACCATTATTGCTTTCATGTGTTTCTACCCTAACTGGACTGAAGTCATCTCATATAATTAATAGTACCTCCAGAAACTCCTCTCCTATATCTTTTGTCATTCCTAAAATACTATACCCTTTACACTCGATCCCAGTCACAACATCTGACTCTGATAGCTAGTTTTCACAAAAACCAACAATCTTAGGCCACAATGTATTCAATAAAATAATGAACTGAACTGCTTTGTTCCCAATGTTCATGCATAGACATAATTGTTCCTGGCCATTTCCGATACTTTAGATATGCAACATGCTTAGCCTTGTTGTTCAACCTTCTCTTTTCCCTTCACAGACACACTCAAAAGGTTCAACCCATAAGCATACATTTCCACCTCTTCACCAGATGAATAAATATGTTCAATGCCATTTATATCTATTATGTTTGCATACCACAGCTTAACTTTCACCCACATTCCTGATATTCCTCCCATGGTTATCTAGTTTCCCTTACTTTCTGCATTATTTCTGACCCCAATAAGTAATTTTTCTAGGCTGATGCCAAATCCATTCAAGTGCAGCCATAACCATTTCTTCTGCACAGCCTGTGCACTGAATCATTTGCTCAAGACGATCAGGCAAACCTACCATTTTTACTCTCTCTCACTTGTCTATCTTGCTTCTTCCGATAGACCTTTCATATCCTTTTTCTTCCACTATATTTGTTGCTCCTTAAATTATTAGTTCCAACAAAAACTACCATCTCTTTTACTTTTCTTTTCTGTTTTCTATTACGTTTATCATAACTTTTTGTTCCCAGGAAACTAAAAGAAGCAACTCCATCAGTAGGTGCACATTTTATGATCGAATTGTTATGCCATATTACTTCTTCCTTTTTACCTCTTTTACCTTGCGATGTTGAGGATTTTTTTCCCTATTCATTTAATCGCAACCGTACTCAAGCCCTATGCCTCCTGGTGTATCCTATGTCTGTAGAGATGTTGAATTCTCAAGGCCAGTTTGCCTGCTTGTGGGATGAAAAACCCCTGCTGTTATTATCGTCAAGTTCAGTGCTTTCTTTCCTCTTCTTGTTCTGATCATTTTTTTTTATCCTGTCTAGGTTTGGTTAAATATTTTTCCACTTTTTCAATTCTCTGATTGAAGTTCTATAATAATTTCTTTTAATCAGGATATTTCCAATTATCCTCGGTTATATTATCATCATCATTGCTCAAGCATTTCTGCTCATTGGGGGGGGGGGGGGGGATTCTCCTTAATAATAACCCATCAACTTATGCTTTAGACAGTTTTAAGCACCATTCTTAAGACCACATTTACGAGAGAGGGCTGGAAAGTTCTGATAAACACCTAAAACAAAAATGATATCAAAGAAACTGATATAACCATACTAGTAGCAGAGTTGTGAAGGTAACTTATGTTATTATATTTTCTTATATCCCATTATGTTCTTTATTGTGGTTATATCAGTTGCTTTAACATCATTTTTGTTCAAGGTGTTTATCAGAACTTTCCAGCTTCTCCCATATGTTACTAAACACACTAATACAATAAATACACTAAAAAAACTACAATAATATACTAAAGAATCATCAATTAATCAATAAAACCATCAATCTTACAGGAACTTTGTAACAGCATGTTTATGCACCAATTATAAGAAGAGTTGTTGCCCATCTTGATTCCTTTCAGGAAGATTTGAACAAATTTTTAGTCTGGACAAATGAATGAGTTATAGCTGAAACCTTAATACATGCAAGGTGCTGCACTTTGGAATACAGAGATATAATAATAATAACAATAATATAAGGGCCTCTCCATGAGGTCCGAAGACTCATCGTGAGAGATCTATCCACACAATCTATCATACCTCTCCTCGAACCCATTAACAGATGAAGCACTCACAACTCACTGGCAACCCATTCCACTCATTCACAACTCTCCAAGCAAAAAATCTAGTCCTCACAACCCTACTAACCACACCTTTATTCAACTTCCAGGTAATAACCCCTTGTTCTTGTCCCTCTAGTGCTGAAACATTTCCCCTGCATCAATCCTATAAAACCCTTTAAGCAACTTAAATATTTCTATCATACCCCCCCCCCTTTTCTCCTATCAATCAACTTCTGCAATCCACATGTCCTCAATCAATCTTCATAGGGAACATTCCACAGACCACTTATCTTGATCACTCGCCTCTGAATCCTCTCCACTGCTTCCTCATCCCCAAGAAACCCAGGGGATCAGACTTGAGCACAGTAATCCAGATATGGGCATATCAAAGCCTTATAAATAGAAATAACTTCCTTATCTCTACATATTAATGTGTCTTCAATATCCAAGTAATCTTATAGGCTACCTAAGCAATATGTCCTCTAAACTTTAACCCCCTATCTACCACCCCCCTAAATCTCTAGCTTCATCTATTTCCTGGCATACAGTGCCATCAATGTGATACAAGGCTTGTAATCTATTTATTCCAAAATGCATAACGTTACATTTCTCAACATTAAACTGACACCCACTAACTGTTGCCCATACTGACAGCCTATTTAAATAGTCCTGCAAGCTTTCCACATTGCCTTAATTAACTATTACTCTACCTAATTTTGCATCATCAGCAAACAGCTGAATATTTCCTTTCAGGTTATTTCCTATATCATTTATGTACAATTTAAACAGCAATGGCCCCAGCACTGAACCTTGCAGCACACTAGTCACCTGTTTTCGCTTCGATTCTGCCCCTCCATATACCACTCTTTTGATATCAGTCTAGCAGCCGCCCTCTTATCCACTTAATCAGTGTCATGTTCATCCCCATTTGTTGTAATTTGCTTAACAGAGTTTCATGGGGTATTCTGTCAAATGCCTTTGCAAAATCCAGCAAAATCGTCGTGTAGCCATTTTCCTTTATCCAATTCAGCTGTTACTTTTCTAAATTATTAAGGCATGACTGATTCTGATTGATTGGTCTATAATGTGCTACTGCAGTCTAAGAACCACTCTTATGCAAAGGAATTATTTTGCCCTCTTTCTGCTCCCTTGGAACTCTACCATAGCTGAGGCTTAAATTAAAGAGCCTAGTCAGAGGCTTTGCCTTGCACATTCTTGCAAAACCCTAGCTGATATCCCATCCCATAGCTGTATTTATATTGAGATTCTGCAATATCCTAAGAACCTCCAATTCATCCACCTCTATTTCCACATCAGTGTCTGTCACATATATTAAAGCAGTAATCTCACTAGGATGATATACACTTGCAAAGTGGTCACTCAAGTTACTGAACTATTTTATCTGCTTCTGTCTCCTCATGACACCCATTAAGGCAGTGTTTCCCAATGTGGGAGGGGGATTAGAAAATGACATTGCATTTGTCACCTCATCACCGATATACTCAACCATTGTCGGCGATAAATTGTTGATGTTGCAACCCTGACTTTCCGAGAAAAAAAGCTGACATCACTAGTACAGAAATTTATTAGAAATTTATATAACATAAAAGGAACAATGGCATGGCTTTCTGATGAGACAGAAATGAAATACTGAAATTCAACTAGTTTTGCAAAAAAAAAATACTGTTGCCCTTCCCGTTGTCATATTTAGTTGAATGTAGCTTTAATGCTGTAAATGATTTGCTACTGAAAAAAAGAAATCATCTGGATATTACAAACCATGGGGATTTGAGATTGAAAATGGCTAAATTAGTACCTCAAATAAAAACTCTTGCAGCAGACATCAAACTCAAGGATCGCATTAACTTGGATTTTATTTTCCCGAGTTCAGTTCAATTTATGTTTTATAATATACAAAGTGTAATATAAAGTGTATATTCATAGAAGAAAGTCAAATTAAAAACAGTTTTTACCTATGTTCCTTTTTTATTTAAAGTACACATTTATATTATACTTTTTCAGAACTTGGCTGACTATTATTCTAGAGAGGGGGGGGGGGGGCATCAAATCTTTGAGGTGGGGCATGATCCAAAAAACATTGGGAAACACTACATTAAGGTTAATCTTTCATAGTCATCCTTCCTCTTTCGGATTTCCTTTGGCTTGCTTGGCTAGATTCTTCTCATAATTTGATTTTGCCTTCCTTGCACGAGCCTTGTACTGTTCATGAGTTTGCTGGTCACCTTTCTCTTTATATACCCTCCACAACATTTTCTTCTTCTGCAGCTCATGCTTAATGATATTACTCATCCATCTAACTCAGGGGTCGCCAAACTTCTTTGACCGTCGACCCCTTCAAGAGTTTGACTTTTCATCGATCCCCTCTATTTTACTATTACGTAATTATAATAGGACAAGCAAAAAAGACACTTATGTGAGTTTTTAGATTGTTTATTGTATGTATAATATAGTATATATTATTATATTGGCTTAACGTCAAAGGGATACGTTTTTGTTTTTGACGTCCTTCTTAACATTACATATTTGATAGGAGGGATAAATAATATGTAAAATATAAAATTTAATTTAGATAAAATAACAATAATACAATCTTCCTTATATATATGAAAATAAGATTTAAATAAAAGAGCCAATGGGCTTCACTTCGGCGATGTAACATTATTTAAATGAAGGGATATTAAATCCCAGATTCGGCATGAAACTCTTTGATTCCGATCTTTAAGTTTCTTATTCGGCTTTGAAATAATGTGGGATTTAATATCCCCTTCATTTAAATAATGAAAATAAGACTTTTATTAACTTAGTTTACAATTTACCAATGTTGTCAATGTGAAGGGTGTGCTTTGTGACTCTTGACAAATTAGAAATGTTGAGTTCAAAATTAGTAAATTTCAGCCTTAAATCGCCACGGAATTCTATATCTAGCTTATTTCCTTGTTTTGTTAAAATGGAATTAACATGACTGAAACCAGCTTCAACCATGTACGGCCGGTACATGCCGGCTGGGCAGGAACCACTGACATCCGTTTATTGGTAAATATGCAATTTTGGCCTACTTGATTGGTCTCCGTAACTATTTTCATGACCTTGCTCCATCTTACAAGTCCTATTCATGTCAGTTCCCACGATTCCCTCTTAATTGCGTTGTCATTCAGGATGGAGGTAATCCAAGTTAACCGAATTAAATATTACCCATACAATGATGTCTTATATTTTTCTATCGACCACTTTGGCGACCACTGATCTAACTCCTATTTGATTACACTTCTTTATCTTAGGTATACAATTTAATATTGCTCCTTCTAGAACTATTTCCGATGTACTAACATCCTAAACCCTTCGGTGTTTTATGCCATGGCAGAGATTTAAGGTTCTTCCTAAGCTTGTCATATAAGGCTGTGCATTGTACTGGTGAAACTGTACATCAGGAAGTAAAAGAGAGTTAAGATGTGAGGGTAATAGATGACAATGGATTAAATTTAAAGAGCTCGCTGCAATGCTGCTAAGTACATTGATAAGTTCGAATAAGGAGGTGGTTGCCAGTGTATAAAACATTGGCCACACTAAAAAAGACTAGTGTGATCAAATTTGATCATGTAGTTTTCACTACGATGCGAAACTGCCCAAAGTCCAGAAAGGAGTAGCAAGGCAATATCTGGACTGTGGAGTGTTGGTCATGGGGGAGAGGCTAAAAGTATAAACTGCAGAGTTTGGTGGATAAGAGATGAGATGATAAGTTTAAGGGGCTTTTAACAGATTAATAAGAAAGGATTATAAAAAGAGTGGCAAGTGAAAAGGAGAAGAATAAAAGACTATCCCTGAAAGTTGTGTAAAAGTGTGGTGAAGATGAGTGTAAGGAATAAATTTTTACACAGAGTAGTGGGTGAGAGGAATACTTTGTGGATGCTGAGAACACAAGACAGTTTAAGGTTCAATATGATAGATACATTAACAGTTAAATGGGCTCCCAGATGCCAACTATGAGGTCACTGTAATAGTAATAATTATTATTATTAAAAATAAATTTCATGAACCATTTCTTATGGAAGGCATGTAGATAGTTGAAGTGGAACAGCAATTGTTGAAGCTCTGCCAGTTGTGAAAGCTATGAGAAATAATAGATCAGGTTTTGAAGAATGTCAGAAACAGGACATGTGTTAATATGAACTTTTTTTTTTTTTTTTTTTTTTTGCTGTTTAAATTCAACCTTTCCTAATTCATAGTTAAATTGGCAGATTTCTCTTAAGACACTATATACACATTGATGTTCCAAATATTTTAATGCACAATCTCATTCACTTACCTTTCCAAAGCTACCTTTACCAAGAACTTTGATAAATGTAAATTCATCCAGTCCTAACTTCTTTACTTTACCCTCTGTAGGAATACGAAAACGGTCAATCATTCCACTCGTAGATAGCGGTTCCTCTGGAGTTATTGCCCCAGGTACACGCAATGATGGTTGGCCAAACTTATGAGAAGTAGAATCAATCCTGAACTGTGATCCTGAGAGATCTGTAGAAATACAATTAAAAATCAATAAAGAGGTGTAATTGTAAAATGTTCAGACAAATATATCAGTGTATAGAAAATGCACTATTAAGAGAGAGATGAGGGTAATAAAATCCATATTAATTTGCCTGGCATTAAAAAACTCGAGCAAGAAACTGAGCAAAGATACAAGCATGTAAACAGCAGAGCAGTTACAACCATGGAAATTTCTGAAATGTAAATGTAAGCACTAAGATATCAAATTCCTGCCATATACCCTCAAGGGGTGTACAGGATATGATAGTACTACATGAAAAATTTATATCATTACTAACTTCCTATCTACAATTTTCCTCCAACTGAGATATGGCTGTCTCTAATCTACCATTTACCAATTTGTATTTTTTTAAATGAGCTATATGGATAATTACAAACTTTATGTCCTTTTTACTGCCAAATAGAAATAATGAAAGTGAAGGCACAAAAATATTTGCATTACCAAAAGTCATTCCAAAATAAAAAATAATATTAACAAGGCAAGCTATATATAAGTGTTTAGCCTTTTTTTCCTCTCCCCAACTGACATGATTCAGTATATAAAACTAATTAAAAAGTAACGTCTGACAACATTGCACTTTTGAACTATTGTGACAACCTAGCAATACAAATTACTAGACACTAAATACTGGATATTGCTGAGAAGCACTGAGTGATTATCATACACCAAAGGCCTGAATGCAATAAGAGTGTTCTGCTAGTATAAATACAAATTAAATGTACATTGAGTATTAATTTAAAAGTAATAGTAGTTCAAATTTTGATTTCTTCAGCTCCTCCTTTCCATTCCATCTGCTAACAAATCATATAATTCACAGCAGAGGGATAACTTATAACTGTTCTACAATTGGTAAAATATAACAATAGAAAACTGCTTGCTCTTCCATATCGCTACACTGCTTCTGATTTACTGGCTTCAGTTTCTTAATTTCTTTGAAACTGATCAAAGAATAAAATAACTTATTTATGTAATAGAAAACACACAATTTTAACCTCGCTTACTTATTAGCAAAAAAAAAAAAAAAAAGCATACTGATTTTATATTTTATTGCAGTACAAATTAGCCTCTAGCTAATTAGAATGAGTTTGCTGAACATTAATTTCAAACTTGCAAAACTCCTCTGATGTATTTCAATAAAAGTAAATAAAAAAAGAAAACAGACATTCTAATAAAATCATATGATTAGAAGGATAACCATTAGCTGTTAGTTAAAAAAAAGCAGTGGGTGGTAGCAACCATGCACAAATGAAAGAAACTTGCCTGGCTTTGTGAAACCACCCCAAAACCAATCAGGGGTCAATTTTGAAGACTGAGTACCTAACAGTGACGTTTCTGAAATAAAAAGGCTCAAATGCTTAATCAATGAATATTAATACCAGATTAAAAAAAAAAAAAAAAAGAAGTGAAATGTACATTATATATAAACATCAATGGTGAAAAGCAAGTTAAATTTCAAAACGTTTCATTAATTTCAAAATACAAGTAGGTTAATACAATTAATGAAATTTCCCACAAGCATTTATACCTTTTTTTCTCTCTAGCAAATTAACCAGGTTTAGAGAGAGAGAAAGTTCCATATATTCTTGTATTTCTATGAGAAGTGGCTGTCTTAGGCTGGATTAAAAGTGTCATTTGCCTCTGAGATGGTTAATCCAAGTTCACAATGTAATGAGTAGAAAATGTTTTCAGCATCCATGATGAGATCTGAATCCAGGTAGGAAGTATTCTGAAAATGATCACATAATACTGTGGAATAATTTGTATCATTACAAAAACACCTTTATGGTAGGCCATCCCTATTACTCTGTTAAGGTGGCAGGGATCACTGGTAATCTGACCCCCCCCACACACACAACCACAGAATCTGATTTTTCGAAAGGGAAGGGAGAGCAATACTAATTTCTTTGTTAAAATGTACTTTTCCTCTTTTACTTTAAAAAAAAAAAAGAGGTTGCAAACCAGACAATCCCCATCCTCTGCATTTGTCATTAATATATAGCATTAAAGTATATTAAAAAAAAAGAAGCATAAAATGACAACTCAATTTTTGTAAATGTTTCTGTATTTGTCTCCCTCTCTCGGATCTCATGTCTGAGGACTTGTGACCTTCCTGATGATGCTTTGCCATTTCTTTCTCTTCTGTGCTTCTCTTATTGCTTGTTCTCGTTTAAGTCTGATGATTCTTGATATTTGGTCAATCCATCCATTGGGGCATTATATCAAGCAATACTTAGTCTTTATTTCAGTTGTAAGTCAGCAGTTAGAATTGATGGAAGTACAGGAAGATGGTTTAATGTTAAATCTGGTGTGAGACAAGGATGTACATTATCTCCTCTGTTATTCATTATCTATATGGATCACATTATGAAGGAAAGTGGTATTAAACATGATATCAAAATTGGAGATGTTAATGTCAGCTCTTTGCTTTATGCGGATGATGTTATACTTCTAAATAAATCTGCTACGAGTCTGCAAGATTCCTCGACTAAACTGAATAACTGTTGTAATAGACATGGTATGAAGGTCAGCAATAAAAAGACAAAGACAATGAAAATAGGCAGAATCATTGAAAATGTCAACTGCGTTGTGAACAGAGAACCTGTCGAACAAGTAAAACATTTCAGCTCCTTAGACATAATTTTTAGTGAAGATGGTAAATTAAATAAGGGAATAGACAACAGAATCAACAAATCTGGTATGGTAGGAAGTCAACTGAATAAATTTATATGGAATAAGAGAGAAATTAGCCAAACCATTAAATTAGCTGTATACAAGACAGTGTTCAAACCAGTTTTAACTTATGGATCTGAGAGCTGGGTCAGAAGTAAAACACTTGACCAAAGACTAGAGACCACAGATATGAGAATCCTGGGAAAGATTAAAGGCGTGAAAAGATGGCATCAGTGGCAATATCATATTAAAAACGAGGATATTAGGAAAGAACTTGACATTGTCAGCGTCCAGGAATGCATTAGCAGAGCTAATCTCAGGAGGTATAGTCACTTAAACAGAATGGGCAAGGAAAGATTAGCAAAACAAGTGTTCTCTGCCAGGTTGGCAGGAAAGCGACCCAGAGGAACACCAAGATATAGGTGGATTGATACGGTACAAAGTGCCTTAGACAATAGAAATATAAGATCTGATAATGTTGGAGTCTTGACAAGTAACAGACTGATTTGGAGGAAAATTGTAGATCGGAAGTTAGTAATGATGTAAATTTTTCATGTAGTACTATCATATCCTGTGCACCCCTTGAGGGTACATGGCAGGAATTTGATGATGATGATGATTGTTTACAAAGTGTGCTGCCTGATCTTTATGCAATGCACTGTTTCAAAATAAACACGAACCTGTGAGTGAAGGAATTTAATTTTAGCCACGACTGTTTAATGTTAAGAAAGGCTTTAGGATAATTTCAGAGTGAACTCTACTGTAAATATTATTATATCTCATACCACAAGGATAGCACTGGTGGCACAGTGATTAATCTAAATAAATTTTCAGAGTTCTCCCGGTATAGGAAAAATACTAAAAGTAGAGTAAAGTTAATAAAGAACAGGAAGTTAAAGTATTAAAGGATAAAGAGTTAAAAAGGCAGTAGAGATAAAGTAATAAAAGTAAGAATAGAGCACAGAAAATTATAAAATAAGAGCACACATAAGAAAAGATTACAGGAGTGTTATGGTTTTACTATAATCTGTATTACTTTTTGAAAGTTTTATGAAGAATTTTATTAATAGTATTTTTGCTATATCCGTTATTTATAAATGTATTGCTAATAATTTTTAATTATTGTTTAATAGCTTGTTCATTAGAGCAAATTGTTATAGCTCTGTTTTTGAGGGTGTTGACTCCAAATTTTTTCGAAGGGAAGTGATATAAGTTAGCATGTATATATTGGCCAGTGTGTGTGTGTGCTTGAGGTAAACAGTGAAGGATAGACAGCCTGAGGGAAGACATGTGACTAGTGTACCCAGGAACGGGAGCGAGTTCTGTTTTCAATTTCAGTAGTAAATTCTATGTGCTCATGTTGTTTGTTCAGGTGAATAATGTCTGGCAACCGTGTGGCCAGATAATGAAAACATTGTTAATGTATCTAATCCAAACTGTAGGTTTTGGAGTAAAGGAATCAAGAGTATGTTGCTCAAAAGCTTCCATATAAAAATTAGCAATGGGGAAGGGAAGAGTGGTGAGCCCATACCCGTACCTTCTTTTTATAGGTAGAATTTATTTTGCCATGGACAAAGAGAGCTGTAATATTGGGCAGAAATATCAAATGTGACTAATAAATCATCTTTACCAAGTGTTATGTTTTTAATTTTGTTTATGAACACAAAACATGCATAGAAGTGACTTCCAGTAAAGCACTTTACATCTATGCATGTACAAAGAAAGCGATTGTTAGAGAATAAATTCAAGCAGCCAGCAAAAATCTAGCAATGATCCAAAAGCAAGTTTTAAATTTATAATCTTAACTCTATAGTTACATGATTCCGGATATTTTAATGTGCTTGAAAGAATCACTGATAATTCAGCTAAACATATTCTGGAAAGTAATAAAGAAAAACTTAAGGTCAAATTTCATATTTTAAAACAATGGCAAAATCTGAATACCAACCATACAAATCTAACCAATCGGGATCTCGCTTCCCTGGCAAATAACTCCAACACCGAACAACAAACAAGTGAGACGAGGAGCGACCAACCACATACAAGGAATGTTCATGTGATCAACGTATCTAGCCACACCTTAAATAACAGTTAACTTGCATTACTTGATAAAGGCCTAAACTTCACAGTAGCACCTAGAACTGTTAATAAACTGGATGTTATATACCACATAGAAAGAGGCATTAAATCTCTTCCAAATAATATAGCTGAAAAAATGCGTTTAGAAACCAGTAATGTTTTGAATAAAAAGAAAACCATCATCATCAAATTCCTGCCATGTACCCTCAAGGGGTGCACAGGATATGATAGTACTACATGAAAAATTTACATCATTACTAACTTCCGATCTACAATTTTCCTCCAAATCAGTCTGTTACTTGTCAAGACTCCAACATTATCAGATCTTATATTTCTATTGTCTAAGGCACTTTGTGCCGTATCAATCCACCTATATCTTGGTCTTCCTCTGGGTCGCTTTCCTGCCAACCTGGCAGAGAACACTTGTTTTGCTAATCTTTCCTCTCCCATTCTGTTTAAATGACCATACCTCCTGAGATTAGCTCTGCTAACGCATTCCTGGATGCTGACAATGTCAAGTTCTTTCCTAATATCCTCATTTTTAATATGATATTGCCATTGATGCCATCTTTTCATGCCTTTAATCTTTCTCAGGATTCTCATATCTGTGGTCTCTAGCCTTTGGTCAAGTGTTTTACTTCTGACCCAGCTCTCAGATCCATAAGTTAAAACTGGTTTGAACACTGTCTTGTATACAGCTAATTTAGTGGTTTGGCTAATTTCTCTCTTATTCCATATAAATTTATTCAGTTCACTTCCTACCATACCAGATTTGTTGATTCTGTTGTCTATTCCCTTATTTAATTTACCATCTTCACTAAAAATTGTGCCTAAGTAGCTGAAATGTTTTACTTGTTCCACAGATTCTCTGTTCACAACACAGTTGACATTTTCAATGATTCTGCCTATTTTCATTGTCTTTATCTTTTTTATTGCTGACCTTCATACCATGTCTATTACAACAGTTATTCAGTTTAGTCAAGGAATCTTGCAGACTCGTAGCGGATTTATTTAGAAGTATAACATCGTCCGCATAAAGCAAAGAGCAGACATTAACATCTCCAATTTTGATATCATGTTTAATACCACTTTCCTTCATAATGTGATCCATATAGATAATGAATAACAGAGGGGATGATGTATATCCTTGTCTCACACCAGATTTAACATTAAACCATCTTCCTGTACTTCCTTCAATTCTATCTGCTGACTTACAACTCAAAGACTAAGTATTGCTTGATATAATGCCCCATTGACACCATATAACTGCAGCGTATTGAATAGCTTCTCTCTTGGCAGCTAATCATATGCCTTTTCAAGATCGACAAAACTTAAATTCAGATCTTTGTTGTATTCCCATGCTTTCTCAACTATTTGTTGTAAAGTGAAGATCTGATCCAGATAGCCTCTATTTGGCCTGAATCCAGGTTGTTCTTCACCAAGCATTTCTTCCACAATTCTTCTCAACTGTTTCTCAAGTATAGTTGCATAGATCTTGCCAGGAACACTCAGTAGGGAAATATCTCTGTAATTCTCACATTCAGTTTTATTTCCCTTTTTATACATGGGTACTATTAGACCTCTACTCCAATCATTGGGAATTCGTCCCTTTGTCCAGGCTTTCTGAACTATGCAATGCAGCCACTGCAAGACTTTTATACCACCATGCTTCAACACTTCTGGTCGAATATCATCTACTCCTGCTGCCTTTCCACATATCAAGCCTTTGATGGCTTTTTCTATTTCAAGTATGGATATGTATTCCTGACTGCATGCATGGTCAGTGTTTTTTTACCATGTTATATTTTAACTACTTTCTTTTTATTTTAATCTTTTCTTATCTAACCTCTTCTTCTATCTTATCCTAGTTCTATTCTTTTCTTATCAGATTTCTACCGACTGTGTGTGAGCCATTGTTATAACTGCCGCCACGTGGTGTGTGGCTCACCACCATTTTTCTTTATCTATCCATTCTATATTATTTCCCTTATTCTTATAAACCTCCTTACTCTATCTACATGACTTACAAAATTTCCCTTACTCTAGTATCTATATCATTTCTTACGAGTTCATTCTATAAGGAAAAGAAATCCTACATCTCTGGCCAATTCCTAAATTTACTCACGTGCATACCCTGACTGTTAAAGGTTATTCCTTGCTATAAGAAATAAATCCTCTAATTTCTGTCTGGGGCCATCTCCTCTTCAGATATTGACAAATTTATATTTTTACGCTGTGCCAGCCAATATCTTAGAATAGAATGGACTATTATTCAGGAAGACCTTTGGTGCACATAGATGAATAAATTAAATGCTCTAATATGGCTAAGTAAATTCTGGTTTGCAGTTGTGACCTCAATAACAACATGTTATTGAACATGTGCAAAAACAGAGGGTGAAAGAATTAATAATTGTGGCGGGTACGAATGAATTGAAAGGTGATAAATTTTTTATGAGAGAGGACTTGAAAGTATTGTTAAAGGTAGCGAAAGAAAAGAGTGACAGAGTTAGAATGGTGAGTCTGTTACCACGGTATGACAGAGAGGAGTTTAGAAGGAGGGCCATAATCGCAAATGACATTATGCGCAGGTTATGCGGACGGTGTGGAATTCGTGGACGTGTGGAATGAGTTTGATGGGCAAAAGGACTTATATAAGATGGATAGCCTGCATTTGAATGGACTTGGTGTGCGGAGACTGGAAAAAGTGTTGCTGAATGAAGTGAAAATGGATGTGCAGAACCAGGGAAACTAGAACTACCAAGGATTTGGGGGTGGGGGGGGAGTGGATATGCAAACTTCAGTGAGACAGTTGAGTGTAAAAATGTATATAATGTACCTGAGCCAGCACTAAGGACAAAAAATGGGAATGGGACATTTAGAATAACGCATCAAGATAGGGGTGGGACAAAGGGATCACTGCAATTCATGTATACTAATGCCAGGAGTATTAGGAACAAGAAGGAAGAATTTTTGGCCTTGATTGGCTCTTCCTGGCCACAGGTTATTGGCATTAGTGAAACATGGCTGACGGAAGATGATATAGTTAGTGGGATAGAATGTGTAGGTTATAGTATGTTTAGGAGGGACAGAGAGAATAAAATTGGGGGAGGGGTGTTATTGATGATAGCTGATGAACTGCAGCCAAGGAGAATTGAAGTATTGCAGGATAGTGAAAGGAGCTCATTTGAGGCTATTTGGTGTGAGATTGACACTGGCAGAATAAAATATACAGTTGGGTGCTGCTATAGACCAGGTGATGGAATAGATGGTGGAGATGGTATGCATAAACAAATTGATGAAATGAGTGGAAGGAGGGTAATTATTATGGGGGATTTCAACTATGGTAACATTGATTGGAAGGAGGAGAGGACACATGTGAGGAAGGAAATGGATTTTATTCAATTATTAAGGGATAACTATCTGAAACAGCATGTAATTGAAAATACTAGGGGTGTGAGAGTGCTTGACCTGGTAATTCCATCTCAAAATTTGACTGTAATGAATATGAACATGTTGCCACCTATTGGTGAGAGTGATCATAAGGTCTTGACCTGGGAGGTGGCTAAAGGTGTGCAATTTGTGATTAAGACAGGGTATATGTAGAATTACCGTGCTGGCAAGTATGACAAGCTTAGGAGATTGCTTGGATCAGTGCCATGGCATGTACAACTGCAAGGGCTGAACATCGATAGAGCATGGGAAGTGGTCAAAGAGCATTTACAGGAGGTTATGGCTGATTGTATACCTAAGGTCCGAATAGTGAAACAAGTAGGGGTTAAATGGATGAATAACACCATTAAGCTTGAGCTGCAAAAAAAGAAACAACTATGGAGGGAATTTAAAGAAAGGGGTGACCTGCAGGCCAGAAGGGTAATGAGTGTGGTAAAAACAGCAAAAGCCGATTATGAAAGGAAACTAGCTATGCAAGCAAAAGAGAATCCCAAACAGTTCTTTCAATATGCTGCAAGCAAGAAAAAAACTGTACATGGCAAAATGATTTTAAGGAATGACGATGGTAAAGAGTTCACTGAACCAGTCGATATAGTGGAGTTACTGAGCGTGCACTTTGCAAAAGTATATCATCCAGGTGGTGACGTTGAAAAAATGAAGGAACCATTAGTTTATACGGGAATTGTGATGAATGAAGTGGAGGTGAATAGTCTATTACAGAACCTTAATGTGAATACATCTGTGTGATTGGATGATATACCGGCACGGGTCTTGCGTGAAGGGTCTAAGGAATTATCAGTGCCCTTGACCATGTTGTTTAATCTGAGTCTCGGGTCTGGCTTAGTCCCGAAGGCATGGAAAGAGGGGAAAATAGTTTCACTGCATAAAGGAGGATCCAAGACTATGGTTGCAAATTACCGACCGATCAGCATATCAGGAGTCATTGTCAAGGTCTTGGAGAAAGTAGTCAAGGGAAAAATACAGGAATGGATTGATGAAAATGAGATACTGTACAGAGGACAGCATGGCTTTGTGAAGTGTAGATCATGCCTCAGTAACTTGCTTAAGTTTTATAACAAGGTGACGGCTGAACTGGATAAGGAAATGGGTTTACAGCGATACTGCTGGACCTGGCAAAGGCGTTTGACAGGATACCACATGGAATTCTAATCCGTAAACTACAACATATGGGAATGGATATAGGGTTGGTGAGATGGATAGCTGGGTGGTTGATGGAGAGATATCAAAGAGTAGTTTATTCAGGAGTAGAGTCCAAAAGACGGCCTGTGACTAGTGGTGTGCCACAGGGTTCTGTTCTTGGACCACTGCTGTTTAATCTGTTCATTAACGATATAGGGAAGGGTCTAAGTGGGACAGTTCATTTGTTCGCTGATGATGCAAAGTTGGGTAGGGCGATAGTGAATGCAGAAGATGTCAAAGTCTTGCAAGATGGCTTAGATCGATTGGAGTTCTGGACTAAGGAGAATGGATGTCAATTTAATGTGACAAAATGTAAGGTTATGCATTTCGGAGTGAAAAGATTAGCAGCAGTATACCACATTGGTGGAACTGTACTCCAAGAGATTGATGAGGCCAGGGACTTGGGAGTGTTGGTGGATAGGGAGATGAAGTTTAGGGGGCACGTTGCGAAAGTAGCTAAATCAGCTCATCAACTCACTTGGTTGTTGAAAAATACCTTGACGAGCAGAGACAAGCAAGTTATTGTACCTCTGTACCGAGCCCTGATAAGACCTCATCTCGACTACTGTGCCCAGATTTGGTCACCTCGGTTCCTTCTTGATGGGGAGGAGGTGGAGAGGATCCAGAGGCGAGTGACTAAGATGATAGCAGGTCTATGGAATGAACCATATGAGAACATGTTGAAGATTTGTGGGTTGCAGAAACTAGTTGATAGGCGGAAAAGGGGAGATATGATTGAGACATTCAAATTGCTAAAAGGATTCTATAGGATTAATTCAGAGGATATTTTTGAGATCAGGACTGGTGGTGGGAGAACTAGGGGACACCCATGGAAGCTGGGCAAGAGCGTGGTTAGCAGGGGTGTTAGAGCTGGGTTCTTTACTTTTAGAGTGGTAAATGAGTGGAATAAGCTGCCAGAGTCTGTTGTGGGTGCTATGACAGTGAGCGAGTTCAAGGCAAGGTATGATAGATACTGTGAGAATGTTGAACAGTTGTGTGAACATGATGTTTAGGGCCTCCTTCGATGAGTCTAAGGACTCCCTGGAGTAGCCCGTAGTAATAATAATAATGTTATACCTTTCTTTCAATCCCCCCCCCCCCTCCGCGCTATGGTTCAAATTTAATGAGTGGTAGTTTGGGTTCATATCACAGGCAAAACTCAGGTATAAAAGAAAAAAGAAAAAACATATTTATTGGAATCTAAAGACATAATATACACTTTCAATTAGTTCAATGACATACTAAATTAAACCTTTTCAAACTAATAAATACTCTAATACATGAACAATGAATCCTTCTTTTGTGTTAGAGACTTAACATACATAATACACACTTCTACCAAATTTTCTACCTACTAATTTTAGTCTAGCATATTCAGCTATTCACAATCATCTATAGTCATTCCTAACAATTTGTCTTATGGACATTAACACTGCTAAATAATCACCTAAAGTCCTTAAATACTGTCCATATTTGATTAATACATTACAAGCACACATAATATACGCAATGCACTCTTCTAATCAATATTCTCCCTATTGTGTTAATCTTGCATATCAAACTAGTCACAATCATCTATAATCATTCCTAACAATTTGTCTTATGGACACTGACACTGCTAAATAATCCACACTATTAATACACCGCAAGCACACATAATATACTCATTATACTCTTCTAATCAACATCTACTATTGTGTTAATCTTGCATATTAAACTAGTCACAATCATCTATAATCATTCCTAACAACTTGTCTTATGGACATTAACACTGCTAAATAATCAATTAAAGTCCTTAAGTACTGCTCACACTCGATTAATACACTGCAATAACTTCCCTTTTACCTACTTAGTAATTATGCAACAAAATCTCTACTTTACCATTTCTTGGGGCAGGGTCTCCAGGTCCGTCTGAACTACCTTTCTTTGTTTGAGTTCTCTTTCGGTACCTCCATAAGCCTACGTCCACATGGTGGGTCACTATGGTCATCAGATTAAGCTATACTCTGTTTTTCCCTCGTCTAATTGGACCATCGTCGCTTCTACTGCCGGTTCTGGTATACGTTCGAGATATTATTCTGTCGGGACTTTCAGCGAAGATATCTTGCGCTTTTGCACTGGCAGACATTCAGATATCGAAGGGAAAGAGACACCCTCCGATATCGAACCATCGCCACGAAACACCGTTAGGAACCCTCGATCCACCAGAGAAGTCAAATCATCATCCAGGAAGGCAGGCAAAAAAGGCCTTGAGAAAGGGGTGCAAAACCTTTTTATTCCTCCTTTCACTTCCCCCCTATTTTGCACCCTCGTTGCCAGCTGCGATAGTGGCCCTCTTACTTTTTTTTTTTTCTGCGATATTTTTCTGCCCGCTACTTTCATCGACCTCGGCAACTTCGGAAAATCGCAAGACCATAGCAGCGTCTTCCGGAAAACGAATGTGCGTCACTTTCTGAGATAAAAATACCTCAGGCCCACCCGTGACCTTTGAACTAATGCTTGCATCTAATTTTCATTTCATTGTGTGCATGATGCATTTCGCATAATACTAATTTATATACGCAGTTCCTTACCTAGTATTACAAATCTACTACAATAAAGTAATTCTATTTCCATTTACAGTTAGTACTTTAATTCTTCTGCTCGAGTACAAGTTTTTTTCTCTCAGCT
Source organism: Typopeltis vanoorti (assembly GCF_054136105.1). Lineage (NCBI taxonomy): Eukaryota > Metazoa > Arthropoda > Arachnida > Uropygi > Thelyphonidae > Typopeltis > Typopeltis vanoorti. The sequence goes on along the minus strand of NC_143569.1, from coordinate 93,024,065 downwards.
GACTTTTCTGACTTGTTAAATCCTGAATGAATTATTTCTTTAATAAAGAAATAATTGTACTATTATCACTGCTAAAAGAAAGAAGCAGTTTTTCAAAGTAATTACTCCATACTTCAAGGATATCTTTTTCTCCTGTTTTCATGTCACCTTTATCATCTCTAACTCCTTTTCAGCACTCTTTCCTCCATTTCTAAGCTTCTTCAACAACCTCCAGAATATCTTACCACCTTCTTGATATTTATTTTCTATGTTCTTGTCAAAGTCCTCCCATGACTTTTGTTTAGCTAGTTTTACACAGTGTTTCACTTTCTTACATTTGTCTCTGTATTCTGTAGGGTTTTCTTCAAGGCTTGGTTCCTGTTCTCAAACTCTTTCATTTTTTCTTCAATAATCTTTGTGTATGTTAGTCTACAGTTCCCATCTGAGAGCTGCTCAACTTTTATTCGCTTTAAAACTTTCTTACATGTTATTCTTTTCAATATGAAATTCAATTTTATCCTGCTCAAGACTAAATAGTGATTGCTTCCAATTTCAAATCCTCTGTACACTCTGGTGTCCTGCAACAGAGAGAAAACATCACTATCAACAATAACATAGTCAATGAGACTTTTCTTATTCCTAGCTCTTCTCTCCATGTGAATTTGTACACATTTTTATGTTGGAACATGGTGATAGTAATAACCAGTCCATGTCCTGAGCAGAAATCCAACAGGTATTTGCCATTATTATTAGCTTTGCTCTTTTCTCCAAATGTTCCCAAAATATTTTTGTATGTCTGACAATCATTTCCTATTCTGCTATTCAGATCCCCAAGAAGGACCAACTTTTCCTTTTTCATTGTGTCACTTGCTTTTTCTAAAGCATCAAAAAATTCCTCCACTTGTACCTTAGTAGAACCTTCTGTGGGACCATAGGCATAAATAAGTCTCATTGTCCAGTTCCCCATTCTTGTATTTACCCACATTATTCTACTTGAGACTGCCTGCCATTCAAGAAGATTAGCCTCGTATTTTGTGTTGAATACTATGGCTACTCCTTTTCCTTGATTGTCATTTCAGTCACCCCTATTATGTCGATCTGGTAATTCTTCAGCTAGCTCCATTTCTTTGCCATTCAGGCTTCTCATGTTTAAAGAGGGACATGATAGAACTCAAGAATCAAATGATAGCCCTATATGTGCAACAGATGTTGGAGAGGGTGTTGAGAACCAGGATCCAGAATCGGGTTGACAACAGTGGTATTATCTTTGATGGACAGCATGGATTTGCTAAAGGGAGGTCACGTTTTAGTAATCTACTTACTTATTACAATAAGCTGACAGCTTCATTGGACAAAGGAGATGGATACATACTAGTATACTTAGAATTTGCAAAGACCTTTGATAGATTACCGCATGATAAGTTGAGGGTCAAACTAGAGAGGATGGGATTGAATATTAGAATAGTGCACTGGATCGGAGACTGACTATCTGATAGGTAACAGCAAGTTGTGTATGGAGGATCAATATTCCAGATGAGGAAAGTCACTAGTGGTGTCCCACAGAGGTCTGTTTTAGGGACATTGCTCTTTAACCTGTATGCTAATGATATTGTGGAAGATTTGGATGGGAGTATTCAGTTGTTTGCAGATGTTGCAAATTTAAGGTGAATTATGAAGAGTAGAACAAATTTTCTGGCCTTACAAGAAGACTTGAATAGATTGAGTAAACAGGCACTGAAGTAGGGATACCAGTTCAATGTTGCAAAATGTAAGGTTGTAAAATTTGGAAACAAAGATGTAGAATTTACGCTAGGTGGAGGAAATAAGAGATTTTGGTGATTGCGGATAAGGATCTAAAATTAAGAGGACACATTGCGAAAATTGTGAGGACAACACAAAGAATTCTGTGAATGATGTGGAGGACACTGACTTGTAGAAGTAAGGAGATTCTTGTTCCATTGTATAAGGCCTTGATTAGGCTGCATATGGATTACTGTGCACAGATTTGGTCACCAGGTTTTCAAAAGGATGAAGAGATGTTGGAAAGGGTCCAGAGTCAATTGACTAAGGCAGTTTCTGATCTCTGGAATATTGCATATGAATATGAGGAAAGGTTGAAAAGATGCAATTTACAGGGTCTAGTGGATATGTACAAGTTGGTAAGGGGGGGTTGTTAAATGATCAATGTTGAAGAGGTTTTTCATAAAAGTAGGAGATCAGGGGGAGGACAAGAGGTTCATGCCTTGGAGCTGTATAAGGAGAGTGTGGAAAGGGGAGTGAGAGGCAGGTTTTTTTGCATACAGAGTTAAATGATTAAAGTACCTTGCCTGAAAATGTGGTCTGCAGAAAATTCAAATGTGTTTAAGGTAAGGTATGATGAACTGTTTGTATGACAAATGTACCTCCTAGAAATAGACTGACTCCATGGGATCCTAAGATGATGATAATAATAATAATATTACAAACTGTGCTCTAAAAAACACAAGCCCGAGTCAAAAATTACCTCTTAGTAAAATAGAACAAAATCAACTTGGTGCAGAGTTGTCACTGTAAGAAAGATGTAAAAGAGGAATGCCTAGGAAAAGATTTCCTCATGACTCAGTAAATGCATAAAGAAAGAGGTGAAGGCAGGATCCGTAGACTTGATCACAACAGGGGTGCCACAGGATATTAATGTGGGGGGGTGCTGATCACAAGGGAGGGAAGATTACAGTTTTCATTACCCGACTCTCCGTTAACTCAAGTTTCCCTTCTTTGTTCATATGTAAACAGTAGTGTGTTTCTAACATCATTTTCAAATGTCGAGTGTTCTGTAATGGCAGAAGGATCACAATCTGGAGACGATATAGTAATTGATTATAGATTTACCTCCATTATATATCTTCTGATAGAATACATCAAAATGGCCTGATATCATTTGGACAGTCTCCCATATCACCTGTTTTTTTTTTTTTTTTTTTTTCATGTGACGACAGTAGCTCTTCGGTAAATTATATGGGAGTATTGGGAGCACCTGGGTTAGCTAATCAAGAACCTCAGTTAGAGGTGCTATTTAAAGGCACTTGGAAGGAGTCTGGTGCTTATAAAGGGAAGAAAGAAATCTCTGCACTCAACAGCCAACCAGTTCCAGTCTCAATTCCACTGACTAGGCTGGAGTGGATTTTTGCTCCAGTTATCCACCGGTCTAATACTTAGTGCTAAATGCCAAACTCAAGTTGCTGTGGATCTACAGTCCTGTGAAAATGGCCTACCTTTTATTTTTAGCCCTACAATGTCTCAAAAGAGAAATGGATGAAGTCAGAAAGGAAGCAGAATGTGAGGGCTAAATTGAGGACAATGAATAGAAATATCAGAACTCTTGAGAATAGTTTAATTTGTGTGACACAAATAAGAATGGGTTGAAAAGAGAATTTGAGTCCGGTTAATCTAAGAGCAAGGAAGAGAGCAGAACTGATAGGAAGTCAAGAGAATGAAAGATTATTAGAAAGAGAGATAATGAGAGGATGCCATGAAAGTGAGGAAGAAAGGGAAAATGTGATAAGGAGAAGGAATGAAAATGCATACACACTCAGATTACTGAGCGATGTTCAAGAGGATGTAAGAGAAGAACAGGGCCTAAAACAAGCATTGGTGGGTGCAAGGGATGTGAGGTTTACAAGGAGGAAAAGAGATATTATGCTGTAAGAGGAGTCTATAATTAAGAGTGTGAAAGATGGTAGAGTAATTAAAGCATGTTATACAGGATCAAAGAATAGAGATATAACTGAGGCTGAGAAGTTGCAGAGGGATAGAATGAGTGATATTATTGTAGTTGTGAGAAAAAATGATCTAGGTAGTGAGAGATTTTCTGTGAGACAGGATTTGAAAGACTTAATGATAGCAATGAATGCAAAGAGCGAAAGCAGAACGATCATGAGTGTGCTTCCAAGATTTGACAGTGATGAATTAAATAGAAGAGCAATTATAGGAAATGGAATAATATCAAGATTATGTAAACACTTTTGCAAAGATATAAAATTGAATATTCATTTTATGAATGTCTGGGATGAGTTTGATAAAAGAAAGGAAGGAATTTTTTAAAAGGAATGGTTTGCATTTAAACGGGTTGGGTGCATGGCATTTAGAACATTTATTGATAAAGGATAAAGTAAATGGTTAAAAACAGAGAAATGGAATTTGCTAGGGAGGCAGATGAGATAGAGTCAGCTGTTAATAGTACTAAGGTCAATAACTGCTATATATGGAATTAATTGTTCTTGAAAAATAAACTGCATATAGAGTGGGCTAATTTACATGCAGGGTGGTTATGGGAGGAAGGGAACATTGCAGTTATGTATACTAATGCTAGAAATATGCAGAATAAGTGTGAAGAATATTTGGCATTAGTGAGACTTGATTAAATAAGAATGATATTGTTATAGTGATAGAAAGTAAAGGATACGGTATTTTCAGGCAGGACAAAGAAGACAGAATTGGGGGGGGGGGGGGTTTGCTAATGACAGATGAAGCGTTGTAGCCAAAAAGGGTAGAAGCGCCTCTAGATAACAGGTATGCATAGGGAAGTTCATTTGAGGCTATTTTGTGTGAGATAGAGATTAACAGGATGATATATGTAACTGGTTGCTGATATAATCCAGGAGGTATAAGGGAGAAAGTAGATGGTATCCATTGACAAATTAGCATGAATGAAGGTCAATTAATTATTATGGAGGATTTTAACTATGGGAACATAAATTGGGAGAAGGAATGGTCACAAGGAAGGGAGGAAATGGAGTTTATACAGTTGTTAAAAGACAACTACCTGAGACAGCATATAATGGGAGGGACAAGAGGTTTGAGAGTGTCTGGTCATAACATCGGAAAACATATCAATAACCAATTTAGTTACACTGTTTCACTTGGTGAAAGCAATCATGGGGTCTTGACATGGTAGTGTCAAGTGCTGAATATTCTGCTAAGAAGGATAATATGTGGAATTACAAGGCTGGTGATTATAACAAGCTGAGAAGTCAGCTTTCAGCAGTACTGTGGCATGAGAATTTGAAGGGGGGAGAAATGATGGTGCTTGGGAGATTGTCAAAGAATGTTTAAGGAAAGCAACATCAGACTGTATTCCAAGCCTCAGGAGAAGAAATCAAGTAGGAGTAAGATGGATGAATAATAATATTATTAAACAAGAGCGTGGTTAAAGAAAAGGTTGTGAAGTAAGTATAAAGAAAAAGGTGATCAGTATACCCATGAGCAGTACAAAGTACAGGCAAAGAGTGTGACCTGTTTGGTAAGAAAGGCCAAGTTGATGAGGCCAAAAGAAATCCTGAGGAGTTTTTTCACTATGTTACAAGTAAAAGGAGAAATAACTATGGAAGGATGACTTTAAAGTGTTGATGGTAGGAAAGTAACAAAATCAAATCAAATAGTTGATTTACTTAATGATCATTTTGCAAAATTGTTATATCTTAGTTGTAATATTGAGATGTCGAATGTGTCACTGATGAAAATCTAGAGAACGAAGAAATATAGAGGTGCTTAGTATATTACAGAACCTTAATGCTAATACTGCCATATGGTTAATGGCATATCGGCCCATGTGTTATGAGACTGTGCAAGCGAAATAGCAACTCCTCAGACCAAGCTGTTTAATTTAAGATTCAGTTCTGGTAAAGTTCCAATGGAGTGGAAGGATAGGAAAATAATTCCACTGCATAAAGGAGGCTCCAAGAGAGAAGTAGCAAATTATAGGCTGATCAGTATATCAGGAGTAGTAGTTAAGGTTTTGGAGAAATTGATAAAAATTAGAATTCAGGACTGGGTGGAAAGAAATATGATACTTTATAAGGGGCAACATGGTTTTGTGAAGGACAGGTCTTGCCTTAGTAACTTGCTTACTTTCTATAATAAAGTAACAGAGTTCATCAACATCAAATTCCTGATATGTACCCTCAAGGGGTGTACAGGATATGATAGTACTAAAAAACTTACATCACCACTAACTTCCTATCTACAATTTTCCTCCAAATCAATCTGTTACCTGTCAAGACTCCAACATTATCAGATCTTATATTTCTGTCTTCTAAGGCACTTTTTACCATATCAATCCACCTATATCTTGGTATATTACAGAGTTGTATATACCGAGAGGAGATCTCCACATAGTCTTTAAAGGAATGCAGAGAACTGACCAGGGCTTCTGAACTAATGTCCAATCCTCACCGTCTCGTGGTGCACCCTGTTCGGTATCTACCTGGATACTGAATGAACGAAGATGGGCTGCAATTTGGGATATACCCAACTAAATTGTATCCTTATTGGCTTAAACCAAAATATAAAATGGCACAACATGACAGAATTTCATGCCGGCTGGGGCATCACCTGGTTAAACAAGGCCCCCGTTGTTTTCATCAGGTGAGATGAGAAACTGATGAGATCTTTCTGAGCAATAAATACAAAATGTTATATTGGGGCAATAACAATCAAGGAAAAGAAGAAGTAGCCATAGTATTCGACACTAAATACAAGGCTAATTTTCTTGAATGGCAGGCAATATCAAGTAGAGTGATGTGGGCAAATATCAGAATGGGGAACTGGACTGTGCCTATGGTCCCACAGAAGTAACAGCGCTGGATAAAGGAAATTCTTACTCGGTGATACCGCTGAACTTTGCAAAAGCATTTGACAGGATTGCACACGGAACTCTGTTGCATAAATTGGAGCAAATGGGTATGGATCCAAAGGTGGTGATTTGGATTAGAGGATGGCTGATGGATAGATATCAACGAGTGGTTTATAGTGGAGGCAAGTCCAGAAGAAGGAGGTGACTAGTGGTGTACCTCAGGGCTCGGTACTTGGTCCTCTGTTGTTTAATTTGTACATTAATAATACTGGAAATCCACTTATTTACTGATGATGCAAAACTAGGAAGAGCAATAGTCAATTCAAATGATGTAGATATCTTGCAGGATGACTTAAATAGGCTGGCGGTATGGGTTAAGGTAAATGGCTGTCAGTTTAACGTGGATAAGTGTAAGATGATGCACTTCAGGAGGATGAAATTACATGCTATGTACTATATTAATGGAACTGAACTGCAGAAGTTGATGGGGCAAGGTTACTATGGATAGAGAACTTAAGTTCTCTGTCCACATAGGGCATATCGCAAAGAGTGCAAAACATCACATCAAATTACATGGTTGTTGAAGAACACACTGACAAGTAGAGATAGGGAAGTTACTGTTTCACTTTATAAGGCATTAATAAGACCACATTTGGATTATTGCACACAGATCTGGTCACTTGAATTTTTTGTGAAGAAATGGTTGAGAGGATCCAGAAGCGAGTTACAAAGATTGTTGCAGGTCTGTGGGCTCCAAAATCTAGCATTCAAGTTACTGAAGAGGTTTTATAGGATTGATACTGACAACTTTTTTCTGAACAGTGCAGGAAGGGATAGAGCAAGGGATCATCCCTGTAGATTGTGTAAGAGTATGGTTAACAAGGGTGTTAGGACTAGATTTTTTGTTGCAAGGTGCATGTGTGGAATGTGTTGCCAGGAGTGGTTGTGAATGCATTGTCTGTTACTGAATTTAAGAAGTATGATAGGTATTGTGTGAATAATGGTTAGTGTGTAAATGTAGGGTGTGCACAATGATGTCTCCATGGACTCAGACTCATTATAATAATAATAATAATAATATACTTTATTATTTCATGTGGAGTTAATATCCATATTAGATGTTTGATTTCTAAGAAAATTTCTGAATATAAGAAATACTTCATTGTCAAAATCCTCTCAAATAACCTACATTATAATGAGATGTCCAAAGTAGGCTTAGAATGTTGCTTGGTGCTTGATATACTTACTTGCATTGAAATAACTGGGTAATTCTTTCTACAGTAAATACACCATAACCAAACAGTAGCAGTTAGCATATTACACTTTTGATAACCATAAATAGTTAGTGTAAAAAATCACAATATACATTAATAAATATATGTTATATAGATGTTAAATATATGTTAGAATATATTAATATATCATTTCATATAAATTTCTAAACAATATCATTATTTACATGAACAATTAATTTCAAACAATTTGTCACATACTGCCATTTAATAGAAATATCTATGAAAATTCACTATGATAATTCATGTTCTAAATGAGATTTTTATCATAGGTAAAAAGAAAATGTATATTAAATTATTTGCATTATAATATGAACTAAAATGAATAATATAATTTTTATCACAAATTTTCAAATACCTGAAAACTGTCCTGATTGCTGTTCTCCAGAACTAGGAAGGGGAGATGTGTGAGATCTTTCTGTAACAGACTGGCCTAATTTATTTGGGGACTCTGTGATTGATGTCTAAATAAACAAATCAGCATCACCCAAATTATAAGTTAACAAAATGAATAAATGTAAATTACATAAAGATAACTTAAATCAAAATATAAACATAAGCATCCTGATATTTCCATCTTTCCTGATATCCTGAAGCATGAAAATGCTTCAGGATATTAGGAAAGAACTTGACATTGTTAGCATCCAGGAATGTGTTAGTAGAGCTAATCTCGGGTGGTATGGTCACTTAAACAGAATGGGAGAGGTAAGATTAGCTAAACGTTTCTGCCATGCTGGCAGGAAAAAGACCCAGAGGAAGAGCAAGATTATAGGTGGATTGATTCAGTAAAAAAGTGCCTTAGAAGATTGAAATATAAGATCTGATAATGGAGTCTTAATAGGCAACAGATTGATTTCGAGGAAAATTGTAGATAGGAAGTTAGTGGTGATGCAAGTTTTTTTTATGTAGTACAATCTTATGTAGTACAATCATATCCTGTACATCCCTTGAGAGTACATGTCAGGAATTTGATTATGATGCATTTTCATGCAAGCTATTGAAAACGAATAACCTGCTTCTGGTACTAAGGCTTGTTCATAATATTAATATTTAAAGAAATTACAACATATGCAATATATTAATTAGCCTAACTTTTAATTATTATTTCTGCTATTACACGATAACCACAGTAATTAACTTTAATGAAATGAAAGTACAGATATATATGTACTGAAAATAAATACATCAATGTGTGGAAACAAGCAAATCAAAGAAATGGGAATACAACAAACATACACCAGTTGGTAGTTTATCAATTAAAAACTGTTGCTGCATGCTAGAAATTAATATTAATAAACAATATTATTAAAAACTATTTTTGATGGTTACATAAAATAAGAATCTCTGTTGTGTCCCAATCTACTATTATTAGGCTTTCAACTATCCTTACATATGAAACTCTACTTGTCTTTGTCCAAATCTTATTTATATACGAGATATCACCCAGATACAAATAATCAAGCTTCTTCTCCCCTTTGTCCCTAAATATTTATTTTATATTGCACCTTTCAGGACATTTAGTTTAAGATATAAAATTCAAAAACAAGGAGCAATTACCAAAATATGTCTGAGTGTGAAACTAATATGCAGTTGTGACCTTTATCTCATAATTTAACAACCCCCCCCCCCGCATGATTAGGTTCGTACATTGTTACAAGTGGTGCATTGAGCGGCAATCTCAGACAACTGTATTTTCAATGAACAAAAGTTTATTGAACTCTTAAACATGGTACAATTCATTCTTTATCAAAATAAAACTCAATTCAATACTAAGAATATATAATACAAATTTTCACTAGCTAAACACAAGTATTAGGTTAAGATCCTACATGAGAATTGTGATCATATCGCCATAACAGGTTCTATACATACAAACAAGTATAATCCTAGAGCTAGTCGATCCTTTGTCTAACCCCTTACTGGTTTGATCACACTATAATTCTGTATTTTCTAGTACGTATATAATCAGTTACTCTAATTTTCTCACTAAGACGATATAGATTAAAATTATCCTTTCGCTGAGCTAATACACACTTTTGACCTTTAAATAAAACTCTTAATTAAATTACAATGTACATGCATAAATCTCTAGGCACATGAATTACGTATTAATTAATAATAACAAGCTCAATTTCATTCTAGTTTGACATGTACTAAAGTCCTAGTATAATTCTCATTAATCCATTCAACTATTCAGCAATTGAACAATGACTACAGTTACATATGATTTGAATTGACACAAGATTTTACAGTACCTTTCGACTTGGGTCTTCTACACTGGTCTCTACCTTTTTCCGATATTTTACCTTCCTAGGACAAGCTCTTCTATAACTTATCACTCCTAAGTTCTTTTGGCACTAAGATGGGCTTTCACAATCTTTACCTTACATTCTTCAATCAAAGACATACATAGGATCATCTATTCTATGACTGTGAAATTCACCACGTGGGCACTGACTTCTTTATAGAATTTTCTTTCTCTCGTTACGATCACTGGACGATGAAACACACTGACATTATCTTTTCTCCTTTTAACTAAATGGCATCCCTCATTTCTTACAATAGGAACACGGAATCGAAATCCCACACGCTTTGTTTCCTTATTGTGTTGGATGGAGAAAACTCCTAACCCGTCACTCAGGAAAACCACGAGAGACCTATACGAAGACTCGTGAAGAAAAACTCTGAGGAAAAAAAGCCTCATCGGGGGGATTCCTAACGATGACCCCTACCGGCACCGTCTTCAATTTCTTTTCTTCCCACCTTACTGGAGTAGATTTCAATTAGAGTGGCGTTTTTCTGCCAAAATATCATACAGTCCATGTGCATGCGACTGACACGTGACGAAGTCTCAAATTCGGGAATTATGATCTTGAGCTTTGGTTTTTGTTTAAGCTAACCTCTATGTCATCTATACTAAATTAATCCCCTTTCCAAAATTTTCTAAGAATTAACTCAAATCTTTAATCTCTTATTTCAAGTGTAAAAACTAACCTCTCACATACAAAATCCTATGACTAATCTTCTTTGCTTTACTTAACCTTATTTTATCATATGACAACTGTAATAAAATTCCCTCCTTTTTTTTTTTGTTCAACAAACAATTTCAGCTATATTTTTTCACTTGGATGCAAGCATGTTTTTCTTTCTATTTCATCATCATCATACGTATCAAGGATTTAGGCCTAGCATGGCCTGTTCCGGCCTTAGAAGTCATCTTTGAATCAGTTAAGAGGGCGTCCTGGTTTTCTTTTTCCTAATGGCTTGTACTTTAAGGCTTGTTTTGGTAATCTTTCTGTTTTCATTCTTTGAACATGTTCCATCCATTTATGTTTATATTTTTTAATTTTTTCTATTACTGGTTCTTGGTTTAATTCTTTCATAATATCTTCGTTTCTTTTGTCATCAAATAGGGTATACTTTGCAGTTTTTCTCATAAACTTCATTTCTGCTGTTGTTAATCTTTGTTTGTCTTTTTGTTTTATTTTCCAGATTTCGCTTCCATACATTAAGACCAGTAAGGCTAATGTATTGTATACTTTTAGCCTGGTTTGTTTTTGAACTAGGTTTGGTTTAAATATAGAGTTAATTACATCTGTTATTTTTAAATATTTTGCAATTTTTACATTTATATCTTTTTCATTTTCATATGTGATCATACATCCTAGGTAGTTAAATGAATTCACCTGTTCTAAGATCTTGTTATCCATTACTATTTTAGTTCTTGCTGGATCTTGTCCTTTAAAGGCCATAGTTTTTGATTTTTTCGTTGATATTATCATACCATAATCTTTGGATATCTCATTTAGATTTAAAATAGCTTTCTGTAAGTTATCTTCAGAATTTGTAATTATTATTTGGTCGTCTGCAAAGAGGAGAGTGTTTAAGTTAACTGTAGGTGATAGTTTAATTCCTTGATGTAAATTTTTACTCCATTTTATTATTATTTCATTTAAGTAGATATTAAAAAGAGTTGCTGAGAGGGGACATCCCTGTCGGACCCCTTGGTTTATCTCTCTTGTATATGATAGCTCGTGATTTAATCTTATTTGTATTTGATTATTTTCATATATACTTGTGATGGCTTTTAGGATATTATTTGGTATTTGTCTTTCTTTTAATATGTTGAATAATATGTTTCTTTTAACTTTGTCAAATGCTTTTTCAAAGTCAATAAATGCAATATGTGTTTCTAAATTATATTCTCTTCTTTTCTCTATTATTAATTTTAGGCAAAAGGCTGGGTCTATACATGATCGTCCTTTTCTAAATCCATTCTGTACTTCTAAAATAAAGTTTTCGGAATATTTCATTAGTTGGTTATTTAAGATTCTGCTATATATTTTGTAACAGGAATTTAGTATACTGATACCTCTATAGTTTTTAGGGTCATCTCTATTACCTTTCTTAAAGATAGGAATCACAATTGCTTTTTTCCATTCTATTTGGGGGGATACCAGTTGAGTAAATTTCATTTAAAAATAATAAGAGCCTTTCTTTGAATCTTGTTCCTGCGTATTTATATAGTTCTGAACCTAGTTTATCTTCTCCAGGTGATTTTCCGTTTCTTGTTTCTTTCAAGCTGATTTCTAATTCTTCTTTAGTTATTTCCTTTTCATTAATTGTTTGCCAGTTGTCTTTTTTAAAATATTTGTCTGTCCACAGTTCTGTGTAGTAATTTTGAAATTCTTCTAATTTCAATTCAGTGTTTAATTTTATGTTTTCTTTGGTATCTGCATTTAAGTGTTTCAAAATCTTATATACATTGGGTCTTATTTTATATAAATCATGTTCTAAATTAGAAACAAATTTATTCCATGATTCTCTATGTCTTTTTCTGACTTCTCTTTTAGCTATGGCTCTTATTCTTTTATATTCTATTTCATCTTCTAATCTTTTACTGCTTAACCATTTGTGATAGGCTTCTTTTTGATTATTTCTTTGATTGTACCATCCCAGATCTTCAGTTTTTTCTTTTATTGAATTTTTTGGTCTTTCCTAAGCTTTCATTTGCTGCTGCATTTAGTATCGTTTTTATATTAAGCCATTCTATTTCTATTTCTTCATTTTGTTTTATTTTATCTAGATATTGGTTAATTCTTTGTTCATATAGCCATTGTACATTTGTGTCATTCAATAGTCTAGTTTTATAAACAAATCTTTCAATTTTTCTTTCTGTTCTTGTTACTTGTAGCTATTTAGGTGGTAATCTTAATTTTATTTTAACAAGAAAGTGGTTACTGCTTATTTCATATCTTCTGTGAACTCTAACATCTAGTGAAAATTTTGATGTCTTTTCATTTAATATGAAGTAATCTAATATTGATTTACATCCTGTTGCTGCCCAAGTATATTTATGTATGTCTTTATGTTTATAGAAGACATTCATTATTTTTAGGTTATTATAAACTACAAAGTCAATCAATTTTTTATCATTTCTGTTTAGAGTGTGTTCTCCATGTATTCCTATATTATTATTAATTTTCGTGTTTCCAATTCTTGCATTTAAGTCTCCTGCTAAAATTATGTAATCATTTTTATTTATTTTATTATATATGTTTTGTAGCTGATTATAAAAATCAATATTATTCTGTTCTCTTCCTTCTTCTGGGGCATATAAACCAATTACTGTTAAATAGCCTCTATCTATTTTTATTCTAGCTTCTATTATTCTTTCATTCCATAATTTATAATGTTTTAACTGTTTTGAAAGGGAGTTATGAATCCAAATCATGACTCCTGCTTGTGCTCTTTGGTCTCTGTCGACTCCACTGTATATCACATTAAAATTTTCAGTTCTCATAGTTCGTTTTAATTTCAGTGATTACTGCTATTTTAAAATTTCTTTCATTTAATAACTGGTCTAATTCTATTTCTTTATATGCTATTCCTCTTACATTCCAGTTTGCTATGTGTATTATATTTTGTCGTTGCCATTTTCGTTTTCCCTTTTCCATTCCAGGGTCGTTTCTCATAGATTCAATCCGATTATCTTTTTCTGTCAGCTTACAAGTAGGATTATGTTCTCCAAGTCAGGGGACTAGTCTGACGATGGAATAGTTCAGTGGTAGGGCTGCTACCTTAAGGCTTCTGAACTAGCCTTCTTCCGAATTTAAACCCATAGGAGGAATAGGGTATATTGAAGGGGAAAGAGTAGATTATAGAAGAAATATAGTAAGGTTTATAGAGAGGGTATAGTTTGTAAGGCCAGAAATGAAAAGACCCCATGGCCCTCGAGTACTCTAATAGCATAAGGGTCATAAAGTAAGAAGAGTTGGCTGATAAGGCCTTATAGGAAAGATTAAAGTAAGTGGATCTTCCTCAAAGTAGAAGGAGGAGAGGATAGATCCAGCTAGGGGGTCCATGGGAGTGCCGCTTCCCTTACAATCAAGATGATTGCCCCTTATGGCCCTGTTGGTCCACGAGTCCTTATTCAGTATATTCGGACCACCCCACCATATATATATATATATATATATATATATATACACATACCCACACGCACGCGCATGTACACACACATGGTGAGCTCCCCTATCCGCCACCCAGGGGACGCGCTCTCTAGGGGTTACAGGGTCCCCTGAGAGTTCTTTCTATTTATTTTTTGTATTCATTTCTTTCAAAGGCTCTTAACGATATCTGCTTAGGAACAAGCTTGCTTACTTAGTTATCTATACAGGGTTTTTATTTCTTCTCCTGTTACATCATGATAACTGAAATTTTTACATTCCAAGTTATCAGGGTGTAACATCTCCCAAAGTTTTGGGAGAGAGAGACAATTGTTCAGATTCAGATTCAGCCGATATAAAAGGGCTTCGCAACTTTCTTTGAAAAGGTGTTCATATTTAAACTTGCTTCTATGGAGAAGACAAGCTTCATCCCATTGGATACTGTGTTTAGTGTCTTCCCATCTTTTCCATAGAAGAAGGTTTAAATATGAATGCGTTTTCAAAGAAAGTTGCAAAGCCCTTTTACATTGCCCAAATTTGAATCTGAATGATTGTCTCTCTCTCCCAAAAGTTTGGGAGATTCTTATTTTACGTAACAATCAAAAATAGTTTTTAATAATATTGTTTATTAATATTAATTTCTAGCATGAAGCAACAGTTTAATTGGTAAACCACTGATTGCTGTATGTACCTTGTATTCCTGTTTCTTTGATTTGCTTGTTTCTATGCAATGATGATGTACAGTTATTTCTGTACGAAATATCTGTACTTTCATTTCATTAAAGTTAATTACTGTGGTTATCATGTAATTTATTGTTTATCATCATACCACAGGTACCTTTAAAGATTAGACTTATTATTTCTGATATTTTGACAAGTTAAATTGCCAAATAATACAACCTTGATTCAGACAACCAGATCGACAAAAAGGATAATGTGAGTGATAATCATTTAATGCGAGTGTTGCAAAAATGCAGGTGACAGAAATAATGCAGATAAACATACAATAGTGAAAGTAAGAGAAGGATAACAAATAATGAATCTAGGAAACATTCGGTGGTTACTTACCTCTTAATGCCTTTTGTGCCATAAGGCCATGATCTGTTTATTCCAGATACTTCTGTCTTGAGCAGCCAGTTCTGCCAACCAGCCATTTTTCTCTGCTTTTCTATCAAGTTAATTTAGATCTTCCCCTTTTTCTTTTTTCTTCTGGGATCCATATCAAAGCCACTCTAGGAATCTCTCTTTCTTTGTTGTCCATTCTCGATGTGTCTAATCCATTTCTATATGCTTTTTTTTTTTTTTTAAATATTTCATTGGTGATACTTTTTTTTTGCTCAGTCAGCTTATATAAGTCATCATTTGTTATATGTTGGGAGAATTTTACCAAAATATATTTGATATTTTATGCAGACATTTTGTTTGAAAAGTATTTATAGCTTCTTGTTTTTCGGTCATATTCCATGTTTCTTATCCACATACAACCTTAGTATTGCTATTCAAGATCTTTATGTTGGTTTTATTATAATATTTAGATTTCCATATATTTAATTTTCTGAAAGCACTCATAGCTTTTGCATTATATCCCCATCAGTTTCATTTTCTGTACCTACATTTGCTCCCAAGGTATGTAAAATTCTTAACTACTTCTACTGCATGTTGATTGATTTTAATTTCTTTGTGACATATGTTATTCAGTTAGGATTTTTTGTTTTAGTCATATCTATTTTAAGACCAACCATTTCAGCTGTTTCATACAAGTTTTCCAATTTTCCTTATATAACATTATATTTTGATGATATCAAAACTATCATCAGCATAATCTAGATCTAACTGACATAGGATTCCATTTAATTCCTCTTCTTACACCTGTAACTTTTCCCATAATCCGATCAGTGACTGTGTTAAACAGTAAACCAAATACTATACATCCCTGCCCCACACCAGACCATTTGCTCAAACCAATCAGATGGTGTTTGCTATGCAATAACAAAACTTTTATTTCCTTTATACATTTCTTTTATTAGTCTCACATATTTGTCAGGAATTCCATAACTTTCAATAATTAACCCAAAATGTTTTTTTCTCAATACTATCAAATGCTTTAGCAAAAGCTATAAAATTTATGTATAATAAGCTTCTAGTTCTATGCTTTGTTCAATGATGTTCCTTAAAGTAAAAAGATAATGCACAATAGTCCCATCTGTTCAAAAACAACTTGTTCATACTGTAATATCTTCTCCACTTCATTTTTAATCCTATTTTTACTTTACAAAAAAAACGTTTGCAAGAACTGACAGTACCTGTATTAGTGGTTGGCTGTTATTTATATAGGTATAAATTATGTTAACCACATAAATTAGCCATAGTTGTGAGCCTCCATAGCTCAGTCAGTATAGACGAAGCCCTTTGGTCAGAAAGACCTGGGTTCAATTCCTGTCCATGATGTGAGAAACCTTTAAATGGTCTCTTTGGACTTAAGGTGATTAAGCTGGTCTCATACAAAGGTAGGGAGTTTTTTCACTTGGAAACTCAGGTTTTTCATCCCCCCAAAACAGGCAAACCGGCCCTGAACATACATGGATTATAGTCATGAATATGTCACAACCATATGCCGGTTCCAAGTCTGAATAAAATTGGGGAGGTTGAGAAAAGCAATGGTGAACTATCCTGTAAAAATCTCACCAGGAATACTGTCTAGGCAATGCTTACAAAGTTACCTACAGTCAGAAATGACTGAAAGGGAAAATCAGTCAGTCATAAGAAATGTTTCATCAAGATGAAAGCATTCCATGAGATCAAAGCTTTCCTGTGCGAAAGGTATTCAAAATTCTTTGCAAATGCTGCCATCCACCCTAACCCATTAATCCACTAAGCAGTAGACCACAGTGAGCATGGTCATGTAAAACACGAGTGTTCTAAAACCTCACTACCAAAAGCACATTTTGGGCTTCTGGCAGTGTCAACTACCTAGCTACCAACTACTTGGCAGTGAGTCTATTATCTTTATTGTAGTTTATCTAGATGCAGACTACAAAAACAAATATCTCAAAATAACCACACCCTTAATCGAACAATTTCTTGCAGATTAAATGAAGTGATACGGGACCACAATCAATCAACAGTGTCAGAACAGATGAAGCATGGTATATTCTTGGTTCTGGAACCCAGTGATGAGACCTCAATAAAGGTTGAAACCAGTTTAAGTAGTGACTCTTCTTATGTTTTGCATTATGGAATACTAAAACAATTGATATGAAGTCAAAACCTTAGCTATCCTAGAATCATTGTTAAAACAATGATATAGAAAAAAATGTATATAGAAACAGTCATAATACTTCTTTCATATCACTTTTCAAGAAACGTGAAAATTTTCTGATTTATAGGAAAAGAATGCTGCAGGAGCAAGTAAAAGACACTGCCTATCTTGATTAGTCAGTACATTTCACTATAACGTGCAGACCATTCAAGTGAATTTCCAATGGAACTCAGACACTTCCTTTCTCCCTTCAGGGACTGTGGGATGTTTGCAGACATCAAGGCTTCAGATTCACACTGATATCAGCAGATATCTAGTGGAATCAATTTTGTACAAATAATGACCTGGTGGTCATTTGCACAAAAGGTAACATGACATTAAGTAGATAGTCATAATGTTATGTTTATATGGATAGCAATATTTGTAAAGTAAAGTAGCATTAACTTATCTAAATCAGGATATATTAAACCTATTTATTACTTTAGGCAAATATCATGTTATCCATTAACACATTTCCATAGGGAGTAGAAGCCATTTTTTTTAGCTTCATCTAACTTTTGGAGCCTGAGGGGGCAGTCAAACTCTACCATTAACCAATCAGAAATAGCTGGCCTATCACTAATTTTAAATGGGACCTGGTGAAAGATGGCAGACAAGTGCCATGTGCCATTATCTCTTGGTTCCTAATCCAAACAAAATGCATTATTGTCTGAAAATGGTATGTGTTCTATGGTAACTGAGTTTATGGGATGAAAAACTCAATTACCTGAGTTTTTCACCACATGCTTGAGAGTGCCTGATATTGACTAACTCAGGAAATTGTCAAAGAAAGGGTCAGAAAACTTCCTCTAGCTAGTAATCTAGAATATAACTCAGAGCATCCTTCGAGTGACATAGCACTGTAAACATCACTTCCACAGAGCTAAGCCTGTTATGACTTAGGGCCTATCATAAATAAATTTGCTTCAAGTCTTCAGGGACTGCATTATGTTGAATAATTACTACTATGAATTTGGCATGAAAATAAATAATAAAAAGACAGGAATATGGAAAACAAATGCATTCTGAATGGTCAATCCTATAGAAGAGGTAAAATATTTTAGTTATTTGGGCATAATTTTTAGTAAAACTCTGGCAAAATAAGTACAGAACCAGATAAGAGTATAAGCAAGGCTGATATGGTGAAGAGCCCATATAAATGAATTTATAGGGAATAAGAGAAATTTGACAAAACAAACTAACATTATATATGTTCTAAACTTATGGGTCTCAAAGTTGAGTCGGAAATGAAACAGGTTATCTAACACTTAAAATTGTATACGAGAGCTCTGTAAAAAATTAATAGAGTGAACAGATAGCATGAATGGAGAAACCATATTAGCAATGAAAATACAGAAAAGAGCACATGCAAAGCTAATTTAAGATGGTATGATCACTTACACAAAATAGAAAATTCAACAAAACAGGTGCTACATATGGTACTCAGAGGAAGATCTAGGTTGGTTAGCAGCATCTCAGAAAATTGAAATCTAAGAATGGAGGGCTGACAAATAATGAACTAATTTGGAACTGTTGATGGGGAAACTATCATCATCAAATTCCTGACATGAACCTTCCAGGGATGTACAGGATATGACAGAACCACATGAAAAATTTACATCACCACTAACTTCCTATCTACAATTTTACTCCAAATCAATCTGTACCTGTCAAGACTACAACAATATCAGATCTTATATTTCTGTCATCTAAGGCACGTTTTACCATAACAATCCACCCATATCTTGGTCTTATTCCTGCAAACCTGGCAGAGAACACTTGCTTTGCTAATCTTCTCTCTCTCCCATTCTGTTTAAGTGACCATACCACCTGGGATTAGCTCTGCTAACACATTCCTGGATGCTGACAATGTCAAGTTCTTTCCTAATATCCTCGTTTTTAATATGATATTGCCATCGATGCCATCTTTTCACGCCTTTAATCTTTCTCAGGATTCTCATATCTGTGGTCTCTAGTCTTTGGTCAAGTGTTTTACTTCTGACCCAGCTCTCAGATCCATAAGTTAAAACTGGTTTGAACACAGTCTTGTATACAGCTAATTTAGTGTTTTAACTAATTTATCTCTTATTCCATATAAATTTATTCAGTTGATTTCCTACCATACCAGGTTTGTTGATTCTATTGCCGATTTCAATATTACCATCTTATTAATATCACAATTTACCATCTTAACTAAAAATCATGCCTATGTATAACCTTTAAAGGAATGCAGAGAACCGACCAAGGCTTCTGACATAATGTCCAATCCTCACCTTCTTGTGCTGCACCCTGTTAGGTATCTACCTGGATACTGAACAAACGAGGATGGGCTGGCAATTTGGAATTTAGCCAAACAAATTGTATTCTTATAGGCTTAAATCAAAATATAAAATGGTACATGACAGAATTTCATGCTGGCTGGGGAATCGCCTGGTTAAACAAGGCCTCCCCGCTCGTCAGGGGAACCATGGCAAACAGCGAAAAGTGAGCTATTGGAACAAATCCTAAAATGCACCCCTGGCAAACACAAGAGTTCAAGATCGGTACTATCAACATAAGAAGCCTGAATGGCAAAGAAATGGAGCTAGCCGAGGAATTGAATAAGTACCAGATCGACATCATAGGGGTGACTGAAACAAAAAAGACAAAAACTGGTGAGATCTTTCTGAGCAATAAATACAACATGTTATATTCAGGCAATGACAATCAAGAAAAAGAAGGAGTAGCCATTGTATTCAACACTAAATACGAGGCTAATCTTCTTGAATGGTAGGCAGTCTCAAGTAGAGTGATGTGGGCAAATATCAGAATGGGGAATTGGACAATGAGACTTGTTTGTGCCTATGGTCCCACAGAAGGTTCTACTAAGGCAGAAGTGGAGGAATTTTTTGATGCTTTAGGAAAAGCAACTGACACAATGAAAAAAGGAAAACTTGGTCTTTGTTGGGGATCTAAATAGCAGAGTAGGAAATGATTGTCAGACATACAAAAATATATTTGGAAAATTTGGAGAAAAGAGCAAAGCTAATAATAATGGCAAATACCTGTTGGATTTCTCCTCAGGACATGGACTAGTTATTACTTACACCATGTTCCAACATAAAAATGTGCACAAATTCACATGGAGAGAAGAAGCAAGGAATAAGAAAAGTCTCATTGACTATGTTATTGTTGATAGTGATGTTTTCTCCCTGGTGCAGGACACCAGAGTGTACAGAGGATTTGAAATTGGAAGTGATCGCTATTCAGTCTTGAGCAGGATAAAACTGAATTTCACATTGAAAAGAATAACATGTAAGAAAGTTTTAAAACGAATAAAAGTTAAGCAGCTCTCGGATGTGAACAGTAGACTAAAATACACAAATATTATTCAAGTAAGAGTTTGAGAGCAGGAACCAAACCTTGGAGATTCAGTGGCAAGCCCTGAAGAAAACCCTGATTGATTCAGCCAGAGAGGTATCTAGTGAGGTTGTCTGCAAGGATAGAAAAATCAGAACTCCATGGTGGACACAGGAAGTTAAAGAGGCAGTGAAGGAAAAGAAGAAAGCATATCAAAAGTTCCTGGCAAATAAGTCAGCTTTTGCTCTTAGAGAATATAAAGACAAATGTAAGAAAGCTAAACACTGTGTAAAACTGGCTAAACAAAAGTCATAGGAGGACTTTGGTAAGAACACAGAAAATAAATAAGAAGGTGGCAAGATATTCTGGAGGTTGTTGAAGAAGCTCAGAAATAGAGGAAAGGGTGCGGTAAAAGGAATTAGAGATCATAATGGCGACATGAAAACAGGAGAAAAAGATATCCTCGAAGAATGGAGTAATTACTTCAAAAAATGCTAACTGACACAATCAGTGACAGCAAAGTGGTAAAAGACACTCAACAGGCATGCAATCAGGAATACATATCCATACTTGAAGTAGAAAAAGCAACCAAAAGCCTGAAATGTGGAAAGGCAGTGGGAATAGATGATATTCAACCAGAAATGCTCAAGTATGGAGGTATAAAAATCTTACAATGGCTGCACTGCATAGTTCAGAAGACCTGGACAGAGGGACAAATTTCAGATGATTGAAATAGTGCTCTCATAGTACCCATATATATATATATATATATATATATATATATATATATAAAGAGAAATAAAACTGAATGTGAAAATTACAGATGTATTTCTCTACTGAATGTTCCTGGTAAGATTTATGCAAGTATACTTGAGAAATGGTTGAGAAGGATTGTGGAAGGGAAGCTTGGTGAAGAACAAGCTGGATTTAGGCCAAACATAGGTTGTCAGGATCAGATTTTCACTTTACGACAAATAGTTGTGGAAACTACTAATAATGAAAACTCAATTGTGCAAAACTATCATAGTATCATATACATCCCCTGAGGGTACATATTAGGAAATAACAAATATGTGAACCTTATATTTACTTATAGTTCCTATAAAACAACAGTAGCCAGACAGGAATGGTTCAGGGAGACAAGCTGAAAATATCTATGGTGCATTGAATTGATACTTTTAATGATACTACTGTGATTGTGTGCGCCAACACACCATGATGAGCTCAGTAACTGACATGATTGCAATAGGTCATATGCAAGAATAGCTCACTCTGAAGTGCATACAAACTAAGAATCTAGCAGTAAAGCATTTTCATAGACTGGCCAGAAGACAGTATGCAGAAATGAGCCTAATATTAACGCATCAGCAGCCTTGTGACTAGCCAGCCAATTATCCTACACACATGCCTACTATTGTGTGTGTGTGTGTAGAAAGTTTTTTTTACCTTGGGTATATACTATATTAAAAATACCAAGCAATTTTATTTTTACCTTGGGGAGATTTTTATTTAATAAGGTCAAAGCACCTTGTGGCAACTTTGTAAAATTTATAAGCTCTGCAACCATGACATTTTTAGGTCTGGCTCCCACTGACAAGACCTCAATAAGGGTTGAAACCAGTTTGGGTAGTGGCCCTTGCCTTTAATGCATAGCATCATACATCTCTGCAAGGGGATGTGCTTTGCATTAGGAGAAAATACTAAGAAAAGTGATCGGAGCTTACTCCACCTTTACCACGAGTTGCCTCAAATTTGCACTAAGTGCAGGCACAAACTTGACTTACTTGTCTGTTTGCTTACTTGGGAAAAAGGATTAAAACCTAGTTTATAAAATTGCTTGGTATGTTTAACACACACACACATATATGTATATACACACACACACACATACACACAAGTATATATTCTATTCTAATCCTACATAATAAACAACTTTCTGTACCAGATATTCTGGATAGCATTTGTGTATAACAATGTGTTGACGTTCGTTGTGAAGGCCATACATGGAAATGAGTCTGGGTACTTCATGGGGAGGGGGGGGATATATTTGTTAGCCTTTTGCTCGCAGCATTCCATGCCCTTATTCTTTGATTATATCTTCCAAATGAACATAAAAGACAACTACAATAATACTGTAAATAGGAAAAAAATCTTCAACAAAATCAGTCTCGAAATCTGTTTTGCTATCTCAATGTTCATGGTTCAATCACTGCTTTCTTGAACAATTCCAATGAGAACTTGGAAGACATATCAGGGCATCTGCCATTTACAATGATCTGACATGAACTGTCATCTAACCACTAAAAACAAACTGGATAATCTGCATCATTCTCTCAATATCTTTTATCTTTTCTCAACCAGTTCTCTTTTAAATGTAAAGCCAGCTCTTCTCTTGCTAACTCAAACCGCAACTTCTTCCAAGTTTCCTTTTCTACACAATACTATTATCTTAAATAACTATATCTGCAGAAAGACAGAGCTTTTCTGCAGACATAGTTTTTCCCCAGATAAAGACCTGTTTTTCTGCAAGAAGATCAGGTTTTCTATAATGATAGGTTGGTGAATAAGGCCATTGTGATAGGTTTGAATTAAAAAAAAAAAAAAAAAAAATACATTGAATACTTACAATTTGATAAATCTGGCTTTCCATCTCATGCTTGACACGTCAGTTTGTTGGAACTCTAACATGTTCCAACAATAGTGTATTCACTTTCTCATACAGCTGTGATTCAGACTGAAGTTATAAATATATGGTGTTGGCATCAACTAAGTTTTTTTTTTAATGTTCTTTATTATACTCCCTTCGAAGATGCCATTGTAACAAGTGAAAAATACGAGACAATTTTTTTCCCGTGTGTTAAGCTACCATTCCTTTTTTTCCAGTAAATCCTACTGTCAGATGGTTATTGAAAGTCTTTCAGTGATAGAATTTTCACTACCGAGCATGACATATTATTCTGCTTCATGAAACACATTGGGTCTCCAGATATGATGATGATGAATAAAACTATGGTACTAATGTACTTTTTGGTAATGATTTTTCATTGATCGGATATCCAAGTTTCTGTGTTCTGTTTAGCTACTTTTACTTAACCCTTTAACTGCTGCAGTCGGGTTTGGAAAAAAACGGAAACCTTGCTACAATTGAGTTAACTCGATTGAAGTTTATTTGACTTCGGTTTCTGTCCGGGGTGCTTAAGGGTCAAAGCTGTATAACTGAGAGGAGACCTCCACATAGCCTTCAAAGGAATGCGGAGAACCGACCAGAGCTTCTGACCTAATGTCCAATCCTCACCTTCTCGGGGTGCACCCTGTTTGTTATCTACCTGGATACTGAACGAACGAGGAGGGGCTGGCAGTTTGGGATTTAGCTGACCAAATTGTAATTCTTATTAGCTTAAACCAAATTACAAAATAATCGTACAACATGACAAAATTTCATGACGGCTAGGGTGTCGTCCAGTTAAACAAGACCCCCGTTGTTTTCAACATGGAACCAGAGCGAACAGCGAAAAGTCAGCTACTGGAACAAATCTGAAAGCACACCCAACTCAACATCACCAGAGTTAAAGATCGGTACTAACACCATAAGAAGCCTGAATGGCAAAGAAATGGAGCTAGCTGAAGAATTAGATAAGTACCAGATCGACATAATAGGGGTGACTGAAACTAAAAAGACAAAAACTGGTGAGATCTTTCTGAGAAATAAATAAAAAATGTTATATTCAGGACATGACAATCAAGGAAAAGAAGTCTCATTTAAGTCACAAATAAGTCTCATTGTCCAATTCCCCAGAATGGGGAATTGGACAATGAGACTCATTTGCATCTATGGACCCACAGAAGGTTCTACTAAGGTAGAAGTAGAGGATTTTTGATGCTTTAGAAAAAGCAATTGACACAATGTAAAAGGAAAACTTGGTCTTTGTTGGGGATCTAAATAGCAGAGTAGGAAATGATTGTCATACATACAAAAATATATTGGGAAAATTTGGATAAAAGAGCAAAGCTAATAATAATGGCAAATACCTGTTGGATTTCTGCTCAGGACATGGACTGGTTATTACTAACATGTTCCAACATAAAAATGTACACAAATTCACATAGAGAGAAGAGGCAAGGAATAAGAAAAGTCTCATTGACTATGTTATTGTTGATAGTGATGTTTTCTCCCTGGTACAGGACACCAGAGTGTACAGAGAATCTGAAATTGGAAGTGATCGCTATTCAGTCTTGAGCAAGATAAAATTGAATTTCATATTGAAAAGAATAACATGTAAGAACGTTTTAAAGCGAATAAAAGTTGAGCAGCTCTCAGATGTGAACTGTAGACTAAAATACACAAAGATTATTGAAGAAAAAATGAAAGAGTCTGAGAACAGGAACCAAACATTGGAGATTTATTGGCAAGCCTTGAAGAAAACCCTGACTGATTCAGCCAGAGAGGTATGTGGTGAGGTTGTCCACAAGGATAGAAAAAATCAGAACTCCATGGTGGCCACAGGAAGTTAAAGAGGCAGCAAAGGAAAAGAAGACAGCACATGAAAAGTTCCTAGCAAATAAGTCAGCTTTTGCTCTTAGAGAATTCAGAGACAAATGAAAGAAAGCGAAACACTGTGTAAAACTAGCTAAACCAAAGTCCTGGGAGGACTTTGGCAAGAACATAGAAAATAAATATCAAGAAGGTGGTAAGATATTCTGATGTTGTTGAAGAAGCTTAGAAATGGAGGAAAGAGGGCTTGAAAGGAGTTAGAGATGATAAAGGCGACATAAAACGGGAGAAAAAGATATCCTTGAAGTATGGAGTAATTACTTTGAAAAACTGCTAAATGAAACGAGCAGTGATGACAGCACAGCGATAAAAAACTGACCAGGTATGCAGTCAGGAATACATATCCATACTTGAAGTAGAAAAAGCCATCAAAGGCTTCAAATGTGGAAAGGCAGCAGGACTAGATGATATTTGACCAGAAATGCTGAAGTATGGTGGTATAAAAGACTTACAGTGGCTGCATTGCATAGTTCAGAAAGCCTGGGCAGAGGGCCAAATTCCCGATGATTGAAGTAGAGCTCTAATAGTACCCATATATAAAAAGGGAAATAAAACTGAATGTGAGAATTATAGCATATTTCCCTACTGAGTGATCCTAGCAAGATCTATGCAAGTATACTTGAGAAACGGTTGAGAAGAATTGTGGAAGAAAAGCTTGGTGAAGAACAAGCTGGATTCAGGCCAAATAGAGGCTGTCAGGATCAGATCTTCACTTTACGACAAATAGTTGACAAAGCATGGGAATATAACAAAGATCTATATTTAAGTTTTGTTGATCTGGAAAAGACATATGACAAGGTGCCAAGAGAGAAGCTATTCAGTACACTACAGTTATATGGTGTCAATGAGGAATTATATCAAGCAATACTTAGTCTTTGTAAATCAGCAGTTAGAATTGAAGTACAGGAAGATAGTTTAATGTTAAATCTGGTGTGAGACAAGGATGTACATTATCCTTCT
Organism: Typopeltis vanoorti; assembly: GCF_054136105.1. Taxonomy (NCBI): domain Eukaryota; kingdom Metazoa; phylum Arthropoda; class Arachnida; order Uropygi; family Thelyphonidae; genus Typopeltis; species Typopeltis vanoorti. The sequence goes on along the minus strand of NC_143569.1, from coordinate 92,997,586 downwards.
GTTATTCATTATCTATATGGATCACATTATGAAGGAAAGTGAAATTAAACATGATATCAGAATCGGAGATGTTAATGTTAGCTCTTTGCTTTATGCAGACGATGTTATACTTCAAAATAAATCTGCTCCAAGTTTGCAAGATTCCCTGACTAAATTGAATAATTGTTGTAATAGATATGGTATGAAGGTCAGCATTAAAAAGACAAAGACAATGAAAATAAGTAGAATTGTTGAAAATGTCAACTGTGTTGTGAACGGGGAATCTGTGGAACAAGTAAAACATTTCAGCTACTTAGGCACAATTTTTATTGAAGATGGTAAATTAAATATGGAAATAGACAACAGAATCAACAAAGCTGGTATGGTGGGAAGTCAATTGAATAAATTCATATGGAATAAGAGAGAAATTAGTCGCAACACTAAATTAGGTGTATACAAGACAGTGTTCAAACCAATTTTTTAAGTTATGGATCTGAGAGCTGGGTCAGAAGTAAAACACTTGACCAAAGACTAGAGACAGCAGATATGAGAGTCCTGAGAAAGATTAGAGGCATGAACAGATGGCATCAATGGCAATATCATATTAAAAAAACAAGGATATTAGGTAAGAACTTTGCATTGTCAGCATCCAGAATGCGTTAGCAGAGCTAATCTCAGGTGGTATAGTCACTTAAACAGAATGGGCAAGGAAAGATTAGCCAAATAAGTGTTCTCTGCCAGGTTGGTTGGAAAACGACCCAGAGAAATACCAAGATATAGGTGGATTGATACGGTACAAAGTGCCTTAGACAATAGAAATATAAGATCTGATAATGTTGGAGTCTTGACAAGTAACAGACTGATTTGGAGGAAAATTGTTGATCGGAAGTTAGTAATGATGTAAATTTTTCATGTAATACTATCATATCCTGTACACCCCTTGAGGGTACATGTCAGGAATTTGATGATGATGATGATGGGTTTCTGTCCTTGTATGACATCTAAAGAGAAAAATTTGAACTGGTGCAACTAATTATATTAAGTACCTCCATAGCGCAATTGGAAGAACGATGGTATACATTGCCCCCTTCGTTGGAAAAAGCCTAAGTTCGATTCTCGTAGTGACGAGAGGAATCTTTATATATGGACTTTTTCAATCAAGGGTGAGTTAGCCGATTTCATATGGAGGTATCCCGCATACAGACAAATCAGCCGTTCAGTACAAATGCAATTTACAGACAAAAAATACTAGTTGTGATGGAGGACTGTAGATGGCGTGAATTGTGTTTTCTTCAGATCTACTTCAGATGAAGAAGATCCTGGTGATTCTACATAAATTAATGTGTGTAATTTGCTTAATCAAGTGGATACCCCCTCTTGATTATATAAATTTTATAAAACACTATTATTGCCATTTCGGTGAGTGAACAAGTGTATATCAAGAACATATGATGCTGTCCGGACTTCTTACTTCAGTAAGAATTTTAACTGATTTTATTTATAATTTTTTTGCAAAATTAATTCAGCACATGGGACAATATCAGTAGAATATAAAATCAGCAGTTAAAGGGTTAAATTTACTTTCTTCACATTTTTCTGGATTCTTTTAAGGAGGTTCTAATTTACTTGCCAGGAATTCTCACAGGCACAAAAATAAATTATGCTTTCCAACTTTACATTTTAAATTTGTTTACATCACCCTATTTGAAGCAATGACTCCAATTCTAAATACTAAAAAGGCAATAATTTTCCAATGATCCAAACTGTCTGATTCGATCAAAATATAATTATTATGTGCAAAGAACCCAAATCCTATTTCAATCTGTCTTATGTCAACATGGCATACTTTTAGTTTTTCTGCCAGCTTCATGTCTTTCACCTCCTTTTTGGAGTTTCATCCAAAGATTTTTCAGATCTAAGGTTTTAGTTTCAATGGTTATCTTATATGAAAACATTTGGATATTCGATGCATGTAACTAAAAATATTTTTAATTCCAGGTCAAAATGATAATTATCTGTCCCTCAAAACACTGGGAAACAAAATTTCCAGTTTAAACATTTAATTGTCATTATTATATAATTACATGAATATATAATATTTAATATAATATAATATATAATATCCAAAAATTTAAAGTTATCATACCTTTTTTCTTCTCCTACTAAGTTTATCACCTGAAATTCCCATTGCACTCAGAATTTCGGCCATTTGTTTAGGATTAATACCACAGTTGTTGGCAACATTCTTTTGGCAGCGTTTATGAACATTCATGCTACATGCTGAAATATTTGAATTATGTATTAAGCACATATAGTTATCTATTATGCCACTATGATTCCCAAAAAGAGAAGAAACATTATTAATGCATGAATCCAAACTAAACTGGATAAAAATTCTTATTCACAAACAATAAAAGGGGAAAAGTTTACACAGCTGAAAGAGGCTTATCATAGTCAGTGAATCATGTCATTACAATAAAAAAATTTCCCAAGTATTTTCATTATCTCTAAGATTGATGTGACACACATATACACATAAAAATGAGTCATTAACTACAAGGAATACACTAATCAAGTTATAAAATTAACATTAAGATTTAACACTATGATTGTGGCACAATCTATAGAGCAACTAAAATTTTACCACAGAAATAAGTATTAACAGAGACAATTCTGCCTGGGAATTGCATGTTTGTCAAAGTCAGTGTGGGTAGCATACTTTTTCATAAATGATGTTATCGAAGCATTTTATATTGCAAATTTGAGGCCAATAGGCCAAAATATAAAATTGGTTGTTGCTATAGGCCAGAATGTGGAAAAGGTGCATCAGTAGATTAGTATAGCACAAGTCAAGCAATTCTTATGGGAGGCTTGGAGACATAGATTGGAAGGATGAAAGATTACATGGCAGGAAGGAAATGGAATTTGTACACTTACTGATGCACCTCTCCATAATTAAAGTGAGTACACTGTCTCCAATTGTGGAAGTAATCATGTGGTCTTAAATTGGGAAGTAGAAAAAAATGTGGAAATTCTGGTTATGAAGGGGGGGGGAAGTATATGTGAAACTACAAGGCAGGTGATTATGAATCACTTAGGAGGCAGCAGGCAGCTTCAAGCAGTACCACAGCATCCAGATCTGCAAGGGAAGGATGTTTACAGTTCATGAGGGATAGTCAAGGAGTATCTAGAGGTAGCAATATCACACCATATACTCAAGGTTACAAGATTAAAAATCAGGTAGGAGACAGATGGATAAGTAATATCATTAAGCATGAGATGCAAAAGAAAAGGAAATGTTGTGAAGAGTATATATAAGGAGAAAGGTGACCAGCTAACCCATGAAGAATATAAGGATCAGGCAAGAAAGGTAACCAGCATGGTAAGAAAGACAAAATCATATTATAAGAAGCAATTACATAAGCAAGCAAAAGGAAATCCCAAAGAGGTTTTGTGTTATGTGGCAAGTAGAAAGTAGAATGATTACAGAAAGATAACTTTAATGAGTGCAGATGGTGGAGAGGTAACAGTCAGACAAAACTGTTCAACTACTGCATGACCATTTTGCAAGGATATAATGATCCAAGTGAAGATATCATTGGATCTTTTCCTTGTTAATGCAGAGGTAACAGAGACTGATGTGAGAACAGAGGTTGATGAATTAGAGGTTATGCAAATACAGCTGTGAGATTGGATGCAATATCGGTTTGCATTTTATGAGAATGTGCAGGGGAACTGGTGATACCTTTCACTATGCTATTTAAGTCTCGGATTTTGCGAAGTCCCAAGGGAGTGAAAGGAAGGCAAAATAATTCCTTTGCATAAAAGGAGGATTTAAGTCTGTGGTAGCAAATTATAGACCAATCAGTACCTCTGGAGGGGTGGTAAAAAATACTGGAACAGTTGGCTAAAAAGAGAATTCAGAAATGGGTGGATATGATACTCTCTGAAAGGCAGTATGGCTATGTGAAGAGTCACTCATGCCTTAGTTCTCTTTTTTTCATAACAGATTGATAGCTGAGTTGGATAAAGGGAATGGCTATGCGATGACACTACAGGATTTTGCAAAAGCATTTGAGAGGATATCACATGGAACTCTGTTATGCAAACTGAAACAGATGGGGATGGATATGAAACTGGTAATATGGATAAAAGGGTGGCTGATATATAGATACAAAAATGTAGAATATAAATCAGCAGAATCCAGGAGAAGGCATGTGACTAGTGGTGTGCTGCAGGGCTCTGTGCTTGGACTGCTGCTGTTTAATTTGTACATAAATGATATTTGAAATAATGTTGAAGGAGATATGCAGTTGTTTGCTGATGATCCAAATTTGGGTAATAGTTAATGAAGGTGATGTACAGAACTTGAAGAATGATTTAAATGGGCTGAAAGTATGGGAAAAACATAATGAATATCAATTTAATGTGGAAAAGTATAAAGTTATGCATTTTGTGTACTACATTGAAGGAACTATACTCCAGGAAACTGATGAAGCCAGGGATTTTTGGGTAATAGTAGATAGAGAGTTGAAGTTTAGAGGGTATATTACTAAAGTAGCCAAAGAAGCTCACAGGATTACTTGGTTATTGAAGAACACACCCTAACAAGCAGAGATAAAGGAGTTACCATTCTTCTTTACAAAGCCTTGATACAACCACATCTGGATTACTGTGCTTAGGTTTGGTCACTTGGGTTTCTTGGGAATGAAGAAGTGGTGGTGAGGATCCTGAAGTAAGTAACCAAGATAGTGAGTTGTTTGTAAGAGTTAGTTGTGAGTACTTTGTTAGTGGTTTCCAGGATAAAGTATAAAGTATAAAGTTTAAAGTATAAAGTTAAGAAAAAAAAGTATAAAGTTATGCATTTTGTGTACTACATTGAAGGAACTGTACTCAAGGAAACTGATGAAGCCAGGGATTTTGGGATAATAGTAGATAGAGAGTTGTCTGTAAGAGTTAGTTGCGAGTACTTTGTTAGTGGTTTCCAGGATAAAATATAGGATAAAGGATAGGATTTCCAGGATAAAGTTTAAAGTATAAAGTTAAAAAAAAAAGTATAAAGTTATGCATTTTGTATAAAGTTAAAAAAAAAGTATAAAGTTATGTTGTGAGTACTTTGTTAGTGGTTTCCAGGAAAGGTACAATAGATATAGTATTGATAATTTGAGTCTACCATGATGAGTCTTCAGATACCACGAAGGTGAGAGTGCAATAATAATAATAATAAATTACATATTTATATTAATATAAAAAGAAAACTATTGAAGCAAAATACATTTTGTGTTCTTGAGTGTGTTTTCTCCTCATCATGTTTGTGGATATAATCAAAGTACACCTAAAAAATAAATAATAATAAAAATCAGCTAACGCCTTTTTATTCCCGTATACGGAAGTAGGCAAGGCCATTTAGCCCTATCTAACTTTTGGAGACTGAGTGGGCAGTTCAATCTCCACTGGTACCCAATCAGAGACAGATGGCCCAAAGCTATCACTAATTAAGCGGTATGCAGTGAAGAGAGACGGCTCAAATGTGCCGCCATCTCGTGGTCCCTAACCCTAACACAATATATTTAATGTCTGAAATAATGTGGGTTCTACAGTCGATTTTCTTGAGTTTACAGGACGAAAAACCTGCTTGCTCATGCCAGAGATCGACTAACTCGGGAACCAGTCGAAAAAAAGGTTAGAAAAATTTCCTCTAGTCGCCGACTAGACTCAAAACCAAGCCTTCCTTCGTGCGGCCAAGTGTGGTGGTGTGCAAACGCCACATCCACTGAGCTACACAGGCTCCAAAGTACACCTGATATACAATTTTATTAGACTTGAGCAGACCATTTTGCTTTAGCATTTTACAATCAAAATGCAATCCTAAATGCATCTAACCCTATATATTAGTGTTTCTTTGGATTTTTTTTATTTTTGCTTCAACCATACTAACCATCTCTCATTCTGTTCAAAGTCACCATACCATTTAACACATAGATTATACATTTTTCAAAATTAATAAAATTAACTTCAGTCCAATATTGTCAATATGGTTCTGCCATAATGCCATCTGTTCACTCTCATAGTTTTCCTGAGATCTCACTATGTGCTGTCCAGTCTGATAGTTTTATTATAATTATATTAAGAACTGTTACAAATGAAACGAGAATAGAAATTACATTTTCAGAAATGATGGTTCATACTATTGTATTAATTCTATAGAATGTGGTGTTGTTAAGTCCATTGATTAGCTTCTAGATATGACCATGAGCCTGAAGAACTGCTTTGGCAATCTGTTGAACTTTGATGGAGTAAAGCTTTTCTCTAGGGGTATTGTCAATTTTCTGTAGAGCAGTGGCAACTGCTGGACAAGAATAGATATGGGCAGCGGTTAGTTTGACTCCTGGACAGTTCTTGCATATTTCATAGCTTATAGTACCCTCCAGCTGAATTTTCATGCTATTAAAATGTTCAATCCTTAGTCTGGTCATAATTTTGGTTATTTCTATATCTTCATTAATTTCACTGATTTCATGCATCTTCTTGATAGTTTGTTTTAATAATCTCATTGGGGTGCTTAAGGGTCAAAGCTGTATAACTGAGAGGAGACCTCCACATAGCTTTTAAAGGAATGCGGAGAACCGACCAGGGCTTCTGACCTAATGTCCAATCCTCACCTTCTCGTGGTGCACCCTGTTGGGTATCTACTTGGATACTGAACGGACGAGGATGGGCTGGCAATTTGGGATTTAGCTGACCAAATTGTTTTCTTATTGGTTAAACCAAAATATAGAATGATGGTACAACATGACAAAATTTCATGCCGGCTGGGGCGTCGCCCGGTTAAACAAGGCCCCCGTTGTTTTCGCCAGGGAACCAGGGCGAACAGCGAAAAGTCAGCTACTGGAACAAATCTGAAAATAAACCCCAACTCAACATCACCAGAGTTAAAGATCGGTACTATCAACGTAAGAAGCCTGAATGGCAAAGAAATGGAGCTAGCTGAGGAATTAGATAAGTACCAGATCGACATAATAGGGGTGACTGAAACAAAAAAGACAAAAACTGGCGAGATCTTTCTGAGCAATAAATACAAAATGTTATATTCAGACAATGACAATCAAGGAAAAGAAGGAGTAGCTATAGTATTCAACACAAAATACGAGGCTAATCTTCTTGAATGGCAGTCAGTCTCAAGTAGAGTAATGTGGGCAAATATGAGAATGGGGAACTGGACAATGAGACTTATTTGTGCCTATGGTCCCACAGAAGGTTCTACTAAGGTAGAAGTGGAGGAATTTTTTGACGCTTTAGAAATAGCAACTGACACAATGTTTCTCCGTGGTGCAGGACACCAGAGTGTAAAGGATAAAATTGAATTTCAATTTTATCCAAAGCAGGATAAAATTGAATTTCATATTGAAAAGAATAACATGTAAGAAAGTTTTAAAGCGAATAAAAGTTGAGCAGCTCTCAGATGTGAGCTGTAGACTAAAATACACAAAGATTATTGAAGGAAAAATGAAAGAATTTGAGAACAGGAATCAAACCTTGGAGATTCATTGGCAAACTTTGAAGAAAACATTGATTGATTCTGCCAGAGAGGCATGTGGTGAGGTTGTTTGTAAGGATAAAAAAATCAGAACTCCCTGGTGGACACAGGAGGTTAAAGAGGCAGTGAAGGAAAAGAAGAAAGCATACCAAAAGTTCCTGTCAAATAAGTCAGCTTGTGCTCTTAGAGAATATAGAGACAAATGCAAGAATGCTAAACACTGTGTAAAACTAGCTAAACAAAAGTCATGGGAGGACTTTGGTAAGTATATAGAAAATAAATATCAAGAAGGTGGCAAAATATTCTGGAGGTTGTTGAAGAAGCTTAAGAATGGAGGCAAGAGTGCTGTAAAAGGAATTAGAGATGATAAAGGTGACATGAAAACGGGAGAAAAAGATATCCTTGAAGTATGGAGTAATTACTTTGAAAAACTGCTAAATGAAACAAGCAGTGATGACAGCACAGTGGTAAAAAACACTGACCAGGCATGCAGTCAGGAATATAAGTAGAAAAAGCCATCAAAGGCTTGAAATGTGGAAAGGCAGCAGGAGTAGATGATATTCGACCAGAAATGCTGAAGTATGGTGGTATAAAAGTCTTACAGTGGCTGCACTGCATAGTTCAGAAAGCCTGGACAGAGGGACGAATTCCTAATGATTGGAGTAGAGCTCTCATAGTACACATATATAAAAAGGGAAATAAAACTGCATATGAGAATTACAGAGGTATTTCCCTACTGAGTGTTCCTGGCAAGATCTATGCAAGTATACTTGAGAAACGGTTGAGAAGAATTGTGGAAGAAAAGCTTGGTGAAGAACAAGCTGGATTCAGGCCAAATAGAGGCTGTCAGGATCAGATCTTCACTTTACGACAAATAGTCGAGAAAGCATGGGAATATAACAAAGATCTGTATTTAAGTTTTGTCGATCTGGAAAAGGCATATGACAAGGTGCCAAGAGAGAAGCTATTCAATACGCTGCAGTTATATGGTGTCGAATGGGGCATTATATCAAGCAATACTTAGTCTTTATTTGAGTTGTAAGTCAGCAGTTAGAATTGAAGGAAGTACAGGAAGATGGTTTAATGTTAAATCTGGTGTGAGACAAGGATGTACATTATCCCCTCTGTTATTCATTATCTATATGGATCGCATTATGAAGGAAAGTGGTATTAAACATGATATCAAAATTGGAGATGTTAATGTCAGCTCTTTGCTTTATGCGGATGATGTTATACTTCTAAATAAATCCGCTACAAGTCTGCAAGATTCTCTGACTAAATTGAATAGCTCTTGTAATAGATATGGTATGAAGGTCAGCAATAAAAAGACAAAGACAATGAAAATAGGCAGAATCATTGAAAATGTCAACTGTGTTGTGAATGGAGAACCTGTGGAACAAGTAAAACATTTCAGCTATTTAGGCACGATTTTTACTGAAGATGGTAAATTAAATATAGAAATAGACAACAGAATCAGCAAAGCTGGTATGGTGGGAAGTCAATTGAATAAATTCATATGGAATAAGAGAGAAATTAGTCACAACACTAAATTAGCTGTATATACAAGACTGTGTTCAAACCAGTTTTAACTTATGGATCTGAGAGCTGGGTCAGAAGTAAAACACTTGATCAAAGACTAGAGACTTCAGATATGAGAGTCCTGAGAAAGATTAGAGGCGTGAACAGGTGGCATCAATGGCAGTATCATATTAAAAACGAGGATATTAGGAAAGAACTTGACATTGTCAGCATCCAGGAATGCGTTAGCAGAGCTAATCTCAGGTGGTATGGTCACTTAAACAGAATGGGCGAGGAAAGATTAGCAAAACAAGTGTTCTCTGCCAGGTTGGCAGGAAAACGACCGAGAGGAAGACCAAGATATAGGTGGATTGATACGGTACAAAGTGCTTTAGACGATAGAAATATAAGAGCTGATAATATTGGAGTGTTGACAAGTAACAGACTGATTTGGAGGAAAATTGTAGATAGGAAATTAATAATGATGTAATTTTTTTCATGTAGTACTATCATATCCTGTACACCCCTTGAGGGTACATGGCAGGAATTTGATGATGATGATGATGAATAATCTCATTTTTGTGACAGAATTAGAATCAAGATAAGAACTTCTGGATGCCATGTGATAAAGACAATTAAGTGGTTTCGCTTAAAAGAGGAGAGTGTGAGGAATCGTTTTAGGGAGAGTTTGTTAGAGAGGATTTTGGATGGACTGGAAAGTGTACAAGATTGGTGGGAACATAATTCAAAAGTAATCCTGAGTTGTGCAATCGAGGTGCTTGGTGAGACATCTGGAAAGATTAGAGAGCAGAAGGAGGGTTGGTTGTGGAATAATGATGTACAAGTGGCAGTGACAGCTAAGAGGAAGGCAAAGCAGAAGTGGGATGAGTCAAGAGTGGAAGAGGACAGAGAGGTGTACAAAGAGAGAAAGCAAGAAGCCAAGAGAGTTGTGGCACAGGCGAAGGCCATGGCATATCAAGATCTGTATGATCAATTAGAAACAAATGGACAGAGAAAAATTTACCAACTAGCGAAATGTAGAAATAAAGCAGCAAAGGACATCTTACATGTGAGGCAGATCAAAGATGCTGAAGGAAGAGTATTATGGAGGGATGTGGACATAAGAAACAGATGGAAAATATACTTTGAGGGACTTTTGAATGAGGAAAATGCAAGGACTCACAGAGGAGATGGGCATCCTTCTGAGGGGATGGTGCAGAACATCAGTAGAATGGAAGTGACGGAGGCCATGAAGAGGATGAGGAATCGAAAATCGATGGGCCGAGACAGAATTCCAGTGGAGGCATGGAAGGCACTGGGGGAAGAGGGAATTGACCTGCTGTGGGACCTGTTCATGAAAGTTTGCCAACAGGAAAATATACCCGAGGAATGGAGGGAGAGTACTCTTGTTCCCATCTACAAGGGTAAAGGGGATGCACAAGACTGTAAAAATTACAGAGGAATAAAGTTGATGTCCCACACAATGAAGATCCTAGAAAGGGTTCTTGATGGTAGATTGAGGAAGGAGGTGGAGATTGCAAAGGAATAATTTGGTTTCATGCCTGGTAGATCAACAACAGATGCTATCTTTGGGTTACGACAGATGATGGAAAAATATCGAGAGAAACAAAGGGAGCTACATCTGGTATTTATTGATCTGGAGAAAGCATACGATAGAGTGCCACGGCAAGAAGTCTGGAGGTGTCCTGTTTGGGACAGACAGAAAGTTTTCAAGTAACAGTTGGCTTGCATCGAGGGTCAGCATTAAGTCCTTTTCTGTTTAATATTGTGATGGAGGTGGTAACAGAGGAGGTGAGAGAAGATGTGCCTTGGACAATGTTGTATGCGGATGATATCTTGTTGTGTATAGATTCAAGAGAAGAAGCGGGAACTAAACTGGAAAGATGAAGAAAAGTACTGGAAGAGAGAGGTACGAGACTGAGCAGAAGTAAGACAGAGTATGTGTGTTGCGCAGCGGGCGGTGGCAGCCAGGAGACAGATCTGGAGCTGGAAGGAAATGTCATCAGGAAGGTGAGAGACTTTAGATACTTAGGTTCAACAGTGGAAGAAGATGGAGGAGCTGAGAAGGAAGTGGGATGCAGGATACAAGCGGGTTGGAGGAACTGGAGGGAGATGGCTGGAGTGTTATGCGATAAGAAAGTGCCGATCAATCTGAAAGGCAAAATTTATAGGACAGTAGTGAGGCCAGCTATGACATATGCTATAGAAACTGTGGCCCTGAGGAAAAATAACATCAGCAGGATGGAAGTAACAGAGATGAGAATGCTTAGGTGGATGTGCGGTGTGACCAGAAAGGATCGTCTGAGAAATGACTATGTCAGGGGAACAGTGAAAGTTACGAACTTAGGAGTGAAAATACAAGAGGCAAGGTTGAGATGGTTTGGTCATGTGATGAGGAGGGAGGACGAATATGTGGGAAGAAGGGTCATGCAGATGGATGTGCAAGGAAGGCGGAAGCGTGGGCGGCCAAAGAAGAGACGGAGGGAGCTGGTAGAAGAGGACTTGAAGATGAAGAACTTGGATGTGGTGACAGCCCAAGACAGGAAGGTATGGAGGAGACTCATTACAAACAGTGACCCCACTCAAGTGGGAGAAGCTGCAGAAGAAGAAGAAGAAGGTGTAATTTTTGAGGTAAGTATCTTGCTTCTTTGGCTAGTCTGTCTGCTCTCTCATTGCCTTCAATATTTACATGGGTTGGTATCCATTGCCGTGAACACCTGTGAGAGTCTTGTTTTTCCATTTTTTTAATGCTTCAAGTGCAGATTTTGAGTCACTGTAGATGGCTATTCCTTCTGTAATGTTTATTACTGGATTAGAGAGATAGAATTTTAGAGCTGCTTGTATGGCTGTTAATTCACAAGTGATATTTGAAGCTATTTTGTCAGCTGTGGATTTGTGTTTCCTCTCCTCCAGGTCGTTGTCGTCCGGTATTGTCCTCTAGCAAGAGGGTTGCAGCAGATGAGCAGCTCTTCTCCATTTCTCTCTGTCTGTCACCTCAGTCATTCTTAAACTAGTCCATTCCACAATGTCACTGAACCACTCTCTAGTTGGTCTTCCACGTCTTCTCTTCCCCTCAACTTTCCCTTATAATATAGTTCTTATCAGGTGTCCCGAAGAACCTCTCAGAAGATGTCCTGCAAATCTGGTCTTTCTTTGCATAATATTCTTGAACAGTGTTCTTTCCATCCCAACTCTTCTTAAAACTTCTTGATTTAATATTCTCTCTGTATAGCTAATCTTTTGCATCTTTCTATAACACCACATTTCCAATGCATTAATTCTTTCCATATCTCTCTTTCTGAGTGTCCATGACTCACTTTCATAACTTGCAATACTCCAAACTGTTGCTTTAACTATTCCAATTCTAACACCTATTTTAATATTCTTACTTATTAAAATTCTCTTCATTTCCATAAATGCCGATTTAGCTTTGCCTATTCTATTCTATTAATCCCACCTCCAGGTAGGATTAATAGAATATTAATCCTAATAAAACCCCTGCTCTTCCTTGATTGAGTGTTTTATCAGATGATCCATCAGTGTAGGCAATGACATGGTCCAGATTATTTAAGTGATGTATAGTGTCAAGTCCTTTTCTTTATTTTCATGCCGTGAATCCTTTTTTGAACACAGTTCTAGAAGATTTAAGTTAATCATTGTTTTGGTTTTTTTTTGGTGGTATAATGGGAAAGAATGGCTCTTTGCTTATTTCGATGGACAGGTGGCTCTAAGTCGATCTGTTTTCTAATTTCATGATCATATTGTAAAGTAGATCTCTTTAGTCTAGCTTTTCCTGTCCAAGCATTGAAAGTCCTGAGCGAGATGTGATCCTGTGGTTGGCTACTGATTCTGTTAGTGAATTTAACTGTGGAGAGTTTTCTTCTGTCTTCTAGTATGTGAAATCCAGACCCTTGTTGAGCATTTAAATTATTTGTAGATGAGACTGCACCTATAATAATTTTTGTTGCTCTTGATTGTACTCTGTCAAGTTTTCCTTTAGAGCTAGTAGAAGCTGGAGCCCAGATGGGTGAGGCATATTCCATAGTGGGTCATATGAATGCTGTATATGTAGTTTTGAGTGTCTTCAGTTTTGCACCCCACTTTGTTCCACAAAGCCTTTTGATGATATTAAGCTTTTTAAGAGCTTTATTAGATATATTTGTAATAATAATAATAAATATAATGTGATAAGATATATGTTAAAAATGTATATTTCACATATCTGATAATCCAAACTGAAGCACATTTTACAGCATCTCTATAAATAGCTGAATTTGCAGAAATTAAGTCTGAAAATAAGGAATCTGAATAATCTAAGACAGAATCTTAATATATTAATTTGATTTTTTTGAGAAGAAAGATGTTTGGCACCATATACATTATGTTGAAATATAGTGAGAGACTCACTGTTTTAGAATGAAACATATTCATATGTAAATTCCTTTTATTACACATAGCCTAACACATCCATATAAGGTGAGCAGATATATTCATTACAAGCTGAATGTAATATATATATCAGTGGCATCACATACCCATTTAGATTGGGTGTGCTGTTGTGCGATTTATGCAACCCATGCTACAAAATTCACGTCAATTTGACTGCATGAATGCATTTTTATTGATGTATGAAAGCTTTAAGAGTATAACTCATCAGTTCTCATCTTAATTGGTTCATTGCAATTAATTGTAAGACAACTTTGAATACTTTAATTTATCAATTAATATTATTTTAAACATGGAAAGCATAAAGGTCAAATGAACAACAGCTATGCTTCACATGTGCCGTTTATGCAAGAAGCACAAAGGGTTTACACTTTGTGGTGAGATTAGATTATCATTGACAAATACTAGAGTGAGACACATATAATTTCAATTTTGATAAGATTTTTAAATACTGCCATATAATATGCACAGAAATCAGAAAAAGTAATCCCTTTTTCTGGAAAATATTATTTTTCCAGACTGAACTGAAGAAAGGCTGAAATGACTTATTTTACTTATTTATTATACACAAGTTTCAACCTCATTCGACTATAATCCTACAATCTGAGAACGCTCTGACAGAAAATGGGACATTCAGTACTTCGTCAACACTGTTTCCCCATTGTAAATATGGGCAAAAAGTTTAAATTATTTATAGAAATTACAAATATATATTAAAAACTTGTCTATATCGGTGTCATAAACATGCTAGTTCACACTTCAGGCTTGTAAAACAGATGAAACTCGGAAAATAAAAACAGCAACTAATGACAAATGACAACGTTCAATTGGATTGCTTCACAATAACCAATCACAGCCACTAACGACTTCTGGGTGCTACTGTCTCAGCGCACACCCTGCCTCGCCTTCTATGATGTTTAAAACCACTAGAACACTAAGAATTTGACATTCTGCATGTCTGTTTAAAGGGCTCAAAAGCGTCTGTATTTGTGACTGTCCCCCTAGGCTATTAATGCAAATGTGATGCAACATTGCATTAAAAAGTGTCGCATGAAGCCAGGAAACAATTAGGAGAGTCTTTAGCAGGAATAAATGCAAAAATATAATATCGGTGATATTGCTATTTCGTGAGTGTGCACAACACACCTAAGCACACCCATGGAATTGCTGTGGGTGTGCTTAGGTGTGCTAAATTTCCATATTTAAAATTATATTAATTAATAAATTAAAGTATTCAAAGTTATCCTACACTACAATTAATAGCATTGAACCAATTAAGATGAGCAATGCACTCTATGGTCAGACTGACGTGAATTTTTTGTAGAAAAGACATTCTATGATAATACTGAAAGAGTATTATCATAGAATGCCATATCAATAGACTAATTATTTGTGAAACTAGTAAATGAATGCATTATCCATAATCAGTAATTGGAAAAAACGATCAGCTAATGGAATGTGAGGATACCACCACCACCACCACCACTGCCTCGAAACACAAAAACTGAAGCCAACAAAAGGTTTTAAAAAAGTACGATATAAAAATCTTAGCAATCTATTGTGGAAACAATTAAAAAAAAAAAGTCTACAAGGTTTCAGCTAGTAATAGCACACTACATGAGCCAAACATCAACCATCAATCAATAATGCAGACCACACTGGTATAAAAGAACACCAACTGGTGTACAGAATATTAAGTCTGTGATATGGGGCAATGAATCATGCTACATACTTTTCTGAACAGGTGAGTATAGGTGTCGTGAATGTCTGAGGTAATGCTTTATGCCCAACAGCATAATCCCAAATGTGAAGTTTGTTGGGAGAGGTGTAATGGTCTAGAGTTATTTCTCCTGGTAGGGACTAAAATTTTTAGTGAAATGGAAGGACGAAGGCCAAAAGAAATATTTCTGAATGGTGCAATACTTCCAACATTCAGAATGTTGAAAGACCAGACTAATATGCACTGTCAGACTGTTGGCACTACTGTAACATGGTTTGAGGAAAATATGTGAAAACAAAACAAAAAAAACTTCAATAGTGTATATACAGTGATAGTCTGTCTAATGGGGACGGACTGAATGCAGAGAATAGTCCAAAATACCTGACTTATAATCACAAATTAGTGAAGAGTGCCTAGAAGGTTGGAAAGCATGATCAAAGAAGCCAAAGGAAGGCAGGATCCACATTCTATTGAGGTGTGTGTGTGTGTGCAAAAAAGTTTCACTGATATATAGTGTTGTCCTAATACTTTTTTTTTTCAACATAATGTATGAGCAAACTAAAGAAAAAGTGTTTTAAAAGAACAAATTGTCAAGTGTTTTTTTTTTTTTTTTTTAACTGACTGGAACTAAAGAGGAAAAATGTTAAAAGAGGATAAAAACAAAATGTAAATTACTGACAACTTGAATCAGACCAGGTAGCAACATAATTAATCCTTCATAGTATTCACAATCAGATTGGTCCATTCTGTATAAGAAAATTATGAAAATCAAGATTTAAAACTGGGGTGCTTAAGGGTCAAAGCTGTATAACTGAGAGGAGACCTCCACATAGCCTTTCCAAGGAATGCGGAGAACCAACCAGGGCTTCTGACCTAATGTCCAATCCTCACCTTCTCGTGGTGCACCCTGTTGGGTATCTACTTTGATACTGAACGAACGAGGATGGGCTGGCAATTTGGGATTTAGCAGACCAAATTGTATTCTTATTGGTTAAACCAAAATAAAAAATGATGGTACAACATGACAAAATTTCATGCTGGCTGAGGTGTCGCCCGGTTAAACAAGGCCCCCGTTGTTTTCGTCAGGGAACCAGGGTGAACAGCGAAAAGTCAGCTACTGGAACAAATCTGAAAACAAACCCCAACTCAACATCACCAGAGTTAAAGATCAGTACTATCAACGTAAGAAGCCTGAATGGCAAAGAAATGGAGCTAGCTGAGGAATTAGATAAGTACCAGATCGACATAATAGGGGTGACTGAAACAAAAAAGACCAAAACTGGTGAGATCTTTCTGAGCAATAAATACAAAATGTTATATTCAGGCAATGACAATCAAGGAAAAGAAGGAGTAGCCATAGTATTCAACACAAAATACGACGCTAATCTTCTTGAATGGCAGTCAGTCTCAAGTAGTGTAATGTGGGCAAATATGAAAATGGGAAAATGGACAATGAGACTTATTTGTGCCTATGGTCCCACAGAAGGTTCTACTAAGGTAGAAGTGGAGGAATTTTTTGACGCTTTAGAAAAAGCAACTAACACAATGAAAAAGGAAAAGTTGGTCCTTGTTGGGGATCTAAATAGCAGAGTAGGAAATGATTGTGAGACATACAAAAATATTTTGGGAAAATTTGGAGAAAAGAGCAAAGCTAATAATAATGGCAAATATCTGTTGAATTTCTGCTCAGGACATGGACTGGTTATTACTAACACCATGTTCCAATATAAAAATGTGCACAAATTCACATGGAGAGAAGAGGCTAGGAATAAGAAAAGTCTCATTGACTATGTTATTGTTGATAGTGATGTTTTCTCCATGGTGCAGGACACCAGAGTGTACAGAGGATTTGAAATTGGAAGTGATCACTATTTAGTCTTGAGCAGAATAAAATTGAATTTCATATTGAAAAGAATAACATGTAAGAAAGTTTTAAAGCAAATAAAAGTTGAGCAGCTCTCAGATGTGAACTGTAGACTAAAATACAGAAAGATTATTGAAAAGAAATTGAAAGAGTCTGAGAACAAGAATCAAGCATTGGAGATTCAGTGGCAAACTCTAAAGAAAACATTGATTGATTCTGCCAGTGAGGCATGTGGTGAGGTTGTGTGCAATGATAAAAAAATCAGAACTCCCTGGTGGACACAGGAAGTTAAAGAGGCAGTGAAGGAAAAGAAGAAAGCATATCAAAAGTTCCTGGCAAATAAGTCAGCTTTTACTCTTACAGAATACAGAGACAAATGTAAGAAAGCTAAACAGTGTTTAAAACTAGCTAAACAAAAGTCATGGGAGGACTTTGGCAAGAATATAGAAAATAAATATCAAGAAGGTGGCAAAATATTCTGGAGGTTGTTGAAGAAGCTTAGGAATGGAGGAAAGAGTGCTGTAAAAGGAATTAGAGATGATAAAGGTGACATGAAAACGGGAGAAAAAGATATCCTTGAAGTATGGAGTAATTACTTTGAAAAACTGCTAAATGAAACAAGCAGTGATAACAGCACAGTGGTAAAAAACACTGACCAGGCATGCAGTCAGGAATACATATCCATACTTGAAGTAGAAAAAGTCAAAGGCTTGAAATGTGGAAAGGCAGCAGGAGTAGATGATATTCGACCAGAAATGCTGAAGTATGGTGGTATAAAAGTCTTACAGTGGCTGCACTGCATAGTTCAGAAAGCCTGGACAAAGGGACGCATTCCCGATGATTGGAGTAGAGCTCTCATAGTACCCATATATAAAAAGGGAAATAAAACTGCATGTGAGAATTACAGAGGTATTTCCCTACTGAGTATTCCTGGCAAGATCTATGCAAGTATACTTGAGAAACGGTTGAGAAGAATTGTGGAAGAAAAGCTTGGTGAAGAACAAGCTGGATTCAGGCCATATAGAGGCTGTCAGGATCAGATCTTCACTTTACGACAAATAGTCGAGAAAGCATGGGAATATAACAAAGATCTGTATTTAAGTTTTGTCAATTTGGAAAAGGCATATGACAAGGTGCCAAGAGAGAAGCTATTCAATACGCTGCAGTTATATGGTGTCGAATGGGGCATTATATCAAGCAATACTTAGTCTTTATTTGAGTTGTAAGTCAGCAGTTAGAATTGAAGGAAGTACAGGAAGATGGTTTAATGTTAAATCTGGTGTGAGACAAGGATGTACATTATCCCCTCTGTTATTCATTAACAATATGGATCACATTATGAAGGAAAGTGGTATTAAACCTGATATCAAAATTGGAGATGTTAATGTCAGCTCTTTGCTTTATGCGGATGATGTTATACTTCTAAATAAATCCGCTACAAGTCTGCAAGATTCTCTGACTAAATTCAATTGCTGTTGTAATAGATATGGTATGAAGGTCAGCAATAAAAAGACAAAGACAATGAAAATAGGCAGAATCATTGAAAATGTCAACTGTGTTGTGAATGGAGAACCTGTGGAACAAGTAAAACATTTCAGCTACTTAGGCACGATTTTTACTGAAGATGGGAAATTAAATATAGAAATAGACAACAGATGACATAGACAAGAAATAGACAATCAGCAAAGCTGGTATGGTGGGAAGTCAATTGAATAAATTCATATGGAATAAGAGAGAAATTAGTCGGAACACTAAATTAGCTGTATACAAGACAGTGTTCAAACCAGTTTTAACTTATGGATCTGAGAGCTGGGTCAGAAGTAAAACACTTGACCAAAGACTAGAGACCGCAGATATGAGAGTCCTGAGAAAGATTATAGGCGTGAACAGATGGCATCAATGGCAATATCATATTAAAAATTAGGATATTAGGAAAGAACTTGACATTGTCAGCATCCAGGAATGCGTTAACAGAGCTAATCTCAGGTGGTATGGTCACTTAAATAGAATGGGAGAGGAAAGATTAGCAAAACAAGTGTTCTCTGCCAGGTTGGCAGGAAAACGACCCAGAGGAAGACCAAGATATAGGTGGATTGATACGGTACAAAGTGCCTTAGACGATAGAAATATAAGATCTGATAATGTTTTAGTCTTGACAAGTAACAGACTGATTTGGAGGAAAATTGTAGATAGGAAGTTAGTAATGATGTAATTTTTTCATGTAGTACTGTCATATCCTGTACACCCCTTGAGAGTACATGGCAGGAATTTGATGATGATGATGAGATTTAAAACATTTATGGAAAAAGAATAAAAGAAAAACTTCTAAATGATGGTGAAAAACAATGCAGAATGATATAAAAGAATATCAACAAGTACTGCAGTAGTGCAAAACAAACTAGAAAATGCGAAAAATTATCAACTATTACAAAAAGTCGCATTTAAATTGAAGCTACTGAAGTTTATATCCCATTCCTTGTCAGTTGGAAGAAGAGATCCAAACTTGTCAGACTCCATAAGATAGTAGAATTCATTAAACATAATGCTCACTTATCACAGAAATGAACTTTTTGTCCAATATTCTGATATCTCAAATTTACTCCAAATTAACCAAGTTACAAAAACAGAGATTGCAAAGTGTTGCCTAACATTTTTGTTAATCCAGTTAAGTCTTATGATTATTGCAGTGCTAACATATTTTTGACAGAACTGTAATACATTGCTCTTTATACTTGCTGCTTTAAATATGTTCTGTTACACATAGTCACCATAATCTAAACTGCCTTTTCATTTGAGATTTCTTCTATGCTTTTATTGCTATTTTGGACTGTACACAATTCCCATTTTATCAAAAAACTATCTATAATACACAGTGATTCTCGCAGAACTACTTTATTTTTAATCGACAATGTCAGAAATTGTCACAGTAACTGTAATATCTTCTGGTATTACAAAGACTAAAGTTTGACAATACAGCTTAAAGTTAGAAGATGATAGGTGCATTTTTTTTTTTTTTTGCATGCAGTAAGAGTTCAAAGACATTAAATCTCTGTTTCCAATAAACAACATAATTAACAACTACATGGCTATCAAAGAGATCCAAATATAAACATCTAATTCTTAGTGAATGAAATGTTTGTCATAAAGAAATTCTTTATGTAGGTGAATAATTACAGAAATGCAAACGCCTATAATGCAATTATCTGAATGTACATTAAAACAATACACATGAAAATATTTGTTTAACAGCACCTTTTCTATGCATATTTACTCTAACAGACTGCAAGGAATGACATTCTGCCTTATAATTACATCACATCATATCATATTGAATTAACCTTTGATTGTAATAAAACTCGAAAAGTTTTGTATCTGCATGTGCAGGAATAAACAACCCATGAATGAATACAATGCTTCAAAAACAGCTGAATGATGTTACATTCAGCCTAATGTTAAAGACCATTCAGTTAATGAATGATATGTTGAAAATTACAAGTTTAAAATAAACCTTTGAAAAGGGTGCAACATTTTAGAGAAAAAAATCCAGAAAATAAAGGTATTACTAAATGCTAACATGGATGCAGTTCATATTAAACTTAAAAACTAAGCATATTTCTAAATAAATTTACTGAAAAGTATTCAAAAACTGTATACTTTTCAGTTTGTTGTCTTGAACAAATCCACTTAACAAAAATAAAATCATTACCTTCACACTGTAGGCCTTGCCTAAAGAGACCATAAAGCATGGACCCACAATGGTCACAGAATGTTGGCCGTTTGTAATTGTGCATGGTAAAGCGATGAGGAATATTGATGTTAAACCGACTACCTGCTATCAACTAGAGAAAAATAACAGTATTATAAGTAATATAATAGATTAAAAAAATGGTTTACATTACACACTAAAAGTTATCAATTTCCTGATATGTACCCTTAAGGAACATACAAACTACTATGACAGTAGAGCAATCCCTTGATTAGTGCACCTCATGTATTCTTTAAAACAGGTGCATTAATTGAATATAATAACCTGTGGGAAAAAGTATAATTCGTTCCTCAAATTTCTTTATTGAAACTTAATTTTTTTACAAAAGAATTAAGATATGTCTCAGTGCCTAGTTAAAGGAAAACCATGAAGCTGAAAGACAATAAAACATATTCAAAATATAAATTTTATTATTCTACTTCTTAACAAAGAATTGAGCTAACGTAGTTTGGCGGGCATTTTGTTTCATGCAACCGATGGTATGACCCTATTGCCTCTTCTACTCACCTGCAATTTTACTGCTTCTCTCTTCAGAGTCAGCCTCTAAGCATCGCTGCTTAAAAACTTCGATTATACGAAAAATATTTTCAAATTGTTTCTGTGAAATCTCTTTTGACTGGCCATCAGTGATTAAATTTTCTTCATATTCTTCGGGATCTTCCTGCTGTGCATCTAAATTTAGCAGGTTGGAATCACTCAATTCTTCAGAATGAGATTTAATTAACTCTTGGACATTATCATTGAAGGGGGAAAAAGAAATGAAGGACGTACGAATTGGTCGTCAACACGCGAAATCACGTGCTTTATAGATAAAACATCCCAACTGTTATACAAGCAAAATAGTTACCACTTTAAAAACTATAATGATCATAAAAGAGAAGTTAATTTTCTGACGTGTAATAATAAATAATTCATCCCAGAAGACGGATGGATTACCCTGTTATCGGAATGGATTCTCCTTTTTGTGATATACGCAGAAGTGTCGAATCTGTGGCATACTATAGCAGACGACATAAATTTTGGCAATAAAAATTTGGAACATAGTATACATAGTGTACATGGAAGTAGTGTAGTATGCCATTAAAAATAACTCTGTAAAATGTTTTAAATCGGTAACTAAATTATTTCATTCTGGCGAGTGATTTTTTAAAATAGCCATAAAAATGCATAGATAGAAAATTTTTAAAATCTATAACATTTATTTTTAAGATGTATATAGGTGCACCAATCAAATTTGGGTATCGAAAAATAATGACGCACTAATCGAGGGATTACTGTACTACATGATTAAGTTTACATTATTATTAATCTCCTATCAACAATTTTCTTCCAAATTAGTCCACTACTTGTCAGCACTTCAGTATTGTATCTCTAACTGGTTCAATCCACCTATATATTGCTCTTCCTCTGCATCCTTTTTTTTTTTTTTTTTTTTGCCCATCTTGGCAAATACCTGTTTTGCTAACTTTTCTTCCTGTTTAAGTGACACCATATCACCTTAGATTAACTCTGCTCACACATTCTTGAATGCCGACAATGTTAAGTTCCTTTCTAATATGATTTTGCTATTGATGCCATCTGTTCACTCTGAATGTTCATCAAAACCTCAAAAAAAAATGTAAATATACTCAAAAATGATGAAATTAAAAAAAAAAAAAAAATTCAAATCCTATTTAGCCAGTTTCCCCAAAATGGCTACTCAAAAATGTTACTAAAGAAACTTTTATCTTCCAATGAACCATCCTATGATAACCTGAAAATTAACTATAAAGCCAGTCTCCTTATCATTGGCAACATATCAAGAAAAGTAGCCCAATTATTAAAATCAGTTATCAGAACAGGTTCAAACCAGTTAACACCTTAAAATGTCCCTTACATTTCCCTAAAGACAACATTCCATTCTACAAACATCGTGGGGTATACAAGATTCCTTGTTCTTGGAGAAAGGTGTACGTAGTTCAAACTGGGAGAAGTTTCGAAATCCGTAAAAGAAGAACATGTGATGTTGAAAACAAGAGGGGGGGGGGAGCAGGCTTGCAGCATGCATTCTCACAACAGAATGTCACACAATAAATTGGCAAGCTTCCTCCATGGCTTACTTGAAGGAGAATAATTTCAGATTATTCAAGGAGTCTTCTGAGGCATCATTCACTCTCACAACACTAAATAGAAATCAGGACTTGTACTTTAATGACATCTGAAAATCATTAATTAGTATATGTAACATTCACAACTTCTCCTATTATTGTTATTATTATATGACACCTCCAGGAAGTCCAAAGACTCATCGAGGGAAGGCACCTACTCCAGAACTCTCCATCTCCACCAACTACAACGAACCGTAACTACTTTCATCATCTACACCAATGCCATCTACTGCTGACAACCACCATTAGTATTTTCACAGACAATCACAAACTTCCAAGCCCACGGCAGGATTCAAACCCACAGCCAAAAGGATGCAGGTTCGATACAATAACCACTTAGCCAAGGCCAGCAATCTCCTATGCCAGCAATCACATACAGAGTTTATACAACAATGTATAGACTGCATATGATGTGCCTAATGGCACACATGATTAAATTATCAATCCAGTATTTTTCAATTTATAGAAAAAACTATCAGGAAATGTTTGAGTTTTGTGTTAAATATTTTCCTGAAAATGTTTTCAGCCATATAGACAGTAAAACATTGTTTTAATGAATAAAAAAGTATCAGTCAATGGTTAATTATAAAAGTTGATATAAATCTACTCATAGTGAATTAGCTAAAAATTGAATTTTTTTTTTTAGCATTTAAGAAACTAATGACATTAAGCAAATAAACCTAAGTTAAACAAAAATATCACTTGAAAACAAAGATTTTGTAACTAAGGTATAAAAAGTGGATTCTATGAATTTTAACATGTAGCATTTAAAAACAGAACCCCCCCCCACACACACACACCTGCCCATTATGACAGGATTCTTTGTTAAGAATGTCGAAACAAAAACACAGGCTAAGCCATTGTTAAATGTAGAGTGGAATTTTATTTTATTCAATATAGACATCCAAAATTCAAATATTTGAATGCATCACTATATTTATAATAAAGTAAGAAAATATATTATTATATAATCGTCAATCAAATTCCAGATATGTATCCTCAAGGAGTATATACACTCCTTGAGGGTAATCTGCTATCAATAAACTTGCTTCAGATGGTATCATGTAGCACTCCAATACTGTCATATATCTTATATTTTTCTCCTAGGGCACTTCTAGGTCTCTTTTCTGCCACCCTGGCATCAAAACACTTCTTTTGTAAAACTTTCCTCTCCCATTCAGTTTAAGTACCCATACCACACTGCATTAGCTCTGCTTGCACACTCCTAAATGATAACAATGTCAAGTTCCATTCTAATATCTTCATTTCTAATGATTTCACCTCTGATGCCATCCATTCACTTTCCT
Organism: Typopeltis vanoorti; assembly: GCF_054136105.1. Classification (NCBI taxonomy): domain Eukaryota; kingdom Metazoa; phylum Arthropoda; class Arachnida; order Uropygi; family Thelyphonidae; genus Typopeltis; species Typopeltis vanoorti. The sequence continues at coordinate 92,973,281 of NC_143569.1, read as the reverse complement.
AAATTTCTCACAATTAATCAAATGTTCAGTCTTTAACCATTTAACAAATGATCAAATGCTTTATTTCTAATTCAACTCTCAGATCTCAAGTTAGTTTGTTTGAACACTGTCTTATATACTGCTAGTTTAAAGTTTTGGTTAATTTATCTTATTCCATATAAATTTATTCAGTTGGTTACCCAGCCCTCCTCATTCTACTGTTTATTTCCATATCTAAATTGCCATCTTCATTAAAAACTGGGTGAAAGAATATTTTAGAATTGAAGAATATAGTTGAAGTTTTCCACATTCCTACCTATTTTTGCAGTTTTGCCTTAATATATTGGGTTGGGAAATACGTTCATTCAGTTTTTCAGAGTGGAATGAAAGACATTTTATTTAATATATATAATATATACTACTCAGTTATATATTGACCCTCTTTATCAATGGCCTCTTTCCCTCTGTCCACCAACTTCATTATGCCACATTCATAAAACACCTGAGGTTTACTGATGAAAAACTGATCCAGGTGTCTTTTAACAGCCTCCTCATTAGCGAAGGTTTTCCTGTTCAGAGAATTCTGCAACGATCGGAATAAGTGGTAACCGGAAGGTGCCAGGTCCGGTGAATATGGAGGATGCGGCAAAATATCCCAGCCAAGACGTAATAACAATTTATTCCGGGTTGTTAACAATGTGTGGGGTCTGGCGTTGTCGTGGTGAAAGACAACTCCTTTCCGATTTGCCAATTCAGGATGTTTTGTGCTAATTGCACGGGCCAGTCGCATTAACTGTGAGCAATAGACAGTTGAATCAATCGTTCTGCCTGACAGTAAAACCTCATAGTGGACAACACCTTTATAATCCCACCACACAGAGAGCATGATCTTCTTTGGGTGCAATCCCACTTTTGAGGTTGTTGCAGGACACCAGAGTGTACAGAGGATTTGAAATTGAAAGTGATCATGATTTAGTCTTGAGCAGGATAAAATAAAATTTCATATTGAAAAGAATAACATGTAAGAACTTTTTAAAGCGAATAAAAGTTGAGCAGCTCTCAGATGTGAACTGTAGGCTAAAATACACAAAGATTATTGAAGAAAAAATGAAACAGTTTGAGAACAGGAACCAAACCTTGGAGATTCAGTGGCAAGCCTTGAAGAAAACCCTGATTGACTCAGCCAGAGAGGCAAATGGTGAGGTTGTCTACAACAATAGAAAAATCAGAACTCCATGGTGGACACAGGAAGTTAAACAGGCAGTGAAGGAAAAGAAACAAGCATATCAAAAGTTCCTGGCAAATAAGTCAGCTTGTGCTCTTAGAGAATATGGAGACAAATGTATGAAAGCAAAACACTTTAAATTATATTTAAATTTTTTAAAGCTAAACACTGTGTAAAACTAGCTAAACAGAAGTCATGGGAGGACTTTGGCAAGAACATAGAAAATAAATATCAAGAAGGTGGCAAAATATTCTGGAGGTTGTTGAAGAAGCTTAGAAATGGAGGAAAGAGTGCTCTAAAAGGAGGAAAGAGTGCTCTAAAAGGAGTTAGAGATGATAAAGGTGACATGAAAACAGGAGAAAAAGATATCCTCGAAGTATGGATGAATTTCTTTGAAAAATTGCTAAATGAAATAAGCAGTGATAGCACAGTGGTAAAAAACACTCAGCAGGGATACGGTCAGGACTACATATCCATACTTGAAGTAGAAAAAGCCATCAAAGGCTGAAATGTGGAAATGCAGCAGGAGTAGATGATATTTGACCAGAAATGCTGAAGTATGGTGGTATAAAAGTCTTACAGTGGCTGCACTGCATAGTTCAGAAAGCCTGGACAGAGGGACAAATTCCCGATGATTGGAGTAGAGCTCTAATAGTACCCATATATAAAAAGGGAAATAAAACTGAATGTGAGAATTACAGAGTATTTCCCTACTGTGTGATCCTGGCAAGATTTATCCAAGCATACTTGAGAAACAGTTGAGAAGAATTGTAGAAGAAAAGCTTGGTGAAAAACAATGGGGATTCCAGCCAAATAGAGGCTGTCAGGATCAGATCTTCACTTTACGACAAATAGTTGAGAAAGCATGGGAATATAACAAAGATCTATATTTAAGTTTTGTCGATTTGGAAAAGGCATATGACAAGGTGCCAAGAGAGAAGCTATTCAATACACTACAGTTATATGGTGTCAATGGGGCATTATATCAAGCAATACTTAGTCTTTGTAAATCAGCAGTTAGAATTGAAGGAAGTACAGGAAGATGGTTTAATGTTAAATCTGGTGTGAGACAAGGATGTACATTATCCCCTCTGTTATTCATTATCTATATGGATCACATTATGAAGGAAAGTGGTATTAAACCTTATATCAAAATTGGAGATGTTAATGTCAGCTCTTTGCTTTATGCGGATGATGTTATACTTCTAAATAAATCCGCTACAAGTCTGCCAGATTCTCTGTCTAAATTGAATAGGTGTTGTAATAGATATGGTATGAAGATCAGCAATAAAAAGACAAAGACAATGAAAATAGGTAGAATCGTTGAAAATGTCAACTGCATTGTGAATGGAGAACCTGTGGAATAAGTAAAACATTTCAGCTACTTAGGCACGATTTTCAGTGAAGACAGTAAATTAAATATGGAAATAGACAACAGAATCAACAAAGCGCTGGTATGGGAGGAAGTCAACTGAATAAATTTATATGGAATAAGAGAGAAATTAGTCAGAACAGTAAATTAGCTGTATACAAGACAGTGTTAAACCAGTTTTAACTTATGGATCTGAGAGCTGGGTCAGAAGTAAAACACTTGACCAAAGATTAGAGACCGCAGATATGAGAGTCCTGAGAAAGATTAGTGTCGTGAACAGGTGTCATCAATGGCAATATCATATTAAAAATTAGGATATTAGGAAAGAACTTGACATTGTCAGCATCCAGGAATACGTTAGCAGAGCTAATCTCAGGTGGTATGGTCACATAAACAGAATGGGCGAGGAAAGATTAGGAAAACAATTGTTCTCTGCCAGGTTAGCAGGAAAACAACCCAGAGGAAGACCAAGATATATGTGGATTGATACTGTTAGATCCTGAATGGAAAACTTTACAAGCAAATTCTTTATTCAGGATTTAACAGACTAAATATTACTAATTAAAGAGATACTCAGCACCTAATTATGAAAATTTCCTTGTGTCATGTGATAATATGTATTCTATATGTGCCATATACTGAAGATTATTCCTGTATAACTGAATTCAGAAGCAGAGAATTTTGTGTTAGAATAGTGAGAATTGTGTAAGGGAATTGTTAAGTTATTTGTAAATCCCATTAAGCTGTCTAGTATATTACGAAATTTCCAAACAGATAATAAGTAGTAATCCAAAATAATCGTATGTAATCTGTATGAGTCAAGCATAGCGCCAGAGGCTGTACCTATGCAGAAAGTGACATCAGAACGACTACCTGGAATACGGTAACCTAACAGATTAGGGATAGTGTGGGATCACCCAAAGGGCATGAACTGTGAAGTTCGTGCGGGCACACGAAAGGGTGAATAAAGGATGATGCACAGGATATTACAGGGCTTTTTCAATCTTCGGTTCTGGGATTCCAGCTTGGGGAGGTTTGTCGGGTGATTCATGAGAGAGCGGTGGGTCGATTACAACAATGTCGGACGACGAGGCCTATTCCTGGGAATGCTCGAGGATTTCCAAGCGAAGTTGATCATGATATGACGGCCTATGCAGAATCGAGCCTTTGAAAAAAGGCCCACTGAAGAGAACAGAGGAAGTTTCCTGAGAAGCGGTAGAAAATACGGCAAAGTGCATAAGTGATTCAGGGACGTAGTGAATCGGCAGGCGCAGAGACAGCTGACATCTATACAGGAAGGTAACCCAGATCTACATGTGATAGCGTCATGACAATCAGAAAGGATCCGGTGATGTAAAGAATTTCATTCTATGTTAAGATTGCTTTGAAGAAAGAGAATTTTGTGTATACTGTAAGGTAAGGATAATTTTCTAGAGAACTTTTAAATGAGAATTTGATTGAATTAGTTAAACCACGTGGAACAAAGAAGAATTGTCGATAGGCAGCATTTGATTGAGGATGATTAGGCTTGACTAATGAGATTTAGAATTAAGATAGCTATTGATAGAGTATTAATGAAAGTGTTTAATGTGTATTCAATGAATAACTTGTGAAAAGGAATTATAACCTAGAAGTGTTATGCTTACACTTAATCTTATCTTTTAGTAATTGAAGGATTTAGTTTACTCAACTTCATTGATGTGATTTACTTTGAACCTTGACTTAGTTTTGTTCTATTGAATATTTCAAATTTCTTAACTGTAAATGTTTTGTGCTTTTCCAATAAAATATGTTTTGTACCGTATACCTGAGTTTATGCCCGATTACAAATTCAAACCACCACTTATGAAATACAACCTTTTTGGCAGGAAGGAATTTAGATATTGTAGTTTAAGTGAGATTCAGGTCATGACTGCTAACTAAATCTGCTCAGCACTAGCATAATATTAATTATTGTGTGTGTCCCTTTTGAATTTAGAATTATTTCCCTGAACAAGAGTCTCTTCTGTTCTAGGATATTGGCTGGCACAGCATAAAAATAAATTTTGCCAGTATCCGAAAAGGAAATAGTACTGAATTAATATTTAAGAGGCACAACAGTAGATTAGATAGCGGGCTGATTAGAGATGGAATAAAATAAAATATAGAGAAAGCAACGAGATAACAATACGGTACAAAGTGCCTTAGACGATAGAAATATAAGATCTGATAATGTTGTAGTCTTGACAAGTAACAGATTAATATGGAGGAAATCAGTAGACAGCAAGTTAGTAATGATGTAAATTTTTCATGTAGTACTATCATATCCTGTACACCCCTTGAGGGTACATGTCAGGAATTTGATGATGTTTATATCCCCTCTTTTTCACCTATCAAGCAAGTTTTGCAATCCACAAATTTCCAATCTATCTGCATAAGTAGACTTCTACAGACTACTCACCATCTTGGTCACTTACCTCTGGATCCTCTCCACTACTTCCCCATTCCCAAGAAACCCATCTGACCAGACTTTAGCACAGTAATCCAGATGTGGTTGTATCAAACCATTATAAAGATGAATGACAACTCCCTTAACTCTGCTTGTTAATGTGTTCTTCAGTAACCTGTGAACTACCCTGGCTACCTTAGCAATATGCCTCTAAACTTTAACTACCTACTTTACTACCCCCAAATCTCCAGCTTCAATTTCCTGGAGTACAGTTCCCTCAATGTGGTACATGGCATACAATCTTTTTATCCCAAAAATGCCCATGTTTATACTTTTCCAGATAAAAATGACATAAATTATGATTTGTTCATACTGTCAGCCTATATTTAAACCATTCTACAAGCTCTCTACTCACATTGAAGTCCCACATAACAATTACCCAACTTGCACTCATTGTACTAATCTGCTTGCATGTCTTGCACAGCATCCCTGGTAACCCCCTGGCCTATAGCAGCAACCAATTTTTATTTTGTCCAACTGGCCTGAATCTTACTCCAGATTACTTCAAAAGAACTGCCATTTGCCTGACTGACTTCTACTATTTGGCAATTAATCTGTGATCAGCAGCTGTACACTACCACCCATCTTGTCTACTTTATCTTCCCTGAAAATACTAAAACTCATCACATTCTATCCCTTAACTACATCTGCTGTTAGCCAAGTTCCTCTTAGTCCCCTGACCACAATTACATCCCGAGCTGCCTACCCCATTCAATATTGTTGCCTAAGGCAGCGCTTCCCAAACTGTGGGCCCCAGCCCCCTTGGGGCCATTAGTTTTGTTAAGGGGGCCATGAAATACTGAAAACAAATTTGAAATGCTTTAAGACTAAGTGTGCCATGTCAAATGTGTATGTAAGATGTTAAAAATGTAATATTTGCATTTGATTTTTGCAATATTCGCTGTGTATGTTTTGTATTGAATATCTGATTTTCCCTTTCAGTCGTTTCCGACCATAGGTGACTCTGTAGACATTGCCCACAAGGTATTCCTGGTGAGATTTTTTACAGGGTAGTTCAACATTACTTTCTCCAATCTTTTCTGGGTTGAGGATTGGCCTATAGCTAGGACGTATTCATGACCGTAATCCATGTGTGTTCACAGGGCCGGTTTGCCTGTTCTGGGGGGAAGAAAAATCAGAGTTTCCTGGGTAAAAAACCCCCCTATCTCCATATGAGACCGGCTAACTCACCTTTAGTTGAAAGAGATCAGATAAAGGTTCCTCACATCACGGATGGGAATCGAACCTAGGTCTTTCTGACCAAATGGCTTCATCTATACTAGGGATGCACAGACAGTGAGCCGCATGCAGACTTCCGTTGATTTGCTGGCGTCCCGCCTCACCGTGTATTATTATAACTTTAACAAGTTACACGATAGGTAATTTTTAAAAAGGGTACATGTGCAAAGTAAAGTAGCTGTGACGTCATGACTGCCTGTCTATTTACGATAATCGGTTAGCAATAATGTTAACAAATTTTATAATTCGTCTATTTATCATATGAGTATTTTGTTTTTGTAGGTGCGGTTGCTACAATTAATTATCACCCCTAGGAAACGGTAAAAAAATAAATTCTACAATGGATAAAGCAGGGCCAAGTAGGAAACGCAAACTACAGAATGAAAAACGGCAGTTTCAGGTTAGCTGGACCAAAAAATATGGTTTTGTGCAGTCGTTTAAATCATGTGCTTGATTTGCAAAAGTGCTGTAGCCATACCAAAAGAATACGATGTAAGGAGACACTATGAAAGTATGCATTCTACATTTTGAAATCTACCCGAAGAACTACGTAAACAAAAGATTTCATATTTGAAACGAGAATTGACAGGTTAGCAAGTGATGTTTACAAAACCTATTCAAGATTCGGAAATCGCAACAGAAATAAGTTTTGAAATATCTTTCCTTATAGCAAAAAGGTGCCGACCATTTACAGATGGAGATTTCGTTAAAGATTGCCTCGAGATAGCTGCTAAAAAAATTTGTCCTGAATCAGCCAAAAATGTTGAGAAAATTCAGTTAAAACAGGATAATGTGCAAAGAAGAATTACTGCAATGTCGGAGAATGTAAAGGACCAATTAACATCTTATTCAAGAAATTTGCCTATTTTTCATTAGCTATTGATGAATCAACTGACATTACTTCCACAGCCCAGTTGTTAATGTTTGCACGTGGAATAACGCAAGAGTTTGAGGTAAGTGAGGAGCTGATTGGAATGAGTTCATTGCCAGATCAAACGAAAGGTAATGACATGTTCACTGGGCTTTTGGAACAGTGTTCCAAAATTGATTTAGATCTGAAAAATTATCAGGTATCACAACTGACAGAGCTCCTTCCATGATAGGAGCTAATTCTGGATTGGTAACATTATTGAAACAGCATTTGGGACGGCACGACGATGAGTTGATACAATTCCACTGTATAATCCACCAGGAGAGCTTGTGCCCTAAGAAACTTGGATTTGAACATGTCATGAAAGTTGTGGTTTCAACGATTGATTTTATAAAATCCCGTGGCCTTAATCACCGACAATTTAAAAAGTTTCTTGAAGACAGTGAAAATGAATATGGTGACTTAATTTTTTTACACAGAAGTGAGGTGGCTAAGTCGCAGACAAACATTGGAGAGGGTTCTAAATTTAATTGATGAAATTGAAATCTTCATGACTGAAAAAAAAAAAAAAAAACATCCCTGACATAAAAAATCTGGCTTGGTTATGTGATGTAGCCTTTCTGGTTGACATTACTAATCATTTAAATACGTTAAATACGCAACTTCAGGGCAAAGATCAATTGGTTACTCAACTTTACGGCCACATGTTGTCTTTTCAGTGCAAGTTAAATCTATTTCAAATCCAACTGAAGTCAGGGAATTACATCCATTTTCCTAATTATAAGAAAGTTTCTGAAAAGTTCAATGTCAACTTTAAAACTGTGTATGTTGAAAAGATTGATAACTTGATATCAGTCTTCAAGGATCGGTATTCTGATTTTAAAAAAGTGAAACCATTGCTAGACTTATTTAGCAATCCTTTTGCCATTATGCCTGAAAATGCACCCAAATCAGCACAGTTTGAACTCATAGACGTTCAAAACGATGAGAGCCTGCGAAATAAATTTAACGATGGCAATTTATTAAACTTCTATCGTTGTGTCATAAAAAACAATTATAAATGGTTGCTAGATAATGCATTAAAATGTGCAAGCCTCTTTGGCTCAACATATATTTGTGAACAAACTTTTTCAGTCATGAATATTAACAAATCGAAAAATAGGAACTGCTTGACTGATGAAAATTTAGAATCAATTTTGCGGTTGGCTACTACAAAACTCAAGCCAAATATCAATACAATTGTCAAATCAATGCAATGTCACGCATAAAATTAAATTCACTTACTTTTTATTACCTTTTTTGTAACAATTATGATAGGTATAAATAAAATAAACAATATATGGTAGATAACGTTCAAGTTTTTTTTTGGTGGCCCTCCCATAAGTAACAGTGGAACTTGGGCCTCAAGTTTGTGCATCCCTGATCTATACTGACTGAGCTACGGAGGCTCCTGTATCGAATATAAATACAATAAATATTATAATAATATATGTCTGTATTACGATTTTTTTTCCCGGTGGGGCCGTGAAATATTTTAATTTTTCCAAGGGGGCCTTTACATCCATAAGTTTGGGAAGCACTGGCCTAAGGGACTATATTCCACATTTTTTGTTCATTCACTTTGTGGGTGTCTTCACACACTTGCATGCATCCACCCTTTCTTTAGTTTTCCTGAGTTTGCACTTCCAAACCCTAACTGAACAACCATTCAAGCCCAATCCATCAGTATTGCACAAATGCTTGTGTCCATCAAACTGAGAGTAAAACATCCATCAAAAGCAACTATAGTTACTTTTGAATTCACCTTTTGATCATTTCTAATTTGATGCTCAATGACTGTACCTTCCTTAAGGTTTAGCTTCGCAAATTTTAATTTTTCGAAGTCTTACAGTTAGGTCCGGGAATGCAAGTATCATGTTGTTGAATGCTTCAACAAAATTGTTTACAAGATCTAATTTAATATGCAATGGATTGCCAGGGGACTTGTGTAAAATCTTTATGGAAGATCACTTTGAATGAACATATTTTGTGTCTGAATCATAAAGAAAATAACAATGTTTTGTAAATTCTTCTATAATTCAAAAGTAATACAAGTAATCCTTGCATTATTTTTAAATTGCAGGAAACAAATTCTAATGACAGTCCTTGCAATATTACTTCCATTACCTTGGAAATATTCTCCAAGTTTCCTTCATACTGTGTGTGCGCATGCGCACACACACTCATACATGCACATGAATGCAAGAGGTATAAAAGGCATTACTATTAACTTGTTTTGGAAGAGTTCACAAAGAATCATCACAGTGTACATATGTCACAGGAGCAACATATTTTGTCTCAAAATACAAAAACTATTTTTTGTTTACATTTTCTAAAGACAGAAAGACTTTCATTCCTGGAGCTAACAAATTCACTGTTAAGGATAACATGCTCAGATTTTTGTTCAGTTAAAATTCAAATGTCTAATAGGATATTTAACTTCTCCTCCTTATCAACAAGAAGATTGTCTGTTTAAAACTTTATAAATGCAGTCTTCTGATGACAATGCCTATTTGCAATGTATGCAGAATGCTCATTATTCACCAGTACATAACTTGGAGTGTTGAAGTATGTATGGGAGATCTAATATGAAATGCTTGTCATAGAAAATCCAGATATATTAGTTACATCGTCATCATCAAATTCCTGCCATGTACCCTCAAGAGGTGTACAGGATATGATAGTACTACATGAAAAATTTACATCATTACTAAATTCCTATCTGCAATTTTCCTCCAAATCAGTCTGTTACTTGCCAACATTATCAGATCTTACATTTCTATCTTCTAAGACACTTTGTACAATATCCAACTATTTCTTGGTCTTAATCTGGGTCGTTTTCCTGCCAACCTGGCAGAGAACACTTGTTTTGCTAATCTTTCCTCACCCATTCTGTTTAAGTGACCATACCACCTGAGATTAGTTCTGCTAACGCATTCCTGGATGCTGACAATATCAAGTTCTTTCCTAATATCCTCGTTTTTAATATGATATTGCCATTGATGCCATCTGTTCATGCCTCTAATCTTTCTCAGGACTCTCATATCTGCAGACTCTAATCTTTGGTCAAGTGTTTTACTTCTAAACAGCTCTCAGATCAATAAGTTAAAACTGGTTTCAACACTGTCTTGTAGACAGCTAATTTAGTGTTCCGACTAAATTCTCTCTTATTCCATATTCAATTCACTTCCTACCATACCAGATTTGTTGATTCCGTTGTCTATTTCCTTATTTAATTTACCATCTTCACTAAAAATCATGCCTAAGTAGCTAAAATGTTTTACTTGTTTCACAGGTTCTCTGTTCACAACGCAGTTGACATTTTTAACGATTCTGCCTATTTTCATTGTCTGTCTTTTTATTGCTGACCTTCATACCATATCTATTACAATAGTTTTTCAATTTTGTCAGGGAATCTTGCAGACTTGTAACAGATTTATTTAGAAGTATAACATCATCTGCATAAAGCAAAGAGCTGACATTAACATCTCCAATTTTGATGTCATGTTTAATACCACATTCCTTCATAATGTGATCCATATAGATAATGAATAACAGAGGGGATAATGTACATCCTTGTCTGACACCAGACTTAACAATAACCCATCTTCCTGTACTTACATCAATTCCAACTGCTGACTTACAACTCAAATAAAGACTAAATATTGCTTGATATAATGCCCCATTGACACCATATAACTGTAGCGTATGGAATAGCTTCTCTCTTGGGACCTTGTTATATGCCTTTTCCAGATCGACAAAACTTAAATACAGATCTTTGTTATATTCCCATGATTTCTCCACTATTTGTCGTAAAGTGAAGATCTGATCCTGACAGCCTCTATCTGACCTGACTCCAGCTTGTTCTTCACCAAGCTTTTCTTCCACAATTCTTCTCAACCGTTTCTCAAGTATACTTGCATATATCTTACCAGGAACACTCAGTAGGGAAATACCTCTGTAATTCTCACATTCAGTTTTATTTCCCTTTTTATATATGGGTACTATTAGAGCTCTAATCCAATCATCGTGAATTCATCCCTCTGTCCAGGCATTCTGAACCATGAAGTGCAACCACTGTAAGACTCTTATACCACCATACTTCAGCATTTCTGGTCGAATATCATCTACTCCTGCTGCCTTTCACACATTTCAAGCCTTTGATAGCTTTTTCTACTTCAAGTATGGATATGTATTCCTGACTGCATGCCTGGTCGGTGTTTTTTACCACTGTGCTGTCCTCATTGCTTGTTTCATTTAGCAGTTTTTCAAAGTAATTACTCAATACTTCAAGGATATCTTTTTCTCAAGTTTTCATGTCACCTTTATCATCTCTAACTCCTTTTACTCTTTCTTCCATTCCTAAGCTTCTTCAACAACCTTCAGAATATTTTGTCACCTTCTTGGTATTTATTTTCAATGTTCTTGCCAAAGTCCTCCCATGACTTTTGTTTAGCTAGTTTTACACAGTGTTAAGCTTTCTTACATTTGTCTGTATTCTGAAAGAGCACATGCTGACTTATTTGCCAGGAACCTAACCTAACCTAACCAATCTCCAAGGTTTGGTTCCTGTTCTCAAACTCCTTCATTTTTTCTTCAATAATCTTTGTGTATTTTAGTCTACAATTCACATCTGAGAGCTGCTCAACTTTTATTCGCTTTAAAACTTTCTTACATGTTATTCTTTTCAATATGAAATTCAATTTTATCCTGCTCAAGACTAAATAGCGATCACTTCCAATTTCAAATCCTCTGTACACTCTGGTGTCCTGCACCAGGGAGAAAACATCACTATCAACAATAACATAGTCAATGAGACTTTTCTTATTCCTTGCTTCTTCTCTCCATGTGAATTTGTGCACATTTTTATGTTGGAACATGGTGTAAGTAATAACTAGTCCATGTCCTGAGGAGAAATCCAACAGGTATTTGCCATTATTATTAGCTTTGCTCTTTTCTCCAAATTTTCCCAATATATATTTTTGTATGTCTGACAATCATTTCCTACTCTACTATTTAGATCCCCAACAAGGACCAATTTTTTCTTTTTCATTGTGTCAGTTGCTTTTTCTAAAGCATAAAAAAATTCCTCCACTTCTGCCTTAGTAGAACCTTCTGTGGGACCATAGGCACAAACAAGTCTCATTGTCCAGTTCCCCATTCTCGTATTTGCCCACATTACTCTACCTGAGACTGACTGCCATTCAAGAAGATTAGTTTCATATTTTGTGTTGAATGCTATGGCTACTCCTTCTTTTCCTTGATTGTCATTGCCTGAATATAACATTTTGTATTTATTGCTCAGAAAGATCTCACCAGTTTTTGTCTTTTTTGTTTCAGTCACCCCTATTATGTCGATCTGGTACTTATCTAATTCCTCAGCTCCATTTCTTTGTCATTCAGGCTTCTTATGTTGATAATACCGATCTTTAAGTCTGGTGATGTTGAATTGGGGTTTGTTTTCAGATTTGTTCCAGTAGCTGACTTTTCGCTGTTCGCCCTGGTTCCCTGGTGAAAACAACGGGGAACTTGTTTATCCGGGCGACGCCCCAGCAGTCATGAAATTTTGTCATGTTGTACCATCATTTTGTATTTTGGTTTAACCAGTAAGAATACAATTTGGTCGGCTAAATCCCAAATTGCTAGCCCATCCTCATTCGTTCAGTATCCAGGTAGATACCCAACAGGGTGCACCACGAGAAGGTGAGGATTGGATATTAGGTCAGAAGCCCAGGTCGGTTCTCCGCATTCCTTTAAAGGAAGTAATAATCTTTTATGTGATATGGTTCTCATGAGATCACCGACATCTCAAGTCATATTGGCTTTTTTTACATCAATTTCCTAATTTGTATCCTCAACTGGTTTCAACACTGTCTAGTATACTGCTAATTTAGTGTTTTTGATAAATCTTACTTATTCCATATGGAACAAGAGAGAGAATTAGCAAATAGAGAGAATATACGCATATTCAACTGGCTCTCCACCATACTACCAGCTTTGTTTATTCTGTTGTGAATTTCCATCTTCACTAAAAATTATGCCTAAATAGCTAAAATATTTTACTTGTTCTATAGATTCTCTATTCAGAATGAAAAAATGAAGTTTATAGTCTGCCTATTTTCCTGTTATTCAATTTTCATGCCAAATTTTATAGCTGCTATTCAATTTAGTCAAAAGAATCCTGGAGATGTGCATATCATTTAGGAATACATTATCTTCATAAAGCAAAGTGCTAATTTTGATATCACCAATTGTAATATCAGGTTTAATGCTACTATCTTTCATAATGAAATCCATATAGATGATGAATAAGAGCAGATATTGTGCACCGTTGTCTTACATCTGATTTTTACAACAAACCAACTTCAATTCTAACTTCTGACTTACAACTGAAATATAGGCTACATACTGCTCTGTAAAATGTTCTATTTATCACATATAATTGCAGTGTTTTGAAAAGCTTTTTTCTGAGCACCTTGTAGCATGTTGTTTCCAGATATACAAAACTTAAGTATAGATCTTTGTCATATTACCAAGATTTCTCGTATACATGTCATAATGTAAAAATCTGACCTTGACCCCTATTTGGCCTGAACCCAGCTTGTTCTTCAAGTTTGTCTTCCACAATTTTTCTTCACCTCATCTAAAATATGCTTGTAAATCTTACCTAGAACCTCCTCTGTAATTCTCATATTCACTTTTCTTCCACTTTTTATACAGCACTCTACTCCAAATCATCTAGAATTTGACCTTATGACAAGATCTAAATTATGCAGTGTAGACACTGTAAAAACCTCCATATGTAAAAACCTGCAAATATCTCCATATTTGAGCATTTGTTGTCAAAACAACATTTACTCCAGTGCCTTTACACATTTCAGGTTTTTGTTAGCTTCTTCTACTTTAAGTATTGACATCTACTATTATTATAATTACGGCTATTATAGCCTATTTTTGTTTAGGAGTGTCCCTTATTTAAATACAGGGGTATATATAAGTAAATTTATATACCCCTCTTGAGTATTGATAGCCAATGTATTTAAATAAGGGACACTCCTAAACAAAAACAGGCTATAATAGCCGTAATTATAATAATAGTGTTTAAGAGAAGTAACATGGGAATTTTTCCCAGAGACTATACTTAATTGATATCTACTGTTTGAATTCCTGTGAATATTTTCTAAACTTTTTTTTTCACAAAGTAATTGCTCTAGATATCCAAAATATCATTAGTTTCAGTTTTCAACACTGCACTCTTTCCTCCAAACATTTGTAAGCTTTACAATTATCCCCCGAAAATTTTGCTACCTTCCCAATATTTATCTTCTATATTCTTACCCATCTTCTCATGACTTTTGTTCAGCTTCTTTTACACACAAGCCGAATAAGAAACTCAGAGATAGGAATCAAAAGAGTTTCATGCCGAATATAGCAAACTATAAAAGTTTCGGCGAATTGTAGCATAAGCTAAAGCACATAGTTCAACACTAGGGCAGCTCGTTGCAAAGGTGGGGAAAGTTGTGATCACTATTCTTAGTATTACCCATAATGTAAAACACATCTCCTAGGAGATGTGATGTTATACATTATGGTGGAAGATACACGACCCAGACCGGTTTCAACCTTTATTGAGGTCTCATCAGTGAGTAGGTAGACCAGGTAATACTGAGGTTATAGCAAAAATAATTTATTATACTTTGCTATATGAGTTGTCAAAAAGGTGCACCCATAAATTACTTAAAATAAAAGAGCCAATAGGCTTCACTCTTTGAATTTCTTATTCGGCTTTGAAATAATGTGGGATTTAATATCCCCTTAATTTAAATAATGTTACATCACCGAAGTGAAGCCTATTGGCTCTTTTATTTTAAGTAATTTATGGGTGTACCTTTTTTGACAACTCGTATAGCAAAGTATAATAAGTTCTTTTTGCTATAACCTCAGTATTACCTGGTCTACCTACTCACTGATGAGACCTTAATAAAGGTTGAAACCGGTCTGGATAGTGACCATCCACCATAATGTATAACATCATACATCTCCTAGGAGATGTATTTTACATTATGGGTAATACTAAGAATAGTGATCAGAACTTTCCCCACCTTTGCAATGAGAGTTGCCCTAGTGTTGAACTATATGCTTTAGCTCACACTACAATTCGCTGAAACTTTCATAGTTTGCTATATTCGGCATGAAACTCTTCGATTCCTATCTTTGAGTTTCTTATTCGGCTTTGAAATAATGTGGGATTTAATATCCCCTTAATTTAAATAATGTTACATCGCTGAAGTGAATCCTATTGGCTCTTTTATTTTAAGTAGTTCTTACATTTTTCTCTACTCTCTCAGGAGATCTAATGACTTATTTGCTAAGAACTTTTGGTATACTTTCTTCTTTTCCAAGACTGCTTCTTTAGCTTGTGTCCACCATAGTTCTAATTTTTCAATCCTTGCAGATTTCACCACATGCCTCTTTAGCTGGTTTTCTTCAGAGTTTGTCACTGTGACTCCAAGGTTTGGTTTGTTTACTACTTTTTTTTTTCTTTAATAATATTCGTATAGATGAGTCTACAATTCACTTATAAGAACTGCTCAACTTTGTAATTCTTTTTAAAAGCTTCTTATATGTATACAGTGGTACCTTGGATTGCGAGTAACTTGGTCTGCAAGTATTTCGCAAGACGAGCAAAAATTTGTAATAAATTTTAACTTTATAAACGAGCAACGTCTTGCAATACGAGTACTGAATTACCTATACGCTTTGTCTGCTGAGCGTCACGTGATCACAAGCTGCTCGAGACCGCACATGCTCGTCTCGCATGTGCGGTCTCAGTCGGCATACCTCATTCATATAGTCAACATTTGTGCTAGCGTTGTGACCATGTGTGTGTGCGTAAAGCATTTTTTTATTTTGTGTCCAAATGTAGTGACTGTTCTTTATTAACTGTACTATGACAATGGCCTAAATGAAGAAATGGGTTGAAAAAGAAGGTGGTAAGAAGAAGGAGATGATTACGGTGGAAGTTAAGAAGGAAATCATCGAGAAGCATGAACAAGGAATGCAAGTGGCCACCATCACAAGATTTTATAAGAAGTCTACGTCTAAGAAGTCTAGGGAGGTGTGTAAAATGCGAGAAACAGTGCAAAATTTTGTAGAAAAGCACCACCCGAGTAAGGCTGTGGAGTGCGAGCGATGAATCTGTTTAACGACAATGCAATGTCATATTTCTGTGAAATCCTCAAAAGGAGGCAAAAGCAAGTGTCAATGGATAGGTTCCTTGTTAAAGTCGCACAAAAAGAAGAAGAGTTAACAGATAGCAGTGATTCCGTTAGTGACAATGAAATTCGTCCTACCCAATACAAATTACTGTAATATGTAATTGTAATGTAATTAATAAATTCAATTACTTTATGTATTTTGTATTAATCATTTTTATATGAATATTTATGAGTTTTGGAACGAATTATCTGAGTTTCTATTATTTCTTATGGGGAAATTCGCTTTGATATACGAATGCTTTGGATTACGAGCACGTTTCCGGAACGAATTATGTTCGCAAACCAAGGTACTACTGTATTTTTTTTCAATATGATATTCATTTTTATCCTATTTAAAACTTAGTGCTGATCACTTTCTATTCCAAATCCTTTGTATACTCTTGTATCCTGAATGGGTAAAAAGATATCACTATCAATAATATCAATCTCTGAGGCTTTTATTTCTTGTATCTTCTCTCCCTGTGAATTTGTGCATATCTTTATGTTGGAACATACTGTTAGTAATGACCATGTCCATATCCTGAACAGAAATCCAACAGATACTAACCATTACTATTAGCTTTGCCCTTTTCTTCATATTTTCCCAAAATATTTCTGTATACATGAGTTCATTTTCTACTCTGCTGTTTAGATCTTCAACAAGACTAGCTTTTCTATTTACTTCATGCTAGCTGACTTTCCTAAATGACTTGAGATTTCCTAAATAACCATCAATTCTTCCTTAGGAGAACCTTCTGTAAGGCCATATTTTATTATTTTTTTTTAATTTCCCAATTTTGAAGTTTGCTCACATTTGAAGTTGCCTTCTGAGAAGTGCAATGCTTGCTGAATGCTATTACTACATGGTCCCCTATTTCACACAAAAATAGTAATGCAAGTATGTAATCCTTACCATACAAGTGATGTCATCATCATCATCATCACGCTTTTCAGAGATTTAGGCATAGAGTAGCCTGTTCCTGCCTTAGAAATCATCGTTGAATCTCTTTAGAGAACGTCCTGGTTTTCTTTTTTTCTAGTGGTTTGTAATCTAAAGCTTATTTCGGTAATCTTTCTGTTTTCATTCTTTTAATGTGTTCCATCCATTTATGTTTATAATTTTTTTATTATTTTTTCCGATTCTGGGTTTAATTCTTTCATAATTTCTTCATCTCTTTTGTGATCAAATAGAGTATGTTTTGCAGTTTTTCTCATAAACTTCATTTCAGCTGTTATTAATCTTCGTCTTTTTGTTTTATTGTCCAAATTTCGCTTCCATACAACAGGACTGGGAGGGCTAATGTATTGTATACTTTTAGTTGGTTAGTTTTTGAACTAGGTTAGGTTTAACACCTGTTATTTTTAAATATTTCGCAATTTTTAGGTTTATATCTTTTTCATATGTAATCATATATATTAGGTAGTTAAATGAATTCACCTATTCTAAAATCTTGATATCTATTACTATTTTAGTTCTTATTGGATGGCCATCATTTTTGATATTTCTGTTGATATTATCATTCCGTAATCCTTAGCTATTTCATTTAAATTTAAAATATCTTTCTGTAAGTTATTATTTTGATCATCAGCAAAAAAGGAGAGTGTTTAGGTTCATGGTAGGAAAAAGTTTAATATCCTGATGGAAATTTTCATTACATTTTATTATTATTTCATTTAGATAAATATTAAAAAGAGTTGCTGAAAGGGGACATCCCTGTCAAACTGATTGGTTTATCTTTCTCGGATATGATAGTTCATAATAAAATACCTCTATTAATTTTATCAAATGCTTTTTCTAAGTCAATAAATGTGATACATGTTTCTAAATTGTATTGTATTCTCTCCTTTTCTCTATTATTAATTTTAGGTAAAAGGCCGGGTCTATACATGATCGTCCTTATCTAAATCCAATTTGTACTTCTAAAATAAAGCTTTCAGAATATTTTATTAGTTTGTTATTTAAAATTCTGCAATATATTTTATAACACAGGAATTTAGATCTTCTTATAATTCTTAGGGTCACCTCTACTACCTTTTTTTTTTTAAAGATAGGAATCACTATTGCTTTTTTCCATTCTATTGGTGGGTAACTTGTTGAAGAGATTTTATTTAAAAATAATAAAATCTTTATTTAAACCTTATGCCTGGTTTTTCAGAATTATATTTATATAATTCTGAACCTAACTTATCTTCTCTGGGTGATTTTCCATTTCTTGTTTCTTTCAGGCTGATTTCTAATTCATCTCTACTACCTTTTTTAATGATTAGGATTGCTATTCCTTTTTTCTATTCCATTGCTGGGTTACTTGTTGAATAGATTTTATTTAAAAATATAAGTCTTTCTTTGAACCTTATTCCTGCATATTTATATAATTCTGAACTATCTATTCCTAACATATCTTCTCCAGGTGATTTTCCATTTCTTCTTTCTTTCTTTCTGGCTGATTGCCAATTCTTTAGTTACTTCCTTTTCATTAAATATTTGCCAGTTATCTTTTTTAAAATATTTATCTGTCCACAATTCTGTATCAAAATGTAAAAATTCTTCTAATTTCAATTTGGTGTTTAATTTTATGCTTTCTTTAGTATCTGTACTTGAATGTTTCAAAATTTCAAAATCAAAATACCATCATCATCATCATCATCAAATTCCTGCTATGTACCATCAACGGGTGTACAGGATATGATAGCTACATTAAAAATTTACATCATTATTAATTTTCTATCTACAATTTTCCTCCAAATCAGTCTGTTACTTGTCAAGACTCCAACATTATCAGATCTTATATTTCTATCATCTAAGGCACTTTGGACTGTATCAATCCACCTATATCTTGGTCTCCCTCTGGGTTGTTTTCCTGCCAAATTGGCAGAGAACACTCGTTTTGCTAATCTTTCCTCGCCCATTCTGTTTAAGTGACCATACCACCTGACATTAGCTCTGCTAACGCATTCCTGGATGCTGACAATATCAAGTTCTTTCCTAATATCCTCATTTTTAATATGATATTGCCATTGATGCCATCTGTTCACACCTATAATCTTTCTCAGGACTTTCATATCTGTGGTCTCTAGTCTTTGGTCAAGTGTATTACTTCTGACCCAGCTCTCAGATCCATAAGTTCAAACTGGTTTGAACACTGTCTTGTATAGAGCTAATTTACTGTTCCGACTAATTTCTCTCTTATTCCATATGAATTTATTCAATTGACTTCCACCATACCAGCTTTGCTGATTATGTTGTCTATTTCTATATTTAATTTACCATCTTCAGTAAAAATCGTGCCTAAATAGCTGAAACGTTTTACTTGTTCCACAGGTTCTCCATTCACAACACAGTTGACATTTTCAATGATTCTGCCTATATTCATTGTCTTTGTCTTTTTATTGCTGACCTTCATACCATATCTATTACAACAGCTATTCAATTTAGTCAGAGAATCTTGCAGACTCGTAGCAGATTTATTTAGAAGTATAACATCATCCAAATAAAGCAAAGAGCTGACATTAACATCTCCAATTTTGATATCATGTTTAATACCACTTTCCTTCATAATGTGATCCATATAGATAATGAATAACAGAGGGGATAATGTACATCCTTGTCTCACACCAGATTTAACATTAAACCATCTTCCTGTACTTCCTTCAATTCTAACTGCTGACTTACAACTCAAATAAAGACTAAGTATTGCTTGATATAATGCCCCATTGACACCATATAACTGCAGCGTATTGAATAGCTTCTCTATTGGCACCTTGTCATATGCCTTTTCCAAATCGACAAAACTTAAATACAGATCTTTGTTGTATTCCCATGCTTTCTCGACTATTTGTCGTAAAGTGAAGATATGATCCTGACAGCCTCTATTTGGCCTGAATCCAGCTTGTTCTTCACCAAGCTTTTCTTCCACAATTCTTCTCAACCGTTTCTCAAGTATACTTGCATAGATCTTGCCAGGAACACTCAGTAGGGAAATATCTCTGAATTCTCACATGCAGTTTTATTTCCCTTTTTATATATGGGTACTATGAGAGCTCTACTCCAATCATCGGGAATTCGTCCCTCTGTCCAGGCCTTCTGAACTATGCAGTGCAGCCACTGTAAGACTCTCACACCACCGTACTTCAGCATTTCTGGTCAATTATCATCTACTCCTGCTGCCTTTCCACATTTCAAGTGTTTGATGGCTTTTTCTACTTCAAGTATGGATATGTATTCCTGACTGCATGCCTGGTCAGTGTTTTTTTACCACTGTGCTGTCATCACTGCACAGTGGTAAAAACAACCTCCAGAATATCTTACCACCTTCTTGATATTTATTTTCGATATTCTTGCCAAAGTCTTCCCATGACTTTTGTTTAACTAGTTTTACACAGTGTTTAGCATTCCTACATTTGTCTCTATATTCTCTAAGAGCACAAGCTGACTTATTTGGCAGGAACTTTTGATATGCTTTCTTCTTTTACTTCACTGCCTCTTTAACTTCCTGTATCCACCAGGGAGTTCTGATTTTTTTATCCTTACAGACAACCTCACATGCCTCTCTGGCAGAATCAATCAATGTTTTCTTCAGAGTTTGCCACTGAATCTCCAAGGTTTGATTCCTGTTCTCAAACTCTTTCATTTTTTCTTCAATAATCTTTGTGTATTTTAGCCTACAGTTCACATCTGAGAGCTGCTCAACTTTTATTCGCTTTAAAACTTTCTTACATGTTATTCTTTTCAATATGAAATTCAATTTTATCTTGCTCAAGACTAGATAGTGATCACTTCCAATTTCAAATCCTCTGTACACTCTGGTGTCCTGCACCAGGAATAAAACATCACTATCAACAATAACATAGTCAATGAGACTTTTCTTATTCCTAGCCTCTTCTCTCCATGTGAATTTGTGCACATTTTTATGTTGGAACATGGTGTTAGTAATAACCAGTCCATGTCCTGAGCAGAAATCCAACAGATATTTGCCATTATCATTAGCTTTGCTCTTTTCTCCAAATTTTCCCAAAATATTTTTGTATGTCTCACAATCATTTCCTACTCTGCTATTTAGATCACCAACAAGGACCAACTTTTCATTTTTCATTGTGTCAGTGGCTTTTTCTAAAGCCTCAAAAAATTCCTCCACTTCTACCTTAGTAGAACCTTCTGTGGGACCATAGGCACAAATAAGTCTCATTGTCCAGTTTCCCCATTCTCGCATTTGCCCACATTACTCTACTTGAGACTGCCTGCCATTCAAGAAGATTAGCTTCGTATTTTATGTTGAATACTATGGCTACTCCTTCTTTTCCTTGATTGTCATTTCCTGAATATAAAATTTGTATTTATTGCTCAGAAAGATCTCACCAGTTTTTGTCTCTTTTGTTTCAGTAACCCCTATTATGTCGATCTGGTACTTATCTCATTCCTCAGCTAGCTCCATTTCTTTGCCATTCAGGCTTCTTATGTTGATAGTACCAATCTTTTACTCTGGTGATGTTGAGTTGGGGTTTGTTTTCAGATTTGTTCCAGTAGCTGACTTTTCGCTGTTTGCTCTGGTTCCCTGGCGAAAACAACGGGGCCTTGTTTGACCAGGCGACGCCCCAGCCAGCATGAAATTTTGTCATGTTGTACCATCATTTTTAATTTTGGTTTAACCAATAAGAATACAATTTGGTCGGCTAAATCCCAAATTGCCAGTCCATCCTCGTTCGTTCAGAATCCAAGTAGATACCCAACAGGGCACCACGAGAAGGTGAGGATTGGACATTAGGTCAGAAGCCCTGGTCGGTTCTCCGCATTCCTTTAAAGGCTATGTGGAGGTCTCCTCTCAGTTATACAGCTTTGACCCTTAAGCACCCCTGATCAAAATATACACTGTCTTATTTTATAGAAATCATGTCCTAAATTAGAAACAAATTTGTTCCATGATTCTCTCTGTCTTTTTCTCACTTCTCTTTTAGCTATGCCTCTTATTCTTTTATATTCTATTTCATCTTCTAATTTTTACTGCTTAACCATTTCTGATATGTTTCTTTTTTCATTTTGATTATTTCATTGATTGTATCATCCCATATCATCAGTGTCTTTTCATCTTCTAATTTTTACTGCTTAACCATTTGATATGCTTCTTTTTTCATTTCGATTATTTCTTTGATTGTATCATCCCATATCTTCAGTTTTTTCTTTTTATCGAATTGGTCTTTCCTAAGTTTTCATTTGCTGCTGTATTTAGTATTATCGTTTTTATATTATCTAAATATTAGTTAATTCTTTGTTCATATAGCCATTGTATATTTCTATTACTTAATAATCTAGTTTTATAAACAAATGTTTTAAATTTTCTTTCTGTTCTTGCTATTTGTAGCCATTTAGGTGTTAATCTTAATTTTATTTTAATGAGGAAATGTTCATTACTTATTTCATATCCAGTGTGAATTCTAACATCTAAAGAGAACTCTGATGTCTTTTCATTTAAGATAAAGTAATCTAATATTGATTTCCATCCTCTTGCTGCCCAAGTATATTTATGTTTATAGAAATAATTCCTAATTTTAAGGTTATTATAAACTACAAATCGCTCAATTTTTTACCATTCCTGTTTAGAGTAAGTTCTCCATATATTTCTATATTCTTAATTTCCATGTTTCCAATTCTTGCATTTAAGCCTCCTGCTAATATTACATAATCATTTTTATTTATTTTATTATATATATTTTGTAATTGATTACAAAATTCAATATTATTATTATTAAGAGAGACCTCCAGGGAGTGAAGGACTTATTGATTGTAAGCACCAAGTATCATATTTATTCTTGAATTCATTCACTGTTTATACTCACAACATCCAATGGCAATCTATTCCAATCATGCACCACCCTATGAGAGAAAAATTTAGCCCTCACCGTCTTTGAAGTGGCATTCATTCTCAGCTTCCAAGGATGCCCTCTTGTCCTTTCCCCACTCTCCATAAAATGAAAAATTCCTTCAACTGAAATCCTGTATAACTGTTTCAAAAGTTTTAAGTCTCAATCCCATCACCCCCTCTTTCTCCTGTTTGCTAGCATCTGCAGTCTACAAATTCTCAATCTGTCTTCATAATCAGTATTCCACAATCCTGATATCATTTTTAACACTCTCCTTTGAACTCTCTCCGCTATATCAGAATCACAATGGAAACCAGGAGACCAGACCTGCACACAATAGTCCAAGTGAGGTCTTATCAAGCCTTGTAAAATAAAGTGGCAAAATGACATCCTTATCTTTACATGTGAACGTTGATTTCAGTATTGCAGTTATCTTTTGAGTTGTATTTGCAATCTTTGCTACATGCCCCTGAACTTCAACTTCCTATCTACTAACACTCCAAGATCACTAGCCTCGTAAGTTTTTTCTAGCATAATCCCACTAATATAATACAACATTGGATATCGAATCACACTAAAGTGAATGGCTTTACATTTACAGACATCCATTTTCCCATGCCCACAATTCCAGCTTATTCAAATCATTCTGTAAGCACCATATATTAGCAGCATTCCTGATTATCCTACCTATCTTTGCAACATCAGCAAATTGCTGTATGTTGCTTGTCAAATCCTTCCCAATATCATTAATGATATTGTACAGACTGAACACTGATTGTTGTGGTACACCACCGGTTACCCTAAATCTTGCAGACTCCTTTCCATAGACCACTTTTTGATATCTATCAGTCAGCCATCCTCTTATCCACAGTAATATTCTATAACCCAAATCCATATTCTCCAATTTATGAAACAGTCTATGATGCTGTATTGTGTCAAAAGCCTTAGCAAAATTCAAAAGTATCATGGTGTATCCATTCCCCTTGTCTAGTTCAATGGTAACATTGTTATAGAATGTGAGCAAGTTGCTAAAACATGAACTTTCCTTAGTAAACCCATTTCTGAATGTGAGCCCTAACCAATTTTTCCAAAATCTTCACCACCACTCCTGAGATACAAATTGGCTGATAGTTGGATATTTCTGTCGTTGCACCACCTTGTGCAATAGAATTACCATACATTCTTTCCATTCCTGCACAATCTTCCATGTTCTGAGACTCATTAAACAACTTGGTCAACGGAATAACTCGTTCAGCTGAACACTCTTTTAGTACACTTGCTGATATCCCATCAGTTCCTATTGCTGAATTCTTACCCAGTTTTTGCAATAGCTCTAATACCTTGTCCTCATACACCTGAGTTTCTTCATTCAGTGAAGAGGTAGCAGTGAGCTCAATGTCGCATGTGCCAGGTTGATAGCTTTTAACAAAATGGGCACTCATTGGTTGTGCAACCTCTTCTGCATCTGTAACCCTCATGCCATCTGCATTTAGAAGAGTTATTCTTTCATATTCATTCTTTCTTTTACTTGCAGCATATCAATTAAATTCTTGTGGGTTGTCTTTAGCAAGCAGAGCCAGTTTCTTTTTATGCTCAGACTTTGCTTTCCGTACAACAGTTGTGACTCTTCTAGCCTACTGCTTATAATTTTCATAATGCACATCATCTTTATGCACTCTGTATTCCTTCAACATCATCCTTTTCTTACGAATTTTATTTAGTAAGATTACACATCAATTTGATTCCTAATCTATTTATTCTTCGATTTATCATCTTATTTATTTAAATATAAAGAGCCAAAATAACGCTCAGAACTTTCCCCACCTTTGCAACGAGTTGCCTGAGATTGTACTATGTACTAGGACTACTTGCATTAATTAGCTCACGCTAGTGACCGCCGATACTTTTATAGTTTACTATAGTCGGCATGAAACTCTCTGATTCCAATCTTTGAGTTCCTTATTCGGTTTTAAAACAATGTGGAATTTAATATCCTCTTAATTTGAATAATCTTATTTATATTTATCTTCTCTTCCTTCTTCTGGGGCATATAAACCAATTATTGCTAAATAACCTCTATATTTTTATTCTAGCTTCTATTATTTGCTCACCAGCTTGTGCTCTTTGGTCTCTGTCAGCTCCACTATATGTTATATTAAAATTTTCAGTTCTTATGATTCCTTTTAATTTCATTTTTGCTTCAGCGATTACTGCTATTTGAAAATATCTTTCATTTAATATTTGATCTAATTCTATTTCTTTATATGCTAATCCTCTTACATTCCAGTTTGCTATAAGTATTATATTTTGTCGTTTCCATTTTCATTTTACCTTTTCCATTCCAGGATCATTTTCCATAGATTCATTTTGATTACCTTTCTCTGTTGGCTTAAAAGTAGATTAATGTTCTCCATGTCAGATTACTAGTCTGGTAATAAAAAGTCCAGTGGTAGGGCTGCTACCATCGAGGAATAAGTATACTGAAGGGGAAAGAGTAGATTTTAGAGGGGAAATAGTTATAAGCCAGAAATAGAAAGATCCTAAAGCCTTCGAGTACTCTAATAGCATAAGGATCATAAAATATGAAGAGTTGGATGATAAGGCCTTATTATTCAGCTAGGTGGACCATGGGAGTACCACTTTCCTTACAATCAAGATGATTACCCCTTATGGCCCATGAGTCCTTATTCAATACATTCAGCCCACCCACCATATCTATTGGGCTCCCTTATGTGCCACCCAGTTGGACGCGTTCTCTAGAAGTTACAGGGTCCCCCAAAAGTACAAGTGATGTACCACTGCTTAACACTTGTAAATGAATGAACATACATAACAAAGGTAATCTGCATTTGGGTTTCACAATTTAACTTTTAAACATTATGTACTAATAAAGAAAATAGAGATGAAAAGAGTGGTGAGCACAAGCAAGAACTTCCAGCTTGTGCTACAGTATTCCTTAATGCAAGACAGACTCAGATGTGTTCAAA
Source organism: Typopeltis vanoorti (assembly GCF_054136105.1). Lineage (NCBI taxonomy): Eukaryota > Metazoa > Arthropoda > Arachnida > Uropygi > Thelyphonidae > Typopeltis > Typopeltis vanoorti. Next base: position 92,946,972 of record NC_143569.1, on the reverse strand, counting down.
CCATACCTCCATTACTTTTCAAAGTAATACATGCTTGATGGTCACTACAAAAGGACAGAGAAATGAATTTATAATTTTAGCATTACTGAGTAATTCATAATAAAACATTCTACAAAAAAGCATATACTCGAGTAAAAATGTATAAATAAAGACATTAAAGAAAACAAAAAAAAACATTACATGATGATTCTGTAGATCATTTGGATTTAGAACCTTGCACTGCCATTTTTAATTTCATTTCAAAAATAGTTATTTATTACATTTTTATTTATTAAATGATGGGCTGTAATGTGACGTGTGCACTAATTAATAAAAATTTATAAAACAAGCCATACTTAATATCAAATGCAAATATTATTATTAAACAATATATGGTCTTACCTCATCAGCAGTGCTGTCTACCATTCCAGGACACTTTGTGACAACAAATTCATGGCATCGTTTATGTACTACACAGGTACAAACTAAAAAGAAAAATACTAAATATTATAATAATAGTTATTATAAAAGTACTCTGGAAACTGATGAATAAGAGAAAACATCAAAAATTATGAAAACATTTATTTTAGGATGTTTATAAATATCATCGTTTCATAACTGTATTCCAGAATCCTGAAAACAAAAGCATACTCTTTAAACACTAATGGTGGCTTACAATTACTGTTACACTTAGAAAACTGAAACTGCCTGCCTTGCTGGCCAAGTAACCAACATATCTGCTCCCTAAGCAAAGAAGCTGCAGATTCAAATTCTACTGAGGACATTAATGTTTGTCATTGTCTTTAAGTGAGATTAATTTCATCACCCACTATATCATTAATCAGAGGCCTGAAATGGCTTGAAAAAGTTCCATGTTTGGTCCTGAGAGAGCAGGGTTTCTGGATTATGTAAAAACAGAAAATTAATAAAAATAGAAAATACTTAGTCTACCACTGTACTATAGTACTAATGTACTATAAATGTACAATCTTTCATGCATGGAAGTCTCGTAAACAGAAAGTGTGCTCCTGTGTTTATATCATCTAAGCAAATATGAAGCATGCTCTGATGCAATTGTGAAAAGACAATGCACTTTGTTCATCTTTCTGGAGAGTATGAGCAATTTTATTATTAAACTGTTTTCCTGATTTTTGAAAATCAGCATAAAAAATGGTTAATAAAAAAAAACATTACAGGTTCTGCATATTAATATACTATCGGTTCTGCAACCTTATAAATGGATAGGTGGGTATATAATAAAAATATATACACAATTTCCTGATTTGTACACTCAAGAGGTGTACATTACTGCTAGTTTCCTATCAACAATTTACTTCCAGATCAATGTTATTAGTCAGGTCTCCAAAACAGCCAAATGTTTTGGTTTTTAAGGCATACCTAGATTCTGGTCTTCCTCTTGTCCATCAAAACAATTCATGATAATTTTACCTACTGAAGTTTAAACCTAACATGGATGAGTTAAGACATAATCCAGAACTGCTCTGAAAATCAAATGGTGCTTTGCAAAAATGCTTCAGGTCCAATAAGGGTGGTAGTTTCACATTTAATAATGAAGTTTACTATTACCTAAGACATTCATAAACATCTATACCACACCAAAATCTAAAAAATTGGCATAGAAATTTTCTTAGATTCGAACCTACTCATGCAAGAGTGTTAATCCTCTTATTTACCACACACTAACTCTTGCTATCTTTAAATCATATTCACAGCATACTACATTCTACCTCATCTGAGAAACTTGCAGTGCATAAATATTCCAAGTTTCAACAACATCCATAGTAGTGCTTTAAATGCTGCCTCTCCCACTAAGCAAAACTTCTCAGAGCAGATGATCACCTTATTTTCAATTCCTGATATATACTACTACTACATAACACAAATTTTATGTTATTACTTGCTTCCTATTAACAATTTTCTGTCAAATTAATCTACTATTTGCCCAGTATTTAGATCTTACATTTCAACCTTCTAAGGCAACTAACTACATTGACATTGGTCTTCCACTGTTACCCCCCCCCCCCCACCATCACCAAATCCATACAGTAGCTAGATTCAAACCCAAAGTCTATTTACTGGATGGACAGCAGACATGATATCCAACCAGGCTGAGTGGATATTATGTCTGGTCCTGATGGCATTTTCTGAGTGTTCTTAAAGATTTCTGTTCCAAACAGCTGACTGACTACACATCATATTCCATAATGCATTTTTAGTCTCTCTCTCTCTCTCTCTCATTTCACTGGTATCTATCTTGTAGCTCACAAAATTTAGCTCATATTCAACCAATTCTCAAGAAAAATGATATTCATTGTCCACTCTCTCTCTCTCTCATATTCTTTCTAAAGAATTTAAAGCAGAGCATTTTATTTTTAGTTGCATATTATGATAATGGATGAATCTTTATCCCTAATTTAACACTACACACTCAATGAGGGAAAAAAAATGAAATGACCTGGATAACAAGGATAACACGAGTTTGGAGGATGGCAGTGGCACTCTTTGTGATGATCCCTGCTGTTAATGCTAATGCGGCAGTGCACCAAAATCGATGTAAAATCATACCATGATTTCTGTTAGTTAACTGGATTCTATAGAACTTGGGACACTTCCAGGAACAGCCTCTCCAATTTAAACCAGGATTTGTAAAGTATTATGGCTATGGCTTTCTTCCATTTTATAATGTGGTCTTTCTCTAAGGTATGTTGATATAGTCTGCTTTTTGGTTTTGGTTGATCATTCCAGATGTATTTTTTATATTCTTTTTTTTTTTTCCTTGACCAAAGTAATCATCCTATCTATATGGAAAAAACTTTCCTTTCTTCGTTAAACTACCACTTCAATCTAATATTGTTGCCTAGGTTTATAATAACCATCTGATGGCATACATGATGCTCGCTATTATATGAGTACTATGGATTTTGAAAAGTAAAAGTGCAAAACTGAATGCTTTGCCAAGAACTTGTTCATTTAGAACAATGAATTATTATTATTAAGAGAGACCTCCAGGGAGTCAGGGACTCGTTGAGGGAGGCCACACTATTCACACCAGCTATCACACAGTTTTCTTGAATTCATTCACATTACTTGCACACGACACATTCAGTGGCAATCCATTCCAATCACGCACCACTCCATGAGAGAAAAATCTAGCCCCCCCCCCCCCCCTTCTTAGCAGCATTCATTCTCAGCTTCCAAGGATGCCCTCTCGTTCCTTTCCAAACTCTCCATAAAATTGAAAAATGCCATCAATTGAAATCCCTTTCAGAAGTTTGTAAGTCTCAATTATATCACCCCTCTTTCTCCTGTTTGCTAGTGTCTGGAGTCTACAAATTCTCAATATCTTCATACTCAGTAGTCCACAATCCTGATATCATTTTTAACACTAATTTGCACTCTCTCTCTCTACTGTAATCACACAATAGCCTTGCAAAGAGTCAAAATGACTTCCTTATCTTTATGTATAGTCAGATAACTTGCATACAAACCATGTGTAGGGTTACAACACATGGCAAATACTATTAACCTGCTATTGTGTTTGTTGCACCTCACAGAAAACACTGTAGCAGGGTGTTGTATCACAGTGATGGATAGTGGTCTGGAAAAAAAGTAAAGAAGATTCAGGAGAGGTAGAGGGAAAAAAAAATAGAAAATACAGAAAAAGAGGAAGAATGAAAGTACCATTGCAGGAAAGTACCTTCCACAATGAACAAGTGTCCTGCATGTATGTATCCAATTCACAGATGTCATATCTACACAATATGATGATAGCCTGTCTACTCAACACTGCTATGTCGTGATATAAGCAAAACAGTGGTTTACAAATCTATTCATAATACATGCAGTCTTATAAGATTTATAAAAAACACACACAATCCTTTTCACAAGTATCCAATAGTTTATAAAATTTACATTTCGTCAATTGCCTAAACTGATCATAATTTTGAAATGAGAAAACACAAACATCTTAGTGATGCAGTTTATAAAAGGAATGAAACATCAGACCTAAATGTACATCTCTTTCACAAACAACAATATAGAATGGGATACATCCACAATGCTGTGCTGTGAAGAGTACTTCTTATTAAAATGCATGGAAGTTATTCATTCACATTCCTCAACAGGAACTAAGGATTAATTCTATATGATACTTGCAAGTATCTGATATGATCTCTAAATACCACAGACTTTAATTATGTCAACAATCATCTGATAACACTATGAAAGAAGAAATGATAGCTGTTTACATTTCATTTTTTCCATAAATGTTTATAGCATTATCAGTTTAGTTTCAGATTAAGCTATATTCTGTACTTTTTTTTTGTAGACATGCTTAATTGTATCTTGAGGACTACCATAGATTAATGAGACTATTCAGTCACTGCATTATCATTTAATGTTTTAATTACTAACAGAAAAAAAAAAACAGTTTTTTTAGAATGTCAACAAGTGTTATCATTGAGAAAGTTTTAAAAATGTGTTTCATCTCAATGGGGATATGGAAAAAAAACAGGTATGTGAACCAGAGAAAGTAAGAAGTAGAAAATCCTCTTTCAAATGACTTTTCATATTTTTAGAGGTAGAGAAAACCAGATTATCCCTAAGTGTTTCAGAATTCAACATCATGTAATTTCTCCAAATGCAAAGCAACTTTACGAAAAAAAGGATTCCTTCTCTCTGTTAACCAGATTTGGTATCAATATGTAGCACTATTTAATTTTTGTGAAGCATTTATCCAAATAGGCATACAGAATAAACTCCAAAACCAGCATCTAGAAGAAGAAAAACAACAACAAACCTAATGTCAGAAAAACCAAAAATAGAAACTATAAAATAATGAGCATCAATGGAAAGGAAACTGAATTTGCACATGGACATAACTGGTGTTACTGAGATAAAGAGCAAAAACAGGTAGATGCTATTAAATAATAAATACAGGATGTTATATTCAGGCAATGAGGATCAAGGAAGGAAAAGAACTAGCTTAATGAAGAACTTAATGTAAGGAATGGTTAAAACTATAACCATTCCTTACAATAAACGAACATCAGATAAAATAAACAGAATACTACAGAAATACAACCTCAAAGCCACCTTTAAGCCTCCTGCAAAATTAAAAAGCTTACTCAACTCATCCAAAGACCCATGCTGGCCCACCCTGGAGTAAACCGTTTTTATTGCACCTGTAATCTACCATATATAGGGGAAACAGGACGCGAATTCCTATCAAAAAAAGGAACATAAACGACATATTAAATATAATAACTATGGTGAAGCTGGCTTTTCTGATCAAGCCCTGAACACTTTACATAGAATTGACTGGAAAAGCACCAGTTGTTTGCGATCATACCAAAACATGGTATGAACGCAAATTTAAGGAAGCCTGTGAGATTCTTATCAACCACCCCAATCTGAACAATAATGATGGACTAAAAATCCCAAGCATATGGAAGGCACATATTCTACCCACGGAACCTTTCTCCATAAACAAGACTGTAGATAATTCAGAATCCTAAATCTAATATAACATAATTGTAATGTTAAAAATAGGACATCATTGTTACTGTAAAAAAACAATATGTATAAGAAAGAATCTTTCTCTATTGTTATCTTAAATAGAATTTAGCTTTGATGGAGTTTCTAAATAATTAATTAATTTGTAATTTTATCTGTATTTTTTTTTTCTTTCACTAGAGGTCATGCCAGTAGAATAACCAGTGATCAAATCATTGTTTCTTTAGCTTACTGTGTGAAATGTAACTCAGCTTGTCCTTGTATATTTGTATATACTCCAGATAATGACCTCAATATGAAGGTCGAAATGTCAGGAAATTAAAATAGTTATTTATAATACGGTTGTAAAGTCCATAATTTTTAAAATGAAAGTTTTGGAAAAATTTAGAGAAAAGGATGAAGTTAATAAGTACCTGCTGGATTTCTGTTGAGGATATGGAGTAGTCATTACTAAAACCATGGTCTAGCTTAAAGATGCATACAAGCTATATGGAGAGAAGACAAGAAATAATAACGCATCATCGACTGCATTAATCTTCATGCTGGTTTAGGATACAAGAGAAAACAGAATCCTTTTCTTTACTTTTACATGGTGTCTTTAATTTTATTTACAAAGTTGTGTGTTTTTAATATAGAAGGGAAAAATGACCTACCAACTCAAGTGTTGACGATAGTTTCTTGGCTCTCTTTGCACATGCACTAAGTTCTGGCTATTTTGTATGGCAAAACACTTTCTAAAAGAAAGCACAGCCAGGGGATCACCATTATTCCCCCCCCCCCCAATTGCTTTATATGGAAGTTTATGAACAAAGTACTCTAGCTTCCTATACTTTAAAACCAAAGTCTGGCTTAGATATGTTGACGATATTTTTGTTATCTGGTCCCATGGCCGCCAGACAGACACTTTCCTCAGGCACCTAAACAAACAACACAAATGCATACAATTCGCAATTGAAAGTCAGAACTCACTTTCCTATCTAGATACACTTGTCACATGTCTTCCTTCTGGCAGTCTTTCCTTCACTGTTTAATATAAGCCTGAGCATGTGTCGTGCGCGTGCACACACACACACACACCAATATATACACAAACTCTTACCACCACCCAACACAAAAACTAGGTGTCATTAACACTAAAAAACAGGACTTTGAAGATTTGCTCCAGTGGACAAGCACTTAAACATAAATTAAAAGTTATCAGCAATGCCTTCCTGAAAAATGGCTACTGTCAACAAAATTCTTCACAAGATTCCGAAACAAAAACTAGATTAAAATAAAACTGTAGACATTCCATACATTAAAGGTATACGAGATGAACAGAATACTACAGGAATAATACAACCTTAATGCCATCTTTAAACCTTCTACAAAATTAATGAACTTTAAACTCATCAAGGATCCACTTTGGAGGAAGTGGTTCCTTGGCCCACCCTGGAGTATACTGTATTATTCATTGCACCTGTAATTTGACCTATATAGGTGAAACAGGATGGACAATTCCTATCGGAAAAAAAGGAACATAAATGGAATATTAAATTTAATAACTATGGTAACCTGGCCTTTCTGATCATGCTCTGAATACTCTACATACAATTGACTGGAAAGGCACCTATTGTTTACATCACACCAAAAGGTGGTATGAGCATAAATTTAAGGAGGCCTGTGAAATTCTCAACCACCCTAATCTTAACAATAATAGTGATCTAAAAATCCCAAGAATATGGATGGCACATATTCTACACAGTTAACCTTTTAGTCTAAGAGTTGATTATAATTAGGACTGTAAGCAATCCAGGATCGTAACTTTAATATAACTATCATGTTATGACACTACTTTTGCTTTAATAAAACTATCTATATGAAGTTGTTCTCACCATCATCAAATTCCTGACATTTACCCTCAAGGGGTACAGGATATTATGACAGTAATGATGTAAGTTGTTCAAGTAGTACTACCTTCCTATCAACAATTTTCCTCCAAATCAATCTGTTATCTTTAAAAATTTTATTTAAAAAAAAAAAAAATCATAACAGACACAAAAAAATTGCATGCTCATAAAATTATTATGTCACACTATTAACAAAGATAATAAAAATTAGAATACAAAGTATCTATCACTATTGATAGGATAGAAACCAGCCAGAAGGCAAAGATTCAACAGTTGATTCAACATATAACATAAAACAAATGGCTATCATGCAAGATTTAGTTCTGTAAAAAGAAACCTGAAGATATCCCACTGAATCAAAAACTAAATACTTAATTCATTTCAAAGATCTTAGAACAGAAGCATTTGCAATGGAATACAGCAGGGATGCCCACTCTCTCTCTCTCTGTTGAAGTTGTTCTCTAATGATGTTATAAATAGAATATAGCTGTGATGTAGTTATTTTATTTTATTTTTTTTTTTCACTAGAGGTCAAGCAAGTAGAGTAACCATTGATCAAATCATTGTCTCTTTGGCATACTGTTTGAAATGTAATATAGCTTGTCTCTGTATATATGTGTGTATACTTCAGATGATGACTTTAATATTAAGGTCAAAACATCAGGAAATTAAAGTAATTATTTCTAACAAGGTTGTAATCTCCATAATTTGTCTGAAATGAAGAGAAGACAAAAGATTTGAAATTGGGATTGATCACTAAGTTTGAAGTAGGATAAAAATGAATGTCACATTGAAAAGAACAATAGGTAAGAAAGTTTTAAAAAGAATTCAAGTTGAGCAACTTTTACAGGTAAACTGTAGACTCAACTATATAAATCATTCAAGAAAAAATGAAACAGAAAACAAGAACCTAAACTTGGAGTCTCAGTGGCAAACTGAAGTACACTGATTTATTCAGCTAGGGAGACATGTGGTGAAGTTGTCTAAAGATAGAAAAATAAGAGCACCATAGTTGGACACAAAAAGTTAAAGTAGTCATCTCAGAAAAGAAGAAAGCATACTAAAAGGTCATAGCAGATGCCCTAAAAGAATACAGAAAAAAAAATGTATGAGAGAAGCTATGTATAAAAGTATTGAAACAAAAATCATGAGAGGATTTCGGTAAAAATATAGAAACAAATATCAGGAGGGTAACAAAATATTCAGGAGGCTATTGAAAAAACTTCGAGATGCAGAAAAGCATACTGTAAAAGAAATCAAAGATTGTAATGGTAATGGTAACATGAAAAATGATGATAAAGAGATTCTAGATGTTTGGAGTAATGTTTGAAGAGAAGGCTCAAAATTTACTCTGCTCTACATAAATCCACTGTTTGTTTATGCTTCAGTGACGATGTGTTCTCCACATTGGTCACATGGCCTGGATGCTCTCAACATATTTTTAATGCATCTAGACAATCAACATCCCAAGATGCAGTTCACATTAGAAAAAAGAAAAACAACAGTCTCCTCTTTTTGGACACCTTAATTATGCACCAGCCTGATGGATCCCTGGTATTCTCTGTTTACAGAGTATCAAATTTAGCATTGAAATCAGCAATAAAGACCAAAACTATGAAAACAGGAGGAACACAGAAAATGTCACCTGCATTCTCAATGGTGAACATATGGAACAAATACTATATTTCAACTATTTAGGCACAATTTCTAGTGAAGATGTCAAATTAAATATGGAAATAGACAACAGAATAAGCTAAGCTGGTATGTGGAGAGCCAGATGAATAAGTTTATGTGGAATAAGAGAGAAATAAGCCAAAACACTAAACTAGCAGCATACAAGACTTTGTTCAAACCAGTTTTAAGTTACTGATCTGAGAGTTGTGTTAGAAATAAAGGACAAGATCAAAGACTGGAGACTACAGATGTGAGAGTTCTGAGAACAATTAGGGGAGTGAAGAGATGGAATTACTGTAATAGCAGAATCATATTAAAAATTAAGATATAAGAAGGAGCTTGACATTGTTATATTCAAGACTGTGTGAGCAGGGTTAATTAAGGTGGTAAGGTAAATTTAACAGAATGGGAGAGGAAAGGTTAGCAAAATGAGTGATGCCAAGATAGCATGAAAAGACGTACTGACAAGTAACAGACTATTTTTGAGTAAAATCAATTTCCTCAAAGACTAATTTCAAGGATAAGAGGGTGGCTGAGGTCTGTCCATCAGCTGCCCTCTTATCCATGTCACTAGCTGCATCTCAATTTGTTCTTATTTGCATAATACAGTTCTATATGGTATCTCGTCTAGGTTATCATCCTGGACATATTTTCCAGTTTGCAGATATATCCAAAGAGACATAATTCATAGTTTTAGTAATCAAAACGTGCAGGAAAAAAAAAAAAAAGTTTTGTCTTCCTCCTCTCCCATTTTAAGTTCTATGGTTTAGTTAATTCTCACTATAGCAAACACCACTATAATGATTATTGGAAGTTTTCGACTTGGTTATAGAATAAATTAAAGATACCAAGAAATTATACACTTAGTTTAATCCTCTATCCAAGTGTAACCAAACAAAGTTTGCACCTTAAGTATTTTCAGGTCTGGGGCAACTCATGTATAGAAACTAATGACTTCACATCACTTGCCTTAGTATCTCCCATAATGCAAAGCACATATCCTTACTGACATGTATAACACTATGCATTATGACGAGGGTCACTACCCAGACCGGTGGTAGCCAGACCCAGAGGTGATGCTAAGGTTGAAGTAATGCAGATGTGAAGTCATTAGCTTCTATACACGAGTAGCCTCAGTCCTGAAAATACTTCAGGCACAAACTTTGTTTGCTTACAGTTGGATAAAGGATTAAACTAAGTATATAATTTCTTGGTATCTTTAATTTATAGTATAACCAAGTTGAAAAACCACAAACAACTATCTCTAATCCAGAGTATTTTAATAATAAAGTGTGCCACCTTTTGGCTACTCATCTATGAAAATATGCCTTCTGCATTACTTCAACCTTAGTAATCACCTCTCGGTCTGGCTCTTACTGATGAGACCTCAATAAAGGTCAAAACTGGTCTGGTAGTGACCCTTCCCCATAATGCAGCGATTTTCAACCGGTGTGCCCCGAGAGGTCTTCAGGTGTGCACGAGATTTATGAAAACAAATTAATTGAAAGAAATTATGTCGTAATTTGAGCATTTATTTATGTCTGGTCTTCCATCTTCTTGTGTGTGTAAATCAATCAAAATTATGCCTATTTTTTGCCAGATCATCAAAAAAATTAAAAGAATATATTTTTAGTGTGCTGCAGAATTTTAATAATTAGTCTAGGTGTGCCATGTTATGAAAAAGGTTGAAAATCACTGCCATAATGCATTGCATTATACATGTCTGCAAGGATATGTGCCTTGCATTATGGGATACTAAGGCAAGTGATGTGAAGTCATTAGCTTATATATACACGAGTTGCCTTAGTCCTGAAAATACTTCAGGTGCAAACTAAATAAAGCTGTATGATGCCCAATATAAATTTATCTTTGAAATTTGCAACGCCTCTTCAGTCAGCATGATAACATCTAAGCAAGCTACGGGATCAGTTGGGACAATTCCAATATCCTTGTTTTTAGGAAAAATAGCTGAACTTTTAATAGGCGATGTTACATCATGGATGAATGGCTTTAATTATCTATAGACAGATACATCTACAAATACTCCTGAAGAGTTCAGGTGGGGGGGGGGGGGATCCCTAAAACCCAAAGCAGACTGCCATGTGACCTATACTGGTTGCTGTTAGATAATTATTGCTTTTAAAGATAACTTCTTTGTATATTCCCCCATTTGGATTTTCAAGTTGACTGATCACCTATCAAGAAAAAAACCAAGCTGCCATAAACTAAGCTAGTAGGAGGCTTTTACAGTTCATGATAATAATTCACTTCTTGCACATCATGAAATTTCAATAAGCTGATTACAGAAATTAAACATTTACTATAATTTACTTATCATACACTACTAACATATAAATTCTTTGTAGAGCATTTTTTTTTTTTTTTTTTAATGTTGGGCCCATACACAGGAGTTTGATTGGTCAACCTATAGTACATCAGTACCGTGTATGGGTGGTGGGTTGGGAAAGGAGGAATTTGTTTACATTTGATTTGAATGACTTTAAATTGTATTCATTGGGAAACACAGCAGGTGGGAGACTGTTCCACAGTGCAGCAGTTGCAGGGATGAAGGAAGAGGAAAAGAAATTTGTTCTGTTTGTTTCTAGGTGTACTGTGAAGGGATGTTGTGCAGCAGCTGCATGTGTTCCAATTAGTACTGAACAGGAGAATTGTTGATGTTATATTGGATGAGCATTTCCCATGGAAATATTTGTAGAATATACTTACTGCAGAGACCAAACGTCTGTATGAAAGTGGGGGGGAGAGTTGGTAAGGGATGGTTCATTGATAAGTCTAATTGCCCACCTCTGTATTGAGTCGAGCATTTTGAGAGAGCTTTTAGGGGCCCCACCGCATATGTGGGAGCAGTATTCAATAGTTGAGCGGATTTGTGACTTGTATAATATTAGTAGCTGTTCAGGGGTGAAGTAACATTTTGAGCAGAAGAAAAATCCTAGTTTTTTTGAGGCTGAGGATGCAATGTTTGAGATATATTTGTGCAGGAGAGGTTTGATGCGAGGGTGATTCTGAGGAGCGAGATCTCAGGCTGTCTGGAAATTTGGGTATCGTCGAAAAGGATACTGGGAAAAAGTTGTTCTTTTTTTATGGGAAATAGCACAGAACTGGGTTTTGTTGGCGTTGAAATTTATGAGGTTATCCAAATCCCATTGTAGGATGGCTTGGAGATCGAAGTTGAGGGTGGTGGTGGTGGTTGATGTTCTGTAGGATGAGGTGAGTTGTGTAGGGTAAGGCTTATCAAATGCAAGCGAGGAACGTAGTGTGCTGTCATCTGCAAAACTTTGTATTGGGTTGGAGGTCAATTGCAGTAGGTCGTTGATGTACAGCAGGAACAGGGTTGGTGAAAGGACAGAACCTTGTAAGACCTCAGCATTAATTGAGTGGTGTGAGGATAGGGAGCCATCCACTATCACACACACAGTGTGCATCCAGACAGAAAAAAACTGGCAATTCACCTACAGAAGTCCTGGGTCAGACCGAATGATGGTAGTTTGCCTAGTAGGCCTTTGTGCCAGACCCGGTCAAAGGCTTTGGAGATATCTAGTGCAACCACTCCATAGCATTTGTCCAGAGATGGGTGACGTATGTGAGTAGATCACCTGTTGATCAGCAGTGGTGGAATCCATACTGGCAGTCATTTATTTGGTGAGTGTCTTCAAGATAGTGTAGGAGGTGGGAATTGATGATTTTTTCCATTACCTTTGACAGGATTGAGGTAAGCGAGATAGGGCAGTAATTGGATGACAGTGACTTGTCACCCTTCTTGGGAATGGGCTGAATATAGACCAATTTCCACTTTGTGGGATAGATTCCAGTGAAGTAGGAGAGTATATATAGGTGACATAGGAAAGGGGTCAGTTCTGGAGCACAATTTTTCAGAACAATAGGGGGAATGCCATCGGGGCCAGGAGACTTTTTTGAGTCTAACTGGGACAGTATCTTTCTGATTTCATCCTGGCAAAAGTAGTATATAGGGGACATTGTATGCTGGGTCTCTGGAATGGTTGGGGGGGACATTTACCATCGTCAGTTATGCACGCATTTGAGGCAAAGTATGAGGCCAGAAGATTGGCTTTTTCTGTGGGTGATGAGGCAGTAGAGCCATCAGGGTGTGATAGGGATGGGAATAGTGTTGGACAGAAGTTGCAGCCAATTGCTTTGGCAAGAGACCAAAAGGCTCGGCTGCCGTTTGGACAGGCTGCTAGTTTCCTGCTTTTTGCTCTTTTGAACTCTGTTTTGGAAGCGTTGATTGTTTTTTTGCATCTATTACGGGCTTCGGTGTAAGCTTTGAGGGAGGAAGAGGTTCTTGATTTCAGCCAGTTGTGGTATGTCTGGTGTTTCATCTCTACAGCCTTGGCACATCTTTTGGAGAACCAGGTTTCGTTAGGGAATGGCAGTTCAGAGTGTTGTGTGGAATGTACGTATTCATGCTGGTGAGATTACTTTGGTAATAAGCTCAGTGCATATGTTTGGGTTGGAAGGCTGGAAGCAATAGCCCAACCATGGGAATGTGGCATAGAAGTTGCGCAGGCTGTCTCACTTGGCACTGTTATAGTGCCAAACTACTCTTGTATGGGAGTGTCTGTGTAAACGTTGTTGCATGGGGGAGGAGATGAGCACTAGGTTGTAGTCAGAATTACCCATGGGGCTCACTACTTTCACTATGTATTTGGAGGGGTCATTGGTGAGGAAAAGATCTAGGATGTTTGTGGAGTGGTTTGGGTTATCTGGTATTCTGGTTGGCATCTGGACAAGTTGTGTAAGGTCGTTGGTGATGGCAAATGTTTCTGCATCTCTGCCTGCAAGATCTGTACAACTGGAGGAGGAAAGCCAGCTAGTGTTGTGTACGTTAAAATCTCCTAGAAGGATGATTTCACTGTTGGGAAAGTGGGATATGCAGCTATGATAAATTATTCTCAATACAATAATCATGAACGTTAAATACGTTAACTTACCTTGGCACTGATACCCTTGCTTACCGAGACCCCTATTAATATAATATGGAAAAAGAAATACAATGAAATACAAACCCAACAGAATATTTTATCTATCATTTTTGAATTTAATTCAAAATTTCAATTTTAATAAATTCTATTCAGATAAAGTTACATGCATGAAAGGTAACAAGGTGTCTAAAATATATACATTATTATTATAGCTATCACGCCAAGCACTATCCAATATTTGTGCAGTAAATGTCATACTTTGCTTTGAACTCATTCACAGTCATGGTACCCACAACAGACTCCAGCAACCTATTCCACTCATTCACTCTCCAAGCAAAAGTCTAGTCCTTGCACACCTGCTAACTAACTACACTCTTGCTCAGTTTCCAAGGATGGCTCCCTATAGGTTCTCCCACCATAGACGTGCTCCCCTCTTGGTCACTTGCCTCTGGATCCTCTCCACTTCCTACTCATCACCAAGAAATGAAGGTGACCAGCTCTCTATTCGGTAGTCAAGATAGGGTCTTACCAAGGATAGATAGAGGTATCAATGAACTGCTTTAACCACTTTTGCAATCTGCCCTCTAAACTAACTCCCTATCCACTAACACCTCCAAATTCCCAATTTCCTGGCTTCATCAATTTCCTGGAGTAGTTCCATCAATGTGGTACACAGCTAGCAATCTTTTCACCCCAAAATGTATAACCTTACACTTTGCCATATTAAACTGACATCTATTCTCCTTTGCCTAGACCTAGTTTATCCAAATCATCCTGCAAAATTTTAATATCATCTGTATTAACTATTGCTCTACCCAATTTTGTATCATCAGCAAACAACTGAACAGTTCCTTTCAGATCCTTTCCTATACCATTAATGTACAAATTAAATCGTAGCAGCCCAAGAACAGAGCCGTGTGGCATGCCACTAGTTACAGGTGCCTTCTACTGAACTCTACTACTGAATAAACTACTCTCTGATATCTCTCCTCAACCACTCTCTTATTCACTTCAACAACTTTATATCCATCCCCTATGTGCTGCAATTTATTGATTACAATTCCATGAAGTATTCTGTCAAAAGTTTTTGTAGTCCAGCAGTATCACTGTAAACACATTTACCCTTATCCAACTATGCTATCACTATTATAAAAGGTAAGTTATTGAGGCATGACCTACCCTTCACAAAACCATGTTGCCCCCATACAGCATATCACTTTTGTCTATCCATTCAGATATTTTGCTCTTGACCAATTTCTTCAGTACCTTGAGTACAACTCCTGATATACTGATTGGTCAGTAATTTGTTACATCATTTTTGGAGCCTCCTTTAAACAATGAAACCATTTCCCTCTCTTTCCATCCCGTTGGGACTAACCCAGAGCTGAGACTTAGATTAAATAAAATCGTAGAAGGCACTGCCCATTCCCTGGTGCCTTCTCATAAAACTCAAGCTGGTCTACTATCTAATCCCAAAATTGAATTCACACCAAGATGCTTTATATGTTATGCATCTCCAGTTCATTTACCTCAGTTTCCATATAATCCTTTGTCTCTCTCATTACTGCAATATCTCCACCTGGATGATACATGCTTGCAAAGTGTCCACTTAGTAATTCTACTATTTCACCTGGTTCAGTTACCTGCCTACCATCAGCATTCATTAAAATCATTCTGTCAAACATTCTTCCATTTACTTGCAACATGCTGGAAGAACTCTTTGGGATTATCTTAGGACTGCACTGCTAATTTCCTTTCATCCAATGGTTATCAAACTTGACAAATTGGAACACAAGACATAACTAATTAAACAATACAGATTTTATTTGATTTTTATTAACAGAGAATAATCAATACAAGAATATGCTAATAAAAATTACACAGGTAATTAGGTAATTACACTACACTGGAACAAATTGCAGGAGTGAGATGGATGGGAGAGGCAGAAAACCAAGTGATCTGGAAAATCATGGGGAGACCTTCGTCCAGCAGTGGACAGAACCAAAAGGTTGAAGAAGAAGAAGAAAATCCATATTTTTAATTAATTATTAAAAGAAAGTATGATCAAAAGAAATGAGATAAGCTTCACCTTCCTTTACTGTACTACTGCTTCATCATACACAGCTTGCTAGTATCATTCAGAAAGCCAATCCTCAATCCATCTTATCAATCTGTTATCCAATCTCATATTCTGCAGCTTATGTACCAACTTGTCATGTGGTAATCTATCAAATGCTTTTGCAAAGTCCAAGAATATTACTGTACGTGAATCTCCCTTATCCAACATATTCATCGCCTACTCATAAAAATACAAGCAGATTGCTAAAACAAACCTATGCTGACCATCATAGAGAATCCAACCCAATCCTGTATTCTATTCCTAACCAGTTTCTCCAATATCTTGACCACAAATGCAGATTTCTTTCCCCTCCTCAGAAACCATTCCCATTATAAGACTTTCATTAAATAACCAGGTTAAGCACATAGCCAACTCCTTTTGCAATTCCTTACAAATGTGGCAATATTTCATCCATTCCCATAGCCTTATTAACATCTTACCCAAACATTTCATTCACCTCTGATTCTTTTGCTCTAATGCTTGTCTCCCTTCTGCATGTTGAACAGTATCATTTACACCAGCACGACATACATCATTAAAGGTCAAAGGTTAATTGTAATTATATCAATAAATAACTCCACTACATCCTTTGCTAATGATCACTTTGTTACCATAACTATCCATGATTGTCACCTTTCCATAATTATTCTTCCTCTTGTTTTCAACATAACATAAGACTTCGCTTGGATTATGTTTGACATTGCTAGCCAAATCTACTTTCATACTGCACTTTATTTTTTGTTCATGGCTGTCACCTTTATGGCTTCTAGTTAATATTCCTCACATATTTGTTCACTATGAATATATATATATATATATATAGGAGATACAGATAGATGGTTCACTATGAACCATCTATCTGTATCTCCTAAACATCTTTCCCACACTGCTTGCTTCATTTCACTGTTCATTCATCCATCTCACTCACACTCTATTATATGCTGCTACAAAAACTGTTTGCAGTAGTCAACAGCAAAAACACTATTCCTTCAAATCAATACAAAGTTTCACATGATGCTAGTAATAATAATAATAACCTGAGACAAGTTCTATAGCTTTGAACAGGAAATTCTACCTTCAAGCTCCACATTTCCAGATATCTAGATGCTTATCTTTTCTTACCACAAAAATGTTTTTTTTTTTTAAAATTGTTTAGCATGGGTAGCAAGATTATTTCAAGAACTTTTACTCGTTTGAATATGGTACAGTGTAGCAGTCCAAAATACCTGCAAGAAAATTTTGAAACTGAGAGGCACTAATGTTTTTAGCTGAAGACTTGGCTTTCTGAGAAAAGTGTTCGTCTTTTCCTAAAAAATAGCATGAACTTTTTTTTAACCCAATACTTCTGCTATGATTTGATCTAAAAAAATTGCTCTGCATATGTTATACAAATTATTCTTACTGCAAGGAATCCCATTCCTTACTTCACATAAATTCTCACTTATTATTGCAGTCTTCTTTTTTTTGACAAGTTTAAAAAAGCGGTTCACAATAAAAACAACAATATTACAAAGGGCGGAAAATAAATTAATGCACCAATGTACTATAGATTTACAACCTTTTATGGGTGAGATTCACATAAGACATTTTCATAGACATTATTTCTGAGCTTACATGTGTAACTAACATGTCTTCTCAAATATTGCAAGTATAAAAATAGCAGCTGGTCACCATCCTTCAATCTCCAATCAAACTTTAAATTCACTATAGTAAACATATCTTCACTTCATTCATCTGTTCTATGACAAATGCTTCTTTCCAACAGCATGTCCCAGAAACTGCTGTTTAAATAAATGGTATATTTCTCCTATCAACCTTATCAAAGCCTACCCATAGTAGCCCCATAATGACAAAAAGTTTTTGGAATTATATTTTTACTGTGTATTATTGTATTATATTTGTCTTTTATAACAAATCAAAAAACAGCTTATTCTTGTTAGCAAAATGTTATAAGAATTTTTTTAATTGTTTAGAATGGGTATACTATGGCACAGTATAACAGTCCAAAATATCTACAAGCAAATGAACGAATTCTGTGAAGAGCACTCCATTTGACTGGAGAACTAATCTCATTCCAGATAACTAATCTCAATAAATCTCAACACACTGCAAACTAAGCCATTCTGATCTCAAGCATGCAATCATAGGCTGTTGGTTGAAATGCATAATGTCATCCTGACCATGCCAGAAAGGCCAACAGAAGTTGTTGAAATGTCCCACACAAACTGATATCAGCATAACTTTAGTATCACACCATCTGTAGAGACCTTTTTGCCAGTCCTTGGCACAAATTGTTTCATCAAATGAATCCAAAATACACAAAGTCAATGGATCAATAAGTGAAGTAGCATTTCTAGTTTGTATTGTAAGGATCAGTTTTGGAACAAAGTCACATTGCGTATTTAGTGAATTTCAAGGGGATAGTTTGTCTGAGCCAGCATATGAGTGCCAATACTGACCTCAATTCTACATTATGTACAAAAGCACGGCATTAGTTAAATGAACATAGATGCCCTTCCAAAAGGCTAATACCAGATACATGCAGTAGCAGTTTAGACTCAAGGGAAGAGAAAAAAATTATAATAAAAATCAAGGAGCTAAAGATAACCTAAGAGATTGTCAAGAGATTTTTACCTCTGCATACCAGGCTTAGTAGAGGAAATTAAGTATACTAGTAATTCAGCTTAGGATTTTGATGAATAATAGTTTTCAACTGTATTTTATGATGTGAAACTAAACATGTCAAAAATTCAAAAACTGAATCACTATAGTACAAGTCTCCAGCCACTTATAGACTGATTAACATATGCAGTGTAATTTTGAACACAAAATGCATAATACAAAGGAATGATATTAACTACAAACTGTTATCATGCAGCAAAAGTAAGAGTGATTGACATACCAAATAAATTCTCTACAGTGTGAACAAAATGTTGGCTGCCTAAGGATGGTGGCCATGAACTTGTGACCATTGACTTGATGAACACGCCGCCGCATAGCACCCCTACGACGATTAAGACCTTGCCTTTCTTTGAACACTTTTGGTTTTTTAGATGCATTTTCTAGAAATAAAATTCTAATTACTATAACATTCACTTGAAATAGATTTTCACTTTTATACTCATAAAATTTATGAGTATAAAAGTGAAAATAGTAATAAAACTGTGATCAAAAAAAGAAAATATATTTTCTTCTGAGAAGAAAAATTAAATTTAAAAAAATATTAATTATTACAAACAACAGAAAATCTTATCTAAATTTATATCCTAAAATATATGATTCATTCATTATTATATATCTTAAGGATATAAGTTGAGACATGAAGTTTTCTCATATTTTTAATAATAATATTATGGATCTTATTTAATTAGGTTATACTTATAGGGAAATGCTAAAACCTTATTCTTATCTTCCGCACTTTCTGCATCAATGGCCAGTTAGACAACGACCGCAAATAACCATCATGCATTAAATCAGTGTAGCTCAGTATTCATGCAAATTATATCATAAACAGTTGACAAACCAATATCATACAAAACAAATAGTTGGCCACACTGAAACATCATGTTCGAGTTGTTTCAACACTTCTACCTTATTTGTATCGATATGGGCTTGTGCTTACACTTGATGCCGCCGCCGCCACCACCACCATTGTGATTAGACCTCACTTAGAAGCCACCATAGCTAAGGTTAAATATAAACAAAATATGTTAAGAATTCACTGCCAACTGGAGATGTAAAAATATGAAGTGTGTAAAAACCATATGCGATTGTGCATGCAAGTCGTCTGTAGTGGCTTAGTGGACTAGAAGATGGTCATGGGAATTTCAAGTACAGTCTCACAATGACTGCATTGTGAGACTGTACTTGAATAGTGGAATACCTGTATAACTTTTTCAAGAAACTTCAGGCTCCAATAAGAAGGGTAGTTGTTGCACAAAGAGCAACATAAATCATCTTCCTAACAGCTGGGCTGCAATCTAGTCCTTTGTTAAAATTGTTAATTACTGTGGTTATGTAATTTATTATTTATCATTAAAGATTAATCTAGTCCAGGGGTCACTAAACTTCTTTGCCCGTTGAACCCTTCAAGATTTTCTTGACTTTTTATCGAACCCCCCCCCTCTATTTTACCATTATGTAATTATAATAGGACATGCAAAAAAGACACTTATGTGAGTTTTTAGATTGTTTATTTTATAGTTAGTGTATTGTATGTATAACATAGCATATATTATTATATTTTTTTAAAAATATAATATTTAAATGTTATTTAATATTTAATTTATAATAATATTTAAGATTTTGTTATTTAAAAAAAAATTGAATTAAATATTATGTTGGTTTAACGTCAAAGGGACACGTTTTTGTTTTTGACGTCTTTTTTAACATTACATATTTGATAGGAGGGATAAATAATATATAAAATATAAAATTTAATTTAGATAACAAAATAACAATAATACAATCTTCCTTATATACATGAAAATAAGACTTTTATTAACTCAGTATACAATTTACTAACGTTGTCAATGTGTTGGGTGTGCTTCGTGACTCTTGGCAAGATTAGCAATGTTGGGTTCAAAATTATCAAGTTTCAGCCTTAAATCGCCACGAAATTCTATATCTAGCTTATTTCTTTGTTTTGTTAAAATGGAATTAACTTGGCTGAAACCAGTTTCAACCATATATAAGCTTGGAAATGCAAGCAAAAGGAGATTACCACTTCAGAAAGTTTTGGATATTTTCCTACAACATTTATATTCATCCAAAAGTAACTTAAAGTCCTATTTTTAAAAAGCGTCTTAGCTTCAAGATCAACTGACAATTCAATAAGTTCATGTTGTAAGTTACATTCGATATTTTCAATATCTGCAGAAAATGGTGGGATAACCCAATTTGGAATGTGCATGTTTTTAAAATCTGCAAAGCGCAATTTAAAATCATCGTTCAAATTTTGAAGATGTTTTGTGTATATTTCTAAGTCTTCATCTTTTACTTCCAATTGCCGTACATTCGAAAACTACTGAAAATATTTTCGTAACAATGATGATTTAAATAAGGCTAATTTAGCTTGGAAGCATAAAAGAATCATCAGAGTGTGAATAATTGTGACATCCTTACCTTCTAGACAGGTCCGTACGTCATTAAATTTTGAAAATAAGTCTGCCAAGTAGAAAATATGATTCTTATTTCTCTTCAGTTCATCACCCAAAAACAAATTAACATCTAAGAAACTCAAGGGTTGAGTTGAACAACTCAACAAATCTTTGTTGAAAGTTTAATCCTTTATCCAAGTGTGAGCAAACAAAGTTTGCGCCTGAAAGTATCTTCAGGACGGGGGTAAGGTGATACAACACCGGGCAACTCATTGCAAAGGTGGAGCAAGTTAACATCACTCCTATCTCAGTATCTCCCATAATGCAAAACACATCTCCTTGCGGATATGTCTAATGTTATGCATTAAGGGAAGGGCCACTACCCATACCGGTTTCGACCTTTATTGAGGTCTCATCAGTGGGAGCTAGGCACAGTAGTGGAAACACTAAGGTAGAAGCATTAGCATGGTCATCTCTACCTATAGGATTTGCCAAACGGTGTGCCACCTTTTTAATAAATTACTCTGGATTTAGAGAAAGATGTTGAAAGTTTATTTTTCACTTGGTTAGACTATAATAAATTTGACTAATATTATTATATAATAATAATTATATAATGATATAATTATATATAATAATTATATTAATAATGATATATAATAATTATATGATGACTAATATAATAAATTTGACTATAATATTATAGACTATAATAATAATAATAATAAATGAAGAGACCTCAATAAAGGTCGAAACTAGTCTGGGTAGTGGCCCTTCCCTTAATGCATAACATTAGACATATCTGCAAGGAGATGTGTTTTGCATTATGGGAGATACTGAGATAACAGTGATGTTAGCTTGCTCCACCTTTGCAACGAGTTGCCCGGTGTTGTACCACCTTACTCCAGTCCTGAAAATACTTTCAGGTGCAATATCTCATACTTGGATAAAGGATTAAACTAAATTTATTATAGTCTAACCAAGTGAAAAATAAACTTTCAACATCTTTCTCTAAATCCAGAGTAATTTATTAAAAAGGTGGCACACCGTTTGGCAAATCCTATAGGTAGAGATGACCATGCTAATGCTTCTACCTTAGTGTTTCCACTACTGTGCCTAGCTCCCACTGATGAGACCTCAATAAAGGTCGAAACCGGTATGGGTAGTGGCCCTTCCCTTAATGCATAACATTAGACATATCCGCAAGGAGATGTGTTTTGCATTATGGGAGATACTGAGATAGGAGTGATTTTAGCTTGCTCCACCTTTGCAACGAGTTTCCAGGTCTTGTACCACCTTATCCCAGTCCTCACACTTAGATAAAGGATAAAACTAAATTTATTATCATCAAATCTTTGTAGATTTGCACCTCTAGACAACCATCTTATTTCGGTATGCAGAGTAGTTGGTGTGATACTTCATTTTTTTTCACAAAGTTTGGCAAACAATCGCGATTTAAGAGGATTAGCTCTAATTTGATTAACAGATTTAATATACACTCTTAGAGTATCATGCAGTTCATCACTGAGAGTTTTTGCAACCAAATGGTTTCGGTGCAACACACAGTGAATAGTACATACACTTTGAACTTTTTCTTTCAGAAAGGAAGTGAGACCTTGATAATAGCCCACCATTGCAGGTGCACCATCTGTGGCTACTGCTGTTATATTAGTAAATGGAATATCATACGTATTTAAATATTCCTCCAATCGCTGATAAATTGTCAATCCTGTTCCATCACTTTCAAGATATTTTGCAAAAAGGACAACAAATCAGAATGGGATAGTTAGTATAAGGCATCAAGATAGGGGTGGGACTAACAGGCTTCTGCACATCATGTACTCTAATGCCAGGAGTATTAGGAACAAGGAGGAAGAATTTTTGGCCTCGGTTGGCTATTCCTGGCCACAGGTTATTGGCATTAGTGAGACGTGGCTGACAGAAGATGATATAGCTAGTGGGATAGAATGTGAAGGGTATAGTGTGTTTAGGAAGGACAGAGAGAAAAGAATGTGGGAAGGAGTGTTATTGATGGAGGTGCTTAAGGGTCAAAGCTGTATAACTGAGAGAAGACCTCCACACAGCCTTTAAAGGAATGCGGAGAACCGACCAGGGCTTCTGACTTAATGTCGAATCCTCACCTTCTCGTGGTGCACCCTGTTGGGTATCTACTTTGATACTAAACGAATGATGATGGGCTGGCAATTTGGGATTTAGCTGACCAAACTGTATTCTTATTGGTTAAACCAAAATAAAAAATGATGGTACAACATGAAAAAATTTCATGGCAGCTGCGGTGTTGCCTGGTTAAACAAGGGCCCCGTTGTTTTCACCAGGGAACCAGGGCGAACAGCGAAATGTCAGCTACTGGAACAAATCCTAAAACAAACCCCAATTCAACATCACCAGACTTAAAGATCGGTATTATCAACATAAGAAGCCTGAATGACAAAGAAATGGAGCTGAGGAATTAGATAAGTACCAGATCGACATAATAGGGGTGACTGAAACAAAAAAGACCAAAACTGGTGAGATCTTTCTGAGCAATAAATACAAAATGTTATATTCAGGCAATGACAATCAAGGAAAAGAAGGAGTAGCCATAGTATTCAACACAAAATACGAGGCTAATCTTCTTGAATGGCAGTCAGTTTCAAGTAGAGTAATATGGGCAAATATGAGAATGGGGAACTGGACAATGAG
Source organism: Typopeltis vanoorti (assembly GCF_054136105.1). Taxonomy (NCBI): domain Eukaryota; kingdom Metazoa; phylum Arthropoda; class Arachnida; order Uropygi; family Thelyphonidae; genus Typopeltis; species Typopeltis vanoorti. Next base: position 92,923,010 of record NC_143569.1, on the reverse strand, counting down.
ACTTATTTGTGCCTATGGTCCCACAGAAGGTTCTACTAAGGTAGAAGTGGAGGAATTTTTTGAGGCTTTAGAAAAAGCAACTGACACAATGAAAAAAGAAAAGTTGGTCCTTGTTGGGGATCTAAATAGTAGAGTAGGCAATGATTGTGAGACATACAAAAATATTTTGGGAAAATTTGGAGAAATGAGCAAAGCTAATAATAATGGCAAATATCTGTTGGATTTCTGCTCAGGACATGGACTGGTTATTATTCACACCATGTTCCAACATAAAAATGTACACAAATTCACATGGAGAGAAGAGGCTAGGAATAAGAAATGTCTCATTGACTATGTTATTGTTGATAGTGATGTTTTCTCCCTGGTGCAGGACACCAGAGTGTACAGAGGATTTGAAATTGGAAGTGATCACTATTTAGTCTTGAGCAGGATAAAATTGAATTTCATATTGAAAAGAATAACATGTAAGAAAGTTTTAAAATGAATGAAAGTTGAGCAGCTCTCAGATGTGAAATGTAGGCTAAAATACAGAAAGATTATTGAAAAAAAAAATTAAAGAGTTTGAGAACAGGAATCAAACCTTAGAGATTCAGTGGCAAACTCTGAAGAAAACATTGATTCTGCCAGAGGCATGTGGTGAGGTTGTCTGCAAGGATAAAAAAATCAGAACTCCCTGGTGGACACAGGAAGTTAAAGAGGCAGTGAAGGAAAAGAAGAAAGCATTTCAAAAGTTCCTGTCAAATAAGTCAGCTTGTGCTCTTAGAGAATATAGAGACAAATGGGAGGACTTTGACAAGAATATAGAAAATAAATATCAAGAAGGTGGCAATTCTGGAGGTTGTTGAAGAAGCTTAGGAATGGAGGAAAGAGTGCTGTAAAAGGAGTTAGAGATGATAAAGGTGACATGAAAACAGGAGAAAAAGATATCCTTGAAGTATGGAGTAATTACTTTGAAAAACTGCTAAATGAAACAAGCAGTGATGACAGCACAGTGGTAAAAAACACTGACCAGCATGCAGTCAGGAATACATATCCATACTTTAAGTCGAAAAAGCCATCAAAGGCTTGAAATGTGGAAAGGCAGCAGGAGTAGATGATATTCGACCAGAAATGCTGAAGTATGGTGGTATAAAAGTCTTACAGTGGCTGCACTGCATAGTTCAGAAAGCCTGGACATAGGCATGAATTCCCAATGATTGGAGTAGAGCTCACATAGTACCCATATATAAAAAGGGAAATAAAACTGAATGTGAGAATTACAGAGGTATTTCCCTACTGAGTGTTCCTGGCAAGATCTATGCAAGTATACTTGAGAAACGGTTGAGAAGAATTGTGGAAGAAAAGCTGGGTGAAGAACAAGCTGGATTCAGGCTAAATAGAGGCTGTCAGGATCAGATCTTCACTTTACGAGAAATAGTCGAGAAAGCATGGGAATATAACAAAGATCTGTATTTAAGTTTTGTCGATTTGGAAAAGGCATATGACAAGGTGCCAAGAGAGAAGCTATTCAATATGCTGCAGTTATATGGTGTCAATGGGGCATTATATCAAGCAATACTTAGTCTTTATTTGAGTTGTAAGTCAGCAGTTAGAATTGAAGGAAGTACACGAAGATGGTTTAATGTTAAAATCTGGTGTGAGACAAGGATGTACATTATCCCCTCTGTTATTCATTATCTATATGGATCACATTATGAAGGAAAGTGGTATTAAACATGATATCAAAATTGGAGATGTTAATGTCAGCTCTTTGCTTTATGCGGATGAATAAATCTGCTACAAGTCTGCAAGATTCTCTGACTAAATTGAATAACTGTTGTAATAGATATGGTATGAAGGTCAGCATTAAAAAGACAGAGAATGAAAATAGGTAGAATTGTTGAAAATATGAAATGCGTTTTGAATGGGAAACCTGTGGAACAAGTAAAACATTTCAGCTACTTAGGCATGATTTTTACTGAAGATGGTAAATTAAATATAGAAACAGACAATAGAATCAACAAAGCTGGTATGGTGGGAAGTCAATTGAATAAATTCATATGGAATAAGAGAGAAATTAGTCGGAATACTAAATTAGCTGTATACAAGACAGTGTTCAAACCAGTTTTAACTTATGGATCTGAGAGCTGGTCAGAAGTAAAACACTTGACCAAAGACTAGAGACTGCAGATATGAGAGTCCTGAGAAAGATTATAGGTGTGAACAGATGGTATCAATGGCAATATCATATTAAAAATGAGGATATTAGGAAAGAACTTGGCATTGTCAGCATCCAGGAATGCATTAGCAGAGCTAATCTCAGGTGGTATGGTCACTTAAATAGAATGGGAGAGAAAAGATTAGCAAAACAAGTATTCTCTTTCAGGTTGGCAGGAAAATGACCCAGAGGAAGACCAAGATATAGGTGGATTGACACGGTACAAAGTGCCTTAGACGATAGAGATATAAGATCTGATAATGTTGGAGTCTTGACAAGTAACAGACTGATTTGGAGGAAAATTGTAGATAGGAAGTTAGTAATGATGTAATTTTTTCATGTAGTACTATCATATCCTGTACACCCCTTGAGGGTACATGGCAGGAATTTGATGATGATGATGTTATTGATGATAGCTGACGAACTGAAGCCAAGGAGAATTGAAGTTGAACTGCAGGATAGTGAAGAGAGCACATTTGAAATATTTGGTATGAGATTGAGACTAGTGAAACAAAATATATAGTTGGGTGCTGCTATAGACCAGGTGATGGAATAGATGGTGGAGACAATATGCATAAACAAATTGATGAAATGAGTGGAAGGAGGGTAATTATTATGGGGGATTTCAACTATGGTAACATTGATTGGAAGGAGGAGAGGACGCATGGAAGGAATTGGATTTTACACAGTTATTAAAGGATAACTATCTGAGACAGCATGTAATGGAATATACTAGGGGTTCGAGAGTGCTTGACCTAGTAATTGCATCTGAGATTTTGACTGTAATGAATATGGCCATGTTGCCACCAATTGGTGAGAGTGATCATAATGTCTTGACCTGGGAGGTGGCTAAATGTGTGGAATTTTCAATTAAGAAAGGGTACATGTGGAATTACCAGGCTGGTAAAAGCTTAGGAGATTGCTTGGTTCAGTTTTACATGTCATGACATGTAAAACTGCAAGGGCTGGAGGTTGATAGTGCTTGGGAAGCGGTAAAGAAGCGTTTGAAGGAGGTAATTGCTGAGGCGGGATATTAAATCAAGTAGGGGTTAAATGGATGAATAACACTATTAAGCTTGAGCTGCAAAAAAGAAACAACTGTGGAGGGAATTGAAGGAGAAAGGTGATCTGTAGGCCCATGAACAGTATAAAGCCCAGTCCAGAAGGGTAACGAGTGTGGTAAGAAAAGCAAAAGCAGATTATGAAAGGAAATTAGCCATGCAAGCTAAAGAAAAAATTTATAAGGCAGAATGATTTTAAGGAATACTGATGGTACGGAGGTAACTGAATCAGTTGATATAGTGGAATTACTGAGCGAGCACTTTGCAAGAGTATAGTATATCATCCAGGTGGTGATACTGCAGGAATGAAGGTAGCAATAGCTTATATGGGAATTGAGGTGAATGAAATGGAGGTGAATAGTATATTACAAAATCTTAATGTGAATACATCTGTGGGATTGGATGGTATACTAGCTCAGGTCTTATGTGAAGCAGCTAAAGAATTGTCAGTGCCCTTGACCATTTTGTTTCATTTGAGTCTCGGGTCTCAGTTAGTCCCAAGGGGTTGGAAAGAGGGGGAAAATAGTTCCACTGCATAAAGGAGGTTCCAAGACTGATGTTGCAAATTACCAAACGATCAGCATATCAGGGTTTGGTCTGATAATGATCTGATTAAAGCTCTCCAATTTGGAAAGCTTTAATCAGATCATTAAACATCAAAGAAATGAACTTTCATGACAATTACATCATGAGCCATAACGAATAAATCACGTTCCCGAGACATGCGCATTGCCTCGTTCAATACTAATTTTTTGTATGAATTAGAACCATCAGTTATAACCTAGTTTGTTACCTTCATATAGCTTACTAGTTTGTATTCCCCGAAGATGCCAATAGAAAAAAATTGGCGAAACATGTAGGACAATAAAATAAAGCTACTTGACGAACATTATATAAAAAAAGGGTAATAGTCTTATAAATAATAGTCAAGAAAAAATTCCACACAATGATGTCTTATATTTTTCTATTGACCCCTAACAATATTATATCGACTCCTGGGGGTCGATATCGATCAATGATCTAGTCCTTTGCTATGAAATGACAGCAAAACCTTTTTTTTTGGATAACTTAACAGGCTACAAGACTAGGTTTCCCCCTCCTGAAGACTGTCATAACAGTGGTTACTTGCTAGTTGTCATGCTTTATATCAATGACATTGTCAGTGGATTGCAAGGGGATATTCAGTTGTTTGTGGATGAGGCAAAGCTGGGAAGGATTATTAGTAATAGTGCAGATCCGGCAGCCCTGCAAGAGGATTTGAATAAGCTAGATAGATGGGCAAATGAATGGAGGTATCAGTTTAATGCAGCAAAATGTAAGGTCTTGAGGTTTGGGAAACATCGATGGGACACTGCATACTCTATGGGAAGAGTTATACTGGAGGAAGTAGGGGAGATGAGATCTGAGGGGGTTGATGATTGATAGAAACCTGAAATTTAGAGGATACATTGCAAAGGTGGTGAAGGTAACACAGAGGACTGCTGCAATAATGAGAAGGACGTGACCTGCAGAGATAAAACAGTTATCATTCCGTTGTATAAGACCCTGATCAGACCACACTTGGACTACTGTTCTCAGAGTTGATCCCCAGGATTTGAAGGGGATAAATTAACTGTAGAAAGGGTACAAAGGCAGATAACAAAGATGGTTTCAGGACTGTACAATGATAGTTATGAGGATCGGCTGAGGGAATGTGGACTGCAGAGTTTGATGGATAGGAGGAGGAGAGGTGATATGATTGAGACTTTTAAACTGTTGAGAAGTGGTTACAGGGTTGACACTGGGAGTTCTTTCGCTTGGTTGAACAGCAGGAAGGAGTGATGACAAGAGGCCATCCCTGGAAATTATGAAAGGAAATTGTGAGCAAGAGGGTGAGGAGTGGTTTCTTTGCATGGAGGGTGGTTGAACCATGGAATGCATTGCCTGATGGAGTGGTGAGAGCAAGAACGGTCAATGAGTTTAAGGAGTGGTATGATAGACTGTTTCTTAGGAAGGACCTCCCACGATGAGTCTTTTGACTCCATAGAGGCCTCAATAATAATAATAATAATTTCGAAAATATAGCATGGTGAATAAACACAGATTTTTTTTTTTCTCTCTTTTCTACAACAATAAATGTTGTCCTCAATAGTCTCTACTTTATCTCCAAAGAGTAGTTCCAGTTTTTATAATCCTAATTTAAGAACACGAGTTTGTAAAAAATGAACACCATGGAATAAACTTGTGGATAACAACAGAGTGCAGATGTTGTTGAAAGTGGCTTCCAATCCAATGAGATTGTGAAATTAGTATAGTATATGTTAAAATATTTGGTTTGTTTAAAGTAAATTATACTTAGAGATTCATGGTTTAATCCCTCACATGAATAGATGGAGTAATTTCACATATAAAGACATGTAATCACAATACACACTTTTGAACATGTATGCCATGCATTATAGGAAGAGTCACTACCAAGGTTTTGATCAATCAGTTTCAATCAGATCCATTTAGATCAATGGTTATAAATCATATTTACATATAACAAGTAAGTTCTGTGTATCACCATATTCTTAAGATACACTGGATAAGAGATAATTGTATTTTTTTTTAACAAAGCAAATTACACATGAAATTTATGTTGATGTTTTTATCCTTTATTGAAGCATGAACACACAAAGTAACTTCATGATGAGCTGCTGGTATGTAGAGATGACTTCACATTGAAATATCCAGTATCCCATAATGCACAGCACACTTCATTTCTGATATTTATTTTGTTTATCACGCATTTCAGGTTTTCAAAAGCAAATAAATTTCTCAAAACTAACTATATCATTCCTCCTTAGGAACTAAGAAGTGTTTAATTGTGACTATTATAATGTGATATTGTTTAAATATGTTCTATATTCATAGCACTGATGCATACAAGTAAAATGGCAGCTAAGACTTTGATATTCAATTATTTCAATATGCAGGATTTGGTGCAATGTAGTGTGCGTTCATTGCCTAGAGCAGTGTTTCCCAAACTATGTTCCACAGAAAGTGAATAAGTGTTCGGTGAAAAAATTATCAAAATTAATATGAGCCTGGAATGGTTTTAAATGTTGCGACAAGTTCAAACATGTTTGAAAAATCAGTGCTCCTCACTCTGATGTGGATTATGCTATTAAGGCCAGTACATGCTGGCCTTGACTCTGTCACCTGTGGTTGTCGACACCTCGAGTGCAAGTGAAGTATGGAGGTATCTATTCTAGGAAACGTGCAGTCACAAGCAAGGTCAATGCAATGCGCTGCGGCCCAGCATGCCTGTAGTGTGTGTGCTGTTGCATTTTTGCAATGTGATACAGCCTGCTGCAGCAATACTGTGCACTTAGTTTTACATTGAATATGACACTGATGATACTTGACTCTAATCAAGGTGTTACGCTAAAATTTCAGGATTTGCGAAGTGTTCCATCGTAGGAAAAGTTGGAGAAACCTTGGCCTAGAGAATGGTTTGTGGTATATAAAAGCAAAAGGAGAGAGTGCGTGTTGAAAATGTTTCATGAGCGAGTACAAGAAATGAGTCATGGCAAAAGCAGGAGAATGAAGTAATTAATATTAATGATGTAAGACAGGATAGTGAAAATTGTAGAGAATGTAGTGGAAAGAGTGAATGACAGTGAAGAAATAAGAATAAGAGTAAGAAGGAAGTGGATGATGATGTAATATTGTGTGGAAAGAAATAGCATGCTTATTCAGATTCGTTCACAGATAAAACATGAGTTTAAGCAACTGGAGAAACAACTGATGAGTATAAAAGAAAAGGTGAATGGTAAACAATAAGGTGCTTTATACTTTACCATTTTGTGGTAAAGTATAAAATATGTGCTTTGGTACTTAATGAGAAAGTGATGAAAGAATGGTTTCCAGGTACAAAGATATCTGTTAGTGGAGTTTGCAGAAGGAAGAAGTGAAAGAGTTGATTGTTTTGGCAGGCAAAAATTGACTTGAAAGGGAAATATGCAATGACAGGATATGAAAATTGTTGAAGGAAACAAAAATGAAAAGTAAGAAAGCAAAGGTTGTGAGTCTGCTGCCTCAGTATGATTAGGACACAATTGATAAGAAGAGCCATGACTGCAAATGAGTCAATGAGAAGATTATGCAAGAGCATTGTTGTGCAGTTTGCAGATGTATGGAGTGAATCTGATGAACGAAAGGACTAATATATGAGCGATAATGTATATGAATGGTTTTGGAGTTAAATGCTTCAACAAATTGTTCAGTGAGAGGTTGGAAGTGCAAAAATCAGGGAAACTAGAGATATTTGGGGATGCAATCAAGCAAATGTCTAGCCAAGGTGCAGAAATGAACAGCTGGGTGCAGTTTCCCAGGTTTTGAATCTGAATGGTCTGGTAATGAGATTATGCAAGGGTTACTGTGTGCCCAATGGGGATGTTCAAATGCATGCACACAAACACCAGAAGTATCAGAAATAAGGAGTTTTGTGCTCTGGTCAACTGGAAATGGCCCAAAATTATTAGTATCAGCAAGAAAAGGTTAATAGAGAATGATATAGTTACAGGAATAGAAAATAAGAAATATTATATTTTCAGAATATTATATTTTCAACAAAAATATAATATAAGGAATATTATATTTTTGTTGATGTTCTTCATCTATCATTAATAATATTAATGATAGATGAAGAACATCAACAAAAATAGAAGTTAAGGAGGATTGTAGAAATGAGGGAGATGGTTCATTTGAGGCAATCTGGTGTGAGATAGTTCAATACGACAAAATATACTGTTGGTTGCTGTTTATACAGCTGGGGATCCAGAGAAAAATGTGTATGCCATGCATTGGCAGATTAGCACAATGAGTGCATGCCAAGAAATTATCATGGGAGACTTCAACTATGGGGATATAGACTGGAAGGAAAAAAGGGCACATGGCAAGATGGAAATAGAATTTATATAGTTACTAAGGGATAATTACCTATAATGGAAGAACTAGAGGTGTGAGAGTATTGGATCTGGTAACAACAGACAATGCTATCTATAACTGCAGCAACTCTACTGCTGATCAGGGGAAAGAGACCATGCATTCTTGTTCTGGAAGATTGCTCAACATGTGGAATTCTCAGTCAAGAAAGTTATGTGGAAGTACAAAGCTGGAAAATATGACAAACTCAGGTAGTGGTTTGGTGCAGTGCCATGACATAAGAATATGTCAGTGGTGAATGGGGAGTGGCCAGAGATTGTTTGAGAGGCAGTATCAGATTGCATACCTAGGATCAGGAGGATAAACCAAGTAGGGATAAAGCAGATGAGTACAAACATAAAGCAGGAGCTGCAAAAAAAGAGAGCATTGTGGAAGGAAGATAAACAAAAAGTGATAGATAGAATACAATGATATAGAATAGGATAGAATACTTCCATGCAGTATTCTATCCCATAAATAGAATACTGCATGGAAAACTATTACATAAATTGTAGACAATGAAATGGGTATGAGGCTGGTGGCACGGATAGGAGGATGGTTGACAAACATCAGAGGGTGGTGAATGGTGGAGTGGAATTAAGGCAAATAAGGGTAACTTGTGAAGTGCCCTGAGGTCACTACTATTTAATTTGTATATAAATGATACAGGGAAAGATATAATGGGGATATTCAATTATTCTGACAATGAAAAACTGGGAAGGACAATAGTTTGATAAAGGTGATATAGATATTCTGCAGGATGATTTAAATAAATTTGCAGTGCGAGCAAAGGATAATGGCTGTCAATTTAATGTTTATAAATGTAAGGTAATGCACTTTGGAATGAAAAGATTACATACTTTATCAGAGAAGGTGCTAGATTAAAAGAAATTGATGAGGTTAGGTATCTGAGGGTGATGATGGAGAGAGATTTGAAGTTCAGAGGATACACTGCAAAAGTTGGCAAGTTAGCTCAAAAGATTACTTGGATGTCGAAGAACACATCAACAAGTAAAGATAGCAAAGTTAGTATGCACAAATTTGGTCATCTAGGTTGCTTGGGGATCAGGAAATGGTGGAGAGGATTCAGAAACAAATGACCAAGCTGGTGATAAATCTGTGGAATGTTCTCCATGATCACAGACTGAAGGTGTGAGGGTTGCAGCATTTAGTTAACAAGCAGAGGAGATGAGACAATAGGAAACTGGTAAACTAAAGGGATTCTATTAGTTTGACACAAAAGAAATTTTTCAATACATGAAGAGAGAGAGAGAGAGAGAGAACAAAGGGTTATCCTGAAAGTTGTGTAAGAGCATGATTAGTAAGGGGTGTGTGGACTAGATTCACTGCTTCGAGATGTGAGCAGTTAGAATGGATTGCTAGAGATTGTTGTGAGTGCTCTGACAGTGAATGAGTTTAAGGAGAGGTATGATGGGTATTGTGTGAATAATGGTTAGTGTGGGTCTCCCACAGTGCATGGAGATACCCCATATTATAATAATAAATAGTAACTCTAGTAGAAAAATTCTAAAGCCAGAATAGAGGGAGGAATAAAATACCGAGATGATTCCAAAAACAGCTACCAATGGAACGTCTATTAAAAATAGACATTTCATGAGAAAAATAGCACAGATGCATAGAAATGATAAGGACTAAAAAGATTTATGGAAAAGAATCCCATTCATTCTACAATGCTAAATGATCTAAAGCAGTCTGCATGAAAGTTCTGATCCTAAAGTGGCATATTGATAGATTATGCCTCTAAGTTCACTGCAAGGCAGTTTTGCAATTGCACAGAGAATTAGTGTGTGCAAGTGTTACTTCTTGCATATGATTATATTATTATTATATGGGCACCTCCACAGAGTGAGAACTCATTGTGGGAGATCCAATCTATCATACCTCTCCTTGAATCCATTAACAGATAAAGCAACTGACTCTGGCAACCCATTCCTCATTCACAACTCTCCAAGCAAAAAATCCAGTCCTCATGCTCCTACTAACCACACCTTTATTCAACTTAAGTTGCTTAAAGAGTTTTATAGGATTGATTTATAGGATTTACAGGAGGGACCAGAACAAGAGATGATCCCTCCTATAAATCTGTGGAATTCTATAACTCTTTAAGCAACTTAAATGTTTCTATCATATTCCGTCTTTTTCTCCTATCAACCAACTTCTGCAATCCACACACCCTCAATCTATTCTCGTAGGAAACATTCCGCAGGCCACTCATCATCGTGGTCACTCACCTCTGAATCCTCTCCACTGCTTTCTCATCCTCAAGAAACCCAGGGGGACCAGACTTGAGCATAGTAATCCAGGTGTGGGCATATCAAGGCTTTATAAATAGGAATAACGTCCTTATCTCTACATATTAATGTTTCTTCAATAGTCAAGTAATTTTATGGGCTACCTTAGCAATATGTTCTCTAAACTTTAACTCTATCTATAACCACCCCTAAATCTCTAGCTTCATCCATTTCCTAGAGTACAGTGCCATCAATGTGATGTATGGCTTGTATTCTATTTATTCTAAAATGCATAACTTTAATTTCTCGACATTAAACTGACACCACTAACTTTTGCCCATACTGACAGCCTATTTACATCGTCCTGCAAGCTTTCCAGATTGCCTTAATTAACTATTACTCTACCTAATTTTGCATCATCAGCAAACAACTGAATATTTCCCTTTCAGGTTATTTCCTATATCATTTATGTACAATTTAAACAGCAATGGCCCCAGCACTGAACCTTGCAGCACATAACTAGTCACCTGTTTTCACTTTGATTCTGCCCCTCCATATACCACTATCTTGATATCTGTCCAGCAGCCACCCTCTTATCCACTTAATCAGTGTCATATCCATCTCTATTTGTTCTAATTTGTGTGATATGAACTTTATCCACAAAAAGGATAAAGTTCATATCTGAACGATTTCCCAGAGATGGAAAGGGCAACAGGAAGGGAAGGGGGAGGGGAAATCAGAAGAATGAAATTAAGGAGATAGCTGGAACTTAGCAGCACAGAAAAAGCTCTGAACAGAGGACTGAATGGAAGACTCTGCTGGAGGCCTTCATCCAGGCAGTGGACAGAAAATGGTTGATGATTATGATGATATCAAGCTAAGCTAGCCATAAGATACCATCTTTGGTACTAATAATGGATTTTGAAATATGTAAATGAGGTAGAAAAACTAGATCTTGGTTCTGAAGATCAAATGTGATTCCATTTAACCACGCTACCAGCCAGGATGTATATATACGTCCAAGTTACCATAGATGCGAAGTGCATGTTAAAATGGTAATACCATTGACATTACATTGAAATATATGATGGAAGCATATGAGGATGTGTATTTGATCCGTAATGGCCGGTAAAGTGGTTAAACAGATAAACTTGATTATTAATTATAGTCAACAGAAAACTTTCACTAATTTCATGTAACTTCTTTATGCTTCTAAAAAACACTTTGAGTCTAGTGTGCAATATCACCAAAGAGTATCTCTATTACTTTATTTTAAAAAATCCGATTATGACAGAGAATGAAATTATAACAATGCCAAAATCTGAAAACTTTATCATCAAAATGAACCTATCATCACGATTATTATCAACAAAATAACGAGACTACTTTCAACGTTGGCTAATTTCAAAATGCTCACGATGTCAACTTATTCCTGATTTTTTATGAAAATTTTTAAAGATGTATTCAAATCACCCTCATGCACTAGAAATGCCAGAGGCATAAAGTTGCATGCACACTTGCAAAAAAATACAAAAATGCCACTTTCAGCATTATGCATAATGAAAATGCCAGTTATCATTTGATAGAGTCAAAGACTTATCATAGGAGGTCCCACAATACACACAGCTCTTCATTCCAAGCCTTAAATGCATGTTTATTTGCATGATGTCTGCAAATAATCATTTGCAGATATCATGCTACTAATTCCAATCATTCATTTCTCTCCATGCAAAGAACCTGCTTTTCACTCCTTTGCTAACATCCTCCCCTCATACAGCTTCCACAAATGGCATCTTGTTTGCTCCCTATCTCCCATCATTCTGTATAAAAAAAAATAAAAATAAAAAATAAAATAAAAAAAAATAATAAATAAAAATAAAAAAAAACCTTCAATATTAATCTGATAAGAACTCCCTTACCAACTTATACATCTCAACCATATCACCCCCCCCCCATCTATTAGACTGTAAATTTCATCTTCTCAACCATTCTTCATACTCAACATTCCAACACCAGAAACCACCTTAATCAATTGCTTCTGGACCCTTTCTAATACCTTTTCATCCTTTTGAAAACCAGTGAGCAAATCTGCACATAGTAGTCCATATGTGGCCTATCAAAGCCTTATACAATGGAAAACTAAAATCTCCTTACAAGTCAGTGTCCTCAGCATTATCCAGGATTCATTTCATTGTCCTCACAATTTTAGCAAGGTGTCCTCTAAATTTTAGATCCCTATCAACCATCACATCCAGATCTCTTATTTCTTCCATCTCCTCCAATATATCCCCACCAAGTGTATACTCTATCTTTGTCTATCTCTATCCCATCTTACACTGTACCGAGCCTTGATAAGACCTCATCTCGACTACTGTGCCCAGATTTGGTCACTTCGGTTCCTTCTTGATGGGGAGGAGGTGGAGAGGATCCAGAGGCAACTGACTAAGATGATAACAGGTCTATGGAATGAACCATATGAGAACAGGTTGAAGATTTGTGGGTTGCAGAAACTAGTTGACAGGCGGAAAAGGGGAGATATGATTGAGACATTCAAATTGCTAAAGGGATTCCATAGGATTAATTCAGAGGATATTTTTGAGATCAGGACTGGTGGTGGGAGAACTAGGGGACACCTATGGAAGCTGGGCAAGAGTGTGGTTAGCAGGGGTGTTAGAGCCTGGGTTCTTTACTTTTAGAGTGGTAAATGAGTGGAATAAGCTGCCAGAGTCTGTTGTGGGTGCTATGACGGTGAACGAGTTCAAGGCAAGGTATGATAGATACTGTGAGAATGTAATCGCATAGTTGTGTGGACATGATGTTAGGGCCTCCCTCGATGAGTCTAAGGACTCCTGGAGTCGCCCGAAATAATAATAATAATCTTTGTTTATCAAATTTTAAAAACTTCAACTTTGTAACACTGAGCTGATAACCCTACTCCTGTGCCCATTCAGCCAATTTATTCAAGTTCTCTTGTAAATCTAAAACACCAACTTCTCAGTTCTTTCCAACTTTGCATCATCTGCAAACAACTGAATACCCCCATCCAAATCTTCACCAATATCATTAACAGGTTAAACAGCAGTGGCTCAAAAACAGACCCCTGAGACATACCACTAGTGACTTTCCTCTTCTGTGATATTACTCTCTAAACATAACTTGCTGATACCTATCAGAAAAACAAACTCCAATCCAATGCATTAATCTAATATCCAACCAACTCCATTCATTGTTAGTTGAACCATCAACTTATCATGTGGCAATCTATCAAAAAGTCTTTGCAAAATCTAAGTATATTACTATGTATCCATCTCCCTTATCCAATGCAGTTGCAGTCTTATTGTAATAAGTAACACTACTTTCCTTTAGCAAAAACTAGGCTGTCCATTAAAGAAAATAACACTGTTGTTGACCCAATTCTGGATCCAAGTTCTTGCAAATGGTGATGGACGGTTGATGACAATGAATTAAGATCTTTTGTTTTTCTGCCATAGATGGCATCAATGGCAGAATTATATTAAAAAATGAAGATATTAGGAAGAAACATGATACTGTAATCTTAAGTGGTATGGGCTTTTATAAAGAATGGGAGAGGAATTAGCAAAGCAGCTATGTAATGCTAGGATACTAACAAAAATATACAGAGAAAGACCAAGATCTAGGTGGAATGATAGTCAGAAGTGTCCTAAAAGACTGTAATATTAGATATAATACTGGAGTACTAATAAGTGATAGACTAATTTGATTGAAAACTGGTGATAAGGGATTAGTAAATGATTAATGTAAACTTAATCATGTAGTACTGCCATAATATTCTGTACACCTCTTGAGGGTACATATCAGGAAATTGATTATGGTTATTGGAGTGCTCATAACATGCTGGGTTTTTGCAGCATAACCACCATAAATACTTAATCTACAGGTGATTACCACCTCAGGGATTCAAGCTCACTGATCAGGTAATAGATATGCTTTTGGAGATTGCTGCCCCCCCCCCTCCTCCATCTAATTCTTTTCTAAAAATGCCTCTAAATATTGAAGATGATGTTAGCAAGCTTTGTGGGGAGGGGGAGACCTGTATTTTATGTTATTATGAAATGTCATTATGGAGAAACAGTTTCTCGCATGCAACCATAATGGTTTAGTTTTGGCTATCTGGATAACTGTTTGCCTGCATTCATTATCCTTTTGTTTTTCTTTCACATCTTAACAGACAGAAATTTTTCTAAAGAAAAATTTCATCCTTGGTACTTAACTCCAAATCAAGTAAATTTGGTTGAATGTTTTGCACTTCAGATGTTTTTCATTTCCTGCTATTGATTTGAAGTTTTCTAGTCGATTCATATTGACAGTGTTATCAGACTGTCTTTATGACAATAGAAGCTGTAGAGCTACAGTAATATAAAATATGTAAGCTAAACCATCCATTTTAGGGTTGATATGAAGGCATTCTACCACCAAAGTAAATCAAAGCCTATCTTCTAAAGCTTTTGATATGGCTAAACTCAGACCTGGTCACAGAGGCATACAGCCTCCTAATGTCCATTGCGGACTTGCCTTTAGAGGCCATTATATACTGTAAGATTCCATAGGGCTGCTTAAGGGTCAAAGCTATATAATTGAGAGGAGACCTCCACATAGCCTTTAAAGGAATGCGGAGAACCGACCAGGGCTTCTGACCTAATTTCCAATCCTCACCTTCTCGTGGTGCACCCTGTTGGGTATCTACTTGGATACTGAACGGACGAGGATGGGCTGGCAATTTGGGATTTAGCCGACCAAATTGTATTCTTATTGGTTAAACCAAAATAAAAAATGATGGTACAACATGACAAAATTTCATGCCGGCTGGGGCGTCGCCCGGTTAAACAAGGCCCCCTGTTGTTTTCGCCAGGGAACCAGGGCGAAGAGCAAAAAGTCAGCTACTGGAACAAATCTGAAAACAAACCCCAACTCAACATCACCAGAGTTAAAGATCGGTACTATCAATGTAAGAAGCCTGAATGGCAAAGAAATGGAGCTAGCTGAGGAATTAGATAAGTACCAGATTGACATAATAGGGGTGACTGAAACAAAAAAGACAAAAACTGGTGAGATCTTTCTGAGCAATAAATACAAAATGTTATATTCAGGAAATGACAATCAAGGAAGAGAAGGGGTAGCCATAGTATTCAACACAAAATACGAGGCTAATCTTCTTGAATGGCAGTCAGTCTCAAGTAGTGTAATGTGGACAAATATGAGAATGGGGAACTGGACAATGAGACTTATTTGTGCCTATGGTCCCACAGAAGATTCTACTAAGGTAGAAGTGGAGGAATTTTTTGAGGCTTTAGAAAAAGCAAGTGACACAATGAAAAAGGAAAAGTTGGTCCTTGTTGGGGATCTAAATAGTAGAGTAGGAAATGATTGTGAGACATACAAAAATATTTTGGGAAAATTTGGAGAAAAGAGCAAAGCAAATAATAATGGCAAATATCTGTTGGATTTCTGCTCAGGACATGGACTGGTTATTACTAACACCATGTTCCAACATAAAAATGTGCACAAATTCACATGGAGAGAAGAGCTAGGAATAAGAAAAGTCTCATTGACTATGTTATTGTTGATAGTGATGTTTTCTCCCTGGTGCAGGACACCGGAGTGTACAGAGGATTTGAAATTGGAAGTGATCACTATCTAGTCTTGAGCAAGATAAAATTGAATTTCATATTGAAAAGAATAACATGTAAGAAAGTTTTAAAGCGAATAAAAGTTGAGCAGCTCTCAGATGTGAACTGTAGACTAAAATACACAAAGATTATTGAAGAAAAAATAAAAGAGTTTGAAAACAGGAATCAAACCTTGGAGATTCAGTGGCAAACTCTGAAGAAAACATTGATTGATTCTGCCAGAGAGGCATGTGATGAAGTTGTCTGTAAGGATAAAAAAATCAGAACTCCCTGGTGGACACAGGAAGTTAAAGAGGCAGTGAAGGAAAAGAAGAAAGCATATCAAAAGTTCCTGTCATATAAGTCAGCTTGTGCTCTTAGAGAATATAGAGACAAATGCAAGAATGATAAACACTGTGTAAAACTAGCTAAACAAAAGTCATGGGAAGACTTTGGCAAGAATATAGAAAATAAATATCAAGACGGTGGCAAAATATTCTGGAGGTTGTTGAAGAAGCTTAGGAATGGAGGAAAGAGTGCTGTAAAAGGAGTTAGAGATGATAAAGGTGACATGAAAACGGGAGAAAAAGATATCCTTGAAGTATGGAGTAATTACTTTGAAAAACTGCTAAATGAAACAAGCAGTGATGACAGCACAGTGGTAAAAAACACTGACCAGGCATGCAGTCAGGAATACATATCCATACTTGAAGTAGAAAAAGCCATCAAAGGCTTGAAATGTGGAAAAGCAGCAGGAGTAGATGATATTCGACCAGAAATGCTGAAGTATGGTGGTATAAGAGTCTTACAGTGGCTGCACTGCATAGTTCAGAAAGCCTGGACAGAGGGACGAATTCCCGATGATTGGAGTAGAGCTCTCATAGTACACATATATAAAAAGGGAAATAAAACTGCATATGAGAATTATAGAGGTATTTCCCTACTGAGTGTTCCTGGCAAGATCTATGCAAGTATACTTGAGAAACGGTTGAGAAAAATTGTGGAAGAAAAGCTTAGTGAAGAACAAGCTGGATTCAGGCAAATAGAGGCTGTCAGGATCAGATCTTCACTTTACGACAAATAGTCGAAAAAGCATGGGAATATAACAAAGATCTGTATTTAAGTTTTGTTGATTTGGAAAAGGCATATGACAAGGTGCCAAGAGAGAAGCTATTCAATATGCAGTTATATGGGGTCAATGGGGCATTATATCAAGCAATACTTGGTCTTTATTTGAGTTGTAAGTCAGCAGTTAGAATTGAAGGAAGTACAGGAAGATGGTTTAATGTTAAATCTGGTGTGAGACAAGGATGTACATTATCCCCTCTGTTATTCATTATCGATATGGATCACATTATGAAGGAGAGTGGTATTAAACATGATATCAAAATTGGAGATGTTAATGTCAGCGCTTTGCTTTTTGCTGATGATGTTATACTTCTAAATAAATCCGCTACAAGTCTGCAAGATTCTCTGACTAAATTGAATAGCTGTTGTAAGAGATATGGTATGAAGGTCAGCAATAAAAAGACAAAGACAATGAAAATAGGCAGAATCATTGAAAATGTCAACTGTGTTGTGAATGGAGACCCTCTGGAACAAGTAAAACATTTCAGCTATTTAGTTACGATTTTTACTGAAGATGGTAAATTAAATATAGAAATAGACAACAGAATCAGCAAAGCTGGTATAGTGGGAAGTCAATTGAATAAATTCATATGGAATAAGAGAGAAATTAGTCGGAACACTAAATTAGCTGTATACAAGACAGTGTTCAAACCAGTTTTAACTTATGGATCTGAAGCTGGGTCAGAAGTAAAACACTTGACCAAAGACTAGAGACCACAGATATGAGAGTCCTGAGAAAGATTATAGGTGTGAACAGATGGCATCAATGCCAATATCATATTAAAAATGAGGATATTAGGAAAGAACTTGACATTGTCAGCATCCAGGAATGCATTAGCAGAGCTAATCTCAGGTGGTATGGTCACTTAAACAGAATGGGCGAGGAAAGATTAGCAAAACAAGTGTTCTCTGCCAGGTTGGCAGCAAAACGACCCAGAGGAAGACCAAGATATAGGTGGATTGATACGGTACAAAGTGCCTTAGATGATAGAAATATAAGATCTGATAATGTTGGAGTCTTGACAAGTAACAGACTGATTTGGAGGAAAATTGTAGATAGGAAATTAATAATGATGTAATTTTTTTCATGTAGTACTATCATATTCTGTACACCCCTTGAGGGTACATGGCAGGAATTTGATGATGATTAGATTCCATTATATACCAAAAGATTCCTTCTCAAAAAATAGACATCGAAAACATTGCTGAATGGAACTCATGATGTTGCCCCTCCCCCTCTTGATCTCAAACTGGACATCATGTAATATTAAAGAGAATGGTTTCTCCCTATAGAACACTCAGCGAGTTTGACTCATACAAGTCTACTCCAAAGAATCTGGTATCTATATGGAAAGTTCCGATTCCTTATGTTGTTGGAATCTGAACCAATTTCTAAGATCCTCCAGAAATATCTAGTACTTATTTTTTTCTGTAAACTATCATCTTTGCTACCTTCCATTAAAGATAAACTAATCTCTTCTATCTCTCCCGGGTGTCTACTTCCTTATGATTGTTTTCTTTTACTTTAGGCAAACAGGGCATTCAGCTGAAAAGACGAGGAACACCAATCCTATATCATATCTGAGAAATCTGGTTTAGCACAGTATGGAACTGACATTAACCAGAATTAACATAAATAACATCTCATAATCCCCTAGTAAATAAGGAGTAACCAACCTATTCCATAGGATTTCATTTTCGAGAACCTGCACAGTGAAGTGTGAGTCTACACATGAGCATAAATCAGGGATCTCCTAGTCTAATACTCAGTGACACTTCAGACTTGTTCAGAGTGATGAAATGCATATATTGGCCAAATTTAAACCATAATGACTGACTTTCTTTACCTAAAATTTGGGAAAATCTTATTCTTATCACTTATAGGCTCTTTTTTTTTTTTAATCACATCAATGTAATAATAAATGTATTATTACAACAGTGCATGGCTGTCATTTAAGAAACCCACTGTTGTTATAAATTTTCAATTGTCATTTCACTGAAAATGATCAGTTTGATGAAGATCAAAATGTCATTTAATAACTTCTTGTGTCAACATTTTGGTATCTGCATCGAATTAGATTATAATATCATCTGATACCTAAAGGTATATCTCAGAAAACAATGACATTAATATCTTCTTGGTTGGCTGAGTGTTTTTGCTGTCTAACTTGAAATCCATGCATGAATGTTTATGAATGACGTAAATAATTTGCAGTTCCTACCATTCTGCAAGATCTCCACAGTATTAAATGGAGAAGAGAGCTATTGGGTTTAAAAAAAAAAAAAAAGTTGTGTCTGGTCTCTGGAGGATTACTAGATTGCTTAATCCTATGGTGCTAAAAGTGCTATAGCATGAATTTTGGGAGGAAAGGAATTTACATAAACCTAAAAATAATGATTCACAAAGAAGAGTGGTTGCAATATAGAAAACAGCAATGACATAACAATGAATTCCATTTTGAACTTGCACCCTCCATGATCATAGTCCATCTCAACTATCATAACTACATCCTACATGATGCATTCCTCAAAATGGGCAGAACATGTGCTTTTGTGAAATCTGCTATCCTTGTCAAAGGTTATCATACTTGGAATCCCCACATTTCAATCTGCTCTGGCTCAAGATTATCAATAAATTGATATCTTAGAAATTATTTATCCAAACTGTGAGTGTCCTCCTTGGAGACCAACATTCATAACAAACTAGCTTCCCTACTCCAACTTTAGAGATTAAGCTGGAGGAGAAGCTGAATCACTGGTAATCAGTCATGACATAACACAATAGTCAATGTACCACCCAGAATATCATACAGTCATCATTCTACCAACAGTCTTTATGTTTTCTTAACACCAGCTTTCTTTCCAAATACACTGGATGTCTGTCTCCCCTTGGCAATTCTGCCACAATCTTATTAAAGTCTCCTTCTCTACAGTTCATCCTCCCCCCAGCCAATCTCAGCTTCTTACCCTACAGCACTATAATTTTGCAAAATGGGATGAATTCCTGAATTTTTATGCTGCTTTTTCATGGCCAGATTACTGCTTTTGCTCTGCAATCCAAACACGTACACTGAACTAATAACCAAAATAATCCTCACTAGAATGAAAGCCTTAATTTCCCACTGTACTGCAAACCACCCCTCCCAACAAATGTATCCAAGCCCTGGTTAAAAGAAAAATGTTGCCTCTACTGCCCATGATAAAAAATGTGGCATATGTTCAGTGGCTTAAATTAAATTCCAGCTTGTCATTCAGCTTACGCAACTGCCAGAAACGTGTAAAAAGCAGATTCCAAAGCAGACTTTATAAGAATGAAATGCAATAAATTTGCCTCCTGCTCAACTGTCAGTCTAGCTTTCTGGTCCCTTGCTAAGGCTGTTGGGCATAACTTCTGCTCTTCCCTGTTGCCACCTCTCTTACATCCTGATGGCACCATGATATCACCCAAGAAAAAGAAGACCTCTTGGAATCAGTTTTTGCCTGGAGGACCAAAGCAAATTACCTTCCATATCCACAAACTACCCACTGCATGCTTCCTCTGAACTTGCATCAAAAGGACATCAGAAAAACCCTAACTAATCTTGATACTAATAAAGCTCCTGGTTCCGATGGTATTCCTCCAGTTGTGCTCAAGACTTGTGCTCCAGAAATGACTCCTATCTTATATCATCTATATAAATTATAATATTCTACTGGCATCTATCCAACAGCATGAAAGCAAGCCTACATTTAGCCTGTACCCAAAAACGATAGTGCTATTACAATTAAAAAAATTTCCCACAAAAAGAAAATATCAAAAATACAACACTATTCCACAAACTATCTACAGTAGGCCTCCTATGATCTTTTGTTATAAGGATATCAGAAAAATACTCAATAGCCTTGATACTAATAATTTCTCTGGCCCAGATGGTATCCCTAAAGTTGTACCAAGACCCATACTGTATGACTTTTCCAAGTTATCCTACTCATCTGGCATCTATCCAGTAGTATGGAAGCTATTATTCAGCCTCTTTCCTAGAAAGAGAAATAAGTCAGCAATCAAACTATCATCCCACACACACACACATGCCTTGCCTCAATACTTTCAGAAATGATGGAGAAGATCAAACAACCAGCTTCTTCATTACCTAGAGAACTATTGGTTAATTAGCAATATCTCTAATATGGATTCCACCATTTTCAGTTTATAGAAAACCTCATTTGCCTTGCCCACCTTTGGTGACGTAAGGCTAGCGAATCTCATCATGTAATTGCTGTTGATATTTCTAGAGCATATGACATCATGGTCTTTCTTCCAAGATGCCATCTTAAGGTCTTCTCTCTATCCATTTGCAAGAGGAATGCTGGCTTCTTCTTTGATTGTTCACTGCATGTCATGGTGGATAGTTCCCTCTCATTTGAATTTTTTTTTTTTTTAAATTGATGTGAGAGTACCTTAAGACTGCTTTCACTGACACTCCCTCCTAATCATCATCACTAACATCCCATATTCATAGTTCTACTGATGACTGTACAATTCATTTCTCTTCATCATTCACAAAACCTTGTAGTACTCAGAAGACAAGCTTCAAGATCTATGGCTAGTGCCTTAAATACTATCTCCTAGCCATTCAAGATAATTTAGTAAATTTGAATGCTACCAGTCCTGCCTTATTTCTCCAGAAAACAATCCTATTCTGTCTCATGTTTGATAAATGTTTTCTCTTCTTGGGCTCACTTTCTCATCTAGCCTATCATGGCAGAAATACATGTTCATAGCTTCTTCAGCTTCCAAGAAAGCTTGCTATTATTTTTTATTCCGAACATTATTTCTCTTGTCTTCTGCTCTACTCCTAACACTTTAAATTTCATATCCTCCAATAGAATGCAAATAGTTCTCTTTTGTATCCAAAAGAGAACTATTTGCTTAACAGATGCTCTGTTTCTGCATTATGCCTATTCTAGAAGCAATTCCATGGATACTACTCCAACGAATCGGCAACTATATCCACATACCGTTCAGCTCCAAACTCGCACAAATAAACTTTTCATCCTATTTTTCATTCCATGTTTTTTTTGGAATCTTCCTCAATGAATACAGCCTTCAAACTCTTCAAGAAACAGATTCCATTCTTCTCTTTAATAAAAAGATGGCACTATCATGTTATAGATCTTAAGATCTCTCATGTTTGGGTAACATTAAAAAAAAAAAGGAAAAAAAAACATTTTAGGAATGTAAACGACCTGTGGCATATCCATTATTCTATACTGATATTACAGTTAAACATGTCTTTATTATTATTATTTTTTTACAACTATTTATTTAGTCTGACCACTGATAAATTTGAAATTGTACCATTTGTTTTCAAGCAAATTATTATTATTATTACCCCAAGACCTCATTGAGTCAAAGACTCATCTGGGAAATTATCAGGTCTTAAACTGTATTGAGTTTTGGTACTCTTGTAAAAATCCAACTAAATGCCTAATTTTGCCACAAAAAAATAAATAAGGTCTAGTTGAAACCAAAATTTATAAAATGACAAATTTTAATAGAAATCCTAAATGCTACAATTTGTCAAATACCATCCACCAAGCATGGAATGATTAACATTAGTTCAAATCATTTTGCTGATAAAAACATGCCAACTAAAACTAAACCACATAGCAAAACATATTCCAAATTGCAAATTTTATATATTCCATTCAGCTGCAAAAGTTATTGTAATTTATAATTCTAACACATTTGGCCACCTTGTTTACTTGCAAAGTAAAAGTGAAACAAAACTGTAATAGCTTAGACTTTTTTGTAGATATTCCCCCCCCACACACACACATACAGACATTTTTTTTTTTAATAAAAAACATTCCAAAATAATATAGCAACTGGAGGAATGAATGAAGAAGAAAATTTTGTTCTGCAAGTTGAGTGGAACTATAAAAGAGTTGAATAGATGCTGCCTATGTTTTTAACATTCAGTGCCAATTTGGATGAACAGCAGAAACAGCAATATAGCAAACAACAGAAACTAAACCTCGACATGAAAGATTGGAATCAGTTAGAGGAAGAGAAAGGGAGAGAGAAAGAGAAAATAATAATCAACCTAACTGCTCTCATCAAAACATTTCTGGGGAAACTCAGCACTACTTCAAATGTAAAAGTGGCATTTACAGAATGGACAGTAAACAGCTGTATAGAGCTAAAGTAATGCCTTGAGTAAAAGAAAAAAACTAATTTTTTGAATGGTGAGAAGGCAAGAATTGTTGGTTGGTTGGTTTATAGTTTATTTAGCACAAAAACAACACAGGTCATACTGTGCCATACTAAGGGTTACAACTATACATAAGCAGTTACAGAAAATTGTAAACAATATGCCTGTACAAAAATCAAGTTCTACAAAGCACCATCTACAGATAAACAGAACTGCTGCAGAGGACAACACACAAGGTCAGAGGTTATTATGCTAGTACAAAAATAGTTAACAATACAAGTTAATACACAAAATGCATGTATACAACACCAAGCCAAGGAATGCAGCATCCACATATATGTAAAATTATAACAGATGCTTTTACAGAAGTACAAAAATAAGCAAAAAGGGATTATTATACAATATGCGTGGATGAAAATTAAATTTAACAATGCAATATCTATATATAAACAAAATTATTAGAAGGTACACAAATATACAAGGTATCCATACAGCAATACATAATTGGTCGAAAAATAAACTAGTAAATAAAAAGGGATTATTATACAATACGCATGGATGAAAATTAAATTTTGCAATGCAGCATCTACATATAAACAGAATTACTAGAAGGTACACAAACAGACAAGGTGTCCTACAGCAATACATAATTAGCCAAAAAATAAACTAGTAAATAAAATGCAGTATCTACATATAAACAAAATTACTGCAGAGGTTTCAGCAGTACATAAATAGATAACAGTACAAATTAACAAATGCATATACAAAACAAGCCAAGGGATGTAGTATCTACATATAGATAAGATTACAACAAATGTTATTATAGTAATACATGAAGAGTCAAAAAGAAATTATTATACAGCACATATGCATAAAAATTAAGTTTAGCATTGTGGTATGTACATATTAACAAAATTACAACAGGGTGACACAAATATACAAGATCAAGACCTACGGTAATACATAATTGGTCAAAATTTAAACTAATGAATAATATATATGTATAAAAGTTAAGCAATACAGTTTTTACATATAAACAAATTTACAGTCAAATGTGTTTGTACAAATTAATTCTTTATAAAAAATTAAAAATATGCAATCTGCTTAAGTCTGCTAGCACTTGTCTGAGTGTATATGGCTTGGTTAAATAGGTGAAAATTTCATTCCTATCTCATGTAAAGTGTTGGCACTCTACCAAAATATGACAAATAATGAGATGTGTATTGCATTTTTCACATATGGGAGGGTCATCAGCCCTCAGTAAATAAGAATGCGTAAGGTGACTGTGACCTATGCAGAGCCTAGCAAGAACAACTTCCTTCTCTTTTTATGTCAACTAGAATGCCAGTGCTTAATTTCAGGTTTAATGTCATAATTTGTTTGTCAATGTTTCCTGCCATGATGACTCCTACTGAGCAATTAGCTTTGATCTTATAAGCTATCTGTAGTCTGCATATGGTACTGTCAAACAGTATGTGGAGAAGGTATGAGCTGATTTAGCAGCTGCATCTGTAGCCTCATTTCCCTTAATTTCAATGTGGCTGGGAATCCAGCAGAACTGAATATCAAAATTAAGGATTTTCATTTTGTGAAACAGGTGTGAAATGGGTATGTATATGGAAGAAAGTATTAACTTTATCATTTAAAAGGAAAGGGTTATTACTATCAAGAACTCTTTCAAAGTACTGGATATTGATTATACATAGGAGAGGAGATAGCCTGTAAAGAGCTCAATGAGTCTGTATAAATTATATACTTTGGTAGCAGTTTTCTTTTATATACACAAGTGCAAGCTGAATGGCATGTAACTCTGCTGTATAATTACTGCAGTCTGGTGGGATCTGATTTGAGATAATGTCAGGAAACACAGTAGCACAGCCAACAGAGTATTAGTTCTTGAACCATCAGTATAGATGGACAAGAAATCAGCATGTGCTGCTCTGTATGCATTAAACAGTTGCATCAGTATAGATGGACAAGAAATCAGCGTGTGCTGCTCTGTATGCATTAAACAGTTGCAGGTAGATGGATGATGGAGTATAAGATTTCTGTAGCTGACTGTGAGAGGTTGCAGGATGGTGTTCAAACTTGCCATGGAGGGATGCTGCTATGTTTAGTGTAGGTAATGTTGTCAACATTTATACCAACAGCTTGCACAGTCTCTTTAACACGCATACCAAAAGGATGAACAGCAGTTTGACATGTGTGGTATTGAGCTTCCCAATGCAGAGAAAAAGATACTAGTCCATGTAGGATGATCTGGGAGAGATTTTATTTTTAGAGCATAATTAAGAGATTACTGCTTCCGAAGTGATAGAGCTGGTTCATTTGCTTCAACATAAAGACTGAATGGGTGATGTGCAAAAGGTACCAAATACCAATAGATATTCGTATACCCTGATGATGAATGGAATCCAACCATCGCAAGTTACTCTGTCTTGCAGAACCACAGACTTGAGGCCCATAATCCAGCTTTAAACATAAGTGCATGATAAAGATGGAGCAATGAAGCTTGATTAGCACCCCACTCAGTAGAGGACAGAGTCGAAGGAGGACCTAATGTGGCCTTAATCTTTCTCAGGACTCTCATATCTGTGGTCACTAGTCTTTGGTCAAGTGTTTTACTTCTAACCCAGCTCTAAGATCCATAAGTTAAAATTGGTTTAAACACTGTCTTGTATACAGCTAATTTAGAGTTTTGGCTAATTTCTCTCTTATTCGATATAAATTTATTCAGTTGACTTCCTACCATACCAGCTTTGTTGATTCTGTTGTCTATTTCCATATTTAATATCTTTACTAAAAATCATGCCTAAGTAGCTGAAATGTTTTACTTATTCTATAAGTTCTCTACTCACAATGCAGTTGATATTTTCAATGTTTCTGCCTATTTCCATTGTCTTTGTCTTTTTAATGCTGACCTTCATACCATACCTATTACAACGGCTATTCAATTTAGTCAGGGAATCTTGCAGACTAGTAGAGCATTTATTTAGAAGTATAACATCATCTGCATAAAGCAAAGAGCTGAGATTAACATCCAATTTTGATATCAGGTTTAATACTACTTTCCTTCATAGAATGAATAACAGAGGGGAAACATTTACATCCTTGTCACACACCAGATTTAACATTAAACCATCTTCCTGTACTTCCTTCAATTCTAACTGCTGACTTACAACTCAAATAAGGACTAAGTATTGCTTGATATAATGCCCCATTGACACCATATAACTGCAGCATATTGAATAGCTTCTCTCTTGGCACCTTGTCATATGCCTTTTCCAGATCTACAAAACTTAAATACAGATCTTTGTTATATTCCCATGATTTCTCAACTATCTGTCGTAAAGTAAAAATCTGATTCTGACAGCCTCTATTTGGCCTGAATCCAGCTTGTTCTTCACCAAGCTTTTCTTCCACAATCCTTCTCGGCCATTTTCAAGTATACTTGCATATATCTTACCAGGAACACTCAGTAATGAAATGTCTCTGTAATTCTCACATTCAGTTTTATTTTCCTTTTTAAATATGGGTACTATGAGAGCTCTACTCCAAGCATCTGGAATTCGTCCCTCAGTCCAGGCCTTCTGAACTATGTAGTGCAGCCACTGTAAGACTTCCATACTTCAGCATTTCTGGTCGAATATCATCTATTCCTGCTGCCTTTCTACATTACTGTTTAGCTTTCTTACATTTGTCTCTGTATTCTCTAAGAGCACAAGCTGACTTATTTCGCAGGAACATTTGATATGCTTTCTTCTTTTTCTTCATTGCCTCTTTAACTTCTTGTGTCCACCATGGAGTTCTGATTGTTCTATCCTTGCACACAACCTAACCACATGCCACTCTGGCTGAATCAATCAATGTTTTCTTCAGGGCTTGCCATTGAATCTCTAAGGTTTGGTTCCTGCTCTCAAACTCTTATTTTTTCTTGAATAATATTTGCGTATTTTAGTCTACAGTTCACATCTGAGAACTGCTCAACTTTTATTCTCTTTGAAACTTTCTTACATTTTCTTCTTTTGAATATGAAATTCAATTTTATCCTGTTCAAGACTAAATCGTGATCACTTTCAATTTCAAATCCTCTGTACACTCTGGTGTCCTGCACCAGTGGGAAAACATCACTATCAACAATAACATAGTCAATGAGACTTTTCTTATTTCTTGCCTCTTCTCTCCATGTGAATTTATGCACATTTTTATGTTGGATCATTGTGTTAGTAATAACCAGTCCATGTCCTGAGCAGAAATCCAACAGGTATTTGCCATTATTATTAATTTTGCTCTTTTCTCCAAATTTTCCCAAAATATTTTTGTATGTCTGACAATCATTTCCTACTCTGCTATTTAGATCCACAAGAAGGATGAACTTTTCCTTTTTAATTGTGTCAGTGCTTTCTCTAAAGCGTCAAAAAATTCCTCCACTTCTACTTTAGTAGAACCTTCTGTGGGACCACATGCACAAATAAGTCTCATTGTCCAGTTTCCCCATTCTCATATTTGCCCATATCACTCTACTTGAAATTGACAGCCAAGAAGATTAGCCTCGTATTTAGTGTTGAATACTATGGCTACTCCTTCTTTTCCGTGATTGTCATTGCCTGAATATAACATTTTGCATTTATTGCTCAGAAAGATCTCACCAGTTTTGTCATTTTTGTTTCAGTCACCCCCTATTATATCGATCTGGTACTTATCCAATTCCTCAGTTAGCTACATTTCTTTGCCATTCAGGCTTCTTATGTTGATGGTACTGATCTCGAAGTCTGGTGATGTTGAGTTGGGGTAAGTTTTAGGATTTGTTCCAGTAGCTGACATTTCGCTGTTTGCCCTGGTTCCCTGGTGAAAACAAGGGCCTTGTTTAACTGGGTGACACCCCAGCCAGGATTAAATTCTGTCATGTTGTACCATCATTTGAAATTTTGGTTTAGGCCAATAAGAATACAATTTGGTCAGCTAAATCCCAAATTGCCAGACCATCGTCATCTCGTCCATTCAGTATCCAGGGAGATACCTAACAGGGTGCACCACGAGAAGGTGAGGATTGGACATTAGGTCAGAAGCCCTGGTCGGTTCTCTGCATTCCTTTGAAGGCTATGTGCAGGTCTCCTTTCAGTTATATTGCTTTGACCCTTAAGCACCCTGCAAACAAAGTTTTGCACATGAAATATATCACAACAAGGCTACTTATATATAGTGGCTAATGTCTTCAAATTAACTGCCTATTGTGAATACACTTCACATGCAACTTTATTTGTATACACTTGGGTAAAATAATAAACAATATAATTTTTTGGCATGTTTGACTGATAGCATAATCAAGTGAATAAACTTTCAACATCTATCCAGAGTAATTTAATAATAAGGTGATACACCTTTTCACTACTTGTATATGAGAAATATATAAATTCTGTATTATTTCAACCTTCATGTGAAGCGCATGATATTGGATGCACTGTGGTTTGTAAGGAACGTCCAACTGCATAGAGATAAAAACATCCCTTACATCTACTCCTTCCTACTAACTAGCAGAAAAATTCTTCTCAAAGATCTCTACACACCCCAACGATCTAATTAAACAGGCAGCAAACTATGATGAAACTGACCTCTTGCAACAATGACTAATCTCCATGCCGAAGTAGCGTGGCAGCGAACATGCTAATAAGGGATTTGTTATACGTAACATGAGATATATTCTTTACAAATGGTGACAGATCTGAGGAAGGAGAGTGAGAAGGGAGAGATAGTGTGTCAAAAGTGAGCATCAGATATGCCAGTTGAGTAGAAAGTAACAATGAACATTGACAAAAAGTGCAAAAATGTGACATTATAACGTAGCACCTATGTGGGAGATAATGTGTAAGGAACTGATTTACACCCTTCATTGAGTCTACCGACTCCATGGAGCATGTAATAGTAATGTCTCTAGAAATGCATTATGAGCATAATGCATAACTTTATTTTCTAGTATAAGCCAGTTATTAAGGGGAAAAAAAAATTAACTTATCAAAAATAATACATACCTTGTGGCTGTAACTCAAGAACCACATGAATTTTCCCTCCGGGTTCTAAATCAATCTGGATAAAATAAAGAAAAGTTATTTTTTACTATAACTTTTGACATATTTTAAAATTAATGGAAAAATTTGTAACTATGGAGAAAAACTTATATTAAATGCATAAGGATACTTTAAAACAGAATTTATATGCAAATTTATATCCAAGATAAACAGAGCTTAAAACTGTTGATGAAAATTTTATTAAATGTTTGTACACACACACACACACACGTATGTTTCATGTAAGGAAATACCATGAGTAGACATAATTAAAATTATAATAATGGAATTAACTTACGCAAAATATTATTTATTAGTTGAATTTTCGCCTGAGTATCACAGGCATCTTCAGTACATGTATAAAGCTAATTAAACAATAACTGATAATTCAAAAAGGCAGCACCTCAGTAAATAATGTAAGATAACTAAAAAAGGTTAATAAATTTCCTAACTCATTAAAAAAAAAAAAGGAAATATATATATATATATATATATATATATATACACACAATTAAAAAGTTAGGAAAGATTAGTTGATTTATAAAGTACTATCTCCCACAAAGGGGATAGATGTAAACCATCGGATCTGTTTAAGTTAGGAGAGTGAAGTAAAGTTTCACATGTTTCTTTATGCATGTTTCTCATGTCTCACATGTTTCTCCATTCAGAAAAATCTCCACCACTTCTCCAAGGGACAAGCTTCCACATCTCAGTTATCTACCAGATTCCTTGCTCTTGTGGATTATCTTATTTCAGACAAATAAGATCTGCCTTTATTTGGCTAAAAGAACACCAGTCATATATTCAATGCCTTGAACCTGAACAGTCTGGTCTTGCAGAACATGCCATCAACACTAGACACAAGAGTTCATTGGAACAACACAAGAGTCCTTCACAAAAGTATTTTTGTGAAGGACTCTTGTATTTTCCATTATATGCTGTCTCAGATAGTTATCCCTTAATAACTGAATAAAATCCAGTTCCTTCCTCACATGTGTCCTCTCCTCCTTCCAATCAATGTTACCATAGTTGAAATCCCCCACAATAATTACCCTCCTTCCACTCATTTCATCAATTTGTTTATGCATACTATCTCCACCATCTATTCCATCACCTGGTCTATAGCAGCACCAAACTATATATTTTGTTCCACTAGTCTCAATCTCACACCAAATAGCCTCAAATGAGCTCTTTTCACTATCCTGCAATACAACTTCTATTCTCCTTGGCTGCAGTTCATCAGCTATCATCAATAACACTCCTCCCCCCATTTCATTCTCTCTGTCCCTCCTGAACACACTATACCATACACATTCTATCTCACTAACTATATCATCTTCTGTCAGCCATGTTTCACTAATGCCAATAACCTGTGGCCAGGAAGAGCCGACCAAGGCCAAAAATTCTTCCTTCTTGTTCGCAATACTCCTGGCATTAGTATACATGAAATGCAGAGGTCCATTTGTCCCTTTGTATATGCTATAGACTATGCCTAATTTTTTGGCAGGAAAGGAAAAAAGGAAGAGGATAGGATGGGTTTAGTGGGCTTGCAAAAGAATGTGAGTAACAGTTGCTTGAGTTTTAACACTTAAATGGTACATGCTGTCATAGCAGAACAGCAAAAGCATGTGAGGACTTATGAGAGCAAATAAAAACATTTATTCTGTCACTCTTGTCTATAAAGTAAACCTGACCAATACTATACTAAGATGATAAAGTTTCTTATTTTCAATATAAAATAGCACACTTATTGTGTTTACTACTATGTTAGTCTCACTTAAGGCATGCTGTTATAAACAGATTTTTTTATAATCAGCAATAGCTATGAAGCACTTTGTTTATACCATAAAGTACTGTATGAATAACGACCAACACTTAAGCCCATTTATACATATAAACAACATGTTAAGTTTTATGAAAAACATAGAATACTGTTTTAAACTGAGAAACTTAAAAATCGATGGTAAGAAAGACTTAAGTGATAACGAATGTAATGATAGTTAAAAAAATTGCAGTTAAAGGTAAGGTGGCGAGTGGCATTAACTGCGAACAAGTGTGTATGACTGGCAACAAAATTGAGAGAGTGAATGAGAGCAAAAATGTGATGCAAGATTTGAAAGTTGAGTTGGTTAAGATGAGGCAAGAGATGAAATGAATGCAGAATGAAGTTAAGAGAATATAAGATATGCATGGAAGAGTGAAAATGAATAATATTGGTATAAAAGAAGTAACGAAAGACCTGCAAGTGCCACTGTATGGTAATTCAATTATTAGAGTTGTGCTGGATGAGATGATGCACAAGGTTTATTTTCCTGGAGGTAAAATGAGTAGAGTGATTGAGGCATTGGATATGCGAAGTAAGCGAGCAAAGAAGTTGGTAGTTGTAATAGCGACGAATGACTTGATTGGGAACAAAGAACACATAAGATTGGATATCAGGAGGTTGTTGAGCAGATAAAAGACGAGATATGACAGTGGTGAGATGAGGTGGAGAACAAGGGTTATGAATGATATGTTAGCGGAAATGTGTGAGGAGAAAGAAGTGCGATTTGTTAATGTGTGGAATAAGTTTGAAGGATGACGTGAACTGTATAAGAGTGATGAAATGAATTTGAATGATTTTGGTGTGAGTCACTTGGACAGACTGCTGCTGGAAGTTAGAGAAGTGAGTGCACAGAATGAATCTGATCAAGTGGGAAGCAATGTGGAAGAACTGGAGAGTAAGACAGGAGAGACTGAAGAGATGGTTATGAATGAAGAAATGAGTGGCATGAGTATAGAGAATGAGAGAATAGGTGTGCAAGACAGATAGGGAAATGGAGAGGACAGGGTGGACAGAGGAACACAACGTGAGAAAGGTGGATGCTCCAAGAGGATGGGAATGAATGTGTGGACAAAAAAAAAAGGTGAAGGAGATGACCTGGGATCAAAGGAAAACAGTTGGATTTGAAGAAGGTTCTAAGATGAATAAGGAGAAAAAGAATGGCTCGAGTTATACATGGAGAAGTCACATCAAATAAGTGGTATCAATGGAAATAGCTATAGATCCAAGAATGAGCTGCTATGTTTGTATACACTAGAAGTGAAGAAACAAGGCAAATGAAATGGTTGCATTAATTGAGTCTGTTCACCCAAAATTTGTCAGAATAAGTGAGACATGGTGGGATGAGGATGACAACTTGACAGGAATAGAGATGGAAAGATATATGTTTTGTGAAGGTAGAAAGGGTAAAAAGGGAGGGGAAGTGCTATTGATGACAGAGAAAGTTATATCCATACAAAGTAGAGATGCAAGAGGGAGATAGTGCCAGTGGTTTTGAGGCAGTATGGTGTGAGATGGATGAACAGAATGAAACGCTTAGTTGGATGTTGTTATAGACTTAGTAATGTGGATATAGTGACAATGAAATGTATAATCAAATTAGCCAAGCAAATAAGAAAACGGTGATCATTATGGGCAATTTTAGTTATGGCAATATAGACTGCGATGGCCATATTGCCATAAATGTCTGAGGTGGTTGTCCCTCAAAACTTGTTTTCTTTTTGAGGGACAACTACCTCAGACAGTATGTAACAGAGGGCACACAAGGATGGAGGGTCTTCGCCAGCAGTGTGAGGACCGCTGTGAGAAAAGGATATATGTGGAACTACAAGGCTGGTGATTATAAGGAACTCAGGAGACAGCTTGCAGGTGTAGCATGGAATGATGAGTCAGCTGGAAAGGAGATCGATGCAGCTTGAGGATATTCAAGAACTGTCTAGTAGAAGCAATGCCTAAATGTATTCCAAAGATCAGAAGGTTAAATAAGGTAGGCTGAAATGGATGAATGAAGAGATGATTATCTTGTAACTCAGCAGTTACAAGATCTAATGGCTAATTTGATTATACATGAAATGTATAATCAAATTAGCCAAGCAAATATGAAAACGGTGATCATTATGGGCAATTTTAGTTATGGCAATATAGACTGCGATGGCCATATTGCCATAAATGTCTGAGGTGGTTGTCCCTCAAAACTTGTTTTCTTTTTGAAGGACAACTACCTCAGACAGTATGTAACAGAGGGCACACAAGGATGGAGGGTTGGAGGGTCTTCGATTTGATCATCTCATCAGAGGATGTAATTATAAATGTTTCAAATCACCCTCTAGTTGGTGAAGGTGACCATGACGTGATTACCTGGGTGGTTGCAAGCAGTGTGAGGACCGCTGTGAGAAAAGGATATATGTGGAACTACAAGGCTGGTGATTATAAGGAACTCAGGAGACAGCTTGCAGGTGTAGCATGGAATGATGAGTTAGCTGGAAAGGAGATCAATGCAGCTTGAGGATATTCAAGAACTGTCTAGTAGAAGCAATGCCTAAATGTATTCCAAAGATCAGAAGGTTAAATAAGGTAGGCTGAAATGGATGAATGAAGAGATGATTATCTTGTAACTCAGCAGTTACAAGATAAGCATGTCATACAGAGGAAAAAGACATTATGGAGGCAGCATAAGAGAAGTGATAATATTCAATTCCATGAGGATTACAAAGCACAGGCAAAGAGGGAAAGGGTAGACTTGGTGGGAAAGGGTAGCAAAAGTGAAGTATGAGCAGCAGTTAACTAATGAAGCCAAAAAAAGAATCCTAAGGAGCTCTTTTGATATGTAGCCAGCAAACAAGATTATGGAAGAGTAACATTGATGGAAGAAAATGGTACAAGAACAACTGCTGTGGAAGATATAGTGGAGATGCTTAATGAGCGGTTCATAATGGTCTTTCATTCTTGTGAATGTGGCATCATACAGAGTTTGAGAGCAGTCGATGAGGAGGAGAGACTGACTGTAAGTGAGCAAGGAGGTGTATGGAGAATTGAGCAAATTTGATATTAATAAGGCTGTGGGACTTTATAATATATCACAACGTATTTGGAAGGAACGTGCCAAGGAGTTGGCATCTGCCTTGACAGCTTTTTAATGAGTCTTGCACTGGATCGAGTTGCAAAGGAGTGGAAGGAGGACAAGTTTGTGCCACTTCATAAGGAAGGTATAGAACTCAAGCATCAAATTATAGGCCAATCTGTGTGTCAGATGTTGTGATTAAAGTGTTGGAAATACTGGTGAGAACTAGGTTCAGAATTGGGTTGACAACAATGGTATTATCATTAATGGACAGCATGAATTTACTAAAGGGAGGTCATGTTTAAGTAATCTACTTATTACAATAAGATGATAGCTTCATTGGACAGAGGAGAGAGGGATACATAGTAGTATACTTAGATTTTGCAAAGGTTTTTGATAGATTACCACATGATAAATTGATAGTCAAACTAGAGCAATGGGGTTGGATATTAGATTAGTGCATTGGACTGGAGACTGGCTATCTGATAGGTATCAACAAGTTGTGTGTGGGGAAGCAAT
This sequence comes from Typopeltis vanoorti, assembly GCF_054136105.1. Taxonomy (NCBI): domain Eukaryota; kingdom Metazoa; phylum Arthropoda; class Arachnida; order Uropygi; family Thelyphonidae; genus Typopeltis; species Typopeltis vanoorti. The sequence continues at coordinate 92,888,113 of NC_143569.1, read as the reverse complement.
ATCCAGGAAAAGGAAAGTTACTGGTGGTGTGCCTCAGGGGTCTGTTTTAGGGACATTGCTGTTTAATTTGTATATTAATGATATTGGATGGAGATAGTTGTTTGCAGATGATGCAAAGTTGAGATGAACCATGAAGAGTAGAGAAGATGTTGTGGCCTTACAAGAAGACTTGAATAAATTGAGTGATTGGGCACGAAAATGGGGATGCGAGTTCAATGTAGATGGGAAGTTAGTAATAATGTAATTTTTCATTTGGTACTATCATATACTGTACACCCATAGAAGGTATATATCAGGAATTTGATGATGTTGCAAAATGTAAGGTTTTCAAATCTGGGAAACAGAGAATGTAGAATTTATGCTTGGCAGGGATATATTGTTGGAGATGGAGGAAATAAGAGATCTTAGGGTGACAGTGGATAAGGATCTGAAATTTAGGGTATACATTGACGAAATTGTGATGATACAACGAATTCTGGGAATAATGCAGAGGACACTGACTTGTAGAAGTAAGGAGATTCTTGTTCCAAAAACTGGAACAAGACACACATTTGGTCACCTGGTTTTCAAAATCGAAGAGATATCGGAAAGGGTCCAGAGGTAACTAAGGTAGTTACTGATCTCTGGAATGTCGAATATAAGACAAAGTTGAGATGATGCAATTTACAGTCTAGCGGATAGGAAGAAGAGGGGTGACATGATAGACTTACAAGTTAGTAAAGGGTTGTTACAGGATCAATGTTGAAGAGGTTTTACAGAAAACAGTAGGAGATCAGGGGAGAAACAGAGGTCATCCCCAGAAGCTGTATAAGGAGGGTGTGAGTAGGGGAGTGAGAAGCAGGTTATTTGAATGCAGAGTTGTGAATGATTGGAATGCCTTGGAGAGGATGGTGTAAGCATAGAATTTGAGCGTGTTTAAGGTGTGCTATGATGAGCTGTGTGTATGACAAAAGGACCTCCTAGATAGATCTTTGACTCCATGGGGTCTTAGGATAATAAAAATGAAAGAAAACTTATTTTTAAGATAAATCTCCAGAATTATCACTACAAGTTTTGAAAAATGACAGTCTCCTCCAACCACGTACAGAATTCAGAAATATAAGAAAACAAAGTAGGGTGGATGTATGAATTATCTAAGTATCTGTAAATGAAATAGATTTTTTTAAAAAAATCTCCCTTCTCACAACAATGCATGCTGATTCAACTACATATATGGAAAACCTCACATCTCCTGACTGCTGAGTTACAAGATAAATGAATTGGCACAAAGCAGAACAAAAAAAAGTGCACTTCAGTTAAAATTCAAAAATGTTTCATGTTGAACTTTCTGGAACAGAAAACTATGTAGACACTGGAATGCAAATACGTAATTGACTGACTAAAATTAATTATTTACAATAACATTTTGCATTTAGCATTATCAGAGGCACCAGGTCATATTTATTTATTTATTTTTTTGTGAACACAGAATAGTCCACTCCAGAAGTTTCTTTTTTCCTGACCAAGGTAGCACATGTCTGTCCAAAATACTGGGGTCATACATTAGTAGGAGGTGCTGTACACACCTGGCAATCCCCGATTTATCTTAGGAAGGTTGGTACTTTGTTTTGTACCAACCTTCCTGTTCTATCTGTCTATCTACCAAATTTACTGTTCTGATCTGTGTTGTTTCAGGAAGGAGTCCATGTGTTATCTGTTGTGCTTTTGATATAAGGCAAAAATATGGTGTGTGTGTGTGTGTGTGTGTGTGTGTATTAAGTCTGGTTTTGAGGGAGGGGGCTCTTTTTTAAAGAATTAGGTGTGAAGTAGCATGTAGGTATCTGCTTGTATGTGTGGATTTATGATAAACTGAACACATGAAGGGGAAGAGGGGCCCATCTGCTTGTTTGGTGACTAAAGTATCTAAGGCTAGTAGTGCCTGCCCCTTCTTGTTTCTCTTTCACAGTGAAAATGATTCAAGGATGAATGTTTTTGAGAAAATGAAACAAGTTAGAGAGAGAGCCTGCTAAATAACATTACAAGCTGGACAGCTGAAACTGTCTCCAAACCAAGAAATTTTATCCACATATAACCAATACTTGAGATCCACAAACCTGGAGCCCCTTTATGCTCTAGTGTAGATGCCATAAATTGTCTCACATATAAGCTGGTTAAGCGCTTGGCATCTGAAGTCAACAAACACAATATCAAGATGTCACATATGAAAAAAAAAAAACTCCACTCATTTTAGAACCATTATACAGAACCTTCAATTAGAGAAGAATGATTGCTTGGTGAGCTTTAATGTGTTATCCTTTTTATAAATGTTCCAGTAGACAATACACTGGTTTTCCTTTTTAAATTTTATTTCTGTAACATTTGCAGACTCTTGGCATATTTTAGTTGAAAAAATCAGTTCTTTAAATAGTTTATAGGTATAACAGTGGTCTTTCCACTTTCATCCCCCATTACTAATGTATACATAGGTTTTTTTTCCTTCTTTTGTATTCCTTTTGGTGCAACATGAGTAGACCCTGAGGAGAAAGTTTTCAAAGAAGAAAATTAACAGTTCATTTTCTTCTTGTGTGTGTGTGTGTGTGTGTGTGGAGCCTGCAAGCTACACAGCCATAAATTGTCTGATTCAACTACATATACGGCAGAGACCATCAATGTACCTCAACCATACTTTTTTTTTGGGGGGGGGGGGCAAATTAAGTGCCAAAGATTCAAACAATTCTATATATAAATTAGTAATGGGGGGGGTAAAAGTGGAAAGTCCACTGCTACACAATCCTGCCCTGAAACTTGGAATTTTCAAACCTTAGCCTCAATGGCAGAGCGAATTTCATCCTCAGGACCAGCACTGTATCTGAAACAACTGGTCCTACTCATATCATTCCAATAAAATATGTTATAAGAAAATCTTCAACCAACTCAAAAAGAACAATCCCCACCACACACACACACCATATCTTTAACTTTATTATATCAAACTTTACTTTACTATATCAAAGGGTACACAGATAAAATAGGCTCTCTCCTGAAACAACTTAGAATCAGAACAATAACAAACCTTAAAGCAAAGTATCTACCTTTCTAAAGGTAGATACAAATCAAGCATTGCTAGAAATCCTCTCTCATTCCTGGATATGTACAACATTTTCTTCCAGTATAGAATTGAGAGAACTGAGTATTTTGAAAAGATAGGGAACACACTCCCTTGATCAAGAATAAAGAACATAAATACATCTGGAATGGAGAACCAAAAAGCAGACTATCACAACACGAGCTGGAGAATGACCTCTTCATCAGATGGGGGAAAAAAGCTAGGTTACTTCACAAATTACAGTTTCAATCAGAGAGACTGTTCCAGGAAGCACAAGTTCTAAAGAACGGCTTTCTTGTAAACAAATGAATTTCAAATAGAATATCCAACTATAAAGGTTTATCTGATAGAGTAGCTTTTGTCAAATTAAAATTAATGGCAGAACATATCAAAATAATACAGATTTATAGCCGAACAAGTGAAAGTGATGATGATGAAATGGAAATATTTTATGAAGATGTCAAAATAGCAATAGATGAAGATAATTGTCAATATACAATAGTCATGGGAGATTTTAACCTAATGAAACGTGTAGGGAAATATTATTATTATGCGACACCTCCAGGGAGTCCAAGAACTCATCGAGGGAGGGCACCTAATATACAACTCTGTCTTCACCACTCAATCCAACAACTACAACAAACGGCAACTACCATCATCATCTACACCAATGCCATCTACCACCCACCACCACCACTAGTATTTTCACAAACGATCACAGACAACCATGCCCACAGCGGGATTCGAACCTGCAGCCTTTTGGCTGGAGAGCGGATACGCTAACCACTTGGCCAACCAGGCCGGCAATGGATCAGGCTTTCTGAATGAAAGGAGAGACATGCTGATGAACTTCTTGCAAATGACCAACTTCAAAGCTATGAATTCCTTCTTCAAGAAGAGACCCAACAGAACATGGACTTGGATGAGACAACAAAAAATGAAACAGATTTCATACCGTCTTCAAGCACTCATATTTTCAGGGATGCTAGTGTTTTAAACCATATTGGCATCATCTCAAGAATGGTGAGAGGGAAAATAGAAATACCAGTGAAAGATGAGAGAGTTGTATTGCAAAATAAATAAATAAATAAAATATATATATATATATATATATATATATTTTTTTTTTTTCTTGAGATAACTCTCTCAAAACACACACACACACACACACATTATTATTATTATTATTATTATTCCTGATACCTCCAAGGAGTCCGAAGACTCATCGCGGGAGGACATCTTCAACTGTCTCTACACCTTACCTCTACTACGAATCAACGCCATCTACCACCCACCTCCAACACCACCACAACTAGTAATTTTTGTCTGTAAATTGCGTGTGTTCTGAAGGGCCGATTTGTATGTATGCGGGATGAAAAACCCGAGTTTCCGGGAGAAAAAACCCTGCTACCTCCGTATGAGATCGGCTAACTCACCATCGATTGAAATCGACCAGATAAAGATTCCTCCCGTCGCGACGAGAATCGAACTTAGGCCTATTCCAATCGAAGGGCGCAATGTATTTATATATATATATAAAAGTTGAAAGACTTCACACAAACAGGGATATCTTCAAGGTATCAGTGGAAAAGAAACTTAAAGAAAATACAAAAATTATATCAAATACAGGAATAAGCATTGACCAGAAGAAGAAAAAATAAGAAATATTCTTATTGAATCTGCACAAAATTTAAAAGAAAACAAAAGGAGCTGGACCTAGAAACTATCAGAAAAAACAATAAATATTATTGAAAAGAGAAAACAATTGATTGCAGAAGGAAAAAGAGGAACTATTGAAATAACAGTAATAAATATGGCAATAAGGATAAATATAAAAGAAGAAATTAAGAAAAATGAGGATGATATGATACAAAAAATCATTGATGAAAATGGAAACATGAGAATTTTAAGAAATAACCTTTCATTTGGAAGAAAGAATATTATAGCTCTTGAAGATCAAAATGGAAAACATTTATTTAGCAAACAAGAAATCACAGAAGAAGCAAAAAATTTCTACATGAATCTGTATAAAAGTGAAGATAGAAAGAAAATTTCAGAATCAACAGAAAAAACAGATTATGACAATACCTCTGATACATCTCCATTAGAAATCTTGGAAATTGAGAAAAACATTAAAACAAATGAAAAAATAAGAGCATTTGGGAGGATGGTTTAATAATAGAGATTAAAGAAGGTGGGGATATTTTAAAACAAGAATTGAAAATCCTCTTCAATAGATGTGTCAAGAAAAGTGAAATACCCCAAATAAGGAATAATGCAAACATTATTTTACTGCATAAAAAAGGAAGTAAATTAAAACTAGAAAATTACAGACCTATTAGTTTGTTATCTCACATTTATAAGCTTTTCACTAGAATTATAACCAATCAATACAACCCACTGAATAAACTGGTTTCAGAAAGAACTTCAGTACAATAGATCATATTCAATCAATAAGCCTGCTTATTGAAAAATGAAATGAATACAACCTTCCTCTTCACATGGCTTCATAGATTTTAAAAAAAAAACAAGCCTTTGATTTCATAAAAACATCATCAATAATAGAAGCTCTTAGATCCTTTCTTTTTAGGCTTGCACAGTGATCCGAATGCATTTTTGAAAATTATGGAGACAACAACCGTGTTTGAATAAAAACTTTAGTTTAATATAACTAAAATCTACAATTCGACCTTTATGTCAAGGTCATCTTCTGGAGCATATAACTATACACAGAAAACAAGCTACACTACAATCAAACTGGTTTGTTAAAGATACTGACCAACCGCTACAACAATTGTTGGCCTGACCCCTGGTGGATAAAAAAAAAATTATACATCAACGCTAGAGTCCTATTATTAGTGTTTTCTGTTGGTTGTAGAAATACATTGGGCGTAACAACAAGTAACTATCTATATACATATAATAATAACATGATTATACCTGTACATTCTGGTCAGTTGGTATGGAACGGTTTCTAATAATAGTTGAAGATTGGCTAGAGGCCTGACTAATGCCGGATCTTATATATTAGGTAGGCTGAATGTGTGCCATCCAGATCCTTGGAATTTTCATGCCATCTTTGTTGTTGACATTTGGATGGTTTATCAAGATTTCGCAGGCTTCCTTGAATTTCCTTTCATATCGGGTTTTTGTGTGGTGTAAAGAGCGGGTGCTTTTCCAGTTGATTTGGTGTAAGGTGTTGAGCGCATGGTCTGAGAGGCCAGCTTCACCATAATGGTTATATTTAATGTGTTCTTTCTGGCATATAGGGATTGTCCGTCCTGTTTCACCAATGTACGGTAAGTTACAGGTGCAGCAGATGCAATAGACTCCAGGATGTGCTAATGGGAGGAGAGGATCCTTAGAGGAGTTGAATATGGTTTTAAGTTTAGTGGGTGGTTTAAAGGTGGCATTGAGGTTATATAATGCTGTAGGATTCTATTGATTTTTTCTGATAACCCTTTAATGTATGGGATGGCTATGGTTTTACTGTAATCTAAATTCGTTTTTGTTGTTTTATGGAGTATTTTATTAATTGTATTTTTGTTATAGACATTATTTATGAATGTGTCGCTGATGATTTTTAGTTCTTGTTTCAGGGCTTGCTGGTTAGAGCAATTGTTGTAGCTCTGTTTTTAAGGGTGTTAATGACTCCATATTTTTGTGATGGGTGGTGGTATGAATTCGCATGTATGTATTGGCCAGTGTGTGTCGGTTTTCGGTAGACTGTGAAGGATAGATTGCCTGAAGGAAGACGTGTGACTAGTGTGTCTAGGAACGGGATCAAATTTTGATTTTCGATTTCGATGGTAAATTGTATGCATCCGTGTTGTTTGTTTAGGTGGCTAAGGAATGTGTTAGCGTTTGTCGCCCGTGCGGCCAGATCGTGAACACGTCGTCAACGTATCTGAGCCAGACTGTCGGTCTTAGCGTGGCGGAATCAAGCACCCTTTGCTCAAAGGTTTCCATGTAGAAGTTAATGATTGGGGGGATAGTGGTGAGCCCATGGCTGTACCTTCTTTCTGTAGGTAAAGTTTGTTTTGCCACACGAAGTACCCGGACTTTAGTACGTGGGCAAAGAGGGCCGTAATGTCGGCCCTGTGTATAGTTATATGCTCCAGAAGATGACCTTGACATAAAGGTCGAAACGGCGAATTGTAGATTTTAGTTATATTAAACTAAAGTTTTTATTCAAACACGGTAGTTGTCTCCATAATTTTCAAAAATGCAGAAGCTCTTAGAGATTAAGGCATTGAAAAACAATTTATTAACATAATAAAATATATTCATGGAAATGCTGTTAAACATCATTCTCAATGAAATAAACAAAAAATTTCACATAAATCAAGGAATAAGGCAAGGAGACACCATTTCTCCCAAATTCTTCACATTAACACCACAACATATGATGAGCAATTTAGAATGAAATTCTCAATTGCTCATCATATAAAATTATCCAATAAAAGAGTCAATATTAACGGAATTAAATAAGCTAAGATTTGCTGATGTCTTATTATTGCAAACAATATGAAAGATTTAAAAGAAATGATAGAAGATATAACAACTAAATTACTAGAAATTGGATTAGACATTAATTCTGCGAATGACCTCTTCCCCATCTGATGAAGAGGTCATTCTCTAGCTCATGTTGTGATAGTCTGCTTTTTGGTTGTCCATTCCATATGTATTTATATTCTTTATTCTTGATCAAGGGAGTGTGTTCCCTTGTCTTTTCAAAATACTCAGTTCTCTCAGTTAATAAGGTAAACAATAAAGAAATTGAAATAATAGATGAGTATGTATACTTAGCAAAATTGTTAACAATGAAGAAACAAGGATTCATGGAAGAAGTGAAAAGAAGAAGCTTTTGAAAAATTGAAGAGATTTTTAAACAGCAAAATAAAACCTGAGAACAGAGCAAGACTGTTCAACCAATGTATGTTGCCTGTCATGACATACAGAGTAGAAACCTGGCCAATCAAAAAGGAAATAGATTAAAAAAAAAAAAAAGAAAGAAAGAAGAATGGAAAGATGTCTGACATAATACTCAGAGATAAAATAAAAAATGAAGAAATAAGAGCTAAAACAAAATTTTTAGATATTGGAGAAAATATACTTTGAAAGAAATGGAAATGGGCAGGACACATTGCAAGACTCAAGGACAATAGATGGAAAAATTGTTTTACTGGATAACAAGGCTATACTTCAAAAGCAGCCATATGAAGGTAAAAGATCAGCTGGAAGACCTGAAAGAAGATGGTCAGATGATATAAGAAAAACAACTGGAACTCTTTGGCACCAACAAGCTCAGGATAGAAACAGATGGAGAGAATTAGGAGACACCTATAGCCAGAAGTGGCTATAAAAAGGGATAAAAGAAGGAAGAAAGAAGACCCTATCTACCCTATGCAGCACAAAAATCACTGCTGTCTCCCTCCACGCATATGACTGCCCTTGTTATCCAGGTCATTTCGTCTTCAATGAGTGTGTATTGTTAATAATGCTTCTGATAATGCCAGCTCGAGGTAGCAAAACATCAGCTTGTAAATTTTAGTCAGTAAATTAAAGATTCCAATAAATTATATTCTAGTTTTCACCTTTTATGCAAGTGTAAGCAAACAAAGTTTGCACATGGAGTATCTTCACGACTGGGCTACTTGTATATAGGGGCTAATGACTTCTCATCGATTGCCTTAGTATCCTACAATGTAAGGCATGTATCTTTATGGACATGTAAAATGATATGCATTAAGGGGGGGGGGGGGGGGGGGGTTACTACTAAGACTGGTTTCAACCTTTACTGAGGTCTTATCAATGGGAGTCAGACCCAGAAGAGATACCAAGGTTGAATGCAGAAGTCATATTTCCAATTTCTTGGCATCTTTAATTTATAATATAACCAGATGAAAACACTTTAAACATCTATCTCCAATCTAGAGTATTTTAGTAATAAGGTGCAACACCTTTTGATCACTTGTATATTGAAAATATGAGTTCTGCATTACTGCAACCTTGGTATTCTTCTAGCATAATACATGTCTAAGGTTATGTGCATTGCATTATGGGATACTAAGGAAATTGATGTGAAGTCATTAGCCCTTATATACAAGTAGCCCAGTCATGAAGATCCTTCATGTGCAAACCTGTTTACTTATGCTTGGATCAAGGATAAAACCAAGAATATAATTTCTTGGCAGCTTTAATTTATAGTATAACCAAGTAAATTATGTATTTGCATTCCAGTGTCTATGTAGTTTTCTATTTCCAAAAACAGATATCAACCATAGCAACAGCTATTGAAATATGTTTCCTCGTGACAGTTACTATTTCATGGCAGATGCTGCTGCTGCTAATATGCATGTCTGCTACATATGGAGACCTACAGAATGGCATACATATGATATGCCATTCTGTTAATTAAATTTATTCTACAATTTTCAGAATTTTTTTTTATTTCAATCAGTAGTAGTATATCAAAATTATACTTGCATTTAGGGAGATAAATTGAGTGGATCAAATACATGAATTATGATTTCTATTCCTTTACTGTTTATAAATATAAGTAACGAAATTATGATTAAATTACTTATCTGCATTAAAAAGAGTGATTAATTTGTATTAAGAAAAAGATTTGTATAAACAAATCTTGCTTATTCAGGTATATGCACCACAAGGTTTAGATATAAATAAAAAAACATTTCAGGAGCAGATGAAGGACTTATTCCGAGGAAATGATTACAATCTCATTCAAAATAAGAGTAATCATCTTAGACCACAATTCACAGACTGGAGAAGATAGACAAAAAAAAAAAAAAAAAGCTTGAGGCTATTTTGGTTTTGTTCAAAAAAAAGAGATAAAGGGTACTGTAATACTCTGCCTTATGACGATTCACTTATATCATGCTTTCCAATTATGAGTGCCATTTATATGATGCCACATTTGCTCATTCGACATTTTAAGTAATATGATGCATCCCACAAATCACCCAATGCACACATTTCATAAATTGTTTGTTTACAATGTCATTGTTTGCTACATCTTAGTTCGTATATGAGCCTCACAAGCCAACTACGAATATACTAATATGACGTTTACCGCCAGCAATAAGATTACTCGTACTGACCTTGAAGAAGTGAAAGTGCTTGGCATGCTGAGCTAGCAGCAAAGATGTGTATACTCGTAGTTGGTATATGAGCCTCACAAGCCAACTACGAATATACTTGTATGTTGATTACCGCTGGCAACGAGATTACTCGTACTGACCTTGAAGTGAAATTTCAAGGTCAGTACGAGTAATCTCTTAATCTCTCCTATGACAAGAGGAGAGATTAAGATAAGATAACATTACTTTAGAGATTTGTAGTGAAATATAATGCAATGAATATAAAGATGAGGTTGATAAGGAAATAGGTCTAGCAGAGGCTGAAGCTAAGATGAAGACTGGAAATTCCCTGAGAGATGATTTGCCTGCCAAAGTGATTAAGAGCTTCTGATAGTTCAGGATTAAATAGCTGTGTGATGTCTTTAGAATGATCTGGATAAAAGTGATATCTGATGTTGAAAGTTTTTCCACTTGGTTATACTATAAATTGAAGATGCCAAGAAATTATGTTTTTTTGATTTAATCCTTTATCCAAGTGTAAGCAAACAAAGTTTGCACCTCAAGTATTTTCAGGACAGGGCAACTCGTATACAGAGGCTAATGACTTCACATCTCTTGCCTTAGTATCCCATAATGCAAAACACATACTTACGGACATGTATAAATGCTATGCATTATGGGAAGGGTCACTACCCAGACTGATTTCGACCTTTATTGAGGTCTCATCAGTGGAAGTCAGGCCCAAAGGCGATACCAAGATTGAAGTAATGCAGAAATCATATTTCCATATATGAATAGCCAAAAGGTGTCACATCTTATTATTAAAATACTCTGGATTAGAGATAGTTGGAAGTTTTTCCACTTGGCTATACTATATAAAGATGCTTACACACTTGGATAAAGGATTAAACCAAGAATATAATTTCTTGGCATCTTTAATTTAATGTTTAGGGGAGCAGTTGAGTAGACAATTTGAGAATAAACACTATGCATCGCATACGCCCTATGACTGAGCATCTGCAATGATCGCTACTTCATAAGTAGTATAGAAATAGAAGACATAACACAACATAAATTTTTAAAAAAATTAATTTTAATTAGGAAAAGATTTTTGGAAAAAGTTTTTTTTTTTTGGGGGGGGGGAGAGATTAGCCTCCCCCCTAGGTGCGCCACTGGATGGGGGTATAACGGAGCAAGCTAACATCATTACTATCTTAGTATCTCCCATAATGCAAAACACATCTCCTTGCAGATATATATAATGTTATGCATTAAGGGAAGGGCCACTACCCAGACTAATTTATATAGGCAGAGATGACCTTGCTAATGCTTCTGCCTGGTATCTCCACTTGGGCCTGGCTCCCACTGAAGTGACCTCAATAAAGGTCGAAACTAGTCTGGGTAGTGGCCCTTCCCTTAATGCATAACATTATACATATCCGCAAGGAGATGTGTTTTGCATTATGGGAGATACTGAGATAGGAGTGATTTTAGCTTGCTCCACCTTTGCAACGAGTTGCACCACCTTACCCCAGTCCTGAAGATACTTTCAGGTGCAAACCTTGTTTGCTCACACTTGGATAAAGGATTGAACGAAATTTATTATAGTCTAACCAAGTGAAAAATAAACTTTCAACACTGGATGGGGGGGGGGGGGGGGGAAACACCAAGAGGAAGGTTACAGTGAACTTGGAGAGACTAGATAAAAATACTTAAACTGGAACAGTATCATAAAAGAACATGGCTCCAAACATGTTTGGAGCCATGGACATGAATCCCTTATGGTTTTCCTCGAACATCTCAATAGCCGACATCAAAGTATTAAGTTTACTGCTGAGCTTGAAACGGATAATTCCTTGCCTTTTCTTGATGTCAAACTGACTCGCTCTTCTGCTGATAAACTAAAAATATCGATATATAGAAAACCCACACATACCAACAGATATCTGCACAGTCAATCCCATCATTTCCCTCCTCATAAGCTTGGAATAATTTCCACCTTGGGACATAGAGCCCGTTCTCTTCTTGATGATCCAAATGAATTGCTTACAGAAATAAACCATCTGAAAACTTCTTTCGAAGTTAATGGATATTCCAAGAAAATCATTAACAAATTCCTTCTTAATCCTCCCAGACATCACTCAGAAGAAACAAATAGATTCAAAGGCAATATATCTATTCCTTACTTAAGTACTGTTTCACATAAATTAGCAAAAGTTCTAAAAAAATACAATATCAGAACCTTGTTCACTCCACTTCCAAAGATCCGTTCCTTAATTAGCCACCCAAAACCTTGTCATCATCAACTCAAATACCCTGGCGTATATAAAATATTATGTGACTGCGATATTCCTTATTTCGGGCAGACAGACAAATCTGTCGAAATGCGTATGGAAGAACACATGAGAGACATTACTTACAAGAGACAGCGAGCAAGTGCATTATCAAGTCATATCCTCTTCTCGGCTAATCCTAATGATGATAACCAAAGTCACAAAGTCTGCTGGGAAAAATCTACAAACATCTTCCGTTGCAGTGACGAAATAGAGAGAAAAATTGTGGAATCGAGAGAAATCATCTTCAATCCTGTTCATCTAAATAACAACTTAAGCTACAACCTCCCTGATAGTCATTCAGCTGTAATCATGTACTGGCGTTCACGTGATGCAGCAAGCACGCACTCTCCCAACAATGCAACAAATGAAAGAACAGCTTCAAATACAACTACAACGTTTTAATGCTAATTATGTATAAAGACTGTCTATGATGTTCATAGTCTTTTAACCCTCAATGTTTAGTGTTTTTTCTTTTATAATGTCACCTGAAGAAGGCTGTTACAGGCCAAAACTAGTAGTGTGTTTATATTAAAACCTTTTTAATTAAATCTCGGTTCTAGTCATTCAATTTTTTTCATAAAACATATATATATATATATATATATAAAATTAAAAACTAAACATGTCATGAGAGAATTTTAGTAAGAACACAGAAAAACATCAGGAAGGTGGCAAAATATTCTGAAGGTGCTGAAAAGGCTTAGAAATTTGTGAAGAATTCTGAAAATGGAATCAAATATGATAAAGATGACATGAAAACTGAAAATAAATATTCTAGATATCTGGAGTAATTGTTTTGAAAGAGTGTTAGACAAAACAAACAGTGACAGCATGGTGGCAAAAAATTCAAGAGGAATGCAATCAGGAGTATTAATACCAGAAATGCTGAAATAAGAGGCATAAAACTTTTCATGTCTTACTAACTTTTGTATAAATAATTTTCCTCCAAATGAATCTATTAATTCCAATATTTCAGATCTTATATTTGTCTTCTAAAGCATTTCTTACTGTATCAATCTACCAAAATCTTGTCATCCTCTGGATCTTTTTCCTGCCATCTTGACAAAAGTACCTACTTTGCTAACCTATCTTCTTCCATTCTGTTTAAGTGAATAAAGACCAACCTGAGATTAGTTCTATCCACACATTCCTGAATGCTAACAACGTTAAGTTCTAATATCCACTTTAATAAGATACTACCATAGATGCCATCTACTTACTCTCTTTCTTTATCAGAAATATCATAACTGTGGATTCAATCTTCAATCAAGTGTTTTATTTCTAATGCAACTCTCAGACTCATATGTTAAAACTGGTTTGAACACTCGCATACAGCTAGTTTATTGTTGTGACTAATCTCTCTCTCTCTCTTATCCCATCTAATTTTATTTAGTTCACTTCTTACCATACTATAATTGTTAGTTATCTATTACCATATTTAATTTGCTATCTTCATTAAAAATTGTGCATAAATAGCTAAAACGTTTTACTTATTTTGTAGGTTCTCTATTCAGTGCAACTGATCTACTTTCATCGTGTTTCTTTTTATTGCCGATTTTCATACCAAATTTTATTAGAGCAATTATTCAATTTAGCCAGGGAATACTGCAGGCTTGTACTGGGTTAATATGTAGGAGGATAACATCTGCACCAAGTAGAGCTGAGATTAACATCTCCAATTTTGATATGAGGGTTAATATCACTTTCCTTCATAATGTGATCTACATAGTTGATGAATTACAGTGGAGATAATATGCACCCTGATATAACATCAAACCATATTCATGTGCCTTGTATAATTCTAACTACTGACTTCACTCAAATATAGACTACATACTGCAAGAGCAAGAGAGAGTGAGGTTATAGCCTGATGTGTTATGAGGTAGAAGCAAAAAAGAATAAGTTTTCATTTTAAATTATGGGGAATCTAAGGTAGATAGAACATATAGTCTGTGGGTAGTTTGCAGTTGGAGAATTTATGCTTAAGCATAATATTTCGAATTTGCGAATGGCTTATCACCAAGTCAAAATCTCCTTTAAGTACAACTTGCACAGCAGCATACTATGGGATTTTGTGGTATGTGGTGCTTGCAGAATGTACACATCCCAGCAGTTAGAAATGTGACAAGTGGGAGTGCATGTCTGCAGAAAATGGAAAGAACTTTGTGATTTAGAAATTAGCATATGAATGGGATATGAACCTACAGCTTGTTGGTTGGAAAGTAGATACTTTCAGGATCATAATGACTACCTGTTTTTTGAAGGTACTGAGAACTCTTCAACTGGGGCGGGGTAGGGAGAAGAGTCCAGAAATGCACTGGAGTTTGGATTTCAATTTTTATGCTTGTTCACTGTTGTTTGAGATTAAAGACTAAAATATATTCCCCGCATAGATTGTGCTTTTGTAGGTAGTGCAATACTAAGGCAGTTAATGACCATGTGAGAATTTTTGATTTCCTTAAGATTGGCAGTTTGCCTTTAAGAAATTGATTTTGTTTCCTTCCTGACAAAAGTTTAGTTAAACTGCTCAGACTTTTCTCAGTTTCTAACATACTTTTCTCCCATAGTTAGGTGTTTATTCTCAAAATTAAATGTAATGGAATAAAAATACCACAGAGAAATAATTAAACAGTTTTAATTGTTCTGATATTTTGTCTAGATCTTCTAATTGCACATCTGCTTAATGGTGCTCTTTCTTTCTCAGTTTACAGAAAACTATGTGGGTGGATTTTCAGTTTACAGAAAACACACACACATTGGAAGATACAAACTTTCCCGTCTCCCCACACCCTTGCTGAACAATATGGTATCATCAAAACCCTTGTTAGCAGAGCCCAAAACTTCTGTTCTACCTAGGCTTCCCTTAGAGCTGATTCTTTTATTCACCAAACTTTCCTGTCCTGGTGAGCAAAGGAGAGTTAAGCCTCCTGTCCCAGTGGCTACAATGTGCCAAAAAGATCAGTCAGCTGTGATCTCTCACTCAACAGCACCCATAGAGGGCAACTCTCATAGGACTTGAGGTTTAAAATAGTCTAATTGCTTCCATTTGTGTGTGTTATTACAATTTTAATATTGTATTCTTGAAGATCTCTGTGCCAGAGACAAAATATCAAAATGATTAATAATTTTGATATTTTTGTAATAAATTCTATTGTTTTTTCTCTTATATGTGTGAAGCTGTTATTTAAAATATTATATTATATCATTAACATAAAAACACTGGCACAATTACTAATAACCTTCAAAGATTCACAGCATCAGCAAATAATCTCTCCATGCAACCCAGTGACAATATCACTGATATAAAGGTTAAACAGCAAAGACTCCAATGCTGATCACTAAGGTTACATTATTATGTAACCTTTTTCTTGATACTGCTCCCCCACATACACAACCCTCATATCTATCAGCCAACCAATTTCCAATCCACTGGCCACATAATGAAACAATTCCTTAGAATTTTGCATGGAGTGTAGCGCTAATCTCTTCTCATATTCCATTTTTGTCTTCCTTACCACACTAGTCACAAGAGAAATATAAGACTCAGGCCAGGAGTGTAACTACCTCCCTTATACTTTTTTCTCAACCTCTTTCATCTGTAGTTCCTGTTTGATTTCATTAATCATCAACTTTAAACTAAATCATGTCTTTTTCACTTGTGGATTGCAATCTGTCATTGCTGGTGATAAATATTTCTTCACTAGCCCTATGCACTGCTGACTGCTCCAACCTAATCCTGCATTATAATTCCACCTAAATTCCTTTCTCCTTGATACTTCTGCATGTCTATAGAGCCTCCAAGTGTCAAGACTATATGGTCACTCTCAACAATCGGGACAAGAATGACATCTTAGTTACAATCAGATCCCCCTGATGTAAGGACTAAATATGAAACACTTAATCCTCGTGTTCTCTTTACTAAATGTTGCTCTAGATGATTGTCTCTCAAGAATGCTAAAAATTCCATTTCCTTACTACTGTATGAGCTTCCCTTGCCCAATTTATACTAGTATAGTTAAAATCTCCCACAGATCAGTTGCTTTGCACTTGTAAAAGTTGTATTTAATCATTCCAACTCATCATTGTGTTTCTATCCCTTGCCTATAGCAATATCCCACTAAATATCCTGTCTTACTCATCTCAAACCATAATTTTCAAAACTATTATTGTCATTTCCTTCCAAATTCTCTACTCTGAGAGAATACAACTCATCAGTTATCATAAATAATACCCCCCCCCCAGTTTGTCCTTCCTATCCTACTGAAATATGCTATAATCTTCTTCTATTCCTGTCAGGATATTTGTGTCAACCACAATTCACTGATTCATTGGACAAGCTGAAGATATCAAGTCATTTCCTTTACTCTTGATACTCCTGACATTTGTATAAAGAAATGTCAATGCATCGTAAGCATTTCTATAACTCTATTTCACTTTACAGACTCCATTTGACTTTGCAATATACCATGTATTCTCCCATCTCCCACTTGGGAGATGAGAAAATAGTCCCACAAGAGGCCACCCATACTATCCACCCAGCAGCTGTAGTTTTTCCTGTCATAGCAATTTCTCTTGCTCAGAGACCAACAATCCCTTCAAATACCTATGCCTTATAAGTTCAAATGCAATTGATCTCTTACATTCAACTCTCATCATCATCAACAAATTCCTGCCATGTACCCTCAAGGGGTGTACAGGATATGATAGTACTACATGAAAAAATTATATCATTACTAACTTCCTATCTACAATTTTTCTCCAAATCAGTCTGTTACTTGTCAAGACTCCAACATTATCAGATCTTATATTTCTATTGTCTAAGGCACTTTGTACCGTATCAATCCACCTATATCTTGGTCTTCCTCTGGGTCGTTTTGCTGCCAACCTAGCAGAGAACACTTGTTTTGCTAATCTTTCCTCGCCCATTCTGTTTAAGTGACCATACCACCTGACATTAGCTCTGCTAACGCATTCCTGGATGCTGACAATGTCAAGTTCTTTCCTAATATCCTCATTTTTAATATGATATTGGCATTGATGCCATCTGTTCACACCTATAATCTTTCTCAGGACTCTCATATCTGTGGTCTCTAGTCTTTGGTCAAGTGTTTTACTTCTGACCCAGCTCTCAGATCCATAAGTTAAAACTGGTTTGAACACTGTCTTGTATACAGCTAATTTAGTGTTCCGACTAATTTCTCTCTTATTCCATATGAATTTATTCAATTGACTTCCCACCATACCAGCTTTGCTGATTCTGTTGTCTATTTCTATATTTAATTTACCATCTTCAGTAAAACTCGTACCTAAGTAGCTGAAATGTTTTACTTGTTCCACAGGTTCTCCATTCACAACACAGTTGACATTTTCAATGATTCTGCCTATTTTCATTGTCTTTTTATTGCTGACCTTCATACCATATATATTACAACAGCTATTCAATTTAGTCAGAGAATCTTGCAGACTTGTAGTGGATTTATTTAGAAGTATAACATCATCTGCATAAAGCAAAGCGCTGACATTAACATCTCCAATTTTGATATCATGTTTAATACCACTTTCCTTCATAATGTGATCCATATAGATAATGAATAACAGAGGGGATAATGTACATCCTTGTCTCACACCAGATTTAACATTAAACCACTTTCCTGTACTTCCTTCAAATCTAACTGCTGACTTACAACTCAAATAAAGACTAAGTATTGCTTGATATAATGCCCCATTGACCCCATATAACTGCAGCATATTGAATAGCTTCTCTCTTGGCACCTTATCATATGCCTTTTCCAAATCGACATAACTTAAATACAGATCTTTGTTATATTCCCATGCTTTCTCAACTATTTGTAGTAAAGTGAAAATCTGATCCTGACAGCCTCTGTTTGGCCTGAATCTAGCTTGTTCTTCACCAAGCTTTTCTTCCACAATTCTTCTCAACCGTTTCTCAAGTATACTTGCATAGATCTTGCCAGGAACACTCAGTAGGGAAATACCTCTGTAATTCTCACATTCAGTTTTATTTCCCTTTTTATATATGGGTACTATGAGAGCTCTACTGCAATCATCGGGAATTCGTTCCTCTGTCTGTGTCAGTTGCTTTTTCTAAAGCCTCAAAAAATTCCTCCACTTCTACCTTAGTAGAACCTTCTGTGGGACCATAGGCACAAATAAGTCTCATTGTCCAGTTCCCCATTCTCATATTTTCCCAAATCACTCTACTTGAGACTGACTGCCATTCAAGAAGATTAGCCTCTTATTTTGTGTTGAATACTATAGCTACTCCTTTTCCTTGATTGTCATTGCCTGAATACAACATTCTGTATTTACTGCTCAGAAAGATCTCACCAGTTTTGTTCTTTTTTGTTTGTCACCCCTATTATGTCGATCTGGTACTTATCTAATTCCTCAGCTAGCTCCATTTCTTTGCCATTCAGGCTTCTTATGGTGATAGTACTGATCTTTAACTCTGGTGATGTTGAGTTGGGGTTTGTTTTCAGATTTGTTCCAGTAGCTGACTTTTCGCTGTTCGCCCTGGTTCCCTGGCGAAAACAACGGGGACCTTGTTTAACCGGGCGACGCCCCAGCCGGCATGAAATTTTGTCATGTTGTACCATCATTTTTTTATTTTGGTTTAACCAATAAGAATACAATTTGGTCGGCTAAATCCCAAATTGTCAGCCCATCCTCGTTCGTTCAGTATCCAAGTAGATACCCAACAGGGTGCACCACGAGAAGGTGAGGATTAGACATTAGGTCAGAAGCCCTGGTCGGTTCTCCACATTCCTTTAAAGGCTATGTGGAGGTCTCCTCTCAGTTATACAGATTTGACCCTCATTCAACTCTCTATCCTCAAATTTATATTTGTATAGATCATGCTTCTGGTTCCTTTTCTTTTCATAATTTTTTAGTTTAATAGTTAATATACCCAACCATAATTGCAATTACAATACTTTAGTTTGTAATTGTTTCAGTTGTATCAACTACACATGCCAATTACTAGAGAAACTAAGATCATTAACTTACACTGAATACAATACTTTGGTTATACAAAGAGATAATCACTTTTGGAAATCAATTAATGAGTGTACAGTTATATGGTACTGTTAAGTCTATTGACATATTAACCTATTCAAAGGGTCAGTCAAGGGTTGGTTAATTGAGCGTTAGGTTATTTGAAGATCAGATAGGGGTTCAACGGGAATGGATATGCAATATATGATCCTCTCAAGTAGGGTCACCTAGCCTCTCCTTCCCAATCCAACTCTCACCTCCATGTGATAACCCTGGAACCTGAGCAACCAAGTGGAAGTTAGTTTGTTAGTTTTCGTACGATGACACAATGGCTGTGAGGCATTGTGCCATACTATCCTTTTACAGGTAAGTATGGCACCATCTCAATCCCCCTAATTTTATCCAGGTTCGGGACCAGCATAGCTGACGAATCAAGCCTATGGCTGGGTCTTAAGTATTTCTGACTGTAATATGTGTGTGTGTTCATGGGGCCGATTTGCCTGTTCTGTGGGACGAAAAACCCGAGTGGAAAGTATGGTCAGGTACAAACGGGAGAAGGGGAGACTTAGGACAAGTTTGGAGATCCTAAGGTAGCAGTCCCACCAACAAACTAGCTGCAGATAGCCAGCAACCTAGATGAATCTTTTCTTACTCCAACGTCTCGGAAAGAACTGGACTCTGGAAAACAACTGACAGGTTAACGGTTATGAGCAGGATAAGGAAATGAAAGAATGAAAATAAACAAGAATATCTGGAATGTTGCCACTTGTGATGGACATTTCAGGTATCAAGATCTAGACAAAACTAATAGAAAGAAATATCAAATTAGCAGTGATAACAGAAACAAAGGGAAAAAAAAAGGTTCATATGAAACAGATAATTAATCTATATCTAGAGCGGAATTAAAAAGGAAGAAAGAGCAAAAGCAGAAATAATGATTTTTATTCACAAATCAACCTAAAAAAAAAATATCACATACAAATACCGGAATGAGAGAAATCTAGAAGATTACAAATAAGTCATGGCTTCCTGACTATTATTATTAGTGTCTATGCTCCAGAGGAAGGAAGATAACAATGCCTTTCATTCAGATTTACAAAAAATAAAAGATAAAATAAACCCAAATGATTATCTTTTAATAATGAGAGATTTCAATGCCAGAGTAAGGAACATTTCACTAGGTATATTTCACAAATATACCTTTATCTGGACGATTTCAATCGAAGGTGAGTTAGCCGATCTCATACGGACGTAGCAGGGTTTTTTCTCCCGAAAACTCTGGTTTTTCATCCAGCATACAGACAAATCGGCCCTTCAGAACACACACAATTTACAGACAAAAAATACTAGTTGTTGTGGTGGTGGAGGTGGGCAGTAGATGGCATTGATGGAGATGATTCATAGTAGAGGTTCAGTGTAGTGGTCGAGACAGTTGTAGGTGTCCTCCCGCGATTAGTCTTCGGACTCCTTGGAGGTATCAGGAATAATAATAATAAATATATAGGAACAAATGGTAAAACTACATGTAATAGAAATGGATACAGATTTAGAGATTTTCGACATAATAACTGAAATATTACTAATATGTTTTTCAAGCATAAAGAATGACATAAATTCACTTGGGAAATAGGAAACCTAAATAGTATAACAGACTATATAATAGCTAACAGGAAAACAGCTAATATGATAGTAGACAGTTAAGTATTTAGAAGTGCAGAAATAGAATCTGATCATCTCTTATAAGAAAAATTAAGAACACCCACAAGATGGCTTAAAATTAACCAAATCAATGCTAAAAGCAATTTCCAGGAATATTTTAGAGTTCAACTCCTGGATGATAAAAGTATTAACTACCTTTATTTGTAAAGAATAAATGGAAAACTGGTAATACAGATAGAATGGAAGAATTCCATACTATATATGATGATATAGAGATAGGGAATAATTTAAAAAATATTAATAAATGAAGCAACAGAATGCCTTGGAACAAAAAGCAAATGAAAGAAGAGAAAGGGAATAAAAAAATGGGATTGGTTTGAAAACATCAAACCAATAATCAAAGACAAGAAAGAAGCATATAAACAATGGATAACCACAAAATCATTAGAAGCAGAAAGCTTTATGTTCATCCTTATTCTGAAATATTCCTATATGATGGCAGTGACACACACACATACACAGCATTTGTAGATTACCAGAAAGCCTCTGACAGAGTCTTAAGGAACAAACTGTAGGCCATACTCAAGAATCTACACATTCCAAATCAGCTGCTTGCTGCAATAACTAACGAGGATCAAAACAACCAAATACGGGGTGATCATAAAGTCGCGCAACCCAGAAATAACACATCTGTTTCGATGATAATTAAAAGTATATGAGAAATGAAACAGCTAAAAATACAGGTTATAATTATAACCTTTATAACAAAAGAAGAATAGGAACCTCATTATAAGATGTTTAAAGTGGCCACCTCCTTCATGAATGCAAACTCATGCTCTTTTTACCAGGTTTGATGCCATCTTGTAAAGCACCTGCACTGATGTTGTTGCTGTTGAAATGTTAATTTTTAGTTCATCCAATGTGTGAAGATTATTCCGATAAACAACACCTTTGAGATACTCCCAAAGGAAAAAATCTGGTGGTGATAAATCTGGTGATCTTGGAGGCCACAATTCTTTCGAGATGAGACAGTCACCAAAAAAATTCTTGCAAAAAATATACGGTACTATTAGACATGTGGCACTGTCTTGCTGGAACCAACAATGGCATTCTTTGACATCAAGGAGTGCCACAAACTGTGTGATGATGTCATGGTAGATGAAACTATTCATTGTTGTTTGAAAGAAAATGGGCCCCACTATACAATACTGCAGTGGCGAATTCTCCATGCTTGCTGAGCAAGCTCATTAATTGAGAAAGAAGTAATATTTATTTGTTAATAAATGCATGCATTTATAAGCATTCCATTTAGGCTTTTATTTTTGTAGACAGAAGACGTTTTAAGCTTGCATGGCAATAATTGAGCTTTGTGTTGTGTATCGAAGGCCGACACTAGTCAAGCTACCTTGGCTTGTTTGGTTGTGGGAGCATCCAGGTCATCGCTTCAGCACTGTGATTTCATGCACACGCATAGCCATTTCTGCTCCCTCCACGTCATCTCACCCTGTTGCTTAAACATGGGCCATACGCAGTCAAAGTAGCTCAAGCCAGTGAGCTTCAGCCAGCCTTTACAAGTGTGCATGTTAATTGGGAAAATTAAGTTACAACCAACTTTTTATGACGATGTTATTGACCAGTTCATAAAGAAGAACTGTAGGGTAGAATTTGTATTCAAGTAGCTAAATTGAAAAAGATAGAATATCATTTGTAAAATAAATGTTGTATTTGTATGATTAAATGTATATAAATTTCTAAATGGGGTGCTTAAGGGTCAAAGCTGTATAACTGAGAGGAGACCTCCACATAGCCTTTAAAGGAATGCGGAGAACCGACCAGGGCTTCTGACCTAATGTCCAATCCTCACCTTCTCGTGGTGCACCCTGTTGGGTATCTACTTTGATACTGAACGAACGAGGATGGGCTGGCAATTTGGGATTTAGCCGACCAAATTGTATTCTTATTGGTTAAACCAAAATAAAAAATGATGGTACAACATGACAAAATTTCATGCCGGCTGGGGCGTCGCCCGGTTAAACAAGGACCCCGTTGTTTTCGCCAGGGAACCAGGGCGAACAGCGAAAAGTCAGCTACTGGAACAAATCTGAAAACAAACCCCAACTCAACATCACCAGAGTTAAAGATCGGTACTATCAACGTAAGAAGCCTGAATGGCAAAGAAATGGAGCTAGCTCAGGAATTAGATAAGTACCAGATCGACATAATAGGGGTGACTGAAACAAAAAAGACCAAAACTGGTGAGATCTTTCTGAGCAATAAATACAAAATGTTATATTCAGGCAATAACAATCAAGGAAAAGAAGGAGTAGCCATAGTATTCAACACAAAATACGAGGCTAATCTTCTTGAATGGCAGTCAGTCTCAAGTAGAGTAATGTGGGCAAATATGAGAATGGGGAACTGGACAATGAGACTTATTTGTGCCTATGGTCCCACAGAAGGTTCTACTAAGGTAGAAGTGGAGGAATTTTTTGAGGCTTTAGAAAAAGCAACTGACACAATGAAAAGGGAAAAGTTGGTCCTTGTTGGGGATCTAAATAGTAGAGTAGGAAATGATTGTGAGACATACAAAAATATTTTGGGAAAATTTGGAGAAAAGAGCAAAGCTAATAATAATGGCAAATATCTGTTGGATTTCTGCTCAGGACATGGACTGGTTATTACTAACACCATGTTCCAACATAAAAATGTGCACAAATTCACATGGAGAGAAGAGGCTAGGAATAAGAAAAGTCTCATTGACTATGTTATTGTTGATAGTGATGTTTTCTCCCTGGTGCAGGACACCAGAGTGTACAGAGGATTTGAAATTGGAAGTGATCACTATTTAGTCTTGAGCAGGATAAAATTGAATTTCATATTGAAAAGAATAACATGTAAGAAAGTTTTAAAGCGAATAAAAGTTGAGCAGCTCTCAGATGTAAACTGTAGACTAAAATACAGAAATATTATTGAAAAGAAAATGAAAGAGTTTGAGAACAGGAATCAAACCTTGGAGATTCAGTGGCAAACTCTGAAGGAAACATTGATTGATTCTGCCAGAGAGGCATGTGGTGAGGTTGTGTGCAAAGATAAAAAAAATCAGAACTCCCTGGTGGACACAGGAAATTAAAGAGGCAGTGAAGGAAAAGAAGAAAGCATATCAAAAGTTCCTGGCAAATAATAAGTCAGCTTTTACTCTTACAGAATACAGAGACAAATGTAAGAAAGCTAAACAGTGTGTAAAACTAGCTAAACAAAAGTCATGGGAGGACTTTGGCAAGAATATAGAAAATAAATATCAAGAAGGTGGCAAAATATTCTGGAGGTTGTTGAAGAAGCTTAGGAATGGAGGAAAGAGTGCTGTAAAAGGAATTAGAGATATTAAAGGTGAAATGAAAACAGGAGAAAAAGATATCCTTGAAGTATGGAGTAATTACTTTGAAAAACTGCTAAATGAAACAAGCAGTGATAACAGCACAGTGGTAAAAAACACTGACCAGGCATGCAGTCAGGAATACATATCCATACTTGAAGTAGAAAAAGCCATCAAAGGCTTGAAATGTGGAAAGGCAGCAGGAGTAGATGATATTCGACCAGAATTGCTGAAGTATGGTGGTATAAGGGTCTTACAGTGGCTGCACTGCATAGTTCAGAAAGCCTGGACAGAGGGACGAATTCCCGATGATTGGAGTAGAGCTCTCATAGTACCCATATATAAAAAGGGAAATAAAACTGAATGTGAGAATTACAGAGGTATTTCCCTACTGAGTGTTCCTGGCAAGATCTATGCAAGTATACTTGAGAAACGGTTGAGAAGAATTGTGGAAGAAAAGCTTGGTGAAGAACAAGCTGGATTCAGGCCAAATAGAGGCTGTCAGGATCAGATCTTCACTTTACGACAAATAGTCGAGAAAGCATGGGAATATAACAAAGATCTGTATTTAAGTTTTGTCGATTTGGAAAAGGCATATGACAAGGTGCCAAGAGAGAAGCTATTCAATACGCTGCAGTTATATGGTGTCAATGGGGCATTATATCAAGCAATACTTAGTCTTTATTTGAGTTGTGAGTCAGCAGTTAGAATTGAAGGAAGTACAGGAAGATGGTTTAATGTTAAATCTAGTGTGAGACAAGGATGTACATTATCCCCTCTGTTATTCATTATCTATATGGATCACATTATGAAGGAATGTGGTATTAAACCTGATATCAAAATTGGAGATGTTAATGTCAGCTCTTTGCTTTATGCGGATGATGTTATACTTCTAAATAAATCCGCTACAAGTCTGCAAGATTCTCTGACTAAATTGAATAGCTGTTGTAATAGATATGGTATGAAGGTCAGCAATAAAAAGACAAAGACAATGAAAATAGGCAGAATCATTGAAAATGTCAACTGTGTTGTGAATGGAGAGCCTGTGGAACAAGTAAAACATTTCAGCTACTTAGGCACAATTTTTACTGAAGATGGTAAACTAAATATAGAAATAGACAACAGAATCAGCAAAGCTGGTATCGTGGGAAGTCAATTGAATAAATTCATATGGAATAAGAAAGAAATTAGTCGGAACACTAAATTAGCTGTATACAAGACTGTGTTCAAATCAATTTTAACTTATGGATCTGAGAGCTGGGTCAGAAGTAAAACACTTGACCAAAGACTAGAGACCGCAGATATGAGAGTCCTGAGAAAGATTAGAGGCGTGAACAGATGGCATCAATGGCAATATCATATTAAAAAGGAGGATATTAGGAAAGAACTTGACATTGTCAGCATCCAGGAATGCGTTAGCAGATCTAATCTCAGATGGTATGGTCACTTAAATAGAATGGGAGAGGAAAGATTAGCAAAACAAGTGTTCTCTGCCAGGTTGGCAGGAAAACGACCCAGAGGAAGACCAAGATATAGGTGGATTGATACGGTACAAAGTGCCTTAGACGATAGAAATATAAGATATGATAATGTTGGAGTCTTGACAAGTAACAGACTGATTTGGAGGAAAATTGTAGATAGGAAGTTAGTAATGATGTAATTTTTTCATGTAGTACTGTCATATCCTGTACACCCCTTGAGGGTACATGGCAGGAATTTGATGATGATGAAATTTCTAAATACAGGTAACCCTCGTATAATGCAGTTTCGATATAACACGGTCTAAAATTGTAGTAGCCTTTGTTGAATGTGTTACTTATACAACACAGTTCCGATAAAAATACGGTCTACAAATTGTAGTAACCCTTTATCTTTTCATATGTTTTTCACTGTGCGACTTAAAAATCAAATTTTATCTTCGTTAAATTTGTGTCTGCCTGTATCCCGCATGTAATTATAAGTAGCAAATTTATATTAGGGGAAATACCTTTCAGCACACATGTACCTCAATTGTTTACCGTATAAAACGTTTATTGTTGAAAATTGTCCTCGTTTCTGCGAGGAAAGTGCATTAAAAATCATAAGTGTGTTCATCTCTCTCAAGCTGAGCACTTTATTTTCTGGTGAGTTACATACAATATGTAATGCTTGCTTTTTTGTGTAAAAAATTATTTTTTATAGTAATGGCCACAAACTGCAACGAAAGGGAAAAACCAACATTGAAAACA
This sequence comes from Typopeltis vanoorti, assembly GCF_054136105.1. Classification (NCBI taxonomy): domain Eukaryota; kingdom Metazoa; phylum Arthropoda; class Arachnida; order Uropygi; family Thelyphonidae; genus Typopeltis; species Typopeltis vanoorti. The sequence continues at coordinate 92,861,315 of NC_143569.1, read as the reverse complement.
AAATTAATTTCTCTCAAAGAAAAAAATTCAAAATCTTGGATCGGTTGAAAAATTGAGAAAAACCAAGAGTTTTTGCAGGGACTTTGAATTTAAATGAATCAACAATTAAACAAAATGAACATAAAATCCGAGAAAGTGTTTACTGCTGGGTCAACGATATGTGCAAAGCGCGTTGCTCATGTACGTGATATTCTAATAGAGAAATCTCTAATGATTTCAACAGAAGATTGTACCTCAAAAGAAAATTCTTACGGATGGAAATCTTATTAAGCAAAAAACTCTCAAAGTTTATAAACATTTATGGTGCAGACAGGTGTTCAATGCGGATGAATCCAGGTTATATTGGAAAAAAGTGCAAAAACATACCTATATTTCGAAAAATGAAAGATCAGCTCCTGGATTCAAAGTTTCCAAAGATAGAATTACTGTACTGTTTTGTAGTAATGCATCAGGTGATTACATGACAAAACCAGTGTTTATTAACCAATTCTCAATTATTCAGGCCTCCGTGGAGTCAAAAGACTCATCGTGGGAGGTCCTTTCTAAGAAACACAAGTCTATCAAGACTCATCGAGGGAGGTCCCTCCTAGGAAACACAAAGTCTATCATACCACTCCTTAAACCTTAAATGCATTGACCGTTCTCACTCTCACTACTCCATCATGCAATGCATTCCATGGTTCAACCACCTCCATGCAAAGAAACCACTCTTCACCCTCTTTCTCACAGTTTCCTTTCGTAACTTCCAGGGATGGCCCTTGTCATGACTCCTTCCCGCTGTTCAACCAAGCGAAAGAACTCCCCAGTGTCAACCCTGTAACCACTTCTCAACAATTTTGCCTAAAACATTTATGCATTATGTGCAATGAAGTTTAAGTACAATTTGTAATTTTTATAGTATGTATTTGTTTCAGAGTTTATGTTTTCTTAACTTACATGAATTACCTGAATTAAATAAAAATATATTTGTTGTTGGCTATGTCATTGTTGTTTATATAATTTAAAAAAAAAAACGATTTCGGAACATAACCCTACTTTTTCTATGTGATCTGAGACTTGCATAACGCGATTTATATAATGCGGCATTTCTGCGGAACCTAACATCCGCATTATACGAGAATTACTTGTACATAGTTTTAAATGGTCGGCAATTTTATTCCACTAATCAGACTTCAATCACACCTCTCATTCCCTGAATGATAATACAAGCAAGCGTGAATTTCAAGACCAGCATTTGCCCCTGCAACACTGTGATATCGCACACAAACTCCAATTTTTTTCAGAATACAAAACTCATGAAAAGCATGTGGATTTTCACATAATCAAATCCTACTGTTTTGACTATTCACATACCCATTAAGTGAAACCAGGCCTCGTCACTGAAGAAAACTGTATCAAGAGCATTTCTATACAACGTTCTTCAATGAACAAGTGTAATCATCTGCAGATTTTTCATTTGCCTTTACCTGGGTCCTTCAGTTCATGGACTGAGTACACACGATACAGATGAAGGTGTAACGATCTCAGCTTTCTGAGCACTACAATATGACATTGATCATTGCATGCCAAGTTTCCTGAGTGGTCCCCAACTTTTTGTTGGGGACCACTGCAGTGCTCTTTACCTCATCCATTTTATCATCAGTCAAAATGGAGGGTCTTCCAGAGCGATTCCTAACTGCAACAGACCCAGTTTCCCAAAAACACTGTACTAATCTCATTATCATTGACTTCTGAGGGACTGCTGTACCCAGACATTTCTCGCAAATTTCCTTGGCAACACATGTATAAACACAATTAGAGAAATAATTTTCCAAAATAAAAAAGACATTTCGCTTCCACTTGAACAAAGCTACACTGAGAACAACCTGTACGTGTCACACTGAACCCCACATCTCTGATAGTTTGTAATAATATGATGTTGACATCTAGTGGTGTTGGGAATGACTATAATGATTATGGAAACAATTGGTACAAATTCAAGCTTTCAGTTGCAGAACTGTATGATCATCCTGTAGAATCAATAAAAAAAGTTACAGAATGGAAATCAATAAACAGAGGGGTCAGTCAAGGATACCCAATGTCACCACTCTTATTTAATATCGATATAGATGAAATAGTAAAGAAACGGAAGAAAAATATAAAAGCAGCATGAAGCTATACTTAATACCCTTTTGTTTGCAGATGACCAGAAAAAGCAAGTGAAGATGAACTTCAAAGATCAATATACTCCTTGAACGTGATTGCTAAAAAAATTTGGAATGCAAATATCAACATACAAAACAATAATATGGCTTTTAAAGGACCATCTCCAGTCAGAAGTAAAATCATGATTGAAAACAAAATTTTAGAACAAATTAACTGCTTCAAATACCTTAGATGTGCTATATCATACACAAGAGAAGCTGACACTGATATCAAAATTCCAAACTTTCTAAAGATTACGGAAATAATATTTTCAAACCTAACCAAGTCCAAAAGCATACAAGAATAAGAGTTTATAAAGTTTTGGCAAGACCGTGTCTACTCTACTTAAGCGAATTATGGACCATAAAAACCGCAGAAGAATATATTAAAAAAAAGAAAAGAATAGAAACTGGAGAAATGAAATTCCTGTAAAGGACAGCAGGCCATACTCTCTGGGAAAAAAGAAGCATAGAAGTATGTAAAGAACTAAAAATAGGCTCAATATTGGAAAAAGTATACAAATACCAAAAGAAGTGGATTGAACATATGGAAAGAATGGACAGTTCAAGACTTAACTTTACAACTCTTTATGAGTTTTTAGCTTGCAAAATGAGGGAAGGAGATGACATCAGGTAATACTGAGTCCAGTGGAGTCTGGAGGGAATAATGATAGATATAGAAGCAGTGACATTTTTATGCTTTATACTAATGCCAGGAGTATCCAGAATAAAGCAGATGAATTGGTGGTGTTGATAGCATCAGCCTGGCTAAAGATTATTGGGATCTCTGAGATGTGGTTGATGGAAGATGATATAATAACAGGAATAGAAGTAGCAGGGTGGTGGAGTACTGCTTATGATACGTGATGACTTACATCCTCTAAGAGTGGAGGCTTTGGAAGGAAATGACACTAATGGTTTTGAAAGCATATGGTGTGAGGTAGAGGTGGGCAAGACAGGATATTTACTGGGGTGTTGCTACAAACTAAGGAGCACAGAGGGGTGGGGAGCTGGAGATTTTTAGGCAGTTGAGCTTGGCAAATGCAAGAATAATGATTGTTATGGGAGATTTTAACTATAGTAGTATAAAACTGGGAAGAGGAAAATGCATGCAGTAATAAGGGAATAGAATTTCTGGAATTCTTGAGGGACAAATTTCTTAGGTAACATGTAATAGAGGGAACAAGAGGTTCAAGAGTTTTGGATTTGGTCATAACATCAGAAGAGCTGATAATAACTGAGATGACATCCCTCCTCCAGTTGGAGAGAGTGACCATGTGGTTTTGACTTGGAAGATGAATAGACATGCAGGAGTATCAAAGAAAAGGGAATGTATGTGGAATTATAAGGTGGATGATTATAATAGTCTTAGATATCAACTTGGGACAGTTCCATGGAGGGAAGAATTTGAAGGGTGAGATATCATTAGTGCTTAGGAAATTGTGAAGGAATATTTGTTAGCAGCAATAGTAAGCTGTATTCCACGAGTGAAGAAGAGAACACAATTTGGTGTAAAGTGGATGATAAACAATATCAAACAAGAACTACAGGTTAAAAAGAGATTATGGAAGAGGTATAAGGAGAGGGGTGAAGAGCAGATGCATGAAGACTATAAAACTCAGGCCAGTAGAGTGACTAGTATGATGAGGATGGTAAAACTGGAATATGAGAAGAGATTGGCATTAAGATCCACAGAAAATTTTTTAGCTATGTGGCCAGTAGGAGGAGAAATGATTGTGGAAGAATGATATTGTGGGATAGAAATGGGAATAGAGTGACTGATGCAGAAGACATAGTGGAGTTATTCGATAAACACCTTATTGGAGTATTTCATCCTGGAGAAGTGTGTTAAAACTTACTTCTCCAGTAAGTGTATTAAAACTTACTGGAGAAGTAAGTTTTACTAGAGGGTTAGGGCTGGTTCGAGGTTTAGAGGAGAGTGTTTCAAATACTGAGTACGCTGGATGTCAGTAAAGCTGTGAGACACAATGGCATTTTACCATGGGTTTGGAGAGAATGTGCTAAAGACCTGACAGCTCCGTTGACCTGGCTTTTCAATGAAAGTCTGGCTACGGGAAAGGTACCGAAGTAATGGAAGTGTTGGATCTTGAATGAAAAGATTTCCTTAAAGAAATAATTTATTCAGGATTCAACAAGTTTTAGCTAAACAACAACGAAAATGCTTGTACATAGGTAAAGATACAAATTGTTTAATGAATCATATGCTAGTACTATTTTATGTAATATTACTTAAAGGTAAACAACTATGTCATTTTTTTTTGTAAGAATTTATAATGGAAGAAGTATTCTTTATAAGATATGTGTTAAGGCATGTAACAGAAGTTCAAAGTCCACTAACGAAAACCTCAAGTGAATTTCGTAGCCTACGGCAAATTGTATATGTGCAAGGGTGGCACGCGCTCGGTGTTTTCCAGGAAGACGTGCCACACACACGGAATTCTCCAGGAAGACGTGAATAGAAAAAACGATATGTGCGCAAAAAGAGGGTGCCAGACAGAAAGGTATGGGAGTGAAGAGGGCGCCAAAGGTAGTGGATATAAAAGGGGTTTGAGAAGTAACAGAAGTAAAATAATCATAATAATAATAAAAAATAAAATGAAATTTAAAAAAAATTTTTAAAAATAATAATTATTTTTCACAATTTTGTATGACAGTTGCCCATACTTTAGGAACAGTAAGAACATCGTTGCTGTTTAAATTTGGTCTGGGTAGTAGGGCTTCAGAACTTTCTTTATATAAACATGAATGTTTATATAAAGATCTATGTAAAAGTTTAGACTTTTCCCCATATGGGAAATTGTCATACAAAATTGTGTAAAATAATTATTAGTTTTTTTTTTTTTTTTTTGTTTACTTCTGTAACACGTTACGCACGTTTAATGAGATTCTATTGTAAACATGCACCCTAACTATTATTCCTGTTATTGTTTAAACTACTCTACTGATGATGTCCTAAGATACTTAGATGAAATATTTACAAGTAAATAATTTTCACTGTGGTTAATATGTGCATTTCTTTTAATAGGATAGCAGTGTTTTAAGTCTTAGGGCTATTTCTCAAGTAATTAATTGAGTGAATTATAGTTTGAATTGTTGTGAGTAATGATCTATAAAGTTACCGATATGATTGAATTAATCTGAGAGAATGTGTAGACTAGTAAGGATATTTGGAGGATGCTAACAAATTTTGTGCTATGGAATTAACCTATGCTTAAATTGTTGTATAAAATACAGTTGCTATGCTTAACCTTTTACTTAGGATACCTATATTCCAAATGAGTTTATTCTTGTAAATGTGTAACCTTAGGAATTTAATAAATGCATCTTGAATATCTTAACCTAGTTTGTGCCTTGAATTGAATCCAATGCACCACTTGCTAATATTTGAATCTGAGTGGGATAGAATTATTTGACAGAGACCATGACTGCAAACTAAAGTAAATTAAGTGACATAGATAAGACTGAGATTAGAAACAATTAGTAAATTGATTAGCTTAGTATATTTTCTGAAGGTTACTCCTTGGTTAAGAGGAATTTCTAACCTAGGGATCTGGCTGGCACAGCTTCATCAAATAAATATTGCCAGAACCTGACTTAGGAGGTGACTCCAGACTGTTATTACTGAGGACAGGGCTCCTTTCAGAGGTCTACCTTTTGTTAATTATTTAATATACTTAATCATTCTAAGAATCGGCCAATAGTCTGGATAGATTTTACAGTAAATGCGAGAGTGCAGTGTTAAGTTAGTTTCATGAGTACAGACCATAGAAGAACATAGTTAAAGTGATAACACTACACAGTGATAATTTAAGACTAATAAAATAGGAAGAATAACACAATAAAAATAAGGAAATGTCACGGCATAACAGAAGGAAGGTAAGATAATGCCATTGCATAAGGGCAGTAGCAGACTGGATGTGTGTTAGGTATAGGCCAGTTTGTGTTTCATCAGTAGTTAAGATCTTGGAAAAATTAGTGAGAGACCATATACAGCATTGGGAAGATGAGAGTAATGTTATCTGTGAAAGTCAACATGGATTTGTTAAGGGGTGCTCTTGCTTTAGTAATATGATTGCCTTTTATAATAAAGTGACAAGAGCAGTTGATGAGGAAAAGGCATATTACTGCCTTTTTTTTTTTGGATTTTGCAAAAGGCATTTGACAGGGTGCCACATGATAAGCTGATATTTAAGTTGCAGCACATAGGTTTAGATGTTGGGTTAGTCAATTGGATTCAGGATTGGCTGTCTGATAGGCATCAGAGAGTTGTATATAGTGGGGCAGTGTCAAGGAGGCAGAAGGTTACAAGTGGCATCCCATAGGGCTAGACAGATGGGCAAATGCGGCAAAATGTTTAATGCAGCAAAATGAAGTCTTGAAGTTTGGGATACATAGATGGGAGGCTGTATACTCAATTGGAGGAGCTGTACTGGAGGAGGTAGGGGAGACAAAAGATCTGGGGGTGATGATTGATGGAAAACTGAAATTCAGGGAACATATTGTAAAAGTGGTGAAGGTAACCCAGAGGACTGCTGCAAAAATAAGACCCTGATCAGACCACACTTAGACTATTGTTCTTAAATTTGGTCCCCAGGATTTGAAGAGGATAAATTAAGTGTGGAAAGGGTACCGAGGCAGATAACAAAGATGGTTTCAGGTTGGTTAGTTAGTTATGAGGATCGGCTGAAGGAATGTGGACTGCAGAATGTGTGGTGAACAGAAGGAGAGGTGATATGATCGAGACTTCAAAACTGTTGAGTGGCAGTTATAGGGTTGACGCTGGGGAGTTCTTTCACTTGGTGGAACAGCAGGAAGGAGCAATGACACGGGGGGCCCATCCCTGGAAGATGTGAGCAAGAGAGTGAGGAGTGGTTTCTTTACATGGAGGGCAGTTGAACCGTGGAATGCATTGCCTGATAGAGTGGTGAGAGCAAGAACGGTCAATGAGTTCAAGTAGTGGTATGACAGACTCTGTTTCCTAGGAAGGACCTCCCACAATGACTCTTTTGACTCCATGGAGGCCTGAATAATAATAATAAAAAACACTTCATAGCCATTTCATTTTTTTTCTTTTCTGTGCAATATTCTTTTAATTCTTAAATTTTAGAGTTGTAAGATCTTTTTGTATCCATTAATCTATCTTTTTCTTGGTCTACCTTTCTTCCTTAAGCCTAATGGTTTCCATTCAAATATTTTTTAACTCCTATATTTTTCAATTCTTTCTATATGTCCCAACCAAGCTATTCTTTGTGCTTTATATATCTTGCTATATCTTCACCATTAATTAGTTGTTCAAGTTCATTATTTGTTCTAATTCTCCATATTCTATTTTCTTCTTTTATTGGTCCATATATTTTCCTTTTGAAGATTCTCAGTCTATACTTTTTTGTGTTAATGGCCACATTTCACATCCATATGTTGTTACAGGTCTTATAATTGTTTTATAAAGTATTAATTTAGAATTATGATTAAGAATCTTATTACTCATTAACTTTTTATAAATATAACACTTATTTCCAGCCATGATTCTACTATTAATTTCATTGAATATATATTTTTGTTTGTTATTAATGAACCTAAATTAACCACTTGGCCGGCCTGGCTGGCCGAGTGGTTAACGTATCCGCCCTCCAGCCAAACAGCTGCGGGTTCAAATCCCACCATGGGCATGGATGTTTGTGATTTGTCTGTGGAAAAACTAGTGGTGGTCGTCAGTAGATGCCGTTGGTGTAGTTGCGGTTAGTTGTAATTGGTAGATTGAGTGGTGGAAAGAGCAGTAGAGCAGGTGCCCTCCATCGACGAGTCTATGGACTCCCTGGAGGTGTCAAATAGTAATAATAAAATATTTAAAACTATCTCTACAACTTCAAAACTGTATTCACTTATATTATATCTTGTAATATTTTTATTTATCGTCTTTCTATGTTGCATATATTTAGTCTTCTGTTCATTAATTTGTAATCCAACTTCTTTAGCGTTTCTATTAAGTTCTTCAAATTTCTCTTTTAAATCTTTTCTCCAGTGACTTATTGCTATATCGTCTGCATATGAACATATTTGTATTAATTTATTATTAATAAATCCTCACATATTTAACTTTCTTATTATTGCTTCTTTTGCTGAAAGTACATCTCCTTGTCTTATTCCACAGTTTATTTCAAAGAGATCCGTTAAATCCCCTTGTATTTTAACTACTGCTTTGGATCCTTCGAATGTAATTTTAATTAATTTTCCTGGTGTTTTCAACCTATGCATCATTTCTTGTATTTAATTTATCAAATGTTTGTTGGAAATCAATATATAAATTATGAAGATCTATATCATATTCTAAACATTTTTCATATATATTTCGTGGCATAAAGATATCGGTTGTGGATCTTATTTCTGAAACCACACTGGTACTCTCCTATTATTGGAGAGTACCAGAGATAATAAATGGTTCTAATCTTTTATATATCATACATGATCAAATTTTGTTTGTAGCATTCAATAATGTAATTCCTCTACAGTTCAAGACTACCCCCCCCCCCAAAAAAAATACTTCGATACCACCTGGTGGAGGATATAGAAGTGAGGAACACTTTTGAGATAGCTCAGTTGCAAAACAAATACACTGATCCCAGTTATCTGATCATCCTTTCAGGGATTTAGGCCCAGTGGAATGTTCCAGTCTCATTTTCATCTTTTCCTCGGTGAGGAACAACCGAGGAAAAGATGAAAATGAGACTGGAACATTCCACTGGGCCTAAATCCCTGAAAGGATGATCAGATAACTGGGATCAGTGTATTTGTTTTGCAACTGAGCTATCTCAAAAGATTTCATTAAACTTATTTGAATATTTGGTTTTATTAAATCTGCTATTCCACCTATTCGCACCCAAAAGTATCAAATTGATTTGAAAGTGTTAAATTAGTTCAATCACAGACTTAATTTTCTGATGAGCAATTCATAGTCTAATCAACCTGCTTAGCTTAAGAATAAATCTTAACGAACCATGCTAAGCTGAGTGCCTTTTAAGACTATGCTCAAATAATTTAATCAAGACTTATTTTGACATCTGAATATTCCAATTTATTTTAAAACTAAATTTAGAACAGGAGTAAGAAAAAAATGATATAGTCTCAGCAATTTCACGTGCTTTGACTCGCCGATCACCCAATACCATATCACGTACTTGATCAATGATTTCTGGTGTTGCTACACTTTTAGAACGTCCTTCACGTGATCATCTGTAAGGCTGGTATGGCCACGTTTAAACTTGGCAGCCCATTTCTTAACTGTGAAAAACAAAGGAGAAGAGTGCCCATAAACTTTTATGAACTTCAAATGAATGAATTTCTTTTGGTGTTAAACCTTCTTTTACAAAGAATTTCATAACCGCACGATACTCAATTTTATTCATTTCAAGGGATACAGACAACACTTTTGCTTTGGACAGTGATAGAATGGTTTGCAATTTCACATGGATGCTTATGACAGATATTACAACTTAAAAAAAAAAATCTTGCCGATAGTATTGCAATCCTCCCTCGTGTGTGTGTGTGTATGTATATATATATATATATATATATATATATATATAAGCCAAGTTAAACAGGATCACAAGTTAAATGCGTTCATGCTATGGCAAATAATTTCATTAGACATTCATAAGAAATGATGAATAAATACTCAAAGCCTTAATGAAATTATTCTCGACAGCATGCACCAAATCAACTTGGAAAATTAACAAATTCATGTCTAATTAAAAAAAAAAAGAGCAAATTAAATTGGCATCACACCCAAATGGTAGTCATGCTTAGTGTTAGCATACTAATGCCATTATTCATTACCTCTGTTGTATAAAGCTCTCCTGCAACATCATCCAAGTGAAAAAAGTACATTATACTTTTTCAACGCTTGCAGTGATGTATGGCTGGAGATATTCTTTGGTTTTTCATACTTAATGCTATACATATATACATATTTTTTTTTTGCCAGGGGAAAAAGAGAAATTAATAAAATCTCCAAAACCCAGATAAATCAGTTACACTGACAACTTGTAAATTAAAGATAGGAAGAAATTATATACTTGGTTTAATCCTTTATCCAAGTGTAAGCAAACATAGTTTGTACCTGAAGTATTTTTTGGATGGGGGCAACTCGAATAAAGAAGATAATGACTTCACATCACTTGCTTTAGTATCCCATAATGCAAAGCACATATCCTTACAGACATATATAATGCTATCCATCATATTGAGGTCTCATCAGTGGGAGCCAGGATACAGAGGTGATACTAAGGTTGAAGTAATGCAGAAGTCAAATTTTCATATACGAGTAGCCAAAAGTGTCACACCTTATTATTAAAATACTCTGGATTAGAGATAGTTGTTGGAAGTTTTTCCACTTGGTTATACTATAGATTAAAGCTACAGGTCGAAACCGGTCTGGGTAGTGACCTTTCCCATAATGCATAGCATTATACATGTCTGTAAGGATATGTGCTTTCCATTATGGGATACTAAGACAAGTTATGTGAAGTCATCATCATCATCATCAAATTCCTGCCATGTACCCTCAAGGGGTGTACAGGATATGACAGTACTACATGAAAAAAATTACATCACTATTAATTTCCTATCTACAATTTTCCTCCAAATCAGTCTGTTACTTGTCAATACTCCAACATTATCAGATCTTATATTTCTATCGTCTAAAGCACTTTGTACCTTATCAATCCACCTATATCTTGGTCTTCCTCTGGGTCGTTTTGCTGCCAACCTGGCAGAGAACACTTGTTTTGCTAATCTTTCTTCGCCCATTCTGTTTAAGTGACCATACCACCTGAGATTAGCTCTTCTAACGCATTCCTGAATGCTGACAATGTCAAGTTCTTTCCTAATATCCTCGTTTTTAATATGATACTGCCATTGATGCCATCTTTTCACGCCTTTAATCTTTCCCAGGATTCTCATATCTGTGGTCTCTAGTCTTTGGTCAAGTGTTTTATTTCTGACCCAGCTCTCAGATCCATAAGTTAAAACTGGTTTGAACAATGTCTTGTATACAGCTAATTTAATGGTTTGGCTAATTTCTCTCTTATTCCATATAAATTTATTCAGTTGACTTCCTACCATACCAGATTTGTTGATTCTGTTGTCTATTCCCTTATTTAATTTACCATCTTCACTAAAAATTGTGTCTAAGTAGCTGAAATGTTTTACTTGTTCGACAGGTTCTCTGTTCACAACGCAGTTGACATTTTCAATGATTCTGCCTATTTTCATTGTCTTTGTCTTTTTATTGCTGACCTTCATACCATGTCTATTACAACAGTTATTCAGTTTAGTCGAGGAATCTTGCAGACTCGTAGCAGATTTATTTAGAAGTATAACATCATCCGCATAAAGCAAAGAGCTGACATTAACATCTCCAATTTTGATATCATGTTTAATACCACTTTCCTTAATAATGTGATCCATATAGATAATGAATAACAGAGGGGATAATGTACATCCTTGTCTCACACCAGATTTAACATTAAACCATCTTCCTGTACTTCCTTCAATTCTAACTGCTGACTTACAACACAAATAAAGACTAAGTATTGCTTGATATAATGCCCCATTGACACCATATAACTGCAGCGTATTGAATAGCTTCTCTCTTGGCACCTTGTCATATGCCTTTTCCAGATCGACAAAACTTAAATACAGATCTTTGTTATATTCCCATGCTTTCTCGACTATTTGTCGTAAAGTGAAGATATGATCCTGACAGCCTCTATTTGGCCTGAATCCAGCTTGTTCTTCACCAAGCTTTTCTTCCACAATTCTTCTCAACCGTTTCTCAAGTATACTTGCATAGATCTTGCCAGGAACACTCAGTAGTGTTCCTGGAAAGATCTATGCATGTGAGAATTACCTCTGTAATTCTCACATGCAGTTTTATTTCCCTTTTTATATATGGGTACTATGAGAGCTCTACTCCAATCATTGGGAATTCGTCCCTCTGTCCAGGCTTTCTGAACTAGTGCAGCCACTGTAAGACTCTTATACCACCATACTTCAGCATTTCTGGTCGAATATCATCTACTCCTGCTGCCTTTCCACATTTCAAGCCTTTGATGGCTTTTTCTACTTCAAGTATGGATATGTATTCCTGACTACATGCCTGGTCAGTGTTTTTCACCACTGTGCTGTCATCACTGCTTATTTCATTTAGCAGTTTTTCAAAGTAATTACTCCATACTTCAAGAATATCTTTTTCTCCCATTTTCATGTTACCTTTATCATCTCTAATTCCTTTTATAGCACTCTTTCCTCCATTCTTAAGCTTCTTCAACAACCTCCAGAATATTTTGCCACCATCTTGATATTTATTTTCTATATTCTTGCCAAAGTACTCCCATGACTTTTGTTTAGCTAGTTTTACACAGTGTTTAGCATTCTTGCATTTGTGTCTATATTCTCTAAGAGCACAAGCTGACTTATTTGAGAGGAACTTTTGGTATGCTTTCTTCTTTTCCTTCACTGCCTCTTTAACTTCCTGTGTCCACCAGGGAGTTCTGATTTTTTTATCCTTACAGACAACCTCACCTCATGCCTCTCTGGCAGAATCAATCAATGTTTTCTTCAGAGTTTGCCACTGAATCTCCAAGGTTTGATTCCTGTTCTCAAACTCTTTCATTTTTTCTTCAATAATCTTTGTGTATTTCAGTCTACAGCTCACATCTGAGAGCTGCTTAACTTTTATTCGCTTTAAAACTTTCTTACATGTTATTCTTTTCAATATTAAATTCAGATTTATCCTGCTCAAGACTAAATAGTGATCACTTCCAATTTCAAATCCTCTGTACACTCTGGTGTCCTGCACCAGGGAGAAAACATCACTATCAACAATAACATAGTCAATGAGACTTTTCTTATTCCTAGCCTCTTCTCTCCATGTGAATTTGTGCACATTTTTATGTTGGAACATGGTGTTAGTAATAACCAGTCCATGTCCTGAGCAGAAATCCAACAGATATTTGCCATTATTATTAGCTTTGCTCTTTTCTCCAAATTTTCCCAAAATATTTTTGTATGTCTCACAATCATTTCCTACTCTGCTATTTAGATCCCCAACAAGGACCAACTTTTCATTTTTCATCGTGTCAGTTGCTTTTTCTAAAGCTTCAAAAAATTCCTCCACTTCTACCTTAGTAGAACCTTCTGTGGGACCATAGTCACAAATAAGTCTCATTGTCCAGTTCCCCATTCTCATATTTGCCCACATTACACTACTTGAGACTGACTGCCATTCAAGAAGATTAGCGTCGTATTTTGTGTTGAATACTATGGCTACTCCTTCTTTTCCTTGATTGTCATTGCCTGAATATAACATTTTGTATTTATTGCTCAGAAAGATCTCACCAGTTTTGGTCTTTTTTGTTTCAGTCACCCCTATTATGTCGATCTGGTACTTATCTAATTCCTCAGCTAGCTCCATTTCTTTGCCATTCAGGCTTCTTATGTTGATAGTACCGATCTTTAACTCTGGTGATGTTGAGTTGGAGTTTATTTTCAGATTTGTTTCAGTAGCTGACTTTTCGCTGTTCGCCCTGGTTCCCTGGCAAAAACAACGGGGGCCTTGTTTAACCGGGCGACGCCCCAGCCGGCATGAAATTTTGTCGTGTTGTTCCATCATTCTATATTTTGGTTTAACCAATAAGAATTACAATTTGGTCGGCTAAATCCCAAATTGCCAGCCCATCCTCGTCCGTTCAGTATCCAAGTAGATACCCAACAGGGTGCACCACGAGAAGGTGAGGATTGGACATTAGGTCAGAAGCCCTGGTCGGTTCTCCGCATTCCTTTAAAGGCTATGTGGAGGTCTCCTCTCAGTTATGCAGCTTTGACCCTTAAGCACCCCATGTGAAGTCATTAGCTTCTTTATACAAGTTGCCCCAGACCTGAAAAAACTTCAGGTGCAAACTACTTGGATAAAGGATTAAATCAAGTATATATTTTTTTGGTATCTTTAATTTATAGTGTAACCAAGTTGAAAAACTTCCAACAACTGACAACTTTTAAGTCTTTTCTGCAGTATTTATGGACAAAAGGGGTTGGAATCTATACATCCATGACTAATATCATCAATGATTGCAGTGGGTTTCAAAGCAATCGACAAATATATTAATAACCAACTGTTACATTATACAAAATGTATTTCACCTAATTGCACCGGCTACAGCCATTCAACAGATCTACTTGCGACATCCACCTTTGGACAAGTGCAATGATAAGAATCAACTTCTAAATCATAAAATCTTCCTTTTTTTTTTTTTTTTTTTTTTTTTGTAAATGAACATCCATTTCCTTTCTAGCTACAAGATCTAAGTGAGAATGACAACTCTCTCTCTTTTCCTTCTATAAGTCAATGTCTTTCACTAGCTGCAAATTCCATACACAACTTTTGCAGTAACAGTACTTTCCATCCTCCTCTTCATTTCAGAAATCTTATAATGTATATACAGGACTCATAATTTACATTACAAGGTCCTGTTTATCTTCAGTTCAGTTTCTGTTTTCTGTAGATACTTCAAGGGTTAAATTTTCGGATGAACTGGCCATTAATTATCCCTTTTTTCAAAACCTGTTAGAATCCTCTCAGCAGCTAGTCATCATTCATTCAGTTTAATACCTTAAACTCCAAGTACTAAATGCTATTCATCTACACTACCATACCATCTGTTTTAAGACAAATGTTAATTTCTTCCTGCCTGCCAAACAATGTTCCCTCTAAGCTGTGCGCGTGCACACATTTTACAACTAGCGCACAAAGCAAAAAATATGCGCACACATTTTACAACTAGCGCACAAAGCAAAAATTATGCGCACACTAGAGATGAAATTAAAATTTATTAATTAAAGAAGTTCCACCTAAGCATTAACCTATAAATTCTTTAAAAAATACGGCAACTCGGCAACGCTCAAGCCTATAACCTCGCATTTTTTATTACATTCTCGAAGTTGCACAAAACTTATAAATTATTAACAGTAACCCTATTTGAGGCTAGCGATTTGATGCCAAAGTGAAAGGAGTGTGGCTTAAATGTGTAATTTTTAAGTAGCATATAGAATGGCGTGCAGTTTGTTTACATCTCAGGCCTGACTCATGGAAAATTCCCAACCGTGATTGGCTGATCAAATTAGTTCAAGATCATGACGAATTAAAACAATGGTTTCATAATTTCAATAAAAATAATTAAATACTTTTAAAAACTTAAATTAGAGTGCAATTAAAAATATTGTAGCATTTCAAAATTCTCTAATTTTTAAAAGGAATTTTAAAATAGTAGACTAAATAATAACATTCGTGTACACACATTGAGATACAGCCAAGTTAATTAAATCTAGCCTCTAGGCATATCTTTTAGCTTGTGTTGCCCTCAGCAATGTTTAGTGTTGGTTCAGCTTTTGCCTTGCCAAGTTCTTCAGTGAATAGTGTACATTTGTAAATTTATAAAAACAATAAAAAAACATACTTCAAATAACGAAATTTGCAAAAAACTGATGCACCATGTCAAATTCAAAGAAAGCAAAAGGTGTTTTGCTTCCTTTGAAAGTGCATGGCTGGATGAAATAGTGAAAACTGCTACACCAAAAGCTCATGAGTTGATAAACATTCAGCTGTGTGAAATATTTATGCATGATGCTACAAGTGGTGTTGTTTGTATTTATTGTCGTGATGCAAAGATTGCTGGGGATTTTGCTAATGGGAAGAAGTTCGATGTCACTTGGAAGTTGGACTTTTTGAAATGCCATTTGACAAGTAAAATACATCTGGATGGTGTACACAAACTTAGGCAACAAAATTGTTCATTGCCAGCTACAGGAATACTGCGTATGCTACGTGAAAGTTCAGATGACCGAGAGAGAAAATGATCAAACCCAGAGCAGATTAAAGTTCTTATTGACAGTGTCTTATTAGTTGTTAAGATGAATAACTCTTTACTTTCAGTTCAACATATTAATGAACATGTTCAACTCCCAGACAGCTGGCAAAGTAAAAATAATGCGTTTGAATTTCTGGAAACAATCAATTTAATTGTTGAAAATGACATGTTTGAGCAAATTGCATCTGCAAATTTCCACACCTTAACCATTGATGAAAGCACTGATATAATTGTTAACAAATGTCTCATTCTCTATTTTAAGTTTAGACCTAAAGATTGTAATGAATATAAAACATATTTTGGCAGAATAATTCAGTTGCAGGCATGTGATGCCTCCTCCATTGTGTTAGCTATTAAACAGTTTTATCAAGAAAAGAAACTTGATCTCCAAAAAATGGTGATGTTTACCTCTGAT
This sequence comes from Typopeltis vanoorti, assembly GCF_054136105.1. Taxonomy (NCBI): domain Eukaryota; kingdom Metazoa; phylum Arthropoda; class Arachnida; order Uropygi; family Thelyphonidae; genus Typopeltis; species Typopeltis vanoorti. Next base: position 92,844,774 of record NC_143569.1, on the reverse strand, counting down.
GGAGCCACAGTGATGCTGGGCAAAGTTAATGGTGTCACTGCAAACAAAACTTAAATTAGAAGTTCCACATCTTGTCCAGCAACACTGTGTAGCTCACCGTGAGGATCTGGGGATCTGTGATACGTGGAAGGAAATTAAACTAATCAGAGATATTGATACATTAATGAGAACAGTGTACACACTCTTTTCTCGTTCCACAGTGAAAAGACATGAATTTAAAGAAATTGTCAAGGCATCTGAAAATGAAGCTATTGCCTTCAGACCACTCAATGAAGTGCAGTGGCTATCCAGACATTTTGCATTACAGGCAATAATAAGAAACTATGAGGGACTGATCACATATTTTGAAAAAGGCAAATCAAATGATCCCGTGGTTAATTATTGGCACAATAAATTAACTAACGTGACATTCAAAGTAGCTGTTAATGTTTTAAGTGATGTTTTTGAAGAAATGGCTTCCCTGTGGAAAATCTTACAAAGGAGTAACCATGCGCCACTAGACAGTCATCATTTTGCCAGAGGGAAGATTAACAAAATCAGGAATCAGTATTTAGAAGGTGATGCTTGCTGGAGTGACAGAGTAAATGCTTTACTTAAACAAGAAGAAACTGAACCAGTAGATACTAGGCCTCTGTTAAATTTTATAAATTGTTTATGTGAACATTTAGAGGACAGATTCCCTGAGAATGAGATACAAGAATGGTCAGTGTTTGATATCTCCTCTATTTCATATTGTGATTTTTCATTTGGTACTGAACATGTTAATGCCCTTTGTCTTAAATATCATGATTTTCTGGATGATACTACAGAAATAATTAGTCAGTTTAATGATTTCAAATTTTCTGTACAAGAAAAAATTAAATGCAAAATTATATCAAATTTTACACAAATGGTTGTTGCTCTTCAAAATGAGCAGTTTTGTGATTTGGCAAAGTTGATGGATATTGGAGGAACCTTCCTTGCATCTAGTGCAGACTGTGAGAGAGGTTTTAGTCTAATGAATCAAATAAAAAACCAAATTAGAAACCTTGATATTCCAGGTCTACCTACTCACTGATGAGACCTCAAAAAAGGTTGAAACCGGTCTGGGTAGTGACCTCTTCTCATAATGTAAAACAATATATTATATACATCTCTTAGGAGCTGGGTTTTACATTATGAGAGAATATTAAAGTTAGTGACGGAGCTTGCTCCACCTTTGCATGGAGTTGCCCTGGTGTTGTACTACCCAAGTGATCATTTACACTTGGGCTCGCTGATAGTTTTTTCGGCATGAAACTATGGATTTCGATCCGAGTTTCGTACCCGGCTATAAAAACATAAAGGGATTTACTATCCCCCTTTCTATTAATATATTTGCCAGTAAAATAGCCTTTCGGCTTATTAAATTAGTAATTAACAACTTAGAAACCATTTAGGAGAATGTCATTTTGATATGCTAATGAGAGTGAAAAGTTACCAATTATATGGAAATTCAATTAATTTAGATAGTGTGTATAAAGAGTGGGTGAATGCCGAAGACAGAAGAGAGAAAAAATAAAGAGATAGAAGCTAGAACTAAACAAGATGAGAATTAGTAACGGACTTATTATGAATGTTTAACAAGGTGAGAATTAGTAATGGGAATATTTTATTATGTATGTTTACAGTTATTTGCAAAGTTAGAAAATTTAATTAAAGGCAATTAGTCACAAGTGTTATCTTTTTTTTTTACTTTATTTCTTGCTTCTAATCAGATCAATATTAAATACATATAAAATATTTATGTTAGCTCTGTGATTGATGTCCCACAACTTACTTGGTGATGGTAATAATACACACACTTAGAATCCTATCTAGTACAATCCGTATCATGTTGGCCTTGCATGCGTGCAGTCCCTGGATCGAGTCTGCCCAAGAATCGTGATTTTCGACTGACAGCAGAAGGTAAAGAGTGAACTAAAATCTTTTAACTTTTTTGCTTAAATGATCAGTATGGTGACTCGTATGGGTGTGCACATATTTTTCAAAAGAAGGCAAATTTTGCACACACGCAAATTTCTGCGCATACTTGCAACAAAAAATTAGAGGGAACATTGCTGCCAAAGCTATAAAAAAGTAATAAAACAAAAAACATTTTAAATAAAATTATTTCAAAGAATTTCAGGATTATTTCTAGGAAGATGCCACTACTAATCCAAAATTATTTTTTTTATTCATGAGAGAGAGAGAAGTAAAACTTACAAATTACTAAAAGAAAAACTTTTTTGCAAAACATTCCCCCCTTGGATAAGGGAGGCATACTTCTATGCCTCCCTTGGAACCACTTTGTGATATAGGCCTGTCCATTCTGCAGATTACAATTCTTATTATTATTCAGGCCTCCATGGAGTCAAAAGACTCATCGAGAGAGGTCCCTCCTAGGAAACATGAAGTCTATCATACCACTCCTTAAATGCATTGACCGTTCTCGCTCTCACCATTCCATCAGGCAATGCATTCCACGGTTCAACCACCCTCCATGCAAAGAAACCACTCCTCACCCTCTTTCTCACAATTTCCTTTCGTAACTTCCAGGGATGTCCCCTTGTCATGACTCCTTCCCGCTGTTCAACCAAGTGAAAGAACTCCTCAGTGTCAACCCTGTAACCACCTCTCAACAGTTTAAAAGTCTCAATCATATCACCCCTCCTTCTATCCACCAAACTCTGCAGTCCACACTCCCTCAGCCGTTCCTCATAACTAACATTGTACAGTCCCAACACCATCTTTGTTATCCACCTTTGTACCCGTTCCACAGTTAATTTATCCCCTTCAAATCCTGGGGACCAGATCTGAGAACAATACATCTCATCTTAAACTCTTTCACTGTAGATAGTAGATGCAATGTTATTGAAAAAAGAGAGTTTGAGATAGTAAAGTTTCATGAACCAACTTATAAAGTCAATTATATCTCCTTCTCTATCAGGCTGTGAAAATCATATTGCCTATCTAATCCTCATATTTATCATCTCCTGCAAACCAGATATGTTCTTACTTATTTGCTTCTGAACTTATTCTCCAGTGTATTTTATTACTCAGATATTCAGCAACCAGTTATACATGCTGTAGTCCAAAAGTTGTCATCTTATGTGGTTGAGTGGATAATGTTGCTGCTCTCCAACTTGCATGTTGTGAGCACAAACCTCATTTTCTTAGGGTATGTCATTTGTGAATGTCTTTAGGCAGCAAATAATTTTCATTGTCCACTGTGAAAGAGCCATCCCACTTATTAAAGGTTCAGTGAGAAACGGAGTTCAAATCCAGTCTCTGATATACCTTTCTAGAACTTTTCAGTTGAAGTTGATTAGCCACTCATGTGGAAGTGACATGGTTTTGTATCTTACGCATGGAGTGAAACCTATTGGAGAACACATGCAGTAACCAGACATAATATAATATACACTGGCACACAGCTTTAGTTGCATCAGTCATATCATCTAACTAACCAGTTTATTTCTGGAGGCCTAAAGTGGCTTGAAAACATTTCATCTTTTATTTTTGAACAGGAGTTTTCCATGTTATTTAATCCCTACTTCATCAATAGTACTAAAATATGCTATAATTTTTCTATTCTTCATGGATTCACAAAAAAATACTTACAGAATTGTATAGCTGCATTTCTATTTTGACCTTCCATTCTTGATGTGGTAACTGTCCTCTGAGTAGTGTATCCCCTAAACTTCAGCCTTTATCTGCTAGCATTCTGAGATCTTGTTCCCTTTTCAGGCAAATGATCTCAGAATAGAATGGAATTGTATTCCATTCCCCCCCTCGTAAAAGTGCAAAACTTGATATATGGTGAGGTTGAACTATGCATTAATGCCGTGTTATTTATCTTCAAATCAGATGAACAGGCATAGGTTGTTTTTTGGAAGGCATCAAAAAAAAAACTGTAGGAAGCTGATTGGGATGGTAAAAACTTGCTACAGAATCATTTTAATACAGTCTGTTTCCAGCAGAATTGAACATCAGTGAAGTGGAAGAGTGCAAGAAGGCAGCATGAACTTTGAGGGTTTCAAACAATCAGAAAGATACTGATAAGAGTAGAATAGTAAAGATTCTTCTCTCAGGTGAAAAATGAAAGAAAACATTGAAGTCAGGAATAAAAAGTCCTGAAGGGTAACTTCATCTTTAAATTGTTGACAAACCAAAACCTATTGATAAGTAGAATAAAGTTGTATTGGTTGGTTTATTAATGAGATGGGAAGATCAAATAGTAATAGCATTTGGGATTTGTCAGTTATTACAGAAACAAGTAAAAGTATGTGTAATAGAATTGCTATTGGATAGTGATGATTTATCTTAATTTTTAGAAAAGTGTAAATATTAACAACCCTGTTGCTGTAGAGAAAATGTGAAAGGAATGGAGCAGATTAAAAAAAAAAAATTCTGCATCAGGTGGTCTGAGTTAAAAAAATAAGTTTGATATTATTACTGATTTATATAACTTTAGTCTGGTTTGGTTGCAATTGAATGCAGTGTGTTTGCATGTGGAAGCAGAGTTTAAAGTACTTTTCCAGTGTGTTGCTTTGGGTATTGTACATTTTCCTTCTATCAGTTATGGTGTCTGCTGTACACATGCTTACTTAATTGTTGTTGCTTAGCTATCACCATTTAAAGATCATATTATTAGAAAGCATAATACAGGATTTGCTAGCATACTTTGCCTGTGGCATGCACACTTCTTGCCATTTAGAAATATGGCAGATGAGGTAGGGGCAGTGCAAGTTTGCATAAAAGGTTGACATTGGAAGGAGTTAGATGACTTCGATGTAAGTATGTCAAATATCTCTGGTTTCATTGGTGCCGATGGTACTAAGGAAATGTGTTTGCTGGGAGAGAGAGGGGGAAGAGTAGCATGATTTAGGGGAAGGAAGGTGAACGGACTTGAAATTAGCGTAACTGGAAATGTGAAAGGTATTAAACATAGTGTCACGTGTGTTAATGAATCTCAGGTGAGATTAGAATGCTTGGAGAGGTATTGAGACAGGAAGTGGAGGGTAAGAAAAATAAGCTATCTCGTATGAAAGGAGAAATTAGAAGACTAGAAACGCCGACTGATAAGAGATGAACAAGTATGAGAGAAGCCGAGAGAATAGGTGAACCAGGGATTGAGAGCTGAGAGAATAAGGAGCAAGGGAAAGAGATGAAAGGAAGGCAGATAAGTGGGAGAAAGAGAGAGTGAGCACGAGGGGTGCAGGTGAGCAAGGAATGAATGGATCATGAGAGATGTGATGTATGGAGACAATGATTTGTGGTGTGCAGAGTTAGAGGAGTGCTTGCCTTCAGAAATGATGTAGCAGGAGTGGCCTCTTGTGAACATAGTCACTTGGATGATCGGGAAATATTGGTACATTGCAGATCGAGTCTAGAGGGAATAATAATATACAGAAATGATGACAGTGCACTGATGTTTCTTTATACAAATGCCAGAAGTATCAGGAATGAATGTAATGAATTGGTGACACTGATAGCCTCAGCCTATCTTAACAATATTAGAATCAGTGAAAAGTGTTGACTGTTTTGATAGGAATAGAGGTAGAAGGGTATAGCTTATATTGGCAGGTATAGCATATTTAGAAAGGGCAAACAGGGTGGCAGAGTGCCATCCAGTTTATGATAAATGATGAATTGAGTCCTCTGAGTAAAGAAATTGGAAGGAAATGGCATGTGCAGGACAAGATATTTAACAGGATGATGAGCTGGAAATCTGTAGGCACATCATTTGGTGCATGCAAAGTGAGTGATCATTATGGGAGATTTTAACTATTAAGAACTTTTATTGCTAAAAGACCATACGATTTAATGATAAAAAATACAAAGAGCCAACAAGTTTCACTAGCCACTGTCTAGCATTTTCAAGGCTATACTGGTGTGAAAACAAATGCATTAAGTTACATGTAAAACATACACTTTAGTAACTGCTAGGCCGTCACATTTGATAATTCGTGTTTGATGGTGTGCATGCGTTTGAATGCTTCAGTCAGAATCTGGTACATGACCACGTGTTGTGTAGTGTAGTTTTTCGCATATTGTAGTTCTGTTAAACTGGGAGAATTGATGAGATTTTTCCACATGTCTTTAAGAATAGTACCTTGATTTCTATTTAAATTATTGCCTGTGCGTAACACCACAGCTGCTTCTTTGAAAGTTCTGTGTCTGTAGTCATTCTCGATGTAAGGCATAGAACTGTTTTTCCAATCTATAACGTGATTTGATGTTGAGAAATGATGAACTAAACCAGATGTGATTCTATTGTGATTGACATCCCCCACATGTTCCTTCTGTCTTATTTCAAAACTTCTAGAGGTCTGTCCAATGTAAGAAAGGCCACATGTGCATGGAATTTCATATACTCCAGGAAATTTGAAGAAAGGTACCTCATCTTTGGGTGATCTTAAGATTTGTCTGATTGTGGTAGTTGGTTTAAAAACCATTCTGATGTTATGAGCTTTTAACATTCTCGCCAATTTTGTGGATACTGAATTAATGTATGGAATGACAGCTGTGGACACATATTGGGACACCGTAACACGTTGTTGGAGGTTGTCTTTAAACATCGAGAATGACTACAGACACAGAACTGTGGTGCTACGCACAGGCAATAATTTAAATAGAAATCAAGGTACTATTCTTAAAGACATATAGAAAAATCTCATCAATTCTCTCAGTTTAACAGAACTACAATATGCAAAAAACTACACAACACGTAGTCATGTACCAGATTCTGACTGAAGCATTCGAATGCATACACGCCATCAAACACGAATTATCAAATGTAACGGCCTAGCAGTTACTAAAGTGTATGTTTTTCATGTAGCTTGATGCATTTGTTTTCACACCAGTATAGCCTTGAAAATGCTAGACAGTGGCTAGTGAAACTTGTTAGCTCTTTGAATTTTTTTTATCATTAAATCGTATGGTCTTTTAGCAACAAAAGTTCTTAATTTTAATACATTAGACCAAATATGAACAATTTAAGATTTTAACTCTAGCAGTATAAATTGGGCAGATGAAGCAGCATACAGTAGTAAGGGAATGGGATTTTTGAGGGAACAAGTAGAGAGAACAAGAGGATCTAAAGTTTTGGATTTGGTCCTTGCATTAAAGGAGTTGATTATAACTGAGATGTCAATTTTTCCTCCCATTGGTGAGAGTGACCATGCAGTCTTGACTTGGAGGCTGAATTGTCATGTATAAGTTTCAAAGAGGAAAGAATTTGAGGAATTATAAGGTAGGCAACTATGATAATCTTAGAGATCAATCTAACCATGAATAGAATTGCAAGAGAGATATCAGAAGTTCATGGGGGGCTAGTGAAGAAATATTTATCAACATCAATGTTGATAAATATTTCTTGAGGTTATAGAAAAAAGTATAAAGAGAGGTGGAGAGCAGTAGCATGAGGATTATTATAAGATTCAGGCCACAGAGTGACTAGTATGGTAAGGAAGAGAAAAATGGAATAAAGGATTTCTTTTGTTTTATAGCCAGTAGGGGAGAAGGATTGTGGATGAATGAACGTATTAGATGGAAAAGGAGGTTAAATGACCGTACAGATGATATAGTAGAGCTGTCTAATCAATTTATTAGGGCATTTCATCCTGGAAAAGCAGATTTCATTCATGGAGGAATTGAAAGGATTGAAGGCTTAGAAGTGCAAGAGGAGAATGTGCTTTGAATACTAAGTACTGTGGAAGTCAATAAAGCAGTGGGACTGATGGGTTTTTGCCCCGTGTTTTGAGAGTGTGCTAAACTGACAGTTCCATTGACCTAGCTGTTCAGCAAAAGCCTAGCTACTAGAAAGTTCTTAAGAAGTGCAATCAGGGTAAAATAGTATTGTTGCACAAGAGTAGTGTTGGTAGAATGCAGGCATAAAGCTATAGACCAGTTTGTATTTCTTCTGTCGTTAAGATTTTGAAAACATCAGTAAGTGATTGTATACAAAATTGGGCAGATGAGAGTAACATTATCTATAAAAGTCAGCATGATTTGCGAAAGGGTGCTCTTGTTTTAGTAATTTGCTTGCCTTTTATAATAAAGTGACAAGAACAGTTGATGAGAGAAAGACATACTGCCTTTTTTTTTTTTTTGCAAAGACATTTGACAGGGTGCCACATGATAAGTTGATATTTTATGCAACACATGAGGTTAGATATCATTAGTGAAGTGAATTGGAAATCTGCTCTGTGATATCAGAGGCTGTATCATAGAAAAGAAAGGTCAAAAGTGGGTTCTACAGGGATCAGCACTGGAACCTTTGCTGCTTTTTAACCTTTGTGAATGATATTTGTCAAATAACTGAATATCTCCCTGCATTGCAGGGAGATATTCAGTTATTTGCAGATGATGCGAGGCTTGAGGAGGTTATTAGTAATAGTTCGGATATTTAACTCTTCAAGAGGATTTGAATAAGCTGGAAAGGTGGGCAAATTAATATGATATCAGTTTAATGCAACTAAATGTAAGGTATTAAAATTGGGAACCACAGTTGGGAAGCTGAAGGCTCTATTGGCGAATCTTATACTAGAGGAAGTCAATGAGGCAAGGGATCTCAGGGTGTTTGTTGATTAAAAAAAAAATTTCAAGTGTAGGACACATATTGTAAATGTGGATTGTTATTGCATAAAGCCCTTATCATGCCACATCTGGACTATTATGCCTAGATCTGGGTATGAGGATTTCAAGAGAAAAACAAATTAACCTGGGAGAGAGGTGGGTAACCAAAATGATTCCAGCACTCTACAGTGTTAGTTATGAGGATAGACTGAAAGCATGCAAATCACTGAGTTTGGTGGACAGAAGACAAAGGGATGACATGATTGAGGCATTTGAACTGTTGAGAGGCATGTACAGAATTGGCACAGAGGGGATTTTTCATATGGCAAAACATAGACAAGAAGCCATCCCTGAAAATTGCAAAAGGAGGTGGTAAGTAAAAGAGTGAAAAGTGGCTTTTCTGCATGGATGGTGGTTGGACCTTGGAATACACTATCAAGCAATGTATTGCAGACAATGAATGGGTTTAAGGAGTGGTATGATACTGTGTTGTCTGAGATGGACCTCCTGTGATGAGTTATGACTCCATAAAATTAATACCATAACACAAAGAAAGGATTGAATAATGTTTATTCAACGGCCACATGTTTCATTCTGAAAATTATAGGTCATCAATGGCAATAGGCAACTGAATACAAAGTGGAACTCTAGAACAGTAGATTAATTTAAAACACTGGTCATGTATGCTATACATAAAATATCACAAAGGAATAAGAGATACCAGAGAGTGGTTTATTCAGGAGTTGAGTCCAAAAGACAGCTTGTGACTAGTGGTGTGCTGCAGGGTTCTGTTCTTGGACCACTACGTTGCAATTTGTTCATTAACGATATAGGAAAGGATCTGAGAGGAAGTGTTCACTTGTTTGCTGATGATGTTTGCAAACTTGGGTAGAGCAATTGTGAGTGCACAGGATGCCAAAATTTTGCAAGATGATTTGGATAGTTTGGAGGAATGGACTAAGGAAAATGGATGTCAATTTAATGTGGCAAAGTGTAACGTTATGCATTTTTGGTTGAAAAGATTAGCAGCAGTATATCACATTAGTGGAACCGTACTCCAGGAGATTGATGAGGCCAGGGATTTGGGAGTGTTGGTGGATAGGGAGTTGAAGTTTAGGGGGCACATTGCAAAAGTGGCTAAATCAGCTCATCAAATCACTTGGCTTCTGAAAAATACTTTAACAAGCAGAGACAAACAAGTTATTGTTCCTCTGTATCGAGCCTTGATAAGACCCCATCTAGACTACTGTGCCCAGATATGGTCGCCAGGGTTTCTTCTTGATGGGGAGGAGGTGCAGAGGATCCAGAGACGAGTGACCAAGATAATAGCAGGTCTGTGGAATGAACCTTATGAGAACAGGTTGAAGATTTGTGGGTTGCAAAAATTGGTTGATAGGCAGAAAAGGGGTGATATGATTGAGACATTCAAATTACTAAAGGGTTTCTATAAGATTAATACAGAAGATATTTTTGAGAATAGGACTAGGGGCCATGAATGGAAGCTGGGCAAGAATGTGGTTAGCAGGGGTGTTAGAGCTAGATTTTTTACTTGGAGAGAGTGGTGAATGAGTGGAATAAGCTGCCAGAGACTATTGTGGGTGCTATGACCATGAATGAGTTCAAGGCGAGGTATGACAGATACTGTGTGAATGTCGAATAGTTGTTCTTGACATGATGTTAGGGTCTCCCTCGATGAGTCTGTCGACTCCTTGGAGTTGCCTGAAATAATAACTGAGGAAACATTGTATTATTAATTTAAAAAAAAAAAAAAAATGATGTGTGATTAGAATAAGATTCCCATATCTTTTATAGTTAGAGGTAATCATTCCATTTGAAGTTGAATGACTACCATTTGAAGGTATGAACAATAATACAGCCAATCAGACTTTTTTTAATTCTTTGTCTCTTCTCTCCACGTGAATTTGTGCACATTTTTATGTTGGAATATTGTGTTAGTAATAACCAGTCCATGTCCTGAACAGAAATCCAACAGATATTTGCCTGTATTATTAGCTTTGCTCTTTTCTCCAAATTTTCCCAAAATATTTTTGTATGTCTAACAATCATTTCCTACTCTCTGCTATTTAGATCCCCAACAAGGACCAACTTTTCCTTTTTCATTGTGTCAGTTGCTTTCTCTGAAGTCTCAAAAAATTCCACCACTTCTACCTTAGTAGAAACCTTCTGTAAGACGAATAGGTACAAATAAGTCTCATTGTCCAGTTCCCCATTCAGATATTTACCCATATCACTCTACTTGATATTGCCTGCCATTCAAGAAGATTAGCCTCATATTTAGTGTTGAATACTATGGCTACTCCTTTTCCTTGTCATTGCCTGAATATAACATTTTGTATTTATTGCTCAGAAAGATCTCACCAGTTTTGGTCTTTTTTTTCGTTTCAGTCACCCCTATTATGTCGATCTGGTACTTATCCAATTTCTCAGCTAGCTCCATTTCTTTGCCATTCAGGCTTCTTATGTTGATAGTACTGATTTTGAAGTCTGGTGATGTTGAGTTGGGATGTGTTTCAGGATTTGTTCCAGTAGCTGACTTTTCACTGTTTGCTTCACCCTGGTTCCCTGGCAAAAACAACAGGGACCTTGTTTAACTGGGTGATGACCCAGCCAGCATGAAATTCTGTCACGTTGTACCATCATTTTATATTGTGGTTTAAGCCAATAAGAATACAATTGGTCAGCTAAATCCCAAATTGCCAGCCCATCCTCGTTCGTTCAGTATCAAGGTAGATACCTAACAGGGTGCACCACGAGAAAGTGAGGATTATACATTAGGTCAGAAGCCCTGGTCAGTTCTCTGCATTGCTTTAAAGGTTATGTGGAGGTCTCCTCTCAGTTATACAGCTTTGACCCTTAAGCACCCCATGACTGTTCTTGTTAATTTCTTGTAGAAAATCTTGTTAATTTCTTGTACTGTTCTTGTAGAAAAGGAAATTAATCCCAGGCATAAATATTTTGAGAAGAGAGCAAAGATAACAAGCACTGCCAGATGAAAAGAACACACACACAAAACAAGAAGTATCTGTTATTGCTGATAGTGTCAACTTCAGACAGAACTTGATGAATATGACTGACAGCAGTATTTTTAGGATAAAAGTATACAAGAATTTGAAATAGGATACAACTGTCTAGTTTTGAGTAAGAGAAAAATTAATATTATAATGAAGAGAAAAATATGCATGAATCTTTCAAGCCACATTGCTTTCAGAGGTAAGCCATAGACTCAAAAAATACAAATGTTATTGGAGAAAAGTTTGTAAATAAGAACCAAATCTTAGAGACCAGTGGTAAAATCAGAAGATTAATTCAGCCAGGAAATGTAGTGAAGTTTCCTGCAAAAATAAAAATCAGGAATTTCATGGTGAGCTCAGGAATTAAAGAAGCAGTCCTGGAAAAGAAGAACTGCATTGAAATTTCCAGCAATAAAGGCATCTGTGTCCTAAGAGGGGGAAAAAAAAAAGGAGTATAAAAGCTAAATCATGCAAAGGAGAAGAGAATACAGAAGATACATATGTAAATAACAAAGATGTTCTGCAGGGGGTACTAAAAAAACTTAAAAATGGAGGAAAAGAACAATGTAAAAGGAGATAACAAAAACTGAAGATTTTGTCAGTCATGAATACGTTTCAGTTTCAGTATTAGAGGATAAAAAAATTTGCTAAAAACCTTTGTGGAAAGGCAATTGAAATAGATGATTGACCATAAATACTCAAACATGAAAGTATAAAGAAATTACAAAATGGCCACACTGCATAATTAAAAAGGGTCCCAAAAATTCCATTTTATTTTCCAGAAAGAAAAATAAAAACAGAAATGTACGAATTAAAGAGACATGCAAGAATATGCAAGGCTAAAAACAATTGTGGAAGAGACTCAGAAAAACTACAAGTTAGGTTCTAGCCAGATGGATTGTTAGATCAGATTTTGAGAAACACAGGCTTTATATTTAGTATGGTGTAAATGGAACCTTATACAGTGCAATATAGCCTATTGCAAAGAACAGGAATATAAGTAGACAGTGAATTAAACAAGATAATTAACAACTGAAGATTTGTATGAGAATTTCATGTCACAGACTTTTATCCAAAGTATCGTATCAGTAATATGATGTCGTTTTGAGGGTATCAGATTAGTACGAAATTCAAATTAAACATGACAAGTAACAAAACAAAGATTCAACAAAAAGAACATGTGCACTACTACACACAAATAACACAGGGTCATAGTCTCGAGTACTTTTTAGATCCTAATATTAATAGCATCTTTGGAAAGTTATATACATAAATGAGGATTTTTTTTGTAATGCCAAAACACTAACCAGGTTTGTCCTTGGGTTATGTTATTACTTTAATGTTTCCAAGAGGATTGCCAAAATATCTGCCAGACTCAAATGTGACTTAACTTGATTAATAAACTTTGTTCCTTTCTAGACTTTTCAGAAGACAAACTTCTGCCTTTAGCCTATCCCAAATCCCTTGCACTTGGAGGTTATCTTACTTGGACAAAAACTGGCAAGTTACTGATTTCAGACTCAAGTATTCAACTTAATACAAACAAACCATATCTTAATTATTCTGGTTTAATACAATTTAATCTTTAGCAGTAAACCTGGCTTCAAATTCATTCTCAATTACATTACCATCTTTGTCAAAAACCTGGCACCATTAAGATTCATCCATTGAGCTCACTTATGCTCTACTGAAACATACTGATGCAAGAAACACATTTTATTAAGACCATCTCCTCTAACAACTGAGTCCTTTGTTAACAAGGTTATTAATGGTTATACAGTTTTTCCATCACCTGCCTCCCAGGAAATTATCAACTGTATTGCCACAATACTTTATGTTGTGGATGTTTCTGAGAGGACTGGCAAACTATCTGCTACACTCAAATTTGACTTTTTCACATGATTAATAAATTTTCTTCCTTTCTAGGTTCTGCAAAAGATGAACTTCAGCCTTTAACATGCCCCAGCGTTTATCAAATTCCCTGCACTTGTGGGTTATCTTACTGGGACAGAAACCAGCAGGTCTACAACTATCACCATGATGAACATTTCAACTATGAGCCAGAACAATCTGTACTTGCTGAACATGCCTCATTCAAACATCATATCCTGTGGAAAAAGACTAAGAAAATGTCTTGTGAAAGACCTTAAGAATAATCGTAGAAAGAAAGCTGGGAAACTTTACTTCATCACCCTAATTGTAACATAAATGAGAGACTGAAGTTATATCTCTTGTGGAAACTTGTTCTTCATACATCCTGCCACAGTCAACAGTTTTTATATATAACTTGTGTTAAAATGTCATTAGGACCTAAAATACTTGAGACCATGCCTTTCTGTCATTTACATGTAGCTCACACATTCTCGCTGCGGAATCTTCAATTATTATTTGTGTTTGACAATGCTCTTGATATCTGGGTAAAAATTCTATGAAATAAAATTCTCACATGAGTCATCCATTGTTAATTTACTGTACTCAAGTGCATATGGACTACCTACTGTACACAGATTTTGTCATCTGGTTTACAAGAGGATGAGGATATATTAGAGAGGGCCCAGAGACATTTATGTTTGGTATTTTGGATGGTTTAAAGAGAAGAGGTAGATCATACAGAGAATGGATAGACGATATAAAAGACTGGTGTGGAATGGGTGTACAAAAACTGCGACACTGTGCACTGGACAAAGAAAGGTGGAAGAAGATAGTGAAACAGGCATCAGACATCAACGGGCAGTGAGCCCATGATTCGTGATGATGATGATATATACAGAATGTAAATATGAGGACAGATTGAGGGAATGCAACTTGCAGAGCCTCATGGAAGGAGGAGAGGAGGATATGATTGAGACAAGTTGAAACATTGATTTCCTTTCAAGAACTGCTTTACTCTCATATAATGAATATTAACACACATAAGGATTAATTCTTGATAAAAGTAACTTCCAATAAATCATTTACCCAACAAAAATAAATAAATAACCTTATCAAATATATGAGAAAAAGATTTTTTTTTCCCTTCTTGCAATGTACATTATAATAAACTTAATACAGCAGTGAAGACCACAAAAATGGTTAATATGGAGTAATTGATACTTAATACTGGAAGTTGGGTCATAAAGAATTATTAAATATTAATTTGTTCTGTGTTAAACTTTCAAGAGGACATTCAACGAAAAAACATTCAATAATACAGAATGTGTAGTGGAGATACTTAATGAGCAGTTCATAAAGATCTTTCAATCTTGAGAATGTGACTTCATGGAGGGATTGAGAGCAGTTGATGATGGGGAGGAGAGACTGACTGTAGGTGAGCAAGAGGTGTATGGGAAGTTCAGTGTACTTCCCTAGATGTTAATAAGGCTGTGGGACTTGATAATATATCACCACATATTCTGAAAGAATGTGCCAGGGAGTTGACGCCTGCCTTGACATATTTTTTTGATATGACTCTTGCACTTGGTCAAGTTCCTAAGGAGTGGAAGGAGGGCAAGATTGTGCCACTTCATAAAGGAGGTGATCGAACTCAAGCATCAAACTATAGGCCTATCTGTGTGTTCAGGTGTTGTGGTTAAGTTGTTGGAGAAGCTTGAGAGAACTAGGATCCAGAGTTGGGTTGATAACAATGGTATTATCTTTGATGGACAGCATGGATTTGCTAAAGGGAGGTTATGTTTTAGTAATCTACTTACTTATTACAATAAAGTGACTGCTTCCTTGGACAGAGAAAAAGGATACACAGTAATATACTTGGATTTCGCAAAGGCTTTTGATAGAGTATCTCATGATATGCTGACAGTCAAACTAGAACAGATGGGGTTGGATATTAGATTGGTGCATTGGATTGGAGACTAGTTATCTGATATTTATCAACAAGTTGTGTATGGGGATGCGATATCCAGGAAAAGGAAAGTCACTAGTGGAGTGCCTCAGGGGGGACTCCACTGTAATGGACCTGAAACAGTAATGGACCTGTTTCAGGTCCATTACTGTTTAACTTGTATATTAATGATATAGGTGAAGATTTGGATGGAGATATTCAGTTGTTTGCAGATGATGCAAAGTTGGGGCGAACCATGAAGTGCAGTGAAGAAGTTGTGGCCTGACAGGAAAACTTGAATAGATTGAGTGATTGGGCACGGAAATGGGGGGTGCGAGTTCAATGTTGCAAAATGTAAGGTTTTAAAATTTGGAAAACAAAGAAGGGATGCAGAATTTATGCTTGGTGAGAATATATTGTTGGAGGTAGAGGAAATAAGAGATCTGGGGGTGATAGTGGATAAGGATCTAAAATTTAGGGGACACATCGCCAAAATTGAAGACAACACAAAGGCTTCTGGGAATGATGTGGAGGACACTGACATGTAGAAGTAGGGAGATTCTTGTTCCATTGTATAAGGCTTTGATTAGGCCACACATGGACTATTGTGCCCAGATTTGGTCACCGGGTTTCAGAAGGATGAAGAGGTGTTGGAAAGGGTTCAAAGGAGACTGACTAAGGTAGTTTCTGACCTTGGAATGTCAAGTATGAGGAAAGATTGAGAAGATGTAATTTGCAGAATCTGGTGGACAGGAGGAAGAGGGGAGATATGATAGAGACCTACAAGTTGGTAAGGGGTTGTTATAGGATCAATGCTGGAGAAGTTTTACAGAGAATAATGGGAGATCAGGGGAGAACCAGAGGTCATCCCTGGAAACTGTATAAAGAGGGAGTGAGAGGCAGGTTTTTTTCGTGCAGAGATGTGAATGATTGGAATGGCTTGCCTGAGAATGTCATCATCATTATCATCAAATTCCTGCCATGTACCCTCAAGGGGGGTACAGGATATGACAGTACTACATGAAAAAATTACATCATTACTAACTTCCTATCTACAATTTTCCTCCAAATCACTCTGTTACTTGTCAAGACTCCAACATTATCAGATCTCATTTTTCTATCGTCTAAGGCACTTTGTACCATATCAATCCACCTATATCTTGGTATTCCTCTGGGTCGTTTTCCTGCCAACCTGGCAGAGAACACTTGTTTTGCTAATCTTTCCTCTTCCATTCTATTTAAGTGACCATACCACCTGAGATTAGCTCTGCTAACGAATTCCTGGAAGCTGACAATGTCAAGTTCTTTCCTAATATCCTCATTTTTAATATGATATTGCCATTGATGCCATCTGTTCACGCCTCTAATCTTTCTCAGGACTCTCATATCTGCGGTCTCTAGTCTTTGGTAAAGTGTTTTACTTTTGACCCAGCTCTCAGATCCATAAGTTAAAACTGGTTTGAACACTGTCTTGTATACAGCTAATTTAGTGTTCCGACTAATTTCCTTCGACTATTTCTTTCTTATTATGAATTTATTCAATTGACTTCCCACCATACCAGCTTTGCTGATT
Organism: Typopeltis vanoorti; assembly: GCF_054136105.1. Taxonomy (NCBI): domain Eukaryota; kingdom Metazoa; phylum Arthropoda; class Arachnida; order Uropygi; family Thelyphonidae; genus Typopeltis; species Typopeltis vanoorti. The sequence goes on along the minus strand of NC_143569.1, from coordinate 92,827,772 downwards.
CTGTTGTCTATTTCTATATTTAATTTACCATCTTCAGTAAAAATCATGCCTAAGTAGCTGAAATGTTTTACTTGTTCCACAGGTTCTCCATTCACAACACAGTTGACATTTTCAATGATTCTGCCTATTTTCATTGTCTTTGTCTTTTTATTGCTGACCTTCATACCATATATATTACAACAGCTATTCAATTTAGTCAGAGAATCTTGCAGACTTGTAGTGGATTTATTTAGAAGTATAACATCATCCGCATAAAGCAAAGAGCTGACATTAACATCTCCAATTTTGATATCAGGTTTAATACCACATTCCTTCATAATGTGATCCATATAGATAATGAATAACAGAGGGGATAATGTACATCCTTGTCTCACACCAGATTTAACATTAAACCATCTTCCTGTACTTCCTTCAATTCTAACTGCTGACTCACAACTCAAATAAAGACTAAGTATTGCTTGATATAATGCCCCATTGACACCATATAACTGCAGCGTATTGAATAGCTTCTCTCTTGGCACCTTGTCATATGCCTTTTCCAAATCGACAAAACTTAAATACAGATCTTTGTTATATTCCCATGCTTTCTCGACTATTTGTCGTAAAGTGAAGATCTGATCCTGACAGCCTCTATTTGGCCTGAATCCAGCTTGTTCTTCACCAAGCTTTTCTTCCACAATTCTTCTCAACCGTTTCTCAAGTATACTTGCATAGATCTTGCCAGGAACACTCAGTAGGGAAATACCTCTGTAATTCTCACATTCAGTTTTATTTCCCTTTTTATATATGGGTATTATGAGAGCTCTACTCCAATCATCAGGAATTCGTCCCTCTGTCCAGGCTTTCTGAACTATGAAGTGCAGCCACTGTAAGACTCTTATACCACCATACTTCAGCATTTCTGGTCGAATATCATCTACTCCTGCTGCCTTTCCACATTTCAAGCCTTTGATGGCTTTTTCTACTTCAAGTATGGATATGTATTCCTGACTGCATGCCTGGTCAGTGTTTTTTTATCACTGTGCTGTCATCACTGCTTGTTTCATTTAGCAGTTTTTCAAAGTAATTACTCCATACTTCAAGGATATCTTTTTCTCCTGTTCTCATGTCAAATTGATGAAATGAGTGGAAGGAGGGTAATTATTATGGGGGATTTCAACTATGGTAACATTGATTGGAAGGAGGAGAGGACACATGTGAGGAAGGAAATGGATTTTATTCAATTATTAAGGGATAACTATCTGAAACAGCATGTAATTGAAAATACTAGGGGTGTGAGAGTGCTTGACCTGGTAATAGTATCTGAGAATTTGACTGTAATGAATATGACCATGTTGCCACCTATTGGTGAGAGTGATCATAAGGTCTTGACCTGGGAGGTGGCTAAAGGTGTGAAATGTGTGATTAAGACAGGGTATATGTGGAATTACCGTGCTGGCAAGTATGACAAGCTTAGGAGATTACTTGGATCAGTGCCATGGCATGTACAACTGCAAGGGCTGGATGTCGATAGAGCATGGGAAGTGATCAAAGAGCATTTACAGGAGGTTATGGCTGATTGTATACCTAAGGTCCGAATAGTGAAACAAGGAGGGGTTAAATGGATGAATAACACCATTAAGCTTGAGCTGCAAAAAAAGAAACAACTATGGAGGGAATTTAAAGAAAGGGGTGACCTGCAGGCACACGAACGGTATAAAGTACAGGCTAGAAGGGTAACGAGTGTGGTAAAAACAGCAAAAGCCGATTATGAAAGGAAACTAGCTATGCAAGCAAAAGAGAATCCCAAACAGTTCTTTCAATATGCTGCAAGCAAGAAAAAACTGTACATGGCAAAATGATTTTAAGGAATGACGATGGTAAAGAGTTCACTGAACCAGTCGACATAGTGGAGTTACTGAGCGCACACTTTGCAAAAGCATATCATCCAGGTGGTGACGTTGAAAAAATGAAGGAACCCATTAGTTTATATGGGAATTGTGATGAATGAAGTGGAGGTGAATAGTCTATTACAGAACCTTAATGTGAATACATCTGTGGGATTGGATGGTATACCGGCACAGGTCTTGCATGAAGCGGCTAATGAATTATCAGTGCCCTTGACCATGTTGTTTAATCTGAGTCTCAGGTCTGGCTTAGTCCCGAAGGCGTGGAAAGAGGGGAAAATAGTTCCACTGCATAAAGGAGGATCCAAGACTATGGTTGCAAATTACCGACCGATCAGCATATCAGGAGTCGTTGTCAAGGTCTTATAGAAAGTAGTCAAGGGAAAAATACAGGAATGGATTGATGAAAATGAGATACTGTACAGAGGACAGCATGGCTTTGTGAAGGGTAGATCATGCCTCAGTAACTTGCTCAAGTTTTATAACAAGGTGACGTCTGAACTGGATAAGGGAAATGGGTTTACAGTGATACTGCTGGACCTGGCAAAGGCGTTTGACAGGATACCACATGGAATTCTAATCCGTAAACTACAACATATGGGAATGGATATAGGGTTGGTGAAATGGATAGCTGGGTGGTTGATGGAGAGATATCAAAGAGTAGTTTATTCAGGAGTAGAGTCCAAAAAATGGCCTGTGACTAGTGGTGTGCCACAGGGTTCTGTTCTTGGACCACTGCTGTTTAATCTGTTCATTAACGATATAGGGAATGATCTAAGTGGGACAGTTCATTTGTTCGCTGATGATGCAAAGTTGGGTAGGGCGATAGTGAATGCAGAAGATGTCAAAGTCTTGCAAGATGACTTAGATAGATTGGAGTTCTGGACTAAAGAGAATGGATGTCAATTTAATGTGACAAAATGTAAGGTTATGCATTTCGGAGTGAAAAGATTAGCAGCAGTATACCACATTGGTGGAACTGTACTCCAAGAGATTGATGAGGCCAGGGACTTGGGAGTGTTGGTGGATAGGGAGATGAAGTTTAGGGGGCACATTGCGAAAGTAGCTAAATCAGCTCATCAACTCACTTGGTTGTTGAAAAATACCTTGACGAGCAGAGAAAAACAAGTTATTGTACCTCTGTACCGAGCCCTGATAAGACCTCATCTCGACTACTGTGCCCAGATTTGGTCACCTCGGTTCCTTCTTGATGGGGAGGAGGTTGAGAGGATCCAGAGGCGAGTGACTAAGATGATAGCAGGTCTATGGAATGCACCATATGAGAACAGGTTGAAGATTTGTGGGTTGCAGAAACTAGTTGATAGGCGAAAAAGGGGAGATATGACTGAGACACTCAAATTGCTAAAAGGATTCTATAGGATTAATTCAGATGATATTTTTGAGATCAGGACTGGTGGTGGGAGAACTAGGGGACACCCATGGAAGCTGGGCAAGAGCGTGGTTAGCAGGGGTGTTAGAGCTGGGTTCTTTACTTTTAGAGTGGTAAATGAGTGGAATAAGCTGCCAGAGTCTGTTGTGGGTGCTATGACAGTGAGCGAGTTCAAGGCAAGGTATGATAGATACTGTGAGAATGTTGAACAGCTGTGTGAACATGATGTTTAGGGCCTCCCTCGATGAGTCTAAGGACTCCTGGAGTAGCCCGTGGTAATAATAATAATAATATGTCACGTTTATCATCTCTAATTCCTTTTACAGCACTCTTTCCTCCATTCCTAAGCTTCTTCAACAACCTCCAGAATATTTTGCCACCTTCTTGATATTTATTTTCTATATTCTTGCCAAAGTCCTCCCATGACTTTTGTTTAGCTAGTTTTACACACTGTTTAGCTTTCTTACATTTGTCTCTGTATTCTGTAAGAGTAAAAGCTGACTTATTTGCCAGGAACTTTTGATATGCTTTCTTCTTTTCCTTCACTGCCTCTTTAACTTCCTGTGTCCACCAGGGAGTTCTGATTTTTTTTATCCTTGCACACAACCTCACCACATGCCTCGATGGCAGAATCAATCAATGTTTTCTTCAGAGTTTGCCACTGAATCTCCAAGGTTTGATTCCTGTTCTCAAACTCTTTCATTTTCTTTTCAATAATCTTTCTGTGTTTTAGTCTACAGTTCACATCTGAGAGCTGCTGAACTTTTATTCGCTTTAAAACTTTCTTACATGTTATTCTTTTCAATATGAAATTCAATTTTATCCTGCTCAAGGCTAAATAGTGATCACTTCCAATTTCAAATCCTCTGTACACTCTGGTGTCCTGCACCAGGGAGAAAACATCACTATCAACAATAACATAGTCAATGAGACTTTTCTTATTCCTAGCCTCTTCTCTCCATGTGAATTTGTGCACATTTTTATGTTGGAACATGGTGTTAGTAATAACCAGTCCATGTCCTGAGCCGAAATCTAACAGATATTTGCCATTATTATTAGCTTTGCTCTTTTCTCCAAATTTTCCCAAAATATTTTTGTATGTCACACAATCATTTCCTACTCTGCTATTTAGATCCCCAACAAGGACCAACTTTTCATTTTTCATTGTGTCAGGTGCTTTTTCTAAAGCCTCAAAAAGTTCCTCCACTTCTACCTTAGTAGAACCTTCTGTGGGACCATAGGCACAAATAAGTCTCATTGTCCAGTTCCCCATTCTCATATTTGCCCACATTATTCTACTTGAGACTGACTGCCATTCAAGAAGATTAGCCTCGTATTTTGTGCTGAATACTATGGCTACTCCTTCTTTTCCTTGGTTGTCATTGCCTGAATATAACATTTTGTATTTATTGCTCAGAAAGATCTCACCAGTTTTGGTCTTTTTTGTTTCAGTCACCCCTATTATGTCGATCTGGTACTTATCTAATTCCTCAGCTAGCTCCATTTCTTTGCCATTCAGGCTTCTTACGTTGATAGTACCGATCTTTAACTCTGGTGATGTTGAGTTGGGGTTTGTTTTCAGATTTGTTCCAGTAGCTGACTTTTCACTGTTCGCCCTGGTTCCCTGGCGAAAACAACGGGGGCCTTGTTTAACCGGGCGACATCCCAGCCGGCATGAAATTTTGTCATGTTGTACCATCATTTTTTATTTTGGTTTAACCAATAAGAATACAATTTGGTCGGCTAAATCCCAAATTGCCAGCTCATCCTCGTTCGTTCAGTATCAAAGTAGATACCCAACAGGGTGCACCACGAAAAGGTGAGGATTGGACATTAGGTCAGAAGCCCTGGTCGGTTCTCCGCATTCCTTTAAAGGCTATGTGGAGATCTCCTCTCAGTTTTACAGCTTTGACCCTTAAGCACCCCGCCTGAGAATGTGGTGTCTGCAAAGAGTTTGAATGTGTTTAAAACATGGTATGATGAACTGTGTGTGATAAAAGGGCCTCCCAGATGAGTCTTTGACTCCATGAAGTCTTGGGGTGGTAATAATAATAATAAAAGTTCCTAAACTTTATTACCCCATTCATACCAGGAAAATGTGCTACAGGTTTCCAACCTTTTGTGGACACACACAAATATATCTTTCAACTGAAACAAATTTCTTAAACTGAAGAGCAAGAAACAGTTCACAGGCCATCAAATCTAATTTTAGTTACTAATATGAGAAAGGATCCTCAAAAAATAAGATTTCATGCTAAAGCATTTTTTTTTTTTTTTTTTGAGAGGATGAGAGATACAAAATCTGAGAAATCCAATACAGGTGAATCCAAAAGAATATTATATACAGAAACAACACTTTAATATTCACATAATAGGATAATTCCAATATTCAATCCAACTTTGATACGACTAAAAGTAAAAACAGCATTCTTTCAATTCTAAGTGATTTGTGTGAGTGAAAATAAATGTGGATATTTCCAATGTATACATTTGAAGTGCAAACAATACCTCAATGTTAAGAAAAATAGTTATATTAACCATTTGAAATTAAAACAAAGAATGGTTGGTAAAACATTTTACAGCCCTTTAGCTTGTTACCACACTGCCAGGTGATTAAGAAAATTTACAATATACATACAATTGTATCTAAACAAAGATGCTTTCCTGCACTGCTTCTCTGTATTGCAAGTACTGTGCAGAAGCACGTTCATAATGTGCTATACATTGTGACTGTACTTCATCTTAAATATCTAATTTAAGTGATAATTAAAAATAAACTTAAGTACTTTAGTTTATTTTGATAAGTACTTGATAATTTTAATGAGGTTAAAGCATTTTCTTATTTGACTTTCCAAAATTACGAAATGTAAATTTCAATCCAGTTTCTCTCTTAATAATAAATAAAGCTGGAATATATATTTAAAAAAAAAAAAAAAACTAATAATGATTTAAAAAACATTTGCAACATTTATTATAAATGTGCACATATCCTTTCCCTTCTTTCGTAATATGCACAGAGATAATTTTCTAATTATTATACAAAGTTTTTGTTGTGGTTATTTCTATTTGTATGTGGTTTTTTTCTATGAATAGAAAATTTACATGCAAAAAATATGTTAGTTAATATTTACCTGATCCTTGTTCAGGTAAATATCACTTTTATATTCACATAATGGAATAATAATATTCATACCAACTTTGATAGAACCGTTAAAGCAAAGTACAAACAGCATTCCTTTAATTATAAATAAATGATTACACACACACACACACAAAATCACAAGACAACTGTTCACAAAGAATACTGCCCTGAAAACACCATCCTCCATGTAAATAGCAGGTTACTGTTATCTAATATGTAGTCAGAGGATTCATCGAAGGATATGTATAAAACATAGTGATATCTTCAGATATCATATTTTTTATGCCTCTCCTTAAATTCTTTCAGCATCATCCTTTCTGACAATACATTTTCTTTGTTCACCACTGATGAGAAAAATCTACACCTTACTCCCATGCTAACTATGCTATTATTAAGAGAGATCTCCAGGGAGTCAGGGACTCATCGAGAGAGGCCACATACTACTCTTACTTCTAAGGATAGAAGCATAGAAAATCCCCATCTGTTTCTCTTATCCTCTCATCTGTATATAAATAACTTTTATTACCTCAGTCTACACTCAGAGCTGATATCTCCAAGTCCTGATATTATCTTGGTTACTTGCCTTTAAATCTTCTATTTCATTACAAAATCCAGGTAACCAAATTGCATACAAATTCCACAAATGGTTTCTATGCTCCAAAAGCAACAGACTGTGCATTTATTATTATTAACATCTAACCTCCATGGAGTCAGAGACTCATCGTGGGAGATACACACACTATTGCACACAATGTTCATCCAACCATGCTTTAAACTGATTCAATGTATTCTACATTCACAACACACTCAGGCAATGCATTCCACTCACCAACCACTCTCCATGCAAAGAACCTACTCCTCACTCCTTTGCTCACACCCTCCTTATACAGTTTCCAACAATGGCCTCTTGTTCTATCCCCCCCCCCTCTCCCATTTTTCAACCTGATAACTCCTGACTGACTTATATGTCTCAATCATATCCCCCTAAACTTTTCCTCCTATTCATGAAGATCTGCAACTTATATTCTCTCAATCGGTCCTCATACTCCACATTCCAAAGAAGACTGACCACATTTGTGAATCTTCTCTGGACCCTTTCCAACATATCACCATGAAAACCCGGTGACCAAATCTGTGCACAATAATCCATATGAGGCTTGATCAAGGCCTAATACAATGGCATCATAATCGCTATTTCTGCATGTCGGGATCCTCTGCATCATTGTCATTATCCGATGTGACGTCTTCACAACTTGTGCAATGAGGTCCCTGAATTCCAGGTCCTTGTCCACCATCACTCCTAGATCTCTCATCTCTTCTAAAGTTTCCCCACGAAGTGTATACTTCGCATCTCATCGTTGCTTACCAAATCTCAAAACCTTACAATTTGCAACATTGAACTGCAGTTCCACTTACCTGCCCATTCATGCAATCTATTCAAGTCATCTTCTGAATCAAGTCTCATTTGAATCACATGGTGTCACTGATTTTTGAGGTCTTTAGAGAGACGATTTTCACCGCTCGGCGCAAGATAAATACATTACTTACTGGAGGCCAGAAATGGCATCATCATCATCGTAACACTAATTATGGGTATAGACCATATTGGTCTGTTCGGGTCTCATTACCTATCCAATATCCTTTTTTGAGGTCTACCCTGCCTTCTCTTTCCAAATGGCTTATATTTTAGTATTTGTTTAGGATGTCAGGTGTTGGCCATTCAGTTTATATGTTCAATCCATTTTTGTTTATAATTTAGTTTTTCTTCTATTGATTTTGTTTTTAGTTCTTTTAAAATGTCTTCGTTCCTTTTTTGATCTAATAATGTGTATTTTGCGGTTCTTCTCATAAATCTCATTTCACTTGTTTTTATTCTCTGTTTATTTTGTTTATTTACTGCCCAACTTTCACTGCCATATAATAACGTGGGCACTGCTAAAGTATTGTATATTTTCAAGCGTGTTTCTTTTTGTACTATATTTGGGTTCAGTGTTCTATTTATCAGGCCTATAATCTGTAAAAATTTTGAAGTTTTTAATTTTATGTCTTTTTCTCCTTCATATGATATTTCACATCAGATAACTGAAAGTATTTATCTGTTTTATTATTTTATTATTAATAACTATTTTGCTTCTAACTGGAGTTTGTCCACAAAATGCCACTGTTTTAGTTTTATCTATGGAAATTTTCATTCCAAACTGTTCTACTATAACATTAAATTATATATTGCTCTTTGTAAATTGTCTTCCTTATCTGATATTATTACCTGATCACCTGCAAATAATAGTGTATTTATTTTGTTATTCCAGGAAATTTCTATACCTTGATTGTTTAAGGTGTTCCACTGTATTAATATTTCATTAGTGTTGGAGACAGAGGGCATCCCTATCTTGCTCCTTGGTTTATAGATTGTTTTTCAGACTTTTCATTTATTTTTATTTCATTATCTTCATATATATTCAATATTGCATGTAGTAAAATATTAGATATATTTATTCTTTGTAATATATCAAACAGCATACATCTTTTTACTTTGTCAAATGCTTTTTCAAAATCTATAAGCAAAAGATGAGTTTCCAAATTAAATTCTCTTCTTTTTTCTATAAGTAGTTTTAAACAGAAAGCTGCATCCATTGTAGAACGTCCTTTTCTAAATCCATTTTGACATTCTAATGTTTTTTCACTGTATACTTTTACTTTTTCATTAAGTATTCTGTAGCATGTATTCAATAAACTAATACCTTTGTAGTTAGCAGGTTTTGTTTTATCCCCTTTTTTAAATATAGGTATTACTATGCTTGTATTCTATTGGTATTTGTCCATTTGTATATATTTTATTTAAAAATTTTAGTAATCTTTGATGAAATTTTTTTCCAGCAAATTTATACAGTTCAGAGTTTATCCCATCTTCTCCTGCTGATTTGCCATTTTTTATTTATTTAGGTTGCCCTTTAATTCTTTCATTGCTATCACAGCATTTAAGGTATTTTGTAAGTTTCTGGTGTGTAATTATTTTTGATGCCAGTATTATCCATCCAAAGATCTGTAAAGTAATCCAAAAATTCTTTTACTTCTATTTCACAATTTATATTTGCAGTTTCTTTTATATCTGCATTCATGTGTTTTAGTATTTTGTACCACTGGATCTTATTTTGTATATGTCATTTTCTAGATATAATACACATTTTTCCAAGCTTTCTCGATCTCTCTTTTGGCTATTGCTCGTCTTTTTTTATATTCAATTTTATCTTCTTGTTTTTTGCTACTTAACCATCTTTTAAAAGCCAGCTTTTTATTTTCAATTATTGTTTTTATTTCATTGTCCCATATATGTAATTTTTTATTTTTATGATATTTTTTGTGTGTTTCTAGACTTTCATATGCTGCTGATGTGATAATTTCTTTTATATTATTCCATTCTTTCTCAATGTCTTCATTTTCTTGTATTTTTTCTAAGTAGTTATTAATCCTCTGTTGGTATAAATTTTTCATACGTGAATCATTTAGTAGTCTTACTTTGTAATTAGATTTTGTTTCTCTAGTGTGTTTATTTTTTGTAACCAGTTTGGTGGAAATCTTAGTTTTGCCTGTACTAAATAGTATTCTGTGTCAATTTCTAGCCCTCTTCTAACTTTTAACATCTAGGAAGAAGTTTGCTGCTTTTTCATTTGCTATAAAGTAGTCTATTATTGATTTTTGTCCTCTTGCACACCACATATATTTTTATGTTTGTAAAATGTATTCATTATTTTTAAATTATTATATATTGTATAATCAATGAGTTGCTTTCCATTTTTGTTTAATGTTGGTTCTCCAAAATTTTGTATATTATTGTTAATTTTTTTCATTCCTATTCTGGCATTAAGATCTCTGGCTATAATTATATGGTCTGTTTTATTTAATTTTAATCACACTTCTAATATTCTTTCATTCCAGTATGTATAATGAGTTATTTTTGCTTTAATTGATTTGGATACAAATCATTACACCAGCTTTTGCATGTATTTGTTTCCTCTCCACTATATATGATATTGTAGTTAGCTGTTTCTGTAAGAACTGCAATATCTATATTTTCATCATTTAAAATTTTGTCTAATTCTGCTTCTTTATGCGCTATGCTTCTAATGTTCCATGTAGCATATTTCACCATGTTTTTCTTTTTCCAAAGTTTAACCTTTTCCAGTTTGAGTTCGTTTCCCATGTTTTCTGCCCAGTTTGGATTTCGTTGAGACTTGAAAGTAATATGCATTTCCCTATATCAAGTGACTAGCATGACAATAGGTATCTTAGTGGTGGGGCTGCCACCTTAAGACAACTAGGCTTGCTTTAAACCTTACAATTTGCAACACTGAACTGCAGTTCCACTTACCTGCCCATTCATGCAATCTATTCAAGTCCTTTTCTGAATCGAGTCTCATTTGAATTGCAGTGTCATTGATTTTTGAGAAGGTCATTAGAGAGATGATTTTCATCACTCAGTGCAAGACAAATACATTATTTACTGGAAGCCAGAAATGGCTTAAAATAATACCATGACACAACACTTTAAATAGTAAAAATATCAAAAAGTAACTTTCTATAATATATCTTCCTTACTCCTATTTGACAGCATACTTTTCATTATTGTATAATTCTGCATGAGTCACCTGCAACATTCATTCGGAATTCCAACTTCTTGTCCAGTAGATTCTTTGCATAGTTGCCTTTAACTTTCTCGCAACACAGTCACATCAACGGGTGCCCTCCCTCAATGAGTTTTTGGACTCCATGGAGGTATCACGTAATAATAATAATACTCCTATAATCTCTTCATACTAAGTGTAACAATCACTCAGAATTGAGGTGGAAAAGGCATTCATAAAGATGTGCATAAATTCACAGGGAAGAAAAGATTCATACATTGTCACTGTTGATAATGATATCTTCATGCTGGTTCAGCACACACACACATATACAGGTGCTCTGAAATAGGAAGTGATCACTATTTTGTTTTGAACAGGATAAAACTGAATATCACATTGAAAAGCGTGTAAGAAAGTTTTAAAAAGAATAAAAGTCAAGCAGCTTTTAGAGATAAACTGCAGACTCAAATATACAAACATTATTCAAGGAAAAAAAAAATTAAAGTTTGAAGTAATGAATCAAACCTTGGGGACTCAATGGCAAACACTGAAGAAAACAACGATTGATTCAGCCAGAAACACATATGATGAAGTTGTCTGCAACGATAGAACAATCAAAACTCCATGGCAGGTTCAGGAAGTTTTTGCAGAAGACAGCATACTGAAAGTTCCTATCAAATAAGTTACACATGCTCAGTGAGAAAGAAAAATTTAAGAAAGCAAAGCAGCAGTACATAAAAGTAGCTAAACAAAAGTCATTGGAATACTTGATTGAGAATATGGAACATAAGTATCTGAAAGGTGGCAAAAATGTTCTGAAGGATATTAAATAACCTTAGAGATGGAGAAAAGAGTATTGCAAAAAGAAAGAGATAATAAAGATGACAAAAACTGAAGATATTCTAGATGTCTGAGTTATTAATCCGAAATCATGCTAACCGAAACATGAATAGAAGAGCTGTATATACAAAAGGAATGCAATCAAGAGTGTTTATCAATAGCAGAGGTAGAAAAAGCCATCAAAAATCTCAAATATGGATAGGTAGCTAGAATAAATGATATTCCATTAGAAATGCTCAAATACTCCAGATGTCCAAAGGTCAAATTTCAAGTGAAAAAAGAGACCTCATAATTTCCATAAAATGAGAATTACAGAAGAATTTCTTTATTGAGTGTGTTTTAGATAAGAGTTCAAAAGAGGGCTAAGAAAACTTGTGGAATTGAAACTTGAAAAAGAACCAGCTGAATTTAGGCTAAATATAGCTTTGTCAGGATCAGATTTACCTTTTAGGATAAATAATTGAAAAACCATGGGAATATAACAAGGATCTGTATTTGAATTTTACAGATCTGGAAAAGGCATATACAAGGCACCAATAGAAAAGTCATTCAAAACCACAATTATATAAGTACATAGGCTGCTATATTGAGTATACACAGTTTATATTTCAAATATAAGTCAGCAGTTTGAAAGTACAGTTTGAAAGTAAGTGAAAGTACAGGAAGATAGGTTTGATGTAAAATCAGGTGTTCAGTGCTATTCATCCTCTATAAAGATCACATTATGAAAGAAAGTAGCACTGGGCTTTATATTCAGTTCAGCTCTTTATTATTATATTATGTGACACCTCCAGGGAGTCCAAAGACTCATCGGGGTTCGATTCTCTGCCAGGAAGAATACATTTTTAGCTGGCCTGGTTCAACAGCATCGAACGATTGATCACCTTCCACTAACCACGCTCAAACTTGCTTAACCTTTTGCATGAGCCATTAGCAGAGACTCTACCAATCGCCTTTGCTGGCAACTGCAGATAATGTTATATTCTTAAATCCACTATAGGTCTAAAGGATTCCCTAACTAAATCGAACAAATACAGTAAATAAATTTGGTATGAAACCTTCAAACCACCAACAACAGCAAACCGCATCCTCTACACCAATGCTATCTACTGCCCACCACCACCATTAGTATTTTCACAGACAATCACAAACAACCATGCCCATGGCAGGATTCGAACCCGCAGCCTTTTTGGCTGAAGAGCAGATACGCTAACTACTCGGCCAACCAGGCCAGCTAAAATGTATTCTCCCTGGCAGAGAATTGAACCCCAGTGTCCTACGTGACAGGTGGGGATACTAACCACCATACCGAGGATTTGACTTTGAAATCAGCAATAAAAAGACAAAGATGAAAATAGGCAGAAACACTGAACTGCATTCTAGATGTACACCAATAAAAACAAGTAAAACATTTCAGTTATTTAGGCATAATTTTTAGTGAAGATTGCAAATTAAATGTAGTAATAGACAACAGACTTAGCAAAGCTGGTATGGTATGAAGTCAACTGAATAAATTTATATGGAATAACAAATTAATCAAAATATTAAACTAGCTGTATACAAGACAGTGTTGTTCAAACCAATTTTAACTTCTAGATCTGAGAGCCTGATTAGAAATAAAAAAACACCTAATGAAAGATTGAAGATATGAGGAGTGCTAAGAATAATTAAGCAAATAACAGCTATCAACAGCAGAACCACATCAAAAATAGGATTAGAGGAAGGAGCTTGACATTATTAGTCAGGAATGTGTGTGAACAGTTCCACCTCAGAGTTAATCTAAGGTGGAATTGTTCATGTAAACAGATGGTATTGATAAAGAAGTGCTTCAGAAAACTGAAGCAAGGTTGACGATGCTTAAGTCCTGACAGATAAGATTAATTTGGAGTAAAATTGTTGACAGAAGTAATGATTTAAACATTTTTATGTAATATCGTCATAATATCCTGTTCACACCATGAAGGTGTGTGTGTGTGTGTGTGTGTGTGTGTGTGTGTGTGTATAAAACAGGAATATGATGATGGAGAACCATTTGCCCTCTATCCACCATGCAAGCTTATTCAAGTCTTCCTGAAGGTATTATATAGTATGCCCCAATCACTCTCAATTTCATATCAATAAAACAAATGGGTGTCTGTTTTGCCAACCATAACAGCAGTGGCCTAAGGATAGATCCTCATGGGACCCACTGGTTACCTTTCTATTGCCACTCTTTTCTGCTACCTCTCAGATTCCTCCTTTCTTCTACTCCTCTTGCCCACACATGACACTAATGTGCTGTAAGTCTTGTGGCCTTTTGTGTGTGGATCAGATAAAAACAAACAGCTACTTTCCTAACCATGAAATGAAATGTGCTATGTAATTTCACCAATACACACACACACAAATAGTTATGATAAAAATAATTAAAACTTATTAATGTTGATTTAAAAATTGATATGTAAATGGAAGGCATAATTATGGAAGTCACTTTTATACATGTATTATTTATTTTTGAAGAATTTTCAGCTATGACATTTTCAATATACAGTAAGAAGAGAAACAAAAACAAATATTAAATTGAAAGAGTGTGATATTATATGTGCTATCGACTGCAAGAGGATAACCCTATCTACATTAACAGATAAAGAAATAAATTAAAATAAAAGAAAGAAAATATTTTAAATTGAAATAATTAAATAGTACATTAGTCTCTTTATGTAACCTTTCATGGGTAGGAATTCACATAAATTATACAGTAACCAAAGTAAATTTAATAAATTAAATTTTGCCACTACTTCATTAACATCAAAGTATATAAAACACTACACATAAGATACACTACAAATTACATGATGAAAACATAATACTAAGTGGCATTATGTTATTATTGTGCAGGTGCAACAGCCAAGTCAAACTGAGCTGTTAACTCAAACTTGAATAACATAACAGAATCAGCCAGTTCCTGTCAAGTTCTAAATTGCTTTGGTTTAAATATCGGGAATACTCACTATAGTATCTGCTCATTAACATCAATTACAATTGGATGACTGCATTACCCCTACAGCAAAGGGATCTTGGAATAACTAAATCATTGTGTATTAATCAAACAATCTTAGGACTATTTGCATGTCAACTATGAGAATTTCAGCTGCCCAACTCTCGCCCAAGGATGATCCCTTATAATCATAACCAGAAGCAGAAGAGCTATTAAAATTAAAGAACAAGTAGCTGTCTGAGAGATATCAGAGTCTGCAGAAGTTACAAACACTTAACTACAATGATTCAATACAAATTAACAGGATTGGTTAACTTTCTTGAACTACAATTCTTCTTCATGTAGCTTCCTCAGTGAGAGGGTGCAGCACCATGTCCTTCCAGTTCTCTCTGTTGGTGGCTTTCCTTTTTGTTTCTGCATAGCCATGTGATACTGTCCATGATCTTATATCTTCAAGCCATGTCCTTCGTTTTTTGCCTCTTGATCCTTTTCCCATAATTTTTCCTTCTAAAACTGTTAATATCCTCTGTCCTGCTGAACCTCTCAGTACATGTCCTGCCAATCTCATCTTTCTCTGGATCATTTCCTGTAATAAAGATCTCTGTGTTCTCATTCTCTGTAGGACATACAATTAAGAGTTGTTAAATTTGTCAAAGCTATACAGAGGATTCAAGAAACAATGGAGATGATATATACTCCAATATAGAGTAACAATTATCAACAAATGACATTTATCTTTATATTTTATCATATAGATACATGATAAAATAATTTAACTATATAGATGAAATGGATCATGAGACAAAACAAACTGAAGAAGCTGAACAAACTGAACAATGAATCACACAAGTGATATGTTATATTTTCTGATAACTGAAAAATCACTTATTTGAAAAGTTATATTTTTATATCATGTGGATAGCAAAACGAAGTTAAAGTTATTCATCATCTATATGGATCACATTATGAAGGAAAGTGGCATTAAACATCATACCACAACTGAAGATGTTAATATAAGCTCTTCACTTTATGCAGATGTTATAATCCTAGAGAATCCTGCAGACTAGATTATTTAACTAAACTAAATTAAATAATTGCTGCAATAAATTTAGTATTAAAATCAGCAATAAAGAGACAAAAACCATGAAAAGCGAAAAAACATGAAAATAGCAGAAACAATGAAAACATCAACTGTATCCTAAAGGGAGAACCTATAGAAGTAAAATATTTCAGTTACATAGGCCAATTTTTACTAAAAATGGCAAATTATGGAAACAACAGAATTAGCAAAGTTGGTATGTTAGGAAGTTGAAAGTTTTTCCACTTGGTTATACCATACGTTAAAGGGGCCAAGAAATTATATTCTTGGTTTAATCCTTTAGTCCTAGTATCCCATAATGCAAAGCACAGCTTTATAGACATGTATAATGCTATGCAATAAGGGAAGGGTCACTACCCAGACTGGTTTTGACCTTTATTGAGGTCTCCTGAGTGGGAGCTAGGTTGAAAATTTTTCAACATCTATCTCTAAATCCAGAGTATTTTAGTAATAATGTGTGACACCTTTGGGATACTTGTATATGGAAATATGACTTCTGCATTACTTCAAGCCTGGCCATCACTGATGAGACCTCAATAAGGTCAAAACCGGTCTCTGGGTAGGCAACTCTTTCCATAATGTACAGTATTATACATGTCCATAAGGATATGTGCTTTGCATTATGGAATATTAAGGCAAGTGATGTGAAGTCATTAGCCTCTATATATGAGTTGCCTAGTCGTGACGTTACTTCATGTGCAAACTTTGTTAGCTTACACTTGGATAAAGGATTAAACCAAGAATATAATTTCTTAGCATCTTTAATTTATGGTATGTTAGGATGGCAAGTGAATAAATTTATAGGGAATAAGAGAGAAATTAATCAAAACACTAAACTAGCTATATGAGGGTGTGTGAGTTGCAGAGTTTAGCTGACAGGCAGAAGAGAGGGGGGGGGGGAAGGGATTATGATAGAATCTTATAAGTTACTAAAATGATTCTATAAGACTGAGACAAGAAATTTTTCAATACATGGGGAGTAGAGGGAAAACAAGGGATCATACTTGGAAGTTGTCTAAAAGTGTAGACTAGGTTCTTTATTTGGAGAGTGCTGAATGGATTGCCAGAGATGGCTGCGAGTGCACTGTCAGTAAACAGGTTTAAGGAGATGTATAACAGGTATTGTACTGATAGATAGCGGGTCTCTTGCAATGAGTCTTTTGATTCAATGGAGTGTCCATGTTATTTATATGGTCAGCGTCTCCATAGCGCAAATGGAAGAACAATGGAACATTGCACCCTTCAATTGAAAAAGACCTCATTGACTTCTCATCATGATGAGAGGAATCTTTACATGGGCATTTTCAGAAGGTGAGTTAACTAGTCTCCTACTGAGGAAGCAGGGTTTTTCTCCCAGAAACTCAGGGTTTTCATCTTGCATACTGACAAATCAGCCAGAAAACACACACAATTTACAGACAAAAAAAATACTGCTGGTGTTAGTACCATTGTTGTATGTAGGTGGAAAATTGAGTAGCAGAGGAAACCTCCAAGGACTCATGAGTCCTTGGAAGTGTCACATAATAATACAAGACAGTGTTCAAAACTATTTTAACTTATGAATCTGAGAGATGAGGTAGAAATGCAACACTTAAAGACTGAAGACAATGATATGAGAGTTCTGAGAATGAATAGGGAAGTGAACAGACAGCACTGATGACAATATCATATTAAAAACAAGATTATTAGGAAAGAACATGACATTGGTAGCATTCAGGAATTTGTTGTTAGAAATCTTTTTTTTTTCTTTTTTTTTTTTTTTTTATCAGGATGGGAGGACAAAGTCCAAGAAGAAGACTAAGATGTAGGTAGATTGATATGGTAAAAAAAAGTGTAAAAAGACAGAAATATATGATGATAATATTAAAGTTTTGACATAATAGATTTGGAGGAAAATTGACAATAGGAAGTTAGTAATGATGTAACCTTACTTATAGAGTTAATTATTGAAGGCTAAAGTAGATATTAAGGCCCTCTAGAGAAGAGAAACTAGGATTATCTATTACTCAGGATACCTAAACACAGTGATGTAACCTTTTCATGTAGTAGCACTACCATAATACCCTGTACACCTCCTGATGTATATATAATTAAATATTAGAGGCGAAAATGGAAAGATGTGTAGTGGAGTAGAGTGGAGTGTTCTCGTGTGATGAGTCCTTGGAGGTGACATATAATAAGGAAAATTTGATGAAATGTCTGCTATCCACCTAATTGGATGAGTCTAAGTGTGATCAATCTGACACCCTGATTAAATGGGATCAATTCCCACTATAGCACATGTTTGTTAAAGCCTTAAAGTGGCAGATGATTTTTATCATCAATCATCTCAGTGTAAGACTACTACAACTACCCTGATTACTGAAGGCTAGAGTAACTAGTAAGGTTCCCAGTGTTTGACCTCTAGAGAAGAGGAACTGGGATTATCTATCACTCAGAATATTTAAAGACAAAAGAGGAAAACTTCTGTGGATAATACCAACTGATCTAATAAAAAAAATATAATATTTAAAAAAAAAAGCATGTTTAGATGTGGAACGCACTATGCAGATATGATATGGCTTAACTTGTTATAAGCATGCATCGCTGTTTAGTATTATGTCTGCATTATAAAGTTTGCTATATATGATAGTATTGTGTATAACCTGAAGATGCCAATGAATTATTATATAATTATTAATGTTCTATTTAAATTGAACTCTTATGTGCTATTTTTTTCCTGAATAATTACATAATCTCATTACAACTAACATTCAGATTTATATCAATGCAAGTTTATATCATTGTAATATAAAAATATTACATATTTCTATATTACAATGATATAAACTATAATAATAAAATAGAAAATATAGTGCAAAATTAGTAGGAACTCTCCATTCTGTTCACCTAATATATGATAACCACCATAGCAAACAAATGATTTGGTCTAGTTGGAATTATGACCAAAAAAGCCTGTTTTCTCTAACCAGTTTCTGGAATTGCATAAGATGTGTATATTATTATTATTCGGGACACCTCCAAGGAGTCCGAAGACTCATCGCAGGAGGAGGACACCTACTGTACAACTCTCCGTCTCCACTACTACACAGAATCTCTACTACCAATCACCTACATCAATGCCATCTACTGCCCACAACCACCACCACCACAGCTAGTATTATTTTTTTTTGTCTGTAAATTGCGTGTGTTCTGAAGAGCCGATTTGTCTGTATGTGGGATGAAAAACCCTGCTACCTCCGTATGAGATCGGCTAACTCACCGTCAATTGAAAAAGCCCATATAAAGATCCTCCCATCATGACGAGAATTGAACTTAGGCCTTTTCTAATCGAAGGGTGCAACGTACTGTCGTTCTTCCAATTGCACTACGGAGGCGCTTGTATATTGCCCCAAGCTAGATTCACCCTCTAAGTTAGAGGCACTGAGCTGCAAATTGATAGAGCAAATGTTACCTTGCATCCCACTTCCCCTCAAGAAAAATTTCACTCCCACCTTAAGAACACAACAAAGAATTTTAAAATTTTTCTCCACATGTTGTTAAAAGCATTACATACCAACAACATGCCTCTCCCAGGAATCTGCTCACATCCTTGGGCATCTGCCATGAGAACCTCTGTAACAGACAATTCACATGACCATAGTTAATCAAAAAGATTGATTTCAATCAGGAATGCCAAACGCACGACATAAGGTAGGGGAAAATAAAATAAAAATTTAAAAAAAAGTTAATTTTTGTTGACCTTAAAATTATAATTTGAAGATCTAAAGTTTAACTCTAGAAAACTATAATTTCCAACCAAAATCCATAAATTTTAGATTTACAACACTTCACATCAGTATGTGAGACTGAAAACAATTTAAAACTTTGAAAGTATCAAGCACATCAGAGGATCTCATGGTTGATGCCCAAGGATGTGAGCAGTTTCCTGTGAGAAGCATGTTGTTGGTATGTAATGCTGTAACATATGGAAAAAGATTTTAAAATCCTCTGCTGTGTTCTTAAGGTGGGAGTAAACTTCTATCCTATGCTATTATTAATGCATGAACACCCCTCCCCAGAAGTCCAAAGACCTATGGGAGGGTTCTCCATTCTACCAATCAATTATCTATACAATTCCATATGCTTCATATCACCAGCAATGCTAAATTGTATCAAATATCTAAACATATTTGATACATATAATCAAACATGCTACCATTATGTCATTAAATATGACCATTGTCAAGCTATAATACAAAACTGACATCTTTTCGGTCAAATTCCTAAAAATCAAGCACATTTGGAAAGAGAGAGACAGACACACACACACTGGTGGAATCACTGCTGAGATTAACAGAGTGTAATGAGTTATAAGATCCTTCAGGTTACTCCTTGAAGTTAGAATGATCTGAAGGATCACCTAGTTTTTGGAGAAGATCCTTACTTCTACAAAGATCAAAACTGGTCTGGATAGTGATCCTTCTCATAATGCATAGCAATATACACTTATGAAAGGAAGTGTGCTTTGCATTATGGAATACTAAGGCAATTGATGTGAAGTAATTAGCCTCTATATACAAGCAGCACAGTTGTGAAGATACTTTCAAGTGCAGACTTTGTTTGCTTACACTTGAATCAAGGATTAAACCAAGAATATAATTTCTTGGCATCTTTAATTTATAGTATAACCAAATAAATAAAAAAAACTTAAAAACCTTGAATGAGTTAGCACATCAAATGACTTCTAGTACAGTACCATGTAGCCATACCTGCAGTTAACTGATCCTTCAATTATCTGACCAGTAAACTGATTTCCTACTGTAGTTGAAATTGAGAGATTACTGTATAAAAGATATCCTATGTTTTGTTAATACAAGAAATATGTTTTTTCTTTATGCACAAATATCCATAAATTGATTGGAGTCAATTATGCAAAAGAAAACAAGGCTGATGATCACTGTTTCAGGCACTCCAACATAACCTGTTGCATCTAAAATAGATGCTATGGAGTTTAAGATGACTTATTGATTAAAGTGCAAAATTCACTGTGAAATACATATCACTATTTGTATATCACCAGATTTGTCATAAATACTGAGCTAATAGCCATTATTACTGATCTATGCTGAACTTATTTAAAGATTAATATGTAATAAGATGTGTATTGCAACAAGCTAAATTCCCCTCAAGTAACAGGCATGTGTAAAATTGTCCAGGTGTCCAACAATTAATATTATCTTAAAATATATATCATGATAGTCAGCACATTACCTTGATAAGTTGAACACATTGCAAAATTAATTTAGGAACTTAGCCAAAAAAGATTAATCTTTAATGAAACTTAACATAACTGAAACTCCAACTATATATAAATGAATGCTACAAAGAACGTAGCAAGCCAGATAATAAAACAGACATGAAATCAAATCATAAAACAACTTTAATGAACATAGTCGCACGCTATGAGTAGTTTATCATTAAATCCAACTGTTATCATCAAAAATTTCATCAATATGTCAGCCAAATAACTAAACATTAAAATTAAGCAGATAAATGTTTTATAGAAGCCTTTAAGTCACAGAAAATGGACTAATAAATATTTACATTACAAACTGCAAAATATTTCCTTGAAGAAAAAATATTGTGAAATGAAAGCCAGAATACATTATACTAAATAGTACTTCTATTTATTATAAATATTTAACTGAGAGCAAGAATTTCCAATAGAAAATTCCTATATCATCCCTAATACTGATATATTAATTATTAAGGAAGCCACTGGTGAGGAATATATCAACTCCATATATGAGGAATATATCTACATATACTTTAATGCATTTTTTCATGCTTACTAAATGAATAAGATCAATTAAAATATGCAAGTTTATTTATTTTTTCTTTTTTAACTAAATCTTGATCAGCTGTTAGGAATACATATGAAGTTTGTCTGTAATCTGATATTTAAGAAAACCTTTCCAAAAGGAATAACTATATAAGAGACATAATTTTCACTTATGTGGTCAGGCATAATTAAATATAAGATGTCTAATAGAAATTGTTGGTCAGTAAACAATATTTAAATTTAAAAGGAAAAATGCTGAATTACCAAGACAAGAAAAATGAAATGTATGCAAACATTAAAATTAAAATTTTAATATTTGCATATTTTGTACAATATTCTTTGACATGCTATAAAATATTACATTAGGCAGGTCCACAACTGATTTCAAATTACAAGTTAATGAAATTGTAGCATTTAATTTTTAAAATAATATCACCTAATGAAGTACAAAGTAATTACCTAGCCTACTGTAAAGCCTGCCACATCCAGTAGGAATTACTGGTAATGGTTATGATGAAGAAGTAAATAAAATATAACCCCAGTTCTTTTTTGTTGTTGTTCCTTTACAAGCGGACAATACAATTATTAAATAATTATTCAATACGAATTCGTAGCTTCTTCAGAGTTAAATATAAAATTCTCTCTGACAATACAAAGCAAAAATTTAATGAAAGAATTCTGTATACTTTAATACAGAGAACAATACATTAAATTCTGCTGATTTCTAACGAATAAAAAATAAAAACTTTTTTTTTAGTATCTACATATAATAAAAGTAGTGGTCAAAAATACCAGACATTTTTTACAAAGGAAATTATGCTATATGATGGTTAAATGTATCTATCTGGTGACATTTCATGACTTCAGAAATTAATTAATCCTAAGAATATATTTGAAAAAAATAAAAAATGGTAATTTTAATTGCATTTGTGTTTGTAAACGCAAATGCAATTATTTGCGTTTACAAATCACTTAATATAATGAGTTTAATGATATAAGAATTTAATAATAGCTAAAAATGTCATTAAATAACTGCTTTACTTCAGGAAACATTTGCATCAATGTGTGATAAGAATAACGAAACATTAGGAGAAACGGCAATTTAAAAATTCCCACTAAATATCAGATAACATAAATGCGTAACTCATTTTGACATGAAAACACAACTTTAATATGCAAGAATGTCACCTACCACACACTATCCAATTTCGAAAAATTCTACATCTGTTTTCTTTTATTGACGATTGTGAGTTTAATGTAAAAGGACTGCTTGGGAATATATGGATAGGAGGCAGGTAAATCCTTAAATAATCTTCAACTAACAGAAAAGCTCTAAGACTTTCAATTACCCTTAAATAATGCATTTCAAACAAGTTTAGTGTGGAGTCGTCCTATCGGTAGGAGCACCATATTTAAAGGAAAGCTAAATTGATGAACAAAACAGAAACGAGAAAAATTTCGAAGTGCATATACACACACAAATATACACAGTCAACAGGAATAATGCATATTAAATATAACACAACTTATACTGAAGAAATTCAAAACTTTCCTGGTGTCATCCAATATACGATCAAGGTATAAACGCAATTTTAAAGGTGAAGTTATAGTCGATGGAAAAGCGCAAAACATACACGAAGTCATCACTCGTTTCTATCTTTATACATACCCAAATATCAGATTCATTAGTGCCGGCTTCCTTGGACGAATTCACAAGCTCATCAAATGATACAGTACAGTTAGCCACGAAATCATCGGGCGGTATGGCGGCATCATGAAACACAGTCAATCCTAAATTCTGTCCATTGTGAACTTCCGTAGTGAAATATTCATTCCATACTGGTTTAAACGTTTTCTGTTTCGTTGTAGAACGATCTACGTGAATTTCGTCCACGTCGATGGAGACGTAAGGATCTATCAACATCGGCTGCTGCTTTCCGACGTTATGCCGAGTAGCGAACTCTGTAGGGCGTAGATCTATGGCTTCGCATATTTTCAACTTCAATGTTCCCGTGAAATTCGGCATTATCAGACCGCACTAATTACAAGCAAGCTTTCGCTTACAAAACCATGTGTCGATCCATCACTATTTAGGAATCATTTGGTTCCTTAAATTGTAAATCACCTACGAACGCCATGTAAAACTACCCAATCCTCGAGAAAGGATGCAGTTTTCAACCCTAATAATTATACCAGTCAATAAAAGTATCCCACAGTTCGCTGAGAATTCACAGGTTTAGCACTTGCGCAAAATCCAATCGAGTATAGCGCCCTCTCTGAAAAATGAAATAAAGTACGTAAGGAGGACTGTAACTTGCATCGCTAATATGAGATATTTATGGGTATATATATTTATTCAATAATCTCATTTTAAAATTTCGTTGAGAAAATACCGGAAAATATTTTAATATGTAACTTTTATTATAGAAATATGCTACTCAAAACAACATTAAATTTATTATTATTGTTTTTTTTGTTGTTGTTGTTCTGAGAATTATAGAACTAAAAATTATAGAATTAAGATTGTGAGAATTATAGAACCGTCACTTTACTTTCACATGCAAGTAAAGTTATGTTGAAAGTGAGCCAACAGAGGCAAGAGCCATGTGTGAATAGAGGCAATGCCACAAATATAGACAGGCTTTAGCTGAGGTAGAGGAATTAGAAACCAAATAGCATAACGCGAGATGGATTCGGGAGGAAGTATTCATCCGTTTTATTGATTATAAGAAAGCTTTTGATTGCGTGGATCACAACAGACTTGGATTGTAATGAGTTCAATACCTGATGTTCAATGGGAATACCTGAGAATCTAATTCTCTTGATAAGAGAGCTGTATGAAGCTTCAGTAATAAACAATCTTTTTATAGTATTTGAGTGGGAAAAGGAGTGTGGTAGGGTTTATTATTATTATTATTATTTCGGGCTACTCCAGGAAGTCCTTAGACTTATCGAGGGAGGCCCTAAACATCATGTCCACACAACTATTCGACATTCTCACAGTATCTATCATACCTTGCCTTGAACTCGCTCACTCTCATAGCACCCACAACAGACTCTGGCAGCTTATACCGCTCATTTACCACTCTAAAAGTAAAGAACCCAGCTATAACACCACTGCTAACCACACTCTTGCCCAGCTTGTATAGGTGTCCCCTAGTTCTCCCACCACCAGTCCTGATTTCAAAAATATCCTCTGAATTAATCCTATAGAATCCCTTTAGCAATATTAATGTCTCATCATATCTCCCCTTTTCCGCCTAACAACTAGTTTCTGCAATTACAAATCTTCAACCTGTTCTCATATGGTTTATTCCATAGAGCTGCTATCATCTTAGTCACTCGCCTCTGGATCCTCTCCACCTCCTCCCCATCAAGAAGGAACCGAGGTGACCAAATCTGGGCACAGTAGTCGAGATGAGGTCTTATCAAGGCTCGGTACAGAGGTACAATAACTTGCTTATCTCTGCTCGTCAAGGTATTTTTCAACAACCGAGTGAGTTGATGAGTTGATTTAGCTACTTTTGTAATGTGCCCCCTAAACTACATCTCCCTCTTACAGTAGTCGAGATGAGGTCTTATCAAGGCTCGATACAGAGGTACAATAACTTGCTTATCTCTGCTCGTCAAGGTATTTTTCAACAACCAAGTGAGTTGATGAGTTGATTTAGCTACTTTTGTAATGTGCCCCCTAAACTTCATCTCCCTCTCCACCAACACTCCTAAGTCCCTAGCCTCATCAATCTCCTGGAGTACAGTTCCACCAATGTGGTATACTGCTGCTAATCTTTTCACCCCAAAATGCATAACTTTACATTTTGTCACATTAAATTGACATTCATTCTCCTTAGCCCAGAACTCCAATCTATCCAAGTCATCCTGCAAGACTTTGACATCTTCTGCATTCACTATCGCCCTACCCAACTTTGGTTGTATACTGTTGCCCTATATTTTTAAAGGGCAACTTAGTATTCTCATAATTTCTCATAATAGTCAATATATTATGAGAATAACAAACTTAAACAAAGATCCAGCAAGAATTAAGATTGGTGGCAGAAAAATAAATAATTTAATGTATGAAGATGATACAGGCCTCATAGCGGACACTAAGGAAAATGTGGAGTGGTTGATTGTATTTGTTAAGAGGGAAAGTAATAAAGCAGGGTTAATTTAAAAATCAGCAAAACAAACGTGATGGCTTTGGGCAATTTAAATGAATTTATAACAAAGGGAGATAAAATAGAAATCGTTCAAAATTATGATTTACTGAGGTCCAGAATCAGAAATAATGGTAAATATGAAGATGAAATTAAGAAGGATATTCATGGGAAAAAGATATGTTATAAACCTGCCAAAAAACTATGAGAGATAGAGGGGTGAATATAGCCACGAAAGTTAGAACTGTCAAATAAATGGTATTTCCAGTTGTGATGTATGGATGTAAAAGCTGGATTATTAAGAAGAAAGATAGAAAGCGAATTGATTCGTTTGAATTATGAGCGTGGAGGAGACTATTAAAAATATCTCATGGACTGCAAGAATGACCAATAAAGTTTTAGAGAGTATAAAGACAGAATGCTCCTTGGAGGCGATGATCGCTAAATAGAAGTTGGTGTGCTTTGGACATATTATGCAAGCTGATGAATCATTGGAAAAGGTTGTTATGTGAGGGAAGATTGCAAGAATGAGAAGAAGAAGAAGAAGAGGAACAACATAAAAGAGCTGGATGGATAATAGAAAAGGACTTACCAACTTGAACTGAAAATTGCTGAAACAAACGGGGAAAGGTCGAGTGGGATGAAGAGCCTTTGTTCACAAGATCACCAAGAGATGAAAATGACTGCATGGCATTCAGCAACAACAGCATATTATTATTATTATTATTATATAGAGGCCACTCCATTGAGTCCATAGACTTATCATGGGAGGTCTATTAAAAATTAATCATAATTGTCAATACCTGCACCACGACTGTAATATTTTGCCTTGAAATTGTTACACCCTGATATCTTAAGAATATAGAATTCTCAATTATCATGGTGTAACATGAAGAATAAATAAAATAAATTAGAACCCTGCATAAAAGATAATAGTTGAATTAATAAAAAAGAAAAAGAAAGATTCTTGCATCCAATAAAATATATAAAATATAAAGGAGTTTGTTAAATTAACTAACAAAAAGAAAGAATATATTAATATTGTGATATGATTTAAATGAGAAAAGTTAAATAAATAAGACAGAAAAGGATTAGTCATAAGAGATGATATGTGAGAGGCTAGAGATTAAGTTATTAAGTAAATTCATACAAAAATTTTGGAAATGGATTAAATTAGAGGCTAGCAAAAGAAAAACAACAGACTATCGCTCAGGGCCGATTCCCGGATTGAGACATCTTACGAGCTCGCCGATCAAAGGACGTCTGGCAGAAAAACGCCACCCTAATTGGTCGGTGAAGTAAAAACAAGTAGTGGGCGGAGAAAAGAAATTAGAATAAGTGCCATTAGGAGAACAGGTATAGAAGGGTTGAAAACCCCCCACGAGGCTTTTTTGGTTTTCGTTTTGATTCTGTTCCAAAGGAGTCCTTCGCGAGCTCTTTCGTAGGGATTTCACGATGTTTTCCTGAGTGGCGAGATAGGGGTTATATCTCCACATCACAACACGGAAACGAAAGTGAGTGGAATTTCGGTTCCATATTTCCTATGTGAGAAGCGAAGAATGCCATATAGTCGAGGAAAAGAAAGCATATTCTTCGTGTTCCAACTTCAATGACAACTACGAAAAACGGAGAGCTGTAGAGATATCGATATCCACGTGGCGAGTTGCACAGCCGATATATAGATGATTCAGAGTGTGTCGTGAACCTAGTTCAATCCCAAAAGGAGCGTAGAAGAAGCAGATTATCGGTGAGGTTATATCAAGATAGTTCAATCAGAAGAAGGTAAAGGCCCATATGAAAATTTCAAGGAAGAAAGGTATGTAAAATATATCTAATGTTAACTAAAATTTGTCTGTAGTAAGTATCATTGTTCTAATACGGAACTGTTGAAGTGACCAAGGAAAATTCATACTAGGACTTTAGTATCTGACAGAATATATTAAAAGTAAGCTAGCTAGTGTTAATGTTATGTGAAAAATTAAGTGTCCTGAGAATTTTGCATGTCTATTGTAATGTATGGGAAAGTTAAAATGTCATAATTGTGTGTTAGTGCTGAAAAGGTTTAGTTAATCTACGTAAGTTTGAATAGTTAAATAGTGTGAATTAATCTTATTTGTCCATATCAAGTGAATTTATGTGTTGAATTGTTATGGCGGCATGATCATAATACTCATTATAGGATCATAGCCTAATTACTTGTAGTAAGCTTATGTTAGTTTGTAAGTATTTAGTTTAGCATTAAATTGAGTAATCACAAAAAATTGAATTGTACCATGTTAAGGAATTTAATAAACCTTTGTTCAATGATAAAAGAGTTGTTTGAAATTGCTGTCCAATGCACCACTTGAAAATTTACGAACCTAATCACGCGGGAAATTAATGTTAAGAAACGAGATAAAGTGTCACGACTGCAATATAGTTACACTTTCAGACATATTTGAGTTCTTTCTCCTTGTTTTTGTATATAATATCTCAAACTAAATATCCCAAAAGGTGCAGTATAAATACAAATATTAGGGGTACTAAGGGGAGAAATAACTTAGATATTAGTATAAGTTTTGGTGATATCTCGTGCATAGATAATAGAAGAATATAGATAAGAGGAAATTATAAAATAGAATAAAAATTGGGACACAACATAAATGGCGCAGCCGGTATGATATAAAGTATAAGGAGGTAAATAGAATAGAATAAGAAGAATAGGTCACAACAAAATCATTAATCAAAAGAGCTCACACAACTGATTCTGGCAATCTATTTCACTTATTTACCACTCTCCAAGTGACCAAATTTCTTCGAAATAATCCAGATGAGGCCTTATAAAAAGGAATAATAACCTTCTAATCTCTGCATGTCAGGATGTTCCTCAATAATCAGGTAATCCTGTGAGCTCTTTTATCCACTTTTGCACTATGTTCTCTAAATTTCAACTTCCCATCCACCAAAATCCACAAACCTTGGCATTATTTATTTTGATTTTGATTCCGTTTACACTCATTCTATTTCTATTTTTCCTCATAACTCTCAGAAAACAGTTTAATATCTTTGTCCTCAGGTGGGTGTGTAGCTGTGGGAAAATGATGTTTGCATGTATAATTAAGCTGGTTGAAGAAAGAAGGCTGTATATTCGATTCTATTCACTGACTACAGGAATTGTTTCTAAGATGTTAGGTTGGTTCCCTAGGTAATCAATCACTGACATCAGGGTCGTCGCCAGATTAGATCGCGCCCTGAGGCAGACAATTGAATATCGCCCTTGATGGATTATAAGACAAAAATATAAGAATATCTCCAATTGCTATTTTGTTTTTATTACAAGAGAAACATTAATGCAAAACGATTAAATAATAATATTAATTAAATGTTTGCTCTACGGGGATATCGTACAATAAAACAGTTTAAAACTCTTCTAAATTTAAATTATAAGTTATGTCTGCCTCTATCGATATAGTTGCTAGACCAACCAATCTTTCTTGGTCATTGCTGTTCGCAAATAATTTTTAATCAGTTTAAGCTTGGAAAAACTTCTTTCTGCACTTGCTACCTAACACGAATTGTTACGACGGTGCCTACCGCAATATGGCTGAACGAGCGCCCTTATTAAGCCACACCCTGAGGCAGGCTGCCTCTATGCTACACCTTGTCGACGGTACTGACTGGCATGTAGTATTCTTCTCCCTGAAACTTCGGATTTCTTCTATAAACTCATAAAAATCAACCGCAAGAGTCGACCAATTCAGACAATGTTATATAATGTTGGGGTCAAGGCCCAGGAGATGACATCAGTACTCTGCCGTGATCTCTTCTCCGAACACCAAATTTTTTTAAAAAATCACTGAGTCCTGGGCCTACTTTCTGTGAGCATAAATCTAAGCTTATGCTTATGGTAAAATAGGAAAATATAAGCATAAGCCTAATTACTTTCATTAATATTACCATGTGATTCCTCATCAATCCGACGCTGCATGAAAACTTCATTTCCGTTCTGCTATGTTATCACGAAATCTAACATACAGAACCTCGTATTTCCGTAGCTGTTTCTGTAATTCATATAGACATTTCAGGAACCGAAAACTGCATAGACACAGGAATGCAAATAAATAATTTGTTTATAAAAATTATAATTCACAAGCCGATTTCGCTAGCTCTTAAAAACTAACGAAATCGGGACAATTGTGACAAAGTTGTCAGGACTATTATGTATATATTCTGAGTGTACTTGAGCAATCAGATATACACAACGACTAGACTATCTCTTCTAAAGGAACAAATGCAAAACGCTCAATGAAAAGTATTATGAACTTCACTTTCACTGAACACAAACTAAGAATATTTAAGAAAAATAAAAGCTCACATGGAAGAAAAGTTCCAACACTTTCCGGCAATTACACGGTAGCCACATGTTGGATAAGACTTTGGGACAATGAAACCAAAAATTCATAGTAAAGGTTTTAATTATGCTATTGTGCCAGAAAAATCCTATGTAAACAGATAATGTCAAACATCGAATTCATCATCAGGCGGTAGAAACAGTCGTCATTAGGTTGGAACTGACAGCTTCTTTACTTAAAAATGCAAGCTCTTCAAGAAGTGTATCTCTAACTGAGAGTGAAACCGAAACTGAAACACAGTAATAGGAAATGCAAATAAAAACAATGCTATGGTGATCCTGAACACAGATGACTACAATAATAAACTGAAATTGTTGTTATCCCATACATCACTTAATTGCTTATAGTAAGGAACCCTACAATAGTGGTCTTCAAACTTTCAGTACCCCTTGTAAAATTTTATTAACTCAGCTGTACCCTTTCTGAAGAAGGCAATTTGGGAGAAGTGATACAGTAATAATATTTCATCCAAGTGCGAATAATCTTAAATGTGTTTATGTTTTGACATTTGCATTATAATAAATTGCAAATATGTGATGTTTTAAACAAATTTTTAAATACATTTTAGTTATATGAATCCAACATTATGCATAGTGTAGAAAAAATTCTGAAACTGAAATGTTCAATAATAATTAGATATATGAAGAGCCAAAGGCTTCAATTCGGCGACAAATGACTTGTTTGAGTTAAGGGATGTTACATCCCATATCGTTTTTTAGCCGAATAATAAGAAACTCAAAGAGTTTCATGCCGAATATAGTAGAAACTATATAAAGTTCGGCGATTCCAAGCGTCGACTCCAGGGAGTCCTTAGACTCATCGAGGGAGGCCCTAAACATCACGTCCACACAAATATTCGGCATTCTCACAGTATCTATCATACCTTGCCTTGAACTCATTCACTGTCATAGGACCCACAACACAGACATTGGCAGTTTAATCCACTCATTTACCACTCTAAAAGCAAAGAACCCAGCTCTAACACCCTTGCTAACCACACCCTTGCACAGCTTCCATAGATGTCTGCTATTTTTCCAACCACCAACACTGATCTCAAACATATCCTCTGAATTAATCCTATTGAAACCCTTCAGCAATTTGAATGAATCAATCATATCTCCCCTCTTCTGCCTATCAACCAATTTCTGCAATCCACAAATCTTCAACCTGTTCTCCTAAGGTTCATTCCATAGACCTGCTATCATCTTGGTCACTCACATCTGGATCCTCTCCATCTCCTCCCCATCAAGAAGAAACCTAGGTGACCAAATCTGGGCACAGTGGTCGAGATGAGGTCTTATCAAGGCTCGGTACAGAGGAACAATAACTTGCTTGTCTCTGCTCGTCAAAGTATTTTTCAACAACCAAGTGAGTTGATAAGCTGATGTAGCCACTTTTGCAATGCACCCCATAAACATCATCTCCGGATCCACCATCACTCCCAAGTCCCTGGCGTCATCAATCTCCTGGAGTACCCTTCCACCAATGTGGTATACTGCTGCTAATCTTTTCACCCCAAAATGCATAACCTTACATTTTGTCATATTAAATTGACATCCATTCTACTTAGCCCAGAACACCAATCTATCCAAATCATCCTGCAAGAGTTTGATATCTTCCGCA
This sequence comes from Typopeltis vanoorti, assembly GCF_054136105.1. Classification (NCBI taxonomy): domain Eukaryota; kingdom Metazoa; phylum Arthropoda; class Arachnida; order Uropygi; family Thelyphonidae; genus Typopeltis; species Typopeltis vanoorti. The sequence goes on along the minus strand of NC_143569.1, from coordinate 92,795,821 downwards.
TTCACTATTGTCCTACCCAACTTTGCATAATCAGCGAACAAATGAACTGTTCCTCTTAGATCCTTCCCTATATCACTAATGAACAAATTGAACAGCAGTGCTCCAAGAACAGTACCCTACAGCACACCACTAGTCACTGGCCGTCTTTTCGACTCTATTCCTGAATAAACTACTCTCTGATACCTCTCCATCAACCACTCACCTATCCATCTCACCAATTCTATATCCATTCCCATATGTTGCAGTTTACGGATTAGAATTCCATGTAGTATCCTGTCAAATGCCTTAGCCACGTCCAGCAGTATCACTGTAAACCCATCACACTTATCCAGTTCAGCCGTTATAAAACTTGAGCAAGTTACTAAGACATGGTCTACCCTTCACAAAGCCACGCTGTCCCTCATACAGTATCTCATTTTCATCAATCCATTCCTGTATTTTTCCCTCGACTACTTTCTCCAAGACCTTGACAACGACTCCTGATATGCTGATCGATCGGTAATTTGCAACAGTAGTCTTGGATCCTCCTGTATGCAGTTTAACTATTTTCCCCTCTCTCCACACCTTCGGGACTAAACCAGACCTGAGACTCAAATTAAACAACATGGTCAAGGGCACTGATAATTCTTTAGCCGTTTACGTGCCGGTTGGTATACCGGCATGTAAGACCCATGCCGGTATACCAACCAAACCACAGATGTATAATTATTAAGGTTCTGTAATAGACTATTCGCCTCCACTTCATTCATCGCAATTGCCGTATGAACAAATGGTTCCTTCATTCTTTCAATATCACCACCTGGATGATATACTCCTGCAAAATGTTCACTCAGTAATTCCACTATATCGACTGATTCAGTGACCTCCTTAAAATCGGCATTCCTTAAAATCCTTTTGCCTGGTACATTTTTTTTTGCTAGGAGCATATTGAAAGAACTGTTTGGGATTCTATTTAGCTTGCTTAGCTAGTTTCCTTTCATAATACGCTTTTTGCTTTTCTTACCACACTCGTTACCCTTCTGGCCTGCGCTTTATACCGTTCGTGTGCCTGCTGATCACCTTTCTCCTTAAATTCCCTCCACAGTTGTTTCTTTTTTTGCAACTCAAGCTTAATGGAGTTATTTATCCATTTAACCCCTACATGTTTTACTATTCGGACCCTAGGTATACAGTCAGCCATAACCTCCTGCAAATGCTCCTTGACCGCTTCCCATGCACTATCAACATCCAGCCCTTGCAGTTTTACATGCCATGGCACTGAACCAAGCAATCTCCTAAGCTTGTCATACTTGCCACCACGGTAATTCCACACGTACCCTGTCTTAATCGAAAATTTCACACAATTTGCCACCTCTCAGGTCAAGACCTTATGATCACTCTCACCAATAGGTGGCAACATGGTCATATTCATTACAGTCAAATTCTCAGATGCTTACTAGGTCAAGCATTCTCGAACCCCCTAGTATTTCCATTATATGCTGTCTCAGATAGTTATCCCTTAATAACTGAATAAAATCCAGTTCCTTCCTCACGTGTGTCCTCTCCTCCTTCCAATCAATGTTACCATAGTTGAAATCCCCCACAATAATTACCCTCCTTCCACTCATTTCATCAATTTGTTTATGCATACTATCTCCACCATCTATCCATTACCTGGTCTATAGCAGCACTCAAACTCTATATTTTGTTCTGCCAGTCTCAATCTCACACCAAATAGCCTCAAATGAGCTCTTTTCACTACCCTGCAATACAACTTCAATTCTCCTTGGCTGCAGTTCATCAGCTATCATCAATAACACTCCTCCTTCCATTTTCTTCTCTCTGTCCCTCCTAAGAACACTATAACCTACACATTCTATCCCACAACTATATCATCTTCTGTCAGCCATGTTTCACTAATGGCAATAACCTGTGGCCAGGAAGCCACAGGCTATTGGCATTAGTGAAATATGGCATTAGTGAAACATTAGCCAACCAAGGCCAAAAATTCTTCTTGTTCCTAATACACCTTGCATTAGTATACACGAAATGCAGAGGTCCCTTTGTCCCACCCCTATCTGGATGCTTTATTCTAACTATCCCATTCCGATTACTTGTCCTTAGTACTGGCTTGGGTACATTATATACATTTTTACACTTAACTGTCTCATTGATGTCTGCATATCCACTTCCCTCCGTCCTTGGTAGTTCTAATTTCCCTGGTTCTGCACATCCATTTTCACTTCATTGCAACACTTTTTCCAGTCTCTACACACCAATTCCATTCAAATGCAGGCCATCCATCTTCTATAAATCCTTTCGCCCATCAAACTCATTCCACACCACACCGTCAGCATATCCTGCGCATAAAGTCATAATAATGTACCCACATATAATATAATAAACCTGTGTAGCTCAGTAGAAGTGGCGTTTGAATTCTACAACCTTTGACCGCACGACAAAAGGCGTTCGAATCTAGTTGCCGACTAGAGGAACTTTTTCTAAGCCTTTTCTTGACCGGTTCCAGAGTTAGTCAATCTCTGGCAGGGGCTAGCGGGTTTTTCCTCTCGGGAACTTTTGTTTTTCTTCCCGTAAACTCAAAAAAATCGGCCGTTGAACCCACACTATTTTCAGACATATAATATATTGTGTTAGGGACTACCGGATGGCGGCAGTTACTAGCTGCCTTCTTCACTGCGTGCCGATTAATTAGTGATAGCCTTGGGCCAGCTATCTCTGATTTCTTACCAGTGGAGATTGAATTGTCCACTCAGTCTCCAAAAGTTAGATAGGGCTTAAAAATGGCCTCGCCTCCTCCCTATACGGGAACAAAAAAAGGGTTAGCTGATTTTTTCTTCTTTTTTTTTTCATATAATAAACAGTTTAAAATTCATCTCCTAGAACAGGAGAGTATCAGAAACTTATAGAAAAGTAGAATAAGAGATAAAATAAAACCAACCACAAACAATATTGAAACTGACTTGGAAAATATAAAGGAAACTATACTAAAAGTAGCAGAAGAAAGTTTATGAAGGAAAAACAAAAGACGCTCAGAACTTGGAATGATGACTGAAAGGAATTAATAGAAAGGAAAAAACAGGCTTTTAAAGTCTATCTGCAGAGTAAACACACTTCTGACTATATAGCTTATAAGAAACTATGGGCTGAAGTCATAAAGCTTTCCAGAAGTATATGCAGAGAAGATTGGAGTAAATATGTTAAATCATTAGAGCAGGATATCACTGGACCACAAAGAATAGGTTTTAAAAATTTCAGGAAACTACAAACAGCACAAAATGACCTGTTAAAAAATAAGCTAATTTCTAAAGCGGATTGGATAGAACAATATAAAACATTGTGTAAAGAAAAACAATGACAAAACTCACAAATTTGAAGATATCAAAACTCAGGAAAGTACAGAAGAAATTGAAATGGAAGAATTAGAAAAATAATTTAAAAACTCAAGAAATTGAAAAAGCCCAGGAATGGATGGAATATGCATTGAGCTCTTTAAATATGCAGACAATAGCTTAAAAGAAAATCTACTTAAACTCTTCAATAATATCTGGAAATATGAAAAGATCCAAAAAGAATGAGAAACTGGAGCAGTAATAAATATTCCCAAACAAATGTCCCAAGGACAAATGTCATCAATATGAATATTCCATCAATATCTTATGTGCAACATCAGATACTGATGAAAGTATAGCTCCGGTATATATTGTTTTCCGTGATCGTTGGCTTAATCCCCACTTAATCTTTACTGACTTAGCTAGAAGGTTTACTATTTGTAACTTTTTTTGGTTTAACGTTTTTATCATCTGTACTAAAGGACTTATTGATTAGTGTCAAGACAGGAATTTTCTGATGTCCTCCAAAAGATCAGAGGAGGCATGCTTGAGCATTTCATGCCATAGTGGGAACATTGCCTTGAATATATATATTTGAAAGAAAAGACTGTTGTCATGAGATCTGCATTACCTTCAGTTGATATTATCACCTTAAGGAAGTGAAAGGTGGCAAGAAGGAAGGGTGGATGCACCCAATAGTGAGAAACCATAAGGCTTGAGGACCATTTAAGCAAAGACAAGCTTCTTGCGTTTAGTCCTTATGAAATTCTAATTGTGTTTTTAAGTATTGGTAAGGTGATGTGCAGTAATTTCTACAAATTTGACTCCCAGCTCATACGCCAAATTACCTTTTTGTGCTTCATACTAGTATTCCGACATCTCTAATAGAAAATTTATCCTATGAAGAAAACAAAATCTAACACAAATATACATACCAGTAGCTAACGAATGTTCTATAGAACAGTTGACTTCTTTCCCCAACCGCTCTTTGGAAAATACCAAAATCAAAACCAAAATGTCTTCGCTCGAGCGCCTATCTGAATAAAACATAAATCAAGGTAATAATTACCTTGATTACTTGATATAGAATGCCATAAATTACTATATAATTTGTAAGTCATCACAGCATCCATAATGCAGTGCGCTTTACTGCAATGAAATATCTGACAAGCTTACTTCAAAGTATAGACTTCACAGAGGTTTATCATATGATTATTGAGAATTCTGAATTCATGCATAAATTTCTAGATAACATGCAATCACTTAGTTAACTGGGTTTAATACGCCCCCCTCCCCCAAATAATAAAAACTACCACTTGTTTCTTTAATGACAAGGCTTTTTAGAACATATCTTAAAGCAGCTATTTGTAGTGATGATGATACGGATTTCCGTTTGACGTCTTAAATTATTTGATAGGTTATTCTACATTCTTTGGTTGAGGATTGCATTAGAATTTGCAGGAATTAAGAATGTGCAACATGAAAATAGCATGCTTTGGTTTCCAACATTTCACTGCTCACACACATATACAGAGCCAGCGCTAGGGTCTTTGCCGCCCGCATGCAATGCCTATCTAAGCGCCACTGTAACGATCCAGGCGTGTGTGGTTCTTTTACGATAATAAAAATTTAAATTATTTGATATTTCTTAAATAAATTTTGACAGAACAGCCACACATTGGCTTGCTAAATGTAACTAACCGAGGGTGATGACTAGGCAGGATAATCATTAAAAACCCAAATATTCAAAAAATTCTCAAAAATTAAAGCAAATTTTGATAAAGCCACTTCACTTTATCGTTGAATATAATGATACAGGGATTATAGCCTTCTCACCGACCCGAATCGCTAACAAAATTAAAATGAATTTTAATGAAAGTTAAAATTTATTTGAACTAAAGTTTAAAAAATTCTTGTATTTTACTAAATTCTTAGTAAGTTGTAAAAATTTTTTTAATAATTTTTATAAGTGGAACAATCTTTTAGGAAAATAAAAGCAACTTAAGATAGATGAGAAAATAAGAAAAGAATTCAGAAAAAATAATTAGAACATTTTATTAATATTAATATAAGTATTCAAAAAATAAAATCTTTACAGAATAACAGAAAATAAATCAAATTACATCAACATACTTGAAATTTTTTTATTAAAATTTTAGGGTTCTTGATTTCATATTCACCAAATTAGAAATAATGGCCTTAACGTCTAATTTCGCACATACATCATTTTCAATAGCTATTAACGCCAAACTTACAAGCCTTTTTGTGACATGCTTGTTCTTAAGTAGGTTTTAATCAATTCAACTTGGAAAAGGAACGTTCACCGCTGGCTACACTAACAGGTACGGTTAATAGTATTCTTAAAGCAATTGAAAAGTTAGGGAAAGATAAATTATTGGACACAATAAAATTAAGAGTATCGAAAGGGTTTTGAATATTTGAATTATCCTTTCGAAAAATATCCCGAAAAGCACATAACTCGTCATACAGTTCTATTGCATTTACGTCTTTATTTTTGCCGTCAATCGAGAGAATCTCTAAATCGTCACAATTTTTTCGTAAATCTTGGTTATTAATTTGTAGTAATCTATACAAGAAATTGAAATTATCATAATATGTTTTTAGTTGTTCAAAACGTTCTATTAACGAACACATTGCAACGTCTGGAAGTGTATAAAACACATTCACTCTAAATTTATCTTCTGGCGTTTCGTCATGACGCTCGTAGTCAAATTGTCGTGTCTTCTTTCGTCGTCGAACTTCCGTACCAGTTTTAAATTCTTGTTCTCCATCCACCTCTTCACTCAGTTCTTTTGCCGTTTTAGAACTTCTTTAAAATTTGTATCTGATCGATACTCTTGTAAGAATATTTTTAAGTTTTCGATAGATTCTAAAGCAAGTGTAATGTTTATATTTTTGTATTGAAGCATTTTACTCACAGGCTTTATTCTGTTAAGTAAATCATGCCAAATTATAAGAGAACAAATAAATTTGTAGTCCTTCATTTAAGCACATAATGTTTATGCTTCATGCTGAGTTTCTTTATTAAAATTTTCATCGTTTAAAATTTCAAAAAGTGAAACAATGATTTTCTCGTAACTGATATCGTAGTTGGCGTTTTGCAATTAATTTACTTTCCCATCGCGTTTCTGATGGCTGTTTCAATGTTAAATTTTTTACGAACTTTAAAAGGATTGCCCAACGTTTGTAAGAGAATGAAAAGAAATTATATATTTCTTGAATAATTGCAAAGAAACTAATTGGGTCTGCATTCACTTTGGCTGCATCGTTAATGATTAAATTTAGAGTATGAGCAGCACATGGCACGTAAAAAGCTCGAGGATATTTGTTCAAAAGCAAATTTTGGAGCCCATATTTTTCCCTTTCATATTTTCCCCATTGTCATACCCTTGACCTCGCATGTCTTCAATGGGAATATTCCATTTTTCCAGTTGTTCCACTATTGTTGCACATAAACCACGTCCTTTGGAATCTGATATATCTGCAAAACCTAAAACGTTTTCCCTGATCTTGACAATTCCATTGTCACAGGAAACAAAGCGAATAATATTGGTCATTTGTTCTGTTTTACTTGCATCAGGTGTGCAGTCTAAAATTATGGAATAATATTTAGATTTTCAAATTGATAATCAAATTGTATCCCCAATTGCATTACTTAAAGTTTCCAATATTTCATTTTGACTGTCTTTACTCAAATAGTGTACTCTATTTTCATTATAGGGCCCTTTCAACATGATTTTCCATAACGGGATCAAACTTCGCAAACAGTTCGACTTATTTTGAAAAATTGCCGTTATTCCTTTCATATAATTCATCCGATGATCTGTGAAAAGCTTAATTTTGGCTACCAAGGAATTTTATAATTTCAATCAAGCATTCTAAAACACTCGTCCAATGTTTCTTTTCTATTTCATACATGCTTTGAGTCTGGCAATCAATAGTAGTTTTGTTTTTTACATTTTTATCAAGTTCCTTCCATTTTAAGAAATGTTTCATGTGAGCTGAACTAGTTCTCATGTGTATGCAAAGTTGTGCTTACATTTCTCCAATCGTTATAACCTTCTACAAGACTACTTGATTCAGTAGGTGCGAAAAGTTTGCAACAAAAGCAAAAAAACAGAATTTAAAGTTTTGGAATAAATAAGCCATGTTCTTGGCATGAGCTCCCCATTTTCCATTCTTCTATTATAATACGTGTCGCCAAATTTACGACCATATGTATCTCTGGGATATATTATGTTTTTCTTTTGAACAGGCCCAATTTCAATTAAAACAATCGTAATTTTTCATCAATATTTCCCCATTCACCTGGATCTAAATTTACAGAGACTAGCAATGTGTTAGTTTCGTGGTCAACTAAATCTTCTCCTAACTGTTTTTTACTTAAATCCTGCATCTTGTTCATCAACTCTGATTTCTGATGTATCGAGTTGGTTACAATCTGCATCAGAATATTTTAACAAATTCATTAAGAGCCCCAGTTTGTTTCTTAATATCTGCTTCTTTCGCAGCATGATGCTTATGATTTTGTGCACCAGATAACTTTTTTAATTTTTGATTCCATTTCTATTTTATACCCACAAGAAATTATTACACAACATGACATAGAGACGAAACAATAGTCCGCACTGCGCTGCTGTCAGTAGCCTATTGAGATGCATGCTGTTATAAATCTACTGTTGCTATCCTGTCATTACTGCGACATTGTAAAATTTTATCATTTTAACTTTGTATACTTGTAATTTCTATTAATTACTTGTGATGTCTTTTTTCTTTACTTTATCCTCTGTTATTCTAATGTAGCTGTGCATGCTTTCTCTCTCTCAGAATCTCTCGTTTATATTATTACGTGCTATGTTTACAAGAAAGTCAAATAACATTTATTTACATTACTATGAAATGTACACGATTAGGGAGATTGCTTTCTCTATCTTTCTATAAAAACTCTTTAGCAAAATTTAGAACCTTTTTTCTTCAACTTTAAAATACTTTCTTTAACACAAAACGTTATCTACTCTCAGTTTACAAATTTTACTTATTAAACTCCAAGCTTACTCACAAAGAGGTTACCTAAATCTCTCTGTTAAGTTATCTTTACAAATTTGATATCAACTTCTAACATGCCAATTGATTTCTTAAGGACACTTCTTAACGTTATTAAACATTAAACATATATCTTAAAAGTCTTTCTAATACAACTATAAGATAAGAGGAATTATATAAAAGTTTTGAACTTACAAAGGCTCTGTATCTCACAGTTATTAAAAAGTCTTTCACTAAAAGTTCTATAGCAATTCTTTCATCTCAGATCTTCATCTGGAATTTTGGCTTTGGCTATATCAATTGGGAATGTAGCGAGACTCATACACTTCCCGAAAAATGTTATTCTCCCACGGCGAAAAGAAAAACTTACGAGCGAAGGTACTTCGGGAAATTTGCCTCGCCATTTCTCTACTTGGGCTCACCGAAAATGCCTGGACGACTGCCGTCTCAAGTAGCTTGAATTGCCACCTCCAAGAAAAATGAAACAGTTGTCAACTGTCAGTCAGGATCACTCTGGACTGGAAACGTTTCTCTTCTATGGCGTTTGGGACTTCTCCTTTCAGCAATTTGAAAGCCCTGTCTGTGGCGTAGATGTAGTTTCTCTCTAGCGATGTCTCGAACCGAGCTTTTTTCTGGAAGCGAAAAACTCCTCTCTCAGAGAGGAGTTTTTTGCAATCTCTCTGAAATTTTACAATGTCAGAGAGAATCCCAACGTCTGGATCTGGGATTCTCTCTGAGGATATCTGGAACCGAGCAGCTCTCTCTCTCTCTCTCTTTGGCAACATCTGGGACCGGGCAGCTGTAGAAATGTCTGGAACCGAGCTGCCTACTCTTTGACAGCGTCTGGAACCAGGCAGCCTTTCCTGTCTCTCTGTGGATGTCTCTGGAACCGGGCGCCCTCTACTTCTGCAGCAATCTCTGGATCCGTGCAGCCCCCTTCTGTTTGCTTCAGTCCCTTTTTATTATACCTCCCCTCTCCTCTGAGACCTTGCATGAAGTTTGGCAACCCCCAAAGAATCAGTATGATTCTTTCATCTTAAGTTTCAAGTTCAGCACACCTTTTGTTCTCCTCCGCTTTAATTGCAAGTTGCTGGCCATTGGAAAGTTGTTTGAGTCTTTCTGACTGACTTAGCAGATGTTTACACCTAGAGCCTGCAAGCCTTTCTCATACAAACAAATTTTAATAATCTTTCTAATGTCACCATGTAGATCTATTACATGCATCCTCGGCGATATAAACATTGCCTTTGTTTTTAACACTCTAACATATTCTTATTAAAGCCGTATATACAGTTAACTTCCAGAGTGTTATTTACAATAACATCTAAAACAAACAAAGTTTATTTTTACAATATTCACATGGGACTTAACCTAAGTAAACAATCGAATGTAATCTGCTTTGGAATATTTAAGCTACAATCGAATTTTTACAGTACCATATGACTGGTTACATAGCAACAAATGTTTTGTATGAAAATTCGTTTCTGCACATAAAAACCGTTCACCGTTTCACTTTAGATTCTGGAGGCAAGCATTTAGCCTGCTCTCGCTGCAAAATTGTAAACAGCCAGCAATATATACAATTTTTTAAAAAATTTTATTCGGTGTATCCAGCATTATTTATTTTAATATTGATCATTTCATGAATTTTGTTTCTTAAAAATGAACTTATGACCCGTGCCCCGGCGCCCCCTTCGTAGCGTTACCTGCATGCCCACCCTGCACATATATGTAGAAAGTTTTTACCTTGGGTGTAATATACGTTAAAGATACTAAGAAATTTTATATACTTGGTTTTAATCCTTTTCTCAAGTAAGCAAAACAAAGTTTTGCACATGAAATATATTCACGTCTGAGCTACTTGTATATAGAGGCTAAGGACTTCATATCACTTGCCTTAGTATGTATCCCACAATGCAAAGCACACCCCTTTCAGGCATGTATAATGCAATGCATAATGGGAAGGGCCACTACCCAGACCGGTTTCGACCTTTATCGAGGTCTCTTCAATGGGAGCCAGACCTGGTAGAGATACCAAGGTTAAAGTAATGCAGAAGTCATATCTCTTATACAAGTAGATAAAAGGTGCTTGACCTTCTTAATAAAAATCTCTGGATGAGAAATAGATGTAGAAAGTTTTTTACCTTGGGTGTAATTAAAACTAAGTATATAAAATGTCTTGGTATTTTTAACGTATATTACACCCAAGGTAAAAAAAAAATTTCTACACCTATCTCATCCAGAGATTTTTTATTAAGAAGGTCAAGCACCTTTTATCTACTTGTATAGGAGATATGACTTCTGCATTATTTCAACCTTGGTATCTCTCCCAGTTCTGGCTCCCATTGAAGATACCTCCATAAAGTTCGAAACTGGTCTGGGTAGTGGCCCTTCCCATTATGCATTGCATTATATACATGCCTGAAAGGGGTGTGCTTTGCATTATGGGATACATACTAAGGCAAGTGATATGAAGTCATTAGCCTCTATATACAAGTAGCTCAGACGTGAATATATTTCACACACAAAACTTTGTTTTGCTTACTTGGGAAAATTAAAATCAAGTATATAAAATTTCTTGGTATCTTTAACACACATATATGAGAGAGATAGTGAGCATAAATTTTTGTGATTGGATATGTATCCAATAAAAAGCAAGATAACACATACAGCAGACTAGAAACACTAAAATTTACTGTCTTTTTAAATGTTCCTCTTGTTTTCACTTTAGATTAGTAAATAATTAAGTTGGACTATTGTACTATTTGAAGTTATGACCAAAGCAGCTAAATCAATGAGGAACGTGTAACTTATCTGGTAATTGCGCATTTTTTTTTTGGTCATGTTGGACCTCCCGTTTTAAGGGAGTAAAAACTCTGCTCTCTGTATTAGGAAATAACTAGGTAATTTTCCAATGCTCTCCAGTCTGCAATGACAAGATGTGTAGCAAATTTATTTTGTTGTAGATCTAAATATAGTATTTTTTTTGTTAATTTGGTCTTACAGATGTAATTATATATATATATATATATATATATATAATTACATCAATTCTTTGCAAGGGAAACAAAATAAAATGTATATTTTGAAGTTAAAATGTGCTCAGAAAACTATATTTACACATTTAAATTTTCCTGTAGAAATACTAGACATCCATTTGTAGGATTAGTTCAGCTCCTAGCTTCTTAGATGATAAACAAAATGCCAACTATGCTGGCCATTTATGTAACTAAGATCTTTCCTCTTTTGTTATCAGTTTATCATACTACTGATGTTGATCCCAGAAGATAACTTTTTTTTAACGATAATTTCATGTATAAATATAAATGGTTATAATCCTATAGTATTATAGTACTATAATATAGTACATTTCTGCAATTCCAGTGGATATAAGTAAATTATCATTCAAAGACTTAAATACTTTAAAGATATATAGTATCTAGTTTAAAGAGACATAGTTGTTTGTAGAAGATGCTAAATTAGATAGGTATGAATAATTTGAAATAGAGGATTGCATCAAGGTGTAATAATAAATTGCTGAGTACCAAAATTTTATACTTAGTTTCTCTGAAAAAAGATGTACTTAATGCATCTATTTCAGAGAAACTTATGACTTAACTCACAATACCTGAAATTCTGAACTCTGTTCCACTAAAACATTATCAAGTACATATCAGTTGTAACAACTGACTAAATCAATTAGAATTTCAGCATATTTCAAGAAATCATACTGAGTAGGATTTATAGAACAATATGGACATACTTTTCATAAATCCAAGTGATGCTTCACTATCATAAACAAAACCTACATTTAGCAAATTGAGACATGTGGCCATACTTATTAAAGCAAATAATGAATTTTAATGTTTAAGAACAGTTCATAACATAACTAAACCTAACAAAATTAAAATAGGAGTTTTATATGCAATGCTCATACCAAGATTTTCTTAATAAATTCCCTTACTTCTCTTGAGAAAAGTAATTTAAAAACTGTACTGCATATTCACTTATAGTGAAGTTGCTGGAAAAACCACAGAGTAGTTAACATCTTTGTAAACGTACTTATAAAAATCCAAACGTTTTCATGCAAAAGACACCAGATCCTTGAGACAACAACGGGTGGGGGTATGTAATATTCTGTATGCATGCAAAAGCAAGACGATAAATAAAAAAAGTTTTATATTACATACTGTACCGTCGACAGGGTGTAGCATAGAGGCAGCCTGCCTCACGTTGCGGCTTAATAAGGGCGCTCGTTCAGTCACACTGGGTAGGCGCAGTCGCTACTCTATCAATTTCTGTTAGCGTAGCTAGTGCGGAAAGAAGTTTTTCCAAGCTTAAACTGATTAAAAATTATTTGCGAAAGCAATGACCCAAGAAAGATTGGTTGGTCTAGCAACTATATCGATAGAGGCAGACATAGCTTATAAACAGTTTTATTTTGGGATATCCCCATAGAGCAAACATTTAATTATTATGTAATCGTTTTGCATTAATGTTTCTCTTGTAATAAAAAAAACAAAATAGCAATTGGAAGTTTTCTTATATATTTTGTCTTATAATCCATCAGGGGCGATATTTGATTGTTTGCCTGAGGACGCGATCTAATCTGGCGACGGCCCTGATTACATAAACACATTGAGTTTATCCATACAAAAATTTAGGTAGACATAAAAGGGGACTGTATTTCACCACGATCGTACCATGAATATTTCTCCGATGAAATGATCTTAATAGCAAATTTTGGTCTTTCAACACCTTATTATAAAACTTCTTACAATGACACAATTTTGTCTTACAACTAACATAGCCCTCATTGTCTCAACACTTAATCTATATTTCTCCTTTGACCTGTTCATAACAGAAAATATCATTCGGGACACCTCCAAATTCTCTCAACAGGTGCTGTACTTCTTGTAAGAAAGAAAAGACAATATTACAAGTCTTAAGTCTAGGCGCATGTTGCTCATTTCAGAAAAAAATCTGTACCCAGCTATCAGATACAGGAAAGTTTTCTTTATTCCATATATCCAACTGACTCACAATTATAGATTTTATGAGGATCCACTGATCAAATACACGAGTTTCTTCTGTTTCTGTGCGTGTGATGAGTTCCTTGTCCAGGCTGTCCTGTATTTCTTTCCATTCAGGTATCTTCTTTAGTAGCGCCCACTTGAACTTTTCAGTGTTTCCTAAACTGCACCTCCACTTGTTGACATATTCTAATTCTAAGCTGGTTTCATAGAAATTCTCAACTACCTCAAAAAAACTTGGCCTCATTAATTTCTCCTGAATCTACTAACATTTTCAGTTGTTTTTGAGCTGATTTTTTAACTGAAGCCAGTCTTTTCAGCATCCTTATGTTTCTGGCTACGTAGATGTTGGTTGATATCGCTTCTGCCTCCATGAGCAACGGAAAAATGGGCATTACAATGTTGGCATACTACTTTTGTTCCATCACTACACAGCTTGTCCAGTTTAATAAATTTGAATTCTTCTGGAGATCGTCATTAAAACTGCAGTTTTGCCTCTTTGACATTGCAAGGATAGATTCAGTTTTAAAAAAGACTTAAAACTTTAAAAAATAAGAAATTTATACCACCGGCATTGAATAATAAAGCGCCACCAGCATACAGGCAAAACAAAAACTAACGCTACAGCAGAACAGACGTCGCGCAAGTGTTGCTAACGTTTTTTTTTTTTTTTTTTTCCTGAATAAATCACTGCAGATGTCAATATTTAGTATCTGACAATACGACTGCATGGTTATAAAAATTACTGGTTTCCATATTGATATACGTTTATGAATAATAATTTATGATTGACCAATATTAAAGTATATTTATAGTTTTTATTAAAAAAGGAACAAATTTGATATTTTTATTAAAACGACGAGACGGATAACTGCAACACCTATGCTTAGGTGTTGCAGTTATTCATCTTAGGTTCAGTAGTATTAAACACAAAAACTAAAAGAAAATAAGATGTCTATAAGGATGCTAATAACTGATGGATTTCAAATCAGTATCTTGAGAGCACCAACTTTTCACTGTACACAGGCATTAATAACCAAATTACAGTGAAAAGGTTGGTCGATTGGTAGAGCCTCTGCAACTAATGGCTCAGTTAAGTAAGTTTGAGCGCGGTTAGTAATTGGAAGGAGAACAGTCGTTCGATGCTGTTGGCACACTCTCCCTCGATGAGTCCTTGGACTCCCTGGAGGTGTCAAATAATAACTATTTTAACTGTGAAAAAAAAAAAAAAAGAACCAATATTCCATAAAAAGAAGTTTTTGGTAAATTAATGAAGTCATACTAATTTTTTGAAGTTTTAGGAGTGTTGTTGCTTACACTCCAAAAATAGCCCGACTTATAATTTTCACACATTAGGTTTAATAGAATAAATACTGCACAGAAGAACAATAAAATTTATTAGCTGATATAATATTTCATCTGTCACAGACATTGTCAGGGATATAATTTAAAAATTGTAAAAGTCTGCATGTGTACACGTGCGCGCGCACACACACAATAAGTGGGGAAAAAAATAGGCTAAAAGCCTCAAGTCCTATGAAAGATGTCCATATGGGTATGGTTGACTAGCCTTAGCTGTCTGACAGAAGGCCTAAGAACTAGTTTCCCAAACCTTGAGAAGTTTAAGAACTATATTTATTAAGATTAGGCTCATTTAATAAATCTGCAGCTGATTCTAAGAAAAGTCAAGTTTATATTTGTTGAGGTGAACATACTAGTTTTTTATCCCACCTGATTCTGTGCAAGATATATAAAGCACCATCAGCTATACCACACTGATCATAGTTATTGCAGTGGATATATTCGTTCTTCTAGGTGGATGTTGTCATATCTTCCAGTTTGACCATAAGATAATTTGCAAGAAGTAACCATGTAAACGTCCGCGCGGTTAGCCTAGTGGCTTTGCGCTTCGCAACCATATGCCTGGGGAAGGAGTGTCCTAGGTTCGATTCCCGTCGGAGACGTGAGGAGCTGAAGGATCTTCCTCAGCCATAGCCAAGTTAGCCGGTCTTGGGCGCGGGCAGTAGGGTTTTTCCCGCCAGTTTATCTGGTGTTTTTCATCCCGCAAGCAGGCAAACCGGCCCCTTGAACACACAGGGATACAGCCAAGAATACCTTGAGGCATAGGAGTGACCATTCTATCCTCATATTTCGGTTACGAAATCCAAGCATACTTGGAAGGCTGTGGGCCTTAAAGGCCTGTTTAAGCCATTGGGATAGATAGATAACCATGTAAACACCTGGAACAGAGTAGTAGGAGGGGGGGGGGAGGGGGAGGACAGTGGATCCTTTGGAGAGCAGTTAAGGTTTGAAAGCAGTATAGCTATTACACTTTTTTTTTTTTGTTGTTGTTGTTCTATTTGTTCTAAGGAACCCTGAATATAGGAAATAGTAATAGCACTGCTATAGTCTTTTTTTTTTTTTTTATTTTTTACTAAATAATTTAAGGAAATTAGGTCAACTAGGATATACATTAAAATAAATTTTAATATACAAAAGTATATTAAAATTTATTTTAATGTATATCCTAGTTGACCTAATTTCCTTAAATTATTTAGTAAAAAATGCATAACCAATGTCTAAGCTTTTCTACAAGAATTGCTATAGACTGTTTGTAGGGCGTGATGTGGGGAGAAGGGAGTAAAAACCAATGTTAATTTTTTTTTTTTTTTTTTTTTTTTTTAAACATTGTAATCATTTGACAATTCAACATGTTTATGTTATGCAAAACAGATCTTTCTGGATGTGATAGAGAATGGAGCATGTCTTTTTGAACAGTTCAGGATTGCTAGTTTGATGTGTGGTCTGAATGTGGTGAGATTATATTTAATTAGCATTTTGGCTTTATCTTTTGATATATCCCAGATATACAGGATATGAATAACTGTGCTAAAATTGTGTATGCCTGGAGAGGAGGGATGCAGTGTTTTATAAGATTTGACTTGTAGCCATTGGCTAAAAATGTGGTAAAAACAGCTGTTTTGTGGTAAGAGCTGTAGTGCTGGAACAAACAGCCATAACATAACACTGTCTGAACACTTATAGGCCCTGTTAGTGTTCTGAGGAGACTGAATGACTTTGATTGTAAGTCTTATCCCAATACATGCAGACTTTCTACAAACACAAAATTATAATGAACTTTTTGAGAAATGTGGGACTAATGTACCTAGGAAGAGCAGATAGTTTATTCTTCTAGTGAAATGTAATTTTAGATGTTGGCAGTTATTAAATATACACTATGAATGAATATAATGTTTCTGGGTTAAATCATAAACATCAAATGCAAAGCACAGCCAGACTACAGCTTTCAGTGTAGCACAATGCTTTGCTCTTTAAGTGTTCTTATAGAAATCTGCTAAATTCATTGCATCCCCCATTCACTTGTATATTTTCTTTTACATGTAAAATAACCTGCCTGTACCATAAAATTTGAATTCAAAAGATTAGGAGCTTAATAAATATTCTACTCCCCCCCCCCTCCCCGCTCGTGATATTGTATTTTTTATTATTATCCAAGACCTCTGGGAGTCAAGGACTCATCGAGAGAAGTTATCACATCACTTAAACCAGCTGTCATAATCCGATCTTATTCCAACCAGATGTATTTACCATTTCAAGATGCCAACTGTTCCGCTCATTCATTCACTGCTCTGAGAGAAAAAAAATTAGCTCTTACTTCTTTCATAACCACGAACTTAACTTCAATGGAAGCCCAGTGTTCTCTCCCCACCTTCCATATCATAAAAAATTCACTAGATGATATCCTATAACACCAATTCAGAAGTTTCCGGACTTTATCATACGACCCCTCTTTCTCCTGTTAACCAGTGTGTGTGTGTGTGGGCACATACTTGCAATCTGTCCTCATAATCTAAATTCCACAATCCCAATATAATCTTTGTGGCTCTTCTTTGCATGCTTTCCAAAGCTATTTTTATTCCCTTGAAAACCAGGAGATCAAATATGTGCACAGTAATCCAGGTATAGTCTTATAAAGAGGCAAAATGACTTCCTTATCACTATATGTCAAGGTTCCTTTCAATGTCACAATTATCTTCCAAGTTGTATTTACAATTTTTGCCATGTAACCTTTGAACTTCAAATTCCTATGCACCATAATGCCAAGACCTCTTCAAGTTATTCTTGAAGCATAACCCCAGTAATGTGCCACTGAAAATTTCATCACTCCAAAGTGCATAATAACATTGAACTGACAGCTATTATCATTTGCGTAAATTTCCAGCCTACTTAAATCATTCTGTAAGTGCTGGATATCAGTAGCATTCCTGGTTGCACTCACTATCAGCAAACAATTGCGCATCTCCTGTTAGATCCTTTCTAATGTCATTAATGTACAGATTAAACAACAATGGTACAAGGATTGATCTCTGGGATAGTACACCACAGGTCATTTTTAATCTGGCAGATTCACACCCACCACATACACAGCACTTTCTGATACATGTCCATCAGCTAGTGATCCAAGTCGAGTTTATATTCCAAACCCATACTCTCCACTTTATGCAAAACACTTATCCAATCAAATGCTTTAGCAAAATCCAACAGTACAGGCATATCACAGTCATACTCTTTTAAAAAAAAAAAAAAAAAAAAAAAAAAAAAAAAAAAAAAAAAAAAAAAAAAACCCACTCATAGATGAATATAATGGTTCAATAATGTTTTTAAACAGTCAATATATGTGCATAAATGACTTGAAGCATTTATTCGTGTCAGATGCGCAAACAAAAATTGAATCATTTTTGCAAACAAAAGTTATTCTGAATAGCTTGGCTTAAAAGGAACATGCCAAAAAGTGTGGTCATCAATCTACACCATTAAAGTTTTTACAATTAGGAATAAGATGGTCAACTTTTACAGATAAATGTAGAATAAACTAGTGTAGCACTTCACATAGAACTTCAGTTTTTTTTTTTAACAACAGTAGTGCAAGATAAGTTTTGCTGGCAGCCTATCTTAGTGTTTGATACACCATCTTCATTAAATTTAATAATTTTAATTATAGCATGTAACATAATAGGTTTATGCATCTTTTTGCTGGAAGGCATTAATTTCAATTTTATCTGTTTTATTACCAATAATAAAATAACAGTTATAAATAATTTATAATTCACAGTGAAACACCAAAATACAGAGATGAAACAATCAACATCTTCAACAAACAGTTCACAAAAAGTCTGCATCAGTTGATTCACGGGAGCACCGTGTTGCTAAAACTGTCATATGAACAAATGCAGCATCATATGAATGGATACTGATCATGATCGAGATGTGCCATATGAATGGATATGCTATGATAAAGTGTATTACTTTATCATAACATATCCATTCCTTGTGTCCAACTCAGCTGTAACATTATAAAACATAAGCAAACTGCTAAAACATGACCTCCTTTAGCAAACCCAAACCCAACAGAACATAGTTTGTCACCCTATTTCTGTATGCAAGTTCTAACTTCTCTAAAATCTTCACTACCACTCCAGAGATACTGATAGATCAGTTGTGAGATACGTTGGTTTTTGCACCACCCTTGTACAATAGAATTATCATACATTCTTTCCATTCTTATATGTTTTCTGAGCTGAGACTCAGGTTGTACAACTATGTCAAAGGCCTAGCAATTCAGTTGAACATTCCTTTTAGCATGTGCCGATATTCTATCTGTTCATATTGCTGACTTCTTATCTGGGTTAAGCTCTTGACCTCACTCTCATATGCTTCTATCTTTTCATCCAATGTAGTGGTAGCACTATGTACCATATCACATACACCTGGTTGACAGATCTTACTGAAGTGAGCACTCTATCTGAACAATCTCATCACCTTCTGATATAATGGTACTATATACATTTACTAAAGTTATTCTTCCTTTAACTTATGGCATAATGATAACATTCTTTTGAATTACCTTTAGCCTGCACACTTAATTTGTTTTTGTACTGTGATTTAGCTTTCCACACAGTATGTTTAACTTTTCTGGCTTCTGCTTTATATATTTCATAACTCCTCTCACTCTTATTCTCACAATATTCTTTCCACATCATCTTTTTTATGGATCTCTTGCTTAAGAATGCATATCCATTTCACTCCCATGTATTATTCATTCTTCATATTCTATGGATAAATTCCAATACTGCTTCATTTACACACTTTTTTCAAAGATTCCTATGCATTACTGATATGCTTCCCATTCAGTAACTGATACAATGAAACTAAAGGTGATATTCTCTTGAGTTGGTCAAAATTTACAGCTTTGTAGTTCAGCATGTAACCTGTCCTAATTAGAACTACAACATAATTAGTTACTTCCCATGAAAATATGGCATAATCAGTGTCACCCACTAATGGTGGTCACATTCTTAAATCACGTTCATACCTGAAACCCATTCTGACGCTATGATTAAATCTAACACTTTTTGATGAGTTCTTTCTTTCACATGTCGATTGAGAAAGTTGTCTTGCAACTGAATAAATTCTTCTTCATTCTTGTCATGAGATTTGTCTTCTTCCCAAGCAATGTTGGGATGATTTAAGTCATCTCTAATGAGTATCCATCAGGGTAGTTTGTTGAAGCATTTCATTGTCCCAAGCAGCTGACCCACCAGGTCTGTGGCAACATTGCATCATATTTCATCCAGTTAGCCTCAAACTCACTGCTACATGGGCCATTATTACCATTACTGCTTTCACGTGTCTCCTACCCTAAATGGACTCAAGTCATCTGATACCAATAGTAGTACTCCCTCCTCCATCTTTCCTGTCTCTTTTGTCATTCCTAAAATATATACCCTTTATACTTGATCTGAGTCAACATCTGACTCTGATAGCCAGCTAATGCCAACAATCTTAAGCAACAACATATTCAATAAAGGAACATACTTACACAAATGCCTGGAGCATCAGGAAAAAAGGTTGAGTTTGTTCCTTTATTGAATATGTTGTTGCCTAAGATTGTTGGCATTAGTGAAATCTGGCTATCAGAGCCAGATGTTGACTGGGATCAAATATAAAGGGTATATATTTTGATAACAAATTATCATCTGGCTTTTTCTTCTATTTTTTTTTTAATTTTTAATGTTGAGCCCATACATGAGAGGTTGGTAGATCAACCTATAATACATTAATACTGTGTATGGGTTGGGAAAGAAGGTAGTTCGCATTAGATTTAAATGACTGTAGATTGTATTCTCTAGGGAACACATCAAGGGGAAGGCTGTTCAATAGTGTAGCAGTTGCAGGGACAAAGGAGGAGAAGAAATTTGTTCTGTCATTTCAAAGTACACTGTGTAGGGATGTTGAGCAGCAGCTGCACGTGTTCCAATGAGATTAAAACTAAATGGAGGAATTATTGATGCTATTTTGGATGAACATTTTCCATGGAAATATTTGTAGAAGACACATAGTGCAAAGACCAATCATCTGTACAAAAGTAGGGGGAGTGAGTTGGTAAGAGATGGGTCAATAATAAGTCTGACTGCTCTCTTCTGTATGCAGTCGAGCAATTTGAGGGCTCCACCCCATATGTAGGAGCAGTATTCGATAGTTGGGCAGATTTGTGATTTGTATAAGGTTAATAGCTGTTCAGTGGTGAAGTAACATCTTGAGCAAAAGAGAAATCCTAGTTTTTTAGAAGCTGAGGATGCAATGGTTGTTATGTGTTTATGCCAGGAGAGGTTTGATGTCAGGGTAATTCCAAGTAGAGAAATCTCAGATTGTCTGGAAATTTGGGTTTTGTCAAAAATAATACTGGGAGAAACTGTTTTATGAGAAATGAGACAGTACTGGGTTTTATTTGTGTTAAAATTGACTAGGTTATCTGAACCCCATTGGAGGTCTAAATTGAGGGCAGGGGTGGTTGCTGTTCTGTAAGTTGAGGTGAGTTGTGTAGTGTAAGGTTTATCAAAAGAAAGGGAGGAGTGCAATGTGCTGTCATCTGCAAAACTGTATTGGGTTGGAGGTAAGCTGAAGTAGGTCATTGATATATAGTAGGAAGAGGGTTGGTGGGAGGACAGAACCTTGAGGAACTTCGGCATTAGTTGAGTGGTAAGAGGATAAGAAATCATCGAGCACCCTCACATAGTGAGTATTTGGACAGAAAGCTGGCAATCCAATTATTAGAGAGGTCTTGAGATAGACTAAATGATGGCAGTTTGCTTAGTAAGCCCTTGTGCCAGAGTCGGTCAAACGCCTTGAAAATATCAAGTCCAACCACTTGTGATTCGCCAAACTTCTCCATGGCATTTGACCAGAGATGGGCGACATATGTGAGCAGATCTCCTGTTGATCGGCAGCGATGGAATCCATACTGGCAGTCGTTTATTAGACAGGTAGCTTCAAGGTAGTGTGGGAGTTGGGAATTGATGATTTTTTCCATTACTTTAGACAGGACTGAGATGAGCGTGATGGGCGGTAGTTGGAAGGCAGTGACTTGCCGCTCTTTTTTGGGAATGGGTTGAATATAGGCCAATTTCCAGGCTGTGGGATAGATACCAATGGAGTAAGACAGTATATATAAGTGACATAGGACAGGTGACAGTTCTGGTGAACAAACCTTCAGGACAATTGGAGGAATGCCATCAAGGCAGGAGACTTCTGTGTGTCTGATTTGGACAGTATTTTACTGATCTCTTTCTGGCAAAAGGATATGGTGGGCATCTGGAATGGTTGGATGACATTTGCCACTGTCGATTATGCGTGCATTGGAAGCAAAGTGTGAGGCCAGGAGACTGGCCTTTTCTGTAGATGATGCAATGGAGCTATCTGGATATGATACAGGTGGGAATAGTGTTGGACAGGCTGCTAATTTCCTGCTTTTTGCTCTTTCAACTCTGTTTTGGAAGCAATGATTGTTTTTTTTTGCATTTATTTCGGGCTTGGGTATAAGCTCTAAAGGAGGATGGGGTTCTTGATCTGAGCCAGTGAAGGTATGTTTAGTTTATTTGTACTGCCTTGGCTGGCACATCTTTTGGAAAACCAGGGTTTATATAGGGAATGGCAGATCAGAGTACTGTGGGAAATGTATGATTCCATGCCAGTGAGGATTACTTTGGTTATGAGTTCAATGTATGTGTTTGGGTTGGAAGCAATAGTCTAAACATGGGAATGAGGCATAGAAGTTGCAGAGGCTGTCCCACTTGGCACTGTTATAATGCCAAACTACTCTTGTATGGGAGTGGCTGTGTAAGCGTTGTTGCATGGGGGAAGAGATGAGCACTAGGTTGTGGTCAGAATTGCCTAGCGGGCCCTCTATATTCACTGTATATTTGGATAGGTCATTGGTCAGGAAGAGGTCTAGGGCATTTGGAGAGTGGTTTGGGTTATCAGGTATTCCGGTTGGCATCTGAACGACTTGTGTAAGGTCATTAGTGATAGTGAATGTTTCAGCATCTCTGCCTGCAAGATCTGTACAGCTGGAGGAGGAAAGCCAGTTGATATTGTGGACATTAATTGACGATCTACAGTTTGTTTGGCTCTGCTGGACAACTTACTCTTCTCCCTCCCCAGAAGCTTTAGAAATTTGGACAGAAGTCCAATAAGATAACTCAGCTGAATCATTCTGTCAGATGCTCACATCAGTACAATTCTGAAGGAAGAAATGAGACAGCAGACTCCAGTTCTTCCATGCACAACATGAATGAAAATTATTCCTCTAATGAATATATTTACCTTAAGAAGGTAATGAACAAAAGTGCAAATTTTTTTTGGAAGAGAATTTGACAAAATATATCACTCTCAAAAAAGTGAGATTCATCATGAGTTTAGGGTCACATTACTCATTTCTCTATCCTATTCATCTACTGAAATTCGCAACGACTGTGGCATCTTGCACGTCAAAATTAAATCAGATATCTGCACTGATGATTTAGATTCTGTTAAACCTATTGTCAAAATGATTTGTTTGATGGAAGTCACTGATTATTTAGTATTATAAGTGAGGCAACAAAGGATACAAACTATATGTACATCTGCTATATGCATCCTGTGTTATTTTGTGAAGAGGAAAAGTTCATCTTCACTTGAGAGATTGGCTAATTCAATTGAAATGTCCATATAATTGTTCTCTGTACTCTAGACAGGATTCTTTTGCAAAAGGTCTGGGCTACAAAGGCATAATGCCTATGAAGCCCAAGACCTACAAACAAAGCACAAAAAACCATTTATAAACCACAAAAGGTTATAAATATAGTACTACCATGAGTCAGCTAACGATGAAATAGTCATGATGGTAATGTAGGATATTCTTACCCAGACAATGAACACTTATCTGGTTTCTGCTGCATTCTTTTATTTTGGTTATATACTATTAATTAAGGCATTCTATTCAAAGTCGGCTTACTGAATAATAAGTAAGGAAAGACAGTAGATTCCAGTTAATTGGTCCACTGGTTAATCAGGGCAGCCATTTTATTGGGACACGTCCACAAGACCAAAAACAAAATGAGAATATAAGAATTTGCTGTTATTTGGGACGTAATACTGTTTAACTTGGCCAGCAAGCCAGTAACCTTTACCATATCGAGTGTTAGAAAAAATTATGTACTTTTTTCAAAAATTTAGTGCTGATAACACCTGCAATACTGATGAAACAGGACTATTTTATCTTTGCCACATTGGATGGTTACCTATGTTATAAACATGCTACACTGTTTGGATCAATGAAAGCATTGCGTAACAGTGTTATGCTGTTCGAAATTGTTAGGAACTAGTAAACAAAAGTTATCAGTTATTGGAAAAATGACCAAACCATGATGCCTTAAAAGGATTAGAATGGAGAGTTTACCAGTTTGATATCATGTGAACAAAAATGTATGGATGATATCTGAATTTTTTAAGAATTGGTTAATGAGTTGGGAAATAGAATTACAACAGAAATCAAGAAAAATTTTACTGGTTCTTGAAATTGCAAAGGAGGTCAGAGCAAAAGTTAATCTTTTACAAGCTATATTGTTTATGACTGATTTGGTGAGGGATAAGCAACAAAACCATTCAAAATGTTTTGTTCACTGTTTTAAGCATTCAATCATGGATATGCCAAATACAGACAATAGTGAAAATGATGTCCCATTAGATGTGAACACACCAGAAACTATGAAGCATTTGCATCCATTGATGGTCATCTTCAATACTATAATGAAAATGAGGACAATACTCCAGAGCTTGGATGAGTGACAACCTAGGATACTAGAAAATTTATTACTGAATTACAACTCTATTTCATGTAGGAAGACAGTATTATATTGCATTAAATACCTCTGTGATTTTAATTGCAGCCAATAAAAAGACAGAGTATGTTCAATCTATTCATACAATCACTAACGGCTAAAAGAACTGCACGCATCTTTGATATGCATATAAATGAAATTCTTTTTATAACAAATATTTTACTTTAATTAAAGAAGTTTATAAGTCGGTAATTTTACTACACAATAAACAAACAAACAACCTTTTGTTTGTTTGTTTATACAACTTTTTATGTACATACAATTTTTAAACTCTTGATGTGAAACTTTGTTTAATTGGGTCAAATTAAACTTTTAAATGAAAGCCAGTGAAAAATTATTCAAAATTTTAATCATTTTGGCAATAAAAATGGAATGATGTGGAAGTGGCAGGAAGAGAATACTCAATACTCTTCAATACTGTTAAGGATTTTTTAAAAATTTATTTTGTCAGTCGCAACACAAGAGACTACAAAGTATGTGTGGGCAAGCGCCCACACACACCTTGTGTGAGGAAAAACTATTCCAAAGCTAGAGGTAAATAATAGAAAGCTGAGTTAAATGAACTTCTGCACACATGAGCAAAGATGTATGTGGGGGTATTCAGGATAACACTAATAAAAAGAAATGAAAGAGTGAAACAGTTTTGAGTTTTCACATTATATGAAAGGAATTTCAAGAAAGGAACTCTTATTTATGGATATGCTGTGAGCTAATAAGTGTATAATATAAGAGAGTTTATCAAAATCAACCTCTTATAATTGAAAGTGGTTGATGCTTTCTCCATATTAACAAATGTTTCAAAAGTACAGAAAATAGCAATTCGGGTAAGTAATATACATAATATAATTTCCAAATTATAGGATCCTTAACATTATATGTTACAACTTCAGTAAGAGGCAGATGACAGCTATTGCTTTCCCATAAGTGCTTTGGGACATGCTCATAGCTGAATTTCTTGAAATTAAAAAATTAAAATGGCTCCCTCATAAGCTAAAGCAGCTAATGCTCATATTCCAATTTTGTTTACATCCATGTGCTACTACTGAAGCTTCTTCACATACAAATATTTCAGCAAGAGTACAGAGAATAGTAATTCAGGTAAGTTTAATACGTATAACAATATAACTTCCAAATTACAGAATCTCTTAATTTCATGAATGTGTTACAACTTTGATAATAGCCACATTACAATAAACTACAATCATTACATATCTATGTATGCAAGCTGCTAAGCAAGTAAGTGACTGAAATTTTGAATGGAGGTAACAGCAGCTAAAGGGATAGAGCACTTAGTTTTTCACATATTATCAGTAACCAAAATAGTTAAGTAACGAAAACAATTTTTTTTTACATTACCAGAGCAATCCAATAAAATTAAAAAGCAAAATAATTCTTTAAAGAATTCAATGTAAACCTGGTGTAGAACTGTTTAACAAAATGAACTTATAATCGCAATCAATAAGAGCAGATATCCAATGAAATATGAAGCAAGATATAATGTTTATTGGATCAGTCCTAGTTTACAAAGGCTACCCTCATAAGATCAATTTCAAGAATATTCACTATCCAGCCATTAGCTTGCGCCATTCACAAAAATATTTGGTTCAACTACTTGATATCTGAACTGAGTGTAGATTATTCTGACATGGAATAATAACTGAAAAACTCAAAGGCACTTTTCATGTTCCAAATATAGTTCAATGCATGATGCTTATGCACTGAACGATATTTTACAGTTCTCTCTCTCTCGCACACAAACAAACAAAATGAAGTAGCGCCACACCGAGAAAACTTTACAACTCATTTAAGATAGGCACAATATCTGAAGTCTAACAATGAAGTCATCTCTAGTGTCATACTTTAAAAGCAATCCAGCATTCTGAATTCTTACATTTTGAAATCATTTATAATGGTTATGTATTGAGAGTACAATTTCACTATATTACTGCATATAAAATTGCTAACACTATATCCTGAATCAAATTAGCACTGACATTTCTAACCAATTATTATACCTACATAAAAAAAAGTAAAAAAAAAAAAAAAAAAAAAAAAAAATACTAATAACTTACAACAAAACCTTCAAAGCAATCTCTTGCAAAAAAGGGGGATCCAGTAATGTGTTTTAAAACTCATACAGCTCATGGTATTTTAAAAATTGTGGTCTGATAATTTTTTTTCCCTCTTTATCTACACTGCATTATTAACTTACAGACTTCTTTTATTATTTTTTTTTGCATTATTAGAGTATAGAAGGAAAGATTTCTACTGCAACATGTATAAAAAGACACTGCTCATAAAGTTTAAATATTTTTGGATCTGGAGCAGAAAGACAAATATGCATAAAACTTGAGATTATGACCATTATCATGTTATAACTCATTTTACTACAAAGGGTCAGTTTCGGAAAAGTCAAGTGTATGGAGATAATTCTTGCATTTCATGAATGGAAAGAATATGATGTAATATCTTCAAGTTTTAAACAAAATGTCATAATTCATATCACTGCTATAATTGTGTATATTAAAATACAGAATAAGACATAATATAGTATAACATAATAAGACAGAATAAGATATACTAATTCATGATGTTATAACATCCTGATGAATATTCACAACAGTGATGGGTTAAAAATAGCACAGAATGTATGAGAAACATAGCATTTTAAACAGAAAATTAGGAAAATATAATTTTATGTGCTGTTTCATAGAGAACTGAAGGATGTGAAACGTTTTCTTTATGTGTGTGATAGAAGAGCATATTAAGAAACCGATATTGCAATAATAGCATCCATGTGTTCATTAAGAAATCACTTGTTAATTTTATAAATCATAATTAAAATTACTTTGCATAAAAAACAATGCACACAAATATACAATTTACACACACACACACAAAAGGACCAGCAGAATCTGATAAGTGTGAATTCCATGGTTTGACATTTTCACTCAACCAATTACCTTTTTTCTAAAAGCACAAAAAAAAAGTGATAGGGCAGAATGCCTGTACAAACTGCAAATTAGCTGAACACATTTCGCACAACATTCATACATAAAAAACTGAAAGTAATCTGATAGTAAATTTTGCCATAATTAAAAAGAAAAGAAAATCATTTAAACAAGTGATAAATATTAACTCCCAAACATATCACTGACTAGAATAACATGACTCCACTGTATATCAGATAAAAAACATGAAATTACAATATGCAGAATCACATATGTGCATGAATGCAATAGCATCCATAAACAATTTCATAATCCCTACTGAATAACCATCAACAAACATTTCTATATGAACAGATGTCCAAGTAAGGCTTAGAGCCTACAAAAGGAGCAATTTACAATGAAAAAAGATGAAAATTCAAGAGAGGGCTTTTCTCTAAAAATAAAATTATATGAGAGTGAGAGAGAGACTGTACTTTCTTAGTCATTGAATAATCCTTATATTTTTTGTAAGTTCTGAGTACTACTTAGTTGTTAAACTGCATTATCAAATTTCCAAATAATATAAAAAAAAATAATATAAAGTATGCTGCAGTTTGAAACAACTATTCAATTTTCTACAAATATATATGCACTGCTAAACACCATTCACATATTTAACACTGTTAAACGAACACACCGAAATACTTTATTTCAAAAATGAAAATTCAAACAGTAATCAATGATTTCAGGCTTGTGAATTTTGTACAATTTAATCCATTCAAGAGAATTAAAAGCAATCTTGCTGTAGTGAAATATTTTAAGGTCTGAAATATCAGCTTGAAGGAATCTGCTATTACTATTATATTATAAAATGCATTTTTTTAAACCTATACTGATACTTCAACATCTGTAGGAGATTAAAAAATAAAACTAAATTATGAATTTCTTTGCTGCTAAGGGCTGCAAAAAATTCAAATGGTTATAAAGCACCATTAAAATATCTGTAATCAGATTTATAAAATTGTAGAAAAAAGTCATTTTAATGGCACATCAACATTGTCTTTTATATAAAAGTGCAGTATTTATTAATTTTTTTTTCTTTTTAAATGGAATCTGATTGTTAGAGTAATTTTTTTTTGCTGAAATTACATATTATTGATTTACACCACAAAACATCTTCATGCTTTTAAATATTTTTTTAAAATAAAATTAGGTAAAGTATATGTAAAAGTTTCTAAAATGAAGGTCTACATTTTTGGTTATTTCATTAATATTCTAAAAAAGTAAACAGTTTAATATATATATATATATATATATATATATATATATATATACTGCAAGAAAACAACTGAAATTAGCAACTAAACTGAGTTAATTCAAGTTCCAGTGGAACATAGCCATCTTTGATGCAAAAATGATTGTGTTGAGTGTAACAAGTTTCATTAAAAAAAAAAAAAACTAAAATAAATAAATAATGAATAAATAAATAAACTTGAAAAGTTATTCAAGGAGTGAATATTTACATACTCCTAAATCTAATAATGTTAAAATGTTTCCATGTTTATATAAGACCACAATAATAGCACCTCCAATACGTGTAAATTTTCAGAAAAAACAATACAGTGATAATATTGCTAAAGCAATATTAAAGCAATCACCTAAATATCTAAAATGACTTACTTCATAATTATTTACTTGTAGAAAAAAAAAAAAAAACAGCAAGGGAAAGTGATATTAATGGAAAATGCTTCCAAAAATGACATTATATATTTAAATATTTGATCATTTACTCTTAACACTAAACCCCCAATAAAATCTCAATCTAATTCATTTTATGCAAAAAATATGCAAATAGAGAAAAAGTTTATTATAACAGTACACTACTATAATAAACTATATAATTAATTTCAATATTTTATAAGGCTAGCCAATGATCAGAATTACTGCTGATGTAATGTAGTTGCTAATTAAAGTTGTTTTATTACAACACCTTAAGTTTTAGATGAACAAGAATTACTATATCAAATTAAGAATTTGCATGAATGTTTAAATTCTGAGACCAAATAAAGTAAAAAGAATCTTCATCAAGAATTTGCATTTATTTCAGTAGCAATAACGGCTCTTGTTCACCTTGCTGAATCAGCACATACATTCACGAGTATGTTTACTAAGAATGATGGAAGGATTTGTGATGCCACTAACACTGCTATTTTGTACGTTTCAAATAGATTTTTAACTACAGCAGTTGTGACAAATTGTTCCACATAAGCTGTCTTGTAAAACATTTTTAGATTTTAATAATCAGTGAATTCTTTTCCTTTAACTGATCATAGAATATGACATGACTTGGTTAGAAAATCTTTTACCTAAGTAGATATAAAATAATGATTCAGATCTGTTCAACTTAATTAAAAGTGCATAAAATCGATATGATTTATGTATGGAGGGATCTCATCATGACGTGAATCAATAATAGTTGTTTCACAGGAAATAAAGAAAACTTGTGTAATTTATATTTTTTAAACATGACATTAAAATAAACTAACGAGCTGAATTTTCTGGAGTGACATGCAATAAAGCAATTTTAAAATAAGAGGGATCAAGGGAAAAAAAAAGATGCATGTGATTTCCACTTTGGAATATCTGTGAAGTGATCTTAAACTATTCTACAATATAAACATACATTTCATGCCAAAGACAGTGCCAAACAATGCAGCCAACAGGCAAGAGGAGTACAGGTCATTAGGCTAATATCCACAATGCCACTGTTCCCCAGCGTTAGCTGTTATCATAACTTCTACTCTGATGAGAAAGAGATTCCAAAATTAACAGACAAAACTATTACAGATATTCTACATAAGCCTACTTCATTTCAAATAACCACCAATTACATATCAACTTCAGCTAGGTAGATTAGTTAATATACATCAGTGCACATCCTTTTCATCAAGGGGAAAAATATATGCCAAAAATTCAATAGCCCTGTCTCTAGCATGGAAACTCTTAGAAATAGGTTCAAGTGCTAATATTTCCTCCAATTCTACTGCAAAATGGTGACATTTGAAAGCAACATAGCTGTTTAGTCCAGGACGTTCCAGGGTCACCATTTCATGTGGCTGGAGTGATGGCCCACTATATACAGCATACTGTACAATAAGTACACCTTGGACCTTAAGGTATATTCCTGATTTCTACAGTGGAGACTGAAGCATTTGAACTAGCAGTATTCTTCTGTATGACTGCCACTGAGGATATTCATACAAAATATCTTTTCTTTCCTATTTAACCTGCTGGGACTTTAATATGAAGGACAGGCATTATGGTATGAGTGGCTACATTAAAAGCCTCACTACTATTAGAATCACGGGTAATATGTGGAGTGGAAGGTGCACCAGGAGAGGAAACAGTCCCTTAATCATAGCTCTAGAGTCTTGCCTGATAATACCTGCTCAACACTTTAATTACTTCTTTTCTCTGGTCTACAAGACAAGAAAGGCTCACAACGACATGCAGACAGAGTGAGCAAAATGCTAACACTGAAGTACAGCAGCCTTAGGGACTGTGCTTATCTCATGTACGATCGTCAGCCTAGAAAGAAGGAGAAAAAAGGAAAAAACATTTTATTAGACATTGTTAAAATTTACAGTGCAATTTACTAAGAAACATTTATAAACAAAAGAAAATAACAACCCTATGAGATATACTAACCTGTATTATATATAATACTTAACAAACCTACAATTTATAGAATTAGAAATTACTGACAAAAATGATAATATTACTTAGCATCACAAACACTATGCCAAAAAAGTGCAGATACAGTTGACTCTCACATTATAACAAATTACTATGACATCGTTGACTGCAGTCCCAAAGACATAATACCATTATAAAAGAAGTTCACTATAGCAAACTATTCCTAATAAACCATTCGTTGGAATCTGAATTTATTTTATTGAGGGTGAACTTATATCTTCCACCTATAACATTTTTATGTTCTTATATATTTATACACATTTGTAGATGTTACACCTTTGATTATTACTGTCTCTGGATGTAGTCCGGTCTGACAGGCACAACGACACTCCTACAGATTATTATGACTTTTTTGAAAGACAAATTGAGTCTCACAAATCTTAAGTCAACTTGATGATCCTTCTTTCTACTGGAGAATAGTTGGTATTAAGATCAGTGTTTAAGAAGAGGTACATTTTCTTGAAAATCTGTTTTATCAGTTTATATTAGGTTTTTGAAATTTTTTGCAGCCAGAGAAAGAAGTCATCACCAGGGATCACAAAAAAAAAAACAACGATATATGCATGCAAGCACTAACACACAGAGCAAATGAGGCATAAAGGCAACAGAAGTTGGGCCTAGAGTCCTAAACGATATCCCCTAGTGGTCTTGGCATTTGGGCTGACGATCTTAAAATGCTTGCTTCCCAAATTTGGGGAAGTCTAATACACCGAAATTTGTTGACGTTTGGAAAGTTTTTTTGAAGCTGAGGCAGATTTGATGAATAGTCTTTCATACTTATATTTACTGCAGTGTAATAGAGTGACCTTCTTCCAGCATATCTGGTGGTGGGTGTTCAAAGTATGGTGAGCAAGTCCTAAATGGCTGTACTGGTGGAACTGGATGTAGTCCTTGTTTGGATATCCTGATATTGACTGTCCTGCCTGCTTGGCCATAGAAGGACAGTTTGAAACTGCAAGGGACCTAGTATACTCCTGGTAGGTCTAGGGGATGTGACTAGTCTCTGGTGAGCAGATAAGAGATACCAATTTCTTATGTGGTCTGTAACTGGTTGTAAGGAGATATTTCCTTAGGATTTTTTGTTAATTTTTCAGATGTGCCCCAGATATATGGAATAGTGATAGCTTTTGAGTAATCTCTGCTTCGAAGAGGGAGAAATTGCTGTTACATGATTTTATTATTTTCGAGGGGAAGGGGAGGGGGTTGTAGCCACTTGTTAAGAAAATGTTAAAGATATAGTCTAGTTCAGCAGTTAAGGCACTGTTATCCAAACAGATTAATTTTGCCATGTTATATAAAGTTTTTATAATTCCATATTGTTGGGGGGGGGGGGGGGGTGATTGCTGGTCAATGTATCTACCTATACGTGTAGAATGTCAGGGATCAGGCTGCCATGTAATCAGAGTATCTGGGATGGGAGAATGTTGATTGTTTAGGTGTGTTAAGAAATTATGGAGTATATCCAGGCCATGAGGCCAAATGAAGAACACATCATCCATGTAGCATAGCCAGACAGTGAGTTTATGTGGGGCAGAGTTTAAGGATTTTTCTTCAAAGATCTCAATAAAGAAGTTGAACAGGGGTGGAGAACCCATGGCAGCCCTCTCTAATCTGTTTGCAGTTGCCAAATGAAATAGCCTAAGTTCATGGTGACCTGAAATAGGGATGAGATTATGGCTTAGATGAGGTCTAAGTGGGACATTGGTGAATAAGGATGAGACATCATAACTGACCATTATGTCAGCATGTTGGTGTGTGAGGTTTTCTATACTGGCTTTAAAGTGGGCTGAGTTTATGTGTGAAGGTGTGTTGCCAAAGTGCTCATATATTGTATGGAAAGTATCATTGTGGATGGCATTGATTCACCCACATACAAAGGGACGTAATGGCACATTATGTTTATGGATTTTTGGTAGTCTATATATCCCTAGGGGGGGGGGAGGTCTAGGGTTATAAGGTTTTAGTTAGTAGCTTCCACAGGCCAAGAGGTAACCTTTTTAAGCAGCGTATGGAATTTTCTGATTTGTGTGCTGATGGGATCACAGTCTATAGGGTAATTACACAGTCCAACACAATTTTTGCTGACTTTTATATGAGACTTGTTTTTTACTAATTTGGGTGCGCTGATTTCAAATATCAAACCCATTTTTCTCTATCATGTCAGGTTTTTCCTCTATGGCATTTTCTTTTTGCTAATTTGTAAGTTTTTGATAGTTTTAAGGAGGCAGTACTATTTAGAGGATCAAAAAAAAATCGATTTTTTAATATTATTTTCTGAAAGTATGTACTTTTAAAAATCTGTTCCTAACTTTTTATCATGAAATTTGAAAAATTCCCGAAGATATAGCCTATTATTCAAAGCGGTGCGCAGATCAGAATCGGAGCACTCACCGCTCTCGCTTGTTAATAAACGAATAAATGCGTAAGAACCTGCAACACGTACTGGCGCTTTGAATGCGAGAGAGGCCGATAATTAGATACATAACTACTTACAAAACTAAACTAACAAAAATAGCAATCATCTACGTGATTTTTCGGTTCACGCCAAATCGTTGGAATGCGAAAAGCTAATTTTTGGCGTTTTCCCTTGCTCCACTGTCGTAAATCTTCTACACGACTTACACACTTTATTTGGAGCCCATGACTTGTCCTGATCTGCAATTTTTACATCAAAGTATGCAAAGTACACTTTCTTAACGAAATCAGCGATATTTGTCCTTTGACTGGAACAGTAAAGCTGCCACAAATGTAGCAGAAGGAATCTACACTATTGACACAATTTCGAGTAGTAGACATGATGTATTTTCTTCACCGCTGACTAACATGCAATTAACAAGACAAAAAAAAAAAAACACCAGAGACTTTATTGAAACATTATAAGCGCTCATCATACTTTCACGATCGATTAACAATTGACTGATTTCGATCGTTCTTTGTCCGCTATGACGCATATAGCATTCATTTGTTTTAGGCAGTTGTCATCGCCTACTTCTCCTGAGAGATTTGTGTTTTTTGTTGATTTATTGGTGTTTTGGATTCAATTTAATGGACTTAAGTGTGTAATTTTGGTATATTATTGGAGCTTTATTAGCGTGGTTAGTGTACTAAAGTGTTTTATAACATAATCTATGTCGGGAAGTCGCCGCTAGATGAATTCGTAATGTGTAGTGTTCGTGCAAGCTCCAGATAAGATAAGTATCATTTTCAGTTATCGATACAAATTACTTAATATTGTGTAGTTTTGTTTTGTTTGCCTTGCGTATTTTAGTGCGTCTATTTTTGGTGTGTTATAACGTATAATTTGACAAAACACGTTGCAAATAAATATGGCACCTGTGCGAAGGAAAATGGCGGCTAGTAATGAAGGTTCGCCATCGTTATCAAAGAACGGTAGCATAAAAGAAATGAGTCAGTGTACTAGCTGTGAAATGTACGCTTTGCGGAGTGCAGTCGGAGTGTGGTTAGATGATAATAAAGGATTGAATGTGTGTAGAAAATGTAGGGAGAATGAGGAATTGAAGTGTATTTCGGATCGTGAGTGTAATATTTTTGACAACCTTCAGAATGAAGGAAATAGGGATATGAAAAGAAACGGCAAGGTTGTACATGAAAATTGTGAGAGTGTGAATGTAGAAAGTGTGAATGATAGTATAAATGGTTTCTCAGAGAACAAAAAAGATGAGATAGATGCATTGAGTGAGATCGCGTTGTTGAATAGTGCGATAGAAAGAGCAAAACAGCAGTTAGAGTGCATGAACAAAAGTAGACTGAATGAACCAACCAATAATAAAAGGTATGACAGGAAAAATAGATGTATGAATTTAAACATGAACAAAATGAAGGATAGAGTGCTGTATGGAGACTCGTTAGTACGAGGTGTGTTAGTAGAGGATTTGACAAAATCGTACCAACCTGGTGCGACCATAAAGGACGTAACTGCATCTATTAGAGAGCAAAAGGAAAGGGTGAAAGAAATGATTGCTGTGGCAGGTACGAATGATTTGAAAGGAGATAAAATGGAAATGATAGAAGACCTGAATGAATTGTTTGAGGTAGCAAAAGAAAAGAGTGAGAGAGTTAGAATGATTAGTCTTTTGCCACGGTATGACAGTGAAATGTTTAAAAGGAGGACTATAATTGTGAATGACTTTATGCGTGGGTTATGTATGACGAGTGGTGTGGAATTTGTGGATGTGTGGAGTGAGTTTGATGGGCGAAAGGATCTATATAAGATGGATAGCTTGCATTTGAATGGTTACGGTGTAAGAAGACTTGAGAAAGTGTTGCTGAATGTAGTGGATGTGCAAATTCAGGGAAACTAGATTTGTTAGTGGGGGGGGGGAGTAGAGATACAGTCCTTATGGAGGCAGTTGAATGTAAGAATGAATATAATATGCCAGAGCAAATAAGGACAACAAATCTGAGTGGGATAGTTAATATAAGGCATGAAGGTAGGGTTGGGGCTAATGGGGGTCTTAAATTCATGTACACTAATACTAGGAGTATTAGGAACAAGAAGGAAGAGTTTTTGGCTATGGTTGGCACTTCCAGACCACAGGTTATAGGTATTAGTGAAACATGGCTGACTGTAGATGATATAACTAGTGGGAATGAATGTGATGGGTATAGTGTGTTCAGGAATGACAGAGAGAATAAAATGGGGGGAGGAGTATTGTTGATGATAGCTGATGAGCTCCAGCCAAGGAGAATAGAAGTTGAATTGCAGGATAGAGAAAAGAGCACATTTGAGGCCATTTGGTGTGAGATTGTGGCTAGCAGAACTAAATATACAATTGGGTGCTGCTATAGACCAGGTGATGGAAAAGATGGTGGTGACAGTATGCACAAGCAAATAGAAGAAATGGGTGGAAGGAGGGTGATTATTATGGGAGATTTCAACTATGGTCGCATTGATTGGAGTGAGGAGAGGACACACGGGAGGAAGGAACTGGATTTTATGCGGTTATTAAGGGATAATTATCTGCGACAGCATGTAATGGAAAATACTAGGGGTCAGAGAGTGCTTGACCTAGTAATCACATCTGAGGATTTGGCTGTAACAAATATGACCACATTGCCACCAATCGGTGAGAGTGATCATAGGGTCTTAACTTGGGAGGTGGCTAAAGGTGTAGAATTTTCAATTAAGACATGGTACATGTGGAATTATCGGGCTGGAAAGTACGACAAGCTTAGGAGTTTGATTGGTTCAGTGCCATGGCATGTACAACTGCAAGGACTAGAAGTTGATAGTGCATGGGAGGTAGTTAAGAAGTGCTTGCATGAAGCAATGGCTGACTGTATACCTAGAGTCCGAATAATAAATCAGGTAGGGGTTAAATGGATGAATAACACCATTAAGCTTGAGTTGCAAAAAAAGAAACAACTATGGAGGGAATTTAAGGAGAAGGGTGACCGGCAGGCACATGAACAGTATAAAGCGCAGGCCAGAAGGATGACGAGTGTGGTAAGAAAAGCAAAAAAGGATTACGAAAGAACATTGGCCATGCAGGCTAAAGAGAATCCTAAACAGTTTTTTAGATATGTAGCAAGTAAAAGGAAAAATGTACATGGCAGATTGATTTTAAAGAATGCCGATGGTAGGGAGGTAACTGAATCAGTTGAGATAGTTGAGTTACTGAG
Source organism: Typopeltis vanoorti (assembly GCF_054136105.1). Classification (NCBI taxonomy): domain Eukaryota; kingdom Metazoa; phylum Arthropoda; class Arachnida; order Uropygi; family Thelyphonidae; genus Typopeltis; species Typopeltis vanoorti. The sequence continues at coordinate 92,758,826 of NC_143569.1, read as the reverse complement.
TGAGCACTTTGCAAAAGTATATCATCCAGGTGGTGACATTGCAGAAACGAATAAACCAGTAGATTATACGGGAATTGTGGTTAATGAAGTGGAGGTGAGTAGTCTATTGCATAACCTCAATGTCAATACATCTGTGGGGTTGGATGGTATACCAGCTCGTGTTGTACGAGAAGCAGCTAATGAATTGTCAGTGCCCTTGACCATTTTGTTTAATTTGAGTCTCGGGTCTGGGTTGGTCCCGAGCGGGTGGAAAGAGGAGAAAATAGTTCCACTGCATAAAGGTGGTTCCAAGACTGCTGTTGTAAATTACCGACCGATTAGCATATCAGGAATCATTGTCAAGGTCTTAGAGAAATTAGTCAAGAAAAGAATACAGGATTGGATAGATGAAAATGGGATATTGTATGGGGGACAACATGGTTTTGTGAAGGGTAGATCATGCCTCAGTAACTTGCTCACGTTTCATAACACAGTGACGGCTGAACTGGATAGGGGTAATGGGTTTACAGTGATACTACTGGACCTTGCCAAGGCCTTTGATAGGATACCACATGGAACCCTAATCAGTAAACTGGAGCAGATGGGTATAGATATAGGGTTGGTGAGATGGATAAGAGGGTGGTTGAAGGAGAGATATCAAAGAGTGGTTTATTCAGGAGTGGAGTCTAAAAGACGTCTTGTGACTAGTGGAGTGCCACAGGGCTCTGTTCTTGGACCACTGCTTTTCAATTTGTTCATCAATGATATTGGAAAGGATCTGAGAGGAAGTGTTCACTTGTTTGCTGATGATGCAAAGTTGGGTAGAGCAATTGTGAGTGCACAAGATGTCAAAATTTTACAGGATGATTTGGATAGTTTGGAGGACTGGGCTAGGAAAAATGGATGTCAATTTAATGTGGCAAAGTGTAAGGTTATGCACTTTGGGGTGAAAAGAATAGCAGCAGTATATCGCATTGGTGGAATCATACTCCAGGAGATTGATGAGGCCAGGGATTTGGGAGTGTTGGTGGATAGGGAGTTGAAGTTTAGGGGGCACATTGCAAAAGTAACTAAAACAGCTCACCAAATCACTTGGCTTCTGAAAAATACTTTAACATGCAGAGACGAACAAGTTGTTGTGACTCTGTATCGAGCCTTGATAAGACCCCATCTGGACTTCTGTGCCCAGCTATGGGCACCAGGGTTTCTTCGTGATGGGGAGGAAGTGGAGAGGGTCCAGAGACGAGTGACCAAGATGATAGCAGGTCTGTGGAATGAACCTTATGAGAATAGGTTGAAGATTTGTGGGTTGCAGAAATTGGACGATAGGCGAAGGAGGGGTAATATGATTGAGACATTCAAATTACTGAAGGGTTTTTATAGGATTGATCCAGAAGATATTTTTGAAAATATGACTGGTGGTGGGAGGACTAGGGGCCATGCATGGAAGCTGGGCAAGAGCGTGGTTGACAAGGGTGTTAGAGCTAGGTTCTTTACTTGGAGAGTGGTAAATGAGTGGAATAAGCTTCCAGAGTCTGTTGTGGGTGCTACGACCGTGAATGAGTTCAAGGCAAGGTATGATAGATACTGTGTGAATGTTGAATAGTTGTTCTTGACATGATGTTAGGGCCTCCCTCGGTGAGTCTGTCGACTCCTTGGAGTTTCCCAGAACAATAATAATAATAATAATAATAAATATATTAAGTCAGTTATCAGCCTCTCTCGCATTCAAAGCGCCAGTACGTGCCGTTGCTGGTTCTTACGCATTTATTCGTTTACTAACAAGCGAGAGCAGTGAGCGCTCCGATTCTGATCTGCGCACTGCTTTGAATAATAGGCAGTATCTTCGGGAATTTTTCAAATTTCTTGATAAAAAGGAACAGATTTTTAAAAGTACATACTTTCAGAAAATAATATTAAAAAATCGATTTTTTTGATCCTCTAAACAATACTGCCTCCTTAAAACTATCAAAAACTTACAAATTAGCAAAAAGAAAATGCAATAGAGGAAAAACCTGATGTGATAGAGAAAAATGGGTTTGATATTTGAAATCAACGCACCCAAATTAGTAAAAAACAAGTGTTAGATCATAATCAGCAGAAAAAAAAATTTTTTTTGTTAGCCAGTGTTATTATTCTGTTGTTGCTTTTAATCTCTTGCAGAGCATTAAATTCTTTTTTTTTTTTTTTTTTTGCTAGGTTATTATTTTTTTGTGGTTTAGCTTGGAACACTGGTTACATCCAGTCTGATGTTGTTGGCAATATGGCTGGGGAGGCCAGATACGCCGTTCTACTTGTATCATTATTTCCTCTGCAGGAATTTTCTTAGGTGCTATTGCAAAGTTATGGCCACGTGCAAGAGCACTAATTGCTTCAGGCTTCAGAGTAAGGAGAAGATAGGCTTATTACTGTGTTATGAGGTAGTTGAGGTTTGGAAGCTGAGTTTTTTTGGAGACTTTCAAATTTCTTAATGTGCCGACATCGTATTCTTTGAAATTTTCTGTCTGATGAAGCATTCAAGATGTCGGAAAGGAGTGTCCAAAGGCCGATGTGTCATGGCAAGCTCTTCTTCTAATGCACAGATAGATTTGTTGGTGTTGGCAATCTGCTCCTGTAGAAGAGAGATGCGCATTTACAGATGCTAGTGCATCTGTAAATGTGCAGTCTTTAGTGATGTGAATCAGTGTTTTAATTTAAGCCAATTCAATTCATTTTCTGGAAATCATCAACTTCAACTTGCTGTATTGACAGGCCATGCGTGCGATGGAATCTCCGTGGATGTTCATACTTCTTGTGGTTAAGCTTATACATGGTTACACATAGCCTTTAATTTTTCAGGAAATGACAACATATACTAGAATATTTAATTATAAAAAACTTTAATATCTTCCTATATTTGGCAATGTTACTTTGCCATCATCAAGGATCACAAAAAACTATGTGCACACAGGCATTAACACTGAGAAAATGAAGCTCAATAAAGGCAACAGAAGTTGGGATTAGTCCTAAATAATGCTCTCTAGTGGGCAAAAAAGATCAGCCACATCCCCTAGACCTACCAGGCCCCTTGCAGTTGCAAACTGTCCTGCTACGGCCAAACAGGCAGGGCAGCCAATATCAGGATATCCGAACACAAGGAGTGCAAAAAAACATTTCAACCTCAACATATGCTATAATGCAAAAACAAGAAAAACAACTAACTTTGTGGGAAGTATTCAGTATTAAGACCACACTGTTAATTAATCCGTATTTTGGTTTATCAATTATATGTTACAGTTCTGAAGTTATCAAAAACATGTAATGTGTAATTAATTATTAATAGGTTTTTGTTGTGAAAAAATGTTTGGTACCAATGATGTAAGTCGTACAACTTATGAAACTTGTCGGGTATTAATTTTTTATTTTTATTAAACTCTTTAATTGCATAACAATGTGGTCTCAATACCAAAAACTTCCTGCAGAACTACTAAACCACAGAAACTTACGTTTGTAACAATTAGCTTTGTTTATCACTACACATAGTACAGAGACATTTAGAGTCTATGTACTATATTTAGCAACAATCAGTGTAAGAGACAACTGAAATGACACTCATAATGGAAACACTCCCCTCCCACACTATGCTACATGCATACAAGCAAGCAAAATAGATTTATTGTAGCACTAAACACATTTGTTCTAATATCCTCTTTCAAAATTTTCAGTTCCATAAAATATGTATAACAGTTGTTTATAATACAGTCATTAGATACAGAAAGCACACAATTTATGTAAAGCAAAGAAGATAAATATGAGGAAACACACACATGGGGTTTCAAAAGGGTGTGTACAACTTTGCAGGAGAATAGAGAATAACCCGTAAGACATACAAAAGCTGAATGAGTGTCATAATGCAGTGAAACCCAATTTTTGGTCACGTATTTTATTACTAAATGACAACACTAGATGGTGTGATACATCACACACCATTTGAAAATGGTGACTTTCAATGCTGCAGAGCAAGCACATTTTGTGTTTTGGTTTGAGGAAACGAAGCCTGCAACACAAGTTCAGAGGAATTTCCACATGCAATACAGCAAAGAACCTCCTAGTAGGTGCATGATCTACACATGGCACAAGAATTTTGTGGAAACAGGTTGTTCTGTGTGCCATCCAAGGTCAATGGGAAGGCTGCATGCTGCTGATGTGGAAGAAGTTTGGGAAAGTTTCCAGAGAAGCCTGGAAAGTCAACCAGATGGGCATCTTGTCAAATTGAAACTCCACAAGTGAATGTATGGTGTGTTTTATGACAGTGTCTACATTTAAGGCTGTACAAATTTACCCTCATCCAACATTTGAAGAAAGATGACAAGAAGATATGCCAAGATTTCTGTACAGAAATGATCAATAGGATAGAACAAAATGAGGACTTTTTTGGACATGATAGTTTTCAGTGATGAGTGCACTTTTCATATTAGTGGGCAAGTAAATACAACTGCAGAATCTGGGAAAGTGAAAATCCACATGCTATCACAGAACATGTTCATGGCACCCCAACGACTAACTTTTTTTTGCACCATAGCAAGAAGAAAGTGTATGGACCTTTACTGGTGGTGTGTATCTGGACATGCTACAAGGATACCTAATACCATAATTAGACGATGGCCAAGATGGAGCACCTCCTCATTACCTGACAGATGTAAGGTCGTACCTCGACACCCATTTTTCCAGGGGAGGAGTGGTAGTGGATGTCTGTAGAATGACTACCACATTCCCCCCAACCTTACGTCATTAGATTTTTGCTCGTGAAAAAATCTAATAACGCAAGGTTGTGGTTGGGATAAGGTTAATATTTTGTGAAAGATCAAGTGTTTGTACTACAGTTACCAGCTAATTTGGATGAGCTGCATTCCAGAATTACTGCCGCCATTACTGAAGTTACACCAGATATGCGCTGCCACGTCTGCCAGGAAATTGATTACAGATAGGACATCTGCAGAATTACTGGAGGCAGCATACTGAACTTTAACAGCCTGTGTTGAAACTTCAAGTGTTATGCTACATTTTCACCCTAATAAAAATTGTTCATCTATTGCTATTTACCTTCTATTGTCATTCAAAGTTGTATACCCTCCTTTGAAATATCCTGTATATACACACACACATACATATATGAGGTACTATCAAAAAGAAACTGGACTGTGCCTGACACTTGGCAACATGGCAGAGACATTGTTGAGTCATCAGCCTGGCACATGCCATTGAGCTATGTGCACTGGAACTCATGTAATGCGCGTTATTCTTATTAAGTGTTTGTGCTATTCTGCAATTTTACCAAGAATGCAAAATTGGAACAAAGGGCAAACGTAAAATTTTGCATAAAATTGAGGAAATCTGCCAGAGACCCTTGAATTACTTCATAAGGCATATGAAAATGAAGTAATAGCTGAACTCAGTGTTTTGAGTGGCACTTGCATTTTAAGAAGGGCAGAACCATCTTGGAGGAAGACAGTACACCAGCACAACAAATGAAAATATTGAAAAAATTCGCAGATCATCCATGCAGATTGGTGCATTACCATCCAGGAAGTTGCTGACAGTTGAGATTTCATGTGGAACAGCTCAAGCAATCATTACAAAAGATTTGAACATGCATTACTCACTGCCAAGTTTGTTCCCCATCTGTTGACTTCTGACTAAGAAGGAGCATCATGTGAATGTCTGTTAAGATCTTCACATGATAACCCAACCTTCATCTCAAGGGATGAGACTTGGCTTTACGACCCAGACACAAAACAGCAATTGTCACAGTGGAAAAGTCAACATTCCCCAAGACTGAAGAAGGCAAGTCAAGTCAGGGGTGCGACAAAGAGAATGTTAATCGTCTTTTTCAACATTAAGGAGACTGCGTACTGAGAATTTGTCCTGCTTGGTCAGACGGTAATGCAGAATTCTACTGCGGTGTTTTGAGAAAAGACATTCATTGCAAAAGACCAGAAGTGTGGTGAAGCTACAACTGGCTCCTCCACCAATCAATGTTCGCTCCCACAGCAGCTTAAGAACACGAGTTTTTTGGTGACCAACAGCATGGCAGTTGTCTCACATCCTTGTGACTTCTTTTTGTTTCCAAAAATGAAATTGAAGCTGAAGAGGTGGCTGTTCAACACCATTAAGGAGATCCAAGACAAATCGCAAGCAGTATATGATATACTTCAACAAAAAGATTTCCAGGAAGAATTTGAAGCATAGTGAAATTGGTGGGATTGCTGCATTAACTCAGAAGGAAACTAGTTTGAATGGGGTTGAATCCAAATTAATTTGGGTAAGTTGTAAAGATTTTACTACCCTAGTCTGTTTTCTTTTTGATAGCACCTTGTGAGTATGTCTACACACACACACACACACAAACTTGAAATCAGTTTGAATTACATTCGAGATATTTGATATCATCCAGATACTTCAAAAATGCTAATTTTACAAATAAAATTCTGCCCAAAACATTGCAATTATCATGTTGTATCAACTTTGTGAAAATGCAACCACCCAACACGGAAACAGCATACACATGCTATAGGAAGTTTACGCACATGCAGATACTGCCTGGCACAAACGTGTTAAGAAGCAGAGAAAAAAAATTTTTTTTTTATAGTCAACAGTTTCCTATAATCAACTTTCTTTAGAATAGCACTGTGCTTATAGAGATGTCATCAGGACTTGCTAATCTGTTATAGTAAGTAAATTTGTTATAATGGTGTTTGCTATAGCGGAAGTCAACTTATTAAGCTTAATTAATACAGATAACATTACCCTCATAAATAAATCAGCTAAAGTTTTTTTTTTTGAAAGTGTAGCTACATTAAATAATAGCTCTGCCAAGTTTGTTCTCTATCTGTTGACTTCTGACCAGAAGGAGCACCATGTGAATGTCTGTCAAGATCTTCACATGATAACCCAACCTTCGCCTCAAGGGATGAGACTTGACTTTATGACCCAGAGACAAAACAGCAATCGTCTGTTTTGAATATCAACAATGCAAAAAAAAAAATTAAACTTCATTCTTAATAGTGAACGTATAATATAGGCAATACAGTTTAGCTATCTAGATACATTTCATAGTGAAGATAGCACACTAAATATGCTTTGAGAATATGCTAGGACCTCAGACTGTAGGCATTAGTGAAATCTTGCTATCAGAGGCAGATATAGTAACTGGTGTCAAGTATACGGGGCACAGTATTTTTAGGAAGGATAAACAGGATAGAAGGGGAGGAGTGTGTGTGTGTGTTGCTATTGATATTAGATGATTTGAGTCCGGTTAGAGTAGAAATTCATTTTAGAAATTATGGACTTTACAACCGTGTTGTAACTATTTTAATTTCCTGACATTTCGACCTTCATATTAAGGTCATCATCTGGAGTATAAGTATACACAAATATACAAGGACAAGCTCAGTTATATTTCACACAGTGTGCTAAAGAGACAATGATTTGATCAACAGTTATTCTACTGGCATGACCTCTAGTGGAAAAAAAGAAAAAAAAAAATATATATATAAAATACAAATAAAATTAAAAAAATTACTTAGAAACTACACCAAAGCTATATTCTATTTAAGATAACATCAGAGAAACATTCTTTCATACAGATAGTTTTCTTACAGTAACAATGATGTCCTAATTTAACATGACAATTGTTATATTTATTATATAACAACTGTTATATGCCAGCAAAAGTTGGTCGATTGGTAGAGCCTCTGCTACTAATGGCTCACGCAAAAAGTTAAGCAAGTTTGAGCACAGTTAGTAGCTGGAAGGGGTTCAATTGTTCGATGCTGTTAGTAAACTCTCCCTCGATGAGTCTTTGGACTCCTTGGAGGTGTCACATAATAATAATATTAGATTTAAGATAATGGATTATCTACAGTTCTGTTTATAGTTAACTCTTAGGTAGAAAGGTTCCTTGGGTAGAATATGTGCCTTCCATATGCTTGGGATTTTTAGGCTATCATCATTGTTCAGATTGGGGTGGTTGATAAGAATCTCACAGGCTGGCTTCCTTAAATTTGCATTCATACCATGTTTTGGTGTGATGTAAACAACTGGTGCTTTTCCAGTCAATTCTATGTAAAGTGTTCATGGCATGACAGAAAGGCCAGCTTCACCATAGTTATTATATTTAATGTGTCGTTTATGTTCGTTTTGTCTGATAGGAATTGTGCGTCCTATTTCTCCTATATAGGATAGATTACAGGTGCAATAAATATGGAGTACTCCAGGGTGGGCTAGCGGAGGGAGTGGGCGTTTGGATGAGTTGAGTAAGCTTTTTAATTTTGCAGATTTAAAGGTGGCTTTAAGGTTGTATTTCTGTAGTATTCTGTTTATTTTATCTTATGTCCCTTTAATGTGTGGAATTGTTATAGTTTTATTGTAGTCTAGTTTATCTTTGTTTTTTATTGAGGTCTTGTAGAGAATTTTGTTGATAATGTTTTGGCTGTAACCATTTTTTTAGGAGAGTATTATTGATAACTTTAAATTCGTCTTTAAGGACTTGTTCGTTGGAGCATATCTTCAAAGCCCTGTTTTTTAAATTGTTAATGACACCTAGTTTTGACACCAGACTAAAAGAAAGAATTAGAGCAGAAATCTATGACTGTTATACTAGTTAAAAGAAACTAATTTCCATGCGGCAATGATTGAAGCCACCTGGTTGGTTGGTTTATGATTTATTGGTGCAAGGACAGCAAAGATTATAGTGGTACACAGGGTAATATTAAATGGTCAGAGATAAATTAGTACAATGCAGTATTTACATATAAATAAAATTTATAATCAAATGTGCTTGCAGAAGACATCTGGTGTGAGGTGGAGTCTAACAAGATCAAATACATAACGGAGAGTTGTTACAGACCTAGTGGATCGGTTGCTAGTGATGAAGAAATGCATTACCAAATAAAGATGGGTGCAAAACAAGTAGCTATAATGGGGGACTTTAATTATCTGAACACTGATTGGACAGTGGTGAAGAATAAAACTGAATTTATTGAACTGTTGTGGGACAACTTCCTCAAGCAGCATGTGACAGAAGGAACTTGAGATCAAAGCATTAGATCTGATTATAGAATCAGAGGGAGTTTCACTTAAAGATGAAACTGTTCTGCCTTTGGGTTGGTGACAGCAATTATGCAGTACTAATTTGGGAAGCAGCTAAGTTTATGAATGTTTGATTCAGAAAAGATTACAAGCTGAATAACAAAGCTGGAAATTATGACAAACAGTTAAGTATTCTAGGTTCTGCTCCATGGTATCAGTTGTAGATGGGCAGGATATCAGCAGTGCATGGAAAGCATTTGAAAAATACTTAAATGATGCAATATTGGAATATGTCCCTAGAATTTGAAGAATAAATTCTAGGGACACATCAGTTAAGTTATGAAAATTGCAAGGCTCAGTCCAGAAGAGTTACAAGTATTTTATGGAAAGCTAAGTTGAGAATGAAAAGAAACTGGCTATGCAAGCTAAAGACAACCCAAAGAATTATATCGTTATGTTGCAAGTAAAAGAAAGAAAATGAATGTGAAAGATTAACTCTCGTCAATGCAGAAGGCTGTTCAATTAATGAGTGCCCATTTTCTTAAATGCTATCAACCAGGTATATGCAACACTGAGCTAAATGCTTTCTTTACACTGGAAGAAAGACCTGAGGAGCATGAGGAGGAGTTGCAAAAACTAAATAGGAACCCAACAATTAGGGGTTGATGAGATATCAGCATGAATGCTGAAAGGGTGTGAACTGGATGTTCCTTTACCCAGGCTATATATAATCTGAGTCTCAGAACAGGAAAGATTCTGCAGAAGTGAGGGGAAAAAAAAAGTATGATAATCCCATTGCACAAAGGTGGAACAAAGACTGATGTATCCAACTATCGACCTATTGGTATCTCTGGAGTGGTGAATGTTTTGGAAAAGATGGTTAGAGCTCACATACAGAAATGGGTTGATGGAGAATCTATACTTTGCAATGAAGAGTGTGGGTTTACTAAGTGAAGGTCACATTTGAGCAACTTGCTCACATATTATAATGTTAATATTGAGTTACACAAGGGGAACATATATACACACCATGATGCTTTTGGACTGTGCTAAGGCTTTCAACAAGATATAGCATGGAAGATTGCTGCATAAACTGAAGAATATGGGATTGGATTATAAAATATTAGTGTGGGTAAGAGGATAGCTGACTAATGACCAAAAAAAGTGATATATGGGGTGTGCAAGTCTGTCTGCAAGATATAAGGTGACAGTGGTATACCATAAGGTTCAGTCCTTGGTCCATTGTTATTCAATCTATACATTAATGACATTGGGAAGGATTCGATAGGAGGCATACAGCTAGTTGCTGATGATGCAAAGATAGGCAGGGTAATCAGGAATGCAGCTGATATGCAGCTTACCGAATTATTTAAATAAGCAGGAATTGTGTATATGCGAAAAATGGTGTCAGCTGAATGTTATTAAATGTAAAGTTATGCACTCTGGCATAGAGATATCTAATGTTATGCTATATTGGTGGGATTGTGCTAAAGCAACTGATTAACCTAAGTATATAGAAGTTTTATAGAGAAGTTGCAATTCAAGTGCCATATAGCAAAGATTGCGAATACAACTCAGAAGATAATTGCAATGGCAAAACAAACCTGGACATGTAAGAATAAGAAAGTCATTTTGCCTGTTTACAAGGCCTTAGATATGACTTCACTTGGACTATTGTGCACAGGTCTGGGCTCATGGTTTCTGTTATGCTGATAGAGTGGAGAAAGTGAAAAGAGTGTTAAAGATGATATTAGGACTAGAATATAGATTATGAAAACAAATTAAGAATTTGTGGAACTGCAGACACCAACATCCTCTTCACACATTCATTTTATGAAAGGTGGGAAGAGGATGAGAATTCATCCATGGAAGTTGAGAATGAATGCAGTGAAGGGGACGAGAGTTAGATTTCCATCTCAGAGTGGTACATGATTGGAATCGATACTGTAGGTGGTGAGTATAGGCAGTGGGAACGAATTCCAGAAAAGGTATGCAGCTAGTAGGGGGTGATATATCTACTCTCTCGATGAGACCCTGGTTCCCTAGAGGTCTGTCTTCATAATAATAATAAGAAGAAATAAGAAAGTATATAATAAAATACATAAAGCTGTCATTGAAACTACAAAGTTAGCAGTATGCAAGATAGTTTAGGGATGGAAATAAAAGTTCTTCAGACTATTGATACAAGAGTTATGAGGAAAATCAGGAGTGAATGGATGATATCAATAACAAAATCAAATGTAGATATCATAAAACAAAATATTAATATTCAAGACTGTGTAAGCAGAAATAATCTAAGATGTCACGATCGCTTAAACAGAATGGGAGAAAAAGAGACCAAGAACAGAATGGAACAAAAACTCTTTTTGCTCTAAACACATATTTGAAGCAAAAAGAGCATGTAAATAACCCAGAGAAGACCAGATATAATAGGTGGATGCAGGAAAATCTTTAGAAAATCAAAAATACAAGAACAGATCAAATCAGAGACTAATTTGGTAGAAAACTCTGAACAGTAAACTAATCACAACATTATAAATTAAAGATACCAAGAAATTATATACTTGGTTTAATCCATTATCCAAGTGTAAGCAAACACAGTTTGCACCTTTAGTGTCTTTCAGGACTGGGGCAACTCGTGGCAAAGGTGGTATAAGTTCTCATCACTTGCCTCAGTATCCCATAATGCAAAGCACATCTCCTTGCAGACATGTATAATGCTATGCATTAAGGGAAGGGTCACTACCCAGACCGGTTTCGACCTTAACCTATACCACCTTTGCCACGAGTTGCCCCAGTCCTGAAAGATACTTCAGGGCAAACTGTGTTTGCTTACACTTGGATAATGGATTAAATCAATTATATAATTCCTTGGTATCTTTAATTTATAATATAAAATAACCAAGTGAAAAACTTTCAATAATCATGACATTGTTTTTTCTTCTTATAATATGCAGTATATCTCCTTGAATGCATACACCAGTAAATTATGATTTAACTGCACATTACATTCATCCCCATTTTTGTTTGTTTGTATGTGTTTGTACATGTTAATCATTTATTTCACTCTTTCAAAAACTTTATCTATTTGATTATGACATAATATATATAAAAATGATTAAGATGCTGAAGAAATGAACACTTACCAAGTCTGACATTTTAAGTTTTACTCTGCTGTATATATCTTCAATTGCAGTACGTCTAAATGAAATAGTAAAAGCAGAATTCATTAAAAGTTATAAGATCTAGAGAATTGAATTTCAAACATCTTTTCTAAATGATTATTCTAGATCACTATTTCATTTCATGGAGAAAGGTTATTCAATGCTTAAACTTATAACCATTCACCTTGAATAGATGACCATCAGGTGCAATTAGTGAAGTGATGAAAGTATCTACATATAACAGGTCATCAACTTATAGATGTATTATGTTCCAAAAAACTGTTCTTATGTCACACAACTTTGTTACAATGTAATCAGTAGTTAAGTATACAGGATTACAAGCCTACATAACCTATGAAGCATGTAGTTTTGCTAGTAAAGCTGTACAACTGAGAGGAGACCTCCACATAGCCTTTAAAGGAATGCAGAGAACCGACCAGGGCTTCTGACCTAATGTCCAATCCTCACCTTCTCGTGGTGCACCCTGTTGGGTATCTACTTTGATACTGAACGAACGAGGATGGGCTGGCAATTTAGGATTTAGCCGACCAAATTGTATTCTTATTGGTTAAACCAAAATAAAAAATAACTGGTAATTAATTTACGGAATTAACAACGCATATAAAGTAAATTAATTAAAGATAACTTTAATGAATCACTTCTATATTTCGACAATGTCACATTGTCATCTTCAGGAACATAAAGATATGGTATGTGCACTACAGGAACTAACAAAGCAAATGAGGCAGAATTTGCTTTTTTTAACAAAGCAAATGAGCAAAGCTCATTTGCTTTGTTAGTTCCTGTAGTGCACATACCATATCTTTATGTTCCTGAAGATGACAATGTGACATTGTCGAAATATAGAAGTGATTCATTAAAGTTATCTTTAATTAATTTACTTTATATGCGTTGTTAATTCCGTAAATTAATTACCAGTTATATCTAACCAACGTATAAGTCTTACCACTAGAATCAAAATAAAAAATGATGGTACAACATGACAAAATTTCATGCCGGCTGGGGCGTCGCCTGGTTAAACAAGGCTCCCGTTGTTTTCGCCAGGGAACCAGGGCGAACAGCGAAAAGTCAGCTACTGGAACAAATCTGAAAACAAACCCCAACTCAACATCACCAGAGTTAAAGATCGGTACTATCAAAGTAGCCTGAATGGCAAAGAAATGGAGCTAGCTGAGGAATTAGATAAGTACCAGATCGACATAATAGGGGTGAGTGAAACAAAAAAGACCAAAACTGGTGAGATCTTTCTGAGCAATAAATACAAAATGTTATATTCAGGCAATGACAATCAAGGAAAAGAAGGAGTAGCCATAGTATTCAACACAAAATACGACGCTAATCTTCTTGAATGGCAGTCAGTCTCAAGTAGAGTAATGTGGGCAAATATGAGAATGGGGAACTGGACAATGAGACTTATTTGTGCCTATGGTCCCACAGAAGGTTCTACTAAGGTAGAAGTGGAGGAATTTTTTGAGGCTTTAGAAAAAGCAACTGACACAATGAAAAAGGAAAAGTTGGTCATTGTTGGGGATCTAAATAGCAGAGTAGGAAATGATTGTGAGACATACAAAAATATTTTGGGAAATTTTGGTGAAAAGAGCAATAATAATGGCAAATATCTGTTGGATTTCTGCTCAGGACATGGACTGGTTATTACTAACACCATGTTCCAACATAAAAATGTGCACAAATTCACATGGAGAGAAGAGGCTAGATATAAGAAAAGTCTCATTGACTATGTTATTGTTGATAGTGATGTTTTCTCCCTGGTGCAGGACACCAGAGTGTACAGAGGATTTGAAATTGGAAGTGATAACTATTTAGTCTCGAGCAGGATAAAATTGAATTTCATATTCAAAAGAATAACATTTGAGAAAGTTTTAAAGCGAATAAAAGTTGAGCAGCTCTCAGATGTGAACTGTAGACTAAAATACAGAAAGATTATTGAAAAGAAAATGAAAGAGTTTGAGAACAGAAATCAAGCCTTGGAGATTCAGTGGCAAACTCTGAAGAAAACATTGATTGATTCTGCCAGAGAGGCATGTGGTGAGGTTGTGTGCAAGGATAAAAAAATCAGAACTCCCTGGTGGACACAGGAAGTTAAAGAGGCAGTGAAGGAAAAGAAGAAAGCATATCAAAAGTTCCTGGCAAATAAGTCAGCTTTTACTCTTACAGAATACAGAGACAAATGTAAGAAAGCTAAACACTGTGTAAAACTAGCTAAACAAAAGTCATGGGAGGATTTTGGCAAGAATATAGAAAATAAATATCAAGAAGGTGGCAAAATATTCTGGAGGTTGTTGAAGAAGCTTTGGAATGGAGGAAAGAGTGCTGTAAAAGGAGTTAGAGATGATAAAGGTGACATGAAAACAGGAGAAAAAGATATCCTTGAAGTATGGAGTAATTACTTGGAAAAACTGCTAAATGAAACAAGCAGTGATGACAGCACAGTGATAAAAAACACTGACCAGGCATGCAGTCAGGAATACATATCCATACTTGAAGTAGAAAAAGCCATCAAAGGCTTGAAATGTGGAAAGGCAGCAGGAGTAGATGATATTCGACCAGAAATGCTGAAGTATGGTGGTATAAAAGTCTTACAGTGGCTGCACTGCATAGTTCAGAAAGCCTGGACAAAGGGACGAATTCCCGATGATTGGAGTAGAGCTCTCATAGTACCCGTATATAAAAAGGGAAATAAAACTGAATGTGAGAATTACAGAGGTATTTCCCTACTGAGTGTTCCTGGCAAGATCTATGTAAGTATACTTGAGAAACGGTTGAGAAGAATTGTGGAAGAAAAGCTTGGTGAAGAACAAGCTGGATTCAGGCTAAATAGAGGCTGTCAGGATCAGATCTTCACTTTACGACAAATAGTCGAGAAAGCCTGGGAATATAACAAAGATCTGTATTTAAGTTTTGTCGATTTGGAAAAGGCAGATGACAAGGTGCCAAGAGAGAAGCTATTCAATACGCTGCAGTTATATGGTGTCAATGGGGCATTATATCAAGCAATACTTAGTCTTTATTTGAGTTGTAAGTCAGCAGTTAGAATTGAAGGAAGTACAGGAAGATGGTTTAATGTTAAATCTGGTGTGAGACAAGGATGTACATTATCCCCTCTGTTATTTGTTATCTATATGGATCACATTATGAAGGAAAGTGGTATTAAACCTGATATCAAAATTGGAGATGTTAATGTCAGCTCTTTGCTTTATGCGGATGATGTTATACTTCTAAATAAATCCGCTATAAGTCAGCAAGATTCTCTGACTAAATTGAATAGCTGTTGTAATAGATATGGTATGAAGGTCAGCAATAAAAAGACAAAGACAATGAAAATAGGCAGAATCATTGAAAATGTCAACTGTGTTGTGAATGGAGAACCTGTGGAACAAGTAAAACATTTCAGCTACTTAGGCACGATTTTTAGTGAAGATGGTAAATTAAATATGGAAATAGACAACAGAATCAACAAAGCTGGTATGGTAGGAAGTCAATTGAATAATTTCATATGGAGTAAGAGAGAAATTAGCCAAACCACTAAGTTGGCTGTATACAAGACAGTGTTCAAACCAGTTTTAACTTATGGATCTGAGAGCTGGGTCAGAAGTAAAATACTTGACCAAAGACTAGAGACCACAGATATGAGAGTCCTGAGAAAGATTTGAGGCGTGAACAGATGGCATCAATGGCAATGTCATATTAAAAATGAGGATATTAGGAAAGAACTTGACATTGTCAGCATCCAGGAATGCGTTAGCAGAGCTAATCTCAGGTGGTATGGTCATTTAAATAGAATGGGAGAGAAAAGATTAGCAAAACAAGTGTTCTCTGCCAGGTTAGCAGGAAAACGACCCAGAGGAAGACCAAGATATAGGTGGATCAATACGGTACAAAGTACCTTAGATGATAGAAATATAAGATCTGATAATGTTGGAGTCTTGACAAGTAACAGACTGATTTGGAGGAAAATTGTAGATAGGAAGTTAGTAATGATGTAATTTTTTCATGTAGTACTGTCATATCCTGTACACCCCTTGAGGGAACATGCCAGGAATTTGATGATGATGATGATGATGATGAATATACAGCTGAAGAGCACATTACTATCTTTTTTTCATAATGTGCTTTGATGTTTGCACTAGTTTAATTTGATAGAAGTTCTTACAGCAGACACCTCATAGTTCACTCTGTCATGGGATTTTCATCTGCTGCAACAGGAACTTCTTTCAGATACAAAGGTGACAATAAATAGGGAAATTACTTATTCCAAGAAATTCTTGGAATACTTTTTTTTTTTTAAATCTTTGAATACCTTAAGCTCTTTCAGATATCCCTTCTACATACACAACAAAAGTTTTGTCACTTGATTAATACTAAAGACCCACACCTTTCTTTGCAATTTTGGCAAATATTTTCACAAATGTCATGGCTGAATTTCTTAGGAGCAACAAAAGATCTCAATTTCAAAAGTATACTTGAAAATATGCTTAAAAGTTTTGAAAAAGATTAGGCTATATGACTCGAAGGCTCATTTCTTGCATTCTCATGTATGAGTATTTTCCTGAGAAGAATGCTGATGTATTGAGCAATGAACAGGGTGAAATCCCCCCCCCCAAAAAAAGGATAAGAAAAAAATAAGGAGGTTGAGAATGTGGAAACATTAACATGACAGAAGAGACCCTTCCCATAAGAAATAGATGAATGCAGGTTTGATTCTCAACTACAGATATTTGAAATGTAGCCCTACTCAAATGAACATAATTATTTATTGGAAGAAAAAAATATCACCTTGTATAGTTAATAAATGTTCATAATGCATCCAAGCTGCCAGCTTGGATGCATTCTGACATGGGACAGATGGATATTCTTTGGGATACTAACAGATCAACAATACTGTGTTATTTAAAGATTTGCCTCCTAAATCCACATTCTTCCATGGTATCAACAGAAACAACTTCCTCACAGATGTCATCAAATGATACCAAATTCACTTGATTGGAGTTTCTCATGAAAACTGTCACTGTTATTGGTAGCTTGACTTGAATTAATATATATATATATATATATTTTTGGCGGGAGGGGGGAGATTACATTGTATAGTTAAGTTTAAAATGTTCAAAATGAAACTATCCATCCAGCAACTTTCCTTCTCCAGTTCCACTTATCAATAGCAAATACCTTGGAAGGGATGTTAAGGTATCTGCCATCAACCGCAGTCTAATGCATAGAATTACATAAGTATTTCCCTACTGAGTGTTCCTGGTAAGATTTCTGCAAGTATACTTGAGAAACGGTTGAAAAGAATTGTGGAAGAAAAGCTTGGTGAAGAACAAGCTGGATTCAAACCAAATAGAGGTTGTCAGGATCAGACCGTTATATGGTGTCAATGGAGCATTATATCAAGCAATACTAGTCTTTATTTGAGTTGTAAGTCAGCAGTTAGAATTGAAGTACAGGAAGATAGTTTAATGTTAAATCTGGTGTCAGACAAGGATGTACATTATCCCCTCTATTATTCATTATCTATATGGATCACATTATTAAGGAAAGTGGTATTAAACCTGATATCAAAATTGGAGATGTGTCAGCTCTTTGCTTTATGCGGACGATATTATACTTCTAAATAAATCCGCTACAAGTCTACAAGATTCCCTCACTGAATTTTATAACTGTTGTAATAGATATGGTATGAAGGTCAGCAATAACAAGACAAAGACAATGAAAATAGGCAGAAGCATTGAAAATGTCAACTGTGTTGTGAATGGAAAACCTGTGGAACAAGTAAAACATTTCAGCTACTTAGGCACGATTTTTAGTGAAGATGGAAAATTAAATATGGAAATAGACAACAGAATCAGCAAAGCTGGTATGATAGGAAGTGAATTGAATAAATTTATATGGAATAAGGGAGAAATTAGTCGGAATACTAAATTAGCTGTATACAACCCAGTGTTCAAACCAATTTTAACTTATGGATCTGAGGAGCTGGGTCAGAAATAAACACTTGACCAAAGACTAGAGACTGCAGATATGAGAGTCCAGAGAAAGATCAGGGGCACGAACAGATGACATCAATGGAAATATTATATTAAAAACGAGGATATTAGGTAAGAACTTGACATTGTCAGCATCCAGGAATGCGTTAGCAGAGATCTCAGGTGGTATGGTCACTTAAACAGAATGGGAGAGGAAAGATTAGCAAAGCAAGTGTTCTCTGCCAGGTTGGCAGGAAAACGACCCAGAGGAAGACCAAGATATAGGTGGATTGATATGGTAAAAAGTGCCTTAGATGATAGAAATATAAGATCTGATAATGTTGGAGTCTTGACAAGTAACAGACTGATTTGGAGGAAAATTGTACATAGGAAGTTAGTAATATGTAAATTTTTCATGTAGTACTATCATATCCTGTATACCTTGAGGGTACATGGCAGGAATTTGATGATGATGATGAAAATATAGCACTGTTGCATTCCACCACAAAATGTGTATCAGAGCCCACTTCTGTAAACATGAGGTTTTTGATGACCAGACAATATAGGATGATACTTTGGGGTTTCTGTTGAAGTGAATATGTATGTGTAGTATTTCTGAAGAATCTTTGAATTTTCCAACAAAACAGTTATGGTCATTTTACGGCATTTCTGTTTTCCCAAAGTAGAATATAGCCTTCATTAGTTGTGTGATATGCAACTGGATTAATGTTTTCTCTTCATTTTCATATCATTAAGATCTCAGACATGTGAATCTCTCCAGAACAACCTGTTTGACCTATAGCATACATCAAACAGTGTATCTTGTACACACTACTTCTTAAGGAAAGGGTGAGGTGATTTCAAGGGATTTTGTAAGAATCTTGAAATTTTGTACAGAGAAATGAAAGTCACTTTTATGCCATAACCCTTCCTCACAACCATAATAAAATACACAAAACAGCTCAGAAACTTCAATGTTCTAGGTAATATTTCTAAGTTTGAAATATTCATAATTTCACAAGAAATAAGCAAAATAAAAACATCTTTAATCTTTCACCATTCAAAATATTACAAGATCTACTGCCAGTTTATTTAATTTAATAGTTCAAGGTGAGAATTAAATTCCTGGAATGGCCTTGTACTATAACACATATGGCAAGTTAGGCAGTATAATATGACTGTGGGTGCTTGGAGAATGCTGGGCTACTGCCTTGATTCTTAACAAAACAATCAAGCAAGTAGTTGACAAGCTGTGGAATTTTTGTACATGTGTCCGTTGATTTCAGCAGAAAAATGAGTAAACACAATTTCGAACAGCACATTAATGAGTTACGTGCACAGTTGGGTAAAAGCACAAGTGAAAATCTAAACATATTAAGAGTGGTTCATAGTAATGATGTCATGAAAAAGTCTAGCATATAATATGTTCAGAAGTTCAAAGAGAGATAGGAAGACATGAGAGACAAAAGAACTGGGCAACCAAACACTCACTAACGATGTGAAAATGAGGAAAAAGCACAGCAATTAGTTCAGGCCAACAGACAATTATGTGTATGGTAAATGGCAGAAGAATCAAATTTACAGAAACAAAACAGCGAGGAAAATTTTGATAGATGATTTGGGAATGAGAAAAAAATTCTACACTTCTGTGAATTTCGAGTGAAGATCAAGAGCAGCAGCAGCTTGATGTTTGGTCTGATCTTTCTTCACAATTGGCTGTTTTGGACAGTTATTACTGGTGATGAAATTTAGTGCTTTCAATATGACCCTGAAACAAAATGCAAAAGCATTCAATGGAAAACATCTTCAAGACAATGTCATGATCACAGATCCAGACTATTTGTGCTTGTTTGATTTTTGATCGTAAAGTCAGAGTTCACTGTGAGCTCATTAAACAAGAACAAACACCACTATTTAGAAGTGCTTACAAGGTTAGGTAAAGCCATTCATAAGTCCTAAGAAAAGACACAAATTTTGGCCAAATAACTAAATCATCTGTCATGAAAGTGCCTCTACCTACGATTGATGCAACAGATATTTATGAGTATAAAAATAATAAATAAAATAAATTGCACCATTTTCTGTATTCACTATTCAACCCTTGCAACCTCTAGCCATTCTCAAAACTGAATGCCATTTTTGGAAGGTGGCAGAGTGCTTGGAGCTTATACAGATTTTCTGAATCCAATGCCATGTGGTGACAGTAATAACAAGCATTCCAGAAATATTTTGATCAATGGCAACATCATCATCTAAGTGTACTGCTACATAAGGGATTACTTTGAATTCGTTTTAGATAAATTATGGACTCTACAACCATGTTATAAATAACTATTTTAATTTCCCAACGTTTCGACCTCCATATTATTTGAAGAGCATTCATATTTGAAGCGCCTCTGTAGCGCAATTGGAAGAACGACGGTACGTTGTGCCCTTCGATTCTTGTAATGAAGGGAGGATATGGACTTTATATGGACTTTTTCAATTGAAGGTGAGTTAGCCGATCTCATACGGAGGTAGCAGGGTTTTTTTTCTCCCAGAAACTCTGGATTTTCATCCCGCATACAGATAAATCAGCCCTTCAGAATACACACAATTTACAGACAAAAAATACTAGCTATGGTGGTTGTGAGCAGTAGATGTTGATGTAGGTGATTAGTAGTAGAGATTCTATGTAGTGGTGGAGATGGAGAGTTGTAGAGTGGGTGTCCTCCCGCGATGAGTCTTCGGACTCCTTGGAGGTGTCACGAATAATAATAATAATATTAAGGTCATCGTCTGGAGTATATACATATACAGAAAAAACTGAATTACATTTCACACAGTATGCTAACGAGACAATGATTTGATCAACGATTATTCTATTGGCATGACCTCTAGTGAAAATAGAATATAAAAAAAAAATAATTACTTAATTAAAAACTACATCAAAGCTATATTCTATTTGAGATAACACCAGAGAAATATTCTTTCAAACAGATAGTTTTCTTACAGTAACAATGATGTCCTAATTTAACATGACAATTGTTATATTAGATTTAAGATAATGGATTATCTACAGTTCTGTTTATAGTTAACTCTTAGAGAGAAAGTTTCCTTGGGTAGAATATGTGACTTCCATATGCTTGGGATTTTTAGACCATCATTATTGTTAAGATTAGGATGGTTGATAAGAATCTCACAGGCTTCCTTAAATTTACGTTCATACCGTGTTTTGGTGTGATGCAAACAGTGGTGAGCTATAAGGGGCTCGCCCGAGCCCTTTGTTCAATTTTTCTCAAATTTGCGAGCCCCTTGTTCTTCTTATTTACTTTATTTTTTCAAAAAAACACTATTAAATAAAATATTATAATTACTGTTACCACCATTTCACAAATAAGAATTGACTTTTGGTAATCGCATATAAATAAATAGGACTATAAAATAATGCCCCTTGATTGGTACCGTTGATTATCACTTGAAGTATAAAAACAAAGAGAAATATAATGTACTTCAATATTATTGAAGCCATTGATACCAATCAACCAACCAGCAAAGGTTGGTCGATTGGTAGAGCCTCTGCTACTAATGGCTCAGTTAAGTAAGTTTGAGCATGGGGACCAACCATTCGATGCTGTTGGCACACTCTCCCTCGATGAGTCTTTGGACTCCCTGGAGGTGTCAAATAATAATAATAATAATTATTGTGTTTAGATAATATTTATTTATTATTTATAGACTGTTTGTCATGAAAACTTCTATCGCAAACAAAAGAAATTTATTTTGTTTATAAAAAATGCAGACTATTTCATATGTGCGATTATAAAAGATTTTATTCTTATTATATTTTGATAGTATTTGATTGGCATTTGTACAGAAGCTGTATTAATAAACATTTTTGTGTGAAATACGGCTTTTTTTTTTTTTGCTCAACGATGCGAGCCCTTCGTTAAAATTTCCATAGCTCACCACTGGATGTAAACAACTGGTACTTTTCCAGTCAATTCTATGTAAAGTGTTCAGGGCATGATCAGAAAGGCCAGCTTCACCATAGTTATATTTAATGTGTTGTTTATGTTCCTTTTGTCTGATAGGAATTGTACATCCTGTTTTCCCTATATTAGGGTAGATTACAGGTGCAATAAATATGATATATTGACGAGTGGGGCAGCGGAGGGAGTGGGTCTTTAGATGAGTCAAGTAAGCTCTTTAATTTTGCATGAGGTTTAAAGGCTTTAAGGTTGTATTTCTGTAGTATTCTATTTATTTTATCTGATGTCCCTTTAATGTATAGAATAGTTATAGTTTTATTGTAGTCTAATTTATCTTTGTTTTTTAGTGAGGTCTTGTAGAGAATTTTATTGATAGTATTTTGGCTGTAACAAATTTTTTAGGAAACTATTGCTGATAACTTTAAATTCATCTAAGAGGACTGTTCGATAAGTCTGTGCAAAGTCTAAGAGATAGCACCGCCAGTATGTATCGAGGTTATTTTTAGTTGCTGGGAGCTGTTGGAGGATCACACACTTAGTTTCAGTCAGATCTATTACTCTGTGTTTGGCATTCATTTGAATCAATCAAGTACCCGATTTGTGAAAAATGGATGAGAAAGAATTTTGTGTAGTGATTAAACATTACTTTTTGAAAGGCAAAATGGCTAAGGAAACCAAAGCTAAGCTTGATAAACATTATGGTGAGTCTGCACCTTCGATTAGAACGGTTTATAAGTGGTTTAGTAACTTTCAAAGTGGCCATGTGAGCACAAGTGACGCTGCAAAATGCGCTCCTCAATTGCGGTTGTAATATATATATATTTTTTTTTTACTTCTACTACTTCTTGTAATTTTACTTGTGTTATTTATATTCTCTTAATTGGCTTTATGCTTTAAGGTTATCCTATTCCTAATGATATCTCGTCTTATTCCCCACAGCTAGCTCTTAAAGCTCCTATATAAGGTGATGCTGTTAGTGAATTGACTTAAGTACTAGACAATTCTCAGATATAGATAGCAATCTCTTACGCTGAAAGGAACTTAGGAAAATTTATTTGATTTGTGACTGCGTCACTTAAGTTCCTAATTAATAAGCATCAGAGATGAGCTATAACACCTATAGGACATTTCTACCAATTGTCTAAGGCTTAATTTACAATCGTGGCTATTCCTTAGTTTCCCTTGTTCACAGGTTCGAATATTTTTTCCAGACAGTGCATTAAGTAAAGATCAGACGAAGTCTCCATTTAACAAACAAAACATGTTTAATGCAACTTGAAACAAATTTTACACTATTCCATACACTTTGTACAGTCTTAATCATAATCTTAACCTTAAACAAAGAAAAATTTATCATTTACATAGAAAAAAAAACCTCATGTCCTACAATATCTCTTTTACTATATCATCTCCCCAAATTTATCTCATATCTAATGCTTCAGTCCTAAATTTTTGTCATCTGCCACAACACTAAAGTTCTATGAATGTTACAATCAGAAAGTCACAATTCTCCTTTCGCACTTCACTGATAATACTGGAAAATGTACTTTCCTTCAAGTCTTTATGATCCTAATCTGTTTCAGAGTTGTTCTTCTGTGCAGGCCTTCTATGCACGTTGCTCAATAGTCGTCCTTTCGTGGTTCACTTGTGGGAAAAGTGATTCCCATTTGCCAATGGCACTGGACCAAGTCGAAGGCACCCTACATCCGATGCACCGAGTGAACTCCTAGCTGCAATTTATCGCAGAAATTTCTGCTGCTCCTCCGCCGCCGCTGCTCCCTGTAAGCATGGATGCTTTCTGATGAACTCTAGTCAGGTCTGCAAACTGTCCCAAAAGAAAGCGAGAGTGACTTCCTTCCAAGGCTCCCTATATACTATTTTTTTCAGGTCCCTGTTTTAGGGTCGGAGACCCCCAAATGTCCCATGTGCACACTGATGTCAGTCATCGTGACCTTCATTTCAGGGCGGCAAGAGTTCGTTGCTTCAGGGTTGGAGACCCAGATAACCTGCGTCAGCGGCTGTGACCTTCAATCCATTGTTCACTATCACATACATAATCCTCTGTAATTCCTTTAGCTTGGGGTATAAAGGCTTCAAAAATAGGTCATCTCTACAATTTTACTCTAAGAATAAAATAAAGTGCACAATCTTAACAACTATTTTATCTTACAATATACAAGCATTTCTAAGTTGATGCAAGTTCCAGATACCCACATGGGTTTACAAAATTTTCGGCAATGAGTATTCTAGAGTTATTTACAATATGAATGACCTCTGTAAAAATTGATGCTACATTAAAGGAACTTCTGCTGCATCGAATTTTATAATGCTGAACGTTCTGGAAGATAGAAGAGTGAAGGTGCATGAAATTGCTAAGGCTGTGGGCATCTCAAATGACCACGTACATAATATTTTACATGAATATTTACATATGAGAAAACTATCCACAAGATGGGTGCCGCGGTTGCTCACACCGGATCAAAAATGGCAACGTGTGAACTGTTGCAAGGACAGCTTGAAGCTGTTTCAACGGAATCCAGAGGAATTTTTGCGTTGTTTTGTAACAGTGGACGAAACATGGATTCATCACTACCAGCCTGAGACCAAGGAACAGTCAAAAAATGGGTTGCAAGTAGGGAATCTGCACCAAAGAAAGCAAAAACCATTCCTTCAGCAAGAAAGGTTATGGCCACCGTCTTATGGGATGTTCGTCGCATAATCTTCATAGACTTATTGGAAAAGGACAAAACAATTACCGGAGTGTATTATGCATCCTTGCTGGATTGTTTAAATAATGAAATAAAGGAAAAATGACCATATTTGGCAAAGAAGATTCTTTTTTCACCACGACAACGCACCAGCTCACTCTTCTGCAATTAAGACCTCAAAATTGTTCGATTTATGCTATGAAGTCCTTTTGCATCCCCACTACTCTCCAGATTTAGCTCCCTTGGGCTACTATCTGTTTCCAAATATGAAAAAATGGCTGGCAGGAAAGAGATTTTCATCAAACGATGAGGTGACTGCAGAAACAATTGCCTATTTTGAAGAGTTGGACAAATCATACTATATGGACGGGATCAAAAAACTCTAGCATCGTTGGACTAAGTGTATAGACCTCAAAGGAGACTATGTTGAAAAATAAAAAATGTTTGTCCCCAAAAAATGATATTTTCTTCATTTTTGCACAGACTTATCGAACAACCTTTGTATAAGCATTTGTTCACTGGAGCAAATCTTCGAAGCCGTGTTTTTTAGAGTATTAATGACATCTAGTTTTTGTGTTGGGTGGTGGTGGTGGTAGGAGTTTATGTGTATATAGTGGTCAGCAAGTGTCGGTTTCTGGTAAACAGTGAAGGACTTCTGACAGTCTTTCCTTCACTGTTTATTGGAAACCAACACATACTGGCCAATATATACACAAACTCCTACCACCACCCAAAACAAAAACTAGGTCTCATTGATACTCTAAAAAAACAGGGCTTTGAAGATTTGCTCCAATGAACAAGCACTTATAGATGAATTTAAAGTTATCAGCAATACTTTCCTAAAAAATGGTTACAGCCAAAATACTATCAACAAAATTCTCTACAAGACATCACTAAAAGACAAAGATAAACTAGACTATAATAAAACTATAACCATTCCATAGTTAACTCTTAGAGAGAAAGGTTCCTTGGGTAGAATATGTGCCTTCCATATGCTTGGGATTTTTAGACCATCATTATCATTATTGTTAAGATTAGGGTGGTTGATAAGAATCTCACAGGCTTCCTTAAATTTACGTTCATACCATGTTTTGGTGTGATGTAAATATACTCGATTAAAGGGACATCAGATAAAATAAACAGAATACTACAGAAATACAACCTTAAAGCCACCTTTAACCCTCCTGCAAAATTAAAGAGCATACTCAACTCATCTAAAGACCCACTCCCTCTGCTGCCCCACCCAGAAGTATACCATATTTATTGCACCTGTAATCTATCCTATATAGGGGAAACAGAATGCACAATTCCTATCAGACAAAAGGAACATAAATGACACATTAAATATAACTATGGTGAAGCTGGCCTTTCTGATTATGACCTGAACATTTTACATTGAATTTGATTACATAAAGAAACCTGTGGAGAATTCATGAATTCACTAAATAAACAAACGTAAAACCACAGCAATAGGTTTTTTTAATACATAAATATTTCGACCTAAGTGTCTTAGGACATCGTCAGCACAGTTGGGAACAATACTAGGAATAACATACAGATAGGGCACATGAAATGGAATCCAAATGCATGCAGCAGCGTTTTCTAGCGTGTAAAAAAAAAAAAAAAAAAAAAAAAAAAAAAAAAAAAAAAAACAGATTATTTACATTAAAATTGAATTACTTTACACAATTTTTGAAAGACGACCTTTTCAGGTCGCTACATCCACAACTCTTCTCAAAAATTTGGCATCATCAAATCACTGGTAACCAGAGCACACAGATTTTGCTCCTCTGAGAAGCAGGAATTGGAAATAATCAAAAACACAGCCATTCTAAATGGATACAATCCTAAAACTACTCAAAAAATCATCAGCCACTTCTCCATACATCACCCTAGACAAGAACAAGCCCATAGAATTCCCATACCGTATATGAAAGGCATCTCAGAGCGACTTTCAAAAATGAAAATATACAATCTTGCTGCGACCTACAAACCCATCAACCAGATCTACAACTTGTTACCTTCACCTAAAGACAAACTCCCACCTCTGTTACTACCTGGCGTGTACGAGGTACTATGCTCCTGTAAACTGTCGTACTATGGGCAGACAGGCAGATCTGTTCTTAAACACATCTCTGAACATCAAGCAGCAGAAATCCAGCCTCTCCCAACACAGAGTTGAAAACCCAAACCATAGGATCCACTGGGAAAAGACCAAACTTCTGCACAGATCTTCATACAAACATAAACGTTTATATAAAGAAAGTGCTGAAGCCCTACTTCACAGACCCAATCTAAACCGCAATGATGTCCTTGCCATTCCTAAAGTATGGAAAATTGTCATACAAAATTGTGTAAAATAATTCCATTTTAATTTTAATGTAAATAATCTAATGTATTTTTTTCCTTTTTTTTTTTAACGCTAGAAAGCGCTGCTGCATGCATTTGGATTCCATTGTATTCATGCACCCTATCTGTATGTTATTCCTAGTATTGTTCCCAACTGTATTAGGAATAGAAATATTTCGTCCTAAGACACTTAGGTCGAAATATTTACATATTAAAAAACCTATTACTGTGGTTTTACGTGTGTTTATTTAGTCTTATATAGAATTGACTGGAAAAGCACCCAGTTGCTTACATCACACCAAAACATGGTATGAACGTAAATTTAAGGAAGCCTGTGAGATTCTTATCAACCACCCTAATCTTAACAATAATGATGGTCTAAAAATCCCAAGCATATGGAAGGCACATATTCTACCCAAGAAACCTTTCTCTCTAAGAGTTAACTATAAGCAGGACTGTAGATAATCCATTATCCTAAATCTAATATAACAACTGTCATGTTAAATTAGGACATCATTGTTACTGTAAAAAAACTATCTATATGAAAGAATGTTTCTCTGATGTTATCTTAAATAGAATATAGCTTTGATGTAGTTTTTAATTAAGTAATTAAATAATTAATTTATTTTTTATTTGTATTTATTTATTTGTTTATTTTTTTAAATATTCTATTTTCACTAGAGGTCATGTCAGTAGAATAATCGTTGATCAAATTATTGTCTCTTTAGTATACTGTGTGAAATGTAATTCAGCTTGTCTCTGTATATATGATGACCTTATGTAGATTCCACAATTTATCTAAAATGAATGCTGGTCATCATGTAACACTAAAGAAAAAGATTACTTTGAAGGTGATAAGTCATTAGTCTACAGGTAAGCAAATACAGTTTTTACATGTGCATTCCAGGAGTTGCCACAACTTGTAGCTAAGATAAGGAACTGTTGTGTTGTTAGTGGAGGCATGATGTTCCATTCAGATAGCAACTTTCGCTATTAGTTGTCAAGATATAACCTTCTTTTCTTTCATAGTTACTGGGTGATCAGCATTCATTCTAATACACAATAGAGACAACTACAATGTTAGATTAATTATCTCAATTTAATATATTAAATTGAAGTTATTACCCTTTAACATGGTAGTTGATTCCATAATTTATATTAGAATGAAAGTCGAGATATATAGTTAATCATTATTATAGAACTAATGAAAAATATAAAAACTATGAAAAATTTTGAAATCTTTTAGATCAACTTGTATGTAATAACATCTATAACTTTAATAAATAGACTTCAAAATTTGCTCTAAATTAAATGAAGAATGTTCAAAAATCAAAATACATTAATATACACAAATGTGAAGAATATACCACGCTATGCTGTTTTAAGCATTTGCATCAATGAGTTCTTCACTTTTTGTCCCTCATAAAATGATGCAGTATTGGCCACAAAAAAAAAAAAAAAAAAGATTTTTTTTTTCTCTTCTAAATTATAAACATACTTAGCCAAAAGGCCTCCTCCTGGGGGTAAACCAGATATATCTTCATCCACGAGGATTTGCATCACATCATTTAATTCTACATCATCCCTACATGTTACAATTTCTGCAAAAAAATTTTTTTAAAATAAATTTAAACATAATGGCAGGAAAAATTGATAACAAAGTTATCATTTAAATACCACAAAAAGACGACATAAAGATGATAATTATATCTAAAGAAGATACCTGATACATACAAATCAGAAGATTGAAAAAAAAAAAGTTTTAGTCATACTAATTTTCTGGACAATTTTATTTTATTAACAAAAATATTAAATAAAATATATTGCATTAAAAATAAATATTTTTAATATAATCAGTTTCAGAAAGCACTCCACTTCTTAAACTGTCACTTAGCACTCAGAAAGACGAATGAAAACTAAATTGGTAGGGAAGACTAAATAGGATAATGTTAGTTCAATATTAGTAAATAATTCAATATTTCATTTGAGTGAAATCTAGAGAGCCATACCTACTGTTTTATGCTCACTAAGCCTGTATACACTAATTCACTGCATTACATGTAGAAGGAGGAAACAAGAAGTTACCACCCACAGTTGTTCAACTAATGGCAGGCACCATATCCTCATTAAATACTGCCATATAAACAGAAGCTCAAATTTCAACCAAAATATCAACTATATACTTTATATACTAAAGACTTCACAGGTAATTTTTCTACTCTTTCTTTCATAGCCAAATTTTACTATTTCTTGAGCAAAGTGATATGCATTTTCCATTAATAAAATTCTTCTCCTCTTCAAGGATTAGGCATTTGCCTGTTCCAGCTTCACTGGTCTTCCTCTCTCTCTATTTCCCTTTGGTCTATATCTATCCACCACTTCTGGTAGCTGACATCTATTAATAAAATTAGTAATACTAATTTAATTAATATTACTCCTATCTACAAAAAAGGAGCAATAGTAAGATATCCTGCAATTATACTTGTGTTCAGTCTAATTACTGTTTGAATTTCATTCTGATAAAGAGGAAAAACTTATTTGTGCCTATGGTCCCACAGCAGTACCCACTAAAGAAGTGAAGGAATTTTTTTAGGCATTAGAGAAAACAACTGACACAACGAAAACAGAAATTGGTCCTTGTTGGAGATAGAAAGAGCAGAGTAGAAAATGATTACCAGACATATAGAAATGTTTTGAAAAAATTTGGAGAAAAGAACAAACCTAATAAAAATGGTATATGTTGGATTTCTGCTCAGGATATGGACTGGTTATTACTAACACCATGTTCAAACATAAAAATGTACACAAATTCACATGGAGAGAAGAGGAGGCAAGGAATAAGAAAAGTCTCATTGACTATGTTATTGTTGATAGTGATGTTTTCTCCCTGGTGCAGGACACCAGAGTGTACAAAGGATTTGAAATTGGAAGCAATCACTATTCAGTCTTGAGCAGGTTAAAATTCAATTTCACATTGAAAAGAATAACATGTAAGAAAGTTTTAAAGCGAATAAAAGTTGAGCAGCTCTCAGATGTGAACAGTGGACTAAAATACACAAAGATTATTGAAGAAAAAATGAAAGAGTTTGAGAACAGGAACCAAACTTTAGAGATTCAGCGGCAGTCTTGAAGAAAACCTTGACTGATTCAGCCAGAGAAGCATGTCACAAGTTTGTCTGCAAAGATAGAAAAATCAAAACTCCATGGCAGACTCAGGAAGTTGAAGAGGCAGTGAAGGAAAAGAAGAAAGCATATAAAAAGTTTCTGGCAAATAAGTCAGCTTGTGTTCTTAGAGAATACAGAGAAAAATGTAAGAAAGTGAAGCACCGTGTAAAACTAGCTAAACAAAAGTCATGAGAAGTCTGTGGTAAGACTTCTCATGACTTTTGAATACAGAAAATAGAAAATAAATATTTGGTAGGTAGCCAAATATTCTAGAGGCTATTGAAACAAAGCTTAGAACCAAAGGAAAAAGAAATGATAAAGGTGATATGCAGTAATTACTTTGAAAGATTGCTAAATGAAACAAGTTATGACATGGTAGAAAAACACTCTGTCAGAACATACTCAAACATGCAATCAGGAATGCATATCAATACTTGAAGATGGACAAAGCCATCAAAAATGTGGACAGGCAGCAGGAGCAATGATATTTGGCCAGAAATGCTCAAGTATTGAGGTATAAAAAGCTTTACAGTGGATGCACTGCATAATTCAAAAGACTGAATTCTGGATGACTGGAGTATAGCTCTTATAGTACCCATCTATAAAAAAAAAAGGAAAATAAAACTGAATGAGACTTACAGAGGAATTTCCCCACTGAGTGCTGATAAAATTTATGCAAGAAAAGCTTGGTGATAAACAAGCTGGATTCAGACCAAGCAGATGTTGTCAAAATCATATTTTCACCAAGACAAATAGTTGAAAAATCATGGGAATATAACAAGGATCTGTAATTAAGCTTCACAAATCTGGAAAAAGCATATCACAAGGTGCCAAGAGGAAAGCTCTTCAAAGCACTATAGTTATATGGTGTAAATGGGACATTATATCAAGAAATGTCTTTATTTGAGTTGCAAGTCAACAGTTAGAACTGAAGGAGGTACAGGATGATGGTTCGAGGTGAAATCAGGCATTAAGCAAGGATGTAAGTAATCCTCTCCATTATTCATCATCTATATGGATCACATTATGAAGAAAAGTGGTATTAAACCTGATATCAAAATTGAAGATGTTAATCTCAGCTCTTTACTCTATGGAGATGATGTTATATTTCTAAATAAATCCAGTACAAGTCTGGAAGATTCGCTGACTAAACTGAATAACTGCTATAATAAATTTGGTGTGAAAATCAGCAATAAAAAGAGACCAAAATATTGAAAATATCAATACATCCCGAAAGAAGAACCTATAGAACAAGAAAAACATTTCAGCTATTCAGGCACAATTTTTAGTGAAGGTGTCAAGCAAATTAAATATGGAAATGGACAACAGAATTAGCAAAGCTAGTAAGGTACAAAGTCAACTGAATAAATTTATGAAAGAAGAGAGAATTTAGTCAAAACATTAAATTAGCTTCATATAAGATGGTGTTCAAACCAATTTAACTTATGGATCTGAGAGCTGGGTTAGAAATCAGACATTTGACCAAAGACTGGAGACCACAGATATGAGAATTCTGAGAAAGATTAGTGAGTGAACAGATGGCATCAATAGCAATATCGTATAAACTAAAAATGAGGATATTAGGAAAGAACAAAATAAGTGTTCTTTGCCAGACTGGCAGGAAAAAGACCAAAATCTGGTAATATTGGAGTCTTGACAGATATATTAATTTGGAGGAAAATTGTCAATCATAAGTTTACATCTTTTCATGCAGTACTACCATAATATCCATACTTAATTGGATGTTAGTAATACCAGAACGGTTGTACTACCATCTGATTTCCTAAAACACGTCCTCTCAGGGAGTGAATATCCTATACATTCTGAGGGTACACGTCAGGAATTTGATGAAGATAAAAAGACAAAAACATTGTCACATGAAATATGTGAATAATAAATTTTTATGCATTCTAAACCTCTGAATAAAAGAATTAGAATAATCAAAAAATAATCAGCATCATCTAAATCTGCATACTTTGTAGATTATATAACCATGTAAACACATAAAAATGTAATATAAATGATAAGAAAACTTATTTGAAAACATTCACAAAATTAGAGTATTCCAAATTTTTCCTGATTGGTTGTAGAAATAGCATATATTTCAGTAGCTGTGGGACTGACTCATGTGTGAGGAATCGTTTGCATGTGGATTTCAGTTAATCATTTTCTAAACATATATCGAATGAGTGACATATCGGAAGCTAAGAAGTTTTATATAGTGTCTCTACACAAAGAAGACCAAACTCAACAGCTTATAGCTAAGGCATTGAAATGTTCTAAAGCAAGCATGAATAGAGTATTGAGACAGTATTCTAATAACCAGAGTTTTCAAAATAATTGCTGCAATAGCAGTCTAAAGGTAATAACTACATTATAAGATGAGAGGAGATTGAAGAATATCGTGAAGAAAAACCACTTCCGAAGTGTAAGGTACTTTCACAGATGAATGTGTCTAAATCTACAATGTTGAGGCGACTTCACAAATTGGGTTTTAAAAAAACAGCCAGCCTGGTTGGCTGAGTGGTTATCTCTCCAGCCAAAAGGCTGTGGGTTCGAATCCCACCCACAGACAAGGATGTTTGTGATTGTCTGTGAAAATACTAGTGGTGGTGGGCGGTAAATGGCATTGGTGTAACTGATGATTGTAGTTGGAGAATGGGTGGAGACAGAGTTGTAGAGTAGGTGCTCTCCTTCAACGAGTCTTTGGACTCCCTGGAAGTGTCATGTAATAATAAAATCAAGTGTGCTTAAGACGAAGCTGCTTATGACTTCCAAGCAAAAGGCAGTTGGAGTGCAATTGTGTAAGCAAAGAGTGTTGTGGGGTCAAGAGGATTGGAAAAATGTAGTTTTTAGCAATGAAAGTATGTTTTGTGTGTCCCATGGTCATCAAGGGATATGTGTTTGGAGTCTTAAACAAGCATTTGATAAAGAATGATGAAAATTTGCAACCTCTGCCATGGCATGGGCTTGTATGACTGCAGAGGGTCCAGGTAAGTTGTGTACTGTGTACGAAAGAGTCAATTCCAAAGTGTACCAAGAAATTCTTAAGTACTTTATGTTACTGGCATCAGAAGATTTATGTGATGTGATTTCCTTTTTCAGCAAGATTCAGCTTCTTATCACACTTCCAAGAGCACTACTAGATGATTCAAAGAAAGGCAAATAAACAGCAAACTCACCAGATTTAAATCCCATTGAGAATTGTGGGGAATTATGAAGAAACATCTTGAAGGAGTTGCCCAAAGAGACAAAATGAACTTTAGCTGATGCAAATTCATATTTGGTAATAATTATTTTCTATGCAATAAACTAGAATTGCAAATCGTCCAACACATTTTTTTTGATTATTTTAATTTTTTGATTTGTAGGTGTACAAACTTGAGACAAACTAAGAATGTTATAAGTATATAAGTTAAATGTAACAGAAGTTACTAAAAGTAACTTCTGTTACATTTTAGCTTACACTTTTCACTACTCAGTTAAATATCACTAACTTAAGCTTATCAGACTCTAGAATGGCTCATGCAATGTCTGGTCTCCTACTTTCTTCCTACATGTAATATAGGTGTGATAAAGCCTCCTCCTCAAGGGCAGCAGAAAGTGGTTCCACAAGCTAGGTGTTGGACAGTAAGAATAGCTAGTTATCACATAATCCTCTTCCACATTGCTACTTGGAGGAAATCCAAGTATAATGATGTATGGGGTGAACTGCTGAGACAAAGTTATAGCCAGGAACCCAGATGTTTGCATGGAAGATATCTCTGAATATCACCCTGCACTATACATCTAATCTCCTAAGACACTGATTAAAAAAACCTTTACACATCCACTTCAATATTCTGATCTAAGCATGATGTGTGCTACCACTCAGACATCCAAGAACTAAATACAAATTCTGAACCTCAACTTGAAGCCACAAAGACTATCTCAACTCTCCATACTAAACTTCACGCTGTATGATTCCTTCTGCCACAAGGGTTGTTGCTACACATTTGTGAATGATAACATCCCATACCAGAAAAAATGTCATATCTAGGATCTCCTCATTTTTGATTTTCTTTGGCTCAAAATTTTCTGGCTCCATTCACTTGCAATCTTTATAACTCTCCAAATTCTGATCATTCTGGCTTCTTTAGACTGTCATTACAAAGCTTAATTTTCTACAGTGTTGGAAGTTTTTTTTTTTTGCTTACACGTGGATAAAGGATTAAACTAAATTTATTACAGTCTAACCCTTTATCCAAGTGTAAGCAAACAAAGTTTGCGCCTGAAGTATCTTCAGGACTGAGGCAACTTGTGGTAAAGGTGGACCAAGCTCTCATCACTCCTTGTCTTAGTATCTCCCATAATGCAAAGCACATTTCCTTGTGTCAAAAAAATAGTCAAAAAATCTTCTCCCCCCATACAGACACCTACCTTTACAGGGTGCATTATAAAGTCAAAATCTGAAAGTTATATTTTATAGTGCTTTAGGCCCAGTGAGAATTTCATCCCAACTGGAAATAAACAGAATTGTAAAGGAAGAGAGTAGAAAGTAACATGCTGCAGACACAACTACAAATTGTATGATTCAAACAACCTCAATGACTCCAATCAACCAAGTATTGATAAAGGAGGAGATGTCAGATGAATTTAGGAACACCAACTTGGCTACCAGTGTTTTAATGGCTAAGAATTTAAATGCATCTGATAATTCCAGCAACACATCTCATAAAAATGTGCAAAGTAGCCACTTCTAAACTGCAGTCAAACTACTTTTTTCTGTACTTTGCTCATTTTTTACATATAAATTATATTTCAGGGGTGCTTAAGGGTCAAAGCTGTATAACTGAGAGGAGACCTCCACATAGCCTTCAAAGGAAAGCGGAGAACCGACCAGGGCTTCTGACCTAATGTCCAATCCTCACCTTCTCGTGGTGCACCCTGTTGGGTATCTACTTGGATACTGAACGAACGAGGATGGGCTGCCAATTTGGGATTTAGCCGACCAAATTGTATTCTTATTGGTTAAACCAAAATAAAAAAATGATGGTACAACACGACAGAATTTCATGCCGGCTGGGGCGTCGCCTGGTTAAACAAGGTCCGTGGCGAACAGAGAAAAGTCAGCTACTGGAACAAATCTGAAAACAAACCCCAACTCAACATCACCAGAGTTAAAGATCGGTACTATCAACGTAAGAAGCCTGAATGGCAAAGAAATGGAGCTAGCTGAGGAATTAGATAAGTACCAGATCGATATAATAGGGGTGACTGAAACAAAAAAGACCAAAACTGGTGAGATCTTTCTGAGAAATAAATACAAAATGTTATATTCAGGCAATGACAATCAAGGAAAAGAAGGGGTAGCCATAGTATTCAACACAAAATACGAGGCTAATCTTCTTGAATGGCAGTCAGTCTCAAGTAGAGTAATGTGGGCAAATATGAGAATGGGGAACTGGACAATGAGACTTATTTGTGCCTATGGTCCCACAGAAGGTTCTACTAAGGTAGAAGTGGAGGAATTTTTTGAGGCTTTAGAAAAAGCAACTGACACAATGAAAAATGAAAAGTTGGTCCTTGTTGGGGATCTAAATAGCAGAGTAGGAAATGATTGTGTGACATACAAAAATATTTTGGGAAAATTTGGAGAAAAGAGCAAAGCTAATAATAATGGCAAATATCTGTTGGATTTCTGCTCAGGACATGGACGGGTTATTACTAACACCATGTTCCAACATAAAAATGTGCACAAATTCACATGGAGAGAAGAGGCTAGGAATAAGAAAAGTCTCATTGACTATGTTATTGTTGATAGTGATGTTTTCTCCCTGGCAGGACACCAGAGTGTACAGAGGATTTGAAATTGGAAGTGATCACTATTTAGTCTTGAGCAGGATAAAACTGAATTTAATATTGAAAAGAATAACATGTAAGAAAGTTTTAAAGTGAATAAAAGTTGAGCAGCTCTCAGATGTGAATTGTAGATTAAAACACACAAAGATTATTGAAGAAAAAATGAAAGAGTTTGAGAACAGGAATCAAACCTTGGAGATTCAGTGGCAAACTCTGAAGAAAACATTGATTCTGCCAGAGAGGCATGTGGTGAGGTTGTCTGTAAGGATAAAAAAATCAGAACTCCCTGGTGGACATAGGAAGTTAAAGAGGCAGTGAAGGAAAAGAAGAAAGCATATCAAAAGTTCCTGTCAAATAAGTCAGCTTGTGCTCTTAGAGAATATAGAGACAAATGCAAGAATGCTAAACACTGTGTAAAACTAGCTAAACAAAATCATGGGAAGACTTTGGCAAGAATATAGAAAATAAATATCAAGAAGGTGGCAAAATATTCTGGAGGTTGTTGAAGAAGCTTAGGAATGGAGGAAAGAGTGCTGTAAAAGGAGTTAGAGATGACAAAGGTGACATGAAAACGGGAGAAAAAGATATCCTTGAAGTATGGAGTAATTACTTTGAAAAACTGCTAAATGAAACAAGCAGTGATGACAGCACAGTGGTAAAAAACACTGACCAGGCAGGAGTAGATGATATTCGACCAGAAATGCTGAAGTATGGTGGTATAAGAGTCTTACAGTGGCTGCACTGCATAGTTCAGAAAGCCTGGACAGAGGGACGAATTCCTGATGATTGGAGTAGAGCTCTCATATTACCCATATATAAAAAGGGAAATAAAACTGCATGTGAGAATTACAGAGGTATTTCCTTACTGAGTGTTCCTGGCAAGATCTATGCAAGTATACTTGAGAAACGGTTGAGAAGAATTGTGGAAGAAAAGCTTGGTGAAGAACAAGCTGGATTCAGGCCAAAGAGGCTGTCAGGATCAGATCTTCACTTTACGACAAATAGTCGAGAAAGCATGGGAATATAACAAAGATCTGTATTTAAGTTTTGTCGAATTGGAAAAGGCATATGACAAGGTGCCAAGAGAGAAGCTATTCAATACGCTGCAGTTATATGGTGTCAATGGGGCATTATATCAAGCAATACTTAGTCTTTATTTGAGTTGTAAGTCAGCAGTTAGAATTGATGGAAGTACAGGAAGATGGTTTAATGTTAAATCTGGTGTGAGACAAGGATGTACCCTCTGTTATTCATTATCTATATGGATCACATTATGAAGGAAAGTGGTATTAAGCATGATATCCAAATTAGAGATGTTAATGTCAGCTCTTTGCTTTATGCAGACGATGTTATACTTCTAAATAAATCCGCTACAAGTCTGCAAGATTCTCTGACTAAATTGAATAGCTGTTGTAATAGATATGGTATGAAGGTCAGCAATAAAAAGACAAAGACAATGAAAATAGGCAGAATCATTGAAAATGTCAACTGTGTTGTGAATGGAGAACCTGTGGAACAAGTAAAACATTTCAGCTATTTAGGCACGATTTTTACTGAAGATGGTAAATTAAATATAGAAATAGACAACAGAATCAGCAAAGCTGGTATGGTGGGAAGTCAATTGAATAAATTCATATGGAATAAGAGAGAAATTAGCCAAACCACTAAATTAGCTGTATACAAGACAGTGTTCAAACCAGTTTTAACTTATGGATCTGAGAGCTGGGTCAGAAGTAAAACACTTGACCAAAGACTAGAGACCACAGATATGAGAGTCCTGAGAAAAATTATAGGCGTGAACAGATGGCATCAATAGCAATATCATATTAAAAATGAGGATATTAGGAAAGAACTTGACATTGTCAGCATCCAGGAATGTGTTAGCAGAGCTAATCTCAGGTGGTATGGTCACTTAAACAAAATGAGCGAGGAAAGATTAGCAAAACAAATGTTCTCTCCCATGATGGCAGCAAAACGACCCAGGGGAAGACCAAGATATAGGTGGATTGATACGGTACAAAGTGCTTTAGACGATAGAAATATAAGATCTGATAATGTTGGAGTCATGACAAGTAACAGACTGATTTGGAGGAAAATTGTAGATATAAAATTAATAATGATGTAATTTTTTTACATGTAGTACTATCATATCCTGTACACCCCTTGAGGGTACATGGCAGGAATTTGATGATGATGATGAACTTATATTTCAAGTGGTGTCTGCATTACTCAAAAATAATACTTTGGAGAGGAACTTCTGAACCGAAAATAAACTTTGTTTTTTTTAAAAAAATAAAATAAAAAAAGCTGCAACAATTTTATCTAGAAATCTATGAAAAATGAAGCAGGGAATTTTTTTTTTAAAAAAAAAGAAAAAACGTTTTTTCAAAGGCACTAACTTCTGTTTATTTTAAACTCACATTTATTTTTAGGGTGAATTTTTTTTTAAATTTTCTGACACAAGAGATAACACAATTCGATATGTGAGCAAGTGGTTAAAAGATAAAGTAAGAATCTATTAACAAGTTTCTCAAAAAGCTGGAAGTTGTATTCATTTGGAATAACAGTATTGTAGAAGGCCATTCCAAAGAACAGAGGTAAATGAAATGAAGATAATGAGAAGTTGGTTGGATATATTTTGATCTGCTCTGTGGAGAGATGTGGACCAGTGGCTGCTTATGTTCTTTCATGATTAGAGGAAGGTGGGAAAATATTAGTGGACAGACTATGAAAAAGTGATTTAGAAAGGGAAAGGAGAGAGAAAGTGTTTTGAATGAAAAAGAATAAGTTTTTTTGGAAGCTGAGGAGATTATGAATGTAACATACTATGCAGTGATGAGCTACAGTACATGAAGTTTTTGACTAGAACTGAAGAAAAATTATCTTCTATGAGACAGGCTTGTGTTTTGACAGCATTGAAATTCACCAAATTATTCTTATCCCACTTGAGAATGGCGAAGAGGTCAGTTCTTAAAACAGCTATGGAAGATACCTTGAAGCCTGAATGATGAAATGGAATGCAGTGTACTGTTATCAGCAAAACTATGAACCGATATGAGGGGGGGGGTATTGATGTACAGGAAGGAAAGCATGGGGAGAAAATACAGAATCCTGAATGCTCCAGCATTAAAAAAGAAATCTGATGATAAGCAGGCATCTACCATGACGTACAATAAACAACAGAAGAGGAAGTTGGCAATCTAATCACAAAGGCACGAGGGAAACCATAAGATAACTTACTTGAGAATGGCTTCAATGCCAGATATGATCAAATGCCTTATGGATATCAAGAGTGATCATCTGATTTTCTCCAAGTCTTCCCAATGACCAGTGTCCACAGGCAGATAAGGCAGGCAAAGAATTCTGTAGAACAAGAATGGTAGAATACATACTGGTAATTACTAATTAACTGATGAGTTTCCAGGTAATGAAGATGATGGTTGTTGATGACCTCATCCATTATGTGTGAGAACAATGAAAAGACAGTCTGATGGCTGACTTGCATCTCCCCTTTATGAGGATAGGTTGGATAAAGGCATGCTTCCATGATGTTCGGTAGATGCCAGATGAGTATGACAAGCTTACAGGTAATAAAATAGGCATTAATTCTGGAGCACCATTCGGACCAGGAGTAGCAAGAATAATGAGAATTTTTTTTTTTATGTCCTTCTGGTGAAAGAGCAGAGACGGACAATACATGAACAGCTTATAGTATTGAAAGAGGTGATTTGCTTCGTTTGTCTATAGAGGAATTGGAGACAAAGCAGATCACAAGAGGTTTGACTTACCATGTGGATGACGTTACTACAGTAACATCAGGATGTGAGAGAGGTGAAAATGGGGGTGGGTGATGAGTCTTCTAGTCCCTTGTTAGGACCCAAATGCCACAACGAGGGACTATGCAGTCAAAGATACATACACTGAATGTTTTTATCAGGGATGCTTAAGGATCAAAGCTGTATAACTGAGAGGAGACCTCCACATAACCTTTAAAGGAATGCAGAGAACCGACCAGGGGGGCTTGTGACCTAATGTCCAATACTCATCTTCTTGTGGTGCACTCTTTTGGGTATCTACCTGGATAATGAACGAACAAGGATGGGCTGGCAATTTGGGATTTAGCAGACCAAATTGTATTCTTAGTGGCTTAAACCAATATAGAAAATGATGGTACAACATGACAAAATTTCATGCCGCCTGGTTAAACAAGGCCCC
Organism: Typopeltis vanoorti; assembly: GCF_054136105.1. Classification (NCBI taxonomy): domain Eukaryota; kingdom Metazoa; phylum Arthropoda; class Arachnida; order Uropygi; family Thelyphonidae; genus Typopeltis; species Typopeltis vanoorti. Next base: position 92,718,363 of record NC_143569.1, on the reverse strand, counting down.
CGTTGTTTTCGCCAGGGAACTAGGGCGAACAGCGAAAAGTCAGCTACCAGAACAAATCTGAGAGCACACACCAACTCAACATCACCAGAGTTAAAGATCGGTACTATCAACATAAGAAGCCTGAATGGCAAAGAAATGGAGCTAGCTGAGGAATTGGATAAGTACCAGATCGACATAATAGCGGTGACTGAAACAAAAAAGACCAAAACTGGTGAGATCTTTCTGAGCAATAAATACAAAATGTTATATTCAGGCAATGACAATCAAAGAAAAGAAGGGGTAGCCATAGTATTCAACACAAAATACGAGGCTAATCTTCTTGAATGGCAGTCAGTTGGGCAAATATGAGAATGGGGAACTGGACAATGAGACTTATTTGTGCCTATGGTCCCACAGAAGGTTCTACTAAGGTAGAAGTGGAGGAATTTTTTGAGGCTTTAGAAAAAGCAACTGACACAATGAAAAAGGAAAAGATTGGTCCTTGTTGGGGATCTAAATAGTAGAGTACGAAATGATTGTGAGACATACAAAAATATTTTGGGAAAATTTGTAGAAAAGAGCAAAGCTAATAATAATGGCAAATACCTGTTGGAATTCTGCTCAGGACATGGACTGGTTATTACTAACACCATGTTCCAACATAAAAATGTGCACAAATTCACATGGAGAGAAGAGCAAGAAATAAGAAGTCTCATTGACTATGTTATTGTTGATAGTGATGTTTTCTCCCTGGTGCAGGACACCAGAGTGTACAGAGGATTTGAAATTGGAAGCAATCACTATTCAGTCTTGAGCAGGTTAAAATTCAATTTCACATTGAAAAGAATAACATGTAAGAAAGTTTTAAAGTGAATAAAAGTTGAGCAGCTCTCAGATGTGAATTGTAGACTAAAATACACAAAGATTATTGAAGAAAAATGAAAGAGTTTGAGAACAGGAACCAAACCTTGGGGATTCAGTGGCAAGCCTTGAAGAAAACATTGATTGATTCAGCCAGAGAGGCATGTGGTGAGGTTCTGCAAGGATAGAAAAATAAGAGCTCCATGGTGGACACAGAGTTAAAGAGGCAGTGAAAGAAAAGAAGAAAGCATATCAAAAGTTCCTGGCAAATAAGTCAGCTTTTGCTCTTAGAGAATACAAAGACAAATGTAAGAAAGCGAAATACTGCGTAAAACTAAATAAACAGAAGTCATGGGAGGACTTTGGCAAGAACATAGAAAATAAATATCAAGAAGGTGGTAAGATATTCTGGAGGTTGTTGAAGAAGCTTAGAAATGGAGGAAAGAGTGCTGTAAAAGGAGTTAGAGATGATAAAGGTGACATGAAAATGGAAGAAAAAGATATCCTTCAAGTATGGAGTAATTATTTCGAAAAATTGCTAAATGAAACAAGCAGTGATAGCACAGTGGTAAAAAACACTCAGTCAGGAATATATATCCATGCATGAAGTAGAAAAAGCCATCAAAGGCTTGCAATGTGGAAAGGCAGCAGGAGTAGATGATATTCGACCAGAAATGCATGTAGTGGAAAATACCAGGGGCAGGGAGTGCTTGACCTAGTAATTACATCTGAGAATGTGGCTGTAACGAACATGACCATGTTGCCACCAATAGGTATGAGTGATCATAAGGTCATGACTTTGGAGGTGGCTAAAGGAGTGGAATTTACAACTAAGACAGAGTGCATGTGGAATTACCGGGCTGGTAAGTATGACAAACTTAGGAGTGTGCTTGGCTCAGGTGCCATGGCATGTAAAACTGCAAGGGATGGATGTTGATAGTGCATGAGAGGTGGTAAAGAAGTGTTTGCAAGAGGCAATGGTTGAATGTATACCAAGAGTCCGAATAATAAATTAAGTAGGGGTTAAATGGATGAATAACACTATTAAGCTTGAGATGCAAAAAAAGAAACAACTGTGGTGGGAATTTAAGGAGAAAGGTGACTAGCAGGTGCAGGAACAGTATAAAGCTCAGGCCAAGATCGTAACAAGGGTGGTAAGAAAAGCAAAAGCGGATTACGAAAGAAAATTGGCCATGCAGGCTAAAGAGAATCCCAAACAGTTTTTTCAATATGTTGCAAGTAAAGGGGAAATGTTCATGGCAGAATGATTTTTAAGAAATGCTGAGGGTAGGGAGGTAACCGAATCAGTCGATATAGTGGAATTACTGAGCGAGCACTTTGCAAGAGTATATCATCCAAGTGGTGACATTGCAGGAATGGAAGAACCAACAGCTTATACTGGAATTGTGATGAATGAAGTAGAGGTAAATAGTCTATTACAGAACCTCAATGTCAATACAACTGTGGAATTGGATGGTATACCAGCTCGTGTCGTACGTGAAGCGGCTAAAGAATTGTCAGTGCCCTTGACCATTTTGTTTAATTTGAGCCTTGGGTCTGGGTCAATCCCAAGGGGGTGGAAAGAGGGGAAAATAATTCCGCTGCATAAAGGTGGTTCCAAGGCTGCTGTTGAAAATTACCAGCCAATCAGCATAGCAGGAATCATTATCAAGATCTTGGAGAAAATAGTCAAGAGGAAAATACAAGATTGGATAGATGAAAATGGGATACTGTATGGACAGCATGGTTTTGTGAAGGGTAGGTCATGCCTCAGTAACTTGCTCATGTATTATAACACAGTGATGGCTGAACAGAATAAGGGTAATGGGTTTACAGTGATTCTACTGGACCTTGCTAAGACCTTTGACAGGATACCACATGGAATTCTAATCAATAAATTGCAGCATATGGGGATGGATAGGAGGGTGGTTGACGGAGAGATATCAGAGAGTGGTTTATTCAGGAGTAGAATCCACAAGACAGCCTATGACTAGTGGTGTGCCACAAGGATCTGTTCTTGGACCACTGCTGTTTAATTTGTTCATTAATGATATAGGAAAGAATCTGAGAGGAACAGTTCATTTTTTTTGCAGATGATGCAAAGTTGGATAGGGCAATAGTGAATGCAGATGATGTCAAAATTTTGCAAGATGATTTGGATAGATTGGAGGTCTGGGCTAAGGAGAATGGATGTCAATTCAATGTGGCAAAATGTAAGGTTATGCATTTTGGGGTGAAAATATTAGCAGCAGTTTACTACATTGGTGGAACTGTACTCAAGGAGATTGATGAAGAGTCTTGGTGGATAGGGAGTTGAAGTGTAGGTGACACATTGCAAAAGTGGCTAAATCAGCTCATCAAATCATTTGGATTCTGAAGAATACTTTGATGAGCAGAGACAAGCAAGTTATTGTTCCTCTGTATTGAGCCCAGATTTGGTCACCTAGGTTTCATTTTGATGGGGAGGAGGTTGAGAGGATCCAGAGGCGAGTGACCAAGATGATAGCAGGGCTATGGAATGAACCTTATGAGAACAGGTTGAAGATTTGTGGGTTGCAAAAATTGGTTGATAGGTGGAAAAGGTGAGATATGATTTGAGACATTCAAATTGCTGAAGAGTTTCTATGGGATTAATTCAGAGGATATTTTTGAGAACAAGACGACTGGTTCTTGTTCTCAGAAATAAAGACTAAGTATTGCTTGATATAACGCCCCATTGACACCATATAACTGCAGCGTATTGAATAGCTTCTCTCTTGGCACCTTGTCATATGCCTTTTCCAAATCGACAAAACTTAAATACAGATCTTTGTTATATTCCCATGCTTTCTCGACTATTTGTCGTAAAGTGAAGATCTGATCCTGACAGCCTCTATTTGGCCTGAATCCAGCTTGTTCTTCACCAAGCTTTTCTTCCACAATTCTTCTCAACCGTTTCTCAAGTATACTTGCATAGATCTTGCCAGGAACACTCAGTAGGGAAATACCTCTGTAATTCTCACATTCAGTTTTATTTCCCTTTTAATATATGGGTACTATGAGAGCTCTACTCCAATCATCAGGAATTCGTCCCTCTGTCCAGGCCTTTTGAACTATGCAGTGGAGCCACTGTAAGACTCTTATACCACCATGCTTCAGCATTTCTGGTCGAATATCATCTATTCGACCAGAAATACCATGCTGCCTTTCCACATTTCAAGCCTTTGATGGCTTTTTCTACTTCAAGTATGGATATGTATTCCTGACTGCATGCCTGGTCAGTGTTTTTTATCACCGTGCTGTCATCACTGCTTGTTTCATTTAGCAGTTTTTCAAAGTAATTACTCCATACTTCAAGGATATCTTTTTCTCCCGTTTTCATGTCACCTTTATCATCTCTAATTCCTTTTGCAGCACGCTTTCCTCCATTCCTAGGCTTCTTCAACAACCTCCAGAATATTTTGCCACCTTCTTGATATTTATTTTCTATATTCTTGCCAAAGTCCTCCCATGACTTTTGTTTAGCTAGTTTTACACAGTGTTTAGCATTCTTGCATTTGTCTCTATATTCTCTAAGAGCACAAGCTGACTTATTTGACAGGAACTTTTGATATGCTTTCTTCTTTTCCTTCACTGCCTCTTTAACTTCCTGTGTCCACCAGGGAGTTCTGATTTTTTTATCCTTATAGACAACCTCACCACATGCCTCTCTGGCTGAATCAATCAATGTTTTCTTCAGAGTTTGCCACTGAATCTCCAAGGTTTGATTCCTGTTCTCAAACTCTTTCATTTTTTCTTCAATAATCTTTGTGTATTTTAGTCTACAATTCACATCTGAGAGCTGCTCAACTTTTATTCACTTTAAAACTTTCTTACATGTTATTCTTTTCAATATGAAATTCAATTTTATCTTGCTCAAGACTAGATAGTGATCTCTTCCAATTTCAAATCTTCTGTACACTCTGGTGTCCTGCACCAGGGAGAAAACATCACTATCAACAATAACATAGTCAATGAGACTTTTCTTATTCCTAGCCTCTTCTCTCCATGTGAATTTGTGCACATTTTTATGTTGGAACATGGTGTTAGTAATAACCAGTCCATGTCCTGAGCAGAAATCCAACAGATATTTGCCATTATTATTTCAGGTGGTATGGTCACATAAACAGAATGGGCGAGGAAAGATTAGCAAAACAAGTGTTCTCTGCCAGGAAAACGACCCAGAGGAAGACCAAGATATAGGTTGATTGATACAGTACAAAGGTATTGATACGGTAGATAGGAAGTTAGTAATGATGTAAATTTTTCATGTAGTACTATCATATCCTGTACACCCCTGGAGGATACATGTCAGGAATTTGATGATGTTTTTATCAAGGACTACAAAAGGCACAATTTTTAGAGAACAAAGACTTGAATAGAGTCTTTGTTCAGGAGGTTGAGGTGGAGAGGGGAATGAAGGCCTTCATTCCAGTAATGATTATTTCAGTCATTTGGTAAGAGCAGATGCTTGGATTGGGAGAAAAGAAATAGTAATCAGACCACAGAAATCAAGTGTGGAAATCCTAGAGGTGATCCTATTGTTATTGTTATAGTCCATAGGTTATGAGGTTGAGAATGGCTGGGAGGAAAGTAAACATCTACAGTATTTGCTGGGAGAGCTGATTAAGAAAAGGTCCAGAGTATAGGAAGAATAATGAGGATTGTCTGTTATTCTAGTTTGATAGGTTAGCAATTTGCATTACATTATGACTGAGAGCAAATAATTCAGCTTCTCTTTTAGCTTGATTCACAAAGTTAGAGAAGGGCAGACTAGTTTGTGTTTTGAATGCTATTCTGCTAAGAAGATAATCTCACAGTTTTAATAACCAAACTGTGTGAAATCAAGTTTTAGAGATGTGTTATAATTGTATATTTAAATTTGTCCAAAAAAATAAAAAATATGTAAATAATAAATAATCAAGTCTGGACTTTTTTTTTGAAAGGGTGAAATTAAGTGGAACGTCTTAATTTGGTTTATACTTTATCATTCAAGCTAATCAGAACAGTATGAAAATAATCATTATGGCAGTGACTTTCAAGCAAAGTTTTACAAATTTATTGACTACTCTTATTAAAAGAATTCTTAGGGCCAAAATTTCACCTTCTGCATAAACTTGGTTTTTTATATCAGTCTGTATTCAACAGATATTATTCATGAATAGGAAACACAGCCTGCCAAATTTGAAGTATTAATTCCAATTAATGAAAAGAACTAGAACACCATGAAAATATCAAAACCACAAACTAAAGCACCATTTTATCCTCCTCCATAAACATCACAAGTCACATCATTTAACTAATTTCAAAAGACATCTGGAATGAAGCTAAATAGCTATGTTCTGATATTGCAGATGGTCGACCTTTTCAATATATGCTCTCATCACTACAAAAACCAAAGAATCAAATAATCCATATGAGGCTTGATGAAGGCCTTATATCTCTTTACCTCATACCTCTATTTTGGCACATTAAGATTTTCTGCATCATTGCAATAATTTGATGTGATGACCTCACAACTTGCACAATATAACCTCTGAACTTCAGATCATTGTCCACCACCACTCTAAGGTCTCCTGTCTCCTCTACTTCCTCCAAAATTTCCCCACCAAGTACATATTTTACATCCCATTGTTGGCTACCAAATTTCAGTACCTTACACTCTGTAACACTGAATTGAGAGCTCCATACTGTTGCCCAGTATACAATCTATTCAAGGCCACCTCTAAAGCCACAACATCTGCTTGATCCCTCAACACTCTCCAGCATAATCTGCAAACAGTTGTATATCACCAGTTAAACCAATCCCAATATCATTTATATACAAATTATATAACAATGGTTCCAAAAAAGTCCCCTGCAGCACATCCCTAGTGACTTTCCTCTTCTAGGATGCTGCGCTGCCTGCAATACACAACTTGCTGATACCTATCCAATTCACGAATCTATCAACCAATCCTATATGTTCCAACTTGGGGTATAGCACTCTATCAAAAGCCTTTGCAAAATCTAAATGTACCATTGTATAAGCATCTTCCTTGTACAAAACATTCATCATCATGTTCTAATAGATAACATGATGATAAATAACATAAAATTCAAATCCTTCATAATGTGATCCATATAGATGATGAATAACAGAGGGGATAATGTACATCCCTGTCTTACACCAGATTTAACATTAAATCATCTTCCTATACTTCCTTCAATTCTAATTGCTGACTTAAAACTCAAATAGACTAAGTATTCCCAAGATTCGGGAAATTAATTCTAAGCATTAAAGTTTCATTCTTAGCATCAAATTCTCCCATCTAACAGCATTGACCGTTTTGTGCAACTGTGTGTGTGTGTGGGTTTATGAAATTTTAATATTGTTTCCTTGATGATGTCTCAGTGGCTGAGACAAAATATAGAATTGGTTAAACTTGTATTTAATTATTTATAATTTGCTGTATTTATTCCATTAACCCTTATAATAAATTAATGTTCTATACAAATTAGTAGAGTCCTGAGAAAGATTAGGGGGCGTGAACAGATGGCATCAATGGCAATATCATTAAAAATGAGGATATTAGGAAAGAACTTAACATTGTTAGCATCCAGGAATGTGTTAGCAGAGCTAATCTCAGGTGGCATGGTCACTTAAACAGAATGGGAGAGTAAAGATTATCAAAACAAGTGTTTTTCTAATATAAGCTCTGATAATGTTGGAGAGTTGACATTACTAAGTAATGTCAGGAATTTGATGACAACGACAAATTAGTAGAGTAATATTTTACAATATATCAAGTTAAAAAAGACCACATAGAATATACTGCAATTACAATACAATAAACTAATACGGAAGTCAATTCAGCTACAAAACATTTAATCAATTAGATACTAATTAAGTTTTAAAAGTGCCAAGTGCTTTTAAAAATTGAATTCTTTAATTATGAATTTACAATGAAGACATCTTAAATAAATAAAAATAAATAAAATTTTACCTTTAACTTTTCTTTCTAAAATATTATTTAATTCTGCTTCAATCCGTAAAGCTTCTTCTGAAAGGGTAGGTGCACCAGGCAAAGTAACAAGCACGATACTCATATTATCTTTACTTCCCTGTAAAGAATGATTTTTTTTGTTTTGTTTGTTTAGTACATACAGTCAACTCTCACTATACAAACAACATTATAACAAATTCACTCACTAAAACTATTGAAAATACTGACCAAAGTTCCCACAAGTATAATGCTAAAGGAAATTCACTATAGCAGACTGTCTACTCTAATAAACAATTCCTGGTGACTACAAGATTACTATAATGACAGTCAACCGCATGTCCTAAAATTAAAGTATTTAAAAATAAATCAGTTGTTCTTACCATACAATAAATTTCATAGCCCAATACAAATATAAAACTTCTTAGGTCTACACCTAAGAAGTTTTATATTTATGACTACATGGGTCATTTTTCAGTCTTTTACATCTCACATTCTCTTCTGCTTTCAGCAAAGCATACTCTGTCATAAAACAAAGTTTTTATTATTTTTTTTTTTTTGTAAGCTACCTTTTTCATATAAAAACTAATATATTTCAACTTATATAAGCAAAGTGGATATTAGATTCAGCATTATTTGAAAGCCAAATGTAGAAACTATGAAAGTTTCATAAGTTGACCAGAGTGGTGGTCAACTACAAGTTGACCATTGGTCGGCATTTACAAGTTGCCTTAGTGTGGACTACTTAAAAGACATAGGTGCTGCCCAAGTGTCTATATATTTGTCTTTTATTAGTCCATTTTGATAAGGTTTCATGGCCTGACAGCTGTTTCGAACGGGTTGGTTCTCTTCAAAGACTAGGCATAAACTTTAAGAGAGCAAAAACGCTCATTCAGTACTAAGGAACTTGAAATGTCAGAAATGTTTTGTAAGCGAACTCTTGGTCGGTGCATAAAAGTAATTACTAAAATAAAGAACAAAAAGGTTTCAGTTTGGTGATGCAAAATTGCATGATCAAAGTGGATATTACATCCAAGCATTATTTCAAAGCCGAATGTAGAAACTATGAAAGTTTTGTAAGTTGACCAAAGAGCTTATGGGAATACATTCCTCAGCATCCCCAAGTTGCCTTAGTATGGATTACTTAAAAGACATAAGTGCTGCCCAAACATCTACATATTTGCCTTTTATTAGTCCATTTTGATAAGGTTTCACTGACCTGACAGCTGTTTTGAACTGGTCGGTTATCTTCAGAGACCAACTGGTCTCTGAAAAGAAATAACTGACGATCTCTAATCTGCCTGGTCTCTGAAGAGAACTAATGAGTTTGAAAGAGCTGTCAGGCCAGTGAAACCTCATCAAAGTGGACTAATAAAAGGCAAATATATAGATGCTTGGTCAGTGCCTAAGTAGTCCACACTAAGGCAACTCAGGGATAACCAAGGAATGTATTCCTGCAAGCTCTTCGGGCAACTTGCATAGTTTCTACATTTGGCTTTGAAATAATGCTGGATCTAATATCCACTTTGCTTATGTAATTTTACATCACTGAAATGAAGCCTTTTGGCTCTTTATTTTAGTAATATTTAACTGGTTAAAAAAAAGAAGCAAACTATCCATTTAACACTAGGAAGAATTTTTGTTTTCAAGGATCTGAAGGTTTGTTAACTTCAAGTGATATGTGTGCACTATAGAAAAGCACTACAGTGGAACAGCAAATGTTTCACATCATTAAGTTAACAATAATTTATTTAATTTTATGTAATTCAGTGAATTAAAATCACTGAAACTTTCTAATTTATTCAATATTTAAAAAAAAAAAAATAAATAGCAAATAACTGTTTAGGCAAGCTTTCTCACAAGCAAAGGAAAGCACCAAATGTAACCTTCTTAAAGTTACACTTCAATAATTAGCAGAGTCAGAGTTAATCATAACTTTAGTTTCACATTCTATATGAATGTTTCCAAACGAAAGTTAGTATTTCCCTTAAATTGTTACTTCCTTTCAAACAAATGCAGAATTCTATCTCTCTCTCTCTCTCAGTTTATTTATTTATTGAATTTCTTTTGGATTGTTGTTAGAAAGAAAATGCAAATACCATAGTGGTTATTGGTAGTTATCTGCTATTAATTAGCGTTTCATAGCAGACAGGATTCTTTTCTTCTTTTTAATAAATGAATCAGAAAGAAAAGGCCTGCTGATTATCTTGAAAGTAAATAAAATAACAAAGTAGTCAACATTCCCTTTAAGCCAGGGAAGCAAATGCAGAAGTTACAACATCTTCTGAGCAACAAATGGACAGGTCTGAGTAACTCTGTGCCAGGAAATAAAACAAATATATTTATAAGCTCCCAAAATTACTTAAAAAAAAAAATTGAGACATTAGATATTTTATTCAGCTGAACATATATGTACATAAAATATACACATACAAATTGTACTGCATGCTTTCACATCTTTTTATTATTATTATTATTATTATTATTTTGACACCTCCAGGGAGTCCAAAGACTCATCGAGGGAGAGTGTGCAGACAGCATCGAACGTTTGGTCCCCTTCCAACTACTAACCGTGCTCAAACATACTTAACTGAGCCATTAGTAGCAGAGGCTCTACCAATCGACCAACCTTCGCCGGCGGTAAGGTGAGGTAAAACTTAAAACTTCTAAAAATCACATGCTACTTATCTACTGTTGAAATAATACTACAATAACAAAAACACACTTCACTAGAGAGCATCTTTTTTGATAGTGAGCTGGAGAATGAGGTGTGAAACAGCAACTGTATGGTTGAACAAGCACACAGCTTAGAAGGAACAATGATTGCAGTGAAGGAATTTGTATGATTATCCACAAATTAATTTGAACTACCATTTGTAAAATTAAAGTTTAACCTTCTGTACTGAAAAAATCCTTTAGTTAACAGTCTCAACATAACTTTTAGGATATTTTCTTCTCAAACATTTCACTAACATAAAAGCATCAAATAAATATAATCATTTATTTCACTGCAACATCTTTACCATGCTGACTTAATATTCTCTTCTCTGCCAATTTCTTAAATGCTACTTTTACAATAATAATATCAGCAACGAATAGTTTAACTGTGTGCACGTACACATGCTAAGCGAGTAACTGCAAAAAAAAGTTACTAGGCAAAGAATATTTGGTATTTTTCCTTTCAGATGCTTACTGAAATGAACTAGTTTAACAACACAAATTAAGGTACTGAAATACAGATATTTCTACCACGAGAACATTCATCAATATGCCATTAATATGCACTTCCTTTATGAAATACCTTAACTTGCATAATTCCACCAAAATAATCTTTCTGCAAATTACATCATAAAGAAAAAAAAATGACAAGTCAAAAATGCTGATTTTGAGTTCTGATACTTAAATAAAACATGGATGCACTTTAACCAGAAGATACACAAGTATGTTACAATAATCACTATTTTCCCCTATAGCTGAAATCACCACAAACTTCTCTGGAATTATTAACGCTTTGAGTCCATATGATATTGTGCAAGATAAAATATTTAGAGCAGTGAAAGTTTTTAAAAGAATATTAGTAAGAACCTTACATAAAAAATGGAAAGTCTTTATTGCATTAAGAATGTCAAGTTAAAATAGGTTCATAAATGTTTCTCTACAAAAGTTATGCACACCACAGGTAAACTAGCATTAATAAACTGATCCTTCCTGCATACGGGCGAAGCCTATTGTGAAAATTCACAAATCCAATATCCCATACTTGATATAGATAGTCCTGCTTACAAACTTACAAGTCAGCAAAGCAACTTGCTCCACCTCATAGGTAACTTTCATACTTAAAAAAAAAAAAAACATTTCATTTGAAACCTTCAATAAAAGAAAATCAAGTCCTTAAAAATTCAGATTTTCATTTACTAATGTACCAAACAGAAACTTGATTTTTATCAAGTCAAATCCCACCCCTCTCCCAACATTTTTCTTTTTCAATTATTCAAATTTATTATGTATATAGGTTACTTTACAGTACCTCCCCCCATCATTTTCTTCAGCTAGTTTTTATAGGGAACATTTGGAGAACAAAGAGATTAGCACAGCTACTTTCAATAAATTATAAGGGCCAAGCAATTATGTTCTAGCCTCTATATGCAAGTAGTTTAGTCAATGAAGGTACTTCATGTGCAAGTTTTGTTTGCTTACACTTGGATAAACAATTAAACAAAACTAATTTCTTGGCAAATATAATTTACTTTGTTACCAAGTGAAAAAAACTTTCTACAACTACTTTTAAACCTCAGTCTGGTGATCTGTGTGCAGGGTAATCAAAATTAAAATACCACTGTTTTAAGTGGTATTTTAAATTAATTTTAATAAGGTCTTGTGGAACTTGTGAGCATGAAGAAGCAATATCTTGGGGGGAATACTTCCAAAATTTGCTGCATGCCAAATGCATAGAATCTGCATATCTCACAACTTGGCAGGTGCCAAGAGAGTTTAAAAAGAAGGACATAGGAATTTTCCTCTTCATTCCGGTTGGTATTGTCCCCGATGTTCTTTGCTCGTGAAGCTGTACTACCTAAACAATTGCAATGGTATTGCTGTACTCTGCAAATTTCATTGCCTGAACAAATGTTGATGAGGTCTACCATCTCCATGTGCTATGCAACGAATGAATAGTCGTTTCGAAGAAACGGGATCATTAGGAGTTAGACCTGGCAGAGGTTGCAAACCAATCAGTTCACAGCAAGTGAATGAAGCTGCTACTGCATTTGTGGAGCAAGTCATGAATAACAGCATTGGTTCCTGCAACACGCACACACACACGCTACATCAATACACATGGATGTACCTTACACAGCCATATGAAAATTCTAAGGAAGATTCTGCATTTCTACCCATTAAAGATAACACTGACACAGGGGTTGCACCCGCAGGACTTTGAAAGTAGACTGATGTTCACTTTCAAATTTCTTGCTCAAGTTTAGTTGGATGCTAAGTGGCTGGGATGATTTCGTGGGCAGATGCTCACTTTCAGCTGAATGGAGCCGTGAATACCCACAACTGCTGAGTATGGGCTATGCAAAACCCGCATACAATCCAACAAATTCCTCTGCATCCATCCAAAGTTACTGGCTGATGCAGGTTCACAGCTTCATTTATCATTGGACCATTCTTCTTTGAGGACATTCGTCAGTCAGTATCATGATATGATAAACAATTTTCTTGTGCCACAGTTACAGCAGTGCCTATGCATGGATTCAGTTATTTTCATACAGGATGGAGCTTCTCCACACAGGTTGATTCGCATGGGAAGTTCTTCGAAAACATTTCATGGAAGCCAGGGTGATCAGCCATGCATTTCCTACTGCATGGCTGCCTCATTCACCTGATATGGCCCCTTATGACTTCTGGCTATGGGGATTTCTCAAAGACAGGGTTTATTGGTCATCCTGATAACCTGCCATGCTGAAAGATAGCAAAATACAGTATGTGTGTGACATCAGTCCCAACCAGCTTTGTTCTGCCAGTTCAAAGAACACACACATTCAAAGGATGCATACCAGGAAGGGCAGCACAATGAACAGAACAGCACAGCCCATGAATGTATAATGAAAGTGAATAAAAAGGTGTTATTTCTACTCGTGTTGCTTTTCTCTTTCTTACACACAGTGCTCCTGGTGGTGATTTTTGGAATTGCCTTCATTTTTCGCATATATCGCTTCCACTTGATGCACAATGTATTCCTGGTGCTCTACAAGGCCTTAAACAGGGAAAATTTAATTTTGATCATCTTGTAGAGTTTTTTGGCTCCATGAACAAGATACTTTAAAATCCTTTGTAGCTTATTTAAATAGCTATATAACTGTCTGCCCTTTCTTGACACAATAATCACATATTTTTCAGATGGTTCACTACCTTTTTTCCATTTTAGAAGATACTTGCATAAACAATCACACACCATCATCCAGTTCAAGAGCATGGAATCTTCAAAATACTAATGCACAGTGCTAGGATTATTTGTTCTGGTGATGGAGCTTTTGTCACAGAATTCAACTACCATTGCCACACTTTTTGGATAATGTCCTACAAAAGTGACAAAATACTACATGCTTCCATGCCTTCCCCTTGGCGAAACCCACAAGATCAAAACACTATTCCTCTCACATGTCCAGGGTACCAATGAAAAAAAAAAAAAAAAAAACTTAAGTGGCAAAGCAATATAACCTTCATATCATAGTCAAACCACGCTTAAAACTAGCAACTCTGCTCTACTCACAAAGGACAAAGTTTGGCCAATGACATGCCTTTTACCTCCACATCCCCAAACACACCAGACCAAGACACCATATTCCTCTCACATATGTCGGAGGTACATCAGAACAGATATCTCAAGTAGTAAAGAAATAACCTTCACACCACACTTGAAACTTCCATCCCCCCACACACACTGTTAACAGATGCCTCAGAAATATATTCACTATCATGACATGGACTGGCATTCACGACAAGCACTTTATGTTTCAGATTTATCAGCAATACAGGATTAGATGGAACAGAAACAATGTGGAATAAACAAGTTATTACAAGTCAGGACTAGTTTTAGATTCACTATGAAGCATTCTCCTAACACCGGCAAGTATGACTGCACTCGAAAAAAAAAATTAAGGAGACAGTTAGGTTAACTAACATCAACCTCCTCCCCATCAACTGTAAAGTACTTCTATTCATGCAACATTAGAGGGTGCCAAATGAGAATGATTCTGAATTCGTTCCTATACTCATTGCCACCTGCATACTCTAACAAGCAGTTGTGCTCTGAAGATGCTGGTTTGAAATTCAATGAAATATTAACAATCAATTTCCTAATATGTACCCTCAAGGAGATGTTCAGGCTACTATGACAGCACTACACGATTAAGTTGACATTATTATTAATTTCCTATCAACAATTTTCCTCCAACTTCGTCTATTACTTGTCAGCACTCCAATATTGTGGAAATCAACATTTTGTTCTTAAGGCATTTCTGACTGATTCAAATCCACATAGACCTTGGTCATCTTCTGAGTCGTTTTCCTGCCAACTTGGCAACAAACATCTGTTTTGCTAACCTTTCTTCTCCCATTCTATGTAAGTAACCATACCACCTTAGATTACCCCTGATCACACATTCTTGAGTGCAAACAATGTCAAGTTCCTTTCCCATTGTCTTAATTTTTAATATGATTCTGCCATTGATATCATTTGTTTGGGGCTCAAATTTTTTCAGAACTCTCAGATGTGTGGTCTCTAATTTTTGATAAAGTGCTTTATTTTTAAACTGCCTCTCAGAACATACTCAAAACTAGTTTGAACATTGTCTTGTATACTGCTAGTTTAATGTTTTTGGCTAATTTCTAATTCCATATTAATTTATTCAACTAGATCCCCATCATCCCAGTTTTGCTTATTATGTTGTCTATTTCTAAATTTCATTTGCCAACTTCACTAAAAACTCTACCTAAATAGCCAAAATATTTTACTTGTTCTATAGGTTCTCCATTGAGAATGCACCTGAAGTTTTCTGTTCCTGCCTATTTGTCATGGCAAATTTGTTACAATGTTATTCAATTTAGTTCTGGAGACTTGCACTGGGGTTCTTTGGTGAGTACATCTTCATAGAGAAATGAGCTAAGTCTGATATCTCCTCTGATTCTGACATCAGTACCTTGTCATATGCTTTTTCCAGATTTACAAAACTTAAGAGTATAGATACTTGTTTCATTTCCATGATTTCTCAACTATTTGTCATATACTGAAGAAATACTCAGAAATTATTTGCTCTCTAAAACTAGCATGACTTAAAAGTAACCTGATCTATTACAGAATTATATTTTCACAAAAACAAAACCTGCAATATTCGGAAATCAATTCAAATATATATACATTCAACTATATCCATGTGGATTTAAGTAACACTGTCCTTGTGTGCTCTCATTTTATGTTAGTCATCACAGCAGCATATGTACTATCAGCTAACGCCTTTTATTATCGTATAGGGAGTAGGTGAGGCCGTTTTAGCCGTATTTAACTTTTGGAGACTGAATGGGCAGTTCAATCTCCACTGGTACCCAATCAGAGATAGCTGGCCCAAGGTTATCACTAATTAAGCGGCACACAGTGAAGAGAGACAGCTCAACAAGTACTGCCATCTTGTGGTCCCTAATCCTAACACAATATATTTAATGTCTGAAATAGTGTGGGTTCTACGGTTGATTTTTTTGAGTTTCCAGAGGAAAAAAACCCGCTTGCCTGTGCCAGAGATCGACTAACTCGGGAACCAGTTGAAAAAAGGCTTAGAAAAATTTCCTCTAGTCACTGACTAGATTCGAAACCAAGAAGTCTTCCTTCGTGTACTATACTGTGACCTTAAAAGCAAGCTACAAAATGCTTAACACCATGACTCTCAACATGGAAAATGAAGCTTTCCCCTAACTTGCACATTGTTTATTACAAAGGAATGGGTGAGGTCAGAAATGAAATGAAATGAAATAAAATCATGGGTGCTGAAAAGATGAGTAGGTTGTTTACACAGAATAGCAGGAGGTAGTAGTGTAGAAGAAAATCTGATGGGCAAAATGATCTCAAATCAAACTATTATAGGATCATTTTACTGAAAGAGTAGAAGCAACATTCAGAATATTCGACAAGTAAACGTTTTATCAAAATTTTATGTGCCTAAAAATGAACAATTGTGTAAACCCACCAAGAAAAATTTTTTATTAAATAAAAAAAAAAAAAAAAAAAAATCTAAAAAATATATATATGATATACCACAATTTACTTAGCTTTCCAGAATATTTCTGCTCAATGGATTGGACAAGGTGGGTGTTTTCTCCTTGTACAATCCATTGAGTTTGATAATTTATATGAGTAAATTGTAATACTGATGAAGCATCATGCTTGTAAGAACCACACAAATGAACTGATACTCTTCAGCAGCCTTTTATTTTATAGGATGATCTTAACAATTACATCTGTCAACTTGAATTTGTATTCACAATAATTGTGCTTACATTTCAACAAATATAAAGGATATAAATTACTACATACAGTAAAATTTTCCAGTGGTTTCATTGTAAATATTACATTGAGATGACTAAACATACACACGTAATCACAGTAATAAGATTTTTTAATAAGTAAATATTTCGGCCTAAGTATCATAGACATCATCAGTACAGATAATTCAAAAAATACTGAGAATCACATTGTATTAACAATTACAATGGAGAGATTCCATTGTAAGCATGCGCTTACAATGGAATCCCTCTATGCGTGCAATAGCATGTTAAAGAATTAAATTAAAATATATCTGGAGAGGGGAAAAAAAAAAGATTACATTAAAAATCAGATAAGATATATGAATTATTTTACACAATTTAGGATGACAATTTCCCAGACTTTAGGGATAATAAGAACATCATCACATTTCAAATTGGGTCCATGATGTAGGGCTTCAGCACTTTCTTTATATAAACGTTCATGTTTATATAAAGATCTATGTAGAAGTTTGATCTTTTTTCAATGGATCCTATGGTTTAGGTTTTCAATTCCGTGTTGTGCAAGGCCAGATTTCTGCGGTTTGATGAGACGGATATGGTCTTGATGTTCTGAAATGCATTTGCTAATGGATCTACCTGTCTGTCCATAGCAGGACAATTTACAGGAACATGGGACCTCGTACACGCCAGGTAGCATCAGAGGTGAGAGTTTGTCTTTAGGAGAAGGTGACCAATTGTAGATCTGGTTGATTGGTTTGTAGATAGCGGCCAATTTATATTTCTTCATAATTTTTGAAAGATGTTTGGAGATGCCTTTACCATAAGGTACGGAATCCTAAGGGCTTGTTCTTGTCCAGGTTGATGTGTGGGGAAGTGACTGATGATTTTTTGAGTTATTTTTGGATTATATCCATTTCTATGGCTATATTTTGATTATTTCCAATTCTTGGTTTAAAGATTCTTCGGAGGAGCAGAATCTGTGCGCTCTGGTTATTAATGATTTAATAATGCCGAATTTTTGAGATGGATGATGAGTCAAAGAATTGTGAATGTAGCAATCTGAAAATGTCGGCTTACCATAATAATGCCAACTTACAGGTTTGATGCAATCCAAAATAGAAAATTTCCTTCTCACATCAATAACTATCAGTAAATTATCCTTATCTAATTTATCCAAAATGCACTGGAATGTTCTTCTTATATAGTAAGTTTTGAAGGTAGCAATCACACTCTGGTCAAGTGGTTGTGTTAAGGATGTTGTATTAGGCGACAGAAAACAAAATTTCACAAACGGGATGGACAGGCACATTGTTTATAATCAATAAAACTTTATAAAGTCCAGATTTTTTTCCGTCAAATAGCATTTAACTTCTGGAACAAAAGATTGATAGAACAATTCATTAAAAATTTCTTTTGTAACTCAAATTTGTTTTTATTTGCCTTCCAGTGCACTGGTAACATATTAAAATCCACACCTTTCATTGCCTGTGGTCTTATGGATCAATTAATGAGTAATGGGTTTAATTTAATATACGATCTCCTGAAGCATTGCTGCAAAATAATAGTCACACAATCCTTAGTTGCTTTAAAGCCACCATCACTTTTTTGTGATTTCACTATATAAGTTCTACTTGGCATTTCTCTACGTTCTATAGCTTAGAGTAATCCTTGATATTGAAAACATCGGGGGGGGTTTGCCAAAATTCAAGTTAATACATATATACTATACTACGAAATGATAAATATAATGGAAATACCCTTTTTAACAGAACTGAATTCAAACAGAAATTTTAAAAATAAGCAGCATTTGAACCATGTTAAAATCAAAATATACAGTGTAGAAATAGAATTGCTTTTGTTTTCTAAGTGTTATTTCAAAATTGTGTAAAAAAAAAAGCCATATAAAAAGAGAATTAGCTGTGTATGTATAAGCGAAACAATTTTTTTAATTAAAAGACATTTTAGTTATGACACTGATACACGCGTGTGCGCACGTGCACACGCACACACACACACAGAGAGAGAGAGTAGAAACAAAAATCATGGAATTTAAATTTTGAATAATAAAAAAGTTTACAAGAGACTAATGAAATTATTTGTCTTGGGAAAAAGCTAATTTGGTCAAATCTGGTTCTATATTCCAGTTCACAAATGTACAATATTTTGGGAAACACTGCAACAGGAGTAGCGCATCATGCTGGATTCAATCACTTTGTTCATTAAATCCCACACTCCAATGCTTCTGAAGCACTTTATCCTTTTTAAGGCTTGAACAACTCATATTCATGCTCTCTCCTTACCCTTTTTTCCTGAAAGCCCTCAAATTCTTATGAATTTATTACTATTAGAGCATGCTGGCATAGAGATTATGTATCTTCAGCAATCTGGCACAAAATTCCTGGAAATTCACAAAACATTTTTGTTGTTTCCACAGTGTCAAAAAATAGGCCTTACATCTAAATCCCATTACTTTGTTCAGTTGCATAAATTAAAATGTATCATCAATAATTCTGCCAACATTTCTTAGCTATAGATGATGAAATGAAAGCCGATATGCTATAAAATTATCAGGAATCTGGTATGGATGTTCAGATGCTGATTATTGTTCATATCAATGTTTGGTGGAATAAATGCACGTCTGCAGATTATTATTATTCCACATAGGCAAGACTCCTCCATGAGTCCACAGACTCATTGTAGGAGGTCCATTTCAAAAGCATTAATTAGATAATAAATACTAACTAAATTGCTAAGTTAATAAATAAATACTGGTATAATAATTAACTAAATAAATTTAGTTAGCATTTATTATCTGCAGGCATGTTTACCCCACATGAGAGAAAATAATTATAAGTTCTGATGGAGAAACTGAGAAGAAAATTTGAGTCAATTTCAAGATTTTTTTTTATGATTATTTTACTCTTGACTCCCACATCGAACACCTGCCATTATTCTGAAGAATAAGTGAGGAAAATGAAGGTTTTTTTTTTTTTTTTTTTTTTTTTTTTTTTTTTTTTTTTTGTAATGATCAAGATTTCCCTCTGATACATATTCTATGTTAATGTTATAGTTTAGCACTACTCTACAAAAAGAAGTGCTAATCAATATATCAAAAAATTATAAATAATGGAAAGCCACAAGCCTAACAACCAATGTGCATACAGAAGCACTTTACTGCAGTATGCAATTTGGATTTCAAATCTGTTTTTCAATCAAACCCACAACCCCCACCCTTTAGTATTATTTCATGCTTAAGTTTTAATAACTAATGTTTTTTTTTAATATTTAAAAGTTTAATACTTTTTTTTAAATATTATAAAGTTTAATAGCTTACAGTATATATTAGCTACTTTATCTATGTATTTTTTCATAAGCCAAAAAAATATTATTCAGGATCTGGGATGAAGTCGCCAGACTCACCGTGGAAGACTCAGAGACAATACAAAGTAACATATCACTCATTAAACTTGCCCCTCCCTGTTGGCACACATTTGTGGTGGAGGGGGACCTCCCACCAATGGACTGGTCCTTTTCATTCTTCCTCTTTTTTTTTTTTTTTTCCTTTGCTTTTCTTCCCATATTCTTCACTCTACTTCTCTTTTTTCCAGACCACCATCACTGGGATCCAACACCCTACTGCCATGCAGTGAGACTTGTGGACATCCAGCAAGTAGTGCAAGACTATCAGGTGGATCCTGGTAGTCTTGCACTACTACAAAACAAAAGAAATGAAAGTTATGTGATACCAATATAAATGTCCCAGTGTTTCTGATCATTCAATGCAACAAGTGAAAATCCAACAGGCAAAATGTCACCCTTCTTTATTCAACAGGGTGTAGAAGGACTGGCAGGATCTCCCAAAACTGTTAAAAAATTATATTTTGGTGATATCCTTGTGGAAACATCAGCAACATTCTGATGTTTCCACAAGGGAATATTAGGGAACAACATTAATGGGTAGAATTCCAATCAAGTAACACCTCATAAAACATTCAATTCTTGCAGAGAAGTGATATCAGAATGGGATCTCCTTGATATTCCTGATGAAAAGACATGTTCAGAGTTAAAGATCAAAGAGTGATGGTGTGAGGCACATCCTGATACATAGGGATGATCACCTGGTTCTAACCAGGAACATACCCCTTTGTTTCTGATACTCCTAACAGTCATGTAGAGACATAGTAAGTTACCTGGATGCATTTTTGTATACTCTTCTCTATAATCTGCATGGCACAGTTAGATAACTTGCAGATCTCTGTTCTTATATAGTGCCTTACTTATGCATACATCCTTGCATATGCTTGATAAGTCCAGACCAGGCAAAAATACAAACTCATTTCCTTCTCATAATAATGCACATTCTCACCATTTACACAGTTACATAACACTGTCACTCTTGCACAGAGATTCTCACCATTCCACTCAATCATAATCTAGTTTCCGTAATCTCTGTTTGGTCTCACACAGTTAATAATTTTTCCTGATACCAACCGCATTTAAGTGTAGGCCATCTACAAATCCATTCTTCAGACAAACTCACTCCAGATATGCAAAAACTGGCATCAATTACATCTATACTGCCTACGCATCAAATCCTTTCTTAATTCATTTCTATATAAATATCTAGGAAAAATACAATTTTCACTTTCTCACTCTTCACTCTCGCTTCTTCCAACAATCCTCACTCACATTGAACTCATTGTTTGCTCCAGGAAAACTTGGAATTATAACTCAGTAGCATGTTTTATGATAGTCACCACACCAAATAACACCTGTTTTACAACTCACTGACACTGCCTATCTGATTTTCGTTATGCAATAACTTATCTGATTTCATGCTTTGTTGTTTCTCATTTTGCTACTTAACTTTCTTATTCTCCCTATGTTCTTTAAATGCTGCTCAACCTTATGTAATTCCCATGCTTCCTGTCTAATAATCTATTTTAACTTTGCAATTGTGGAAGTTAAACTATTTTCAATATCAAGTTTGTCTTTAGCAGAGACAAACTTGTTCGAGTTCTGTTTTTTTGTGCCATTTTACAGTTCTATTTAATATTGCAATATCTCAATAAAAATATACTATGAAAACCCTAAATACTATGGAAACACAAAAATCTGCATAATAAAGTATAAAACACTATTTTTCTAGGAAAAAAACACAATTAAACAGGTAAAAAAACATCAATTTTACATAAGTGCTAAATACACTGACTACTCGAAGTGTAGCCTTGAATCTGAAGTCAATATTGCTCTGTATAATTGTATAATGTTCAATTTACTCCATATAATTGCAATATTCTGAAAAGCTTATCTCTTAGCACATGATCATTGGCCTTTTCCAGATCTACAAAATCTAAATATAGATCTTTGTTATATTCACAGGATCTCTCAACTATATGCTGTAACATGAAAATTTAATCCTGACACTTATTTGGCGTGAACCTGCCCCCCCCCCCCCCCAAGTATCTCTTCCACAATTTTTCTTAGCTGCTTCTTCTCAAGTATGCTTGCAAAAATCTTTTGTGGAACACTTAGTAGAGAAATTACTCTAATTCTCACATTATTTTCCTTTTTTACAGATGTAACTATGAGAATTGTACTTTTCCAGAATTCAACCTTCTAACCAGGCATTTTGAAGTGCACATAATAAAGTGTAGCCACTGTAAAAATTTTTTACCTCCATATTTCAGCTGTCTTTCCAATAAGGATTCTGACAGCTTTTTTTTCTATTTTAAGTATTGTATTCCTGATTACATTCCTCTTGAATGTTTTCTACCACTCTTCTCTCACTGGCTTGTTTCATTTTAGTTTTTCAAAGTAATTACTTCAGACATCTAGAATATCTTTATCTTCAGTTTTCACATCACCAACATTATCCGATTCCTTTTGCAGTACTCTTTTCTCCATTTTCATGCTTTTTTTAATAGTCTAGAACATTTTGTGACCTTGAAGAAGTACGTTTACTTCTTTTAAAATATTTTAGATAATGAACATACTTGCTATCTAAAGCTTACACCACCTTTTCACTAAAAGCATAAGCAAAGAGTCGGTAAAAGCATTTAGTCAACTGTATTAAATACAATCAACTCAATACACACAATGAAACAGTTTACAAGCTCTGAAAACATTTGCAAGATCTAGGGTATGCCACAATGTGTGCAGTCAGGCACACATTGTGGCATACCAATAATATGTATATATATATATAAATTTTTTTTTTTGCTTAAAATCACCTACAAAAACAAACCCCCTGAAGTTTGGCAGATTCCTCATTTTTATATGCAAAATGTGGTAAGATAGTTTAAAATTATAATAATAATTCTGTGAAGTTGGTAGGGATCCAGCTGAATAAATTTATGTGAAATATGAGAGAAGCAAACCAAAACACAAAACACAAACAGTATACAAGACAGTGTTCAGACTAGTGTTAAGTTATGGATCTGTGAATTGAGTTAGAAATAAGCATTTGATCAAAGACTTGAAACCACAGATACAAGAGTTCTGAGAAAAATTAAGGACCTGAATCAATGGCAGAATAACATTAAAAATGAAGATATTAGGAAGGAACTTGACATTTTTAGTATTCAAGAATGTGTGACTACAGCAAATCTAAGGTTAGCAAAACAGGTGTTTAATGCTAGGTTGGAAGGAAAAAGATCCACTGAAAGACAAAGAATAAAGGGGATTGATTGAATCAGAAATGTCCTAGAAATCAGAAATATTATGTTTGCCAATATCGAAGTGCTAAAAAGTAATAGACAAACTTGGAGGAATAGTTTTGACAGGAGTTTTAATAATAATAATATAAACTTAAACAATGTAGTACTGTTATAATAGTTTGTATACTCCCGATATGAGTACATATCAGGAAACTGATGATTCTGCTCTGACTTAACGGAATTTAATGAAATTATGGTGTTTTGAACCTTGAATAAAATTTTTCCTGTCACTTCAATGCTGGTTTTAAGTTAAGAATTTTTACAGGTAAAATTAAGCAAATATAATTACATATCTACTGTATGCCCACAGATGCGAGACCCTTCCGACACTTGCCAGAAGGAGAATCCATTTCAGTAATAGGGTAATCAATCCGTCTTATGGGATGTGTTTATTATTACACGTCGGAAAATTAACTTTTCTTTTATGAACATTGTAGTTTTTAAAGTGATAACTATTTTGCTTGTATAACAGTAGGAAAATTTTAGGTATAAAGCACATGATTTTGTGTGCTGGTGACCAATTCATACATCGCCTTATTCCTTTCTCCCCTTCAACATGAATTGACTATTCTTGGCAATCTGCCAGACCGGGTTCTATGAAATGTGGACACACAATGTAGCACATAAGCCTAAAAGAGCTCTAGGGTCAACTGTTGTAATAATTTTTCATAATAAGAATGCAAGATTATAAAACGCGTTTATGTTTTATAATCTTACATTCTCTGATCATTTCCCTACTTCAGGTGCTTTTCACAAAACACTTAAAACAAGTAAAAAAGTATTTGTTTTGTCTAGATATGGACAATCTTGGATCCAGGTGAGAAGAATTTTATTAAAATTAAGTATTTGAAATCATTCTGAAAATTTGTTTGGCCACCTTAATTTTCCACTCAACTGGACATTTGCAAGCAAAATTGGATTATTATTATTATGTTTTTTACAAAAAAAGATGTAATATATAATAACTGTGCTAAATGGAATTTTAAGGCAGTTTGATATCTAGGATGTTCTCTAAAATCTGTTCAGTCACTCATAATTTTGCCAATAAAAATTGCAACTGAGCAACTTTTATTGGCAAAATGATTTCAACTAATAATAGTAAGATTATCTACGGTATATATATCAAAAACATTACTAGATTTGTTTGATAATGAATGGTCTAACTATACAGGACAATATACAGGAATGCTATTATGGACTGCACCATTTTATGATAGTCTCTGATCATTTTCTTATTTTCATTTAATTGGCCTGAATATTACAAAAGTGAGACGAAAACTTCCTGCTCTGTCTTCTTTTGCTGAGATGAGATTTGCTGTATTTCCCATTTTGCTAAACGCTTTAACTGTATCTACACAACAACAACAAAGCTAATATCTGGATGTACCAATTAAATCGAAAAAGAAGTGGCTACAAAATGTATGCTAGAATAATATTCCCTAATTCCCATAGCAAAATCTCAAACCCACTTTTGCCTGCAACTGCTAAGTCTGCATGAAGAATAATTCCATATATCTGCCATTGTATAATTGCAATTAAAAAATATAATGTAAAAGTTAGTCTAATAATACACTGGTGTCCAAAAGCTAAGGACAAACTACATTTATAACCGTACATGAAAAAATTTTCATGATTACAGCAATGTGAACATAAATTTATTGCCAGCATACTAATAAATTATATTACACAAAAAATGGGTTATAAATATTATACAAATAAAACTAATGTTTTTGGCAAAATTTACAAATTTCCTAAGGATGTAGTTAAGGAATTAATGTACACTTACAGTCTACGCAGAGGGATATTTCAGTAAAGAATACATCCGCCATGAACTGTGATGCAGCTCTCACAAGGTCGTACCATGCTTAGCACCAAGTGATTCAAGAATTCTTGAGACAAACTGGCGCACTCCTTCTTCAGAGCCTTGTTTGTTTTCTGGAGGGGAGTCTGCCTATTATGTTCCAAACATGTTCTATGGGGTTGAGATCTGGGGAGCATGCTGGCCACTTGATTTGATTAATATCCTCAGTCTCCAGACATATCTCTACTGCTCATATAAGATGTGGTGTGGCACTGTCATCCATAAAAATGAATTCTTCGCCTACAGATTGTTTCATGTTTCGCCTACATGATACAATCGAACATGACACTGAAGAACTTTGTTGCAATATTGTTCACCAGTCAGTCCCTTTTTCCAGCACGTGTCATCTAGAATCAGAGGAAAGACTAAAACTGCTGTCATCTGCGGACTAATGTAATCTGTAAAGATTACATTAGTCCGTTTGTGTTTTATCTGATTTTTATATATACAACACCACTGAAACCATGCTCTACGATTAGCTGTGGATAAAGGGAAGCAAACTACAAGTCTTCAGGGAGTATAGGTCTACTTGTCGCAGATGTCTTGCTACAGTTTGTCGAGATATTGTACCTGTGCTTGAATGGAGCTGAAAATTTGAACGTGTACCTGCTTTCCACTAGAAATCATCACTTATACATATTGCCACAAGCTGATTCATCTGAATTTGCAGTTGTAATCTTCAGAAATAGTGTTCATTCTTAGGTTTTAGACACCTGTGTGTGTGTGTGTATATATATAAAACAAGCAAAGCAGAAAGTTTTCTTTTCTTTTTCTTTCTTTTTTTTTTTCAGACCAAGAGAAAACAATCCTAATAAGGAAATTCAATTTTTGAGGGAAATGTGGTAATATGCATAATTACCTATCTACTTACCAAAACGTAAGAAGAATCCACTTTTAATATAATGAATGGCATATCTACTTGTAGAGAAGACAAAGTTTAGATATACATTAAATAAGAAAATTCAGCTGTAGTTTAAATATTACAAAATTAATTGCTTAAAGAAGGACCTAAAAAAAAAATACTGGGAGAAGTTCTAATTACAAATTAAACCTTATTGTTAAAGATAATTAATTCATTAATGTAAAAATAGTTGCACAAATCTTGTGACTGTTTTTTTTTCTATGGAAGCATTTATTAGCTAAATATTTATTTTTTAAAGTGAAAAAAAGCTGCACTTCACTAGCAAGAATATAATACAGCGGATGCCGCTTATTGTGATCACTTTGGGACAGTTGCTTTTTGATAACATTAAGCAAAGGATATAAAAAATTGCATAATTTATTTCAATTTATTGTTATGAACATTATTTTAAAAAACTTATCTACTGTTGTCTGTCATATGTTTGAATATAGCAGTTCATGAATAAATTGTTCATATTCATAATGCCTTTCGAAGTTTGTTACTCTATGTTGCACACTTCAACGAAGTATTCATAGAGTTTCTTATATCTGGGCATCAGGACAATATTCTCTCACTTTTTCCACCTGTTAAACCATCCATCAGTTGTGGTGAAATTTTCTTTGCCCATTGTTTTTACAAGTTCTTCTGGTTTTTGACCACCAAAGTCCCGTTAATCAAAGTATTCTTTTCACGAACATTACTAAACCAAATTTTTAATGCTGGTTCAATTTGAGTATCCTTAGTAGATTGAGCTCTCTTCCATTTCATGTTCTCATTAGTAAGAGCTGAAGTTTCAATGTCTAATCTGTTTTTTAAGATCTCACAAAAGAGTGGTTGTGAATTTTTTTAAATGTATAGCCACACTATGCAGATTCATTTTGGGCAACTCATCATAGCACTCCAAAATTTTTTGCTTTTCTTGAAAAGATAATCTTTACATTTACTTGCTTCTTCCATAATGCTAAGAGCTGTTTTACCGAGCACTTAAAGTCAAATTCACTTACTGAAAGAGAGCAAAAAATAAACTCGAAAAATCACAATTCGATGTGTTTATACCCACCTGTATCTGCCTGGAAGATTTAAGATTTACGGAAGATTAAGATTATAAGAAGATAACCCACCTGCATTTGCCTGGAAGATATAAGATTTATGGAAGAATAACATTAAAAGGAGATTAACACAAAAGTCAGATTTCGACAAATGTTCTTTGTCAAATTTTCTCCTGATTAACCCTTAAAGTTCTTAGTTGATATGCAAAAGGCTAAACATTCAAGGATTTTGATAACAATAAATTCATTTTAATAAATAATTATTATTTATTAAAATGAATATGTGTTTTGGGACCGACTGATTTTGATAACAATAGCCGATTGATAATATTATCAGCGATCACAATAAGTGGATTCTACTGTATAACCTCTACTTTTGTTTTCTACATGAAACCAAAGCAAAAAAACTTCCTATTACAATAAGGTCTATTTTTGAAGTGTCCTACATGGCAAACCACAATCTCAATTTAAAGAGAGCTTGACAAATTAACTGAAGTATTCTTTAGTTGAGTTGTTTAAAGTTTTTATTATTCTCTAAAAGCAAAACAATCTATGAAAAACACACTTTACTGCTTTACATTCGTAACAACAAATTCAAATATTTACTTGGTAATTATTCACCTTCCAGAGCCCTAGTTCAAGACAATGACCCTGAATCCCTATGTTCTTCCATATGCAGGTGAGACATTTATCCTACAAGACAACAATGTTCGCAAGTCAATATTTTCCAGAAGAGACCATTGTACATATAGCATACTGGCCAACCAGGCCATTGGGCATGTCTGGGATACTATTATTATTATGTGACAGCTCCCTTCCCCAATGAGTCCTTAAGTTCAAGGACTCAGTGGGGAAGGGTGCTCTGTTCCACACATCTAATCATCTCCCCTACTACTTAATTCTCCTACTACACACAACTACCATCAATGCCATCTATCACCCATCACTACCACCAACAGTATTTTTTGTTTGCAAATTGTGTGTGTTCTGAAGACCGATTTGCCTGTATGCGGAATGAAAAAATCCTGCCTCCGTACAAGATAAGCTAACTCACCTTCAATTGAAAAAGCCATATAAAGATTCCTCTTGTAATGACGAGAATCGAACTTAGGCCTTTTCCAATCAAAGGGCATGATATAACATCATTCTTCTAATTACACTATAGAGGTGCTGGGTACTCTACTCAAACATGTTGCTGCTCTCAAATCCCCCCTGCCCCCCCTTAAAACCTTGATAGACTTAAGAGATATACAGGAGCAATGATTGCTTTTACCAACTGAGCTCCTGGACGCCATAAACAGTATGAAACATTGTTGAGCACTGTGTTGCTGTGAGGGCTGCCCACATTCTTTATCGAGACACTTTCACAATATCATTTTGTTCTCTTGTTTTGGACCATTGTCTTCATGTACCCATTTCTTATTGAATTAAACTATTTCTTTACATTTTTTTGGGGGGTTTCTTTCACATCTCATATCATACTGCATTAAACTGAAATGCATAAAAATTCATCAGTTTTTAAATTATTGTGATTTTTCTCTTTGTTCCTTAATTAATGGAAACCAGTGTAACAGAATCAGCCCTTGATGCTGATCGATGAAACCATGAGTTAAAATTCCACATTTCTATAAAGTGTCACTTAGATTGAAACATTATAAATCAAGAGTTGCAACTTATGGAAAATAAGAAGCCAGATTCCCAAACAAAATAGATAGGTTAAAAAAAATTAATTCAATATCCTATACTTAAAAACACAGCAAATGACCTCATTCTACGTCATCTGTAAGGCTGATGTAACATTTTTTTCCCCTTCTCGTAAGTAATCACATTCCACAGATTCACACATGCATTCCATTCTGAAAAATCTATGATAAGCACTTAAACACAGGCTGATGTAACATTTTTTTCCCCTTCTCGTAAGTAATCACATTCCACAGATTCACACATGCATTCCATTCTGAAAAATCTATGATAAGCACTTAAACACACACACACACACACACACACACACACACACACACACACACACACACACACACACACACACACAAAACTAAATTCTTACAGAAATTTTACACTGTAACAGATGTTTGGGCTATTAACTACAAAATAATTTTCCAATGTTTAAGATAATTGTTTATTGTTCTGACAACATTTGAGATGGTTTGGCAACTGTTTTCAGAATCGCTTCCTAGCAGAAATGGTTACCAGGCATACCATTTTATCTTTGTTCATTTTTTGTTACATCAAAAATTCAACATCTCCTACACAGTATTTTATATTCTACTGTCTAACCCTTCATATATTTCCACGTTAAGTACAAGATCAAATATCAGAAAAAATTCATTCTCTATTCATGTCATTAATTCAGTCTGAAACTCAGAATAACCAGCATACATGCTGATGAAAACAATCATACAATGCAGTGATTAATTTTAAATAATGAATTTAAATCAATGCTCAACATATCAGAGATTATTTAAAAAACTTATTTTTAACATTAAAGTAAAAAGACTTTAATGGAAATGGGAGAAAGAGATATCCTTGAAGTATAGAGTAATTATTTCGAAAAATTGCTAAATGAAACAAGCAGTGATAGCACAGTGGTAAAAAACACTTAACAGTCATACAGTCATGAAAATATATCCATGCTTGAAGTAGAAAAAGCCATTAAAGGCTTGAAATGTGGAAAGGCAGCAGGAGTAGATGATATTCAACCAAAAATGCTGATGTATGGTGGTATAAAAGTCTTACAGTGGCTGCACTGCATAGTTCAGAATGCCTGGACAGAGGGACGAATTCCTGATGATTGGATTGGAGCTCTCTAGGACCCATATATAAAAAGGGAAATAAAACTGAATGTGAAAATTACAGAGGTATACCCCTACTGAGTGTTCCTGGTAAGATATATGCAAGTATACTTGAGAAACCGTTGAGAAGAATTGTGGAAAAAAAGCTTAGTGAAGAACAAACTGGATTCAGGTCAAATAGAGGCTGTCAGGATCAGATCTTCACTTTATGACAAATAGTGGAGAAATCATGGGAATATAAAAATCTGTATTTAACATTTGTCACTTTGGAAAAGGCATATGACAAGGTGCCAAGAGAGAGAGAGAGAGAGAGAGAGAAGCTATTCAATAGGCTACAGTTATATAGCATCAATGGGGCATTATATCAAGCAATACTTAGTGTCTTTATTTGAGTTGTAAGTCAGCAGTTAGAATTGAAGTACAGGAAGATGGTTTAATGTTAAATCTGGTGTGAGAAAAGAATGTACATTATCCCCTTTGTTACTCATTATCTATATGGATCACATTATGAAGGAAAGTGGTATTAAACATGATATCAAAATTGGATATGTTAATGTCAGCTCTTTGCTTTATGCAGACAATGTTATACTTCTAAATAAATCCGCTACAAGTCTGCAAGATTCTCTGACTAAATTGAATAACTGCTGTAATAGATATGGTATGAAGGTCAGCAATAAAAAGACAAAGACAATGAAAATAGGCAGAATCATTGAAAATGTCAACTGCGTTGTGAATGGAGAACCTGTGGAACAAGTAAAACATTTCAGCTACTTAGGCACGATTTTTACTGAAGATGGTAAATTGAATATAGAAATAGACAACAGAATCAACAAAACTGGTATGGTGGGAAGTCAACTGAATAAATTCATATGGAATAAGAGAGAAATTAGTCGGAACACTAAATTAGCTGTATACAAGACAGTGTTCAAACCAGTTTTAACTTATGGATCTGAGAGCTAGGTCAGAAGTAAAACACTTGACCAAAGACTAGAGACCGCAGATATGAGAGTCCTGAGAAAGATTAAAGGCGTGAACAGATGGCATCAATGCCGATATCATATTAAAAACGAGGATATTAGGAAAGAACCTGACATCGTCAGCATCCAGGAATGAGTTAGCAGAGCTAATAGAATGGGAGGAGAGATTAGCAAAAAAAGTGTTCTTTGCCAGGTTGGCAGGAAAACGACCCAGAGGAAGACCAAGATATAGGTGGATTGATATGGTACAAAGTGCCTTAGACGATAGAGATATAAGATCTGATAATGTTGGAGTCTTGACAAGTAACAGACTAATTTGGAGGAAAATTGTAGATAAGAAGTTAGTAATGATGTAAATTTTTCATGTAGTACTATCATATCCTATACACCCCTTGAGGGTACATGGCAGGAATTTGATGATGAAGTAAAAAGACAGCAAAAATTCCTTAATTTTGCATTGTTTCTTCTTGAATCTCAGTGAGAAATAATTAGAATCAAAATTTCTTAAAAACTTTTGGTGAAAACCCAAAACTTGTCACAATTTCTGACCGTGTAAAACAAGTACTCTGCGAATTGGACATTGACTGTACTATATATTTCAAGACATAAAGAAAATAATTTCATTAAAACATATATTAAGTATTTATATGCTATTATAGGCCTGGGGGAGACCTGACTCCTACCAGGCGCGTCCCTCGGGTGGCGGATGAGGGAAACCCCAACGGGTTGCTCTGAATAAAAAATAAGGAGTCGTGGACCAAAGGATGCAGCAGAGGAGTGGCAAGCCAGCTGCATTATTCTGCCATTCAACCCTATGAATCAGGAGTCTCCACTGTGTCAAGAGAATGCTACTGTGTCCAAGGAAACCAACGCGACTCCTAGATCACAGGGAGCAGTCGAGAAGTTTAGTATGCGGTCAGCCAATAGAATTTCGCATCTCTTAACCTTAAATAAGGACACTGTTAAAAGCTGGGAAAATAAATTTGATGGAAAATTAACTTGCTAGGATTAAATGGGACATTTTAGGTTTGGCTGAAACCCATTGGACAGGAGGAGGAGGAGTTATAAATCTAAATTCAGGAAAACTATTCTACTCGGGCAATATACATAGAGAAGGAGTCACCATTTTAGTGAATAATAGTCTACAAAATGCAGTCATGGCCATAGAACCACATGGCCCAAGAATGATCGCTATCAGATTAAAAGGTAAAGAAAAAAATGTTCACTGTACAATTATTCAAATCTATGACCCTGACCAGTCACATGAAGATGAAGAAAACGATACCTTTTATGATAAGTTGCAAGATCTAATAGACAAGACCAATAAGAAAGCTATATTAATAGTGATGGGAGATTTTAATACCAAAATTGGGAAGTTCACCCCAGGCATGGAGGATGTTATGGGCAGGTTCGCAGTTGATAACAGAAATGAAAGAGGTGAAAGAATTTTAGAATTTTGTAAAGCAAATAATCTATTTATCTGTAACACCCTTTTTTTCCATAGACCTTCCCACAAATACACATGGACCTCACCAGATGGTACAACAAAGAACTGTATTGATTACATTCTAATCAAACGCAATTGGAAATCATCAGTGCAAAATGTTAGAACTTTAAAAACTCCAGACTTCGACACTGATCATGAACTGCTAGCAGCAAAAAATTAAACTAAAATTCAAGTATCGTAAATCACGAGCTCCTATCAACAAAGTGGACCTGTCAAAACTGAAAGAGAAATCTATGCAAGATAATTATCAGACACTAATAGGAAATGAGTTTAGAAGATTATCCTATGACAATATAGAAAATACATGGAATCAAGGTAAAAAAATTGTTACAAGTACTGCAAGAAACATACTTGGTACAACATCAAGACCAAATCATGAATGGATAACCCCTGAAATTCTAAATACTTTAGAAGAAAAAAGAACAGCAAAGCATATATTAAATATAAAAAATACAGAAGAAAATAAACAACATTATAAGAATCTTAAAAACAAAATTGATAAAATGTGCATATCTGCCAAAAATAACTGGTTGGAGGAAAAAGCAAAACTCTGCGAAGAAGCTAATAAAAGAAATGATAATAAAACGGTATACAAAATTATCAAAGAATTAACTAAGATCTATAAAGATAAACCATTAACAATGAAAGATAAAAACAATCTCGAAACTGGGTCAATACAAAATATTAAAATAATTTGGAAGGACTACTATCAAACATTATTTCAAAAAGAACAGGAGGAGGAAAGTATAACAGAAAAGATGATATATGAAAAGGCACCACCAATAACCTCAGCAGAAATTATAAATGTAATAAACCAAATGAAACTTTCAAAAGGTATGGGTAAAGATGAAATATCTATAGAACTATGAAAATATGGTGGCAAGGAAGCCATTAATTTCTTAATGAATTTATTTAATCAAATTCTTTATACTGGAGTAATTCCAACTGACTGGAAAACAGGAATTATTATACCAATTCACAAAAAAGGAGACAAAAGAATATGTGAAAATTACAGACCCATAACACTCTTAAGTCACAGTTATAAACTATCCATTCGAATTATACACAAAAGAACACAGGTTCTTACAGAAAAAATCATAGAGGAAAACCAAGCAGGATTCAGGCCACATAGATCCATATAGACCATATCTTCACCATTAATAATATAGCAGAAAAATATTGTGAATACAACCTGCCCATATACTGTTGTTTTATAGATTTCAAGCAAGTCTTTGATTCAGTTAATAGAAACAAATTGATTACTATCCTAAAAAACGTAAAAATGGATTCTGATATTTTATCATTTATTACAAATTATTATGGAGACTCTTAACCTTAAATATAAGGTTAAGAGTTTTAACCAAAGCTTTTGTTAAAACAAACAACATTAAAACCGAGAATTTCAGAGTCAAGAAAGGTGTAATGCAGGGATGCCCTCTCTCACCTCAACTCTTTATCCTCTTCCTAGAAGAAGTCTGTAAAACCATAGCCGATGAACCAGGTGTAAAATTCAATGGTACCAACATTAATCACATAAAATACGCGGATGATATCATTATTTTAGCAGATTCTAAACCACAGCTAGAAAAAACTATTAATATTTTAAATGACTATTGTAAAACTTATGGTATGAAAATAAATCTTCATAAAACAAAAATAATGAAGATAGGTAGAGAAGAAGAAAATATTTCTATAAATCTTAAAAATCACCTGTTGGAACAAGTTAATAAACATGTTTATCTTGGCAGTCTTATATCTAGTAACCTCAACAATATGGAAACAGTAAAACACAGGCTAAACCTAGGTTGGACCAACATGAATAAACTAAACAAAATATGGAAAAATAAAAAAATCCCAACGAGTCTAAAATTAAAATTATATAAAACAATTATTCTTGTTGAGAGGCTTATACGCTGGTTAGACATAATAACTAATATTTAAGGAATTGACAGCGTATACTGGAAATATAGATTAAATAAACTTTAATATACACTTTCCGATATTTCGGCGAACGTTACGTTGCCATCTTCTTGGGAACTTACTAAAAGGACACGTGCACACAAGTACTAATACAACAAATGAGACTGAGGCTAGGACGCTAACGTTTTCCTAAAGTCCTGATGGTGCCCCCTGGCGGGCTATATTGGTAGTTCTTGGCCTTTGGGCTGAAGTTCTTTTGATAAAAGTTTCCCAAATTTGGGGCAGTTTCATGCATCCAAATTTGTTGAGGTTTGGCATGTTCCTAAGGGCCGAGGCTGATTCCATGAATAGTCTTTCATACTTGAACTTGCTGCGGTGTATTACTGTGGCTTTCTTCCATCTTATTCTGTGGCGAGTATCCAGAGCGTGGTCTGCAAGCCCAGAGTGGCTATACTGGTGGAATCGGATGTAATCCTTGTGTTCTGAGATTCTGATATTTGCTGTCCTGCCTGTTTGGCCAAAGTAGGACAGTTTACAGCTGCAAGGGACCTGGTATACACCAGGTCCCTTGCAGCTGTAAACTGTACAGCTGCAAGGGACCTTTCAATGTGTATTTGTACTGTACAGTACAAATACACATAGAAAACTGGCATCCCTTATCCGCTCTACCAAAGACCAACCACTTCCCCTAGACCTACCTGGTGTATACCAGGTCCCTTGCAGCTGCCCACTCAGCCCACTTCAAAGCCAGTATAGAAAACCTTACACTCCAACACAATGACATAATGGTCAGTTTTGATGTCTCCTCCCTATTCACGAATGTCCCTCTCAAAGAAACCTTAGAGCTAATCCAAGCTAAATTTCCTCCCGATATCTCAGCCCTATTTCAGTTTACAATGAACTCAGGCTATTTCGTTTGGCAGGAAAAATTCTACAAACAGATAGAGGGGACAGCCATGGGTTCACCACTTTCTCCACCCTTGGCCAACTTTTTCATGGAGATGTTTGAAGAGAAAGCCTTAAACTCATCCCCACAAAAACCTACCATATGGCTTCGCTATGTTGATGATGTTTTCGCTATTTGGCCACATGGCCCGGATTCACTCCTCTCCTTCCTAACACACTTGAACAACCAACACCCTAGAATCAAATTCACCCTGGAAAAAGAGGAAAACAATAACCTCCCCTTCCTAGACACACTAGTCACCCGCCAACCTGATGGAACCTTGGTTTTCTCAGTTTATAGAAAACCCACCCATACAGGCAGATACATCCACCAACAATCCCCCCCCCCCCTCACAACAATATGGAGTTATTAAAACATTATTCAACAGGGCAAAAATAATCTGTTCTAATGATCAAGCCCTAACCTCTGAACTAAATCATATCCGTGACACTTTCTCAGCCAACGGCTACCCCCTCCAAAAAATACTTAACCCAGTTATCCACAACCCACCACCCCCCTCCCCCTCACAAAAAAGATTACTCTAAATCCATCACTATTCCCTACATCAGAGGCACCTCAGAAAAAATCAATAAAATCTTAAAAAAACATGACTTGACCACTTGTTACAGACCACATAGAAAACTGCCATCCCTTATCCGCTCTACCAAAGACCAACCACTTCCCCTAGACCTACCTGGTGTATACCAGGTCCCTTGCAGCTGTAAACTGTCCTACTTTGGTCAAACAGGCAGGACAGCAAATATCAGAATCTCAGAACACAAGGATTACATCCGATTCCACCAGTACAGCCACTCTGGGCTTGCAGACCACGCTCTGGATACTCGCCACAGAATAAGATGGAAGAAAGCCACAGTAATACACCGCAGCAAGTTCAAGTATGAAAGACTATTCATGGAATCAGCCTCGGCCCTTAGGAACATGCCAAACCTCAACAAATTTGGATGCACGAAACTGCCCCAAATTTGGGAAACTTTTATCAAAAGAACTTCAGCCCAAAGGCCAAGAACTACCAATATAGCCCGCCAGGGGGCACCATCAGGACTTTAGGAAAACGCTAGCGTCCTAGCCTCAGTCTCATTTGTTGTATTAGTACTTGTGTGCACGTGTCCTTTTAGTAAGTTCCCAAGAAGATGGCAACGTAACGTTCGCCGAAATATCGGAAAGTGTATATTAAAGTTTATTTAATCTATATTTCCAGTATACGCTGTCAATTCCTTAAATATTAGTTATTATATAAAACAATTATTATCCCAAAGCTACTTATGCTTCAGAAGCCTGGAGATTAACTCAACAACCAATCAAGAAACTTCAAGCATTTGAAATGAAATGCCTCAGAAAAATTAATAACACCCACTGGATGCAACACAAGACTAATGATCAAGTCAGAACAGATTTAGACTTCCCAGATAATATAATAGATCCAATCATTAAGCATCAACTGAGATGGTTTGGTCATATTCAGAGAATGGCCCCCTCATAGACTCCCATATTTAGCTCTGAATGGATATATCGGAAGAAAAAAAGACCTAGAGGCAGACCAAGAGGTACTTGGATAAAGTTGCTGAAAGAACATTCACATCTACCCAGCTATAGAGTCATGATTGAGATGGCTAAAGATCATGATAAGTGGAGAACTTTTCTTCTTAGTGGACTCAACCTGTTACCAATCAGATGAGATGAGATGAGATATGCTATTTAGACTTTAGGGCACAAATGTTTTGCAGGTAAGTTCAAAAATATCCATTTGCGATGGGGGAAGTATTATTAGAACTTTTTTCTGAAAGAAATCAAAAGTGATCAAGAACACACACACCACAGACAAACAAGCAAAACTTCCATTATAGTCCACTGTATCTGCCCATTAGATTTAAAAACTATCTAAGCAGCATTATAAAGTGCACTACAAATGACATCAAAATTTTGACTAAAAGTTATCATAATTCATCCAGAGTCTAAGGACCCATCAATAGAGGACTATTTTTAGTCAATAAGGCCTCAAACTACTAAAACATTTCTTTGCATATATTTGATTTTAAATAATAAAGAAACACGTAAAAACCACAGTGATATCTTTAATTAGTAAAAGGACAAATATTTCGTACTAAAATTAATAGTACATCTTCAGTGTCTGTTACAGTAATAGGAATGGAATACAAGCAAAACGTTCAGTGGATCACCTATTAAAATACAATTGTTACCATGTGCTAGGAAATAATAGAAAATAACAAATTTAATCTATTAAGATAAATGTTTTTTTTTTTTACATAAGATAAAAGTCTCCCAGATCGTTGCATATATTTATCAAAGATGCACTTACAACATTCAACACTAGCCTGTTTCACACCCACCCATCCACCACATTATCAGAGGACCTGGACTTCACCTGCTTTCTGACTGAATGCTTAGTCAAATTCCAGGGATGATTCCAGTAGTTTTACTACCACCTACTATGTCAGGTGGAGTGGTACATTGCCACTCATCAAACTGCAACAACTCCCTTGTATTTATACTATATAATCCTCTTATTAACTCGCATTTTTCTGTCATATCTCTTCTCCTGTGTTTATTCCTTGAACTGTGAAGGCCACAACATTTGTCAATGTCATCCTCATACATCCAATTCCATAGGCTAATCATCTTGGTTACCTGCCAGTGGACCTTTTCAACAGTTCAAACTGCATTTCCTTTAGGACCCAGGTAATATAGCAGACCAGATGTTACCTTATCAAAGTTTTGTAAAGAGAGAGAGAGAATAACTTTCTATTTCTTAGAAATTAGGGTTCTCTTCAACATTGCAGTTATCCAAAGCAATGGTCTGAACCATCTCAGTAATGTGGTCCCTAAACTTTAATTCTCTCTCTCTCTCTCCATCATAATCAAGGATCCTAACACCAATAACTACTGGCAACAAATTTCCATTAATATAATCTGCTGGCAATGTGTTCAGTCCAAATTCTATAAACTTGAAATCAAAAAGAATAAAGTGTTATTTGTGAACATTTGTCCATAGAATATGGAAAGTCTGTTCAAATCAGACTGCAAAAATTTTGTATCAGACACGTCTTGTCACCATCCTTTATCAACTGCCTCAATGAAGCATCTTCAACAAGTAACCAGATATTATCTTCTAAGACCAACCTCAAGATAGCTAATATACAGTTAAATAATGGCCAAGAACAGAAAGCTCTGTTCTTTACCATTATTTAACTTGTACATTAATCAGGTCATTTTCCTTTTAGAAGCAGCACCTCCATTACTTTTTCATACCTGTCAATCATTCATCCTCCTACCCGTGTTGCAAGTCTATTTTGCATATCCATTCCTTTGAGTCTAACAAACTCACATACATAATCCCATCAAATGCCTTAGTTAAATCCAGAAATATCCACCTAATAGAAATATGAACAGATTGCTAAAGAAAGATGTATCTTTTAACAAAACCATGCTGTTTTCTCTAAACAGGATCATAGCAATATACTCACTTATGGATGCAAGTCCTTTCTAATACTTTTGATGACCACCAAAGACAATGATTAATCCATTATTTAATTCCAACAGTCCTAGCTCCACCCTAGTGTAATGAATTATCTTGATTTCCTTACACTCATTAGAAATCACACATGCTGGTAGCAGATGGAACAAGAGTCACATCTGCCAAAGATATGGTGGAAATGTTTAATGAGTATTTTGTTAGTGTATTCCATTATGGGGGAAGGGGAGCTAAGAGGAGTGTTGAATGGCAATAAGGAGGAGGACAGATGACTGACAGACAGTACAAGAATAAAAAGTGTTTAGAATTGTAGATAACCCTGATGTTAAATAAGGCTGTGGGATTGGATGGAATATCACCACATATATTAAAGGAATGTGCAAAAGAGCTGGCTGTATCCTTGATTTCATTGTTCACCAAAAGTCTGAGAAAGGGAACAGTCCCAGAAGAGTGGAAAGAAGGAAAAATAGTGTCACAGCATAAGGGAGAATCTAAGTCAGTAGCATCAAACTATAAGCCAGTGTATATATTAAGTGTAATGGTGAAGGTGTTAGAGAGGCTGATTAGAGACAGAATACAAATTTGGATTGATGAGAAGAGAATTGAAGGCTTTGGAGAGAGCAGTATGGGTTTATTAGGATGACCTAACAAGCCCATACTGTTGTTAGGATTTAAAATAGGATGACCAGTGTAATGGTCATCCTATTTTAGAGGGAGAAGACTCTGGAATAAACTACAAACAATACCTGATTACAGATTCAATTATGAAACTCTACCTTGACACCGCTTGAGCCAGGACCAGATAAGGCTGCTGTGCTCACTTTTCAAATACAAGGTGTTAAGCAGGGATGTGTATTTCTCCTCTTCTGTTCAATCTCTACAGTGAAGAAATTTTTGAGAGTGCAGAACAACTGGAAGGAGTAAAAATTGGAGAAAGAAATACAGTCTTTGTTATGCAGATAATACTGCTGATTGCTGAGAAAGAGGAAGACTTGCACAAGTTAACAGAGCAAATAAATACACAGTAAAAAATATGGCCTTACATTAAATTCAAAAAATTATAAAAGTAAGCAGAGAAAAACATACCCCAAAGTTAAAAATTAAAGTAGAAAATCAAATTATAGAACAAGTTAAATGTTACACTCATTTACAGAGGATGGAAAATGCAAAACAGAAATTAGAAAAATATAAACTGCAAAATCAACCTTTAACATAATCAAGAATACATCAACATCAAGAGAAATAAGCAAAAAAAAAAAAAAACTAGATTAACAATGATTAAATGCTTTACTTGGTTTTCTTTTCTCGATGGAGCAGAAATTTGGACAAACAAGGAAGAAAGTAGAAAAATCTTCAGTGCTCTTCTGTACTGCTTTTGAGATGTAGTACAGAAGAGCACTGAAGCTCTCGTGAATTCAGAAAAAGAGAAATCAAGTTTTGGAGATGATGGGCATTAAATTGGAACTAACATACAACCAAAAGAAAAATATCATATATGGGTCATATTGTGAGACATGCAAGTCTTCAAAAAGATTTATTAGAGGGAAGAAGAAGAACATATGCCTTCGTAGCACAACTGGAAGAATGATGGCACATTGCACCCTTAGGCTGGAAAAGAACTGCGTTCAATTCTTGTTGTGACAAGAGATATCTTTATATGGGCTTTTTCAATTGAAGGTGAGTAAGCCGATCATGTACGGAGGTAGCAGGGTTTCTTCTCACAGAAACTCGAGCTTTTCATCCTGCATACAGGCACATCATTTACAGACAATATATATTAGTGGTGGGCAATAGATGGCACTGTGTGTTGACGGTAGTAGAGTCATGTTGTAGGAAGTAAGGGAAATGGCAAGTTGTAGTGGAGTAGTGTGCTCTTCCATGATCAGCCCTTGGACTGCTCGGATGTGTCATATAATAATAACTGAAAGCAAACGAAAAAAAAATCAAGACAGCAACATACATGGTTCAAAAAATAAAGAAATACAGGACAGGATAATATACCCTGAAACTAACACATTCCCTCCTCAACACAGATTTGGTTATAATTGAAGAACACATCATAACACATACTGCATCCACCGATACGCAAACAACAAACTGTAGTACTGTGATATGCATACTCTAGCCCCATCCCAAGGTCAAAGTAGCAACGACAGTTTTCCACTCGCCCCAGCATGAACATGTTAAGAGTAATATGCTTACACAAACACAAAGTTTATTATTTTGGTGGTCCTATATCATATAAAAGTAGTTCAAAGAAGAAAAATGACAGCAGTAAGTTGTATAAAGTAATTTTTATTAGGCTTAGAACAAATTAAAGATAGGAGACATTTATGTGCTATATGTTCATGTTGGGACGATCAGCACTCTTTCACTACCACCATCCTGGTGAGGCAAGAGAAAACAGCGTTCCCCAGCAAATTTGTGTCGCACACATCGTGATGGGTTTTCAATTGCAACCAAACAAATCTACATGGGGTGGAGAGAAACAAATGCCTTTGTTTTATGATATAGAGGTATCCCTTGCTTAACGCGGGATTTGATTAATGCAGTGAAATTAAATACGACAATCACTTGATGTACGCAGCAAGAGTTTTAATTAACGCGCCTTTAAATTTACCATGCAAACACATGCAAGCCTTGAGGAGTGTTTCCTGGCCGAGAGAAAGTTGTAAGCAGATGACGTCATTCCTCCCATTAAGCATTAAGAGTGGGTATATTACAAGCTCCAATTGTTCTGTTGTATTTAAAAAATACAGCAGAACTTCACATTTAGATAACGCACCTGGTCATCCAAATTCTCTTAATGATCTGTGTGATGTGAAAATTTTATTTTTTCTACCAAATACAACATCATTGCTACAATCCATGGACATGAGCTTCATTGCAACTATCAAAGCCTATTTTCTTAAAAAGACATTCTCAAAGGCAGTAGAAACAACAACGGGAGAAAATGCAATTATCTCCAAGAATTTTGAAAAAATTTTAACATTAAACATGCAATTGAAAACATTCATGAATCGTGGGAGCAAGTGTCTTTTGGCTGCATGAGAGCTGTATGGAAAAACATTTTGCCAGAACGCTAATGAATTAGGTGGTTTTCAAAATCCTGTGAACAACGTGGTTGAAGAAATCGTTGCAATTGGTGAAGACTTTGGTTTTGATGGTGTTGATGCAGAAGATGTTAAACAATTATTTGATTCAAACTCAAAAGACTTCAGTGACAACGATCTTCTTGAAATTGAACAAC
The DNA here is from genome assembly GCF_054136105.1 of Typopeltis vanoorti. Classification (NCBI taxonomy): domain Eukaryota; kingdom Metazoa; phylum Arthropoda; class Arachnida; order Uropygi; family Thelyphonidae; genus Typopeltis; species Typopeltis vanoorti. The sequence goes on along the minus strand of NC_143569.1, from coordinate 92,676,032 downwards.
TCGCATATGAAGACAACGAACAAATGGAATGTGAAGATGAAGTTCAAAAGGAGACAACAATCAAAGAACTGGATGGAATATTTTGCAGTTTAGAATCGCTTAAACAAGTAATGGATATGGATCCAGATGTTAATCGAGGAATGCTTGTTTGCCAAGGTCTAGAGAGTCATTTTGCTTATCGTAGAATTTACGCTGATAAGAAAAACTAAAACTGTTCAAACGACTCCTGATAACTTTTTTTGATACATTTACTTTGCATTTATTTTTTATCTTTCCTAAAAGACTACCATATAAAACAAATTATTAATACAGTAATTGATCATGGAAGAATTGTAATTTTTAGCATTGATTATTATATTTGATTAGAGCGATTTTGATATACAGGGTAATATTGAGGGATTAATTAATCGTGTTAATCAAGGGATACCTGTATAAAAAACTAATTAAGGAGAATGTTATATTTGGTTGGTATATGTGAATTACTAAAAGTTGTAAATATATGAACTATCATTAATGAGTCATATGTAATGGGCAAATATGAGTAAGAGAAAGAACAGTTGTGAATAAAATACGTCATCACTGGAAGCTAATTATTAATAATTAGCATATGTGATATTATATGTGTGTTCAAAAAGTTGCTGGGTGGAGTGAATAACTTGTGGTTCTAAATAAAAACTCTAGACATAATGATGGCATAAATAAATAAATAAATAAAAAAAAAACAAAAAAACAAGGAAAGTGAAAGAGATCTGTTTGCAAAATATAAATAGGTAACCAATAATACACAGCAGCTGTACACATTTGGTAACTGATTAAATGAATATAGGGAAGAGCGAATCCAATAAACTAATAATGTTGATCAGATGATTCATGTGGGATGATGGAACAGCAAATCTTTTCAAAATTTGTTTGCTTGTTATGTGTATTTATTTCTGTTTTATTTATATTTTCTTGGTTTTCTAAGAATATCCTTTTATTCAGTATGGGGTGCTTAATGGTCAAAGCTATATAACTGACAGGAGACCTCCACATAGCCTATAAAGGAACGTGGAAAACCAACCAGGGCTTCTGACCTAATGTCCAATCCTCACCTTCTTGTGGTGCACCCTGTTGAGTATCTACCTGGATACTGAACGAACGAGGATGGGCTGGCAATTTGGGATTCAGCCAACCAAATTGTATTCTTATTGGCTTAAACCAATATAGAAAATGATGGTACAACATGACAAAATTTCATGCTGGGACATGGTTAAACAAGGCCCCCCATTGTTTTCGCCAGGGAACCACGGCAAACAGCGAAAAGTCAGCTATTGGAACAAATCCTAAAACACACCCCAACTTAACATCCCCAAGGTTAAAGATCGGTACTATCAACATAAGAAGTCTGAATGGCAAAGAAATGGAGCTAGCTGAAGAATTAGATAAGTACCAGATCGACATAGTAGGGGTGACTGAAACAAAAAAGACTAAAACTGGTGAGATCTTTCTGAGCAATAAATACAAAATGTTATATTCAGGAAATGACAATCAAGGAAAAGAAGGAGTAGACATAGTATTCAACACAAAATATGAGGCTAATCTTCTGGAATGGGACATCACCAGGTTGAATTGAAATATTGAAAAGAATAACATATAAGAAAGTTTTAAAGCGAATAAAAGTTGAGCAGCTCTCAGATGTGAACTGTAGACTAAAATACACAACGATTAATTAAAGAAAAAATGAAAGAGTTTAAGAACAGGAACCAAACCTTGAAGAAAACCCTGATTGATTCAGCTAGAGAGGCATGTGGTGAGGTTGTCTGCAAGGATAGAAAAATCAGAACTCCATGGTGGACACAGGAAGTTAAAGAGGCAGTGAAGGAAAAGAAGAAATCATATCAAAAGTTTCTGACAAATAAGTCAACTTGTGCTCTTAGAGAATACAGAGACAAATGTAAGAAAGCGAAACACTCTGTAAAACTAGTTAAACAAAAAGTCATGGGAGGACTTTGGCAAGAACATAGAAAATAAATATTAAGGAGGTGGTAAGATATTCTGGAGGTTGTTGAAGAAGCTTAGAAATGGAGGAAAGAGTGCTTTAAAAGGAGTTAGAGATGATAAAGGTGACACGAAAACAGAAGAAAAAGATATCCTTGAAGTAATGAGTAATTACTTCGAAAAATTGCTAAATGAAACAAGCAGTGAGAGCACAGTTGTAAAAAACACTCAACAGGCATATAGTCAGGAATACATATCCATACTTGAAGTAGAAAAAGCCATCAAAGGCTTGAAATGTGGAAAGGCAGCTGGAGTAGATGATATTCGACCAGGAATGCTGAAGTATGATGGTATAAGAGTCTTACAGTGGCTGCACTACATAGTTCAGAAAGCCTGGACAGAGGGACAAATTCTCAATGATTGGAGTAGAGCTCTAATAGTACCCATACATAAAAAGGGAAATAAAACTGAATGTGAGAATTACAGAGGAATTTAAACTGTTCATTTTTGGTCTAAGCTGTTAAAACTGAGAACTTTTATTGTTAAAAGACCATAAGATTTAATGATTACAAATACAAAGAGCCAACAAGTTTCACTAGCCACTGTCTTGCATTTTCAAGGCTGTACTGGTGTGAAAACAAATGCATCAAGTTACATGAAAACATACATTTTAGTAACTGTTAGGCCGTTACATTTGATAATTCGTGTTTGATGGCGTGCATGCGAATGGTTCAGTCAGAATCCGTTACATGACCACGTGTTGTGTAGTTTTTCGCATATTGTAGTTCTGTTGAGCTGAGAGAATTGATCAGATATTTCCATATGTCTTTAAGAATAGCACCTTGATTTCTATTTAAATTTGTTTAAATAGGATGCATTTCTTTTCACACCAGTACAGCCTTGAAAATGCTAGAGAGTGGCTAGTGAAACTTGTTGGCTCTTTGTATTTGTAATCGTTAAATCTTATGGTCTTATAACAATAAAAGTTCTCAATTACGAAGGAATTTCCCTACTGAGTGTTCCTGGCAAGATCTATGCAAGTATACTTGAGAAACGGTTGAGAAGAATTGTGGAAGAAAAGCTTGGTGAAGAACAAGCTGGATTCAGGGCAAATAGAGGCTGTCAGGATCAGATCTTTACTTGACGATAAATAGTTGAGAAATCATGGGAATATAACAAAGATCTGTATTTAAGTTTTGTCGATCTAGAAAAGGAATATGACAAGGTGCCAAGAGAGAAGCTATTCAATACGCTACAGTTATATGGTGTCAATGGGGCATTATATCAAGCAATATTTAGTCTTTATTTGAGCTGTAAGTCAGCAGTTAGAATTGAAGGAAGTACAGGAAGATGTTTTAATGTTAAATCTGGTGTGAGACAAGGATGTACATTACCCCTCTGTTATTCATTATCAATTCATTATCTACCTATTTTCATTATACAATGAAAATAGGTAGAATTGTGGAAAATATCAGCTGTGTTGTGAACGGGGAACCTGTGGAACAAGTAAAACATTTCAGCTACTTAGGCACGATTTTTTAATGAAGATGGTAAATTAAATAATCAACAAAGCTGGTATGGTAGGCAGTCAAATGAATAAATTCATATGGTATAAGAGAGAAATTAGTCAGAACACTAAATTAGCTGTAGTTTTCAAGTTTTCAAGCAAGAGTGTTCAAACCAGTTTTAACTTATGGATCTGACAGCTGGGTCAGATGTAAAACACTTGACCAAAGACTAGAAACTGCAGATATGAGAGTTCTGAGAAAGATTAGAGGCATGAACAGATAGCATCAATGGCAATATCATATTAAAAATGAGGATATTAGGAAAGAACTTGACATTGTCAGCATCCAGGAATGCGTTAGCAGAGCTAATCTCAGGTGGTATGGTCACTTAAACAGAATGGATGAGGAAAGATTAGCAAAACAAGTGTTCTCTGCCAGGTTGGCAGGAAAATGACCCAGAGGAAGGCCAAGATATAGGTGTATTGATACGGTACAAAGTGCCTTAGACGATAGAAATATAAGATCTGATAATGTCGGAGTCTTGATAAGTAACAGACTAATTTGGAGGAAAATTGTATATAGGAAGTTAGTAATGATGTAAATTTTTCATGTAGTACTATCATATCCTGTACACCCCTTGAGGGTACATGTCATGAATTTGATGATGATGATGATATATATATATAAAGACACAGAGAGAGAGAGAATTTCCAATCATCATCAAAATTATCCATCATTTCGCAAATCCTAAGTTCGTTTTTTTTTTTTTTTTTTTTTTTTTTTCAGTGGTACCTGTCATATCAATAGTAGACATCTCAATATGCTAGTATTTTGCTGGAGATCAATGAATACAGTCCACTTTTTAGCATTAAAAATATTCTATCCTCAACAGACATTATACTGCAGAAGCAAGATAAACAAGTAGTGTTCTTGTATCACTAAATGCGGTACAGAGACATTTACAGTCTATGTGCGATATTGAGCAACAATTAGTGCAATGAAAAATCTTTGCTCCTACAGACACCATGCTGCATACACAGAAGGAAATTTATTGTAGCACTAAACATAGTCTAAACACATTTGTCCTAACATCCTCTTATAAAAATTTTCAGTTGTAGAAAATACATATAACAACTGTTTATGATGCAATCATTGGGTGCAGAAATTATATGATTTATGTAAAGCAAATAAAAATGCATCAAGGATACATGTTGAGATTTTAAATATTATTAAGACATTTCATAAATGATAATTTTACAAATAAAATTCTACCAAAAAAAATATGTACTTGGTTTAATCCTTTATCTGAGTGCAAGCAAACAAATCTTGCACCTGAAATACTTTCAGGACTGGGCAACTCGTATATAGAACCTAATGACATCACATCACTTGCCTTAGTATCCCATAATGCAAAGCACATATCCTTACAGATATATATAACACTATGCATTATGGGAAGGGTAACTACCCAGACCGGTTTCGACCTTTGCTGAGGTCTCATTAGTGGGAGCCAGACCTAAAGGCAATACTAAGGTTGAAGTAATGTCGAAGTCATATTTTTTATATACGAGTAGCCAAAAGGCTTCAACACACCTTATTATTAAAATACTCTGGATTAGAGATAGTTGTTGGAAGTTTTTCCACTTCATTATACTATAAATGAAAGATACAAAGAAATTGTATACTTGGCTTAATCCATTACCCAAGTGTAAGCAAACAGAGTTTGCACCTGAAGTATTTTCAGGACTGGAGCAACTTGCATATAGAAGATAATTACTTCACATCACTTGCCTTAGTATTGCATAATGCAAAGCACATATCCTTACGTGTATGTTTAATGCTATGCATTATGGGAAGGGTCACTACCAGACAGGTTTCGACCTTATCACCTCTGGGTCTGGCTCCCACTGATAAGACATCGATAAAAGTCGAAACCGGTCTGGGTAGTGACCTTCCCATAATGCATAGTGTTAAATCTTGAATGAAAGGTTTATTATATTGTAAAATATTTCATTCAGATTTAACAGGTACAAAAAAATTCCTGGAGAAAATGCTTGTATATAGGTATAAGTGAAATTGTTGACAGAAGTAACGAAATAATCATTTAATTGGAAATTCTCCTTTGTATTAGATTGGAAATAAAAACTTTGTAAAACTGATAAGGTTGGAATTTAGTGAAATTTATGTTAACATGAGAAAGTTACATCTAAATATACAATGAGATAATCGGCTTAAAGAAATGACCCCAGGTAGTCATGTAAGCGAGGTCCAAGTTGCGTGCGTGGAGAACGCAATGAGGAGAGAACGGTACCAAGCAAGAAGTTTAGGTGCCAGCCGGAAAAGAGTGACATAAGAGGGAGAACAGCTCAGCAAGGATATATATAGAGCTTGGTGATCACGCCAACTCAGAGCTCTTTTTTTTTTGTTCGGGATTCCTGTTCCATTCGTTCCTGGAGAAGTTGCGTGAGAGCAGTCGAAAAGAACGATGTCCAGATAGTGATCCAGTGCGGGCATAATCATCGGTACAGCGGAAAAGTCAGCGCAAACCGATCAATATGCAGAACCACGTGGACCGAACCCGGCAGAGCAGCTTTGCCCACATCAGAAAGGGTGATTCGTGATCGTAATCACTAGTTTGTCCTACCTGAAGACAACTGACCATAAGAGAGGGTAACAAGCCATGTGAATTTTTCGGGAGATCGAGAGAAAAAGGCAAGAGAGATCCTGATGCTCGGTAATGTATAAACCTTCCAATTCCTTTGTATGCAAGAAATAGTATGCAATATTGTGCAGATATGCTCAGTGATTGGACTTACAAAACTGAACCAGGACTTTAGTATCTAATCAACTGGTAAATTGTCTTAGCTCTGAGTAAGAATTCATGTACAGTGTGTGGTATTGAATTGTTAAAGTTTGTTATAGCCTGATAGTTCTTGAATCTAGAATAAGATAAATGCTTGCACAAGAATGTTAGTTGAATAGGATCAAACCAGAAATTTAAGTGGTAGTAGATATTGTATCATATTGTTTATGACTAGGAGTATTAAGGTTATGTCTGGTTAATCATTTTAAATTTTGTAGGAGAGATTCAGTTTTGTTAAGTGATCTTAATATTTGTACATCATATTAGAGTAATGAATAAACCTTTCCTTTTCTTATCTAACAAGTTGTCTGATCTGTGAACTCAATGCACCACTCGTAAAAATAGAACCAGCACGAGTTAAATTGTGGGGATAGCCACAACTGCAGTAAGAGTAAAGATATACAAAGTTTTTTTTTGTAATTGGGAATTTTAATTGCTTGATTATCGAATAGTGTGTCATTCTGAGTGTTAACTCCCTGACAAGGAAGATTCTCCTGTCTAAGAATTTGGATGGCACAGCTTTAACAAACAAATTTTTCCATATTCTGACATGGAGTTAATTCCAGATTTGTATCAAAGAAATTTGGCTCTAGCCATGGGCAATTTCTTTGTCTACCAAGTTTTGCACACGTGAGCAATTTAAGTAGTGGTCACAGAGCAAAAAGGGTGAAAGCAAGCACGAGAAATTATATGAAGTAATAGGGATATTCACTAAAGATAATAATCATAAGTTTTAATAATAACAAATTATAAACACACACACAAGGTAAGAATTTAAAGTAAAGTAAAAAAAAAAAAAAAAAACAGAAATTTAACAATTGCATCATACATACCCATAAGGATATGTGCTTTGCATTACAGGATACTAAGGTAAGTAATGTGAAGTCATTAGTTTCTTCGATATACGAGTTGCCCCAGTCCTGAATGAAAATACTTCTGATTGCCTATCAAACTTAGAGACTGGGGGGGGGGGAATTCAATCTCCACTGGTAGCCAATCAGGGATAGCTGACCCAAGACTATCAATAATTATAAATGACACCCAACAAACAGAGGAAGACCAGTGCTGCCATCTCGTGGTCTCTCATATAGTATATTGTTTATCTGAAATAGTGGGGTTCTATGGTCAATTTTCTTGAGTTTACAAAAAAACACTAAGTTTCCAGGAGGAAAAACCCACCTGCCAATGCCTGAGATCGACTAACTCAGGAACTGGTCAGAGAAAGGGTTAGAAAAACCTCCTCTAGTTGATGATTAGATTCAAATTGAGAATGGCTTTCTTCAGGAAGCCTAGTGCTATGGATAAATACCACTTCCTCAGGACTACACAGGACTCCACATGCAGGAAGTTAAAATAGCCCTGCATTCTGAAAAATATTCTTCCCACATAAGGCACCCACAGTCATGCTAGCAATTTCCACAATCTGATGACAACATGTGATATTGTTGGATCCTACTTCTTTTCAATCTATACCTTGGATCCGCCATGTTAATCACTATGATGTTCTTAGACAAAATAGAAGGTTGCTAGTTGATTCCTAATTCAAATATAGAGAAAATTTATATTTAAAGACTGTGCCACTCTATATCTGAATTAGTTCAAGAACTGAAGAAAAACCAACTCACAACTATCTCTCCTTTTAGGTGTTAATATTGTATATACTGGCCGAGTATATTTAACTTATTTATCTCTCCTGCTTTGGTTCGAATATTTTATGAATGGAGCAGTAAAAGAGATTCAGGCAAAACACAACTTTAGATTAACAAAAACAAACATTTAATTTAGAATCACAATTTACACTTAAGTTCAAATCACTAAGTAAGATATTATAAACATTTCAGCTCTCACAAAATTCAATTAACTACTTGGTAAAGCTCAAAGTCACAAAGTTCCTCAGTAACCGATTGCACAAATATCTCACAGTTTTTTAAGTTCCAAATACAATAAAAATTCAGTAACACTTTTTCTGAAGCAAACACTTTTACATCTACACTTCAGCTAATCTCTGCAATAGTTACTGTTAATATAAGGAAAGTCTAGGATGAAACTCACACACTTCTCTGTATAGAAATATTAATGGTTGGAATAATCTTACCGATAATCTTTTTTCTTCATCTACTTATACGTAAATACTTTTTATAACTGTAAACACTTAAACAGTATACAGCACTCATTAAATAATTCTTCTAAGCAATAATTGAATTAATCATCGGTCACTATACACATAAACAAACGTTCTTGCATGAAATACTACTGATCACTCATGAATTAAGGCAACACACAATAATTCTTAACTTGAGGTTTTATATGCACAGTTGTTCATTCTTCCTGCATTCAATTAATTCTTCAGGCACTATAATTCTAAACACAGCTAACGGTAAACTTCAACTTCACAGCCTCTACTATTCTCTAGAAACTTCGTACTTTGCTTCAAGGTTCCATATGTCCTTGAAAGGTCGGTGCTGAAATTAAATCTCAACTCAAGTATCGCTAGTCTATTTAATAGTCTCTCAGCTGTTTTCCGTAGCTATAATTGTTATTCTACAACTTATTAGCTAACTGCTTCTCGATTAGTAGACTTAATTTAGCTGCTTGAGTGACTTGCCGACTCTCTAATATCGCACTCTGATTCCCGAATGCTGAATACTCCGATTCCAACCGAATGCCAATCTCTCTTTTTTCCTCTCTAATCTATCTCCCTCTAATCTATAATTTTAGTGTTCTTCCTTTTTATATCCATTCTTCCCGCCTAAATTGTTCTCGTGATCTCTTTAACTAAAACTCTTTTCAATAATTTTCAACATTCTCCCCACGTGCTGTTCCAAAAACGTGCATGCTCACTTACATACGTCTCCATGACAACCAAACAAAATATAATAAAATTGAGGTATTGCATAACGCTAAACTTCTACAAATAGGAATAAATAAAGAATATTTACATTTCAATTAATGCACAGTTAAAATATCAAATACAAATTCTTATAATATTAACATAGTAATAAATAAAATAGCTTAATAATATTTAATACAGTCTTTTCATTATTAATACATATATCTTTGATTAAATAATTAAATATTAGACAAAATTAAAGGTAGTTATATGAATATTAAATTGTAAAATAAGTTGTTTACATTAAATATTTACAAGTCTAGCCTTTGTGATGGAAGATCATGTTGGATTCTGAAGCAAATAATAATTACTTAAATCTCTATATATTCAGAATCCAACAATTAGTGAAAGAAGGAGCTATAAATATTCAAAACAAATCATGAAGATTTTCTTAAATAATAGGACAATTTCAACTAGTGATGTGGACAAATATCAAAATGAAAAATTAAACAATGAGGCATGTTGTTCCTATAAACACACAAGAAGACTGTAGTAAGAAAGATATGGAGGAATTTGAGTCATGAGAGAAAGGAGATGATAAAGAAAAAGTCAACTACCTGCTGGATTTCTGTTCAAGACATGGACTGGTCATCACAAGCACAATGCTCCAACATGTGCACAAATTTGCATAGAGGAATGTTATTAGAAATTAAGAGAAGTTCTATACTATTGTTGATAGTGATATTTTCACTACTGGTTTGGGACATAAAAAAGTACACAGATTTGAAGGAGGAAGTGATCATCACCATTTACTTTTAAGGAGGATGAATAGTGAATATTATACTAAAAAAGAAAAGTGTGTAAGAAAGTTTTAAACAGAATCAAAATTAACCACTTTTCAGGGATGAGTTATAGACTCAAACATACAATTATTCAAAAAAGAGCTTGAAAACAAGAACCAAACATTTGGGACTCAATATTTTCTTTTGAGTCTGCAGAATGAAGACCTTCATTCCCCAGTTCACTGCAAACACTGATTCTCTAAAATTTGTGCCTATGCAGTTCATGAGAAAATTAAAGCATGCATTCAAATGGCTCAAGTCAAAAACTCCAAGTTCTCACTCACTATAGCCCAAGAAGAAACAAAATTAACAAATCAAAAGCACATCACTTTAAATTAAAGATGCCAAGAAATGATATTCTTGTTTAATCCCTTATTCAAGTGTAAGCAAACTTTGTTTGCATATGAAGTATCTTCACGACTTCACATTAATGGCCTTAGTCAAGTCATTAGGCTCTTTATAAAAATAGCCTAGTCATGAAGATACTAGTCGTGAAGATATGAAGTATCTTCACGACTTCACATTAATGGTCTTAGTCAAGTCATTAGGCTCTTTATAAAAATAGCCTAGTCATGAAGATACTTCATGTGCAAAGCTGTTTGCTTACTTACATAAGCAAAGTGGATCTAATATCCACTTTGCTTATGTAATTTTGCATTGCTGAACTGAAGCCTTTTAGGCTCCTAATTTTAGAAATTGTTTGCTTACACTTGGATAAAGAATTAAACAAGAATATAATTTCTTGGTATCTTTAATTTAATCTATAACTAAGTGAAGAAAAACTTCACTTGGTTATAGTGAAGCAGATTTTGTAAGAGCAAAATGAAATAAGCTTGCTTCTTGCTCAACTAGCCACTAAGCCTTCTGGTCCCTCACTAAAGCTGTTAGGTGTAGCTTCTGCCCTTTGTCTACCTCTGTCACATCCTGCTGGTACCATGGTAAAATTATCCAAAATTAAGGCAGACCTATTGGCATTGGTGTTTTCCTCCAAGTGTTATTGAGAGACAACCACGGCAAATCACCTCCAGCAATAATACCAAAAACTGCTCACAGCATACATCCTCTGTTCTTTCACCATGAAAATATTTAGAACCTGCATGGTCACTTTTGATATCTCAAAGGCATCTGATCGTGTCTGGCATCAAAGCTTTCTCAGCAAGCTGCATCCCATCTTAGTCTCTTACTCCTACTCTTACCCTTCATGATCACACTGCCAGCATCCTCTTTGAGTTGTTTATCAATACTGGAGTACTTTGGGGCTATTTACCTATACTCATCATCCTTTACATCAATGATCTCCTTTTCTGACTTTGAATGCTATTCATGGTTCTGCTAATGACAGTGATTTGACTACATAAAATTCACGATCTTTCCATGTCAGGAAAACCTCTCAAAAAGGTGGGTGAAGTCCTAAAGAAATACAGTCTCAGTATTTCTTTTAAGTACTACTTTTAAACCATACAGAAAAAATGAGCATCTCTTATATGCCCAAAGGATGAGTCTACCAGCCCTTAAACTTGGATGAAATCAAGTCATATGACCTGAAATAGCAGTCATCAAAATTAAAGGATACAAAGACTGCATCCATTTCCATCACTACAACTGCTCAATTCTTGCTGTTCATTCCTTGGACACATCACAAGATTTACTGGGGAAAAAAAAAAAAAAAAAAAAAAAAGCCACATTACTTCATAGAAGGATATATAAATTTGAAAACTTATGAACTGGCTTCTGCCAATTAGTACAACCTGCCAGAGATTTGAGTTTCTTATCCTCAAACCTTCAGACCAACTGCCAAGAATGCTCGACATTACTTGCTAGGTGGCTTAATTCAAGATTAAGAACAGCTTTGCTTGTCTTACTTATGCATGTGTGCCTGTATGTAAATATCTGTATACTAGTGTATAATTCCTCTCATTATGCGAATTTTGTTTTCATAATATACAAGAAATGATTCCCTCCCCCCTTATGTTTCATCTACTTGACAAAAACAAAACATAAGCTTAGAGGCAAGAACATAACTGATATTAAGTCATGTAGAACATTATATCTGAGACTTCAGATATTAGCCACTTTGCCTTGAATGAGTCCCTCTCCTTTTTTTTTTTTAATGGAGAGAGCCCATATTTGACAACACTCATACATTTTTTGTTCTGAGAAATCTTATCTTTCTAAGTCAATCATTGAACTTTATGTTTTTACTGTAATGTTAGTTTTAAGAGATAATTCCTTGACCACCACCAATTTACTGATCACCAAAGACAAACAGTCAAGTTGGAGTGCCTGCATGCACATATCAATTTGTTCTTTTTGATGATGATGGCAGTCTGACTCGGCCAAAATACTGGAAATATCAATTAAAAGTTATTCTAATTAACATAGTGTATGTTGTAACTTCCTTAAGTAATATCATTATGAACAACGCATAAGCCTTGCTACCAGAATTACTATAATCCATGGAGATGCAATAGTATGCAAAGCCTATCAATACAGCAAGTTAAAACTGAAACCATCTAGACCAGTGCTTCCCAAACTTATGGATGTAAAGGCCTCCTTTGGAAAAATTTAAATATTTCATGGTCCCCATCGAAAAAAAAAAATCGTAATACAGACATATATTATTATAATATTATTGTATTTATATTCAATACAATCTATATTCAAGATTTTGTTTTTGTAAGCTTTTTTTTTTTTTGTGCTTTAAGTCAATATCTTTGAAATGAAACTTATATGAATAAGCATATATTTACTAATATTCATTAAGCGACGAAATACACAGGAAGCAAAATTTGTGAACCAACCAATGTTTAATTTTTTCCATTAAAATATAAAAAATAACAAAAAAGAAATAATAAATAATACAAATTAAATACGTTCTTTTAAGATTAAAAAAAAAAAAAAAAAGAACTACTCAGTCTTTAAACATTTTCAATTTGTTTTCATTATTTCATGGCCCACCCCTCAACAAAACTTATGGCCCACAGTTTGGGAAGCGCTGATCTAGACAATTGAACAGGCTAGCCTTTCTAAAACACTGCCAGAATAACATCATCCCTAACTGCATTAAATTAAAGCACTGTTTTGAATCACAAACGGCTCTCCACACATGCAAGTTCACTAGCTTAGGCTCTCTGCATATATAACATACCCTTCACCTTTTTACAGGAAGAGATTGGAGCATGTGCTTTTTTCTACTTGACAACACAAACTATTCCAGTAAACAAATAGCCTGTTCTAGCTATTTGTACACTGGAAAAAGAGCTCTATTATTGAATGCTGATCTCTGCACAATCCTTTCAGACATCTTCGATCCACTAAGCAGCAAAAGAATTAAGAAGTAAAAAGTCAGAATGTAATTAAATTTGCAAATCTAATAAAGGAAGATACTTCCAAGCCTCCCACTAGAAAAAACTGCTGTCCTTCCATATTTCTCAATCCAGAAGTTTTTAGCACATTTGGTCAGGACCACAACCACGCTTTCGCACCTAAAAAAAATACCTATTGAAGAAATTATGATACAGGCAAAAGAGAGATTCACAGCTTTACTACCCATATAGCAAATAACATCAGACTGGATGTAGCAAACGTCCTTACACATGCAAAACAGCTGAAAAGCAAACCTCCCTAGCAGGAATTAGAAGCACTATTAACTATGAAGAACAAAAAGAATTACAAAAGCTACTGTGGGAAATGCCACAGTAGTTCTTAACAAGATTACACAAACAAACTTACCTCTCTGCTTAAGGATCATTCCACCTACCACCCTTTGTACTATGATCATAACAACACACAATCAGAACCCTCCAAAAGCTCCTTAAAAAAAAGTCACAACCTTGGCCTGAGTGAAATTACAAATAAACAAACCATTCATGAAATTACCCCCCCCACACACACACAAGACATATCAGCTGCCAAAATCCACAAACAGAATGTGCCATTATGTGCAACTGCAGATGGCACTGATTCATTCACATACAAACTAGCTAAAAAGTCAAAGTGCTCACCCAGCATACTGGCAACAACTCTTCACACATTAAATACTCTGCTCATTTTAAAGCTAGTACAGAAAACATCAAACACCAACATATTGACAATAATGGTCAATTTTGATGTCTCCTCTTTATTCAACAGTGTTCCTCTTAAGAATACTTTAGACCTTATCCAAGCATAATTTCCTCTAGATATCTCAGTCTTGTTTAAGATCACCAAGAACTCTATTTCGTTGTTCATTCTTTACGCAATACTTGTACCATGAGGACTGCACAAGGATCATCACTGTAATTTAACTACTGTTGCAAGTGATGATGGCCTGTAACATTCAGGTTGAAATATATGGTTTTAAATAAATATTGCTTATTTCCTTGTGTTTTCATGTGAAATAAAGAAATTACCACAGCCACAACTATTTTGCTTGACAAGAAACTTCTATAACAAACAGAAGAGACAGCCATGGGGTCTCCATTTTCTCATCTCCCCCAGCAAACTACGTCATGGAAACCTTTGAAGAAAAAGCCTTAACCTCTGTCCCACAATGATCTGTTTGGGCTTTGCTATGCAGATGTGTTCTCCATTTGGCCAGAAAGCACTAAGGTTCTTAACATCTCCCTAACACATCCTAATGACCAGCACCCTAGAGTCCAGTTCATCTTGGAAAAAAGAACAAGTCTCACCTTCTTAGACACCTTGATTATATGCCAGCATGATGGATCCTTAGCATTCTCAGTTTACAGACCAACAAGCATAGACAGAAACATTAACCAATAGTCATCCCCCCCCCAAGAGTATGAGTTTATGAGTAATGCCTTCACCACTTAACATGAACACATTCACAACACCTTCTTAGCCAATGGCTACAATCCTCAGCAAATCCAAAAAATATTAAAACTTCAAATCACACTCTTCCTTCCCTCCTCCAAAACAAAATTAATCAAATGTATTACCATTCCATATATCCATGGCACTTCAAATAAACTAGCAAAAATTTTCAAAAGATGCAACCTTAAACACACTCAAACTCCTTGCAGACACCACAATCTCAGGCAAGGCATTCCAATCATTCACAACTCTGCAAGAAAAAAACCCATCTCTCGCTCCCCTACTCACACCCTCTTTATACAGTTTCCAGGGATGACCTCTGGTTCTCCCCTGATCTCTCACTATTCTCTGTAGAACTTCTCCACCATTGATCTATTAACAACCCCTTACCAACTTGTAGGTCTCTATCATAGCTCCCCTCTTCCTTCTCTCCACCAGACTCTGCAAATTACATCTTCTCAATCTTTCCTCATACTCAACATTCCAGAGGTCAGAAACTACCTTAGTCAGTCGCCTTTGGACCCTTTCCAACATCTCTTCATCCTTCTGAAAACCCTGTGACCAAATCTGGGCACAATAGTCAATGTGTGACCTAATCAAAGCCTTATACAATGGAACAAGAATCTCCCTACTTCTAGACGTCAGTGTCATTCCCAGAAGTCTTTGTGTTGTCTTCACAATTTTGGCGATGTGTCCCCTAAATTTTAGATCCTTATCCACTATCACCCCCCAGATCTCTTATTTCCTCTACCTCCAACAATATATTCTCACCAAGCATAAATTCTGCATCCCATCTTTGTTTTCCAAATTTTAAAACCTTACATTTTGCAACATTGAACTCACATCCCCATTTCCATGCCTAATCACTCAATTTATTCAAGTCTTCCTGTAAAGCCACAACATCTTCACTACACTTCATGGTTCATCTCAACTTTGCATCATCTGCAAACAACTGAATATCTCCATCCAAATCTTCGCCAATATCATTAATATACAAGTTAAATAGTAATGGCCCTAAAACAGACCCCTGGGGCACTCCACTAGTGACTTTCCCTTTCCTGGATATCGCAAACCCCATACACAACTTGTATGAGTTTATTAACATCCTGTACGACAGGGAAAAATTGATCAGCTCCAATAGTAATGCCTTCACCACTTAACATGAACACTTTCACAACACCTTCTTAGCCAATGGCTACAATCGTCACCAAATCCAAAAAATATTAAAACCTCAAATCACACTTTTCCGTCCCTCCTCCAAAACAAAATAAATCAAATGTATTACCATCCCATATATCCATGGCACTTCAAATAAACTAGCAAAAATTTTCAAAAGATGCAACCTTGTGATCACTTACTGACTGTATAAAAAATTGGCACCCCTTATCTGCTCTCCCAAAGATAAGCAACAGTCTTTAGATTTGCCAGGTGTCTACCAAGTACTATGCTTCAGTGCACTGATATTTATTTTCATTCTCCTTTATTTATAGCTACCGTATATTATCACGTATACTGTGAACAATTTATGGTAAAAAATACTACTTAAAGTTAGGGGTTCGCATTATATGCAGATCCTAAAAATATAATATCTTATTAGACTTGCACACACAATATATACTACCTAATGCCTATGCAACCAAATCTACTTGACCCACTCGCATTCGGCGATTGACCACGCATCGTATCTGCACATAAAGCTACTTACATTACTGGCTTTATGCGCAGATACGATGCGCGCTCCGTCACCGAATAATGATAGAGCACAGTGAGATAGATAGAGCACAGTTAGGTATATCAATTTAACCACAGTTTATTTTAAATATCATTCGTCAAACAAACCTAGCCTGAAAATGAGCCAACAGAAATGTAAACGTTCATCTTTTGAAGCAGGATTTAAATTGTGTGTTGTGCAGTTTGCAGAAAAACATAATAACAGTGTTGCTATGAGAAAATTTGGTGTAGCAGAGCGTAATATTAGACTTTGGCGTAAGCAAAAAGACAGTCTTGAAAAAATAAAAAATCCCCAAAACGAAACGTGCCCAGCGTGGAGATGTAGCATCCTTTCCAGAACTCGAAGAAGAGCTAAATGAATGGATTTTGACGCAACGACAAGATGGCATTATAGTAACAAAAATGCAATTCGTTTTCGAGCTCTACAACTCAAGAATGGTAAATTCAAGGACACACCATGTATTTCATCTTTTCTTGCTTTGCCTGGGTGGTGCAACAGATTTATGGAACGCAAAGCATTAACATTACGACACCGAACAAAAATTGCACAGAAGTTACCAAAGCAGCTTGAAGAAAAAGTGCAGTCCTTCCATAAATTTATCATAAAATTACAGAAGTGTCATGGATTATGAACTTTCCCAAATTGGCAATATGGATAAGACGCCCATGTACTTTGATATGCCTGGGAATCGAACAGTTAACTCAGTTGGTGAAAAGGGTGTCTTCATAAAAAAATGGGATATGAAAAAAAACGCATTTTACAGTTGTTCTAGCATGCATGGCAGATGGAACCAAATTAAAGCCAACAGTGATATTTAAAAGGAAGAAAATTCCGATGCATATGAAATTTCCATCAGGTGTAATTGTTCGCGCCAATCAGAAAGGTTGGATGGATGAAGGTGTACAATTGTGGCTGGATCAAGTATGGAACATACGTCCAGGGAGCTTGTTACGTCAACAAAGCATGCTAGTCTGGGATATGTTCCAGGCGCATTTAACAGAGACAAGCAAAGAGAAAGCACCTGAGCTACGTACAGACCTAGCAGTCATACCGGGTGGTCTAACTTCCGTTTTGCAGCAGCTTGATGTCAGCTTGAATAAGCCATTGAAAGATCACTTACGTGAAAAATAGAGAGAATGGATGTCATCTGGTTTGGTGAAGATGACAAAGAGTGGGAATTTTCAGAAGCCTGAGATCACCCTAGTCACCAGCTGGGTTAAAGTAGCATGGGATTCGATACCATCTGAAATGATTCAACGCTCATTTCTTAAATGTGGAATAAGTAATTCAATGGATGGATCTGAAGATCACGTCATATATACTAAAGCAAGGATGATGCACAATAAAATGGAGAGCATGAAGACGATGACGACAACTGCTACACTGATGACGCAATCCCTACAGACGAATTTATAAATGAAATGTTTGATGACTCAAAAGATGAAGAAGAATTGAAAGGATTTTGACATTTTGTTTTAAAATAAACATTTCTTTCATTAATTCGTATTGTATTATTTATAATGTTATGGAACAAGATTAACAGATCGCATTATACATGGACATGGCATTTTAGGGCTAGTTTTCAAACAAAATTTCTAGTTTGCATTATACGTGATAATTAGTTGTATAAGTGCTTTTTTATGGTAAATAAAGAAATTTCCACGAAACTTCTCATTCTTAAGATTGGAGAGTAAGGGAGGAATGCAGATGACTACTTTGAATCTGATTTGTGAGATAACGGATGACTTTCCTATTGTCACAGACACATTTTCTTGTGCGATTCTTTAGTTGAACTTTAGTCATTGACTACTAAGGTTATCATATTTCTGAAAGGTTGCATATTTTCTAAGAAGAAAGAGATTTTCTTCCTTCCTTTTCAGAGGAAGGTGATTTAGTTACTGTAGCGATATTATGGAATGACAAGGAAAATTCAACATAAAATATGAAGTCGTCGATTGGAGGCTCAATTCACCTTCTTAGACACCTTGATTATATGCCAGCATGATAGATCCTTAGCATTCTCAGTTTACAGACCAACAAGCATAGGCAGATACATTAACCAATAGTCACTCCCCCCCCCCAAGAGTGCGAGTTTATTAACATCCTGTACAACAGGGAAAAATTGATCAGCTCCAATACTAATGCCTTCACCACTTAACATGAACACATTCACAACACCTTCTTAGCCAATGGCTACAATCCTCACCAAATCCAAAAAATATTAAAACCTCAAATCACACTCTTCCTTCCCTCCTCCAAAACAAAATAAATCAAATGTATTACCATCCCATATATCCATGGCACTTCAAATAAACTAGCAAAAATTTTCAAAAGATGCATCTTGTGATCACTTACTGACTGTATAAAAAATTGGCACCCCTTATCTGCTCTCCCAAAGATAAGCCAGTCTAGATTTGCCAGGTGTCTACCAAGTACCATGCAGTTTTGTAAGCTGTCCTATGACCAAACAGGCAGGAGAGCCATAAGAACTGCCAAACAAAGACTAGATCCTGTTTTGCCACTACAGTAACTCAGGACTTACAGACTGTGCCTTAGACATCCACCATAAGATAATGGATAAAGGACGCCTTACCTCAAAGGAGCAAATTTAAATATGAAAGACTATTCTTAAAATCTTCTTCAGCTTTCACCAACAACTACCTAAACTTAAAAAAATTTGGTTGTATGAAACTACTGAGCTTCTAAGAACTCGTCCTTAGAACTTCAGCCCAACAGCCAAACATGTCCATCCCAGTGAACTAAGGGTTCACTGGGATGGACATGTTTAATTGTTCAGAACTTTACCTTTATTGTTCTGCTTCAGTCATATTTACCTTATACAGTGCCTGCATGCACATATCAGTTCTTTGTTCCCTGATGATGGCAATTTGACAAAGCAAAATATTGGAAATATTAAGTTATAACTTAATATTTGAATTTATTTATATGTAGTAAATTGATTTCTTTGTCACTTTATCTAGTAAAGGGTTTCCAACTAGATCTGATTTATCACAGCAATAAAATGCGTTTTTTTTGTGTGTTCTTTTCTTCAGACCATGATGATGTACTAAATGCCCACAGCAGAACAATTCTCAATTTACATAACCAATTACTGGATTAGTAATGCCCAAGGGATATTTTATAAAGGCACAAACTATAAAAAAAGATAGATTACATGCTATGGGTTTCCTACTTTCCCCTGCCCTCCCACTAACTTCTTTCTGAAAGATTTCAAACAGAAAACATCACATTAAACAATCCTAAAACCATCTTTCTGGTTGTGTTAAAACCAGACGAATTTTAGGAAAGTTCTAACTGAACAACTAATAAAGGGTTCAGAGTATGGTACAGGTAAGGAGGACAATCACATTCCTCAATATTTAGAAAGTCATTGTATTAATACCACTATCATGTAAATAATGCTTTGTTTTAAATAACGGTATCACTCCAATTCCTCAAGATGTCTATTCTATATGCATAGAACAGACATGTAACCTGAATAAAATACTAAGTGTAAACAGTTCACATTAATCTTAACAAGGTTCTTTTCACTAAATCAATAACAACAATACATGCCTCTGTGCTCAGAAAGGTAGTGAAATGAATACTTTTGTGCTTGAACTTAAAAAAAAAAAAAAAAAAATTCTAGAAAGATTATTATTATTATTATTGCAGAGCACCTCCCATGGAGTCTGAAGACTCATAACGGGACATCCAAAGTCTCGAAACAATATCTATTATACTTTTCCTTGAACTAAGTGGTGGAAAGTGCTCACAATGGACTCTGGCAAACCCATTCTGCTCATTCACCATTTTCCAAGTGAAAAATCTAGTCCTCACATTCTTGCTAGCCACACCCTTACTCAATTTCCAGGAATGACCCTTTGCTCTTTCCCTTTCTAGCAAAGTGTTGAAACATTTCCTTTGCATAATCCTACAATACCCTTTTAGTTTCTGTCATATTCCCTCCTTTTTGCCTATTAATCTTTTGCAGCCTACAAACTTCAATCTATCATTACAAGGAGTAATCCGCAGACTACTCACCAACTTGGTGAGTAGTCTGCGGATTACCTCTGGATCCTCTCCACTATTTCCTCATCTCCAAGAAACCCAAGTAATCAGACCTATGCTCAGATCTGGTCAACATATAAAATGGCACAATTCATAACAAGCGAATATACTTCGATTACACAGGCCTGCGATGGAAAAGTTGTCTGAGAAGTAAAAATTGATTCTTACAGATTTTTAGGTGCTGAGTTCAGAAAAAATAGTAAATATATTCCATCACCCACCAATTTTACCCAATTTCTAATTTTATCGTTTTTATTAGTAGTATTTGGATTTAAATTCAGTGCATTGGTATTTATTTTCATTCTCCTTTATTTATAGCTAATTAGTTGTATAAGTGCTTTTTTATGGTAAATAAAGAAATTTCTTCAAAACTTTTCATTCTTAAGATAGGAGAGGAAGGGAGGAATGCAGATGGCTACTTTGAATCTGATTTGTGAGATAACGGATGACTTTCCTATTGTCACAGACACATTTTCTTGTGTGATTCTTTAGTTGAACTTTAGTCAATGACTACTAAGGTTATCATATTTCTGAAAGGTAGCATATTTTCTAAGAAGAAAGATTTTCTTCCTTTCTTTTCAGAGGAAGGTGATTTAGTTACTGTAGCGATATTACGGAATGACAAGGAAAATTCAACATAAAATATGAAGTCATCAATTGGAGGTTCAATTCCTCAAAAAGAAGCCTCAAAGTTGTACTTCTCCATAATTACAATAAGTATGTTTCAGTACCAGTAGCACATTCCGTGCACTTGAAATACAATATAAAAATTTAGCCTTCATTCTCAGCAAACTTGAGTACAATGATCATGGATGGACAGTTTGCAGTGATCTTAAAGCCATATCTATGATTTTGGGACAACAAAGAGGATACACCAAATACCCGTGCTTTTTGTGCGAGTAGGACAGCCGAGGGGAGAAAGAATCACGAGTCACATTAGAACCTGGAAGTAAAAATGTGTTACAAGAAACTTTGGTTGCTCGGGAAAAATCCTTTTATCCCCGCTTCACATAAAGATGGGATAAAAGGTTGATGAAGCAATTTGTCAAGGCTTTGTTGAAAGAAAGAGTGTTTTAAATACATCTGTGCAGAATTTCCAGGATTATCTACAGCAAAATTGAAAAAAAATATTTTTATTGGTCCGGACATCAGGAAACTTATGAAGGATAAACTGTTTGAAGAAAAAATGGCAACTATTGAAAAAGAAGCGTGGAAAGCTTTGAAATAGATGGTGACCAAATTGTTAGGAAATCACAAAGACCCCAACTATAAAATATCAGGACAGGTGGAATGTCAACATGATGGTGGACTACTGTAGGATGTTGCACAGTGTTTTCTCTGTTTACAAAAAACCAACCCATACAGGTAGATACATTCACCAGCAACCACCCCCCCACACACTCACAACAATATGGGATTATAAAAACCCTATATAACAGAACAAAATTAATCTGTTCAGATAACAATGCCCTAACTACTGAACTTAACCATATCCTTAACATCTTCTTAGCCAATGGCTACAACCTCCCTCCCCCACCCCCAAAAAAATCTAGAAAATATTAAAACCAGTTAAATCTCCCCCCCACCCTTCCATAACAGAGATCACTAAATCTATCACCATTCCTTATATCCAGGGCACATCTGATAAGCTAACAAAATATCCTAAAAAAATATGACCCGACTACCTGTTACAAACCATATAAGAAATTGGCATCCCTTGTCCACCCCCACCAAAGACCAGCTGCTTTCCCTAGACCTACCTGGAGTATACCAGATCCCTTGCAGTTTTAAACTGTCATACTATGATCAAACAGGCAGGACAGTTAATATCAGGATATCCGAACACAAAGACTACATCCGGTTTCACCAATACAGCCACTCAGGACTTGCTCAGCATGCACTAGACACCACCACAGAATACGCTGGAAGAAAGCCACTTTACTACACTGCAGCAAATATAAGTACAGTAAACCCTCAATTTAATGGACTAATAGGGGTTAAGGGGTATCTGTTAAATCACAAATTTTTTAAAATAAAAATATCTGTAACATTATACTGCAATTTTATCAATATTAGCTTTGAAAAAACTATCAAGTTTTTTTTTGAACTTTAGAATTCTGCTGTTTTTTTTTATAATTAACTCCCTAAAATTACGAAAATGCGTGTAATAAAACTGCCGCAGAAAGTCACGCCACGCGACAAAAGAACCAATTGCAGTGCGATTGGTGTGATCACGTCCTAATCATTCGCCGAACATGTTTTATGAGCAGTGACTCATTAATGTCGGCTAAATTACTAGTGTTTTTCCAACATATGATGGCCTATTCGTCAAAATTTGTTAAAAATAACAGGAAATCAATAAAAAAAATAACCTGTTAATTTAATTATAAGCAAATCTCGGTTAAAAGCATTTTAAAATTAACAGGGTGTTAATTTTCACGTGACATACAGACTGGAAAATTGAGGGTTTACCATATGAAAGATTATTCCTAGAATCAGCCTCAGCTCTAAAAAAACTTCCCAAACCTCAATTTGAGTGCATGAGACTGCTCCAAATTTGGGAAGTTTGCATCCTAAGAACATCAGCCAAGATAACCCATTTTAGCCCACTAGGGGAACACCTTTAGGACTCCAGGACCAACTTCAGTTGCCTTCTTCAGCCTCATTTGCTCATTGTTAGTGTCTGCATGCACATATCATAGTTTTGTGATCTCAGAAGATGGCAATGTAACATTGCCGAAATATGGGAAGGTATTGATTAAAGTTTTATAATTAATATTTTAGTATATGTTGTCATTTCCTGAAAAATTTAAAGCCATGTCTAACCAACGTATAAGTTTATCTTCAAGAATTCATGGACATATTCTTTTGTTTATCTTAAACATCAAATTTCGTTGAATTCCAGCCAGCCAAAACAAAGAGAGCTACATTAAAAAATCAGCTAATGCTTTAAAAAAAATTTTTTTTATATTCCTGTATAGGGAGTAGGCGAGGCTGTTTTAGTCCTATCTAACTTTTGGAGACTGAGTGGGCAATTTAATCTCCACTGGTACCCAAAAAAGAGATAGGCTATCACTAATTAGTGGCATGCAGTGAAGAGAGAGATGGCTCAACAAGTGCTGCGATCTTGTGGTCACTAACCCTAAAACAATATATTTAATGTCTGAAAATAATGTGGGTTCTACAATTGATTTTATTGAGTTTACGGGACGAAAAACCAGAGTTTCTGGGAGAAAAAAATCTGCTTGCCCATGATTGACTAAGGAACCGGTCGAAAAAAGTCTTAGAAAAATTTCCTCTAGTCGCCGACTAGATTCAAAAGCAAGTCTTCCTTCGAGCGGTCAGCACTGTGGTGAGTAAACACCACATCCACTGAGCTACACAGGCTCTCCAAAAGAGCCACAATAAAAGCATTTTTCTAACTTATGAAACACTCAACTCATATAAGAAATCTCAGACTTATAAACTTCACCATAAACCCAAAATATATTTTTTTAAACAGAACATTGTGTTACACTATCAAACTTGTACTGCCATCTCTTAACACTGAACAAATTGATGTTGAACAGTTGACAACAACATTCTGGCTGTAATCTGATATGGATTATTGAAATCAAGTTAGCAACAGTAAAGTATGCAGAGGATTTGGACTGAGATCTCTCAAGAACCAGAAGCCAAAAAAATTTTATCATAATGGAGATGATTCTTGGATTCCAATGATATGTTAGCCTGTTACTGAGAGAGAAAATTATGGAGAGAAGGGCCAATTATCCAGTCATCACTCAATAAGTGTTTACCATCCACATCTGATTAAAGTTATCAGGTGAAAAGCTGCTCTGAGACCAATGGACTTAAAACAATTTGAAGATTTGTATTAAACAGACATTTGATATATGGAATGACCGTTCAAGACAAATCAAATTGTTTTAAGTCCGTTGGTCTCAGAGCAGCTTTTCACCTGATTAATAACTTTAATCAGATGGAAACACTGTGTAAAACTAGCTAAACAAAAGTCATGGAAGGACTTTGGCAAGAACATAGAAAATAAATATCAAGAAGGTGGCAAGATATTCTGAAGGTTGTTGAAGCTTAGAAATGGAGGAAAGAGTGCTGTAAAAGGAGTTAGAGATGATAAAGGTAACACAAAAACGGGAAAAAAGATATCCTTGAAGTATGGAGTAATTACTTCAAAAAATTGCTAAATGAAACAAGCAGTGATAGCACAGTGGTAAAAAAAACACTGACCAGGCATGCAGTCAGGAATACATATCCATACTTGAAGTAGAAAAAGCCATCAAAGGCTTGAAATGTGGAAAGGCAGCAGGAGTAGATGATATTCGACCAGAAATGCTGAATTATGGTGGTATAAGAGTCTAACAGTGGCAGCACTGCATAGTTCAGAAGGCCTGGACAGAGGGATGAATTCCCGATGACTGGAGTAGAGCTCTCATAGTATAAAAAGGGAAATAAAACTGAATGTGAGAATTACAGAGGTATTTCCCTACACAGAGGGATGAATTCCTGATGATTGGAGTAGAGCTCTCATAGTACCAATATATAAAAACGGAAATAAAACTAAATGTGAGAATTACAGAGGTATTTCCCTACTGAACATTCCTAGTAAGATTTATGCAAGTATACTTGAGAAATGGTTGAGAAGAATTATGGAAGAAAAGTTTGGTGAAGAACAAGCTGGATTCAGGCCAAATAGAGGCTGTCAGGATCAGACCTCCACTTTACGACAAATAGTGGAGAAATCATGGGATATAACAAAGATCTGTATTTAAGTTTTGTCAATCTGGAAAAGGCATACAAGATTCCAAGAGAGAAGCTATTCAATATGCTACAGTTTTATGGTGTCAATGGGCATTATATCAAGCAACTTATTTGAGTTGTAAGTCAGCAGTTAGAAATGAAGTACAGGAAGATGGTTTAATGTTAAATCTGGTGTCAGACAAGGATGTACATTATCCCCTCTGTTATTCATTATCTATATGGATCACATTATGAAGGAAAGTGGTATTAAACATGATATCAAAATTGGAGATGTTAATGTCAGTTCTATGCTCTATGCAGACGATGTCATACTTCTAAATAAATCTGCTACAAGTCTGCAAGATTCCCTGACTAAATTGAATAACTGTTGTAATAGATATGGTATGATGGTCAGCAATAAAAAGACAAAGACAATGAAAATAGGTAAAATCGTTGAAAATGTCAACTGCACGGAGAACCTGTGGAACAAGTAAAACATTTCAGCTACTTAGGTACGATTTTTAGTGAAGATGGTAAATTAAATATGGAAATAGATAACAGAATCAACAAAGCTGGTATGGTAGGAAGTCAAATGAATAAATTCATATGGAATAAGAGAGAAATTAGTAGGATCACTAAATTAGCTGTATACAAGACAGTGTTCAAACCAGTTTTAACTTATGGATCTGAGAGTTGGGTCAGAAGTAAAACACTTGACCAAAGACTAGAGACTGCAGATATGAGAGTCCTGAGAAAGATTATAGGTGTGAACAGATGGAATCAATGGCAATATCATATTAAAAATGAGGATATTAGGAAAGAATTTGACATTGTCAGCATCCAGGAATGCGTTAGCAGAGCTAATCTCAGAATGGGCGAGGAAAGATTAGCAAAACAAGTGCTCTCTGACAGGTTAGCAGGAAAAACGACCAGGAAAATCTTTATGATACGGTACAAAGCGCCTTAGACGATAGAAATATAAGATCTGATAATGTTGGAGTCTTGACAAGTAACAGACTGATTTGGAGGAAAATTGTACATAGGAAGTTAGTAATGATGTAAATTTTTCATGAAGTACTATCACATCCTGTACATCCCTTGAGGGTACATGGTGGGAATTTGATGATGATGATTATGATGATGACCTCCATACTGTTTATAACTCCTTTCCTCATAGGCTCAGGGAAAATGAAAAACACCAAGTCAGGTGAATTGATCTATCACACTCTAGCCAAGTGGACAGATTTATGGCTGTTCCCAAGGCACATCTAAATTTTATTAAATTCCATGACCTAGAAAAAATCTGGACTTGCCAAACAGAATTTTGTGGAGAAGAAAAACAAAAAAAAAAACATAAGTTCTACATAAGCTATTTTCTAGTGATCGTGTAAGTAAAGTTGTAAAACCTTGCTGTACTGCCCCAATTTGAATAGACCTGAACAATAATTTACCCCGAAAATACTGTCATTAGGACCTGAACAGTTTATGGTGCTACTCTCTACTTTTCCCATGTGTGACTGATATGTTCTCATTGCTAGTTTATCAATTACATTACTTGCACCCCGCTTAATTTTTGTATTATACTGAAGCTGCCCTTAGAGGAAAAATCATATGCAATTAAATTCTAAATGTATGTGTTCTCATGTATTAATTTTTATTTAACACATATCTCAAATCACTCACAAAACATGCAGATTCTCAGAAATAAAATACAAATGAAGGGAAGATTTGCATATGGTGATCAAGAGACCTAAAAACTGGGATAACATAACAGAAGCAATAAAATTTTAGATTACCTTCATTGACTCCTACTTTGCAATGATATAACTCTTTTAAGACAAAGTATTCCCCTTCCCAATTATCTTGATGTTAAGTAATAAGTCAAATATACATCACTGAACACCACTATAAGCTACCAACCATAATTGTATTTACTCATGTATAGTCTTCAGTTTATCCCCAACCACCAAATTGCATCTCAAAATGGTGGATTATGTAGTCCATAACATTTGTGAATTTTTATCCCATCTAGAATAAATTGAATGAATGAAAAAGCCAAAACTAGGATGACACCTGTGCAGACACAAACCTAACATTACTGAAATAACAGAATGCCCCCACCATAATCAAATTGCTGCTAAGTACCTACCCACCCACAAGGGGTGTGTGTGTGCAGGATACCATAATACCAATTTATAACACCATCTTAGACTAGCTCTGTTCACACATTCTTCAGGCTGTCTTTTGATAATAAAGTTCTATTCTACACAATGATGCCACCAATATCATGTTTCCTCTCCTAATTTTTCTCAGCAACTCTCATATCTATGGCTCTAATCATCTGCCCAGTGTTTTATTCCTTACCCAACTCTCAGATACAAAAATTAAAAACTGGTTTGAAACATTTTGTGATGGCTTGTCAGTCAGGCAAATATCTCACCCATCAGATGTGAGCCTGGGAGCACTCTACAATGGTAACCTAATTTTTCAGTCACATGCTTATTCCTGGATTTGGTCTATTTATAAGCTTTTGTTAATGCTATGAATGAATGAAAAATGAATGATATCCCACAACCCAAAAGACCTACAAGAAATGGGTGAAAAAATATACACAAACAGCAGTAAGATAGGCTTAGAAATGAATCTAGAAAAAACAAAATGGATCAAAAACATCTACACAAGTGACAGTCATCTATGTATTAATAACATCCTTATAGAACAAGTTGACTCCTACAATTACTTAGGACAAACAATAAAAATGAATAATGATTTATCTGAAGAACTAGCAGAAAGAAAGAAAGCTGCATGGCTATCATTCAACAGACTAAAAGAAACACTTACTGATCCAAATCTTGATATCTCTGCAAAGGCAAAACTATTTAATAGTGACATTCTTCCATCACTCACATATGGATCAGAAACATGGAACATGACAAGAAAAGAAGAAGAGACTCTCAGAATAACTCAGCATGCAATAGAACATAGTTTGTAACATCAGCAAAATGGAACATGTTAGAAACATGGAACTAAGAAAGAGATCAGGCATAAAAGAGGGAGATAACTGCAGTATATAAAAGCAAGATGAGATGAGCAGGTCACATAGCCAGACTCAGGGATAACAGAAGGACATATAGAATACTCAACTGGCAACCAAGAATAAAGAGAAAACCAGGAAGACCACCTACAAGATGAAGATCCACTAGAGAAATCTATGGATATAACATGGAAGAGAGAGGCTCAAGATTGTTGGAGGAATCATTGTGACCTGCACTCATGGAGAAATCCTGATTGAAACACAGAATCAGTGTCGAAGCAAATATGTTAACTACTTTATTTATTTATTTATTTTTATGTTGAGCCAATACACGAGAGGTTGGTTGATCAACCTATAGTACATTAGTACTATGTATTGGTAGTGGGTTGGAAAAGGAGGAACTTGTTTACATTTGATTTAAATGACTATATATTGTATTCCTTGGGGAACATAACAGGGGGAAGACTGTTCCACAGTACAGCAGTTGCAAGGATGAAGGAAAAGAAACTTGGTCTGTGGGTTTCAAGGTGCACTGTGAAAGGATGTTGAGCAGTAGCTGCACGTGTTCCAAAGAGCTTAATACTAAGTGGGGGAATTATTGATGCTATTTCAGTGCTCATCAGTCAGTAAAGAAAAAAAATCCATTTATTTTATAAACGATACCACATCATTTTTTTAATAATATATTAATAACAATAATAATAT
Organism: Typopeltis vanoorti; assembly: GCF_054136105.1. NCBI lineage: Eukaryota > Metazoa > Arthropoda > Arachnida > Uropygi > Thelyphonidae > Typopeltis > Typopeltis vanoorti. The sequence goes on along the minus strand of NC_143569.1, from coordinate 92,646,900 downwards.
AGTACTTCCATAGTGCAATTGGAAGAACGACAGTACATTGCACCCTTCGATTGGAAAAGGCCTAAGTTCGATTCTCGTCATCACGAGAAGAATCTTTATATGGTTTTTTTTTCAACTGAAGGTGAGTTAGCTGATCTCATACAAAGGTAGCAGTGTGCTTTCTCCCAGAAACTCTGGTTTTTCATCCCACATACAGACAAATCGGCCTTGAGCACACATGCAATTTACAGACAAAAAATACGAGTGGTGGTGGGTAGCAGATGGCATTGATGTAGGTGAGGATGGTAGTGGTGGTTCACTGTAATGGGTAGATTGGGTGGCGGAGAAGAAGAGTTGTAGAGTAGCTGCCCTACCTCAATGAGTCTTTGGACTCCGAACACTTATTACACGTCTTGAATTGCTTTTATGATAAAAAAAAGAATTTTCTTCTTTGTCATGTCATTATAAACAAACACTGAAAAAATTCACAAACTATAACCTAACTACATTAGTGCTTTTCTTAATTCTATTTGGTCCTGACACACTGTAGGATTGACAGGGCGAGTGATGTCATACGACACAGCAGCAACTCTGAAAACAACTGAAAAAACTTAGGTCAGAATCAATAAAAAGAAATATTTTGGAGAAATAAATCTTTCTTTCTCAACTTTCCTAGTTTTAATATTCACTGTTAACAGTCAAATTCTTCATTTTTCATCACTGGGTAAGAAATAAGCTAACTGCCACTCTCTGGTACATATCTATTTTAGTTTGCCATGTTGTAACTGCTTACCTCATAGTATGAATGAGCACTCTATATGATAAAATGTGTATATATCCTCTTCCATTATGAAAAAATCAGTGATAATCGACAAAACAGGTTTTTGTAATGACAAGCATTTCCCAACAGACGCAATAAGTAAAGTCAACATAAAAAAAATCTATTTACAACATAAAATAGAACCAGAATTGAGTATATAATATTGATGATTTAACCAAAACTTCTCAAACTGTCAGCTAAAAATTCTAATTTTTCACAGATGAGTGCATTTTCCAAGCCCTGTGTATACTGCTAGTTTAGTGTTTGACTAATTTCCTTCTTATTCTACAAATTTATTCAATTAGCTCCCTAGCACACTAGCTTTGCTTATTCTATTATCTAATTTACAATATTCTCTACAATTTATGACTAAATAGATGAAATTTTTTATTTCTTCTATAAGTTCTCCACTAGAAATGCAGTTCATGTTTTGGATGTTATATAATTTTATATAGACATATGTCTACAAGAAATATAGACATATGTCTATAAAGAGCATATAGGCATCAATGTGAAACAAATAAAAAGTTTTGAATACTTGGAAGCCTAATAACAGATCAAGAATAAACAATGCAAAAGCCCAATTCTCTAAAATGAAAAACATTTTAACAGGAAACCTTCAACCTACAATTGAAAAAAAAAAAAAAAAAGACATTGATATGGAGCATCGCACTGTATGGATGTGAAATCTGGATTCTAGGCAGAGAAGACATAAGAAAATTGGAGGCTTTTGAAATGTGGTGGCATCACATGAACAGAATAAAATGGACAGAGAAAAAAATCAAATGAACAAGTTCTGAGAGAGATAAGTGACACAAGAAGTCTAATTAGATCAATCAAAATTAGAAGGGATAGGTGGCATGGACATATATCAGCATGATGGACTTATGTAAAGAATAACAGAAAGCAAAATGGCGGGGAAAAGAGGAAGAGGCTGACCAAGTCAACAAAGCTTTTCCTGGTAGCTTCTCAAGGCACGGGCCTGAGAAGCTACCAGGAGATTAAGAAGAAAGCCAATGACAGGACGGAATGGAGGAAATTGCTGCTGCTCTACCAGTCCCAAGACTGATGCAACCAATGATGATGATGATGATGATATAATTTCATAGATTTTGTCTGCTTAAGGGTCAAAGCTTTATAACTGAGAGGAGATCTCCACATAGCCTTTAAAGGAATGCGGAGAACCAACCAGGGCTTCTGACCTAATGTCCCTTTATCACCTTCTCGTGGAGCACCCTGTTGGGTATCTACTTGGATACTGAACGAACGAGGATGGGCTGCCAATTTGGGATTTAGCCGACCAAATTGTATTCTTATTGGTTAAACCAAAATAAAAAAATGATGTTACAACATGACAAAATTTCAGGCCGGCTGGGGCATCGCCCGGTTAAACAAGGCCCCCGTTGTTTTTCCCAGGGAACCAGGGCGAACAGAGATAAGTCAGCTACTGGAACAAATCTGAAAACAAACCCCAACTCAACATCACCAGAGTTAAAGATCGGTACTATCAACGTAAGAAGCCTGAATGGCAAAGAAATGGAGCTAGCTGAGGAATTGGATAAGTACCAGATCGACATAATAGGGGTGACTGAAACAAAAATGACCAAAACTGGTGAGATCTTTCTGAGCAATAAATACAAAATGTTATATTCAGGCAATGACAATCAAGAAAAAGAAGGAGTAGCCATAGTATTCAACACAAAATACGACGCTAATCTTCATGAATGGCAGTCAGTCTCAAGTAGAGTAATGTGGGCAAATATGAGAATGGGGAACTGGACAATGAGACTTATTTGTGCCTATGGTCCCACAGAAGGTTCTACTAAGGTAGAAGTGGAGGAATTTTTTGACGCTTTAGAAAAAGCAACTGACACAATGAAAAAGGAAAAGTTGGTCCTTGTTGGGGATCTAAATGGCAGAGTAGGAAATGATTGTGAGACATACAAAAATATTTTGGGAAAATTTGGAGAAAAGAGCAAAGCTAATAATAATGGCAAATATCTGTTGGATTTCTGCTCAGGACATGGACTGGTTATTACTAATACCATGTTCCAACATAAAAATGTGCACAAATTCACATGGAGAGAAGAGGCTAGGAATAAGAAAAGTCTCATTGACTATGTTATTGTTGATAGTGATGTTTTCTCCCTGGTGCAGGACACCAGAGTGTACAGAGGATTTGAAATTGGAAGTGATCACTATTTAGTCTTGAGCAGGATAAAATTGAATTTCATATTGAAAAGAATAACATGTAAGAAAGTTTTAAAGCGAATAAAAGTTGAGCAGCTCTCAGATGTGAACTGTAGACTAAAACACACAAAGATTATTGAAGAAAAAATGAAAGAGTTTAAGAACAGGAATCAAACCTCGGAGATTCAGTGGCAAACTCTGAAGAAAACATTGATTGATTCTGCCAGAGAGGCATGTAGTGAGGTTGTCTGCAAGGATAAAAAAATCAGAACTCCCTGGTGGACACAGGAGGTTAAAGAGACAGTGAAGGAAAAGAAGAAAGCATATCAAAAGTTCCTGTCAAATAAGTCAGCTTGTGCTCTTAGAGAATATAGAGACAAATGCAAGAATGCTAAACACTGTGTAAAACTAGCTAAACAAAATCATGGGAGGACTTTGGCAAGAATATAGAAAATGGATATCAAGAAAGTGGCAAAATATTCTGGAGGTGGTTGAAGAAGCTTAGGAATGAAGGAAAGAGTGCTGTAAAAGGAGTTAGAGATGATAAACGGTGACATGAAAACTGGAGAAAAAGATATCCTTGAAGTATGGAGTAATTACTTTGAAAAACTACTAAATGAAACAAGCAGTGATGACAGCACAGTGGTAAAAAACACTGACCAGGCATGCAGTCAGGAATACATATCCATACTTGAAGTAGAAAAAGCCATCAAAGGCTTGAAATGTGGAAAAGCAGCTGGAGTAGATGATATTCGACCAGCAATGCTGAAGTATGATGGCATAAGAGTCTTACAGTGGCTGCACTGCATAGTTCAGAAAGCCTGGACAGAGGGACAAATTCCCGATGATTGGAGTAGAGCTCTCATAGTACCCATATATAAAAAGGGAAATAAAACTGAATGTGAGAATTACAGAGATATTTCCCAACTGAGTGTTCCTGGCAAGATCTATGCAAGTATACTTGAGAAACGGTTGAGAAGAATTGTGGAAGAAAAGCTTGGTGAAGAACAAGCTGGATTCAGGCCAAACAGAGGCTGTCAGGATCAGATCATCACTTTACGACAAATAGTCGAGAAAGCATGGGAATATAACAAAGATCTGTATTTAAGTTTTGTCGATTTGGAAAAGGCATATGATAAGCTGCCAAGAGAGAAGATATTCAATACGCTACAGTTATATGGTGTCAATGGGGCATTATATCAAGCAATACTTAGTCTCTATTTGAGTTGTAAGTCAGCAGTTAGAATTGAAGGAAGTACAGGAAAATGGTTTAATGTTAAATCTGGTGTGAGACAAGGATGTATGTTATCCCCCTCTGTTATTCATTATCGATATGGATCATATTATGAAGGAAAGTGGTATTAAACATGATATCGGAATTGGAGTTGTTAATGTCAGCTCTTTGCTTTAAGCGGACGATGTCATACTTCTAAATAAATCAGCTACAAGTTTGCAAGATTCCCTGACTAAATTGAATAACTGCTGTAATAGATATGGTATGAAGGTCAGCAATAAAAAGACAAAGACAAAGAAAATAGGCAGAATCATTGAAAATGTCAACTGTGTTGTGAATGGAGAACCTGTGGAACAAGTAAAACATTTCAGCTACTTAGGCACGATTTTTACTGAAGATGGTAAATTAAATATAGAAATAAACAACAGAATCAGCAAAGCTGGTATGGTGAATTGTGGGAAGTCAATTGAATAAATTCATATGGAATAAGAGAGAAATTAGTCGGAACACTAAATTAGCTGTATACAAGACAGTGTTCAAACCAGTTTTAACTTATGGATCTGAGAGTTGGGTCAGAAGTAAAACACTTGACCAAAGACTAGAGACTGCAGATATGAGAGTCCTGAGAAAGATTATAGGCGTGAACAGATGGAATCAATGGCAATATCATATTAAAAACGAGGATATTAGGAAAGAACTTGATATTGTCAGCATCCAGGAATGCGTTAGCAGAGGTAATCTCAGGTGGTATGGTCACCTAAACAGAACGGGCGAGGAAAGATTAGCAAAACAAGTGTTCTCTGCCAGGTTGGCAGCAAAACGACCCAGAGGAAGACCAAGATATAGGTGGATTGATACAGTACAAAGTGCCTTAGATGATAGTAATATAAGATCTGATAATGTTGGAGTCTTGACAAGTAACAGACTGATTTGGAGGAAAATTGTAGATAGGAAGTTAGTAATGATATAATTTTTTCATGTAGTACTATCATATCCTGTACACCCCTTGTGGGTACATGGCAGGAATTTGATGATGATGATGATGATGATTTTGTCTTTATTGCAATTTAGTTAGAGTCCTGTAAACTTGTCCTGAGTTTATTTAGAAGCATAAAGTAAAAAGGTGAGTTGAATATTTCCAATTTTGTTATGAGGTTTAATTGCCACTTGTCTTCATAAAAATGATGGTGAAGATAGCATGCACCAGTCTTATAGGTAACCAACAATCTTCTTTCAATTCCAGCTGATTTAATTACAGGCTACATATTCCTCTGTATAAAATGCCCTGTTTACAGCAAATTTCTGCTATACAGTTTCTTTTTTTTTTTTTGTATTTGTAAAAAGAAACAAATACCTAATAAAAAAAAAAAAAAATATACTCCATTACTTTTAATTGGTATTTATTTACTAATATTTCTATAAAAGAAATCCACGTATAGCTACAGTCTATCTCAAACTGCTTGATTACAATATTTATTAGTATCAGGAAAGTAAAAAAAGACACCTCAAATTGCTAATTATTTCTGGAACATTAAACCTTGACAAAAGTAGAAAATATTAAAACTTCCAATTAAGTTTTTATGCAACTGTTGGATCCTACTTCTTCTCTATCTATACTTTGGATCCGATATATAGTTATTACGATGTTCTTAACTAGTTGATAGATTGCAAGTTGATTTCTAATTCAAATATAGAGAAAATTTATATTTAAAGACTGCGTATCTGAGAGACTCTATATCTGAATTAGTTCAAGAACTGAAGAAAAACCAACTCACAACTATCTCTCCTTTTAGGTGTCAATATCATATATAATGGCTGAATATATTTAAGTTATTTATCTCTCTCGCTTTGGTTCGAATATTTTATGAATGGTGCAGTAAAAGAGATTCAGGCAAAACACAACTTTTGATTAACAAAAACAAACATTTAATTTTAGAATCATAAATTTTACACTTAAATTCAAATCAGTAATTAAGATATCACAAACATTTTAATTCCTCAGATAAATTCAATCATACAACTTACAATGGCAAATCTGATATCTCTAGTACAGTCTTCTCACAGTTCCTCTTAACTATTTAATAAAGTTCCTTAATGATCATTCACATCAACATCTCATAGTTCTTTAAGTTTCAAATACAATAAAAATTGCAGTAACACCTTTTCACAAACAAATACTTTTAATTTTACACTTCAGCTAATTCTCCGCAATAGTTACTGTTAGCATAAGGAAATTCTAGGATGAAACTCGCACACTTCTCTGTATAGAAATATTAATGGTTGGAATAATCTTACTGATAATCTTTTTTCTTCATCAACTTACACACAAACACTTTTTATAACTGTAAACACTTTAAACAGTATATGGCACTCATTAAATAAATCTTCTAAGCAATAACTGAATTAATCATCGGTCACTATACACATAAACAAACGTTCTTGCATGAAGTACTACTGATCACTCATGAATTAAGGCAATACTATTTATTTATTATTAAGGCAATACAATAATTCCTTATCTTGAGGTTTTATATGCACAGTTGTTCATTCCTCCTGCATTCAAATAATTCTTTATGCACTATAATTCTAAACACAGCTAACGGTAAACTTCAACTTTACAACCTCTACTATTCTCTAGAAACTTCGTACTTTGCTTCAAGGTTCCGTATGCCCTTGAAAGATCGGCGCTGAAATTAAATCTCAACTCAAGTATCGCTAGTCTATTTAATAATCTCTAACTGTTTTCCGTAGCTATAATTGTTATCCTACAACTTATTAGCTAACTGCTTCTCGACTAGTAGACTTAAAATAGCTGCTTGAGTGACTTGCCGACTCTCTAATATCGCCCTCTGATTCCCAAATGCCAAATGCTCCGATTGCAACCTAATGCCAATCCTCTCTGTCTCTGTTTCCTTTCTATCTCTCTCTCATCTATATATTTTTTCAGCATTCTTCCTTTATATATGCGTTCTTCCCGCCTAAATTGTTCTTATGATTTCTTTGATTAAAACTTTTTTCAATAATTTTCAACATTCTCCCCACGTGCTGTTCCAAAAACGTGCTCACTCACTTACATACATCTCCATGACAACCAAACAAAATATAATAAAATTGAGGTATTGCATAACGCTAAACTTCTACAAATAGGAATAAATAAAGAATATTTACATTTCAATTAATGCACAGTTAAATTATCAAATACAAGTTCTTATAATATTAACACAGTAATAAATAAAATAGCTTAATAATATTTAATAGTCTTTTCATTATTAATACATATATCTTTGATTAAATAATTAAATATTAGAGAAGGTTAAAGGTAGTTATATGAATATTAAATTATAAACAAGTGAATTACATTAAATAATATTTACAAGTCTAGCCTATGTGATGGAAGATCATGTTGGATTCTGAAACAAATAATTACTCCAATCTCTATATAATCAGAATCCAACACAATTGAATAACTGTAACCTTGTTTATAACAAAGAGGCTACTTTCATTTTCACTACCATGTTGATTTGATGCACCAAGTAGTAGTATACTTGTACCAAATGACGTATTTCTGAATAGGAAGTTCAGTATAATGAAAGTGGAAGAGATGGAAGTTTTGGGGAGAAATATAGTGTAAGTGAAGGATTTTAAATGAGAGAAAGATAAGATTAGTGGATGAATTTACTTTTAAAAGGATGCCAAGCTGAAATTGTGGATAAAATTGTTAAGAAGTAATAGTTTTCCTAAAGCAACAAACAATTTCTTTAAAATATGTGGAGCAGTGAACTTGTTCTGATTAAATGTTTCAAAGAAGGAAGAAATGATTTTTTTAAATGCTCAAGGAGAGTGAAGGAGTTTTCAGAAGAAGAAAAATGTAAAATGATTGGTATGCTTTACTAGAAAACAAACAGAAAGGACCTATACATTTCAAAGAGACATTTAAAAAAGAAAAGCTTATCATATTCCAGATAAGCAGAACTTCAGAAACCGGAAAGGATCTCAGTGATAATATATATGATTTTTTAATTTTAAAGGGAGAAAAAGAAAAAGGTTAGTCTAACTTAACTAGTTTAGAATGAACCCCCTCAGGCATGAAAGGAAGAATGAAGTATTTATTTACCTTAAAAAAAAAATGTGATTTTTTATTTGTTCTAATAAATTGCTATGATTTTGAGAACAAACAAAAACAGAGGAGACTGGAAGCAAATTAGCGAAATTTTATATTTCTACTGTAAAGTTTGTGGGCTCTTTCAGATAAATTTTATTTATAAGGCTGAATTATATATATAGTGCTTGAGAGAGAGAAATATTTTACACACACACAATTACATTTATGCACATCAAAGTATATCAATTATGTTTATTTTGTAAATAAAATATTATCATCAGACCTCCACAGTTAAGTGACTCACTATTAGAAACACAATTTATCATACCATGCCTTAAATATATTCACAGCCTCTGCATTCACAAACTCTCAGGCAATGCATTTCAATCACCCACCATTCTCCATGCAAAAAAAATCTGCTCACCTCTTCTCACACCCTCCTCATACAGCTTACACAAATGACTTCTTGTCTTCACCATTCTATGATTTAAAACATCATCCACATTAATCTGGTAACAAACCCTTAATAACTTTAAAAAAAAGCCTCAATCATACCCCTTCTCCTCCTATCCACTAATCTCTGCAATTTACATTTCCTCAATCTGTCTTCATACTTAACATTCCAGAGACTAGAAGCCACCTTAGATCCATTGTCTCTAGATCTTTTCTAACCTGTCCTTTTGAAAGTTAGATGACCAAATCTGTGTACAATAGTCCATATGTGGCCTAATCAAAGCCTTATATAGTGGAACCATAACATCCTGACTTCTGCATCATTGCCATAATCTGTTGTCCTGTCTTCATGATTCTAGCAGTGTCCCCCCAAAATTTTAGGTTTTATCCACAATCACTCCCAGATCCCTACTCTCCACCACTTCCTCCAAGATACTGCCACCAATTGTATACTCTGAATTCCATAATTGCTTCCCAAATTTTAAAACTTTACACTTTGTAACATTAAACTGGCAACCCCAATTACTTGCCCATTTAGCCAGCACATTCAGGTCTTGCAAAGTCATATCAGCTACATATTAGATTGAATTTATTTTGTCTCTTGCTCAGTTTTAGTTGTTTTATTAGAAAAATTAGTCGTGCAAAAAAATACAAATAATAATAATAAACACCATGCATACAAACCTGTTTGATTAACTTGATGAATAATAAAAATAGCTAACAAACCACTTAGAACACAACTGACAAAAAATGGTGCAGATTGCAGGATAGGCTAAAATTAAAATTTTACATAAAAAATTCAAGTTATTTTCTTAATGCTAATAAATATTGTAATGAAACAATTTGTGAAGACCAATTTTGTTTATACTAACACTACTAACGAATGCTTTCCAATTAAAAGAAATACTAATTGTGGCTCCCACTCATGAAAGGTTTATTTGTAAACCTATAGTACATAGAACTTTTTTCAAGACACTACAAGCCTCCAATAAGTGGGACGGAGGTCTCACACCAGGCAATGAAATTCATCTTACACCTAAAGATTATCATAAATATCCATGCCCAAAGAATTTAAACTCTCAGCCTTTTGGTTGGAGAGTGGATACACTAACTACTCAGCCAACCAAGCCAGTATTTCTCATGGCACCTTATCAAATGCATTTTCCAGATATACAAACTTAAATAAAGATTATTCTGTGTTTTGTTTGTTGAAAAGTTTCAATCAACAACACACAACTAATAAGAAAATATTTATTTACTTATTTGCTAATATTTCACTGGTATTATATCGAGCATCTTCAGAGTACAAAAACAGTTTGTCATAGTACACAAATACTGTAAATATTTATGGAAAAACCAGACATACTGGAAGATATCAGAACAAACCATCACGCATCATCCAGCTCAACAATATGGTATCCTAAAAAGAATCTGATGATAATACTTCTACAACTGAACTCGCCTACCTTCACTATACTTTAGCCAATGGCCCCAAAATATAAAAAATACTAAATACACCCACAAATCCCCTCCCTCACACTTAATGCACCACACACAGCAAAACTGTTACTATCCCATACATTCAGGGCACATCTGCAAAGATATCCAGAGTGATTAATAAATATCAACTCCTCAGCACAGTTACACCATATATCAAATTGGCAACCCTCATCTATTCACCTAAGGACAACCTTCTTGTCCTTAGGTGAATATATTATGAGGTCCTATACTTGTGAGCTGGCTTACTGTGAACAAACATGAGGATCTGTTGACAACTGCCTCAGAAAACATCAAAAATGCATTAGGCACCGTCATTATGGTAAGTTGTGACTAGCAGACTATGCCTTGGATGTTGTCCATTACAATTTTAAACTGTTCCCATGCAAACAATAACAATTTACTAATTGTTGCAGTTTGCATGTTGCTATGACAAACTGTTTTTGTGCTCTGAAGATGCTGGATATAAGACTGATGAAATATCAGCAAATAAATATTATTTTCTTATTAATCTTGTGTGTTGCGAGTTAAAACCATTCAATAAACTAAACACAAACCTCTCCATCAGTTTAAGCATCCATGTTAAATTCCATTTTACATGGAATGATCTGGCCACTTCAGGATTAGAGTAGTTGACAAGGACACCAATGGCAGGATATTTTACCATTTATCGAAATTTTCACACTATAAAAGGCACTTAGCTGCAAATCTGCGAAGGGTTGCAATCAGTTAGATGGGGGGGAGGGGTTTCCCTGGCATCCTATTAATTATAGCAGCCATTTTTATTCAGTGGATCAACAGAATTTTAACAATTTTGAAAGATTTTAAAATAATAATCATTATTATTATGGACACCTCCATGGAGTCTGCATCACAGATCTACTAACATTCCAAACCAAATACTAACCATCATTTAAACAATACCCCATCATAGTTCACTTTGAACTCATTCGCTAACACAGCATGCACAAATAACTCTAGCAACTCATTCCCCACTATCCAAGCAAAAGAACTAGTCCTCATGCTAAATGAGGACTAGTTCTTTTTCTAAATGCTAAAAAGTCTGTGATCTTCCTCATAAGGAAGATCACAGACCTGCCACCAGCTCTGGTTCCTTTCCACCTCTTTCACATTTCCAAAGGGAACCAGGTGATCAGATCAGTGCGTAATAGTCGATGAGACTCTATCAAGGCCTTATAAAGAGGTATGACTTTATCTCTGCTTGTCAATCTATTCCTCAATAACCACATAATCCCATGAGCAACTTTAGTCATCTTTGCAATATGATCTCTCAACTTTAAGACAGTCCAATAGCACTCCTAAATTCCTAGCAGTTCAGTTCTGTCAATGTGGTATACGTATAGCTGGTAACCTTTTCATCTCAAAATGAATAATCTTACATTTTGCCACATTAAACTGCCAGCCATTCTTCTTTGCCCATGAAGCAGTCTGTTAGTCTATATAAATCATCCTGCAAGATCTTCACATCATTCTTATTAAGTATCGCTCTATTTATTTTTGCACAAGATGAATAGCTGTGGTCCATGACCATTTCAGGATTGGGGTAGTTGACGAGGACACGAATGGAAGGATATTTTACCATTTATCGAAATAGTCACACTATAAAAGGCACTTAGCTGCAAATCAGCCAAGGGCACTAATCACAGACCACTAGTCAAATCTTCTCCTGGACTCAAGCTCTCTATAAACCACTCTCAAGCACAGCACGCCAGAAATATCACTTAAAGTAGATTTTAAAAATGCTTACTCGCCCATAGTATGAATTATGATAAAAGGTGTGCATGTTTTTCACCCCCTCCACACACACATACGAGGGGCTAAAAAGTTCTGATAAACACCTAGAAAAAAAAATTATATTAAAGCAACTGATATAACCACAAGAAAGAACATATCTTAAACCCTTTAACTCCTATATATATATATATATATATATATATACACAATAATTCATAAGATCTGGTATGTCTCTTTAATTTTGCCACTAGTCCATTGGTTTTTTTCTTCTTCAACATGTTATATGATACTTCTGTTCCACTGCCTGCTAACTAATTGCCAGTCTTCCATGAAATTATTTGTTTATTTCCCTCTCTCATCTATCAAAATACATTGTGTCTAAGTTTTAGAAAGGACATATATAAACAAATGCCTCCTCCAGTTTTTAGCTATGCATCTCATGTAACGGACAACATTCTCCTCATCTGAAATAATATCTATAGAAGCAAATAGAAAAAGACTTACAGTAGGAGTCTTCAATTTCCTTAACTTTTTGTTTAATGACATCAGCAGTAACTGACAAATTTCTTTACATTTCATGTCATTTTTATACCATTCTACTAATCTACTCTATAATATAAAAGGATAAGGCTTTTTTGGTAACGTTTTTTTGTCAAGTTATTTGAAATGTTTTGAAACTCAGGGCTACCCTGAGTGTCGAGTCTTCAAAATTCAAGGAGAACAGGTCTACTAGTCCGGAACTCAGGGGGTAGGGCGCCGTAGGTGCTGGATCCCCCGCTTTCGAGTCATCAGAATTCAAGGAGAACCGGCCTACCAGTCCGGAACTCAGCAGGAGGGGGCAGAGCCCCCCCCTAGTGGGCCTATAAAGTTTTTGAAGTCAGTAAATGATTTATTGAATTTATTTCTAATAGGTTGAGTTATAAAAGGCATTTCAAGTGTTCAAACATTTCAGAATCCATCCTTCTTTGGAAAGCAGCTAAAAATGTGTTTACCATGCAATTTCTGGCCAAGTTGTCATCATCAATTTTCTTGAAAATTGAACTACAGGTCTCAAAAACTTGTAATCTAGAGTTCCTGATAGCTGTCACAGAATATTTTTTATACATTATAGAATGCTGCTTTGTCTTTGTAGTACAACCACTTAAATTCATTGAACCATTTGTTTTGAAAGCATATCTTGGTTGTTTTCAGTTGACGAAACAAGAACTCTTTCCATTTTTAATACTATCTGGTTTGTGCTCAGTTTTGCACCTAAACAATAGTAAAAAGTGTAGTCTGCATTTCCTTTCATTTATTGTGCATAATGAATGGTGAATTTATATAACTTATCTCTAAAAATAATTCAAGAACAGGAAAGACAAATAATAAAGTTTATGAAAACAACAGAAAATGGTCAATGCTGGCAACAGAGCCAGACTAACTTGTCATGGTGTCATTACAATAACACGATCCAGTCTTGGCTTTGTAGAATAAGTGTTTAAGTAACACTATTGAAAGGGGCTTTTCATCGTGTCTGTATGTTTAAGTATATAATTACAATAAGCTAATTGATGCTGTGAAATTGTGAAATAAGCTTATGCCAATACTACTGCATACCTAAAAAGGGTAATGGGAGAATTATAGTTGATAGTGAAATAAATGAAAATCGGTCTTGTTAAATTATGTTTATTTTATTTTATTTATTTTTAGTTGTTGAATGGTATCTGATTTTTATAAGAATGGTAATGACTAAGTTATGCAAAATAAGATATTGTTTGAGAGAATACTGGACTATTTATTTCAAAATTAATCTGAACTGAATGTAAACTAATTACATAAGATACTACATCGTGGATGAAAATAAAACTTCATTATACTCGTTGGAAGCTGCAAGTAATTAAATAGCTTGACAATGAAATGTTTTAAGATGAATAAAATTTGTATCGTCTTATTTTCTTGCCATAATTTACATCTCAAACGCATTTAGAACAAGGCTGAAAATCCACTCACCACTTGCCGTGATTACTCGTGAGTAGGTGAGTTGATTTCTGGAGCACTTCTCATGCCTATCCATTAGCCATCCTTTTATTCACTGCATCAACTTTATATCCAAACCATTTGGCCCAATTTATATAACTAAGTTCTGTGCAGTACCATGTCAAATACTTTCGCAAAGCCTAGCAATATCATTGTTGTAGCGATTTCCCTTATTCAACTCAGCTGTTAAGTTACTATAAAAAGTGAGCAAATTACTGAGGTATGAACTATCCTTCACAAAACCATGATGCTTCCCCCATGCAGTATCCAATTACTATCCACTCATTCCTGAATCTTACCATTAACCAACTTCTTCAATACTTTGACCACTCCTGATAGTCAATAACTTGCTATTCCGTCTTTGAAGCTCTTTTAAGCAATGGAACTATTTTCTCTTCCTTTCCTTGGAGCAGTATTGGAGCTGAGACTCAAACTGAACAATCTAGTCAGACACTACCAGTTCCCCAGTGCATTCTCATAATATGTGAACTGACATTCCAGAGTCCTGACATCGTCTTAGTCATTAAATTAAGGGGATAAAAATCCCTTATTATTTTACAGCCAGTATGCGAAACTCTAAGATCGAAAACTACGATCTAAGAGTTTCATGCCGACAAACTATTGGCAAATCCGAGCATAAGTGACCACCTGGTAGTACCACACCAAGGCAACTCGAAGCAAAGGTGGAGCAAGATCCCTCACTATCCTTGATATTTTCTCATAATGTAAAAACACACAGCTCCTAGGAGATGTAATACTGCTTTACATTATGAGGAGAGGTTACTACCCTCGGGTAGTGACCAAATAGAGGCTCCAGGATCAGATCTTCACTTTATGACAAAGAGTTGAGAAATCATGGGAATATAACAAAGATCTGTATTCAAGTTTTGTCGATCTGGAAAAGGCATATGACAAAGTGCCAAGAGAGAGAAGCTATTCAATACGCTACAGTTATATGGTGTCAATGAGACATTACATCAAGCAATACTTGGGAAGATGGTTTAATGTTAAATCTGGTGTGAGACAAGGATGCACATTATCCCCTCTGTTATTCATTATCTACATGGATCACATTATGAAGGAAAGTGGTATTAAACATGATATCAAAATTGAGGATGTTAATGTCAGCTCTGCTTTATGGGGACGATGTTATACTTCTAAATAAATCCTCTGCAAGATTCCCTGACTAAATTGAATAACTATTGTAATAGATATGGTATGAAGGTCAGCAATAAAAAGACAAAGACAATGAAAATAGGCAGAATCGTTGAAAATATCAAGGAGACATTAAAACAGTGTTCATACCAGTTTTAACTTATGGATCTGAGAGCTGGGTCAGAAGTAAAACACTTGACCAAAGATTAGAGACTGCAGATACGAGAGTCCTGAGAAAGATTGGAGGCGTGAACAGATGGTATCAATTAGGGCCGCCCCCTAGGAATTTTGCCGCACTTCTCCCTTATTTTTTGTATAGTCACCCCGTGCAGTAGCATATTTTGCTGCCCCTTCTCCCTTATTTTTTGTATAGTTTATGCCAACTTTGCCACCTCGTGCAAATGCACGTCTTGCACTGTCGGTAGAGCCGGCCCTGGCATCAATGGCAATATCATATTAAAAACAAGGATATTAGGAAAGAAGTTGATGCCAGGGCCGGCTCTACCGACGGTGCAAGACGTGCATTTGCACAAGGTGGCAAAGTTGGCATAAACTATACAAAAAATAAGGGAGAAGTGTGGCAAAATTCCTAGGGGGCGGCCCTAATTGATACCATCTGTTCACGCCTCCAATCTTTCTCAGGACTCTCGTATCTGCAGTCTCTAATCTTTGGTCAAGTGTTTTACTTCTGACCCAGCTCTCAGATCCATAAGTTAAAACTGGTATGAACACTGTTTTAATGTCTCCTTGATACTTTCAACGATTCTGCCTATTTTCATTGTCTTTGTCTTTTTATTGCTGACCTTCATACCATATCTATTTCCACCTCGTGCAAATGCACGTCTTGCACCGTCGGTAGAGCCGGCCCTGGCATCAATGGCAATATCATATTAAAAACAAGGATATTAGGAAAGAAGCTGACATTGTCAGCATCCAGGAATGCATTAGCAGAGCTAATCTCAGGTGGTATGGTCACTTAAACAGAATGGGCGGGGAAAGATTAGTAAAACAAGTGTTCTCTGCCAGGTTGGCAGGAAAACAACCCAGAGGAAGACCAAGATATAGGTGGATTGATATGGTACAAAGTGCCTTAGACGATAGAAATATAAGATCTAATAATGTTGGAATCTTGACAAGTTACAGACTGATTTGAAAGAAAATTGTAGATAGGAAGTTAGTAATGATGTAAATTTTTCATGTAGTACTATCATATCCTGTACACCCCTTGAGGGTACATGGCTGGAATTTGATGATGATGATACAAAAATCAGCTAACATCTTTTATTCCTTCATAGGAAGTAGACAAGGCACAATTTTAGTCCTAATTTTTGGAGACTGAGTGGGCAGTTTAATCTCCACTGGTAGGCAATCAGAGATAGCTAGCTATAATCAGTTATATGGTATAACTAATTCCAGTGGCATGCAGTGAAGAGACAGCTAACAAGTGCTACCATCTAATGGTCCTTAACCCTAACACAATATTTTTAATGTATGAAATTTTAATGTATTGTTTACAGGAGAAAAAACCCTATTTGCCTGTGCCAGAGATCTACTAACTCAGGAAGCAGTTGAAAAATGCTTTTTATAAAAATAGCTGTTTTTATAAAAAGACAACTAGAATCGAATGTTTTTCCACGACGCTTTTCATTCAGGAAGTCTAGCGCTGAAGAGTGCATACACACCACTTCCACTGAGTTCAGTGAAATATGAAATAATAAATGAGTTCTTATATGAAATTATATAATTTTAATCACTAAACAAAACTAAATTATAAAATTATTAACTTATAAAGAAATAAGTAACACATATGGATATATAACTAACATTTAATAATTCTATACTACAATTATTAAATGTAATTTATATATCTACAGTATCAGAGATATTAAATGTTACTCATCCACACATGCTGTTAAAATACATGAGAGTGAAATTTATCATTCCCAGTGTATAACCTCAAGAAGCATACACCAGATGTTATTTTTGCTTAACACACTATTTGGTGATTAATTTCAAATCAACAATTTTCTTCCCAAAAATTTGTTTATTATTTATGAAGTCTCTGATTTGATCAGATGTTTCCATCTCCTAATAGAAAGTCTGAAAATAAAATACATATATAAAGCACTAGTTATAACCTCTGATCTCATTATACCATATCCTCCATGTCTCAATAATTTTTTGTATTTATAAAATTGCTAGTAGCAAATTACTTACTGATAATGTTTTTCATATACACAACAAAAATATTTATTGTAATCTGTGAGAAAAATGCCCTGTCTCATTCTTGTTATATTTAATTACCTGTCTCTCTCACACACAGAGGGGGAGGAATTGGATTCTGGCACTTTTTATGGTAAGTCGGAACTTCATACCAGATTTAAGTGTTTTACTAGATATAAGATATCAACTAGCTAAAACATACACATTCAAAAACCCACTGAAGGACCACAGTTTATCTAGCCTTTATGTGGTTCATCAATCAAAAAATGAATATATGCTTATATAATTATAATCATCACAAAAATGACTATTTTTACAGAATTATCTACTTACCAGCTAATATAAGTTAAGTGTTATATTAGATACTGATAAACAATTTTTGTCTGTTTTAATGCATGCCTCAAGATTAAGATAATCATACAAGATCATTTTTTTATGCTTCTCAACTCAACACACATACAGACAATGCACAAATAAAGGAAAACAACACTTAATGTCATGAAGCAGCAAAAATCATGTGTGCATCCAAATGAAAGTAACTCAGTAAAAAAAAAAAAACTGTTCTACCACTTACCTTGTAGAGACAGGTATCAATAACAGAGCTACAAATAAACTCCAGATCAGTAGTTATCTCGAGCATATGCCTGATATAATCACACAGTTCATCATTACTCATCACATCCCATATGCCATCACATGCCAGTACTAGGAATTCATCATTCTCATTATTTCTTTCTTGTATTGTCACTTCTGGTTCTGGCGAAACCAACTGTTCACAAGGACCTTTTCCTTCAACTTGTTTATATTCATAGTCACCTAAAGCACGGGAAACTGCTAGGGAACCATTAACTCTCTGTATCATCACACTCCCACCAGCTTTCTGTATTCTTTCTTTCTCTGAAGGATTGATTGGCTTATGGTCTTGAGTTGAAAAAAAAGACTTTCTGTCCCTTGAAAGGACAGCTCGTGAATCACCACAATTGGCAAAAAAGAAATGAGTAGGTGACACTAGAGCACACACAGCCGTTGAACCACTCTTATCCTCACCAGAAGCTACTTCTGGGATTTTTTTCATCTTTTCATCTAGCCTCAAAAATCCATCTCTAATACCCTTTTTTACACTTTCTATTTGCTCTGTAGTTACTTGTCCATTACAATAATTTGCACTGTTACGAAAGTCTTCAGTCTGAATAATAGAATCTAATAAGTTCTCGGCACAGTGGGCACTAACCCTTGCTCCAGCATGGCCATCAAATACTGCAAAAAAACTCCACTCCTTCAGTCCATGAGGCAAGCCTACAACAGCACAATGTGCATCTTCCATTTCAATACGCCAACCCTGCATGCTACTTAAACCAAATCTTAGTCCATTCCCCGATCCATGTTCCATGTGCTTTTCTGTCTTTGGCTTATCCAAGAAAGCCCCCATTTTTTTTTGTGTGTGCTAATCCTACAGGAGTAAATAAAAATAAATAAATAACAAATCAGATATATACAGCCAAGTGAATCCTTTAACAAACAATTTAAAAAAACATGTGAGCTATACTTGAATTTAATGAGAGAGGAAAAAAAAACAAACTCTTTCTATATCCTAATGGCATAATGAGTATTATATAGAAGTATAGTTTGCATGCACGCACAAATAGTTATTTTTTTTTGGTTGTTAAACTTGATATCTAGCATAAAAATAAAAATTTTTACTAAAATATGCCACACACACACAAAAAGCATTTTACATTTTTGCCACCCTACATACACTGCTTGGAAAGAAGTCAATGGACACCATAGCATGAGGAACGAACAGCCATGGTGACCACCTTGATAAGATGTAGAACTCCTTTCACTGTGATGAGTGCAGCAATGCTACAGGGCATACTTTCCACAAGCATAAGATAATAAATCAATGAGAATTTTGAACCATTCTTCCCATAGGCATGTAATGAGGTCCTGGACAGTTGTGGGGAAAATGTCCCTTGAATTCACTTGATCCTCCAGTTCATCCCATAAATGTTCAATATGGTTGAGATCAGGGCTCTATGGAAGCCAGTCAAGTGTGGTGAAGTTCACATCCACATACCATGCAGCTACAGCAGCAACCTTATGACACACAGTGCATCGTTTTGTTGAAAGAGAATAGTGAGTTCTGTAGAAATGCCACAAAGAAGGAGGTACTGCATTGTCTATAATGTTCAGATACCTTTCTGAGTCCAATGTTTGTGTCACCACAAACAGAGGTCCAAGGCTAAACCAGGAAAAATAAAGCCATACCATCACACCGCCACTTTCAAATTTCATAGTTAAAGTTATGCACTCTGGAAAGAGATATTCACCGGACACCTGCCACACCTGTCTATCTGCTCGGTAGAGGGTGTAGCATGATTTGCCACTCCATAACACAGCTTTCTAAGTTTCCATTTCTCACTGTAACATGCTTTTTGCGCCACTGAAGAAGCTGCATGGTTGGACTTCAATATGCAAATGCATATTGATCGCACATATTGAGGTCTTACCATGGAAATCCATGTTGTGAGCCTCAGTTCTAAATGTTTTTGTGCCGATTTATGTTCCAGTAGATGCCCAGAACTCTGCATTTAATGTCAGCCAACGAATGGAGATTTTTACATATTATCTTTCATAGCAGCCTATGGTCAATATATGGATATGAAACGTGACCATTAACACCAAAAGATATAGACTGAGAATCTTTGAAAGGAAAATATTAAGGAAGCTATATGGACTCATTTTCGAAATTATGGATTCTACAATCGTGTTAGAATAACTTTTTATTATTCAGACGTTTTTCGATCTTCATATCAAGATCATCTGGAGCATACATAAATATACAAGACAAGCTGCGTTACATTTCAAACTGAAAGCTAGAGAAACAATGATTTCACTAAACAACACTAGACACATTCCTTAGCCACCTAAACAAGCAACACAAACGTAGACAGTTCACAATTGAGATTGAAAAACATAACGCACTGCTGTTTCTAGATACACTTGTCACACGTCTCCCCTTGGGCAATCTTTCCTTCACTGTTTACCGGAAACCGACATATACTGGCCAATATATACACATAAACTCCTACCACCACCCAACACAAAAACTAGGTGTCATCAATACCCTAAAAAACATGGCTCTGAAGATCTGCTCCAGTGAACAGGCACTAAAAGATGAATTTAAAGTGATCAGCAATACTTTTCAAAAAAATGGATACAGCCAAAACACTATTAACAAAATTCTCTACAAGACAACAATAAAAAACAAAGACAAACCAAACTACAATAAAACTATAACCATTCCCTATATTAAAGGGACATCAGACAAAATAAACAGAGTACTACAAAAATACAACCTCAAAGCCACCTTTAAGCCTCCGGCAAAATTAAAAAGCTTACTCAATTCATCCAAAGACCCACTCCCTCTGCTGGCCCACCCTGGAGTATACCGTATTTACTGCACCTGCAACATACCATATACAGGAGAAACAGGATGCAATTAAATCTAATTTGATGTTCTATTTTTTCTTTGCTAGGTCATGCCAGTGAGTAGCATGTGATCAAATCATTGGTTCTCTAGCTTTCAGTTTGAAATGTAACACAGCTTGTCTTGTATATTTATGTATGCTCCAGATGATGATCTTGATATGAAGATTGAAACGTCGGGATACTAAAAAGAGTCATTCTAACACAGTTGTAGAATCCATAATTTCAAAAATGAATGCTGATCACCGTGTAACACTAAAAGAAAAGAAGATAACCGGACCAATGAAAGAAGAAAATGGGATATGGAGAATAAGAACAAATAATGAACTTATTTGTTCTAATTCTTATTTGTTCTCACCATTAAAAATTGTAATAAGGAATTACAATTTTTAATGGTGAGATATAGTAATATATATAAAGTCACAAAGAATAGCGTGGCTGGGGCATATACAGGGTGTCCCAAAATTCACGCAAAAAGTAATTTTGATAGAAAACACAGGTTTTTAATTAAAAATTGTAATTTCTTATTGATTCATAAAATATACAGTATAGGGTTATGCATGGAATAGCATATCGGGTAAATGGCTTCCACAGCTTTGCTGGCACACATGCACTCTTTTGTTGAAATTTTCCATGACCGTTTTGCATAAATGTGGCTGAATTTCGTTGATACAGTGCTCAATTTCCTCCTTCAAGGTGTGGGTGGTCGTGGGCTTGTTGGCATAAACCTTAGACTTCAAAAAATCCCAAAGAAAAAAGTCCAATGGCATTAAGTCACATGATCTGGGCGGCCAATTCTGATCACCAAAACGGGAAATTACACAACCAGGAAATGACTCATGCAGTAATTGAATTGTTTCTTGGGCTGTATGGCATGTGGCACCGTCTTGTTGAAACCACATGTCGTCCACATCCATATCTTGCAATTTAGGCACAAAAAACTGGATTATCATGTCGCGATAGTGAGCACCTTAACTGTTATTGACTTACTAGCCACATTTTCGAAGAAGAATGGACCGATGATGCCTCCAGCCCAAAATCCGCACCAAACAGTGACACGTTGTGGATGCATTTGTTTCTCAACAATCACTCGTGGATTTTCTGAACCCCAAATGCGACAATTTTGTCGATTAACGAAGCCATCGAGATGAAAATGAGCCTCGTCACTGAAGATGATTTTGTTCGAAAAATAAGTATCCACGTTGTTGTTCCATAATCCATTCAACGAACTCTCTTCGCTGTGTGTGGATAGTAGGCTTCAGTTCTTGAGTCAATTGAACTTTGTAAGCATAAAGATGCAAATCTTTCGTGAGAATACGCTGTAGAGAGCTTCTCGAAATGCCCAATTCAAGACCACAGTGCCGAATTGATGTTCCTGGACTCTCAGCAACACTCTCACGAACTGCTTCGATGTTTTCTGTTGAACGACTTGTTGAAGGACGGCCAGAGTGCATATCACTAATTGATCCAGTTTCCTTGAATTTTTTAGTTAATCTTTTCACAGTTGATGAAGTTAAATCACTATTCCAACCATATTTTGTATGAAAATTGTGAACTGTAGCTGCCAAACCTTCATTATTTTTAAAATATTGCTCAACAATGAAAATGAGTTGTTCTTTCATGTAGCGCCCCATTTTTAATAAACCTGAACTATCAGCTGTCACGCTGTCTTTTTTTTTCTCGTTGGCAACACTTTACCGCACAAATGGCGCTAAATTTAAATCTTGCGTGAATTTTGGGACACCCTATAGAAAGAATGGAAAAAGATAGCCGACGTAAAAAAATATTTGCATGGAAACGTTAGGACAAAGGAAGAAAGGTAGACCAAGAAAAAGATGGATCGATGATGTAGAAAAAAATCTTACAGTATAAAAATTAAGAATTGAAACATTATCGCACAGAAAAGAATGGCTAAAAACTGTTTTGCAAGCTAAAACTCATAAAGAGTTGTAAAACCAAAAGAAAAAGAAGCAGCCTACGGTCATGTTCGGCGAGTGTGGTGGGTCATCTACTGCATGTAGCACTTGCAGTTGACTCCCTGTACTGTTGACTCCAAGTTAACAATTGGTGATACCATACTGAGACAGAAGTATTACCAATTGTTGACTTGGGATGGCCCAATTTGTCAACAATTTGCTGAATATATATACCTGCACAACATGGCATCCTATCACAATGCCTCTTTCAAACTTCATTAGTTTCCTTCTCATAGTCATTTCACCTGGACACAAATGCACCGACTTGGGAACATCATATTCCTCCAATTTATACCAGCTACAAACACGTGACTTGTTACACGGCACGATGTACCTTGCCCATGAGGGTGTCCCACTGACTTCTTTCTAAGCAGTGTACATGCATAGCAGGGAGAAGAGAGATCCTTGTTTTTGTTAGAAGAATGTCAATTATAATCTCTCATATTTTATATTTGCAGATTAGAAAAAAACCAAGGATTTTTCTTCCCTGTTTATACTTTGTTACTTCTCTTCCAACATAAAGATGAAAGTGTGTAACAAATGTCCATCTCATTATACCACAGTCCAACACATTGTCCATTATGTGTTGTTGAATTGTATGCTTGGTGCATTAACACCATCTTCATTTGATCTATTGACATCTTTCTAAAACAGCTGAAAATAATAAGCTAATAAACAGCATTAATAATGAACTTCATTAATATTGACTATCCAAAAATTACTACATAATTAGTAAAAAAAATTTTTTTAAAAATGCAGTAGTTAAATTTTACAATTAAGACCTAACCAAAAGAATTAACAGGATACTCTGTAAATGCAATATCAAAATACCTTCAAACCTCATGGTAGGAGTTCCCCCCCCCCTTTTTTTTTTCTTAGGCTTCTGCCTAGTCTCAGATGAGAACCAACAGTTCAAGAAAGCTGTCAGGCCAGTGAAATCTAATCAATGCACTAATGAAAGATGATTATACAGATTCCTGAGGCAACTCCCATGCTGAAGGTTTATCCTCAAACTGGTAAAATTCAAAACCTTTATGTTTCAAATATTTCTTTTATTTGGCCATAAAATTATGATGGATGTCTAATATCCTCATTAAATATTATCAACCTTGCCAAACTAAAGCCTTTTATGCTTCATATTTTAGAAATAGTTTTAGTTTATGATAAAGGTAGCATATGACAGTGGGACATGACAATGTAATACAGAAACATTAGTTCTGAAAAAATTCTAGTCATAAATGCTGTAGCATACCAGAATGAGGCAACATTAATTGTAGTTTCACTCTCCATGAAAACTCCATAAATAATGATATTACTTGATTATCTTATCTTTATGATTATGATTATCTTTATCCCAAACATGGTTTAGGGATAAAGTTTCACATTTGGTCTTTAAAGCTGTTTCTAGATCACCTAACCTTTAGTCTAGCCATGAGTTTTTACCTTTCATAGCTGAGAGTTAAAAAAAAAGAGTGACAAGCCATGTCACTCTTACTATTTCCTGTAACAATGCAATCAAAGAAACACATCCCCTCTTCCTTAGCATCATGAGTTCTGGTTGGTGATCTTCCATCAACTTTCCTAGTATCCAAAACACAAGCAACCTTTACAGTACCCTAACTCATTACAAACAAATATTGTGCACATCTCTACCCAATGGACATTCAACAGTGAATATCATATCTCACCAGCAAAAACTGATAAAATTGTTTCCTTAAATTATCATCATCACAAGCTAATGTGATAATCTGTTTCCTAAAATCACCACATCCAACTTGTGCTGCATTACATTTATGTGTTGGACATGTTCAAACACATATCCTGAAATGCTTCAGAGAATACTGCTTCTCGCATTATTAGATTGGACTATTTTGTAACGTTTTTGTGATTCAATATACATTTCCTATAAACTTCACAGCAAGCTGACAAATTTCAGTTGCTGCTGATGTGCATTTATTGATAAAAAAAAATCAAATGCCATAAACTGCAAAAAGATCACCATTCTAAATCTAAATAAAAAAAATTAAATAAAAAAGAATACAAGGTTATTTAAAAAAATAACCTTTTTCTTACTTTCTGATCAACTTCTCCTACCTATAAAGCATCAATCTTTAAATAATATTAGTTATATAGCTGTTATATCTAATAATAGACAGGACAAAATAAGATGTTGGAAGTTTTTTTTTTTTCACTTGGTTAGACTATAATAAATTTAGTTTAATCCTTCATCCAAGTGTAAGCAAACAAAGTTTGTGCCTGAAGTATCTTCAGGACCGAGGCAACTCGTGGTAAAGGTGGACCAAGCTCTCATCACTCCTTGTCTTAGTATCTCCCATAATGCAGAGCACATCTCCTTGCAGACATGTATAATGCTATGCATTAAGGGAAGGGTCAAAACCCAGACCGGTTTTGACCTTTATTGAGGTCTCGTCAATGGGAGCCAGACCCAGGGAGATATTAAGACAAGGAGTGATGAGAGCTTGGCCCATCTTTACCATGAGTTGCCTCAGTCCTGAAGATACTTCAGGCACAAACTTTGTTTGCTTACACTTGGATAAAGGATTAAACTAAATTTATTAAACTCCGCCCCACAAAAACCCACTATTTGGCTTCGTTATGTGGATGATGTGTTTGCTATTTGGCCACATGGCTCAGACTCACTCCACTCCTTCCTAACACACTTAAACAACCAACATCCCAGAGTCCAGTTCACCTTAGAAAAAGAGGAAAACAACACCCTCCCCTTCCTAGACACTTTAATCACCCGCCAGCTTGATGGATCTTTGGTTTTCTCTGTTTACAGAAAACCCACCCACACTGGCAGATACATTCACCAGCAATCCCCCCCCCCTCACAACAATATGGGGTGATAAAAACACTATATAACAGGGCAAAATTAATCTGCTCAGATGACAAGGACCTGACTATGGAACTAAACCACATCCTCAACACTTTCTTAGCCAATGGCTATAACCCCAAAAAAATCCAAAAAAATACTAAAACCTGAAAACCACAACCCCTCTCCCCCCCTCAACAATAAAGACTACACCAAGTCTATCACTATCCCCTACATCCAGGGCACCTCTGAAAAAATAACTAATATCCTCAAGAAATATGACCATACTTCCTGTTACAGACCATATAAAAAGTTGGCATCCCTTATCCGCTCTACCAAAGACCAACCACTTCCCCTAGACCTACCTGGTGTATACCAGGTCCCTTGCAGCTGCAAATTGTCCTACTTTGGCCAAACAGGCAGAACAACAAATATCAGGATTTCAGAACACCAAGACTACATCCGGTTTCACCAGTACAGCCGCTCTGGGCTGGCAGACCATGCCTTAGATACCCACCATAAAATTCGTTGGAAGAAGACAAAAATAATCCATCGCAGCAAGTTTAAATACGAAAGATTATTCAAAGAATCTTCAGCAGCTCTAAAAAACGTTCCTAACCTCAACAAATTTGGGTGCATGAAACTGCCCCAAATTTGGGAGACTTTCATTATGAGAACTTCAGCCCAACGGCCAAGACTACCAAATTAGCCCGCAAGAGGGCACCATTAGGACTTTAGGAACAAAATTAGTGTCTTAATTTCTTCCTCATTTGCTTTGTTAGTTCCTGTAGTGCACATACCATATCTTTATGTTCCTGAAGATGACAATGTGACATTGTCGAAATATAGAAGTGATTCATTAAAGTTATCTTTAATTAATTTACTTTATATGCGTTGTTAATTCCGTAAATTAATTACCAGTTAAATTTATTAAAGGACTAAATAAATTCTAATGTAGATTTCTTATGACCACTTGTAATATTTCTAGAACACATTTGGAACAAATAGGACCTCTTCTGTACATCATATGACAAATTATATTTACCATACCGTATTTTAGATACAATATATATTCAGAAGTATTCTATGAGATATCCCGAAACAGATTACCGTATTTGCCGGCGTATAAGACGCCCTTTTTTCTTTTAAAATAGGTCTGAATGGAAATTTTCTCTGTTCCGAGTTACAAGATTTCTTTCTTGCTTCTTTGCGGTGTGTGAGAGCATTCCAGTTACATAGAGTTCAGTGGATGCCCATGCGCTGTCATAGACGATCACAGCTGTGTTCCTGTTCGTTTAAACTTCCCAATTCTTGTCGCAGTTGTTGTGCACGGCGATAAATTTCTCCGTTAAATTTTCTCTAAATTTCTTGCCAAATTATGGCTGAAAAACATCGGCATTGCTACAATATTGCATTCAAGCTACGTGTGATTGCGTATGCTAAAGAACATCAAACAGGACTGCAGAGAGGCATTTCTGTCTCAGAGAGGCTACCCCCAACTGAGAAAATGATAAGAATGTGGCAGAATCAGGAAGAGGATCTAAAAAAAGCAACTCACAATAAACATAACCTACAAAGTGGAACTGCAAAATGGCTAGAACTTGAGGCAGAACTGAATACTTGGATTTTAGAACACAGAAAAGCGCTACTTTCAGTGTCTACAAATTGAATTTCATTGATTCGTCATTAACGCAAGGAAACGAGAAAATTTTGAACTTGCGCAAATAGGAAACATGGACGAGGTTCTGCTGACTTATTCCCTCATATTCCCTCAAACAAAACTGTAGATTCCAAGGGCACAAAAAGTGTTACTGTTAAAACTTCTGGACATGAAAAAACTCACTACATGGTTGCTTTATTCTGCTGTGCTGATGGGACAAAATTGCTGCCACTATGGATTTTTAAAAGGAACACGCTACCCAAAGAAAAACTGCTTAAAGGAGTGTTTGTACATGTTCACGCAAAAAGCTGGATGGATGGAGGAGGAGGAATGAAGTTGGATAGATAAAATTTGGTCTAGGTGCCCTGTAGGACTGTTGAAGAAGCCTGCCCTGTTAGTATGGGATCAGTTTCGTTCTCACAGAACAGAAGATGTTAAAAACTCAGTTAGCTGTAATTCCAGAAGGTCTAACTAGTCAGCTTCAATCTTTAGATGTCTTTATTAATAAACCATTTAAGGGATTTATGAAGGGGAAGTGGAACAGCTGGATGCAGTCTTCAGATTTTGAGGTCACATCATCAGGAAGAGGCCTAGCACTTCACAAGTTTTTGAGTGGGTCAAAGCTTCATGGAATGCTGTGAAAACTGAGACAGTGGTTAAATCATTTAAGACATGTGGCATTAGTAATGCACTGGATGGTACAGAGGACAATTTGTTGTATGAGGACTCAGATTCTGATTTAGAAGAGGTTTCAAGTGTCTCTCCATTTAGTTCTGGAGATGAATTTCTGGATTTTGACGAAGAAGATTAAAAGATGAGACTCTTTCCTAGTATTTCAAACATCAAGTACTTATTACTTTATATTTGAAATACTGCAAATTCATTATAATATTCAGTGATAAAGTTTTTTTCCTAAAAAATGTCTACAAAAAAGGGGTGCGTCTTGACTGACTGCATGAATGAATGAATTGACTCTTCTTGCCATGTTGCCAGACTAGGATCTTGGATCTGTGGTCGAACAGTAATTAGTCATCATTTATGCTCTCTATTGAATTATTAGGGACATATCATTGAAAAATGGGGATATAGTTTTGAGCAAGTACATTTTTAAGGTAGTAAGTAGGATTTTGCATAATTTGTCGAACTCTGTATACATATATATATATTGGATAAAGGAACTACAGAATACTGTGATATCAAATTAGGTGCAAGTTGGAGAATACATGAAATTGCATCATTAAAGAAATATAAATCTTTACTGTAAGAAGGTATCTTAAATAAATCTGCTAAAAAAAACTAACATCTTAAATTAAATTAATAAATCTCAAATTAAACAGCAGCTGTAGCAAAATGTGTATACAAAATAAAACATACTGACAAAGAAAACAGATAGGATAAAAGTAAACAATTTCATTCTAGTAGCAAACTGAAAAAACATATAGTACATTTTGGCAAAGGAGATAAATATACAAAGTATGGTAGAAATCTAGATGAATATGGAAAATGCATATGAAAAATAAGTTATCTGATCAATGCACTTATTTAGAATTGTGTTGGTTGTATGTTAATAAAGAATTTTAATGGTTTGTAGTCAAGTCTTACTATAGCAAATACCACCATGTAACAAGCTAAATCACTTACTGTAATGAACTACTGAAAAACCCTGATAGGAAAAATGCTGTGCTAAAAGAAATTCACTTACTTAACTATCCACTATAACACCTACTTCTGTGATCCCTATGAGCTTGCTATAGTGAGTCAACTGTATTCAAGTTTCAAAAAAATGGAAAAGCATACGATAGGAATTTATCTTCTCAATCAAATAAGCATAATTTTATAAATTATGAATAAAATAAACAAAACATAACACTGAGTGCAGGAAAGATTGTATTTAAACCAATTTTAACAAATTGATCAGGTTAGAAAGAAAACAGATGATTAGAGGTGGCAGAAGGTATATAAAAATTTCGACAGAAATTAGATAAGCAAACAGGTGACATTGATGGTAAAACCATATTAAAAGTAAATATAATGAAAACAAACTTGACATGAATATTATTATTACACCCTCTATGGAGTTGGCAGACTCATTGTAGGTTTTTCATTCAACTGATAATACATTTATTGTACTCAATCTGAAAATCCTTGACACCCCTTGCATTAACAACATATTCTGGTAATGTGTTCCATTCACTCACAATTCTCCATGTAAAAAATATACTCCTCACACCCTTCTTCACCTTGCATAACTTCCAGGGATAGCACCTAGTACTTCTTCCTTTTGTCTCCTACTCTTTTTATAATCCTTTCTGGATTAATCTGATAAAATCCCATTACTAACTTAAATGTCTCTATCATATTGCCTCTTTTTCTCATATCCACCAAATTCTGCAATCCACATTCCTTCAACCCCTCTCTCCATCGTCAACATCCCAGAGTCCTGATATTGTCTTAGTCACTCATCTCCACTGTTTCCACATCACAATGAAAACCAGGTGATCAAATCTGAGCACAACAGACCAAGTGTGGTCTGACTGGTGTTTTGTACAGTGGCACACCCACCTGCTTATCCCTACATGCAGTGCCAAATTAAGAGGCGGGCTGACTGGGCACCCACCCAGGGTGCCAAACATAGGGGGCACCAAAACCAAGGCCAACACTCCTTTCAAAAATAATGACTAGCAAATTTCAAATTCAAAAAACAACAGTTTACTTCCAGAAAACATCAATTGGCTGTTAGAAACTTTACAATTTTTAAAAGCAAGCAATTTGCAGAATGTAGTTCCAAATACGTGGATCACATCAAGAATTTTGCTGCCAATTCCTATAACAGTAGCAACAGCTGAAAGAAGTTTTAGCAAATTAAAACTTATCAAAACATATTTGCGATCGACAATGGGGAGTGAGAGATTAAATTCTTTAGCCTTGTTACCTATTGAAAATGCTGTTGCTCAGAAAATAGATATTAGTGAAAGAATAAAAGCTTTCGCAGATTTAAAATCAAGTAAAAAAAATCTAAATTAAAATTGATTAAATTAAAATTACAGTGTCAAATCAATATTTGTTTGTAATCATTTTTATGTTTCTTTTTTATGTAGTATATCTGAGTGAATAAAAATGATAAGTAGAAATAATGAAGTTATGAAATTATTAATAATTCAAAAAAATACTTATACTTACAATTAGAAAGTACTTGTGTGTGTGTGTGTATAAAACTTAGGGACATCGCACATGGAGTCTGCCTGAGGCCCAAAATTATCTTCGTCCGGTACTGCCTACTATTACATGTTAGTGTATTCTTATCATAGCAGCCCTACAATGTGCAGTCATTGCAACACTTGCAGTCATCATCATCATGCATATCAAGGATTTAGCCCTAGTGTGGCCTGTTGCCTTAGAAGTCATCGTTGAATCGTTTAAGAGGACGTCCTGGTTTTCTTTTTCCTAAAGGCTTGTTTTGGTAATCTTTCTATTTTCATTCTTTGAACGTGTTGCATCCATTTATGTTTATATTTTTTAATTTTTTCTATTACTGGTTCTTGGTTTAATTCTTTCATAATTTCTTTATTGTCCAGATTTTGCTTCCATACAGTACGACTGGGGGCTAATGTATCGTATACTTTTAGTCTGGTTTGTTTTTGAACTAGGTTTGGTTTAAATATAGAGTTAATTACACCTGTTATTTTTAAATATTTTGCAATTTTTACGTTTATATCTTTTTCATATGAAATCATACATCCTAGGTAGTTAAATGA
Source organism: Typopeltis vanoorti (assembly GCF_054136105.1). Lineage (NCBI taxonomy): Eukaryota > Metazoa > Arthropoda > Arachnida > Uropygi > Thelyphonidae > Typopeltis > Typopeltis vanoorti. The sequence goes on along the minus strand of NC_143569.1, from coordinate 92,615,760 downwards.
ATTCACCTGTTCTTAGATCTTGTTATCTATTACTATCTTAGTTCTTGCTGGATCTTGTCCTTTAAAGGCCATAGTGTTTGATTTTTCTGTTGATATTATCATACCATAATCTTTGGCTATCTCATTTAGACACTTACAGTATGCCCTCTAAACTCAAGTCTACTGTCAGCCATGCCTTTGCAAAGTCCATGAATATCACTGTATATCATCTCCCTTATTTAATACACTTGTCACCTTATCATAAAATGCGAGTCAATTGCTAAAACAAGACATATCTTTTACAAATCCATGCTGAACATCATAAAGAATACAGTTGCCCCATCAATCCAATCTTGAAGTCTACTCCTAACAAATCACCTTGACTACAACTGCAATTATACAGACTGGTCTATAATTGTACACTTCTGTCCTAGAACCATGCTTGTGGAGTGGTACTATTTTGGCCTCTTTCAATTCCTTAGGAACCATGCCCACTGCAAGATATGTCATCCATTCTCACAGCCTTATTAACATCTAACCCAATCACATCTGATGTCTGACGGTTAGCCGAGTGGCTATGCACTTCGCAATCATATGCCTGGGAAAGGAAGGTCCTGGGTTCAATCCCCATCCCTGATGTGAGGAGCTTAAGGATCTTTCTCAGACATAGCCAAGTTAGCCAGTCTTGGATGTGGACAGCATGGTTTTTCATCCCACAAACAGGCAAACTGGCCCCTGGTGAACACACACACAGATACAGCCAAGAATACCTAAGACAATCCCTCTAGCCATAGCATAGGTCAGAATTGTCAGCTATGCCAGTCCCGAGCCCAGATAAAAATTGAGGTGGTACCATACCTCCCCATAAAAGGGGCTCACGGCCATTGAATCATACGGGGAAAAAAAAAAAAAAAAAAAAAAAAATCTGATACACCTCGGATTCTTTCACTTCCAATTCTCCTAATACTTATCTCTCTTCCACATGTTGCATGCCATCATTCACAATAATGAATTCTTGAATAACATTCAAGAATGTACAAGTAATGGTCACTGAAATCAACCATGAAATGAAAGATTAGCAGCAAGCAGGATGTCAGAATCAAAATTGTTCATTCTAGAAGACCAAGACATAAATCTGATATCCTGGCCTTCTAAAATAAAGGACAGGTTGATATCCAGCACAAAACTACTGCAATAATGAAATCTTGTACTAGACAGCAAACCTCTCCTTTAAAGATATGCTTCAAGAAATCTTTATGTACAGTTTCATATGAAAACAGACACAATATTGAAATCTTACAATATTGTAATAAAGTAAACCACCATGGCCAGTTTCTTGAAGCATATCTTCTTTAAAGGATAGAAAGCTATCCAAGAAACAAATCTGCTTTAAATAATGCAGATTTGTTTCAATTGACTATAAATTCCACATTTGAATTTAAAATTTAAAAAAAAAAATTATATATATATATATAAAATAAAGAGATTGTATTTCATTCCTACTGAAATATGTTCAATGCATTTCTACTGAAGTTTCATATGTTTTGCTAGAAACACACACAAAAAAATTAAATAATTAACCAAGTTTGAATCGTAGATTTTTTTCAATTAAAACAATGTTTCTCCCACATAGCTATTTATATGGCTGACAGCATCTTCAGGAAGATATTTAACACAAACAAAAAACTCAAAATTGTCCAACAGCCAATATTTCTAGAGTAAATCCTCGATTTAATGGACAAAATATCCGGTCCGTATGTAACGTGAAAATTAACACTGTTAATTTTAAAATGCTTTTAACCAAGATTTGCTTATAATTAAATTAATAGGTTATTTTTTGTTATTAATTTCCTGTTATTAAAGCTTATTTTCAGAAAAATGTTTATTTATTTCGATATAGATCGCAGACTTGTTTTTAGAGTCTGAAAACCATGGTGAGGTTATAAGCAATAATACGTATAGAAAACTTTTCTGTGAAATTAAACTTTTCATAGACACAGTACTTAATTACATAAAAGTTTCTACATAATTATGTAAAAACATGTAAATTAGCTAATTTATCAATTTTTTTAACATACACATTTGGAAAATCTACTTAATTATATAATGGACTTTCGGATTTAACAGACACCCCCTCGCCAGAATTAGTCCGTTATATCGAGGTTTTACTATAAACTGAAAAATACTGGATTGAGAGTTTAATCACGTGTATCATTCATTAGACACGTCATCTGCAGTCCATATGTTGTGTAAATTCTGTATATGACTGCTGGCATGGGAGAGGGTGTGAATGTTACATATTGTTGCACCTGATATCTTAGGAATATAGTAATCTCAGTTATCATGGTGTAACATGAAGAATAAATATCATAAATTAAAACCCCTGCATGAAAAAATGAATTATTTAATGGAAAATTTCTTGCATCCAGTAAAATGTATAAAACGTAAGGGTTGTTGTTAAAGTATCTGATAAAGGAAGGAATGTATTAATATTGTAATATGACTTAAAATAAGGAATTCTAACTAAATAAGGAGCTAACAAAGGAAAGTATAGATTAATATTGTAATACGATTAAAAATGAGAAAGTTAAGTAAATAAGTAGAAAGGGGTGAGTCATAAAATACGTTATGTGAGAGATTAAGTTATTAAGTAGAATTCATAGAAAAAGTTTGAAAGGGGATTAAGTCAGGCTAGCACAAGAAAAGCAAAGCTATCGCTTAGGGCCGATCCCCGGATTGAAACATTGAGAACAGGCTTGCCGATCAAATGACGTTTGGCGAGAAAACGCCACCCTAATTGGTCGATGATTAAAAAACAAGTAGAAGGAGGAGAAAGGAAGTAAGAAAAGGTGCCATTAGGGAAGCAGCTATAAAAGGGTTGGTAACCCCCACGGGGAAAAAAAAAAAACTTTTTTGGATAGTCACTTTTGGCCTTGGAGTTTGGTTTTGGTTCTGGTGGAGTTCACGGGGTTTTCCTGAGTGGCGACAGGGGTGATATTTCCTCGTCACAACACGGAAACGAAAGTGAGTGGGATTTCGATTCCCGTTTTCCCGAGTAGGAAGCAAAGGAAAAATTGCCATAGAGTCCTAGAGAAGGAGGGATCTTCTTCGTTTCGACACTAGTGATAACTACGCAAAGCAGAAAGCTGTAAAGAGATCGATGTCCTCGTTGCTAATAGTAGAGCAAATATATGTGTGTTAAAGTATTCCAGAGTTACGAGAAGTTATACCAGAGGTTCGTTTGGAAAAGGATAAAGGCCCATACGAAAAGCTCAAGAAAGGTACTGTAAATCATAACCTATGTTAGCTAGAAATTTGTCTGTGAAAAGTATCGTGATTCCAATACCGAACTGTTGAAGTTATACTAGGACTTTAGTATATGATAGAATGTGTTATGTGTAGATTGACTAGTGTTAAAGATTTGTGAATGATTAAGAGTCCTAAGGTATTTTTGCATGTCTATTATATTGCACAAGATATTTAAATGACATAATTGTGTGTTAGTGCAAATAACGGTATAACGGAATAGTGTAAATTAAGTAATTACGTATCCTAAGAATTGAATGCCTAATGTAATGTATAAAATAATTGAAATGTCACAAGTATGTGTTAGCAGTGAATGATTTGTTAATCTACTTCAGTATGAATAATCAGATAGTGTGAATTAATCTAATTTGTTCACATCAGGTGAATTTATGAATTAATGTGTATGGCGGCATAATCACAAATAGCCATTGCTTGTATTAATTTAATGTTAGTCTATAAGTATTTTAGTTTAGTATTTGAATTGTACCATGTTTAGAAACTTAATAAACCTTTTGTTCAGTGATAAAAGAGTTGTCTGATGTTGCTAATCCAATGCACTGCTTAAAATCATCGTACCGGGAAATTTAATGTTGAGGATAGAGATTAAGAGTCACGACTGCAATAACATTTAAATACTAAGAGATATATTCGAGATTGACTTTCTCCCTATTTATGACAACATAAATGGTGCAGCTGATAACCACTTGAAAATATTGTACTTAGTCACGCGGAAAATTTTAGTTGAGAATCGAGTTAAGTGTCACGCCTGCAATAGTTACACTTTCAGATATATTTGAGTTCTTTCTCCTTGTTTATGTATGTAATATCCTAAACTAAATATCCCAAAAGGCGCAGTATAAATACAAATATTAGGGGTACTACGGGGAGCAATAACTTAGATATTGGTATAAGTTTTGGTAAAATCTCGGGCATAGAAGTTGGAAGAATATAGATAAAAGGAATTTGTAAAATTAGAGTAGAAATCGTAAATTGGGACACAACAATATCACAGTAATTAATGACTTCCAGATCATTAATATTACATACACTAATGTTATATAGATGTGAATATTACCTATACTAATTAATAGCTTGCAGATGTATACTAATTAATGACTTCATTACCTCTCTCTCTATGCCAAAAATCAGAGTTTACACACCAATGTATAGGCTGCACATGATGTGCCTAATTATACACATTTCAATCCAGTATTTTTTCAGTTTATAGAAATAATGACTGTTGAGAAACGGTGTGTTTTGGTAGTTTTTGTTTATATTTTGGTAGTTTTAGCACGCACGCACGCACGCACACACACACACACACACAGTAAAATATGTCAGAAAAATATTCAGTTTTAATAATAATAATAATAAAAGTCTACAAACCTAAGCTGGTAATTATTAAAGTTGATCTAGTGAATTACTTAAAAAAAACATTCTGCATGCATAGGTTGCTTCAGTGTAATGTAATTTTTATATCTATGTTAGAAAGGGTGTCCTTTATTTTCCATAAGAATGGAAGCTTGTGATTTCTTTTATTATAATATTACTTACCTATTTAAGTTTAACAAATCTGCAAACAGCTTAATTACCAGACATTTAAACTCTTCAGATTTCATCTAAGGAAGAGCAGGTAGCTACTTCATCAACAGCTAAAATGCTGATCAAAAGACAGAATATACTGAAAAAAAAGCTACATATTAAGAGATCTACCGATTTTCATGCAGGTGGAATATTTTTTATACATTATGTAGCCAAGAAGAAACAAATATAATAAGCACTTACTTTTGCAACAGGGATGAAAAGATCAACTAACTTCAATATTACCATGGAGCAGCATACCACTTACATAAAGTCCTGTAAATAAAAATTAATTCCTTTAGTTTAAGATAAAATGCAAAATTTTAATCTTGTACATATCAAACATGGAAGAAAAACTGTTACTTGATAGAAATGATAAACACAATTTCCAGTCAACAGCAGCCTTTGAGAGGTAATACTCCCAACAATGATCAATAATCAGCAAAATGGTATACGATCATATATATACTGAAAGTAGGTATACTTATAGTAGCATAAAGGTGGTGGTAGTAGTGAAAGAGCAACAGTGACTCCCCAATCCTAGATCAAAGTCAAGAAACTTAGCTTACCAGAAACTCTTTTCTCAATTGAGCACTTCATTATAACATAAAACAAGCTGTTCTTGCAAATATAAGAAAAAAAGTGGCAGATGAGTCATAGATGAATGAATGATTGCAGTGGAATGGTGGAAAGTAGCATAGTGTTATATGGAAAATCTATGGTGAAACGTGAAAATGGAGCAGGTGTCAAAAGCATTTTTGACAACTGCTCCATTTGTGCTGGTTGGAACAAATGAAGGACAAGGAAGTGTGAAGGAGGTAATAAGGGATTTGTGAGTTATTAGCAGTGGCGTCGGATGCCCATTTTGGTTGGGTATGCTGTTCTGTGGCTTAGGCAACTCAAGATAAAAAAATTCATGTCAATTTGACTGTATGATTACATTTTTATTGACATATGAAAGTTTTAAGAGTGCATAGTGTATCAGCACTCATTCATTTTAATTGGTCCAATGCAATTAATTGTAACCAAATTTGTGTAGAGAGGGACACAATGTTTGTTTTAATATATATTAGAAAACAATGAAAGAGAATGGTATATTTGGTTGGTATATTCGAATTACTCAAAGGTGTAAATATGTGAACTATCATTATTAAGTCATGTGAGAATGGGAAACGTAAAGGAATGAATAAGTGTGAGTGGAAATACTTTCATTAACAGCAAACGAATTATTAATAATTAACATTTGTGAAATGTGTCCTGTAAGTTGCAGGGTGGAGCGAATAGCATGTGATCCTATAAAGTCTAGACATGTATAAATGAATTTATGATTGCATAATTAAAAAAAACTTATGAGGAGAGGGGAAAGAGATTTGTTTGCAAAATATAAATAACTAACCCATAATAAACAGTCACTGTATACATTTGGTAGTTAAAAACTACCATTCTAGTGCATTGTATTGTGAAATATGGAAGTATCTAAGGTACTCAGTTTTTGTATCTTTGTGCTTGCTTAGTAAATTTGGCAGAGGAGGACAAAGCATACCTCCATTGGCTACAATTATACAATCCATAAATTAAAGATATCAAGGAATTATATACTTGGTTTAATCCTTTATCCAAGTGTAAGCAAACAAAGTTTACGCCCGAAATATTTTCAGGACTGGGACAACTCGTATATAGAAGCTAATGACTTCACCTTCCCATAATGCATAGTATTATACATTCCTATAAGGATATGTGCGTTGCATTATGGGATACTAAGGCAAATGATGTAAAGTCACTAGCTTCTATATATGAGTTGCCCCAGTCCTGAAAATACTTCAGGCACAAACTTTGTTTGCTCACACTTGGATAGAGGATTAAACCAAGTACTTTATAGTATAACCAAGTGAAAAAACTTCCAACAATTATACAATTCACAAAAGCACTGGCAAAAAACAGGACATTCAGTAGACCATCAACACTGTTTCCCATTGTAAATATGGGCCAAAAAAGTTATAAATTGTTTTAGAAAATTATATATTAAAAATTATAATTATATAAATTATAATTAAAAATTAGTTTATATCGGTGTCCTAAATGCATCAGTTCACACTTCATGCATGCAAAACAGATGAAACTCAGAACACAAAAAACAGCAACTCATGACAATGACAACATGCAATTGGATTGTTTGACACAATAACCAATCAAAGCCACTGATTTCTGTGTTCTGTTGGCTCAGCACACACACACATCCTACTCGCCTTCTGGATGGTTTAAAACCACTGGAACACTAAGAATTTGACCCACTGTGTCATCTCTACATCTGCTCAAAGGGATCAAAGGTGTCCATATTTGTGACTGCATGAAGTGAAGGCAAAAAACAATTAGGGGAGTCTTTAACAGGAATAAATCCAAAAATATAATATATGTGATATTGCTATTCTGTTGGCATGCACCACACACACACAGCACATCCTAAATACATGCCCCTGGTTATTAGTGACAGTAAAGGGTGTGAGAGGGAGAAACTAGATTGCCAAAGTATAATAGTACACCGCTGACGAGAAGAGCAATGATCATGATTAGAATGCCTGCTAAAATGTGCTGGAAGAGAAGACTTGAGTTTGTGAATGTATGGGATAAATTTAAAGATAACAGCTGTTTACAGAAGATGGTCTGCATTTGAGTGAGAGCAGAAACATGATCTGGGTACACTGTTGATGAGAGGAGTAGAGTGTGTAGCCAATCAAAGAAATGAAACTAGACAGTAGACTGTGAGTGTAAGCAGGGCTTGAATACAGTTCAAACGAGGCAAGTAAACAAAGACAAGTGATGAGAGAATTTTCAGCCTCGTTTGAACTGTATTCAAGATATTTTTTTTCCCACATAATTTACACTTAAAAAAAATAAAAATATATCTCGTTCACACTGTCAAGTTATTTGATCATGGTGGCTGCTAACAAATTCATTAGAGAAGTTTTATTTTCAGAGAGTTGGAAATAAAACTTCTGGATCTGAAATCCTTAATTTAACCACTACATCGTTCTCTTTTAAAGACTTGCCGAAACAATAGCAACTTTGGTTTCTGCTTTTCCTAAAAGTCAAAATGTATGCCAATCATCTTCACTTCAAGTTTTTTTTCCCTATAGTAATAAAAAATTCAACCTTTTGTAACTCTCCACACCAACAGTTGTTCTATTGTCATTGTCGTAACATAATTTATAACTTTTAAACCTTTTTCTTTCTATATGAAAGACATAAATATCCGATTTTAAGTTCCAAAAATCTTTCTCTCACAGCATTATTATAAGGTTCTTTTCACTTCGTACATATTCCACTAAGTAACACACTTCTGGCTCTTGTTTCAGTCATGAAAAGATTAAAATGAGTGGTCATTATGTATTACAGTTCTTTACTTGAAAACAGAAATTATGTAAGTTCTTCATATCATATATGCATTTAAATTAAATTGAGTCATTTCCAATAACAATTTCTAATCAAATTAATGCATTTATTTAGTTCAATCTCTGTTCTCAGGTTTTATATTAATCTTAAACATATGCACTGTAATTTTTCTTAATATTTTTTATATATCTGATCCACACACAAAAGTCCACAAGACCTATAGCACATTAGTGTCATGTGTGAAAAAGAGAAATAAAAGAAAGGAGGAATCTGTTCACATTTTGCTTGAACAGCTGAGGGCTGTAATCTTTGGAGAAGGCTGTTCCAAAGGACAAGAGTAGATGGGAGGAAGGAGGAGGCAGTGAAGTTGGTTTAGTGAGTTTCAAGATGGACTGTAAAAGGGTGTTGGTTAGCAGTGGCTCTTGTTTTGGAGGAGAGTACAGAAATAATAGTGGCCAATTCAGCAGAGCACTGTCCATTAAAGTATCTGTAGAAAAGGCACAAGGCAGAAACTGAACATCTATGAGAGAGGGATTGAAGTGGGTATGTGAGAGAGAGACAGAGAGGGATCATTAGTCAGGCTGTCCTCTTCTGAATAGAATCAAGCAGCCTTAGAAAGGATGTTGTGCACTACTCCAAATATGGGAGCAATATTCCATGGCTGGGAGGATTTGGGCTTTGTAATAGAGTTAGCAGCTGCAAAGGTATGAAGCAGTGTCTGGTGTGAGAAAGTATACCAAGTTTTTAGGCGGCTGCAGAAGCTATAGTTGAAATGTGGTGTGCCAGGAAAGATCTGAGATGCAGGTCAGTCCAAGAAGAAAAATCTGATCATGTTTGGATATCTCAGTATTATTCTTTCAGTTATTTCTTGAATTATAAGCACAAAGAAGGGCAATTTGAAAGCTACTTCTTTTTCTTGTGAAGGGCAAATTTTGTCAGCTTGATACTACATATAATTATTCCATATTTATGGGAATGGGAAAAAAAAAAAAATCTTCTTTTAACCATCTCCATCGGTTTCTATCCTGAGCTTGTTGGTGCCAAAGAGTTCCAACTGTTTTTATCATCTGACCATCTTCTTTCAAGTCTTCCAGGTGATCTTTTACCTTCATATGGCCACCACTCCAGTATAACTTTCGTTCATCTACTGTATTTGAGTCCTATAATGTGTCCCATTACATTTCTTTTTCTATTTCTTTCAAATCTCCAATATCTAAAAAAAATTGTTTTAGCTCTTATTCAAAAATGAAGACATTTTTGATTTTATCTGTGAGTTATGTTTAGCAGACATCTTTCGATTCTTCATTCTGTTTTTTTGCATTATATCTATTATTTCCTTTTTGATTGGCCAGGTTTTTGCTCTGTATGTTCATAACAGGCAATACACATTGGTTGAACAGTCTTGCTCTGTTCTCAAGTTTTATTTTGCTGTTTAAAAACTCAATTTTCTGACCATCACATTCCTATTCTCCTTTTGACTTCATCCATAACTCCTTGTATCTTCATTGTTAATAATTTTCCTAAGTATACATACTCATCTACTATTTCAATTTCCTCATTGTTTACCTTAACACAATAACATTGTGTTAAGGTAAATATGTCTTTAATCATATCCTTTTCAGTTTATCATTATTTTTGTTTTCTCAGAATTAATGTCTAATCCAATTTCTAATGATGTAACTGTTAGATCTTCTATCCTTTCTTTTAAATCTTTCATATTGTTTGCAATAAGAATATCATCAGCAAACCTCAGGTTATTTAATTCCATTAAATTGACTTCTTTATTGGACCATTCTAAATTACTCATATGTTCCAGTTAATGTAAAGAGTTTGGGAAGAAGTGGTGTCTCCTTGCCTTATTCCTTGGTTTATGTGAAATTTTTTGTTTATTTCATTAAGAATGATATTTGATGTAGCATTTCCATAAATATATTTTATTATGTTAATAAATTGTTTTTCAATGCCATAATCTCTACGAGTTTCTATTATTAATGATGTTTTATGCAACCAAAAGCTTTGTTTTTAAATCTTTGAGGGCCATATGAAAAAAAAAACATTGTATTCATTGCATTTTTCAATAAGCAGGCTTATTGATTGAATATGATCTATTGTACTGAAGTTCTTTCTGAAACCAGCTTGTTCAGAGGATTGTATTGAATCAAATCTTGTTTCTAATCTACTGAAAAGCTTATAAATGTGAGATAACAAACCAACAGGTCTGTAGTTCATCATCAAATTCCTGATATATACCCTCAAGGGGTGTACAGGATATGATAGTACTGCATGAAAAATTACATCATTACTAACTTCCTATCTACAATTTTCCTCCAAATCAGTCTATTACTGTCACGACTCCAACATTATCATATCTTATATTTCTATCTTCTAAGACACTTTTTACTGTATCAATCCAGCTATATCTTGGTCTTCCTCTGGGTCATTTTCTTGCCAATCTGGCAGAGAACACTTATTTTGCTAATCTTTCCTATCCCACCTGAGATTAGCTCTGCAAAACACATTCCTGGATGCATAGGTCTGTAGTTTTCTAGTTTTAATTTACTTCCTTTTTTATGTAGTAAAATAATGTTTTGCATGATTCCATATTTGGGGTGTTTCTCCTTTTTTAAATACATCTATTGAAGAGGATTTTCAATTCTTGTTTTAGAATATCTCTGCCTTCTTTAATCATCTCTATTATTAAACCATCCTCTCCCACAGCTCTATTGTTTTTCATTTGTTTTAATGCTTTTTTCAATTTCAAAGATTTCTAATGGAGGTATATCAGAGGAAGAATTATAATTCTTTCATTCTCTAATAATAATCTGGGACACTAATGGATCTTGTAATAAGAGCAGATGCTGGTTCAATATATGACTTTTTACTCTCCTTAATACAGTTTTGTATTATATCTTCTGCTCAACATCTTTGATCTATATTTTCCCATGCTTCAAAGACTCCTGCTCAGCACCTAAATTAAAAATACTTCTCTTTCATATTCCCTTAATGTATGAGGTGACATTTCCTGTAGTTTCACAGACCATCAAGATTACATAAAATTCCATTTCAAATTCATGAACTTTCAGTCTCTTCTTTCTCTTCCATCATATTCAATGCTACATACATCCTTTCCTGAAACAGGAAATATACACACACACAAAATATTCAATGAAAAGTTATATTATACCTTTACTAATATCTCCCACACAAATCTCACAATTCAGTTTTCCATACTTATCTTTTATTCTAATTTCCCCTTCCTCATCATGGCAGTCACTTCTCTGGCTTGCCCTTATACTCCTCATGCAGTTGATAGAAGCCACAAACTAACTGGCTTCCATTTACACAACAATTCACAGAAAAGTGAAAATTCATTAAAGCTAAACTGTGAATGTTCTTGTAGTCAGATATAACTTAACATGACTATTAAATAAGTTAAGACAATGTCTTAAGACACAAAAATATACAATCCATCTCCTTCTTAAAAATACATTAACAAAATCAGACTAAAAATCTGATGTTTTATTGACACAAAAAACTATCATACAGGAAGACAAAATTATTTGATATCAAAAAAAAAAATTTTTTTTTAAAATAATAGTTTGAGAAGGAGTGGAGAGGGGATACTGATAATGAGTAAATATGTGAAAAGCAAGAAATGATAAAGCATAGAACATAAGAGAATAAAGCAAAGCAAATTTGGATGGCATGCCTAAATGAGGAGGAAAAACAGCATTTAATGATGGTAGTTTGTTTTCTAATGAATAATTCTCCTTGGCAGAAGTTTTGTCCTTGGATTATGGGACGACAGTGATGAGATACTGGATGAATAACTGTCCTTGAACCTGTGCCTTGTAAGCTGATGTGATTTTTTCTGATAATAATGAATTTAGTCTTTCATTAATCTTTCTCCTTCAAGTAATGTACTTGTGATCCAACTTTTTTTTTTCTTTTTTGTTAGCAAATTTCTATACATTCAATTCCTTTTAAGCTGAGGGTCATGCTTAGCTAATGCATTATTATTTTTATTTTGTAGAGTTTTCAATCACAGGAAGTAATATAGTACACTAATACTATGCATCCATAGCAACTTTGGAAAAACTGCTAGCATTGATTGAATACCTACAGGTCATAACTGTTAAGAAATATATCTCTATGGAACACTGTTTCAAAGACTGGAAATAAAGAAGATGAATAAGAGGAATGAAAGTGAAATGAGTCAAAATGGATGGTGTGTTTTAAATGGTTCAAATAAAAGTTGAAGAATTATATAGAAAAGACTGGGATGCACATTAAACTGCTGATGAACTTCTCAGAAGATGCTTGTCATTCTTCATGGCAGGATTCCTCCACACCTGAAATTTATGGATATTTCTCACACTACCACCCACTACTACCCAAGCAGCAAGTCGTTTTAATGGTGAGTACTATTGCAAGCAGCTATAGAAAGACTTGTTTGATGAGGAACAAGGTCAGGGTTACAAGAGATTGCGCGCACGCACGCACACACACACACACACACACACACACATGCTTGTCCCTGAATTGGCTGCCACTATTCCTCTACAAAAATATCTATTACTGTTTTATAGATCTTAAACAGGCATTCAACTCAATAAACAGAGTAACTTTATTAAGAATATTAAAACAGAAACAAATCGAAGATTCCTAGACTTCCTAGAAAAATATTATAGTCTCACAGAAGCAATAACTAAATTTAACAGTATAACAACAGATAAAATATACGTCAGTAAAGGGGATGTCTCATCTCCCCATACCTTTTTAACATCTACCTAGAGGATATGGTTAACCAAGCTTTGGAAGGAGAAAAAGGAGTCAAACTATATGGTTATAATCTTAATAACATAAAATATGCACATGACGTTGTAATGATAGCAGACACAAAAGAAAAAATGGTGAACCTGATAACCATAAATATGGACAAAACAAAAATCTTGGTAATTGGAAAAAACAAAGAAAAAGTAAACTTCTCCTTGAATAGATCAACAATTGAACAGGTAAAACAATTCAACTATTTAGGAACAGTAATAACAGAACACTTAGATACCATGACCACTAATAAACATAGAATATTGACTGCATGGTCATCATTTAATAAACTAGGTAAAATCCAGAAAAATAATAAAATCTCCAAACCTCTAAAAATGAAATTATATAATGCAATTTTAATACCCACTGTGCTATATGCTTCAGAAACTTGGACGCTCAAGAAGACAGAGATATGAAAACTGGAGGCTTTCAAAATGAAATGTCTCAGAAAAATAAATAAACAAAATGGACAGAAAAGAAAACAAATGAAACAATAATACAAGATCTAAAATATACAGGCTCATTAATACAAGAAGACAACTTCAATGGTATGGCCTTGTTGAGAGAATGCCATCAAAAAGGATACCCAACCTTGCTCTGTATGCAACATTAAAAGAAAAAAGAAAAAAAGGAAGACCAAGAACTAAACGGATAACATCAATAAAGGTCAACTCCAGATTACAAACAGACAGCTCACGAGCCACGCAAGAAACCGAGACTCCTTGGAAGTTGTTGTAGAAGCACAGAAGACTCAACCCGTACCCGACAGAAGAGGACAGTAAATAAATAAGCATTCCTCTACTTCTCTCTAATCATGTACAAACATGAGAAGCTGTTGGTCTCTATCCATAGATCATTCAGTTCCATATTCAACAAACCCACTATTCATCTCTTCATTCCATATATATCTAATCCTTTGGAACAGTTTTCCCAATATCATTTCTTCAAATAAATACAATCTCTTCGTCAGCAGCTAGATTGGATTGAAAGCACCAGTTCTTGTCTGATCACTGAAGTTAAGCAAACCTGAGCCCAGTTAGTACTTGGAAGGTCGACCACTTGGGAACTCTGGGTGCTGCTGGCAATAACTGTTGGTCTGGTTGGTCAAGTAGTTAGCATACCTGCTCTCCAACCAACAAGTGTGTGTGTGTGGGGGGGGGGGGGGTTCAAATCTTGCCATGGACATTTGTGATTGTTTATAGGCGGGAGCTGAATTTCATTGCCCGGCGCAAGACTACCGTCCCACTTATTGGAAGCCTGAAGTGACTGAAAAACTTCCATATTTAGTCTCTAGAGCAGGGTTTCTGGACTATGTAAAAATAAAATTAAAAAAATAATAACAATAAATATATAAAGTTGATAAAAAATAAAAAAATCCTTAGCCCACCCACAGTAGAAATGTACGATAGGTTTAGTAATAACCTTTCATGGTGGTAACACACACACACACACACAAAAAAACTCCAACTCTTAAATACATTAATAGATTCCTTTCTTCTCTCTCTCTAATCATTTGCTCACACATAGCTACTAGTGTATTAAGTAGTTCAAGTCTAGAGATGGTGCAACACCAGGGCAACTGCATATATGTAAAAAAAAAATTAACACACACACACACACACACACACACACACACACACACACACACACACACACACACACACAAGAAGCGGAAAACACTTGTATAAGAGAGACATGAGACATGCACTTGAATGTTGCATCAGGAGCCAGGAGATGTTATTACAGTGAGACCTAATGCAGCATGTCAAAAACTACATCATCTTGGAACACTGAGAATCTGCATGCAATTTCAGCTAAAGTATGCAAATATGATAATGATACAAATTTCAATGAGTGTGGCTATGAAACTGATAAAGGGGTGAACCTGTATGCTTTGAGCTTAGACTCTTTGAACATGTCTAGGGTCAAAAAAAGAGAAAATTGTAAGTGTACAAAAAAAAAAAGCCAACAGGTGCGAGCAGCATGAAGGGATTGAGTTTGTTGCTTTGATGAATACATAATGACCTATAAAATAGTTGGTGC
Source organism: Typopeltis vanoorti (assembly GCF_054136105.1). Taxonomy (NCBI): domain Eukaryota; kingdom Metazoa; phylum Arthropoda; class Arachnida; order Uropygi; family Thelyphonidae; genus Typopeltis; species Typopeltis vanoorti. The sequence goes on along the minus strand of NC_143569.1, from coordinate 92,600,634 downwards.
TAACAAAACCTGGCTCTCAGAGTCAAATGTAGTTACTGTAATTAAGTGTATAAGGTATAAATTTTTTTTAGGAATGATAGAAGGGATACTATAGTCCTGGCAGTTCAGGTGATGGGGACTAAGAAATCCATCACCAAATTACTCATAGGTATTAAATGAGTAATTATTATCGCTGACTTAAATTATACGAACACTATTATAAAAAAGAGACATGCGCTCGGATGTGGCATCAGGAGCCAAGGGATGTTATTCATAAGAATCAGAAGAAACTCATAAGAATGAAGGAGAATTTGAGTTATTGCAAGACAACTTTCTCAAGCAGCATGAGAAAGAAGCAATTCAAAGCGAAAGAGTCTTAGATAATGATCATGGCATCAGAGGAAGTTCAGTTAAGAATGTGACTTTTCCATTAATTGGTGGCATTAATCATGCTCTACCCACTTCTTTCAATCATGCTCTGAGAAGTAGCTAAGTATATAGATGTTCTGATTAGAATAGTTTATATGCTGGATTACAAAGCTGGAAATGTTCATTTCCCATGGCATCAGTCAATGAATGTGAAAGACATCAGCAGTACATGGGAAGCATTGAAAAGATGCTTAATAATGCAGTATCTGAATGTATCACTACAGTTAGAAGAACAAATGGGATGGGGGTGAAATAGATGTGCAACCTTATTAAGCAAGATATCCATAAGAAGAGGATTCTGTGGAAGGAATACTGTGAGAATGTAATCGTATGACGTGTGACCTACCCCTTAGTATCAAATATTACTTGTGACATACTGTATGGCATGTGACCTACCGTAGGAGAGGACACATCGTGAGAGGGGGATAGACTTGGGCTGTATATATATAAAGGCGAGCTACTCTAGGATCTACTCTAATGACAGTAAATGTCACATCGTGAGAGGAGATAGACTTCGCTGTGTATATATATATATATAAAGGCGAGCTACTCGAGGATCTACTCTAGGGATAGTAAATATCATGATGAGAAGCCGAGTATTTTACTCAGTCATCAGCAGTGAGGAAAGCGCAGTAATCTGGCTTCAAGAACAGGGCATTTTTCAAGATGAAGCTGCTACGCCTCAGTGTACAAGATTGGGATGAGGAGGAGAGACAAAGATGGTCATTCGAAAGAAGAGAAAGCGAGATGGGACCGTCACCAACTATCCTGGGTTCAAGTGCTAGAGGAAAGGGTGCCAATCAACACAATTGGTTCGTCACTTCAACAGCTTCTTCACTTACTTAGATAGCCACAGCTGAGCTCACAGCAACTTTTCTGTACGGAGTATTTTGGAGGTTACATTTCTGTGGTATAGCAACCTGTCTACTGCACAAGTGGAAGAACTTACTGGTCACTGCCACCAAGTGGTAGTAGACTGGTTTAACCTCTGCCGTGATGTCCACTTTTGACTTTGAGAGAAGAGAGACAAAATGGGAGGACCTGGCACAGTTATTCAGATGGATGAAACTCTACTGCGAGGAAAGCAAAAAGGCAATCAAGGGAGATTGCTTCTTGGGGACCGTGAAACTGTACGTGGAAGATGTTGGCAGTTACAAGAAAGCTCTCCTTCAGGAAGTGCCTCCTGGACGGAGAAATTATGGGATGGATGGGTTTTTTTGGCTGGTCCAGAAACATTCTGATCGGATTGTCGAGCGTCGATTCTTTGTGGTAGAGCATCAAGATAGACTCTTCACTCCATTATCACGGTAGAGGTTGCACTTGAAACTACCCTCCATTCTGATGAATGGTTGACATACAGAGGCTTAGCAACTCATGGCTATGTACACCAAACTGTAAACCATAGTGAGAACTTCGTTGACCCAATAACTGGAGCACACACCCAGCTAATCGAAAGGCTGTGGAGAGATCTGAAACTGAAGATGTTGGGAAAAATGCATGGGACAACCCCTGACCTTCTGCCAAGGTATCTCATTGAAACTTGGTGGTGCGGACTTAACCCAACAAACAGATTTGAAGCATTCATTCGAGACATCAAGGCTACATTCGGCAACAATATACTAATTACTTTTAATTAGTATATTCGTTGATATATAAATTATACATACTTGATACTAAGCGGTAGGTCATACCTCATACGATTACCATGAGAATAAGGTTAGGAGGAGTTATGAAATATATGAAGCACAGGCTAGAAAAGTTACAAGTATTATATGGAAACTTAAGTTGAAGTATGAAAAGAAATTGGCTGTGCAGACTAAAGACAAGCCAAAAGGAAATATATCATTATACTGCAAGTAAAAGAAATATTGAATGTGAAAGAATAATTTCTGAATGTAAACAGTACTCGTGTCAGAAGCAGATGAAATTGCTGAAATAATGAGTGCTCAATACCACTACAAGATACTGTATTTACTTGAATATAACTCGCACTTTTTTCCCCAAAATTAAAGTAAAAAAATTATGGTGCAAGATATACAGGGATTTTCTAAAACTGAAGTTTTTCAGGAAAAAACTAAATTGATGTTTATAATTAAATCCTCAGTTTTCATTATAATTTATAATTGCACATATTTATAAAATGAATGTATTTACATTTTAATTATCAAAGTTATTTATGTGATCAGCCACTCACTTTCATCACACGATATATTTAAATCTTCAGAGAGAATGCTTCTGTAATTAACTTAAAACACAGTTTCATTCTTGGCTGTCCTTTTAGCATTTTGGAATCATAAAATCTTTGAGTTTAAAACCAGCACTGTAACTTGAATGTTTCTCCATATTTCAAGCAAAACTTACAAGTAATTTACAAGACTTGAGATATGTAATGAACAATCTTTCACGAATGACTAACGAGAAGTGAAAGCAGAAAGCGAAACGGATAGCAATGGTAGGCTGGTAGAGATAGAGAAGCCATGAAGACAAGAACATAATTGGTGTGGTATTAACAAAAGATCGCACAACTCAATGACAAAGGCAAACGGACAATTGTTGAGTTGAATGCTGATTCTCTTCAACCAAATTCCAAAATAATCTGAAACTGCCATAACAACATTCACTGTATATTTCTTAGTTTTAACATGGTGTTTCGCCTGTTTATCATTCCGACGGGACTTCTCGTTACCATTTGAGTACCGCTTCGGTGTCGCAGGGCAGACTCAAATGACACAAAGTTTCAACCCTTTGGTTGAATTTTATTGATTCCTGTTTGCGTGCTGCTTCCAGGTCAGGCTGGCAGGTGGACTCTCTCTCTCACACACACACACACACACACACACACACACACACACACACACACACACACACACACACACACACACACACACACACAATATGCATGTTAATTTCAATTCGCCAGTAGAATTTTATTTGAAGTTTGCCTTTGTAATCTGTCTTAATGACAGTTTACATTCCACCCCCTTTAACATCAAAAATTTCAAATGCAATCAAACAAACACTTATTTCATGAAATAAGTTTGTCTGAAAATTTGGACAAATGTTTGGACAACAGTTTTTAGTTAGATACTGTGTTTGGCAGTACAACATATGGTTTTGCTTGAGTCTATACAGCATAGAGTGTCTGTGGGAGGGGACATGTGATTCATTAGTTGGTGCCATTTTTATCCCAGTTGTCTCTAATTAGGCTATTTGTTGACAAATATATTACACAGACTGCAAATGTCCTTGTACCTAATTCAGTGACACAATAAAACTACTTGTTTTTCTTGGTTTTGCAGTATAGTGGCTGTTGGGGGAGGGCGTGTTATTTACCACAGCGAGTGAGTTACTATCGCACCGACATGAATGTGTTTAAACTTTTTTGTGTGTGCGAGGTATATGCAAACTTTTTAATTTCTTTTTTCATAAACTAAAATCAGGGGTGCGAGTTATACTTTAGTAAATATGGCAGATGTCAATGCTATCCATCCATATTGCTGAAGAATATATGCTAAAGAAAGGTTCGATAAACTGGCTAGGCCCTGAACATGCTTGTATAATGTATAATATATATATATATATATAGAATTCTGATGACCCAAAAGGGGTCCCCCGGTGCCTACAGCCTACAGTAGGTAATCTACTAACGGGGTGCACCACATGAGGATGGACTGGTGATTTAGGACTTAGCCAACCAAATTGTACTCTCTATTGGCTTAAACCAAAATGCATATGATGATACAGCACACAATGAGATTTAATGCTGGCTGGGGCATTGCCTTGTTAAAGAAGAACCCTGCTGTTTTCATCAAAGAACCAGGGCAAACAGTGAAAAGTCAGTTACTGGAACAAGCTCCAACTCAACATCTAGAAGAAGAAGAATAAACCCAATGTCAGAAGAACTGAAGAAAGGAATCATCAATATAAGGAGTATTAATGGAAATTAAATCAAATTTGCAGAAGTGAAAAAAGTGCCATGTGGACAAAATTAGCATTACTGAGACAAAGAAGACAAAAACAGGTGCGACCTTACTAAATAATAATACTTTCCTTGATCATTATTGTCTGAATATAATATCTGAAGATATTATATTCAGACAATAATGATCAAGGAAAGAAAGGAGTAGCAATAGCATTCAACACCAAACATGAAAATAAACTTGTTGATTAGAAGGCAGTTTCAGGTAGTAATGTGGACACACTTCAAAATAGGGAAATGGACAATGAAACCTCTTTGTGCCTATGGTCCTTGTCAGAGATCTAAACAGCAGGGTAGGAAATGAATCCCACCAGGCATACAGGAATGTTCTGGGAAAGTTTGGAGAAAAGGGCAAAGCTAATAATAATGGTAAGTATTTGCAGGATTTCACAGAATAGTCATTACTAACACCATGTTCCAACATAAATATGTACACAAGTTCATGTGGAGAGAAGACACAAAAAAATAAGAAAGCTTCATTGATTATGTCATTGCCTTGATTTACTATTACTTTATCTAATTTTGCATTATCACCAAACAACTGAATATTTCCTTTCAGACTATTTCCTATATCATTTATGTACAGATTAAACAGTAGTGATTCTGGCGCTGAACCTTGTGGCACATCACTAACAAATTGATGGTTTGTTATTAGACAATGATAGATAAAAAAGAGGAGATAACAAACATTAGGATTTTTTTTTAAATTAAAGATAGCAAGAAATTATATAATTAGTTTAATTCTTTAACCAAGTGTAAGCAAACAAAGTGTGCCTGAAGTATTTTCAGGACTGGGGCAACTTGTATGAGTGGAATGAATGACAGAGGCAGTGGCGAATGTTGTGTGGGTGAATGAATTTGGGGAAGAGGGGGTTGTATAGGTCTCCTGCACAAGGAGGTTCATATGTAATAATAACATACATTAATATGTACTCTAGATATATAATTTATGTAATACATAAATGCAACAAATACTGTTACGCTTACCATGTTTGGCAAGCATTATTATTATTATTACTGTATAGGCACCTCCATGGAGTCCAAAGACTTAACACAGGAGACCCAAATTACCCATACAATCTATCATACCTCTCCTTGAACTCATTAATAAACAAGTGCTAACAAGCGACTCTGGCAACCCATTTCATTCATTCACTGCTCTCCAAGTGAAAAATGTATTCCTCACAACCCTATTAACCACACTTTTACTCAATTTCCAGAGATATTGTTCTGTCCCCTCTAGCTAAGAGCTGAAATATTTCCTCTGCATTAATCCAATAAAACCCTTTAACTTAAATGTTTATCATATCTCTTCTTTTTTGTATAGCAACAAACTTCTGCAGTCTACAAACCCTCAATCTATCCTCACAGGGAATATTCCACAGATCCCTCACCATCTTGGTTGCTTGTTGCTGAGATAGTGAGGGAGGGAGGGAGAGAGAGATAGTCTCTCTCCTTTCCCTGGCTTCATCTAAATCCTGGAGTAATGTTATCTATTTATGCTATTTATTTATAATAGTCTATTTAATAATCCTGTAATTATTTATCCCAAAATGCATAACTTTACATTTCTCCACATTAAACTGACACCCATTATCTTTTGCCCAGCCTATCTAAATCACACTGTCTTAATTCACTATTACTCTACCTAATTTTGCATCATCAACAAACAACTGAATATTTCCTTTCAGGATATTTCCTATATCATTTATGTACAAATTAAACTGAACCTTGCAGCACACCATTAGTCACCAGCTTTCACCTGAATTCTCTCCACTGTATACCAGTTTTTGATATCTGTCCAGCAGCCACCCTCTTATCTACATAACCAGCGTCATATCTATCCCCATTTGTCTAGCAGAGTTCTATGTGGTACTCTGTCAAATGCCTTTGCAAAATCCAGTAGAATCATTGTGTAGCCATTGCATTTATCCATCTTTTCATTTATCATCTGCTACTCTATTATAAAAAGTTAGTAAATTACTAAGGCATAACTGACCGTTCACAAAGCCATGTTGCTCCTCATACAATATCATATTCTTATCCATCCACTGTTTAATTCTCTTTTTGACTAATTTTTCCAGTACTTTTATCACCATGTCCGAGATACTGATTAGGCCATAATTTGCTACTGCAGTTTTAGAACCTCCCTTATGCAAGGGAATTATTTTGCCTTCTTTCCACTCCCTTGGAGCTCTATCAGAGCTGAGACTTAAATTAAAGCGCCTCGTCAGAGACATTGCCAGTTCCCTTGCATATTCCTGCAAAACCACTTTTTGCAGTGGTTTTGATATTATACACAAGCTGATATTATTATTATTAAGAGAGACCTCCAGGGAGCAGGGACTCATCGGGGGAGGTCACATACTACACGCACCAGCTATATTTATTCCTGAATTCATTCACACTGCTTTGCACTCACAACATCCAATGGCAATCCACTCCAATCATGCACCACCCTATGAGAGAAAAATCTAACCCTCACCCCCTTAGCAGCATTCATTCTCTCCAAGGATATCCTCTTGTCTTTCCCTACCCTCCACAAATTAAAAAATTCCACCAACAGAAGTTTCTAAGTCTATCACCCCTCTTTCTCCTGTTTGCTAATGTCTGCAGTATACAAATTCTCAATCTGTCTTCATAACCAGTATTCCACAATCCTGATATCATTTTTAACAGTCTCATTTGCATTCTCTCTCCACTATATCAGAATCACAACAGAAACCAGGAGACCAAACCTGCACACAATAGTCCAAGTGAGGTCTTATCAGGACAAGGCATTGTAAAGAGGCAAAATGGCATCCTTATCTTTACATGTGAACGTTCATTTCGGCATTGTGATTATCTTTTGAGTTGCATTTGCAATCTTTGCCACATGGCCCCTGAACTTCAACTTCCTATCTATTAACACTCCAAGATCCCTAGCCTCATCAGTTTCTTCTAGCCTAATCCCACCAATATAATCTGACATTGAACTGATATTCATTTTCCTATGCCCACAATTCCAGCCTGTTCAAATCATTCTGCAAGAATATCAGCGCATTCCTAATTACCCTATTGCATCATCAGCAAATAGCTGTATGTCACTTGTCAAATCTTTCCCAATATCATTAATGTACAGACTGAATAACAGTGGACCAAGCACTAATCCTTGTTTTTCACCACTGGTTACCTTAAATCTTGCAAACTCACATCCCCACTATACCACTTTTGATATCTGTCAGTCAGCCATCCTCTTATCCACACTAATATTCTATAACCCAAACCCATATTCTCCAATTTATGCAACAGTCTACCAAGCTGTATCCTGTCAAAAGCCTTAGCAAAATCCAAAAGTATCATAATGTATCTTCCCTGTTCTGAGACTCATATTAAACAGCCTGGTCAAAGGAATAGCCAGTTCAGCTGAACATTCTTTTAGAACATGCTGATATCCCATCAGGTCCTATTGGTGAATTCTTATTCAGTTTGTGCAACAGCTCTAATACCTTGTCCTCATACAACTGAGTTTCTTCATTCAGTGAAGCGGTAGCAATGAGCTGAATGTTGTGTACACCAGGTTGATAGCTTTTAACAAAATAGGTGCTCATTAGTTGAACAACCTCTTCCGCATCTATTACACGAAATCTGCATTTAGAAAAGTTATTCTTTCATATTCATTCTTTCTTTTACTTGCAGTATATTGATAGAATGCTTGTGGGTTGTTTTTTTAGCAAGCACAGGCAGTTTTTTTCATACTCAGACTTTGCTTTCTGTACAACAGTTGTGACTCTTCTGGCCTGCTGCTTATAATTTTCATAATACACATCTTTATGCACTTGGTATTTCTTTCACATCATCCTTTCTTACGAATCTTTTGCTTAATAAGATTTCACATCCATTTGACTCCTACCATATTTATTTTTCGAACTCTCTGGACACATTCCGATATCACATCATTTAAGTATTTTTTAAATTCTTCCCATGCACTGTTGATTTTCTTCCCATCCAGCAAAACCGATCCCATTCCACTGAACTCTATATACTTCTCAGTTGGTCATAATTTCCTACTTTGTAGTTCAGCATGTAACCTCTTCTGAATGGAACATTCATAAACTTAGTCACTTCCCAAGTGAGTATTGTATGATCACTATCACCACCCAGAGGCAGAATAGTTATGTCTTTAACAGAAACCATCTGACACTATAATGAAATCTAATGCTTTTTGACCTCAAGTTCCTTCTGTCACATGCTGCTTGAAGAACTTGTCCGCAACAGCTCAATAAATTAATTTTCATTCTCTGCATGAGATTCTATTCATATTCGGATAATGCCAACTATCCGTAATTGGCATAATCCCAATCAATATTTGGATAATGAAAGTCTCCCATTATAATTACTCTTTTCTGCGTTAATCTTTTCTATTTGGTGATGCATTTCTTCATCACTAGTAACACTTTCCACCAGGTCTATAACAATATCCCACTATGTAATTGATCTTGTTAGATTCCACCTCACACAAGATGGCTTGAAACTCATTGCCACATGAAATACTGTTAGTAGTAGTACAATCAGTCTCAAGTATAACTGGATTCAAGTCATCTGATATCATTAGCGGCATGCACCCACCTCTCCTATCCTTTCTATCCTTCCTAAAAATACTGTACCCATTACACTCAATACCAGTTAGTATATCAGATTCTGATAGCCAGGTGTCACTGAAGCTTACAATCTGAGGTCCCAACAAAGTGAATCAAGGCAACAAACTCTACCCCTTTGTTTCTGATACTCCTAGCATTCCTAACATAATAATCTACCTGCATGTTCTTTTGTATACTCTTGTCAGAAGTCTGCATGACACAGTTGGACAACTTACAGATCTCTGTTCTTCTCTATATCCCATCTAATTCCACAGTTAGTGGAATCAGTGCTTGGGAAATTGTGAAAGAATATTTGTTAGCAGCAATGGTAAGCTGTATTCTACGAGTGAAGAAGAGGACACAATCTGGAGTAAAGTGGATGACAAACAATATTAAGCATGAGCTACATGTGAAAGAGAGGCTATGGAAGAGATAAAAGGAGACAGGTGAAGAGAAGATGCATGAAGAATATAAGACATAGGCCAGAAGAGTGACTAGTATGGTAAGGAAGGCGAAAATGGAATATGAGAAAAGATTGGCCCTTTAATCCAAGAAAAATCCTAGGGTATTTTTTTTTTTATCTACGTGGCCAGTAGGAGGAGAAATGACTGTGGAAGAATGACATTGTGGGATAAAAATCGGAATAGAGTGACTGATGCAGAGGGCATAGTGGAATTGTTCAATGAACACTTTATTGGAGTATTTCATCCTGGAGGAGTCAATTTGAATACTAGAGGGATAGAGCAGGTTCGAGGTTTAGAGGTGCAGGAGGAGAGTGTGTTCCACATACTGAGTACTCTGGATGTTAGTAAAGCTGTGGGACTGGATGGTATTTCACCACGAGTTTTGAGAGAATGTGCTAAGGAACTGACAGTGCGCTTGATCTGGCTTTTCAATAAAAGTCTGGCTGCGGGAAAGGTGCCCATGGAATGGAAGGAAGGTAAGATAGTGCCATTGCATAAGGGCGGTAGCAAACTGGAAGTGTCTAATTATAGACCAGTTTGTGTGTCATCAGTAGTTAGTAAGATCTTGGAGAAAGTAGTGAGGGACCATATACAGCATTGGGCAGATGAGGGTAATGTTATCAGTGAGAGTCAACATGGATTTGTGAAGGGGCGCTCTTGTTTTAGCAATATGCTAGCTTTTTTATAATAAAGTTACAAGAGCAGTAGATGAGGGAAAGTCATATACTGCCATTTTCCTAGACTTAGCAAAGGCATTTGACAGGGTGCCACATTTAAAGCTGATGTTCGAGTTGCAGCAGATGGGTTTGGATGTCAGGTTGGTCAACTGGATTCAGGATTGGCTGTCCAATAGGTATCAGAGAGTTGTGTATGGTGGAGTAATATCAAAGAGACAGAAGGTTACAAATGGGGTTCCACAGGGCTCACTGCTGGGACCTATATTGTTTAACCTTTATATCAATGACATTGTCCATGGATTGAAAGGGGATATTCGGTTGTTTGCGAATGATGCAAAGCAGGGAAGGATTATTAGTAATAGTAACAGATGCGGCAGCCCTGCAAGAGGATTTGAATAAACTGGATAGATGGGCAAATGAATGGGGGTGTCAGTTTAATGCAGCAAAATGTAAGGTCTTGAGGTTTCGGACACATCGATGGGACACTGCATACTCTATGGGAGGAGTTAAACTGGAGGAAGTAGGAGAGACAAGAGATCTGGGGGTGATGACTGATAGAAGATGCCTGAATACAGCCATACCCCGAAGTTACGCGGTAGGTGGGACCTACAAAAAGCACGCAAGTCAAATTCGTGTAACTCGGGGTATAATTTTGCATGTAATTTATATATACAAACATTCAAAATATTAGTTAATTGGGACCAAAAGTTTACAAAAACACCTATTATTCTTTAAGAAATATAATCATAATTGTAGTTTTTCATACATAAAAAAAAGAAAGTTATTTCTATGTCGATCGTTTCATAAAATCTAATAGATTCGTCTGACGGCATGTCTTTTTCTTGTTACGCAAAATTTCTTCATAGCAAGCCAATGATTTTTTTTATTCCTTGCCTTGTGGCTACAATTCATTCCCCGTTAGAATCTATGTCATCCAAAATCTGTAAACCTTTCTTTTATGATTGTTCTTACTGTGGATTCGTGTAGACCAAACTTCTTTGCTGGCTCACAAATTTTCATTCCGCCTTCAAAATCCTTAATAATGTTCAGTTTTGTTTCCAAAGTCGATGTTTTTCTTTTCTTGCTAGCTATATCAGAATTGAACTTGCTTCTTTTGGACGACATTATTATTTTTTTATGTGATAAAATTTGTATCAAGAACATAACATTAAACAATTGCAAGGTTTGTAGACTATAAAAATCGTGTATGAATGGAGAACGTGCGAAACACGTCAGTGCTTCTTCGCAGCATGTGCGACACTGATGAATGTGGCCAGCACCGGGAAATATACCACTTGTGGTGAAGTGGAACAGGAATACATACATATAAGAAACCGTGTAACTCCAGATTCGCGTAAGTCGGGATATGACTGTAATAATAAAAAGTTGTATTCACACTGAGATTCTGCAATATCTCAAGAATATCCAATTCATCCATCTGTTCCCACATGAGTATCACATATGTCACAGCATTAACCTCACTTGTATGATATATCCCTGCAAAGTAGTCTCTCAGTAACTCAACTATTTTACCTGCTTCTGTCACTTTGTGACCATCAGCACTCATTAAGATTATTCTTCCACATTCATTCTTCCTCTTACTTGTCACACAGCAAATGACCTTTTTTTTAGGATTTCCTTTAGTCTACACAGCTAATTTCTTCTTACAAGGATCAGACAAGAGGGAATGACCAGTATGGTAAGGAAGGAAAAACATACTGGTCATTCCCTCTTGTCTGATCCTTGTACTGTTTATGAGTTTGCTGGTCACCTTTTTCCTTATATACCCGCCACATTTTCTTCTGAAGCTCATGCTTAATGATATTACTCATCCATCTAATTCCTTAACTCCTTACCTTAGACATACTATTGACAGAATATTTCTTGTTTTTTACAATTTCCCAAGTCAAGACAGCCACCTTAGTTACTGATAGATCTGATTCTATGACCAGGTCTAATACTCTTGTACCTCGAGTCCCCTCCATTACATGTTGCATCAAGTAATTATCTCTCAGCAGGTGTATAAATTCCATTTCTTTAACCTGTACTCATTTTACTAATTTGCCAAAACGCTTCCAGATCATGCTACATGATCAAGTTTCCAGATCAAGAATGCTACAGGTTTTGTCAAAACTATTATAAAACACTAAATAACCACTCTACCTTTACCTGAACACTTATCAAATATAGCTATGACATATGGGTGATGCCAACGAACAGCAATTCTGCCATTAATACATGATCTAATTTTTATATATATCAACCCCACACAGAAAAAGTTGCAAAATCCATAGCACATTAGTGCTGCATCGCATCGTCAAAACTGATGACTTACAATTACAGTGGTCAGTTAACCGCGTGGATAGGCTTATGTGTTCGTCACAAATGTTGAATTGGATTTAAACGGCATTGATGCGAACACAGATTGATAAGAAAATAACTATTTATTAACTTAAAAGCTAATATTTTGCTGGTATTATATCCAGCATCTTCAGAGCACACAAAGTTTGTAACAAATGCAAGACAACCATAATCTGGTGTAACAGTGGGGCAAGTATAAGTAATTGCAGCGTGCAACACAAGACTAAAGTCCTAATAAGGTGCCATCTAAGTTTTTAAAAAAAAAAAAAAAAAAAAAAAAAAAACAGTAGTCCAAAGTTTTGAAAAAATATAGTAGTCCAAATAGTAGTCTTTGGTCTTAGGATGACTGTCTCCCAAACCTTTGGTAAATTTATACAGCCATACTTGTTAAGGTTTGGAGTATGTTTTAAGGCTTCTGTTGATTCCAAGAACAACCTCTCTGTCGTGTAGAAAGTTATGTGCAGAACTTTTTTTTTCTCAATTGATCCTGTGTGCCAGGGTATCCAAAGCATGGTCTGCCAGACCTGACTTGCCATAGCGAAAGTGCCAGATATATTTTTTTGTGTTCACTGAGGTGGATGTCCACAGTTCTTCCTATCTGTCCGTAGTAGGCCTGATGACAAGAACAGGGCACTTCATAGACTCCTGGATGTGATAAAGGAGTGAATCTGTCCTTAGGTGAATGGATGAGAGTTGCCAATTTCATATAAGGTTTAAATATGGTGTGCAGCTGGTGTTTGTTAAGCACCCTAGATATCTTTTCAGATGGGCCTTTAATGTATGGGATGGTGAAGTTTTTTGTAGTCTTCTGTGGTAGATGGTGGGCGGATTTCTGGGTAGCATTTAGTATTTTATCTATCTAATGGGGATTATAGCCTATTACAAGAACAGATATATGCTACTCACTGAGAACTTTCAAAAATAAAGTCTTCCATCAGTGCACTACGTGATATATTATCTGACATTTTGAACCCAGAGCTATGGGATATCCTGGATAGAATCTCCGACTCCACAGCCAACAAAGAATTTGCTAAAGTTAAAAATCGGCACCAGAAGAAATTTGAAATTATCAGGAACGCAGTGCTACGCAGCGGCCGCAATTACATCAAGATGGTGTCATTGTGAACTTATCATCGTTAACCTTTAACCAAAGAAGCCACAAGTGCATTAAGTCTTGGACACAATTTTGCCGTTACTCGTAAAGAAGTTCCAAAAATCAAAATAATGGCTTCCATTGAACATGGAATATACAACCTGCCTCCAGCAACAGCCAATAATATTAGGTTAGATATGGCCAATATCCTAATCCATTCTAAGCCTCCCAAAAATAATATCTCACATAAAGAAATAATGGCTCTAAAAGAGTTATGCAATAATAACCAAATCAGACAAAGGAAACACAGAATATGAAAGCAAAATGCACGCACTTCTCCAAGAATGTGCCAAAAGAAGAGGTCTGGAGTGTGTTTGAAAAAAAAAGACAGTTCTATGCTAGAGATGGGCTGCATCTGAACATGGAAAGACATAAGCGATTGAAGAAGTTACTGTTTTCTGAACAAGTTGAAGTAATTGGGCAGGAAAACTAAGATTGAAAAGGTTGAGTGTAAGAGAGAGAAACTTTAGCAGTGATTGTATATTTATTGATCCTTATTCGCAGAATAAATTGCAGAAGAGAGGGGATAAAAATCAGCATGGGACTACTGAAATCAGTGACTTGTATATCAGTTCTAAAGCTGGTCCAAGAACTAGAGGGAATCTGCAATTTTTATATACCAATGCAAGAAGCATTTGAAATAAGAGAGAAGAATTTTTGGCATTAGTCAGTGCAATCTCACCAAAAGTTGTAGGCATTAGTGAAACTTGGCTGTCGGCAGATGTGGTCACTGGAATTGAATGTGATGGGTACAGTATTTACAGGGAGGATAGAGAAGATAGAACAGGGGGGAGGAGTACTGTTGATGATAGACATGTGAATGAGAGTTCATTTGAGGTGGTCTGGTGTGAAATAGTGACCAATGCAACCAAATATACAGTTGGATGCTGCTATAGGCCAGGGAAGGATATTGAATTCATGCATCAGCAAATTAGTGCAATGAGTGCAGGTATAGTGCTTATTATGGGGGATTTTAATTATGATATCAATTGGAAGGAGGAAATATCACGTAGCAAAAAGGAAATGGAGTTCATACATCTTCTACAAGATAATTACTTGAAATAGCACATAACTGAAGGGACACGTGGTGTGAGAGTGTTGGACCTGGTTCAGAGGACATATGCATAAGTAAGGTGTCCTCATTATCTCCAATTGGTGAAAGCGATCATGTGGTATTGACTTGGGAGGTTGCAAAATCTATGGATTTTTCTGTTAAGAAGGGGTATATATATGGAACTTCAGGTTAGGCAATTATAACAAGCTTCGGAGTGAGCTTGCAGCCATCCCATGGCAAAACATATTGCAAGGGAAAGATGTTAGCAGTGTCTGGGATAAAATCAGCAGGTATCTGAAAAAAGCAATATCAAATTGTGTCCCCATGGTCAGGAAGACAAACAAGGTAGGCGTTAGATGAGCAGTAGAATCAAGCTTGATCTGCAAAAAAAGAAAATGTTATGGAGAATGTACAAGGAGAAATGCGATCAGTACACCCATGAGCAGTACAAGGCTCAAGGTAGGAAGGTTACCAGCATAGTAAGTAAAGCTAAATCAGATTATGAGAAGACCTTAGCCAATGAGATCAAGGGTAACCCCAAAGAATTCTTCCGCTGTGTGGCAAGTAAAAGGAAGAATGACTTCGGAAGGATAACTTTAGTGGGTGCCGATGGTATTGTGGTGACAAAATCAGATGTAATAGTCGAGTTACTGAGTGATCACTTTTCAAAAGTCTATCAGCCAAGTGAGGATATCTCTGTACCTGTAGCAATAACTAATGTGAGAATTGAAGTTAAGAAATCAGAGGTATTTAATATAATGCAAAATTTAAATGCAAACACTGCTGTAGGTTTAAATGGAATATCAGCTTGGGTGTTGCATGATTGTGTAAAGGAATTATCAACCCCCTCTTACTAGGATATTTAACTTAAGTTTGAACTCTGGAGTGGAAGTTAGGCAAAGTGGTTCCTTTGCATAAAGGTGGCTTTAAAACTGCAATTACAGACCAATCACCATCTCAGGAGTAGTGGTAAAAGTATTGGAAAAGTTGGTTAAAGACAAATTCAAGAATGGGTGGATCAGGATATGATACTCTATAGAGGCCAACATGGTTTTGTTAAAGGTAGATTCTGCCTTAGCAATCTATTAACTTTTTATAATAGAATGACATCTGAGTTGGACAAAGGAACTGGCTACACAGTGGTACTTCTGGATTTTGCTAAGGCTTTTGACAGGATACTCCATGGAACACTGTTACGCAAATTGGAGCAGATGGGAATGGATACTAAATATTGGTGATATGGATAGCAGAACGGCTCAGGGAGAGATACCAGAAGGTGGTGTATGAAGGAGCCGAGTCCAGGATGAGGCAAGTGACCAGTGGTGTACTGTAATCATAGGGTGGTTTAATCCTGTCGGAACTGCGCCATTGTAAACGGGGGGGGGGGGTCTATTTTTTTTTCTTTCATATATCTCTTTATTATATACTTTATTTCTTTTTATTATATGTACTTTATTTTTCTCTCTATCCTATCTCATTTTTATGTCTCTATCTTATCTCTTTATATCTCCTTATGCTCAACTACCTTTCGCACTTGCCTTCTTATTCTTCGAACACCAGAAAATTTATTTCTTTAAAAGCTGCGCCACTGATGTTCGTTTTCTATTAACAAGAAGTGTAATATGCATCCAGTAGTTTTCTATTTACCCTCAGAATATCTCTAATTTAATTAGTATATCTGCAGTCGTGGTCTACTATCTATCCTTTACTATTCTTGATCTTGGGTTCACGCTAATAGGCTCTAATATTTTTTTCCGGAACAGTGCATCAAATAATTAAGAATCATGTGACACTTATTTAATATTTAAACAACAAAATTTAATTCACATAAGACAAATTTACACTGCATTTTCAGTAATAGAAAGAAAAAAACATCTCGTTTCAAATCTGCATAAATAAATTAGTTAAGTTGATGCATTTTACTCACACAATTCATATCACATATTTAACTAATTTTCTTAATATATCATAAATCATTTATACTGAGCAATGGTACTTATTGTTAACTCTTATTCATCAAACACAGACTATCTTTTACACACAATTGCTCCTTCCTTTCTATGTTGGGAATACTCTATAGGCAAGTTTCACAATCCAACAAACAGTTACACTATGACATATTTCAACTATAAATTCATGACAATTACTTTATAATCTTCAACTGTTAAATATGCCTATTTAGATCAGCCTCTGCTTTACAGTCCACTAATAAAAGTTCTCTTAAAAGCTCAAGAAAATTTAACAAACGGGTCAACTCACTTTATAGCTGCTACCCACTGTGCACTTGGCTTCGAACTGGACTTCTGTTCCTTTTTTTTTAATTCCGTGTCAGGTTTTTCTCTCCCTCTTTACACAGCCGATAGATTTACTGACGCTTTTGGGATGCTGTACTCGCCGCACTTCAGATGAAGATTATCAGCTTGTGGAATGTTTGCATGCGTGTTGGACCAACGGAGCAATTTCTTCCCTCTGATTAACAGCTCCCGACGAAGACTCGTCAATTCGTCATCAAATATCTGCTTTGCCTGGCGGATCAGCTCCTCGTCATCTTTCTTTTAGATCACTGGCATGATTTTTACTGAAGTCGCGTTCCCGATGATGCACATCTGACGGATAACTGCCGAAAACTTCTTGAAGAATGGCCGACGACCTCTGGATCACTGATGAAAATTTCTGGAACTGATGTTGCGATCTTTTCACCAATGCCTTTTATTCGGTCACTTGCGAATCCTTGCACGGAGATATGTGACCCCTGAACATTTCGGTAAAATTCTTTGATCCTTTTCTCAGATGACCCTTCCTTTGTTTTTCTCCAACACTCCCTAAATCCTATTCATTCAGGCAGAGGACATTCGTTTGAACCGTTTGTCGGTCCACCTAGCACTGACCTTGACGTTTCCATGTAGAACACACACAAAATTTGACGTCTTTACAAAGAGTTAAAAATATACTGTTTACTAGTGGCAAGGTATTGCCTTACTGCTACACTTCTAGAATATTCCCTTATTTGGCAGAGAGCATATACAATTCCCATTGGGATTATTTACATTTAAACAAACATCTATGTACAAGTTACAATTCTTACTGGGCTTGACCTTGGTAAAATTTATGTAAAAATATTTAGACTTTTTGGAGCTACATAAATATTTTTACAGTGCCTCAGGGCTCTGTGCTTGGGCCATTGTTGTTTAATTTGTATATAAATGATATAGGAAATGGCTTAAAAGGAGATATTCAGTTGTTTGCTGATGATGCAAAGTTGGGTAGCGCAATAAAAAATCAAGCTGATGTTGAAAGTTTGCAGGATGATTTCAATAAGTTGGTAGAATGGGCAAAAGGTAATGGATGCCAGTTCAATGTGGAAAAATGTAAAGTTATGCAGTTTGGGATTAAAAGATTACCAGCTGTGTACTACATTGATGGAACAGTACTCCAAGAGATTGATGAGGCTAGGGACTTAGGGGGTGTTGGTAGATAGGGAGATGAAGTTCAGGGGACACATTGCTAAGGTGTCCAAGATTGCACATAGGATTACTTGGTTGTTGAGGAACACACTGACATCCAGAGATAAAGAGGTTATTATTCCCCTTTATAAAGCATTGATACGTCCGCATTTGGATTACTGTGCTCAGGTCTGGTCACCTGGATACCTTGGAGATGAGGCTATGGAGAGAGTTCAGCGAAGAGTGACTAAGTTCGTGAATGATGTAAAAAATGCTTCCTACATTGATAGATTGAGAGCTTGTGGATTGCAAAGGTTGATTGATAGGAGGAGAAGAGGGGGATATGATAGAAACATTTAAATTACTGAAAGGTTTTTATAGCATTGATGCAGGGGAAATGTTTCAGCTGTGTGATAGTGATGGAAGAACAAGAGGTCATCCCTGGAAATTAAAGAAGAGTGTGGTGAATGAGTGGAATTCATTGCCTGACTTAGTTGCGAGCTCTTCATCTGTAAATGAATTCAAGAAGAGATATGACAGATATTGTTTTGCTAGTTTGGGTCTCCCGCGATGAGTCTGACTCCAAGGAGATACCCGTAATAATAATAATAACTGTAGTAATGCATACAACAGAATATGAAAGTAAAATGCACCCACTTCTCCAAGACCGGTCAACATATCAAATTATAAATCGAGATCCCACCAACTCACAAAAGAATAAGGTGTGCAAGTTATTGAACAAAGTCACTTCCTGGCAAAAAGAAACAGTCAACAAACTCAAACCCTTTCATGTTAAAACACCCAGAATATATGGAGCTCCAAAAATTCGCAAACAAGGTACACCTTTATGGCCTATTGTAGATAGTATAAACAGTCGTACATATAAACTAGCTAAACATTTAGCCAAACTACTAACCACTTACACAAACAATTCTCCCTCTTTTGTTAAAAATTCTATCCACCTAAAAAGTATTTTAGAAAACCACCTTAAATAGTTCAGACCTAATGGTGAGTTTTGATATCACCTCATTATTCACTAATGTACCATTGACTGAAACACTTAACTTACTAAATTCACAATTTCCCGATATATTTCAGCTACTTAAATTCACAATACAGGCAGGTTATTTTACATGGAAAGGGAAAATATACAAACAATTAGATGGGATAGCTATGGGATCCCCATTTTCTCCTCCCTTAGCCAACTTCTATATAGAACATCTGGAAAAGCTAGCTATCAACACAGCCACTCTCAAACCTAGTTTCTGGCTATGCTATGTTGATGATGTGTTTACTATTTGGCCACATGGCCAAGACACATTGAATACATTTTTAGAGCATCTAAATAGCCAGCACCCTAAAATCCATTTTACTATGGAACTAGAAGCCAATGACTGCCTGTCTGTCCTGGAAACACTGATCACGTCTTCCAGAAGGTTCCTTATCATTTTCGGTTTATAGAAAACCCACACATACAGAGAGATATTTACACAAACAATTACACCATAACCCTTCTCAACAATATGGTACCTTAAAAACACTAACCCATAGGGCTAGAGCAATCTGTTCCAATGACATTGCTCTCACTGCTGAACTTTCTCACCTGCATCACACCTTCCTAACCAATGGCTATAATCCCCATAAGATAGATAAAATACTAAATGCTACCCTCTATCTACCACAGAAGACTACAACAAAACTATCACCATCCCATACATTAAAGGCACACCTGAAAAGATATCTAGGGCGCTTAACAAACACAACTGCACACCATATTTAAACCTTATGTGAAATTGGCAACTCTCATCCATTCACCTAAGGACAGATTCACTCCTTTATCACATCCAGGAGTCTATGAAGTGCCCTGTTCTTGTCATCGAGCCTACTATGGACAGACAGGAAGAACTGTAAACATCCACCACAGTGAACACAAAAAATATATCCGGCACTTTCGCTATGGCAAGTCGGGTCTGGCAGACCATGCCTTGGATACCAGGCACACAGGATCAATTGGAAAAACAACAACAAAAGTACTGCACAGAAGCTTCTACAAGTCAGAGAGGTTGTTCCTGGAATCAACAGAAGCCTTAAAACATACTCCAAACCTTAACAAGTATGGCTGTATAAATCTACCAAAGATTTGGGAAACAGTCATCCTAAGACCAAATTAATATTTATTTATTTTTTACAACTTTGGACTAGTATTTTTCGAAACTTTCAAAGACTATTATTTGGACTACTATATTTTGTTCAAAACTTTCGACTAGTTTTTTTTTTTTAAAAAAACTTTGATGGTGCTGTATTAGGACTTTAGTCTTGTATTGCACCATGCAATTACTTATACTAGCCCCACTGTTACACAGGATTGTGGTTGTCTCGCATTTGTAACAAACTTTGTGTGCTCTGAAGATGCTGGATATAATAACAGTGAAATATTAGCTTTTAAGTTAATAAATAGTTATTTTCTTATCAATCTGTGCTCGCATCAATACAATGGATCATATTTATACAAAGTTGCAACTACAGAAGCCTCCATTCAAAGATTCTCCTTTCCCTATCCCCTTCTTTGGGCAATATCAATGTAGAATAAATCTCAGAGGAAACTTCAGTCCATTTTTCCCCTCTACTTATCAACTTGAAAAGAAATCCTATCTACTACAATCCTTTAGACTTTACAAAATTTTTAATTTTGTAAAGTCAAAAATCCATTTATACATCTTTGTATATGAACCTTTTTGCAATCAGTAAGTCAATTCAAGTTTGTCAATTATGTTGTCCACCAGGTCTATGGCAGTAATCTAAAAATCATATAGAAGTGCATTTTAATTACTCAATTGGAAAACTTAAGGGTTGTCCAAATTAAATCAAAATTGCAAATGCCAAAAATCTGTCCAAAGCAGGGTAGCCTAACTATCTATTAATATATATTAGTCAGTCCCAAAGCACCTATACTCCTAGATGATAAGAAAGAAAATAAAGTTTAAATTATATGATGTTCATCATATAAATAATTCATCACATCAGAACTCAAACATCAACTTCAAGTGTGGATACCATTGTTCTCTGCACACATGATACATACCAGGTCTGATGATCAATTTTTTTTTAAACATCTTTAAACATCGGTTCTCCATTGTTCTGTTGCTTCATATCTGTTTTGTAAAGATTTACTTAAAAATGTTAAAGGTCAGTATTGCCTTAGTAATTTATTAACTTTTTATAACAGAGTGGCAGCTGAGTTGGACAAGGGGAATGACTTCGAAGTTCTTTTCTTTTGGGAAAAGAAAAAGACAAAATAAGCAATATTTTATCATGTCACACTTGGAAAGGACTAATCCAAATATAATCTACATAGTAATCCGCTTCAAGAATACAGTTACCTAGAAAGTACATTTGTTTCTAGACTAGTTTTGTTTCTCAGGTGAATAAACATTCTCTGTTATTATTTGTAATCTTTCCCCACATTCAAATTCAAAGTAATCTTTCCCCATAAAGTGTCCATTAAGAAGTGAAGGTATCTAATATATTCAGTTAATAAAAACTAACTTTTCCAATTTGAAAAATATCATCCTGATTAGTAATATCAACTTCGTTACAAGTCCTAAGAATGAAATAATTTTGAAGGCTGTATTTATGTAATTTAAACAATTTGGGAATACTGCAGATCATACTTTTATTACAATATGAGAGAGGGTAGAGCGAGAGAGAGATTAACAAGATGTAATAAAATATTTTATAACTTAATGAAATTATTTTATTCAAAAAATTCTTTGTTATAGACAATCTTTACAGTCTTTATAGACAAATCAGCTTTGAGAACATACAATTTACAGACAAAAACTACTAGTGGTCAGCAGGCAGTAGATGGTGTTGGTGTAGTTCATGGAGATGGAGAGTTGTAGAGTAGGTTCCCTCCTTCAATGAGTTGAACTCCTTGGAGGTGTTATGTAATAATAATAATTAATTATAACTATTATTATTATAAAAATAATAAATCATTTAAGTTTTAATCTGAAATCCTTTTCTGGTTCATACAGTTAGTACTGGATAACATGTGATTCACTAAAATCCTGCCGATCCCTTATGTAATGTATACTATTCCAATAAAAACTCACTTATTCCAAGAGACTAAGTAGCTCTACTCATAGTTCAATCATCTCATATTTGTCATAATGAATCAATGGAATCATATAATTTTTACCAAATTATATGAAGGTGAAGAAGTAAAAATGTCTGAATACTACATCCAGCAAACACGTGAAATTATAATAAATAATTTAACAGAATCAGTAATCGCAGAATTGAAAACTGGGAAATCAGCTCAACTGATGGAATTTATAATGAAATGAAAAATGGAAGTAAAGAAATGACTAAGAACATAAGAAATTTAATTAAACGTCTTTGAAAAAATAGACATTCCCAACTAATGAAGAATGAATATCAATATCAATATCTGAACCTAAAATTATCAAGGAATAGA
Organism: Typopeltis vanoorti; assembly: GCF_054136105.1. Classification (NCBI taxonomy): domain Eukaryota; kingdom Metazoa; phylum Arthropoda; class Arachnida; order Uropygi; family Thelyphonidae; genus Typopeltis; species Typopeltis vanoorti. The sequence continues at coordinate 92,577,996 of NC_143569.1, read as the reverse complement.
TTTATTGTGCACTACTCAAAAAATGTGTAGAAAAAATATCAAAGAAGCACTGGAAACAAGACTAAATTATAATGATAAGTATTCCATGATGGAAGATCATGTACTGATGCGATATGTGTTATATAATGTAAATAACAGAAAAGCAGTAGAATAAAACAAAAATTCATGTTTCACTGACTTAGAGAAGGCTTTTAAATGGAATCAGATTATAGGATGCCCTGAAAGTATTAGCATCAAAAGGGAGATCATCATCATAACACTGATTATGGGTATAGACCATATTGGTCTGTTCCAGTCTCATTATCCATCCAATATCCTTTTTTGAGGTCTACCCTGCCTTCTCTTTCCAAAGAAAAAAAGAAAGATATCAAGAAAGATATTGCTGCATATCATCAAAATGATCAAACATATACAAAAAAAAAAAAAAAAAGGAAAAAAAAAAAAGGAAATGTATAATAAGATATCAGAAACAGAAAAACCCTATAAGGAAAGGAATCAAACTTTACAGTCAGTTTTAGAAACTTAAATGGAATAAAAATCAAAAAAGAAAATTTAAAGTTGGTTGGATATTCAGATAATGTAAATTATTTGCAAAAAAAAATAAAAAAATCTCTTCAGTACAATAGTTTTAACATGCAAATATCAACAGAGAAATCAAAAACTATTGAAAAAAGGAATTAAATTTAAATTACCAGGAATAACTGTGAACCATGAAAATATAACAACATAGGATGAAGTAAAAGAACAATCCTTGAAGGCTAATAAAATATCAGGATATTTAACTACATAGAAAAATAAAGATCTAACCAAAGAAACAAAAGTAGGAATATATAAATCAGAAGTCTAACCAATAATGATGTATGTATGTGAAACAAGAAAAGAAATTATCAAAATACATGATGAAATGAAAAACATTAAGAAATAGTTAATAAAACAAAATTTGATAGAATAAAAAATGAAAAGATTTATGAAGAATGTCAACTACAACCATAAACAAAGAGATAAAAAAAAAACATTGGAATGGAATCAACATGGTCATAGAAAGGACCCAAAAACAAACTAGTCTTAAACTAGCAAGAGACTCAAAACTAAATACAAAAAGACCAGCTGGTAGACCAAAAAAATGGACAGGCTGTTTGCAGTGAAACATTAGAAATGCAACACACTGAAGTTTAAAGCAAGAAGCAGTGATCATTATAGAGAAATTTAAAATCTTCCGTTTCTTATTTAACCATATGAATACATACGCCTTAAACCTCCAAATATAATAAGCTGCTTTCAGTTTCTAATGTTTCACTTGTAACTTAATATATTTAAGAAGTAAATGATAAAAAATTTTGCTTTTAAAAATATCCTCACTTATGAAATAAGATACCCCCTCCCTTTCAGTCTAAATAAATAATTATCTATATAAGTCAAATCCACATATGGATCTTAACTACTCAGGATATGAAGTGCTTCAAAATATAATCCTCATGACATATACTTGCAAATCAGTATATTAAACATATCAAAACTCATTACCACAAAAGTAGCAATGCAGATCAGATGGAAAAACTTGCATAAGTTATGAAAAGGAACTAAATGAAATGGTACTGGAATACATGAATTCGTGTAAGGAAAGCATTATGGTTTTCATAAAACAAAAATGAATAAAGTGCATCATATGTTAATTTCACTTGATTCTACTCTGCTGGGAAATTTATTCGCATCTCTATTGAAAATATGAATACATACAGATTTGTCTGTGTGTATAACTGAATATATATATATATATATATATATATATATATATATATATATACTAAGATAAGACTTGATTATTCAATTAATGCTTATTGATCATCACAGGGTTTATCTATTCCTACAGGTAATGTTTAAGTTTTCCATTATGCCACCTCATTTGACAAATGCAGACAGTGATGCATGCAATTTGAAATGTATCAATACTTAGGGATTATGCGAAGGATGTAAATGCGGAAGGACTTTAATTTTTAACACTGATGAAGCATATTTTAGCATATACAGCGTGACATGCAGTTTAAAATTTTCGGGAGGGAAAAAAAAAAGAAAAAGTAAAATACACCTAATCTCATACTTGAATACATTATCAAACTGGAAAAAAAATAAATAAAAATTAAATTAAATTAAATAAAAAAAAAGTTTCAAAACTGCCCAGCGAATTTGAAGTTACATATAATCTGATACCCAAATGGCTGTAGTTTTGCTTCCAATACACACACCGATTTTAATAAAACTCATAAAAATTGTCTTCGCAAACTACTTGATACGTGTGGATATTTTTTCCTTGAAGAAGCTGGAGTGATATTCTTGATTCAGGTACTCAATCATTTCCTTTTACTAATGCTGAAGATTTCGATATAGGCTTACTCCAAAGTATTCGAACCGCCTTCGCAAAATGATGGAGTTGAACATTATCATGAAATTCCCCAAGTAAATAATGTAAATTCAGCTCTTATCAACACCTTAAAATTATAATTTTAGTATTACTCACTGTGTGTATAAGTTCAGTGTTGTCAGGAAGAACAAGTGCATAAAAGCCTCAAAGGATTTCCTCTTAATGTGTTCACCATATCCGTCGCCATCATTCGAAAAGCAATCGTCACCCTCGGCCTTGGCTTTGATTGTAGACTACTTATGCGCCCTCTATTACCGTTCAGTATAAACAAAAAATTTAGTGCATTACATCATCTCAACGGTTTTGTATAGGAGAATACGGCCGAATGGATGCAATAATGTGTAACGTGAATGGCTTCAACACACATGACGTCATCCAGCAACAACCACAGGGTAAACAAAACAAATTTTTTCGGTATTTCAATAAGGTTTACATTGAAGTTTAGAAGCGCTGTTACAAGCGGTTGCATTAGACTTCTTTCCTCTTATAAATGTCATTCGAATTTTTAATACTAATTTTAAATTTTTTTTAAAATTTCAGGCCATTGTCTCAAAAAATACACATAGCAAATGTGATTTGACAATTCAGAGTTTGGATGTCTTGGTCTGTCAATAAAATACCTCCATGGTAATTATAAACAACTTGATTAATTCCCTATATTATAGAAATACAATAATATCGATAGTTATAGAAGTTCTCATATTTCAGCTTTAATAACGATTCCTTAAAGTCAAACATAGTTCAAAAAGCAGAATGAATGAGGCAATGTACAATTCAGTATTCAACGAATACACATAAAAAATCGCAGCCAAGATTCTGATCGTAAATTTCCGTAAGTTTACCCCCCCCCCCCTTACGATATGAACAAAATAGTACATACATTCATATTTTCTTCCGAACGGAGAGTTTAGAGTATACACACTTTTTATGAACAGAGGAAGAGTATGTACAAGGACAAATGTATTAGCATGCATAGTGTCAGGAGTGCTAGTGATCAGAATGTAGCTAGGTTTTTAAATTAAAGATACCAAGAAATTATATACTTGGTTTAACACTTTATCCAAGTGTAAGCAAACAGAGTTTGGGCCTGAAATATAATCAGGACAGAGCAACTCGTATATAAGCGCTCATGACTTCACATCACTTGCCTTAGTATCGCATAATGTAAAGCACATATCTTACGGGTATATATAATGCTATGCATTATTTTGGAAGGATCACTTGGATAAAGTGTTAAACCAAGCATATAATTTTTTGGTATCTTTAATTTATAGCATAACCAAGTGAAAAAAACTTCCAACAACTAGCTAGGTTTTTAGACTAACTACGCTCCTTTTACAGTGTCGCAATTTCGATAACTGGCAAATATCTTACCACAGATTATTATTATTATTATTATTATTATTATTATTATTATTATTATTATTATTATTATTATTATTATTATTATTTTGGTAACCTCCATGGAGTCACCAGATTCATCGTGGGAGGCCCGCTCAACCAGCAACATGTCTATAATTACGAGCTTTGAAGTGATTTACTGCCTGCATTCACAGTACATTCAGCTAGTGCATCCCACTCACTAACAACTCTTCACGTAAAAATTCTAATCCTTACACCCTTCTTCACTACATCTTTAAACAACTTTACAAATTGAAGGTCTCTGTCATATCTCTATTTCCTCATATCCACCAACCTCTGTAATCCGCATTCGCGAAACGCTCTTCATGACCAACACTCTTGATATCACTTTCGTTATTCGTCTTAAGAACTTCTCTAATATCTCCACTTCACAATAAAAACTTGATGACCATATCTGAACACAATATACCATATGTGGTCTGACAGTGCCTTATATAGAAGCACCACCACCATCTTATCCCTACACGTTAAAGTACTTTTTATCATAGCAGCAATAAAATGTGCAGTTTTGCAACATTTGCTCTCGGAACTTCAGTCCACTCTTGTCCACGCGGTTAGCCTAGTGGCTTTTCGCTTCGCAACCATATGCATGGGAAAGGCGTGTCCTGGGTTACGATTCCCGTCACCGCCAACGTGAGGAGCTTAAGGATCTTCCTCGACCATAGCCAAGTTAGCCGGTCTTGGGCGTGGACAGCAGGGTTTTTTCCCCCAGTTTATCTGGGGGTTTTCATCCCGAAAGCAGGCAAACCGGCCCCGTGAACACACAGGGATCTACAGCCATAAATACTTAACCCCCCCATGAGGGGGCTCAACTCGTCCCAATACGGATGGGGGAGAAAAGGGAGGAAACTCCATATGAATAAATAAATAAAGTCCACTCTTTACCATCACTCCAAGATCACGAATCTCATCCACTTCCTGAAGAACAGCTTCACCAATACAGTAAGTAGCATTATATTTCTGTATCCTAAAGTGTAATACTTTGCATTTATTAATATTAAAGCTGCAACACCACTCATTTGTCCAAGCTAAAAGTCTACTCAAATCTTCCTGTAGAGAATTAACATCAGCAACACTCCTGATAATTCTACCTAACTTTGCATCATCCACAAACATTTGAAGATCCTCAGTCAATCCACATGAAATACCATTAACAAATAAATTAAACAGTAGGGCTCAAGAACAAAACCCTGAGGTTTTGTTCTTGAGCCCTACTGGTCACTTTCCTTTTCTGAGACACGGCTCCATAATACACAACTTGCTAGTATCATTCAGAGAAAGCCAATTTCCAATCCAACATATAATCTACTTCTGTCCTCTGTCCATGCTTATACACCAATTCTGTCCATGCTTGTACACAAACATATCATGTGGTAATCTATCAAATTCTTTTCCAAAGTCCTAGAACATCACTGTATATGATTCCACCATATCCAAAACATTCCTCACCTTATCATAAAACATAAGCAAGTTGTGGAAACTAGACCTTCCCTTCACAAACCCATGTAAATCAACACAATCCTGTATTCTAATTCTAACCAATTTTTCCAACACGATCACAACTGCAGATATACAGACCGGTCTATAATTGGAAACTTCTGTTCTCAAACCATATTTCTGGAAAGATATTATTTTTCTTTCTTTCTTCTACTCAGGAACCTTCCATACGGCAAGACTTTCATTAAATGACCAGCGCATGGCTAACTCTTTTGCACTTTCTTTAAAAATACGTGGTGATATGTCATTCATTCCCACAGCCTTATTAACACCTAACCTGAGCAACACTTGATACACCTCTGATTCTTTCACCTTTAATTCTCCGAATTCTTATGTCCATTCTACATGTTGCACCAGCATCACTCACACCACTATGATATACACTGATGAAGTGTTCGTTAATTAAATTACATTTGCTATGATTACCCGGCAACCATAGCTATCCATCAGTATCATTCTGCAGTAATTATTTTTGCTCTTGCTTGTCACACAGCAAAAAAATTCCTTTGGATTAGCTTTGAGCTGACTGGCCAATTTCCTCTCATATTCTACATTTTCTTTTTTTAACCATGCTTGTAACTTTTCTGGTCTGTACAGTGGCGTACCCAGGGAGGGGGGACTAGGTGCCCTGCAACATATGGTTTTGCTTGAGTCTATATATACAGCATAGTTTCTGTATGAGGAGACATGTGATTTATTAATTAGTGTCGTTTTTATCCCAGTTGTCTCTAATTGCACTATTTGTTGAGAAATATATTACACAGACTGCTTATACCTTATTCACTGACAATAAAATACTCGTTTTTCTTGCCTCTGCAATATAGTGGCTATTGGGAGAGGGCGTGTTGTTTACCGCGGGAGCAAGTTACTATCGCCCTGCTCTGAACGTGCTTCAGCTTTTTTTATTTGCGAGGTATATGTGAAACTTTTTAATTTATTTTTTTTCGAAAAGTAAAATCAAGGATGAGAATTATATGTGAGCAAGTACGGTATTTCAATTATGGATAAGTACATTGGTATCTTCTTTAAACGGAAAAATATCTCGGATGACAGTGATAATACAAAACGAGTTTGTAATGACAGTTTGTGTGTAGTTTCTGAAGAGAAAGAGGTCTGTAACGAAACACAGAATTCCCATCAGTTGCAATGCGATAATAATAATACGCTGAACGAAAGGAAAGATTTGGTGATTTGCTGGACACTAGACCAGTGACATTTAAAGGTAAATACAGTTGGTTATTTTGTAGGAACATTTTTCTGTTTAATGACTTTTCTCCCTTTACGGTAATTATGCCTACATTATTGTGTTATTATTCAACAATTGTTTACAGGTTTGAATGTGTATATAAAGTCAATATCAACAGTAGCTTGATTACGAACGCGTGATGAAAGGAACGGGGAGGTTTAAAGCTTCCCCGGATAGTATTCAAAAGGTAAATACAATTGGTTATTTTGTATAGGGCCCCGAAACTTATTAGTTTAGAATTTAACCACTGGGAAAGGGTTTGTGTCCACCTCAAAACTCTGAAACAGAATTTGGAAACATTTTCCAAATAACTTTTATAAGAAATTTTTGTGATTTCACAATCCATTTCAGGCTTGCAGTCACGAGAACGACCTTTCGTTATCGAAAAAAGAGCAGCCAATGGAGCTTTCAAGTGACAGTGGGCTTAAAATGCAATTCCGTGATCGTGGTTTGGCTCGATTCTGGTCTCGCCTTCAGTGAGAAGTGAATTTCCCGAATTATTTGAAGAGGTCGAAAATCATCATGCAGTTTTCTACAACCTATCTTTGCGAGAATCGATTTTCATTGCTCCTTGAAATAAAAACAAAATACCGAATTCGTCTTAGTGTGTGTGCGCCGATCTTCGACTGAAGTTGACCAATATTGAGCCAGATATCCAGCAACTCTGCAAGGTCGAGAAGCTCATCCATCTCATTAAAAGTAAATAGTAACATAATTATATCATTTAATTTATTTGTTTAATAAAACTAAAAATTTTGGTTTAATTTTTACCCACAAAAGTTAATTTTTTTATCCATATATCCAGCCTGGTTGGTCGACTCTCTAGCCAAAAGGCTGTGAGTTCGAATCCGCCGTGGGCATGGATGTTTGTGATTGTCTGTGAAAATACTAGTGGCAGTGGTCGGCGGTAGACAGCGTTGGTGTAGATGATGATGATAATTGTAGTTGTGGTTGGTGAAGACGGAGAGTTGTAGAGTAGGTGCCCTTCCTCGATATGTCTTTGGACTACCTGGAGATGTTATGTAATAATATAATAATATCGACAAGCTTTATATGTTCATTGTGCACACATAGTTTGAATTTAGCACTTGGAAATGCTATGTCTGTAATAAATAAGAAATTGCATTGGCATAATTGAAAAGGTACACAATTTCTTCAACCCCTAAAAGACAGGACGTCCTTGTTGTTTATAATATTATAATATTAATATCTTTTAAGATTTATAATATCTTTATTTAGCTTGCAAAAAATATTTGTGTGCACCTTACCATTGTCTAAAATAATCCAAAAATCTGACAGTGACCTCTTAATTGCCCTAAATTTTGTTGATGATGTTGTGACTCAATTAAATACCGTTCGTAAAACACCAGATTCTTCATTTAAAGATATTTACGATGAAGCATGTATAAAAGCCAATAATTTTAATATAGACATTAAAAAGCCAAGGACTTCATCAAAACAAACATTAAGGTCCAATGTTTGTTTTGATGAAGCCGATTCTGTAGAAGAGTATTTCAGGAGAACTATTTCATTCCATTTATTGACCAAATATTGACTCAACTTTTTGAACGTTTCACTCGGCACCGCAACATTTTGAAATATATTTTTTTCTCTTCTACCAAATGGAAAAGATTGTCCAACAGCAACTACAATGGAAGATTTTCATCAATTGTGTGAATTTTATGCCGGTGATTGGCCTTATACAAATCCAGCAATTTTGAACGCCGAATTCTAGTCGTGGTATAAGAAATTTGAAAAACCGTATGCAATAGATCCATGCAAATATGCCATTGATGCAGTTTCAAAGTGTGACAAAATGATATATCCTAACATCTATAACTTATTAAAAATATTTGCAACGCTTCCGGTATTAACATGCGTCAGTGAAAGGTCATTTTCTAACTTACGCCTTTTAAAAACCTATTTAAGATCTACCATGACACAATCACGATTGAAAGGGCTGGCTTTGCTATATATATATATACACACAGAGAGAGATTCATGTAACCACGACTGAAATAATTCAAGAGCTTTGTAAAAAGAAAAGAAAACAGGATTTTATTCTTTAAATAAATTTTTATAATTACTTAATGAATTTTATAGAATGAATAAAATTTAACGAATTTTAGTTGAACGGATAAAAATATTTTTAATGCAAATTCATTGTATTTAAAAATTTTTTAATCCGTTCAACTCGGCCCACCCCAAGATTAAATCCTAGGTGCGCCAGTGGGTCTGTACTTTATATTCTTCGTTGCTGCCGTAGCGCAATTGGAAGAACGACGGTACATTGCGCCCTTCGATTGGAATAGGCCTAAGTTCGATTCTCGTCGCGACGGGAGAAATCTTTATCTGGACGATTTTCAATTGAAGGTGAGTTAGCCGATCTCAGACGGGAGTAGCAGGGTTTTTTCTCCCGGAAACTCGGGTTTTTCATCCTGCATACAGACAAATCGGCCCTTCAGAAAACACGCAATTATCAGACATAGAATACCAGTTGTGGTTGTGGTGGAGGTGGGCGGTAGATGGCGTTGATTCGTAGTAGAGGTTCGGTGTAGTGGTTGAGACAGTTGTAGGTGTCCTACCGCGATGAGTCTTCGTACTCCTTGCAGGTGTCAGGAATAATAATAATAATAATAATAATAATAATAATAATCTGTTCAGTGCAAACTTTCTTGTGCTTCCTCCATAAGAACTTCTGTAACATATTGCCTTATTACTTAAATAAAAGAGCCAATAGGCTTCACTTCGGCGATGTAACATTATTTAAATTAAGGGGATATTAAATCCCACATTATTTCAAAGCCGAATAAAACACTCAAAGATCGGAATCAAAGCGTTTAGTGCAATATAGTAAACTATAAAAGTTTCGGTGGATTGTAGCGTAAGCTATAGCACGTAGTTCAACACTAGGGCAAATCGTTGCAAAGGTGGGTAAAGTTCTGGTCACTATTCTTAGTAATACCCATAATGTAAAACACATCTCCTAGGAGATGTATGATGTTATACATTATGGTGGAAGGTCACTACCCAGACCGGTTTCGACCTATGTGTAGGTGAACTGGGCTCTAAATAGGCGATCCCGAAAGATCGCCCATCACACAGTGACAGGCTCACCCCATCACCGACAAGAACTTCTCAGCATAGGCTCTACCAAGTGGCAGGCTTACCCCACCACCAAGTAGAGCCATAATCTCAGTGGTGGCCCCATTCAGAGAGGCAAAAGCCTACCTCCAAGCGGAACCTCTCAGGGCCAGGTACACCCCCCACCGGTTTGAACCCTCATTGGGGTCTCATCAGTGAGTAGGTAGACCAGGTAATACTGACGTTATAGCGAAAAGCACTTATGTACTTTGCTATACGAGTTGTCAAAAAGGTGCACCCATAAATTACTTAAATAAAAGAGCCAATAGGTTTCACTTCGGGGATGTAACTTTATTTAAATTAAGGGGATATTAAATCCCACATTATTTCAAAGACGAATAAGAAACTCTTATTCGGCTTTGAATTGTATCGTATTTAGCTTACGAATTTGAGTTTGAATTGTGCTTTAGTTTACGCTACAATCCGCCGAAACTTTTATAGTTTACTATATTCGGCATGAAATTCTTTGATTCCGATCTTTGAGTTTCTTATTCTTCTTTGAAATAATGTGAGATTTATATCCCCTTAATTTTAATAATGTTACATCGCCGAACTGAAGCCTATTGGCTCTTTTATTTAAGTAATTTAAGTACGTAAGTTCTTTTTGCTATAACGTCAGTATTACCTGGTCTACCTACTCACTGACGAGACCTCAAAAAAGGTCGAAACCGGTGCGGGTTAGGCTTGGATTCTGAGAGGCTCTGCTTGGGGAGTAGTTTTTGCTTGTCTCTGACTGGGGACACCACTGAGATTATGGCTCTACTTGATGGTGGGGTGAGCCTGCCTCTGAGTGGAACAACGCTGAGATGGGCGATCTTTTGAGATTGCCTAATTTTTAGAGCCTGCTTCACCTATACAATTTTTTTTTTCGTAATGGCGGATCGTTTATTGATGGTGAATTGTGAATTTGCTTGTCTCTGAGTGGGGCCACCGCTCAGATTATGGCTCTACTTGGTGGTGAGGGTGAGCCTGCTACTGGGTAGAGCCAATGCTGAGAAGTTCTTCTCGCTGGCAGGGTGAGCCTGTCACTGAGTGGAACAACGCTGAGATGGGCGATCTTTCGGGGTCGCCTAATTTTTAGAGCCCGCTTCACCTATACATATGTTGAAACCGGTCTGGGTAGTGACCTTCCACCATAATGTATAACATCATGTATCTCCTAGGAGATGTGTTTTACATTATGGGTAATAATAAGAATAGTGACCAGAACTTTACCCACCATTGCAACAAGTTACCCTTGTGTTGAACTACGTGCTTTAGCTTACGCTACAATCCGCCGAAAATTTTATAGTTCACTATATTCGGCATGAAACTCTTTGATTCCGATCTTTGAGTTTCTTATTTGTCTTTGAAATAATGTGGGATTTAATATTCCCTAAATTTAAATAATCTTACATTGCCGAAATGAAGCCTATTGGCTCTTTTATATCAAGTAATTTATGGTTGCACCTTTTCGAGAACTCTTATAGCAAAGTACATAAGTTCTTTTCGCTGTAACATCAGTATTACGAATTTGTTTGGCGCGTATGAGAGGCGTTTTTTTTTTTTTTTTTTTTCGTAATGGCGGATCGCTTATTGATGGTGAATTGTGAATTGGATTGATATGTTTTTTAGTGATTTATGCTTATTCGTTAGCAATAGTAGTTAGTTGCTTGCTACCATGAACAAACACTTTATTTTTCCTTGGTGATTTATCCAGGTAAATCAATTGAAATTACAAGGGCGATACAATTGGCCTACTGCCGCTAGTATCTCCATTGTTTCATATTGTGTAATCATAAGCAACTGTCTATTTGCTATCGTGACAAGGGCAAGGCATGTCTTGCCCCACAGAATTGACTTTGGGCCAATCATGGAGGCACCATATGAAGAACTAAATTTCAAAGAACTTCTGGTTGTCTTCAAACATGTAGGCAATCTACTGCACACTAAATGGCCAGGTAAAGTCGTAATTCATCAAATAGAAGATGTTGATTCAGATGATCCTCAACTCTCTGAATTTCTTCCCAGCATCCATCAAGATAGCACCAGCGTAATAGAAATAACTGCTGATGACAATTCCATTGCAGATCACAGCGATTATCAGGAGGTTCGCGCTAGCAAAAAACGCAAAACTGTAGCCTCTGGACCACCTAAAGCGGATCGAATGGAAGAAGACGGTCCCGACCTGGACTCTCCTACCTCATCAAGGGAAAAAATACCTCCGATTATTCTGCGAGAAAAGAAAAAATGGATGTCCCTAAGGGCTATGATGTCTAATTTAAAGATTTCATACAGTCAAGCAAAGAATGTCACAGAAGGTACTAAAATACAGCCCTGCTCAGTGATGGATTATTGAAGGTTGACTGGTGAATTGGATGCCAAAGGTATACAGTATCACACCTTTTCACTAGGATCAGAAAGAAACCTCAAGGTAATAATCAGAGGTGTCTCGGAAGACATATCCATAGAAGAAGTGGTTGCAGATCTACACCACCAAGACCTACCACCCGTTGAGGTCATTAGAATGACCAAAAAAGACCAGACTCCAATGCCACTGGTTCTATTTGAGATCAGTCAAGCTTATAAGCAAATATATGATTTGACATCCATCTGTGGACTAAAAATCACCATAGAACCACTAAGAAAAAGAGCTTCAACAGTGAAGTGCCACAGATTTCAAAGATTTGGCCATGCCCAGAAGATGTGCGGGGCTGAATTTAGATGTCTAAAATGTGGGGTCAGCCAACCAACAAATACATGCACTGAGCCAAATTCTACCCAGGCAATTGTGGCGATCCTCACACTGCCAATTACAAAGGATGCGCTCACAATCCAAGAAATAGAAAATCAGAAGCAGAAACATTTTCTTCCTCACTGAGCACACCTATATCAGAGACTACTTGATAGTTTCCTGAAGTTCAATATAAAAGGTCAGACGCCCTTCAGACGAAGCCAGAGGTTCCCAAAAGAGTAACTCCGCAACAACAATTTAGGATGTGGATGTAACTCGTCCTAAACAGTCATCCCGTCAACAGAAAACACCACACACAAATCTGACAGCTATCATTACCTCTTCTCTCGCAAATATGCTGTTGGATTTTAGCAGATCCAACCCTTCACAAAGTTCTACTAACAGATTTCTAAAGGACACACAAGCCATTATTTGAGCACTCACTAATGAACAGTAACAAATTAAAGCCAGAATCTCTAGAGATCATTGCGTGGAACGCGAACGGCCTGAGGAGTAAGATTTTAGAACTTCAAAATTTCATCCCAAACATCAGCCAAATGTCCTTTTATTAAACGAGACGCAGCCTAAGACCTTCAGAAAACCCCAAAATTTGTGGATACCAACTGTACAGAGCTGATAGATTATCTCACAGAGGAAGCACAGCAATTTAAAAAAAAAAAAAAAAATTCATCTCTCATCACTCCATAAACATCCCTCCTACCACCAACCTCGAGGTCACCGGCATTGAGATTCTCACGATTTCTCTCGGCAAATTAAAAATCTTTGCAGCATATCATCCTCCACAAAAATCATTACTGTTCTCGGATTTAAACGCCTTATTCGATACAGGAGAGCCTATCATTGTGGCAAGTGATTTAACACGTTCATTGCCAATCACGCGATATCACGCGATGTGAGTTCTCACCAAACGGCCGATCACGCGTTATCGCGTGGACGTCGTTAACTAAATAAAAAAAAAGTTGGCCACCACACGAAATTCCAATTTTCAGCTTGGCATCTGCAGTGAGAGATGCCCTCGCAGCCCATAGAACTCAACTCTGGGAAGAAAAACTGACCTCCTTCTCTACTGATAACCACTCCATATGGAATCTCATCCGAAAGATTAATTTTATCATCAACAATCCTATACAGTTCTCTTATTTTGTATAAAAAATAATAAAAATCCATCTTGTAGCACTTAGAACCGCGAAGGACGCTAGCAGCACCGTGTTTACCACAGTGTCATATTGCTACGCTCGCAAGCATATGCACGTCATAGTGAGATGCGGGCTATTAGCGTAATACGGCACTATCCGTCGCGCAGTTCCACTGTTCTTTATATCGAGATATCTTTTCGATTTTTTTTTTTCGATTTTTCGATATCTCGACAAGATATCTTTATATCTTGTCGAGAGCTCCTGAAAAGATCAGTATTATTTTGTGTTAACATTAGATATTTTACCAGAATTTTAAGTAGTATTGTTTGCTTTTTGTTTCTTGGTGTGTCTGTGCAATTTTTGCGTGTTTTCTGTTATTTTAATTATTATTTTTAAGAAAAGATAGCGTACACATGGCACCGATAAAGAAAAAAATGGCGGCCAGGTCGCCATGCTTGCTTAAGAGTTTTGATGTAAAAGAATTTATGCAATGTGCTGTCTGTGAGATGTATGCCTTGCGAAGAGCGGTAGGAGTCTGGTTAGAAAGTGATAGTGGAGTTAATATGTGTAGAAAGTGTAAAGAGAATGAGGACTTCAAGCGTGTTTCGTGTATCGAGACTGATATCGTTAACGGTAGTCAGAATGTAGAAAATGGCGGTGTACTAGAGAATTGCGTGGTAGTGCCAGATATGTGTGAGAGCGTCGCTGAAAGTGTAAATGAAGGTAGAAACACCGAAGGAATGGATGATTTGATCGATAATGAAAATGGTGAGATAAATGCGAGTAGCGAAATTGCCCGTTTAAATGGCGCGATACACAGAGCCAAACGACAACTGGAGCGTATGCAAAAATGTGTGTTGAACGTACCGACAAATAACCGGCGGAAGTCTGTGACGGCAAATAATAGAATGTACGTAAACGTCAATAAAATGAAGGAGCGAGTGCTGTATGGGGATTCGCTATTAACAGGCGTAATAATTGAGAGTTTAACGAAGTCGTACCAGCCGGGTGCGAACATAAAGGACGTCAGCGAATCTATTCGACTGCAAAAACAAAGGGTGAAAGAGTGATAATAGTGGCAGGAACGAATGATTTGAAAGAGGACAAAATGGAAATGATAGAGGATGTGAGGGAGTTGTTTGAGGTAGCAAAAGAGAAGAGTGAGAGAGTTAGGATGGTGAGTATCTTACCGCGGTATGACAGCGAAGTGTTTAGAAGGAGGGCCATAATTGCCAATGACTTTATGCGTGGGTTATGCATGGAGAGTGGTGTGGAATTTGTGGATGTGTGGAATGAGTTCGATGGGTGAAAGGACTTATATAAGATGGATGGGTTACATTTGAATGGAGTTGGTGTACGGAGACTTGAAAGAGTGTTGATGAATGATGTGGAAGTGGATGTACAGACTCAGGGAAACTAGATTTATTAAGAGGGGGGGGAGTAGATATGCAGACTTTAGGGGGGGCAGTTAAGTGTATGAATGAGTATATTATGCCCGGGCGAGTACGACGGACAACAAATCAGAATGGGATAATTAGTATAAGGAATCAACGTAGGGATGGGACAAATGGGCTTCTGCGATTCATGTACACTAATGCCAGGAGTATTAGGAACAAGAAGGAAGAGTTTTTGGCCATGGTTGGCACTTCCAGGCCACAGGTTGTCGGTATTAGTGAAACATGGCTGACAGAAGATGATAAAGCTAGTGGGATTGAATGCGATGGGTATAGCGTGTTCAGGAGTGACAGGGTGAATAAAAAGGGGGGAGGAGTGTTATTGATGATAGCTGATGAGCTTCAGCCAAGGAGTATAGAAGTTGAACTGCAGGATGGGGAAAAAAGCACATTTGAGGCTGTTTGGTGTGAGATACAATCTAGCAGAACAAAATATACAATTGGGTGCTGCTATAGACAGGGTGATGGAGTGGATGGTGGGAATAATATGCATAAGCAAATAGAAGAAATGAATGGAAGGAGGGTAATTATTATGGGTGATTTCAATTATGGTAGCATTGACTGGAAAGAGGAGAGGGCACATGGGAGGAAGGAATTGGATTTTATGCAGTTATTAAGAGACAACTATCTACGGCAACATGTATTGGAAAATACCAGGGGGCAGAGAGTGCTGGACCTAGTAATTGCAACTGAGAATGTAGCTGTAACGAACATGACCATGTTGCCACCAATTGGTGAGAGTGACCATAAGGTCATGACTTGGGAGGTGGCTAAAGGAGTCGAATTTACAATTAAGACAGGGTATATGTGGAATTACCAGGCTGGTAAGTATGACAAGCTTAGGTGTGTGCTTGGCTCAATGCCATGGCATGTAAAACTACAAGGGCTGGATGTTGATGGTGCATGGGAAGTGGTTAAGAACTGTTTGCAGGAGGCAATGGTTGACTGTATACAAAGAGTCCGAATAATAAATCAGGTAGGGGTTAAATGGATGAATAACACTATTAAGCTTGAGCTGCAAAAAAAGAAACAATTGTGGAGAGAATTTAAGGAGAAGGGTGTCCATCAGGTGCATGAACAGTATAAAGCTCCGGCCAGGATGGTAACAAGGGTGGTAAGAAAAGCAAAAGCAGATTACGAAAGGAAATTGGCCATGCAGGCTGAAGAGAATCCCAAACAGTTTTTTCAATATGTTGCAAGTAAAAGGAAAAATGCTCATGGTAGAATGATCTTAAAAAATGCTGAGGGTAGGGAGGAAACTGAATCAGTCGATGTTGTGGAATTACTGAGCGAGCACTTTGCAAGAGTATATCATCCAGGTGGTGGCTTTGCGGAAATGGAGGAACCAACAGCTTATACTGGAATTGTGATGAATGAGGTAGAGGTAACTAGTCTATTACAGAACCTCAATGTCAATACATCTGTGGGATTAGATGGTATACCAGCTCGTGTCGTACGTGAAGCGGCCAAAGAATTGTCAGTGCCCTTGACCATTATGTTTAATTTGAGCCTCAGGACTGGGTCAGTCCCAAGGGGATGGAAAGAGGGGAAAATAGTTCCACTGCACAAAGGTGGTTCCAAGGCTGCTGTTGAAAATTACCGGCCAATCAGCATAACAGGAATCATTATCAAGGTCTTAGAGAAAATAGTCAAGAGGAAAATACAAGATTGGATAGAAGAAAATGGGATACTGTATCGGGGACAGCATGGTTTTGTGAAGGGTAGGTCATGCCTCAGTAACTTGCTCACGTATTATAACACAGTGACGGCTGAACTGGATAAGGGTAATGGGTTTACAGTGATTCTGCTGGACCTTGCTAAGGCCTTTGACAGGATACCACATGGAATTCTAATCCGTAAATTGCAGCATATGGGAATGGACATAGGGTTGGTGAGATGGATAGGAGGGTGGTTGACGGAGAGATATCAGAGAGTGGTTTACTCAGGAGTAGAGTCCACAAGACGGCCTGTGACTAGTGGTGTACCACAAGGATCTGTTCTTGGACCACTGCTGTTTAATTTGTTCATAAATGATATAGGAAATGATCTGAGAGGAACAGTTCATTTGTTTGCGGATGATGCGAAGTTGGGTAGGGCAATAGTGAATGCAGATGACATCAAAATTTTGCAGGATGATTTGGATAGATTGGAGGTCTGGGCTAGGGAGAATGGATGTCAATTTAATGTGGCAAAATGTAAGGTTATGCATTTTGGGGTGAAAAGAAGGGAGGCAGTTTACTGCATTGGTGGAACCGTGCTCCAGGAAATTGATGAGGCACGAGATTTAGGAGTGTTGGTGGATAAGGAATTGAAATTTAGGGGACACATTGCAAAAGTGGCCAAATCAGCTCATCAAATCACTTGGTTGCTGAAGAATACGTTGACAAGCAGAGACAAGCAGGTTATTGTTCCTCTGTATCGAGCCTTGATAAGACCTCATCTCGACTACTGTGCTCAGATTTGGTCACCTAGGTTTCTTCTTGATGGGGAGGAGGTGGAGAGGATCCAGAGGCGAGTGACCAAGATGATAGCAGGTCTGTGGAATGAACCGTATGAGAACAGGTTGAGGATTTGTGGGTTGCAAAAATTGGTTGATAAGCCGAGGAGGGGAGATATGATTGAGACATTCAAATTACTGAAGGGTTTCTATAAAATTAATTCAGAAGATATTTTTGAGAACAGGGCTGGTTGTGGGAGGACTAGGGGACATCCATGGAAACTGGGCAAAAGTGTGGTTAGTAAAGGTGTTAGAGCTGGGTTCTTTACTTTTAGAGTAGTGAATGAGTGGAATGCGCTCCCTCAGTCTGTGGTGGATGCTGTGACAGTGAATGAGTTTAAGGCGAGGTATGATAGATACTGTATGAATGTCGAATAGTTGTGATGAAAATGATTTGGGGCCTCCCTCGATGAGTCTAATGACTCCCTGGAATTGCCCGTAGTAATAATAATAATAATAATAATATGCAGTTTGCGCCAGTAGTAGAGTGTTCGTAGTGCTTATCGTGTTTACTTTGTCTCTTTAAACATTTGGACATTACGATTGAAGATATAACATTTGTTATAGTTTTTATTATAGAACATTATTTGGATTATGATAAAGAATTTTATTTTAAAGTAATTTTGAATTATACTGAACTGTATAATTTTATCGATAATAAACAATATTTTTTCACGTTTAATTTTTTTTTTAAAATTTTTACCATAATTTTGATATTTTATCCAAACACGTATACACTGTACTTGCAGTGTGTATGTATATTTCAAAAGTTGCAGCATCCCCACGATTTCAAGCCACGAGCCGCCACTGGTCAGTACTATCACTGAGGAAGGTATTAACTGTTGACTGTTGACTTCTATGGCAAGATGGACATCAGTCCCTTAGATTTTTATCCTGTGAACGATACGTTTTAATTATTTAATGGAAGAAATTTATGAGCACCTGGCTCGCCCTAATTAGGGCTGTGCAGAATTATTTCAATCTGTGATCAGAGCCGCCTTTAGGCGTTTGTGTTTCCATCTGTGTTTTTCATCGTAATCTGATGATTCACGAATGAGTTGGTTGGGATGGAGTGATGCCTGAGCAAAGTACTTAGCTGCTATCTGGAAGAGAAACGTAGCATGTCTGACAGGTTTCCGTCTTGGTGGACGAGAGTGTTCCTTACAAACCATGGGGCATCGAAGATCATTCGGAGGCATTTATTTTGGATTACTTGTAATCTTTTGATATTGTTAGGGGAGGTGTGGCTCCACGCGGGTGATCTGTAAGTTAATGTGGGTCTGACGATTGCTTTGCATATTCTTAGTTTGTTTTCTGGACTGATTTTGCTTCTTCGGTTGAGTAGAGGGTAGAGTTGAGCTATTGGTGAGTTAGCTTTGTTGCAGGCATGAGAGATGTGGGAGTTGAAGTTGAGTCGGTTATCTAGTTTTATTCCCAGGTATTTTACTTCTTTTTGCCATGGGATATCAGTATTGAACATTGTGACTGCTCCGTGGTGGTTTGCTTTCTTCCTTGCAAACAGTATGAGCGTTCTGTCATCTGCATTGACGTCTTTTCTCCATTTTTGAAACCATATTTCAAGATTTGTTGCTTCATTTTGTAGTCGTAGTGTGGCTAGGTGTGACCAGAGTGATCTCGCTAGTATCACCATGTGATCTGCATAAAAAGAAAGCCATGATTGTTGATGGAGTGTTTGGGACGTCTGAGATGTAAATATTGAAGAGTAGTGGCGATATAAGGGCGCCTTGCAGGATACCTGCTGTGATACTTTTTGCAGAGGATCTGAGCAATTTCACGCAGTTCAAGATCACGTAGTTTCAATTGAAATTTTCGGTCTTTCAGATAAGTCTATGATTTGGATGAGGTTTAGTGAGTATTTTGCAGTTATTAGTTTGTGGATGAGGCCTTTGTGCCACACTTTATCGAACGCTTTTGCCAATTCCAGGAAGACTGCACCTATATGTTGTTTTCAATTGAATCCAGTAGTTCTGCATTCTATAAGTCTGTGAACCTGTTGAGTTGTGCAGTGACCTGTTCGAAAACCAAATTGTTCTTTTCGATTAGGTCGAGATTGTCCGTTTGGTTTTGTAGGCGTTTTAGTATTACTTTTTCTGCGATTTTCTCTAGGCCTGACAAGTGGCTGATAGGTCTGTAATTCTGGAGGAAGTGTGTTGTTTCCCTGGTTTGTGAATGAGGATTATATCTGCTTGCTTCCAGCGAGGAAGCAGGCAGATATCTGCCTGCTTCCTACTACACCAAAGGAAATATACAAAATCATCAAGAACTTCAACAACAGAAAAGCATGAGGGAGTGCTTTTATAATTGTATTTGAAATTTGATCAGGACCTCATGCTTTTCTGTTGTTGAGGTTCTTGATGATTTGGTATATTTCCTTTGGTGTAGTATAGCTTGCGATGTTATGGTTGGTGGGATGATGAAGTGCATAGGGTACTTGTCTGTGGATTTTTTCAACGAAAAAAATCCACAGTTGGGTTGAAATTGCAGCTCCAGAGCATCTGCAAAGGCTTCTGCTTTCTCATCGTCTCGGTAGACTATGCCTCTTTCTCCATGGATTCGATGTATTTTGGGGCGGTTGCTGCGAAGGGGTATAGTCATTTTACATAATGAGTTGTCTTCGGTGTTTAAGGAGCTTAGTTTCCTCTCCCATAGCTGGTTCTTATGGTCTTTGATCGCATATCGGACTAGGTTTGTCACCCTGTTTAGCTCTTGTTTATCCTGGGGTGATAGAGTTGCATGGTATCGACGTCTGATCCTGTTTTTATTGCGGATAAGCTTTAGAATATCTTCTGCGAGCAGGTTAGCTTGAGCGGGAATGGTATCGGTGGAAGCTGTTGCAAGGCCAGTTTGGATTATACTTTCCAGTTTGTTGATTGCTGTCTACTTCTTTGGGTGAGGAGATTGTTGGGACAGGGCCTGTGAGGTTGCAGAGAATTGCGTTGAGCTTTTTAAAATTTGTGCAGGACTGGTTGGGGATGATTTCTGTTTCCCCACCTAGGCTTAGCAGAACTGGGTTATGGTCGGAGCTGAGATCATTAACAACCTGTAACCGGAATTGGTAAGAGGTGTTCCTGGAGATGACTATATCATGCACATCAGGTTTGCCCAGCGGTCTGTAGTGTGTTGGTTCGGCAGGACCTGCTATGGTGATGTTTCTTGTCATAGCAAATTGTGTAGGCTCCTCCCATTGTTGTTGGAGTTTCTACTAATCCACACTTAATGTTTAGCGTTTAGGTCTCCTAAACTAAAACAGTTTAGCTAAATAGTCCGCGCGGTTAGCCTAGTGGCTTTGCGCTTCGCAACCATATGCCTGGGGAAGGAGTGTCCTAGGTTCGATTCCCGTCGGAGACGTGAGGAGCTTAAGGATCTTCCTCAGCCATAGCCAAGTTAGCCGGTCTTGGGCGCGGGCAGTAGGGTTTTTTCCGCCAGTTTATCTGGTGTTTTTCATCCCGCAAGCAGGCAAACCGGCCCCGTGAACACACAGGGATACAGCCAAGAATACCTTGAGGCATAGGAGTGACCATTCTATCCTCGTATTTCGGTTACGAAATCTAAGCATGCTTGGAAGGTTGTGGGCCTTAAAGGCCTGTTAAAGCCATTGGGATAGATAGATAGATAGTTTAGGTCTCCTGCCATTATTGTTGCTTCATTTGTGTCGAGGAGCTGGGGGAGATCCATGGCTAGTAGTGGTTTGCTTGGAGCGTTGTAAACAGAATACAGTTTTATAGTTTTAGTCTACCTGTATTGTTGGTGTGTAACTCAATTCCAGTTTCTTCCAGGTTTGTGGTCGTTGTTTTCTTGATCTCATTGTATCTTATGTTTTTTATTTGATGAAGCTAGCTGTGCTGCCCCCTCTGGCGTTGAGCCTATCATTCCTCAGTAGTGTGTAGCATCTTAGTTTAGGGTTATCACATGGCTGGAGGTGAGTCTCGTTGATTAAAAGGATGTCCACTCTATAACGCGCAGCAAATTCTTCCAATTCTAGGAGATTATTGTTTAGTCCATTAGCATTCCAGAATGCGATCTGTATGAGATTATTCGAAATAGGCGTATTAGTCATTGTCTAACTTTTAGAATATTATCTGAGTGTTTTTAGGAATTTGTGTGTATCACTTTAGTTGGGGTTAGTCTTGCTGAAAGTCGTTAGCATATCCTAGGATGGCAGCTAGGATACAACTGAGTTGTTAGTTGGGAGTAGATTCTGTTGGTTTGATCTTTAAGGAAACTGCTGCTGCTCCATATGAGCTGTGATGGTGTTTGCTGGTAGGTACCTCCTTCCAAAAGTACTGTACGTTTTTGAGATAGTGGAATGTTTGCTTTTCTTTTTTTGCCAGGTTATCTGCGTGGTTATCTGAGTGCAGCCCTTATAGTTTGCTGGGTGTGGTCCACCACAGTTTGTACATGTGGCTGGAGTAGTGTGTGTGGTTTGGAGCATGTGTGAATAGGGTGATTGTTCCCGCATTTTACACATTTGTACTCCGCTTTGCATAATTTTTGTGAATGTCCGTATTTCTGGCACCGATGGCATTGCCCTGTAGTTGCTTTCCGCCTTGGTAGTTCCGTTTTAATCACTAGATTGCATACATTCTTTAGATCATATATTTCTCTTTGGTACTTGCTTATTTCAACTAGCATGAGGGGCATGGGACGCTTGTCCGCCCTATACATCCTAGAGATCTTAAGCGGTTCGAGGTCTTGTGTTTTTAGGTTAGAGGCTATTTCTTCTGCTGCTGCAGTTTCTATGAGCCCTTTTAATACCACTTTTAAGTGTTTTTTCACTTTTCACCTGGAACGTATGGTACGGGATTTCCAGCTCATCCTGTGTTTGGTAAGTCGGCAGTAGTCCGATACTCCTTTTAGCTATATTCGGACTCCTTCATCTGAGTTTTTAGCTGAAGTGAAATTAATTTCTAAGTTTTTCATGACCTCCACAACTGTTGACCATTGTTCCTTAGCACGTAGAATCACAGGTGGTATTCGTTCTTTAATCTGTGCAGATGCGTCCATTTTTGCTTCATGGTCTGCAGTGATAGCCACCTTGTCAGTGGGCGCTTGGGGCTCTACTGTTGTAACCAACTACCTGTGCTTCTTCCTACTGACTACCTGATAGTCGTCAGTGACGTACAAAAATCAAGCTAAGGAACGCAGTATCTACATATAGAAAAAATTACAGCAAATAGTATTACAGCAGTACATAAATAGTCAAAAAGGAATTATTATACAGTACAATATTAGGGATCCCAGATACATTAGAAAAAAATACGGGACATTTATGACTGAGGGTGAAAGTTTAGTATGCGCATCCATCACATATGACAGTCTTACAAAATTATTCTAACTTTCCAAGTATAGTATGTGCATGGTAAGGTTTACTATGCACACATTATACTAAGTACAAGTAAACAAACAGTAAATCCAATTGACAGACTGCATATTTTCATTTAAGCCACTTTAAGTTGCCTTCAGGTGGTTTTTTGCTTACTATTATAGATACAAAATAGATTGTTAATACAGTAATGTTCTTCTCACCTGACAATATTCTTATTAATCAATCAGTCTTGCTCACTCTTGCAGTACCTTTCTGAAGAATGAATTCTGAAGAAAGAATGCGTCCCGTTTCATTCTTCAGAATGAAACGGGACGCTTTAGCAAAAAACGGGACGTCTGGGATCCCTATACAATATGCATGAATAAATATTAACTTGAGGAATGTGGTATCTACATATAAACAAAATGACAACACGGTTACACAAAAACACAATGTCAAAGCTGCAGCAATATATAATTAGTCAAAAAATAAACTAGTAAATAATAGGTATGAAGAAAAGTTAAGTTAAGCAATGCAATATCTACATATAAACAAAATTACAGTCAAATGTGTTTGTACCAATTAATTGCTTGTGGAAAGTTAAAAATATCATATCAAAGCCATATGGCTTGGCCAGATAGGTAACATTCCATTCCTCTCTCGTGTAAAGTTGTGGCATTCTACCAGAATATGACAAATACTGAGACGTGTATTGCGTTTTTCACATGGGAGGGGCATCTGCTCTCAGTAAATAAGAATGTGTAAGATGACTGTGACCTATGAGGAGTCTACCAAGAACAACGTCCTGTCTTCTTTTTATAGACTGAATAGAATGCCTATTCTTAATTTTAGGCTTAATGTCATATAATTTGTTTATCAAGGCTTCCTGCCATGATGACTGCCATTGAGCAATATGCTTCGATCTTATGCTGTCTGTAGTCTGTATATGGTACTATCAAACAGTATGTGTAGAAAGTAAGCGCCGATTTAGCAACTGCATCTACAGCCTCATTTCCCTTAATTCGACTTTGGCTGGGAATCCAGCACAACTGAGCATCAAAATGAAGGACTTTCATTTTGTACAACAGGTGTTAACACCTCATACGCACACGATGTCGATTATTCATAGGAGAGGAGAAAGCCTGTAAAGAGCTCAATGAGTCTCAACTGCTACGAAAATACACTTTTGGTAGCGGTGTTCTTTTATATGCACATGCAACTCTGCATATGCATATAATGGCATGCAACTCTGCTGTATAATTGCTGCAATTACATGGGATCTGACTGGAGATAATAATGTCAGGATACACAACAGCACAGCCAACAGGGGTACTAGTTCTTGATCAATCAGTATAGATGGCCAAGAGATCAGAGTGGGCTGCTCTGTGTGCATTAAACAATTGTACGTAGACAGATGATAGAATATGAGACTTCTGTAGCTAAAAATGTGAGCTGTTGCAGGATGGAGTGCAAACCAGCCGTTGAGGGATGCTGTTATGTTTAGTGTAGACAATGTTGTCAATATTCATACCATCAGCTTACACAGTCTCTTTAACATGCATACCAAAAGGGTGCATGGCAGTCTGAAGTGTGTGATATTGAGCTTCCCAATGCAGAGAAAAGAGACTAGTCCATGTAGTATGATTTGAGAGAGACTTTATCTTTAGGGCATAATTAAGAAACAACTGATTCCGTCGAAGTGATAGAGCCGGTTCATTTTCTTCAATATAAAATTCTTTGAGTGGGTGATGTGCGAAAGGCACAGGTAGTTATCCATGTACCCTGATAATGAATGGAGTCCAACCGTCGCAGATGACTCTGTTTTGTAGAACCATAGACTTGAGACCCATAATCCAGTTTTAAATATATAAGTGCACGATAAAGACGGAGCAATGAAGATCGATCAGCACCTATCTCAGTAGAGGATAAAGTGCGAATGAGGGTCAATGCTCTCTTGCACTTTTCTCTTAGTTGATAGATGTGTACTAGAAATGAAAGTTTTCTGTCAAAGATGAGTCCCAAGAACTTGGCTTCTGTAGCTACTGGAATAACAGTATCTCCCATTTTTAATTCAGAATCTGGGTGAAGAGTGCGTTTTCGACAGAAGTGTACACAGGCACTTTTTCCTCTTGAAACTCAGAAAGCATTACTAAGAGGGCACGGAGAATCATGAACAATTGCTTGCTGAAATTGTCTTGCAATTACCCTCATGTTACAAGAGTGACAATAAATTGTAAAGTCATCAACATATTGAGGATTGTCTAATATGGGAGGAAGCTGTTCGATGATTGAGTTAACTTTAATAGCAAAAAGAGTCATATTTTAGACAGAGCCTTGGGGAACACCGTGTTCTTGATGATGTGGTCGATATAGCGTAATTCCCACTCTGACTTCAAAAGTTCGCCTAGACAGAAAGTTTTTAATAAATACAAGAAGGTATCCTTTGAGATCCCAGTTACAGAGATCTTTCAATTTTCCATGTCAAAGACAATTGAAACAAGATGTTCTTGCTTTAGAAATGCATCTCTTATTTCTAAACGAACCAAATGGTCTAAAGTTGAACGATGTCTACGGAACTCACATTGTGTATTGGAGAGAAGATCGTTGCTTTCTAAACACCAGAGAATCTGGCATTAACCATTTTCTCTAGTATCTTACAAAGAGAGCTGGTCAGAGCAATAGGTCGATAATTATTTGCTTGTGTTGGATCCTTTCCTGGTTTGGGAATAGTCATGACAACTCACTTATGCCAAGAATCTGGAAACTCTTTCATTTTATAGATGTTTTATCAATTCATAATAGATGTCACCTGGCTTGACTGCACTAAGGTGAGACAGTAGAGGAGCTCTTTATAGTTCCTCCTTAACAGATGGCTGGTTGTATGGCCAAAACATTCAGGAGGATATGAATCTGTTGCTGATCTGGTAAAAGTTTCTCCCAAAGTGTCTACAGTAGATTTGGGATCAGCAATAACACTTTCATTATGGTCTAAGGTAGACAATGTGCGTTCAATTTCTACCTTCCATTTTCCAGATTTTATCCCATACAATTTTTGTAATGGTCATTTGATTAATTGATCTGGTATGTTGGATCCATGATTGTTTTTGACTCCGACGTCTCAAATAATGCGCTTTGGCCTGAGCACGCTTAAAAGCTATTACATTTGATTTTGTGGGTTAATCGACGAAATATATCCCATTCTCTGTGTTGATCTTTTTTGACTGTCCGACATTCTTGGTCCCACCAAGCCTTTGAATAGAGTGGAAATCGAGATGATGTTTTCAGGATGGAAGCTGTTGCTACCTGGACAATGCAGTCTGTTATATATTTTACCGCTTCATTGATAGGTGTTTGACCGACGGGATCAGCATGAAATTTTCAAGATCAGAAAAAGTGTTCCAGTAAGCATGGTTAATTTTCCATATTGGCATCCGTGTGGGTGAAGATGGGTCATGTGAAGATATTGTGTTGAAAACAGGAAAGTGATCGCTTCCATATATGTTCTTTTCAACGTCCCACGTGAGTAGTGGAAGAATGGAAGGGGAGAGATTGTAAGATCAATTGCAGAATATGAGCAGGTAGGCATATGGAAGAGAGTATTGCGTCTATTATTCAAAAGGGAAAGGATCTGATTATCAAGTATTCTTTCAATGATTCAACCTCGTCTATTAGTGTTGCCGCTACCCCACAGAGTATTGTGACCATTAAAGTCACCCATAAAAAGTATGAGTACAGGCAATTGCAAGATAAGTTTATCAAGATCAATTTCATTTAACTCAGCACTCGGTGGTAAATAAATTGCACATACTATAATAAGAACTCACACGGAGAGGCGAATCTCTACTGCTTCCAGAGCAGAATTAACTTGGACATGATGGAAAGGAATATGAATACCCATTAGGACAGCTACTCTTCCCTGAGCAGGATGACCTCCAGTTCTGTCCTTACATACAACAGTGAAATTCGGAAAGGTATGGTCCTCATTGGGTCTTAAGTACGTTTCCTGTAGACAGAAACAGAAATGTTTATGTTTCTACAAGAAAATCTTGATGTCATCGATATTCTGGAGAATCCAAGACAGTTCCATAGTAAACATTTTCCTATTGTTTTGGCTTTATAGACTTGTCGCGTTTTCAGGAGGTTGAGGACTTACCTTTTTCGGGTTTATATTTATCAATTCTTTTTGGGAAGTATGGACGGCCAGTGTCCATCTCTTCCTCTGGAGAAATAATCAATACGTCTGATGGGTTAAGGTCAGTTGGTAAGTTTAATTTAATTTCATTGGATACCCAGGTATCAATTTATTCTGTGTGGATGTCTGATGGTTTATCTTTAAGTGATATCTTTGCCATAATTTTTGTGACAAGTGGGTTCTCATCGAATTGGACCATTTTTGGAGTTGTCTCTGGAGAAAGGCCATAGGTCATGTGATTGATGCTCTCCACATAGAAGCACTTGCGATCATAAAGTTCAGATATGGTGACATTATTGGATGGTGGAATAGACATGTGAGTTTGAGTTGCTGTTGGCATTTTCTTAATTGTTACTTTCTCAGCATACGAGGATCTCAGACAAGGTGTGGCAGTGACTAGCTTTCTGTTTCACCCTGATATATGTTTTTGTTTTCATTTTTTGAACTTCTTTTTCATCTTTCCACTTCTGACACTAGTAAGCTAGATGATTTCTCTGACAGTAGACACATTTTGTCTTTTCTGCAGAGCAAGATTTGTTATCATGCTCTTTACTACCTGACTGGCCTCCACTGAGCACTGATCTCAATCCTATTGGATAATTGGAAGATCGGATGAAGTCAAGGGACGTCATCGCCACAGCACTTTAGGACCTCATTAAATGCTCACGGGAAGAATGGTCCAAAATTCCTATTGATCACTATGATACGCTTGTGTATCATAGCGATCATGGTGCCCTTTGACTTCTTTCCAAGCTGTATATATATATATACACTGAGTGGCTACTTTATTAGGAACAGCATTTAATAACGAGTGGGACTTTATTTTCCTGAAGCCTGTTTTCTCTGGAATTGATTCGCCTATGTGTGTCCAAAGCGTTCCTCTGGAATATTTGTGCATGCTGTTATAATGGTATAGCCCAGTTGTTACAGTTTAGATGGCGGCACGTTGCTGCTACGAATTTTTATTTACACCTAACGCCAGAGATGTTCTATTGAGTTGAGGTCTGCAGCCTGCGCAGGCCACCGAAATAAAGGAAACTGGCTGTATGTTCCTCAAATACTTTTAAAATGCTGTTAAATGCCAAATATCAAAACCACTCATTGTAAAATGGGTAAACTGCAGCATGAATGGCTGAAAGTGATCAACGATTTGTTAAGATAGGGTGTAGCATTCAGACGATAGTTAACTGGTATGAGGGGACTTATAAGATGCCAAGGGTACCAGGCTGCCCATTATTACATTTCCATCAGCAGCCTAAGCTGTTGGAAGTTTATTTTGCACTTGGTTCGACTATAATAAATTTAGTTTAATACTTTATCCAAGTGTAAGCAAACAAAGTTTGAACCTGAAAATATCTTCAGGACTGAGGGAAGGTTGAGCAACTCCGAGCAAAGGTGGACCAAGCTCTCATCCCTCCTTGTCACAGTATCTCCCATAATGCAAACCACATCTCCTTGTGGACATGTATATATACTGCTATGCATTAAGGGAAGGACCACTACCCAGACCGGTTTCGACCTTTATTGAGGTCTCGTCAGTGGGTGGCAGACCCAAAAGTGGAGATACCAAGGCAGAAGCAACAGGAGAGGTCATATTTACCTAAACAAGTTGCTAATAGGTGTACCACCTTATTATTGAATTACTCTGGATTTAGAGAAAGATTGCCTCAGTCCTGAAGATATATTATCCCTTCCAACTACTAATCGCGCTTAAACTTGCTTAACTTTTTGCATGCCATCAGAAGGTCTACCGATAGACTAACCTTTGTTTTATCAATTTTAGTTTCATTACTATCTAGCCATAGGTTTTGACAGAAGTCCAGCCAGGTTTTCTCATTGATTATTTCAAGTTTCACTTTCTCTTTTAACATCCTATTCATATTTATTAGAATTCTGCATGTTTTTGGTCTCTTCACTGTATGATGTTTTCCCAATTTTGTTATGAGGGTGTCTTATGTCTCTCTATTCTTTTTTCTGGCATGGCTTTTTATTTTTTTTGTTATTACTCTTTTGTGTTTATAATTGTAATTGTGAAAGGTGCAGCTCAGTGGATGTGGCGTTTGCACACCACTTCGCTTGACCGAACAATGGAAGACTTACCTCGTATTGAATCTAGTCGCCGACTAGATTCGA
This sequence comes from Typopeltis vanoorti, assembly GCF_054136105.1. Lineage (NCBI taxonomy): Eukaryota > Metazoa > Arthropoda > Arachnida > Uropygi > Thelyphonidae > Typopeltis > Typopeltis vanoorti. Next base: position 92,548,796 of record NC_143569.1, on the reverse strand, counting down.
AACCAAGTCTTTTTTCAACCGGTTCCCGAGTTAATCGATCTCTCGCACAGGCAAGCGGTTTCTTTCTCCCGGAAACTCGTGTTTTTCATCTCGTAAACTAAAGAAAATCGACCATAGAACCCACACAATTTCAGACATTAAATATATTATGTTGGGGTTAGGGAGCACGAGATGGCGACACTTATTGAGCCGTCTCTTCACTGCGTGCCGTTTAATTAGTAATAGTCTTGGGCCAGCTATCTCTGATTGGCTACCAGTGGAGACTGAACTGCCTACTTAGTCTTCAAAAGTTAGATATGGCTAAAAAGGTCTTGCCAACTCCCTATACGGAAATAAAAGGCACAGGCTGATTATTTTAAATTGTGAAAGGTATAAACTTCTCTCTCCTTTGTTTGGTCTTTGACTCCAGGAGAGTTGATGTAATAATAATAATAGTTAATTTCTGCTTCTAGTGATTTTGTGAATAAAACTTGAGCAGCTTTCAGATGTGAACTGACACGAATATTATTGAAGAAAAAATGAAAGAGTTTGAGAACAGGAACCAAACCTTGGAGATTCAGTGGCAAGCCTTGAAGAAAACCCTGATTGATTTAGCCAGAGAGGCATGTGGTGAAGTTGTCTGCAAGGATAGAAAAATTAGAACTCCATGGTGGACACAGGAAGTTAAAGAGGCAGTGAAGGAAAAGAAGAAAGCATATCAAAAGTTCCTGGCACATAAGTCAGCTTGTGCTCTTAGAGAATACAGAGACAAATGTAAGAAAGCGAAACACTGTGTAAAAGTAGCAATACAAAAGTCATGGGAGAACTTTGACAGGAACATAGAAAATAAATATCAAGAAGGTGGCAAAATATTCTGGAGGTTGTTTTAGAAGCTTAGGAATGAGGAAAGAGTGCCGTAAAAGGAGTTAGAGATGATAAAGGTGACATGAAAATGGGAGAAAAAGATATCCTTGAAATATGGAGTAATTACTTTGAAAAACTGATAAATGAAACAAACAGTGATGACAGCACAGCGGTAAAAAACACTGACCAGGCATGTAGTCAGGAATCCATACTTGAAGTAGAAAAAGCCATCAAAGGCTTGAAATATGGAAAGGCAGCAGGAGTAGATGATATTCGTCCAGAAATGCTGAAGTATGCTGGTATAAAAGTCTTACAGTGGCTGCACTGCATAGTTCAGAATGCCTGAACAGAGGGATGAATTCCCGATGATTGGAGTAGAGCTCTAATAGTACCCATATATAAAAAGGGAAATAAAACTGAATGTGAGAATTACAGAGGTATTTCCCTACTGAGTGTTCCTGGTAAGATATATGTAAGTATACTTGAGAAACGGTTGAGAAGAATTGTGGAAAAAAAGCTTGGTGAAGAAGCTTCTATTTGACCTGAAGCTGGATTCAGGGTCAAATAGAGGCTATCAGGATCAGATCTTCACTTTACGACAAACAGTGGAGAAATCATGGGAATATAAGAAAGATCGGTATTTAAGTTTTGTCGATTTGGAAAAAGCATATGACAAGGTGCCAAGAGAGAAGCTATTCAATACGCTACAGTTATATAGTGTCAATGGGGCATTATATCAAACAATACTTATTCTTTATTTGAGTTGTAAGTCAGCAGTTAGAATTGAAGGAAGTACAGGAAGATGGTTTAATGTTAAATCTGGTGTGAGACAAGGATGTACATTATCCCCTCTGTTATTCATTATCTATATGAATCACATTATGAAGGAAAGTAGTATTAAACATGATATGAAAATTGAAGATGTTAATGTCAGCTCTTTGCTTTATGAGGACGATGTTATACTTCTAAATAAATCTGCTACAAGTCTGCAGGATTTGCTGACTAAATTGAATAACTGCTGTAATAGATATGGTACAATGGTCAGTAATAAAAAGACAAAGACAATGAAAATAGGCAGAATCATTGAAAATGTCAACTATGTTGTGAATGGAGAACCTCTGGAACAAGTAAAACATTTCAGCTACTTAGGCATGATTTTTAGTAAAGATGGTAAATTAAACATAGAAATAGACAACAGAATTAATAAAGCTGGTATGGTAGGAAGTCAACTGAATAAATTCATATGGAATAAGAGAGAAATTAGTTGGAACACTAAATTAGCTGTATACAAAACATTGTTCAAACCAGTTTTAACTTATGGATCTGAGAGCTAGGTCAGAAGTAAAACACTTGACCAAAGACTAGAGACTGCAGATATGAGAGTCCTGAGAAAGATTAGAGGAATGAACAGTTGGCATTAATGGCTATATCATATTAAAAACGAGTATATTAGGAAAGAACTTGACATTGTCAGCATCAAGTAATGCGTTAGCAGAGCTAATCTTAGGTGGTATGGTCACTTAAACAGAATGGGCGAGGAAAGATTATCAAAACAACAGTTCTTTGTCAGGTTTGCAGGAAAACGACCCAGAGGAAGACCAAGATATAGGTGGATGGATACGGTACAAAGTGCTTTAGACAATAGAAATATAAGATCTGATAATGTTGGAGTCTTGACAAGTAACAGACTGATTTGAAGGAAAAATGGTAGATAGGAAGTTAATAATGATGTAAATTTTCATGTAGTACTATCATATCCTGTACACCACTTGAGGGTACATGGCAGGAATTTGATGATGATGAGTGATTTTGTATTTGGCCACTGTTCATGTGCTTCTTTCGTAACTTTATTGCTTCAATGTTTTCATCCCAGTTACTCATGCCCTTTCTCCTCTTCCATCTACTTTTTTTGTTCCAAGACATTCTGTTACAGCACTTATTAATGTTTTCTAAATTATTTAATTCTATCTCTGTATTATTATTTGCTGCTAAGAAGGGGGGTGAGGGCTAGATTTTTCTCTGATATGGTAGCGTGTGATTGGAATGGATTGCCATTGAATGTTGTGAGTGCAAGCAGTGTGAATGAATTGAAAAAGTATGATAATTGGTGCGTGTAGTATGTGGCCTCACTCGATGAGTCCGTGAAGGTCTCTCTTAATACTAACAATAATTTTCTTTTATTTTCTCGTTTTCCATTCATTCTCGCAAATGGCAGTAATACTTTTATCATTCAAGAGTTAAACTGTTAAAGATTCCTGGGCATTTCTCTTTCGTTCATCTTCTTCTTATTATTATTAGTCCTGACACCTCCAAGGAGTCCAAAGACTCATCGCAGGAGGACACCTATTGTACAACTCTCCATCTCCACCACTACACCAATACTACCAATCATCTACATGAGTGCTATCTACTGGACACCACCACAGCTAGTATTTTTTTTCTGTAAATTGTGTGAGTTCTGAAGGGCCAATTTATCTGTATGCGATAAGGAAAACTAGAGTTTCTGGGAGAAAAAACCCTGCCGCCTCCGTATGAGATCAGCTAACTCACCTTCGATTGAAAAGTTCATATAAAGATTGCTCCCGTCATGACGAGACTCGAGCTTAGGCCTTTTCCAATTGAAGGGCACAACTTCTTCACAAAGTTTATCTTCTCCATCTGATTTAAGTTTTGCAGTTAATATTCCTGCATATAACTTATAACCAATATTGATTCCAATACTTCTTGGCTTCGCGTATTAGGCAATTGTTTGCCTGTAACATTTGCAAGGGTTTAGAAAATCTTCTGCCCATCTCCTCCTGGGTCTTCCTCTTGGTCGGTGTCCCTTTGGTTTATGTTTCCAAGCAATATTTGGCTATCTCTTCTCCTCCATTCTTCCTACATGGTTTTTCCAGTTCTTTCTATAGTTTGTGATGTCTTCTGTTATGTTAATTATAGATAACTGTTTTCTTATTTCTTCATTTTTTTATCTTATCTATTCTTTTATAGCCTGCAAGCAGTTTTAGGAACTTCATTTCTGCAGCTTCCACTTGCCTTTTATCTCATTCTCCCTAAGTCCATGTTTCACTGCCTTTGCTTTGGCTATTGTTTTTTATAGTTTTATTTGGGTTGTTCCTAGACATCTGTTTACTTAAGTGTCTATTCAAAGTTCCAATGACTGCTAGGAATTTTTGCTTTTTATATGCGATGTCGATCTCTCCATTGGGCCTTATGCAAATTCCTAGATATTTAAATTTGTTCACTTGTTCTATTACTTTGTTGTGGATGACTAGTTTTCATTTTTTAATTTGTTTATTTTGAAATGTGATACATAGGGCAAAGCGACAGATGGAGTGTTTTCAAAATTGTTTACCGAGCGCATCAGCTAATAAAAAGCAAATGTATGAAAAGAAAAATAAGAGTATGATCGGGAGTGTAAGAAAAATGAAGGAGCGAGTGTTGTATGGTGATTCTTTAGTAAGAGGCGTAATAGATGAGAGTTTGTTAAAATTGTAGTTACCCGGTGCGAAAATTAAGGATGTAAGTGAGTCTATAAGAGTGTAAAAGCAGAGGGTGAAAGAAATGATAGTAGTGGCAGGAACGAATGATTTAAAAGAAAAAAATTCTATGAGAGAGGACTTGAAGGAATTACTAGAGGTAGCAAAAGAAAAGAGTGAGTGAGTTAAGATAGTGACTCTGTTTTGCCGTGGTATGACAGAGAAGAGTTGAGAAGGAGGGCCATAATTGCAAATGATTCTATGCACAGGGTTATGCAGGAGGAGTGATGTGGAGTTTGTGGACGTGTGGAATGAGTTTGATGGGCAAAAGGATTTATATAAGATGGATGGTTTGCATCTGAATGGATCTGGTATGCAGAGACTGGAAAAAGTGTTGTTGAATGAAGTGAAAGTGGATGTGCAGATTCAGGGAAACTAGAGTTATTAAGTGTGGGGAGGAGTGGATATGCAAACTTCAGGGAGGCAGTTGAGTGTCTGAATGTGTATAATATGCCTGAGCTAGTACGGAGGACAATAAATCAGAATGGGATAGTTAGTATAAGGCATCAAGATAGGGGTGGGACTAACAGGTTTCTGCATTTCATGTATACTAATGACAGGAGTATTAGGAACAAGAAGGAAGAATTTTTGGCCTTGGTTGGCTCTTCCTGGCCACAGGTTATTGGCATTAGTGAAACATGGCTGACAGAAGATGATATAGCTAGTGGGATAGAATGTGAGGGGTATGGCGTGTTCAGGAGTGACAGGGAGAATGAAATGTTGGGAGAAGTGTTATTGATGATAGCTGATGAACTGCATTCAACTTCTATTCTGCTAGGCTGCAGTTCATCAGCTATCATCAATAACACTTCTCCTCCCATTTTATTCTCCCTGTCACTCCTGAACACACCATATCCCTCACATCAAATCCCATTAGCTATATCATCTTCTGTCAGCTATGTTTCACTAATGCCAATAACCTGTGGCCAGGAAGAGCCAACCAAGGCCAAAAATTCTTCCTTCTTGTTCCTAATACTCCTGTCATTAGTATACATGAAATGCAGAAGCCTGTTAGTCCCACCCCTATCTTGATGCCTTATACTAACTACCCTATTCTGATTTGTTGCCCTTGTTACTAGCTCGAGCATATTATACAGATTCATGCACTCAAATTCATGCAGGATAGAGAAAAGAGCACATTTCAGGCAATTTGGTGTGAGATTGAGACTAGCAGAACAAAACATACAGTTGGATACTGCTATAGACTATCTCCACCATCTATTCCAGGTGATGGAATAGATGGTGGAGATAGTACATAAGCAAATAGAAGCAATGAGTGGAAGGAGAGTAATTATTATGGGTGATTTAAACTATGGTAACATTGATTGGAAGGAAGAGAGAACACATGGGAGGAAGGAATTGGATTTTATGCGGTTATTAAGGGATAACTATCTGCGGCAGCATGTAATGGAAAACACTAGGGGTTCGAGAGTGCTTGACCTAGTAATTGCATCTGAGAATTTGACTGTAATGAATATTACCATGTTGCCACCAATTGGTGAGAGTGATCATAGGATCTTGCCTGGGAGGTGGCTAAATGTGTGGAATTTTCAATTAAGACACGGTAGTACATGTGGAATTACCAGGTAGGTAAGTATGACAAACTTAGGAGATTGCTTGGTTCAGTGCCATAGCATGTAAAACTGCAAGGGCTGGATGTTGATAGTGCATGGGAGGTGGTTAAAGAGCGTTTGCAGGAGGTAATTGCTGAATGCATACCTAGAATTCGAATAGTAAATCAAGAAGAGCATAAATGGATGAATAACACCATTAAGCTTGAGCTGCAAAAAAAGAAACAACTGTGGAGGGAATTTAAGAAGAAAGGTGACCTGCAGGCACATGAACGGTATAAAGTGCAGGCCAGAAGAGTAACGAGTTTGGTAAGAAAAGTAAAAGTGTACTATGAAAAGAAATTAACCACACAAGCTAAATAGAATCCAAGACAACTTTTTCAATTTGTTGCAAATAAAAGAAAAAATGTATACAGCAGAATGATTTTAAAGAATGCCGATGGTAGGGAGGTAACAGAATCAGTTGATATAGTGGAATTACTGAGTGAGTACTTTGCAAGACTATATCATCCAGGTGGTGATATTGCAGCAATGAAGGAACCAACAGCTTATATGGGAATTGTGGTGAATGAAGTGGAAGCGAATAGTCTATTACAAACCTTAATGTGAATATATCTGTGGGATTGGATGGTATACCAGCTCGTGTCATATGTGAAGCGGCTAAAGAATTGTAAGTGTGCCGTTGACCATTTTGTTTGAGTCTCAAGACTGGGTTGGTCCCGAGGGGATGGAAAGAGGGGAAAATAGTTCCACTGCATAAAGGAGGTTCCAAGACTGCTGTTGCAAATTACTGACTGATCAGCATACCGAGAGTCATTGACAAGGTCTTGGAGAAAGTAGTCAAGAGGAAAATACAGGAATGGATAGATGAAAATGGGATACTGTATGGGAGACAGCATGGTTTTGTGAAGGTAGATCATGCCTCTGCAACTTGCTCACATTTTATAACCCAGTGAAAGGCTGAATTAGATAAGGGTAATGGGTTTACAGTGATTCTGCTGGACCTTGCTAAGGCCTTTGACAGGATACCACATAGAATTCTAATCAGTAAATTGAAGCATATGGGGATGGATATATAGGGTTGGTGAGATGGCTAGGAGGGTGGTTGATGGAGAGATATCAGAGAGTAGTTTATTCAGGAGTAGAGTCCTAAAGATGGCCTCTTACTAGTGGTGTGCCACAGGGTTCTATTCTTGGACCACTACTGTTTAATTTGTTCATTAATTATATAGGAAAGGATCTGAGAGGAACTGTTCATTTGTTTACTGATGATGCAAAGTTGGGTAGAGCAATAGTGAATGCACATGATTTCAAAATTTTGCAGGATGATCTTGATAGTTTGGAGGACTGGGCTAAGGAGAATGGATGTCAGTTTAATGTGGCAAAATGTAGGATTATGCATTTTGGGATAAAAAGATTAACCGCAGTATACCACATTGTTGGAAATGTACTCTAGAGGATTGATGATGCCAGGGATTTGGGAGTGTTGGTGGATAGGGAGTTGAAATTTACGGTCACATTGCAAAAGTGACTAAATCAGCTTATCAAATCACTTGGTTACTGAAGAATACTTTAACAAGCAGAGACAAACAGGTTATTGCTCCTCTGTATCGAGCCTTGATAAGACCCCATGTAGACTACTGTGCTCAGATATGGGTGCTAGAGTTTCTTTTGAGGGGGTGGAGGTGGAGATGATCCAGAGACGAATGACCAAGATAATAGCATATCTATGGAATGAACCTTATGAAAAGAGGTTGAAGATTTATGGTTGCAGAAATTGGTTGATAGGCAGATAAGGGGTGATATGATTGAGACATTCAAATTACTGAAGGGTTTCTATACGATTAATTCAGAGGATATTTTTCAGAACAGGACTGGTGGTGGGAGGACTAGAGAAGAGTGTGGTTAGCAAAGGCACTACAGCTAGGTTTTTTACTTGGAGAGTAGTGAATGAGAGGAATAAGCTGCCAAAAGAGTTGGAATTGAAAAGGGTTATAAAATGAAGAAGCAGAAAGGGAAATGGCCCCAGTTCAGCATGGAGAGATCATATTCAGTGAGTGGTATCAGTGGAATTGGCTGTAGATCCAGAAATGAGCTGTTGTGTTTGTATACAAATGCTAGACGTATAAGAAACAAGGCAGATGAAATGGTTGCACTAATTGCATCTGTTCACCCAATAATTGTCGGAATAAGTGAGACATGGTTGGAAGAGGATGACATCCTGACAGGAATAGAGATGGAAGGGTATGATGTGTTTTGTGAGGACAGAAGGGGTAAAAAGGGAGGAGGAGTGCTATTGATGATAGAGAAAGAGTTATGTCCATATAAAGTAGAGATGCAAGAGGGAAATATTGTCAGTGGTTTTGAGGCAGTATGGTGTGCGATAGAGGTGAATGGAATCAAATACTTGGTGGGATGTTGTTATAGACCAGGTAATGTGGATGGTGGTAATAATGAAATGTACAATCAAATTAGCCAAGTAAATAAGAAAAGAGTGTTCATTCTGGGTGATTTTAATTATGGCAATATAGACTGGAATGATGAGATAGCAACTGGAAGTAAAGAAAATGAGTTTCTTGAGTTTTTTGAGGGATAACTAACTCAGACAGTATGTAACAGAGGGCACACGAGGATTGAGGGACTTGGATTTGGTCATCTCATCAGAGGATGTAATTATAAATGAGCTGTCAAATCATCCACCAATTGGTGAGAGTGACCATGAGGTGATTACCTGGGTGTTGCCATCAGTGTGAGGACCTCTGTGAGAAAAGGGTATATGTGGAACTACAAGGGGGGGTGATTATGAAGAGCTTAGGAGACAGCTTGTGGGTGTAGTGTGGAATGAGGAGTTAGCTGGAAAAGAGATCAATGCAGCTTGGGGAATTTTCAAAAACTGTTTAGTAGATGCAATGTCTGAATGTATTCCAAGGGTGAGAAGGTTAAATAAGGTGAGATGGATGAATAAAGAGATTAAGCATGCGATACAGAGAAAAAGGGCATTGTGAAGGCAGCATAAGAAAAGTGGAAATAACCAATTTCGTGAGGTCTACAAAGACCAAGCAAGGAGGGTGAGTTGGTTGGTGAGGGTAGTTAAAGAGAGGTATGAACAGCAATTAGCTAATGAAGCCAAAAAGAATCCTAGAGAGTTCTTTTGATATGTAGTCAGCAAAAGAAAGAATGATTATGGAAGGATGACATTGATAGGAGAAAATGGTATAAAGAGAGCTGTAGCAGAATGTGTGGTGAAGATACTTAATGAGCAGTTCATAAAGATCTTTCAATCATGTGAATGTGCCTTCATATAGAGACTGAGAGCAGTTGTTGATGGGGAAGAGAGACTGACTGTAAGTGAGAAAGAGGTGTCTGGGGAGTTGAGTAAACTAGATGTAAATAAGGCTGTGAGACTTGATAATATATCACTGCGTATTCTGAAGGAAAGTGCCAGAGAGTTGACACCTGCCTTGACATATTTTTTTAATACGAGTCTTGCACTAAGTCAAGTGCCCAAGGAGCGGAAGGATTTCAAGATTGTGCCATTTCATAAAGGAGGTGATCGAACTCAAGCATCAAACTATAGGACTATCTGTGTGTGAAGTGTTGTGGTTAAGTTGTTGGAGAAGCTTGTGAGAACAAGGATCCAGAGTTGGGTAGAAAACAATGGTATAATCTTTGATGGACAGCATGGATTTGCTAAAGGGAGGTCATATTTTAGTAATCTACTTACTTATTACAATAAAGTGACTGCTTCCTTGGACAGAGGAGATGGATACACAGTAATATATTGTACTTAGATTTTGCAAAGGCTTTTGATAGATTACTGCATGATAAGTTGATTGTCAAACTGGAGTGGATGGGTTGGATATTAGATTAGTGCATTGGATTGGAGACTGGCTATCTGATAGGTATCAACAAGTTGTGTATCGGGGTGCCATATCCAGGAAAAGGAAAGTCACTAGTGGAGTGCCTCAGGGGTCTGTTTTAGGGCCATTACTATTTAACTTGTATATTAATGATATTGGCGAAGATTTGGATGGAGATGTTCAGTTGTTTGCAGATGTTGTAAAGTTGGGACGAACCATAAAGAATAGTGAAGATGTTGTGGCCTTGCAAGAAGACTTGAATAAATTGAGTGATTAGGCATGGAAATGGGGATGTGAGTTCAATGTTGCAAAATGTAATGTTTTAAAATTTGGAAAACAAAGATCGGATGCAGAATTTATGCTTGGTCAGAATATATTTTTGGAGGTAGAGGAAATAAGAGATCTAGGGGGGATAGTGGATAAGGATCTAAAATTTAGTGGACACATTGCCAAAATTGTGAAGACAACACAAAGGCTTCTGAGAATTATGAAGAGGACAGTGACGTGTAGAAGGAGGGAGATTCTTGTTCCATTGTATAAGGCTTAATTAGGCCACACATGGACTATTGTGCCCAGATTTCGTCACTGGGTTTTCAGAAGGATGAAGAGATGTTGGAAAGAGTCCAAAGACGACTGACTATGGTAGTTTCTGACCTCTGGAATGTTGAGTATGAGGAAAGATTGATAAGATGTAATTTGCAGAGTCTGGTGGACAGGAGGAAGAGGGGGAGATATGATAGAGACATACAAGTTGGTAAGGGATTGTTATAGGATGAATGGTGGAGAAGTTCTACAGAGAATAGTGGGAGATCAGGGGAGAACCAGAGGTCATCGCTGGAAACTGTATAAAGAGGGTGTGAATATGGGAGTGAGAGGCAGGTTTTTTTTTGTGCACAGCTGTGAATGATTTGAATGCCTTGCCTGAGAGTGTGGTGTCTGCAAGGAGTTTGAGTGTGTTTAAGGCTCGGTATGATGAGATGTGTGTGTGATAAAAGGACCTCCCAGATGAATCTTTGACTCCATGAGGTCTTGGGGTAATAATAATAATAATAATAATAATAATAGTAATAATATGAATCATATTATGAAAGAAAGTGCATTAGGCCTGCTATTAGAATTGGAGATTTCCAACTTAGCTCTTTTTCTGCATAAAACATTATTTTATGCAGATAATGTTGTATTCCTAAACACATTTAGCGTAAGTCTCCTGGATTCTTTAACTAAATTGAATAACAGATGTAACAAATTTAACAGATGTAACATGAAAATCAGCAATAGAAATGCCAAAACTATACATATAGGCAGGAACATAGAAAACTTTAGCTGCATTCTAAATGGAGATGCTATAAAACAAGTAAAATATTTTCAGCTATTTAGGCACAGTTTTTATTGAAGATGGCAGGATAATAAGGAAATAGACAACAGAATATACATATTAAAAATTGCTTTATTAAAAATATTTCATTCTCACTACGAACAAACATCAATAATAAACGTTTCACAGTGCAATTGTTTCATGTAACGATAATTGAAAAAATATAATTCTTTTCATATTTTCAACAGTGACACTCATCATAATTCAGCCTTGTATCTATAATAAATAAATAATTATATGTTATTTTAACAAAATAAAATAAGATTTAGAAAAAAATAGTTCACCATGAACATGCGCCAATAATAAACATTTCATATAGCTTAGGGAGAGATACCAGAAGGTGGTGTATGGAGGATCCGAGTCCAGGATGAGGAAAGTGACCAGTAGTATGCCTCAGGGCTCTGTGCTTGGGCCATTGTTGTTTAATTTATATATAAATTATATAAGGAATGGCTTAAAGGGAGATATTCAGTTGTTTGCTGATGATGCAAAGTTGGGTAGTGCAATAAAAAATCAAGTTGATGTTGAAAGTTTGCAGGATGATTTAAATAAGTTGGTAGAATGGGCAAAAGGTAGTGGATGTCAGTTCAATGTGGAAAAGTGTAAAGTCATGCATTTTAGGATTAAAAGATTACCAGCTGTGTACTACAGTGATGGAACATTACTCCAAGAGATTAATGAGGCTAGGGACTTAGGGGTGTTGGTAGATAGGGAGATGAAGTTCAGGGGACACATTGCTAAGGTGTCCAAGATTGAACATAGGATTACTTGGTTGTCGAGGAACACACTGACATCCAGAGATAAAGAGGTTATTATTCCCCTTTATAAAGTGTTGATACTTCCACATTTGGATTACTGTGCTCAGGTCTGGTCACTTGGATCCCTTGGAGATGAGGAGGCTGTGGAGAGGGTTCAGAGAAGAGTGGCTAAGTTGGTGAGTGATGTAAAAAATGCGCCCTAAATTGATAGATTGAGAGCTTGTGGATTGCAGAGGTTGGTTGATAGGCGAAGAAGAGGGGATATGATAGAAACATTTAAATTACTGAAAGGTTTTTATAGGATTGATGCAGGTGAAATGTTTCAGCTGTGTGATAGTGATGGAAGAACAAGAGGTCATCTCCTGAAATTAAAGAAGAGGGTGGTTAACAAGGGTGTCAGAACAAGCTTTTTTGCCTGGAGGGTAGTGAATGAGTGGAATTCATTTTCTGACTTAGTTGTGAGCTCTTCGTCTGTAAATGAATTTAAGAAGAGATATGACAGATATTGTTTTGCTAGTTTGGGTCTCCCACGATGAGTCTACTGACTCCATGGAGATACCCATAATAATAATAATAATAATAATAATAATATCTCACAGAAATAACGAGCGCAGGCATAAGATACACTGCCCAAGCGGCAGTGTCAGGTTAGATTGCAGTGCATTTGTTTCGTAATCTAAAGTGTTAATTGAACAATTCCAATTATTAACTATTCAATCAATGTCAAAACATAAGCTGTAACCTTTAACATGTTGTACTGCATTTATATAATGTTGTAAGCATTGTTATTATTTATAAACACAAGCAAAATTTAATTTTTTCATATTTTCCTTGGTGATGCTGCAGTGTCACAGTGCTTATGTACGGGCCGCCACTGGTGGGTAGTCAAATGAATAAATTTATATGGAATAAGGGAGAAATTAGCCAAAACATGTTTAAACACTGTCTTTTATACTGCTAGTATCTGAGAGTTGGATTAGGAATAAAGCAAAATTAGGAATAGAGAAAAATTAGGGGAGTGAATTGATGGCATAAATGGCAGAATCATATTAAAAATGAATGTATTAGAAAGGAACTTGATACTATTAGTATTCAAGAATGTATAAACAGAGTGAATCTAAGGTGATATGGCCACCTAAATAGAATGGGCAAGGAAAGGTTAGCAAAACTTGTTTGATGCCAAAATGGCAGGAAAGAAATGCAGCAGAAGACCAAAGTCTAGGTGAATTCATTCAATCACAACTGCCTTAAAAGAACGAAATGTTAGATATGACAACATTAGGGTGCTTACAAGTAATAGACTAATTTGGAGGATAATTTCTGATAGATTAATAATAATGTAAAATTAATCATGTAGTGTTGTCATAGTAAACTGAATATCCCTTAGGGGTACATATCAGGAAAATGATGATGGTGTAGCTTTAGGGGTTTGATGGACTTCAGGGGGTCTCCAGTTACTTAGCCCTCCTGAATTCAACTGAAAGGTGAAAGACTATACCAATATTGAACTACGTGGCCAAAGCTGCTACTCACAGATTCATGCAAAGGTTTTCAAGTTTCTAGGTGTTTAATAAGGAGACTCCAGTTTTGGTTTTCACCTTTGGTGTCTGGGATTACTGATATCTCCAGATGGCACAAGTACTCTTCATACATTTTATATTTTTCTCTTTCTCTCACTCGTATGTGACTTTATCATTATTAATGTTCAGTCTCCAAATTAAAAGAATTTTTGGTGATAACTCTGGCTGCAGGAAAAACACCCAGAAACCTATTGAAGAAGGCGTTTTATACAAGTAACGTAGTAACGTCTGCAAAGTTTACACACCAGTGGGGAGTTTTTGTCCAAGTTGTGACCCATAAACTCGCTGTCACTAACATTAAAGATTAGTGATGTTTAAAAATTTGGTAGTGTCTGAAAGCTGAACTCAAAGAGTAGAAAGGCAAGTCTCATTAGTAATTATTATTATTATTATTATTATTCAGGCCTCCATGGAGTCAAAAGACTTATCGTGGAAGGTCCTTCCTAAGAACATAAAGTCTGTCAAGACTCATCGAGGGGAGGTCATTCCTAAGAACATAAAGTCTGTCAAGACTCATCAAGGGGAGGTCCCCCCCCCTAAGAAACACAAAGTCTATCATACCACTCCTTAAACTCATTGACCGTTCTCACTCTCACCACTCCATCAGGCAATGCATTCCGTGGTTCAACCACCCTCCATGAAAAGAAACCGCTCCTCACCCTCTTGCTCACAGTTTCCTTTCGTAACTTCCAAGGATGGCCTCTTGTCATCACTCCCTCCCGCTGTTCAACCAAGCAAAAGAACTCCCTAGTGTCAACCCTGTAACCACCTCTCAACAGTTTAAAAGTCTCAATCATATTACCTCTCCTTCTTCTATCCACCAAACTCTGCAGTCCACATTCGCTCAGCCGATCCTCATAACTATCCTTGAACAGTCCTGAAACCATCTTTGTCATCTGTCTTTGTATCCTTTCCACAGTTAATTTATCCCCTTCAAATCCTGAGGACCAAATCTGAGAACAATAGTCCAAGTGTGGTCTGATCAGAGACTTATACAACGGAATGATAACCCTCTTATCTCTGCAGGACAGTGTCCTTCTCATTATTGCAGCAAACTTTTGTATTACTTTCATCACCTTTGCAACATGTCCCCTAAATTTCAGGTTTCTATCAATCATCAACTCCAGATCTCTTGTCTCTCCTACTTCCTCCAGTATAACTCCTCCCATAGAGTATGCAGCATTCCATCGATGTTTCCCAAATCTCAAGACCTTACATTTTGCTGCATTAAACTGAGACCCCCATTCATTTGCCCATCTATCTAGCTTATTCAAATCCTCTTGCAGGGCTACCACATCTGCACTATTACTAATAATCCTTCCCAGCTTCGCATCATCTGCAAACAACTGAATATCCCCTTGCAATCCACTGGCAATGTCATTGATATAAAGGTTAAACAATATAGGTCCTAGTACTGAGCCTTGTGGGACCCCACTTGTAACCCTCTGCCTCCTTGAAACTGCTCCACCATACAAATCTCTCTGATACCTATCAGACAGCCAATCCTGAATCCAGTTGACCAATCTGACATCCAGACCCATGTGCCGCAACTTAAATATCAGCTTATCATTTGGCACCCTGTCAAATGCCTTCTCTAAGTCTAAGAAAATTGCAGTATATGCCTTTCCCTCATCTAATGCTCTTGTAACTTTATTATAAAAGGCTAGCATATTGCTAAAACAAGAGCGCCCTTTCACAAATCCATGTTGTCTTTCACAGATAACATTACCCTCATCTGCCCAATGCTGTATACGGTCCCTCACTACTTTCTCTAAGAACTGATGACACATAAACTGGTCTATAATTAGACACTTCCAGTCTGAAAGTTTATTTTTCACTTGGTTAGAGTATAATAAATTTAGTTTAATCCTTTATCCAAGTGTGAGCAAACAAAGTTTGCGCCTGAAAGTATCTTCAGGACTGGGTTAATAAAACATATCCGCAAGGAGATGTGTTTTGCATTATAGGAGATACTAGGATAGGAGTGTTGGTAGCTTGCTCCACCTTTGCAACGAGTTGCCCTGGTGTGTACCACCTTAACCCAGTCCTGAAGATACTTTCAGGCGCAAACTTTGTTTGCTCACACTTGGATAAAGGATTAAACTAAATTTATTATACACTTCCAGTCTGCTACCGCCCTTATGCAATGGCACTATCTTACCTTCCTTCCATTCCCTGGGCACCTTTGCCGAAGCCAGACTTTTCGATGAATCACTATCCATCATCTTAATTCAATGAAAGAACCTGAATTTGGGCTGCATTCTTAACACCGTAAAGCAGTGTAAAAGTATGTTGTGAGATTCTTTCCATGGTATTGTAAAAAAAACAAGTTTAGAAAAATATAGACTTTATTAAAACTTCCACTATGTTTCATCCAGTATATCATGAGTATCATCATCAGAGTGAGAAGTGATTCAGTCAATAACCATTAGAAACACAAATTACAAGATATGAATCATGCAGCATGTGCTTACCAGATCATCACAGATGAGTTGGCAGGAGAATGTACTATTAGTTACTTTAACTTCATTTTTTAGTTACTTTAACTAAAATTTAAAAAAAACAACAACTTAATATTTAAAAAAAATATGAAGAGTTCATGGCAATCACTTTCCAGAACTGAAATTGGCATACAGTCAGAGCCATTAAGGTTCGGACGACTTCATAAGGTTTCACATGTTTCAAGGAGCAGGCGATCAAATTTGAATCTGGTAGAATGAAGAATCTTGTCTGGTTCTAAAGAACTCTGTGTCTAGCATTAATAGCTTAGGAAACAAAAACCAGACTTGTCATATTTAAAAAATGACGATACAATATTTTTATGGCACAATTTTCAACAGTGTCCGTGAAAACAATATGCTATAAGCTGCACTAGCAAATTTGAAATTATGTTTTGCTCTATTCGATGTAGGCTGTTATATGGCACTGGAACAGAAAATCATAAAAGTAAATAAATACATAAAAAAAATACTAATGCTGCAAAATGAGAATGAAAAAACATGATAGTTTGCTTTGGACTTGATTTAAATTATGGCTGAAGTAACTAAGACCATGAAGCCAGTGTTTTATGTACATTAATTTTGTGTATTTTTCTGTCTGTTGTTCAATTGTCCGTTTTTATCTGAGAGGAAAACCCTGACACCTGGTTGACTGGTAAGTCACCATCAATTGAAATAGAGGTTTCTCTCTTCCTGAACTGAATTCGAACATTGGTGCACATAGTTTACTACAAGCACTTCAATTTTTCTTAAAGATTTTTCCAATATTTTTTCTTCATCTTTAAATATAATTTATTTTTTATTTTGTTTATTAATTTTTTTTTAATTGCAGAAGAGAGGCAAGATTTGATTTTGACCAACAAATATTATATTAAATAATTTGATAAAATTATTTTCTGACTTTGGAAGTGAATAGATAAATTCAGGCTTGAATCTGTTATGGTTGGCATCACGATGTTGATGACAGCCAATCTATCATGGCTGGCATCAACATAGTTAAATATTGGTCTGTCACAGTGGTGGCGGCTGGTGAAAATTTTAAGTGGGGTGCTGGATATATAAAAAAAAAAAAAACTTTTTTCCCTAATCAGTAACGAATTTATTAATAAATAAATTTACATATTAAAAAATTGCTTTATTAAAAATATTTCATCCTCACCACGAACAAAAAACACCAAGAATGAAAGTTTTGTATCTCACAGAAATAATGCGCGCATGCATAGAATTTATCTGTAAGCGACACTGACCAAACAAGCAGTGTTGGAATCACTTGTAATGTGCAATGACAAGCGCAAACGAATATCGGCATTAGATCCAGTGCATTTGTTTTATGTAACTATAATTGAAGAAATATAATTCTTTTCATATTTTCAACAGTGACACTCGTCACAATTCAGCCTTGTATCTATAATAAATAAATAATTATATGTTATTTTAAAGAAATAAAATAAGATTTACAAAAACTAGTTCACCACGAACATTCACCAATAATAAAAGTTTCGTATTTCACAGAAATAATGCGCACAAGCATACAAAGCACTGCCCAAATGACAGTGTCGGAATCACTTGTAATGTGCAATGAGAAGTGCAAACGAATATCGACGAGTCTAGATGCAATTGACCGAATGCACAAATTCTGACACTGCGTTAGATGGCAGTGCATTTGTTTCGTGTAACGATAATAATTGAAAAAATATAATTCTTTTCATATTTTCAACAGTGACAATCGTCATAATTCAGCCTTGTAACAGGGTACATTGAAGGAGCCTCCTCGTAGATTGTGTTATATACAAAAGCGATCACTCAGAAATCACAATCGGGCATACCCTGGGCAACGTTGAAACTCAACATTGGCTAATCCTTCAGCTACTGGAACAATCATTCAAACTATAAATCAGCCTTCTTCAAGGCCAGCTTTTAAGACGACTTCAATAAATATTGAAGGACTGTCATCTAAAAAGGAAGTTTTATTAGCAGACATTGCGATACATGCAAATGTGATGTTTTAGTTATCCAGGAGACACATCGAGGGGTAAACAGCATTAGACCAAAAATTCATGGCATGAAATTAATAGCTTAGAGACCACATGAGCAATACGGTAGTGTTATATTTGCTAAACCAGACTTGGATATTAAATCTATACATATGACATCCCATAATAATATAGAGATATTAACCATCGAGATCAAGTCCTGCACAATCACATCGGTATATAAGCCACCTAGTGAAGATTTCGTCTTCAAAGAACCTGTCAATTTTAACGCCCAGAGGGTTAAAATAATACTCTGACACTTTACTTGTCAGAGTTTAACATGGGGATATAAAATGACTGACAGGAATGGTGCTCAGCTGGAAAATTGGCTGAGAGAGAAGGACTGAAGCTTGACGATCCCAAGTTAAGACCATCATTCAATAGTGGAAGGTGGAGAAGAGGATATAATCCAGATAACATCTTTATCAGTGAACAAGTAGCCGTGCAAGCGACGAAGATAGCAGAAGAGCTGATACCAAGAACTTAGCACAGACCTGTTACTTGTGAAGTCAGAGTTGTTATCAATCCAGAGATAGTACCTTTTAAGCGACGGTTTAATTTTAAAAAAACAAGATGGGACAGATTTGCAAAGGAACTCGATCAGACAGTAAACACTCTGGAAGTGGATCCACGTAACTATGAAGAGTTCACGAATATCATCAAAATAGTATCTCGGCGGCACATACCACGAGGGTGCAGAACTCAATATATTGCTGGGCTTAATGAAAACCAGATGGAACAACTAAAAGAATATAAAATCAGATATGACAAGGATCCTTTCGCTGTAGACACAACTGAGGCAGGCGAAAAACTGATGGACAAATTCACGGATGGTAGAAAGAGGAGATGGATAAAGCTACTCTACTGCAGGATTTGGATATGAAACAGAATAGCAGACGAGCATGGAAACTGGTGAAGAATTTAAGCAACGATCCAACTAAAACTCCAGTTTACGTAACAGAGGTCACGCCAAACCAGATCGGTCACCAGCTATTATTGAATGGCAGGACAGACAAGAAGATACTGAAAACCAATCTTATGCGCATTAAAGAAGCTGAGACTAATTCATTAGCCTCTCTGTTCTCTGAAGAAGAACTAAGAAAAGCTATATGTCACCTGAAAGAGAATAGAGCTGCTGGCCTGGATGACATTCGGACAGAACAGATAAAGTGCTTCAGTCCGGTAACCATCCAGTGGCTGGTGAAATTGATGAATAGGTGTGTAGAATCTCTTCAGTTGCCCAAATTATGGAGGAAAGCTCAAGTGGTAGCTTTACTTAAACCAGGAAAGGAACCTACAGAGTCGAAGAATTTTCGCCCTGTTTCTCTCCTCTGCCACTTGTATAAAGTTTTTGAACGAATGATTCGAGAAAGAATAGTAGCAAACATTGATGAGAAACTTATACCCGAGCAAGCCAGTTTCCATCCCGGAAAGTCCTGCTGTGGCCAAATTCTGAATCTCACACAGCACATCGAAGATGGTTACGAGAAGAAGCTTGTGACTGGAGCAGCTTTTGTTGATCTTTCAGCAGCATATGACACTGTTAATCACAAGAAACTGTTGGTCAAGCTGTACCAAATAACGAAAGATTTTAACCTCATGAATGTAGTTAAAACCATGCTCCAGAATCGACGATTCTACGTAACTTTGCAAGGAAAGAAGAGCAGATAGAGAAATCAGAAGAATGGTTTACCTCAAGGAAGCATATTGGAACCGATGCTGTGCAATATTTATACTAACGATCAGCCAACCCCCTAAAGTGAGGAGGTTTATCTATACCGACGACACAGTTATATGCAGTCAAGCAAGGAATTTTGAAGAAGTTGAGAAGAGGTTGACAGACGCCTTAGAAATACTCTCCAATTACTATGAGACCAATTGCCTGAAGCCTAACCCAAACAAGACTCAGGTATGTGCTTTCCATCTGCGCAACAGGGAAGCAAAACGCTAGTTAAACATTGTCTGGAGAGGAAAACACCTCGAACACTGCAGCTATCCCAAATATCTTGGAGTTAAGCTGGATCGTACCTTGTCATATAAGGTGCATTGCCAGGAACTAAAAGGAAAAATTCATGCAAGAAATAACATCATAAGAAACATGACCGGCATGACGTGGGGAGCACAACCAGAGGTACTTTGCTCGACGGCTTTGGCATTGTGTTTTGCTGCCCCAGTGTGGGTGCCATCCGCCCATGCGAAACACGTGGATGTGGCCTTAAATGATACCATTAGGATCATAACCGGATGCCTAAGACCAACCCCAGTCAACACGCTGTATCCCTTAGCAGGCATAAGACGTCAAGTGGCTGGTGAGATGGAGAAAAAAAAAGCAGATGACGGACGAAAGACATCCAATGTACAGCCATATCATCACGGCTTCTCAACTAAAATCGAGGCATAGTTTTATGCAAAGAACTAAACCATTGATCCATAAACCTGAGGAGCGACGCCTTGTTCTGTGGAGGGAATCGGTTCAACTTCAAGAAGCCCCATAATTAAGGAAGAGTTAACCAAGGGATATCACCTACCTTATAGCACCTGGAGGACTCTGAATCGTCTTAGATGGGAGTGTCGATGCAGAAGTAACCTGATGAAATGGGGTTATGCAGATGATGACAGCTGTGACTGCGGAGAAGCCCAAACTGACGAACATCTTTTATGTTGCCCAGATCTAATCAATGTGTGCTCCACGGATGACATTCTGATGGTCAATGATAAGGCGATACAAGCCGCTGTTGTTTGGATGGAGAGGATATGATTGGTGTTCCGGACTCGGAAAGTAAAGTAAGTAAGCCTTGTAACGGCCTCGCCTACTCCCTGTATATACAGGAATAAAAAGGCATTAGCTGATTTTTTTTTATGTTATTTTAACAAAAGAAAATAAGATTTACAAAAAATAGTTCACCACGAACATGCACCAATAATAAAAGTTTCGTATCTCACAGAAATAACGCATGCAAGCATATGATACAATGCTCAAACGACAGTGTCGGAATCACTAACATGCAATGAGAAGTCCAAACGAATATCAGTAATCTAAAGCATCAATCGAACAATTCCAATTATTAACTATTCAATCAATGTCAAAACATAAGCTGTAACCTTTAACATGTTATATTGCATTTATATAATGTTGTAAGCATTGTTATTATTTATAAACACATACAAAATTTAATTTTTTCATTTTTTTCCTTGGGGGTGCTGCAGTGTCGCAGTACTTATATACAAGCCACCACTGGTCTGTCATCAGTTCGTGCAAGGCAGGATGTAACGAATGCACTATTTATTCATCATAGAGTTCCTAAAAATAACGATGAAAGCCTGTATGGGCATAGCAGTTTAAAGCATTGAAGTCAAAATATTATCACCACCAC
Organism: Typopeltis vanoorti; assembly: GCF_054136105.1. Lineage (NCBI taxonomy): Eukaryota > Metazoa > Arthropoda > Arachnida > Uropygi > Thelyphonidae > Typopeltis > Typopeltis vanoorti. The sequence goes on along the minus strand of NC_143569.1, from coordinate 92,527,368 downwards.
CACCACCGTCCTAATAACTGATAGCTTACTTCCCCCCATCTGTTGCTAGAATTACCACTATGTGACGTGGCATTGACTTTAAAGACCTATAAATGTTACAGATGGTATGCTGTACTATGTGGTTAAGAAACTTTCCAGGAGCTATGCAAGAATTTTGGGGTGGATTCAAATGCCAAATTTCTTGATCCACTTAATTCTAAAGACGTAATTTAATTCTGGCAAATTCAGTGACCATGGTAAAACCTGGAAGTCATGAATGTGTTCGGAGAAATATTCTCGAATGATACTGACAACATGGGTCGGCACACTCTCCTTCTGGAAAACACTTGTCCATCTGGAGGACAGTCATCATGAGGTGGTGGACCTCATCAGCCACAATGGATAAGCATTTTGTAGTATTCATAGCAGTCTACAGGTATCAGGGCTAAGAGAGAGAGAGAGAAAGATATTTCCAGGAACATATTTTCCCTCATACCATGAAGCTGCCACCTCCTGCTGGAACATAACAGGGTGATCCCTCTCTCCAAGTTTTTGCCTAAATTAGCCACCTACCATTCACATGGCAAAGCTGGAAATGAGATTCATCTGAAAAGCCAACTTTTTTTCACCCAGTTTATAGTAGAATACATTCACAATTTGAATGTAAACTATGCCTGCAGTGTTAGTCAAGATAGCCCCTAGTCTCAGTCAAGGTGACCAGACCCAGATGTAGTCTAAGTCTTGCTACCTTGACTGGAAACCTTGGAAAGCTCATAGGAAGGCCAGTATGTAGAAATGGGGTTTGAATAAATGCTGCCATTTGTATCCTGGTTAATTCCATGATCAGTCTTTGCACAGTTTTTTGGCATAGGCTTGAACAAGGCAGGAGTTCCTGGGCTCACCAGTATTGATTAGGCGTGAGCACTCACCATTGGTTCAGCGGCTGGTTTTTCCCGATGTCCTTCCATTCTTGTAACACATTAATTACAACACCTTGCAAATAGCATAATATCAGCAGTCCCCTAAATAATGCCTTTCAACCAATCATACATTTTTTAAAAAAAAAAAATCCATGAGTTCATGACCCGTGCCCATATCAATCAGTAACTTTGATTGCACAGTAAGTGACATACCTTCAGTAGTGTATTTGTTGGCTTTCATAGTGATATGAATGCCACTCAGTGGGAGCATGACTGATTGTGAAATAACCAGGTAGTCATATTTTGAGTGCACTATGTACATTCATTAACAATGTATATATTTCATGAGAGGAGTTTATGTATATTTTAATGATGAACATAGTTATCGGCATCTGTGTGTACATATTTATGTGTGTACTGGCATGATGCGTGTGTGTCCTGTTCACATCAAAATGGCCATTGTAGTTTGCCTAATTAGAGTAAATTTTCCTGCAATATCAGTCATAAGTGTCGCAAGGTGAACAGAACTGAGTTTCCTTGTTGTTTTCAGTACTTTGAAGTTATCTTTTGCCTCATTTCCTGTTTTACATAGGAATTTATTTTCATATTTTCTAGATAATTCACAGAAGAGAATGATAATCTAATTGGTTGTATAGAAGCAGGATACATAACGGATTGTCATATACTGCTTACTTTGTCCTCATGCATAATGTTTTAAATTTATGTTCGTCATGACATAATTAAGATGTATCAATTTTGATATTTATATTTTATTAAAATGTACATTGATGTTTAATCTTATCATTTACAATAATTATCTCTCACAATGGTTCAGGTTACTAAGAGCACTATGACATGAATCCTCACCATGGAATGATTTACCAGCTAGTGAATGCCATGAAGAAAGAAATTCAATAATTAGTCAAACTGTCAGCCTGGTTGATCAAGCAGATGGTGTATTTGTTTACTCAACTGGGCTGGCAGTTTAACTAATAGCATAAAAATGCTAAAAAGTTAACCATCTAATCATACATTTGATGGTTAACCATATCTAATCATACATTTGATGGTTAACCATATCTAATCATACATTTGATTTAATAATTACCAATAATTACACAAATGAAGCTGTTTCCAATGATGTCTTATTGCTTTAATTATCAGTCATTTACCATGTTTTCATTTAACGAAGTTTACTTTGTGAGTAGCAATTAAAAAATAATAATTTCTTCTGAACAGTAGTCTTTACTGTTCAGAAGAAAAATACCAGATTTTAAATTTTCCTAACTTCTTTTTCCTAACTTCCTACATTTCTTACTTCTTTTGGTAGTAATAAATTTTAGACGCATACAGCAAAAAACCATTGCTTTTGTTACTACCTTAGCAGACAAATTTTAGAATGATAATAATAAATTAAGCAAAAGGGTAATTAGTGATTACAATGAATTATCTAGAAACCCAAAACACTAACATTGTCTTGCTTAAAAGTAGTCAGTTTTATTTCGTTTCTCGAAGACCATTTTTTAAGTTAATGATGACACCGAGAATATTTATGCAATGTGGCCAATTTTTACGGTAGGTTGTAATAATGTGGTGAATATCAAAAGATAATAAAAAATTTCAATAAACGTTCTTAAATTAAAATTAACCACGTCACCGTCAATATGAATAAAATACATCACTCCTCTACACTTCGTATCCATCATATATGAGGGTGGTCTGAAAAGTTCTAGGCCTAACAATGAAAAAACAAATTTATAATTTCAAAATTATTTTTATCTTTTAACATAATCTCCCTTAAGACTAATATATTTATTCCAGCGATAATACTCCAATGCCATTATCCCATCCCCTGTAGTGGTTCTCAGTAAGATTTACAAAATACATCATAAAATACATATTTCTTAAAAATTTTGTTTGTGGCACCTTTGATTTGATCATCTTTTACATTTCTAAATCACATCAGTCTGAAGATGTCACATAACTATTTCAACCATGTACTACCAGAGGCTCTGATAGTTCAGCAGGCAAACCATCTATCTGAAGGATTTTCCATTCTTCATCATCCTTAATGCTTCTTCAACCTCTGCCAGACTTATTTCCTTATTATCTCTCTCACCACTATATTCATTCCAATTCATTTCGCTATGGCTTTCCTCTTTATTTAACAGATACGAAAATAATGTTACATCATCCTAACTCTCTTCCAGTGGTCACAAGATTTCAATCCCTATTTATTAAAAACTTAGCTCCTTATTTCCTCTATTCTTCAGAAGTCCATATAACAGTCTTTTGTTCCCATTAACATCTTCTTCTAACTTATGTGTAAATTCAGCACATCTTTTTATATTTACCTCTTTAATGATTTTTTATTATTATTATTTGCATGCTGTTTCTCTGACAAGTCTATCATCATTTGATCTAATCTTCATAAACCTCTGAGAGACTTTATTTTTTAATTTCACTGCTTCTTTAACTCTCTCATTCCACCAGCGTGTTTCTTTTCGTTTTCTGCTTCCACCTGTTCTTCTACACACCTCTTTCACTGTTCTTACCATTGCATCTCGAAAATTTTCCCATTCGTCATCTACATTATCTTTAATTAACTCATAGACCCTGGATCTAATCCATGACTCACATTCTTGCTTTACTTCAGACTGTTTAAACAATCAGAGCTTCAGCTTTGTATCTTTTTTTTTCTTGCCACATTTATCTTCCACAATACACCTTAAAAGTGGCTATAAGAAGTCTATGATCTCCATATAAAGTAAATGAAGGCAAAACTTGAATGTCCGCAACTACCTTGCTCCATTCTTTATCAAAGATGAAACAGCCTATTACTGATTTTTGCTCATTATCCCAGCTACATCTTGTAATACTGTAGCTTTGTCTTTTCTAACAAAGCCACAGACTTATGCATTTTGCATTATGGGATATTAAGGCAATTGATGTGAAGTTATTAGCTTCTATATATATACAAGTAGTCCAGTTGTGAAGACACCTCATTCACAAACTTTGTTTTCTTACACATGGACAAAGGATTAAACCAAGAATATATTTTCTTAGAATCTTTAATTTATTTTTTAACCAAATAAAAAAATTGCAACATTGGACTCTGGTGATTTCTTATCCACTGGCTGACAAAGTACCAGAGTCCAATGTTCTGCTTATCATATCTCCTAGAGAATGGGGATTGTTGGATCTTTAATTAAAAAAACACATAACATTTGTTCTTCTCCTTTATCCTTTACAAGAAGAGCTTCTAAAAACGTTTTTAGAAGTTCTTGTTTTTATCTACAAGCTATTAAAACTTTAATGGAATCAAAAGGCTACAACCCTCATCACATTCAATGGATACTAGATTCTAATTCCTACAAGGAGGATAGTGCAATTTCTGGAAGTATTTTCTGTATATTTTTGGCATTCCCATTATCTATAAGCAGAATCTTGAGGCAATTGCACCTGATACCCACATATTTTCCAATGAACAAAATTTCTCATTTCTTACCAACTATAAAAGACAAACTTTTGCCTCTATCTCTGGCTGGTTTTTATCAGATTCCATGTAAATGTAATTTAACATACTTTGGGCAGGCAAGTTACTTGTATATTGACATGACAGAAAGTGCTAGTACCGATTGTGTCGTGAGTGCATGTTTGAAAGAGAATGGCGAGAAAGACAGGCGAAAAAATGTTAAAAAATCAGGAAAAAAGAAAAAGAGCGATTTGACAACCGTAACGGATGTTAAAAGGGACGAAATTGAGAGAACGAATGAAAGTAGAAATGGCGTGGTGCAGAAACCGCAAGTAAAAAAAATCGAAAGAATGAATGGTAGCGAAAAAAGAATGACTGATGGCGAAAGTTGGACGCATGTTGGAACGAAAGTACTGAACCAAAGAAAGATGAATGACAGTAAAAGTGAGAAGAATGATAGCGAAAGTTGGACGCATGTTAGTCCGAAAGTACGGAAACAAAGAAAGATATGTGAGAGTGAAAGTGAGAAGAATGACAGTGAAAGTTGGACGTATGTTGGACCGAAAGTACGGAAACAAAGAAGGATGAATGAGAGGGAAAGTGAGAAGAGAGGGTCGAGAGTTAGGAAGTTAGAAAGATTTAATGATAGAGTGAATGTGTCGCGAGGTTCAGAAGGTGAATTGGATTGGATGAAGCAAGAAATGAAATGGATGCGGAATGAAATTAAGAGAATGCAGGTCAAAACTATTAAAATAAATCATGATGGCATGAAAGAGTTAACAAAAGATGAGCGAGTGGCATTGTATGGCGACTCCATTATTAAAGGTGTGCTAGAGGATAAAATGCACAAGGTATGTTTTCCAGGCGGTAAAATGAGTAGAGTGATTGAGGCATTGAACATGAGGCGGGAACGAGCAAAAGAGTTAATTGTATTAATTGGAACAAATGATTTGAGAGAGAACAAAGAGCATGTCAAAATGAATGTCAGGAGACTGCTTGGAAAGATAAAGGAGAATAGTGTGACAGGAAGGGTGGTCAGTGTGTTGCCTAGGTATAATTGTGGTGAAATGAGGCGGAGAGCAAGGATTATGAATGATATTCTGGCTGAAATGTGTGAGGAGATGGGAGTACAGTTTGTTAATGTGTGGAATGAGTTTGAGGGACGAAGTGAGCTGTATGGGAGCGATGGACTGCATTTGAGTGGTTATGGTGTGAGTCGCTTGGAGAGACTGCTGCTGGAAGGTAGAGAAGTGAATAGAGAGAATGAATCAGATCAAGAGGGGAGTGATGTGGAAGAGCAGGAGAGTAAGACAGGAGAGATTGAAGGAGTGGAAATGAATGTGGAAGTGAGTGGTATGAGTATAGATAATGAGAGAATGGGTGTGCAAGAGGAGCAGGGAAACGGGGCGGCTCAGGGTGGACAGGGATACACAGCGTGAGAAAGGTGGATGCTCCAAGAGGAGGTGAGAGAATGTGCAGGCAGGAAAGTAATGGGATGATCAGGGATCAAAAGGAAACAGATGGAATTGCAAAGGGTTCTAAAATGAAGAAGCAGAAAGGGAAATGGCCCCAGTCCAGCATGGAGAGATCACATCGAGTGAGTGGTATCAGTGGAACTAGCTGTAGATCCAGAAATGAGTTGTTGTGTTTGTATACCAATGCTAGAAGTATAAGAAACAAGGCGGATGAAATGGTTGCACTAATTGCGTCTGTGCACCCAGAGATTGTTGGAATAAGTGAGACATGGTTAGATGAGGATGACATCCTGACAGGAATAGAGATGGAAAGGTATGATGTGTTTCGTGAGGATAGAAGGGGTAAAAAGGGAGGGGGAGTGCTATTGATGATAGAGAAAGAGTTATGTCCATACAAGGTAGAGATGCAAGGGGGAAATGGGGCCAGTGGTTTTGAGGCAGTATGGTGTGAGATAGAGGTGAATAGAATCAAATACTTGGTGGGATGTTGTTATAGACCTGGTAATGTGGATGGTGGTGATAGTGAAATGTATAGTCAAATAAGCCAAGCAAATAAGAAAAGGGTGATCATTATAGGTGATTTTAATTATGGCAATATAGACTGGAATGAAGAGATAGCAACTGGAAGTAAAGAAAATGAGTTTCTTGAGTTTTTGAGGGATAACTACCTCAGACAGTATGTAACAGAGGGCACAAGAGGATTAAGGGTCTTGGATTTGGTCATCTCATCGGAGGATGTAATTATCAATGAGGTATCAAATCATCCACCAATTGGTGAAAGTGACCATGAGGTGATTACTTGGGTGGTTGCCAGCAGTGCAAGGACCCCTGTGAAAAAAGGGTATATGTGGAACTACAAGGGGGGTGATTATGAAGAGCTCAGGAGACAGCTTGCAGGTGTAGCATGGAATGAGGAGTTAGCTGGAAAAGAGATCAATGCAGCTTGGGGGATTTTCAAAAAATATTTAGTGGATGCAATGTCTAAATGTATACCACGGGTGAGAAGGTTAAATAAGTTAGGTGTGAGATGGATGAATAAAGAGATTAAGCATGCAATACAGAGAAAAAGGGCATTGTGGAGGCAGCATAAGAGAAGTGGAAGTAACCAATTTCATGAGTTCTACAAAGACCAGGCAAGGAGAGTGACTTGGTTGGTGAGAGTAGCTAAAGAGAGGTATGAACAGCAGTTAGCTAATGAAGCTAAAAAGAATCCTAGGGAGTTCTTTCGATATGTAGCCAAAAAAAGAAAGAATGATTATGGAAGGATGACATTGATTGGAGGAAATGGTATAAAGACAGCTGTTGCAGAATGTGTGGTGGAGATACTTAATGAGCAGTTCATAAAGATCTTTCAATCTTGTGAATGTGACTTCATGGAGAGATTAAGAGCAGTTGATGATGGGGAGGAGAGACTGACTGTAAGTGAGCAAGAGGTGTTTGGGGAGTTGAGTAAACTAGATGTAAATAAGGCTGTGGGACTTGATAATATATCACCGCGTATTCTGAAGGAATGTGCCAGAGAGTTGACACCTGCCTTGACATATTTTTTTAATACGAGTCTTGCACTTGGTCAAGTCCCTAAAGAGTGGAAGGAGGGCAAGATTGTGCCACTTCATAAAGGAGGTGATCGAACTCAAGCATCAAACTATAGACCTATCTGTGTGTCGGCTGTTGTGGTTAAGTTGTTGGAGAAGCTTGTGAGAACTAGAATCCAGAGTTGGGTTGACAACAATGGTATAATCTTTGATGGACAGCATGGATTTGCTAAAGGGAGGTCGTGTTTTAGTAATCTACTTACTTATTACAATAAAGTGACTTCTTCCTTGGACAGAGGAGAAGGATACACAGTAATATACTTGGATTTCGCAAAAGCTTTTGATAGAGTGCCTCATGATAAGTTGACAGTCAAACTAGAGCAGATGGGGTTGGATATTAGATTAGTGCATTGGATTGGAGACTGGCTATCTGATAGGTATCAACAAGTTGTGTATCGGGGTGCCATATCCAGGAAAAGGAAAGTCACTAGTGGAGTGCCTCAGGGATCTGTTTTAGGGCCATTACTATTTAACTTGTATATTAATGATATTGGCGAAGATTTGGATGGAGATATTCAGTTGTTTGCAGATGATGCAAAGTTGGGACGAACCATAAAGAGTAGTGAAGATGTTGTGGCCTTGCAAGAAGACTTGAATAAATTGAGTGATTGGGCAAGCAAATGGGGGTGTGAGTTCAATGTTGCAAAATGTAAGGTTTTAAAATTTGGAAAACAAAGATGGGATGCAGAATTTATGCTTGGTAAGAATATATTGTTGGAAGTAGAGGAAATAAGAGATCTGGGAGTGATAGTGGATAAGGATCTAATATTTAGGGGTCACATTGCCAAAATTGTGAAGACAACACAAAGACGTCTGGGAATGATGAGGAGGACACTGACGTGTAGAAGTAGGGAGATTCTTGTTCCATTGTATAAGGCTTTGATTAGGCCACACATGGACTATTGTGCCCAGATTTGGTCACCTGGTTTTCAGAAGGATGAAGAGATGTTGGAAAGGGTCCAAAGGCGACTGACTAAGGTAGTTTCTGACCTCTGGAATGTCGAGTATGAGGAAAGATTGAAAAGATGTAATTTGCAGAGACTAGTGGAGAGAAGGAAGAGGGGAGATATGATAGAGACCTACAAGTTGGTAAGGGGTTGCTATAGGATCAATGGTGGAGAAGTTCTACAGCGAATAGTGGGAGATCAGGGGAGAACCAGAGGTCATCCCTGGAAACTGTATAAAGAGTGTGTGAGTAGGGGAGTGAGAGGCAGGTTTTTTTCGTGCAGAGTTGTGAATGATTGGAATGCCTTGCCTGAGAGTGTGGTGTCTGCAAGGAGTTTGAATGTGTTTAAGACCCGGTATGATGAGATGTGTGTGAGATAAAAGGACCTCCTAGATGAGTCTTTGACTCCATGAGGTCTTGTTTAATAATAATAATCATAATAATAATAATAATAATAATAATATATAGAAGCTAATGATGTCACATCAATTGACTTAGTTTCCCATAATGCAAAGCACAGATCCTTTAGGGCAGGAGTTCCCAACCCTATGCCCGTGGGCACCATGGCGCCCGTCGACCAATTTGTGTATGTCCGCCGCTGTTCAACCGTGTGCTGTATAGTTTGAAATAATCATGCAACAATTCATGGCATGCTATATGACGCATGCGTTAATGACACATGACGAGTATTAAATGCATACAATATAAAGTAGATGCACATTCGAAGTTGTTCATTCCAGTTTAAGAACTGGAATATCATCATATTCTCCTAATTATGAAGCACTGGCCAATGAAATGCAATGCCAAAGATCACACGAACTTACATATATATATATTTAAATTTTTATATAATATAAACTTTTAAGTAATAAAACATTTGATTATAATGTAAAATTTGTATGTATTCGTTTAACAAAAGAATTCAAAAAATTTGCTTGAAAAAATAGATGGTGCCCGTCGCCCTATCGGTATTTTAGAATGTGCTCTAGGAAACAAAAATGTTGGGAACCCCTGCTTTAGGGTGTGTATTATGCTGGAAAGAGTCACTACCCAGACCTGTTTCAACCTTTATTCTGCAGAAAACATATTAGCAAATATCAATACTACATTATTATTATTATTATTCAGGCCTCCATGGAGTCAAAAGACTCATCGCGGGAGGTCCTTCCTAATAACATAAAGTCTGTCAAGACTCATCGAGGGGAGGTACCCACTAAGAAACACAAAGTCTATCATACCACTATTTAAACTCATTGACCGTTCTCGCTCCCACCACTCCATCAGGCAATGCATTCCATGGTTCAACCACCCTCCAAGCAAAGAAACCACTCCTTACCCTCTTGCTCACAGTTTCCTTTCGTAACTTCCAGGGATGGCCTCTTGTCATCACTCCTTCCATTAAATATTAAATTCCATTAAATTCCATACCTTAAACCTCAAAAGTCTGATCTTGCTCAACATGGTACTGAGAAAAAACAAAATCTCACTTTCTCCATAGAAGTTGATTTAAATGTGAACATCTCTCAAAAGAAAGTTAGTTCTGAAGTTCTGTTACTTCAGCTAATTTTTATCAGAATGATTGCCTCCCTTCCTCACAAGTTTAGGAGATTATCATGCTCTGTAAACATTAGAGATGATTTGCTATATATTTGATATGATCATTCCAGTATTTCACACCTGCTGGTCAGTTTTGACATGAAATATTTTGATAATTTCATTCAAGTTATTTGTTACATTGTCTTTGAGGCTTTTTTTCATTAATTATACTAAATCAAATGCTTTCCATAACACCTTCTCACCTTAACAATGGATAAAATAACTAGTTTGGACAAAAGTTTAAAATATTAAATAACAATATTTTGTTATATAATAGAACCCATCTCATATTTTTATAATAATGTATGAAATATCATCAAAAATTAAATATGAGAGATGATGAAAAGCATATAAAAGACAGTTGGGATCACCCCCCCCCCCCCGAATTATGTAAAAAGAAAGGAGAAAAACCTTGTGTGTAGTCAACTTTTAGAATAGTATGAAATTAAAAGAAGGAACTAATTTCAAAAGAAATATATTTATAAAAAAAGCCATGAAATTATAAAAACACTGAATGTTTTATTTTCAATGTTCATTTTGCATGCATTATTTTCCTTTCTTTTTTTTAAGTGAGTCTCCCCCACAAAAGGTAATAAGCCTATAGTATGTCAGTACCATGGCTGGGCTAAGAGTTATATAATCTGAAAACCTTGCCTAGAGGCCAAACACTGAACTCTTGGTGGTTTCTAGACAATGAAATCATCTGCTACCTGAAGACATAACAAAATTTCATGGTGGTATTTAAACCCATAACTTGTTGATTTGAGATACATATTATCCACTTCCTGACCAACCCAGACATGTTTTTAACTCTGAATACAGAAAAATTCTATATTTGTATGTAATTTGCTTAACAAAGCATATTTTCAAAGAAAAAAAAAGCACATTGTAATCCAAAATGTTATTTACCTTTCAAAAACTTCATTTATTACAAAAAAAAAAATTATTATTATTATTATTATTATTCAGGCATCCATGGAGTCAAGAGGCTCATCATGGGAGGTCCTTCCTAGGAAACACAAAGTCTATGATACCACTCCTTGAACTCATTGACCGTTCTTGCTCTCACCACTTTATCAGGCAATGCATTCCACGGTTCCACCACCCTACACGCAAAGAAACCACTCCTCATCCTCTTGCTCATAGCTTCCTTTCGTACTTTCCAGGGATGACTCCTTGTCATAGCTCCTTCCTGCTGCTCCACCAAGTGAAAGAACTCCCTAATGTCCATCCTGTAACTGCCTCTCAACAGTTTAAAAGTCTTGATCATATCACTTCTCCTTCTTTTATCCACCAAACTCTGCAGTCCACATTCCCTCAGTCGATTCTAACACATAACATTGTACAATCCTGAAACAATCTTTGTTATCCACTTCTACACCCTCTCCACAATTAATTTATCTCCACCAAATCCTGGGGACCAAATTTGAGTACAATGGTCTAATCAGGGTCTTATACAATGGAATGATAACTCTTCTATCTCTGCAGGTCAGCGCCATTCTCAGTATTGCAGCAATCCTCTGGGTTACCTTAACCATCTTTGTAACATGTCCTCTGAATTTCAGTTTTCTATCAATCATCACCCCTCCCCAGATCTCATGTCTCCCCTATTTCCTCCAGTACAGCTCCTCCAATCGGGTATGCAGTCTCCCATCGATGTATCCCAAACTTCAAGACTTTACATTTTGTTGCATTAAACTGATAACCCCATTTATTTGCCCATCTATCTAGTTTATTCAAATCCTCTTGCAGGGCCACCACATCTGTACTATTACTAATAACCCTTCCCAGCTTCACATCATCTGCAAACAACTGCATATTCCATTGCAATCCATTGGTATAAAAGATAAACAATACAGGTCCCAGTACTGAGCCCTGTGGAACCCCTCTTGTAACCTTCTGCTTCCTTGATATCACCCCACCATACACAACTCTCTGATACCTATCAGATAGCCAATCCTGAATCCAATTGACTAACCCAACATGTGATTTAACTTAAATATCAGCTTATCATATAGCACCCTGTCAAATGCCTTTGGAAAATCCAAAAAAAATGGCAGTGTATGCCTTTTCCTCATCAACTGCTCTTGTCACTTTATTATAAAAGGCAATCATAATACTTAAGCAAGAGCACCCTTAACAAATCCATGTTCATTTTCACAGATATCATTACCCTCATCTTCCCAATGCTGTCAAATACTTTTCTTTAGAATTTTTTTGCTCATTGGATAATAATCATAATTATGCCGGTGACAAATAAAGTGCATGCACTTATTGACTCTCCCTAAAGCTACTGAAGCAAATTAGCTTGCTATATCAAACTACTGAAAAAGTCCCAGCCAAAAAAATCAGATAGATACATTGATACACTAAAAGCTATTCCTGTGGTCCCTATGAGTTTTCCTGAGAATTAACTGTATTCTTATTATCATCATCATCATCAAATTCCTGACATGTACCCTCAAGGGGTGTACAGGGTATGATAGTACTACATGAAAAACTTACATCCTTACTAACTTCCTATCTACAATTTTTCTCCAATTCAATCTGTTACCTGTCAAGACTTCAAAATTATCAGATCCTTCGTAGTGCAATTGGAAGAATGACGGTACATTGCAATCTTCGATTGGAATAGGCCTAAGTTCAATTCTTGTCGTGACGAGAGAAATCTTTAACTGGGCAATTTTCAATCGAAGGTGAGTTAGCCGATCTCATATGGAGGTAGCAGGATTGTAGCAGGGTTTTTTCTCATGGACACATGCGTTTTTCATCCTGCACACAGACAAATCGGCATTTCAGAACACACAATTTACAGACATAGCATACTAGTTGTGGTGGTGGCGGTGGTGGAGGAGGTGGGCGGTAGATGGCGTTGATGGAAATGATTCATAGTAGAGGTTCGGTGTAGTGGTTGAGACAGTTGTGACAGCTGTAGGTGTCCTCCTGCGATGAGTCTTCGAACTCCTTGGAGGTGTCAGGAAAAATAATAATAATAATTATGTTTCTCTCTCTAAGGCACTTTTTACTGTAACAATCCATCTATATCCTAGTTTTCCTCTGAATCTTTATCCTGCCAACCTGACAGAGAAAACTTGTTTTGCTAATCTTTCCTCTCCCATTCTGTTTAAGCGACCATATCACATGAGATTAGCTCTGCTAACACATTCCCGGATGCTAACATTGTCAAATTCTTTCTTAATATCCCCATTTTTAATATGATATTGCCATTGATGCCATCTCTTCAAGCCCATAATCCTTCTCAGAACTCTCATACTGCAGTCTTTGATCAATTGTTTTATTTCTAACCCAGCTCTCAGATCCATAAGTTAAAACTGGTTTGAGCACTATTTGTTGATTCTGTTGTCTATTTCCATATTTAATTTACCAACTTCATTAAAAATCATGCCTAAATAGCTGAAATGTTTTATTTGTTCTATAGGTTCTCCATTCACAATGCAGTTGAGATTTTCAAAGCTTTAGCCTATTTTCATTGTTTCTGTGTTATTATTACTGACCTTCATAACATATCTATTACAACAGTTATTCAATTTAGTCAGGGAATCTTGCAGACTTGTACTGGATTTATTTAGAAGTATAACATCATCTGCATGAAGTGAAGAACTGAGATCAACATTTCCAATTTTGATATCACGTTTAATCTAACTTTCATTCATAATGTGATCCATATAGATAATGTACATCCATATCTGGCACCAGATTTAACATTAAACCATCTTCCTGTACTTCCTTCAATTCTAACTGCTGACTTACAACTCAAACAAAGAATAAGTATTGCTGGACATAATGTCCCATTGACACCTTACAACTGTAGCATTTTGAATAGCTTCTCTCTCTCGGCACCTTGTCATATGCCTTTTCCAGATCTACAAAACATAAAATACAGATCTTTGTTATTATTATTATTATTTTCGGGCTACTCCAGGAGTTCTTAGACATATCATAGATACTATACGACATTCTCACAGTATCTATCATACCTTGCCTTGAACTCGCTCACTGTCATAGCACCCACAACAGACTCTGGCAGCTTATTCCACTCATTTACCACTCTAAAAGTAAAGAACCCAGCTCTAACACCACTGCTAACCACACTCTTGCCCAGCTTCCATAGGTGTCCCGTAGTTCTCCCACCACCAGTCCTGATCTCAAAAATATCCTCTGAATTAATCTTATAGAATCCTTTTAGCAATTTGAATGTCTCAATCATATCTCCCCTTTTCTGCCTATCAACCAGTTTCTGCAACCCACAAATCTTCAACCTGTTCTCATGTGGTTCATTCCATAGACCTGCTATCATCTTAGTCACTCGCCTCTGGATCCTCTCCACCTCCTCCCCATCAAGAAGGAACCGAGGTGACCAAATCTGGGCACAGTAGTCAAGATGAGGTCTTATCAAGGCTCAGTACAGAGGTTCAATAACTTGCTTGTCTCTGCTCGTTAAGGTATTTTTCAACAACCAAGTGAGTTGATGAGCTGATTTAGCTACTTTCACAATGTGCCCCCTAAACTTCATCTCCCTATCCACCAACACTCCCAAGTCCCTGGTTTCATCAATCTCTTGGAGTACAGTTCCGCCTATGTGGTATACTGCTGCTAATCTTTTCACCCCAAAATGCATAACCTTACATTTTGTCACACTAAATTGACATCCATTCTCCTTAGCCCAGAATTCCAATCTATCCAAGTCATCCTGCAAGACTTTTACATCTTCTGCATTCACTATCGCCCTCCCCAACTTTGCATCATCAGCAAACAAATGAACAGTTCCTCTCAGATCCTTTCCAATATAATTAATGAACAAATTAAACAGTAGTGGTCCAAGAATAGAACCCTGGGGCACACCACTAATCAGAGGCCACCTTTAGGACTCTACTCCTGAATAAACTACTCTCTGATATCTCTCCATCAACCACCCACCTATCCATCTCACCAACCTTATATCCATTCCATATGTTGTAGTTTACGGATTAGAATTCCATGTGGTATCCTGTCAAACGCCTTTGCCAGGTCCAGCAGTATCACTGTAAACCCATTTCCCTTATCCAGTTCAGCCGTCACCTTGTTATAAAACTTGAGCAAGTTACTCAGGCATGATCTACCCTTTGCAAAGCCATGCTGTCCCCTGTACAGTATCTCATTTTCATCAATCCATTCCTGTATTTTTCTCTTGACTACTTTCTCCAAGACCTTGACAACAACTCCTGATATGCTGATTGGTCGGTAATTTGGAACCATAGTCTTGGATCCTCCTTTATGCAGTGAAACTATTTTCCTCTCTTTCCACGCCTTCGGGACTAAACCAGACCCGAGACTCAGATTAAACAACATGGTCAAGGGCACTGATAATTCCTTAAACACTTCACTCAAGACCCGTGCCAGTATACCATCCAATCCCACAGATCTATTCACATTAAGGTTCTGTAATAGACTATTCACCTCCACTTCATTCATCACAATTCCCATATAAACTAATGGCTCCTTCATTTTTTCAATGTCACCACCTGGATGATATACTTTTGCAAAGTGCGCGCTCAGTAACTCAACTATATAAACTGGTTCAGTGACCTCCTTACCATCGTCATTCCTTAAAATCATTTTGCCATGTACAGTTTTTTTCTTGCTTGCAGCATACTGAAAGAGCTGTTTGGGATTCTCTTTTGCTTGCATAGCTAATTTCCTTCCATAATCGGTTTTTGCTGTTTTTACCACACTCGTTACCCTTCTGGCCTGCACTTTATACCGTTCATTTGCCTGCAGGTCACCCCTTTCTTTAAATTCCCTCCACAACTGTTTCTTTTTTTGCAGCTCAAGCTTAATGGTGTTATTCATCCATTTAACCCCTACTTGTTTTACTATTCGGACCCTAGGTATACAATCAGCCATAACCTCCTGTAAATGCTCCTTGACCACTTCCCATGCTCTATCGACGTCCAGCATTTGCAGTTGTACATGCCATGGCACTGATCCAAGCAATCTCCTAAGCTTATCATACTTGCCAGCACAGTAATTCCACATATACCCTGTCTTAATCAAAAATTCCACACCTTTAGCCACCTCCCAGGTCAGGCCCTTATGATCACTCTCACCAATAGGTGGCAACATGGTCATATTCATTACAGTCAAATTGTGAGATGCTATTACCAGGTCAAGCACTCTCACACCCCTAGTATTTTCAATTATATGCTGTCTCAGATAGTTATCCCTTAATAATTGAATAAAATCCATTTCTTTCCTCACATGTGTCCTGTCCTCCTTCCAATCAATGTTACCATAATTAAAATCCCCCATAATAATTACCCTCCTTCCACTCATTTCATCAATCTGTTTATGCATACTATCTCCACCATCTATTCCATCACCTGGTCTATAACAGCACCCAACTGTATATTTTATTCTGCCAGTCTCAATCTCACACCAAATAGCCTCAAATGAGCTCCTTTCACTATCCTGCAATACAATTTCAATTCTCCTTGGCTGCAGTTCATCAGCTATCATCAATAACACCCCTCCCCCCATTTTATTCTCTCTGTCCCTCCTAAACACACTATAACCTACACATTCTATCCCACTAACTATATCATCTGTTGTCAGCCATGTTTCACTAATGCCAATAACCTGTGGCCAGGAAGAGCCAATCAAAGCCGAAAATTCTTCCTTCTTGTTCCTAATACTCCTGGCATTAGTATACATGAAATGCAGTGATCCCTTTGTCCCACCCCTATCTTGATGCATTATTCTAAATGTCCCATTCCCATTTTTTGTCCTTAGTGCTGGCTCGGGTACATTATATACATTTTTACACTCAACTGTCTCACTGATGTCTGCATATCCACTCCTCCCCCCCCCCATCCTTGGTAGTTCTAATTTCCCTGGTTCTGCACATCCATTTTCACTTCATTCAGCAACACTTTTTCCAGTCTTCGCACACCAAGTCCATTCAAATGCAGGCGATCCATCTTGTATAAGTCCTTTCGCCCATCAAACTCATTCCACATGTCCACGAATTCCACACCACACCGTCTGCATAACCTGCGCATGATGTCATTTGCGATTATGGCCCTCCTTCTAAACTCCTCTCTGTCATACTGCGGCAACAGACTCACCATTCTAACTCTGTCACTCTTTTCTTTTGCTGCCTTTAACACTACTTTCAAGTCCTCTCTCATAAAAAATTTATCACCTTTCAAATCATTTGTACCCACCACAATTATTAGTTCTTTCACTCTCTGTTTTTGCACTCTAATACTCTCACTTACATCCTTAAATTTCGCACCCGGTAAGTACGATTTAGTTACACTCCCATCTATCACTCCTCTTAATTATGAGTCACCATACAACACTCTTTCCTTCATTTCAGAAACTCGCCCACTCTTACGCTGGTTGTTTACGTTAGCCAAATCACTCTGGAAAGAGTTTTGCAGATGCTCTAATTGCCGCTGCGCGTTTTGTATCACTTATATTTCCATGATTTCTCAACTATTTGTTGTAAATTGAAAATATGATCCTGACAGATTCTATTTGGCCTGAATCCAGCTTCTCCACCAAGTTTTTCTTCCACAATCCTTCTCGACCGTTTCTCAAGTATACTGGCATAAATCTTGCCAGAAGCACTCAGTAGAGAAATACTTCTGCAATTCTCTCATTCAGCTTTATTTCCCTTTTTATATATAGGTACTATGAGAGCTCTACTCCAATCATCTGGAATTCATCCTTCTGTCCAAGCCTTCGAAACTAAGTGGCTATTATACCTCCACATATGTGAGCATTCCTGGTCAAATATTATCTACTCCAGCTGCCTTATCACATTTCAGGCTTTTGATGGCTTTTTCTACTTCAAGTATGGATATGTATTCCTGATTGCATGCCTGTTGAGTGTTGTTGATAGCACAGTAAGTAATCACTACTTGTTTCGTTTAGCAATTTTTTGAAGTAATTACTCTATACTTCAAAGATATCTTTTTATTCAGTTTTCATGTCACTTTTTCATCTCTCATTCCTTTTACAACACTCTTTCCTCTATTTCTGAGCTTCTTCAACAACCTACAGAATATATTACCACCTTCTTGATATTTATTTTCTATGTTCTTACCAAAATCTTCCCATGACTTTTATTTAGCTAGTTTATTTAGCTTTTTATTGTATAAAAAACTTATTTAGCTTTTTATACAATGTTTAGCTTTCATGCATTTGTTTCTGTAATCTCTAAGAGCAAAAGCTGACTTATTTGCTAGGAACTTTTTATATGCTTTCTTCTTTTTTTTCACTGCCTCTTTAACTTCCTGTGTCCACCATGGATTTCTGATTTTTCTATCCTTACAGACAATCTCACCCAGGGTCGTCGCCAGTTTAGATCGTGTCCTGAGGCAAACATTTAAGTATCACCCCTGATTGACTATAAAACAAAAATATAAGAAAATATCCAATTGCTATTTTGTTTTTATTGCAAGAGAGACATTAATGCAAAATGATTCCTACCCCTCTCGTCCGTTCTAGGATGGATTGAGCCCGCTCCAAACGAGGGGTTACTGGCGTATTAATGCAGCTGGTTTGCCCCTCCTCTGCTGCATCCCTTAAGGGCGATATTCATGACTGTAATCCGTGTATGTTCACAGGACCTTGTTTGTCTGCTTGCAGGATGAAAAACACCAGATAAACTGGGGAGAAAAACATTGTTGTCCATTCCCAAGACCAGCTAACTTGGTTATGGCTGAGGAACATCCTTGAGCTCCTCACCTAGTTGATGGGAATCGAACCTAGGACACTCCTTCGTCAGGCATATTGCTAAGAAGCGCATAGCCACTAGGTTAACCATGCGGACCACAAAATGATTACATTGACTCCTTGGAGGCCTGAATAATAATAATAATAATAATAATAATAATATTAATTAAATGTTTGCTCTATGGGGATATTGCACAATAAAACTTTTAATAAATCTTCTAAATTTAAATTATAAGCTATGTCTGCTTCTATCGATATAGTTGCTAGACCAACCAATCTTTCTTGGGTCATTGGTATTTCTTGGGTTTGGTAACTGTTCGCAATTAATGTTTAATCAGTTTAAGCTTGGAAAAACGTCTTTCCGCACTTCTTAGTTTTTTGTTTTCTTCAGTTGTTAAGCCGTGCCGTGAGGCAGGCTGCCTCTATGCTGCATCCTGTCGATAGTACTGATCTCACCACATGCCCCTCTGGCTGAATCAATCAGTGTTTTCTTCAGGGTTTGCCACTAAATTTCCAATGTTTCATTCCTGTTCTCAAACTCTTTCATTTTTTTCTTGAATAATGTTTGTGTATTTCAGTCTACAGTTCACATTAGAGAGCTGATCAACTTTTATTCGCTTTAAAACTTTTTACATGTTCTTCTTTTCAATATACAGATGTCAACGGCCATCTCTCATTGAATACACTGGTTCTCGTCTGATCACAGAAGTTAAGCAGTGTTGAGCTCGGTTAGTACTTAGGAGGGTCCCACCTGGGAATACCGAGTGCTGTTGCAAGCTTTCGTTTTAGTGCAATCATGGCCGAGTGGTTAAGGTGATGGACTTGAAATGTATTGGGATATTCCTGCGTAGGTTTGAATCCCGCTGGCTGCGTATTTTTGCCGTGCCTCGTTGGTCTAGGGTATGATTCTCACTTTGGGTGCGAGAGGTGCCGGGTTCAAATCCCAGATGAGCCCTAAGATTTTCCTTTGCCACTCTGGTTGGACGAGTGGTTAGCATCCACTCTCCAGCCAAAAGGCTGCAGGTTCGAATCCTGCCATGGGCATGGATGTTTGTGATTTTCTGTGGAAATCCTAGTGGTGGTCAGCAGTAGATGGCGTTGGTGTAGTAGTGGTCAGTTGGAGGATTGAGTGGTGGAGACAGAGATGTAGAGCAGGTGCCCTCCCTCAACGAGTCTTTCGACTCCCTGGAGGTGTCAAATAGTAATAATAATAATAATAATTATATGAAATTCAATTTTATACTGCACAGGACTAAATGATGATCACTTCCAATTTCAAATCCTTTGTACACTCTAGTTTCCTGCACCAGGGAGAAAACAATAATATAGTCAATGAGACTTTTTTTATTCCTTGTCTCTCTCAATGTTCCAACATAAAAGAATCTCTTTTATGTTGGAATATGGTGTTAGTAATAGCCAGTCCATGTCCTGAGCAGAAATCAAACAAGTATTTGCCTTTGCCATTATTATTAGCTTTGTTCTTTTCTTCCAATTTTCTCAAAATATTTTTGTACGTCTGACAATCATTTCCTACTCTGCTATTTAGATCCCCAACAAGGACCAACTTTTCATTTTTCATTGTGTCAGTCACCTTCTCTAAAGCCTCAAAAAATTCCTCCACTTCTACCTTAGTTGAACATTCTGTGGGCCCATAGGCACAAATAAGTCTCATTGTCCAGTTCCACATTCTCATCTTTGCCCGCATCACTCTACTTGAGACGGCTAGCCATTCAAGAAGATTAGCCTCGTATTTAGTGTTGAATACTATGGCTACTCCTTCTTTTCCTTGATTGTCATTGCCTGAATATAACATTTTGAATTTATTGTTCAGAAAGATCTCACCATTTTTGTCTTTTTTTTGTTTCAGTCATCCCTATTATGTCAATCTGATACTTATCCAATTTATTAGCTAGCTCCATTTCTTTGCTATTCAGGCTTCTTATGTTGATAGTACTGATCTTGAATTCTGGTGATGTTGAGTTAGGGTGTGTTTTAGGATTTGTTCCAATAGATGACTTTTCTTACTGTATTCTCTTTAAATATATATTGTATATATTTTTAAATCTCAATAGAAGAAATGCTGTTATATTGTCAATTGAATGATGGGCATTTTAAAAACTTACATTAGCAATGGGAAGAATCCCTTGGAAAAGCCAAAAAGTTCATAGAATTAAATGCATATATATATATATATATATATATATATATGTTAAAGATACCAAGCAATTTTAAACCTGGTTTTACTCCATTTCCCAAGTAAGCAAACAGATTAGTCTGTTTGCTTACTTGGGAAATGGAGTAAAACCAGGTTTAAAATTGCTTGGTATCTTTAACATATTTATACCCAAGGTAAAAATACTTTCTACATATATATATATATATATATATATAGCAGATGTTAATAATAATAATAATAATTATTATTATTATTATTATTACCCATAAACACACTGAAATTCTCTGCAGCACCACACTCTCAGGCAAGGCATTCCAATCATTCATAACTCTGCATGAAAAAACTTGCTTCTCACTCCCCTACTCACACCCTCCTTGTACAGCTTCCAGGAATGACCTCTGGTTCTCCCACTATTCTCTGTAGAACCTCTCCAGCATTGATTCTATAATATTCCCTTAATAACTTGTAGATCTGTATCATATCTCCCCTCTTCCTCCTGTCCACCAGACTGCAAGTTGCATCTTCTCAATCTTTCCTCATACTCGACATCCCAGATGTCAGAAACTACCTTAGTCAGTCACCTCTGAACCCTCTCCAACACCTCTTCATCCTTCTGAAAACCAGGTGGCCAAATCTGGGCACAATAGTCCATGTGTGGCATAATCAAAGCCTTATACAATGGAACAAGAATCTCCCTACTTCTACAAGTCAGTGTCCTCTGCATCATTCCCAGATGCCTTTGTGTTGTCTTCACAATTTTGGCTATGTGTCCACTAAATTTCAGATCCTTATCCACTATTCCCCAGATCTCTTATTTCCTCCACCTCCAACAATACACTCTCAAAAAGCATAAATTGTGCATCCTATTGTTGTTTTCCAAATTTTAAAACCTTATATTTTGCAACATTGAATTCACATCCCCATTCCCAATCACTTAATTTATTCAAGTCTTCTTGTAAGGCCACAACATCCTCTCTACTCTTCAAGGTTCATCCCAACTTTGCATCATCTGCAAACAGCTGAATATCTGCATCCAAATCTTCACCAATATCATTAATACACAAGTTAAACAGCAATGGCCCTATAACAGACCGTTGAGGCACACCACTAGTAACTTTCCTTTTCCTGGATATCGCTCCCCCAAACACAACTTGTTGATACCTATCAGATAGCTAGTCTCCAATTCAATATCCAACCCCACACACTCCAGTTTGACTATCAACTTATCATGCAGTAATCTATCAAAAGCCTTTGCAAAATCTAAGTATATTAGTGTGTATTCTTCTCCTCCGTAGGAACTTGACCAAGAGCAAGACTCATATTAAAAAAAGTTATTTTGTTAAATGATTAGACATTTAGAAAATATGAATAGCAAATACAATAATATAACCAACTACAGATATAAAAACACAAGTAATTTATAGACAAAAAAAAAGTAATGTTGGTGGTGGTGGTGATGGGTGATTGATGTCTTTGATGATAGTTGTGTTTACGTAATGGTAGAATTAAGCAGTAGGGAGCAGAGTGTCTTCTTCCCACAATGAGTCCTTGAAGATGTCACATAATAATAATAATAATAATCCAAACACACACACACACACCTTGAGGTTGCTTTGAGTTCCACGATATTCATATACAAATAAAAACAGAAAATGTCATAGCATTGCATTATATCCACATTCTGAAAAATAAATAAATAAATTGATAAGTAAAATAATAGCCTTGGAAGTTTACATAGTACAAAGAATATAATTCAGAAAGAAATTTGCTAAAAAATAAACACATCAAAATAAATTTCTAAAAAAATTACCAATAATTTTTTATTGCCAAGCAAATAAGAAAAGGGTAATCATTATGGGTGATTTTAATTATGGCAATATAGACTGGAATGATGAGATAGCAACTGGAAGTAAAGAAAATGAGTTTCGTGAGTTTTTGAAGAATAACTACTCAGAGAGTATGTAACAGAGTGCACACGAGGATTAAGGGTCTTGGATTTGGTCATCTCATCAGAGGATGTAATTAAAAATGAGGTATCAAATCATCCACCAATTTGTGAGAGTGATCATGAGGTGATTACCTGGGTGGTTGCCAGCAGTGCAAGGACCCTGTGAGAAAAGGGTATATGTGGAACTACAAGGGAGGGGGGGGGTGATTATAAAGAACTCAGGAGACAGCTTGCGGGTGTAGCATGGAATGAGGAGTTAGCTGGAAAAGAGATCAATGCAGCTTGGGGGATTTTCAAAAACTGTTTAGTAGATGCAATGTCTGAATGTATTCCAAGGGTGAGAAGGTTAAATATAAGGTAGGTGTGAGATGGATGAATAAAGAGATTAAGCATGCGATACAGAGAAAAAGGGCATTGTGGAGGCAGCATAAGAGAAGTGGAAATAACCAATTCCATGAGGTCTACAAAGACCAGGCAAGGAGGGTGACTTGGTAAGTGAGAGTAGCTAAAGAGAGGTATGAACAGCAGTTAGCTAATGAAGCCAAAAAGAATCCTAGAGAGTTCTTTAGATATGTAGCCAGCAAAAGAAAGAATGATTATGGAAGGATGACACTGATTGGAGAAAATGATATAAAGACAGCTGTTGCAGAATGTGTGGTGGAGATACTTAATGAGCAGTTCATAAAGATCTTTCAATCTTGTGAATATGACTTCATGGAGAGATTGAGAGCAGCTGATGATGGGGAGGCGAGACTGACTGTAAGTGAGCAAGAGGTATTTGGGGAGTTGAGTAAACTAGATGTAAATAAGGCTCTGGGACTTGATAATATATCACCAGGTATTCCGAAGGAATGTGCCAGGGAGTTGACACCTGCTTTGACATATTTTTTTAATACGAGTCTTGCACTTGGTCAAGTTCCTAAAGAGTGGAAGGAGGCAAGATTGTGCCACTTCATAAAGGAGGTGATCAAACTCAAGCATCAAATTATAGGCCTATCTGTGTGTGGGGTGTTGTGGTTAAGTTGTTCGAGAAGCTTGTGAGAACTAGTATCCAGAGTTGGGTTGACAACAATGGTATTATCTTTGATGGACAGCATGGATTTGCTAAAGGGTGGTCATGTTTTAGTAATCTACTTACTCGCCAGCAGTGCGAGGACCCCTCTGAGAACAGGGTATATGTGGAACTACAAGGGGGTGATTATGAAGAGCTCAGGAGACAGCTTGCGGGCATAGCATGGAATCAGGAGTTAGATGGAAAAGAGATCAATGCACCTTGGGGAATTTTTAAAAACTATCTAGCAGATGCAATGTCTGAATGTATTCGAAGGGTGAGAAGGTTAAATAACGTAGGTGTGAGATGGATGAATAATGAGATTAAGCATGCGATACAGAGAAAAAGGGCATTGTGGAGGCAGCATAAAGAAGTGGAAATAACCAATTTCATGAGGTCTACAAAGACCAGGCAAGGAGGGTGACTTGGTTGGTGAGAGTAGCCCATGAGAGGTATGAACAGCAGTTAGTTAATGAAGCCAAAAAGAATCCTAGGGATTTCTTTCAATATGTAGCCAGCAAAAGAAAGAATGATTATGGAAGGAGGACATTGGTTGGAGAAAATGGTATAAAGACAGCTGTTACAGAATATGTGGTGGAGATACTTAATGAGCAGTTCATAAAGATCTTTCAATCTTGTGAATGTAACTTCATGGAGAGATTGAGAGCAGTTGTTGATGGGGAGGAGAGATTGACTGTAAGTGAGCAAGAGGTGTTTGGGGAGTTGAGTAAACTAGATGTAAATAAAGCTGTGGGTCTTGATAATATATCACCGCGTATTCTGAAGGAAAGTGCCAGAGAGGTGACCCCTGCCTTGACATATTTTTTTAGTACGAATCTTGCACTTGGTCAAGTTCTCAAGGAGTGGAAGAAGGGCAAGATTGTGCTACTTCGTAAAGGAGGTGATCGAACTCAAGCATCAAACTATAGGCCCATCTGTGTGTCTTGTGGTTAAGTTGTTGGAGAAGCTTGTGAGAACTAGTATCCAGAGTTGGGTTGACAACAATGGTATTATCATTGATGGACAGCATGGATTTGCTAAAGGGAGGTCATGTTTTCGTAATATACTTACTTATTACAAAAAAGTGAGTGCTTCCTTGGACAGAGGAGAAGGATACACAGTAATATACTTGGATTTCGCAAAAGATTTTGATAGAGTACCTCATGATAAGTTGACAGTCAAACTAGAGCAGATGGAGTTGGATATTAGATTAGTGCATTGGATTGGAGACTGGCTATCTGATAAGAATGAACAAGTTGTGTATGGGGGTGCGATATCCACGAAAAGGAAAGTCACTAGTGGAGTGCCTCAGGGATCTGTTTTAGGGCCATTACTATTTAACTTGTATATTAATGATATTGGCGAAGATTTGGATGGAGATATTCAGTTGTTTGCAGATGATGCAAAGTTGGGACGAACCATAAAGAGTAGTGAAGATATTGTGGTCTTGCAAGAAGACTTGAATAAATTGAGTGATTGGGCACGGAAATGGGGATGTGAGTTCAATGTTGCAAAATGTAAGGTTTTAAAATTTGGAAAACAAAGATGGGATGCAGAATTATGCTTGGTGAGAATATATTGTTGGAGGTAGAGGAAATAAGAGATCTGGGGGTGATAGTGGATAAGGATCTAAAATTTAGCTGACACATTGCCAAAATTGTGAAGACTACACATAGGCTTCTGGGAATGATGTGGAGGACAGTGACGTTTAGAAGTAGGGAGATTCTTGTTCCATTGTATAAGGCTTTGATTAGGCCACACATGGACTGTTGTACCCAGATTTGGTCACCGGTTTTCAGAAGGATGAAGAGATGTTGGAAACGGTCCAAATCCGAATGACTAAGGTAGTTTCTGACCTCTGGAATGTTGAGTATGAGGAAAGATTGATAAGATGTAATTTGCAGAGTTTGGTGGAGAGGAGGAAGAGGGGAGATATGACAGAGAAATACAAGTTGGTAAGGGGTTGTTATAAGATCAATGGTGGAGAAGTTCTACAGAGAATAGTGGGAGATAAGGGGAGAACCAGAAGTCATCGCTGGAAACTGTATAAAGAGGGTGTGAGTATGGAAGTGAGAGGCAGGTTTTTTTTTGTGCAGAGCTGTGAATGATTGGAATGCCTTGCCTGAAAGTGTGGTGTCAGCAAGGAGTTTGAGTGTGTTTAAGGCTCGGTATGATGAGATGTGTGTGTGATAAAAGAACCTCCCAAATGAGTCTTTGACTCCATGAGGTCTTGGGGTAATAATAACAATAATAATTTCCTCTACCTCCAAAAATAATAATAAAGTGACTGCTTCCTTGGACAGAGGAGAAGGATACACAGTAACATACTTGGATTTCGGAACGGCTTTTGATAGAGTACCTCATGATAAGTTGACAGTCAAACTAGATATCAACAAGTTGTGTATGGGGGTGCGATATCCACGAAAAGGAAAGTCACTAGTGGAGTGTCTCAGGGGTCTGTTTTAAGGCCATTACTGTTTAACATGTATATTAATGATATAGGTGAAGATTTGGATGGAGATATTCAGTTGTTTGCATATGATGCAAAGTTGGGATGAGCCATAAAGAGTAGTGAAGATGTTGTGGCCTTGCAAGAAGACCTGAATAAATTGAGTGATCGGGCACGAAAATGGGGATGTGAGTTCAATGTTGCAAAATGTAAGGTTTTAAAATTTGGAAAACAAAGATGGGATGCAGAATTTATGCTTGGTCAGAATATATTGTTGGAGGTAGAAGATATAAGAGATCTGAGGGTGATAGTGGATAAGGATCTAAAATTTAGGGGACACATCGCCAAAATTGTGTAGACAACACAAAGGCTTCTGGGAATGATGCAGAGGATACTGACGTGTAGAAGTAGGGAGATTCTTGTTCCGTTGTATAAGGCTTTGATTAGGCTACACATGGACTATTGTACCCAGATTTGGTCACCGCTTTTTGAGTAGGATGAAGAGATGTTGGAAAGGATCCAAAGGTGACTGACTAAGGTAGTTTCTGACCTCTGGGATGTCAAGTATGAGGAGAGATTGAGAAGATGTAATTTGCAGAGTCTGGTGGAGAGAAGGAAGAGGGGAGATATGATAGAGACCTACAAGTTGGTAAGGGATTGTTATAGGATGAATGGTGGAGAAGTTCTATAGAGGATAGTGGGAGATCAGAGGAGAACCAGAGGTCATTCCTGGAAACTGTATAAAGAGGGTGTGAGTAGGGGAGTGAGAGGCAGGCTTTTTTCATGCAGAGTTGTGAATGATTGGAACGCGTTGCCTGAAAGTGTGGTGTCTGCAAGGAGTTTGAGTGTGTTTAAGACACAATATGATGAGATGTGTGTGTGATAAAAGGACTTCCCAGATGAGTCTTTGACTCGATGAGGTTTTGGGGTAATAATAATAATAATAATAATAATAATTAACTTTGTTTTTGAAGAAAGTGTAACTGTGATCCATCACAGTTAGACTTTCTTTAGTTGTTCTACATTTGCTGGACTATTCGTATATGAAATAAATAAATGAAACGTACAAATAAAGATATACACAATTGTTTGATATAACATTATATTTACTTGTTTTTATACAAATGAAACTGCAATCTGAAAATTACTGCACAGGATTAAACTCTGGTTGTATAACTTTCTTTTTTTTTCATTCTATTGGGTATGCTGGTTTAGTTGCCCAAATAGCTAGTACAGTGATTCCCAAATTGAGCGGTCATAACCCTAGGATTATTTAGGGGAGTACTAAAAAGCAAAGTGGCAGCAAGTGGGCAATCAAGGTGAGCTTGATGTTACTTTATGAATAGCCATTCTAGAACTTAAGAGGCTTTGCTTCATATTTAAAGTTTTTGCATAAGTATTATTTTTTATTTGTATTTAGTATTTTGTGTAAGTATTCAGTGGCAAATCCTGAAGAAAACACTGATTGATTCAGCCAGAGAGGCATGTGGTGAGGTTGTCTGCAATGATAGAAAAATCAGAACTCTATGGTGGACACAGGAAGTTAAAGAGGCAATAAAAGAAAAGAAGAAAGCATATCAAAAGTTCCTGGCAAATAAGTTAGCTTGTGCTCTTAGAGAATACAGAGACAAATGTAAGAAATCTAAACACTGTGTAATACTAACTAAACAAAAGCCACAGGAAGACTTTAATAAGAACATAGAAAATAAATATCAAAAGGGTGGCAAAATATTCTGGAGACTGTTGCAAAAGCTCAGAAATGGAGGAAAGAGTGCTGTAAAAGGAATTAGAGATGACAAAGGTGACATGAAAACAGGAGAAAAAGATATTATTGTAATATGGAGTAATTACATCGAAAAATTGCTAAATGAAACAATCTGTGACAGCACAGTAGTAAAAAACACTCAACAGACATGCAATCAGGAATACATATCCATACTTGAAGTAGAATAAAACCCTTGATCAAAAGCCTGAAATATGGAAAGGCAGCAACAGTAGATGATATTTGACCAGAAATGCTCAAGTATGGAGGTATAAAAGTCTTACAGTGACTGCATTGCATTGCATAGTTTAGAAGGCCTGGTCAGAGGGACGAATTCCAGATGATTGGAGTAGAGTTCATAGTTACTCATATATAAAAAGGGAAATAAAACTTAATGTGAAAATTACAGAGGTATTTCCCTATTAAGTGTTCTTGGTAAGATTTATGCAAGTATACTTGAGAAATGGTTGAGAAGGATCGTGGAAGCGAAGCTAGGCAAAAAACAAGCTGGATTCAGGCCAAATAGAGGCTGTCAGGATCAGAGTTTCACTTTACGGCAAATAGTTGAGAAATCGCTAGCGTCGCCGTAGCACGTGGCGGTGAATTTGAGCTGTGCAGAAGAAAGTGATTTTTAATCGGTGAATAGTCTGCTTTTTTCCCCGTTTTTCTACGTTTTTGAGTGCTAAATTGTTTCTCTGAATACGAGTGTACTTCAGTGGTTGTTTTTTGGAAGTTAGTTGCTGTCGCGATATAATATATTTTGGTACCGTCGGAATCGAGCGCGTAACGGTGGAAGACAAAACGAAGCTAAGTTACTGTATTTAGTTATATTTCATTTTATTTAATTATATTTAGTACTTAAATGTTCTGATGTTTGTACTTTTTTTCCCTCTTATTTATTAATTGAATAATTATTAAACATTACGCTACTCGGCAGTAAGGAATGATGGTGGATTCAGCAGCAGTCGCAAGTGGCGTAACGCCAAGTCCTCCGCCATTTAAGAACTCAATTATTAGCAATATCATAAGGGACTTTGTGGCATGCAGTGCTTGCGGCATGTATGCGTCTCGGGAATTACATATGTGGCTTGTTAAAGAGAGTGGAGAGCGTATGTGCACAAAATGCAGGCAGTTGGAGGAAATAAGTACATTAGATATATCGATATCCGACTTTGTTGCTCCAGGAACGGGGAATGAATGTAGGAAGACAAGTAGTATGATAGGAGAGAATGAGAAAATAATAGTTGATAGTGTGGAAGGTGTGAGTGACTGTGGAGATTTAGGAGATGGTTTTGTTTGGGAGAGTGAATTTAGATTAAGAGTGACTGACCTGCAGAGGGAGATAGATGAGCTGAAAGAGGAGGTGGAATGTCTTGTGAATGAGAGCAGAAGTATGAAAGATAAGATTAGGAGAATGGAGGAGATGAATGCAAGGCGAATCAGAGTAGGAGAGAGAGAGAGAATTTAGGGAGTATGAGTGAAAGGTATGGGGGTGCTAGAAGAGGAAAGAATGGAAACAGTAGAAGAGAGGGAATGAGAGAGAGATATGGAAGTGCTAGAAGAGGAGAGAATGGAAACGGTAGGAGAGATGGAATGAGAGAGAGGTATGAGAATTCTAGAAGACGAGCGGATGGAAACAGTAGTAGGAGAGACAGAATGAGAGAGGGATATGGAAGTGCTAGAAGTGGAGAAAATGGAAACAGTAGGAGAGAGGGAATGAGAGAGATGCATGGAAGTGCTAGAAGAGGAGAGAATGGAAACAATAGGAGCGAGGGAACGGTAAGAGGTATAATGTATGGCGACTCAATGATCCGTGGTGTTCAAGATAGGATGCGTGAGGAGTGTTTGCCAGGAGGAACAATAGAAAGGGTGGCTATGGCAATTAAGAGAGGTGAAAGGGTGAATGAGATGATTGTGATGGTAGGAACGAATGACTTGAGTGGTAATGTAAGTCGGGCAGCAAGAGATATGAGATTTTTGCTTGAGACTGTACGGAAGAAGACAGAGAGAGGAAAAATAGTGTGCGTGTTGCCTAGGTATGATAATGATGAGCTGAGCAGAAGAGCGGTGATATTGAATGGCATAATAGCGAGAATGTGTGACAAGAGAGGACTGGTATATGTGGATGCTTGGTGTGCGTTTGAGGAAAGAGAGGAGTTGTATGCGAGAGACCATTTACATTTGAATGAGGAAGGACGTAGGCATCTGGAGAGATTGCTGTTCTGAATGAGTCAGTGTGTCCCAGGGAGGATGATAGCAGCGGTGGCCTCTTGTGGGAATGGATACTTGGGAGAAGGGAGACAATGTCAGGTAACACTGAGCCCAGTGGAGTCTAGAAGGGATAATGCTGGGTATAGAAACAATGGCATTTATATGCTTTATACTAATGCCAAGAGTATCCGGAATAAGGGAGAGGAATTGGTGGCGCAGATAGCATCAGCCTGGCAAAAATTATTGCGATCACTGAGACGTGGTTGACAGAAGGGGATATAACAACAGGAATAGAAGTCGCTGGGTATAGCATTCTTCGTCAGGATAGGAGGGGAAAGCGTGGTGGTGGTGGGGTACTGCTTATGATAAGTGATGACCTATGTCCTCTAAGAGTGGAGAATTTGGAAAGAAGTGAGACAAATGATTTTGAGAGCGTATGGTATGAGGTAGCGGTAGGCAAGACAGGATATTTAGTGGGGTGTTGCTACAGACCCAGGAGCACAGAGGATGGGGACCAGGAGATGTTTAGACAGCTAAGTTTGGCAAGTGCAAGAAGAATGATTGTTATGGGAGATTTTAACTTCAGTAGTATAAATTGGAGAGAGGAAGATGCATGTAACAATAGGGAAATGGAATTTCTAGAATTCTTGAGGGACAAATTTCTTAGGCAACATGTAACAGAGGGAACAAGAGGTTCAAAAATTTTGGATTTGGTTATAGCATCAGAAGAGTTGATAATAACTGAGTTGACGTCTCTCCCACCAGTTGGAGAGAGTGACCATATGGTGTTGACTTGGAAAATGAATAGACATGCAGGAGTATCAAAGAGACGGGAACTTATGTGGAATTATATGGCAGGTGATTATAATAGTCTTAGACGTCAACTTCGGGAAGTTTCATGGAGGGAGGAATTGGAAGGCTGGGATATCACTAGTGCGTGGGAAATTGTGAAAGAATATTTGTTATCAGCAATGGTAAGTTGTATACCACGAGTGAAGAAGAGGATGCAATTTGGAGTAAAGTGGATGACAAACAATATTAAACAGGAATTGCATGCAAAAAAGAGGCTATGGAAGAGATATAAGGAGACAGGTGAAGAGATGCATGAGGAATATAAGACACAGGCCAGAAGAGTGACTAGTGTGGTAAGGAAAGCGAAACTGGAATATGAGAGGAGATTGGCCCTAAGATCGAAAGAAAATCCTAGGGAATTTTTTAGCTATGTGGCCAGTAGAAGGAGAAATGACTGTGGAAGAATGATATTGTAGGATAAAAATGGGAATAGAGTGACTGATGCAGAGGACATAGTGGAATTGTTCAATGAACACTTTATTGGAGTATTTCATCCTAGAGGAGTCAGTTTTAATGCTAGAGGGATAGGACTGGTTCGAGGTCTGGAGGTACAGGAGGAGAGTGTGTTTCAGATACTGAGTACTCTGGATGTCAGTAAAGCTGTGGGACTGGATGGTATTTCGCCACGAGTTTTGAGAGAATGTGCTAGGGAATTGACAGTACCTTTAACGTGGCTTATCAATGAACGTCTGGCTTTGGCAAAGGTGCCCAGGGAATGGAAGGAAGGTAAGATAGTGCCATTGCATAAGGGTGGTAACAGACTGGAAGTGTCTAATTATAGGCCAGTCTGTGTGTCATCAGTAGTTGTTAAGATCTTGGAGAAAGTAGTGAGGGACCGTGTACAGCATTGGGAAGATGAAGGTAATGTTATCTGTTAGAATCAACATGGATTTGTGAAAGGACGCTCTTGTTTTAGCAATATGCTAGCCTTTTATAATAAAGTTACAAGAACATTAGATGAGGGAAAGGCATATACTGCAATTTTCTTAGACTTGGTGAAGGCATTTGACAGGGTGCCACATGATAAGCTGATATTTAAGTTGCAGCACATGGATCTGGATGTCAGATTGGTCAACTGGATTCAGGATTGGCTGTCTGATAGGTATCAGAGAGTTGTGTATGGTGGAGCAGTTTCCAGTAGGCAGAGGGTTACAAGTGGGGTCCCACAGGGCTCAGTACTAGGACATATATTGTTTAACCTTTATATCAATGACATAGCCAGTGGATTGCAGGGGGATATTCAGTTGTTTGCGGATGATGCGAAGCTGGGAAGGATTATTAGTAATAGTGCAGATGTGGTAGCCCTGCAAGAGGATTTAAATAAGCTAGATAGATGGGCAAATGAATGGGGATGTCAGTTTAATGCAGCAAAATGTAAGGTCTTGAGGTTTGGGAAATATCGATGGGATGCTGCATACTCTATGGGAGGAGTTATACTGGAGGAAGTAGGGGAGACAAGAGATCTGGGGTTGATGATTGATAGAAACTGGAAGTTTAGGGGACATATTGCAAAGGTGGTGAAGGTAACACAGAGGATTACTGCTATTATGAGAAGGACACTGACCTGCAGAGATAAGAGGGTTATCATTCCGTTGTATAAGTCTCTGATCAAACCACACTTGGACTATTGTTCTCAGATTTGGTCCCCAGGATTTGAAGGGGATAAATTAACTGTGGAAAGGATACAAAGACGGATGACAAAGATGGTTTCAGGACTGTACAAGGATAGTTATGAGGATCGGCTGAGAGAATGTGGACTGCAGAGTTTAGTGGATAGAAGAAGGAGAGGTGATATGATTGAGACTTTTAAACTGTTGAGAGGTGGTTACAGGGTTGACACTGGGGAGTTCTTTCGCTTGGTTGATCAGCGGGAAGAAGTGATGACAAGAGGCCATCCCTGGAAGTTACGAAAGGAAACTGTGAGCAAGAGGGTAAGGAGTGGTTTCTTTGTGTGGAGGGTGGTTGAGCCATGGAATGCATTGCCTGATGGAGTGGTGGGAGCGAGAACGGTCAGTGAGTTTAAAGAGTGGTATGATAAACTTTGTGTTTCTTAGGGGGGGACCTCCCCTCGATGAGTCTTGACAGACTTTATGTCTTAGGAAGGACCTCCCTCGATGAGTCTTTTGACTCCTTGGAGTCCTGAATAATAATAATAATAATAATAATAATAATAATAACAAAGATCTGTATTTTAAGTTGCCTGGTTGCCGAGTGGTTAGCATATCCACTCTCCAGCCAAACGGCTGTGGGTTCAAATTCCGCCGTGGGCATGGATGTTTTTGATTGTCTGTGGAAATAGTAGTGGTGGTAGATGGCATTGGCATAGTTGCAGTTAGTTGGTGGATTGAGTAGTGGAGACAGAGTTGTAGAGCAGGT
The DNA here is from genome assembly GCF_054136105.1 of Typopeltis vanoorti. NCBI lineage: Eukaryota > Metazoa > Arthropoda > Arachnida > Uropygi > Thelyphonidae > Typopeltis > Typopeltis vanoorti. Next base: position 92,493,815 of record NC_143569.1, on the reverse strand, counting down.
GCCCTCCCTCAATGAGTCTTTGAACTCCAAGGAGGTGTCAAATAATAATAACAATAGATCTGAAAGAGCCATATAACAAGGTGTCAAGAGAAAAGGCTATTCAATATGCTACAGTTGTATGGTGTTAATAGAGCATGATATCAAGCAATACTTAAGTCTTTATTTCAGTTGCAAGTCAGCAGTTAGAATTGAAGGAAGTATGGGAAGATGGTTTTATGTTAATTCTGGTGTCAGACAAGGATGTGCATTATTCCCTCTGTTATTTATTATATATGTGATTCACATTATGAAAGAAAGTGGTATTAAACCTGATATCAAAATGGGAGATGTTAATCTGAGCTCTTTACCTTATGTGGATGATGATAGATTTCTAAATAAATACAGTAGAAGTTTGCAAGATTCCCTGATTAAATTGAATAACTGTTGTAATAGATATGTTATGAAGGTCAGTAATAACAAGACAGAAATAATGAAAATAGGCAGAAGCTTTGAAAATATCAACTGAGTACCTATAGAACAAGTTCTTAGATGAGTCTTTGACTCCATGGGAGTCTTGGGGTAATAATAATAAGTAAATAATTTCAGCTACTTAGGCACAATTTTTAGAGAAAATGGCAAATTAAATATGGAAATAGACAACAGAATCAATAAAGCTGGTACGTAGGAAGTCAACTGAATAAATTTATATGGAATAAGAGAGAAATTAGTCAAAACACTAAGTTAGTTGTATACAAGACAATGTTCAAACCAATTTTAACTTATGAAGCTGAGAGCTAGGTTAGAAATAAAACACTTGACCAAAGACTAGCGACCACAGATATGAGAGTCCTGAGAAAAATTAGAGGCATTAACAGATATCATCAGTCGCAATATCATATTAAAAACAAGGATATTAGGAAAGAACTTAACATTGTTAGCATCCAGGAATATGTTATCAGAGCTAATCTCAGGTGGTATGGTCACTTAAACAGAATGGGAGAGAAAAGATTAGCAAAACAAGTGTTTTCTACCAGGTTGGCAGGAAAAAGACCCAGAGGAAGACCAAGATATAAGTTGATTGATACAGTAAAAAAGTGGCTTAGAAGATAGAAATATAACTAGGGGACACCTATGGAAGCTGGGCAAGAGTGTGGTTGGCAAGGGTGTTAGAACTGGGTTCTTTACTTTTAGAATGGTAAATGAGTGGAATAAGCTGCCAGAGTCTGTTGTCTGTGCTATGATGGTGAGTGAGTTCAAGGCAAGGTATGATAGATACTGTGAGAATGTCGTATAGTTGTGTGGACATGATGTTTAGGGCCTCCCTCGATGAGTCTAAGGACTCCCTGGATTCGCCTGCAATAATAATAATAATAATAATAATAATAATAATAAGATCTGATATTATTATCTGACAATTCCAAGGAGTCCAAACACTCACAGAGGGAGGGCATCTGCTCTACTCTACAACTCTTTATCTCTGCCGCTCAATCTACCAACTACAGCGAACCACATCATCTACACCAACGTCATCTACTGCCCACCACCACCACTAGTATTTTCACAGACAATCACAAACATCTGTGCCGACGGTGGGATTCGAACCCACAGCCTTTTGGCTGGAGAGAAGATACGCTAACCACTCAGCCAACCAGGCTGGAATATGATATCACATTCAGTAGACGAAGGAAATGGCAGAAAATTTTACAGTAACCACAGAACACAAAGGAAAATCTTGGGAAATGAAACAAAGAAAATCACCGAGAACAGAACAAAAGAAAATTAAAGGAAATAAATCAAAAGAAAACTGATGCAAATGGAATAAAAAATATATAAAAAATCATGGGGTGCTTAAGGGTCAAAGCTGTATAACTGAGAGGAGACCTCCACATAGCCTTTAAAGGAATGCGGAGAACCGTCCAGGGCTTCTGACCTAATGTCCAATCCTCACCTTCTCGTGGTGCACCCTGTTGGGTATCTACTTTGATACTGAACGAACGAGGATGGGCTGGCAATTTGGGATTTAGCCGACCAAATTGTATTCTTATTGGTTAAACCAAAATAAAAAATGATGGTACAACATGACAAAATTTCATGCCGGCTGGGGCGTCGCCCGGTTAAACAAGGCCCCCGTTGTTTTCGCCAGGGAACCAGGGCGAACAGCGAAAAGTCAGCTACTGGAACAAATCTGAAAACAAACCCCAACTCAACATCACCAGAGTTAAAGATCGGTACTATCAATGTAAGAAGCCTGAATGGCAAAGAAATGGAGCTAGCTGAGGAATTAGATAAGTACCAGATCGACATAATAGGGGTGACTGAAACAAAAAAGACCAAAACTGGTGAGATCTTTCTGAGCAATAAATACAAAATGTTATATTCAGGCAATAACAATCAAGGAAAAGAAGGAGTAGCCATAGTATTCAACACAAAATACGAGGCTAATCTTCTTGAATGGCAGTCAGTCTCAAGTAGAGTAATGTGGGCAAATATGAGAATGGGGAACTGGACAATGAGACTTATTTGTGCCTATGGTCCCACAGAAGGTTCTACTAAGGTAGAAGTGGAGGAATTTTTTGAGGCTTTAGAAAAAGCAACTGACACAATGAAAAAGGAAAAGTTGGTCCTTGTTGGGGATCTAAATAGCAGAGTAGGAAATGATTGTGAGACATACAAAAATATTTTGGGAAAATTTGGAGAAAAGAGCAAAGCTAATAATAATGGCAAATATCTGTTGGATTTCTGCTCAGGACATGGACTGGTTATTACTAACACCATGTTCCAACATAAAAATGTGCACAAATTCACATGGAGAGAAGAGGCTAGGAATAAGAAAAGTCTCATTGACTATGTTATTGTTGATAGTGATGTTTTCTCCCTGGTGCAGAACACCAGAGTGTACAGAGGATTTGAAATTGGAAGTGATCACTATTTAGTCTTGAGCAGGATAAAATTGAATTTCATATTGAAAAGAATAACATGTAAGAAAGTTTTAAAGCGAATAAAAGTTGAGCAGCTCTCAGATGTAAACTGTAGACTAAAATACAGAAATATTATTGAAAAGAAAATGAAAGAGTTTGAGAACAGGAATCAAACCTTGGAGATTCAGTGGCAAACTCTAAAGGAAACATTGATTGATTCTGCCAGAGAGGCATGTGGTGAGGTTGTGTGCAAAGATAAAAAAATCAGAACTCCCTGGTGGACACAGGAAGTTAAAGAGGCAGTGAAGGAAAAGAAGAAAGCATATCAAAAGTTCCTGGCAAATAAGTCAGCTTTTACTCTTACAGAATACAGAGACAAATGTAAGAAAGCTAAACAGTGTGTAAAACTAGCTAAACAAAAGTCATGGGAGGACTTTGGCAAGAATATAGAAAATAAATATCAAGAAGGTGGCAAAATATTCTGGAGGTTGTTGAAGAAGCTTAGGAATGGAGGAAAGAGTGCTGTAAAAGGAATTAGAGATGATAAAGGTGAAATGAAAACAGGAGAAAAAGATATCCTTGAAGTATGGAGTAATTACTTTGAAAAACTGCTAAATGAAACAAGCAGTGATGACAGCACAGTGATACAAAACACTGACCAGGCATGCAGTCAGGAATACATATCCATAATTGAAGTAGAAAAAGCCATCAAAGGCTTGAAATGTGGAAAGGCAGCAGGAGTAGATGATATTCGACCAGAAATGCTGAAGTATGGTGGTATAAGAGTCTTACAGTGGCTGCACTGCATAGTTCAGAAAGCCTGGACAGAGGGACGAATTCCCGATGATTGGAGTAGAGCTCTCATAGTACCCATATATAAAAAGGGAAATAAAACTGAATGTGAGAATTACAGAGGTATTTCCCTACTGAGTGTTCCTGGCAAGATCTATGCAAGTATACTTGAGAAACGGTTGAGAAGAATTGTGGAAGAAAAGCTTGGTGAAGAACAAGCTGGATTCAGGCCAAATAGAGGCTGTCAGGATCAGATCTTCACTTTACGACAAATAGTCGAGAAAGCATGGGAATATAACAAAGATCTGTATTTAAGTTTTGTCGATTTGGAAAAGGCATATGACAAGGTGCCAAGAGAGAAGCTATTCAATACGCTGCAGTTGTATGGTGTCAATGGGGCATTATATCAAGCAATAGTTAGTCTTTATTTGAGTTGTGAGTCAGCAGTTAGAATTGAAGGAAGTACAGGAAGATGGTTTAATGTTAAATCTGGTGTGAGACAAGGATGTACATTATCCCCTTTGTTATTCATTATCTATATGGATCACATTATGAAGGAATGTGGTATTAAACCTGATATCAAAATTGGAGATGTTAATGTCAGCTCTTTGCTTTATGCGGATGATGTTATACTTCTAAATAAATCCGCTACAAGTCTGCAAGATTCTCTGACTAAATTGAATAGCTGTTGTAATAGATATGGTATGAAGGTCAGCAATAAAAAGACAAAGACAATGAAAATAGGCAGAATCATTGAAAATGTCAACTGTGTTGTGAATGGAGAACCTGTGGAACAAGTAAAACATTTCAGCTACTTAGGCACAATTTTTACTGAAGATGGTAAATTAAATATAGAAATAGACAACAGAATCAGCAAAGCTGGTATCGTGGGAAGTCAATTGAATAAATTCATATGGAATAAGAAAGAAATTAGTCGGAACACTAAATTAGCTGTATACAAGACTGTGTTCAAACCAATTTTAACTTATGGATCTGAGAGCTGGGTCAGAAGTAAAACACTTGACCAAAGACTAGAGACCGCAGATATGAGAGTCCTGAGAAAGATTAGAGGCGTGAACAGATGGCATCAATGGCAATATCATATTAAAAATGAGGATATTAGGAAAGAACTTGACATTGTCAGCATCCAGGAATGCGTTAGCAGAGCTAATCTCAGATGGTATGGTCACTTAAATAGAATGGGAGAGAAAAGATTAGCAAAACAAGTGTTCTCTGCCAGGTTGGCAGGAAAACGACCCAGAGGAAGACCAAGATATAGGTGGATTGATGTGGTACAAAGTGCCTTAGACGATAGAAATATAAGATCTGATAATGTTGGAGTCTTGACAAGTAACAGACTGATTTGGAGGAAAATTGTAGATAGGAAGTTAGTAATGATGTAATTTTTTCATGTAGTACTGTCATATCCTGTACACCCCTTGAGGGTACATGGCAGGAATTTGATGATGATGATGATGATGATGATAAAAAATCATGGGAAACAGAACAAAAGAAATCACAGAAAACAGAACCAAGGAAATGGCAGGAAATCGTACACATGAAAAAACTACACAAAGGTCTAGCATACATAGCACTCAAAATGACAACTTGAAAAAGTAAAAATGCAACAATAATGGGAGACATAAGAAATAACTAGAAGAGCATGGGATTATAAAAATGAGAATCTGGATCTACCATTTACAATTTTACTTGTAAAATTTTACCATGTAGTTGAACAACTACACATGCACAGTGAAGAGATTCATGGGAGACTGACAGGTGAATATGAATGGCAACTCTTGAGCAAAGGAGAAAATTAAAAAACAGAGACCAGAGAATTTGTTTTGGAAGTATATATGACTTTATAACTGAAATAGTAACAGGTGTTTCTGAAAATGAATTTTTAAGCAAAGGCAGATCATGTAGATGAGAGATTAACAGTGTAATTAAGGGGACAGTACTTGAAAGGAGAAACTCAATGTTTCTCCATTGAGTTTCTCCTTTCTAGAATTGATTTTCTCAATTTCTATTTCAACATTCAAAAAAAAAAAATGCTAAAAGGAAAAGGTTTTCTTCTGTTTTAAGGAGGCAAGTGATATGATAAATTAACTTATTATTATTCAGAAATAAATGAAAGAATTAGACAATTTCTAAAATAGAACAAATGAAGTAGAGTGCTATATTTCCTGATGTATTTTATTTTGAAGACAAAAAAAAATTGTTTTCACTTGTAAAAGAGAAGTTATGATTATACTTCCTGATTACCTGAGATAAGAGTGTATTCATGGAGTGAGACACTGTGGAAGCAAATATATTATTATTATTTGACACCTCCAGGTAGTCCAAAGACTCATCGAGGGAGGGCACCTGCTCTACAACCTGGAGGTTTCAAATAATAATAATAATAATATATTTCCTTCCACAGTGTCTCACTCCATGAATATACTCTTATCTCAGGTAATCAGGAAGTATAATCATAACTTCTCTTTTACAAGTGAAAACAACAAAAAATCCATCTCCACCATTCCATCACCAACTGACCGCAAGTAAACCAACGCCATCTACCGCCGACCTCAGACAATCACAAACATCCATGCCCATGGTGGGATTTGAATCTGCAGCCTTTTGGCTGGAGAGTGGATACGTTATCTACTTGGCCAACCAGGCCAAAAAAAAATCCCTTTTGCCCCAGGTGGGCTCGAACCTTTTGGTTAACAGCCAAATGCATATTGCACCACAGAGGCATATGATGGATGAAGAATTACTGCCTAGTCTTATGTGCTATCTGCATAGTCTTATGTAAGTTAAAAAAAATTCATTTTCAGAAAAGGCATTATATACTGTTCAAAACAATTAGGAGATATTTTGGTTTTCTTGTAAATTATAAAGTTATTATTATTATTATTATTATTATTATTATTATTACATAACATCTCCAGGGAGTCCAAAGACTCATTGAAGGAGGGCACCTACTCTACAACTCTCCGTCTCCACCTACCGCAACTACCTTCATCATCTACACCAATGGCATCTACCGCCGACCACTACCACTAGTATTTTCACAGACAATCACAAACATCCATGCCCATGGTGGGATTCGAACCGACAGCATTTTGGCTGGAGAGCAGATATGCTAACCATTCGGCCAACCAGGCCGGCAGGCCTGGTTTGCTGAGTTATAAAAGTTATAAAAATAATTTACAAATGTAACACAATTTGTAATAAATATCGATTATTTAAACAATATCTCATCAATTACACCCTATCCATAAGTAAGAAATATTTATTCATGTGTAAAGTATCCAATAGTTATAATTATTTGCAGATATTTATAATTATCCAACAGAAACTAAAATATATCCCTTAATTATTTTGAGCAGTGTATTTAGCCTAAAGAATTATTCTCTACAGAACAATTATTCTCTATAGAATTTTGCTGTGAGAAATAAGATATTCAGTCTAGTAGACTAACAGTTCTATTAATAATATTTATTAATGTTTTTAATTAGTAAACCAATTGTTGTATGCATCTTGTATTCTTGTTCTTTGATTTGCTTGTTGTTTCCACACACACTAATGATGTACTGTTATTTTCAGTAGAAAATATTTGTACTTTCATTAAAGTTTATTACTGTGGTTAGCTTGTAATTTTCTTGTTTTATAGTTATGCTACAGGTACTTTTAAAGTTTTTTCAAGAAAAAAAACTTTAAAGGTACCTTTTCAAGAAAAATTCCAACCCTTACTTTCATTCTAAACATGACACTGGTATGCTATAGTTCCAAAAAAAAAAAAAAACATGACAGCAAAGAAGCTCATATATTTTAATTTCTTTTATAGCATGCGTTTCTCCATTTTTATAATTTTCAGTCAGTTCAACATTTTTCTATCTTTATATTTGTCTTCTATAGTCTTCCCCAAATCGCTGGCTTGGTTGGCCGAGTGGTTATCATATCTGCTCTCCAGCCAAAAGACTGTGGGTTTGAATTCCGCATTGGGCATGGATGTTTGTGATTGTCTGTGAAAATAGTGGTGGTCAGCGGTGGTGTAGATGATGAATGTAGTTGTGGTTAGTGGAGACACAGGGTTGCGGCAGTAGTGTCCGGTGCATGTGTGCAAAACTTTAGTTGGTGCCCCTATACCCAGTAGCACGCCAGTAGTGTCCGGCACCTGTGGGCAAAACTTTAGTTGGCGCTCCTGTCCCCCCCCCCCCTCCAATAAAAAAAATCACTTTAAAAAAACGTTTTTTTTAAGAATTTCCTCCTCTTTGGCGTCTTTACTATCCAGACACCTGTGTGCATCGTACACATTGCACATGTGGCCAGCATGCCCCTGTGGAGACGGAGAGTTATAGAGCAGGTGCTTCCCTCCCTCCATCAGTCTTTGAATTCCCTGGAGGTGTTATGTAATAATAATAATAATAGTCTCCTTGTAACTTTTGTTTAGACACATTTATCACTTGGCTTTCATATATTTTTCTCAAATACATTTGATGATGTATTTTCAAAGACTTTCTATACTTTTTTTTTTCAAGTTCACCATAGCATTCTTATTTTCTAATTTTGAACAATATACATTCTATCAGTGCATGTTGTTCATTGCCACATGCATTCTATCAATGTTTGCTTCAGATTCTGCTTTCAGACTCGCTTTTGATTTTTCCTCGATGATATTTGTATGTTTGAGTCTGCAATTCATGTTTGAATTTTTTTTTGTTTGTTTGTTTCAAAAAATGCATAATTATCTATTAGATTTGTTTTACTTGTATATATGCAAGTTATTCCTGAACTCTGGCTAGATGGATTTTGTTAAAATTTAGTACAGGTAACCTTCATATAACGCGGTACTTGCACAATGTTTCGCTATAACGTAGTCAACAAATTGTAGCAACCCTTGTTCAATGAGGTACTTACACAACCCGGTTTCGATATAAATACGTTCTACAAATTGCAGTAATCCTTTATCTTTTCATATATTTTTCACCATGGGACTTAAAAATCAAATTTTATCTTCATTAAATTTGTGACTACCTGTATCGCACTTGTAGTTATAAGTAGCGAATTTATATTACGGAAATACCTTTCAGCACACGTGAACTATTATTACCACTATTATTCAGGCCTCCATGGAGTCAAAAGACTCATCGTGGGAGGTCCTTCCTAGGAAACACAGTCTATCAAGACTCATCATGGGAGGTCCCTCTTAGGAAACAAAAAGTCTATCATACCACTCCTTAAACTCATTGAATGTTCTCGCTCTCACCACTCTATCAGGCAATGCATTCCATGGTTCAACCACCCTCCATGCAAAGAAACCACTCCTCAACCTTTTGCTCACAGTTTCCTTTCATAACTTCCAGGGATGTTTCCTTGTCATCACTCCTTCACACTGTTCAACCAAGTGAAAGAACTCCTCACTGTCAACATTGTAACCACCTCTGAACACCTTAAAAGTCTCAACCATATCACCTCTCCTTTTTCTATCCATCAAATTCTGCAGTCCACATTCTCTCAGCCGATCCTCATAACTAACATCGTACAGTCCTGAAACCATCTTTGTCATCCGTCTTTGTATCCTTTCCACAGATAATTTATCCCCTTCAAATCCTGGGGACCAAATCTGAGAACAATAGTCTAAGTGTGGTCTGATCAGAGTCTTATACAACGGAATGATAACTCTTTTATCTCTGCAGGTCAGTGTCCTTCTCATTATTGCAGCAATCCTCTGTGTTACATTCCCCAACTTTGCAATTTGTCCCCTAAATTTCAGGTTTCTATCCATGCCCTACTCCCTACTTCCTCCAGTATAGCTCCTCCAATAGAGTATGCAGAGTCCCATCGATGTGTCACAAACCTGAAGACCTTACATTTTGCTGAATTAAACTGATAACCCCATTCATTTGCCCATCTATCTAGCTTATTCAAATACTCTTGCAGGGCTACCACATCTGCACTAGTACTAATAACCCTTCCCAGCTTCACATCATCTGCAAACAACTGACTATCCCCTTGCGATCCACTGACAATGTCACTGATATAAAGGTTAAACAGTATTGTTATTATTATTATTATTATTATTATTATTATTCAGGCCTCCAAGGAGTTAAAAGACTCTTTGAGGGGAGGTCCCCCCCCCACTGAGAAACACAAAGTCTATCATACCACTCTTTAAACTCACTGACCGTTCTCGCTCCCACCACTCCATGAGGCAATGCATTCCACGGCTCAACCACCCTCCACACAAAGAAACCACTCCTTACCCTCTTGCTCACAGTTTCCTTTCGTAAATTCCAAGGATGGCCTCTTGTCATCACTCCTTCCCGCTGTTCAACCAAGCGAAAGAACTCCCCAGTGTCAACCCTGTAACCACCTCTCAACAGGTTAAAAGTCTCAATCACATCACCTCTCCTTCTTCTATCCACCAAACTCTGCAGTCCACATTCTCTCAGCCGATCCTCATAACTATCCTTGTACAGTCCTGAAATCATCTTTGTCATCCGTCTTTGTATCCTTTCCACAGTTAATTTATCCCCTTCAAATCCTGGGGACCAAATCTGAGAACAATAGTCCAAGTGTGGTCTGATCAGAGACTTATACAACAGAATGATAACCCTCTTATCTCTGCAGGTCAGTGTCCTTCTCATAATAGCAGCAATCCTCTGTGTTACATTCACCACCTTTGCAATATGTCCCCTAAACTTCAGGTTTCTATCAATCATCAACTCCAGATCTCTTGTCTCCCCTACTTCCTCCAGTATAACTCCTCCCATAGAGTATGCAGCATCCCATCAATGTTTCCCAAACCTCAAGACTTTACATTTTGCTGCATTAAACTGAAAGCCCCATTCATTTGCCCATCCAACTAGCTTATTTAAATCCTCTTCCAGGGCTACCACATCTGCACTATTACTAATAATCCTTCCCAGCTTCACATCATCCACAAACAACTGAATATCCCCCTGCAATCCACTGGCTATGTCATTGATAAAAAGGTTAAACAATATAGTTCCTAGTACTGAGCCCTATGGGACCCCACTTGTAACCCTCTGCCTCCTGGAAACTGCTCCGCCATACACAACTCTCTGATACCTATCAGACAGCCAATGCAGAATCCGCTTGACCAATCTGACATCCAGATCCATGTGCTGCAATTTAAATATCAGCTTATCATGTGGCACTCTGTCAAATGCCTTCGCCAAGTCTAAGAAAATTGCAGTATATGCCTTTCCCTCATCTAATGTTCTTGTAACTTTATTATAAAAGGCTAGCATATTGCTAAAACAAGAGCGTTCTTTCACAAATCCATGTTGATTCTCACAGATAACATTACCCTCATCTGCCCAATGCTGTATACGGTCCCTCACTACTTTCTCCAAAATCTTAACAACTACTGACGACACACACAGACTGTCCTACAATTAGACACTTCCAGGCTGTTACCACCCTAATGCAATGGCACTATCCTACCTTCCTTCCATTCCCTGGGCACCTTTGCCAAAGCCAGACTTTCATTGAAAAGCCACATTAAAGGCACTGTCAATTCCCTAGCACATTCTCTCAAAACTCGTGGTGAAATACCATCCAGTCCCACAGCTTTAATGACATCCAGAGTACTCAGTATCTGAAACACACTCTCCTCCTGTACCTCCAGACCTCGAACCAGTCCTATCCCTCTAGCATTAAAACTGACTCCTCTAGGATGAAATACTCCAATAAAGTGTTCATTGAACAATTCCACTATGTACTCTGCATCATTCACTCTATTCCCATTTTTATCCCACAATATCATTCTTCCACAGTCATTTCTCCTTCTACTGGCCACATAGCTAAAAAATTCCCTAGGATTTTCTTTGGATCTTAGGGCCAATCTTCTCTCATATTCCAGTTTCGCTTTCCTTACCACACTAGTCACTCTTCTGGCCCGTGACTTATATTACTCATGCATCTCTTCACCTGTCTCCTTATATCTCTTCCATAGCCTCTTTTTCGCATGCAATTCCTGTTTAATATTGTTTGTCATCCACTTTACTCCAAATTGCATCCTCTTCTTCACTCGTGGTATACAACTTACCATTGCCGATAACAAATATTCTTTCACAATTTCCCATGCACTAGTGATATCCCGGCCTTCCAATTCCTCCCTCCATGAAACTTCCCGAAGTTGACGTCTAAGACTATTATAATCACCTGCCTTATAATTCCACATAAGTTCTCGTCTCTTTGATACTCCTGCATGTCTATTCATTTTCCAAGTCAACACCATATGGTCACTCCCTCCAACTGGTGGGAGAGACGTCAACTCAGTTATCATCAACTCTTCTGATACTATAACCAAATCCAAAATTTTTGAACCTCTTGTTCCCTCTGTTACATGTTGCCTAAGAAATTTGTCCCTCAAGAATTCTAGAAATTCCATTTCCCTATTGTTACATGCATCTTCCTCTCTCCAATTTATACTACTGAAGTTAAAATCTCCCATAACAATCATTCTTCTTGCACTTGCCAAACTTAGCTGTCTAAACATCTCCTGGTCCCCATCCTCTGTGCTCCTGGGTCTGTAGCAACACCCCACTAAATATCCTGTCTTGCCTACCGCTACCTCATACCATACGCTCTCAAAATCATTTGTCTCACTTCTTTCCAAATTCTCCACTCTTAGAGGACATAGGTCATCACTTATCATAAGCAGTACCCCACCACCACCACGCTTTCCCCTCCTATCCTGACGAAAAATGCTATACCCAGCGACTTCTATTCCTGTTGTTATATCCCCTTCTGTCAACCACGTCTCAGTGATCGCAATAATTTTTGCCAGGCTGATGCTATCTGCGCCACCAATTCCTCTCCCTTATTCCGGATACTCTTGCCATTAGTATAAAGCATATAAATGCCATTGTTTCTATACCCAGCATTATCCCTTCTAGACTCCACTGGGCTCAGTGTTACCTGACATTGTCTCCCTTCTCCCAAGTATCCATTCCCACAAGAGGCCACCCCTGCTATCATCCTCCCTGGGACACATCGACTCGTTCAGAACAGCAATCTCTCCAGATGCCTACGTCCTTCCTCATTCAAATGTAAACGGTCCCTCGCATACAATTCCTCTCTTTCCTCAAATGCACTCCAAGCATCCACATATACCAGTCCTCTCTTGTCACACATTCTCACTATTATGCCATTCAATATCACCGCTCTTCTTCTCAGCTCATCATTATCATACATACGCAACACGCACACTATTTTTCCTCTCTCTGTCTTCTTCCGTACAGTCTCAAGCAAAAATCTCATATCTCTCGCTGCCCGACTTACATTACCACTCAAGTCATTCGTTCCTACCATCACAATCATCTCATCCACACTTCCACCTCTCTTAATTGGCATAGCCACCCTTTCTATTGTTCCTCCTGGCAAACACTCCTCACGCATCCTATCTTGAACACCAAGGATCATTGAGTCGCCATATATTATACCTCTTACCATTCCCTCGCTCCTATTGTTTCCATTCTCTCCTCTTCTTTCATTCCCATACCTCTCTCTTCTACTGTTTCCATTCTCTCCTCTTCTAGCACTCCCATACATCTCTCTCATTCCCTCTCTCCTACTGTTTCCATTTTCTCCACTTCTAGCACTTCCTTATCCCAATACTGAGCCCTGTGGGACTCCACTTATAATCTTCTGCCTCCTTGAAACTGCTCCACCATATACAACTCTCTGATACCTATCGGACAGCCAATCCTGAATTCAGTTGACCAACCTGAAATCCAGACCCATGTGCTGCAACTTAAACATTAGCTTATCATGTGGCACTCTGATATTGAATATCAGGGTGCCACTTCCTTCACTAAATCTAAGAAAATGGCAGTATATGCCTTTCCTTCATCTACTGCTCTTGTAACTTTATTATAAAAGGCTAGCATATTACTAAAACAAGAGCGCCCCTTCACAAATCCATGTCGACTCTCACAGATGACATTACATTCATCTTCCCAATGTTGTATATGGTCCCTCACTAATTTCTCCATGATCTTAACAACTACTGATGACACACAAACTGGCCTATAATTAGACACTTCCAGTCTGCTACCGCCCTTATGCAATGCCACTATCTTAACAGGGGCATGCCAGTAATGTGCAAAACTTTAGTTGGCACCCCTGTACCCCTCCCACGAATAAAAGCTCACTTTATAAAAACGTACCAGTGAGTTGAAATGAAATACAAAATATATTAATTATAAGTTTATCGAACAAAAAGCAGAAATTACAAAAAAAATGTATAAAAAACAATAAACATACTAGAAAGGTACCAAAACAACCAAAACAATTTGGGAAAAAATAAAGTAAATAAATAATAAGATAAATAAATAATAGTAACTTACAAGTATATAAAATAGGAACATAATAAACATTATTGGGTATAGAAATAGTTAAATAAATATTTAAACAGCAAGAAAAATCACTTAGTGAATTGAATTTTTCTAGTTTTGATTAATGAAAATTCTCAAATAATATCATATATATCAAGTTGATCCAAAATATCTGACTCTATTGATATAATGGCAAGATTTGAAAGTCTGTCTTGTACCATTGTGGAACGCAAGTATTTTTCACACGTTCACTGCCAACTACGAGTATACTTGTAGTTGGTAAACTAGCCACATAAGCCAGCTATGAGTATACTTGTATGATGCTTACAGCCAGCTATGAGTATACTTGTATGATGCTTACAGCCAGCAACGAGATTACTGTACTGACCTTGAAGAAGTGAAAATGCTTGGCTTCTGGAGCTATTATCAAAACTGTGTATTCTCATAGATGGTATATACTCTGCACAGGCCAACTACGAGTATACTCGTATGATGCTTACCGCCAGCAACGAGATTACCGTACTGACCTTGTAGAAGTGAAATTGCTCGGCGTACGGGAACAAACTATGCCGAAGTAGTGTGGCAGCGAAAGTGTTAATAATTTTAAGTTTAGATGTTGAAAGTTTATTTTTCGCTTGGTCAGACTATAATAAATTTAGTTTAATCCTTTATCCAAGTGTGTGCAAACAAAGTTTGCGCCTGAAAGTATCTTCAGGACTGGGGTAAAGTGGTACAACACCGGGCGACTTCTTGCAAAGGTGGAGCAAGATACCAACACTTGTATCTCAGTATCTCCCATAATGCAAAACACATCTCCTTGCAGATATGTATAATGTTATGCATTAAGGGGAGGGCCACTACCCAGACTAGTTTCGACCTTTATTGAGGTCTTTTCAGTGGGAGCCTCACTACTGAGCTTAACCACATACACAGCATTTTCCTCTCCAATGGCTACAGTGAACATAATGTCAAAAAAATAATCAGTTCCTCCCCCATTTCCCGTCCTTCTCGTCAACAAGATTTTAAAAATGCCATCACCATACCCTACATCTGTGGCACATCCGAAAAAATAGCCAAGATACTAAAAAAGTACAACTTACAAACAGCATATAAGTCCCACCGCAAACTTGCTACCCATATCCGTTCTACGAAAGATCAGCTCCCTTCTCTCTCTCTCTCTCTGCCTGGAGTTTACAAAGTACCCAGTTCCTATAAGCTGGCATACTTTGGACAGACAGGCAGATCAGCATCCATCCGCATGGAGGAACACAAGTCTTACATCTGTAAACACAACTATGGCCATTCAGGCTTGGCTGACCATGTTTTCGACACCACCCACAGGGTATCATGGAAAAAAACCACCATGCTCCACCACAACAAATTCAAGAAAGAGAGACTTTTCTTAGAAACAGCAGCAGCAGCTCTCAGAAACCAACCAAACTTAATAAATACGGTTGCATTAAGCTTCCGAAGATTTGGGAAACACTCATCACCAGAGGTCCCACCTTACATTCCAGGCCACCTACTACCGCCCTTAGAGGATGCTCCACCTAGATAGGACTTTAGTATCACCCACGTGGTTGGGCTTAGTATTGTATGATATTTGTGTGCATGTTACATTACTTGTTTTTGTAATCCCTGTAGATGTCCAGCGACTAGGACAAAATATAGGAAGTATTAAATTCTATTTTAATTCTTTTTGAGTGTTTAAAAAATCCATTAGGCCTCCAACATGATATGGAACCTAATATTCACGTTATACAAGGGTAACCTGTATTTAAAATCCCTACAAAAATTTGTCAAGCCACTTCAATTTTGTTTTAATCATATCATTTCCTGTAAGGATTACAATGGAACAAAAAATGCACTTATGTACTGCAGTAATTAGATGGAATTTAATAAAATTTAGGATGTAGACAAAAATATATATACATGTAGTTCGATTAGATTATTTTTCTGGGAAAAAAATGGTAAAGTGACTCAAACAGCAGTGGCTTGTTTAACTAGTTAATGCCTTAGCCAGCTACTACAATACTTAATTGTGTTATACCATCAAACACCTGCACATTTAAATAATATTTACCTTTGCCTTTTGTAAAAAAGAATTCCATTAATGAGTCTATCTTCATTTTCTTCAAGTTTGGTACCTACCAATTCCTAAAGAGGGGGAAAAAAAATACAATGTGGTTCAGCCAGAGAATTTTATTTTAAATAATTATTCAAATTTATTTTTAATATTCACTTATAATGAATGAGTTTTGAATTTTAAAACACATGCTAATAATAATATATATGACATGGGGGAGGGCTAAAACACCTAGAAAAAAAAAGATATTAAAGCAACTGATATAACCACGAGAGAGAACATATCTTAAAACCTTTTAATCCCCATGTTTCATCAAATTGTAATAATTGTTTCTTTTTCTTTTAGGACAAATAAGAAGAGTTGCGTTCATATAATTTTTGTTCTAGGTGTTTATCAGAACTTTTCTGCTGCCCCCCCCACCTCATACACCTAGTATATATTCTATATAACATGAGATAAATTAATAAACTACATAAAGATTTATATTTCATAATATATGACATCTAAAAAGAAGCAGAATGAGTTGGCTTCTAGCATTATTATTAAACGAGCTTCACATTTACATCCGTTTAACTGAGTAATTGTCCTAAGGATATTACAGTTGCTGTTGTGGGTGTGCATGGGTGAGAGTATATTATTATTATTATTCAGGCATCCATGGAGTCAAAAGACTCATCGTGGGAGGTCCTTCCTAAGAACATAAAGTCTGTCAAGACTCATCGAGGGGAGGTTCCCCCTAAGAAACACAAAGTCTATCATACCACTCCTTAAACTCATTGACCTTCTCGCCCTCACCACTCTATCAGGCAATGCATTCCACAGCTCAACCACCCTCCATGCAAAGAAACCACTCCTCGCGCTCTTGCTCACAGCTTCCTTTCATAACTTCCAGGGATGGCCTCTTGTTATCACTCCTTCCCGCTGTTCAACCAAGCGAAAGAACTCCCCAGTGTCAACCCTGTAACCACCTCTCAACAGGTTAAAAGTCTCAATCATATCACCTCTCCTTCTTCTATCCACCAAACTTGTAGTCCACGTTACCTCAGCCGATCCTCATAACTATCCTTGTACAGTCCTGAGACCATCTTTATTTTTATACTTTTCCCCTCCACACACTCCAAGCAGTTAAAACTCGTAAATTCAAAATAAAAATTAAAACAGCAAAACTAGACTCCAAAATCCAGCTTGCACAGATTAGTGGTTCTGCTAATTATTTTATAACTAGCAGAACTAATTTAGCAATATGCTAGCCTTTTATAATAAAGTTACAAGAACATTAGATGAGGGAAAGTCATATACTGTAATTTTCTTAGACTTAGCAAAGGCATATGACAGGGTGCCACATGATAAGCTGATATTTAAGTTGCAGCACATAGATCTGGATGCCAGATTGGTCAACTGGATTCAGGATTGGCTGTCTGGTAGGTATCAGAGAGTTGTGTATGGTAGAGCAGTTTCAAGGAGACAGAGGGTTATAAGTGGGGTCCCACAGGGCTCAGCACTAGGACCTATATTGTTTAATCTTTATATCAATGACATTGCCAGTGGATTGCAAGGGGATATTCAGTTGTTTGCAGATGATGCGAAGCTGGGAAGGATTATTAGTAATAGTGCAGATGTGGTAGCCCTGCAAGAGGATTTGAATAAGCTAGATAGATGGTCAAATGAATGGGGGTTTGGTTCAATGCAGCAAAATGTAAGGTCTTGAGGTTTGGATTCTGATAATAATAATAATAATAATAATTATTATTATTATTCAGGCCTCCATGGAGTCAAAAAATTGATTGTGGGAGGTACTTCCTAAGAAACACAAAGTCTATCAAGACTGATTGAGGGGAGCCCCCCCCCTAAGAAACACAAAGTCTATCATACCACTCCTTGAACTCATTGACCGTTCTCGCTCTTACCACTCCATCAGGCAATGCATTCCATGGTTCGACCACCCTCCATGCAAAGAAAATCCATGTTAATTTCTGTGAGAAATCAACATGGATATCTCATAGAAATCAACTATAAGAATCACATGGATTTCTGTGAGAAATCCATGTTGACTCTTATAGTTGTTTTATTATTACAGGTTCAATTGATGTACCAAGAATTGGACTATAATCCCAATAAAAGACAACTCAGAAAACTGAACTCTTTACTAGATGAAGTAAAGTCTGGGTAGTGGCCCCTTGCCTTTAATACATAGCATCATATATCTCCTCCAGGAGATGTGCTTTGCATTAAAGGTAAATATTAAGAATAGTGATCAGAGCTTATTCTACCTTTACCACGAGTTGCCTTGGACTTGCACGACGTGCAGGGTTAGCTAGACTTGCAACTCTTGCAAGTGCAAACTTGACTGACTTGTCTGTTTGCTTACTTCGGAAATAGAGTAAAAAAAACCAGGTTTATATTTAAAATAAATTGGTATCTTTA
Organism: Typopeltis vanoorti; assembly: GCF_054136105.1. Taxonomy (NCBI): domain Eukaryota; kingdom Metazoa; phylum Arthropoda; class Arachnida; order Uropygi; family Thelyphonidae; genus Typopeltis; species Typopeltis vanoorti. Next base: position 92,475,255 of record NC_143569.1, on the reverse strand, counting down.
ACATATACTCAAGGTAAAAAACTTTCTACTAGATGAAGTTATAAGTCTCAATTGAAACACAACAGAAAAACATAGAATTTATTTTGCTAGAACCCTTAGGTTCTATGGTTTACCAAAGATACACAAAAAAAGACATTACTCTTCGCTCAATTGGCGACTGCATAGATTTACCTACTTACTGAAAAGCCAAATTTTGATCATACCTATTGAATGCTTAGATTGGCAACTCCCACTCATTTATAAAAAATTCTTCCAATTTTCTAGATAAAGTAAAAAATGTTTTCCTACAACCCACTGATATAATGGTTAGTTTTGATATAGAATTTCTCTTCACAAATATTCCTCTTGGAGATACACTATATCTACTTTCAGAAGCATTTCCTCAGGATGCAGTAAAACTATTTGACTTTGTTATGCACTCTGGATATTTTATTTAATCATTATTATTATTATTCTGGTCTCCATGGAGTCAAAAGACTCATCGTGGGAGGTCCTTCCTAAGAAACACAAAGTCTGTCAAGACTCACTGAGAGGAGGTTCCCCCTAAGAAACACAAAGTCTGTCATACCACTCTTTAAACTCACTGACCGTTCTCGCTCCCACCACTCCATCAGGCAATGCATTTCACAGCTCAACCACCGTCTACATAAAGAAACCACTCCTTACCCTCTTGCTCACAGTTTCCTTTTGTAACTTCCAGGGATGGCCTCTTGTCATCACTCCTTCCCGCTGTTCAACCAAGTGAAAGAACTCCCCAGTGTCAACCCTGTAACCACCTCTCAACAGTTTAAAAGTCTCAATCATATCACCTCTCCTTCTTCTATCCACCAAACTCTGCAGTCCACATTCTCTCAGCCGATCCTCATAACTATCCTGGTACAGTCCTGAAACCATCTTTGTCATCCGTCTTTGTATCCTTTCCACAGTTAATTTATCCCCTTCAAATCCTGGGGACCAAATCTGAGAACAATAGTCCAAGTGTGGTCTGATCAGAGACTTATACAATGGAATGATAACCCTCTTATCTCTGCAGAGATAAGAGATAACCCTCTTATCTCTGCAGTTCAGTGTCTTTCTCATAATAGCAGCAATCCTCTGTGTTACCTTCACCACCTTTGCAATATGTCCCCTAAACTTCAGGTTTCTATCAATCATCAACCCCAGATCTCTTCTCTCCCCTACTTCCTCCAGTATAACTCCTCCCATAGAGTATGCAGCATCCCATCGATGTTTCCCAAACCTCAAGACCTTACATTTTACTGCATTAAACCAAACCCCCATTCATTTGCCCATCTATCTAGCTTATTCAAATCCTCTTGCAGGGCTACCACATCTGCACTATTACTAATAATCCTTCCCAGCTTCGCATCATCTGCAAACAACTGAATATCCCCTTGCAATCCACTGGCAATGTCATTGATATAAAGATTAAACAATATAGGTCCTAGTGCTGAGCCCTGTGGGATCCCACTTGTAACCCTCTGCCTCCTGGAAACTGCTCCACCATACACAACTCTCTGATACCTATCAGACAGCCAATCCTGAATCCAGTTGACCAATCTGACATCCAGATCCATGTGCTGCAAGTTAAATATCAGCTTATCATGTGGCACCCTGTCAAATGCCTTTGCCAAGTCTAAGAAAATTGTAGTATATGCCTTTCCCTCATCTAATGTTCTTGTAACTTTATTATAAAAGGCTAGCATATTGCTAAAATTGCTAAAACAAGAGCATCCTTTCACAAATCCATGTTGATTCTCATAGATAACATTACCCTCATCTGCCCAATGCTGTATACGGTCCCTCACTACTTTCTCCAAGATCTTAACAACTACTGATGACACACACAGACTGGCCTATAATTAGACACTTCCAGTCTGTTACCACCCTTATGCAATGGCACTATCTTACCTTCCTTCCATTCCCTGGGCACCTTTGCCAAAGCCAGACTTTCATTGAAAAGCCACGTTAAAGGCACTGTCAATTCCCTAGCACACTCTCTCAAAACTCGTGGTGAAATACCATCCAGTCCCACAGCTTTACTGACATCCAGAGTACTCAGTATCTGAAACACACTCTCCTCCTGTACCTCCAGACCTCGAACCAGTCCTATCCCTCTAGCATTAAAACTGACTCCTCTAGGATGAAATACTCCAATAAAGTGTTCATTGAACAATTCCACTATGTACTCTGCATCAGTCACTCTATTCCCATTTTTATCCCACAATATCATTCTTCCACAGTCATTTCTCCTCCTACTGGCCACATAGCTAAAAAATTCCCTAGGATTTTCTTTGATTCTTAGGGCCAATCTCCTCTCATATTCCAGTTTTGCTTTCCTTACCACACCAGTCACTCTTCTGGCCTGTGTCTTATATTCCTCATGTATCTCTTCACCTGTCTCCTTATATCTCTTCCATAGCCTCTTTTTCGCATGCAATTCCTGTTTAATATTGTTTGTCATCCACTTTACTCCAAATTGTGTCCTCTTCTTCACTCGTGGTATACAACTTACCATTGCTGATAACAAATATTCTTTCACAATTTCCCACGCACTAGTGATATCCCGGCCTTCCAATTCCTCCCTCCATGAAACTTCCCGAAGTTGACGTCTAAGACTATTATAATCACCTGCCTTATAATTCCACATAAGTTCCTGTCTCTTTGATACTCCTGCATGTCTATTCATTTTCCAAGTCAACACCATATGGTCACTCTCTCCAACTGGTGGGAGAGACGTCAACTCAGTTATTATCCACTCTTCTGATGCTATAACCAAATCCAAAACTTTTGAACCTCTTGTTCCCTCTGTTACATGTTGCCTAAGACATTTGTCCCTCAAGAATTCTAGAAATTCCATTCCCCTATTGCTTTATCAAATATAAACAATCTACATCCACAAATTAAATTTACTATGGAAATGGAAAAAGACAACAAATTGTCCTTTTTATTATAATTATTATTATTATTATTATTAATATTATTATTATTATTCCTGATACCTCCAAGGAGATATTCTATTTTAGATATTCTACTCCTTTGTTCACCACACACATGGATTACAGTCAGGAATACTGACCCAGCCATAGGTCTGATTCATCAGCTATGCCGGTGTCGGAGCCCGGATAAAATTTGGGTGGACTGAGATGGTGCCATACCTCCCTGTAAAGGGGACTCACGGCTGTGTATCATCATATGATTATTATTATTATTATTACTTCAATTTATCGAAAACCTACTTTCACTACTACAATCAACAGCAATCAATTCACTATCCATCACAGAAGACTGGAATTATAAAAACATTAATGTGACATGCTCATGCTATTTGTTCTACACCTTAACTATTACAGCAGAAACTCTTATAAACATCAAACAATATATATAAAACTCAGTGACCTCTCAGAAATGATCATGCAACAGCTTTTTAATTCCTATAATTCTAGCTCAAATAACAAACAGTATGTCGAGTTCCAATTCCTTAGATTTCTGACTTATCAGAACCCATTTTCAGAATTCTTAAGAAATGCAATTTAGTGGCTACTTTTCTTCCTAACAACAAATTATCAGCACAGTTTCCATCTTCAAAAATGGTCTCCTCTAGCTCTTCCTGGTGTCTACCAAGTTCCTTGTGACTGTCATCATTCTTACTTGGGACAATCTGAATGCTCTGTAGAAAAGAGAATACAAGTACACCAATCTTACATTAGCAACAGTAACCCTGAAAAATCTGGCTTGGCACAGCATGGAATAGATACAGAGCCAACATCCTATGATCTGAAACACGCTTACTTCATTGGTGTCAATACAAATTTGAACACTTGTTTAAAGAAGGTTCTGAGACCTTACTTCGGCATCCAAATTAAATTGGAATGACTACCTCACTCTATCTAAGATATGGGAAAGTCTTATTTTAATCATGCACAATAATTAATTTTTTTAAAATGAATTATCAATATTGCTATATTTCCTCAGTTATACCATGGCATTGTTTTATGTATAACATCATGTAGCTCTTACTTTTTCAAATCAATCGATTGTTTGCATTCTACTTGGTAATTAACTATTGTCACCACTAATGATGGCCTGTAATATTCAGGCTCAAATATATAGCCTAAAAAAAAAAAAAAAAGCTGTCCCTTGTGTTTTTTTGTGTTAACTGGAAAAATCTCCCACCATAGCATGAATATCTCTTAAACAACAATTCTAAATTACTCTTTTTTAAACTCATTTAACCCATTAAGAGATTGAGTCATCACTCTTGTAACCAAAATAAAAATCTTTAATTTATAAAAAAAAATACAAATCTATACATCAAATCAACTACTACTACAACGCAAGTGGCAATGTATTTTCTTCAAATTACAACAAGAAAAACACTACAGCTACATGAGTTCTTGACAATTGCATAAACCAATAGATTATATGGACAAATCTCTGTAGCCTTGGTCTCTTGCTTCCTACAGAATCTTTATTCTTTCTTGAGTTCACACAGGAGAAAGACTAACAAAACAAAATTGCTCTCTCTGTGACAGCAACACAAGTCACACAAATTCTTCTTGCATCCTAAAATTACAGAAGAACACATAACTGTACTCAAGCAAGGAATGCTAAAGCAAATGTCAGTTGAATTTCAAAGTCATGCAGGCAAAACTCCTGCATCAGGATTATCTTGAATGGTTAGAAATGCAGAATCTTCTATAGAATTTGCCAATAATTGTGTAAGGCACATCCATGTGTCTTGATATAGCACATGCACTGAAGGAACCAATGCAATTCATGGTCTACTCCACAATGGCAGTAGATGGATGCCATTTTCAGAAGATGATGATTTATAGCGTAAACACAGCAAAGGTCATACTGCAGCATATCAAAGGCTATAGCAATACACAAGATAAGACCATTACAAACATGCAAGCACACAGCAGGATTCAAACCCATGACCTGTCAGTTGGAGATCAGGTACACTAACCACTCGGCCAACCATGCCGGGTCCATTTTCAAAAAGAAGAAGCAGTAGGACAAACGAATAGCAAGAATACAACTGAACAAAATTACAAAAACAAACACTAGATTACAAAATTACTACAAAAAACATTATTGAGGTATAAAGATTCTGAATTCCTAATGCAAAGTATATAGCAGAATTATTATTATTATTATTATTATTATTATTACTATGCCAGGACCTCATGGAGTCAAAGACTCATCTGGGAGGTCCTTTTGAGTGTGTCTTAAACACACTCAACAGGTGACCAAATCTGGGCACAATAGTCCATGTGTGGCCTAATCAAAGCCTTATACAATGGAAGAAGAATCTCCATACTTCTACACGTCAGTGTCCTCCGCATCATTCCCAGAATTCTTTGTGTTGTCTTCACACTTTTGGCGATGTGTCCCCTAAATTTTAGATCCTTATCCACTATCACCCCCAGATCTCTTATTTCCTCTACCTCCAACAATATATTCTCATCAAGCATAAATTCTGCATCCCATCTTTGTTTTCCAAATTTTAAAACCTTACATTTTGCAACAATGAACTCACATCCCCATTTGCTTGCCCAATCACTCAATTTATTCAAGTTTTATTGCAAGGCCACAACATCTTCACTACTCTTTATGGTTCGTCCCAACTTTGCATCATCTGCAAACAACTGAATATCTCCATCCAAATCTTTGCCAATATCATTAATATACAAGTTAAATAGTAATGGCCCTAAAACAGACCCCTGAGGCACTCCACTAGTGACTTTCCTTTTTGTGGATATTGCACCCCCATACACAACTTGTTCATACCTATCAGATAGCCAGTCTCCAATCCAATGCACTAATCTAATATCCAACTCCATCTACTCTAGTTTGACTGTCAACTTATCATGAGGTACTCTATCAAAAACTTTTGCGAAATCCAAGTATATTACTGTGCATCCTTCTCCTCTGTCCAAGGAAGCAGTCACTTTATTGTAATAAGTAAGTAGATTATAAAACATGACCTCCCTTTAGTAAATCCATGCTGTCCATCAAAGATTATACCATTGTTGTCAGCCCAACTCTGGATCCTAGTTCTCACAAGCTTCTCCAACAACTTAACCACAACACCTGACACAGAGATAGGCCTATAGTTTGATGCTTGAGTTTAATCACCTCCTTTATGAAGTGGCGCAATCTTGCCCTCCTTCCACTCTTTAGGAACTTGACCAAGTGCAAGACTCATATTAAAAAAATATGTCAAGGCAGGTGTCAACTCGCTGGCACATTCCTTCAGAATACGCGATGATATATTATCAAGTCCCACAGCCTTATTTACATCTATTTTACTCAACTCCCCAAATACCTCTTGCTCACTTACAGTCAGTCTCTCTTCCCCATCAACAACTGCTCTCAATCTCTATGTGAAGTCGCATTCACAAAGATTGAAAGATCTTTATGAACTGCTCATTAAGTATCTCCACCACACATTCTGCAACAGCTGTCTTTATACCATTTTCTCCAATCAATGTAACCCTTCCATAATCATTCTTTCTTTTGCTGGCTACATATCGAAAGAACTCATTAGGATTCTTTTTGGCTTCATCACCAGTGCTGTTCATACCTCTCTTTAGCTACTCTCACCAACTAAGTCACCCTCCTTGCCTGGTCTTTGTAGACCTCGTAAAATTGGTTACTACCACTTCTCTTATGCTGCCTCCACAATGCCCTTTTTCTCTGTATCGCATGCTTAATCTCTTTATTCATCCATTTCACACCTACCTTATTTAACCTTCTCACACTTGGAATACATTTAGACATTACATCTACTAAATGGTTTTTGAAAATCCCCTAAGCTGCACTGATCTCTTTTCCAGCTAACTCCTCATTCCATGCTACACCCGCAAGCTGTCTCCTGAGCTCTTCATAATCACCCCTCCCCCCTTGTAGTTCCACGTATACCCTTTTCTCACAGGGATCCTTGCACTGCTGGCAACCACCCAGGTAATCACCTCATGGTCACTTTCACCAATTGGTGAATGATTTGACACCTCATTTATAATTACATCCTCTGATGAGATGACCAAATCCAAGTCCCTTAATCCTCGTGTGCCCTCTGTTACATACCGTCTGAGGTAGTTATCCCTCAAAAACTCAAGAAACTCATTTTCTTTACTTCCAGTTGCTATCCCTTCATTCCAGTCTATATTGTCATAATTAAAATCACCCATAATGATCATCCTTTTCTTATTTGCTTGGCTAATTTGACTATACATTTCACTATCACCACCATCCACATTACCAGGTCTATAACAACATCCCACCAAGTATTTGATTCTATTCACCTCTATCTCACACCATACTGCCTCAAAACCACTGGCCCTATTTCCCTCTTGCATCTCTACCTTGTATGGACATAACTCTTTCTCTATCATCAATATCACTCCCCCTCTCTTTTTACCCCTTCTATCCTCACGAAACATATCATACTCTTCCATCTCTACTTCTGTCAGGATGTCGTCCTCATCTAACCATGTCTCACTTATTCCGACAATCTTTGGGTGAACAGACGCAATTAGTGCAACCATTTCATCCACCTTGTTTCTTATACTTCTAGCATTGGTATACAAACACAACAGCTAGTTCCACTGATACCATTCACTTGATGTGATCTCTCCATTCTGGACTGGGGCCATTTCCCTTTCTGCTTCTTCATTTTAGAACCCTTTTCAATTCCATCTGTTTCCTCTTGATCCCTGGCCATCCAATTTCTTTCCTGCCTACACATGCTCTCATCTCCTCTTGGAGCATCCACCTTTCTCAAGCTGTGTACCTCTGTCCACCCTGAGCCTCCCCATTTCCCTGCTCCTCTTGCACACCCATTCTCTCATTTTCTATACTCATACCACTCACTTCCCCATTCATATCCACTTCTTCAATCTCTCCTGTCTTACTCTACTGCTCTTCCACATCACTCCCCTCTCGATCTGATTCATTCTCTCTATTCACTTCTCTACCTTCCAGCAGCAGTCTCTCCAAGCGACTCACACCATAACCACTCAAATGCAGTCCATCACTCCCATACAGCTCACTTCGTCCCTCAAACTCATTCTGCACATTAACAAACTGTACTCCCATCTCCTCACACATTTCAGCCAGAATATCATTCATAATCCTTGCTCTCCGCCTCATTTCACCACAGTCATACCTAGGCAACACACACTGACTACCCTTCCTGTCACCCTTCCTGTCACTCTTTTATCTTTCCAAGCAGCCTCCTGATATTCATTCTGATATGCTCTTTGTTCTCTCTCAAATCATTTGTACCCATTAATACTATTAACTCTTTTGCTTGCTCCCACCTCATATCCAATGCCTCAATCACTCTACTCATTTTACCGCCTGGAAAACATACCTTGTGCATTTTATCCTCTAGCACACCTTTAATAATGGAGTCGCCATTCAACGCCACTCGCTCATCTTTCATTAACTCTTTCATGCCATCATGATTTATTTTAATAGTTTTGACCTGAATTCTCTTAATTTCATTCTGCATCCATTTAATTTCTTGCCTCATCCAATCCAATTCACTTTCCGAATCTCGTGACACATTCTCTCTATCATTAAATCTTTCTAACTTTCTAACTCTCGACCCCCCTCTTCTCACTTTCACTCTCATTTATCTTTCTTTGTTTCCATACTTTCGGACTAACATGCATCCAACTTTCGCTATCATTCTTCTCACTTTTACTCTCATTCATCTTTCTTTGTTCAGTACTTTCTTTGTAGTAAGATGCAGGATATTATATTCCTTCCAAAACTCTGAGGATTTCCTCCCTATGTCTCTCTCAACAACAGTCTCTCAGTCTGGGGAAAAGCTTTTCTTAAATAATATTCCTCAAAAGCAGCAATAACATTACAATCCATGGGTTGCAGGAGTGAGGCTAATAGATACTCATAGAGTTAGGTGTAAGTTGCACATATGTTGTGAAATTGACGGCTGACTGTATATTTAAACAGCATTACAAGAAAATGATATGGGGAAAAAACACAAGGTATTAAATATCATCTAAGGTAATTGAAGCACATTCCTTTTTTGCTGATAATTATCAGGTGATAATTACATATTCTGAAAGCAATCTTCAGAAAAATCAAAAACAATGGCTTTTAAAGGTCAACATCTAACTAGATGTAAAATAGTAATAAATATAATTATGATTTGCATTAACACAAAGAATTTATTAAAAAATATAAACAGAATTTATTAAAAACTCCATATTTCATCCTATGATACATGGATATCGTTAGTAAGAGAAAATTCCTTAACTATAATGAAAATGTAAATAACAAGATATCAATAAGATAATAAATAACAAGAATGTCTACACATGAGCATAAATCAGGATATTTCCTTATGCATACATGGGAGTGCCGGTTTAATGCAGCAAAATGTAAAGTCTTGAAGTTTGCGATACCTCGATGGCAGGTTGCATACTCAATTGGAGGAGCTGTACTGGAGGAAGTAGGGAAGACAAGAGATCTGGGAGCGATGATTGATAGAAAAAAACTGAAATTCAGGGAGCATATTGCAAGGGTGGAAGTAACCCAGAGGATTGCTGCAATACTGAGAAGGACGCTGACCTGCAGAGATAAAAGAGTTATCATTCCATTGTATAAGACTCTGATCAGACCACACTTAGACTATTGTTCTCAAATTTGGTCCCCAGGATTTGAAGGGGATAAATTAACTGTGGAAAGGGTACAGAGACAGATAACAAAGATGGTTTCACTGTGCGATGTTAGTTATGAGGATTGGCTGAGGGAATGTGGAGTGCAAAGTTAGTTTGTTGAATAGAAGAAGGAGAGATGATATGATCGAGACTTTTAAACTGTTGAGAGGCAGTTACAGGGTTGACACTGGGGAGTTCTTTCACTTGATGGAACAGTGGGAAGGAGAGATGACAAGGGGCCATCCCTGATAGTTATGAAAGGAAGCTGTGAGCAAGAGGGCGAGGAGTGGTTTCTTTGCATGGAGGGTGGTTGAACCATGGAATGCATTGCCTGATAGAATGGTGAGAGCAAGAACGGTCAATGAGCTGTATGATAGGCTTTGTGTTTCCTAGGAAGGTCTTCTCACAATGTGTCTCTTGACTCCATAGAGGCCTGAATAATAATAATAATAATAATAATATATGAATACATGATGATGATTTTACACCTGTGAGAAGAATAATTACCACTAGTGCCTGCCTGAGGATAGCATACTTGCTCTCCCACGAACTGTTTGTGGGTTCAAATCCCACTGTGGACATGCATGTTTGTAAACTCTTGCAAGCTTGAATAGCTTGTTCAGAGTAGGATTTGTCTTTTCTTTTCTTTTCTCCCATTTAATTGAATTTTGCCAATATAAAAGGATTCAATTTAAATGAAAAACTGAACTAATAGGGGTATATTCTAGGGTAGACATCCTAAGCATTAAATTTTCTTAAATTCCAGATTCTCCAGATAGAGAAAGGTGTTCACTATATATAATTCTGAAGCATTTTGCTCTGCAAATAGTCCAAGCAATAAATAAATAAATAAGTAGCTTGATGAAATATATCAAGCTTGTCATGCTTCTAAATAATAAATTTTATTATTTTTTTTATTCTAATGATTATAGAAAAATGATACTAATATTCAATCATATTGGAGATGGAGTGGAGAGAGAGAGTGATCAAACATGTAATAATCCCAGTACTTCATATATTACAAATAAAATAAGCAATTACCAAATGATGCTTAAATAAACATCAGGAATTAACAATCCGTTAAGAAAAATATTTAAATATTGATCATACCACAATAAACAGTATTGAACAAGACCCTTTATTCTATTAGTATGATCCAGAATAGCAGCAAAAATATTCCCAGTTCATAAGGAAGTAAACAGTTAAGAATGTGAGAACTGAATCTGAGAATTGCCGGCTTGGTTGGCCAAGTGGTTAGTGCATCTGCTGTCCAGCAAAAAGACCGTGGGTTCAAATCCTGTCGTGGGCATGGATGTTTGTGATTGTCTTTGAAAATACCAGTAGTGGTGGGCAGTAGATGTCATTGGTGTAGATGATGCAGTTTGCTGTAGTTGGTGGATTGAGTGGTGGAGATGGAGAGTTGTAGAGTAGGTGCTCTCTCTCTCAATGAGTCTTTGGATTCCTTGTAGGTATCATGTAATAATAATAATTGTTGACCAGAAATCCAATTGAGTTATTGGATAAATAAATAAATAAATTTTCAGATTTTCACCATATACAAGTTGCAGAAACAGTCATCCAGGAAAAATTTAAATATTATTACCATCATACCAGTCTTAGCTCAGTTGGTTTAGACAAGCACTTTGGTTGGAAAGACCTGGGTCTGAATCTCATTTATGATGGAATGAACCTTTATAAGGTGTTTTCAAATGGTAATTTAGGCAGTTTAATATGATAGAATGCAAGAATGTAGAAGCAAAAGTAAGTGATATGGAGTGAAAGGAAGTATAATGTAAGGTACCAGAGTCCGATGGATATGATGTCAATGGGACATTATGTCCAGCAATACTTATTCTTTGTTTGAGTTGTAAGTCAGCAGTTAGAATTGAAGGAAGTACAGGAAGATGGTTTAATGTTAAATCTGGTGCCAGATATGGATGTACATTATCTATATGGATCACATTATGAATGAAAGTTAGATTAAACGTGATATCAAAATTGGAAATGTTGATCTCAGCTCTTCACTTCATGCAGATGATGTTATACTTCTAAATAAATCCAGTACAAGGATGCAAGATTCCCGGACTAAATTGAATAACTGTTGTAATAGATATGTTATGAAGGTCAGTAATAATAACACAGAAACAATGAAAATAGGCTAAAGCTTTGAAAATATCAACTGCATTGTGAATGGAGAACCTATAGAACAAATAAAACATTTCAGCTATTTAGGCATGATTTTTAATGAAGTTGGTAAATTAAATATGGAAATAGACAACAGAATCAACAAATAGTGCTCAAACCAGTTTTAACTTATGGTTCTGAGAGCTGGGTTAGAAATAAAACAATTGATCAAAGACTGCAGTATGAGAGTTCTGAGAAGGATTATGGGCTTGAAGAGATGGCATCAATGGCAATATCATATTAAAAATGGGGATATTAAGAAAGAACTTGACAATGTTAGCATCCAGGAATGTGTTAGCAGAGCTAATCTCATGTGATATGGTCGCTTAAACAGAATGGGAGAGGAAAGATTAGCAAAACAAGTTTTCTCTGTCAGGTTGGCAGGATAAAGATTCAGAGGAAAACTAGGATATAGATGGATTGTTACAGTAAAAAGTGCCTTAGAGAGAGAAACATAATTATTATTATTATTTTTCCTGACACCTCCAAGGAGTTCGAAGACTCATCGCAGGAGGACACCTACAGCTGTCTCAACTGCCACAACTGTCTCAACCACTACACCGAACCTCTACTATGAATCATTTCCATCAACGCCATCTACCGCCCACCTCCTCCACCACCGCCACCACCGCCACCACCATAACTAGTATGCTATGTCTGTAAATTGTGTGTTCTGAAGTGCCGATTTGTCTGTGTGCAGGATGAAAAACGCATGTGTCCATGAGAAAAAACCCTGCACAATCCTGCTACCTCCATATGAGATCGGCTAACTCACCTTCGATTGAAAATTGCCCAGATAAAGATTTCTCTCGTCACGACAAGAATTGAACTTAGGCCTATTCCAATCGAAGATTGCAATGTACCGTCATTCTTCCAATTGCGCTACGAAGGATCTGATAATTTTGAAGTCTTGACAGGTAACAGATTGAATTGGAGAAAAATTGTAGATAGGAAGTTAGTAAGGATGTAAGTTTTTCATGTAGTACTATCATACCCTGTACACCCCTTGAGGGTACATGTCAGGAATTTGATGATGATGATGATAATAAGAATACAGTTAATTCTCAGGAAAACTCATAGGGACCACAGGAATAGCTTTTAGTGTATCAATGTATCTATCTGATTTTTTTGGCTGGGACTTTTTCAGTAGTTTGATATAGCAAGCTAATTTGCTTCAGTAGCTTTAGGGAGAGTCAATAAGTGCATGCACTTTATTTGTCACCGGCATAATTATGATTATTATCCAATGAGCAAAAAAATTCTAAAGAAAAGTATTTGACAGCATTGGGAAGATGAGGGTAATGATATCTGTGAAAATGAACATGGATTTGTTAAGGGTGCTCTTGCTTAAGTATTATGATTGCCTTTTATAATAAAGTGACAAGAGCAGTTGATGAGGAAAAGGCATACACTGCCATTTTTTTTGGATTTTCCAAAGGCATTTGACAGGGTGCTATATGATAAGCTGATATTTAAGTTAAATCACATGTTGGGTTAGTCAATTTGGATTCAGGATTGGCTATCTGATAGGTATCAGAGAGTTGTGTATGGTGGGGTGATATCAAGGAAGCAGAAGGTTACAAGAGGGGTTCCACAGGGCTCAGTACTGGGACCTGTATTGTTTATCTTTTATATCAATGGATTGCAATGGAATATGCAGTTGTTTGCAGATGATGTGAAGCTGGGAAGGGTTATTAGTAATAGTACAGATGTGGTGGCCCTGCAAGAGGATTTGAATAAACTAGATAGATGGGGAAATGAATGGGGTTATCAGTTTAATGCAACAAAATGTAAAGTCTTGAAGTTTGGGATACATCGATGGGAGACTGCATATCCGATTGGAGGAGCTGTACTGGAGGAAATAGGGGAGACATGAGATCTGGGGAGGGGTGATGATTGATAGAAAACTGAAATTCAGAGGACATGTTACAAAGATGGTTAAGGTAACCCAGAGGATTGTTGCAATACTGAGAATGGCACTGACCTGCAGAGATAGAAGAGTTATCATTCCATTGTATAAGACCCTGATTAGACCATTGTACTCAAATTTGGTCCCCAGGATTTCGTGGAGATAAATTAATTGTGGAGAGGGTGTAGAAGTGGATAACAAAGATTGTTTCAGGATTGTACAATGTTATATGTTAGAATCGACTGAGGGAATGTGGACTGCAGAGTTTGGTGGATAAAAGAAGGAGAAGTGATATGATCAAGACTTTTAAACTGTTGAGAGGCAGTTACAGGATGGACATTAGGGAGTTCTTTCACTTGGTGGAGCAGCAGGAAGGAGCTATGACAAGGGGTCATCCCTGGAAAGTACGAAAGGAAGCTATGAGCAAGAGGATGAGGAGTGGTTTCTTTGCGTGTAGGGTGGTGGAACCGTGGAATGCATTGCCTGATAAAGTGGTGAGAGCAAGAACGGTCAATGAGTTCAAGGAGTGGTATCATAGACTTTGTGTTTCCTAGGAAGGACCTCCCATGATGAGCCTCTTGACTCCATGGATGCCTGAATAATAATAATAATAATAATAATTTTTTTTTTTGTAATAAATGAAGTTTTTGAAAGGTAAATAACATTTTGGATTGCCTTACAATGTGCTTTTTTTTTCTTTGAAAATATGCTTTGTTAAGCAAATTACATACAAATATAGAATTTTTCTGTATTCAGAGTTAAAAACATGTCTGGGTTGGTCAGGAAGTGGATAATATGTATCTCAAATCAACAAGTTATGGGTTTAAATACCACCATGAAATTTTGTTATGTCTTCAGGTAGCAGATGATTTCATTGTCTAGAGACTACCAAGAGTTCAGTGTTTGGCCTCTAGGCAAGGTTTTCAGATTATATAACTCTTAGCCCAGCCATGGTACTGACATACTATAGGCTTATTACCTTTTGTGGGGGAGACTCACTTAAAAAAAGAAAGGAAAATAATGCATGCAAAATGAACATTGAAAATAAAACATTCAGTGTTTTTATAATTTCATGGCTTTTTTTATAAATATATTTCTTTTGAAATTAGTTCCTTCTTTTAATTTCATACTATTCTAAAAGTTGACTACACACAAGGTTTTTCTCCTTTCTTTTTACATAATTCGGGGGGGGGGGTGATCCCAACTGTCTTTTATATGCTTTTCATCATCTCTCATATTTAATTTTTGATGATATTTCATACATTATTATAAAAATATGAGATGGGTTCTATTATATAACAAAATATTGTTATTTAATATTTTAAACTTTTGTCCAAACTAGTTATTTTATTCATTGTTAAGGTGAGAAGGTGTTATGGAAAGCATTTGATTTAGTATAATTAATGAAAAAAAGCCTCAAAGACAATGTAACAAATAACTTGAATGAAATTATCAAAATATTTCATGCCAAAACTGACCAGCAGGTGTGAAATACTGGAATGATCATATCAAATATATAGGAAATCATCTCTAATGTTTACAGAGCATGATAATCTCCTAAACTTGTGAGGAAGGGAGGCAATCATTCTGATAAAAATTAGCTGAAGTAACAGAACTTCAGAACTAACTTTCTTTTGAGAGATGTTCACATTTAAATCAACTTCTATGGAGAAAGTGAGATTTTGTTTTTTCTCAGTACCATGTTGAGCAAGATCAGACTTTTGAGGTTTAAGGTATGGAATTTAATGGAATTTAATATTTAATGGAAGGAGTGATGAGAAGAGGCCATCCCTGGAAGTTACGAAAGGAAACTGTGAGCAAGAGGGTAAGGAGTGGTTTCTTTGCTTGGAGGGTGGTTGAACCATGGAATGCATTGCCTGATGGAGTGGTGGGAGCGAGAACGGTCAATGAGTTTAAATAGTGGTATGATAGACTTTGTGTTTCTTAGTGGGTACCTCCCCTCGATGAGTCTTGACAGACTTTATGTTATTAGGAAGGACCTCCCACGATGAGTCTTTTGACTCCATGGAGGCCTGAATAATAATAATAATAATGTAGTATTGATATTTGCTAATATGTTTTCTGCAGAATAAAGGTTGAAACAGGTCTGGGTAGTGACTCTTTCCAGCATTATACACACCCTAAAGCAGGGGTTCACAACATTTTTGTTTCCTAGAGCACATTCTAAAATACTGATAGGGCGACGGGCACCATCTATTTTTTCAAGCAAATTTTTTGAATTCTTTTGTTAAACGAATACATACAAATTTTACATTATAATCAAATGTTTTATTACTTAAAAGTTTATATTATATAAAAATTTAAATATATATATATGTAAGTTAGTGTGATCTTTGGCATTGCATACTCCTGGATACTACTGGCATTAGTATAAAGCATTAAAATGCCGTTGTTTCTATACCCAGCATTATCCCCTCTAGACTCCACTGGTCTCAGCATTACCTGATGTTGTCCCCCTTCTCCCAAGTACCCATTCCCACAAGAGGCCACACCTGCTATCATCCACCCTGGGATACACCGACTTGTTCAGAACAGCAATCTCTCCAGATTCCTACATCCTTCCTCATTCAAATGCAAATTCTTGCATACAATTCCTCTCTATCCTCAAAAGCCCTCCAAGCATCCACATATTCCAATCCTCTCTTCTGACACATTGTAGCTATTATGGCATTCAATATTACTGCTCTTCTGCTCAGCTCGTCACTGTCACTATCTGTTTAAATATATATATATATAAATATCCCTACTGTGAAATAAATGTTGGGCTGAGAGGACAACACTCAATTGGGACTAACGGAAATGAGTTTTACATAATTGAACTATGTAAAAACCATAGTTAAACTTGTTTTGAAATGTCACATGCAGAATAATCATGTGAATTATACATAAGCACCAGTGGGAAATCATACACTATGAACATCAGTACAAATGTGAAATCAGAAGAATAAGAAAAAAAAACACTATCTTTTTCAATTTATTTAATTTCTGTATGTTAGATTCAGTAAATACAATTTGTTAATAATGTTACTGTCAAATAAAAGGTAACATAGAAATTAACAAAGTTTATTTCTATGTTAGAAATTAACATAGAAATTAACAAAGAAATTAAAAAAATTAACCCCTAATATATTACAGAATAATATTCATTTGAAATAAATTCTAGTTTCCTAGCTACACAAAATGTAAACAAACAAAAAAGCCATCTACTTGAAAACAATACGTGTATAAAATCCTTAATCAAGAATGAATAATTTTAGGACATGTGTCATCACAATCATGTATTTGAGAAACATCCAACCTTGGGAAAATTATACCTTTTGAACAATACCACAACTCATATATTACAGGATGTGATTAATGCAAACAGTTCCATAGTGTGATAGAGGTCGAAAACTAAACCGGAAATGAGTCATCTCCAAGAAAATGAACGGAACCAAATGGGTGGGAATCTAAACGATGTAGTCAACTATATTTCTTGGTTATTTACAGAAATATTGTTCTGTGTGAGCGTTTACCGATCGCTGGAGGATATATTAGTCAGGAAAAGACAGTTTTAGGTTACAATCACCAACTTGGGAATAGAAATATAGTATGACCCAATGCTAAGGAATTAACGATGTACCAAACGGACAGATAATCTAAGGAACAAAAGTCAAATAGTTTTTCAGGTTATTACAGAAATTTCGTTCTTTCAAGATTGTGTTTTCGTGTGTTGTGGTGTGGATAAAAATTCAACTATTTTGGAATATCTGCATTAAGAAGAATCATTCTGGAAAGACTGTACGTAAATTTAGATTATCATTAGAATTTCTAGACTAGATACAAAAAAGTTATTGTAAGCTTTTAAGTCTCCGTTTATTTTTAATTTATTTCTTAAAATACCGTTTAGTTTTTTCTCTTCATGTAAACTAAAAAAAAAAAAAAACACCATTACCCAAACATTAGTAAACAAGATAACGTTAATTCGAAAAGAGGTTGTCATATGCCAGTAATCTTTTAGTGATGTCACCTCCAACTGATAGTGATAACATCGGAGCAAAAAAAAAAAAAAAGTGTATGTTTGAGGGACATCAGCATATAATTAAATTATTCAGAAAAGCCTAAACACAGCCGCCATCACGAATCTACCCCTAAGAATTCCCACCCTTTAACAGGAAAGAAATACCCCAAAATGTATTGGAATTCTTTTTTTTTTTTTAAACTTAAACAAAGCAATTGATAATTGTAATTTCAATAATCACTGCTCATATGTTTTGGTAAGCGTAATTCTAATACTGAATAGTTTTTTTTTCATAAGAATAATCATAGGGTACATATTAGAGTATCAACATGGATACATTAGCGACTTTTCGTGTCTAATGTGTATCTGTGTGTGTGTATGTTTGAGGGACACCAGCGTACAATTAAATTATTCAGAAAACACTAAGCACTGCCGCCATCACGACTTACTCTAAGAATTCCTACCCTTTAACAGGAAAGAAATACCCCAAACTGTATTGGAAAATTAGCATACCCATCTATAGACAACCAAACACAAAACTTGGTGACAATGACGGATGTGTGTCACACTGGGAAAATTCCAAGATATCTTATCTCAAAAACATCGCCCATAATTCAAAAGACAAACCAAAACACTATGTGATATCACAGAGAGACATATGTGCCCCAGAAATTTCCAAACACATTACGTCACGATTGCTTATCTCTGAATATCACCCACATGATTTCCCTGACAGAAGGAGGGCCCCAGCGAAATTTCAATCATTCCAAAATTTATCTTATCACTATCCATCACCCATAATGCCATATGCAAACCATTTACTTATCTACAACTGATAACAATACACATCGAAGATACTGACGTCGCTTCCCCCCCATTTGCCCTACCCCTATTTTGTTCATAGTATCCCACCAATCAGGACACGAAAATAATATCTTCCTTTTCCATTCAAAACAATAATAACGTCACTTATTTACAACTAACAAATACCATCACTTATCTTTATCTGAAAACAACACACATACACATCACGATTCCTTATCTTATCTTGATCTTGTCAGAAGTGCCCCACCAATCACGTCACGATTCCTTATCCCTTAATATATCTTCCTTTCCATTCAATACAATAACGTCACTTATTTACAACTAACAAATGACATCACTTATTTACAACTAACAAAGTATGTCACTTATCTACATCTCATAACAACACACACCCACGTCACGATTCCTTATCTTATCTTGATCTTGATCTGGTCAGAAGTGCACCACCAATCACAACACGAATCCTTATCTCTAATCATTACCCATAATTCCATACACAAACAAAACAAACAACGGGATGTCACAGACCCAGATGCTCCCCAGAAAAATTCCAAACATTCCAAACTCATGACGTCACACACACACACACACAATGACGTAATCATCTCAACAACCAATCACATCATGATTCCTTATCTTATCTTGATCTTGTGAGAAGTGACTGGTCTACTACTAGCCTGTCACTGGGTGGAACCAACACTGAGATGGACGATCTTTCGGTCACTTGTAGAGAGTGCTCTGAGGGAATGCATAATTTTTGAGAAAGACCCTTTATGAAATAGTGCTCTCCTAAGGTTTCTTCCAGAATTTTGTTCCCGATGAGAGGATCGGCTTAAGATTTCGGAAGAGTTTTGTCTGGGGAACGCATTTTGAGTCTCCGTGGAATGTGTTTTCTGGGATGGCCCATGGAGAGCTTGTCAGTGGATGCTTTTTCCTGGAATATGAATGGTTCTGCTCAGTGGTGGGGTGAGCTGTCACTGAGTGGAACCAATGCTGAGTTCGACGATTTTTCAGTCACTCTTAGGGAGTTGTCCGGGGAACCTCCTAATTTTTAGAGAGGTCATTTACTTAAACACCACTCTCTTAGGTTTCTTCCAACTCTACTTCCTGTTCAGGAGGAGTAGATTTTGGGGAGTTTGCCTTTAGAGAGAGCATTTTGAGTGTCTGGGGAGAGTGTTTTCCAGTGTTCCCCATGTGGGACTTTGTTGGTGGATGCTTTTCCCTGTAATATGAACGGTTCTGCTCAGTGGTGGGGTGAGCCTGTCACTGGCTTGATCCAATGCTGAGTTATACGATCTTTTGGTCACTCGTTTTGAGTTGTCTGAGGGATCGTCTAAATTTTAGAGAGGCCTTTACTTATACAGTGTCGAGGTAGTTTTTGCTGTCTTAGGTTTCTTCCGAATCTGGTTCCTGGTGAGGGGATTATATTTTGGGGGTTTTCCTTGAGAGAGCATTTTGAGTTTCTGGGGGAAGGTGAGCCTGTCACTGGCTTGATCCAATGCTGAGTTATACGATCTTTTGGTCACTCGTTTTGAGTTGTCTGAGGGATCGTCTAAATTTTAGAGAGGCCTTTACTTATACAGTGTCGAGGTAGTTTTTGCTGTCTTAGGTTTCTTCCGAATCTGGTTCCTGGTGAGGGGATTATATTTTGGGGGTTTTCCTTGAGAGAGCATTTTGAGTTTCTGGGGGAAGACTGCTTTCTGGTGTGGCTCATGAGGGACTTTCTTGGTGGATGCATTATTCCCCTGGAATATGAGCTGATCTCCTCAGTGGTAGAGTAATCCTGTCACTGAGTGGAACCAACCATGAGTTCGACAATCATTTGGGAGAGGCCATTTACACATACAGTGTGTGGGTAGTTTTTGCCCTCTTAGGTTTCTTCCGTGTCTTGTCCCAATGAGGGACTTAAGATTTCAGAGGATTTTGCATTGAGAGAACATTTTGGGTCTCCGGGGAAGGTGCTTTCTGGGATGGTCCATGAAGGACCATGTTGGTGGATGCTTTTCCACAAAATACGAGTGGTTCTGCTCAGTGATTGGGTGGGCCCGTTACTAGGTGGAAACAACACTGAGTTGGATGATCTGTCGGTCACCAGTAGGGAGTGGTCTGGGGGATCGTCTAATTTTTAGAGAGACATTTATTTAAACAGTGTCTAGGTAGTTTTTGCTCTCTTGGGTTTCTTCCAGAATTTTGCTCCCAGTGATGGTGGTTGGATTTCGGAAGCGTTTTGCCTAAGAGAGCAATTTGAGTATCCAGGGAGGGTGCTTTCCAGCATGGTCTGTGTTGGTGCATGTCGGTAGGTGCTTTTCCCTGTAATATGAGCAGCTCTGTTCAGTGGTTGGGTGAGCCTGTCACTGAGTGAAACCAACACTGAGTTGGATGATCTTTCTTTCACTGCTTTTGAGTGGTCTGGGGGTTCACCTAATTTATAGAGACCTTTATTAAACAGTGTCTAGGTAGGTTTTGCTCTCTTAGGTTTCTTCTGAATCTGGTTCCTAGTGAGGGGATTATATTTCAGTGAAGTTTGCCTTGAGAGAGAATTCTGAGTCTCCAGGGACAGTGTTTTCCAGCATGGCCTG
Organism: Typopeltis vanoorti; assembly: GCF_054136105.1. Taxonomy (NCBI): domain Eukaryota; kingdom Metazoa; phylum Arthropoda; class Arachnida; order Uropygi; family Thelyphonidae; genus Typopeltis; species Typopeltis vanoorti. Next base: position 92,454,039 of record NC_143569.1, on the reverse strand, counting down.
TGAGGGGACTTGTCGGTCGATGCTTTTCCCTGGCTTATGGGCGATCTGCTCAGTGGTAGGGTGAGCCTGTCACTGACTGAAAGCAACGCTGAGTTGGATGATCTTTTGGTCACTCGTAGGGAGTGGTCTGGAGAATCGTATAATTTTTAGAGAAGCCTTTACTAATTCAGTGTCTAGGTAGTTTTTGCTCTCTTAGGTTTCTTCCGTGTTTTGTCCCGATGAGGCAGAAAGAGATTTCGGAGGATTTTGCCTTCACAGAGCATTTTGAATTTCCGGAAAAAGTGCTTTCTGCCATGGGCACGAGTGGCCATTTCGGTGCTTTTCATTGGAATATGGGTGGTTCTGCTCAGTGGTGGGGTGAGTCTGTCACTGAGGGGAACAAACGATGAGTTGGACAGTCGTTTGGTCACTAGTATGGAGTGGTATGGGGGATCGCCTAATTTTTAGATAGACCCTTCCCTTAAACCGTTCTTTCTTATGGTTTCTTCTGAAATTTTGCTCCACTGAAGGGGACTTAGATTTTGGGTGGTTTGCCTTGAGAGAGAGCAACTTGAGTCTCTTGGGAGAGTTTCCTTCATAGCCCCTGCCGGACCTTGTTGCTGGGTGCTTTTCCCAGGAGTATGAGCGGTTCTGCTCAGTGGTAGGGTGATCCTGTCACTGAAGGAAACCAACACTGAGTTGGACGATCTTTTGGTCACTCCTATTGTAGTGAGTTGTCCAGGGAATGCCTAATTTTAGGAAAGACTGTTTACTTAAACAGTGGTATCTGAGCTAGTGTGCAAGGTCCCAAAGGGGATATGAAGGAAACTCTTGGGAGAGTTTCCTTCATATCCCCTGTCGGACCTTGTTGCTGGGTGCTTTTCCCAGGAGTATGAGCGGTTCTGCTCAGTGGTAGGGTGATCCTGTCACTGAAGGAAACCAACACTGAGTTGGACGATCTTTTGCCTATTGTAGTGAGTTTTCCAGGGAATGCCTAATTTTAGGAAAGACTGTTTACTTAAACAGTGGTATCTGAGCTAGTGTAGCTCAGGTTATCGTCAATGGCAAAAAATTCACACACACATATGCATATCTGAGCTAGTGTAACTCAGGTTATCATCATTGTCAAATATATATATATGAGAGAATGATCATTAACTCGGTAAACATACATAGTTTTATGAAAAATTGAATGACTAGAACCGAGATTTAAGTAAAAAGGTTTTAATATAAAAACACTACTAGTTTCGTTAATTATATGAAGAGTCAAAGGCTTCAATTCGGCAACATAAACTTATTTAAGTTAAGGGATATTACATCCCATATTGTTTCATAGCCGAATAAGAAACTCAGAGTTTCATGCCTAATATAGTAAATATATAAAGTTCGGCGAATCCAAGCGTAAGCAAATACCTGGATAGTGTTACAACTGACCCTTTAGGGAGTTCAACACTGAGGCAACTCATGGTAAGGGTGGAGCAAGCTCCGATCACTATTCTTGATATTTTCCCATAATGTGAAACCCAGCTCCTAGGAGCTGTATTACTGTTCTACATTATGAGTGAGAGAAGGTCACTACCCAGGCCGGTTTCAACATTTATTGAGATCTCATCAGTGAGTAAGTAGACCTAGAAATACCAAGTTTGTAGCAAACAGAACTTACATATACCCTACTATGAGAATTGCCAAGAAAGTGTCCTAATAAATTATTAATTATATGAAGAGCGCTTCAATTCGGCGACATAAACTTATTTAAGTTAAGGGATATTACATCTAGTTTCGGCCTGTAACAGCCTTCTTCAGGTGACATTATTAAAGAAAGAAAAAAACACTAAACATTAAAGGTTAAAAGACTATGGACAACATAGACAGTCTCTATACATAATTAGCATGAAAACGTTGTAGTTGTATTTGAAGCTGTTCTTTCGTTTGTTGCATTGTTGGGAGAGTGCGTGCTTGCAGCCTCACGTGAACGCCAGTACATGATTACAGCTGAATGACTATCTGGGAGGTTGTATCTGAAGTTGTTGTTTAGATGAACAGGATTGAAGATGATTTCTCTAGATTCCACGATTTTTCTCTCTAGTTCATCATTACAACGGAAAATGTTAGTAGATTTTTCCCAGCAGACTTTGCGACTTTGGTTTTTATCATTAGGATTAGCCGAGAAAAGGATATGACTTGATAATGCACTCGCTCACTCTCTCTTGTAAGTAATGTCCCTCATGTGTTCTTCCATACGCAATTCGACAGATTTGTCTGTCTGTCTGCCCAAAATAAGGAATATCACAATCACACAATATTTTATATACACCAGGGTATTGGAGTTGATGATGACAAGGTTTTGCGTGGCTAATTAAGAAACGGATCTTTGGAAGTGGAGTGAACAATGTTCTGATATTGTATTTTCTTAGAACGTTTGCTAATTTATGTGAAACAGTACTTATATAAGGAATAGATATATTGCCTTTGAATCTATTTGTTTCTTCTGAGTGATGTCTAGGAGGATTAAGAAGGAATTTTTCAATTATTTTCTTGGAATATCCATTAACTTCTAAAGAAGTTTTCAGATGGTTTATTTCTGTAAGGAGTTCATTTGGGTCATCAAGAAGAGAACGGGCTCTATTTCCCAATGTGGAAGTTATTTCCCTCCTCATAAGCTTGGAATAATTTCCACATTGGGACATAGTGCCCGTTCTCTTCTTGATGACACAAATCTTCAATTTTCATTTAGAAACACTCCTCTGACAACTAACAACACTTTCAGCAATTGTGAGGAAAATTCGTAGTAGTATTATTACAATATTTGGAACTGAGTTCTCGAGACTGTATTTTAGGATAACATGCAAAAGTTCAAGGGGACTTTTCACGTCTCTGTTTCGTCTTGCGTGCCAGCAACAGAAATAAAGCGCTGAAGTCTTTTTCTGTCACGAGGAACTCTTATTAATGTCATTGTGATTATGATTTGACATTCGTATTTATCATTCAAAAGATTCGATGGAGTAAGGAAGGCAGTTTTTTCAGAAAGAACATGAAGCTGTTGAAATGACGTGGTGATTTCTTGGATCACTCTGTCCAGTGAAAAAAACATTTCTCTCCTCAACTCAGTTTCGTATGACAATTCGGCATCTTGTGATTCTTCACTTGCCATCAGTTTCTTCTTTCTACACCGACGATCCATAACTATCCCAAGATCATCACAAATTTCTTTGGCATATGTATGAAAGATTTGTTTAAATCTAGACTCTAGACCAGTGATCGCCAAACTTCATTGACCGTCGACCCATTCAAGAGTTTCTTGACTTTTTATCGACCCTCTCTATTTTACTATTAAGTAATTATAATAGGACAAGCAAAAAAAGACGATTATGTGAGTTTTTAGATTGCTTATTTTATAGTTACAATGTTTATTGTATGTATAATATAGTATATATTATTATATTGGCTTAACGTTAAAGGGATACGTTTTTGTTTTTGACGTCCTTCTTAAGATTACATATTTGATAGGAGGAATAAATAATATATAAAATTTAATTTAGATAACAAAATAACAATAATAGAATCGTCCTTATATATATGAAAATAAGACTTGTATTAACTTAAAATACAATTTACTAACGTTGTCAATGTGAAGGGTATGCTTCGTGACTCTTGACAAGATTAGCAATGTTGGGTTCAAAATTAGTAAGCGCCACGGGATTCTATATCTAGCTTTTTTTTTTTTTGCTTTGTTAAAATGGAATTAAAATGGCTGAAACCATTTACGAACTTGGAAATGCAAGCAAAAAGGGGAGTACCACTTCAGAAAGTTTTGGATATTTTTCTACAACATTTATATTCGCCCGCAAGTAACTTAAAGTCCTATTTTTAAAAAGCGTCTTAACTTCAAGATCAACTGACAATTCAGTAAGTTCATCTTGTAAGTTACATTCGATATTTTCAATATCTTCAGAAAATGACGTGATAACACAATCTGGAATGTGCATGTTTTCAAAATCTGGAAAGTGCAATTTAAAATCATCGCTCAAATTTTGAAGATGTTTTGTGTATATTTCTAAGTCTTCATCTTTTACTTCCAATTGCCGTAGATTCGAAAAGTACTGAAACTCTTTTCGTAACGATGATGATTTAAATTAAGCTAATTTAGCTTGGAAGCCTAAAAGAATCGTCCGAGCTTGAATTATCGTGACATCTTTACCTTATAGATGGGTCTGTAAGTCATTAAATTTTGAAAATAAGTCCTCCAAGTAGCAAATATGATTCTTATTTCTCTTCAGTTCATCACTCAAAAACAAATTAACAACTGTAAGAAACTCTAGGGTTGAATCGAACAACTCAACAAATCTTGTAGACTTGCACCTCTAGACAACCATCTTACTTCAGTATGAAAGAGTAATTGGTTTGATACTTCATCATGTTTTTCAAAAAGTTTGGCAAACAATCACGATTTACGAGTATGAGCACTAATTTGATTAATAGGTATCATGCAGTTCGTCACTGAGAGTTTTTGCCACCAAATGGTTTCTGTGCAACATACAGTGAATAGTAAGCACACTTTGAACTTTTTCTTTCAGAAAGGCAGCGAAGCCTCGATAACGGCCCACCATTGCAGCGCCATCTGTGGCTACTGCTGTTATATTAGTAAATGGAATATCATACTTATTTAAATATTCCTCCAATCGCTGAAAAATTGTCACCCCCGTTCCATCACTTTCAAGATATTTTGCAAATAAAAATTCGTTAATAATTTGATGTTTGGTTTTACTATAATATCTTACATAAGCCATAAGAATAGAACTATCGAATGTAGATTCATCGAGTTGGATGGAGAACTTACTATTATTGAGATCTGATACTACAGTTTTTTCAGCATCTTCAGCCATTTCACCAATACGTCTTTTCACGGCATTCGCACTCAATGGTAAGCATTTTAAAACAGGGACAGAATCTTTTTTCATTATGGTTTCAATTACTTCTTTGATTGCGGGTATAACAATGGCCTCTGCAATTGTATGTGGTTTTCCTTTTTTTGCTATATTTAAAGAAATATTGTAGGAGGCTGTTAATCCTTGTTTATTGTCAGCTTCGGTAGGTGCTTTCATAAATGATTTTATAGTTGTTCGATGTGTGTATTTCTCTTTCAGTTCTTTAAAAAAGTCAAGATCTTTATCTTTCTTATCGGGATGGAGTCTTTGAAGATGATCTTTCATTTTTGCTGGTTTCATTGCATCGTTACTAAAAGTTTTTTCACAAAGAAGACACATAGGCCTCGTTTCGTTTCTTAATGAAGCAATAAACCCAACTTTCAAATATTCTAACGAATATTGTCTGCATTTCTTTTTAGAATCTGAAGTTGCCATTGTGGTTACTGGGGTTGTAACAAAATAATTAAAATTGAAGTCAGTAAGCAAAAGTAATAAGTCTAAATAACATACCTACTCACGTATTTCTATACGATGTACAAAACTACCAGCCCTGCTCAACTCTTCAACATAGAGAAGTTTAGTTCGTGAATGAATAACGATTGAATTATTATATGTATGTTGATGAATTTTAGAACATTAACGCTCACTTGTATGTCAATGCGCAAAAATGAGACTGGGATCGAATACTTGTAAGTATAAGTAAATAAGCAACCGCGCACGTGTTGCAATCTTGCTCCCGCCGAGCCTGTCGGGCGGGAACTACCGACATCCGTTTATTAGTAAATACGTCATTTTGGCCTACTTGATTGGCCTCCGTAACTATTTCATGCCCTTGCTCCATCTTACAGGTCCCATTCATGTCACTGCTCCCACGATTCACTCTTAATTGCGTTGTCATTCAGGATGGAGGTAATCCAAGTTAACTGAATTAAACATTACCCGTACAATGATATCTTATATTTTTCTATCGACCCCTGAGCCCGAATCGACCTAACAATGATATAACGTTGCTGTTATATCATGTTATATCTAGACTAAACATACATAAACAATACAATAAATATTCTCCCAAAAGAATTCTTTGAATATTTATTAAAAATACTAAATATTCTTTCAACGGTTTCGAGAACGATCCAATGGATATAAATATGTAACAGATTAAAAAATGGCTAATTTTTTAATCTGTTAGATACTTAACCTAAATATGTAACAGATTTTTAACCTAAATTTTTAACCGTTTTTAACTTATATAGCATCTTTTAGGTTAAAAATGGAATCATGCTTGTTAATTTTTATACAGTGCATAAACACACCGAAAGGGTTAAGCAAAAACCCTAATATATAATAGGAATAGGGCTAGCAGAAATATCATTATTACCAGAACCCCAAAATTCTGTCGATGACGTTCAGTAGCGCACTGAGGATTTAATCTTGAGAGGGGGGGGGGATGAGTTGAGTAGACGATTTGCAGACGATCTGCGCATCGCATACAACCTATGACTGAGCATCTGCAATGATCGCTAATTCATAAGTAGTATAGAAATAGAAGACACGACACAACATAAATAAATAAAAAAATGAATTTTATTAATTATAAAAAAATGTTTCGAAAATTTTCTGGTGTTTTTTCCCTTTTTCTTTCGTGGACAGGGCCCTTGTTCCCCCTCTGGCGCACCCAGAGGGGAACAAGGTTAAACGCAAAATTAGCGTATAATTAACCAATAAAGCAATCGCCGTGCCATACGTTTTATTGTTTTATTTTTAAGAATTTGAATTATAGCATGATAGGGAAAAGTAACGGTTTTGTTATATTTATATTTTATTTATTTTAGTTGTAAGTATAATTGTTTAGAAATATATACAAGTTAGCACAAGAATAATGTTTAATTTGCCAAATATTTCGGTCTGAATATTACATAGAACGCGCCGCGTGATGTCATATCGCTAAGTAGTAGAAGAGTAAACATTTTGTAAAAAGCATAATTAAAGATATTAATTCAGAAATTAATATCTTTATATTAATTTCTATGTATGAATGATCAATTGTTCGTATTCCACTTTGTTTTTTAAAACTATTCCTATGTAGCCACTGAAGATGGTCTGTAATATTCAGACCGAAATATTTGGCAAATTAAACATTATTCTTGTGCTAACGTGTATATATTTCTAATCATTATGTCACAAGTATCGTTAAAACATCAAGTATAATTGTTAAAAAACTAATTATTAATTAAGTAATAAAAATACTAAGTTAACATAAATTAAAGAATCGTCGAAAGATAAAATTGTCTCACGTGAAAACCCCCCAAAAAAGTGTCGCTAGGGACGACCTCCCCCCCCCCCCCAGCTGCGCCATTGGGTTGGTCTAGCAACTATATCGATAAAGGCGGACATAGCTTATAATTTAAATTTAGTAGAGCTTATAAACAGTTATATTGTGCGATATCCCCGTAGAGCAAACATTTAATTATTGTTATGCAATTGTTTTGCATTAATGTTTCTCTTGTAATAAAAATAAAACGGCAATTGGATATTTTCTTATATTTTTGCCTTATAATCGATCAGGGGCGATATTTAATTGTTTGCCTCAGGACGCGATCTAATCTGTCGACGGTCTCGTGTGTGTGTATATCAGTGGCGCACTCAGGATTTAATCTTGGAGGGGGGCCGAGTTCAGTAGACGATTTGCGAATACATACTACGCATCGCATACGAACGATTTGCGAATACACACTACGCATTGCATACGACCTATGACTAAGCATCTGCAGTGATCGCTAATTCATAAGTAGTATAGAAATAGAAGACACGACATACATAAATAAAAAAAATTAATTTTAATTAGGAAAAGATTTTTGGAAAATTTTCTAGTGTTTTTTCGTTTTCTTTGGGGGGCGCCCTGGCCCTTCCCCCCTCTGGGTGCGCCACTGGTGTATATATATATATATATATATATATATATTAGTTGATTTTTACTTAGTTTATTTTATCTTAGAATATTATTTATATTATTAAAATTAAAAAAAAAATATGTTTTGCAAATTTCCTTAAACTATTTTATAAAACAAATAAAATTCAAAACTTACTACTTTTATTTTCACATATATTTTCTTAAACCAGCAGAAGAAGGAAGAATGAATATTTTCCTGTAAGCATATCTGTGTAAAAATATTTATGTAGCTCCAAAAAGTCTAAATATTTTTACATAAATTTTACCAAGGTCAAGCCCAGTAAGAATTATAACTTGTACATAGATGTTTGTTTAAATGTAAATAATCCCAATGGGAATTGTATATATTCTAGAAGGTGTAGTATTAAGGCAATACCTTGCCACTAATAACAGTATATTTTTAGCTCTTTGTAAAGACATCAAATTTTGTGTGTGTTCTACATGGAAATGCTCAAGTTCAGTGCTAGGTGGACCGACAAACGGTTCAAACGAATGTCTGCTGCCAGAACGAATAGGATTTAGGGAGTGTTGGAGAAAAACAAAGGAAGGGTCAGTCTGAAAAAAAGGATCAAAGGATTTCACCAAAATGTTCAGGGGTCACATATCTCTGTGCAAGGATTCTCAAGTGACCGAATAAAAGGCGTTGGTGAAAAGATCGCAACATCGGTTCCAGAAATTTTCATCAGTGATCCACAGGTCGTCGGTAAGTCGTCAAGAAGTCGTGGGCAGTTATCCGTCAGATGTACATCATCAGGAACGCGACTTCAGAAGAAATCATGCCAGTGATCTAAAAGAAAGATGACGAGGAGCCGATCCACCAGGCAATGCAGATATTTGATGATGAATTGACGAGTCTTCACTGGGAGCTGTCAACCAGAGGGAAGAAATTGCTCTGTTAGTCCAATGCGCATGCAAGCATTCCACAAGCCGATAATATTCGTCTGAAGTGCGGCGAGTACAGCGTCCCAGAAGCGTCAGTAAATCTATCACCAGCGTAAAGAGTGAGAGAAAAACCTGACATGGAAGAAAAGGGAATAGAAGTCCAGTTCGAAGCCAAGTGCACAGTGGGTAGCAGTTATAAAGTGAGTTGACCCGTTTGTTCAATTTTCTTGAGCTTTTAAGAGAACTTATTAGTGGACTGTAATATAGAGGCTGATCTAAATAGGCATATTTAACAGTTGAAGATTATAAAGTAATTAATTGTCAGGAATTTGGAGTTGAAATAAGTCATAGTGTAACTGTTTGCTGAATTGGTGAAACTTGCCTATAGAATATTGCCAGCATAGAAAGGAAAGAGCATTTGTGTGTAAAAGATATTGTCTATGTGTTCAATGAATAAGTGTTAACAATTAAGTAATACATACCATTGCTCAGTATAAATGGTTTATGTTATATTAAGAAAATTAGTTAAATATGTGATATGATTTGTGTGAGTATAATGCAGGAACTTAACTAATTCATTTATGCAGATTTGAATTGAGATGTTTTTTTCTTTCTATTACTGAAAATGCAGTGTAAATTTGTCTTATGTGAATTAAATTTTGTTGTTTAAATATTAAATAAGTGTCGCCTGATTCTTAATTATTTGATGCACTGTTCCAAAAAAAAATATTAGAGCCTATTAGCAGGAACCCAAGAGAAAGGATAGTAAAGGATAGATAGTAGACCACAACTGCAGATACTAATTAAATTAGGGATATTCTGAGGGAAAATGGAAAACTACTGGATGCATTTTTACACTTCTTGTCAATAGCAAACGAACATCAGTGGCGCAGCTTTTAATCAAATAAATTTTCTGGTTTTTGAAGAATAAGAAGGTAAGTGTGGAAGGCAGTTTAGCATAAGGAGATGTTAAAGATATACCAAAGAGTGATAAGGAAGAATAGTTAGAAGTACATAACAAAAGCTGTATATAAACATGTAAATATATACGAGATTAAAGAGAGATAAGGAAAGCGAATTAATGTATAAGAAAAAAGAGATATATATAAAAATAAATATATAATTAAAGATACAATAAAAAAAAATAAAGCCAGTAGGATAATATAGTAGGACAATAAAAATACTCCCCCCCCCCCATTTACATCTTGCATATGGGTGTTGTATATATATTGTATATATATATATATATATATATATATATATATATATAATAATGTTAATATATTAATTATATGTTAATATATATATATATATATATATATAAACATATTATTAATATATTAACATTATTATATATATACAGGGTGTTCGGGATAAATTTGACAGTTTCGTAAGGAAAAAGAAAATCTTCTTTGTATCTATTAAATTTAATGAATTGACAAAAAAACATTACAGGCAGAGTTAATTACAATACTATCAACAAGATTTACTCAAAATAACCACCATTAGCATCGATCACAGCTTCAATTCTGCTTCGGAACCTCGAACAAGCTGATGCTACAGTCTCCCTGGGAAGGGCCGCAAAAACTGTTTTAATTTTATCCATTAACTGGGCTTTTGTATTACTGGAAGTGCGATTGGTGTCTTTTTCAACTGCGCCCCATACAAAATAATCCATGGGGTTAAGGTCTGGGGAGTTTGGAGGCCAAACATTTGGACTGGTGAAGTCGTAGAAATTTTCAGACAACCATTTTTGACTTTTCCCAGAGGTGTGGCAAGGGGCCGAATCCTGCTGCCATACATACGGCCTACCATTGGCTACCCTTGTTATCCAGGGCTTGACTAAAGTTAGCAACTCCACGAACAAAGCCCGAATTCCAATGCCAGGGTTCTTCAACACCTGTTCCTGCAGATTTGCGAGGAATTCTGCTGTACGAACGCAATCAGATCGTCTGCTAGGGATCTTTCTTCTTGCTACATCCTCGTAGTCACCATTGCAAGTCTCTAGTTCATGCCTGATTGTTTTTACTGTATTCAGGGAGCATTGGGCAGCAGTCGTAATATCCTTATTTTGATGGCGGGCACGAATCATCATGATACAAGTTATTCTCTTCCATGATTCAGGTGGGTTCCAGCTATCCATCCTTTCTGACATCTTGTATATGAATGAAGAAGGGTCCAAACTTTTAAATGAAGAGAAGTGTGTGTTAATACATGTAACTTACGGAAAAATATAATTAATTATAAATATGTGAAATTTATCCCGAACACCCTGTATATGTAATAAATTTTTTAACTTGGGGATATTGTATATTAGGATAACCAAGTAATTTTATAAACTTGGTTATTTTAACTCCTAATCCCAAGTATGCAAACAATTAAGTTTGCACCTGAAATAAAGTTCAAGTGTAAAGATGGTACAACACCAGAGCAACTCATTGTAAAGGTGGGTAAAGCGCTAATCACTATTCTTAGTATTTTCCCATAATGTAAAGCACATCTCACTAGAAGATGTATACTGCAATGCATTATGCGTGGGGTCGCTACCTTGTTATTTAGGGTCTAGCTACTCATTGAGGAGACCTAAAAAAAGGTTGAACACGGTCTGGGTAGTGACCCCACCCATAATGCATTGCAGTATACATCTAGTGAGATGTGCTTTACATTATGGGGAAATAAAATACTAAGAATAGTGATCAGAACTTTACCCACCTTTACGATGAGTTGCCCTGGTGTTGTATCATCTTTAGACTTGAACTTTGTTTCAGGTGCAAACTTATTTGTTTGAATACTTGGGATTAGGGGTTAAAATAACCAAGTTTATAAAATTATTTGGTAATCCTAATATACAGTATCCCCCAAGTTAAAAGATATATTACATCTATATCTACTCCAGAGATTTTTATTAAAAATAAAAACACCTTATTGCAACTTCTATAGGTAAAGATGATAAGACTCCGTATTACTAAAAGCTTGGTATGGAATGATAGATTGACAATCCAATATCCTTGGAGGGTAATGGATAGCAATGCTGTAGCCAAAGAAGTTCTAACTGAGGCTCGGCTATTGCTGTTACCCTCCTGCCATGATCAGAGCTTTAATTAATTGCTCAATAACATCTTATCCCTACACTGTCCTCTACAGATAACGGGGAATATGAAAAGCATTCTTGCTTCGCCCCTTTAAGCCAGTCCTTATATAAGGACTATAAGGAAGCTTGGTATTTAGGGTCTAGCTACTCACTGAGGAGACCTCAAAAAAGATTGAAACTGGTCTGGGTAGTGACCCCACCCATAATGCATTGCAGTACAGTATACATCTTCTAGTGAGATGTGCTTTAGATTATGGGAAAATATTAAGAATAGTGATCAGAGCTTTATCCACCTTTACAATGAGTTGCCATGGTGTTGTATCATCTTTAGACTTGAACTTTGTTTCAGGTGCAAGCTTAATTGTTTGCATACTTGGGATTAGGAGTTAAAATAACCAAGTTTATAAAATTACTTGATTATCCTAATATATATATATATATATATATATATATATATATATATATATATATATATATATATATATATATATATATATTAGAATTAATATATTATTAATCTTAACAATATATATATATATATTAATGTGATGCTGGCAGTGGGTGGAATAAGGAAATATTTACAGTATTAAGCGTTTTCTACCCTTTTCTATACTTTTTTTAAGCCGTTTTGCAACTTTTTTTTAACTTCTTTTAAACTGTTATATAAAACAAATAACATGAATGCACTCCACGTTTGAGTTAGATATTGTTTCTTAAAATATTTCATTAGAAGAAGTGATCGTGCGTTTATTCTTATTTTTTCAGTTTCTCTATGTATTAAAATGTATTGAAAAATGCGTATTAATTGTTTCAATCTTTTTCGTATTTTTAATTATTTTTTTCCTAACTAAACAAAGAGCTTATAAAGCCACATATGGCTTCAGCAAAAGATTAAGTAAACAGGAAATTGCACATACTGTACGTTGCAATTAAGTGATATGGAACACAATCCTAAGACATTATTTTTTATTTTATTTTTATTAATGCATGGAAGTACGAGTTGATTTTTACAAGTGACATGAAGTTCTGGAACATCTCACAAATTCCGCTGAATTTCAGGATAATAACAACGTCATTTGAAACGCAACATCCAATTGACTTTTTTTTTTTTGTTGTTATTTACCAGTTAACCTTGGTAGAAAATCGTAGATAAATACGTGTCAGTTAATATTTTATTATATTTCGGCATTGAATATCACAGTTCGATTAGTGTTAAACCATCCTATTATATAATGCAATGTTTCTATTTAGGAAGTGACGTACACATTTCTTCCTTTGTCGATCAGTCGATAAAGAAAATGAAATATGAAAAACATTTAAACCAAGATCATCTATTTCTTCTGTTATATAAATTGAGCATTTTGAAATTATTTTATAACATCTAATATATTATATTTATTCCATTAAAATTGTAATTTTATTAAAGGGAATCTTATTAGTATTATTAAATTTATGTAAAGATATTAAATACACCTTTTTAAACATAGCGAAAGCGATATAAATAATTAGAACAAAAATTGCCTGGAAACGAGGGCTTTTCTCTTTTTTTGATATATCAATGATTTTTTGGAGAGCAAGTAGCGATATAGAGATGTAACTAAGTTGGCTTGTGATTTAGGATTTTTTCAGTTCCAAATATGAGAAACTTTGGTTTTGTAGTGTAGCTGATAGTTTAACTAGCAGAGACGTAATTAAACTTATTAATTTACGGAATATACTGTATTTAAGAACAGCAGCACAGGTAAGTGGACTGTAATTGCAACGAGGGCGATTCGTTAGGCCTAACAGCCGATAGAATCGCCATTGTTAGCACATTTATTTCAGATCCAAATATTTGCAGAAATTACTTGCGTTCATACGCAAATCGTCAATGATGAATGTGATAGATTTGGACACCCTCACAGATTCTCTGGATGAAGAGCCAGCGTTAATTCTAGTAAATAAACTTGAAAAATTTAAATCTAGTAATCTCGGACTCTACTCATTCAGATCAATGAGAGACGCACGCGCGCAAAAAACGCAAAACTCTCGCCTCGGAGTCAGCAAACGAAAATGGCATGGATGAAGATGCCCCCAACACAGATTCTTCTGCCTCCACCAATGAAAAGGTGCCTCCAGTCATTCTTAGGGAAAAACAGAGATGGACAGTCTTAAGAAGCACCATGGCCAACTGCAGATAAATTACTCCACTGCCAAGAACACAGAGGAGGGCATCAAAATTCAGCCCGCTACAGTGACTGACTATAGAAATTTAACCAAGCAGTTGGATGTAAGAGGTATAGAATACCATACCTTCACACTTACCTGGGAGAAAAATTTAAAAGTGCTACTCAGAGGAGTATCAGAAGACATTGAAACAGCTGAAATAGCTGCTGACCTCAACATGCAAGATCTGCTTCCCATAAAGGTCAGCAGAATGTAGATCAAACAGGACACCCCTATGCCTCTCGTATTGCTGAAAATACACAATATCTATAAAAATATTTTAGTGTGACCTTAAGCCCACAATCTGTGGACTTAAGGTCACACCAGAGCCACTTAGGAAGAGGGCCTCTTCTGGGCAGTGCCATAGATGCCAAAAATTCGGTCATGCCCAGAAGTTGTGCAAAGCTCAATACAGATGTTTAAAATGTGGTGACACCCACCCCACACATACCTGCTCCAAGCCAAAAACCACACTGGTTAAGTGAGCTAATTGTGGTGGCCCCCACCCCGCAAATTACAGAGGGTGCATTTGTCACCCTAAAAATAGGCAAACTGAGTTAATCAGTTAATCTACCTCATTTTAGGAAAGGAGAGCCCCAGAAGCACAAGTTCATCAGGCTCCTGTTAGTTTGAACAAGATGACAGGTGTTCACCCACAATCAACTGAGCCCCCCAAGAAAATAAATCTTTAACACCAAACAAGAACGTATGCTGATGTGGCCTGTCCCAAAAAAGCAGTCCATGATCAGAATATCCCAAATCCACATTCAAATATAACAGCCATCATCATCTCTTCTCTTGTAAATATGTTACAGGATTTCAGTAACGCAAACCCATCATTAAGCACTACAAAAAGTATCTTGCAGCAGACACAGTCCATTTTATCTGCACTCTCCAATGCATAGGAAAAAATTTTCCTCAGATTCTCTAATGATTATTGCATGGAATGCCAATGGCCTTAAAAATAAAATACTAGAAGTACAGGAATTCAATGACAGATATAATCTGGATATATTATTAATTAATGAAACTCACCTGAGACCTGCTGACAATCCTAAATTCAAAGGATATCAACTTTACAGGAATGATAGGCTGGATTATAGAGCTGGTGGTACAGCCATCCTCATCAAAAATCACATCAACCATCATGCTGTAGCCATTCCTACAACCACTAATCTCGAAGTCACAGGTATCAATGTCATCACAAACTCTGTCGGAAACATAAAAATCTATGCTGCTTATAACCCACCATCAAAAACATTGCTGACCACAGATCTGGATGCTATCCTCGGCGTTAAACTACCGATTATTATCGCCAGAGATTTAAACGCAAAACATCACGCCTGGAGCAGTAGGTCTATAAATAGGAATGGCTGCATCCTCTTTAACTACACAAACTCAAATTGCGCAGCTGTAGCTGGCCCCTCAGTGCCAACTCACCACAGTCCCACTGGCTCATCCGACATCTTGGATATAGCTGTCCTTCAGAATGTCAACCTTCAGTACACTCTGGAATCATTGAATGAATTATCATCAGATCACAATCCTATTCTGCTCCAACTGGGTTATCAGAGAGGGACTTCCCCCTTTGCCTCACACCTTCATTCCCTGGGAAAAACTATCCAAAATGCTTCCAAACTACATTGATCCCGTCCCTCATATTAATTCCAAGGAAGAAATTGATTCTGCAGTCAAAAAAAACTTACTGATCAAATCAACACAGCCATAGCATCTATCACCTCAAATTCAATTGCTTTCAAGAATAAACGACTACCAGATGACATAATAAACTTAATTAGGGAAACCAGAGCACCCCAAGACAAATCATACCTCAACAAAATGAACAGTGCAGTGAGAGATGCACTTAAAGTCCACAGAAACAAACTATGGGAAGACAAATTAGCCTTCATATCACCTGGTGATCAAACCGTCTAGAAGTTCCTGAGACACATCAAAAACAAATCTCTTCCTCCTCTCAAATCTGACCTGAACATTGTTTACACTGATGCAGAAAAAGCCGAAACTATAGCTAAAAATTTAGAAAAACAGTGTAACCCTTCATACAAAAATCTAAATTTCAATCATATGTACAAAGTCCACCGCTATGTCAGATGTGTTAAAACGGCCTGATACCTGTACCAGCCAACTCACACCTACTTCCCTAGCTGAAATTTATGACATTATAAAGAACTTAAAGAATAAAAAAGCTCCAAGGCCTGACGGCATATTCAACAAAGTTATTAAACTGTTACCCTCGAAAAGCCATCATACATCTTACAACAATAATAAATGCTATGTTCAGGTTTAAGTACTTCCCTTTCTGCATGGAAGTTGGCAGACATAGTTCCTATATACAAGCCTGGAAAGGATCCTCAGCAGCCTCAAAGTTATCGTCCCATAAGTCTGATTTCTAATTTGGGCAAAATAGCAGAAAAAGCTATCCTTTCCAGAATTCAACTTTCAGTAAAAAAAAATTAAACATCCTTCCTTCAGAACAGTTTAGTTTTCACCAGTTTCACAGTACCACCCAACAAATCCATAGATTAATAGAGTTCATTACCACAAGTTACAATTGGCACCAGTACACTGGAGCGGTTTTTCTTGACTTAGAAAAGGCGTTCGACAAATTATGGCACTTTGGACTACCATACAAGTTGATTTTAGCTGGCATTCCATTAGATCTAGTCCAAATTATAAAATCATTTCTTAGTGACAGACGAATGCAAGTCAAACTAAATGATATATTATCTGCCCAGCGACTAATCCTGGCAGGAGTGCCTCAACAGTCCCTACTGGCACCGATACTTTTCATGATTTACATGGCGGACATTCCGCACAATCCAATGTCATCCTTCATTGCCCTATACACAGACGACACAGCTATACTAACCAGATCTATTAAACCGCACCTTGTCACCAAGAAACTGCAAGAAAACCTACAGAGATTAGATCACTGGTTCTCAGAATGGAGATTGCAAGTAAACCCTCAGAAGAGTAACGCCATGCTCTTCACTAAAAACTCCATATCTCCCAAAGATGACATCTTTCTATTTAATATCAAGATTCCTTGGAAAGCAGAAGCCAAATATCTGGGTGTACTGCTGGACAGAAAACTAACCTTCAGTCCACATATAAAAGCCTCATGTACAAAAGCATAAAGAGTCATTGCACAGCTTTATCCTCTTATCAATATGAATAGCAAGCTCGATACCAAAATAAAACTGCACCTTTATCAGTTGATGATTCGACCCATTATTACTTATGCGTCCCCAGCCTGGAGCCACACCTCAAGTACAAATACTCTCAAACTACAGAGAGTGCAAAACAAACCTCTCCGCATGATCTTAAACGCACCATGGTATGTCAGATATGTTCAAATCCACCGGGATACAAATATCCCCTACATTCTCTTTCCTGCATTTTTCGGCAGTAAAGTTCTTCTCAGCATCCTCTTCACATCCAAATGAATTAGTGCAACAAGCAGCAAATTATGATGAAACAGACTTCTCCAAATATAGGAGACCCAAGGCCATCCTACTTCCAAATGAAGATCTTTAAATCGCACCCACTCAGCCAGAGCACTTAGCTCATAAACATTTCCTCACACAGTAATCTTATCAGATAGCAATGATTATAAAAGCATTTTGCTTCACCCTTATAGTCAGCAATGTCTTGCGTCTTGCGTCTTGCCTGGAAACGACACTTTGATCTTAGCCAAAAGGCCGAGAAGCGATGAGAGTGAGCGGCTCTTCTGCAGAAACCCTGGGAGGGTAATGGATGGCAATGCTGTAGCCAATGGAGTTCTAACTGAGGCTCGGCTATTGTTGTTACCCTCCTGCCATGATCAGAGCCTTAATAGCTCAATAACACCTTATCCCTACACTCTCCTCTACAGATAACGGGGAAGATGAAAAGCATTATTGCTACGCCCCTTTAACACTTTCATTGCCAAGCTGAAAATTGGAATTTCGTGTGGTGGCCAATTTTTTTTATTTAGTTAGCGACGTCCACGCGATAACGCGTGATCGGCCGTTTGGTGAGAACTCGCATCGCGTGATCGCGCGATATCGTTCATTGCCAAGCTGAAAATTGGAATTTCGTGTGGTGGCCAAATTTTTTTTATTTTTTTATTTAGTTAGCGACGTCAACGCGATAACACGTGATCGGCCGCTTAGTGAGAACTTGCATCGCGCGATATCGCGTGATTGGCAATGAACGTGTTAAGCCAGTCATTATAAGGACTATAAGGCCTGGAAACGAGAGAGTTAGCACGTGGAGGCGAGTGATTAGAGTGATTACGGGTTAGATTGATTACACGGCTGTATAAGATTACAGTCCGTTAGTGGAGAATATTGATGGAGTTTTAGTGATTAAATGACGCCGAGTAAGTTTTGATTGATTAAGTTAGTGATATTCTGATGAAAATCGTGTATATTCTTGTCTCAGTATTACGGATTATATCTCAAAGTATTGGAACCTTATTACAAAAAGGACTACAGGAGCGCTTCTGAGTGCCAGAACTCAGAAAAACTTACTAAGGTAAGTAGCAGCCAATTTTCTATTTAACTTAGCAATACCAAAACCATGGAAAAGCCACTAACGTTCGAAGAAGTTTATAGAGAGTTCCTAAGATTAGGAAAACTCTTAAACGATAACTGGCCAGGGAAAGTAAAACTGTACGACACATTCCTCCCCGCAGCAGTAACAGACGACATCATGGACGACCAAAACAACGAACATGACACACACACTCAACAAGACTTAGCACTCTTGCCACAATCAGAACAAGCAACACATAGAAACGCCTACCAAACAGCAGAATTGCACACATACGTACAGAAAGTACAAAAGAAAAGAATATTTAACACGACAGAAATTCCTAAAATGGAGCTGGTGACTACTTCCACGCCTGTGATCTCCAGGTTAGTGGTTGAAGGATTGCTCACAGAGTGGTGCTTAATGTAGTTTTTAATGAAGATGGCAGTGCCGCCGCCTCTGTAGATCAGTCTGTCATTTCTGTATAGGTGATAGCCTCTTATTGTAGGGTTTTCTGATGGTATTAAATGAGTTTCACTGATTAAAATAACATCTGGATGATACCTATATGTGAAATCTCGGAGTTCCAGAATTTTGTTTTTGAGGCCATTTTCGTTCCAAGCAACTATCTGAAGAGATGCTGGAATGAGTTTGTTACTATTCATTTATGAGAGCTGTGAGGATGACCTGCGTTTCACGAAGAAATCTTTTAGTGGAGGTTTCAGTAGGGTTTAATAGGCTGAAATTTTGTAGCATGTTTGCTAGTAAGGCCGCAATAACAGCTGTTAGATTTTTAGGTGCTGTTGGTTGATTTTGTTCCGGTATTGGTCTATTTGTACGGGTCACATGAGCATAACTTCTTGTTTGCTTTTGGGTGTCTCTATTTTTGGAGGTCTCCTACTGTGGTCGCTGAGTCTCTGGTTTTGATGCCTGGGTCTCTGTTGTTCTGATACTGTAGGAGGAGGGCTGATTGATTGCCTCCATCCGTCTGTTCTTTGGGTGCTGAGTACATCCTCTGTAGTCCGCAGGATGAGGACCACCGCAGTTGGCACATTTGGCTGAGGTTGTCCTCGGCTTTGTGCAGGTATTGGTTGGGTGGCTGTCCCCACATTTCAAACATCTATATTCTGCTCTAAAAAGATTCTGGGCATGACCAAACTTCTTGCACCTGTGGCACTGCCCAGAAGATGATCTCTTCCGGAGTAGTTCTGGTGGACGATGAGACCACAAACTGTTTTTAAGTTGTAGATATCCTTGTATATTTTATGAATCTCAACTAGGACTAATGGCATGGGGGTCTTGTCTGCTTTGTACATTCTGCTGACCTTGACTGGAGGCAGATCTTGATAATTCAGGTCAGCAGCTATTTCTGATGTGTCAGTGTCTTCACAGACACCACGAAGGCCCACTTTTAAATTTTTTTCCGAGCTGAGCGCAAAGGTATGATACGGGATGCCTCTGTCGTCCAGTTCTTTGGTCAACCTTCTATAATCTGTCACTGTTGCTGACTGGATCTTTAGATTTTTGCCATGTTTTTGGCCTTAATGAAGCCAATGTGCAGATTGGACATTGTGGATCTTAAAGCTGCCCACTTCTGCTTTTTTCTAAGGATGATCGGAGGCACCTTTTCTTTGGGAGAAATAGCGGCGTCCGAACCCTGAGAATCCTGTTCCATTTTATTATTGTCATTGTGCGGTTCTTCTGTTGTTCTTCGCTTTTTGCGTGCTCGCACTTCTACAAAGTCTGAAGGAGTAGAAAGCACTGAATCTGACTGACCTTCTGCGATAACGTCTGTGACACTTTCCGGGGGAAACGTGTCGTACAGTTTCACTTTTCCCGGCCAATTGTTGTTAAGTAGTTCACCTAGTCTTATAAATCCTTTATATACCTCCTCGAATATTGTCTCATTTAGCTGTTTTTCCATGACTATCAATGTGAAGTATCTATCTTAAAAAAAAAAACCAAAAAAAAAACACACACGCTTACCGTGCAGTTGTAGTCTTACCGGCACTGCTACAGGACTCTGTACTGTTTTGGCAAGAGCACTGAATCAAAAATTGCATGATATCTAAGACACATAATATAATAAAAGCACCACAATTCCAAAACTGACCGAGCGGTGGACATCACAATCGCGCTAACTCTGATCCCACACAATTGTTCTCTTTCGTGTCTGACGATAACTCGCTTAAAGCAATAAAAGCAATATTCAAGTCCTTATCCTTATTAGGACTGGCTTAAAGGGGCGAAGCAAGAATGCTTTTCATCTTCCCCGTTATCTGTAGAGGACAGTGAAGGGATAAGGTGTATTGAGCTATTAAAGCTCTGATCATGGCAGGAGGGTAACAGCAATAGCCGAGCCTCAGTTAGAACTTCATTGGCTACAGCCTTGCCATCCATTAACCTCCAAGGGTATTGGATTGAATGAATCAATCACCGCATCTCACGGTCGATTGATCAGCAATATTCAAGCTAGACTTAGTTAATCTTATATTATCATTATATTATTGTTATCATGGTGTATTAATACAGTTTAAAAGATTTAATGTACGCTTTTGGAAATTGATCGAAAATATTTTCAATCCTATATGAAAATATTTTCTCTGAGTATGCAACTCTACTTTTTATATAAGAATAATAAAAATAGAAGGTATGATATCAGTTTCAATCAGCTGGAATAAAGCAGATAAAAGAAAAACTGTTATTGATCTATTATTTTCAAACGGCATGAATATAACTTTACATTCCAATTACTAAATTAAATACTGACTTAATTATGAAATATATTTGTTAATTACTACATTAAAAATTAAAATTATAAAACACTTCGCTTTCATAATAATAAAATCTTAGTTCTCTTCTCACTTAATATTTCGTTTTCATCCAGTGCATACTGCTAACAAATAAAGTTTCAATTAAAATTGATACTTACTTCGCTAGATGGCAGTACGAGTACATTTCCTTTAGAAGAGTAGCTGATATACCATTGGTTGTGTTGTCTTTGTTTAAAATTGTTACTCAATTATATTTTTAATGTTCTATCTTCTATTATTCATACTTCTGTTTAGTATATTTTGTCTCATTAGAAGCAATATTATGTTCTTAGAAGCGTCATCTACCCTATTTATTCCGTGATCTACTCTTTGTAGTCATTTTCTAATTCGTAAATCGCCTGCAATAATTATAACTAGGTGTATGCATTTGTAGTAGATTTATCTGATCTTGTATCCAAGCAACTGGCTCATTTGTTCACTTATTTACGTAAAAATGTTAATAAATTCTTCCTCTGTCCTGCGTTTAATTTTTTTCTGCATCTCATCTTTAGACTTATTAAACCTAATAGTAAAAACACGAGAGCATCTGACTACATTTCTATCTATCCTCCAAAGTCTTTTATTCCCCACTGGGAGTGGGCGAGGCTGCTTAACCCTTGTAACGTTTGTGTACTAGTGAGCAGTCAATATCCATCCTTAGCCAATCATCTAAAGCTGACCCAATGGCATCCGGGAAGGAGTGTATGAGTGACAACTGCTGCCATCTCGTGGTCCCTAACACTACGCGTCATTTTCTGAAATAGTGTGAGTTCTAAAGTCGATTTTCTTGAGTTTACGGGATGAAAAACCCAAGTTTTAGGAAGGAAATAAATGGCAGTGCTAGGCTAACTTAGGAGCCAATCAAAGAGAGTCTTCAGGACGCCTAATGCTATAGCTGCAAACACCATTTCCAGCGGACTATGTTTACCTCTATAGGAAAAATTTTAATTTCTCAGATAACTTGCTGCATTTCTCGGTGTTGCAATTTCAAAACTATAAGGCAATTACGGTTTATTCTATTGACTGAGGTTAAATAATAACGATAGGATAAATAATCAATGCATTTTCTTTCATCCCTGATAAATAAATCTAATGTTATGTTTTTATTTTTGTCCCAAAGTCATCAAATACAACGAGACCAAGCTGTCAACTTGGTATCGTCTTATCATGGTCTTCAAAAGTGGAAAAAATAGCTTCCTTGTTCTAAATATTTAGTATTCGTTTTCTTATTCAGTTATCCGAGGCGATGCTTTAACCACCTTGTAAATGTGGACTCTAAACGGTTTGCAATGTCTTCAATTCAAAATGCATAATCTTGCACTTAAAACAATGTTGAACACGCACTCATTAAGATTTGCTCCTAGTATCAGTTTGTTCAATTCAGTCTGCAACGATTCGGTATAAGAAATACCCCGGTCCACTAGATCCAGCTTTGCATCATCTGCATGTAGTTGATAGAGTCCTCTTCAGACCACCACCCTTCGTCATTAGTATTCAAGTTAAACAAGAATCGGCCAAAGATCGTATCCTGTAGTATCCGACTAGTTACACTTCCCTAAGATTCACTGTTTGCAAAAAAAAAAAAAAAAAAAAAAGCTTCCTGTGGGGAATTTTGTTAAATGCCTTGGCAAAATTAATCGAAAAGCATTACTGCATACTAATATCCCTTATTCAACTCCTCTGTTTCTCTACATTGTAAAACGTGAGTAGATTGGCAAAACAAGATCTATCTTTATATATATATATATAAAGTCATGCTCTCCTCTTGGAAATGATCCATTTATTTTCTACATACTATTTCTCATCTGATTCTTCATATATTATAAAAATAATAATTATATATAATAATATATTTTAGTTTCACAAAATATATAATATAATACAACATCAACATTTTTCCAGCTACAGTATAATATTTAGAGCTTCCACAGTTCACTCAGTTTCGACGATGTTGTTTTTGTTGGAAAGATCTGCATTTGATCTTGTCTAATATGCGAAGATCCTTAATCAGGGCGTTTCATATGAAAGTGAGTTGGAATGTTTAAAACTCATTTAGAAGGGTTTTTTCCTGCCGGGAATTCAAGCTTTTTATCGCGGAAAATTTACCAGAAGAACACATGCAGTATACTGACAAACATAAGTAGAGCAAAAAATATTATCCACCCTATCCCCTCGGATCTGGTTTTGAAAGCTAACATAGTATGGGGTGGGCCTATGCGTAAGCTTAAAACAGAACGGAATCTACTCTATAATATAAAATGATAAGCCTTTTTGTGTAACGTTTTTGTATCACGTTTTCGTGTAACGTTTTATGTCAAGTTATTTGAAACGTTTTGAAACTCAGGGGCTACCTGAGTGTGTCTTCAAAATTCGAGTCAGCAGAATTCACAAACCGGCCTACCAGTCCGGAACTCGGGGGAGTTGGGCGCCGTAGGAGCCAGGGGAGGATGAACCCCACTTTCCAGTCTTCAAAATTCGAGTAATCAGAATTCAAGGACTTCAGAGATTACAGAATAAGTGCCTGAGGATGATTCTGGATGCCCCTGGGTTTTTAAGAAACACCCAGATCCATAGAGAAATTAATATCCCTTATATCTCTTCCTTTCTCATAAATCAAGCTGAGAAGTTCTTTACCTAGACAAGTAACCATCCAAACCCGTTAATCAAGGAAGCCTCGGAATATAATGAAGCAGAAAATTACAAATATAAAAGACCAAAGTCTATCTTAAGTTCAGCTGAACACAGCTAAATTCACTGCCCTCAATGGGCGAGCATATAGCTCACAAGCACTCCATTCAAAGTTCTTTCATTACAAGACAAAGGGGAATATGCATTTCTCTGATCTCTGATCCTCATTGCTCGAATATAATAAAATCTTGTAGTAAGTAATTAGAAGAATCTCACTTTCTTTCTTTTTTATCTTATCAGTATGACCAACCAGGTCAATGTGGTACTTCTCTAATTCTTTTTCCAGTTCCACTACTTTTTGATACGGGCATCTTTAGGATTCTAGGAAGAACGTCAGTTGTCTGTCTTCAGCCTCATTTGCTCTTTGTAGTGCCTGCACCATAGTTGTTTGTTCCCATGAAGATGGCGATGTAACCTGGTCGAAACATAGGAAGTATTTATTAAAGTTTCTTTTACTTAATATTCCAGTATACATTGTAAATTCCTGAAATAATTTTAAGGAATTTACAATTCCTGAAAATCCGGAGCGACCTGCAGGATGACAGATCAGGCAGGTCGCTCATCCAGAGAATCTTACCCCGCACTTAAACGTGGATACCATGGAGAGGATGTTAAAAGTGACACAAGCTGAAAGGAAGTCGGCCGAATGTATTTTTTTTTCTATGCACAGGTAAACACATCAAAATAATCATGCAGCAAAATACTTTGTACACGTGCGATGTAAACCTTTCCGGAGCCGCAAATGTATATTTTACGAGCATTTGATTGCTGTTCAAATTACACCACGTATCATTACGAAATTAAAAAGGGACGTCTTTCGACACAAATGGTGTCTCAGCCACGGTTCTCATGCACTTTACTAAATAACCAACACTGCTTTAAGAGATCTAGACTTCTTAGTGAGATATAAAGTTTCGCACTTCGATCTAAGAGGTAATGGGAATATTTAGAGTGTGAGAACTCTCTAGTTTTCATATCTTAATTATTTCTTACATTGCTGATTTAAATAATGACAGATCAGTTCAATAATATAATAACCATTTTATTTAACACGCACATGTATTGAACAAGTCATGCTTTGTCAGTTTGGGCGACCATTCACGTAGAGGAACGATCCGATGTTATGATGCATAGTGATATTGTCACCGTCGTTCATTAACATTCCATCATCAGATACCAGAATATTACTCAAACAAGAATTTCCAATGGATATTGTAACAAAATATTCCAGTTTGTTATTCCCCCGTGATATTTCGCTTTTCGAAACAAATTTGTATCGCAGATTGAAGGGACAGCTGCGTGCACTCCTTTCCCTCCAACTATTGTAAACTTTTCTTTTATGTAAACCTTTGAATGTCTTCTCGACAATATTTCGCCTAAACCTGCATATTAATATTCATGTGTCGATGACTTTTTACCGGTATGGAACGGCTCTTCTTCTCACATGCAGTAGTTTCTATACAAAATAAAAGGACTTCATCCCAGTAACCCTTTCACCTCACAAAAAGAAGGAGAAGATTAGCAAATTGCCTTTTACAATCTCGTACTAATTCCAAGCCAGTCGGATGGCAGCCTACAGTTTTCAGTTTTTCGGTAAACGACTCATACAGTGGATCTGTTATATCCACTCAGAATAACATCATCATCAACTTATAATAATAATTCTCGTTATCAAGACCTTAATAGATCGTGCCCATGCTTTTGACTCTTCGAACTTCTACAGAAAAATTACAGCACATTAAGTCAACATTTTCATCGAATGGTCTTAGAGATGTCTTCACCAAAATAAAAATTTATCCTTTAAAGGATCCCTGCATCTTCATCTAAAGAGAAACAACTCTTATTCCTCTTCCTTACGTACATGGAATTTCCGAACGTGTAGCGAAAATTTTAAAACCACCGAACATTTTTGTTTGGTTTGGTCATGTCAGAAATATCTCAATTTTTTTCGCATCTCTTAAGGACAGGCCTCTTCTTACTTTCCGGGATGCTCATCAGACCAAATTCCTTGTTCTCGTGGATTGTCATATTACGAACAGACTGGAATATCTGATTTTAATCGACTCGAAGAACAGAAGTCGTATATCAATAACGAGATACTGAATGATCTGAGCTCGTCACCAAGCGCAGAATCCACTGAAACAAGACAAAAATCCTTCATAAAAGTCGTTTCCTTATATAACGACTTCATAAAGAAACTTGTGAAACCCTACTCCCTTGTCCCAACTTAAATAGACTCAGTAGTCTACGTTTATCTCCTCATAGTGCCTTTTATTCGGCTGATGTTTTTTAAACATTTAATTACTTATTTTTTAGTTATAAAATTATGACCATTTTTGTATCTCACATTAACTACTAAGATGGCGCTTTTTACATTTTTATTGTGTAATTCCCATTCCACTTTTTGTAGAAAATGCGTGAAATATGAGCGAACATTTTATAATAAACAGAATGTTTATCCTTCGTGATTTTTTTTTCCCGTCTTTTGTAATTTATTGTGAATGCACTTGGAAAAATTTGAAATCTTCTTTGCTTAGATATCCTGAAATCTATTAAATGAATAGAAATAGAAGCGTTCTCAATTTCTGACAGATCCCATCGGTAAAGAGGGCACACAACCAGAAGTGATTATTATTCGTGTCAGAGCAATGGCACGTGCCGATGATAATAATGGCCACTATTACGTCCGAATACACCATCTCTTGTGCTGTACGCTCTTTTTCATAATGAAGATTCGCTTCGGACGAGGAAAATCATCCACCATAAAGGACATTCACACATCCATCCAGTTTGATTCCCAATCAGTTAGGGGCAACGCAGAGGTCCTGTTCACTCGGCAGTCTTTGGCAGGTCAAATTTGCGCAATTACTTCTAATTAGTTTCAAGATTGATTTTTTATTTATGAGGGGAAAATCGAATCATTGGATTGAAATGGAACACACACAGCCACAGCATGAGACCGACTAACTCAATTCAGTTTAAATTTTCAAAACTATTTTATTACTTTTCTCAATTTTTAGTAGTTTAATGTTGACACTGTTATAGTATGATTCAAATTCCAGAAGAGAAATTTTATATTCTGAGGAATTAAAATAATAATGCCAGCGACGGATATGCTTCCGTATAATTGCCACTGTCTTATTTTCTTCGTATTTAGATTACGTTTTATTTTTATCAAATATATTCAGTTCGAAAAAAGAGCAGACAAAACAGTCGAAGAATAAACTGTTTGAAACGGTATTGAACCAAGGGACCTGCAGAAGTGTCTGAGGAGAGGAGGAAGCGAATTCCCCCCCCCCCTATCCGATCCCCTTATTTTAGTCAGCTTGGACTGAAGTTCTCGTGAAACGTTAAAGAATGAAGAAGGAACAGAATTCTAAATTTAAGGGAAATCTGTTGAACGATGCGAATATTTACCTCAGCAACTCTTTCTCATCTCCTGTGATGATGATAATGATGATGATGAGATGACAGGACTCATGAAATAAATGCAGAGTGACGAGAGATGAAACACGAATGGCCAAAATTTAACTTCGTTCTCTGTGCATTTTCTCCTCTGTAGAGGAGAAAATGCATTAATGTAAGCTTTTTCCTTTTCAACTTTCCTTTCCTCCCAACGGATTCTTGCGCCTCTACTCTAGTCATTCAATTAAAATAAAATAGGTTCATTAGCTTATTTAAATAATTGGACATTTTCATTTCTTTTTAATTTTTTATTGTTG
Source organism: Typopeltis vanoorti (assembly GCF_054136105.1). NCBI lineage: Eukaryota > Metazoa > Arthropoda > Arachnida > Uropygi > Thelyphonidae > Typopeltis > Typopeltis vanoorti. Next base: position 92,426,248 of record NC_143569.1, on the reverse strand, counting down.
TCACCCAAGGAATGTTATTTGCAAACCTATACCACATTTGTTATTATAATTGTAAAAACAGGTACTGGATGGGCAAAGGATTTCTCTGCTTTTTTTTAAAATCAAATCTAAATATATTTCTGTATTTTTAATTTATTTTTATAGTCAGGAAACTGCTCTAGAGACCACAGATGGAGCTTTTTCAAGCCAAATATAAAAACGTCGACACTTGTCTTCTTTAATTTGGATAATAAAACTTAGATGTGTATTAAAAAAATGTATATATAATTATTTAAAGTGCGTGTGCATTTCATTTCTGGACACCTTTTATATATATATATACACACACACACACACACACACACACATATATATATATATGTGTGTGTGTGTGTGTGTGTGTATATATATATATATATATATATATATATAGTTTCGACAGTAAGTCGATTGGAGACCTTTGCCATAATCAGTGCAGTGTATAAACTATAGTTATAAGTATCGCAAAATGGGAACAATCTTCTCCTTAACAGTGAAGTTATGTGCCAGTTTCCTGGTCCTGATGAGTACAGTCGGAAGCAGAAATTCACACAATAAAAGGAAAACACCAATTATTCTATTCCCACCATCCCGACATGTATCTTGACAGGTGTCCACCAAAGATACACATGAAAGCTAATTTTCACTAAATTTTGATTGTTTTTTTCCCCTCTTTTAACATCCACAGACACCTTCGTTGCTTACTGGTAGTCCATGTGAGACGACATTTCAGTCTTAGAAATATTTAAATCTAATTAAATCCTGAATTCCCCCATTCAAGAAACACGTTTCGGCGTTTTTCGGTGCCTCGTGAGGAGATGGCTAGGGAGGAGGGCACATTCTTAGAGAAAGTCTTCATTCTTCCCGTCTTATTTAAAGATTTCTGCTTTTAATGTAAAACAAACGTATATAACTTACTTAGGATTAAAAAGCGGATTTATTTAATCTAGGATCTTAATCATCCGATCAAATATATCTCCCCAGTGCTCACTCAACCTCTCGTTGTTATACGACAGGCAGTAATCTGAGTTTGATCTGAACCCCTTGTGGGACCCCAGTATTAGTTGTTATGGTAAGAGGATGGGGAGCCGTCTACCATCACACATAGTGTACATCCAGACAAGAAGCTGGCAATCCATCTGCAGAATTCTTGAGGTAGTCCAAATAATTTGAGTTTGCTTAGTAAGCCTTTGTGCCAGACTCGGTCAAAGGCTTTGGAGATATCAAGTGCAACTACTTGGGAATCACCGAATTTCTCCATGGCGTTTGTCCAGTGATGTATGAGAGTAAATCTCTTGTTGAACGGTTTTGACGGAATCCGTTCTGGTGGTCACTTAACAGCTGGGAACCTTCAAGATAGATTAGCAGTTGAGAGTTGATGGTTTTCTCCATTACTTTAGATAGGACTGAAATGAGTGAGATAGGGCGATAATTAGATGACAGTGATTTGTCACCCTTTTTGGGAATGGGTTGAATAAGGCCAGTTTCCAGGCTTTGGGATATATACCAGTGGAGTAAGAGAGTGCGTACAGGTGGCATAGAAAATGAATCAGTTCTAATGCACAGACCTTCAGGATAATTAGGGGAATGCCATCAGGGCCAGGAGACTTTTTTCTGTCTAATTTAGACAACAGGTTTGTGATATCTTTTTGGCAAAAGGATACAGGGGCATTGTATGTTGGGCAGTTGGAATGACTGCAGGGCATTTGTCATTGTCAGTTATGTGTACATTGTAGGCAAAGTGTGATGCCAGGAGATTAGCATTTTCTGTGGGTGATGTTGCAATTGAACCATCTGGGTATGATAGAGGTGGGAATAGTGTAGGGCCAGTTACGGCCAGTTACCTTGGCAAGAGACCAAAAGGCACTGCTGCCGTTTGGACAGGCTGCAAGCTTCCTGCTTTTTGCCAGTTCAAATTCTGTTTTGGAAGTATTGATAGTTTTCTTGCATTTATTTCGGGCTTCAGTATAGGCATTGGATGAGGATGAGGTTCTTGATTTGAGCCTGTTGTGGTATGTGCGATTTTTGATTAGTACAGCCTTGGCACATATTTTGGAGAACCAGGGTTTAGTTAGGGGATGGCAGTTCAGAGCAGTGTGGGGAATGTATGTTTTCATGCCAGTGAAGATTACTTTGGTGATACATTCGGTGCATATGTTTGGACTGGAAGACCGGAAACAATAATCCAACCATGGGAATGTATCATAGTAGTCTCGGAGACTGTCCCATTTGGCACTGTTATAATGCCAAACCACTCTCGTGTGGGAGTGACTGTGTAAGCGTTGTTGCATGGGGGAGGAGATGAGCACTAGGTTGTGGTCAGAATTACCTAGAGGGCTCACTACATTCACTGTATATTTCGAGGGGTCATTAGTAAGGAAGAGATCTAGGGTATTTGAGGAGTGGTTTGGGTTATCTGGTATTGTGGTCGGTTTTTGAACAATTTGTGTAAGGTCATGTAACTGCAAATGTTTCAGCATCTCTGCCTGCAGGAGATGCTGAATATATATATAACGGATATATATATAACTGGAAGAGGATAGTTAATTGGTGTTATGGACGATGAAATCACCCAGGAGGATGATTTCACTGTTAGGAGAGTGGGACTGGAGAAAGTCGACTTTTAGGGAGAGGAAGTGAAAGCGTTCAGAGTGATTGGTGGTGTTAGAAGAGCGATAGAGACAGCAGATGAATTTGACTGAGTGGGGAAGGGATATCGTCAGCCAAAGTAGGTCGAAGTTGGGCGATTCTAAGTTAGATGCTCTCTGGCAGGGTATGTCAGAGCAGATATATGCACAGACACCACCCTTGGGTCGAAAGGAGTTAAATAGTGTATAGTTAGGGAGGTTGAGATTAATAGTGCTGGGGGAAGGTGAGATTTGAGTTTCTGTTAAAAGGAGTAGGTGGGGTTTGGTGGACTGCAGATGGTAGTGGCCGCTATTAAGGTTGGAGTTGGGGCCACGGATGTTGGTGAAGTGGATATGCAAGGTCCTGTGAGGCATGGATTTGACCCCAAGGGTCTTGCACGTTTCCAGTGCCTGCATATTGGTGTCCTTGGTTTTTGTACTGGTTTGATTTGTTTGTAGTCTGTCACCCAACTGTTGTCTCCATTTTGGCGTTTTTCTTCTTCTTGTCTTCGGAGTTGGCATTTTTGTTCTCTCTGGGCAAAGGTTAAATCTCGTCAGGCACGTATGCACGACTGGGGGAAAAAGTCGTTTAATTTGTTGTTCATCGCTGTTATAAATTTGGTTGTGTTCATAGGTGAGTTGCAGGTCACTTTCAAGAGACGTGGAAAGTTCGTTACGTCCTTTCTTTTGTTTATGGGTCCGATACGATGGCATTTGACGATATTTCTGGGATCGAAATTGCATTCTCCTGCTAGTTTGCCGACGTCTTCTTTTAAGGATTCATCGTTTTCCGTCGGAAAGTTCAGGATAACGGCGTTGAGTTTCTTATTTTCGGCCTCGAGCGAATCGTGTACCGATGATGCGATTAGTTCACGAAGTTCGTTAGCAGGTACGGGCGCACACGCGATCGGGCGCTGATCGTCGAGCGTCGCGAGCTTAGATTCCAACTTTTCAATTTTGGAGGAGAAAGTATCGATCAGAGTGTTAAGCTGTTGCTAGAGGGTTTCAACTCTTTTGCCTGGGTTTAGTCAAACCTGGTATCTGTTTTACGGAAGGGAGGCATATCGTACAGAAGTAGGGCTGGTTAAGATCGGTAAAAAGCTTGTGCCCCGATTCATTTATTTTCGGGTAGGAAATATATGTTGCAAATACCCAGTTGCAACAGAAATCGCACAATATAACTTTTTTTCCTTTCTTTGACTTCGGTTTCACAGCTGCGGCACTTCGTAATGTCATTCGGTTTGTTGGTGATCGGCGATGCTACGCTGACGGGAGTCGAGGTAATCTTCTGTTGTTGGCCTTTGTTGCCGCAATCTTTACTTCGCAAGGTAGGCTTCCCTTGACTGTTTTTTAGTTGTAACAAAATAGCTGATTTAATGGACTAAGGGTACTTACGAGTTGTACTGAAATAATCGGCTGCTTTGTACCTTCTGATACTTTTTCGTTTACTGTTTATTTTGCACGAAAAACACTTGCAATTACGATAAAATGCGGGAGCACAAATTTAACGTTACTTATTCGCTGGCGCCACCTATCATCAGTTACTAGAAAATACACAACGATGAGGGTAGGTAAAGTATAAGCAATATGAGTGAAACATATTATTATTATTATTATTATTATTCCTGATACCTTCAAGGAGTCCGAAGACTCATCGCGGGAGGACACTTACAACTGTCTCAACCATTACACCGAACCTCTACTATGAATCATCTCCATCAACGCCATCTACCGTATAAACAACGAAATGACAAAATATTCAATGCAAATTTAAAATAAATAATTAGATGTCCGTAACAAAGTGTGATTGCCATACTGGTTACTAACAAATACACAACAATGAGGGTAGTTAAGGTATTTCCAATATGAGACAAACACAAACGATGGAATGACAAAATATTCAAGACAGATTTCAAGATAAATATAATTACATATACCTAATCACGGGTGATTGCAATACTCGTTACTAGAAAATACACAACAATGAGTGTAGGAATAGCATTTAGTAAAGTTTATTTAATGCATAATTACTATATATATATATATATATATATATATATATATATATACACACACACACACATACACACAGTAATTATGCATTTTTCTCCAAATTTCTCGAAGTGAGTAGAATATAATCCACATTAATTATATACCGGGAAATGCTGAATGTTCTTCCAGACGTACACTGACAGAAAATAGCTAAATTTTGTGTATCTGTGAGATTTCAAGGTTGGCGTACAGTATTTTGTTGGAGTACGAAGATCGATAATAAGTTTGCGTTGCTCTTTTTGTTTTCATTTGGAAAGTTATTAAGTGCTTCAGGTCATTGTGATAATCTCCATTTCAAGAAATAATGATTGGAGTGAGGAATTTATCCATGAATTACTACTCACATCTGATAAATTGTAGACTAACAAATTTCCTACCACCCGATGGATTCTCTTGAAGATGGTTCTTATTTTGTTTGTCAAAAATGAAATATGGAAATTCCGATTTCAAGTTGCTGTTAATAAATTTACATAAGTTATTTATGAAATGTGCGTTGTTTATTAACCCATCCATAATGGTATATATTTCCTTGCCATCGCGATTTAAGTTCTTTTTTTATTCTTTTTGCTTCCTCCTCGTCGACGATACACAGGCACCAACTTACTTATCCAGGGCAGATCACTCACATATCTTGCCCTGTCCGTAGATGAAAGTCGCAACTACCGTAAATGGTTAACTGGTAATTAATTTCTTTGTATATCATTATGACGTCGTCGCCATTTGGGAATATACACATTTTGTCTCCTATTTTAGAATTCGACCGATTTCTCACTTTATTCGTGTCGTTCACACTGTGAACGAATTCCGTTGATCTTTTCCTTGAAGGTGTTTGCAAATGTTTCTCTAGTTATTTCCACACAGTAGACTGTGTGGATTGAACCAATTACAGTTTGATCCGGCAGCCGGAATAGGCAGTAATTTCCAGAAAGAAGTTTTCGCGAAGGTAGAATCCCACGACTATGCCACACTAAAGGATACTACACCCTTCTGCGATTTTTGAGTTTACAAAACGTCCTGCTTATAATTTCACGAGCCGTAGTTTTGCGGTGTGTAAGCATATTAACTACTGCACGTGTGTTTACGGATATATTTCAACAGATAGCGTGTGGGGCATATAATTAGAAGAGATCAGATTGTGTTGAGTGGAAGTTAATTTTAAAAAGAAATCTTTATCTTCACATGAATACAAAGTACAAAGCGAATTTATCCCTCCTCCCTCCACAGAACCTCTATTTCCTTAAAAATAATTTAAGATGTACCTTAACTATTAATAATGTTTAGTACAACGACAAAATACACTTCTTTTACTATGTTTCTGGTTACATATTTTAATCCACTGGTTATTGATATTCTTAAAATCATATAATTACTAAGTGTTTAAAAGTAACGAGATATATTCAAATCCTCACACACCTCATTACAAAACAGAACGCAAGGCACATTCTCATTATTTATTGAAATTTATTCGATAATTTTCTAATATTTAATTAATAATATTTTAATTATGATTTGTTTCTTAATATAATATCTTAAATTAACTGACATGTGTGTAAATTGCGGCATCGTTTGTGGTTCTATAAAGCGCGACCCAAAAGAGAGACCTTAATCCGTTCCATTTCAGTCGTTGACCGGATGAAATTTTCTTAGATCTTTTTTCTCGAGTTTGTTGACATTGATATGAAATGATTGTATATGAAAGTAGGGCATAGATGTCATAGCAGCACAACTTCCTGTGCACGTCTATCTCTTCATCCAATGTAGTGGTAGCCCTGTGCACTGTTACACACTTTCTGTATATATTTCAGTAAAATGTGCACTCGTTAATTGAACAATCCCACCTGCTTCTGACACATAATTCGATCATTCTTTCCTCACAATACTCATAAGTTTTCTGGTCTGTGCTTTACGTATTTCATATCTCCTCTCATTCTTATTCTTAAGATATTCTTTCCACATCATCTTTTTCTTATGGATCTGTTCCTTAAAACGGTTCTACACCCATTTCATTCCCATCCAATTTATTCTTCAAACTCTAGGGATGCATCTACATTCCATCTTATTTAACCATTTTTACGATTCTATGCTTTTTCGGATGTATTTCCATTCAGTAACTATTAGCAGGGTATCTGAATTTATCAGATTTTCTAACCTTGTAGATTAGAATATAGCCTGTCCTAATTGGAATAGTGATGTAATCAGGTACGCCCCACGAACCTACGGCATTATCGTCAGTTGTTTTACCACTTATTCACAGTGAATCATTAAGTGGTAAAGCAGCCGAATCCTTATGTGAGACCTACTCTGATGTTAAGGTAAAATCTAACATTCTTTATATCCTCAAGTTTCTTCGTTCAGATGCTGCTTGAAAAAACTCTCTCGGAACTAATCAAGAAATTCACGTGCATAACGAGTAATCGTAATGTTCGCGAGTACCCATAGTTAGTACCCATCAAACTAATTTTAATCTAACCTAACCTAACCCGTTAACCCCGTAGTCATGCGTTTCTACCCTAACTGATCAGAATCATCTGATATCATTAGTAGTACTTCCCTCCTCTCCTATTACTTTCTTCATTTGTAAAAATACTAAATCTTTTACTCTTCATTTCATTTACACTATTTAAAACCATTTACATTGGGCTTAACAAATGCCAACAATACTAGGCCACAACGTGTTCAATAAAGCGACGAACTCAATCCCTCAGTTCTTGATGCTCCTGGTATTCGTGTGGAGATATAACAAATGATTATCTGGCTTTTCATATAGTTACATCCACACTCTGCATAGTATTGCTGGACAACTTTCTGTTTTCCTTCCCCAGAGAGAGACTGAAAGGTGCGAACCCAAAGCGCACATTTCCAACCTTTCGCGGGATGCAAAGGATGGAAATATGCAAAGTCATTGATATCATTGCCAGGTTTGCATTCCATAGCTGAGCTTACAACGATATTCTCCCCACCTCTATGATCTAAAGTCCCTGACTCTCTGCATTAAATTTCACCCCAATGAGTAATTATTCCAGGCCCCATATCCCAAATCCCTTCAAGTGCAGCATTCAAAGTCATCAGTACTTTTTTTTTTGCATTATTATGTATTTATCTAAGGCTCATCCCGAATTCCACAGATTCGTGAGTGCTAATGATGTCATCCATGTGGCGTTCCGTAGAAAGGGGGTTTTGATAATTCAGTGTCTCTTTAAGGAGATAGTAATCTATCAGGAATGAGAAACCTCAGTTAATTGTCAAATTCGGATAAGGACTTATTTCCTGTCTTTATCAATTTTATGATTATTACAGTTGTAGAACTGGTGAGAAATAATATTAAAATTACGCCCGAATTTCCTTTAATTGATCCAAAACGATAAATTTGATGTCAAATATTTACAATAAGTACGAAATATTTTTCTATCAGTTATATGAAAGCATGTTAAGCAAGTTAAATAAACAACTGATATTTACTTTGAAATTTTTAAAAATCTTTAATATTTGTTATAAGCAAAACACACCTATTTTAAAATTGGAAAGATATGCTATAACATTTTATACAAAACATTATTTATGAAATGGGGCAATCCATAAAACGAATTCCAGAGGGTAACAGATGGCAATGCTGTAGCCAATGAAGTTTGAAGTTTTAACTGCGGCTCGACTATTGCCATTACCCACAGACAGAGCGAATAGCTCAATAACACCCCATCCATCTACTTTCTTCTAGAGATAACGGGAAGTATGAAATTACTAAATCACTTAAGGAATTGAACAACGTAGATACGAATATAAATTAAATTATACTTTAATAAATATTTCCGATATTTCGGCAACGTCACGTTTCCATCTTCAAAAGGAACTTACAAAAAAGGCACGTGCACTTAGGCAATACAACACAGTAACTGAGAATGAAGGTATTGTTCTCCTAAAAGTCCCGATGGTGCCCTCTAGCGGGCTAAGTAGGTGTTCTTGGCCGTTGGGCTGAAGGTCTGATGATGTAAGCCTCCCAAACTTGGGGCAGTCGCATACAGCCAAATTTGTTGAGGTTTGGAGAGTTTCTTAGGGCTGTGGCTGATTCCATAAATAGTCTTTCGAATTTGTATTTGCTACTGTGTATTACTGTAGCTTTCTTTCACCGTATTCTGTGGCGTGTCTCCAGAGCATGGTCTGCAAGACCAGAATGGCTGTACTTGTGAAAACGGATGTAGTCCTTATGTTCAGAAATACTGATATTCGCTGTCCTGCCTGTTTGGCCAAAGTAAGACAGTTTACAACTGCAAGGGACCTGGTATACACTAGGTAGGTCTAGGGGAAGTAGTTGGTCTTTAGTGGAGCGGATAAGGGATGCCAATGTTCTGTATGGCCTGTAACAAGAGGTCAGGTCATTTTTTTTAAGATTTTGGTAATTTTTTCCGAGGTGCCTTGGATGTAGGGAATGGTGATGGATTCACAGGCTTCACAGGAACTTCACTGGCTCCTTAAGAAAGTCACTTCTTGGCCTGTAGAAGTTACCAACAGATTAAAGCCGTATAACTCTATACCACCCCCTGCATTTACGGACTCCCAAAAATACATAAAGAAAATGTGCCATTACGTCCATAGTGGATGGCATTGATTCCCCGACATACAAATTAGCTAACCATTTGGCCGAAGAGCTCACGCACTATACTGGCAACACACCATCTCACATAAAAAACTCAGCCCACTTCAAAGCCAGCATAGAAAACCTTACACTCCAACATACTGACATAATGGTCGGCTTTGACGTCTCCTCCTTATTCACAAATGTTCCACTCAAGGAAACTTTAGGGCTAATCCAAGCTAAATTTTCTCCCGATATCTCAGCCCTATTTCAGTTCACTATGAACTCAGGATATTTCGTTTGGCAGGGAAAATTCTACAAACAAATAGAGGGGACAGCGGTGGATTCACCACTCTCCCCACCCTTGGCCAATTTCTTTATGGAGATCTTTGAAGACAAAGCCCTAGCCTCTGCCCCACAAAAACCAACCATATGACTTCGCTACGTTGATGATGTGTTCGCTATTTGGCCACATGGCTCTGATACACTCCTCTCCTTCTTAACACACTTAAACAACCAACACCTTAGAATCAAGTTCACCCTGGAAAAAGAGGGGAAACAACAGCCTCCCTTTCCTAGACACACTAGTCACCCGCCAGCCTGATGGAACCTTGGTTTTCTCAGTTTATAGAAAACCCACCCATATAGGCAGATACATTCACCAACAATCCCCCCCCCCCACAACAATATGGAGTGGTGAAAACACTATACAACAGGGCTAAACTAATCTGTTCTAACGACATGGCCCTAAACACTGCTGAACTAAATCACATCCTCAACACTTTCTCAGCCAATGGCTACCCCTCACAAAAAAAATCCAAAAAATACTGAAACCTACAAACCACAGACCCCCCCCCCTCCACAACAAGGATTACTCTAAATCCATCACAATTCCATACATCCGAGGCGCCTCGGAAAAAATTACCAAAATCTTAAAAAAACATGACCTGACTTCTTGTTATAGGCCATACAGAAAATTGGCATCCCTTATCCGCTCCACTAAAGACCAACCACTTTCCCCTAGACCTACCTGGTGTATACCAGGTCCCTTGCAGTTGTAAACTGTCTTACTTTGGCCAAACAGGCAGGAAAGCGAATATCAGTATTTCTGAACATAAGGACTACATCCGTTTTCACAAGTACAGCCACTCTGGTCTTGCAGACCATGCTCTGGATACACGCCACAGAATACGGTGGAAGAAAGCTACAGTAATATTGGAGGAGAAAGTATCGATCAGAGTGTTAAGCTGTTGCTAGAGGGTTTGAACTCTTTTGCCTGGGTTTAGTCAAACCTGGTATCTGTTTTACGGAAGGGAGGCACGTCGTATAGAAGTAGGGCTGGTTAAGATCGGTAAAAAGCTTGTGCACCGTAGCAAATACAAATTCGAAAGATTATTTATGGAATCAGCCTCAGTCCTAAGAAACTCTCCAAACCTCAACAAATTTAGTTGTATGCGACTGCCCCAAATTTGGGAGGCATACATCAGCAGACCTTCAGAGCAATGGCCAAGAACACCTACTTAGCCCGCTAGAGGGCACCATCGGGACTTTTAGGAGAACGATAGCTTCATCTCTTCATTCTCAGTTACTGTGTTGTATTGCGTACGTGCACGTGCCTTTTTTTTTGTAAGTTCCTTTTGAAGATGGCAACGTGACGTTTCCGAAATATCGGAAATATTTATTAAAGTATAATTTAATTTATATTAGTATCTACGTTGTTCAATTCCTTAAGTGATTTAGTAATGCATAACCAACGTTTAAGCCCGTCTACGGGACGTATAAAGTATTCTTATTTCAAACGGTTCAAGTTTGGGACCAGCGGTACCTTTTTAATGAAAAAAAAAAAAAGGCAATTAAGTTACATTTTATAAAATACAGAAAACCTTATAATTCTTAAAATGAATGCAGAAGAACTTTACTTTCGCTCCCTTCAGATTCCCAACTCTGAAATTACGAATTCCAGTAAGTTCCTTAATCTGAACAGAGAGAAAGAAACGCTTTACAAATAAAAGGTCAACATACCTGAGAGGTCGGCTGGAAAGATTTGGCACTGGTAAGATAGTTTCCGTTCTCTTCTCTAGATAGATACGTCGTCCTTTGCTATAAGGCACAAGCCTTCATCTGTCACTTTAAGGTCTGATGGCAGTGAAACAATGAAATCGGATATTACTGTTCCAACTCCAACAACAATTCCGGAGCTTAATCCTCTGTTCGTTGATTGTTAAACTGGATTGTTACGAATTGCTGCAATTTTATTGCCCACAAATCACGGAAACCGAAAGAACTCCTCCAATTCATCTGTAAACGCAGTAAACGACTTAAATGTTATACATAAAATCAGTTCCAAAATCGTCATATTTAATCCAAACATTTTTCAGAGCTTCAATTTAAAACACAAAAATCACTTCGAAGTGTGCTGATCGTAAAATAACGAACGTAAAATAACGTAATATTATTTTCACTTGTCATCGTTACAAGCGATCGTATAATTTCTGAATCTATGCAAATCACTTGAGTCTCTCAGTTACAATGAGTCAGCTTAAAGATTCTGATGATTTATTTGGAGGAAAAATTGCACTACAAATAAAAAGATTCGGGAATTTATAAGAAAAGGAATCTTGAATAAATATGCGTTTTTTAAGATGATCATCTAGAATTACACGAAAGCCAAAAAGGACGTCACTGAAATGTGTCAATCATTAATCAGAGTAGTACGTCATTGGCTCTCATTGGGATGTCCTTCGATCCATGTCTCAGATCAGCTAATTCATCTTCGGTTGAAAAAACCAAGAAAATGTTTGTTCATTTTAACCGAATTAAAATCCTTTCTTATTTATTTATTAAAACTATTGGCATCGTTGTTCTCCCTAATGTGGACGGATGAGAAAAGCGATTTCTGAACACATCGCTTTTGCTGTAAATCTATCCACCTATCATCGCTAAAGATTTTCAGATCGATGTCTCTTTAGTCAGATTCAGAATTGTGCGCAACAATAACTGGACTCTCCCGAAATGGTTAATGCGTTTATGAAAGCGTTTAAAGGGGTTACAGGTCAACTTCTGCAATCAGGTAGAGAAATGATCGAAAAATGAAGAAATTATTAATTTCTTGATTTGTCGGTCATTTCTTTCATCATTACTTCAGACCGGTGTGATGAATGGATATCAAGTCGAGTTCCATCTTAAAATTAATGAATAGGAAAAGGCCTCAGACTAGTTAATAAATTTTGCACTGCATCGCGCTCTACTAAATTGTTAGCACAGGATTATCAAATCGCTCTTTTAAGCAATTTGAAGTGAGAATGCCATATTTGGAAAGGAAAGAAGCGATATTAATGCACTATGTACATCTATCCCTTTAACTTTGATCCATGGTAACAAAGAGGAACATTTGTTACAAAAGATCCGTAAGATGTACGATTGCGTGAAACTTCTGTAGAAAATTCGCGATTTCTTTGTAACGAACAATATTAAGCTTAAGCCAGAAACTCCTCTGTCTTGACATCGCCATCCAAAAGAGGATTGGGGTCATGGACCACAAACACACATTTACTCTTTTTCCACACAGCATGAGATAGAGAACTGGGTTCGCTTTTTTTTAACGTGGTATCCCCAATAGTCTTAATCCACGATCTTATAAAATCAATCTCGGATTGTGGTAGGATTTTAGTGTTTATGAATTTTTAAAAAAGAAAAAGAAAACAATTTTATAGAAAGAAACTTTTACGCATCAGCATGAGACCAGGTAACTCAATTTGAGTTGAAAAGCCATCATCAAGATGACTCATCTTAGATGGGATTCGAACCCAGACCTTTCTCAACTAAAGGAATCATTCATACCCCCTGAGCCGATTTTCACCTTAACACGGTGTAAAATGTCACGTCATTTGACCTCATTGGTGCATCGCATATCCTTTTTCAACCAACAATAAAAAGTAGAGACAGATGAAGTTGAATATCGAAATATGCTTGTAAGTCTTCTTCGCTAATTACCGCAACTAAAACTCAGCGGAAAATTAGAAGCGCATTTTTCCGTGTTATTGAGCCGTGCATTTAGAGAGTACTGTTGATTGTTGTAGTACTAAAGTGTACTTTGATAATTCTACTTATCGAAAACCATTGTACAGGATTGACTCCATCGTTTTATCACGAAACTTCGGTCCATCAAGTAGTATTTCGTTTTGTTATCCTCCGTACAAACTGACACCTTGCGGTTACATCAGGAACTGATATTTGTAACTTTCCTCTTCATTTCAAAGGGAGCATATCTGGGAGGAAGCCATTCCATTCCTGACATGAGGATAAATGTTAACCTTCTGCATTCGTCCAAATAACATTCGTGTTACTTGCAGTTCTGCAACGCAAATGATTCAATAAGATGGTTGCTCCTTTCAATCGAATATTTGAAGGCTTTCTAATCTGGAATCGCCAATCTTTTCTTACAGCAAGTTGATCTTTACTTGCAGCGATATTAGTTGCTGGTTTGGAGTGATTCTTTTCAATTTGCTCGATTCATGCTATGCCAGATTAGAGTATGGGATTACACAAATAAATCTAACCTCTGGCAAAAACAAAAAAAAGTAAAAAAAAAAAAGAAAGAAAGAAAAGACGCATCGTGAATGCAACGCAACAATTTTTAAGGATAAATTTAAGGACAAAATCACGAGTTGAGAAAATATTTAGGAGAGGTATTCTCATAGTTGTACAACATTTTCTTATATGCTTCTTAGCGAGTTCTTAAGCGCAAATAATCTTGCAGAGCATTCTTGGATTTCGTAACCACGATTCAAGGATGAGGAAATTGCTTATCCTTATGCGTATAAGTACGCTTTAATGTAAATGGCGTGTATGTGCTTTGAAGGCTTTGAAATCGTTCTCAGATTTCAAATCCTTCAAACTGACACTATTAGGGAAAAATAACAATGGAAGTACATGAAAGCAATAATGATAAAGATGACAAATTCGTTTCAGAAATTGGAATCACAAGTAAGATACACAAAATCGAATAGAAGGTGATAGAGAAACAAACATAAAAGCGAAGGAGGCAACTCGAGAAAGAAATATAAGATGACATACAGTAGTATTCTAGAAAATTTATATAAATACAAAAGTAACGATTCAAGTTATAAAAGGGATATTCTATAAACTCCTTGCCGAACTACAAATGATAGAACACTAGAGGTGAATAGCTAATTTCGGGGGTGTGGAAGTTTGTGCTGTTCAGTGACAACTGAACGAAGTTGTAATACAGTGTATTATAGAACTGGCGTATTTTAATATTCCGCAGCTTTTACACGTGCTTTGTTGTTTTCGAAATGGCGGCCTCTTAGTGGTTTCTTGAGCTGAGGAAACAGCCAAAAATCGCACGGCGCGAGATCAGGACTGTATGGAAGGTGTGGTAGGATATCTGTGTTGTTCTTCTGCAAAACGTCTACCACACAACAAGCAATATGTGGCCTTGCATTATCGTGGTGCAATAAGAAGCCATTCTTCAGTGGTCGCTTCCTTTTGACGTGCTTGACGATAATCGCTGCTGTGTTGATTATGGTCTCTGTGATGGACGTTGAAGGTTTTCCCTCACGTTCAAGATCTTCCATATTTTGCCTTCCTTCCTTAAAAGTTTTATGCCAGCGAAAAACACTTGCCCTCGACATTGCTTAATCGTGGAAAACTTCGTGTACCATGTTAAAAGTGTCCGATTTTTGCAAACGCACACAAAATTTAATCGCATAACGCTGTTCCAAGGACGCTTCCATCTCGAAGACTGGTCGCACCTCGTACGCGCGCCGATGAGCACTTGTGTTTAGTCACGTGACACTCTGCCACATCAGCCCGTATATGCCATCTATCAACCTCTTTTGTTAATACATACAGCAACATTTCTTTATTCCACAGAAATTAATATTGTGATGAGTGGTTTCACCACAGTAAAATTAGTCTTATTACTTATTGAACAGCCCACGTAATTGGCAAAGAAATTATAAGCTACAATGTTAAATCTCTACAATGAGGATGTAGCATTTATCGGTAACTTCATAGGAAAATGGCAAAGAATTTAAAACAAAATAAAAGAATATTTACTGAGATAAAGATCCAAAAAGGCTTCACTTATTAATTGGATATTGAAGCCAACATTATTTCCAAGCCGAATATAAATTGAAACTCTAAGATAGAGACTCTAAAAGTTTCATGCCGAATATATATAGAAACTATAAACGTTTCGGGGGAACCAAGCATAAGTAAGCCAACACCTTGTTTCATGCCATGCTATGGTGACTCGTAGTAAAGGTGCAGTAAGGTCTGATCACAGTCCTTAGCATTTACGATAATGTAAAGAATATCTCCTTACGGACATGTATGACGCTATACATTATGGAGGGTGGGTAACTACCCAGACTGGTTTCGACCTTTGTTGATGTTCAAGTGCAGGTCAAACTCCAAAAACTCAGTGTTGTTCCTCTCAGTAACAGGCTCACCCTGCCACTGAGAAAATTCTGAGAACCGGATGGATCTACACCGTGACAGGCTCACCCACACCACCGAGCAGAGCCGCTCATTTGTTCATATCTCGAGCGGTAACAACAACAGCCGTGCCTCAGTTAACTTCACATACTACACCATTGCCATTCATTTCACCCCCACCAACCTGGACTGGGTGACAGCAACAGAAAACCCTCAATTAAATCTTCATGGGCTAGAGAATTGCCATTCATCACCACTACCAAGACCGGTTTCGACCTTTGTTGAGGTGTGTTTAAGTGAAGACCTCTCTAAAAATCAGGCGATCACCCAGACCACTCCCTACGAGTGACCGTCCAACTCAGCATTGTTCCACTCAGTGACAGGCTAACCCCGTCACCAAGAACTTCTCAGCGTCCTGCGTTGTAGAAGCTGCTTCTCCTCGGACTCAGTGGTTCTAATCTAACAATGAAAATCTCGCATTACTGTTGAAAACCAAATGACGTCAGCATTTCGTATTCATTATTGATTCATTGTTGTTGAAATGGGTTTGAACACAGCCAGATGCTGTAACAATTCGTATGTTACTGCACTAAGCTAGAGAGGATCTCATACCCACACTACTTAACAAGCTGCCATATAATCTAAAACATCAAAACAGTGGAACAATAAAACATGAACTGCAAACAATTGTATGAACACAATCAATACAGCAAAAGATGCCATTCATATCACATAAAACACAGCAACCACAGCAATAAACGCTAATAAGAAAGTTATGTTATTTGTTAATCTGGCTGTATTCAGAAATGATATTAATTCGCCTCTTCTGAAGTTATTTCTCTCATATGATTTATGTAATAATGCTGTAATTTGTCCTAATTTTTCCATTCAAATTAGAAATTATTAAAAATAAATCCCCGCTCCGCTTTCCGAAACATAAATCGTACACTAATTAATAATAATTTTGTGAGTTCAACGTATCTCATCATTGGCCTGTGGAGTAAGATAGGCTGAGATTCAGCAGATAGTAGGAGAGGAAATAAAGATAGAGTGCATAGTAGTAGAGTAGATGAAAGAGGCCTCAGCTGACCTGTTTTAGCTGTTGACCCCCCAGGGGTGCTTCTAAAACGGTCGTTGATTTTTCACTTTTAAAAAGGAAAAATCCTGAAAAGGAAAAAAAAGGAGAGACTAAGCAAATTTAACAAGTGTAAATAAATCTAAAGACTATGTGGAAGACAATTCTATAGAGGAATGAGTTTGCCGAGCAAACCCAGAACAGTATAACCAGGAAAAGAAGGGAGATGACCTGGCCTGGAAGACCCCGCCCTGAAAAGGGCTTGGGACCACCTCGATGTTGGCCTTCGCAGTCCGGGTTTGTTCAGGTCAACCCCAACCTGGGGGACAGAAAAACTTTCAACTGCGAAAGGACTAGACCTACCTGTGGGTTAAACGCTGATCACGAAGGAAGATCGAGATAGCGTCAACACCTACAACTTGAAGGTGTTATAGGTGCAGACACAACCGGATTCCCCCCCTGTATGATCTGGCAGATGGTTGGTGGATCACACCATCTCCTCAGGAACCGCTCTTCTCCCCGTAAGTACCTTTCCTGCTCCAGGAAGCGGCGGAGGTAGGCTGAGAGGCAGTTCTTAACACGGAGATAGATGCGATCCCCCTCGTTAAGAAGGTGTTTTTTCCTGGTTTTCCAAATGTGGTGCTTAATCACATTTATTAGGAAAATCAGGTGTTTCTTGTTTTTGGTTACTGGGGGAGGAAACTGTAGAAAGACTATTTCGGGGAATGTGAGCGCTGGGATCGCAAGCACCTCAGCCAGTCTGTGCCAAACACGCTGTGCTGGCGGGCAGTGAAAGAAGAGGTGCCCTACGGTTTCTATCGCAC
Source organism: Typopeltis vanoorti (assembly GCF_054136105.1). Taxonomy (NCBI): domain Eukaryota; kingdom Metazoa; phylum Arthropoda; class Arachnida; order Uropygi; family Thelyphonidae; genus Typopeltis; species Typopeltis vanoorti. The sequence goes on along the minus strand of NC_143569.1, from coordinate 92,408,620 downwards.
CGCAGACGTCGCAGAAGGGGTTGCATGGTCGCGGGTTGTAAGCTGATTTTACGAGTTTCACCGGGAGTCTGCCGTAGGCGATTCTCCAGGCTAAGTCCCGGTGAAATGGTTGCCCCCAGCTGTTTTTTATGTTGGTGAACAGCACCTCTTCGTTTGTGCCCAGATCGGGTTTTTCCCAGTCAAAGCTGTCAAAAATTTTCCAGTACAGCTTGCTTGGGCTGAGCTGAAGCACTCGAACTCCATCCGTTGCCAATTTTTTAAAAAGTTTACATATTGTGTAGTACCACTCAGGCACCGTCTCTGCACATGGTCCGGCGTGGCCAGTGATCCGGAAGTAGGGTAGAAAAAATCCTAAGAATTATTTCATCAGATTGCCGGAAGGGTGATTTGATGCCAGTGCTTTCCGTATGGTCTGAGCAGTGTTGGTTAGGTGGCAGTATTTGAGAATTGGCAGGGCGAATCCCCCTTGTGTGGGGGGGAGATGGAGAAATGCCCTGCGCACCTCGTGTTTCCTGTTGTTCCAGAAAAAATTAGTGATATGTTTGTGAATGGCGTTGTCTTGTGTGTCTGTTATGTTTGTGAGGTTAATGGTATGCAGTAACATCGGTTTTAGGACTGTTTTGATAACTGTTGCTCTACCTTCGAATGATAGGTAGTTGGGACTGAAGGGTTTTAGTTTTTCGCAACACATTTCTATTAAGTGTTGTGTTTGCAACACTGGGGTCTCTAGGAAGGGAATTCCTAGTATTGTTAATGGGCCGGTTGTGGGTTTCAGACCATACGGAAGACTGGCAGGGTCGAATTTCCCATAAATTTTGATTCTTGTTTTTTCTGGGTTGGTGTGAAGACCACTGAGCACGCTGAACTCTCGCAGTATGCCGAAGAAGATGTAAATCGATTCGGAATCCCTAAGGGTTCCGACAATGTCATCGGCATATGCGACAGTTTTGCTCTGTTTGGAGCCTAAGGGTAGCGGTATTCCTCTTACTGCGCGCGTCTCATCAATTTTTTTTAGAAGAGGCTCTAGTACTAAAGAGAAAAGAAGGGGGCTAAGGGGGCAGCCTTGCCGAACCCCTCTACGTATGGGAATGGGTTCTGAAAGAAAGCCATTAATCGCAATGTGCGTTGTTGTTTTACCGTACATGCTTTTGATTGCTTCCCTTACGCAGGCCGCCACTCCGACTTTCCTAGGATATAGTGCAGGAAGTTGTGCTTTGCACTATCGAACGCTTTATCTAAGTCTACTGATACGAGTGCAAGTGGGAGTTCCTTGTTCGTCACAAAGCGAAGAAGGTCTCTTATCAGGAAGAGGTTGAGTGCCATCGATCTTCCCGGAACTCCGTATACTTGAGTGCTGGTTAGCACATTCCCAATGCCCAACTTCAGACGGTTACAAATCACTCTTGCGAATAATTTGTAGTCTGTGTTAGTCAAGGAAATGGGCCTCCAGCTACCCATGCTATTTAGGTCTCTCCCTTTCTTGGGGATGAAAATTGTGTACCCGCTAACGAAGTCAGCAGGCACATCACCAGTGAATAGGAAGCTGTTGAATAGTGAGACCAGGATAGGCAAGATGAAGTTCCAGGCTGAGCGATAGAGCTCAACGCCTAACCCATCCAGGCCAGGGGTTTTCCGTAGCTTAAGCTGTTTATAGGCTCGAGTAACCTCTTCCGAAGTGATTGGTCTCTTTTGAAGAGTTCTGAGGTGTTCAGGCATGTTGTCAATGTTCCACACTCCGAAGTCGCCTGTCTCCTCAGCTTCGTCGGAATAGGTTCTCGTGTAATGCTGGGAAAATTGCCGCAGGATGTCTCCCGTGGTTGTGAGTGTTTGCCCGTTAGCATGAATTTGCCGAACCGCTTTCTCATCTTGTGCTGCTATGCGCTGCCGGTTATAAAAAGCGGCCGAAGGTGTTTCCGCCTGCCGGAGAAACAATCTGGTGCGAAAATCGAGCTCGGCGCCTTTTTTTCGTCGAAGAGCCTCGAGTTCGATTTCCACGGCTTTAATAAGCGAATCGCTAGGAATACCGTTTCTCTGGTTAGCCCGGTACCACCCTAGCTCTCGGTACAGCTCTCTCATTTTTTTCCTTTGCGCGTGAGCTCTTTCTCTGGAGATGTTTTGGAAGAGCTCTTTTGCCTCGGTTTTGAACTGGGCCCACGCGTCCCAGTCCCAGTGGGCCCTTTTCCTTCCTTCGCATAGCAGCTGCAAATCCTTGCTATAAATTTTGGGGAAGCTTGGAGGCATTTTCCAGGGTCCTCTCGATGTTTCTACGACCTCGGGTAGTTCGATGTTCATCAGAACCATTTCATGGTCTGTTATCGAGCTACCAACCGCTATATGCCTGACCGAGATAACTTGTGGCCCAAGGTGCCTGGAAATATAAAGGCGGTCTAGTCGCGTTGCGACTCCTCCGCTCGCCTATGTGGTACCCACTGTGTCTGGATTATGTTCCCTCCAGATGTCAATGTGGTCGACATTATCACAGCAGAGTTGCAGTTCCCTAGAGCCACCGGTACCGGAGTTGATGTTGCCACCAACTTTGTCAAGTCTTACGTCAGCGATGCAGTTCCAGTCCCCCCAGGCGATCATATACTGAGCCCCGTGTAAATAGGGTTCTAGGGACATGAAGAACCCGCTTCGCTGGTGGGCGTTGTTGGGGGCATATACATTAAGGAAGCGGATGACTCTACCTCCAAACTTCCAGTCTATAGAGACTAGACGTCCTGCAGCATCTTTCTGTACATTGAAAAACCCGCCTAGAATAGGCTGACGAATAAGGATTCCCACCCCCCTCGCACAGCGCTCTCCGAAACACCAGAAGCTCTGAACGGGGAAGCTTCTGGAGAAGTTTTCTATGTCCCAGTACTGATAAAAATGCGTCTCCTGAAGAAAGAGTACATGAACCTCATGCAGTAAGATTAGGCTCCAAACAGCGCGTTGTGCGTTGACGGAGCGCAGACTGTTAATGTTGAGAGTGGCGACGCGAAAAGTGTTGTTCATTTTAGTGGTGTAGTTATAGGGAGGGACAATTAGAATTTTAGTGTCTCTTCGGTAACTATTTTGATTAGTGCTTGGTATAGCGCTGTGATGTGGCTGTCGTGTAAGCCCATATTGGCGGCTAGAATGGAGTTCCTAAAGGAGTTTTGTTCCTCATTTAGAATATCTGGCACGGCAAGTTTGTCCCATTCCAAGCCAACACAGGGTTTTGATGAACCCTTTGTGTAGTGGGCATAGAAGTGTGGCTCGCCGCTATTCTCTATGGCATTGTGGATTCTTTCGAACCCGTCCTGGTCTTTTTGGACGTGGTGGAGAATAGTAGCTCCCCCTGGAATTATTTTAGGGAATGGTGCTGGGGTGGGTTCTGTTCCTGTCGTGGGGAGGGTAGTAGGGTTTCCGCCCATAGGCAACCTTTTAAACGAAGCTTGTTCGTCTTCTACCTGTTCCCTTTGACGTTTTGCTGTCGAGGTGTCCATTTCCTCTATGGCAGATGCTGTGGTTGTATCTGCGTTCGTGGTGGTGGGGGGAACGCTGGCTGTTGAATTTTGGCTTCTGTACTTTTTGGTTTTACCCAGTGATACTTGTTTGAACCCCTCTTGTTTGCCACGTTTGGGTTGGGCGTTTAAATTGAATAAGCAATTTCATTTTCACTGAAGCGATCTACTTTTTCGTTTAAGTAGTACAATATACTAAACTCAAAAGGTGTTTTAAAGATTTATGATAAAATGTGGCAGATAATTCAATTATTTCAGAATTAAAATAAGAATCATTATTTTTTATTTATTTTCATTAATATTTTATTTATTTCTAAAGAATTTTCTCCTTTCTACAACTAAATTAATCAAAAATGCAAAGGATTACTAAATCCTGCACATTTTCATCAAATCGAAATCGAAATTGAAATTCACAGACGGAATTGAAATTTAAATTCCATTCGAGTTAAGTTTGTTTATTATGTTTGAACTATTTCCGTCTCTCTCTCTCTCTCTCTCTCTCTCTCTCTCTCTCTCTCTCTCTCACCTCAGAGACAGAGAGAGAGAGAGAGAGAGAGAGTGAAAAATCAGCAGACATCACAGTTGTTTGAAATTTATTTTGTGATGTCTGCTGATTTGATTTTAAGATTTCACGTTAAATGAATTATTAATCAGTTGTATAGATAACACATCACTTAAATAACGAGTGCAGCTTTTTAACAGAGTAGATAAAAGTGAATTCGATTCTTTAATTATTTACGTTTGGCAGTTAAAAACAGAATTTAATAAGCAGATAATAAGAATACTAATAATAGAATTACATGATTTGAAGATTTCTAAAAAGTAATTGAATGGGGAAAAAACAATAAAATTCACTGACAACTCAATTCAATAAACAATTTAAATGTAAATTTTCTTTGCGTTTATCTGTAAGTGCACTTGAATAATGCAAATTAGCATTTTACATCTATTATTATTATTATTATTATTATTATTAAATTCCTTAGAGTATCTAGATGTCATTCACTAATTTACAAATGTACTAAATAATTTAGAAAATATTACTGAATTTCCAATATACTTCAGAGAAATCCTGATTTGCTACATTCGCTATAGTACATCAGCTAAAATTAGCTTATATTTATTATATTTAGTCCCTATCATTACATTGTCCCTGTTTATGTAGTTTCCATACGTATTATAGTTAAGGCTGTCTGTTAAAGAAATAACTAGAAGATTTCAAAATAAAATCTCTCCACATTCCCCAAAGTTGATATTCTTGATACTCCTTATACGCTCTTAGGTTTTAAAGCAATAAATAACGCTGGGAATTCTTTACTCACCTCGTTGCCTTTTTTGTACCTGGAACTAAACGTCGAAGAAATAAAGGTTTCACGCAATCAGAAAATTCCTGTTCTTCAAGTATAAATGGATTGGCTTAATGGCGACATTTATGCACGTAAAGAAATTTTACATCTAAAAGCCATTCTTGTGTCTGGTATTGTTCGCCACTTGGTAACATTATCAATGATTCAATTTCATGTATGATCTACTTCTGTTAATGCTGTATTTTTGCAGGACGTTTCTGTTTAAAATGTGTTTTTTTTTTAATTTTATTTTTCCATCTAATTCATGGCGTACAATTCTAAATTATAAAGGAATACTTTAAAGCACGGATATGTTATCTGTTAAAATAATAACTTACACATATTTTCTTATATTTAAAAAAAAAATAATTATGACCCATAGTCGTATTTCAGTATCTATTATTATGTTATATTAGTATTGCAACGATTTAATTAAACTCAATGTAGCAAAATCTGTGGTCGAGCATGCCTATTTGTTTACATTATTATTTCATCGAAAACAAAGCAAACAGGTCAGCATGGAATAGCCTTAAAAAGAGTTCCACACTTGATTTTTTCAGTAGGGTTTCAGGACTATGCCAAAATAAAGTATTTTCAAACATGTGTCGACTGGAAATGCACGAAGTGTTCAGCGGTGCTGCATCGTTGTATGCACAGTATTTTGTTTGTGTGAGAAAAATTCCAATAAGAAAAAGTCAATAAATTATAAGAATACTAAGAAAATTAACAAACTTTTCATTTTTTTTTTTTTTGAAATATAATTTTCATTTCCCTTTATAATTACGCTATTCTTCTGTGTTCTCGTAAAGTTCAAAAATCATAAAGTATTTTAAGAAATTTAAAAAAAATATATTCTATTTTGTCTAGTTTGAATCTGCACACCAGTTGGCACAATTACCTACTCAGGACGAGGCGGGGTGCTTCTTTTGTCGACGAGCATTGTCCATGTACTATATGTACATTTTCATTGAATATATTTTAAAACAAGGCAATCAAAAATACGAAAAATATCTTGACAATTTCACTTTAAACTTTAGTACTGTATATAAAGAATAATGCATTTTTTATAAAATAATATTGTAAGTTTAATATTACTTAAAAATTATTAAATATCTTTAGTTATAATTAAAACTAAATTGTACAAATATATATATTTTATTCTAATACTATGATACTATTTGTATAACATTTTTTATAATGAAATCACCAAAGGACAATTTCGGAAATTGGAAAGCAATTGGTGTTCTCCTCTTAATTCTCCTCTTAATCACTAAAATGAACAACACTTTTCTCGTCGCCACTCTCAACATTAACGGTCTGCGCTCCGTCAACGCACGACGCGCTGTTTGGAGCCTAATCTTACTGCATGAGGTTCATGTACTCTTTCTTCAGGAGACGCATTTTTATCAGTACTGGGACATAGAAAACTTCTCCAGAAGCTTCCCCGTACAAAGCTTCTGGTGTTTCGGAGAGCGCTGTGCGAGGGGGGGTGGGAATCCTTATTCGTCAGCCCATTCTAGGCGGGTTTTTCAATGTACAGAAAGATGCTGCAGGACGTCTAATCTCTATAGACTGGAAGTTTGGAGGTAGAGTCATCCGCTTCCTTAACGCATATGCTCCTAACAACGTCCACCAGCGATGCAGGTTCTTCACATCCCTAGAACCTTATTTACACGGGGCTCAGTATATCATAGCCGGGGGGGACTGGAACTGCATCGCTGACGTAAGATTTGACAAAATTGGTGGCAGCAACAACACCGGTACCGGTGGCTCTAGGGAACTGCAACTGTGCTGTGATAATGTCGACCTCATTGACATCTGGAGGGAACACAATCCAGACATAGTGGGTACCACATGGGCGAGAGGAGGAGTCGCAACGCGACTCGACCGCCTTTATATCTCCAGGAACCTAGGGCCACGAGTTGTTTCGATCAGGCATATAGCGGTTGGTAGCTCGATAACAGAATATGAAATGGTTCTCATGAAAATCGAACTACCCGAGGTCGTAGAAACATCAAGAGGACCTTGGAAAATGCCTCCAAGCTTCCCCAAAATTTATAGCAAGGATTTGCAGCTGCTATGCAAAGGAAGGAAAAAGGCCAACTGGGACTGGGACGCGTGGGCCCAGTTCAAAACCGAGGCAAAAGAGCTCTTCCAAAACATCTCCAGAGAAAGAGCTCACACGCAAAGAAAAAAAATGAGAGAGCTGTACCGAGAGCTAGGGTGGTACCGGGCTAACCAGAGAAACGGCATTCCTAGCGATTCGCTCATTAAAGCCGTGGAAATCGAACTCGAGGCTCTTCGAGGGAAAAAAGTCGCCGAGCTCGATTTTCGCGCGAGACTGTTTCTCCGGCAGGCGGAAACACCGTCGGCCGCCTTTTACAATCGGCAGCGCATAGCAGCACAAGACGAGAAATTGCTCCGGCAAATTCACGCTAACGGGCAAACATTCACAACCACGGAAGACATCCTGCAGCAATTTTCCCAGCATTACACGAGAACCTATTCCGATGAAGCTGAGGAGACAGGCGACTTCGGAGTGTGGAGCATTGGCAACATGCCTGAACACCTCAGAACTCTTCAAAAGAGACCAATCACTTCGGAAGAGGTTACTCGAGCCTATAAACAGCTTAAGCTACGGAAAACCCCTGGCCTGGATGGGTTAGGCGTTGAGCTCTATCGCTCAACCTGGAACTTCATCTTGCCTATGCTGGTCTCATTATTCAACAGATTCCTATTCACTGGTGACGTACCTGCTGACTTCGTTAGTGGGTACACAATTTTCATCCCCAAGAAAGGGAGAGACCTAAATAGCATGGGTAGCTGGAGGCCCATTTCCTTGACCAACACAGACTACAAACTATTCGCAAGAGTGATTTGCAACCGTCTGAAGATGGGCATTGGGATTGTGCTAACCAGCACTCAAGTATACGGAGTTCCGGGCAGATCGATGGAGCTCAACCTCTTCCTGATAAGAGACCTTCTCCGCCTTGTGACAAACAAGAAACTCCCACTTGCACTCGTATCAATAGACTTAGAAAAAGCGTTCGATAGTGCAAAGCACTACTTCGTGCACTATATCCTAGAGAAAGTCGGAGTGGCGGCCTGCGTAAGGGAAGCAATCAAAAGCATGTACGATAAAACAACAACGCACATTGCGATTAATGGGTTTCTTTCAGAACCCATTCCCATACGCAGAGGGGTTCGGCAAGGCTGCCCCCTTAGCCCCCTTCTTTTCTCTTTAGTACTAGAGCCTCTTCTAAAAAAAATTGATGAGATGCGCGCAGTAAGAGGAATACCGCTGCCCTTAGGCTCCAAACAGAGCAAAACTATCGTATATGCCGATGACATCGTCGGAACCCTTCGGGATTCCGACTCGATTTACATCTTCTTCGGCATACTGCGAGAGTTCAGCATGCTCAGTGGTCTTCACACTAATCCCGAAAAAACAAAAATCAAAATTTATGGGAAATTCGGCCCTGCCAGTCTTCCGTATGGTCTGAAACCCACAACCGGCCCATTAACAATACTAGGAATTCCCTTCCTAGAGACCCCAGTGTTGCAAACACAACACTTAATAGAAATGTGTCGCGAAAAACTCAAACCCTTCAGTCCCAACTACCTATCATTCGAAGGTAGAGCAACAGTTATCAAAACAGTCCTAAAACCGATGTTACTACATACCATTAACCTCACAAACATCACAGACACACAAGACAACGCCATTCACAAACATGTCACTGATTTTTTCTGGAACAACAGGAGGCACGAGGTGCGCAGGGCCCTTCTCCATCTTCCCCCCACACAAGGGGGATTCGCCCTGCCAATCCTCAAATACTGCCACCTAACCAACACTGCTCAGACCATACGGAAAGCACTGGCATCAAATCACCCTTCCGGCAATCTGATGAAATATTTCTTAGGATTTTTGCTACCCTACTTCGGGACCAGGGCGAATCCCCCACACAAGGGGGATTCGCCCTGCCAATCCTCAAATACTGCCACCTAATCAACACTGCTCAGACCATACGGAAAGCACTGGCATCAAATCACCCTTCCGGCAATCTGATTAAATACTTCTTAGGATTTTTCCTACCCTACTTCGGGACCACTGGCCACGCCGGACCATGTGCGGAGACGGTGCCAGAGTGGTACTACACAATATGTAAACTTTTTAAAAAAATGGCAACGGATGGAGTTCGAGTGCTTCAGCTCAGCCCAAACAAGCTGTACTGGAAAATTTTTGACCACTTTGACTGGGAAAAGCCCGATCTGGGCACAAACGAAGAGGTGCTATTCACTAACATAAAAAACAGCTGGGGGCAACCATTTCACCGGGACTTAGCCTGGAGAATAGCCTACGGCAGACTCCCGGTGAAACTGGTAAAATCAGCCTACAGCTCGCGACCGTGCAACTCCTTCTGCGACGTCTGCGGCGCGGTAGAAACCGTAGGGCACTTTTTCTTTCACTGCCCGCCAGTACAGCGTGTTTAACACAGACTGGCTGAGGTACTGGCGATTCCAGCGCTCACATTCGCCGAAGTAGTTTTTCTACAGTTTCCTCCCCCAGTAACCAAAAACAAGAAACACCTGATTTTCCTAATAAATGTGATCAAACACCACATTTGGAAAATCAGGAAAAAACACCTTGTTAACGAGGAGGATCGCATCTATCTCCGTGTTAGGAGCTGTCTCTCATCCTACCTCCGCCGCTTCCTGGAGCAGGAAAGGTACTTACGTGGTGAGGAGCGGTTCCTGAGGAGATGGTGCGACCCGCCAACAATCTGCCAGATCATACAGGGGGGAATCCAGTTGTGTCTGCTCCTATAACACCTTCAAGTTGTAGGTGTTGACGCTATCTCGATCTTCCTTCCCGATCAGCGTTTAACCCACAGGTATGTCTAGTCCTTTCGCAGTTGAAAGTTTTTCTGTCCCCCAGGTTGGGGTTGATCTGAACAAACCCGGACTGCGAAGGCCAACATCGAGGTGGTCCCAAGCCCTTTTCAGGGCGGGGTCTTCCGGGCCAGGTCATCTTCCTTCTTTTCCTGGTTATACTGTTCTGGGTTTGCTCGGCAAACTCATTCCTCTGTAGAACTGTCTTCCACATAGTCTTTAGATTTATTTACACATGTTAAATTTGCTTAGTCTCTCCTTTTTTTATTCCTTTTCAGGATTTTTCCTTTTTTAAAGTGAAAAATCAACGACCGTTTTAGAAGAACCCCTGGGGGGTCAGCAGCTAAAACAGGTCAGCTGAGGCCTCATTCATCTACTCTACTGGTATGCACTCTATCTTTATTTCCTCTACTACTATCTGCTGAATCTCAGCCTACCTTACTCCACAGGCCAATGATGAGATACGTTGAACTCACAAATTATTTATTATTATTTTGGTGTTTTATTTGGAATTAAGGGAAGATCGACCGTGAGATGCGGTGATTAATACCCTTGGAGGGTAATGGCAATGCTATACCGATGAAGTTTAAGTGAGGTTTGGCTGTTGTTGTTACCCCCTTGGGCGCAGAGTTCGATCTCTTAAGGTTTTTGTCTTAAGGGAGCAATTTGATTGTTGTTACCCCCTTGGGCGCAGAGTTCGCTCTCTTAAGGTTTTTGTCTTAAGGGAGCAATTTGATTGTTGTTACCCCCTTGGGCGCAGAATTCGCTCTGTTAAGGTTTTTTGTCTTAAGGGAGCAATTTGAGTCTCCGGAGAAAGTGTTTTCTGGCACGGCCCGGTGAATGCTTTTCTTCGGAATAAGAGCGGCTCTGCTCGGTGGTGGGGGAGCCCGTCACTGAGTGGAACCAACGCTGAGATATGGACGGTCTTTCGCGCACTACAGAGTGGCCTAGAGATCGTCCGATTTTTTGAGATTTCACCTTTACTTAAATAGTCGGTATTTTATTTGGAATGTTATATTATATATATTTTAACAACAGTTATGGAGAGGATGTTAAAATTTTATTTGATGGAGAGGATGTTAAAAGAGACACAAGCTTAAAGGAAGACGGCTGAAGGTGTTTTTTTTTCTATGCTCAGATAAACACATCAGCATAATCATCCTGCAAAATACGTTGTACACGTACGATGTAAGCCTTTCTGCGCCGCAAATGTACTGCGTGGCCATAAATTAACTTTCCTTCTTTGAAGATATCTGTAGCTAAAACTAATACACGGAATGAGACCATATTTTATATTGAGACTTTCGAAAAAAAGGTTTAGTACCAAAAGTCGCCGATTGGGTAAATTTTGGCGCTGGCTGAGCCGAAAACAGTCAGATATTTGCAGAAACGGAGGTAAAAAGGATTATGAAAATTTTACTGTGAGTACGTGACAGCAGCGCCACCAATTCCACTTAAAAAAGGATTGGGAACTTTCAGGCAGTAATTCGAATGACTGACGAATTGTGCTCAATATGCTTCCTGCTTTGCCTGAGCGTGTTTTACTTGTTAAGTTGTTTTACCTTAAAGAGTGCAATGCCGTAGCGGCCCCTTCGGGAATTTAGAAGTCTTCATAACCTGCGTACAGGTCCTATGTCAGCTGTAGCACTGAGAGTTATGATTAAGACGTTTGAAGAAACTGGATAACTAGGAGATTTATCGACGAATGCTGGAAAAATTTGTCATTCCTGCATTGCAGCAAAGACAATGTTTGGACTCCATAAGTTTCATGCAGGATGGAGCACGGCCGCACATTGGACGTTCAGTACAGCGCCTTTTACGCCAGCATTTCAGTAATGAAATGCAGGGTTATCAGTCAGTCCTTTCCGATGGCATGGCCGCCTCGATTCCGGGACATCACTCCATGTGACTTTTGACTGTGTGGGTATTTGAAATCCGTTGTGTATGTTGGTGGTGTTGCCAACTTGCATGTCTTGAAAGAGAACATAAAACGGGCTGTTATGAACATCCAATCCAACTCCTTACGCTCAGCTGCAGAGCATGTCGCACACCGGATGCAGTTTGTTGTACACAAGAAAGGTCCGCACATTGAAAATCGTGTATGTGGTCCAGGGGACCCTGATTCTGATGAATAAAACATTATTTCCTGTGAGTTCAATCACTACATTAATTTCTGTCTCTCGCCAGTTGTTGTTTTAGTTTAATTATTATTATTATTATCATTGTAACGCGCCACATATCCAGCTGGAATGAGCGATGCGGATGTCGCTTTCACCGTCGAAATGTTGCTATTCCATTTTATCTGCCTTTAATGTAATTATCCGCTTGTTTTCGGCACCGACAACGGCAAAAATTCCTCTATTGGCGACTTTTGGTACTTTTTTTTTTTTTTTTTTTCGCGGAAATCATCTCCGCTTGCCTTCAGAAGTCTCAGTATAAAATTTGGTCTCATTCCGTTTATTGGTTTTAGCTACAGATGCCTCCAAAGAGGGAAAGTTATTTTATGGCCACCCTGTATATTTTACAAGCATTAACTGCTGTTCAAATCACACCACGTTACGTAAAAAAACGCTGTTATATTACGAAATTAAAAAGGGAAGCATTTCGACACAAACGGTGTGTCAGCCGCGGGTCTCGTGCTTTTTAGTAAATAACCAACACTGCTTTAAGAAATCTGAATTACATAGCAAGGTACAAAGTTCGAACTTTGATCTAAGAGGTAATGTCAATATATTTAGAGTGTGAGAACTCTCTTTCTAGTTTTCATGTCTTAATTATTTCTTACATTCCTGATTTAAATGATGAGAGATCACCTCAATAATATAATAACCGTTTGACTTCACACGCACATTTATTGGACCATTCATGCGTGGTCGGTATGAAGGGAACATTCAAGTATTAACCATCCGATGTTATGATCCTTCTTCATGTTGTCGCCCTCGTTCATTAACATTCCATTATGAGATACCACAGCATTACTCAAACAAGAATTCCATCGGATATTGTAACAGACTGCAGTTCTTTTTCTCAAATTATTGTCAGCTTTTTTTTTTTTTTTTATGTAAACCTTTGAATGACATCTGGACAATATTTCGCCTAAACCTGCATATTGATATTCATGTATCGATGATCTTTTTCCCGTATGGAACGGTTCTTCTTCAGATATGCAGCAGCTTCTCTAAGAAATAAATGGAATTCATCCCAGTAACCCTTTCACCTAAGGAAAAAAGAAGATAATCAAACTGACTCTTTGAATCTAGTAATTCTTCGACAATCGGGTGGCAGCCTACAATTTTCAGTTTTTCGGTGACGGACTCATACAAGCAGTTAGATCCAAATTCGATTCCCATCAGAGTTCCATCATCATCAACTTAAAATAAATAAATAAATAAATAAATAAATAAATAAATAAATAATAATAATAATAATAATAAATCTAGTTATCAAGACCTTAATAGATCTTTCCCATTCTTTTTGGCTCTTCGAACTTCTACAGCATATTAAGTCAACTTTCCATCAAATGGTTTTAGTGATATCTTAATCAAAACAAAAGTTTAACATATAAAGGATCCTGTCGCTTCAGCTCAGGAGAAATACCTCTTTCTTATGTGCAAGGAATTTGCGAACGTGTAGCGAAAATTTTAAAACCACCGAAAAATTTTGTCTCTTTGTTCATGTCAAAAATATCTCAACTTTTCTCTCATCTCTCAAGGACAAGCTTCATTATCTTACTTTTCCGGATGCTGATCAGAGCTGATTCCTTGTTCTCGTGGCTTATCGTATTAGAGACAGAGTGGAAGATCCGATTTTAATCGTCTCGAAGAACAGAAGTCGTATATGAAATACCGATATACTCAACAATCTGAGCTTGCTACCAAGCAAGAATCCACTGAAATAAGACAAGAATCCTTCATAAAAGTCGATTCCTTATCTAACGAAAGAAAACTTGTGAAAGTTGAGAAACATAAAACATAAAGAAACTTGTGAAACGCTGCTCCATTGCCCTAACTTAAATAGACTCAATGGTCTACGTTCATCTCCTCATAGGGAAGAGTACGTTTTATTCAGCTGATGTATTTTTAATATTTAATTACTTATTTTTTTTAGTTATGAAAAGATTGTCAATTTTTGTATCTCACATTAGCTACTAAGTTGGAGCTTTCTACAGTTTTTATTGTGTAATTCCCTTTCCACTTTTGGTACTGAAAATGCGCGTGAGAATATACGCGAACATTCCACTAATAAACAGAATGTTTTCCTTCGTGAAGTTTTTCCATCTTTTGCAGATTATTGTGAATTCACTTAGCAAATTCTGAAACCTTTGCTTAGATATTCTAAATTCTATTAAATGAATAGAAATATAAGAGCTCTCAATTTTTGACAGAGCCCATCAGTAAAGACCGGACACAATCAGAAGTGATTATTATTCGTGTCAGAGTAATGGCAAGTGCCGATTATGATAATGACCGCTCTTCCGTCCGAATACACCATCTCTTGTGTTTTGCTCTCTTTTGCATAATACAGTTTCGCTTCGAACGAGGAAAATCATCTACCGTAAAGGATATTCACACATCCATCCAGTTTGGTTCCCAGTCTGTTAGGTGCAACAGAGAACTCCTGTTCATTCGGCAATGTTTGGCTGGTCAAATTTGCCCAAATATTTCCAGTTAGTTCCAAGATTGATTTTATGTTTGTGAGGGAGAAAATGGAATCACTGGATTGAAACGGAACACACACAGCCACGGCATGAGACCGACTGACTCACTTCATGTTAAATATTCAAAACTATTTTATTATTTTTCTGGATTCTTATTAGTTTTATGTTTCCACTTTATAATTCGAATTTCAGAAGGGAAATTTTATATTCTGAGGAATTAAAATAATGATCTCAGCTAAGCACTATATTGTCTATATGAGCCTCTGTCTTACTTCTTTCATATCTAGGTTACGTTTCATTTTTATAAGATATTTTTCTGTTCGATAAAACACACAAAACAGTCGAGGAATAAACTGTTGAAAACGAAGTGACCTGCAGGTCTCTCTGAGGAGAGGCAGAAACGAATTCTCTCCCACGATCCCCTAATTTTAGTTAGATTGGACTGATGTTACTGTGAGACCTTAACCAACTAAAAGGATTCTAAATTTAGTGAAATTCTGTTGGAAAATACGAAGAGTTTCCACAATAACTCTTTCTCATCTCCTTTCATTCTGATGATGATGATGAGATGATAGGCCTCATATAACAAATGCAGAGTGAAGTGAAATCAAACGCCAATTGCAAAAAGTTAACATCGTCTTCTGCCCCTCTGTGCATTTGTAGAGTCAAGTTGCTGTTATATAGACGTATCTTATGAAATGTGCGTTGTTTATTAACCCATCCATAATGATATATATTTCCTTGCCATCATGATTTTAATTTTTTTTTTAATTCTTTTTACTTCCTCCTCGTCGACTATGCACTGGCACGAAGTTACTTATCCAGGGCAGATCACTCACATATCTTGCCCTATCCGTAGGATGAAAGTCACAAGTACCGTAAATGGTTAACTGGTAATTAATTTCGTTGGATATATCACTCTGACGTAGTCGCCATATGGAAATATACTCGCAGACATTTTGTCTCCTATTTTAGAATTTGACCAATTTCTCTCTTTATTCGTGTCTTTATTATACAGTTTATTTTATGCGTAATATATATATATATATATATATATATATATATATATATATATATATATATATATATATATATATATATATATATATATTATATATATATATTTATTTATTTATTTATTTATTTATAAAAATAAATTTAACTGACTAGAACCCGAGAAAGTATAACAAAAACCTTTAATAAATCACGACTAGTTTCATCGGTGCTCCGACTTCTTCAGGTGAGAAATAAAAAACATAAGATATAAAAAGAACAAGGTAAAAAAACATGGACTTTCCAGCTTAATAAAAAGCAGAATAGTAACAGTCATATTTGAATAGGTGACCGCGTGCTACCGTTGGCATGAGTTAAATGTGTACGACAGCTAATTTTAGAGCGCCAGTACTGGATTACTGCGCTATGGGAATCAGGCAAATTGTAGCTTAGATTGTTGTTCAAATGTGAGGGGTACAGAACTATTTCTTTTGATTCGATAATTCTTCTTTCGAATTCATCCTTGCATATATATATGTATATATATATAAATAAATTAGTAGTGCGTTCCCAGTCAACTTGATGTGGCTGTTCTTCAAGGTTAGAGTTTGCCGAGAAGAGGACATGACTGGAAAGGGCGCTCGCTCGTGTTCTACTGTAAGAGATGTCACGTCTATGTTCCTCAAGACGAAGTGAAACAGATTTATCTGTCTGGCCAAAATAAGGTCGACCACAGTCGCACAAAACTTTATAAACACCAGGAAAATGCAGTTGGTTGTGTTTTGGTTTTGGTCCCACCACAAAAACTGGGCATCATCTCCACCCTTGCACATCGAGAAAGATGTCTCACTTCCACAGAAGAAGACCTTCAAACAGAGCTTAACTTCCTGAAAAACACCTTCTTAAATAATGGATATTCATCTCGTAACATCGCTAAACGTTTGAGACCACGCCAACCCTATCACTCATATACAGTTACCATTTATCAGCTCTCTTATCCCAAAACTAGCTAAGATTTTCAAAAAATTCAACATAAAGACCGACTATACTACTCTGCCAAAACTTCGTTCTTTTCTGAGTCGACCAAAACCAAAACACAACCAACTGCATTTTCCTGGTGTTTATAAAGTTTGTGCGACTGTGGTCGACCTTATTTTGGCCAGACAGATAAATCTGTTTCACTTCGTCTTGAGGAACATAGACGTGACATCTCTTACAGTAGAACACGAGCGAGCGCCCTTTCCAGTCATGTCCTCTTCTCGGCAAACTCTAACCTTGAAGAACAGCCACATCAAGTTGACTGGGAACGCACTACTAATTTATTTATATATATATACATATATATATGCAAGGATGAATTCGAAAGAAGAATTATCGAATCAAAAGAAATAGTTCTGGACCCTTCACATTTGAACAACAATCTAAGCTACAATTTGCCTGATTCCCATAGCGCAGTAATCCAGTACTGGCGCTCTAAAATTAGCTGTCGCACACATTCAACTCATGCCAACGGTAGCACGCGGTCACCTATTCAAATATGACTGTTACTATTCTGCTTTTTATTAAGCTGGAAAGTCCATGTTTTTTTACCTTGTTCTTTTTATATCCTATGTTTTTTATTTCTCACATGAAGAAGTCGGAGCACCGATGAAACTAGTCCTGATGTATTAAATTTTTGTTATACTTTCTCGGGTTCTAGTCAGTTAAATTTATTTTTATAAATGTATACGTCCCGAGTAAATCCTAATTTCATTAATATATATATATATATATATACATATACATACATATCTATATATATCTATATATATATATACATATACATACATACATATATATATATATATATATACATACATATATATATATATACATATACATACATACACATATATATATACAGGGTGTTCGGGATAAATTTGACATATTTATAATTAATTATATTTTTCCGTAAGTTACATGTATTAACACACACTTCTCTTCATTTAAAAGTTTGGACCCTTCTTCATTCATATACAAGATGTCAGAAAGGATGGATAGCTGGAACCCACCTGAATCATGGAAGAGAATAACTTGTATCATGATGATTCGTGCCCGCCATCAAAATAAGGATATTACGACTGCTGCCCAATGCTCCCTGAATACAGTAAAAACAATCAGGCATGAACTAGAGACTTGCAATGCTGACTACGAGGATGTAGCAAGAAGAAAGATCCCTAGCAGACGATCTGATTGCGTTCGTACAGCAGAATTCCTCGCAAATCTGCAGGAACAGGTGTTGAAGAACCCTGGCATTGGAATTCGGGCTTTGTTCGTGGAGTTGCTAACTGTAGTCAAGCCCTGGATAACAAGGGTAGCCAATGGTAGGCCGTATGTATGGCAGCAGGATTCGTCCCCTTGCCACACCTCTGGGAAAAGTCAAAAATGGTTGTCTGAAAATTTCTACGACTTCACCAGTCCAAATGTTTGGCCTCCAAACTCCCCAGACCTTAACCCCATGGATTATTTTGTATGGGGCGCAGTTGAAAAAGACACCAATCGCACTTCCAGTAATACAAAAGCCCAGTTAATGGATAAAATTAAAACAGTTTTTGCGGCCCTTCCCAGGGAGACTGTAGCATCAGCTTGTTCGAGGTTCCGAAGCAGAATTGAAGCTGTGATCGATGCTAATGGTGGTTATTTTGAGTAAATCTTGTTGATAGTATTGTAATTAACTCTGCCTGTAATGTTTTTTTGTCAATTCATTAAATTTAATAGATACAAAGAAGATTTTCTTTTTCCTTACGAAACTGTCAAATTTATCCCGAACACCCTGTATATATATATATATTACGCATAAAATATAATCCTCATTCACAAACCGGGGAAAGCACCTCAGTTCCCTCAGAATTACAGACCTATCAGCCTCTTGTCGCTTGGGAAAATTGCTGAAAAAAGTATATTTTATGCGTAATATATATATATTACGCATAAAATATAATCCTCATTCACAAACCGGGGAAAGCACCTCAGTTCCCTCAGAATTAAAGACCTATCAGCCTCTTGTCGCTTGGGAAAATTGCTGAAAAAAGTAATACTAAAACGCCTACAAAACGAAACGGACAATATAGACCTAATCCCAAAAGAACAATTTGCAGGTCACTGCACAACTCAACAAATACGCAGACTTATAGAACACATAACTATCAGATTTAATTGGAAACAATATACACCTGTATATTGTTTCCAATTCCAATCTTCCTGGATGTGGCGAAAGCCTTCGATAAAGTGTGGCACAAAGGCCTCATCCACAAACTAATAACTGCAAAATACTCACTAAACCTCATTCAAATCATAGACTCTTACCTAAATGACCGTAAATTTCAAGTGAAACTCCTTTGGCTCAGATCCACTACAAGAAGTATCACAGCAGGTGTCCTGCAAGGCTCCCTATTATCGCCGCTGCTCTTCAACATTTTTATCTCACACCTCCCAAGCACAGCACCAACCACCATGGCTTTCTATGCAGATGACATGGCGATACTGACCAGATCGCTCAGACCATACCTAGCCACACAACGACTACAGAACGCAGCAACGAATCTTGAAAAATGGTTTCTGAAATGGAGAATTGACGTCAATGCAGACAAAAGCACGGCCATACTATTTACAAGGAAGAAAGCAAACCATCACGGAGCAGTCACGATTTTCAATACTGATATCCCATGGAAAAAAGAAGTAAAATTCCTGGGAATCAAACTAGATAACCATCTTAGCTTCAACTCCCACATCTCTCATGCCTGCAACAAAGCTAACTCAGCAATAGCTCAACTCTATCCTCTACTTAACCGTAGAAGCAAAGTCAGTCCAGAAAACAAACTAAGAATATACAAAGCAATCATCAGACCCATATTAACTTACGGTTCACCAGCGTGGAGCCACACCTCCCCTAGAAACATCAAAAGATTACAAATAATCCAAACCAAATGCCCCCGAATGATCTTCGATGCCCCATGGTTTGTAAGGAACACTATCCTCCACCAAGACGGAAACCTGTCAGACATACCTACGTTTCTCCTCCATATATCAACCAAGTACTTTGCTCAGGCATCACTCTATCCCAACCTACTCATTCGTGAGTCATCAGATTACGATGAAAAAGACAGATAGAAACATAAACGCCCAAAGGCGGCCCTGATCAGAGATTGAAATATTTCTACACAGCCCTAATTAGGACAAGCCAAGTGCTCAAAACATTCTTTATTTATACAATTAAAAAATACCGATTACGAGATAAAACTACAAGGGATTGATGTCCATCCAGCCATAGAAGTTAAAAGTTAAAAACGTGCGTCCAAGAACTGCCAAATTATCCTGCAGAGGAGGCGGCACAGCTATTTACTTTAAAAATTACATCAATCATCAGTCTATAAATATTCCATCCACCATTAATCTTGAGATTACATGCATAGAAATTCCCATGTGCACGGTGGACAAACTAACAATTTTTGCAGCATATAATCCTCTACAAAAAACATTACTGTTTTCAGATCTGAACGCTGTACTGATCAACAGAGATCCTTTCATCATCGCTGGCGACTTAAACGCCAAGCATTCTATCTGGAATAGCCGTTCCACAAATAAAAATGGTCACATCCTCGCTAACTACTCTGGATCCAACAATGTGGTTGTGGCAGGCCCCACAGCGCCTACCCATCACCACACATACGGTCGAGCTGATGTTCTAGACATAACTATCCTACAGAATGTAAGACTCCAGTACAGTGTAGTGACTCTAAATGATCTTTTATCTGACCACAATCCCATTGTATTAAAGCTGGGAAACCAGGATAACCTGTTTCCTCTCCCCCCACTCATATATACCTTGGGATAAGCTATCCAAAGTATTCCCAAAATATATTGGTTCTATACCATTGATTAAATCCACAGAGGAAATTGAAACAGCTATAAAGGATCTAACTAAACAAATCAACACTGCCGTTGCAGCAGTAACTATTTCCAGAACTACTCCCAGATCTAACTACTTGCCAGAAGACATTATGAACTTGATCAGAGAAACGAACAGAGCAAGAAAAAGATAACACAACACGCGAGCACCTCAAGATAAAAGAATCTTGAACAGATTCAACTCTGCAGTTAGAGATGCCCTCACAGCGCAAAGAAATCAAATTTGGGAAGGAAATTTGAATTCTATCTCTCCTGACAATCACTCCATATGGAATCTTATCAAAAACATCAACAAAAAAAACAAACTTCTTCCTCCTCTCCAAGCAGATACTGGTCTTATCCATATCGACGTAGACAAAGCCAAGGTAATAGTAGCATCTCTAGAAAAGCAATGCAAACCCTCATATGACCATCTCGACTTCAATCACATATACAAGGTTCATCGACATGTCAGATCTTCGTTCAAACTTTCTGTCACATGCTCTAGTGAAATTGCACCCACATCACCTGTAGAATTATATGACATAATCAAGAAGCTTAAAAACAAAAAAGGCTCCTGGACCTGATGGAATCACAATCAGGGTGATAAAACTACCACCCCACAGAGCTATTGTGCATCTGACTAACATTATAAACTCCATCTTACACTACAAATGCTTTCCTTCCCACTGGAAACTAGCAGATGTAATCCCAATCCATATACCTGGAAAAGACCCACAGTCACCTCAAAACTACAGACCAATTAGCCTCATCTCTAACCAAGGAAAAGTTGCCGAGAAAGTCATTCTCACTAGACTCCAAGAACTAGTGCACAAATTAAACATTTTTCCTGAGGAGCAATTTGGATTCCGACAATTTCACAGTACTACACAACAAGTATACAGATTGGTGGAATATGTTATCATGGGATTTAACTAGCGTCAATGCACTGGGGCTGTTTTCCATTGCATTCGACAGAGTCTGGCACTACGGCTTGCTATATAAAATGATAACATATGGAATACCATTGGAAGTGGTTCACCTGATCAGATCATACCTCTATGATAGGCGCATGCAAGTTAAGTTAAATGGCACACTCTCCATACAAAAATGCATCTTGGCTGGTGTCCCACAAGGATCACTACTGGAACCAACTCTTTTCTCCATTTATATGTGTAATATTCCGCACAACCCATTGTCATCTATCAAAGCTTTATATGCAGATGATACAGCGATATTAGCTAGATCTTTAAAACCGCACCTAGCAATCAAAAACTGCAAGAAAATCTACTGATAATTGAACAATATATCACCAAATGGCAACTCAAAATAAATCCTCAAAAAAGTGTAGCCATACTGTTCGCCAGAAGATCAATGCATTCTACTGGACACATTCTCCTGTTTAACACAGAAATCCCTTGGCAGTCTGAGATCAAATATCATGGCATATTGTTGGACAGAAAATTGACTTTCAGTTCCCATATCAAGTCTCAGTGTCTAAAGACATCAAAAATCATTGCACAACTCTATCCTCTAATAAACAGAAACAGCAAATTGAGCACCAGAATCAAGCTACTTATATATAAATTGATGATTCATCCCATACTCATCTACACTTCTAATTTCTAATACTAATATCCTTAAACTACAACGTGTGCAGTATAAATGTCTCAGAATAATCCTGAATGCACCATGGTTCATACGCACTCTGCAACTTCACCGGGACACAGAAGTCCCCTTTATTTATACCTTCATGCAGACTATAGCAACTAAGTTCTTTTCAATAGCATCTGTGCATCCTAATAATCTAATTCAACTAGCTGAAAATTACGACAAAACATATTACACCAAGTACAAAAGGCCAAAAGCTATTTTAAACTGCAACCTTAATGATTAATCCTCAGGCCCACTCAGGGCGAGCAACAGGCTCATTAATATTTTCCCTCTCACAGTTTTCCTCATCAGACAGCAGGGAATAAGAAAAGCATCTACTTCACCCTTTAAGCCAATAAAGTTGAAAGAAAGTTGAACGTGCATCCAGGAGAAAATATTTTATGCGTCTGGACATGTTATTTTAAGTTGTAATGTGTTCTGAAGATCTTGCCATTTTATACGAGTGCCCTTCCTCAAAAGATTCCATATGGAGATACTATAGTAAGCACACCTCCATACATTTGATATTGCGTCAGTCTGGAAATGACACCATGCCTCCCTAAACTTTCTGTGTATTCTTTTGTCACCAAATATACATAAGCAGTTTTCGTAAAACTGCTTGTGTAAAATAAAGAAATTATCGAATTGGATAAAATCTTGAAAGTCTAATTTTACCATTGATGAATTTAAATGATTAGCGATAATTTTCCCCATGACACGAATAGCTGGTAATTCAGTTTCCAAAAATAGTAAATGATTATCAATGTCGTATATTTTTGGTGAAAATCTCTCGGCTTCCTCACAACTAATAAAGAAAACGTTACTTCCATAACCTCCTGTATCACGAGTATTAGCTCCTCATCTTGGCATTTCAGAATATAACACTCACTGAGGTCCATTTCATAGTCAAGTCTTCTTTGCAAGTAGCCGAGGATATCAGACCACTTTCTGCTTAACTTTTCCCAAGTGGTCCTGGATAAATACATCACAATGTATGTGTCTTCTAAAATAATAATCGGTTTCCATCCTTTCTGAGCTATGTGAAGAGTGTTGTCTCGTGTTATTTTCCTGAAGAAAGAATATTTCAAAGACTTTTGTGGCTCATTCATTATTTTACTTTACTTTACTGGACACAAAACATTACAACACAATACAATAGCTACACTGGATGAACGAATTGCAGTACCTGAAAAGGCACTCGACTCGTTTGCTTCTCTTTATAGTACTGTTTATCTGACCCTTACCCTGACCGTTCATTACGAAATGACACTTTCGCACAGATGACTCAGACATGTTTTCCCATGCTGCTGGTGGATTTGATGTTGATGTGAGATTATCTTACTTTGTGACATCATGGGGAAAACTTTATCTCTGTGGCTCGAATTCATCCAAGGGGAGATGAGTGAGCTCGCCATTTGCGGATATCTTTTAGTGATGTCACTTCAAACTGAAAACCAATGAGATAAGTGAGTTAGCCATTTGCAGATATCCGAAATTGTTGGGATGAAAAAAAAAAGTAGCATTATGTGGTGGAGGTGAAGGGGTAGTTGAGAGGTTCACAGTGGTCTTCCCTGGAAGGCTCCCCACCCTATAGCTCCCCCACCCTGCCTCTCCTCCAGAAGATGTCTGCTCATCCAAGGGGAGATGAGCGAGTTTGCCGTTTTCGGATTTCTTTTAGTCATGTCACCTCCAATTGATGCTGATAACTTAGGAGCAAAAAAAAAAAAAAAAAAAAAAAAACCGCGTTTTTTTTTTTTTTTTTTTAATACAATACAACACAATTTAATACAATACATTGCAGTGGATTGTATTTAATAAATTTGTATTTAATACCATTGATGGACCTTTTCTTTCTTACTGCTCTCTCCCCCTGTTCTTGTAAATATTGGCACAACTTTTATCTAAAAGGGAACTTCAGAAATAAAACCCAGTGGGGGGGGGAGAGAATCAAGGATTATTAAAGTTTATCGTATGGTGATGTACAAAGAACTTTCGGACACATTTTCCTAGCTGTCGGTATGAATGTCATAGAGAGAGGGTGACTCCATAAAAATAGAAGAAAAAGAGGACTTTCATTTTGATTGTTCATAGATTTCAGCTAATCGCTTTCCCATGAAGGTTACATGAAGTGTACAGTAGTTTATGATTACTCCTCATAGAGCCTGAATGAGGTAAATTTCAATATCGGCAATATTTGTCAACATTTTTATGATAAATTGCATAAAAATCATTGATGACCCAGAAGATATATCCCCTAATGTTTCTGACGATACTGTGTCTTGTAATCTTGAATGTTTAGTAGTATATATTGAATGAATATTTTCAGAAATGAAATATTTTCAGGCAATGAAAAATACGAAAAATACCTTGGCAATTTCACTTTGAAGTTTAGTACTGTGTATAAAGAATAATGTATTCTTATATAAAATAATATTGTAAATTTAATATTATATGAAAATATTTAGACATCTTTAGTTATATTTAAACAACATAGTAAAAACAAATATTTCATTCTGCCACTATTATATTATTTGTATAATATATTTTATAATGAAATCACAAAAGATCGTTTTGTAGTTACATGCAAGATCTGTCAAAGTCAGTAGAATGTACAGATCTAACAAGACCCCTATGCCTCTAGTATTGGTAGAAATACACAACATCTATAAAGATATTTACAATTTGAAGACAATCTGTGGGCTCAAGATCTCACCAGAGCCATTTAGGAAGAGGGCCTCTTCTGGGCAATGCCATAGATGCCAAAAATTTGGTCATGCCCAGAAGTTGTGAAAAGCCCAATACAGATGTCTGAAATGTGGTGACACCCACCCCACATATACCTGCTCCAAGCCAAAAACCACCCCCGATAAGTGTGCTAATTGTGGTGGTCCCCACCCTGCAAATTACAGAGGATGTATATGCCACCCAAAAAACAGACAAACTGAGTTAATCAGTCAGTCTAGCTCACTGACAGAAACGAAAGCCCCAGAAGCCCAAGTTCATCAGGCTCCTATTAGCTTGAACAAGATGACAGGTGTTCACCCACCATCAACTGAGCCCCCTAAGAAAATAAATCTTCAACACCAAACAAGAACATATGCTGATGTGGCCCGCCCCAAAAAAGCAATCCATGACCAGAATATGACAAATCCACATTCAAATATAACAGCCATCATCACCTCTTCTCTTGTAAATATGTTACAGGATTTCAGTAACGCAAATCCATCACTGAGCACTACAAAAAGTTTCTTGCAGCAAACACAGCTCATTTTATCTGCACTCTCCAATGCATAGGAAAAAATTTACCCCTGATTCTCTAATGATTATCTCATGGAATGCCAACGGCCTTAAAAATAAAATACTAGAAGTACAGGAATTCAATGACATATATAATCCGGATATATTATTAATTAATGAAACTCACCTGAGACCTGCTGACAATCCTAAATTCAAAGGATATCAGTTCTACAGGAATGATAGACTGGATTACAGAGGTGGTGGCACCGCCATCCTCATCAAAAATCACATCAATCATCATTCTGTAGCCATTCCTACAACCACCAATCTCGAACTTACAGGTATCAATGTCATCACAAACTCTATCGGAAACATAAAAATATATTCTGCTTATAACCCACCATCAAAAACATTGCTGACCACAGATGTGGATGCTATCCTCGGCATTAAACTGCCGGTTATTATTGCAGGAGATTTTAACGCAAAACATCACGCCTGGAGCAGTAGGTCTATAAATAGGAATGGCCGCATCCTCTATAACTACACAAGCTCAAATTGCGCAACTGTGGCTGGTCCCTCAGTGCCTACTCACCACAGTCCTACTGGCTCATCCGACGTCTTGGATATAGCTGTCCTTCAGAATGTTAACCTACAGTACTCCCTGGAATCATTGAATGAGTTATCATCAGACCACAATCCTATTCTGCTCCAACTGGGTTATCAGAGGGATCTTCCCCATTCGCCTCATACCTTCATTCCCTGGGAAAAACTATCCAAAATGCTTCCAAACTACATTGATCCCATCCCTCATATTAATTCCAAGGAAGAAATTGATTCTGCAGTCAATAAACTTACTGATCAAATCAACACAGCCATAGCATCTATCACCTCAAATTCAGTTGCCTTCAAGCGTAAACGACTACCAGATGACATAATGAACTTAATCAGGGAGAAAAATAAAGCAAGAAAAAGATACCACAACACCAGAGCACCCCAAGACAAGAAATATCTCAACAAAATGAACAGTGCAGTGAGAGATGCACTTAAAGTCCATAGAAACAAACTATGGGAAGATAAATTAGCCTCCATATCACCTGGTGATCAATCCGTTTGGAAGTTCCTGAGAAACATCAAAAACAAAAACAAATGTCTTCCTCCTCTCAAATCTGACCTGAACATTGTTTACACAGATGCAGAAAAAGCCGAAACTATAGCTAAAAATTTAGAAAAACAGTGTAGCCCTTCATACAATAATCTAAATTTCAATCATATTTACAAAGTCCACCGCCACGTCAGACACGTGTTAAAACGGCCTGATACCTGTACTAGCCAACTCACACCTATTTCCCCAGCTGAAATTTATGACATTATAAAGAATTTAAAGAATAAAAAAGCTCCAGGGCCTGACGGCATATCCAACAAAGTTATTAAACTGCTATCCCGAAAGGCCATCGTATATCTCACAACAATAATAAATGCTATGTTCAGATTTAAGTACTTCCCCTCTGCATGGAAGTTGGCAGACATAGTTCCTATATACAAACCAGGCAAGGATCCTCAGCAGCCTCAAAGTTATCGTCCCATAAGTCTGATATCTAATCTGGGCAAAATAGCAGAAAAAGCTATCCTTTCCAGAATTCAACTTTCAGTAAAAAAATTAAACATCCTTCCTTCAGAACAGGTTGGTTTTCGCCAATTTCACAGTACCACCCAACAAATTCACAGACTAATAGAATTCATTATCACAAGTTATAATTGGCATCAATACACCGGGGCAGTTTTTCTTGATTTAGAGAAGGCGTTTGACAAGTTATGGCACTTTGGACTACTATACAAGTTGATTTTAGCTGGCATTCCATCAGATCTAGTTCAAATTATAAAGTCATTTCTTAGTGACAGACGAATGCAAGTCAAACTAAATGATATATTATCTACCCAACGACGCATCTTGGCAGGAGTTCCTCAAGGGTCCCTTCTGGCACCGATACTTTTCACGATTTACATGGCGGACATTCTGCACAATCCAATGTCATCCATCATTGCCCTATACGCAGACGACACAGCTATACTAGCCAGATCTATTAAACCTCACCTTGTCACCAAGAAACTGCAAGAAAATCTGCAGAGATTAGAGCACTGGTTCTCGGAATGGAGACTGCAAGTAAACCCTCAGAAAAGTATTGCCATGCTCTTCACTAAAAACTCAATACTCCCCAAAGATGATATCTTCCTATTTAATACCAAGATTCCCAGGAAAGCAGAAGCCAAATATCTGGGTGTACTGCTGGACAGAAAACTAACTTTCAGTTCACATATAAAAGCCTCATGTTCAAAAGCATCAAGAGTCATTGCACAGCTTTACCCTCTTATCAATAGGAATAGCAAGCTGGATACCAAAATAAAACTGCTCCTTTATCAACTGTTGATTCGACCCATTATCACTTACGCATCCCCAGCCTGGAGTCACACCTCAAGTACAAATATCCTCAAACTACAGAAAGTGCAAAACAAATGTCTCTGCATGATATTAAACGCACCATGGTACGTCAGAAATGTCCAACTTCACCGGGATACAAATATCCCCTACATCTATTCTTTCCTGCAGTCTTCAGCAGTGAAGTTCTTCTCAGTGTCCTCTTCACATCCAAATGAATGAGTGCAACAAGCAGCAAATTATGATGAAATAGACTTCTCAAAATATAGGAGACCGAAGGCCATCCTACTTCCAAATGAAGATCTCTGAATCGCACCCACTCAGGCAGAGCGCTTAGCTCATAAACTTTTCCTCACACAGTAATCCTTATCAGATAGCAGGGAATAAAAAAGCATTTTGCTTCGCCCTTATAGTCAGCAACGCCTTGCGTCTTGCGTCGTTTTGTAGTTGAAGCTAGAAATGTGCTTCTCCTGTTTTCTCCTCATAATTTTTCTATTTTGTATTTAAACTAACTTTGTGTAGAGAATATTAAATGTGAAACAAGCTGCAAGGAAGTCGACCAAATCTGTTTTTTTTTTCTATGCACAGATAAATACATCAGCATAATCATTATGCAAAATACTTCGTTCGCGTACAGCTTTAGCCGTTCCGAGCTGCAAACAAGCATTGACGATGCTGTTTAAATTACACCAAGTTTCATAAAAAAAACGCTGTTTTATTACGAAATTTAAAATAGCCGCATTTCGACACAAATGGCGTGGCAGCTGCAGTTCTCGTTCTTCTTAGTTAATGACCAATAGTGCTTAAAGAGATCTGAATTACATAGTAAGTTACAAAGTTTCTGACTTTGATCTAAGAGGTAATGGGAATATTTAGTGTGGGAGAACTCTCTCGTTTTCACATCTTAATAATTTTTACATTCCTGATTTAACTGATTACAAATCAGTTCAATAATATAATAACCATTTTACTTCACACGCACATTTATTGGACCATTCATGCGCTGTCCGTATGAGGGGAGCATTCAAGCCGAGTAACCACACATTGTTATGATCTGTCTTTATGTTGTCATTCTCGTTCATTAACATTCCATTATGAGATACCACAGAATTACTCAAACAAGATTTCCATCAGATATTGACACAAACTATTCCAGTTTGTTCTTCCCTCTGAATATTTCGCTTTTCTAAACAAATTTTTATCGCAGATTGAAGGGACTGCTGTGTGCAGTCCTTTTTCTCTAACTATTGTCAACTTTTCTTTCATGCAAACCCTTGAATGCCATCTTTTTGGCAATATTTCGACTAAACCTGCACATTGATATGCATGTGGGGATGACCTTCTACGGGTATGGAACTGCTCTTCTTCTGATATACAGCAGTTTCTATACAAAATAAATAGACTTCATCCCAGTAATCCCTTCACCTCAGATAAAGAAGAAGATAATCAAATTACATTTTTGAATCTCGTACTAATTCTTCGCCAATCAGATGGCAGCATAAAATTTTCAGTGTTTCGGTAAACAACTCATAGAGGCAGTTAGATCCACGCAGAGTTACATCATCATCATCAACTTATAATAATAATAATAATAATAATAATAATAATAATAATAATAATAATAATAATAATAATAATAATAATTCCCATTATCAAGAGCTTAATAGATTGTTCCCATTCTTTCTCCTATTCGAACTTCTACAGAAACAATTAAGTCAACTTTTTCGTCAAATGGTTTTAGTACCGTCTTCATCGAAACTGTTTTAGAGACCAAAGATGGAACTTTTTCAAGCCAAGTATAAAAATTTCGTCATATCTTCTTTAATTTGGATTATAAAACTTAGATGTATCTTAATAAACAGTGTGCATATAATTAATCAAAGTGCATGTACATGTTTTTGGGACACTCTGTGTATAAATATGTATGAAAATATTCCATCTTCAGCTGCGCAAATGCCTTGTCACTGTAATTGTTTCATTCACATAATAAAAGGAAAACACCAATTATTCGATTCCCACCATCCCGACATGTTTGTTGACAGATCACGATGTCCAAAAATGGGACACATGAAAACTAATTTTCACTAAATTTTGATTGTTTTTTTTTTTGCTCACTTTTAACGTCCACAAACACTCTCATTGTTTATTGGTAGTCTTCTCATGTGAGATGCAAAATTTCCGTCTGAAAAATTTTAAATCTAATTAAATCCTGGTTTCCCCCATTGAAGAAACATGTTTCGGTGCTTTTTGGTGCTTCACCAGGAGATGGCCAAGGAGGAGGGAACATTCCTAAAAAAAACGTATATACTTAGAAAAACTCTCTTAGAAAAAATTAAATTAAAATTTAAAAAAGTGCTTTATTTAACCTACGATCTTAATAATTCGATCAAATATATCTCCCTAGTACTCACTCACCCGCTCGTTGTTATATGACAGGGATTAATCTGGAATTGTCCCTCCCCCTTTGCTCATATGACACCATTCAGTATTCTGAGAAGACTTTCTTTCCACTAGATTTTGATTCGTTGCTGCAGTTCTGCATTTCCTTTCCATTCTTCGAATTGAACACTCACTTCAGTCACTGATGCTGCAGAATTATGCAAAATTCTCGGAGTTCCAGTTCATCCCACAAGCATTCCCACCTGCTAAATTCTTCAACATTTATCTCAACGATTCCTTCGTGTTGATAGCAAAAAGGGGCCTTCACTGAAAGGTGCCAGAAAGGTAGAAGTAGGAATTGTCTAGAATATCATTCCAGCTCAAAGCGCTAAGATTTTCCATTACTGGAAGAAGTTGCTTTAGTTTGGTGTTTATGTTATTTTTTTCTTCTTTTATGTTTTCCATGATCGGGCGCAACCAAAAGTTAAGAACAAATTCAACTGTAAAGATCCTTTTAACTTCACAGTTGAAATAACACATTTGTACAAGAAGCATTCTCAGAGGATTCACCACAGTACACTTCTACGTCGGACTGCCCAATTCTGAAGAGTAATACATGCCTAGAATAACTTACACCACACCAGAGTTCAACGGCGGTTGGCTTTCCACCACTTGATTTGACAGTTGACCTTGATCTTCCTGATGTTAGGTTTGTGCATGACAGTAGTATGGGTGTCACTAGTGAAAAGATCAAGATCAAGATAAGATAAGGAATCGTGGCGTCATCGGTTGATAAGAAGATAACGTCATTGTGGGCGTGACGTCATGAGATTGGAATTTCCTTGGAGGCACATGTGTCAGCGACGTGAGTTCTTGTGTTTTGGTTTGCATATGGAATTATGGGTGATGATAGAGATAACGATTTGTGTATTGATTGGTGGTGCACTTCTGACAAGATCAAGATCATGATAAGATAAGGGATTGTGACGTGAATGTTTGTTGTTATCAGATGAAGATAAGTGATGTCATTTGTTAATTGTAAATAAGTGACATCATCTGTTAGTTGTAAATAAGTAATGTTTGAATGGAAAGGAAGATATATTAGAGATAAGGTTTCATGTCGTGATTGGTGGTGCTCTAGTGACAAGATCAAGATCAAGATAAGACAAGGAATCGTGTCGTGATTGGTGGGACACTTCTGACAAGATCAAGATCAAGATAAGATAAGATAAGGAATCGTGACGTGAATGTTTGTTGTTATAGAGTTTACAATGTTTGGAATTTCTCTAGGGCCCTCTTCCGTCAGGACATCATGTGGTGTGTTTGGTTCTTTTAATGAATTGTGGGTTATATTTAGAGATAAGAATCATGACATTATATGTTTGGAAATTTTTGGGAAACATATGTCCCTCTCTGTGATATCACATGGTGTTTTGGTTTAGCTATGGAATTGTGGGCGATGTTTTTGAGATAAGATATCTTGGAATTTTCACAGGGTGACTGACATCTGTCATTGTCATCATGTTTTGTGTTTGGTTATCTATAGATGGGTGTACCAATTTTCCAATACATTTTGGGGTATTTCTTTCATGTTAAAGGGTGGGAATTCTTAGATTAGAGTAGAATATAGTGGCGGCTGTGTTTCGAGCTTTTCTGAATAATTTTATTATATGCTGGTGTCTCTATGGAATTTAAAAATAAATTAAAATAAACGGACAGTTAAATGGATTACAGAACCTTTTGTATGTATTCTAGAAATGCTAATGATAATATAAATTACTTACTATCTTTCCAGAATGGCTCTTCTAAATGCGAATGTTCCAAAATAGTTGAATTTTATATCCACACCACAACACAAACAGAAAGAACAAAATTTCTGTAAATATTGTAACCTGAAATTGTTGAGTACTTCTTCCTTTAGATCTGTAGGATCATGTAGGATCATGCTATGTTATCGTCATGAGTAATATCCCCCAGCGAGCAGTTACTTCAAATTGCTGTTTTCTTCAAAGGTGTCTTTTCATGAAGATGACTGAGTCATATCCGTAAATTGCGGTATTTTTCAAAAGGTATCATTTTCCTAAGATTGGATATTTCTCAGATACTTACATATGACTAAGTGATTAGCATTCACATGATTGTGATGGCACATATCCAAAAATTATTCATTCCTGATTAAGGATTTTATACAGTTATTGTTTTCAAGAAGATAGCTTGTTTGTTTAATTATATTTTGCATAGCTAGGAAACTGAAATTTATTTCAAATGAATATTAGCTCTGTAATCTCTTTTAACCTGTCATCAAATTTGTTGTAAGTAGGTGAGAAATCGTGTGTTTAGGTTGGAACTGTTCGCTCCAATGGGAAACTATTGCTGTAGTAAATTAATGCTTACATTTATTTATTTTTAAACCAGTATTGACTATTAATTTTACCTGTGATCCCTTGTGCTCTTAACTTATTTCTGTAAATGAAATTTGTTCATTTTTTCTTTAGCATTAGTAATTTTAAGTAAAGGATATGCGACAAACAAGGTTTTCAACTCGCCATAGTGTTTTCTTTTAGAAATTTCTTTTGTCAGCACAACAAATAAATAGTTATTTCTTATTATTTCAAATGAATATTAGCTCTGTAATATATATTTTGTTAATTTCAATGTTATCTTTTATTTGACTGTAATATTATTAACAAATAGTATTTACTAAATCTAACATACAGAAATGGGAGCCTGTGTAGCTCAGTGGATGTGGCGTTTACACCCACCATGGCGCTTGATCGCATGAAGGAAGACTTGGTTTCGAGTCTAGTCGGCGACTAGAGGAAATTTTTCTAAGCCTTTTTTTGACGGGTTCCTGAGTTAGTCGATCTCTGCCACGGGCAAGCAGGTTTTTCCTCCCAGAAACTCGGGTTTTTCGTCCCATAAACTCAAGAAAATCGACCGTAGAACCCACATTATTTCAGACATTAAATATATTGTGTTAGGGTTAGGGACCACGAGATGGTGGCACATTTGAGCTGTCTCTCTTCACTGCGTACTGCTTAATTAGTGATAGCCTTGGGCCATCTATCTCTGATTGGTACCAGTGGAGATTGAACTGCCCACTCAGTCTCCAAAAGTTAGATAGGGCTAAATGCCTCGCCTACTCCCCATATACGGGAATAAAAAGGCATTAGATGATTTTTTTTAACATACAGAAATTAAATAAAGTGAAAAAGACAGTATGTATATATGTTTTTCTTATTCTTCTGCTTTAACATTTGCGATGATGTTCATAGTGTATGATTGCAACTGGTGCTTATGTGTAATTCATGTAATTTTTCTCCATGTGACATTTCAAAACAAGTTCAACTATATGGCTATTAAATCCTTTAAGGTTTTTTATTATTATTATTTTCTCTTCCAATGACGAGTATTATTTGATATATGCATGTCGATTCAATTGATTTTATCTGCATACTACGATAACGTTTTTTAAAATATCTAATGGCGCTGTAAAATAACCAAACTCTAACAGTATTGTGACTTTTTAGGTGAAATCTTCTCCACTAAAATTCTGACTATTAATTTAATACCGATTATTTCTTTTGATTCCAAGAGTTGACAGTTTCTTGAAATATTTGAGGGCTTGCATGAACAATTAAGACTTTTAATTGACTGTGTCAAAAAAAAGTCTGCTTAGTTTGTGATATGAAATTTTACAAGGAGAAAAAAATTGTTATGGTCTCACTTAAATTTGTATAACATATCAATGACACCCAATTTGTTCATTTAAATTTACACATTTTATTTGAATGAATTATTATTTATAAATTGTATTTACTGAATCTAACATACAGAAAATAAATAAAGTGAAAAATACTAGCTACTTTTTTGTTCCTTAATCTTCTTATTGCTAAATTTGCACTGTTGTTCAATGGTTCTTCCCATGCTTGTGGAATTGCCATCATGTGGTTCTTGAGAATGTGACTCTCATCTGAAAGTTAATATTCATTTGGTGATTGTTGGGAATTTATTACTGTAGTAAAATTAAGGGTTGCACATTTATTTTTCAAAGCCAATACATATACTTCTGAGAATTATTAAAAGCACAGAATCTTTCGTTATGTTTCCAAAAGCATTTAAAAGTATTTTGAGCATTTTAGGAGTTTAAGTAATGTGATAGGTTAAATATCAGCTGTTTCTCTGTAAAATAATCAAATTCTAACAGTTGTATTGTCAGAATTTGGTATGACTATTTTTTCTAGTCTGCTGAAGGTATCTACAGATGTAGTAACAAATTGTCACTTTTCAGTTCATTTGTACTTCATTCACAAAACTACAAATCCGTTATTTGGTATGGTCTCTGTTTTTAATTCCCCCATTACTAGAATGTATGAGTGGTATTCAAAACTTATTTCTTTTTGAAATAAGTTTCGACTCACAAGAAAAATAAAATGTTTACCTTTAAATAAATATTTATGATCACAGCAAGCAAGAAATTGATCAGCTTTTCAAAGTTTGGCAATTCATACCCATGTTGTCAAAATGAAAAGAAAGAAATAAAGTAAGAAAGAAAGAAAAATTGTAAAGAAAAATAAAATGTTTATCTTCAAATAAGTATTTATGATCACAGCAACCAAGAAATTCATCAGGATTTCAAAGTTTGGAAATTCATACCCATATTGTTTTCATCATTTGGTATAATTTAAATGAAGAATGGATCTGGCTATAAACTTTGTTAATTTTATTGATTTTTCTCTTCCCAAGGCGAGTATTATTTGATATGCACATGTTGATTCATTTGTTATCTGCATGCTACGATACAATTTTTATTTTCTACAACAAACCTTTTAAGAGTTTAGTAACTTGATGGGTTAAAATGTCTAATGTCTCTCTGTAAATAACCAAATTCTAACAGTCATATTGTTAGAATTTGGTATGAATGTTTTTTCTAGTCTGGTGAAGGTATCTACAGATGTAGTAACAAAATTGTCACTTTTCGGTTCATTTGAACTTTATTCACCAAATTATAAGTATTTGTTGTCACGTTTTGAAAAAAAATGTTTCGAAATACCAGTGATATGTTTTTAAACTTTAATCATGTATAAATATTTGAAAAGAAAAGAAAAATGTACCTTCTTTTCTTTTTTACATCAAGCTTTTGTAAGAGTTTGGTAACGTGATGAATTAAAATATCTGCATTCTGTAAAATAACCAAATTCTTATCTGACTTTGTGTGGGGAAAGGTACAATTTGTATTTGTGTTATCTGGAGAGTACAAACCTTTTTTCTATACCAAACTTTAAGAGTTTAGTCACGTTTTGGGTAAATTATCTGCTGTCTCTCTGTAAAATCACCAAATTCTAGCAGGTAGGATTTTCGAGTATGTGAACGAAATGTTTACAGATAACTCAAACAATGTTAATAGGTAGCATTAGACAAATTTCTAAATGATTAATTACAAGATATCAGGTTTCCCATGTTTCTGGCATTAATTTCACAATAGTGATTTTTTACAATAATTAAACAGAATTGCATTAAGGTATAAAGTTATGGATTTAAATATCAAATTTTAAACTGAATACCTGAGTAAATATTTCACTGTGGAAAACACAACACACATCTTTGTTCATTTAAGTTTTACAAATGCTTATTTTATTTTGCTGAAATATTACTTACAAAGAAAAAAAATCGAAACTTGTAATTACCTAAATTTATTTCACAATATTTAGTTTACACTATTTTCCTGAAGAAAGAAAATTTCTTTCTTCAGGAAAATTTACTTCAGCAAGAATTTCCCACGGGAACGAAGAGTTCCAACCTAAACACACAATTTCTCACCTACATACAACAAAATTGGCGACTAGTTAAGAGAGATTACAAACTAATATTCATTTAAAATAAATTTCAGTTTCCTAGCTATGCAAAATATAATCAAACAAACAAGCCATCTTCTTGAAAACAATAACTGTATAAAATCCTTAATCAGGAATGAATAATTTTAGGATATGTGTCATCATAATCATGTAAATGCTAATCACTTAGTCATATGTAAGTATTTGAGAAACATCCAACCTTGGGAAAATTATACCTTTCGAATAATATCTTAATTTACGGATATGACTCAGTGATCTTCACGAAAAGACACCTTTGAAGAAAACCGCGATTTGAAGTAACTGCTCGCTGGTGGATAATACTCATGATGATAAAATAGCATGATCCTACAGGTTGAAATCTAACTATTTCAGGTTACAGTATTTACAGAAATTTTGTTCTTTGAGTTTGCGTTGTGATATGGATATAAAATTCAACTATCTTGGAATATTTGTATTTAGAAGAGCCATTCTGGAAAGATAGTAAGTAATTTAAATTATCATTAGAATTTCTAGAATACATATAAAAGGTTTTATAATCCATTTAACTGTCCATTTATTTTAATTTATTTTTAAATGCCATAGAGACACCGACATATAATTAAATTATTCAGAAAAGCTCGAAACACAGCCACTATACTCTACTCTACTCTAAGAATTCCCACCCTTTAACAGGAAAGAAATACCCCAAAATGTATTGGAAAATTAGTACACCCATCTATAGACAACCAAACACAAAACATGTTGACAATGACGGATGTGTGTCACCTTGGGAAAATTCCAAGATATCTTATCTCAAAAACATCGCCCACAATTCCATTCATAGACAGTGGTGATGTCTGTAAATTCCTATTTTTGCATATTATATTGTAAATAATATCTGTTCAATAAAATGTGTAAACTTAAAAGAACAAACAGCGTGTCATTGATGTGTTATGTATGTATAAGTAAGATCACTTTTGAAGTAACCGTGAATTCACACACAATTTGTTTATTTATTGAACTTTAAGGTCTTAATTTTAGACAAATCAAAATATTCGGATGATTTATGAATAAAATATGAATTTGAATTAGAATATGAATATAGAAGAAAATACGGATGAGCTATGGAAAAAAAGTGTGTGTTTGAGGGACACCAGTATATAATTAAATTATTCAGAAAAGCTCGAAACACTGCTGCCATCACAATTTACTCTAAGAATTCTTACCCTTTAACAGGAAAGAAATACCACAAAATGTATTCGAAAATTAGTACAGCCATCTATAGAAGAAAAAAAAACTGTATGTTTGAGTGACATTAGCATATAATTAAATTATTCAGAAAATCAAAAAAAAAACGGCCGCCATCACGCCTCTACTCTACTCTAAGAATTCCCACCCTCTAACAGTAAAAAAATGCCCCAAATGTATAGGAAAATTAGTACAGCCATCAATAGACAACCAAATACAAAACATGACAACAATGATGGATGTGAGTCACCCTGGGAAAATTCCAAGATAATTTATCTCAAAAACATCGCCCACAATTCCATAGCCAAACCAAAACAACATGTGATATCACAGAGAGGGACATATGTTTCCCAGAAATTTCCAAACACATAACGTCATGATTCTTATCTCTAAATATCACCCACAAGGCTTTTAACGTACCAAACACACCATGTGATGTCCCTGACAGAGGAGAGCACCAGCAAAATTCCAAACTCTATAACAACAAACATTCACGTCACGATTCCTTATCTTATCTTGATCTTGATCTTGTCAGAAGTGTCCCACCAATCACGACACGATTCCTTATCCACTAATGTATCTCTCTTTTCCATTCAAAACAATAATGACACTTATTTACAACTAACAAATGACATCACTTATTGACAACTAACAAATGACGTCACGTGTCTACATCTCATAACAACACACACTCACGTCACGATTCCTTATCTTATCTTGATCTTGATCTTGTCACTAGAGCACCACCAATCATGACACGAATCCTTATCTCTAATATATCTTCCTTTCCATTCAAAATAATCACGTCACTTATTTACAACTAACAAATGACATAACTTATCTTCATCTGATAATAACAAACATTCACGTCACGATCCCTTATCTTATCTTGATCTTGATCTGGTCAGAAGTGCACCACCAATCACTAAAAGAATCCTTATCTCTACCATCACCCATAATCCCATACCCGAACCAAAACACAAGAACTCACGTCACTGACACATATGCCCCAGGGAAATTCCTAACATTCCAATCTCATCACGTTACGCCCACAATGACGTCATCTTCTTAACAACCAATGACGTCACGATTCCTTATCTTATCTTGATCTTGATCTTCTCACTAGTGACCCACCTCCTACTTACGCCTATGGAACTCATGTTCTTCAGATCGCGATGAACCTCTGTCTTTTGGTGTTGATGACAGAGGCGTTTCTGAACTCGGTAGCGAAGGTCTCAAACAACGAGAAGCGATTTATTTTCAAGCATACGTTTAGTACTCTGCGGTCTCGCTGGGTGATTTTATTTGGACTAACAGCTAGAGTTTATTCTGTGATTTCGAAACTATTTCTACTTTACAATAACATTAATGCAAGGCAGTGCAGTTCATACAGCACAATGAAACATGATTTAAATACAGAAGGAGGCAAAATGCAAGAATAAAATTACAATATGGGTATATCTACAAATATTCATATTATAGGTCAAAATACAATATAAGACAAACCTCCATATTATTGGGATTATACCTGATAAGAAAAAACCTTTAAACAATGGTTTGACAAAATATACAAGGCACATTTACGAGAAATATAATTACATATACGTAACCAAGGGTGATTGCTATACTGGTTACTAGAAAATACACAACAATTAAGGTAAATAAAGTGTATACAGTATGAGACAAACACACATAAACAATGGGTTGAAAAATATACAAGGAAGATTTTACGACAAATATTAATTCATGTAACAAGGGTTATTGCCATACAACTTACTTGAAAATACAAAACAATTAGGGTAGGGAAAAAATATGCAATATGAGTCTAACATATAACAATGGGATGACAAAATATACAAGGCACATTTTATGACAAATAAAATTACATGTAAGTAACCCAGGGAGACTGCGATGCTGGTTACTAGAAAATACACAGCAATCAGGGTAGGTTTATTATAAACAAAATAATACAGACACGTGAACAATAGGATGACAAAACATACATGGCAAACTTCTCAATATATGTACGTAACCAAGGGGGATTGCCACACTGGTTACTGGAAAATTCACAACAATGAGGGTGGGTACAGTATTCATAATAAGAGAAAAATACATAAACGATGGCTTGAAAAATATACCAGCACGATTTCACGATAAATTCGCTTTCACGTTTCACGACAATATATACAAAGTAGATTTTCCGATAAATATACATGTGCGTAACCAATGGTGACGAGTTGGTTACTTACATGTATATTTATCGTAAAATCTACCTTGTATACTTTGTCAGCCCATTCTTTGTATGTTTGACTCATATTGCATATGCAGTACATACCATCATTATTGTGTATTTTTTGTAAAGAGTATAGCAATTATCCTTCGTTACGTATATATAGTAATATTTATCGTGAAAACTTCCTTCTATTTGTTATCACCCCATTGTGTATCTGTTTAACTCATGTTGTACAATCTGTATCTGCCCACATTGTTGTGTGTTTTCAGGTACCGAATATGGCAATCATCCTAGGTTACGTACATGTATGAGTGGTTACACATGTACGTAACCTTGAAATCTGCTGTTTATGTTTTCTCATCCAATTTTTATGTTTGTCCCATATTGTGCATACTGTACCTGCTCTCATCGTTGTGTATTTTCTACTAACATTGTGATATATATATATATATATATATATATATATATATATATATATATATATATATATATATATATATATATATATATATATATATATATATATATATATATATATATATATATATATATATATATATATCATTATAATTAAATCTGCCTTGTATATTTTGTCTTCCCATTGTTTGTGTTTGGCTGATATTCTATATACTTGACCTACCCTCATGTTCACACTGGTTACTAGAAAATACTCAACAATGAGGGTAAGTGAAGTCATACAAAATGATTCAAACAAATTTACAGTGGGATGACAAAATATACAAGGCAGGTTTTAGAATAAATATACTTTCATGTACGTAACCAAAGGTGATTGACATATAATTTACTAGAAAAAAAAATACACAACAATGAGGGTAGATAGAGTGTATAAAATAAGAGACCACGCATAAAAAATGGAGCACAAAATATTAAACAAGGAGGGTTTTATGACAATTACATGTAGGTACCTAAGGGCGATTGCCATACTGGTAACTAGAAAATACCTAACAATGAAGATAGGAAAGTAGATACAATATGAGTCAAACTTATAAACAATGGGATGATAAAATATACAAAGCAGATTTTACGGTAACTATATTTACATGTACAAAACCATGGACGATTGCCAATCTGGTTACTAGAAAATACGCAATAAAACAGTGTAGGTACATTATATTCAATATGAACGCATGAACAATGGGATCGCAAAACATACCAGTCAGATTTCACGATAAATATAATTACATGTACGTAACAATTGGTGACTGCCATACTGGTTACTAGAAAGTACAGAACAACCAGGGTAGGTAAAGTATATACAATATGAGTCAAATATAAAAACAATGGGATGACAAAATATACAAGGTAGAATTTACGGTAAATATAATTACATGTATGTAACGAAGACTGATTGCCATACTGGTTACAAACAAATATACAACAATGAGAATAGTTACAGTGTATACAATATGAGAAAAACACATGAACAATGGGATGACAAAATATATAAAACGGATTTTACGATATATACAATTAAATA
Source organism: Typopeltis vanoorti (assembly GCF_054136105.1). NCBI lineage: Eukaryota > Metazoa > Arthropoda > Arachnida > Uropygi > Thelyphonidae > Typopeltis > Typopeltis vanoorti. Next base: position 92,367,801 of record NC_143569.1, on the reverse strand, counting down.
TAAATACCCAGGGGTAATTGCCATACCAGTTAATGGAAAATGCACAATGAGGGTAGGCAATGTATATACTATATGAGTCAAACTTATAGAAAATGGGAAGAAAAATTACACAAAGCAGATTCTACGATAAAGATAATTACATGCACCTAATAAAGGTTGATTGCCATATTGGTTACTAGAAAATATACAACAATGAGGGTAGTTACACTGTATACTATATGAGAAAAACATCTGAACAATAGAATGACAAAATATATAAGGCAGGTTTTACGATATATGCAGGGTGTCTCAAAAAATGTATAAACACTTTGAATGATCATAAAGTAGGCATTTATTATAATTCAGTTAACTTTCACATTGTAAAGTGCACTACATAAATCTACTTTCATCCCTCAACGTCTCTATTCAAACTGATGACCGTCCTGGTCCACGCACTGCTGATAAACGCAGCAATGGAATTGCAAGCACTGAGAATCATTTGGTCTTGTAGATTCTCTTTCGATTATGCTTTCAAGTCGTCGACTGTTGCCAGTTTTGAAGTACAAACTTTATCCTTGATAAACCCCCATAAGAAGAAGTCCATTGGCGTGAGTGCTGGTGAATGCGGTGGGTATTCTTCAGAACCTCTTCTTCCAATCCATCTGTTGGGTTGAGTCTCATCAAGATAGGCCCTCACATCTGGATGGGTTCCAAGTACCGCTAACAAATCTGCATTCTCCTATCCGGATCATCTTCGTTGAGAGCGTGTACTCTTCTTGAAATGTAACTTTTCCAGTGAATGATTGATCTTCAACATGCGATGGACACTTGATTTTGATACTCCTATTTCACGAGACGCTTGTTGCACAGATTTTCTCGAACTTTGACGATAAGGTTCAATGAGCCTTTCTTTCGTTGCAGGCCTCGTAGCTGTTCGTGGTCTTCCTGAAAGTTGCTAATGGACATTTTGAACAGTTCCATCTTCTTCAAATTTATCTCTAATTCGAGTAATAGGAAGTCTCGTAGGTGGATCTCGTTTAAATTCTCTTTTAAACTGTCTTTGCAATTCTACTGCGTTTATACTTCCAGTAGCAGTTTAGGGTACATTTCCTTTCCTCAAAGCTTAGCTGGTTTCGGCCATTATTTCAAATCCGTTAAACCTGCAAAATAACGACAATTAAGTGAGTTATCAGCTGTTGAAGTGTTAGGAAAAAACAATAAAATTCACGGAAATATTGATTGAATAAGCAAATAAAATGTCTATTTTTCTTAGCGTTAATCTGTAGGTAGGTGCACTTGAATAATGAAGAATGCAAATTAGCATTTCACATTTATTATTATTATTATTATTATTATTATTATTATTATTATTAAATTCCTTAGAATAAGTATATTTTAGTAACTAATTTATAAATCTGGTAAATAATTCCGAAAATATTAGTGAATTTCCGACGCTTTTCAGAGAAATTCTGATTTGCTACTATCGGTATTGCATATCAGGTAAAAATTATTCTGTATTTAGTATATTCATCCCCCATCATTACGTGGTCCCTACTATATATGTGGTTGTCATACATATTATATTTAAGGCTGTCTATTAAAGAAATATCAAGAAGATTTCAAATTAAAATTTCTGCACATTCCCCAAAGTTGACATTCTTGATACCCGTTCTACGTTCTTATGCTTTTAAAGCGATAAATAACGCTGGGAATTCTTTACTCACTTCGCTGCCTTTTGTTTTTCGCTGGAACTAAACACTGAAGAATTAAAAGTGTCACACAATCAGAAAATTCCTGTTCTTCAAATATAAATGGATTCTCTTAATGGCGACATTTATGCACGTATAGAAATTTTACATCTAAAAGCCATTCTTGTGTCTGGTATTGTTCGCCACTTGATAACAGTAACCAACGGGTCAATTCATGTATGATCTGCTTTTGTTAGTGATGTAATGTTGCAGGGCGTTTATGTTAAAAAAGTCATTTTTTTAATTTTATTTTTTCTGTTTTTATTCATGGCGTGCAATTTTAAATTAAAACGGAATACTCTAAAGCACGGATATGTTATCTGTTAAAATAATAACTTACATATACAGTAGGACACCCGTGTCCGCGGTCAACCCCGTTCCGAAGATATCAACATACGAAACTTTCATAAGTCTTTACAAACATTCGGCTTTGAAATAATATTGGATCTAATATCCACTTTGCTTATGTAATTTTACATCGTCGAAATGAAGCCGTATGGCTCTTTCTTTTAGTAATAGACAGTTCGGCTGATCGCAGAGATTGTACAACACCAGGGCAACTCGTTGCAAAGGTGGAAAAAGATACACACATCTGAGGTTGCTGAGATTCCATTCACATTCAGATAACTTTATTACAGTATGTTGTTATAATTGTTCTGATTTATTATTAGTTATTGTTGTTAATATCTTACTGTGCGTAATTTATAAATTAAACTTTGTCATTGGCATTTATGTATAGGAAAAAAAATAATATATATAGGGTTCGCTACTATCGGCGGTTTCTGGAATCTGCGGAAGACGATGGAAGAAAACCCCGCGGATACGTGGGCCTACTGTATTTTCTTATATTTTTTTAAAATTAATTATGACCCATATTCGTACTTTAGCGTCTATTATTAACCTTCATATTATTTTTTATCAGTATTGCAGTAATTTAATTAACAGACAATCTAACAAAATCTGTGGTCGAGCATGCCTATTTTATTACATAATTATTTCATCAAATACAAAGCAACCAGGTGACGCCCTAAAAATTCTGTAGTTGATTTTTTGAGTAGGGTTTCAGGATGAGACCATAAAAAAATAAATTATTTTCAAAGATGAGTCTACACATCGTTGTTTGCACAGCATTTTGTTTGTGTGAGAACGATTCCAATAAGGAAAAGTCAATGAATTGTAAGAAAAGTAAACAAATTTTCATTATTATTATTATTATTTTGGATATATTATTTTTTACATTATTGTTTGTTACTAGAATGGCCCTTTATATTTATTCTTCTGTGTCCTCTTAAAGTTCAAAATCCATTTTGTTTAAAAAGCTATTTTTATGAAATAAAAAAAATTTCTATTTTGTCTAGTTTGAATCTGAACGACAGCTTTTTCGTATTTCGACATGACGAAGCGGAGTGCCTTGTCCATTTACTGATTATTTTCAAAAAGATGGCAATCAAAAATATGAAAAATATCTTGACAAATTCACTTTAAACTTTAGTCCTGTATTTAAAGAATAATGTATTTTTGTATAAAATAATATTGTAAGTTTAATATTATATAAAAATTATTAAACATCTATAGTTATAATTAAACTTGTATAGTAAAAAATATATATTTCATATTACTGCCATTATACTATTTGTATAATATGTCTTATAAATAAATCACAAAATGCAGTTTTTAGTAGCTAGTTATTTGGAAGCTAGGGAGTACATAAATATTTCTGTATATTCAAAGGATCATACTTCACAGGATCATTTCTGTAGTATGGTTAGCCTGTAGTTCATTTTTTGTGAACTTTCCCCATATTAGCAAATTGTTTAGCTAAGCGCAAATTATAGTATATAGTATATATATATATATATAGTATATAGTATATATATAGTATATATATATATATATATATATATATATATATAGTATATATAGTATATATATGTTAGCTCAGTTATTATCGGCAAAGCGTCTCATAGAGACACTTGATAATAAACTGCAGCAGCAAATACAGAATAAACCCCAGACTGGGGCAACAATAACACAGTAGGTGGTGGGAATAGCTTAGGCCTCACCAGCATGGCTTTGCCGCGTACGCGGACCCTTGGAATCGAAGTGGAAGCTGATCTACGACCTCGATGTTTGGCCAAAGCCCTCATCGAAAGCGTCGGTGCTGAGCAGATTTTTGGGTTTACTCCATTTGGTGGTGGCCGCTTCCAAGTAGTAGTAAGGAGTGAGCAAACAAGAGACAAACTACTTGCAGGATTCGAATGTAATGGAAAAACAATAGTTCCATTTTTGGTAGGGAGTATTACCAAATTACTTAGAATCCCCAGATTCCCTTTAGAATATATTGAAACGGATGTAAAGATCATCCACGAAATATTCGGGAAATTCGGCGTTATACACAAGGTGGAAGTCCTAAATGACGCAGAAAACCCCAAATGGAAGTCGGGTGAAGTCCACATCTCCCTCGAGATGAAAACGCCCGTTCCCAACTTCATTTTTATTGGATCCGCCAGAGTAATGATAAATTACCCTGGTGTTAAAAAACAATGTTTTAGATGTGGTGCTTTCACTCACCTTGGGGCAGACTGTCCTAGAGTGAAATGTAAAAACTGCCTCAAAGCAGGCCACAACCAAGACAACTGTGAGTCAGCTTGCCTGAAATGTGGGGTAATTGACCACAAAGTGGACACATGCCCATCCAGAACCCTTGCTGAGAGGATGGGTGGTGCAATCACGCCAGCAACTCCACCAAGCAATGGAAATGACACACCACAGGAAGCTTCTCCTCCTTTCGAGGCTGCTCCTGATATAACAGAAATTCATACCTCCACTTCTAAGAAAAACCGAAAGGGGAAAAAAACTTCCACAAGCAGTAAAATCCAACAAGAAGAAACAGTGGCTATTGAAACCATCAATACCAATATAGATACTAATACAGATGAAATAGATACACAAGAAGGAAAGATGGAGGTGAACATCAACACCTCCAAACGGCCATTAAGCCCACAGGAAGAAGAGTTGGTAACCCCCAAAATAGCAAACGTATCTGAGACCGCTCACCCAGAAGTTCCTCATGCAAAAGCAGGGGAGACTCTAAGCCATCTTATTAGAGGTATCCCTGGGGTGGCGGATAAATTCAAAGAAGCGATGGCAAAATTAGGAGAACCTGAACTCCTCCTTACAGGGAAGCATGGACCTGATGTTGTCAGTGCAAAATCGGGTGACCTTTTCGTGGATGACATCAGCAAAATCAGCCCTGATCAAGTAGAGGTAGCTATGGATTTAGATGAGGAGGCAGTTTCGGCGTTTTTTATAGCTCTCTGCAAACTGGACATGGTCAAGGGAAGTGAAGTAGCCAAGAGAATATTAACAGCCCACTACAAAAGAAAGACACAGTAACCACTTTGTGGGTTTACTCTACTCAGCTTCACTGGTTTTTAGCTCCCACAGGTGGGGGAGGACCTGAGAACCCGAGCGGCGAAGGCTTACAGCGAGGCGGTGCAGTTCCTTGTGAGCTGCATCACTCGGGCCAGATCCTTCCTCCATGGGGGTGGGGGGGGGGGGGGGTGGGGGGGGGGGGGGGTGGGGGGGGGGGGGGGTGGGGGGGGGGGGGGGTGGGGGGGGGGGGGGGTGGGGGGGGGGGGGGGTGGGGGGGGGGGGGGGTGGGGGGGGGGGGGGGTGGGGGGGGGGGGGGGTGGGGGGGGGGGGGGGTGGGGGGGGGGGGGGGTGGGGGGGGGGGGGGGTGGGGGGGGGGGGGGGTGGGGGGGGGGGGGGGTGGGGGGGGGGGGGGGTGGGGGGGGGGGGGGGTGGGGGGGGGGGGGGGTGGGGGGGGGGGGGGGTGGGGGGGGGGGGGGGTGGGGGGGGGGGGGGGTGGGGGGGGGGGGGGGTGGGGGGGGGGGGGGGTGGGGGGGGGGGGGGGTGGGGGGGGGGGGGGGTGGGGGGGGGGGGGGGTGGGGGGGGGGGGGGGTGGGGGGGGGGGGGGGTGGGGGGGGGGGGGGGTGGGGGGGGGGGGGGGTGGGGGGGGGGGGGGGTGGGGGGGGGGGGGGATTCGGACGGAAGAGCGGCCATTATCATAATCGGCACTTGCCATTGCTCTGACACGAATAGTAATCACTTCTGATTGTGTCCGGACTTTACTGATGGGATCTGTCAAAAATTGAGAACTCTTATATTTCTATTCATTTAATAGATATGAGGATGTGTAAGCAAAAGTTTCATATCTTGCTAAGTGAATTATGAATAAACTACAAAAGACGGAAAAAACTCACGAAGGAAAAACATTCTGTTTATTAGTAAAAAGTTCGCGTATATTTCAACATGCATTTTCAGCACCAAAAGTGGAAAGGGAATTACACAATAAAAAATGTAGAAAACTCCAACTTAGTAGCTAATGTGAGATACAAAAATTGACAAACTGTTCATAACTAAAAAATACGTATATGTAATTAAATGTTAAAAAAAACATCAGCGACAAAACGTACACTTCCCTATGAGGAGGTAAACGTAGACCATTGAGTCCATTTAAGTTAGGACAATGGAGCAGCGTTTCACAAATTTCTTTATGTTTTCTGTTTCTCAACTTTCACAAGTTTACTTTCGTTATATAAGGAATCGACTTTTATGAGGGATTCTTGTCTTATTTCAGTGGACTCTGTACTTGGCGGCAAGATCAAATCGTTTTGTTTCTCGTTATTTGATGTATGACTTTTGTTATTCGAGAGGATTAAAATCAGATCTCACCGTCTGTCACTAATACGATAAGCCACGAGAAAAAGGAATTTGGTCTGATCAGCATCCAGAAAAGTAAGGAAGAGGAAGCTTGTCCTTAAGAGATGAGAGAAAAGTTAAAATATTTTTGACATGATCAAACGAAACAAAATTTTTCGGTGGTTTTAAAATTTTCGCTACACGTTCGGAAATTATTTGCACATAAGAAAGAGGAATAAGAGGTATTTTTCTCCTGAGCTGAAGCGACAGGATCCTTTATATGCTAAACTTCAGTTTCGATTAAGATATCACTAAAACCATTTCATGAAATGTTGACTTAATGTGCTGTAGAATTTCGAAGAGCCAAAAAGAATGGGAACGATGTATTAAGGTCTTGATAACCAGAATTATTATTATTATTATTATTATTATTATTATTATTATTATTATTATTATTATTATTATTATTATTATTATTTATTTTAAGTTGATGATGATGTAACTCTGACGGCAATCGAATTTGGATCTTACAGCTTGTATGAGTTTTGTATCGAAAAACTGAAAATTGCAAACTGCCACCCGATCGGCGAAGAATTACTAGATTCAAAGAGGCAATTTGATTATCTTCTTTTTTCCTTAGGTGAAAGGGTTACTGGGATGAATTCCATTTATTTCTTATAGAAGCTGCTACATATTTGAAGAAGAGCCCTTCCACACGGGAAAAAGGTCATCGACACATGAATATCAATATGCAGGTTTAGGCAAAATATTGTCGAGAAGATATCATTCAAAGGTTTACATACGTACATTTTCAAGGCCCACTTTTCCTAATTGGGTTGTGGGGGCAACAGCTGCAAGAGGAACTTTTAATGGTCACGATCCTCTGCCACCAAGCTCAGGTGTTCTGGCGGGATTCCCAAACGTGTCCACCCAAGGTTTTGGATATAATCTATCCATCGAGTCCTTGGCCTCCCACCCTCTGGATTGGCAAAGAGGGCCTGCTGAGGGAGCCTCTCTTGTGCCATTCTGACCAGGTGCCCATACCGACGTAACTGTGATCTCTCAACACGGAGAAGCAGCGGTTGAGTATTGAGGATTTCCCGAATTGCAGAGCTTCTGACGCTGTCGAGTCTTGTCAGCCCAGCAAACCCTCGAAGGAAGCTCGTTTCAGCCGCTTGGATTCGTGTCCGCATTCTTTCGGTCATTACCCAACTCTCATGACCATAGGTGAGGATGGGGATATAGACTGTATTGAAGACTGCCAGCTTTGCCTTCTGATTCAACTCCCGATTCAATACTACCGAACGGCCAAGCTCCCGCAATATTGAGCTTGTTTAGTAAATTCGAGTATCTAGCTCTACGTCCCACTTTCCATCAGTCGTGAATATGGACCCACGGTATTTAAACTTCTATACCTGCCTCATTGGGACTCCACTTGCATGTAAAGTGCACTGGGATGGTTTTCTTGAGACCACAAATGTTTCCGTTTTGGCCACACTGATCTTTATTCCGGCGTTTGCACAAACAGCTGCAAACCTATCCAGGGTCCGCTGGAAGTCATCTGTGGAAGAACTAAGCAGAACTAGGTCATCTGCAAAAAGCAGACGTCCAATGCTACATCTTCCAATTCTGACACGCTCACTGCCTCGGCTGTGCCTATCAATCCACTCGATAAATATTATGAAAAGGAGGGGTGACAGAACACACCCTTGGCGGAGGCTAACAGAGACTGTGAAAGGTTCAGACTTTGTGCTGTTTACCCTGACACAACACTCTGGGCAATCATACAGGGACAGGGAGTGGATGGCCAGCTAATAGTTGGCCATCCACTCCATACTGCTGTTCTACTTGCCAAAGCTTATCCCGAGGAACCCGGTCATATGCCTTCTCCAAGGCCACAAAACATGTGTAGGCCTTTTTGGCATATTCCCAAGATTTCTCAAAGCCTTGCCTTAAAGTGAAGATTTGGTCAGTTGTGCTACTACCAGGACGAAAGCCACATTGTTCTTCCTGGAACTTTGACTTAACTATGCTCCTGCACCGTCGTTCCAAGCACCTAGCATACACTTTCCCAGGCAGGCTGAGCAGAGAGATACCACGATAGTTACTGCAATCCTTCTGGTCTCCCTTCCTGAAGACTGGTATTATTATGCCTGTCTGCCATTACTTTGATACTCGCCCAGATATCCGAGCAGCCTGACACACACGCGAGTCAACCAGAGAACACCGTCTGGATTTAAGGCTTTTAGCTTTTCGGGCCGAATTGCATCATCGCCAGCATCCTTGCCCGATTTTAGCGATTTTATTTCTAGGTAGACCTCTTCTGCTGTGAGACTAGTCATTGCCCCGATCTGCACCTCTTGGATGTCCAGAATAAGGTTTACATTAAAAAAAAAGTTGACAATAATTAGAGAAAAGAACTGCAGTCTGTTACAATATCCGATGGAATTCTTGTTTGGGTAATTCTGTGGTATCTCATAATGGAATGTTAATGAACGAGAATGACAACATAAAGAAGGATCATAACATCGGATGGTTACTACTTGAATGTTCCCTTCATACGGACCACGCATGAATGGGCCAATAAATGTGCGTGTGAAGTAAAATGGTTATTATATTATTGAAATCAGTCATCATTTAAATCAGGAATGTAAGAAATAATTATTAAAACTGGAGAGTTCTCACACTCTAAATATCCACATTACCTCTTAGATCAAAGTTCGAATTTTGTACTTTACTATGTAATTCAGATATCTTAAAGCAGTGTTGGTTATTTACTAAAAAGCACGACAACCACGGCTGATACCAATTGTATCGAAATGCGTCCCTTTTAAAATTCCGTAGTAAAACAGCGTTTTTTTTTACTTAACGTGGTGTCATTTGAACAGCAGTTAATGTTTGTGAAATATACAGGGTGGCAATAAAATAACTTTCCCTCTTTGGAGGTATCTGTAGCTAAAACCAATAAACGGAATGAGACCAAATTTTATATTGAGACTTCTGAACGCATGCGGATATGACTTCCGCAAAAAAAAGGATTTAATACCACACGTCGCCGATAGGGGAAATTTTGGCACTGGTGATACAGAAAACAAGTAGATAATTACATTAAAGGCAGATAAAATGGAATAATAACATTTTGACAGTGAAAGTGACATCCGCATCACTCATTCCAGCTGGATATGTGGCGCGTTACAATGATGATAATAATAATAATTAAACTAAAACAACAACTGTCAAGAGACAAAGAAATTAATGTAGTGATTGAACTCACAGGAAATAATGTTTTATTCATCAGAATCAGGATCCCCTGGACCACATACACGATTTTCAATGTGCTAACCTTTATTGTTTACAGCAAATTGCATCCGGTGTGAGACATGCTCTACAGCCGAGCATAAGCAGTCGGATTTTATGTTCATAACAGCCCGTTTTATGTTCTCTTTCAAGACATGCAAGTTGGCAACGCCACCAACATACACAACGGATTTCAAATACCCACACAGTCAAAAGTCACATGGAGTGATGTCCGGGAATCGAGGCGGCCATGCCATCGGAAAGGACTGACTGATAACCCTGCATTTCATTACTGAAATGCTGGCGTAAAAGGCGCTGTACTGAACGTCCAATGTGCGGCCGTGCTCCATCCTGCATGAAACTTATGGAGTCCAAACATTGTCTTTGCTGCAATGCAGGAATGACAAATTTTTCCAGCATTCGTCGATAAATCTCCTAGTGATCCAGTTTCTTCAAACTTCTTAATCATAACTCTCAGTGCTACAGCTGACATAGGACCTGTACGCAGGATGAAGACTTCTAAATTCCCGTAGGGCCGCTACGGCATTGCACTGTTTAAGTTAAAACAACTTAACAAGTAAAGTACGCTGTGCAAGGTAGGATGCATATTGAGCACAATTCGTCAGTCATTCCAATTACTGCCTGAAAGTTCCCAATCCCTTTTAAGTGTAATTGGTGGCGCTGCTGTCAAGTACTCACAGTAAAATTTGCATAATCCTTTTTACCTACGTTTACTTTTTTTTTCGAAAGTCTCAATATAAAAAAAAATATATATGTCTCATTTCACTGTATTAGTTTTAGCTACAAATATCTCCAAAGTAGGAAAGTTAATTTATGATCACTATTTACCTTTGTTTGCGGCTCGGAAATGCTTACATCGTACGTGTACAACGTATTTTGCAGATTGATTATGCTGAAGTGTGTATCTCAGCCGAAAACGAAGAAAAGAAGAAATTCATATTAGTGACTTCTTAAAGTCGCCCTTTTGTGATTTTCTTATAAAACAGATTATACAAATAGTATAATGGTATTAAAATAAAATATATATTTTTTTACTATTTAATTTAAATTATAACTAAACATTTTTATTTACTTTTAAGTAATATTAAACTTATAATATTATTTTATATAAAAATTCATTATTTTATATACTAAAAGTTTAAAGCGAACTTGTGAATATACTTTTCGTATTTTTGATTGCCTTGTTTTAAAATATATTCAACGAAAATGTACATACAGTATGTGGGCTAGGCTCATCGACAAAAGAATCACCCCGCCTTGTCCTGAGTAGTTAATTTTGCCTGCTGGTGTGCAGATTTAAACTAGACAAAATACAATTTTTTTTTTTAATTTCTTAAAATAGCTTTATGATTTTCGAACTTCAAGAGGACACAGAAGAATATCGTAATTATAAAGGGCGATTCTAGTAAAAAACAAAAATATAACAAATTATATTTCTAAAAAAAAAAAAAAAGAAAAGAAAAGTTTCTTTACTTTTCTTACCATTCTTATAATTTATTGACTTTTCCTTATTGGAATGGTTCTCACAGAAACAAAATGCTGTGCAGACAACGATGCAGGGTCACTGAACACATCATGCATTTCCAGTCGACACATGTTTGAAAATACTTTATTTTTAAATGGTCTTGAAACCTTACTCAAAAAATCGACTACGGAACTCTTTTTACGGCCATTCCATGCTGACCAGTTTGCTTTGTATTCGATGAAATAATTATGTAATAAAATAGGCATGCTCAACTGCCGTTTTTGCTACATTATGTTAAATTACATTACTGCAATACTGATAAAAAAATAATATTAGATGCTAAAATACAACTATAGTCATAATTAATTTTAAAAAAATATAAGAAAAAAATATATGTGTAAATTATTATTTTTACAGATAACATATCCGTGCTTTAAAGTATTCCGTCTTAATTTAGAATTGTACACCATGAATTACATGGAAAAATAAAATAAAATAAAACACTTCTTAAACAGAAACGCCCTGCAAAAATACAGCATTGACAAAAGCGACATGAAATTGACTCAATGGTAATTGACACGAAGTTGCGAACAATGTTGCGTCTAAAAGCCAGAAGAATGGCTTTTAGACGCAAAATTTCTTTACGCGCATAAATGTCGCCATTAAGCCAATCCATTTATACTTGAAGAACAGAAATTTTTCTGATTGCGTGAAACTTTTAATTCTTCAACGTTTAGTTCCAGCTACAAAAACAAAAGGCAGCGATGTGAGTAAAGAATTCCCAGCGTTATTTATTGCTTTAAAAGCCTAAGAACGTAATAAGGAGTACCAAGAATGTCAACTTCGGCTAATGTGGAGAGATTTTATTTTGAAATCTAAATTCAATAGACAGCCTTAATTATAGTACGTAATAAAACTACATAAATAGGGACCATGTAATGATGGGGACTAAATATAATAAATATATGCTAATTTTTACTTGATGCACTATAGCGAAGGTAGCAAATCAGGATTTCTCTGAAGAGCGTCGGAAATTCACTAATATTTTCTAAATTATTTGGTACGTTTGTAAATTAGTGAATGACATCTAGATACTCTAAGAAATTTAATAATAATAATAATAATAATAATAATAATAATAATAATAATAGATAAGAAATGGCCATTTCCATTATTCAAGTGCACTTACAGATAAACGCAAAGAAAATTTACATTTAAAGTGTTTATTCAATTGAGATGTCCGTGAATTTTATTGTTTATTCCCCTTCAATTACTGCTTAGAAATCATCAAATCATGTAATCATATTATTAGTATTCTTATTATCTGCTTATTAAATTCGGTTTTAAACTGCCAAACGAAAATAATTATGTTATGCATTTTTGATTAATTTAGTTGTAGAAAGGAGAATATTCATCAGAACGTAACTAAAATATTAATGAAAATAAATAAGAAATAATGATTCTTATTTTAATACTGAACCGATTAAATTATCTGCTACATTTTATCATAAATCTTAAAAATCCCTTTTAGCATTTATTGCATTTTATTACTTATTGGAAAGAGTAGATCGCTTCGGTGAAAATGAAATTGCTTATTCAATTTATAATTAAATTAGTGTAGCTGAAGATTTCGGAATGCGGAGAGGGGATTTGTTTTAATAATTTCGAATTTGTATGGAAAAATTGGGAGAAATTACAGAATTATAAATGTCATGAGAGAATAACTGGAGAAGAGGCGAATGATAAGGCGAAGTGATAGCATTTCTGAAAACAATGGGATTAACAATTAACATAACTTTCTTATTAGCGTTTGTTGCTGAGGTTGGTTAATGTGATCTAAATGTCATCTTTTGCTGTATTAAGTGGGTTCATACAATTGTTTGCAGTTCGTGTTTAATTGCTCTGCTGTTTTGATGTTTTAGATTATATGGCAGCTTGTTAAGTAGTGTGGGTATGAGATCCTCTCTCTCTCTCTCTCTCTCTCTCTCTCTATAGCTTAGAGCAACGAAATACGAAATACGAAATACGAAATGCAGTCGTTTGATACCCAAAAATTCATAAAAATGATGTCTACTAAGAGATCAATGATTGAAATTGTGCTGGAACTATTTTTATTCGGACTTTCAATCCTTATATGGATGTTTACATTCCAATTCTTAAACGAATTTGTCATCTTTTTCATTATTTCTTTCATGTAATTCCATTGTTATATTTTCGTGGGTTTCATGTTTTGCTAATTTTCCCTAATAGTATCACTTTGAAGGCTTTGAAACCTGAGGTAGAATCCCCTCTACGACACCAGGATTTTTTATCAGAGCTTTTCAAGCGATGTTAACCGGTTTCGTACGGAGGTGACATGGTTTTCCTCCTTCTCCCTCCCACAATCAGGCAAAGGGGCGCATACACGCAATTTACATAAAAGTGTACTTATAGGCATAGGGATAAGCACCTTCCTCATCCTGGAATCGCGGTTACGAAATCCAAGAAGGCCCTGGACGAATATTGGCCATTAACAACCCTCTGAGAAGCACATAAGAAGATGTTGTATAAATATGAGAATAGATTAGATTAACACATCTCCTAAAGATCTCCTCAAGTCGTGGTTTTGTCCTTAAATTTGCATAGTTTTCCATTTTTTTTCATTTTCTAAAATGGGTACTTCAGATTCCTTTTTGTTTTTTGAAAAACCGACAATATTTAATAGAATAAGACATCCTAAAATGTTTCTCGGTCTTCTCTTCTGAGTGGAATTATATTCTCCATTCTCTTCATAATAACATCTGAATTTTATTCCACAGGAACACCTTCAACATAAATATGAAGTGTCCCTGAAAAGTTTGAACTTTTCTGAAAATCCAAGATTGCAATGAACAGTATCGTAAGGCGCACTGAGAAAGTATTCTTCAGGATTCATTAATATCAGCGATTTTCCAGCGATATGATTTCAATGCAGTTTGTAACAGAGGCATCGAGAAATAGTGTCCAGGCTGATATTTTATCCCAATAAATGAGGTTCTTTGGTGGCACCCACTTTGAGTGATTTTCATCTAAAATCGGAAGTTATTCGCCGAAATATATGAATATTCAAAAATGGAAATCTTGTCTTGCTTTTTTTTTCTTTTTTTTCCTATTGTTTTATGTACTCACGCTTGATTATGACTACTAACGTATTAAGAAGACCATAAATCACTCTTACTATCAGCTGTGAACCTTCTTTAAAATTTGGTCCCAAAGTGCTCATTTTTGAACTTCACTTCCAGATGAAAGCTGCGCCGAAAGTTTACCAGAAATAAGAAATAAGAAAGAAAAAGCCCATGAATAGACTTCTGTGGAGGAGAAACAAGAAACAGATTCTACAACCCTCCTCTGGTTTCACCATCTTTTCTTCTTCAACTGCGTTCGGCATCAATTTCTCAGCTTCGTGTTAACACAAAAGCTATCGAATTTCCGAAACGAGATTCGCCCACCCTCTCTAAAACCTCTCTAATACCCTCTATAAAACAAATCGTGCTCGACACATAAAACAATCAAATTAAACCACTTACACGATGTTAAAACTCTTATGACTTCCATTCCTTGTAAAGATTACGTATTTCAATTAATACTCCATTTTGTACTTTATATTTAAGATTAAGAAATATTTTTATTCGGCATGGATTCCCTTCTTTTAAAAACAATTACCATTCCTTCTTGTCCCATACGACCTCCCACTACTTCAATCTATCAGCATGTTAATCCAGAATAGAAACTGTAACGATAGCTGTCTTAGTTGCGTATAAATACTGTCTAATGCTCTTATTGTAACATCTTTATTCTAATTTTTAGAGTGCGCGCTTTTGCTTTCGTATCCTTTCTTACTTATTTTATTGTGTACTATGTTTATCTGCCTTTCGTATTTACTAGTCGTACGCCTATGAACACTGGAAAATTTATTTGTTGAGACTGCGTCAGCAGTGTTTCTATATCGGCATAAGACTCAATAATACATCGGGTTGATCTCTCTCTCTCTCTCTCTCTCTCTCTCTCTTTCTCTCTCTCTCTCTCTCTCTCTCTCTCTCTCTCTCACTAGCCTAAATTCCTTCAATAAAGTTGACATAAATAGTCGTGGTTTCTCAAGTATTTAAACTACGCTTTTAATGCCCTAGTTGTTTCCCGCTCACAGATCCTATTTTATTTGGGGACAGTGCATTGTAAAATAAAAGATCAGGCAGCACTCTTTCACATATAATTAAAACACATTTATTTACATTAATAACAAAGTATATTAATTAAACTATAGGAGGTTACTCTCTCTAACTATCCGTTAGACTTTTACATAAAGAAACAAACTATCCCTTATCAATACTAAATAACTATACAATATAATTACTCAATTACTTCTCTGCTTGTTGAATCAAATTACTCACACTAATTTACTCACAAAGAGGTTAGCTAGCTATGACAAGTTATCTCACAAATTATATTCCAATTAATAAGAAATCAGAGGACTCTTTTATATATACTCCATATATCTATTTCTTATCAGTCCATCTGTAACATATCTCCTAGATTACAAAATAAGATGGAACAAACTTACAGAGGCTGTGTCGCACACTCTTCCGAAGGTCCTGCACAAAAGTCTCTATGCCTTTAGTTTCATCTCAGGCATTAGGCTTCGTCTGGAGAGTCTTGTTTCAGGGGGCACTTCGTCGGGATATTGGCGGACTTTGGACTTCAATCTTTTGGTACACGAAAAACTCAGGCAAGAGGTTTCAGCATACAGGCTTAAAGATCGCTCTGCGGCTTTTGGCTTCGGTTGACCTCCTGCTGCAAAAGGACATCCGACCGACACTTGGCTCGGGTATTTACATCAGCTTTTCTCTCATCATTCCCATTCTTCTCCCCTGGCATGGGTTCGCTGTAACATCTGGTCCTCTCGATCCTACTTCTGGAACTCTGTCTTTAAGCGCCGACTCTGAAAACTGTGCCTCTGGTTCTCTCTGCCGACTGCCGATGACTGCCCACACCAATATTCGGCTCAGTCCCCTTTTATTTCACGTTCTCCGGGACCTTGCATCAAGGGTTGTAACTCCTGAAGAATTCGGCAGGTCTCCTTGATCTTTTTTTAAGGTCGATCCGTTCTTTCTTCTCCTCCATGCACCCCTTTAATCTTATCTTGTTGGGCAGCAGAAACGTGTCTGAAACTTGCCGATCTCTTTGACCCTAACCGTTGAAGGTGTTTATGCGCAGAGCTCTCAAACAACTTTCTCATGCACTTAAATCGTTAACAACTTTCTTTTGCTCTTATACATAGCTATTATACAAAGTTCCGGTGGCAAAGCATTGCCTTTGATTTTTACATTCTAGAAATTTGTAAAAGCAGTAAATACAGTTAATTCCCATAGGGTTATTTACATTAATATTTAGCATAACATATAAAGAGACAAACAAGGTTATTTTTATAACAATCTCATGAGACTCGACCTCTGTAGAAATCGATGTAAAGCGATTTGGTATTTCCAAGCTACATCGAGTTTTACAAAACTTCTGAAAATCCCAAATTGTAGCTGAAAAGAAAAACAATTTGGAAGAAATGAGAATCATTTGTACTCTTAAAAGTTTTACAAGCAGGTTACCGATAGAGCGATTAATTTTAAAGTCATTTAAAAGAGTTTCTAAAGTGAACACTGAATAATATGTACGATGAAATAAATTTATTTCTATCTAGAAAACGTCGTCGAATCTCAATTTCCACGGCAGAGCTTTTAAAACGAAAGTTACTGACACTACACTAGTTTAGCAAAAAAAAGTAAAGAAGAAAGAAGTAAATGATGATTTAAAATGATGGTAGCAACGATAGAAAATTGAATTTATTATTCGATCATTAATTCGCCATCTATCTCTCTTCTTCCTTCCATCCTTTCCCGAAGATGATGAATTTCAGAGATATTTGCTAAGGCAAAGGAAATTCAGTAAATGCATTCCTTAAAGAAATTCCAGTACAAAAGACGAAGTTCATTCTTCACATTCTCTTTAAATCTGTGCTGCTACTTTAGAAAAAAGATTTTGATTCAGAATTTCTACAGGCAAGTCTACGAAAATTTGTTTAAGTGCACTCACTATCGACTTAATAATTTGACACGTGATGGGTGTCGTAATTGTTTCATTCTGAACAGAAACAAAATCGTGGTATTGTTTTTACGATTCCAGTGGTTTTTTTTTTTTGCCAGAGGTCAGATTTATTTGTGTAATCCCATTCCCTAATCTGGCATAGCATGAATCGAGCTAAAGAAAAGAATCACTCCCAACAGCAGCTAATATCGCTACAAGTAAAGATCAACTTAATGTAAGAAAAGATTGGCGATTACAGATTACGCCTTCAAATGTTGGATTGAGAGGGCAACAATCTTATTGAATCATTTGCTTTGAAGAACTGCAAGTAACACGAATGTTATTTGGATGAATGCAGAAGGTTAACATTTATCCTCATGGTCAGGAATGGAATGGCTTCCTCCTAGATGTGCTCCCTTTGAAATGAAGAGGAAAGTTACAAATATCAGTTCCTAATGTAACCGCAAGGTGTCACTTTGTACGGAGGATAACAAAATGAAATACTGTTTGATGAACCGAAGTTCGGTGATAAAACGGTCCTGTACAATGGTTTTCGATAAGTAGAATTATCAAAGTACACTTTAGTATTATCACAATAAACAGTATTTTCTAAATGCACGGCTCAATAATATCAATAAATGCGCTTCTGAATTTCCGCTGAGTTTTGATTGTGATAATTAGTGAAGAAGGGTTACAAGCATATTTCGATATTCAACTTCATCTTCTCTACTTTTTATTGTAGGTTGAAAAAGGATATGCGCTCCACCAATGAGGACAAATCGGGTGACATTTTACAGTGTGTGAAGGTGAAAATGGGCTCAGTGGGTATGAAAGCTTCCTCTACTTGAGAAAGGTCTGGGTTCGTATCTCATCTAAGATGAGTCATCTTGATAATGGCTTTTCAACGCAAATTGAGTTAGCTGGTCTCATGCTGATGCGTAAAAGTTTCTTTCTGTAAAATGATTTTCTTTTTCTTTTCAAAAATTCTTAAAATCTGAAATCCCACCACAATCCCAGATTGATTTTATCAGATCGCTGATTAAGCCTATTTTGTGGATACCACGTTAAAAAAAAAAGCGCACCCAATACTCTATCTCAAATACTGTGTGGAAAAGAATAAACCTGTGTTCGTGGTCCATGACCTCCGCTCCTCGTTTGGACGGTAATGTCAAGACAGAGGAGTTTCTGACATAAGTTTAATGCTTTTGTTACAAACAAATCGGGAATTTGCTACAGAAGTTTCACGCAATCACTCTGGATCAAGGTGCAAGGGATATATATATATATATATATATATATATATATATATATATATATATCCACATCATCATCATCAAATTCCTGCCATGTACCCTCAAGGGGTGTACAGGATATGACAGTACTACATGAAAAAATTACATCATTACTAACTTCCATTGTGTATATATATATTCTGATTAATTATGGCATCCTCACTTCAGATTGTTGAAAAGAGCGATTTGATAATCCTGTGCTAATACTTTCGTAGAGCGCCATGCAGTGCAAAATTTATTAACTACTCTATAAATATGAAAAATAAGCTTTTTCATATTCATTAATTTTAAGATAGAACTTGACTTGATATCCATTCGTTAATCATTTCTTGATTTTGTCTGTCATTTCTCTACCTGCTTAAATAAGTTGACCTGTAACCCCTTAAAACTCTTTCATAAACGCATTAAACATCTTGGAAGAGTCCAGTTTTGTTGTGCACATTTCTGAATCTTACTAAAGAGACATCGATCTGAATATCTTTAGTAATGAGAGATGGAGAGCCTTACAGCAAAAGCGATGTGTCAGAAATTGCTTTTGTCATCCGTCCACATTAGGGGGAACAACGATGCCTTTGGTTGGCGGAAAAAAAGGATCTTAATCCGGTTAAAATGAACGAACATTTTCTTGGCCTTTTCATCCAAAGCTGAATTAGCTGACTTCAAACCATGATTAATGGACTTCCCCATGACACTCAATGACATACTAGTCCAATTAATGAATGACACATTTTAGTGGAATTTAGTTTTCGTGTAATTGTAGATTATCATCATAAAAACGCATGTTAACTCCCAATTCCTTTTCTTATAAATTCCCAAATCTTTGTCTTGTAGTGCAATTTTTCTCAGTTTAAATCATCAGAATCTTTAAGATGAGTCACTGTAACTGAGAGACTCAAGTGATTTGCATAGTTCAGAAATTATAAGATCGCTTGTTACGATGACGTGAAAATAAAATTACGTTGTTTTAGTTTATTCTTTATTCCTTTAGCTACATTATGCTTGCCTTCGTGTACAATTTTGTTTCTATTTATTCGTTATTTTCCGAACAGTACTCTTCTAAGCAATATTTGCGATTCAAATGGAAAATCTCAAAAATCTTTGTTTATTAAATATGACGATTTTGGACCTGATTATATACATAACATTTAGGATATTTAGTAGGTTTTCTGATGAATTGGAGGCGTTATTTCGATTTCCGTGATATGTGGGCAATAAAATTGCAGCAATTCGTAACAATCCAGTTGAACAATCAACAAAGAGAGGATTAAGCTCCGGGATTGTTGGAGTTGGAAGAGTAATATCCGATTTCATCGTTTCACTGACCGCACACCTTAAAGTGTCAATTAAAGGCTCGTGACTCTGAAGGGAGCACAAGCAAATTTCTTCTGCATTCATTTTAAGAATTATGAGGTTTTCGTTATTTAAGAAAATGTAACTTAATTGCCTTTTTTTTCACTAAAAAAGGTACCGCTGGTCGCAATCTTTAACTGTCTGTTCCCAAATTCCTTTCGAAATGATTTTATAATTATGGCATTATAGTATTCGTATATTCTGTTTGTGTTTCATTCAGTATTGTTGTCTTTGGTAAATTCTTTTTCATTTTAATTTATTTATATTAATGATTTTAGTTATCAACCAGCCCACCTAAAAGATGCATTGTTTTAAATCAAGCATATTTCATATTTCATAATTATCTTTTTTTTTTGGCTAGACGGGTGAAGCGAGAATTCTTTTCATATTTTCCGTTATCTGTAGAAGAATGTAGATGGATAGGGTGTTATTGGGCTATAAGCTCTGTTCGACGCGAGACAATAGTCTAGCCTCAGTTAAAACTTTATTGGCGATGTTTAAAGTAAAGCCAACTCTAAAAATTAGGACGATCCCTAGACCACTCCACAGTGGCCGAATGACCGCCCAACTAAGCGTTGGCTCCACTCAGTGATGGGCTCCCCCACCACCGAGCAGAACCGCTAATATTCCAGGGAAATGCATCCACCGACACAGCCCCTTACCGGGCCATGCCGGAGAACACCCTCCCAGGAGACTCAAAATGCTCTCTCAGGCAAACCCCCTCACCTGGAGCAAACCTAAGGGAACGAAACTCAGCGTCCCACGGGATAACAGCAATAGCTGAGCTTCAGTTAGAACTTCATTGGCTACAGCATTGCCATCTGTTACCCTCTGGAATTCTATTTTTAATCAGAATGTGTATTGCGTTCTGTTTTGTAATGAGGTGTGTGAGGATTTGAATATTTCTCGTTACTTTCAATCACTTGGTAATTATATGATTTTAAGAATATCAATAACCTATAGATTAAATTATGTAACCGGAAATATAGTAAAACTAGTGTATTTTGTCTTTGTAGTAAACATTATTAATAGTTAAGGTACACGTTAAATTATTTTTAAGGAAATAGAATTATTGTGGAGGGAGAAAGGTTAAATTCGCTTTGTACTTTGAAATTATGCGAAAATAAAGGTTTCTTTTTAAAAATTAACTTCCACTTAACTCAATATGATCTCTTCTAATTATATGAGCCACACGCTATCTGATCAAACATATCCGCAAACACACGTGTAGTACTGAATATGATTATACACCTGAAAACCAGGACTCCTGAAATTATAAGCAGACTCCCTTGTAAATTCAAAAATCGCAGAAGGACACAGTAACTTTTGGTTTGACATAGTCGTGGGATGATACCTTCGCAAAAGCTCGTTTCGAGATATTACTGCCTGTTGAATTTGCACACTGTAAGAGGATTAATTGACACAGTCTACTGTGCGGAAATGAATAGAGAAACATCATGCAAACACCTTCAAGGAAAAGATCAACGGAATTCGTTCACAGTGTGAACGACACGAATAAAGAGAGAAATTGGTCAAATTCAAAAATAGGATAAAAAATGTCTACGTGCATATTCCCAAATGGCTTTCATCCTACGGACAGGGAAAGATATGTGAGTGATCTGCCCTGGTGAAGTAACCTGGTGCCAGTGCATAGTCGACGAGGAGGAGGTAAAAAGAATAAAAAAAGAACTTAAATCACGATGGCAAGGAAATATATATTTCTATGGATGGGTTAATAAACAACGCACATTTCATAATTAACTTATGTCTATTTATTAACAGCAATTTGAATCGGAATTTCCATGTTTCGTTTTTGACAAACAAAATAAGACGCATCTTCAACAGAATCCATCAAGTGGTAGAAAATTTGTGAGCCCACAATTTTGCAGATGTGTATAGTAATTCATGGATAAATTCCTCCATCCAATCATTATGTCCTGAAATGGAGATAATCGCAATGACCTGAAGCGCTTGTTAACTTTCCAAATGAGAACAAAAAGAGCAACCCAAACTTATTATCCAGATTCATACTCCAACAAAGAATATAGGCTAACCTTAAACTTTTAAAAATACAAACGTTAGCTATTTGCTGTCAATCTACGTCTGGAAGAACATTCAGGATTTCGCGGTGTATAATTAATGCGGATTATATGCTGCGATCTTGGAGAAATTTGCTGTAGTACCGAAAACCAATTGAGAGATTTTCCGTAAATTCTATCAACAAACAACCACTAACAAATTCCATAAATTACTTGATCACATTTAAAAAAAAGGAGGAACTAAATGACACACACACACACACACACACACACACACACACACACACACACACACACACACACACACACACACACACAATCTGGTAATTATGCATTAAATAAACGTTTTCTATGATACACATTTCTGAAATAATTTTGTATGTAATAATCTATGTAATTTATTAATCGTAGATCCTGCACTCATTGTTTCATTCTTGTGTATTTTCCAGTAACCTGTATGCCAATTTTCGTTGGTTATGTGTTTGTAATTATATTTATCGTGAATACAGCCTTTGATATTTTGTAATTGCATTGTTCATATGTTTTCCATATATTGCATATAATCATCGTACCCTAATTTTTGTGTATTTTCTAGTAACCAGTATGCCAATCACTCTTAGTTACGTACATCTAATTATATTTATTGTAAAATCTTCCTTGTGTATATGTTTGATTCATATTGTATATACTTTAGCTACCCTCATCGTTGTTTATTTTCTAGTAACTAGTTTGGCAATCATGCTAGGTTACATACATGTATTTATATTTGTCACAAAATCTGCCTTGTATATTTTTCCTCCCGTTGTTTATGTGTGTGTGTGTGTGTCTTATATTGTACATACTGTGCCTAACCTCATTGTTGTTTATTTTATAGTAATCTGTATGGAAATTTTACTTTGTTACTTACACGTAATTACGCATATCGTAAAATCTGCCTGCTATATGTTATCATCCAAAGTTTATGTTTTTCCTCATAAGGTATATACCGTACCTGCCGTGTTGTTGTGCATTTTCTAGTAACTAGTTTGGGATTGATGCTTGGTTATGTAAATGTAATTATATATACATAGTGAAACCTGCAATGTATATTTTCTCATCCGATGGTTTATGTTTTTTTTTCTTCTCATATTGTACATACTGTGCCTAACCTCATTGTTGTTTATTTTATAGTAATCTGTATGGAAATTTTACTTTGTTACTTACATGTAATTACATATATCGTGAAATCTGCCATACGGTATATACCATATGAGGAAAATGTTTTTCCTCATATGGTATATACCGTACCTGCCGTAATTGTTGTGCATTTTCTAGTAACTAGTTTGGGATTGATGCTTGGTTATGTAAATGTAATTATATATACATAGTGAAACCTGCAATGTATATTTTCTCATCCGATTGTTTATGTTTTTTTCTTCTTCTCATATTGTACATACTGTACTTACCGTCATTCTTCTGTATTTTATAGTAAACAGTGTGGCAATCACCCTTGGTTACATACATGTAATTATATTATCGTAAATTCTACATTGTATGTTTTGTCATCCCATTATTATTATGTTTGAGTCATATTGTATATACTTTAGAAATATGTACACGTTAGCACAAGAATAATGTTTAATTTGCCAAATATTTCGGTCTGAATATTACAGGCCATCTTCAGTGGCTATATAGGAATAGTTTTAAAAAACAAAGTGGAACTTTCAACTATCAATCATCACATTAAACTAAATGGCTTCTCAGAAAAGAGTACACAACATCTTTTCGATTCTTACAATCCAACACAAAACAGCGAAGATTCAATACGTCGAGTTCCAATTGCTTACATTTCCGGGATTTCAGAACCAATTTCGAGAATTCTAAAGAAATATGATCTAACAGCCACTTATACACCTATTAACAAATTATCCACCCAGTTTCCTTCATCTAAAGATAAACGCTCAACCTTGTCTCTACTTGGTGTGTATCAAGTTCTTTGTAATTGTAATCTTTCTTATTTTGGACAAACTGGACGCTCCTTAGGAAGAAAAATTCAAGAGAATCAGTCATCAATTCACCACAACAAATTTCAGAAATCTGGATTAGCAGCATGGATTAGAAACAAGCCACAACATCCTTTGGTCCAAGACTCTCCTCCTACACAGATGTCGCTACAAATTTGAACGTTTATTTAAAGAAAGTGTGGAGGCCTTACTTCAATGTCCTAACTTGAATCGTAATGACTGTATATCTATATCAAAAATTTGGGAAAGTTTAATCAGGATAACACATTAATTTTTTTTTAAATGTTTGCTCTTCTAATACTTAGCGATATGACATCACGCGGCGCGTTCTATGTATGGATGATCAATTGTTCGTATTCCACTTTGTTTTTTAAAACTATTCCTATGTAACCACTGAAGATGGTCTGTAATATTCAGAACGAAATATTTGGCAAATTAAACATTATTCTTGTGCAAACGTGTATATATTTTTAATCATTATGTCACAAGTATCGTTAAAAAATCAAATTGTATATACTTTACCTACTGTAATTGTCCTTTCTAGTAACCAGTACGGCAACAACCTTGGTTAAGTATATAATTATGTATATTGTGAAATCTACCTGATATGTTTTTTCATTCCATTGTTCATGTGTTTGTTTCCTATTGAAGATGATGAACCTACCCTGTTGCATCATCGTTAGTTAGGTAAATGATTTTTTTTATCTTAATATTTGCCTTGTATATTTTGTCATTACATTATATGTTCGACTCATATTGTACACACTTTCCCTATTTTCGTTGTTTTGTATTTTCTAGTAACTAGTATGGCAATCACCCTTAGTTACGTACATGTATTTACATTTGTAAATTTATAAAATCTGCCTTGTATAATTCGTCCTCCCACTGTTTATGTGTCTGTCACATATTGCATATACTGTATCTACACTCTTTGTTGTGTATTTTCTATTAACCAGTATGAAATTAATCTTTGTTATTTATATGCATTTATATTTTTCGTAAAATCTGCCATGTATGATTTCATCCATTGTTTATAAGTTTATCATTGTATATAAAATTTACCTACCCTCATTGTTGTGTATTTTGTAGTAAACAGTATGAAATCATCCGTGTTAAAGTATATGTAATTATATTTATAATGAACCTATCTTGTATAATTTGTGATCCCATTGCTTGTATGTTTTACTCATATTGCTAATAATGTAACTACACTCATTGTTGTATATTTTTTGTAAAGCGTATGGCAAACACCCTTCATTACGTGCATGTGTAGTAATATTTATTTTGAAATCTTACTTCTATTTTTTATCACTAAATTGTTTGGTGTTTGCATCATGTTGTACAAACGTTTTCTGCCAACATTACTGTGTATTTTATAGAAACGAGGATGGCAATCACCCTTGGTTATGTACATGTACAAGGAGTTATATTTATTGTGAAATTTGCCTTCTATATTTTATCATCCCATTTTCGTGTGTTTCTCATATTGTATAGGGTTTGGCAATCTTTTTTGGTTAGGTACAGGTATATATTTATCGTAAAATCTGCGTTGTATATTTTCTCATCCCATTGTTTCTATGGTAGACCCATATTGTATATACTTTAACTACCCTCATTATTGTGTACTTTATAGAAACCAATATGGCAGTCACCAATGGTTACGTACAAGTAATTATATTTAACTATTTCTCCCAAATAATATTTGGGAGAAAATTCGTTTCTACCTCTCCTCAGAGAGATCTGCAGTTCACTTCGTTTTCAACAGTTTATTCCTCGACTGTTTTGTGTGCTTTATCGAACTGAAAATATCTTATAAAAAAAAACGTAACATAGATATGAAAGAAAGAAAACAGTGGGTCTTATAGACCAGGGTTTCTCAAACTGTGTTCCGCGGAAGTTGAATAGGTGTTCCTCGAGAAGTTCTGGAATTAGTCATTTTAGTTTTCTACGTATTTTTCATGAATAAACATTTATAGTAAAAATATTCCAATATTCGTGAATACGTCGAAAAGCTCAGACCTAGAACATCTAATAACATCTGTGTATCGTTAATTTTCACACATCGAAACCTTTCAACATTTGGGAGAGGGAATGCTGCTGTTTATGAGGGGTCATAAAAATTGGTTGAAAGCCCATTACAACAATTGGTGTCATATCTTCTGTTCTCAAAACTGAAGGAAATAACATCAGTGTAGCAAATGTCAGGGACCAATCAGCAAGGAAGTATAAAGAAATTTTTTCCACTAAAATTGAAGATCAAGGTAGTCTGTATCCGGTTCTCAAATCTATTTCTACTGAATACTTTCTTCGCAAGTTCGTATTGCAGTGTGTAAGTGGTTGTTCTGAAACCGGAGTGCCGTAATTTTTTTAAAAGTAATAGGAATACAGAGTTAAAATTAATATTAATAAGAGACAAGGCACTTTGTTTAATTTTGGTATTAAGAAATCTCTTATTGAAGGTGTTTGTGACGGAACAAATAGTGAGTCATCCACCTCAAGCCTACAAACATCTACAGGTACAAAAGGAGGGGAATACTACCAGAAGACAGGAGAAAAAGTCTGCATTCACTCGTAAGTACTTATAATAATATTATAAATATTTGGTGATCAGAATGGGATATGTCAATGAAAGACAGCACAAATTAATTTAATGATGTTTGCCCGAAGAAACTACGACATGCTACAAGATTTCATTAGTCCAGTGATTGAGAACCAATTTAAATGTAATTTATATTTGTCAACATGCCACACTGTATACATAAGTGTACTAATACTCTTTGTGATTATGCCATAATTAATTATTAATACTTATGTTAATGTATGAACTTTAAAAACTTTTGGAAAGGTGTTTATGAGTAAATTTGTTGGGACCGGGCCATCGGAAGAAAAAAAATCAGCTAACGTCTTTTTATTCCATTATACAGGGAGTAGGTGAGGCATAATTGTTATAATTTTTAAATTTTGTAATTTCTATAATTTTATAATTTTATAATTATATCTATGCAAGATATAATAAATTATTATTATTATTATTATTATTATTATTATTATTATTATTATTATTATTATTATTATTATAGTTTTAAAGTGGTTCCAACTCCTGTTTTAAGTTGAAAGTGTTCCCAAGTAACCCTACTTATCATGCCGAAGACTATATAAAATTCAACGAGATTGGCTAAGAAGAAACCAAATTTTGAAGTGTTGAAAAGTGAACAGAGAGGACCGTGGTCAACAACGAGAGAAGAACAAAGGACGTCGCCATCTTTACAATCACGCCACCCTGCCTAAGAGAAGAAAGGTGAGTCATGAAGTGTAACAAATGCCTGGAGGATTTATCATCCGATGGAAATAATATAACTTGTACGAAATACAGTAGAATTTTACACTTAAAATGTGCTGGCTTTTCAGAAACAACCGGGCAACATAAATATAAATCCGATGTAACATGCAAGGAATGGAAGTGCATATTCTGTAGGAAGAACAAAGAAACGCACCTAAAGCAGCCACCTATGACACAGCCGATTATACCAGAGGCAAAATCAGATGAAGAAATGAAAAGACAAAAAAATGCACGTGAGTCCTATAATTTCAACTCCTTAAATATACTAATAGAAAACGGTCTAGAGACCATAAAAGCCAGCTTAGTAGACCTTGTGCAAGAACCTTTTAATAAAGAGAACAAACAAATAACCTAAAAATCAAGCGAATATGAAGATTTGGTAAAACATAATAATTTAGCAGTGATAGAAGTGTTGCAAACGGTAAAAGACATTAAAATGAGCATTAACGCACTAAATGACAGGCAACACAATTTGACGAAAGAGACATCCGAACTCCATCAAGAACTTCATGCTCTAAAACTACAATACAAACGTTTAAATCAGCAACAACATAAAGAAGATCTTGTCATAAACGGTCTTCCTGAAACTGCACCTACAGAAAACCTCAGAGACGTAGTATTAAAATTAGGCCATGCAATTGACATCCCACTACAGCTTAACGACATTGAGACCATAAATTGAATTCCTAGGAAGAGCAAAAACCAAGGCCTGCCATGAACTGCACCAGTCGTAATTCGTCTTAAGAGCAAGTCCACAGGAGACAATCTCATAAAAGCTAGCAGGCAGAAAAAACCAGTTGCCAAGGACTTGCACGCACAACAAGAAAATACAACAATCTTCCTATCCGAATATTTAACACCATTCAACCAGAATCTGTTGTACCAAGCAAGAAAAGCAAAAATGGGAAAAAATTACCAATTTCTGTGGACCAGAGATGCCAAAATATTCATAAGGAAGTCACAAACTTCAAAGCCGATGCAAATTAAAGCTCAAGAAGACAAAGAAAGCCTGCCACAGTGAAAAAATAAAAAAGCCTCCTAATTAGCTCAAAACGAAGCCCACAATAAAAAAAAGAATGTGAACCATCAAGAATGATGCAACAACACAGGATATACCGGCAATTTCACTTTCATCAGACATTTCAGATCATTCATTTGACTTCCCAAACCCCTGCCTACTTCCAACACAGCAACCAAATCAATAAAATATATATAAATATATAACCAGTGTCATCCTCAGATAAGCTAATTACAAAGCTTCGAGGATAAAGTGTAGATATTACATCCCACTAGTAGTATTTATCTAACATTATTTACTTAACATTCTGTAATGAATACTAATAGTAAACAGAAAATGTGATAGTAACACTTCAGTTATATATTTAAATTTAAAATTATATATTTAATTTATATATTTAAATTTAAGATTATATATTTAATTTATATATTTAAATAAAAAAATATTATTATATAAACTACAACATAAGTAATATTGTTAAACTTGTGTAATTCTGAGTTATTAAGTGTAAAGTATTACTATGATTATTCATGGTAATAATACACGCTTTTTTACTCTTGTGTCAATGAGAAATTCTGCAAATGATAATAATATTACGAGTAATTATAATTTTTACTGAACCATTTTGCAAGAAAAAGTTGCATTGTTGCCTAAATTTTAGTATATTCATGTAATTATTTGAGAGATAATAAACTATTATTATTTTAAAAAAAATCGTATTATCCAAACTATATAATTGTAAATTATTGCTATTTTAAAAAATCGCAAAAAACTATGTCATCATCATTATTATGGAAATTTCATTATATGCAGCACTTGGTGCTGAACCTTGTAAAATAATATATTAAATGTTACTCAAGATGATAATTGTATATATATGTAAATATTTGAGAGATCAATAAAAAAAAAATATTATTATTACGTAACCCCTCCAGGGAGTCCAAGGACTCACCGCGATCTAGGAATAACAAAAAAAAAAGAAGAGGAAATTTAGTGATATTTTTGTTCTTCAACGATGCATGCAATTGCCGAAACACTTACAATGTGTTTTAATCACTATGTTGTGAATGAATACAATACTAAATATATAATACATAACGAATATCTCCAACTATATAATTATAACGAATAATTTTCTCAAAAGACAGAATATCCATGCTTTAAATAAAAATCAGCAAATTTTTAATATCGGTGCTAACTTTATGTAATCGAGATTACGATGTCTTTATTTTTCTTTAGATTTTTGATTGCAAGCCTTTGACTAGAGGAGATATTATCAGTAGGAGGTTTCGCATTATTGATCGTAAAAACTGCTTCCATGCATAGTAAACTCGCGTCCACGGTAGGAGGTAGTGAAGCTGCTTTTTCGATCTTTGTTAGAAAAAGTTCTTTCGGAATGCTTTTAGGTGCAGGGACAAAATTGAGACCTTAGTAGAATGGGTGGCACTAATAACCAGATCAAGATCAAGAAAACATAAGGAATCGTGACGTGATTGGTTGTTCAGATTATGACGTCATTGTGGGGGGACGTCATGGGTTTGGATGGAATTTCCTTGAGGATATATGTGTCAATGGCTTCAGTTCTTGTGTTTTGGTTCATTTGAATGGAATTATGGGTGATGGTAGAGATAAGGATTCGTGTCATGATTGGTAGGACACGTTTAACCAGACCAAGTTCAAGACAAGATGAGGAATCGTGTCGTGCGTGTGTGTTGTTTTCAGATGTAGATAAGTGACGTCATTTGTTAGTTGTAAATAAGTGAAGTCCTTTATTAGTTGTAAATAAGTGACGTAATTTGTTAGTTGTAAATAAGTGATGTAATTTGGTAGTTGTAAACAAGTGAGTGACGTTATTGTTTTGAATGGAAAAGGGATACATATTATTGGATAAGGATTCGTGTCGTGATTGGTGGGAGACTTTTAACCAGATCAAGTTCAAGATAAGATAAGAAATCGTGTCGGGGGTGTGTGTTGTTTCAGATGTAGATAAGTGACGTCATTTGTTAGTAGAAAACAAGTAACGTTATTGTTTTGAATGGAAAAGGGAGATATATTGGTGGATAAGGATTCGTGTCGTGATTGGTGGGACACGTTTAACCAGATCAAGTTTAAGATAAGATAAGGAATCGTGACATGGATGTGTTGTTATCAGATGAAGATAAGTGACGTAAATTGTTGGTTGTAAATAAGTGATATAATTGTTAGTTGTAAATAAGTGATGTTAATGTTTTGAATGGAAAAGGAAGATTATTAGTGGATAAAGATTCGTGTTGGGACAGTTTTAACCAGATCAAGATCAAGATAAAATAAGGAATCGCGACATGGATGTGTTGTTATGATTTGTAGATAAGTAAATGGTTTGTGTATGGCATTATGGGTGATGGTAGTGATAAGATAGAGTTTCGAATGTTTGGAATTTCGTTGGGCCCCCTTCTGTCAGGGACATCACGTGGTGTGTTTGTTTCGCGTATAGTATTGTGAGTGATTTTAGAAATAAGGAGTCAAGACATTATGTGTTTGGAAATTTGGGGGGAACATATGTCTCTGTGACATAACGTGATGTTTTCGTTTGCCTATGGAATTGTGGGTGCGTTTTTGAGATAAGATATCTTGGAATTTCCCAGGGTGACAAACACCCGTCATTGTCGTCATGTTTTGTGTTTGGTTGTCTATATATGGCTGTACTAAATTCCCAATACAGTTTGGGGTATTTCTTTCTTGTTAAAAGACTATAGGAATTCTTAGAATATAGTAGAGTCTAGTGGCAGCAGCGTTTAGGCTTTTCTGAATAATTTAATTATATCCTGATGTTCCTCAAGCACACACTTCACTTTTCTTCCCATAGCTCATACATATTTTATTCTATATTCATATTCTAATTCATATTTTATTCATAACTCATCCCAATATTTTCTTTGTCTAAAATTTAAGATCTTAAAGTTCGATAAATAAATAAATCGTGTGTGAATTCACTGTGATTACAAAAAGTGATCTTACTTAAATTGCATAACACATCAACGACACAATTTGTTCATTTAAGTTTACACATTTTATTTCACAGATATTATTTACAATGTTATCATTCTGAATGTTACATACAGAAATAGGAATTTATAGATGTCACCAATGCATGTGGTGTTTTCTTGTCATAACATTTCTTTGATGAGACATGTGCGATTGGGTGATTTTGATACTACTTCCCATATGAGAATAGACTGTTCAAAATACATAAGTATAAATAGTACTGCTATCACAACAAACACCCACACCTTTGCGATGGTTCTTGATTTTCACCTGCAAACCAAAAAACTTATTGTTAGTTATGGAAAAGTTGGCAGATTACTATAATGATAATACATTAGTTAGTTTTGGAAGTATCAAAGCTTTACAGAAACATACAAATTTGCCACATGAAACCGTGAAAAGTTGGTTCGCAACACAGCTTACTTATGTGAGACATAAACCCATTAGAAGAAAGTCTAAACGTAATCAAATCAAAGTTCCGACACTTTTACACACTTTTCAATGTGATTTGGCAGAAATGTCATCACATGCAAAAGAGAATGGGGCACGTGTTTCCTTCTTGTATGCATTTATTGTTTTTACCGATTTGCGTGGGTTCGATCACTGAAAAAGAAATCAGCAGACGCTGTTTTTAATGCTTTCGAGTCAATTTTTAAAGAAGTGCCATGCTACATAAACACTGATCAAGGAAAAGAGTTTTGCAACAATAAAGTTCGTGCATTGTTTAAAAATCATAATATTCATTTGTACACGACCAGGAGCGAAATGAAAGCACCCATTGCAGAAAGATTTATCAGAACATTGGAAACAAAGATCTACAAATGAATCACGTATACTAAAAGTAAAAGTAATACGAAAGTTTTGCCGACCCTTGTACATACTTATAACCTCACACCACAACGCACTATCGGTATGGCTACTTCGGAAGTTAAGCTTCACAACGAGGATCGTGTTTGGAAATATTTGTAAAGAACCCAAGAGGAGACAACCAAACCAAAATTTCAAGAAGATGATAGTGTGGGTTTAAGTGATGATACTCACAAATTTAGAAAAGGGTTTTGGAGGTAACTGGATGCGAGAATTGTTCACTATTGCTCAGGTTATTAATAGAAATACTGTAGTATATACAGTTCGCAGTCGGGACGGAGAAATAGTGGAGAGAACTTTCTATGAACCTCAACTGCAAAAGGCTGATATACCCAATGAACTAACGGAAGTCGTGTATCTAATCTAACAAGTACTTAAGCAGCGAAAGCAGAAAGGAAAGCTTCAGTATTTTGTTAAGTGACTCGGTCATCCCTCGCCGTATAATTCTTGAGTTCGTAGCGAAGATGTTTTACTTAACCCTTCCCACTAACACCAGTATGAAAATGTTTTCTACTAATATTCAAACAAAATTTTAAGTGGAATTACCACACGAGATCATACTTAAAGGTAAATGGGAAGTTGCTCTTGCCGAAATTCATCTTCAGGGAGAATTTAATAACATCGATTCCGGTTACGATGAGTTTCATATGATACGTGCAATTGGAGGAGGAGGATTCAACACGATCGACAACAACAACATCACAGGAAATAAAGTTTTCGAAAAGTCTAAAGAAGGATTTTACAAAGTGTACAAGATTCCCCATGGGAGTTACAATTCACCCTCTGAACGTCTTCAAGCAGTGTTTGATAGGAGTTTTGTGTTTACTGGAAAAAAGAACTCAAACAACACCATATCTCTGACAGTCCCAAAAGAATACAACCTGTTGTTTCCCTAGGAGGCCTCGGGTTTAAACCTTCTACTGGGTTTTAATCAGATTGGTGTTAAACTGAAAGGTACAATCACTGGGAAATATCCAGTTGACATAAAGAGGGGTGTAGCCGCATATTTTGTTTATTCTGATTTAATCCTCCTTTGTAAGTCCACGTTTAAAATCTGCAGCTCAATTTGTCGGTCGTCAAGCCTTAAAAGCAGGTCAGCATATGATAGGAGATGTATTGGAAGGGGTACCTCTATGTCGAGCCTTTATAAACAGAGCATCAGAATCTGGGAAAACCATCGCTCAAAAAGCTCAGAGCCGATTACTTCAGAGAAATCAAGGAAGAAAGAAGAAGAAACGAATACAAAAAAGCGCAAGAATGATGACATCTTTTGCTGAGGATACGATGTCAGAGTTAGATCTTTTTTCCCACCCTCGTGTCAACTAGTGTGTGTGGAAAGAAGTCTTATGTCACCTACCAACCAATATCCAGTTCTGGTAGTGGAGGTCCCGTGGAAATTTGCATACCAGGTACATCTGTAGAATACTTGGATTTGGGAAAATCATACCTACGTGTTCGTGTGCCCATCACTGGCAATGATAGTAAACCTATTGAAGATTCTTCAGTTGGTGTCCCGAACAATTTTTTGCATTCCCTGTTCAGTCAAATTAAATTTTTTCTCCAAGATAAACTAGTGAATGTGGCATCAGACACGTATCCTTATACGGCTTATATTGAAAACCTGCTAAATTATGACAGAGATGCTGAAAACAGTCAACTGACAAATGAACTATTTGTTAAAGATGATGTGGTTAATGTTAGTGATATGTTTCCCAAAAGAGAATGTGGGATGCGTAGACGAGAAGTTCGACTTAACCAATCGAAAAGGGTCGAGATGCTTGGGCGATAGACGCTGACATCATGTATCAAGACCAGTACTTGATCAATAACGTTTCTGTTCGTGTTCGAATGGTTCGCAGTTCTCCCGAATTGTTTTTACTGACTGCAATTGCTGATGCTAAAGCTAAAGTGCAAATTGAAGAGGCTACACGTTTTGTCAGCAAAGTCAAAATAAACCCAAAGATTCAACTGGCTCACCTGTCTGTGTTAGACAACTCAAACATGGTATATCCCATCAATCGAGTGCAAGTGTCTTATTTTTCGATTCCCAAGGGTATGTCAAATGCCAGACGAGACAATCTGTATCTAGGTGAAATACCATCTAGATTAATTATTGGACTGGTCGCTAGTGATGGATTTAATGGTATTTTCAACAGAAATCCATTTAATTTTCATCCTTTCAATCTGAATTTTCTTGTGTTGGCAGCTGACGGTATTCAGTATCTTTCACAACCTTTGACTTCGAACTTCAAAGAAAGGCATTACAGCAGATGTTATATGTCACTGTTCACCTTGCTAAGCAAATGGAACAGAGACTGTGGTAATGATATTTCTTATGAGGAATACGTAAAGTTAAACGTTCTCTATGTATTTGACTTATCGCCAGATCCATGTGCAGTTTTACCCCATGTCAGTCTGTTAAGAAGTGGAAGTGTGCGACTCGAAGTTAAATTTGCTCAACCTCTTCCTGAAAACATCACAGTGGTTCTTTATGCAGAATTTGAGTGTATGTTATCCGTAACAAAGAATCGTTCTGTGTTACTGGACTATGAACACTGAACAATTAGTAAGCATACTAGAGTTAGAACCCACAACAAGAAAAGTGGGTTTAGGAGTTTGTGCTCGTGATGAATTTCCACAACATCCGATCAGACAACAATCGATAATCGTCGTGAACACAGATCCGACCTGGTTGCCAGGACAACATTGGCAAGCTATCTATATTAAAGACAAACACGTCGATTTTTTCGATAGCTTCGGTCATCCACCCGAAAGCGATATTGTTAACTTTCTGAATATCAACACTAATATATGGAATTATAATAGTGTACTTGTAGAAGCAAATTATTCTGTCGCTTGTGGTTTGCACCGTGTATATTTTTTAATATTGAGCTGTCGTGGTCTTTCTATGCAAAATATTATTAGTAAATGTTATTCTAAGGATTTGTGGTTAAATGATATTGTAACTTATTCTGTTACAGATCATTTACTGAAAATTAAAAATAATTAAAAAAAAAAAGTTTTTTCACTTACCATTTTTTCCACACCAGTTTCATATTCCCGCGCAGCTTTTGGGAAGATAAAAACACGAATTTGGTACTCCTTCTTCGAGCGCTCTTGTGGGCAGGGATTGGAGTGGAAACATTTTCCTCACTATGACTGGCTGACGTCGATGGTTGATGGAAATAGTTCTGGGTATTCGGTTTATTCAGTGAAGGTTGTGGATGTGGCAGTCTATGTTCCTGTTGCTCTCCTTCTGTGTGAGCCAATTGGTTTTTCAAGCCTAAAATTTATGCAGAACATTTAAATATGCTTTTACGTTTTCATCTGCATGTTTATTTCTTATTTTTAAAATGGTACTCATTTCATCATCTAGTGTGTACAGTTCAAGCGCCTCTGGTGATTGGAGGGGCGTAAATTTTTTAAACATATGATTCATTTTCTAATAAGTGAACTCAATAAAGGAACAATGATACTGCCTAATAATGGGAACAGTGCTCCCATGTGCTGTAAAACCAATTTTATTCTAGTAATGAAGGGACGCGATTTGTGACTTAGTGCTCTTATAATTTTTTTTCCCCTTCGTAGGCGTGACTTCTGATTAAGCTTTAGTGGAATATTTCCACATGAAATATTTTTGCAAATTTCACAGAGTGTGGCTCGGCTATTGCTGTTACCCTCTTGCCATGATCAGAGCTTCAATAGTTCAATAATCTTATCCCTACACTGTCCTCTACAGATAACGGGGAGGATGAAAAGCATTTTGCTTCGCCCCTTTAAGCCAGTCCTTATAAGGACTATAACGGAATCCGGGTTAGACGAAGTTTTGAGTGAAGAATGAATAGTGTGGGATTTGAGAACGGACGTGTTATTACTTTAGACTGAGCCTGATTTCATTGCATACAATGTTTCTCAGTAATCTCATATTGCACTGATGCTAACATTGTGTGATTCCTACTGTCTCCCCTCTGCACGAAAAGTGCAAGAGGTCAAATGACTGGCAGGCCCCACCCGCAATGAGGACCAGTGGTGGTATTAAGGTTTTATAGGGAGGTAGCTTTCTAACTGTGGCCAAGTGAGATATTGATACTCCTTTTCCCAAACTAGTAGGTTCTAAGAAGATTTTGCTAGTAGACTAATTCAGTCTACAGGACATTTGCTGGCAGGCTTCAAGCCCTGCGGGATCATATATTGCTAGTAGTCCGTCTAGGTCTACAGGATACTTTGCTGGCAGGCCCCCGGCCCTGCGGGATTATTATACTGCTTTTAACCCATCTCTGTTGGCAGGAAATCACCATTTTGAGATGGACAACATCAAAGATCACATCCAGTTCCTTAACAAGGAGCAGTCTCTAGAAGTGCTCAAACTTATAATAAGCAAATTAGAAACTGACTGGCCAGGATTCATAAAAGAGTACCATCACTCTAATGATGGAGAGGAGGAGGAGAATGAGATCTCACAAGAGGATCTCATTGCTGCTCTGTCACCAAAATCCCCCAGTCAAAACATCTCTCAAGGGGAGCACTCTTACAAAAGAAGAAGAATCATAGAAGACCAGATGGATGAAGACACATGTACATTAGAAGTCCCAAAGAACACCGAAAAGGTTCCACCAGTAATACTAAGAGACAAGGACAAATGGATCACTGTCATTTCAGCCCTTAGGGAACACAAAATTGCATATTCCTGGGCAAAAAATCAAGATGAAGGAAGGAGTCAAAATCCAACCAGCCTCAGTCACTGACTACAGACAGCTGACAAAACTAATGGATAACAAAAGTCTCCCATATCATACTTTTGCTTTACTCAGCGAGAAAAATCTCAAGGTTGTGCTTCGCGGAGTGACCGAGGGTGTCACCTGTGAAGAAGTCACCACTGATCTTATGAGACGGAACCTAACACCAGTGAAAGTGAGCGGGATGCTCAGGGCAGATAAAAGACCAATGCCACTAATACTCGTGAAAATTGATAAGACACAGAAAGAGATTTATGATTTAACAACGATATGTGGCCTCAGAATTTCTACTAAACCACTAAGGAAGAAGTCGATGGCTGGGCAGTGCCAAAGGTTTGGCCATGCCCAAAAACTCTGCAAGACAAATTACAGATGTTTAAATTTTTGTGGTGAGGGCCACTAGACAGTCATGTGCACAAAACCAAGATCCACTCCAGCTAAATGCGCAATTTGTGGAGGGTCTCACCCTGCAAACTACAATGGATGCATTACACACCCAAATAACCGAGGGTTACAAAAAACTACCCCTCCAACACATTTCAGCAATGCTGAAGTCAGCCGTGCTAATCACACCCCAGCTCAAACTATCAGTAGCCCAACAACCCAAGAAAGGAAACAAATGCCTAAAACTTATGCAGAGGCAGCACGAACAAAGGCTACTCCATCTCATGACCATATAGGCTCAAATCTAACTTCAGTACTAACTGCCTCACTAGCTACCATGTTACAAGAATTCAGTATGACGAATCCTTCACCGTCCTTCACGAAACGATTCCTACAGGGTACCCACTCAATTCTGAAAGCCCTCAACAATGAATAGAAGAAAATTCCATCCCAACTCTCTCATGATCACGGCACGGAATGCCAACGGACTCAGCAATAAAACCATAGAACTACAAGAGTTCTCTCACAGGCATAATCCTGACACAATACTGGTAAACGAAACACATCTCAGGCCAGCTAATAATCCCAAATTACGGAACTATACTATGTACAAAACAGATAGACTAACCGGAAGTGGAGGAGGAACAGCTATATACATTAAAAACTATCTAAGCCACAATATTCTGACCAACCCCAAACCAAGAACCTAGAGATAACAGGCATTGAAGTTAATACCAACAACGCTGGCAATATCAAAATCAACGCTGTATATAATCCACCGAGCATTCCATTGCTGGTATCCGATTTGGACCCCATTCTCGGCTTCTCCGACTCCATCATCATGGCTGGTGACTTTAATGCCAAACATACAGCCTGGCATAGCTCCACAATCAATGACAAAGGTCGAATTCTAAACCATTACGCAACGCAAAATGCTATTGTTGTAACCGGACCCACAGAGCCCACCCATCATAGCTCAACTGGAAGTTCAGATGTACTTGACATAGTTATCCTCAAAAACATCAGATACCAATACAAGCTGGAAGCAATAAATGAACTTTCATCAGATCACAACCTTATTCTGCTTAAACTTGGTACACAAGAACAATTCTCCCCTCCCCACTCTTTCATATCTTGGGACAAACTCACCAGAATCTTATCTGATCACATTGGCCCAGTCCCTACTATTCACACTAAAGAGGAGATAGAAATGGCTGCAAACAACTTTACCAATCAAATCAAAAATGCAATAAAGGTAGTTACCCAAACCACAGTTTTTCACCCCAGTGGACGGATTCCCGAGGAAATTATGGATTTAATCAGACTGAAAAACAAAGCCAGAAAGCGGTATCATAACACAAGAGCCCCTCAACATAAAACAAATTTGAACAAATTAAACAGACAAGTACGTGAAGCCCTCCAGACACATCGAAACCGGGAGTGGGAATCTAAGCTAACAAAATTAAACCCTGAGGACAACTCCATATGGAAGTTTCTGAGAACCTTCCGCACCAAAAGGCAACTGTTACCCCCAATTCAAACCTCGAAAGGAATAGCTCACAATGATGGGAAAAAAGCAGAGGCTCTAGCCGACAGCTTGGAAAGTCAATGCAACCCCACATATGAAAATTTGAATCTTATCTACAAGTTTCACCGCCGAGTTAGGCAGGCCATAACAGAACAAAAAGATGATCTAGAATCTCTCACACCCATTTCTCCAACAGAAGTTATAAACATTATAACCCACCTGGACAACAATAAAGCTCCAGGTCCAGATGGAATTACAAACAGAATAATTAAACTACTCCCCAGAAACGCCATTGTACATCTAGTCAACATAATTAATGCCATCCTCAGATTCCAGTATTTCCCTTTAACATGGAAAATAGCAGATGTCACACCAATCAAAAAGATGGGAAAAAACGCTCAACTCCCTGAAAACTACAGACCTATCAGTCTTCTGTCTAACATTGGAAAGATTGCAGAAAAAGTAGTCCTTACTAGACGTCAATCACAAACGGACCAACTACATATAATCCCAAATGAGCAATTTGGATTCAGAAAAAACCATTCTACCGTTCAGCAGATCCACAGGCTGATCGAATACATTTCTGAAGGCTTCGACCGGAATCTTCATACAGCTGCAGTCTTTTTAGATGCTGCAAAGGCTTTTGATAAGGTGTGGCGTCAAGGTCTTCTCTACAAACTCATCGCATTCAATATACCTATTAATCTAGTTAAAATAATTCACTCTTACCTCAGAGACAGATACATGCAAGTCAAAATAAATCA
Source organism: Typopeltis vanoorti (assembly GCF_054136105.1). NCBI lineage: Eukaryota > Metazoa > Arthropoda > Arachnida > Uropygi > Thelyphonidae > Typopeltis > Typopeltis vanoorti. Next base: position 92,328,152 of record NC_143569.1, on the reverse strand, counting down.
AACTGTATCAACCAGACGCAAGGTTCTGGCGTGAGTACCGCAGGGCTCACTCTTGGCCCCCTTGCTGTTTTCTATCTATATTGCTGATATCCCTCACAACCCAAGCTCAACAATCACTGCATTATATGCTGATGACACTGCATTATTAGCAAGATCTCTCAGCCCAAAACTGGCTATTAAGAGACTTCAAAGCAGCATTCACACGCGGGAAAGATGGTTTATGGACTGGAGAATTCAAACAATCCACAGAAGAGCTCAGCCATACTGTGCACTAAAAAAAAGCCTCAAATCGAGGAAGATATACATTTACTATGTGTTAAAGTCCCATTGCAGAATACAGTCAAATATCTTGGAGTAATTCTGGATAAAAAACTAGAATTCACCAACCATATAGAAGACATAAGTTCAAAGACGTCTAAAGCAATAACGCAGCTCTACCCCATGATCAACAGAAAAAGTAAATTAGATACTTAGAACAAACTGCTCATATACAAGATGGTAATACGCCCAGTCATAACTTATGCATCTCCTGCGTGGAGTCACACTTCGAAGGCAAATATTCAGAAACTGCAGAGATTGCAAAACAAATGTCTGAGAATGAGTTTAGATGCTCCATGGTTTATCAGAAACTCCCAAATTCATAGAGACGTCGGCATTCCCCATGAAGAAGAGTTGTGATAACTCTTCTTCATGACCTAGCTGAAAAGTTCTTCAATAAGACAACTAATCATCCGAACCCACTGATCAAGCAAGCTTCAGACTATAATGAAGCAGATTTCTGCAAATGCAAGAGACCCAAGTCAATTCTATGCACAGCTGAACCGAGTCAACCTCACTGCCCTTTAACGGCGAGCTTAAAGCTCAATAATTCTCCACCCAAAGAACTTTCCTTTAAGATGGAGGGGAATATGAAAAGCATTTATGCTTCACCCATCAAGTCAGTACCGTTATGCGTTATGCGTTTATAACGGAATCCTTATATAAGGGCTATAAGGATAATATAATGTTCATATAATGTTCATACGTTTATCTAAAATACTTCCCAGAATTCCAGAGATTTGTGACTGGCGAATCCTCTAGTTGTCGTTAACCCATAAAGGACTCTGTGGGTTTTTCTTTAAGGTCATTGCAATCTTTTAGGGATGCTATTTGCTAAAGAATAAAACACGCGCTTAATGAAGTAACTTCTTGTTTGGACACGGTTATAAAATGCAGATAAAGTGAAATATCACAAATAAATAGAGGAAATATGAATTTATATGAATGAACAATAAACCATCGAAAATATACTCGCTGTGATGATGTATTAAGACCGCCGAATATGTTGGATGTTGCGTTTGTTGATATATCGGAACTAAAACATGTTCAATGTAAAATTAAGAAAGATGTCTTCTGAAGAGGACACGATTTCCTGAGGAGCTTTTTGATTACTGATAAGACTTGTATCCGCCTCTGTACGAAAAAGCAGTCAGAAATGAAATTTACCACTAGTCAAAGGCAAAGGCTTTGACTAATGGTAATGGCATTTGAAGGAAGGGAATATTAAAAATAAAGGCCAGGGATGGCCAAGAAAAAGAAATGTCGAAATCTTCGCTTTGCTGCGGATGTCATCCTGGTCGGAGAACGTTTTCACGAATATCTAAATTCATAGTCTGTTATGGGTCCCACGATACACCGTCTTGCTTTTCTTTTTTAAAAAGAAAGACGGATTATTTAACTAAACTGAAAACTAAAATTCCTTCGTGAAGGTGACATCTTGTTAATATCCCTTCAGGACGCCTTCTTACCAAGAAGTTCAGTTCTTACCATCCACTTTGTTATTCCACATAAAGTCCAATAACCGTCGATATCGTAACCCTGGTTTATCCCTGTCCTTATAATAGAGGCTAAAGATCTAAAGTAGAGACCAGAGAATTGTCGTTATGGATCTCCTGCAATTTGATCCGCTAGTATGGTTCTTATACGGTTCGAGTCACCTCTTACCATCCGTTCGATCCACGCAGTATTTTTTAATTTCCCGGAAGAAAGATCTCAACTTTCTTTATTTTCGACAGCATTCAGACATCAGAACGTCTTCATATTGCTCTTCTTAGAACTGCTCAGCAATTTCCACCTTTCCTCACACAAACACACCTGAGCCGTAGCTTCTGCAACCTCTAGAACACTTGCTGCACTTTTCCCTACAAGACAGTGCTTTTCACATAAATACTACTAAACAGAATGAATCCCGAACATGCAATAGCACTCACACACACACACACACACACACACACACACACACACACACACACACACACACACACACACACACACACACACACACACACACACTGTGTTGTTGTTGAGCTCAAGCCTTACTAATATCGGATGATGTTACAGAGAAGAGGGCAGTCAGACTAACTGCTGACAAATCAGTTTCTCTTCCTCATCATCTTTCGTTCCGACTTCCTGTTCTTCTTCCTAACCGTTGCTCTGTCTTCCCCAAATAAGAAAACTAAGCCGTACAAAAAAAAAAAAAAAAACATCAACAAATTTCGTTTTACTCACACTCCGAACTGATTCGCTAGAGGTCTTCTTGCGACCTTTCGTTTTGTAGTCAGATATAAAAAAACAAATCCGAAATAAAATTATTCTGATAACAGAAACGTTTTTCCTCTTCTTGCACTAGAATGTTTCTTGTTCTGTCGAAATTCTGAAAAGAACGAAGATTACCACTATTCTCAAGTTATTTCTCTTACACTTCTCTAAGATTTATTATTCTATAATTTGTCCATAAAAATTCAAAATTATTAAAACATAATCCCTGCTCCGCCTTAAGAAACCTTCTGTGCACAATAAATTAAATAAGCAATTTCATTTTCATAGTAATTCAGTTTCAATTTTCAATTCAGTTTAAATTCCATTCCAGTTAAGTTTATATATGGTACTGGAACAACTTAAGTCTCTCTCTCTCTCTCTCTCTCTCTCTCTCTCTCTGGATCTCAAGCGATTGCGGGATTTATTTGTGATGTCTGCTGATTTATTTTTAAAGTTTGATGTTAAATGAATTGATAATCAGTTGTATAAATAACACATCACTTGAATAACGCGTGAAGCTTTTTTAACAGAGTGAATAAAAGTGGATTCGATTCTCTTATGCTTTACGTTTGGCAGTTTAAAACCGAATTTAATAAGCAGATAATAAGAATATTAATAATAGAATTATATGATTTGATGCTTTCTAAACAGTAATTGAAAGGGAAAAAACGATAAAGTTCACTGACATCTCGATTGAATAAACTATTAAAATGTCCATTTTTCTTTGCGTTTTTCTGTTCGTGCACTTGAATAAGGAAGAATGAAAATGAGAATTTCACTATTATTATTATTATTATTATTATTATTATTATTATTATTATTAAGTTCCTTAGCATAAATAGATATTACTAACTAAGTTACAAATATAATATATAATTTGGAAAACATTAGTGAATTTCCGACGCTTTTCAGAGAAATTGATTTGCTACCTCCGCTACAGTGTATAAAAATTAGTTTTTGTTTAGTATATTTATCCCCCATCATTACATGGTCCTTACAAATGTAGTTTCCATACGCATTATAATTAAGGCTGTCTATTAAAGAAATAACAAGAAGATTTCAAATTAAAATCTCTGCACATTCCCCAAAGTTCACATTCTTGATACTCGTTCTACGTTCTTAGGCTTTTAAAGCAATAAATAACGCTGGGAATTCTTTACTCACATCGCTGCCTTTTATTTTTGTAGCTGGAACTAAACGTTGAAGAATTAAAAGTTTCACGCAATCAGAAACATTTCTGTTCTTCAAGTATAAATGGATTGGCTTAATGGCAACATTTACTCACGTAAAGAAATGTTGTGTCTAAAAGCCATTCTTGTGTTCTGGTATTGTTTGCCACTTTGTAGCAATTACGAGTCAGTAAAATTTCACGTTTGATTCGCGTTTGTTAATGGTGTATTGATGCAGGGCGTTTCTGTTCAATTTTAATTTTATTTTATTTTTCGACGCGTAAAATTCTAAATTAAAATGGAATATTTTAAAGCAGGGACATATTATCTGTTAAAAGAATAACTTACACATATTTTCGTTATATTTTTTGTTCCATTAATTCGAACTCATAATCGTCTTTTAGCGTCTATTGTTAACTTTCGCATTAGTTTTATATAACTCTTACAGTAATTTAATGAAACTCAATATAGCAAAAACTGTAGCCGAGCATGGCTATTTTATTACATAATTATTTCATCATATACCAAGCAAACAGGTCAGCATGAAATGACCCAGTTCAAAATCCAATCCATTTTGTTTACAAATCTATTTTTACGAAATAAAAAAAAAATATATATTTTATTTTGTCTAGTTTAAGTCTGAACGCCAGCTTTTCGCAGTTTGGCACAACGAGGAGGAATGCTTGTTTGTCTACGAGCCTTGCCCATTTACTGTATGTATATATTTACAGAATATTTTCTAAAACATGGCAATCAAAAATATGAAAAATATCTTGACAGGTGCACTTTAAACTTTACTACTGTATATAAAGAATAATACATTTTGATATAAAATAATATTGTATGTTTAATATTATATAAATATTGTTAAATATATTTAGTTTTAATTAAAATTAAATAGTAAAAATATATATTTCATTCTACTACCATTATACTATTTGTATAATGTTTTTTATAATCGAATCACAAAATGTTGTTGACAGGAGGAGACAGGAGGATGGGGTGAATCAATCGACCGTGAGATGCCCATACAGAGTAACGGATGGCAATGCTGAACCAATGAAGTTTAACTGAGGTTCGGCTGTTGCTGTTAACCTGGGTAAATGAGTTCGCTCTCTTAGGTTTTGCCCTAAGGGAGCACTTTGAGTCTCCGGGGTAAGTGTTCTCCGGCATCGCCCGCTGAGGGGTACTTGCCGGTGAATTATTATATATATTATATTATAATATAATATAATATATATAATAATATAATATATTATATATTATATATAATATTATATATAATATAATATAATATTATATATAATATAATATATAATATATTATATATAATATTATATATAATATAATATATAATATATTATATATTATATATAATATTATATATAATATAATATATAATATTATATATAATATAATATAATATTATATATAATATAATATATAATATATTATATATAATATTATATATAATATAATAATTTAAATTTAAATTTAAATTATTATATTATATATAATATAATAATTTAAATATATATATAATATTATATAATAATTTAAATATATATAATTTAAATATAATTAATTATAAATATGTCAAATTTATCCCGAACACCCTGTATATATTCCGAGGAAACTCAAATATATATATATATATATATATATATATATATATATATATATATATGGTGATTGATTCATTCAATCCAATACCCTTGGAGGGTAATGGATAGCAATGCTGTAGCTAATGAAGCTCTAACTGAGGCTCGGCTATTGCTGTTACCCTCCTGCCATGATCAGAGCTTTAATAATAGTTCAATAACCTTATCCCTACACTGTCCGCTACAGATAACGGGGAATATGAAAAGCATTCTTGCTTCGCCCCTTTAAGCCAGTCCTTATAAGGACTGTTGACAGGAGATTTACCTCTACTGTAAAAGTACTCAGTGAATTCGGTGATGTGATTTGATTGATATATAGAGGTAAAACTTTGATTTAGTTGCAATTTAGAAATTGTCCTGATTTCTTAAAAGAAAATACGCTGTTGGACTTTAACGGTAGATATCGCAGAAAAGCTAACTTGTGGAAGACTTTTCCAGTTGCATTCGATACAAAGGAGTGCATTTTGATTCAGATTCACGCAGCGATAAGTGAGGTTTCGCTACTAAATTTTCAGTTTTAGTAATCGACCAACCCCGAATCAAAACCTACTAGTCGTAACTATGACTGACATAGATACCGACGCCCTGATAGAAACACTAGACAAAGGTCTGGCTCTTAGCCTACTCAAAAAATTACTAAAAAAAATTGAAGTGGAATGGCCAGGTTATTTGAACCTGTACTCCACAACGAGAGATGATGAGAAAAGTGAGGATTCTGCTAATACAGAGGAAAAATTGAATTTGGTGGTCTCCAATCCCCCCCTGGATCAAGGAGAGTCCCACCCGCGGAAAAAACGCAGAACTCAGTCGACAGAACCACATACAGATGAAGGTATGGAGGAAGATGGACACAACTCTGACCCTCCTACCTCCGCTAAAGAGAAATTGCCTCCAATTATTTTAAGAGAAAAGAATAGGTGGACAGAACTACGGGCCACTATGACTAGTCAACAGATAGCATACTCTACTGCAAAGAATTTAGACGATGGTATTAAAATCCAACCTGCCACTATAATGGACTACTGCAGACTCACAAAGGAGCTGGACAATAAAGGTGTACAATATCATACCTTCACCCTTGACTCTGTCAGGAGCCTGAAGGTGGTTCTCCGTGGAGTATCAGAGCACATACAAACAGAAGACATAGCCGCCGATCTCTGCTACCAAGAACTACCACCCATCAAGGTCAGCAGGATGACCAGAGCAGACAAAAGTCCGATGCCACTCGTCTTAGTAGAGATTCACCAGGCATATAAAAACATATATGACCTAACTTCAATTTGTGGGCTAAAAATCAGCCCAGAACCGCTAAGGAAAAGAACCTCATCAGGACAGTGCCACAGGTGCCAAAAATATGGTCATGCTCAGAGATTGTGTAAAGCGGAATACAAATGTTTAAAATGCTGAGAGAGCCACCCCACATATACCTGCACTAAGCCAAAATCCACCCCGGCTAAATGTGCAAACTGTGGGGGCCCGCATCCAGCAAACTACAAAGGATGTATACAACACCCAAAAAACAGACGATCTGCTTCCTCTACTAATCTACAAAAACCAGCAGCAGTAGCTCTAACTCCTCAATCCTCCAGAGGGCGAAAAAACACGATACAAAACCAAATGCCAACCAGAAGCCCGGATCGAAGCAAACCTCAATCGGCAGACAAAGTCCTATGCAGAAGTAGTCCGCTCAACAAAGACCACTCAGGAGCAAAACAACCCAAATTTAGCAGCAGTCATCACAAACTCCCTTGCAAATATGCTGCATGATTTCAGCAAATCTAACCCCACATCGGACTCCAGAAAAAGATTTCTGCAAGAAACCCAATCCATCCTAGTAGCTCTCATAAATGCATAAAAATAAAAGCACTCCAGTTTCCCTACAGATCATTGCTTGGAACGCTAATGGACTTAAAAACAAGATTCTGGAACTCCAAGAGTTTGCACAAAGATACAACCCAGACATCATCTTAATAAACGAATCCCACTTAAGACCAGCAGACAACCCCAAAGTTAGAGGATACCTTCTCCACAGAAATGACAGAATAAACTACAGAGGAGGAGGCACCGCCATTTTCATAAAAAACCACATCGATCACCACTCTGTACCAAAAATCTAGAGCTCACAGGAATAGTAGTACCCACTACCTCAACTGGGAAACTAACACTTTATGCAGCTTACAACCCTCCATCAAAGAATTTATTATATTCAGATCTAGATGCCGTCCTAGGCAATAATGATCAAGTCATCATTGCCGGTGATCTAAACGCGAAACACCCGGCATGGAACAGTAAAACTACAAACAGAAATGGCTACACACTCTTTAGCTACTCCAGTTCAAAATATGCAGTGGTGGCAGGCCCTGCAGAACCAACCCATCACAGTACGTATGGCACAGCTGACATACTTGATATTGCTATATTACAAAATATTAAGCTACAGTACAGCCTAGTCTCTTTAAACGAGCTGACATCTGATCATAACCCAATCCTGCTCCAGCTGGGAAAGCAAGAAAAACTTCTGCCTCCTCCCCACTCCTTTATCTTATGGAAAAAACTTCCAGAAGTACTATCAGAACACATTGGACCTGTCCCTCACATCAGCTCCATAAAAGAAATTGAAAATGCTGTCAAACGTCTGACTCAGCAAATCACCTCAGCCATAAAGGTTGTCACCTCTACCAAAACCACTTTTAAGCCAAACCGACTTCCAGAAGACATCATGGATCTAATTAGGAACAAAAACAAAGCAAGGAAAAGGTACCACAACACCTGTGCACCTCAGGACAAGGGGATTCTCAACAATCTGAACAATTAAGTTAGAGAAGCACTTAAAGCTTATAGGAACAAAACTTGGGAAGCCAAACTAGCCTCTGTATCACCCGGCGATCACTCCATCTGGAACATATTAAGAAGTCTCAGAAACAAAAGCAAATCTCTTCCCCCACTCAAGTCAGACACGGGACTAGTACACACGGACGCAGAAAAAGCTGAAGAGATAGCAAAGAACCTAGAAAAACAGTGTAGCCCTACATATGACAACTTGGACTTCAAACATGTCTATAACATCCACCTCCATGTCAGACATGCACTGAAAGTCAACGATACCTGCAACAGCATACCTCCAAACACCTCACCAGCGGAAATCTATGAAATTCTAAAGAAGCTAAAGAATAAAAAAGCCCCTGGCCCAGATGGCATAACAAATAGAGTAATAAAACTGCTTCCCCGAAGAGCTGTTGTACATCTCACCACCATAATCAACGCCATGTTCCGATTTAATTATTTCCCCAGCTATTGGAAAGTCGCAGCTGTAGTCCCAGTGCATAAACCAGATAAAGATCCACACCTGCCTGAAAGCTATTGACCCATCAGCCTAATCTCAAACTTAGGCAAAATTGCTGAAAAAATCATTCTCTCTAAACTCCACGCCTCAGTAAATGAGTTAAATATCATTCTAAAGGAACAATTTGGATTCAGACAACATCACAGTACTACTCAACAAATTTATAGGATAATTGAGTATATTACCACCGGATACAACTGGCACCAGCACACCGGAACAGTCTTCCTTGACATAGCTAAAGCTTTTGACAAAATATGGCACTTGGGATTACTACACGAACTCATTTCAGCAAGTATACCATCAATTATCGTCCACCTAATTAAATCTTACCTCTAGGACAGACACATACAAGTCAAAATAAATGGTACAGTTTCAAGTCAGCGACGGATCTCTGCGGGAGTTCCTCAAGGTTCCCTACTGGCTCCGATCTTATTCTCAATATATATGGCAGACATCCCGCACAACCCAATGTCATCCATCTTAGCACTTTATGCGGATGACACAGCAGTTCTTGCCAGATCTACGACCTCATTTTGTCACTAAAAAGTTGCAAGAAAACCTGCTACAACTAGAACATTGGTTCTCCAAATGGAGATTACAAGTGAATCCCCAGAAGAGTGTAGCAATACTTTTCACCAGAAGAATGGCAACTGCCATGGGGGACCTTTATCTTTTCAACACCAAAATCCCCTGGCAAACAGAAACAAAATATCTTGGAGTAATTCTGGACAAAAGATTAACGTTCAACACACACACCAAAGCCTTATGTACGAAAGCATCCAACATAGTAGCTAATGTGAGATACAAAAATGGTCAATATTTTCATAACTAAAAAAATATGTAATTAAATGTTAAAAAGCATCAGCCAACTAAAACGTACTCTTCCCTATGAGGAGATAAACATAGACCATTCAGTATATTTAAGTTGAGACAATGGAGCAGCATTTCACAAGTTTCTTTATGAAGACGTTATTTAAGGAATCGACTTTTATGAAGGATTCTTGTCTTATTCCAGTGGATTCTATGCTTGGTGGCAAGCTCAGATCGTTCAGATTCTCGTTATTTGATATAAGACTTCTTTTCTTCGAGATGAATAAAAACAAATCTTCCCGTCTGCCCATAATATGATGAGCCACGAGAACAAAGAATTTGGTCTGATCAGCATCGGGAAAGTAAGAAGACTAATGAAGCTTGTCCTTAAGAGATCCGACAAACGTTGGGATATTTCTGACATGACCAAACGAAAGAAAAATATTCGGTGATTTTAAAATATTCGCTACATGTTCTGAAATTCCTTGCACATAAGGAAGAGGAATAAGAGTTTTTTTCTCTTTGGATGAAGATGCAGGGATCCTTTAAATGCTAAACTTTTATTTTAGATGAAGAGAATGCTAAAACCATTTGATGAAAAAGTTGACTTAATGTGCTGTAATTGTTTCTGTAGAAGTTCTAAGAGCCGAAAGAATGGGCACGATCTATTAAGGTCTTGATAACAGGAAGTATTATTATAAGTTGATGATGATGATGTGTTTCTGCGTGGATCTAACATTTATGAGTCCTATTTAACTTTATGAGTCGTTTACCGAAAAACTGAAAATTGAAGGCTGGCTTCCGATTGGCGAAGGATTTATAGATTCAAAAAGGTAATTTGATTATCTTCTGCTTCTTTGGTGAAGGAGTTACTTCGATGGATTCCACTTATTTCTTATAGAAACTGTGCATATGATTAGAAGAGTCGTTCCATACGGGAAAAATGTCATCGACATATGTATGAATATATGAATGTGCAGGTTTAGGCGAAATATTTTCGAAACGATGCCATTTAACGGTTTACATTAAAAAAATTGAGAATAGTTGGAGAAAAAGGACTGCACACATCTGTCCCTTCAATCTGTGAAAAAAAATTTGTTTCCAAAAGTTAAATATTAGGAGGGAATAACAACTCAAATAGTTTTATAATACCCGATGAAAGTTCTTGCTTGAGTAATTCTGTGGTATCTGATGATGGAATGTTAATGAACGAGAATGACAACATCAAGACGGGTCAGAACATCGGGTGGTTACTCTACTTGAATGGTCTCCTCATAAGGACTACGCATGAATGTTTCAATAAATGTGCCTGTAAAATAAGATGGGTGTTATCTTATTGATATAATTTGTAATCAGTTAAATTAGCAAATTATGACATAATTAAGATGTGAAATCTAGAGAGTTCTCACACGCTAAGTATTCAACCTCTTAGATCAAAGTTTGAAATTTTGTACCTGAGTATATAATTTAAATCTCTTAAAGCAGTGTTGTTATTTACTAAAAAGAACGAGAACTGCTGCTGACATGCCAATTGTGTGGTAATGCATCCCTTTTTAGTTTCGCAATAAAACAGCTTTTTTTTTGTACGAATCTTGGTGTAATTTGAACAGCCGTCAATGCTTGTAAAATATTCATTTGCGGCTCGGAAAGGCTAAAGCTGTACGTGTACGAAGTATTTTGCATAATGATTATGTTAATGTATTTATCTGTGCATAGAAAAAAAAAACATTTGGCTGATTTACTTCAGCGTATTTTTCTTTTAACATCCTCTCCATGAGTTTAGTTGAAATACGCTAAACATTATGCCGGGTAAAAAAAGAGAAGCACATCCCTAGCTTCAAGAAAACTTCCTTATCCTTATAAGGACTGGCTTAAAGGGGCGAAGCATGAATGCTTTTCATATTCCCCGTTATCTGTAGCGGACAGTGTAGGGATAAGGTTATTGGGCTGTTATTAAAGCTCTGATCATGGCAGGAAGGTAACAGCAATAACCGAGCCTCAGTTAGAGCTTCATTAGCTACAGCATTGCTATCCATTACCCTCCAAGGGTATTGGATTGAATGAATCAATCACCGCATCTCACGGTCGATTGATTCTGCAATCCTTCAAGAAAACTTAACTTTATGATTCCCTAATAAAATATATTATACATATTGTATAATGGTAGCAGAATGAAATATATATATTTACTATTCAAATTTAATTACAACTACGAATATTTAAATATTTTCAGATAATATTAAATTTACAATATTATATTATTCAAAAAGACATTATTCTTTATACACAGTACTAAACTTTAAAGTGAAATTGTCAAGAAATTTTTCGTATTTTTGATTGCAATGTTTTAGAAAATATTCAGTGAATTTATACACTTTTAAACATTCAAGATTACAATAGACAGTATCATCAGAAACATTACAGGATATATCTTCTGGGTCTTCGATGATTTTTATGCATTTTTTCACACGAAAGTTGACAAATATTGCCGATGTTGAAATTTGACCTCATTCAGGCTCGATAAGAAGCAATGATAAACTACTGTACACTTTATGTAACCTTCATGGGTAAGCGATTAGCTGGAATCAATGAACATTCAAAAATGACTCCTCTTTTTCTTATATTTTTATGTAGGAACCAACTCTCTCTCTATGACATTCTTACTGACAGCTAGGAAGATGTGTCAGAAAGTGCTTTGATTTCGATAAACTTTAATAATCCTTGATTCTCTCACCCCACCGGGATTACTTCTGAAGTTCCCTTTTAGATAAAAGCTGTGCCGATATTTACGAGAACATGAGAAAAACAGTAAGAAAGAAAAGTTCCATCAATAGTATTAAATACAAATTTATTTAATCCAATACACTGCAATGCTTAACACAAATACAAATCAACAATGACAAATGCGTACAACCCAAGAGCAGAAGCTCATTCGGGTTATAAATTGTATAACAATTACAGAAATCAATGTCGTACGCATAACAGTGCAGTGTACAAAACTGTGCAAAATATGACATAAAAGATATCAATACTAATCCAAAGGCCGAAAAAAAACGGCAATTAAGGAAAAAAACTAATCATTCTACCCACCCACATCCACTGCAGTGTTTCCTCTTCATTACTCATCATCCGTCACTTCCATGCGAAGAGAAAAGCGAGTGAATTTCCGAAACGGGATTCACCCAGCTGGGATACACTCACGAACCCAGATCGGGACAGCTCCAGATTACTGACTTTCATATAACAATCAGAGTTTGGATGAGCAGGCATATTTGATCTGACAGATCATTCCTGGCTTAAATAAATCGATATTTTAATCGTTGCTAATTTATATGCTTTATTTTTCTATTAAAAGCAGAAATATTTAAATAAGATGAGAAGTGTGAAGACTTTTTATAAGAATATTCCCTCCTCCCTAGCCATCTCCTGATGAGACATGAAAAAGTGCCGAAATATGTTTCTTGAATGGAGAAACTCAGGATTTAATTAGATTTAAAATTGTGTAAGACTGAAATGCGGTCTACCATGAGGATTACCAACAAGCAAGCAATTTTAGTCCCCGTGGATGTTAAAAGAGGGAAAAGTTCAATCAAAATTCTTGTGTGCCTTTGGAGGACATCGCTATCTTGAAAGAAACATGCCCGGATGGTGGAATCGAATAACTGGTAAGTGTTTTTCTTTTATTTTTTGAATTTCTGATTGCAACTATACTCAACAGGGCCAAGAAACTGGCAAATGTTTGTACTTCTAAGCAGGGGTTGGTTCTGATTCTCTAATACATATAACTGTATTTTTGTACACTGAAAGAACTATGGTAGAGGTCTGCAACCGAATGATTGCTAGGACTGGCTCAGGGAACAAGAATGGCAAGTACAGATGTGGGGTGGCAACTGATAACTAAATCTGATAGGATTAACACAGCACAGAGAAAGAATTGAACAACAGGTTTCTCTGTACAAAGTATTTCCACTTAGTTCAAATTAAATTAAACTTACCAAGAGGCTGCAGGTTCGAATCCCGCGTAGGCATGGATGTTTTGATGGTCTTCCACCTTCATTCACCCAAGTATAGATACACTCTCCCAAGAAGGAGTGGGTCACCATGGAAGTAGTAGACCAAACTCTTCCGCAATGGAAGAGCCCTTCACTCAAGAGTGGATAAAAGTTACAGGGGAAAAAAATAAAAACGAAAAATAAAAAATATACAAACAGGGTGTCCCAAAATGTACACACACTCTGAATAATTATATATGCACTGTTTATTAAGATAGATCTAAGTTTTATAATCCAAATTAAAGAAGACAAATGTCGAATTTTTTATATTTGGCGTAAAAGAGGTCCATGTTCAGGCTCAAGAGCATGGTTTCTTGACTATGTAAAAAATAAATTAAAAATACAGAAATATATTTAAATTCGATTTCAAAAACAGCTGAAAAATGCTTTGGTGGCAATCCAGATCGTTCAGTTTCTCGTTATTTGATATACGACTTCTCTCCTTTCAGACGAATAAAAACAAATCATCCAGTCTGTCCGTAATACGATAAGCCAGGATAACAAGGAATTTGATCTGATGAGCATCCGGAAAAGTAAGAGAAAGGATGAAACTTCTCCTTAAGAAATGTGAGAAAAGTTCAGATATTTCCGACAAGACCAAACAAAACAAAAATGTTCGATGATTTTAACATTTTCGCTGCACGTTCGGAAATTCCTTGCACATAAGGAAGAGGAATAAGAGATGTTTCTCTTTGATAAAGATGCAGGGATCCATTAAATGCCAAACGTTTATTTTCGATGAAGAAATCGCTAATACCATTCGATGAAAATGTTGACTTAATGTGCTGTAATTGATTCTGTAGAAGTTCGAAGAGCCGAAAGAATGAGCACGATCTATTAAGATCTTGATAACAGGAAGTATTACTATTATTATTATTTGATGATGATGTAACTCTGAGTGGATCTAACAGCCTCTAGGAGTCGTTTTCCGAAAAACTGAAAATTGTAGGGCTCTCATCCGATTGGCGAAGAATTAATAGATTCAAAAAGGCAGTTTGATTATGTCTTCTTCTTTCTCTAAGGTGAAGGGGTTATTGGGATGAAGTCCATTTATTTTGTGTAGAAACTGCTTCATGTCATAAGAGCCGTTCCATACTGAAAAAAATGTCATCGACACATCTACACCAATGCGCAGATTTAGGCGAAATATTGTCAGAAGGATGTAATTCAAAGGTGTATACATAAAAGAAAAAAGTTGACAATAGTTGGAGAGAAAGGACTGCACACAGTTGGGTTGTACCTTCAATCTGTGATAAAAATTTGTTTCGAAAAGTGAAATATCAGCAGAGAATAACAAACTGGAATAATTTGTTACAATATCGGATGGAATTCTTGTTTAAGTAATTCTGTGGTATCTCATAATGGAATGTCAGTAAACGAGGGTAACAACATCAAGACGGATGATAATATCGGGTGGTTACTCTACTTGAATGGTTCCCTCATACGGACCACGCATGAATGGTCCAATGAATGTGCGTGTGAAGTAAAATATTTATTGTATTATTGAACTGAGCTGTAATCAGTTAAATCAGGAAAGTAAGAAATAATTAAAATATGAAAACTAGAGAGTTCTCACACTCGAAACTTTGTACATGTAATTCAGATCTCTTAAAGCAGTGTTGGTTATTTACTAACAAACTTGTGAAACGCAGCTAACACACCATGTATGTCGAAATGCTATCCTTTTAAGTTTCGTAATAAAACACTGCTTTATTAGGAAACGTGGTGTAATTTGAACAGCAGTGAATTCTTGTAAAATAAAATAAAATGTACTTTGCTGCTCGTAAAGGCTTACGTCGTACGTGTACATAGTATTTTGCAGAATAATTATGTTGATGTGTTTATCTGTGCATAGAACAACAACAAAAAAAACACCTTTGGCTGACTTCCTTTCAGCTTGTGTCACTATTAACATCATCTCCACAACTTTGGTTAAAATAAAATAAGAAAGAGAGTAAAAATAACATAACTTGGCCTTATGAATAAGTAAAGCCGTCTCTAAAAATTCGACCGATCCCTAGGCCACTCAATTGTGGGCGAAAGACCGTCCATCTCAGCGTTGGCTCCACTCAGTGATGGCCTTCCACACACTACCAAGCAGAACCGCTCATATTCCGAAGAAAAGCATTCTCCGACAAAGCCCCTAACCAGGCCGTGCAGGAAAACACAGTCCCCGGAGACTCAAATTTCTCCCTTAAGGCAAAAACCTTAAGAGAGCGAACTCATAATAGTCCCCCCCCCCTCGGTTTCAACCTTTTTTGAAGCTTCGTCAGTAAGTAGCTAAACAAAACTTAACCTATACAATTAACCGGTACACATCATTAGCTTCCTGTAAGCAACATTTTGTGATTTAATTATAAAAAACATTATACAAATAGTATAATGGTAGTAGAATGAAATATATATTTTTACTATTTAATTTTAATTAAAACTTAATATATTTAACAATTTTTATATAATGTTAAATATACAATATTATTTTATATCATAATATATTATCCTTTATATACAGTAGTAAAGTTTAAAGTGAACCTGTCAAGATATTTTTCATATTTTTGATTGCCATGTTTTAGAATATATTCTGTAAATATATACATACAGTAAATGGGCAAGGCTCGTAGACAAATAAGCACTCCTCCTCGTTGTGCCAAACTGCGAAAAGCTGGCGTTCAGACTCAAACTAGACAAAATAAAAAATATTTTTTTTTATTTCGTAAAAATAGCTTTGTAAACAAAATGGATTTTGAACTGGGTCATTTCATGCTGACCTGTTTGCTTGGTATGTGATGAAATAATTATGCAATAAAATAGCCATGCTCGGATTTTTGCTATATTGAGTTTCATTAAATTACTGTAAAAGTTATATAAAACTAATGCGAAAGTTAACAATAGACGCTAAAAGACGATTATGAGTTCGAATTAATGGAACAAAAAATATAACGAAAATATGTGTAAGTTATTCTTTTAACAGATAACATGTCGCTGCTTTAAAATATTCCATTTTAATTTAGAATTTTACGCGTCGAAAAATAAAATTAAATTAAAATTAAACAGAAACGCCCACCATTAACAAACGCGAATCAAACGTTAAATTTTACTGACTCGTAATTGCTACCAAGTGGCGAACAATACCAGAACACAAGAATGGCTTTTAGACGTAAAATTTCTTTACGTGAGTGAATGTCGCCATTAAGCCAATCCATTTATACTTGAAGAACAGAAATTTTTCTGATTGCGTGAAACTTTCAATTCTTCAACGTTTAGTTCCAGCTACAAAAACAAAAGGCAGCGATGTGAGTAAAGAATTCCCAGCGTTATTTATTGCTTTAAAAGCCTAAGAACGTAGAATGAGTATCAAGAATGTGAACTTTGGGGAATGTGCAGAGATTTTAATTTGAAATCTTCTTGTTATTTCTTTAATAGACAGCCTTAATTATAATGCGTATGGAAACTACATTTGTAAGGACCATGTAATGATGGGGGATGAATATACTAAACAAAAACTAATTTTTATATACTGTAGCGGAGGTAGCAAATCAGTATTTCTCTGAAAAGCGTCGGAAATTCACTAATGTTTTTCAAATTATATAGTATATTTGTAACTTAGTAATATATATTTATGCTAAGGAACTTAATAATAATAATAATAATAATAATAATAATAATAATAATAATAATAATAATAATAACAACAGTGAAATGCTCATTTTCATTCTTCCTTATTCAAGTGCACGTACAGAAAAACGCAAAGAAAAATCAGCTAACGCCTTTTTATTCCCGTATATACGGGAGTAGGCAAAGAAAAATGGACATTTTAATAGTTTATTCAATCGAGATGTCAGTGAACTTTATCGTTTTTTCCCTTTCAATTACTGTTTAGAAATCATCAAATCATATAATTCTATTATTAATATTCTTATTATCTGCTTATTAAATTCGGTTTTAAACTGCCAGACGTAAAGCATAAGAGAATCGAATCCACTTTTATTCACTCTGTTAAAAAAGTTTCACGCGTTATTCAAGTGATGCGTTATTTATACAACCGATTATCAATTCATTTAACATCAAACTTTAAAAACAAATCAGCAGACATCACAAAATAGATCCCACAATCGTTTGAGATCCAGAGAGAGAGAGAGAGAGAGAGAGAGAGAGAGAGAGAGACTTAAGTTGTTCCAGTACCATATATAAACTTAACTGGAATGGAATTTAAACTGAATTGAAAATTGAAACTGAATTACTATGAAAATGAAATTGCTTATTTAATTTATATTTAATTTATTGTGCACAGAAGGTTTCTTAAGGCGGACCAGGGATTATGTTTTAATAATTTTGAATTTTTATGGACAAATTATAGAATTATAAATCTTAGAGAAGTGTAAGAGAAATAACTTGAGAATAGTGGTAATCTTCGTTCTTTTCAGAATTTCGACAGAACAAGAAACATTCTAGTGCAAGAAGAGGAAAAACATTTCTGTTATCAGAATAATTTTATTTCGGATTTGTTTTTTTATATCTGACTACAAAACGAAAGGTCGCAAGAAGACCTCTAGCGAATCAGTTCGGAGTGTGAGTAAAACGAAATTTGTTGATGTTTTTTTTTTGTACGGCTTAGTTTGTCTTATTTGGGGAAGACAGAGCAACTGTTAGGAAGAAGAACAGGAAGATGGAACGAAAGATGATGAGGAAGAGAAACTGATTTGTCAGCAGTTAGTCTGACTGCCCTCTTCTCTGTAACATCATCCGATATTAGTAAGGCTTGAGTTCAACAACAACACAGTGAGTGTCTGAGTGCTATTGCATGTTCGGGATTCATTCTGTTTAGTAGTATTTATGTGAAAAGCACTGTCTTGTAGGGAAAAGTGCATCAAGTGTTCTAGAGGTTGCAGAAGCTACGGCTCAGGTGTGTTTGTGTGAGGAAAGGTGGAAATTGCTGAGCAGTTCTAAGAAGAGAAATATGAAGACGTTCTGATGTCTGAATGCTGTCGAAAATAAAGAAAGTTGAGATCTTTCTTCCGGGAAATTAAAAAATACTGCGTGGATCGAACGGATGGTAAGAGGTGACTCGAACCGTATAAGAACCATACTAGCGGATCAAATTGCAGGAGATCCATAACGACAATTCTCTGGTCTCTACTTTAGATCTTTAGCCTCTATTATAAGGACAGGGATAAACCAGGGTTACGATATCGACGGTTATTGGACTTTATGTGGAATAACAAAGTGGATGGTAAGAACTGAACTTCTTGGTAAGAAGGCGTCCTGAAGGGATATTAACAAGATGTCACCTTCACGAAGGAATTTTAGTTTTCAGTTTAGTTAAATAATCCGTCTTTCTTTTTAAAAAAGAAAAGCAAGACGGTGTATCGTGGGACCCATAACAGACTATGAATTTAGATATTCGTGAAAACGTTCTCCGACCAGGATGACATCCGCAGCAAAGCGAAGATTTCGACATTTCTTTTTCTTGGCCATCCGTGGCCTTTATTTTTAATATTCCCTTCCTCCATATGCCATTAGTCAAAGTCTTTGCCTTTGACTAGTGGTAAATTACATTTCTGACTGCTTTTTCGTACAGAGGCGGATACAAGTCTTATCAGTAATCAAAAATCTCCTCAGGAAATCGTGTCTTCTTCGGAAAACATCTTTCTTAATTTTGCATTGAACATGTTTTTAGTTCCGATATATCAACAAACGCAACATCCAACATATTCGGCGGTCTTAAACATCATCACAGCGAGTATATTTTCGACGGTTTATTATTCATTCATATAAATTCATATTTCCTCTATTTATTTGTGATATTTTACTTTATCTGTCTTTTATAACCGTGTCCAAACAAGAAGTTACTTCATTAAGAGCGTGTTTTATTCTTTAGCAAATGGCATCCCTAAAAAATTGCAATGGCTTTAAAGAAAAACCCACAGAGTCCTTTTTGGGTTAACGACAACTAGAGGAACTTCGCCAGAAACAAATCTCTGGAATTCTGTGAAGTATTTTAGATAAACGTATGAACATTATATGAACGTTATATTATCCTTATAGCCCTTATATAAGGATTCCGTTATAAGCGCATAACGCATAACGGTACTGACTTGATGGGTGAAGCATAAATGCTTTTCATATTCCCCTCCATCTGAAAAGGAAAGTTCTTTGGGTGGAGAATTATTGAGCTTTAAGCTCGCCCTGAAAGGGCAGTGAGGTTGACTCTGTTCAGCTGTGCATAGAATTGACTTGGGTCTCTTGTATTTGCAGAAATCTGCTTCATTATAGTCTGAAGCTTGCTTGATCAATGGGTTCAGATGTTTAATTGTCTTATTGAAGAACTTTTCCGCTAGGTCATGAAGAAGAGTTGTGATGTAGGGAATGCTGACGTCTCTGTGAATTTGGGAGTTTCTGATAAACCATGGAGCATCTAAACTCATTCTCAGACATTTGTTTTGCAATCTCTGCAGTTTCTGAATATTTACCTTCGAAGTGTGACTCCACGCAGGAGATGCATAAGTTATGACTGAGCGTATTACCATCTTGTATATGAGCAGTTTGTTCTAAGTATCTAATTTACTTTTTCTGTTGATCATGGGGTAGAGCTGCGTTATTGCTTCAGACGTCTTTGAACTTATGTGTTCTATATGGTTGGTGAATTGTAGTTTTTTATCCAGAATTACTCCAAGATATTTGACTGTATTCTGCCATGGGACTTTAACACCTAGTAAATGTATATCTTCCTTGATTTGAGGCTTTTTTCTAGTGAACAGTATGGCTGAGCTCTTCTGTGGATTGGTTTGAATTCTCCAGTCCATAAACCATCTTTCCAGCGTGTGAATGCTGCTTTGGAGTCTCTTAATAGCCAGTTTTGGGCTGAGAGATCTCGCTAATAATGCAGTGTCATCAGCATATAATGCAGTGATTATTGAGCTTGGGTTTTGAGGGATATCAGCAATATATCGATAGAAAACAGCAAGGGGGCCAAGAGTGAGCCCTGCGGTACTCACGCCAGAACCTTGCGTCTGGTTGATACAGTTTCATTTATTTTGACTTGCATGTATCTGTCTCTGAGCTAAGAGTGAATTATTTTAACTAGATTAATAGGTATATTGAATGCGATAAGCCTGAAGAGAAGACCTTGATGACACACTTTATCAAAAGCCTTTGCAGCATCTAAAAAGACTGCAGCTGTATGAAGATTCCGGTTGAAGCCTTCAGAAATGTATTCGATCAGCCTGTGGATCTGCTGAACGGTGGAATGGTTTTTTCTGAATCCAAATTGCTCATTTGGGATTATATGTAGTTCGTCCGTTTGTGATTGAAGTCTAGTAAGGACTACTTTTTCTGCAATCTTTCCAAGGTTAGGCAGAAGACTGATAGGTGTAGTTTTCAGGGAGTTGAGCGTTTTTTCCCATCTTTCTGATTGGTGTGACATCTGCTATTTTCCATGTTAAAGGGAAATACTGGAATCTGAGGATGGCATTAATTATGCTGACTAGATGTACAATGGCTTTTCTGGGGAGAAGTTTAATTATTCTGTTTGTAATTCCATCTGGGCCTGGAGCTTTATTGTTGTTCAGGTGGGTTATAATGTTTTTAACTTCTGTTGGAGAAGTGGGTGTGAGAGATTCTAGATCATTTTTTTGTTCTGTTATGGCCTGCCTAACTCGGCGGTGAATCTTGTAGATAAGATTGATGTTCAAATTTTCATATGAGGGGATGCATTGACTTTCCAAGCTGTCGACTAGAGCCTCTGCTTTTTTCCCATTGTGAGCTGTTCCTTTCGAGGTTTGAATTGGGGGTAAAATTTGCCTTTTGGTGTGGAAGGTTCTCAGAAACTTCCATATGGAGTTGTCCTCAGGGTTTAATTTTGTTAGCTTAGATTCCCACTCCCGGTTTTGATGTGTCTGGAGGGCTTCACGTACTTGTCTGTTTAATTTGTTCAAATTTGTTTTATGTTGAGGGGCTCTTGTGTTATGATACCGCTTTCTGGCTTTGTTTTTCAGTCTGATTAAATCCATAATTTCCTCGGGAATCCGTCCACTAGGGTGAAAAACTGTGGTTTGGGTAACTGCCTTTATTGCATTTTTGATTTGATTGGTAAAGTTGTTTGCAGCCATTTCTATCTCCTCTTTAGTGTGAATAGTAGGGACTAGGCCAATGTGATCAGGTAAGATTCTGGTGAGTTTTGCCAAGATATAAAAGTGTGGGGAGGGGAGAATTGTTCTTGTGTACCATGTTTAAGCAGAATAGGGTTGTGATCTGATGAAAGTTCATTTATTATTGCCAGCTTGTATTGGTATTTGATGTTTTTGAGGACAACTATGTCAAGTACATCTGAACTTCCAGTTGAGCTATGATGGGTGGGCTCTGTCGGTCCGGTTACAACAATAGCATTTTGCGTCGTGTAATGGTTTAGAATTCGACCTTTGTCATTGATTGTGGAGCTATGCCAGGCTGTATGTTTGGCATTAAAGTCATCAGCCATGATGATGGAGTCGGAGAAGCCGAGAATGGGGACCAAATCGGATACATACCAGCAATGAAATGCTGGGTGGATTATATACAGCATAGATTTTGATATTCCCAGCGTTGTTGGTATTAACTTCAATGCCTGTTATCTCTAGGTTCTTGGTTTGGGGATTGGTCAGAACATTGTGGCTTAGATAGTTTTTAATGTATTCTAGAAATTCTAAAGATAATTTAAATTACTTACAGTCTTTCCAGAATGGATCTTCTAAATGCGAATATTCCAAAAAAGATATTCCAAAATAGTTGAACTTTATATGAACACTTTATGATGAGTAACATTTATCTGAAATCTAGAAAGTAATTTTTTAATGTCTAAATTTTTAATATATAAGTGTATAAAGTGGTTTTGCAATGGAAATTAAAAACATGTTCCTGAAAATACTTCAAACAGTTTCATGTTAAGTGAAATTTCCATAAGTCTTTTTTTTAATTTTTTTTGTTTATTTATTTATTTATTTATATTTTTGCTTGTTAAGGATTTTGGGAAAGATTTTGAGGGCTGATATTTAGTAAAATTCGGTTAATGAAACTATTGCATAGTGTCGAAATTGCAAAAAACTTAATGATGAGTAACATTTATCTGAAATCTAGAAAGTATTTTTTTTTAAAGTCTAAGTTTTTAATATATAAGTGTATAAGGTAGTTTTGCAATGGAAATTAAAAACATGTTCATGAAATATTTCAAAGTGTTTCGTGTTAAGTGAAATGTCCATAAGTCTTTTTCATTTATTTATTTTTTTTTTTGCTTGTTAATGTTTTTGGGAAAGATTTTGAGGGCTGCTGTTTAGTAAAATTGTGTTAGTGAAAGGATCACATAGTATCGCAATTGCAAAATCACTTTATGATGATTAACATTTATTTTTAAAAAGATTTCTGAATCCAGAAAGTAATTTTTTTAATAGTGATCATCAGTCAATCAGTTTGTTAGTGGTGGCAATGTGCATAATCAACCACTTATTGTCAAAGTTGATTTGACAGATTCATCTGTAGGTGAAAATGAACAACACACAGGTCATGGTGTTAATCCATGTGTTTCTCTTGGTGGTGTGGCTGGAAGTAGCCATACCCCCCCCCACAATTACTACATTCTAAATGTGAAACTAAAAGCTTTTCTAACACTACTGACCCCTCACTCGACAGGGATTTTCATACAGTTTCGGTGGGCCAATCACGTTTCTCTATCAAATATCAAACTCATCAAATGGAGTATCAAATTAGATTTCATGATCTTGAACTCCTCCCACCAGAGTGTTTTTTTTTAAATGTTTCGAGATATGCTTAATGAGATCTTTCAGCATTTATCGAGTTTAGGAACTTTTTCTCACATTCGGTTGGGTGTTAGTGCATCCAGTATAGAAAGCAAAATTAACTTACCATTCATGTTGCTTTCTGAACTAACTATCCAAAGGATAGTTGATGCATTTTATGCTATTGCCCAATCGAAATATCAGTTTCTTTCGGTAATTGATCATGTTATCAATCTCGTACTTATTAGCATCTGTAACAATGGTGGTGGAAGAACCAATGTAAAATGAAGAATGCTGCTTTGCTGAATTTCTGAAAAACAAAAGAGCTGTTGTGGAAATTAACAACAAAGACAATCTTTGCATGGCCCAAGCACTTGTTCTGGATGCTTCTTCACACACTGATGATGTTGCAACATATAGACACGTGCAGTTTGATCCTAAAAAGATACAAAGAAAGAGGGATTTAACTCTCCAAAAATTTCTGGGGTTCCACTCACTTCTTGCAGTATTCCAGAAGCAGCTCTCTTTCAAAAGCATTTGAGTCTGGAATACCAAATCGTAATTTTTTTGGCAGATGCTGATTTTTCTGTGGTGTTTCAGGGGCCAAATGCAAATAAAGAGATCTGTATTTTATATCGCAACTCTCGTTATGATTTTGCTCTGTTTGGGGAATCCTATTATTGCCCCAGTTGTATGAAAACATGTAGCACTTTTATCAAATTGCACATGTGTAGATGTAAAAATGTGTGCAACTGCTGCCACACAAATGCCAGTCATAGTGTGCAGAACTTTCTTTTGTATGAGTTATGCAATAGATTTTTCTACAGCAACGAATGTCTGAATTTGCACATACAAAATAATATTTGTTCAAAATTCCATCATTGCAGACATCTTTTGGCTACTTTCTCTACAGATAAAAGTGATGGATATCCATCTGAAAATTACTTGCTGCCACTGTAAATCAGAGCACCTAAATAGATGTCTTTTGTGCAAAAATTGGAGGTCTCAAATAAGCAGGTTACTTTGATATATTTTGACACAGAAACTATTGCTAAAAATCATCGTCATGTTCCTATATTATGTATAGCTGATTTCAATAGTCATGAACACGAAGTCTGGGGTGAAACCTGTATTGGTCAGTTTCTAGACGAATTGTTTTCTGTAAAGAATATCATGAAACAGGGACAAAATGACAGGATCCTTTGGACTCTCAAACCAAAATACGAAAATGTTCACGTGATTGCACACAATTTTCCTGGTTTTTGCAGGTATTTTATTTTGGAATACCTTTTTGCAAAAAAATTTCCAACTCTCGTAGCGTTTGATGGATTGAAGATACTTGCTATCTATTATGACCCGTTAAACATCATATTTCTTAAAAAAATTTTCTACATTAGTGTGGGTCTGAGGAATCTACCAGTGATGTTCCATCTCCCAGAGGTTTTAAGGGTTTCTTTCCTCATACGTTTCACACATCTGATTCTCTGGATTATCGCGGAATCATCCCTGAAAAATCATATTTCTAGCTGGAATTTATGAAAAAAGAAATTCATACAGAGTTCAAGAGTTGGTACGAAAATTGGCTAGACAGCGAATACTGTTTGAAAATGGAACCTTTGGCTTATACAAAGAATGACATGCATGTTTTGTGTGACAGCTGCAACACTTTTCTCACTGTCTTCCTACAGCTCACCAGATCAATCCGTTTCTTCATGGCATTACAATTGCAGGAGTATGTTTGAGAGTATTTCTCCAGAACTTTTTAAAACCTAACACTTTGGCCATACATCCTGCTCAGGGATGCAGGGGGGGGAAACTGTGCAAAGTCAAAAGGCTTTGGCTTGGCTCAAATGGCAAGAACAACATAACCATATAACAAGCATGTTCTGTTGGGGGAAAGTCCGCATCGGACCTTATTTTGTCAATGGGAAATGTGGAGGTGTTTATGTTTATATGAATACTAAGGTTGCTTCTGCCATGGATGTCAGGAATCTTATAGACCAAATACTTACCAACCATACAGAAACACAAACATGATCACCCTTTTTGAGCAAACAAAGGAATGTGAAAACTATTTTCGTAGCCTCGGATTTGATGTCATCTAAATTTGGGAATGCCAATTTAATACAGAAATTCCTGAAAACACAGCCATGAAAAACTTTATTGCTGCTCTTAAAATTCCAGATCCCATTTTACCTCATAGTGCTCTGCATGGTGGAAGAACCGACTGCTACAAAATGTATCAGAAAACTCAGTCAGAAGGGAAAGTTATTCGCTATTTGGATTTCAATAGCCTCTATCCATGGGTGATGAAATACCAGCTATTTCCTAAGGGGCATCCTGAAGTTATTCTCAATAATTTGGACTAATCTCCTGGGGTATACTTTGTTGTTTGCCATGCAAAAGTGGAAGCACTTGCCGAACTCTATTTACTGGTGTTGCCCATCACAGTGAACGAAAAATTAATCTTCCCCCTGTGTGAGATTTATGCTTCCGAAATGGCCCCATTGTGCTCTCATAAGGATTGATCTTTTACAGGTTTTTTGGTGCACTCCAGAATTAGATTTAGTACATGCTCACTGTTATAAAGTTATTGAATTTTACGAGGTGTGGCATCTTTCTCAAAAATTTCAAGGTGAAGAAAACTTCTTTGCTCACTACATTGATACCTTTCTGAAGCTGAAACAGGAATACTCTGGATGGCCTGAAGGTCAAAACCGACAGTCTTATCTGGATGAGGTTTTGCTAAGGTAAGGTGTTATGTTAAATAGTGAACACATTAGTAAAAATCCTGGTAAACGTTCAATTACTTAGCTCTGTTTGAATTCCCAATGGGGAAGGCTGGTGTGAGAATGTTAAGAAGTCAGACCCACGTGATTCCTCTTATGAAGACCTTGTAGAACTTTTTTAGATAAGAGTAAAGTTATCCAAGATGCCAGGTTAGTTTCAGAAGAGCAGATGATGGTAGCCTACTCTCCTACTGAAGGCACCGAGCCTGAAAATAGGAAAGGGAATGCTGTCATCTTTTCATTTGTAGCTGCCTATGGTAGGATAAACTTATATCAGGTCATGGAACCTTTGCAAAGAAGGCCTTTGTATACAGATACTGATTCTGTCATTTTCAGTGAGAAACCAGGCAAATACTCACCATCCACTGGTCACTACCTTGGGGAGCTGGGCAACGAACTCGATGGTGACTTTATAGTTGAGTTTGTTACCACAGGCCCCAAATCTTTTTTCCTACAGAACATGGGGGGTAAGATTGTGACCAAATGCAAAGGCATTACTTTAAATTCTCGTGCAGCCACTGATATTAATCTGGAATCAATGATGGTAGCAGTCAGGGGTGAGCCACAAAACATTCAAATTCCTGTCCCATTTTCTGTCCTTAGAGACAAATCGAGCTGTCAACTCGCAACGACCTCTGCAACAAAAAGATTTGGATACACTTTTGCGAAGTGCATAGTGTCAACAGACACATGCACTTTTCCCTATGTGTATTTTAAAGGATAATTCCTTACACTCATATACCCCATAAGCAAAAGATGCCATCTATGGGACAGAAAACTAAACAACATTCTACCTGGTAGGTAAAAATCCATGATTGTTTCCAAACACGATAATTTGGAGTGTCGCCATTCTCTTGTGCAGTTTTCACATCACTGTTATTGTTACTATTATTCCACAATAGCTTTTTCCCCTTAGAATTTAAAAAGAAAAAAGTCATCTTGGCATGATTACATGGTGAGTGTGATAAAAACAAAATCTTCATGGAGATATTTATTTATATTAAAAACAATTATCTGTTTTTACATGATCTCTGATTATAAAAAATAATCACAGTCTAATTATGTTATCATTTTCGATATACATCCATTTACATGCATTATTTCGGGAGCTACTCAGTCAGGAAAAACAACATTCGTGTTGTCTCTCAAAGAACATTGTAATCAACTAATCAAACCCCCACCTGAGCTAATCGTTTACTCTTACAGTGAAAATCAGGATAAATTTAAAAAAATTACCAACATAGAATTCGTGAAAGGTTTGAAGTTACCTGAATTTGATTCAAATGTGAGAAATTTACTCATAATCGATGATTTGGTTCACTAGGCTAAGGATAGTGCCGAAATAGCTGATGTTTCATAAAAGATTGACATCACTGTTACCTCAGTGTCATTCTACTGACACAAAATTTATTCTTTAAAGGTACACATTTTCAGACAATTTCTCTCAATACCCATTATGTTATTGCTTTTAATAATCCTGGAGACTCTTTGCAGTTTTCTCATTTAGCTTCCCAAGTATTTCCAGGACAAACGAACGTATTAATTCAGATTTATAAAGATGCAACACGGGAACCTCACTCGTATTTAGTTTTAGACTTTAGACAGGAAACACCTGATATTTTATGCTCAAGGTCACGAATTTTGCCAGGAGAAGAACCCAACACAGTGTTTATACCTGAATGGCTGATAGACTCAAATGCTATGAATATCTCATCAAGTACTTATCTTATTCCTCTCCCAAAAAAGCAAATGATGTTTTAAAACACTGCACTTCCAGCCAAATCACCACACTCTGTGAAATCTGCAAAAATGTTTCGTCTGGAAATATTCCACTAAAAGATGATCAGAAGTCACGCCTACAAAGGAAAAAAAAATTATGAGAGCACTAAGTCAGAAATCGCTTCCCTTCATTACTAGAATAAAATTGTTTTTACAGCATGGAGGAGCACTGTTCCCATTATTAGGCAGTATCATTGTTCCTTTATTGAGTTCACTTATTAGAAAATCATCATATGTTTAAAAAATTTACTCTCCTCCAATCACCAGAGGTGCGTGAACTGTACACACTAGATGATGAAATGAGTACCATTTTAAAAATAAGAAATAAACATGCAGATGAAAACGTAAAAGCATATTTAAATGTTCTGCAAAAGTATTTAGGTTTGAAAAACCAATTGGCTCACACAGAAGGAGGGCAACAGGAACATAGACTGTTACATCCAGTACCTACACTGAACAAACGGAATTCCCAGAACCATTCCCGTCAACCATCAACATCAGCCAGTCCCAGTGAGGAAAATGCTTCCAGTCCACTCCCCACCCGCAGGAGAACTCGAAGAACCAGTACAAAGTTCGTCTTTTTATCTCCCCGAAAGCTGATGGGAACGCGAACTGGTATGGAAAAAATGGTAAGTGAAAAAAAAACAATTTTTTTTGAATTATTTTTTATTTTCAGTAAATAATCTGTAACAGAATAAGTTACTACAATATCATTTAACCACAAATCCTTAGCATAACATTTGCTAATAATATTTTGCCTAGAAAGACCACGACATCTAAATATTAAAAAATATACACATTGCAAACCACAACCGACAGAATCATTTGCTTCTACAAGTACACTATTATAATGCCATATATTAGTGTTGATATTCAGAAAGTTAACAATATCGCTTTCGGGTGGATGACCGAAGCTATCGAAAAAATCACTGTGTTTGCCTTGAATATAGATAGCTTGCCAATGTTGTCTTGGCAAACAGGTCGGATCTGTGTTCACGACGAATATCGACTGTTGTTTTATGATCGGATGTTGTGGCAATTTATCACGAGCACAAACTTCTAAACCCACTTTTCTTGTGCCGGGTTCTTACTCTAGTATGCTTACTAATTGTTCAGTGTTCATAGTCCAGTAACACAGAACGATCCTTTGTTACGGATAACGTACACTCACATTCTGCATAAAGAACCACTGTGATGTTTTCAGGAAGGGGTTGAGCAAATTTAACTTCGAATCGCACACACTTCCTCTTCTTATCAGACTGACATGGGGTAAAACTGCATTTTGATCTGGCGATGAGTCAAATCCATAGAAAACGTTTCCCTTTACATATTCCTCATTAGAAATGTCATTATCACAGTCTCTGTTCCTTTTGCCTAGCGATGTGAACAGTGACATGTAACATCTTTTGTAATGCCTTTCTTTGAAGTTCAGGGTCAAGGTTGCGAGGGACACTGAATACCGTCAGCTGCCACCACAAGAAAATTCAGATTGAAATGATGAAAATTAAATGGATTTCTGTTGAAAGTGCCATTAAATCCATCACTAGCGACCAGTCCAATAATTAATCTAGATGGTATTTCACCTAGATACAGATTGTCTCGTGTGGCATCTGCCATACCCTTGGGAATCGAAAAATAAGATACTTGCACTCGATTGATGGGATATACCATGTTTGAGTTGTCTAACACAGACAGGTGAGCCAGTTGAATCTTTGGGTTTATTTTGAGTTTGCTGACAAAACGTGTAGCCTCTTCAATTTGCACTTTCACCTTAGCATCAGCATTTGCAGTCAGTAAAAAAATTCGGGAGAACTGTAAACCATTCGAACAAACAGAAACGTTATTGATCAATAACGTTTCTGTTTGTTCGAATAAACAGAAACGTTATTGATCAAGTACCGGTCTTGATGTATGATGGCAGCGTCTATTCGCCCAAGTATCTCGACACTTTTTGATTGGTTAATTCGAGCTTGTCTTCTACGCATCCCACATTCTCTTTTGGTAAACATATCACTAACATTAGCCACATCATCTTTAACAAATAATTCATTTGTCCGTTGACCGTTTTCAGCATCTCTGTCATAATTTAGCAGGTTTTCAATATAAGCCATATAAGGATACGTGTCTGACGTCACATTCACTAGTGTTAGATCCTGAATGGAGAGCTTTACAAGTAAATTCTTTGTTCAGGATTTAACATGATATCTACTACTAATTAAGGAGATATCTGCACATCAGCTAATAATTATGAAGTATTGTTTTATGTTTTGTAATAATGTGTAGTCCATGTGTGCCATATAGTGAGAGTTATTCCTGCATAACTGAAATGAGAAGCAGAGAATTTTCTGTCAAAATAGTAACAATTGTGTAAGGAAATCGTAAGTTATTTGTAATTCCCAAGTAAGCTGTCTATTACATTGCGAAATTCTGAGAAAAAAAGTAGTAATCCGGAATAATCGCGTATAATCTATACGAGTCGAGCGTAGCGATGGAGGCTATACTTACGCGGAAAATGATGTCAGAGCGGCTAGCTAGAATAATGTAACCTGACAGGTTAGGGGAGTGTAGGATCACCCAAGGGGTATGAACGATGGGGTTCGTGGGTGAAAACCACATCGAATAGAGGGCGCCCGAATAGGGCGAATAAAAGACGAATCACGCCGTTTTAGGGGGCTTTGACCTTTTCATCTTCGGTTGCTGGATTCGAGTTTTAGGGGGAGTTGGTCGGAGGATTCGTGAGAGAGCGGTGGGCCGACTACGGTAATGACGGACGGCAGGTTCTTTTCTTGAGAATGCTTGAAGGTTTTCAAGCAGAGCTGATCGCGATATGACGGACCATGTGGAATCGAGCCCTAACAGAATGTCCCATTGGAGAAAGTTTCCTGAGGAGCGGTAGACAGCACGCAACAGTTGGAAATGATTAGAAGAAAAAGCATAGTACATCGCCAGGTGCAAAGACGGCCGAAGAATCTGCAGTAAGATAATCCAGACCTACATGAGATGGCGGCATGAAATCTGAAAAGATCCGGTAATGTAAAAGTTTTCGTTCTATGTTAAAATTCGTTTAGAAGGACAAGAAATTTGTGTGCATTGTAACTAAAGCACACTAGTAGAGAACTTTTAGCGAGAATTTGACTGAATTAATTAAGCCCTTGTGGAACAAAGAGGAGTTGTTAAATAGGCAGTAATTTGTGAATGGCTAGACTTGCTTAAATGAAATTTAGAATTAAGATCATTATTGATAGAGTATTAATGAAAGTGTTCAATGCGTGTTCTGTGAATAACTTGTGAAAGGAATTATATAGTAGTAGTATTATGCTTAAACCTAATCTTATCCTTTCATAATTGAAGGATTTAACTTACTCAGATTCATTGTGATTTAGTATAACCCTTGACTTAGAGTGAATTTTGATCCATTGAGTATTTAAACTTACATAACTGTAAATGTTTTATGTTTTCCAATAAATAATGATGCATGATTCAGCGTCTAATCGCCCAAACATCTTGCCACTTTTCGATTGGTTAATTCGAGCTTGTCGTCTACGCATCCCACATCTCTTTTGGTAAACATATCACTAACATTAGCCACATCATCTTTAACAAATAGTTCATTTATTAGTTGACTGTTTTCAGCATCTCTGTCATAATTTAGCAGGTTTTCAGTATAAGCCTTATAAGGATACGTGTCTGATGCCACATTCACTAGTTTATCTCGGAGAAAAAATTCAATTTGACTGAACACGGAATGCAAAAAAATTTTCGCGACACCAACTGAAGAGTCTTCAATAGGTTTACCATCATTGTCAGTGATGCGTACACGAACACGTAGGTATGATTTTCCCAAATCCAAGTATTCTTCAGATGTACCTGGTATGCAAATTTCCACGGGACCTCCACTGTCAGTACTGGATGTTGGTTGGTAGGTGATATAAGACTTCTTTCCACACACACAAGTTGACACGAGGGTGGGAAAAAAAAAAGATCTAACTCTGACATCATATCCTCTGCAAAAGATGTCATCATTCTTGCGCTTTTTAGTATTCGTTTTTTTCTTCTTACTTCCTTGACCTCTCTCTGAAGTAATCGACTCTGCGCTTTTTCAGCAATAGTTTTCCCTGCTTCTGATGCTCTGTTTATAAAAGCTCGACATACAGGTATCCCTTCCAATACATCTCCTATCATATGTTGACCGGCTTTTAAAGCTTGACGACCGACAAACTGAGCTGCAGATTTGAAAAGTAGACTTACAAAGGGGATTAAATCAGAATAAACAAAATATGCGGCTACATCCCTCTTTATGTCAA
Source organism: Typopeltis vanoorti (assembly GCF_054136105.1). Taxonomy (NCBI): domain Eukaryota; kingdom Metazoa; phylum Arthropoda; class Arachnida; order Uropygi; family Thelyphonidae; genus Typopeltis; species Typopeltis vanoorti. Next base: position 92,295,901 of record NC_143569.1, on the reverse strand, counting down.
CTGGATATTTCCCAGTGATTGTTCCTTTCAGGTTAACACCAATCTGATTAAAACCAGTAGAAGGCTCAAACACAAGGCCTCCTAGGGAAACAACAGGTTTTCTTTTGGAACTGTCAGAGATATGGTGTTGTTTGGGTTCTTTTTTCCAGTAATCACAAAACTCACATCAAACACTGCTTAAAGACGTTCAGAGGGCGAATTGTAACTGCTATGGGGAATCTTGTACACTTTGTAAAATCCTTCTTTAGACTTTTCGAAAACTTTATTTCCTGTGATGTTGTTGTTGTCGATCGTGTTGAATCCTCCTCCTCCAATTGCACGTATCATATGAAACTCATCGTAAACGTAATCCATGTTATTAAATTCTCCCGGAAGAAGAATTTCGGCAAGAGCAACTTCCCATTTACCTTTAAGTGTGATATCGTGTGGTAATTCCACTTGAAATATTGTTTGCTTATTAGTAGAAAACATTTTCATACTAGTATTACTGGAAAGGGTTAAGTAAAATGTCTTTGCTACGAACTAAAGAATTATAAGATGAGGGATAACCGAGCCATTTAAGAAATTACTGAAGCTTTCCTTTCTGCTTTTGCTGCTTAAGTACTTGTTCAATTAGATACACGACTTCCGTTAGTTCATTTGGTATATCAGCCTTTTGCAGTTGAGGTTCATAGAAAGTTCCATCCACTATCTCTCCGTCCCGATGGCGAACTCTATATACTGCAGGGTTTCTATTAATAACCTGAGCAATAGTGAACAATTCTCGTGTCCAGTTACCCCCATAACCCTTTTCAAAATATCTGGGCATCATCACTTAAAACCACACTATCACCTACTTGAAATTTTGGTTTCGTAGTCTCCTCTGGGGTTCCGTACGAATATTTCCAAACACGATCCTCGTTGTGAAGGTTAACTTCCGAAGGAGCCATGCCGAGAGTGCGGTGTGGTGTGAGGTTATAAGTATGTACAAGGGTCGGCAAAACTTTCGTATTACTTTTACTTTTAGTATACGTGATTCATTTGTAGATCTTTGTTTCCAATGTTCTGATAAATCTTTCTGCAATGGGTGCTTTCATTTCGCTCCTGGTCGTGTACAAATGAATATTATGATTTTTAAACAATGCACGAACTTTCTTGTTGCAAAACTCTTTTCTTTGATCAGTGTTTATGTAGCATGGCACTTCTTTAAAATTGGACTCGAAAGCATTAAAAACAGCGCCTGCTGATTTCGTTTTCAGTGTTCGAACCCACGCAAATCGATAAAAACAATCAATGCATACAAGAAGGAAACACACGCCCCCATTCTCTTTTGCATGTGATGACATTTCTGCCAAATCACATTGAAAAGTGTGTAAAAGTGTCGGGACTTTGATTTGATTGCATTTAAACTTTCTTCTAATGAGTTTATGTCTCACATAAGTAGGCTATGTTGCTAACCAACTTTTCATGGTTTCATGTGGCAAATTTATGTTTCTGTAAAGCTTTGATACTTGCAAAACTAACTAATGTATTATCATTATAGTAATCTGCTAACTTTTCCATAACTAACAATTAGTTTTTTGGTTTGCAGGTGATAATCAAGAACCATCGCAAAGGTGGCGGATGTTTGTTGTGATAGCAGTACTATTTATACTTATGTATTTTGAACAGTCTATTCTCATATGGGAAGTAGTATGGAAATCACCCAATCGCACATGTCTCATCAAAGAAATGTTACGACAAGAAAAACACCACATGCATTGGTGATATCTATAAATTCCTATTTCTGTATGTAACATTCAGAATGATAACATTGTAAATAATATCTGTAAAATAAAATGTGTAAACTTAAATGAACAAATTGTGTCGTAGATATGTTATGCAATTTAAGTAAGATCATTTTTTGAAATCACAATGAATTCACACACGATTTATTTATTTATTTATTTATAGAATTTTAAGATCTTAAAGTTTAGACAAAGAAAATATTGGGATGAGTTATGAATAAAATATGAATTAGAATATGAATATAGCATAAAATACGTATGAGCTATGGAAAAAAAGTGGGTGTTTGAGGGATATCAGGATATAATTAAATTATTCAGAAAAGCCTAAACGCTGCTGCCACTAGACTCTAATATACTCTAAGAATTCCTATAATATTTTAACAAGAAAGAAATACCCCAAAATGTATTGGAAAATTAGTACAGCCATATATAGACAACCAAACATTAAAACTTGAACACAATGATGGATGTTTGTCACCCTGGGAAATTCCAAGATATCGTATCTCAAAAACGTCGCTCACAATTCCATAGGCAAACCAAAACATCATGTTATGTTACAGAGACATATGTTCCCCCAAAATTTCCAAACGCATAACGTCACGATTCCTTATCTCTAAAACACCCACAATAATATACGCGAAACAAACTCACCACGTGATGTCCCTGGCCGAAGGGGGCCCGAACGAAATTCCAAACTCTATCTTAATACTACCATCAACCATAATGCCATACACAAACCATTTACTTATCTACAAATCATAACAACACATATCCATGACACGGTAGTGTCATGGATATGTGTAGTGGATATGTAATAGGGGTAGGGTGAAAGACCCTACCCCTATTTTGTTCATAGTGTCCCACTAATCACAACACGAATCCTTATCCACTAATATATATTCCTTTTCCATTCAAAACAATAACGTCACTTATTTACAACCAAAAATTTACGTCACTTATCTTCATCTGATAACAACACATCCATGTCATGATTCCTTATTTTATCTTGATCTGGTTAAAACTGTCCCACCAATCACAACACGAATCCTTATCCACGAATAATCTTCCTATTCCATTCAAAACAATAACGTCACTTATTTACAACTAACAATTACGCCACTTATCTTCATCTGATAACAACACATCCACGTCACGATTCCTTATCTTATCTTGATCTTGATCTGGTTAAACGTGTCCCACCAATCACGCCACGAATCCTTATCCACTAATATCTTCCTTTTCCATTCAAAACAATAACGTTACTTGTTTACTACTAACAAAGACGTCACGTATCTACATTTGAAAACAACACACACCCACGACACGATTCCTTATCTTATCTTGAACTTGATCTAGTTAAAAGTCTCCCACCAATCACGACACGAATCATTATCCATTAATATATATCACTTTTTCATTTAAAACAATAACGTCACTTATTTACAACTAACAAATGACGTCACTTATCTTACATCTGAAAACAACACACACGCACGACACGATTCCTTATCTTGTCTTGAACTTGGTCTGGTTAAACGTGTCCCAGCAATCATGACACGAATCCTTATCTCTACCATCACCCATAATTCCATACGCGAACCAAAACACAAGAACTGAAGCCATTGACGCATATATATCCCCAGGGAAATTCCATCCAAACCCATGACGTCACACACAATGACATCATAATCAACAACCAATCACGTCACGATTCCTTATCTTATCTTGATCTCGATCTGGTTATTAGTGCCACCCATTCTACTAAAGGTCACAATTTTATCCCTGCACCTTTAAGCATTCCGAAAGAACTTTTTCTAACAAAGATCGAAAAAGCAGCTTCACTACCCCTTACCGTGGACGCGAGTTTACTATGCATGGAAGCAATTTTTACGATCAATAATGCGAAACCTCCTACTGATAATATCTCCTCTAGTCAAAGGCTTGCAATCAAAAATCTAAAGAAAAATAAAGGCATCGTAATCTTACAAGCTGACAAGGGGAATGCAACTATAGTTCTAAATAACACAGACTACCGAAAAAATCTTAACGTTGGTAGAGTCGGATACTTATTCGGAAATTGATAGAGACCCAACGAGAGAAATACACAACAAAACTAATAACCTTCTTCAAAAAGCCACAGAACGTCCAAGAAACATACACCTTTCTATTCGTTCATTACATCCACTCATTCCTAGGTTATATGGTCTCCCAAAGGTACTCACTGAGACCTATAGTAGATAGCATTGACTCACCCACCTATAGGTTATCAAAATATCTTGCATCATACTTAAAAGCTTTTGCAGGAAAATCTTCTTTTCATATAAAAAACTCAACAGACTTTGTCTCTAAAATTAAAAATATAGTCTTCTGATATCATGGTGAGCTTTGACGTAATAGCCCTCTTTACAGACATTCCGACGCAAGAAGTTCTCTATATTTTAATTAACAAGATTTCAAAGAAGATGTTTTCTCTGCTATCTCATTGTGTTAACTCTGGCTACTTTGAATTTGAAGGTAAACTTTACAAACAGGATAAACGATTAGCAATGGGCAGCCCCTCTCTCCAATACTAGCGAATATCTTTTTTGAAGACTTTGAACAAAAGGCAATCTCCTCTTCTACTTTTAAGCCAAAAATTTGGCTTAGATATCTGGATGACATTTTCCTCATCTGGGAACACACCATTGAGATTCTTCACACTTTTCTCAATCACTTAAACAATTTCCATCAAGACATCGAATTAACCATGGAGAAGGAAGAAATGGATCTCTATGTTTCCTGGACGTTAAACGTACTAAAACACCTGAGTCCATAAATATCTCCATCTTTAGAAAACACACACACGCAGACAGATACCTGCATGCGTCCTCACATCAATATCCGGCACAGAAGATGAGTATCATCTCAACTCTAGCGCATCGTGCTAGATCTGTACTGTCAGATGAAGAGAAAAATGAGCTACAACATCTTAAAGGACCTTCAAAAACAATGGCTACTCTTCAAAAAGTATCAATAAACATCTATACCACCGTCAACAAAACAACGTAGAAATACAGGACGACCCCAAAGGCTATATCTTCTTGCCATACATCAGCACGCTCTCCAAGAAACTGAGTAGAATTTTAAGAAAAGTTAACATAAAAACGTCCTTCTCTACTCTTCCCAAACTAAGATGAAGATTAAGCAATCACAAACAAGCTCACAACCATCTACAATTCCCAGATGTATACAAAATCACATGTCACTGCGGGAAACCATATATGGCCAAACGGAAAATTCCATCCTCCTACGTCTCGAAGAACACCAAAGAGACATCGCTTACAAAAGAACTGGAGCTAGTGCCCTCGCAAGCCATGTCCTGTTTTCGGTTAACACAAATAAGGAAAGCCGCCAACATGAAATAAACTGGGCAATAACTTCGAACCTGCACATATGCCACGACGAGGTTGAACGCCGCATTATCGAGTCTAAAGATATTCTCATGGAACCTCTTCATTTAAACAGTAACCTCAGCTATAATTTGCCTGACTCTTTTAGCTCTGCTGTCAGATATTGGCGCACTCGTGAAATCACACGCGCACAGGTTTCTAACAATAGAACTTTAACACGAACTGTAGCTCCAGTTCAAAATAACTGTAGTTTATAGTCGATTTTATAATTTATGGTTGTATAGTGACTCAATGTTTCTTTACAGTGTTTTCTATCACACCTGAAGAAGTCGGCCACCCCGATGAAACATGTTGCGTATTTTAATAAATTTCATTATTCATTCTAATTCTCTGATCTCAGTCAGTATATGAAAAGCCTGAACATATCCCAATTCCGAGTCAACACTACACGTCATCACTATATCGATTTCCGTGATATGTGGGCAATAAAATTGCAGAAATTCGTAACAATCCAGTTTAACAATCAGCAAAGAGAGGATTAAGCTCCGGAATTGTTGTTGGAACAGTAATATCCGATTTCATTGTTTCACTGCCATCAGACCTTAAAGTAACAGTTGAAGGCTCGTGTTTTATTGGGAAGGACGACATATCTGAATAGACAGGAGAACGGAAACTACCTTACCAGTACCAAATCTTTCCACCTACTCTCCGACCACAGATCCGAGAGCCTCGTCTGGCAACCTAGCAAGAAGAGATAATTCATGCTGAAGGAGAAAAGGAAATAACGGATGTACGAATGGGTCACCAACCCGCGAAATAACGTGCTTTACACGTAAAATTTTACAACTGTTATATAAGCAAAATAGTTACCACTTTAAAAAACTACAAACATAAAAGAAAAGTTAATTTTCCTACGTCTAATAATAAACAACTTATTCTACAAGATGGATCGATTACCGTATTATAGGAATGGATTCTCCTTCTTTTGACATGCGCAGAAGTGTCGAAGGGTTTCGCATATGTGGCGTACAGTACTCTCAGGTATGTTGAACTTTTATTTGTAAAGCGTTTCTTTCTCTCTGTTCAGATTAAGGAGCTGATTTGAATTCGTAATTTTAGAGTTAGGAATCTGAAGGGAGAGAAAGTAACGAAAGAGTCTTAAAAGATTAAGAGCACTTCTGAACGAGCACATAGAAATAATTGTGTTCAATATTACATGAGACAGTGAATGCTAAAAAAGTTGAAAGACGGCACTGTCGATTACCTAAAGTTAGCACCGATATTAAAAATTTGCTGATTTTTATTTAAAGCATGGATATTCTGTCTTTTGAGAAAATTATTCGTTATAATTATATAGTTGGAGATATTCGTTATGTATTATATATTTAGTATTGTATTCATTCACAACATAGTGATTAAAACACATTGTAAGTGTTTCGGCAATTGCATGCATCGTTGAAGAACAAAAATATCACTAAATTTCCTCTTCTTTTTTTTTTTTTTTGTTATTCCTAGATCGCGGTGAGTCCTTGAACTCCCTGGAGGGGTCACGTAATAATAATAATAATAATAATAATAATAATAATATTTTTTTTGTTGATCTCTCAAATATTTACATATATATACAATTATCATCTTGAGTAACATTCAGTATATTATTTTACAAGGTTCAGCACGAAGTGCTGCATATAATGAAATTTCCATAATAATGATGATGACATAGTTTTTTGCTATCTTTTAAAATAGCAATAATTTACAATTATATAGTTCGGATAATATTAATTTTTTTAAATAATAATAGTTTATTATCTCTCAAATAATTACATGATTATACTAAAATTTAGGCAACAATGCAACTTTTTCTTGCAAATTATTCAGTAAAAATTATAACTACTCGTAATATCATTATCATTTGCAGAATTTCTCATTGACACAAGAGTAAAAAAGCGTGTATTATTACCATGAATAATCATAGTAATACTTTACACTTAATAACTCAGAATTACACAAGTTTAACAATACTACTTATGTTGTAGTTTATATAATAATATTTTTTTATTTAAATATATAAATTAAATATATAATTTTAAATTTAAATATATAACTGAAGTATTACTATCACATTTTCTGTTTACTATTAGTATTCATTACAGAATGTTAAGTAAATAATGTTAGGTAAATACTACTAGTAGGATGTAATGTCTCAACTGCATCCTCAAAGCTTTGTAATTAGCTTATCTGAGGATGACACTGGTTATATATTTATATATGCTTTATTGATTTGGTTGCTGTGTTGGAAGAAGGCAGAGGTTTGGGAAGTCAAATGAATGATCTGAAATGTCTGATCAAAGTGAAATTGCCGATATATCCTGTGTTATTGCATCTGTCTTGATGGTTCACATTTTTTTAACGTGGGCTTCTTTTTGAGCTACTTAGGAGGGTTTTTTATTTTTTCACTGTGGCAGCCTTTCTTTGTCTTCTTGAGCTTTAATTTGTATCAGCTTTGAAGTTTGTGACTTCCTTATGAATATCTTGGCATCTCTGGTCCACAGAAATTGGTAATTTTTTCCCATTTTTGCTTTTCTTGCTTGGTACAACAGATTCTGGTTGAATGGTGTTAAATATTCAGATAGGAAGATTGGTGTATTTTCTTGCTGTGCGTGCAAGTCCTTGGCAACTCGTTTTTTCTGCCTGCTGGCTTTTATGAGATTGTCTCTTGTGGACTTACTCTTAAGACAAATTACGACTGGTGCAGTTCGTGACAGGCCTTGGTTTTTGCTCTTCCTAGGAATTCGATTTACGGTCTCAATGTCGTTAAGCTGTAGTGGGATGTCAATTGCATGGCCTAATTTTAATACTACGTCTCTGAGGTTTTCTGTAGGTGCAGTTTCAGGAAGACCGTTTATGACAAGATCTTCTTTATGTTGTTGCTGATTTAAACGTTTGTATTGTAGTTTTAGAGAATGAAGTTCTTGACGGAGTTCGGATGTCTCTTTCATCAAATTGTGTTGCCTGTCATTTAGTGCGTTAATGCTCATTTTAATGTCTTTTATCGTTTGCAACACTTCTATCACTGCTAAATTATTATGTTTTACCAAATCTTCATATTCGCTTGATTTTTTTGCTATTTGTTTGTTCTGTTTATTAAAAAGTTCTTGCACAAGGTCTACTAAGCTGGCTTTTATGGTCTAGACCGTTTTCTATTAGTATATTTAAAGAGTTGAAATTATAGGACTCACCTGCATTTTTTTGTCTGTTCATTTCTTCGTCTGATTTTGCCTCCGGTATAATCGGCTGTGTCATAGGTGGGTTTCTTTGTTCTTCCTACAGAGTATGCACTTCCATTCCTTGCGTGTTACATCGGATTTATATTTATGTTTCCCGGTTGTTTCTGAAAAGCCAGCACATTTTAAGTGTAAAATTCTACTGTATTTCGTACAAGTTATATTATTTCCATCGGATGATAAATCCTCCAGGCATTTGTTACACTTCATGACTCACCTTTCTTCTCTTAGGCAGTGTGGCGTGACTGTAAAGATGGCGATGTCCTTTGTTCTTCTCTCGTTGTTGATCACGGTCCTCTCTGTTCACTTTTCAACACTTCAAAATTTGGTTTCTTCTTAGCCAATCTCGTTGAATTTTATATCACTGTCTTCGGCATGATAAGTAGGGTTACTTGGGAACACTTTCAACTTAAAACAGGAGATGGAACCACTTTAAAACTATAATACTACTACTACTACTACTACTACTACTAATAATAATAATAATTTATTATATCTTGCATAGATATAATTATTAAATTATAAAATTATAGAAATTACAAAATTTAAAAATTATAACAATTATATACATAATAATAATAATAATAATAATAATAATAATAATAATAATAATAATAATAATAATAGTTTTTTTTAATTCAATGATTTTTATTATTAAAATTATGATTACATATTATGCATTTACAAAATATGTTGTTCTAGGTTGTTTTTTTTTAGAATGAATTTCATACAAATTTTCCTTTTTTTGTGTGTAATGTATTAATAATAGTTACTATCGATGGCAATTTTTAGTTCGAGTTGAATAAGGTTGCATTTTTTAAACAGTATTTCATTGTTTTGTGTTTTTGCTTTTCTTGCTTGTTACAACAGATTCTGGTTGAATAGTGTTAAATATTCGGATAGCAATATTGGTGTATTGTATTGAAATGCGTTCAAGCACTTAGGGACTGTTTTTTTTCTGTCTGCTGGCTTTTATGAGGTTGTCTCTTGTGAACTTGCTTGTAAGACGAACTATGACAGGAGCGAGTTGTGTTTTTTGCTGTTCCTGGGAATCCGATTTACGATCTGAATGTCGCTATGCTTTTTGTATAAAATGTTATAGCATCTCTTTTCAATTTTAAAATAGGTGTTTTGTGCTTATAACAAATTTGTAATGATTTTTTAAAATTTCTAGATATGATTTCTTCTAGACATATGAGTTATTTATTTAAACTGATTAACCTGATTTTATGTAACTTATATACAAAAATATTTCGTACTTATATTAAACATTTGACATCAAATTTATCATTTTTGTATCATTTAAAGGATATTCGGGCGTAATTTTAAAATTAATTATCACCAGATTTAAATTATAATTATAATAAAATTGATAAAGATAGAGAAAAATCCTTAGCCCAATTTGACAGTTAACTGATGTTTCTCATTCCTGAAAGATTACTCTCACCTTAAAGAGACACTGAATTATCAAAACATCCTTTCTACAGAACTCTGACTTTAGCACACACGAATCTCTGGAATTCGGGGGAAGTGCCTTAGATAAATATATAATTACATAAAGAAAAGTACTGAGGTATGTCTTTTGACTTTGAATGCTGCACTTGAATGCAGACAGTCAGGGACTTTAGATCATAGAGGTGGGGAGAATAGGTATGTAATTTCTGCCATGGTAGTCATTCAATGATATGAATGACTTTGCACATGGTTATGCATCTGGCGAAAGGATGGAAATATGCACTTTGGGTTCGCAACTTTCATCTCTCTGGGGAAGGAAAAGAGAAAGTTGTCCATTAATAATTTGCAGACTGTAGAGGTAAGTATATGAAAAGCGAGATGGTAATTTGTTATATCTCTACACGAATACCTGGAGCATCAGATGGTAATTTGTTATATCTCTACACGAATACCTGGAGCATCAGAAACAATGGGATTGAGTTCGTCGCTTTATTGAACACGTTGTGGTTTAGGATTGTTGGCACTTGTGAAACCCAGTGGAAATGGATTTAAATAGTGTAAATGAAAATAAGAGTAAAGGATTTAGTATTTTTACGAATGAAGAAAGTAATAGGAGAGGAGGGAAGTACTACTAATGATATCAGACGATTTGAGTCAGTTAGGGTAGATACGCTTAACTAGAGGTTAACAGGATAAAGTACATGACGAGCTGTTATTAAAGACCTGGAAATTCAGTTGGAGGAGAGGATGGCAGGCATCATATCTCCAAATTAGTTGTATGGGTACTAAACGGGCAATCGTTATTGATGAGAATTTCTTTAGTTCCTCCGAGACAGTTTTTTCAAGCAACACCTGAAAGACGAAACTCGAGGATAAAGAATGTTAGATTTGAACATAACATCAGAGGAGGAGGTCTCACATAAGAATGTGGATGTTTTACCACTAGTTATTGACAGAGATAATGCCTCACTTTCGTGGGGCGTACCTAATTATATCTGTATTCTAATTTGGACAGGTTATAAGCTAATCTACAAGGTTAGAAAAGATGCTAAATTAAGAAGAATACTACCTTTGATCCTCTGATATTAGTTTATGAATGGAAATACATCCGAAAAGCAGAGGAATCTAAAAAAATGCTATAATGAGGTGGAATCTGAATGCATCCCTACAGTTTGAAGAACAAATATGGTGGAAATTAAACGGATGTCGAACCGTTTTAAGCGTAGACCAGAAACGTTACAAGTATTGTGAGAAGAGAAAAAATCGAACTGTGTGTCAGAAGAAGGTGGGATGTTTCAATTAATGACTGCCCATTTTACTGAAATATATCCACCAAATATGTGTAACATAGTGCAAAGTGCTACCACTACGTTGAATGAAGAGATAGACGCGCATGAGAATGCGGTTCTGGTGCTGTTATGTTATTTAGTGTCCTACTTTCATATACAATTTCAACGAACTCGAGAAGAAGGATCGAATAAAATTTCATCCAACCAACGCCTGAAATAGAATCCATTGAAGTCTTTCTTTTGACTCGAGCTTTGTAGAACTAGAAACGATGCCGAAAGCTACACACGCGTCAGTTAATTTAAGATATTGCATTAAGAAAAAAATCATAAGTAAAATATTATTAAATAAATATTAGAAAAGTACCAAAGAAATGTTAATAAATAATCAGATTGTGTATTGAATTCTATTTTGTAATGTGTGCGGATTTAAATAATGCCTAATTCGCACTCAATCACTTAATAATTTTCTGATTTTAGCAATTTCAATAAAAAATATGTAACCAGAAATATAGCAAGACTTGTTTATTTTATCGTTTTACTAAACATGATTAAGAGTTAAGATACATATTAAATTATTTTTTAAGGAAACAGAGTTTTTGCGGAGGGATCAATTTGTTTTGTACTTTATATTCATGTGAAGATAAGATTTCTTTTTAAAAATTAACTTCCACTTAACACAATCTGATGTTTACTAATTGTATGCCCACACCCTGTCTGATCAAATATATCCGGACACCCATTTGTAGTAGTGAATATGCTTACACACCTCAAAACACGACTCGTGAAATTATAAGCAGGCCGTCTTGTAAATTCAAAAATCGCCGAAGGGCGCAGTAACTTTTGAGGTGGCATAGTCGTGGGATGCTACTTTCCCAAATGCTCAGTTCGGGAAATTACTGCTTGTTGCAGCTGCCGGATCAAAGTGTAAGAGGTTTAATCCACACGGTCTACTGTGTAGAAATAACTACAGATACATTTGCAAAACACTTTCAAGGAAAAGATAAACGGAATTCGTTCACAGTGTGAACGATACGAATAAAGTGAGAAATCGGTCGAATTCTAAAATAGGAGACAAAATGTGTATATTCCTAAATGGCGACGACGTCATAATGATATACAACGAAATTAATTACTAGTTAACCATTTACGGTAGTTGTGACTTTCATCCTACGGACAGAGCAAGATATGTGAGTGATCTGCCCTGGATAAGTAACTTGGAGACGAGGAGAAAGTAAAAAGAATAAAGAACAGCTTAAATCGCGATGACAAAGAAATATATATCATTATGGATGGGTTAATAAAAAAACAACGCACATTTTATAAACAACTTATGTCAATTTATTAACAGCAACTTGAATCGGAATTTCCATGTTTCGTTTTTGACTAACAAAAGAAGACGCATCATCAAGAGAATCCATCACGTGGTAGAAAATTTGTCAGCCTACAATTTTTCAGATGTGTGTAGTAATTCATGGATAAATTCCTTACTCCAATCATTATTTCCTGAAATGCATACTATAATTATAGTCCTCGCGGTTAGCCTAGTGGCTGTGCGCTTCGCAACAATATGCCTGGGGAAGGAGTGTCCTAGGTTCGATTCTCGTCGGTGACGTGAGAAGATTAAGGATCATCTCGGCCGTAGCCAAGTTAGCCCGTCTTGGGCGTGGGCAGCAGTGTTTTTCTCCCCAGTTTATCTGGAATTTTTCATCCCGAAGGGCAGGCAAACCCATGAGAAGCGAACATTGCAAACATAGGATACACCTAGCCATAGGGCTGACCATCTTATCCTGAGTATGGTTTAGGACCGATGATTAATAAGTCCTCGACACCTCAAGGTAAAAGAGGGTAGAAAGAATATGAGATGAGATGGATATTACCGCTATCACCGGAAGCTCTTAGTAACTTTTCAAATGAAAATAAAAAGAGCAACGCAAACTTCCTCTTCAGTGTCATACTCCAACAAAAAACCCAACGCCATCCTTGAAAACAGAGAAATACACAAACTTCAGCTATTTGCTGTTAATGTACATCTAAAAGAATATTAAACATTTCCCGGTGTGTAATTAATGTGGATTATATCCTGGGCTCTTGGAGAAACTTGTTGTATCACCGGGGCATAGGGCTGCAATCTTATGAAAACCGACAGAGGGATTTCCGCAAATTCTATCAACATACAGCCACTAACAAATACCATAAATTACCTGATTACATATAAAAAAATGAAGTATTAAATGACGTTAAACATTTCTCGGTGTGTAGTTGATGTGGTTTACATCCTGCACTCTTGGAGAAACATACACACTCAAAATATCCAGTAATTATGTACTAAATAAATTTTGTAACATGATAAACCTGTATGAAATAATTTTGCATCTAATAATCTATGTAATTTATTAAACGTATATATATGTAAAAATTCAATATCTAAATACTGTTCCTACCCTCATTGTTGTGCATTTTCTGGTCATTAGTATTTCAATCACCTGTGATTACAATACTAATCATATTAATTATATTAATCGTGAAATCTGCCTTCAATATTTTGTCATCCCATTGTTTATGTGTTTGATTCATAATGTATATACTTTACTTACCCTCACTGTTCTGTATTTTTTATTAACCAGTTGGCAATTAACCTTGGTTACTTACATGTAATTATATATATCGTAAATTCTGACATATATTTTTCATCCCATTGTTTATGTGCTTTTGTCATGTTGTATATACTGTACCAATCCTCATTGATTTGTACTTTCTAGTAACCAGTATGGCAATCACCCTTGGTTACATACATTTAATTATATTTATCATGAAATCTACCTGTGTGTTTTGTAATCCCATTGTTTATATGTTTGATTCATATTGTATGTACTTTCCCTTTGCGTATTTTCTAGAACCCAGTATGTTAATCATCCTTTGTTACGTAAATGTCTTTATATTTATCATAAAATCTGTCTTCTATATTTTGTCCTCCCTTTGTTTATGTATGTGTCTCATATTGTATATACTTTATGAACCCTCGTTTTTGTGTATTTTCTTTTAACTAGTATGGATATTATGCTTTGTATCTTATATATATTATATTTATCCTAAAATCTGCATTCTATATTTTGTCATCTCATTGTTTATATACTTGACACATAATATATACTTCATCTGTCCTCATTGTTGCGTACTCTCCAGTGACCTGTATGGCAATCACCCTTGGTTACGTACATATAATCATATTTATCGTGAAGTTTGCTTTGTATGTTTTATAATCCCATTGTCCATGTTTTTGTATTATATTGTTTATAATGAACCTACACTGAATGTTGTGTATTTTCTAGTAACCATCATGGCAATCACCCTTGGTTCCGTACAAGTAATTATATTTCTCGTAATTATACTTTCTATATTTTGTCATATATTGTTTAAAGATTTTTCTCATATTGCGTATAATCGCATAATATGGAACTTTGTCTTATATTGTATATTGACGTATGATATGAATGTTTGTAGATCGACCCCTATTGTAATTTCATTCTGGCATTTGGCCTCCTTTGTAGTGTGTATTAAGAAATCATACTGCACCTGCATGTTGTAACTGTTTTCTGTATTTAACTCATGTTTCATGAAGTGCACTGGCTTGCATTAATGTTATTGTAAAGTAGATACGGTTTGGAAACCGCTGAATAATCTCGATCTGGTATTCCACATAAAATCACCCAGCCGGACCACAGAGTACTAAGGGTATGATTGCAAGAAAATCGCCTCTCGTTCTTTGAAACCTTCGCTACCAAGTTCGGAAACGCCTCTCTAACATCAACACCAAAAGACAGCGGTTCATCGGGATCTGAAAAATATGAGTTTCATGGGCGCGCACAAACCTATCATCAGGAAGGACAAGGTCAACCTTCAAGTCGAGTAGTTTAAAGCCTACCGCCGTTGAACTCTGGTGTCGTGGAAATTATTCTAGGTATGAATTACTCTTCAGAATTGGGCAGGCCGACGGAGAAGTGTTACTGTGTTGGGTGCTCTGAGAACGCTCTGAGGAACTTTACAGTTGAAGGTTTTTTTTTTACTTTTGGTTGAGCCCTAGCACGGAGAGCATAAAACAAGAAAAAAATATATAAATACGTAAATACACCAAACCCATAAATACATTAAAAAATGAAAACGTAAAGCAACTCCTTCCAGTAACGGAGAATCTTAATGCTTCGCGTTGGAATGACATTCTAGACAATTCTTGCTTCCACCTTTCTGGCACCATTCAGTGAAGGTCTTTTCGCTATCGACACAAAGGAATTGTTGAGATGGATGTTGAAGACCATTGCTAGTGGGAATGCCTGTGGGATTGACTGGAACTATCAGAGTTTTGCCTAATTGCACAGCATCAGTGACCGAACTAATGAATGCTCATTCGAAGAATGGAAGGGAAATCCAGAACCGCAGCAACGGCCCAAAATCTAGTGGAATACCCACCGCGTTCACCAGACCTCACGCCTATGGACTTCTTCTTATGGGGGTTTATCAAGGATGAAGTTTACACTTCAAAACTGGCAACAGTCGACGACTTGAAAGCAGAAATTGAAAGAGAAGCTACAAGACGAAGTGATTTTCAGTGTTTGCAATTCCACTGCTGCCCTTATCAGCAGTGCGTGGACCAGGACGGTCATCAGTTTGAATAGAGACGTTGAGGGATGAAAGTACATTTATGGAGTGCACTTTTCAATGAGAAAGTTAACTGAATTATAATAAATACCAACTTTATGATCATTCAAAGTGTGTATACATTTGTTTCAGACACCCTGTATGTATCGTAAAATCCGATTTATATATTTTGTCATCCCATTGTTCATGTGTTTTTCTCATATTGTATACACTGTAACTATTCTCATTGTTGTATATTTGTTTGTAACCAGTATGGCAATCACCCTTGGGTACATACATGCAATTATATTTACCGAAAAATTCTACCTTGTATATTTTGTCATCCCATTCTTTTTATATTTGACTCATATTGTATATACTTTACCTACCCTGGTTGTTCTGTACTTTCTGGTAACCAGTATAGCAGTCACCATTTGTTACGTACATGTAATTATATTTATCGTGAAATCTGCCTGGTATATTTTGTTATCCCATTGTTTATAAGTTTGACTCATATTGTGCATACTGTACCTGCTCTCATTGTTGTGTATTTTCTACTAACAAGTATGAAAATCACCCTTAGTTATGTGTATATAATTATAATTTAATCTGCCTTGTAAATTTTGTCGTGAAATCGTAAAACCGCATTTTTCGTGAAATCGTGCTCTTATATTTATCAAGACATTGTTTATGTATTCGTCTCTTATTACAAATACTGTACCACCCTCATTGTTGTGTATTTTCTAGTAACGAGTATGGCAATCATCCTTTGTTACGTACATGCAATTATATTTATCGTGAAGTTTGCCATGTATGTTTTGTCATCCCATTATTCATGTGTTTGTATTATTTTGTTTATAATGAACCTACACTGATTGTGTAGGTTCATTATAAACAAAATGTGTATATGTTCATTATGTGCATATTTAACACTGATATATACATCACAAATCACTAGCATTCAATGCCTACATTCCATGCATAAACAGTAACAACAACATAAATAGTGAAGGCTAAATCCCACTCTCTTCATAAAAGCAAACCCAAGCTTCCATGTAGGTGATATTAACTTGCCTGACTCTTCTACACGTAATCCTCATTATTAAAAAAATATGTAAATAATGAGTTTACATTGTATGTTTGTGAGAATTAGGAAATATAATATTTTAATTGCATATGTTCTAACACGGTTTGTATAATCACTCTTTCTCAAACTTTGAAAAAAAAATAGCAAACTACAATATGTAATATTATATAACTTGTGTAACTCTGAACTATATAATTGTAAATTATTACTGTGATTATAATTTTAAAAAAAGCAAAAAACTATGTTATCATCATTATTATTGAAATCTCATTACATGTAGCACTTAGTGCTGAACCTTTTAAAATAATATAATGAATGTTAATCAAGACGATCATTGTATACATGTAAATATTTGAGAGATCAATAAAAGAATACTACGTAACACCTCCAGTGAGTACAAGGACTCATGGAGGGAGGGCACCTACTCTACAATTCTCTGTCTCCACACTCAATCCGCCAACTACAATGAACCGCAACTGCCATTATCTACACCAGCGCTTCCCAAACTGTGGGCCGCGCCCCCCCTTGGGGTCCGTAGGTTTTGTTGAGGGGGGCCGTGAAATAATGAAAACAAATTTAAAATGTTTTAAGACTAAGTAGATTTTTTTATTTTTAAAGAAACGTGTTTAACTTTTATTATTTATTAATTTTTTTTGTTATTTTTTATATTTTAATGGAAAAATTCACACATTGGTGTTGGTTCACAAACTTTGCTTCCTGGGTATTTCGGCGCTTAATGAATGTTTCATTTCAAAGCATTTGGTTAATTGTTACTTTGAATGCTCTCCAGGGACGCTCCAAATCTTCCTGTCCCTTTCATCACGCGTTCGTAATCAGGGACTGTTGATATTGACTTTATATACATATCAAAACTCGTTTTATATTATCACTGTCATCCGAGCTAGTTTTCTGTTACCAATAAAAGTTTCGCATATATCTCACACATGAAAAAAAGCTTAAACAAGTTCATGTGGGGAGATAGTAACTCGCTTGCAGTGGTAAACAACACCCCTCCCTAACAGCCACTATACTGCAGAGGCAATAAAAACAAGTACTTTTATTATGCCAGTGAATAAGGTATGAGGAGTCTGTGTAATATATTTCTTAACAAATAGTGCAATTAGAGACAACTGGGATAAAAACACACACTAATTAATGAATCACAAGAGAACGTGGCTAGAGAGAGAGCGCTAGCTCTCTCTAGCCAGGAGTGTACAAGATTTTGTGTGATTGCGGAAAGCCATACTATGGACAGACTGCTAAATCCATCCTTCTACGTTTGGATGAACACCGTAGAGGTATCTCCTATAACAGGACTAGAGCTAGCGCTCTCTCTAGCCACGTTCTCTTTTCAGCTAACTCAGACGAAGGCCGCCAGCACATTGTAAACTGGACTCAAACTGCTAACATCCATGTGTTCATACACTACGATGAACTCGAAAGAAAGATTGTTGAATCTAGAGAAATTTCTCTAGATTCCTCTCATATCAATAACAGCCTGAGTTACAATCTCTCTGACGCACACGTTGCTTCTGTTCAGTACTGGCGCACTCGCGACAGCGCGTAGTATTCGTTTGTTTGGAACTCATATTTGCATTTTTTTCAAACACGCTACTGTTTTCTATACTTGTTCTGTTATTACAATTTTAAGTCTCTGTAATTTTTTATATACTTCTTTGATTGTGATACCTGAGGATGTTCATGTAACGAAACTAGTAAACTAGTAGTATCTTTTTTAAATATATCTTGTCATCTTTTCTCTCGGTAATAGTCATTAAACCTTATATATATATATATATATATATATATATATAATGAATGTTATGGCAGTTCCACATAGGGATTACCGTAAAGGGAGAAAAGTCACAAAAGAGAAAATTTTCCTGGTCCTGGGATTCCCTTATTCAGGTAATATTCACTAATTTCATGTTATCAGTCTGTGGTGTGCCAGTATCGGTAAGTGGTGATATTATTTGATCTATTATACGTTAAAAAATTTAACCCTGAGATGGATAAGTGGCTGATAAAAAATAAAAAAAAATTCCCGCGAACAATCAGAAAAAGCAGAAACAGACTCAAAAAAATGACAGTATTTCATATTTTACCAGAACAGCCCGCGTCGTCTTCAGAACCAAACGGTAAGAGGCAAAAAATGTAATATATGCATTTGATTTTTGCAATATTCGCTGTGTATGTTTTGTATTGAATATAAATACAATAAATATTATAATAATATATCTCTATTACGATTTTTTTTCGAGGGGGGCCGTGAAATATTTTAATTTTTGCAAAGGGGCCCTGACATTCAGAAGTTTGGGAAGCACTGATCTACACCAACACCCAGTGGCGCACCCAGAGGGAGGGCCAAGGGGCCCGGGCAACCCCCAAAGAAAAGGAAAAAAATACTAGAAAAATTTCCAAAAATCTTTTCCAAATTAAAATTCGTTATTTCTATTTATGTTGTGTGCTACTTATGAATTAGCGTTCACTGCAAATGCTCAGTTATAGGTCGTATGCGATGTGTAGTGTGTATTTGCAAAACGTCTACTCAACTCGGGCCCCCCCAAAGGTTAAATCCTGAGCGTCGGCCCCCTCCAAGATTAAATCCTGAGTGCGCCACTGCCAACGCCCATCATCAACACTATTATTTTTACCCTCGATCACACTGTTACTATTATTATTATTATTATTATTATTATTATTATAAGTTGATGATCATGTAACTCTGCGTGGATCTAACAGCCTCCATGAGTCGTTTACTGAAAAACTGAAAACTGTAGGCTGCCATCCGATTGGCGAAGATTCAAAATAGATTCAAAAAGGCAATTTGATTATCTTCTTCTTTTTCTGAGGTGAAGGGATTACCAGGATGAAATCCATTTATTTCTTATAGAAACTGCAGCATGTCCGAGGAAGAGTCATTCCATACTGGAAAAATGTCATCCACACATCTACACGAATGCGTAGATTTAGGCGAAATATCGTCGAAAAGATGCAACTCAAAGGTTTCCATTAAAAAAAAAAAATGAGAATAGTTGGAGAAAAAGTACGACTGCACGCAACTGTCCCTTCAATATATTAAAATTTGTTTTGAAAAGCGAAATATCCAGAGGGAAGAATAAACTGAAATATTTTGTTAGAATATCCGATGGAATTCTTGTTTGAGTAATTCTGTGGTATCTCATAATGGAATGTTAGTAAACGAGGATACATCAAGACAGGTTATAACATCGGATGGTTACTCTGCTTGGTTACCCCCCTCCCATGCCAACCACGCATGAATGGTCGAATAAATGTGCGTGTGAGTAAAACGGTTCTTATCTTATTGATCTAATCTGTAATCAGTTAAATCAGGATTGTAAGAAATAATTAAGATATGAAAACTAGAGAGTTCTCACACTCTAAATACTGTATTACCATTACCTCTTAGATTAAAGTTCGAAACTATGTAATTCAGATCTCTTAAAGCAGAGTTGGTTATTTATAAAAAGCACGAGAAACGCCGCTCACACACAAAATGTGATCCTTTTAAGTTTCATAATAAAACACTGTTTTATGAGGAAACGTACTGTAATTTGACCAGCAGTGAATTCTTGTAAAATGCACATTTGCGGCTCGAAAAGCCTACCACCACGCTACTTCGGCCGACTTCTTCGTAGTCTGTTACCGTACGCCGAGCAATTTCACTTCTTTAACATCAGTACGGCAATCTCGTAGCCAGCGGTAAACGTCATACGAGTATTCAAGTTGAAGGATATTACATCCCATATTCTTTCGTTTCTTATTCGGCTATGAAAGAATATGGGATGTAATATCCTTCAACTTAAATAAGTTTTGTTCTATATATATATATATATATATATATAGAACAAAGATATATATATATATATATTATATATAAAACAATAAAAGAAAGAACACCTTTGGCCGATTTCATATCAGCTTGTGTCACTTTTAAATCCTCTCCATGATTGAAATAATGAAGATAATGTAATTTAATTAAATGACGAGGCACATGTATATTATTATTTTGTGAGGTCAACAAATTTCATCATTGACCTGTAGAGTAAGATAGGCTGAGAGAGTCAGCAGATAGTAGGAGAGGAAATAAAGATAGAGTGCATAGTGGTAGAGTAGGTAAAAGAGGCTTCAGTTCACCTGTTTCAGCTTTTTTTGCCCCCCCCCCAGTGGCGATTCTAAAACGGTCGTTGATTTTTCACTTAAAAAAAAGGAAAAATCCTAAAAAGGAAACATGTAACAAAACAAAGAGAGAATAAATCTAGAGAAGGAATGGAAAGGTAAACTTAGAGGTGGAGGAAGGATCTGGCCCGAGTGATGCAGCTCACAAGGAACTGCACCGCCTCGCTGTAAGCCTTCGCCGCTCGGGTTCTCAGGTCCTCCCCCACCTCTGGGATCTAAAAACCAGTGAAGCTGAGTACACAAAACCCACAAAGTGGTTACAATGTCTTTCTTTTGTTGCGGGGTGTTAATATTCTCTTGGCTACTTCACTTCCCTTGACCATGTCCAGTTTTCAGAGAGCTATAAAAAACGGCGAAACGGCCTCCTCATCTAAATCCATAGCTACCTCAACTTGATCAGGGCTGATTTTGCTGATGACATGAATGAAAAGGTCACCCCATTTTGCACTGACAACATCAGGTCCTTGCTTCCCTGTAAGGAGTTCAGGTTCTCCTAATTTTGCCATCGCTTCTTTGAATTTATCCGCCACCCCAGAGATATCTCTAATAAGATGGATTAGAGTCTCCCCTGCTTTTGCATGAGGGTCTTCTGGGTGTTCGGTTTTGAGATTTGTAAGTTCTTCTTCTTCCTGAGGACTTAATGGCCGTTTGAAAGTTTTGGTGTTCGTCTCCATCTCTACTTCAGCTTCTTCTGCTGTATCTGAATTGGCGATGTCTATATTGGCAGTGGTAGCTCCGCTTTCGTCCGTGGGAGTTACCATGATGGTTTCTGCATTGTCAGTCTCTTCTGTTGGGATCGTATTGCTGGTATCTGCAATTATGATAGGTTTCTCTCCCTTACAGGACCTTTTCGTTGTCTTAGACATGGTGGCATGATCAGGAGTGGCTTCAAGAGGTGGAAACTCTTCCTGTGTTCCTTTTCATTACTTGGTTTTGTTACTGATGTGATTGCGCCACCCATCCTCTCTGCGATGGTTCTGGATGGGCAAGTGTCCACTTTGTGGTCAGTGACCCCACATTTCTAACAAGCTGCCTCACATTTTTCTTGGTTGTGGCCAATTTTTAGGCCGTTCTTGCATTTTATTCGAGGGCAGTCTGCCCCAAGATGATTGAAGGCGCCACATCTAAAGAACTGCTTCTTGACGCCTGGATAATTTACCATTACCCTGGCATATCCTATGAGGACAAAGATAAGAACTTCGGTCCTCATTTCAAGAGAGATAGTTACCTTCCCTGACTTCCACTCAGGATTGTCGGCGTCATTGTGAACCTGGATTTTCCGTACAACTCCCCACTTAGAGAATACGCGATGAATTATATCGTTGTTCTCTGCATATTCTAGGGGAAATCATGGTATCTTAAGGGTTCTCAGGATGCTCCCAACCATTAAGGGAGATACGTTTACTTTACCACAGTCAAACCTTGGAGAAGCTTTTCTCTGGTCTCCATATTTTTGGTCACTACCTGGTATCTTTCTCCCCTGTAAGGGGTAAATCCAAAAATGTTCTCTGCGCCGACGCAGTCTATGATAGCTTTCGCCATCGCCCTTGCCGGTATTGTAGCGTCAACCTCAATTCCGAGGGTACGCACACGCGGCAGAATGGAGGGCATGATCAGATGTGAGGCCTAACTATTCCCACCACGAAGTGTTTGATATTTCCCCAGTCCGGGTTTTAGGAAGTTCTGTAAATTTCCGGTTAAATATCGTGAACCCCGATGGGACTGCTACCGATATTAACGGTTAAGAACAGATACTACAATTTGCTCTTAGCCGATCAAGCTGATACGCACAGAATACTATCATAATGTCAATGATCAATGAAAATCAGACAAAGCTAATCACACTACAGAAATGATCCTGTGAAGTATGATTGAAGATAGCTGTATGCAAGAGATGGATTACATTTGCATGGACATTTGCAGAGACTGTTTTCTGGACAAGTGTGTAGGGACAGGGAAACTAGAATTGCACAGTTGTAATGTAGCTGGGATGGCCTCATGGAGATAGACTTGAGAAATGGAGTGGGGGGGTTTACACAATATTACAGATCCAGGTGAATATGAGGGGAGTAATAATGGGTATAATTAATTAATTTGTGAGTTTAACAAATCTTCATCATCGGCCTGTAAATTAAGATAGGCTGAGAGTCAGCAGATAGTAGGAGAGGAGATAAAGATAGAGTGCATAGTGGTAGAATAGGTAAAAGAGGCCTCAGTTGACCTGTTATAGCTGAATGCCCCCCAGGGGCGATTCTAAAACGGTCGTTGATTTTTCACTTTAAAAAAAGGAAAAATCCTAAAAAGGAAACCATGTAAAAAAATAAACAAAAAGAGATACAAAGAAAAGCAAAAATTGAAAGATAAACTTAAAGGTGGAGATGGATCTGGCCCGAGTGATGCAGCTCACAAGGAACTGCACCGCCTCGCTGTAAGCTTTCGCCGCTCGGGTTCTCAGGTCCTCCCCACCTGCGGAAGCTGAAACCAGTGAAGCTGTGTACAGAAAACCCTCAAGGTGATTACTGTGTCTTTCTTTTGTTGTGGGTTGTTATTATTCTTTTGGCCACCTCACTTCCCTTGGCCATGTCTAGTTTGCAGAGAGCTATATAGAATGCCGAAGCCTCCTCCTCGTCTAAACCCTGGGATACCTCTACTTGCTGAGTGGTGATTTTGCTGATGTCATTAATGAAGATGTCACCCCATTTTGCGCTGACGATGTCAGATCTATGTTCCCCTGTGAGGAGGAGTTCAGGTTCTCCTACTTTATCTATTGCCTCTTTAAACTTTTCTGCTACCCCGAGCATACCTCTAAGGAGATGTTTTAGAGTCTCCCCTGCTTTTGCATGAGGGACTTCTCGGTGTTCGGTTTCAGATACTTTTGCTTTTTTGAGATTTGTCAGCTCTTCTTCGTGCTGACTTAATGGCCGTTTGGAAGTTTTGGTGTTCGTCCCCATCTCTACTTCAGCTTCTTCTACTGTATCTGAATTGGCGATGTCTATATTGGCAGTGGTAGCTCCGCTTTCGTCCGTGGGAGTTACCATGATGGTTTCTGCATCGTCGGTCTCTTCTATTGGGATCGTATTGTTGGTATCTGCAATTCTGGTAGGTTTCTCTCCCTCACGGGACCTTTTCGTTGTCTTAGACATGGCGGCATGATCAGAAGTGGCCTCAAGAGGTGGAAACTCTTCCTGTGTTGTGACCTTTTCATTTCTTGGTTTTGTTGCTAATGTGATTGCGCCACCCATCCTCTCTGCCAGGGTTATGGATGGGCAGCAGTCGGACCCCACATTTCAAACAAGCTGCCTCACATTTTTCTTGGTTGTGGCCAATTTTTAGGCAGTTCTTGCATTTTATGGGAGGGCAGTCTGCCCCAAGATGATTGAAGGCGCCACATCTAAAGCATTGCTTTTTGACGCCTGGGTAATTTACCATTACCCGGGCAGATCCTATGAGGACAAAGTTAGGAACTTCGGTCCTCATTTCAAGTGAGATGGTTACCTCCCCTGACTTCCACTCAGGATTGTCGGCGTCATAGTGAACCTGGATTTCCCGTACAACTCCCCACTTAGAGAATACGCTATGAATTATATCGTTGTTCTCTGCATTTTCTAGGGGAAATCGTGGTATCTTAAAGGTTCTCAGGATGCTCCCAACCATTAAGGGAGATACTTTTACTTTACCACAGTCAAACCCTTGGAGAAGCTTTTCTCTGGTCTCCATATTTTTGGTCACTACCTGGTATCTTTCTCCCCCGTAAGGGGTAAATCCAAAAATATTCTCTGCGCCCACGCAGTCTATGTTAGCTTTCGTCATCGCCCTTGCCGGTATTGTGGCGTCAACCTCAATTCCGAAGGTACGCACCCGCGGCAGAATGGAGGGCATGATAAGATGGGTGGAGCCTAACTATTCCCAACACCAAGTGTGGTGGGAATAGTTAGGCTCCACCTAACTAATCAGGGATTTAGGAAGTTCTGTAAATTTCCGGTTAAATATCGTGAAGCCCGATGGGACTCGTACCGATATTAACGGTTAAGAACAGAAACTACACACTTGCTACAACAATGCCTCTGCGCAAAGCTCTATACACTATACACCTGATCTTAGCCAAATGGAGAAGCCATCTAAGTAACTATAAGTACAAAAAAAAATTTGTGAGTTCAACAAACTTCATCATTGGCCTGTAGAGTAAGTTAGGCTGAGAGTCAGCAGATAGTTGGAGAGGAAATAAAGATAGAGTGCATAGTGGTAGAGTAGGTAAAAGAGGCCTTAGTAGACCTGATTTAGCTGTTTGCCCCCCAGGGGCGTTTCTAAAACGGTCGTTGATTTTTCACTTTAGAAAAAGGAAAAATCCTGAAAAGGAAAACATGTAACAAACAGAAAGTATAACATAAGAATCGAGAAAGCCAAAGGAATTGAAAACTAAATTTAGAGGTGGAGGAAGGATCTGGCCCGAGTGATGCAGCTCACAAGGAACTGCACCTCCTCGCTGTAAACCTTCGCCGCTCGGGTTCTTAGGTCCTCCCCCACCTGTGGGATCTAAAAACCAGTGAAGCTGAGTACAGAAAACCCACAAAGTGGTTACTGTGTTTTTCTTTTGTTGCGGGCTGTTAATATTCTCTTGGCCACTTCACTTCCTTTGACCATGTCCAGTTTTCAGAGAGCTATAAAAAACGCCGAAACTGCCTCCTCATCTAAATCCATAGCTACCTCTACTTGATCAGGGCTGATTTTGCTGATGTCATGAACGAAAAGGTCACCCCATTTTGCACTGACAACATCAGGTCCATGCTTCCCTGTAAGGAGGAGTTCAGGTTCTCCTGATTTTGCCATCGCTTGTTTGAATTTATTCGCCACCGCAGGGATACCTCTGATAAGATGGCTTAGAATCTCCCCTGCTTTTGCATGAGGGACTTCTGGGTGGGCGTCTCAGATACTTTAGCTGTTTTTGGTGTTATCAACTCTTTTTCTTCTGGGATTAATGGCCGCTTGGAAGTGTTGGTATCTGCCTCCATCTTTTCTTCTTCCTTGGCTATATCTATATTAGTATTTGTAGCTTCTCTTTCTTCTACTGTAGTTATATCGACTGTTTCTTCTGTGTGGTTTTTACTGCTCTTTCTGTTGTGGAAATTTTTTTTCCTTTACGGTTTTTCTTCGTTGTCTTAGAGGTGGAGGGATGGCTTTCTGTAGCATCAGGAGTGGCCTTTAAAGGTGGAGAAGCTACCTGTGCTGTGCTATTTCCATTGCTTGGTGCAGTTGCAGGTGTGATTGTACCTCCCATCCTCTCTGCCAGGGTTCTTGATGGGCATGTGTCCACTTTGTGGTCAATGACCCCGCATTTCAAGCAAGCTGCCTCACATTTTTCTTGATTGTGGCCTGCTTGGAGGCAGTTTTTGCACTTAACTCTAGGACAGTCTGCCCCAAGGTGAGTGAAGGCACCACATCGGAAACACTGTTTTTTTACGCCAGGGTAGTTAATCATTACTCTGGCGGATCCGATAACAACAAAGTTGGGAACGGGCGTTTTCATCTCGAGGGAGATAATGACCTCGCCCGACTTCCATTGAGGGTTGTCTGCATCGTTTAGGACTTGTATGTTGCGTACAATGCCGCATTTTCCGAACATTTCATGGATGACTTTTTCGTCACTTTGTATATACTCCTAGGGGAATCTGGGGATTTTAAGCATTTTGATAATGCTCCCCACCATAAATGGAACAAT
Organism: Typopeltis vanoorti; assembly: GCF_054136105.1. Lineage (NCBI taxonomy): Eukaryota > Metazoa > Arthropoda > Arachnida > Uropygi > Thelyphonidae > Typopeltis > Typopeltis vanoorti. The sequence goes on along the minus strand of NC_143569.1, from coordinate 92,269,083 downwards.
TTCCTTTCCATTACATTGAAAGCCTTCGAGTAATTTGTCTCTAGTCTCAGCACTCCTAACTACAACTTGGTATCTGCCATCACCAAAGGAAGTGAATCCGAAAATCTGGTCCGCACCGACGCTGTCAATGAGGGCCTTGGCCAAAAGTCGGGGTCTCAGATCGGAGTCAGTCTCGATGCCGAGAGTCCGCGTGCGCGGCAAAACATTGGCCATAGCTGGCGAGGGGGTGGCCTAACTATTCCCACCACCAAGTGTTTATTATTGCCCCGGTCCGAGGTTTAGGAAGATCTGTAAATTTCCGATTGAATATCGTGAACCCGGATGGGATTCGTACCGATATTAACGGTTAAGAACAGATACTACGAAACGCTAGTCTACTACGAAAAATAGTAGACACTATCTACACACTTGATCTAAGCCAGAAGGACAAACGCTGCAATGATATTACAGCAAAAATATTTAATTAATTTGTGAGTTCAACAAATCTTCATCATCGGCCTGTAGAGTAAGATAGGCTGAGAGTCAGCAGGTAGTAGGAGAGGAAATAAAGATAGAGTGTATAGTAGTAGAGTAGGTTAAAGTGGACTCAGTTGACCTGTTTTAGCTGTATGCCCCCCAGGGGCCTTTCTAAAACGGTCGTTGATTTTTCACTTTGGAGAAAAAAAGGAAAAATCCTGAAAAGGAAACATGTAATAAAACAAAAAAAAAACGCGAAGTTAAGAGAAACTAAAACAATAGAAAGGATTGGAAACCAAAGTAGAAAGGTGGGGAGGAAGGGTCTGGCCTGAGTGATGCAGCTCACAAATAGCTGCACCGCCTCGCTGTAAGCCTTCGCCGCTCAGGTTCTCAGTGGGAACTAGAGAACTATTGCTGTGGACGGGAAACCATGGGATGGTTATTGTGACTGTCGCTTTTTGTGGGCAGTCATTATTCTTTTAGCCACCTCACTTCCCTTGGCCATGTCTAATTTGGAGAGAGCTATGAAGAATGCTGATGCCGCCTCCTCGTCTCTGTCCATGGCTAACTGTACTTGCTCAGGGGTGATTTGGCTGATGTCTTCAACAAATAAGTCACCCCATTTTGTACTAACTGCGGTGGGGCCAAATTTCCCAGTGAGGAGGAGCTCAGGTTCCCCTATTCTCACTATTGCATTTTGAAATTTTTCTGCCACCCCAGGGATACCTTTAACTAGATGCTTTAGAGTCTCCCCTGCTTTTCATGAGGAGTCTCTAATTCTTCTGTTTCTGCTTGTTTTATTTTTTTCATCTCTTTTTCCTCTGGACTCAGAGGTCTTTTGAAGGGGGCGCTGCTTGCCTGCATGTTTTCTGTTTTATTTACTTTTCCGTCTGCAGTGATTTCATTATGCGAGGTAGCTTGTTTATTGGCTGTTTCTCGCTTCTTCTCTTTCTTGGGTGTGCAGGCTTTGGTTTCTGTGGCGGCTGCCTTTTCTTCTATAGCTGTTATTTTGCCGTATGCCTCGTTTATAGTTGGAAAATCCGTGTTTTCCGACTCTTGTTCTGTAGTAGCTGTAGGCTTCTCTACTGAGGTGACTGTGGCTGGTATAATAGCCCCTCCCATCCTTTCTGCATGCGTTCTCGATGGGCAGTTGTTAACTTTGTGGTCCTTGGAACCACATTTCAGGCAGTCCATGAGACATTTGTTTAGTGAATGACTTGTCGTTAGGCAGTTTTTGCATGTCAGTTTTGGGCAGTTCGCTCGTAGATAGTCGAGGGATCCACATCGGAAGCATTGCTTCTTAACGCCAGTAGTTTACCATTACCCTAGCGGATCCGATGTTGACGAAGTTTGGAACTGCTGTTTTCATCTCGAGCGAGATGTTTACTTCGCCCGACTTCCATTGTGGGTTGTCTGCATCGTTTAAAACTTGTATGTTTCGTACAACACCCCATTTCCTAAACACTTCGTGGATTACTTTTTCATCACATTGTATATACTCCAAGGGGAATCTGGGGATTTTAAGCAGTTTGATAATGCTCCCCACCATGAACGGAAAAATTTTCTTTCCATTACAGTGAAAGCCTTTGAGCAGTTCGTCCCTGGTCTCGGCGCTCCTAACTACAACTTGGTATCTGCCACTACCGAAAGGAGTGAATCCAAATAGCTGGTCTGCACCGACGCAGTCAATCAAGGCTTTAGCCAAAAGTCTGGGGCGTAGATCGGCGTCAGTTTCGATGCCAAGAGTCCGCATGCGCGGCAAAACATTGGCCATAGCTGGCAAGGGGGCTAGCAATTCCCACCACCAAGTGTTTTTTTATTGCCCCGGTCCGGGGTTTAGGAAGATCTGTAAATCTCCGTTAAATATCGCGAGCCCCGATGGAGCTCGTACCGATATCATTGGTTATAAACAGATACTACAGTTTGTTCTTCTTAATCACACTACAGAAATAGCGATCCGCTAACCACACTACAGAAATGATCCTGTGAAGTATGATTCTGTGAAGAATGATCTTAAAATAATAATAATTTTGTGAGTTCAACGTATCTCATCATTGACCTGTGGAGTAAGATAGGCTGAGATTCAGCAGATATTAGGAGAGGAAATAAAGATAGAGTGCATAGTAGTAGAGTAGATGCATGAGGCCTCAGCTGACCTGTTTTAGCTGTTGACCCCCCAGGGGTGCTTCTAAAACGGTCGTTGATTTTTCTCTTTTGAAAAGGAAAAATCCTGAAAAGGAAAAAAAAAAGGAGAGACTATGCAAATGTAACAAGTGTAAATATATCTAAAGATTATGTGGAAGACAATTCTATAGAGGAATGAGTTTGCCGAGCAAACCCAGAACAGTATAACCAGGAAAAGAAGGGAGATGACCTGGCCCGGAAGACCCCGCCCTGAAAAGGGCTTGGGACCACCTCGATGTTGGCCTTCGCAGTCCGGGTTTGTTCAGGTCAACCCCAACCTGGGGACAGAAGAACTTTCAACTGCGAAGGACTAGACATACCTGTGGGTTAAACGCTGTTCAGGAAGGAAGATCGAGATAGCATCAACACTTACAACTTGAAGGTGTTATAGGTGCAGACACAACCGGATTCCCCCCCCTGTATGATCTGGCAGATGGTTGGTGGGTCGCACCATCTCCTCAGGAACCGCTCTTCACTCTGCAAGTACCTCTCCTGCTCCAGGAAGCGACGGAGGTAGGCTGAGAGACAGTTCCTAACACAGAGATGGATGCGATCCCCCTCGTTAAGAAGGTATTTTTTCCTGATTTTCCAAATGTGGTGTTTAATCACATTTATTAGAAAATCAGGTGTTTCTTGTTTTTGGTTACTGGGAGGAGGAAGCTGTAGAAAGGCTATTTCGGCGAATGTGAGCGCTGGGATCGCAAGCACCTCAGCCAGTCTGTGCCAAACACACTGTGCTGGCGGGCAGCGAAAGAAGAGCTGCCCTACTGTTTCTATCGCGCCGCAGACATCGCAGAAGGGGTTGCACGGTCGCGGGTTGTAGGCTGATTTTACCAGTTTCACCGGGAGTCTGCCGTAGGCGATTCTCCAGGCTAAGTCCCGGTGAAATGGTTGCCCCAAGCTGTTTTTTTATGTTGGTGAACAGCACCTCTTCGTTTGTGCCCAGATCGGGCTTTTCCCAGTCAAAGTGGTCAAAATTTTTCCAGTACAGCTTGTTTGGGCTGAGCTGAAGCACTCGAACTCCATCAGTTGCCAATTTCTTAAAAAGTTTACATATTGTGTAGTACCACTCTGGCAACGTCTCCGCACATGGTCCGGCGTGGCCAGTGATCCCGAAGTAGGGTAGGAAAAATCCTAAGAAGTATTTAATCAGATTGCCGGAAGGGTGATTTGATGCCAGTGCTTTCCGTATGGTCTGAGCAGTGTTGGTTAGGTGGCAGTATTTGAGGATTGGCAGGGCGAATCCCCCTTGTGTGGGGGGGAAGACGGTGAAAGACCCTGCGCACCTCGTGTTTCCTGTTGTTCCAGAAAACGTTAGTGATATGTTGGTGAATGGCGTTGTCTTGTGTGTCTGTGATGTTTGTGAGGTTAATGGTGTGCAGTAACATCGGTTTTAGGACTGTTTTGATAACTGTTGCTCTACCTTCGAATGATAGGTAGTTGAGGTGAAAGTGTTTGAGTTTTTCGCCACATATTTCTATTAAGTTTTGTGTTTGCAACACTGGGGTCGCTAGGAAGAGAATTCCTAGTATTGTTAATGTGTCGGTTGTGGGTTTCAGACCATACGGAAGACTGGCAGGGCCGAATTTCTCATAAATTTTGAATCTTGTTTTTTCTGGGTTGGTGTGAAGACCACTGAGCACGCTGAACTCTCGCAGTATGCCGAAGAAGATGTAAATCGATTCGGAATCCCTGAGGGTTCCGACAATGTCATCGGCATATATGACAGTTTTGCTCTGTTTGGAGCCTAAGGGCAGCGGTATTCCTCTTACTGCGCGCGTCTCATCAATTTTTTTTTTAGAAGAGGCTCTAGTACTAAAGAGAAAAGAAGGGGGCTAAGGGGGGCAGCCTTGCCGAGCCCCTCTGCGTATGGGAATGGGTTCTGAAAGAAACCCATTAATCGCAACGTGCGTTGTTGTTTTGCCGTACATGCTTTTTGATTGCTTCCCTTACGCAGGCTGCCACTCCGACTTTCCCTAGGATATAGTGCAGGAAGTTGTGCTTTGCACTATCGAACGCTTTATCTAAGTCTATTGATACGAGTGCAAGTGAGAGTTCCTTGTTCGTCACAAAGCGAAGAAGGTCTCTTATCAGGAAGAGGTTGAGCTCCATCGATCTTCCCGGAACTCCGTATACTTGAGTGCTGGTTAGCACATTCCCAATGCCCAACTTCAGACGGTTACAAATCACTCTTGCGAATAATTTGTAGTCTGTGTTAGTCAAGGAAATGGGCCTCCAGCCACCCATGCTATTCAGGTCTCTCCCTTTCTTGGGGATGAAAATTATGTACCCGCTAACGAAGTCAGTAGGTACGTCACCAGTGAATAGGAATCTGTTGAATAATGAAACCAGGATAGGCAAGATGAAGTTCCATGCTGAGCGATAGAGCTCAACGCCTAGCCCATCCAGGCCAGGGGTTTTCCGTAGCTTAAGCTGTTTGTAGGCTCGAGTAGCCTCTTCCGAAGTGATTGGTCTCTTTTGAATGGTGGGGGGGGGGGGGGGTGGGGGGGGGGGGGGGTGGGGGGGGGGGGGGGTGGGGGGGGGGGGGGGTGGGGGGGGGGGGGGGTGGGGGGGGGGGGGGGTGGGGGGGGGGGGGGGTGGGGGGGGGGGGGGGTGGGGGGGGGGGGGGGTGGGGGGGGGGGGGGGTGGGGGGGGGGGGGGGTGGGGGGGGGGGGGGGTGGGGGGGGGGGGGGGTGGGGGGGGGGGGGGGTGGGGGGGGGGGGGGGTGGGGGGGGGGGGGGGTGGGGGGGGGGGGGGGTGGGGGGGGGGGGGGGTGGGGGGGGGGGGGGGTGGGGGGGGGGGGGGGTGGGGGGGGGGGGGGGTGGGGGGGGGGGGGGGTGGGGGGGGGGGGGGGTGGGGGGGGGGGGGGGTGGGGGGGGGGGGGGGTGGGGGGGGGGGGGGGTGGGGGGGGGGGGGGGTGGGGGGGGGGGGGGGTGGGGGGGGGGGGGGGTGGGGGGGGGGGGGGGTGGGGGGGGGGGGGGGTGTGTTTTTTTTTCTTGAATATTTATTTTTCATAAAATTTCCCTTGTACATTTCGTCACCTATTGTTTATGTGTTTGTCTCATATTTTCTATACTTTACCTACCCTCATTGTTGTGCATTTCCTAGTAACCAGTATGGCATTTACCCTTGGTTACGTATATGTAATTATATTTAGCGTAAAATCCTTCTTATATATTTTGACCTCCAAGTTGCACCTAACAGAGACTGGGAACCAAACCGGGTGAATGAGTGAATGTCCTTTATGGTAGATGATTTTCCTCGTCAGAAGTGAAACTTCATTATGCAAAAGAGCGCAAAACACAAGAGATGGTGTATTCGGACAGAAGAGCGGCCATTATCATAATCGACACTTGCCATTGCTCTGACACGAATAGTAATCACTTCTCATTGTGTCCGGACTTTACTGATGGGATCTGTCAGAAATTTAGAACTCTTATATTTCTATTCATTTAATAGATATGAGGATGTCTAAGCAAAGGTTTCAGATTTTGCTAAGTGAATTATGAATAAACTACAAAAGACGGAAAAAACTCACGAAGGAAAAACATTCTGTTTATTAGTAAAAAGTTCGCGTATATTTCAACATGCATTTTCAGCACCAAAAGTGGAAAGGGAATTACACAATAAAATATGTAGAAAACTCCAACTTATTAGCTAATGTGAGATGCAAAAATTGACAATCTGTTCATAACTAAAAAATACGTATATGTAATTAAATGTTAAAAAAAACATCAGCGACAAAACGTACACTTCCCTATGAGGAGGTAAACGTAGACCATTGAGTCCATTTAAGTTAGGACAATGGAGCAGCGTTTCACAAATTTCTTTATGTTTTCTGTTTCTCAACTTTCACAAGTTTACTTTCGTTATATAAGGAATCGACTTTTATGAGGGATTCTTGTCTTATTTCAGTGGACTCTGTGCTTGGCGGCAAGATCAAATCGTTTTGTTTCTCGTTATTTGATGAATGACTTCTGTTCTTCGAGAGGAATAAAATCAGATCTTCCAGTCTGTCACCAATACGATAAGCCACGAGAACAAGGAATTTCGTCTGATCAGCATCCGGAAAAGTAAGAAAGAGGAAGCTTGTCCTTAAGAGATGAGAGAAAAGTTAAAATATTTTTGACATGACCAAACGGAACAAAATTTTTCGGTGGTTTTAAAATTTTCGCTACACGTTCGGAAATTATTTGCACATAAGAAAGAGGAATAAGAGGTATTTTTCTCCTGAGCCGAAGCGCCAGGATCCTTTATATGCTAAACTTCAGTTTCGATTAAGATATCACTCAAACCATTTCATGAAATGTTGACTTAATGTGCTGTAGAATTTCGAAGAGCCAAAAAGAATGGGAACGATCTATTAAGGTCTTGATAACCAGAATTATTATTATTATTATTATTATTATTATTATTATTATTATTATTATTATTATTATTATTATTATTATTATTATTATTTATTTACTTATTTATTTATTTATTTACTTATTTATTTATTTATTTTAAGTTGATGATGATGTAACTCTGACGGGAATCGAATTTGGATCTAACATCTTGTATGAGTTTTTTTCGAAAAACTGAAAATTGCAAACTGCCACCCGATCGGCGAAGAATTACTAGATTCAAAGAGAGCAATTTGATTATCTTCTTTTTTCCTTAGGTGAAAGGGTTACTGGGATGAATTCCATTTATTTCTTATAGAAGCTGCTACATATAGAAGCTGCTACATGTGGCAAAATGTAAGGTTATGCATTTTGGGGTGAAAAGATTGGCGGCAGTTTACTGCATTGGTGGAAACGTGCTCCAGGAAATTGATGAGGCACGAGATTTAGGAGTGTTGGTAGATAAGGAATTGAAATTTAGGGGACACATTGCAAAAGGGACCAAAACAGCTCATCAAATCACTTGGTTGCTGAAGAATACGATGACAAGCAGAGACAAGCAGGTTATTGTTCCTCTGTATCGAGCCTTGATAAGACCCCATCTAGACTACTGTGCTCAGATTTGGTCACCTAGGTTTCTTCTTGATGGGGAGGAGGTGGAGAGGATCCAGAGGCGAGTGACCAAGATGATAGCAGGTCTGTGGAATGAACCGTATGAGAACAGGTTGAGGATTTCTGGGTTGCAAAAATTGGTTGATAGGCGGAGGAGGGGAGATATGATTGAGACATTCAAATTACTGAAGGGTTTCTATAAAATTGATTCAGAAGATATTTTTGAGAACAGGGCTGGGTGTGGGAGGACTAGGGGACATCCATGGAAACTGGGCAAAAGTGTGGTTAGTAAAGGTGTTAGAGCTGGGTTCTTTACTTTTAGAGTAGTGAATGAGTGGAATGCGCTCCCTGAGTCTGTGGTGGATGCTGTGACAGTGAATGAATTTAAGGCGAGGTATGATAGATACTGTATGAATGTCAAATAGTTGTGATGAATATGATTTGGGGCCTCCCTCGATGAGTCCAATGACTCCCTGGAGTTGCCCGTAATAATAGTAATAATAGTAATATCTGAAGAAGAGCCGTTCCACACGGGAAAAAGGTCATCGACACATGAATATCAATATGCAGGTTTAGGCAAAATATTGTCGAGAAGATATCATTCAAAGATTTACATACGTACATTTTCAAGGCCCACCTTTCCTAATTGGGTTGTGGGGGCAACAGCTGCAAGAGGAACTTTCAATGGTCACGATCCTCTGCCACCAAGCTCAGGTGATTCTGGCGGAATTCCCAAACGTGTCCACCCAAGGTTTTGGATATAATCTATCCAGCGAGTCCTTGGCATTCCACCCTCTGGCTTGGCAAAGAGGGCCTGATGAGGGAGCCTCTCTTGTGCCATTCTGACCAGGTGCCCGTACCGACGTAACTGTGATCTCTCAACACGGAGAAGCAGCGGTTGAGTATTGAGGGTTTCCCGAATTGCAGAGCTTCTAACGCTGTCGAGTCTTGTCAGCCCAGCAAACCCTCGAAGGAACCTCGTTTCAGCAGCTTGGATTCGTGTCCGCATTCTTTCGGTCATTACCCAACTTAACTCCCGCTTCAATACTACTGAATGGCCAAGCTCCCGCAATATTGAGCTTGTTTAATAAATTCGAGTATCTAGCTCTACGTCCCACTTTCCATCAGTCGTGTATATGGACCCAAGGTATTTAAACTTCTATACCTGCCTCATTGGGACTCCACTTGCATGTAGAGTGCACTGGGATGGTTTTCTTGAGACCACAAATGTTTCCGTTTTGGCCACACTGATCTTTATTCCGGCGTTTGCACAAACAGCTGCAAACCTATCCACGGTCCGCTGGAGGTCATCTGTAGAAGAGCTAAGCAGAACTAGGTCATCTGCAAAAAGCATCTTCCAATTCTGACACACTCACTGCCTCGGCTGTGCCTATCAATCCAGTCCATAAATATTATGAAAAGGAAGGGTGACAGAACACACCCTTGGCGGAGGCTAACGGAGACTGTGAAAGGATCAGACTTTGTGCTGTTTACCCTGACTCAACACTCTGGGCAATCATACAGGGACTTGATGGCAGCTAATAGTTGGCCATCCACTCCATACTCCTGTTCTACTTGCCAAAGCTTATCCCGAGGAACCCGGTCATATGCCTTCTCCAAGGCCACAAAATATGTGTAGACCTTTTTGGCATATTCCCAAGATTTCTCAAAGCCTTGCCTTAAAGTGAAGATTTGGTCAGTTGTGCTACTACCAGGACGAAAGCCACATTGTTTTTCCTGGCACTTTGACTCAACTATACTCCTGCACCATCGTTCCAAGCACCTAGCATACACTTTCCCAGGCAGGCTGAGCAGAGCGATGCCACGATAGTTACTGCGATCCTTCTGGTCTCCCTTCTTGAAGACTGGTATTATTATGCCTGTCTGCCGTTGCTTTGATACTCGCCCAGATATCCGAGCAGCCTGACACACACTCGAGTCAACCAGAGAACACCGTCTGGATTTAAGGCTTTTAGCATTTCGGGCCGAATTTCATCATCGCCAGCATCCTTGCCCGATTTTAGCGATTTTATTGCTAGGTAGACCTCTTCTGCTGTGAGACTAGTCATTGCCCCGATCTGCATCTCTTGGATGTCCAGAATAAGGTTTACATAAAAAAAAGTTGACAATAAGTTGAGAAAAAGAACTGCAGTCTGTTACAATATCAGATGAAATTCTTGTTTGAGTAATTCTGTGGTATCTCATAATGGAATGTTAATGAACGAGGGTGACAACATAAAGAAGGATCATAACATCGGATGGTTAATACTTGAATGTTCCCTTCATACGGACCACGCATGAATGGTCCAATAAATGTGCGTGTGAAGTAAAATGGATATTATATTATTGACATCTGTCATCATTTAAATCAGGAATGTAAGAAATAATTATTAAAACTGGAGAGTTCTCACACTCTAAATATCCACACTACCTCTTAGATCAAAGTTCGAACTTTGTACAGATATCTTAAATCAGTGTTGGTTATTTACTAAAAAGCACGAGAACCGCGGCTGACACCATTTCTGTCGAAATGCGTCCCTTTTTAATTTCGTAGTAAAATAGCGTTTTTTTACGTAACGTGGTGTGATTTCAACAGCAGTTAATGTTTGTGAAATATACAGGGTGGCAATAAAATAACTTTCCCTCTTTGGAGGTATCTGTAGCTAAAACCAATAAACGGAATGAGACCAAATTTTATATTGAGACTTTTGAAGGCATGCGGATATGACTTCCTCAAAAAAAAAAAAAAGATTTAGTAGCACACGTCGCCGATAGGGGTAATTTTGGCGCTGGCGGAGCCGAAAACAAGCAGATAATTACATTAAAGGCAGATAAAATGTAATAATAACATTTTGACAGTGAGAGCGACATCCGCATCACTCATTCCAGCTGGATATGTGGCGCGTTACAATGATAATAATAATAATTAAACTAAAACAACAACTGGCAAGAGACAAAGAAATCAATGTAGTGATTGAACTCACAGGAAATAATACTTTATTCATCAGAATCGTGTATATGGTCCCCTGGACCACATACACGATTTTCAATGTGCTAACCTTTTTTGTTTACAACAAATTGCATCCGGTGTGAGACATGCTCTACAGCTGAGTGTAAGGAGTCGGCTGTTATGTTAATAACAGCCCGTTTTATGTTCTCTTTCAAGACATGCAAGTTGGCAACGCCACCAACATACACAACGGATTTCAAATACCCCCATAGCCAAAAGTTACATGGAGTGATGTCCGCGAATCGAGGCGGCCATGCCATCGGAAAGAACTGACTGATAACCCTGCATTTCATTACTGAAATGCTGGCGTAAAAGGCGTTGTACTGAACGTTCAATGTGCGGCCGTGCTCTATCCTTCAAGAAACTAATGGAGTCCAAACATTGTCCTTGCTGCAATGTAGGAATGACAAATTTTTCCAGCATTCGTCGATAAATCTCCTAGTGATCCAATTTCTTCAAACTTCTTAATCATAGCTCTCAGTGCTACAGCTGACATAGGACCTGTACGCAGGATGAAGACTTCTAAATTCCCGTAGGGCCGCTACGGCATTACACTGTTTAAGTTAAACAACTTAACAAGTAAAGTACGCTGTGCAAGGTATGATGCATATTGAGCACAATTCGTCAGTCATTCGAATTACTGCCTGAAAGTTCTCAATCCCTTTTTAAGTGTAATTGGTGGCGCTGCTGTCACGTACTCACAGTAAAATTTGCATAATCCTTTTTACCTACGTTTACTTTTTTTTTTCGAAAGTCTTAATATAAAATAAAATATGTCTCATTTCCCTGTATTAGTTTTAGCTACAAATATCTCCAAAGTAGGAAAGTTAATTTATGACCACCATTTACATTTTTTTCCGGCTCGGAAGGGCATCGTACGTGTACAACGTATTTTGCAGATTGATTAAGCTGAAGTATGTATCTGTGCATTCTATATATATTTTGTGAGTTCAACAAAACTTCATCATTGGCCTGTAGAGTGAGATAGGCTGAGAGTCAGCAGGTAGTAGGAGAGGAAGTAAAGATACAGTGCATAGTGGTAGAGTAGGTGAAAGAGGCCTCAGTTGACCTGTTTTAGCTGTTTGCCCCCCAGGGGCGCTTCTAAAACGCGTTGATTTTTCACTTAAAAAAAAGGAAAAATCCTAAAAAGGAAACATGTAACAAAACAAAAGAGAGAATAAATCTGGAGAAGGAATGGAAAGGTAAGCTTAGAGGTGGAGGAAGGATCCTGCCCGAGTGATGCAGCTCACAAGGAACTGCACCGCTTCGCTGTAAGCCTTCACCGCTCGGGTTCTCAGGTCCTCCCCCACCTGTGGGAGCTAAAAACCAGTGAAGCTGAGTACAGAAATCCACAAGGTGGTTACTGTTCCTTTCTTTTGTTGTGGGCTGTTATGATTCTTTTGGCCACCTCACTTCCCTTGGCTATGTCTAGTTTGCAGAGAGCAATGTAGAACGCCGAAGCTGCCTCCTCGTCTATATCCATGGCTACCTCTACTTGCTCAGGGGTGATTTTGCTGATGTCATCAACGAAGAGGTCACGCCATTTTGCACTGACGATGTCGGGTCCATATTTTCCTGTGAGGAGGAGTTCGGGTTCTCCTACTTTATCTATTGCCTCTTTAAACTTTTCTGCCACCCCAGGCATACCTCTAAGGAGATGTTTTAGAGTTCCCCCTGCTTTTGCATGAGGGACTTCTGGGTATTCGGTTTCAGATACTTTTGCTGTTTTGAGATTTGTCAGCTCTTCTTCCTGCGGACTTAATGGCCGTTTGGAAGTTTTGGTGTTCGTCTCCATCTCTACTTCAGCTTCTTCTACTGTATCTGAATTGGCGATGATGGGATCGTATTGCTGGTCTCTGCAATTCTGGTAGGTTTCCCTCCCTTTCGGGACCTTTTTGTTGTCTTAGACATGGCGGCATGATCAGGAGTGGCCTCAAGAGGCGGAAACTCTTCCTGTGTTGTGACCTTTTCATTACTTGGTTTTGTTGCTGATGTGATTGCACCACCCATCCTCTCTGCGAGGTTTCTCAATGGGCAGGTGTCGACTTTGTGGTCAGTGACCCCATACTTTAAACAAGCTGCCTAACACTTTTCTTGGTTGTGGCCAATTTTTAGGCAGTTCTTGCCTTTTATGCGAGGGCAGTCTGCCCCAAGATGATTGAAGGCACCACATCTAAAGCACTGCTTTTTGACGCCAGGGTATGTCACCCGAAAATGAAGAAATTCATATCAGTAATTTCCTAAAGTCGCCCTTTTGTGATTTTCTTATAAAAAAGATTATACAAAGAGTATAATGGTATTAAAATAAAATATATATTTTGTTTACTATTTAGTTTAAATTATAACTAAAGATTTTTAATTATTTTTCAGTAATATTAAACTTACCATATAATTTTATATAAAAATTCATTATTCTTTATATACAGTACTAAAGTTTAAAGCGAACTTGTGAAGATACTTTTCGTATTTTTGATTGCCTTGTTTTAAAATATATTCAACGAAAATGTACATACAGTATGAGGGCTAGGCTCATCGACAAAAGAAGCAACCCGCCTTGTCCTGAGTAGTTAATTTTGCCTGCTGGTATGCAGATTTAAACTAGACAAAATAGAATTTTTTTTTTTTAAATTTATTAAAATAGCTTTATGATTTTTGTACTTTTAGAGAACACAGAAGAATATCGTAATTATAAAGGGCGATTCTAGTAACAAACAAAAATATAACAAATAATATTTCTAAAAAAAAAAAAAAAGAAAAGAAAAGTTTGTTTACTTTTCTTACCATTCTTATAATTTATTGACTTTTCCTTATTGGAATGGTTCTCACAGAAACAAAATGCTGTGCAGACAACGATGCAGGGTCACTGAACACTTCATGCATTTCTAGTCGACACATGTTTGAAAATACTTTATTTTTACGTGGTCTTGAAACCTTACTCAAAAAATCAATTACGGAACTCTTTTTAGGGCCATTTCATGCTGACCAGTTTGCTTTGTATTCGATGAAATAATTATGTAATAAAATAGGCATGCTTAACTGCCGTTTTTGCTACATTGAGTTAAATTACATTACTGCAATACTGATAAAAAATAATAATAGATGCTAAAATACGACTATAGTCATAATTAATTTAAAACATATATAAGAAAATATGTGTAAATTATTATTTTAACAGATAACATATCCGTGCTTTAAAGTATTCCGTTTTAATTTAGAATTGTACACCATGAATTACATGGAAAAATAAAATAAAATAAAACACTTCTTTAACAGAAACGCCCTGCAAAAATACAGCATGGACAAAAGCGACATGAAATTGACTCACTGGTAATTGACACGAAGTTGCGAACAATGTTGCGTCTAAAAGCCAGAAGAATGGCTTTTAGACGCAAAAGTTCTTTACGCGCACAAATGTCGCCATTAAGCCAATCCATTTATACTTGAAGAACAGAAATTTTTCTGATTGCGTGAAACTTTTAATTCTTCAACGTTTAGTTCCAGCTACAAAAACAAAAGGCAGCGATGTGAGTAAAGAATTCCCAGCGTTATTTATTGCTTTAAAAGCCTAAGAGCGTATAAGGAGTACCAAGAATGTCAACTTTGGCTAATGTGGAGAGATTTTATTTTGAAATCTTCTTGATATTTCTTCAATAGACAGCCTTAATTATAGTACGTAATGAAACTACATATATAGGACCATGTAATGATGGGGACTAAATATAATAAATATAAGCTAATTTTTACCTGATGCACTATAGCGAAGGTAGCAAATCAGGATTTCTCTGAAGAGCGTCGGAAATTCACAAATATTTTCAAATTATTTTGTACAATTGTAAATTAGTGAATGTCATCTAGATACTCTAAGGAAGTTAATAATAATAATAATAATAATAATAATAATAATAATAATAATAATAATAATAATAATATGAGAAATGGTCATTTCCATTATTCAAGTGCACTTACAGATAAACGCAAAGAAAATTTACATTTAAAGTGTTTATTCAATTGATATTTTCGTGAATTTTATTGTTTATTCTCCTTCAATTACTTTTTAGAAATCATCAAATCATGTAATTCTATTATTAGTATTCTTATTATCTGCTTATTAAATTCTGTTTTTAACTGCCAAACGTGAATAATTATGTTGCGCATTTTTGATTAATTTTGTTGTAGAAAGGAGAAAATTCATCAGAACGTAACTAAAATATTAATGAAAATAAATAAGAAATAATGATTCTTATTTTAATACTGAACCGATTAAATTATCTGCTACATTTTATCATAAATCTTAAAAATCCCTTTTAGCATTTACTGCATTTTATTACTTATTGGAAAGAGTAGATCGCTTCGGTGCAAATGAAATTGCTTATTCGATTTATAATTAAATTAGTGTAGCTGAAGGTTTCGGAAGGCGGAGAAGGGAGTTTTTTTTTTTTTAATAATTTCGAAATTGGATGGAAAAATTGGGAGAAATTACAGAATTATAAATGTCATGAGAGAAATAACTGGAGAAGAGGCGAATGATAAGGCGAAGTGATAGCATTTCTGAAAACAATGGGATTAAAAATTAACATAACTTTCTGATTAGCATTTGTTGCTGAGGTTGGTTAATGTGATCTAAATGTCATCTTTTGCTGTATTAAGTGGGTTCATACAATTGTTTGCAGTTCGTGTTTTATTGCTCTGCTGTTTTGATGTTTTAGATTATATGGCAGCTTGTTAAGTAGTGTGGGTATGAGATCCTCTCTCTCTCTCTCTCTCTCTCTCTCTAGCTTAGGGCAGCGAAATACGAATTGTTACAGCAACTGGCTCTGTTCAAACCCATTTCAATAATAACGAATCAATAATAAATACTAAATGCTGACGTCATTTGGTTTTCAACAGTAATGCGTGATTTTCATTGTTATGGTAGAATCACAAGCCGCGGAGTCCGAGGAGAATCAGGTTCTACAAAGCTGGACGAGATACGCCTGTACTTGATTAAGAAAAAGAAATATATCTGCAATCGAAAGAGCTTTTCCAGATCATCAGGTGAGATAAAAATTACATTTTATTAATTTTTTAATTTTTTAAAATCTTAGTGTTAAAGAAGTTTGGATACGTTTAGGTGGAATTAAGTAAAATTCATATACAGCGGTTTAATATCTTCCAGATACTTGAAAGGTAAATGACGGATTTTATATATATGGGGATGTAAATCACGGTAAAAATACGAGTATAAGAGAGCAATGGATGAATTAAAATGAGCGTAGGAAAAAAAGGAGGCTATTGAATGCGTTTTAAAAATTTAATAAAAAAAGTTGCAAATATCTTTTAAATTTTTTGTTTCCAAAATATAATACGTTTAAAAGGTGTGAACCAACGAAAGCGTCTTTCTTGGTTTCAAGTGTTGGATATTAACCCATCGTTAATCTAAAGAGGTAACTCACACGCACTTTGCAGTCGTTTGATACCCAAAAATTCATAAAAATGGTGTCTACTAACAGATCAATGATTGAAATAGTGCTGGAACTATTTTTATTCGGGCTTTCAATCCTTATATGGATGTTTACATTCCAATTCTTAAACGAATTTTTCATCTTTTTCATTATTGCTTTCATGTAATTCCATTGTTATATTTTCGTGGGTTTCATGTTTTGCTAATTTTCCCTAATAGTGTCACTTTGAAGGCTTTGAAACCTGAAGTCGAATCCCCTCCACGACACCAGGATTTTTTATCAGAGCTTTTCAAGCGATGTTTACCGGTTTCGTACGGAGTTGACAGGGTTTTCCTTCTCCTCCTCCTCCCACAATCAAGCAAAGGGGCGCATACACGCAATTTACATAAAAGTGTACTTATAGGCATAGGGATAAGCACCTTCCTCATCCTGGAATCGCGGTTACGAAATCCAAGAATGCCCTGGATGGATATTGGCCATTTAAGAACCATCTAAGAAGCATATAAGAAGATTTTCATTTTCTAAAATAAGTACTTCAGATTCCCTTTTGTTTTTTGAAAAGCCGACAATATTTAATCGAATAAGACATCCTAAAATGTTTCTCGGTCTTTTCTTCTGAGTGGAATTACATTCTCCATTCTCTTCATAATAACATCTGAATTTTATTCCACAGGAATAAAATTCAGATATGAAAAACTGTTCCCTGAAAAGATTGAACTTTTCTGAAAATCCAAGATTGCAATGAAGTATCGTAAGGCGCACTGAGAAAGTATTCTTCAGGATTCATGAATATCAGCGATTTACCAGCGATATGATTTCAATGCAGTTTGTAACAGGGGCATCGAGGAAGAGTGTCGAGGCTGATATTTTATCCCAAGTGGTGGCACCCACTTTGGGTGATCTTCATCTAAAATCGGAAGTTATTCGCCGAAATATATGAATATTCAAAAATGGCAATTTTGTCTTCCTTTTTTTTCTTTTTTTTTCGTATTGTTTTATCTACTCACGCTCTGGTTATGACTACTAACGTATTACGAAGATCATAAATCACTCTTACTATCAGCCCAGAACCTTCTTTAAAATTTGGTCCCAAAGTGCTCATTTTTGAACTTCACCTTCAGATGAAAGCTGCGCCGAAAGTTTACCAGAAATAAGAAAACAGAAAGAAAAAGCCCATGAATAGACTTCTGCAGAGGAGAAACAAGAAACAGATTCTCCAACCCTCCTAGGGTTTCACCATCTTTTCTTCTTCAATTGCATTCGGTATCAATCTCTCAGCTTCGTGTTAACACAAAAGCTATCGAATTTCCGAAACGAGATTCGCCCACCTGAGATACCCTCACTAAAACCAATCGTGCTCGACACATAAAACAGTCAAATTAAACTACGTTAAAACTCTTATGACTTCCATTCCTTGTAAAGATTATGTATTTCAATTAATACTCCATTTTGTACTTTATATTTAAGATTAAGAAATATTTTTATTCGGCATGGATTCCCTTCTTTTAAAAACAATTACCATTCCTTCTTGTCCCATCCGACCTCCCCCTAATTCAATCTATCAACATGTTAATCAAGAATAGAAACTGTAACGATAGCTGTCTTAGTTGCGTTATTGTAATAAATACTGTCTAATGCTCTTATTGTAACATCTTTATTCTAATTTTTAGCAGCGCATGCGTTTCCTTTCGTAACCTTTCTTACTTATTCTATTGTGTACTATGTTTATCCGCCTTTCGTATTTACTAGTCGTACGCCTATGAACACTGGAAAATTTATTTGTTGAGACTGCGCCACCAGTGTTTCTATATCGGCATAAGACTCAATAATACATCCGGTAGAGATCTCTCTCTCTCTCTCTCTCTCTCTCACTAACCTAAATTCCTTCAATAAAGTTGACATAAACAGTCGCGGTTTCTCAAGTACTTAAACTACGCTTTTAATGCCTTAGTTGTTTCTCGCTCAGAGATCCTATTTTATTTGGGAACAGTGCATTGTAAAATAAAAGATCTGGCAGCACTCTATTGACATATAACTAAAACACATTTATTTACATTAATAACAAAGTACATTAATTAAACGATAGGTAGGGTACTCTCCCTACCTATCGTTACACTTTTAGCATAAAGAAACAAACTTTCCCTTTTCATTACTAAAGGACTCTATAATATAATTACTCAATTACTTCTCTGCTTGTTGAATGAATTTACTGACACTAATTTACTCGCAAAGAGGTTAGCTAGCTATGCCAATTTATCTCACAAATTATATTCCGATTAATAAGAAATCAGAGGACTCTTTTATAGATACTTCTTATTTCTATTTCTTATCAGTCCATCTGTAACATATCTCCTAGATTACAAAATAAGATGGAACAAACTTACAGAGGCTGTGTCGCACACTCTTCCAAAGGTCCTGCACAAAAGTCTCTATGGCTTTAGTTTCATTTCGCGCCTTAGGCTTCGTCTGGAGAGTCTTGTTTCAGGGGGCGCTTCTTTGGGATATTGCCGAACTTTGGACTACAATCTTTCGGTACACAAAAGACTCAGGCAAGAGGTTTCAGCATACAGGCTTAAAGATCGCTCTGCGACTTTTGGCTTCGGTTGACCTCCTGCGGCAAAAGGACATCCGACCGACACTTGGCTCGGGTATTTACATCGGCTTTTCTCTCGTCATTCCCATTCTTCTCCCCTGGCGTGGGTTCGCTGTAACATCTGGTCATCTCGATCCTACTTCTGGAACTGTGTCTTTAAGCGCCGACTCTGAAAACTGTGCCTCTGGTTCTCTCTGCCGACTGCCGATGACTGCCCACACCGATATTCGGCTCAAACCCCTTTTATTTCACGTTCTCTGGGACCTTGCATCAAGGGTTGTAACCCCGAAGAATTCGGCAGGTCTCCTTGATCTTTTGTTAAGATCGACCCGTTCTTTCTTCTCCTCTGTGTACTCCTTTAATCTTATCTTGTTGGGCAGCAGAAACTTGTCTGAAACTTGCCGATCGCTTTGACACTAACCGTTGAAGGTGTTTATGCGCAGAGCTCTCAAACAACTTTCTCATACACTTGAATCGTAAACAACTTTCTTTTGCTCTTATACATAGCTATTATAGAAAGTTCCGGTGGCAAAGCATTGCCTTTGTTTTTTACATTCTAGAAATTTGTAAAAGCAGTAAATACAGTTAATTCCCATAGGGTTATTTACATTAATATTTAGCCTAACATATATAGAGACAAACAAGGTTATTTTTTATAACAATCTCATGAGACTCGACCTCTGTAGAAATCGATGTAAAGCGATTTGGTATTTCCAAGCTACATCGAGTTTTACAAAACCTCTGAAAATCCCAAATTGTAGCTGAAAAGAAAAACAATTTGGAAGAATTGAGAATCATTTGTACTCTTAAAAGTTTTACAAGAAGGTTATCGGTAGAGCTATTAATTTTAAAGTCATTTAAAAGAGATTCTAAAATGAATACTGGATAATATGTACGATGGAATAAATTTATTTCTATCTCGAAAACATCGTCGAATCTCAATTTCCACGGCAGAGCTTTTAAAACGAAAGTTACTGACATTTCACTAGTTTAGCAAAAAAGGTACAGAAGAAAGAAATAAAAGATGATTTAAAATGATGGTAGCAGCGAGAGAAAATTGAATTTATTATTCGATCATTAATTCGCTATCTATCTCTCTTCTTCCTTCCATCCTTTCCCGAAGATGATGAATTTCAGAGATATTTGCTCAGGCAAAGGAAATTCAGGAAATGCATTCCTTAAAGAAGTTTCATTACAAGAGACGAAGTCCATTCTTGGCATTCTCTTTAAATCTGTGCTGCTACTTTCGAAAAGAGATTTAGATCCAGAATTTCTATAGGCAAGTCTACGAAGATTTGTTTAAGTGCATTCACTATCGACTTAATAATTTGACACTTGATGGGTGTCGTAATTGTTTCATTCTGAACAGAAACAAAATCGTGGTATTGTTTTTACGATTCCAGTGTTTTTTTTTTTTTGCCAGAGGTCAGATTTATTTGTGTAATACCGTTTCCTAATCTGGCATAGCATGAATCGAGCTAAAGAAAAGAATCACTCCAAACAGCAGCTAATATCGCTGCAAGTAAAGACCAACTTGCTGTAAGAAAAGATTGGCGATTCCAGATTACGCCTTCAAATGTTGGATTGAGAGGAGCAACAATCTTATTGATTCATTTGCGTTGCAGAACTGCAAGTAACGCGAATGTTATTTGGATGAATGCAGAAGATTAACGTTCCTCCTCAGGTTCATGAGTGGAATGGCTTCCTCCCAGATGCTCCCTTTGAAATGAAGTGGAAAGTTACAAATATCAGTTCCTGATGTAACCGCAAGGTGTCACTTTATACGGAGGATAACAAAATGAAATACTACTTGATGGACCCAAGTTCGGTGACAAAACGACCCTGCAGAATGGTTGTCGATAAGCAGAATTATCAAAGTACCCACTTTAGTACTTTAGTACTACCACAATAAACAGTACTTTCTAAATGCGTGGTGCAATCACTCCAATAAATGCGCTTCTGATTTTCCGCTGAGTTTCGATTGTGATAATTAGTGAAGAAGGGTTACAAGCATATTTCGATATTCAACTTCATCTGTCTCTACTTTTTATTGTAGGTTGAAAAAGGATATGCTCTCCACCAATGAGGTCAAATCGGGTGACATTTTACAGTGTGTGAAGGTGAAAATGGGCTCAGTGGGTATGAAAGATTCCTCCACTTGAGAAAGGCCTGGGTTCGTATCCCATCTAAGATGAGTCATCTTGATAATGGCTTTTCAGCGCAAATTGAGTTAGCTGGTCTCTTGCTGATGCGTAAAAGTTTCTTTTTGTAAAATTGTTTTCTTTTTCTTTCAAAAATTCTTAAAATCTGAAAATCCCACCACAATCCCAGATTGATTTTTATCAGATCGCTGATTAAGCCTATTTTGTGGATACCACGTTAAAAAAAAAGCGCACCCAATACTCTATCTCAGATACTGTGTGGAAAAGAGTAAATCTGTGTTTCGTGGTCCATGACCCCGCTCCTCTTTTGGACGGCAATGTCAAGACAGAGGAGTTTATGACTTAAGTTTAATGTTTTTATTACAAACAATTCGGGAATTTGATACAGAAGTTTCACGCAATCACTCTGGATCAAGGTGCAAGGGACACACACACACACACACACACACACACACACACACACACACACACACACACACACACACACACACACACACACACACACACACACACACACACACACACATTAATATGGGCTTCTTTGCTTTCCAAATATGGCATCCTCACTTCAGATTGTTGAAAAGAGCGATTTGATAATCCTGTGCTAACAATTTCATAGAGCGCATGCAGTGCAAAATTTATTAACTACTCTATAAATATGAAAAATAAGCTTTTTCATATTCATTAATTTTAAGATAGAACTCGACTTGATATCCATTGATTAATCATTTCGTGATTTTGTCTGTCATTTGTCTACCTGCATGAATAAGTTGACCAATAACCCCTTAAAACTCTTTCATAAACGCATTAAGCATCTCGGGAGAGTCCAGTTTTTGTTGTGCACATTTCTGAATCTGACTAAAGAGACATCCATCTGAAAATCTTTAGTAATGAGAGATGGATTGCTTTACAGTAAAAGCGGTGTGTCAGAAAACGCTTTTGTCATCCGTCCACATTAGGGGGAACAACGATGCCTTTGGTTGGTGAAAAAAACGATTTTAATTCGGTTAAAATGAACGAACATTTTCTTGGCCTTTTCAATCAAACCTGAATTAGCTGACCTCAGTCAAAGTATTGACAGCCAATGACATACTAGTCCAATTAATGAATGACACAGTTTAGTGGCGTCCTTTTTAGTTTTCGTGTAATTGTAGATGATCATCTTAAAAACGCATATTAATTCGAGATTCCTCTTCTTATAAATTCCCAAATCTTTTTCTTTGTAGTGCAATTTTTCTGAGATTAAATCATCAGAATCTTTAACCCGGGTCACTGTAACTCAGAGACTCAAGTGATTTGCATAGATTCAGAAATTATAAGATCGCTTGTAACGATGACAAGTGAAAATAAAATTACGTTGGTTTAGTTCATTCTTTGTTTCTTTAGCTACATTATGCTTGCCTTCGTGTACAATTTTTTTATTTGTTCGTTATTTTCCGAACAGTACTCTTCGAAGCAATATTTGCGATTCGAATGGAAGATCGCAAAAATCTTTGTATATTAAATATGACGATTTTGGACCTGATTTTATATATAACATTTAGGATATTTAGTACGTTTTCTGATGAATTAAAGACATTATTTAGATTTCCGTGATATGTGGGTAATAAAATTGCAGCAATTCGTAACAATCCAGTTTAGCAATCAACAAAGTCAGGATTAAGATCCGGAATTGTTGGAGTTGGAAGAGTAATATCTGATTTCATCGTTTCACTGCCCTCACACCTTAAAGTGGCAATTAAAGACTCGTGAATCCGAAGGGAGCGAAAGTAAATATCTTCTGCATTCATTTTAAGAATCAAGAGGTTTCTTTATTTAATAAAATGTAACTTAATTGCCTTTTTTTTTTTTCACTAAAAAAGGTACCGCTGGTCTCAATCTTTAACTGTCTGTTCCCAAACTTCCTTTCGAAATGATTTTATAATTATTGCATCATAGTATTCGTATGTTCTATTTGAGTTTCATTTAGTATTGTTGGCTTTGGTAAATTCTTTTTCATTTTAATTTATTTATATTTATATTAATGATTTTAGTTATCAAACCGTCCACCTGAAAGATGCATTGTTTTAAATAAAGCACATTTCATATTTCATAATTTTTTTTTTTTTTTTGGCTAGATGGGTGAAGCAAGAATTCTTTTCATATTTTCCGTTATCTGTAGAAGAATGTAGATGGATAGGGTGTTATTGGGCTATAAGCTCTGTTCGACGCGGGACAATAGTCGAGCCTCAGTTAAAACTTTATTGGCGGGGTTTAAGTAAAGCCAACTCTAAAAATTAGGACGATCCCTAGACCACTCCACAGTGGCCGAAAGACCTTCCAACTCAGCGTTGTCTCCACTCAGTGATGGGCTCCCCCACCACCGAGCAGAACCGCTCATATTCCAGGGAAATGCATCTACCGCCACAGCCCCTTACCGGGCCATGCCGGAGAACACCCTCCCAGGAGACTCAAAATGCTCTCTCAGGCAAACCCCCTCACCGGGAGCAAACCTAAGAGAACGAAACTCAGCGTCCCAGGTGATAGGTAACAGCAACAGCCGAGCCTCAGTTAGAACTTCATTGGCTACAGCATTGCCATCTGTTACCCTCTGGAATTCTATGTTTAATCAGAATGTGTATTGCGTTCCGTTTTGTAATGAGGTGTGTGAGGATTTGAATACTTCTCGTTACTTTCAATCACTTGGTAATTATATGATTTTAGGAATATCAATAACCTATAGATTAAAATATGTAACCAGAAATATAGTAAAACTAGTGTATTTTGTCGTTGTAGTAAACATTATTAATAGTTAAGGGACATATTAAATTATTTTTAAGGAAATAGAATTATTGTGGAGGGAGAAAGGTTAAATTCGCTTTGTACTTTGCAATTATGCGAAAATAAAGGTTTCTTTTTAAAAATTAACTTCCACTTAACCCAATTTGATCTCTTCTAATTATATGAGCCACACGCTATCTGATCAAACATATCCGCAAACACACGTGTAGTACTGAATATGATTATACACCTGAAAACCAGGATTCCTGAAATTATAAGCAGACTCCCTTGTAAATTCAAAAATCGCAGAAGGACACAGTAACTTTTGGTTTGGCATAGTCGTGGGATGATACCTTCACAAAAGCTCGTTTCGGGATATTACTACCTGTTGAATTTGCAAACTGTAAGAGGATTAATTGACACAGTCTACTGTGCGGAAATGAATAGAGAAACATCTGCAAACACTTTCAAGGAAAAGATCAACGGAATTCGTTCACAGTGTGAACGACACGAATGAAGAGAAAAATTGGTCAAATTCAAAAATAGGAGAAAAAATGTCTACGTGCATATTCCCAAATGGCTTTCATCCTACGGACAGGGCAAGATATGTGAGTGATCTGCCCTGGTAAAGTAACCTGGTGCCAGTGCATAGTCGACGAGGAGGAAGTAAAAATAATAAAGAACAGCTTAAATCGCTATGGCAAGAAAATATTGTTAACCCATTATGGATGGGTTAATAAACAACGCACATTTCATAATTAACTTATGTCAATTTATTAACAGCAACTTGAATCGGAATTTCCATGTTTCGTTTTTGACAAACAAAATAAGACGCATCATCAAGAGAATCCATCCCGTGGTAAACAATTTGTGAACCCACAATTTTGCAGATGTGTGTAGTAATTCATGGATAAATTCTTGACTCCAATCATTATGCCCTGAAATGGAGATAATCGCAATGACCTGAAGCTCTTACTAACATGCCAAATGAGAACAAAAAGAGCAACTCAAACTTATTATCCAGATTCATACTCCAACAAAGAACTATAGGCTAACCTTAAAATTTTAAAAATACAAACGTTAGCTATTTGCTGTCAATCTACGTCTGGAAGAACATTCAGGATTTCGCGGTGTATAATTAATGCGGATTATATGCTGCGATCCTGGAGAAATTTGCTGTAGTACCGAAAACCAACTGAGAGGTTTTCCGTAAATTCTATCAACAAACAACCACTAACAAATTCCAAAAATTACCTGATCACATTTAAAAAAAAATGAAGAACTAAATGACACACACACACACACACACACACACACACACACACACACACACACACACACACACACACACACACACACACACACACACACACACACACACACACAATCTAGTAATTATGCATTAAATAAACTTTTTCTATGATAAACATTTATGAAATAATTTTGCATGTAATAATCTATGTAATTTATTAATCGTAAACATGTAACAATTCAATATCTAAATACTGTTCCTGCACTCATAGTTTCATTCTTGTGTATTTTCCAGTAACCTGTATGCCAATTTTCGTTGGTTATGTGTTTGTAATTATATTTATCGTGAATACAGCCTTTGATATTTTGTAATTGCATTGTTCATATGTTTTCCATATATTGCATATAATCATCGTACCCTCATTTTTGTGTATTTTCTAGTAACCAGTATTCCAATCACTCTTAGTTAGGTACATCTAATTATATTTATTGTAAAATCTTCCTTGTGTATATGTTTGATTCTTATTGTATATACTTTACCTACCCTCATCGTTGTTTATTTTCTAGTAACTAGTTTGGCAATCATGCTAGGTTACATACATGTATTTATATTTGTCACAAAATCTGCCTTGTATATTTTTCTTCCCGTTGTTTATGTGTGTGTCGCATATTGTATATACTGTGCCTAACCTCGTTGTTGTTTATTTTATAGTAATCTGTATGGAAATTTTACTTTGTTACTTACATGTAATTACATATATCGTGAAATCTGCCATACGGTATATACCATATGAGGAAAATGTTTTTCCTCATAAGGTATATACCGTACCTGCCGTAATTGTTGTGCATTTTCTAGTAACTAGTTTGGGATTGATGCTTGGTTATGTAAATGTAATTATATATACATAGTGAAACCGCGCATGTATATTTTCTCATCCCATTGTTTATGTTTTTTTTTTTCTCATATTGTACATACTGTACTTACCGTCATTCTTCTGTATTTTGTAGTAACCAGTCTGGCAATCACCCTTGGTTACATACATGTAATTATATTTTAGAAATATATACACATTAGCACAAGAATAATGTTTAATTTGCCAAATATTTCGGTCTGAATATTACAGACCATCTTCAGTGGCTACATAGGAATAGTTTTAAAAAACAAAGTGGAACTTTCAACTATCAATCATCACATGAAACTAAATGGCTTCTCCGAAAATAGTACACAACATCTTTTCGATTCTTACAATCCAACACGAAACAGCTAAGATTCAATACGTTGAGTTCGAATTGCTTATGGGATTTCAGAACCAATTTCGAGAATTCTAAAGAAATATGATCTAACAGCCACTTATACACCTATTAACAAATTATCCACCCAGTTTCCTTCTTCTAAAGATAAACACTCAACCTTGTCTCTACTTGGTGTGTATCAAGTTCCTTGTACTTGTAATCTTTCTTACTTTGGACAAACTGGACGCTCTATAGAAAAACAAAATTCAAGAGCATCAGTCATCAATTCAACACAACAAACCTCAGAAATCTGGATTAGCAGCATGGATTAGAAACAAGCCACAATATCCTTTGGTCCAAGACTCTCCTCCTACAGAGATGTCGCTACAAATTTGAACGTTTATTTAAAGAAAGCGTGGAGGCCTTACTTCAACGTCCTAACTTGAATCGTAATGACTGTATATCTATATCAAAAATTTGGGAAAGTTTAATCAGGATAACACATAAATTTTTCTTTTAAATGTTTACTCTTCTAATACTTAGCGATATGACATCACGCGGCGCGTTCTATGTATGGATGATCAATTGTTCGTATTCCACTTTGTTTTTTAAAACTATTCCTATGTAACCACTGAAGATGGCCTGTAATATTCAGACCGAAATATTTGGCAAATTAAACATTATTCTTGTGCAAACGTGTATATATTTCTAATCACTCTTGGTTACATGTAATTATATTTATTCTAAAACCTTCCATGTATATTTTGTCATCCCATTGTTTATATTTTGCCTCATTGTATATAAAATTTACCTACCCTCATCGTTGTGTATTTTGTAGTAAACAGTATGAAATCACCCGTGTTAAAGTATATGTAATTATATTTATCATGAACCTACCTTGTATATTTTGTGATCCCACTGTTTGTATGTTTTACTCATATTGCTAATAATGTAACTACACTCACTGTTGTGTATTTGTTTGCAAAGAGTATGGCAAACACCCTTCGTTACGTACATGTGTAGTAATATTTATCTTGAAATCTTTCTTCTATTTTTTATCACTAAATTCTTTGGTGTTTGCATCATGTTGTACAAACGTTTACTGCCAACATTATTGTGTATTTTATAGAAACGAGGATGGCAATCACCCTTATTTATGTACATGTACAAGGAGTTATATTTATCGTGAAATTTGCCTTCTATATTTTATCATCCCATTTTTGTGTGTTTCACATATTTTATAGGGTTTGGCAATCTTTTTTGGTTAGGTACAGGTATATATTTATCGTGAAATTTGCCTTGTATATTTCGCCATGCCATCCCATTGTTCATATGTTTGTCTTATATCGCGTATGTTGTACCTACCCTGTTTGTTGCGTGTTTTCTAGTAACCAGATTGGCATTCATCCATGGTTATATACATGTAAATATATTTAACGTAAAGGCTCTTGATTATTTTGTCATTCCATGGTTTATATGTTTGACTCATATTGTATCTACACATATAAATATACTCATATTGTACCATATTGTATCTTCATTGTTAGGTATTGTCTAGTTACCAGTATGGTAATCACCCTTGGTTACGTACATGTATTTATATTTGTCATAAAACCTTCCTTGTATAATATTTTGTGCTTCCATTGTTCATCTGTGGTTCTTATATTGTATACACTGTATCTACCCTCGTTGTTGTGTATTATTTTGTAGTAACCAGTTTGGCAATCAACTTTGGTTACATACATGTAATTATATTTATTGTAAAACCTGCTGTGTATATTTTCTAATCCCGTTGTTTATAAGTTTGACTCATTTTGTATACACTTCCCCTGCTCTCATTGTTGTGTATTTGCCAATAAACGGTATAGCAATCACTCTTGTTTACGTATATGTAATTATATTCATAACGAAATCTAACTTGTATATTATTTATCCCATTGTTCATGTATTTGTCTAATATTGTAAATACTGAACCTTTCCTCATTTTTGTGTATTTTCTAGTAACCAGTACGAAGAATTACCATTGGTTACGAACATG
Organism: Typopeltis vanoorti; assembly: GCF_054136105.1. NCBI lineage: Eukaryota > Metazoa > Arthropoda > Arachnida > Uropygi > Thelyphonidae > Typopeltis > Typopeltis vanoorti. The sequence continues at coordinate 92,240,958 of NC_143569.1, read as the reverse complement.
TATATTTTTCGTAAATTTAAATTATCGTATTTATCGTTTATCGTAAATATTATAATATTTATCGTAAATATTATAATATTTATCGTAAAATCTAAAATCTACATTGTATATTTTGTCATACCATTGTGGGTGAAATCAGCATTAAAAACAATTAAAAAGGAATGGAAAAGTCAATTATTAAATAAGCTAATGAACCTGTTTTATTTTTATCGAATCCTGGTAGAATAAAGGCGTAGGAATGCGTTGGGAGGAAAGAAAATTTCAACAAGAAAAGCTTACATTAAAGCGATTTGTTCGCTCTACAAATGCACAGAGGAACAGAGAACGATACTAACTTTTAGTCATTGGCGGTTCATTTCACATCACTCTGCATTTATTGTAAGAGTCCTGTCATCTCATCATCAGAGAGAAAGAAGATGAGAAAGCGTTTTTGTAGAAACGCTTCGCATCGTCCAACAGATTTCCACTAAACTTAGAATACAGTTCCTTTTTAGTTGGTTAAAGTCTCGCAGGAACATCAGTCCAATCTGACTAAAATTAGAGGATCGTGGGAGAAAATTCCTTTCTACCTCTCCTCCGAGAGATCTGCAGGTCACTTGTTTTTCAACAGGTTATTCCTCGACTGTTTTGTGTGTTTCATCGAACTGAAAATATCTTATGAAAATAAATCGTAACCTAGACACGAAAGAAATAAGAGAGAGGCTCTTATAGACAAACGTCTGCTTAGCTGAAATCATTATTTTAATTCCTCAGAATATAAAATTTCCTTCTAAAATTCGAATCATAAAGTGTCAACATAAAACTACAAAGAATTGAGAAAAGTAATAAAATAGTTTTGAAACTTTAACACGAACTGAGTTAGTTGGTCTCATGCTGTTGCTGTATGTGTGTTCCGTTTCAAACCAACGATTCGATTTTCTCCCTCAAAAACATAAATTCAGTCTTGCAGCTAATTGGAATTAATTGGGCAAATTTGACCTTCCACAAACAGCCGAGCGAACAGGACTTCTGCGATGCCCCTAACAGACTGGGAACCAAACCGGATGAATGAGTGAATGTCCTTTATGGTAGATGATTTTCCTCGTCCGAAGCGAAACTGCATTACTCCTAAGAGTGCACAACACAATCGAATTATTCGGACGTAATAGTGGCCATTATAATCATCGGCACGTGCCATTGCTCTGACACGAATAATAATCACTTCTGGTTGTGTGCCCTCTTTACCGATGGGATCTGTCAGAAATTGAGAACGCTTCTATTTCTATTCATTTAATAAATTTGAGGATATCTAAGCAAAGAAGTTTTCAAATTTTGCTAAGTGAATTCAGAATAATCTGCAAAAGTCGGAAAAAATTCACGAAGGAAAACATTCCATTTATTAATAAAATGTACGCGCGTATTTCACGCTCATTTTCAGTACAAAAAGTGGAATGAAAATTACACAATAAAAAATGTAAAAAGCGCCAGCTTAGTTGTTAATGTGAGATAAAAAAATTGTTAATATTTTCATAACTAAAAAAATAAATATCTGTAATTAAATATTACAAAAACATCAGCCGAATAAAACGTACTCTCCCTATAATGGGATAAACGTAAACCATTCAGTCTATTTAAGTTAGGAAAATGGAGCAGCGTTTCACAAGTTTCTTTATGTTTTAAATTTCTCAAGTTTCACAGTTTTCTTTCGTTAGATAAGGAATCGACTTTTATGAAGGATTCTTGTCTTATTTCAGTGGTTGGTGGCAAATCCAGATCGTTCAGTTTCTCGTTATTTGATAAACGACTTCTGTTCTTTGAGACGAATAACAACAAATCTTCCAAACTGTCACTAATACGATGAGCCACGAGAACAAGGAATTTGGTCTGATCAGCATCCGGAAAAGTAAGGAAGAGGAAGCTTGTCCTTAAGAGATGAGAGAAAAATTGAGATATTTCTGACATGACCAAACGAAACAAAAATGTTCGATGGGTTTAAAATTTTCGCTACACGTTCGAAAATTCCTTGCACATAAGGAAGAAGCATAAGATTTATTTCTATTTGGATGAAGATGCAGGGATCCTTTAAATGCTAAACTTTTATTTTCGATGAAGACATCGCTAAAACCATTTGATCAAAAATGTCATCTTTTCGATCAGAATTATTATTATTATTATTATTATTATTATAAGTTGATGATGATGATGTAACTCTGCCTGGATCGAATAGCCTGTATGAGTCTTTTACCGAAAAAACTGAAAATTGTAGGCTGCCATCCGATTGGCGAAGATTCAAAAAGGCAATTAGATTGTCTTCTAATTATTTTTCTGAGGTGAAGGGGTTATTGGGATGAAGAGCATTTATTTTGCATAGAAACTGCTGCATATCAGAGGAAGGGCCGTTCCCTACTGGAAAATATTCATCGACACTCGTAAGAGTATATCAATGTTCAGGTTTAGGTGAAATATTGTCGAAAAGATGTCATTCAAAGGTTTGCATTAAAAACAAAGTTGACAAGAGTTCGAGAAAAAGGACTGCACGCAGCTGTCCCTTCAACCTGTGATAAAAATTTGTTTCTAAAAGCGAAATATCAGGAGGGAAAAACAAACTGAAATATTTTATTAGAATACTCGATGGAAATTCTTGTTTGATTAATTCTGTGGTATCTCATAATGGAATGTTAATGAACGAGAATGACAACATCAAGACGGGTCAGAACATCGGGTGGTTACTCTACTTGAATGGTCTCCTCATACGGACGACGTATGAATGGTCCAATAAATGTGCGTGTGAAATAAAATGGTTATTACATTATTGATCTGATCTGTAATCAGTTCAATAATGTTCAGTTCAATCAGGAATGTAAGAAATAATTAAGATAAGAAAACTAGAGAGTTCGTACACGCTAAATATTCACATGACTTCTTAGATCAAAGTTCGAAACGTTCCACCGTACTATGTAATTCAGATCACTTAAAGTAGTGTGGGTGTGGGTTATTTACTAAAAAGCACAAGAACCGCGGCTGACACCATTTGTGTAGAAATGCGTCTCTTTTTCATTTCGTAATAAAACAGCGTTGCATTACGAAACGTGGTGTAATTTAAACAGTAGTCGATGCTTGTAAGATGTGCATTCGCAGCTCGGAAAGGCTTACAGCGTACAAAGTATTTTGCAGGACGATTAGGTTGACGTGTTTAACTGTGCATGGAAAAGCAACTTTTGATTGAATTCCTTCCAGCTTTTGTTACTTTCAACATTCTCTCCGTAACTTCGGTTGAAATCCTTTCAACAGCATATGTATATATATTTTGTGAGTTCAACAAACTTCATCATTGGCCTGTAGAGTGAGATAGGCTGAGAGTCAGCAGAAAGTAGGAGAGGAAATAAAGATAGAGTGCATAGTGGTAGAGTAGGTAAAAGGGGCCTCAGTTGACCTGTTTTAGCTGTTTGCCCCCAGGGGCGTTTCTAAAACGGTCGTTGATTTTTCACTTAGAAAAAAAAAGGAAAAATCCTAAAAAGGAAACATGTAACAAAAAAACAATAACATGAAGTACAGAGAAAGCAAAGAAATGGAAAAGGTAAACTTAGAGGTGGGGGAAGGATCTGGCCCGAGTGATGCAGCTCACAAGGAGCTGCACCGCCTCGCTGTAAGCCTTCGCTGCTCGGGTTCTCAGCTCCAACCCCTTCTCTGTGAACTGAAAGGAAAAGTAATAGTCGATTCTCTTTAATTCCGTTTGTTGTGGGCTATTAAGATCTGATCGGCCACCTTTCTTCCCGGGTTCAGGTCTAGCATACGGAGAGCTGTGATGAAGGCCATTTCCACCTCTTCTTCTATATCCAGAGTTCCCCGTATCTCCTCTGGATTGATTTCTCTTATATCCTCTATGAAGAGGTCGCCCCATTTGGCGCTAACGACCTTGGGACCGTGTTTACCTGTGAGGAGGAGTACTGGTTCCCCCCATTCTCTCCATTGCTTGTTTAAATTTGGCTGGGATCTCAGGCTTGTGGGAATTCTTGGTGGGAGGGTTCCGAAGCTTTAGCTGTTTTTGTTTTAGTTAACTCCTCTTCCTGTGGGCTTAATGGCCATTTCGATGTGTTAGGGTTTGCCTCCATCTCTTATACTTCATTTTCTTCTATATTCTCTGGATTGGCTATATCTGGGTTCGTATTGGTAGCTTCGCTTTCTTCTGTTGGAGTTACCATTATGGTTTCAGTATTGGCATTTTCCTTCAGGGTCGAAAAATCTTCCTGGTTTGAATTTTTTTCGTTTTGTGTTCTTAAAGTTCTTAGAAGAAGTAGGAGATGGACTGAGTCCTTGACTCTTTATCCCGTCATCTGAATGAAGAAAATCTGTGTGGATGGGGTGTTATTGAGCAAAAAGCTCTAGTCATTGGCTGGGTAACGGCAATAGCCGAGCCATCATTACATGGGCCTTACAAATGTAGTTTCCATACGCATTATAATTAACGCTGTCTATTCAAAAAATAACAAGAAGATTTCAAAATAAAATCTCTCCACATTCTCCAAAGTTGATATTCTTGATACTCCTTATACGTTCTTAGGCTTTTAAAGGAATAAATAACGCTGGGAATTATTTACTCACCTCGTTGCCTTTTTTGTGCCTGGAACTAAACGTTGAAGAAATAAAGGTTTCACGCAATCAGAAAATTTCTGTTCTTCAAATATAAATGGATTGGCTTAATTGTGACATTTATTCATGTAAAGAAAGTTTACATCTAAAAGCCATTCTTGTGTTCTGGTTACCAGTCAGTTACCAGTCAGTAAAATTTCACCCGTCATCCTCTTTTGGTAATGGTGTTATTATTACAGGTCATTTCTGTTGAAAATGTCATTTCTTTTTTTTTATTTTTCTTTCTTTTTTTTATTCATCGCGTAAAATTCTAAATTCAAAGAATAACTTAGGCATATTTCATTATATTTTTTGTTTCATTAATTCGAAACCCATAATCGTCTTTAAGCGTCTATTTTTAACCTTAGTATTATTTTTTATCACTATTGCAGTAATTTAATTCAACTCAATACTGTGGTAGAGCATGGCCTATTTTATATAATTATTTCATCAAATACAAAAAAAAAAAAAAAAAACAGGTCAGCATCAAATGGCCGTAAAAAGTTCCATAGTTGATTTTTTGAGTACAGTTTCAAGACTACGTAAAAATAAATTATTTTCAAAGATGTGTCGACAGGAAATGCAATAAAGTGTTCAGTGGTGCTGCATCGTTGTATAGGATTTTGTTTATGTGAGAGCCATTCGAATAAGAAAAAGTCAATAAATAATAAGAAATGTAAGAAAAGTAAACAAATTTCATTATTATTATTATTATTATTATTATTATTATTATTATTATTATTATTATTATTATTATTATTATTATTATTTTGGAAATATAATTTATCAGATTATTGTTTGCTGCTAGAATGGCCCTTTATAATTACGCTGTTCCTCTGTGTCCTCTTAAAGTTCAAAAACGATTTTGTTTATAAAGCTATTTTTACGAAATAAAAAAAAAATATTCTATTTTGTCTAGTGTCCATATACCATATGTACATTTTCTGTAATGTACTGTATACATTACTTGCCCATATACTCTATATACATTTTCATTAAATATTTTCTAAAACAAGGCAACCAACAATATGAAAAACATCTGCACAAATTCACTTTAAACTTTAGTACTGCATATAAAAAGAATGTATTTTTATATAAAATAATATTGTAAATTTAAAATTATATAGAAATTTCTAAATATATTTAGTTATTATTAAAACTAAATAGTAATAATATAGATTTTATTCCACTACCATTATACTATCTGTATAATATATTTTATAACGAAATTGCAAAACAACACAGATATTTTATTTTAGGGATAGGAATCAATCGACCGTGAGATGCGGTGATTGATTCATTCAATCCAATACCCTTGGAGGGTAACGGATGGCAATGCTGTAGCCAATGAAGTTCTAACTGAGGCTCCGCTATTGCTGTTACCCTCCTGCCATGATCAGAGCTTTAATAGCTCAATAACACCTTATCCCTACACTGTCCTCTACAGATAACGGGGAAGATGAAAAGCATTCTTGCTTCGCCCCTTTAAGCCAGTCCTTATAAGGACTATAAGGACACAGATATTTTAGTCCTTTTTAGGACTTCCAGGGTATCATGTGGCAATGCTGTAGCCAATGAAGTTTTAACTGAGGCTCGGCTATTGCCGTTACCCAGCCATGACTAGAGCTTTTTAGCTCAATAACACTCCATCCGCACAGATTTACTTCATTCAGATGACGGGATAAAGAGTCAAGGACTCAGTCCATCGCCCAGTTCTTATATAAGAACTATAAGAACACAGATATTTTGAGAATCAATCGACCGTGAGATGCGGTGATTGATTCATTCAATCCAATACCCTTGGAGGGTAACGGATGGCAATGCTAACCAATGAAGTTCTAACTGAGGCTCCACTATTGCTGTTACCCTCCTGCCATGATCAGAGCTTTAATAATAGCTAAATAACACCTTATCCCTACACTGTCCTCTACAGATAACGGGGAAGATGAAAAGCATTCTTGCTTCGCCCCTTTAAGCCAGTCCTTATATAAGGATAAGGACACAGATATTTTCCAAATTATTTAGCGTTTGTGAATCAGTTAATAATATCTATTTATTCGAAGGAATTTAATAATAATTATAATAATAATAATAAATGTGAAATGCTCATTTGGATTCTTCATTATTCATGTGCACGTACAGATAAACGCAAAGAAAAATAGACATTTTAATTGTTTATTCAATCGAAATGTGAGTGAACTTTATCGTTTTTTCCCTTTCAATTACTGTTTAGAAATCATCAAATCATATAATTCTATTATTAGTATTAGTATTATCTGCGAATTAAATCCTGTTTTAAACTGCCAAACGTAAGTCATAATAGAATCGAATTCATTTTTATTTACGCTGTTAAAAAAGCTGCACGTGTTGTTCAAGTGATGTGTTATTTATACAACTGATTATTAATTCATTTAACATCAAACTTTAAAAACAAATCAGCAGACATCACAAAATAAATCCCACAGTTGTGTGAGACTCGCAGAGAGAGAGAGAGACCGAAGTAGTTCAAATACAATATATAAACTTAACTCAAATGGAATTTAAATTTTATTCTGTCTCTGAATTTCGATTTCAGTTAAAATCAGCACGTGCAGGATTTAGTAATCCTCTGCATTTTGATTAATTTAGTTGTAGAAAGGAGAAATTTTTTAGAAATAACTAAAATATTAATGAAAATAAATAAATAAATAATAAATCTTCTTTTAGTGTTGAATTCATTGAATTATCAGCTACATTTTATTAAAAATCTCTAAAACACCTAACTGCTGGGTGGTGGGGAAGCCCGTCACTGCGTGGCGCCAACGCTGAGTTGGGCGGTTTTTGAGCCACTATGGAGCGGTCTAGGGATCGTCCTAATTTTTAGAGATGGCTTTACTTATTCAGTAGCCAATGAAGTTTTAACTGAGGATCGGCTATTGCTGTTACCTAGCCATGACCAGATCCTATTGGTAAATAATACCCGGTCCACATATTTTCTTTAATCAGATGAAGGGATAAAGAGTCAAGGACTCAGTCCATCTCCTCCGCCCCCCCCCCCCAAAAATGACCAGACTACTGTGAAAATGAAATTGCTTATTTAATTTATTTATATTTAAATTAGTGTGCACTCGAGGTTTCTTAAAGCGGAGCAGGGATTTTTTGTTTAATAATTTCGAATTTGTATGGCAAAATTAGGACAAAGTACAGAATTATAAATCTTAACGCGGTGCAAGAGAAATAAAAAGAAGTACGAGGATCTTCGTTCTTTTCAAAATTTCCACAGAACAAGTAATATTAAAAGCAGAAACATTTCTTCTCTTAGAATAATTTTAATTTGGAATTGTTTCTTATAGCTGACTACAAAACGGAAGGTCGCAAGAAGACCTCTAGCAAATCAGTTCGGAGTGGGAGTGAAAGGAAATTTGTTCATGCATTTCTTGTACAGCTGCAGTTTTCTCTTCCTCATCATATTATTAACGAAATATGATGAGGAAGAGAAACTGATTTGTCAGCGGTTACTCTGACTGCCCTCTTCTGTGTAACGTCATCCGCTCTGTGTAGTTCAGCTCAAGCTCAACTACACAGAGCGTGTGAGTACTCTTGCATATTCGGGATTCGTGCTGTGTTAGCAGTTGAAGATGTGAAAAGCGCATCCTTAAACGGAAAGTACATCAGGTGTTCTAGAGGTTGCAGAAGCAACGGTTCAGACGTGTTTGTTTGAGGAAAGGCGGAAATTGCTGACCAATTCCAAGAAGAGCAATATGAAGACACCAAATCGCCAGAAGTGTTAGAAACAAAATAGTTGAGTTTGTTGCTTTGGGGAATACGTTCTGACTAAAAATTGTTCGCATTAATAAAGCCCGATTCTCCGAGTCGGATCTGTCATTCCTATTTTCAGGAATGACAGACTCGAGTGAGAGGAGTTACGATATATATATAAAGCGAAGGCCAGAAAAGGCACGAAGAGCTCGTTGTACGAAGAGCTCAATATCGGAGTATGAAAAGAAATCGGTTATGCAAGCTGAAGGCAATCCAAAAGAATGTAATAGCTAGGCTACAAGAAAAAGAAAGAATAAATGGATGAATAAGATTAATGTAGACGGTACACTGCTACCGTCTACATTAATCCCTAGTATCAGAAGCAGATAAGGTGGCTCAAATAATGTCTTCTCTTCGCCAAGATCGATCTACATTGGATGAAGAGATGGAGGTTCATGAGAAGCAGGTTCTAGAATCAGGTTTGACTCACACCAAGGAAGTTCGCACAGAAATGGAAAGAATGTATAATAATAACATTTGCACAAGGGTGGTGCGAGGAATGATGTGTTTAACTATCGATCTATTGGTATCGCTACATTTCACTGCAGAGATTTAAAGAAGTTGATATCAAAATCGAATACAAAAATGGATGGACATGCAAGATCTACTTTAAAGAAATAGATGACGAAAATTTTAAATGATGAAACAACAGTTCAGAACTTCGATCAATTTTCGTTATCAACCATTTCGAAATGCATGGCGCAAGAATATCAGTAAATCTGCTTTGCGGTAAATAAAGTAATACGGAGATTAAAATGGACTCACTCGCTATCTTCTTGTTGGTAGAAAACCGACATTTGCTGAACCAATAAACGGAATTACAAAAACATTTTTGGTGCAAAGAAGGGGGTGAAATTGAGTTCGGTCAGTATAGAAGATGCGATTAATTGGGAAAGATTTAATCGGTTCCAATTCCATCTAACATGAGAAAATCATTATAAGTTAGTTAGCTGATAGTTTCCTTCGTATGATTTTCGTTCACATCCGCTGTCGTTTTGTGGTCAGTGGATAATACAAACAGTCCCAAGATAGGAAGGCGCACGCAATGTTCTCCAGAAATTCTCTGAACAGAAGAGATTTTCAACGAACACAATCAATGACACCACAAGGTGACCAAAGGATATTTTGTTCTCATAAGTCAATCATAAACAGGCATCTCTCTCTCTCTCTCTCTCTCTCTCTCTCTCTCTCTCTCTCTGTTGAGAGGAGCATTTGATGAAGAAAATTTCATTGATGAACAGACACAATTGGATGCGAATGTCCTCTTCATGGTCGCTGCTATTATTGTGACTAAGCCTGCTCAGTCTCTTTTCACAATCCCCGATATTGCCGGCGAAGCTGCCCACAAGTGAGTCCCCTTAATCGTCTTACTGACAAGATTAGTCGGAAGTTGAAATTTGTTTGTCACACGTAAGCAGAAGTACTTCAATTACGCACTCTTCCTTAAGTCTTCAATAGCATCGGAGTTTAAAGGAAATCCTTAATGAAAACTGAGGTTTTATTCAAAGAAAGTAAAGGATTGCGTGACCTCGTAAAAATTTGACATTCATGACATTTGTTACGATCTTACTGTTTAAGCTTTAGTAAAAAAAAGCTCATTTTTACTAAAATTAAATTATTAATGTAAAAAATTTAATTTACCGTTTTTCAACCGAAATTTTAAATTCATTTCATCTGTTCGTGGATATTAGGCCTACGGGGGATACCACGATAAAAAACGCGGAGGTGGTGTGGAAAGGGGTAGGTGTTGTGGTTTCCGCAAGTTCAATAGAGAGTCGTTTCTGTCTCATTTTTAATGTCGTTCCGTACTTAGAAATTGCGAATCTGCTACACAAACATCTTTCCTACATAATATTTGAGAACACGCAATAGAATGGTGTAGAATGGCGCTTCGTCGCTTGAAGTTAGACAAGTTCAAGTCTAGTCGCCGACTGGAGGAACTTTTTCTAAGCCTTTCTTCGACTGATTCCCGATTTAGTCGATCTCTGGCACGGGCAAGCTGGTTTTTCCTCCCAGAAACTCGGGTTTTTTATCCCGTAAACTCAAGAAAATCGACCGCAATACCCACATTATTTCAGACAGTAACATATCTTGTTAGGGTTAGGTACCTAGAGATGGCAGCACTTGTTTTCCAGCATCTTCATCGGTGGCTGCTATAATTAGCGATAGACATGGGCCAGCTATCTCTGATTGGCTACCGGTAAAGATTGAACTGCCCACTCAGTCTGGAAAAGCTAGATAGGGTGTAAAGGCCTCGCCTACTCCCTATTAGGGAATAAAAGGCGTTAGCTGATTTTTTTTTGATAAGTTGAGCCAAAGGTTACAGAGATTACTTTAAATATTAAAAAAAATAATAGTGGCTCTTCTTTCAACCTTATGGCAGCCCCAGTTTGGGCTTTTTCAAAAAATCAGCAGCTGATTTAATGGATTTCCAAAAAAAAAAAATTATTCAATCCTTGACTATTGATGAGTAGTTAAGCTTGCAAAAAAAGCAGAACATGGCAGATGGAAAGCATCGCCAGAACAGTTTATTGAGCAAAACTCTCTTTCTGCTAATTCAGCGTGTCAAAAAACCGGACCAGAAGAAGAAGGTGCTTTCAGAGATTCCCTCAACAGAGGGAGTGTCTGTTGCAAAAGCAAAAGTAAGGGAAAATTAATTTTCTGTGCCAAACAATTTGCAACCTCGTTTGAATGCTTAATACTTTTACATCTTGAAAATGTAAATGACACGTTTTATGGCGATACACAAGATTTTAAAAAAAGGTTCAAAACGGAGTCAATCGACTTTTTGTCCACGAATTAGCGTTAAAAATAACGTTACAGACAAGTAGACAAACGCAGTGGTATTTGAGGCCGGGAAAAAAGAGAGTGTCGTTAAACATGTTACAATTACCCGAAGACAACACACAAGTGCATCTTATATATAAATATAAGATAATAATCTCCTAAGTTAACCTATTAATTCATTAAACCCATTAAGAGATTGGGTCTTCAAATTCTTCTAACCGAATTTAAATCTTTACAACAAAAATAATAATATGAAACATTCAATCCATACAACTGATCTTCACACGCGCAACTATTTTCTTTGAATCACAACTTCAAATAAACAAAACTCCTTCATCTACACAGCTTCTCTTCAAACTGTTCATCGAAGACGCTTCAGTAACTTCCTTTATACATGAAAGTAGCAGCAACTTTCGCTTAAACCTCATCCGCCCTCTGATCACTTTACAAAGAATTACCTTTCTATGTGAAAGTCTCAATAATATTTTTAAAACCAAAGTGTCAACAGTTTGGACACTTTGGGACAAATTCGCTTTCTTTACGAAAATTTCTGAAGAAATAGCGAACAGCTATAAATCGCTTATTGTAAGCTTCATATCCTAGTAGAAAATTCAGAAAATCATCTCGTCAAGATTACGATATGCATAAAGTTACAAAAAGGTATGTAAGGCATTATCATTATATACACATGTGGACATCCATATAATGTACATATTATATATAACATGATATAAAATCACAGGAAACATGCTAATATGTACACAGAAAGTTGTATAACGTTAATTAGAAACAAAATAAAACAAAGTAGTTTGTTTTATTGAGCTTTTTCTTGATTTTATTCGTCGACCAGATATTAATAAATGATATGCACAAATTGTACAAGTTTCACCAGCTATTCTGTCTGGCCTTCTTCAGGATAAGTATAACGGTACACGCACTAATGTTTGCTAGTAAAAAAGAAGAATGGAGTAACACAGTGAAATAAATAAAAACTAATACCAATTAATTAATTAATTTACTGATTAATTTACAAAATTAATACCAATATGCAAAACCAATCATTTATATTGTTATTCTGAACAAAGCTTCCTCATTTCTGTGGGAAAATAAATATTATTTCATTCAAGTTTTATATTTGTTTGGGTTCGTTTTATTTCTTATTGTTAAAGGTGGTGTATTTATTATATTTGCCGCTAAATAAGTATAATGTTTGTGCGTTGCTTCATTATTTGCTTTAGGACCTATATATTTTAGACCCTTATGTCTACTAAGGAAAGCATCTTGTTTGATATTTACGTATTCGTTGTCTTTTTTATGAATAGTACCCTATAGGCTTATAAATATCCAAGGGAAAATATGTTTAGTATGGTGTATTTATTACACATTGCGGTATCTCTATATTGTCTGGCAATCATTTCCTACTCTGCTATTTAGATCCTCAACAAGGACCAACCTTTCCTTTTTCATGTTGTCAGTTGCTTTCTCAAAAACCTCAAAAAATTCCACCACTTCTACCTTAGTAATCACAAATGTCTTGTTGTCCAGTTCCCTATTCTGATATGTGTCCACATCACTCTACTTGATATTGCCTGCCATTCAAGAAGATTAGCGTGTTATTTAGTGTTGAATACTATGGCTACTCCTTCTTTTCCTTGATTGTCATTGCCTGAATATAACATTTTGTATTTATTGCTCAGGAAGATCTCACCAGTTTTGGTCTTTTTTTTTTTGTTTCAGTCACCCCTCTGATGCCGATCTGGTACTTATCCATTTCCTCAGCTAGCCCCATTTCTTTGCCATTCTGGCTTCTTATGTTTGATGGTACCGATCTTGAAATCCAGTGATATTGAGATAGGGTTTTAGGATTTGTTCCAGCGGCTGACCTTTCGCTGTTCACCCTTCCCTGGCGAAACCAATGGGGACCCCCTTGTTTAACCGGGAAACACCCAAGCCGGCATGAAATTCTGTCATGTTGTAACATCATTTTGTATTTTGGTTTAAGCTAATAAGTATAGCAGAGACCGGATATTTTTGTATTTTGATTTTTTATATCTGGAGGGAAGTTGATTCAAACATACTTTAATATAAACAGTCTACATCTGACTTTATAAAAAGTTAGGACCATGGATAACATCTATAGCATTGGGAGATAATTCACTTTATCTCCCAATATGCCATGTACTACGCCATTTCTTTTCCGAATTTTAATCCTTCCAGAGACATATGTGACCTTGGTTATCTAGAAACAGCAAACATGGTTTTTCTTTGGTAGATTTAACGTGATTGTGAAAAATACTTCAAGAACTTGAAAAACAATTTTTCAGTCATCCATCCCGAAGGATTACTACCTTGACAACCAGGAGGTCCATCTCTATTTAAGGGGCCGTTGAAGTGAACACGAGGGAACACAAAAAATGGCGGAACTGTGTTTCCTGTCCTAGACAAGCCACTGCTAAAGTAACAAGTGAACCTCCCTCCGCTGATTTGACTGCTCCGACTTGTTATTATTTATATGATGTCTGTGGAAGCCAGTTGCGTGTTCCAAACTGGTTGCTTCGGGTGATCTTATTGGTAAGTTACTATGCCGTTTCATAAACTCAGAAAACCAATCAGCACCAGCTTGTTTATTGCTCTCCCAGCTCTGTGGTATTGTTAAATTATCTGCCACAGCTACTTCATGTGCAATCTTTCAAGACTGAGACCAAAATATATGTCAGAGGCTTGGAGGTGATAGGCCTTCAATTCATTTTCTAATTCATCGGAAAAAAATTCCGATTTCTTTTGTATCCTACGATAGTCATGGGCTGTGTTGTTAATACTGTTGTTAATTTCTGTTTCCGTAAATTTCTGGAAATATCGCGCAAGAGTGCGGTAATTTATATAATAATCCTTTGCAACGCTACTCATTTTATTATTGCTTTTTTTTAGCTTTCTTGCCGCAAGTAACATCAATTCCGAGGACACCCCTAGACGTGTTCTTTTTATAATTTTCGGCATTATTATTAAGGCCTGTTGTTAAATAAATACGATCACATGATACAGCAAGTTAAAGTGGGGTTGGTTGTCACATGTGCAAATGACTGCCAATATTCTGTGACAACTTGACCCAAGCCGTTAAACATATTCTAACCTATCTGCTCATCTATTAAGGAGTTTAAAAGGTGCCATAAATCATTAAAGTTAGTTAGGATGAACTCTAAACTACGAGATTAAATAGAAAACACTATAGTAGATGTTAAGAAACAAGTACTTACTTTACAGAAAATAATCTGCAACAATTTACTTCGAACGCATGAAAACAAACGATGACACATCCTGTCTTCATCCCACTCCGCAGAGAAATGAGTGATCGCCGCGGGGGGGGGGGGGGTGCCTAAGCGTCTCTACGACCTGTTGTCACGTACCTATAGATTACAGTTTCTATGTTATAGCGTTTGTGATAACCATACCCGGTCTCCACTACAATTTGGTCGGCTAAATCCCAAGTGGCCAGCCCATCCTCATTCGTACAGCATCCAGGTAGATACCTGACAGGTGCACCATGAGACGGTGAGGACTAGACATTAGGTCAGAAGCCCTGGTCGGTTCTCCGCATTCTATTAAAGGCTAAGTAGAGGTCTCCTCCTAGATATATAGCTTTGACACTTAAATACCACCTATTTATGTGATATAAATGCAGGGGCGGCTCGTGGCTTGAAATCGTGAGGGTGTTGCAACTTTCGAAATATACATACACACTGTAAGTGCAGTGTATACGTGTTTGGATAAAATATCAAAATTATGATAAAAATTTAAAAAAAATTAAACATGAAAAAATATTCTTTATTATCAATAAAATTATACAGTTTAGTATAACTCAAAATTACTTAAAAATAAAATAAAATAAAAATTTAATTGTAATTAAAGGAATGGCTTTACAATTTTTGGACATTACAATTAAATCCTTTAATTGTAATGTCCAAATTTTTAAAGAGACGGAGTAAACACGATAAGCACTACGAACACTCTACTACTGGCGCAAACTGCATATAAACAGCAGTGGAACTGCGCGACGGACAGTGTCGTATTACGCTAATAGCTCGCATCTCACTATGATGTGCATATGGTTGCGCGCGTATTAATATGACACTGTGGTAAACACAGTGCTGCTACGTCCTTCGCCTGCCTAAGTGCTACAAGATAGATTTTTATTATTTTTATACAAAATACGAGAATTGTATAGGATTGTTGATGATAGAATTAAGTATTACAAGCAAATATAAATAAATTAATAAATATACTTATATAGCGAGAAAAATTGGGGGTGCTGAAGTTCCGTAGTGCCTATGCACGAGCCTCCCCTGTATAAATGTAATATTTGGTGCATTAATGTGTTGATACAATTCCTGCAGTTAGTGTTTTATTGTTCTGTTACTGTTTAGATGTTTTAGATATCATGGCAGCTTGTTAAGTAGTGTGGGTATGAGATCATTTCTCTCTCTCTCTCTCTCTCTCTCTCTCACGGAAGCAATACAAATTTTACTGTCTGCCACAGATGCGAGACCCTGATCTGGCAACTTGCCAAGAGGAGTTAATTCGTGGTAAAGAGGAAAAATAGATACATTGATGCACGAATTGGCCAAAAACACGCAAAATCACGTGCTTAATACGTAAAATTTTCCAGCTCTTATACAAGCAAAATAGTTAGCACTTTAAAAACTACAATGTTCATAAAAGGTACTACATAAAAGTTTAATTTTCCGACGTAGAATAATAAACAACTCATCCCACAAGATGGATTGATTACCCTATTATCGAAATGGATTCTCCTTCTTCTGACATCCGCAGAAGTGTCGAAGGGTCTCGCATGAGTGGGCATACAGTAGCGCCTCGAACTTTGTTCAACCCCATTTCAACAATAATGAATCAATAATGAATACTAAATAACAATAATGAATAACGAATTTGGATTTCAACAGTAATGCGAGATTTTCATTGTTAGATTAGAATCACAAGCCTCAGGGTAGGTTCTGCAAAGCAAGACGCCCGTACTGGATAAGAAAAAGAAATACATCAGCAGTAGCAAGGGCTGTTCCCTAACCCTTCAGGTGAGATAAAAATTACTTTTTTTATTTAATTTTTTTAATCGTAGTGTTAATGAAGTTTGTGCACGTTCATCCCGAAATAACTAAAATTCATATACAGCAGTTTAATAACGTGAAAGATAAGTGACGGATTTTACATGTATGGGGATGTAAATCGCATAAAAGTACGAGTATACGTAATCGATAGATGAACTTGGGGAAGAAAAGGGCTACTGAATGCGTTTTAAATATTGGATAAAATAAGGTTGTAACAATGTGTCACATGTTTTTTTTTTCAAAACATAATAAGTTTAAAAGGCGAAAACCAATGTAAGCGTCTTTCTTGGTTTCAAGCAGCGGATATTAATTGTTAATCTAACAGCGTTACTCCCAAGTACCTTTGCAGTCTTTTGATTGGCAAAAATTCATAAAAAGGATTTCTACTAACGGATCAATGATTGAAATAGCGCGTGCCGGAAGAATATTCGTTTGGGCTTTCAATCCGTGTGTGGATGTTTACATTATTTGTAAAAGCTCCTTTCTGCATGAGAAAATTAATATTTGGATTCTCGAGTTCTCCGTAATATTTTTAAGCAATCCTCGTGAATTTTTTAAACTTCTTTTTTTAAAATATGATTTAGACCTAATCGTTATCTGTACAGCTCCAATGTAACATATTTCCTTGATAGCTTAATATGATTATTTCTGGTCTTACAGATAACTCGTACATTTGTTTTGACGCTAATTCCCACGAGGTGGCTACAGCGCCAATGAAATATGCGTGAGTTGTTAGAGGCTAATTATATATATATATATACAGGGTGTCCCAAAATTCACGCAAGATTTAAATTATTTAGCGCTATTTGTGAGGTAAAGTGTTGCCAACGAGAAAAAAAAGACAGCGTGACAGCTGACAGTTCAGGGGTATTAAAAATGACCACACACAGCGAAGAGAGTTCGTTGAATGGATTATGGAACAACAACAAGTGGATGCTTATTTTTCGAACAAAATCATCTTCAGCGATGAGGCTCATTTTCATCTTGATGGCTTCGTTAATCGACAAAATTGTCGCATTTGGGGTTCAGAAAATCCACGAGTGATTGTTGAGAAACAAATGCATCCACAACGTGTCACTGTTTGGTGCGGATTTTGCACTGGAGGCATCATCGGTCCATTCTTCTTCGAAAATGCGGCTGGTAAGGCAATAACAGTTAATGGTGTTCGCTATCGCGACATGATAATCCAGTTTTTTGTGCCTAAATTGTAAGATATGGATGTGGACGACATGTGGTTTCAACAATACGGTGACACATGCCATACAGACCGAGAATCAATTCAATTACTGCATGAGTCATTTCCTGGACGTGTAATTTCCCGTTTAATTGATCAGAATTGGCCGCCCAGATCATGTGACTTAACGCCGTTGGACTTATTTCTTTGGGGTTTTTTGAAGTCTAATATTTTTGCCAACAAGCCCACGACCACCCACACCTTGAAGGAGGAAATTGAGCGCTGTATCAACGAAATTCAGCCACATTTATGCAAAACGATCATGGAAAATTTCGACAAAAGAGTGCGTATGTGCCAGCAAAGCCGTGGAGGCCATTTACCCGATTACCTATTCCATGCATAACCCTATACTGTATACTTTATGAATCAATAAGAAATTACAATTTTTAATTAAAAACCTGCGTTTTCTATCAAAATTACTTCTTGCGTGAATTTTGGGACGCTCTGTACATGGAAGTTCGGTTCACTTAAACCTTGGCATTCCTGGTCTACCTACTCACTGATGAGACCTCAATAAAGGTCGAAACCGATCTGGGTAGTGACCTCTCCTCATAATATCAAACAGCAATACATCTCCTAGGAGCTGCGTTTTATATTATGAGAAAATATTAAGGACAGTGACGGAACTTGCTCCACGTTTTCAACGTGTTGTACTACCCAGGTGATGACTTAAGCTTGGACTCGCCGATAGCTCTTCGGCATGAAACTCTTCGATTTCGATCTCCGGGTTTCGTATCCGGCTTTAAAATAATGAGGGATTTATTATCCCCTTAACTTATAATAAGAGTCTTTCATTGAGGCTTGTTCCTGCCTTTTTATATAGTTCTGACCCTAGCTTATCTTCTCCAGGTGATTTTCCGTTATTTGTTTCTTTCAGGCTGATTTCTAATCCTTCTTTATTTATTTTCTTTTACATTTTCGTTAATTGTTTGCCAGTTGTCTTTTTTAAAATATTTGTCTGTCCACAATTCTGTGTAATAATTTAGAAATTCTTCTAATTTCAATTCATAATTGAAATTTATATAAAGCATTTTCTAAATTAGAAACAAATTTATTCCATGATTCTCTATGTCTTTTTCTGACTTCTCTTTTAGCTATGGCTCTTATTCTTTTATATTCTATTTCATCTTCTAATCTTTTACTGCTTAACCATTGGTGATAGGCTTCTTTTTTCTTTTTGATTATTTCTTTGATTGTATCATCCCAGATCTTCAGTTTTTTCCTTTTATTGAATTTTTTTTGTCTTTCCTAAGCTTTCATTTGTTGCTGCATTTAGTGTCGTTTTTATATTAAGCCATTCTCTTTCCATTTCTTCATTTTGTTTTATTTTTTCTAGATATTGGTTAATTCTTTGTTCATATAGCCATTGTACATTTGTGTCATTCGATAGTCTAGTTTTATAAACAAATGTTTCAAATTTTCTTTCTGTTCTTGTTACTTGTAGCCATTTCCGAAATGGCTACAAGTAACAAGAACAACAAGGTGGTAATCTTAATTCTATTTTAACAAAAGAGTGGTCACTGCTTATTTCATATCCTCTGTAAACTCTAACATCTAACGAAACCTTTGATGCCTTTTGATTTAAGATAAAATAATCTAATATTGATTTCCATCATGTTGCTGCCGAAGTATATTTATGTATGTCTTTATATTTATAGAAAGAATTCATTATTTTTAGATTATTATAAACTACAAAGTCAATAAATATTTTACCATTACTGTTTAGAGCAGGTTCGCCAAAGTCATTTGCCCGTCGACCCCTTCAAGCGTTTCTTGACTTGTTATCGACCCCCTTCTATTTTACTATTACGTAATTATAATAGGACAAGCAAATAAAGACGCTTATGTGAGTTTTTAGATTGTTTATTTTATAGTTACAGTGTTGATTGTATGTATAATATAGTATATATTATTATATTACTATTACTACTACTATTACTATCACTAGTAATATCACTGGTATTACTAGTGATATTAATAAACTACTGGTATTAATATCACTGGTATTACTACTCAACTCTTCAACATAGAGAAGTTTAGTTCGTGAATGAATCACGATTGAATTATAATATGTATGTTGATGAATTTTAGAACATTAACGCTCACTTGTATGTCGATGCGCAAAAATGAGACTGGGATCGAATACTTGTATCAGTAAATAAGAACCACGCACGTGTTGCAATCTCGCTCCCACTGCGCCGGCCAGCAGGAACCACCAACATCCGTTTATTGGTAAATACGTCATTTTGGCCTACTTGATTGGCCTCCGTAACTATTTTCATGACCTTACTCCATCTTACAGGTCCATGAATAGGACCTGTAAGATGGAGGTACTGATCCCACGATTCACTCTTAATTGCGTTGTCATTACCTCCATGTCTTTTGTCATGGAGGTAATCCAAGTTAACCGAATTAAATATTACCCATACAATGATGTGTTATATTTTTCTGTCGACCCCTGAGCCCGAATCGACCTCTAACAATGTCCTATCGACTCCCTGGGTCGATATCGACCCCTTTGGCGACCACTGGTTAAGAGTATGTTCTCCATGTATTCCTATATTATTATTAATTTCAGTGTTTCCAATTCTGGCATTTAAGTCTCCTGCTAAAATTACGCAATCATTTTTATTTATTTTATTATATATGTTCTGTAGCTGATTATAAAAATCAATATTATCCTGTTCTCTTCCTTCTTCTGGGGCATATAAACCAATTATTGTTAAATAACCTCTATCTATTTTTATTCTAGCTTCTATTATTCTTTCATTCCATTATTTATAATATTTAACTGTTTTGAAAGTGAATTGTGAATCCAAATCATGACTCCTGCTTGTGCTCTTTGGTCTCTGTCAACTCCACTGTATATCACATTAAAATTTGCGGTCCTCGTGGTTCCTTTTAATTTCTTTTTTGTTTCAGTGATTACTGCTATTTTAAAATTTCTTTCATTTAATAATTGGTCTTCTATTTCTTTATGTGCTATTCCTCTTACATTCCAGTTCGCTATGTGTATTATATTTTGTCGTTTCCATTTTTGTTTAACTTTTTCCATTCCAGGTTCATTTTCCATAGATTCAATCCGATTATCTTTTTCTGTCAGCTTAAAAGTAGAATCATGTTCTCCATGTCAGGGGACTAGCCGAACGATAAAATAGTTCAATGGCACGGCTGCTACCTTAAGGCTTATGAATTAGCCTTCTTCCAAATTTAAACCCACAGGAGGAATAAGGTATATTGAATTGAAGGAGAAAGAGTATTTTATAGAAGCATTATAGTAAGGTTTATAGAGAGGATATAGTTTCCTTTCTGGCATTACAAATATTGTATTGTAAGGCCAGAAAGGAAAAGACCCCAGGGCCTTCGAGTACTCTAATAGCATAAGGGTCATTAAATAAGAAGAGTTAGCTGATAAAGCCTTATAGGAAAGATTAAATTAAAGTGAGTGGATCTTCCTCAAAGTAGAAGAAGATAGTTCCAGCTATGGGTAAATGGGAGTGCCACTTCCCTTACCATCAAAATCACCATACTATGAAGAGCTGAGCAATCACCGCATCTCACGATGTTAAACCTCCAAACTTATGTGATTTCATTATAAAATGTATTATACAAATAGTATAATGGTATCAAAATAAAATATATATTTGTGCTATTAAATTTTAATTATCACTAAAGTTGTTCAAAATAGTTTATATAATATTAAGTTTGCAATATTATTTTATATAAGAATACATTATTTTTTTAAGCAGAACTAAACGTTAAAGTGAAATGGATAAGAAATGTTTCGTATTTTTGATTTCCATGCTTTAGAAATTATTCATTCAATATATACTTCTAAACATTCAAGATTACAATGCACAGTATCGTCAGAAACATTAGGGGATATATCTTCTGGTTCATCGATGATTTTATGCATTTTTTATACGAATGTTGACAAATATTGCCGATGTTGAAATTTTATTTCATTCAGGCTCGATGAGGAATAATCACAAACTACTGTACACTTCATGTAACCTTCATGGATAAGCTATTAACTCAAATCTATGAACATTCAAAAATGAAACTCCTCTATTTCTTCTATTTTTATGTAGAAACCAACTATCTCTCTCTCTCTCTCTCTCTCTCTCTCTCTCTCTCTCTCTCTATGACATTCTTACTGACAGATATGAAAATGTTTCCGAAAGTTCTTTGTAGATCACCATACGATAAACTTTAATAATCCTTGATTTACTCACCCCCACTGAGGTTATCTCTGAAGTTCACATTTAGACAAAACGTGTGCCGATATTTACAAGAACAGGAGGATAGCAGCAAGAAAGAAAAGGTCCATTAATGGTATTAAATACAAATTTATTTAATATAATACAGTGCAATGCTTAATACAAATACAATTCAACAGTGACAAACGCACATAAACCAAGAGCAGAAGCTCATCCGGGTTATAAAATGTATAACAATTACAGAAATCAATATCCAACGCATAAAATATGACATAAAAGATATCAATACATATGCACAGGCCGAAACAAAAACGATAATTAAGAAAAAACTAATCATTCTACCCACTCACTTCGGGTGTAGTCTTTTTTCCTTCTTAATTGCTCATCATCTGTTCCTTCATTCCGAAGAGAAAAGCGAGCGAATTTCCGAAACGGGATTCACCCAGCTGGGATACACTCACAAACACAAATCGCTCTCTCTACAAGAAATAACAATCGGTTAGAATTTCCTATTTCTCATAATATTCCATCTTGTGTTTCTTTTTATTTTTAAAGATATTTCTATTCTGATTTGAAGCCCTTATTTTGAAAACAAATATCGCTCTTGTTTTCCACGCGACATCACTCCCACATCATTCACAACTTATTCAGTCTATCAGCATATTAAACGGGAATAGAAAGTTCTGAAAAACCAGTGGTAGCTGAACATGCAGTCAGACTTATAGGAATTAATAAGCGTTTCTGTTCCGTGATGGATTCCTTACAGGAGATCGGCCGAGCTATTAATTATAAAAGCGATTCCACCTCGGATACGTCCAAACCTATTTTCATTTCTCTTTCTTTCATGTTTAATTCGTTAGTCTCGAAAAACATCCTGTTTTCAGTTTTAATCATTTCTCAAATATTTCTTTTCGTTTTTGTTCTTTCCCTGCAGTAATTTCATTAATTCTCACCTGGAGAGGATCGCGCACAAACCAAGCACTTACAGGTACCAACGTTTTGTCGGTTTTCGCCACATTCGTTTTATCGTACATTCTAAATCACTTGCTACGCCCCTGCCTTTTCTTTATTCTTTCGTTCTTTGTATTCAAACTATCATCTTATTCACGAACAACACACACAATCTGAATACCTACAACTATCTGAAGAGATAGTTGTAGACATTCAGAACATGTGGAGAGACAAGAAAGAGGGTTTAACAACCAATTGTTTATTCAATGGAGTCTTACCAGAGCTTCCTTAGCTCAGTCAGTATACACGGTACCCTTTGCCGGGAAAGGCCTAGGTTCGATTCCCGTACCTGACGTGAGGAACCTTTATCTGGTCTCTTTCGACGAAAGGCGAGTTAGCTACAAGGAAAACGTCAACCTTCAAGTCGAGTGGTGGAAAGCCTCCGGCCGTTGAACTCTATTGTGGTGGAAGTTAATTTAGTTATGAATTACTCTTCAGATTTTGGCAGTCCGAAGGAGAAGTGTTACTCTGGTGGATGCTATGAGGACGATACCTGAAGTTGCTTTCAACTTCACATTTGAATTTCATTTTTCTATTTAGGTCGAGCCGGAGTATGATCAGCTATGGAAAACATAAAACAATAAAAAAAAAAACATAAATTCGTAAATACACCAAACCCATCAAAATATTAAAATATAAAATCATAAAGCAAGAACTTCCATCAACGGAGATTCTTAACGCTTAGCACTGGAATGACATTCTAGACAATTCTTGCTTCCACCTTTCTGGCACCATTCAGTGAAGGCCCTTTTCGCTATCAACATGAAGGAAGTGTTGAGATGGATGTTGAAGAACTTAGCTAGTGGGAATGCCTGTGGGATGAACTGGAACTCTGAGAGTTTTGCCAAATTGCACAGCATCGTTGACCGAACTGACGAATGCTCTACTGGAAGAACGAAGGGAATTCAGACCCACAACATCCATCTCAACAATTATGAGATTCATTCTAAATTCTAATTAATTTAGAAGGAAGACTTTCTAAAAGAATGTTCGATCCTTCCTAGTCATCTCCTGATGAGGTAACAAAAATGTGCGAAATATGTTTCTTGAATGGGGGAACTCAGGATTCAATTTTATATATATATAGGGTGTCCCAAAATATACACTGTTAAAGTTTTATAATCAAAATTAAAGTGTCGAATATTTTATCGTTGACTTTAAGAAGTTAAATCTTTCTTCTGTAGAGTAGTTTCAGGACTATGCAAAAAATGAGTTAAAATACAGAAATATGTATAAATGTGATAAACAAGAAAGAGCGGTAACATCC
This sequence comes from Typopeltis vanoorti, assembly GCF_054136105.1. NCBI lineage: Eukaryota > Metazoa > Arthropoda > Arachnida > Uropygi > Thelyphonidae > Typopeltis > Typopeltis vanoorti. The sequence continues at coordinate 92,216,913 of NC_143569.1, read as the reverse complement.
CCAGCCCATCCGGTACCTATTTTTGTTGGTGCAGTAAACAAAATGTAGAACAATGTTGTATATAACCTTCCGTGGGTGGGAGCAACATTAAAAAAACAAAAATAAATGAAAAAGTCCAATTATTTAAATAAGCTAATGAACCTGTTTTATTTTAATTGAATTTGGGTACAATAAACGCCAGGGAATCCGTTGGGAAAAAAGAATAGTTGAAGAGGACAAAGCTCACATTGAAGCGGTTTTCTCGCTCTACAAACGCGCAGAGGACGATGTTAAATTTGAGCTATTCGTGTTTCATTCCACGTGACTCTGCATTTAGTGTATGAGTCCTGTCGTCTCATCATCATCAGAGTGAAGGGAGATGAAAAGAGTTACGGTGGTAACTCCTCACGTCCTCAAAGATTTCCATTAAATATAGAATAGATGCTTCTTCGTTGTTTAAGGTCTCACGAGAACATCAGTCCAATGTAACTAAATAAGAGGATGGAATCGGGGGAGGAAACTTGCTTCCTCCTCGCAACAAGGTAGTTAGCCCTATGCCTCCCGGTGTGTCATACGTCATAGGACTGTAGATGTGTGTGTTCTGGATATGAAAAACCCGAGTTTCCGGGTAGAAAAAACCCTACCTCCATATGAGACCGGCTACTCACCTTTCGTCGAAAGTTGAGTTTGTTCAGACAAACGTTCCGCACGTCACTGACGAGAATCGAACGCAGGTCTTTCCGACCAAAGGAGAAATCGACTAAATCGAAGACGGAAAAAACTTAAGAAGAAAAACTTTCTGTTTATTAGCAAAATATTCGAGCATATTTCATCCGCATATTCAGTACAAAAAAAAAAAAAAAACATGGAATGATAATTACACAAAAAAATGTAAAAAGCGCCAGCTTAGTAGCTAATGTGAGATACAAAATTAGTCAATATTTTCGTTACTAAAAAAAAAAGTAATTACAGTGGAACCTTGAGATACGAGTTTCATTCATTCCATGACGAAGCTCGTGAGTCAAAATGCTCCTCTCTCAAATCAATTTTCCCCATTGAAATTAATTAAAATGAGATTAATTCGTACCAGGCCCCAAAAAACCACTCTATTTTTATTATAATGGATTTATAATGAAATATTGCATACTAACAAAATAAAACCAAATACATACATACATGTAAAACAGAATTTAAAGAAATAAACAGATGTTGGCGGAACCGATTAGCTTATGGTATTAATTTTTTCTTTTACTTCACTTTTGCTTAATTTAATTTTCTTCTTCATGAGTTTTTTTCTTTTTTGCCACGCTTTTGTCACTTTCATCCGAAGGGCGTTTCAATAGAAACCTCTCCAAGGAGCTTTGTTTCTTCCTCCCTTTTGGAATGTTTCTGAAATGAGTTAGGCAAGTGTCATTAAATAGCGCGCTGCACGACCAGTTGCAACTTTTTCAGGGTGTTCTTTTCAATAAAGTCCGAAACGTTTTCCCAATTTCCAACACTTTCTTTATCTCACTTGAAGAGACAACCTGCTCTGCCTCTGCGGTTGTACCAATTTCCTGCAGAACCTCCGTATGTTGCTGCCTGTGTATTTCCGTCAACTCCTCCGTCGTCAGTTCCTCGGAATGTGCGGCGACGAGGTCTTCGATGTCTCCTTCATCCACCTCCAGGCCCAAGGACTTTCCGTGGGACACAATCTCCTCCAGCACTTCCTGTTCAGGTCTAAATCCTTCAATGTCGCTTTCAGCCACCGCCTCAGTCTGCAGCTTTTTCCGTGCAGAGGTCAAGGTCCTTTTTGTAACACCCCGCCAGGCCATATCAATAATTTTGAGGCATATGTCAATGTTGTAGTGGTCCTTCTATAACTCTCGAAGGGTGAGGTTTGTGCTCTTCGTAACCTCAATGCAGTGTCGGAAAATGTGTTTGGTAAACAGTTTCTTGAAATTGGAGGTCACCTGTTGGTCCATGGGCTGTAAAATAGGGGTGAGAAGTAGAGAACCTTTATAAAGCTGAACACCTCGAGGATGTCGTCCTCAAGGTTTGGTGGGTGGGCAAGAGCATTGTCAAGGACGATAAGGGCTTGCAGGGGTAAGTCATTGACCTCGAGGTATTCCTTAATGACAAGACCAAAGCCCAAGTTGACCCACTGCACAAAAAACTGCCTGGTGACCAACGCCTTTGGGTTTGCCCTCCAAATAAACTGCAGTTTTTCTTTTAAAACCTTATGCGTCTTGAAGTCTCTTGAGATTTCTGAGTGGTATGCGAGCAGCGGCTTGATCTTGCAGTCACCACTGGCAGTTGCACACAGTGCGAGGGTCAATCTATCCTTCATGGGCTTGTGACCTGGCATCCTTTCTTCTGCCGTTATGTAAGTTTTGCTTGGCATCTTCTTCCAGAAGAGCCCTGTCTCGTCACAGCTGAAAACTTTCTGGGGGATGTATCCTTTTTTCTTCGATCAATTCAGCAAAGGTTTTTACAAATTCCTCAGCTGCATTTTTCGGAATTTGAGCGGTTCTGCTCCCCACCGAGCAGAACCACTCAAATTCCGAAGAAAATCATTCACCGACAAAGCCCATCATCGGATCGTGCCGGAGAACACTTTTTCGGAAACACAAATTGCTCTCTTAAGGCAGAAACCTTAAGAGAGCGAACTGAAACTCTCGAATCTCTGCGTCCCGGGGGAGGGGGGGTAACAACAAAAGCCGCGCAACAGTTAAACTTCATCAGCTACTGTATTGCCATCCATTTTGCTAAACTCTCTCTCTTTAACAAACCCATTCTGTTCCTTGCAAAGTATAGCGTATCTATCTCTATCAATTAATTAATCACCGCATCTCACGGTCGATTCCTCCTGTTCTATCCCCTTCTTGAGAATCCTTATATCCTTATAAGGACTGGCTTAAAGGGGCAAAGCAAGAATGCTTTTCATCTTTCCCGTTATCTGTAGAGAACAGTCTAGGGATAAGGTCTTATTGAGCTATTAAAGCTCTGATCATGGCAGAAGGGTAACAGTAATAGCCAAGCCTCAGTTATAACTTCATTGACTACAGCATTGTTATATTTAAAGGTAAAGCCATCTCTAAAGATTCGGACGATCCCTAGGCCATTCCATCGTGGGCGAAAGACCGTCCATCTCAGCGTTGACTCCACTCAGTGATGGCCTTCCACCCACACGACACCACCGAGCAGAATCGCTCATATTACGAACTAAAGCATTCTTACGAACCAAAGCATTACGAACCAAAGTGTTCTCCGGACGTGCCGGAGAACACTTTCCCCGTAGACACGAATTGCTCCCTTAAGGCAAAAACCTTAAGTGAGCGTACTCATAACTCTCGAATCTCAGCGCCCCAGGGGGGTAACTGCAACAGCCGAACCTGATTTAAACTTCATTGGTGATACATATGTAAAGCCAATCTCTAAAAATTCGGACGATCCCTAGGCCACTCAATAGTAGGCGAAAGACCGTCCATCTCAGCGATAGCTCCACCACCGAGCAGAACCGCTGATATTCCGAAGAAAAGCATTCATTCATTCATTGAATTTATTCATTATTATATGCATCATTTATTCATTATTATTCTTTGTTATAATTAATTATAACAAAGATGTTTAAACATATTTATGTAATATTAAACTTGCAATATTATTTTATATAAATATATATTAATCTTTATATACACTATTAAAGTTTAAAGCGAATTTGTCAAGACATATGTTTCCTATTTTTGATAGCCTTGATTTAGAAAATATTAAAGGAAAATGTACATACATTATATGGGCGAGGCTCGTCGACAAACAAGCACCCCGCGTCATCCTCAGCAGTTAATTTTGCCAGCTGGCGTGCAGATTCAAAATTTATTATTTTTTTAATTTCATAAAAATAGTTTTGTAAACAAAATGGTTTTTGAGCTTTAAGAAGACAGAGGAATAGCGTAATTATAAAGGGCCATTCTAGTAATAAATAATAACGTAACAAATTATTTCCAACACATTTCCAAAAAAAAAAAAATGAAACGTTTGTTTACTTTTTTTACTATTCTCATAATTTATTGAACTTTCCTTATCGGAATCTTTCTCACACGAAGAAAATTCTGTTGAAACAACGATGCAGCACCACTAAACACTTCATGCATTTCTTGTCGATATATATTTGAAAATAGTTTATTTTTACACGGTCTGGTCCTAAAACCGTACTCAAAAAATCAAGTACGGACCTTTTCTTGCTGACCAGTTTGCTTTGTATTCGATTTAATAATTATGTAATAAAATAGGCATGCTCGAACACAGATTTTGACCCATTCAATTTAATTAAATCACTGCAATAGTGATATAAAAATAATACGAAGGTTAACAATACATGCTAAAATACGACTGTTTATATTTCTAAATACGCCTTTAATTTATTTATGTAATCTGACTACAATAATCGCAGATGATATTTAGATATGATTATCCTAATGAACAGTTTGGCTCCCGATGGGAACATAGTACAATACAACAGATGTAAAGAATATTGGAACACATCACGCATAGTTTCAATTGGAACCTACAATCCGCCGCAGTGTTTTTGAAAAGGTATGGCACCAAAGCCTTTTCTACAAGCTGATTAAAGCAAACAACCGATAAACTTCGTAAGTCGTAACTGTCGGATATAGATATGCAGGTGAAAGTCATCATCCAGACTAAAAATATTAGCAGGTGTTCCGCAGGGCTCTTTACTGACTTCCGTATTGTTCTCAATCAATGGCAGACATTCCGCAAAACCCAAGTTCAAGCATCACAGCCCTAATATGCAGATGATACGGCAATATTGGCAAGATCTCTCAGCCTCAAGCTGGCAATCCGGCGATTCCAGGATAGTATCTCTTCCCTGGCGAAATGGTTCTCCGATTTTAGGATCCAGGTCAACCCCACAAAAGCTCAGGCATACTTTTCTCTAGAAGGAAGGTCCCCATCAATGAGAACATTCAACTCTTTGGAAAAAAGATTGCATGGCAGAGAGAAACCAAATATCTGGGATTACAAAGTGTCTCAGGATGATTCTAGACGCCCCATTGGTATATTAGAAAAACCCATATACACCTGGAGACCAACATTCCGTTCATCTTCTCCCTTCTTCGCGATTCAGCTGAAACGTTCTTCGCCCATACAAGCAGGCACCCAAACCCGAACAAGCCTCTAGTTAAGATGAAGCAGTCTACTGCAAACACAAAAGACCCAAATCAATCAATTCTACTTCCAGCTGAAGCAGCTAACCATAATGTCGGTGAGGGGCAAGCGTAAATCTCCAAACCGTCCCACTCACAGTTTCCTTACTCAGACGAAAGGGAATATGAAAAGCTTGTTTGCTTTGCCCATCTAGTCAGTAACGTTGAATAGAACTGAAGATATGATTAGATGAGGCAATGTTATTAGAATTGATATAGAGCTTTTGTTCGTGATACATGTCGAGTGGTAGATGATAAATTGGTGTGGAGATCATCGGATTCATGTGAGTGAGACTGTTCAGGTAATTTACTGTTTCCTGATATTACGAATGAAAATTTTCTAATATTGAAGGAGTTCAAATGATTATATTATAAAGTAAAAGTACTTGTAACTGTTAAGACTAAGTGGTCTGGTGTTGCAAATTGTTGTATTTCTAATACTAATTTTGTTATTTTAAAATCTATGAATAACATTTGTGAACCAGAACAACTCATACGCCTCTCCAACGCCGGCAATAATCCCAGCAAACAACGGAGGATTATGGGTTCAATCGGGTGGAATTCTGTACGTACTTGTTATGGAGAACTTAAGCGATTTGATACAACGCTTGATCTTTTCAAGAAGCTACTAAAGAAATCTAAGACAGAGTGGCCGGGTTTCCTAAACCTATATGCACAAACAAACGATCCTGAGGGTAAAGAGGAGGATGCAGAGGCTGGAAATGCAACTGTCTCCCCTTCTCTGGAGCCCAAACAAGCAGGCTCACAGCAGGAACACGCCAGAAAGAGATGTAGAACCGAAGACGACCACATGGAGGAAGACGTATTTGCACAAGATGTTCCAAGCAACAGATAAAATCTCCCCACCGCCTAGTAATTCTATGAGACAAAGAAAAGTGTCTCCAAAGGAACAAACGATCGCCTACTCCTTGGCCAAAAATTTACAGTATATCAAGGATAAAAATCCAACCTACCTTTGTTTCTGACTACCGGCAGATAACCGAAATGACGGACAACTCTAAACTTCATTACCACACCTCGCTGTAAGTAGCGAAAGGAATCCAAAGGTGGTGCTCCGAGGGCTTCACACCTGAAGAGATCACTGCAGACATCATCAACCAGGGTCTGACCCCAAATCAAGATAAGCAGGATGTACAGAACAGACAAAAAACTAATCCCCCTAGTGCTGATCGAAATTAACAACACCCAAAAACAGATTTAATCGCAGTTCGCGTTCTCAAGATCACCACAGAACCACTCAGAAAAAGAGCTTCAGCAGGGCAGTTTCATAAGATGCCAGAAATTTGGCCATGGGCAAAGGAGAATGCGGCGATCCTCATACTCTAAAACGTCTCGAGGGCAGAAAAACAGGCGAGATTCATAAAAGCCAGTTGCGATGCATCGTTGGTAAATGTCTAGTGATCTCTGAAAAACAAATAATCACCGCCAAATGATATAAATACGACCGAAGCAACTAAACCTGTCAGGGTGGACTACTATTTCTTTTAACTCGTCTGTTCTGGTGACGTCATAGCTTGATATCTAATGGGGGATGTGTTTATATTTCTATCAACATTGCCAGGAAATAATTCCTACAAGTAGATTCCCCCCCCCCTCCCTCCCTCCTGTAAATTTGTTAAACTGGCCTTGCATAAAATAAAGGGAAAAAATCCTTCTGGAAATAAATTTTTATGTTATTAAATTTCGCCATCGAATCATTATTTATGTTACATTTTCTTCAACAATCTGAACGAAATGCTTGGAATCGATGCGCTCATAATTTTCTTATTAATGATTAATCTGAGTATGATATTTAAATCTTAATTTCAATATTAAGATTCGAAGAGTCTTCAGCAAGGGAATATTAAGAAATTAAGAAAAATATCAAGATATTAAAATATTTTAGTACTAAGATCAGTAAGGACTGATCGGTATCTGGATGAATGGATAATGTCAACGCTGAGGACACAACAGGTTCTAGGATTGAAACCTATATTGCGCATAAAGAGGATAGATTAATTCCATCGCCTACAGTAAGGCCATTGAGGCTGCTTATTACATATCCCAAGTGCTTTGAGAAAGAAGCACAAAGTTTTCTGCATCAACCAAGTTTTATATTCGTGGCTTCCAATATTTGAGTAGCAAAGATTATCGATTGTAAAGTTGATCACACAATCAATAAAAAAAATCTTAATTGTATTACGTCCGCGCGGTTAGCCTAGTGGCTATGCACTTCGCAATAATATGCCTGGGGAAGGAGTGTCCCCTAGCTTCGATCCCGTTGACGACGTGAGGAGCTCAAGGATCGTCCTCAGCCGTAGCCAAGTTAGCCGGTCTTGGGCGTGGAGAGTACAGTGTGTCCCCGAATTTATCTGGGTTTTCCATCCCGCAAGCAGGCTAACCGGCCCCTTGAACACACACGGATTACAGTCATGAATATCGCCCTTAGGGAATGCACCAGAGGAGTGGCGAACCAGCCATTAATACGCCAGTAATCCCTTATTTGGAGCTGGACTCAACCCCTCTGGGGAAGTGGAAATCACCAAATCCAGCTTCTCCTCTATCTTGGCAGTGTCTTCTCCCTCCTCAACTTCTCGCAAGGAGTAGAAATTAATGATGCCGGACCACTCGCGTTCAACTTTTCTTAGAAGCTTTTTGAGAATGCTGAGCGCCCGCCCTTTGTTGAGCGATTCAATATAAGCGTCATCTTCCTCGTCGCACATTGTGATGATAGCACTACAATAGTTAACAATCTATTTTTTCTAATAATATATATATATAAGCCAACAATGGCGATTCTAACGACGTCGTGTAACGGACGCAAAACGTAATCCTAACAAATCGCCCTCATTTTCAATCCATTACCCTCCAAGGGTAATGGATTGGATTCCAATGGAATCCAAGGGTATTGGATTGAAAATCAATCACCGACTATGTAAGTAAAGGTGATATCTCAAAAATACGGACGATCTCTAGGCCACTCGATAGTTGGCGAAAGACCGTCCTAATCTCAGCGTTGCTTCCACTGAGTGACGGGCTCCCCGACCACCGAGCAGAACCGCTCAAATTCCGAAGAAAATAATTCACCGACAAAGCCCCTCAGCGGGTCGTGCCGGAGAACACCTTCCCCGGAGACTCAAAGTGCTCCCTTAGGGCAAAACCTAAGAGAGCGAACTCATTAACCCAGGATAACAGCAACAGCCGAACCTCAGTTAAACTTCATTGGTTCAGCATTGCCATCCGTTACCCTATATGAGCATCGTAAGTAAAGGTGAAATCTCAAAAATACGGACGATCTCTAGGCCACTCCATAGTGGGCGAAAGACCGTCCTAATCTCAGCGTTGGTTCCACTTAGTGATGGGCTCCCCGACCACTGAGCAGAACCGCTCATATTCCGAGGAAAATAATTCACCAGCAAGTACCCCTCAGCGGGCCGTGCCGGAGAACACTTATCCCCGAAGTCTCAAAGTGCTCCCTTAGGGCAAAACCTAAGAGAGCGAACTCATTAACCCAGGATAACAGTAACAGCCGAACCTCAGTTAAACTTCATTGGTTCAGCATTGCTATCCGTTACCCTATATGGGCATCTCACGGTCGATTGATTCCCATTTCCCCGAATGAAGCATCCTTATAGTCCTTATAAGGACTGGCTTAAAGGGGCGAAGCAAGAATGCTTTTCATCTTCCCCGTTATCTGTAGAGGACAGTGTATGGATAAGGTGTTATTGAGCAATTAAAGCTCTGATCATGGCAGGAGGGTAACAGCAATAGCCGAGCCTCAGTTAGAACTTCATTGGTACAGCATTGCCATCCATTACCCTCCAAGGGTATTGGATTGAATGAATCAATCCCCGAATGAAGCATAATTTTTATAACTTCACTTATAAAATTTCATACAAACAACTTAAAGCTGCCTTAGTTATATGCACATTTACTGCAAATATTTCAAATAAATCATAAATATTTAATAAAATTATAATAGAATATTAATGTTACAAGATTATTTTATATAACAATAAAATGTGTCTTGAAGATTCGGAAGACTTTTAAAGCAAATATCTGTCATATAGCTGAATGATGTGTGATGAAATCAGGAAAGAACACAGTTAAATACACGTTATTTGCAGGTTGTTTGTTGTACCGTTCAATTTCCAATTACATTTTCTGTTTTTAATTGTTATATATTTCTTTTCTACTAATACACTATAATAATTGATGATCGTAATATCAATGGAAGTGGGATAAGTGTGTTCTTCAGGAAGAGAAGCTCAGTTTTCTTGAAAAAACTGCACTTAGCTGCGATCGAATTTCAATGAAATATTTGAAAGAAACCATCGGCTGTTAATGAATACCGAGATGACATTCCTCTCGCTGAGAAGCAGATTCAATAGATCAGTGCAGAACTCTTTTTTTTTTAAATCATTTCCACCTGATTGCTGAATTCTGAAAAAATTCAGAAAATATTTGGACACCAAACGTCAATTCGTACTTTGGGCGAACTAATGGTGATCTCACCTGGCTGTACAGCAGTAGAGGACAAAGGTGGAACTTGATCAGCGGCTTCCGACCTTCATTAAGCAGGTTCGCCTTCTCAATCTTGTCCATGAAATTCATCGCCTATTGTTTATTTATTTATTTATTTTCTGTGTTAGTGATTCTCACTCACAAAAACCACCTTGCGCTGTCTTTATTATTCTACATTATTTTTCACATTTGTCCAAGGAAAATACGAATATCCTTTGTTGAAATAAAAGGAGATTTCAGTCTTCAGAAATCTCGGAAAAACTAATGGGGTAATAAACTTAAAATAGAAAACGTAAATTACAGCCCTTAAGCATTGGAATTATAAATATAAAGACGAAAAGACATAAATGTAATGTACATTGTTCAATTGTTGTCCATCAAAAATGAATATCGTTCAAAAACAAAGACTTTAACAAAAACAGGAATTCAAATGCAGACGAATGGTCATATAAGCGTACGCATAACCATGCTATTCATACTCGCTTCAGAATCAGGAATTAGGTGAGTAGATTTCTGTTTATATAACTGGGATTAGTCTTTAAGATTATATTTAATAACTTATAAATTTTAAGATCAATCCTTAATAATATCTAATTTCAAATAATTATTTAAACGTTAAATATCTCTAACAAATTAAGTTAACTGAGATATTCGCTGAAAACATACAATGATTTGAATAATTAATTGAAATCAGTATAGCGGTGATAACAACAACTGCATTTATAAATAAGAAAATAATATTTGTAGATGCGGGTGGATTAAAACGCAATCACAGGAGCATCCGTCTTTTATGCTTTTTTATTTTAGGATAGGATTTAAGGTACGTTTCAGTTTACTTTATAATTTGTTCTAAGATAAGATTAGATACGAGTAAGTTCTTTTTTATTTTTATAATATCAATATTCATATCTAATAATTCAAAAACGCAACCCAAATCGCTGGATCATTGCTAATTTTCATTCTTTACGTTCCTTATTTTTCACTGCATTTCAGTTAATATGTGTAGATTAATTTATTAATAGTTAAGTTATGTAATAAATATTTTTTTAACGAAATAGAGATAATATGGAGGGAGAAGGGATAAATTCGCGTTGTAGTTTGTATTCATGCTAAGATAAGATTTATTTTTAAAAATTAAATTCCATTTAACACAAGCTGAACTCTGTTAATTATATACGGGAGAAGCTATCTGATCAAATACATACGGGTATCCATTTGCAGAAGCGAATATTTCTCTTTGTGGGTGGGTTAATAAACAGCGCCCATTCAATAAGATACTTCGATCTACACATCGACTGCAACTTGAACTGAAATTTCGATATTTCGTTTTTCACAAAGTCATCAGAAGAATACACGTTAGAAAAAGTGTGCATCTAAAATTTCTCAGACGTCTGTGGTAATTCATGGATAAATTCATCATCCCTTGCGGTGAAGATTATTCCAATGTCCTGTTGCCCTTAATAAAGTTCCAAATGGAAACAAAAAAGAGCAACGCAAAAACAACCTCCAACAAAAATCTGTAAACCATTCTTGATATCTTAGAATTACGCACACTTCAGCAATATTGCTGTTATTACACGTCAGGCAGAACATTCAACATTTCCCGGCGTATTCTTAACGTGATGATTATAATCTGCGCTGTTGGAGAAACTTGCAGTACCGAAATCCAACAAAAAGATTTTCCACAAATCCTTTCAACGTACAGCAGAGAACAGCTAGAGTAAATCACCTGACGATATAAATTATATTTCTTCTGATTACATTTTTTTAAAAAAATGAGGAAATTAAATCACGTTTGAACACACACACACACACACACACACACACACACACACACACACACACACACACACACACACACACACACACACACAATCTAATAATTATGTATTAAATAAGATTTGTAATCTGCTAATCATGTATGAAGTAATTATGTATCTAACAATCGCCGATGTATAACAGGTGTACGTCTGTTATACTGAACCTCTCCTTATGTTTGTGTATTTTACAGTAACCAGTAGGGCAATCATGGACATGTGATTAGATTTATTTTATTGTCGTAAAATCTGCGTTGTATAATTTATCATCCCATTATATGAATGTTTTTTCTTTTATTGTATATCGACTCGGATTGTAATTTTTTCTTGCACTTTGCCTCATTTCTACTGTGTATTAATAAAGCATAATATAGTTAGATAATGTGATTATCATCTGCATTTTATTTCATATTGGGTTGTGTTATTTGAACTGCACTTCGCTGATGTAATTGGGACCCGTGGAGAATAATCTGCAGAACAATCTCGACCTGGTAGGCCTCATGAAATCACCGAATTAGAAGGCAGAGTGCTAAGTCACATGGATGGAAATAAATCCCCTATCCCCGTTTGAAACGCCCGCCACCAAGTTCGCAGACACCTCTCTGTAAGCAACACCAAATGATAACGGTTCAACGGGATCTGAAGAACTTGAGTCTCCATGGTCGCCCACAAACCTAGTATCAGGAAGAGAATGTCAAACGTATCATCAATTAGTGGAAAACTCGCCAGCCTTGAAATCTGTGTGGGTGGAAGTTATCGTAGATATAACTCGTTCTTCAGAATTTGGCGATCTGACGGAGAAGTGTGACTGTGGCGGATGCTATGAGAATGCTATCTCTAGGAATGGGTTGTTTCAACCGTGGTGCTTGTGGAGAATTAATCTTGATCTTGAGATTTTATTTTTTATTTTTGGTTTTGGTTGAGCCTAGTAGTAGGGGTCCCACTTCTGACCAGATCAAGATCAAGATAAGATAAGGAAAGTGGGCGTGGCTTCCTGACGTCATTTTGAGTGACGTCATGAGTTTGGAATTTCCATGTGAGCAAGTGTGTGAATGGCTTCAGTTCTTGTGTTTTGGTTCGCGTATGGGATTATGGGGGATTTTTTCGGTTCGCCTATGGAATTATGGGTGATGGTAGAGATAAGGATTCGTGTTGTGATTGGTGGGACAGTTTAAACCAAATGCTTCCGGTGTGCGTGGCTTCATGAGTTTGGAATGTTTGGAATTTCCATGTGGGCAAGTGTGTGAATGGCTTCAGTTCTTGTGTTTTGGTTCGCGTATGGAATTATGGGAGATGGTAGAGATAAGGATTCGTGTTGTGGGTGTGTGTTGTTTTCAGATGTAGATACGTGACGTCATTTGTTATTTGTAAATAAATGTCGTCATTTGTTATTTGTAAATAAGTGACGTTGTTGTTTTGAATGGAAAGGATGATATTAGTGGATAAGAAATCGTGTCGTGATTGGTGGGACACTTCTGACCAGATCAAGATCAAGATAAGATAAGGAATCGTGACGCGAATGTTTGTTGTTATTGTGGGGGGGGGGGTGGGGGGGGGGGGGGGTGGGGGGGGGGGGGGGTGGGGGGGGGGGGGGGTGGGGGGGGGGGGGGGTGGGGGGGGGGGGGGGTGGGGGGGGGGGGGGGTGGGGGGGGGGGGGGGTGGGGGGGGGGGGGGGTGGGGGGGGGGGGGGGTGGGGGGGGGGGGGGGTGGGGGGGGGGGGGGGTGGGGGGGGGGGGGGGTGGGGGGGGGGGGGGGTGGGGGGGGGGGGGGGTGGGGGGGGGGGGGGGTGGGGGGGGGGGGGGGTGGGGGGGGGGGGGGGTGGGGGGGGGGGGGGGTGGGGGGGGGGGGGGGTGGGGGGGGGGGGGGGTGGGGGGGGGGGGGGGTGGGGGGGGGGGGGGGTGGGGGGGGGGGGGGGTGGGGGGGGGGGGGGGTGGGGGGGGGGGGGGGTGGGGGGGGGGGGGGGTGGGGGGGGGGGGGGGTGGGGGGGGGGGGGGGTGGGGGGGGGGGGGGGTGGGGGGGGGGGGGGGTGGGGGGGGTAAACTTCACTGGTACAGCATCGCATTGCCATCCATTACCCCCAGGGCATTAATGAATCAATCACCGCATCTCACGGTCGATTGAAATCGTAACCCACCTTTTATTTATAACATCAATCTAATTTTTCCAATAAGTAATAAAATATGCTAAATCCCAATAGGTGTGTTAAAGATTTTTGATAAAACGTAGCAGATAATTCAATGAATTCAATACGAAAATAAGAATTATTATTATTAATAATAATAGGAATTATTATTATTATTATTTATTTTCATTAATATTTTAGTTACCATCTGAATTATTTTCTCCTATCTCTAAGTAAATTAATCTTAAATGAATGCCATTACTAAAATCCATATATCAACATCTTGCACACGTTCATGGAGAAATTTTTTAGTTCCATCAAATTCGAAATCACAATTTGACAGTGAAATTCACAGTGGGATTTGAAGTTTAAATTCCATTCCAGTTAATTTTATATATGGTACTGAAACAACTTAAGTCTCTCTGTCTCTCTCTCTCTGGATCTCAAACGATTGTGGAATTTATTTTGTGATGTGTGCTGATTTGTCTTTTAAGGTTTAACGTTAAATCAATTAATACTTATTAATTGATTTAACTATTAATTATTAATTATTTTTTATTATTATTATAGTAGCATTATAATAATATATTATTATTATAATGCTACTATAATAATAATATATTATTATAGTAGCAATATAAATAATATAGTATTATTGTAGTTGCATAAATAATTATTAATTATTTATGCAACTGATTATAATCAGTTGCATAAATAACACGTCACTTGAATAACGCGTGAAACTTTTTTAACAGAGTGAATAAAAGTGAATTCCATTCTCTTATGCTTTACGTTTGGCAGTTTAAAACCGAATTTAATAAGCAGATAATAAGAATATTAATAATAGAATTATACGATTTGATGATTTCTAAACAGTAATTGAAAGGGAAAAAAAAACAATAAAATTCACGGACATTTCGATTGAATAAACAATTAAAATGTCTATTTTTCTTTGCGTTTATCTGTAGGTGCAATTTAATAATGAAGAATGCCAATAAGATTTCACTTTTATTATTATGAATATTATTATTATTATTCATCGCTGAATTCACATTAAAAACAAATCTGCAGACATCACAAAATAAATAAAACAATCGTTTGAGATCAAGAGAGAGAGAGAGAGACTTAAGTTGTTCCAATACCATATATAAACTTAACTCGAATGGAATTTAAACTTCAATTCCCCCTGTGAATTTCACTGTCAAATCGTGATTTCGAATTTGATGGAACTAAAAAATTTCTAGATGAACTTCATCGCTTAATTGCTTCTTGCCATTAAGCGATGAAGGGGACTGGCCGCATTGTTCCCGATGTAACAAAAAATACAACACTTCCACTGTTTAGGGATCTCAGAAAGCACGTGGAAAGCAAAAGGAGCCGCGAAACGGACCGAATGACGATGTCAATAGTGCCGTGAGAAAATGAAGAACAAAGAACAGACATCAAAGAAAAGACGACGCACATCAAGGTAAGCCGCATCCTGATCCTAAAATTACAGATAACTTTGATTAATTTAAACTGATGGTCAAAGACTTGCTAAATACACACATGGAACAAATCAACAAAAAATTTGAGGAGTATGAACGTTACATACAGTTCAATAACGAGACCTCTGAAGAAATGTTAGGAACCGTGAGAGAAATAAAGACAAAATTAACCGTAGAGATAGAAACTCAAGAAAAACTCCAGCGCGAAAATGAAGAATTGCGGAAAGAGGTAAATACACTCAAGTGTCAAATGGAGCATATGCTACAAAAAAAAAAAATGAGGGAATAACGACAGAAAACGAAGAAGACATAAGCAACATAATGCAACTGCTCAGCAGCAAAATTGGAATTCAAATCGCAAACACAGATATCACTCTATTAACCGATGCCCATAAAAAAACAAAGAGAGACCACCACCAATCATCGCACGTTTTACCAACAGAAGTCTGAGAGACTCCATTCTTGCAGCGAGCAGGAAAACAAGGCCTACAACAACGATCGTAACTGATAAGAAATTCCCAACACCAATCTATATAGCGGAACACTGGACTTCAAAAATACTTGAAAAATATTTTATATCGAGCAAGGAAGACAAAAACAGAGAAAAACTACAAGTTCCTGTGGACTAAGAATTCACAGATATTTATGAGAAATAATGAAAACAATCAAGTTTATATAATTATAAGTGAATCTGACTTACACAGCCTACTAATATAAAACACTAACTTTTCACATCGTTAAGAACAAGATTAGAGATCACTTAAAAACTATATAATGGAGTTCTCAAACATAGGCGAACATATGGAGTCAGACAACATAAACGTCAAAGTCTTTGACTCGATGAAGAAACGGTCAGACAACATTTCCACTAACACCAACTTCACTATCATACGAGGTATAAAAAACACTGGCTTACATTGATAACACAGCTCAATTATACCATGATAAACATAGATGCGCTAATACTGACCGAAGTTGCAATAAACGACACAGAAATTTACGCTTACAACATAAATAATTACCAAACCTACAACTTATGTAGACCAAACAAAAGAGGAGGTGGCATTGTGGCATTTATCAAAGAAAAATACAATGTGAGTGAAAAACAAACTCACTTCGAATATGCGTAAACATTAATTTTGGAAATCACAAATAGTCACAATAGTGTCAAATACACAATAAACACAATATACAGCCCCCAGATAATAATCCACTCAGCTTTCTTCACGAGATAAAAGCATGGCTAAACGACATCCAACCCCGTACAACACACAGGCTCATCCTAAAAGGAGACATTAACATAAATACTCTTGACCAGCTTCCCACTAACACATATCTTGATATAATAATGGTAGTTAATGGTAGGGTTTAAGTCAGTACAACATAAACCCTACCATTAACTCCCCAACAAGAGAAGAAATACTCAATAATTCACTAACACAATCATGCATTGATCATATCAACATACGGGCTCCCATCCATCCATATACATCATCAATAATTAACGCCAAAATTGCCTATCACTACTTTATCTCAACTTCGTTTTATTGCGTTACCTACCCCCCCCCCCCAATCCCACCACCACAAAACTCGATCATACTAAAGAGCATTGTTGATAACCATGTTAAAAATACAGACTGGAATTGCCTACTTAAAATAAATGATCCTGTAACATTATACGAGAATTTTCAGACAAGTTCACAGAAATATACACAAAAGCAATAAAGCCAACACAAACGAGGCACCAAATAGACAACAATCCACGGATAAATGACGACGTAATAAATACTATTACTGTAAAAGAAAAATCTATGGGAAAAAACTCAAAAAGTCACCCAGTAACACACATTTACAAACCTCATACAAAAACACAAGAAATCAACTAACAACAAAAATTCGTAGGCCAAAAAGACCCTACTCCTTTCAAAAATTCATGGAATATAACGATAACATTAAGCAAACATGGGCTACACTCTACGAATTCGTAACTCGAAAAATGACAACTTCAGCACAAGATTTTATTGCAAAAAGCTTCGGTCAGGACACAAACCAAGAGGATCTAGCAGACAAATTCAACCATGCTTTCACAAACAATATCACAGAACTTAAAAAAGACAAACTACCAACGATAAACAAAAAACTACTGACACAAAGTCAACACCAAACGATGTATTTTCCACCCGTAACAAAACAGAAACTGAAAGAAGCGATCCTACAACTAAAACCGAAGACCACTCCAAGAATAACAATACTTTTGTGACTCGTGAACATAATATTCGATACAGGCATTATTCCACAACAAATAAAAACTGCAGTAATTACGCCAATATACAAACACGGCAAAAGAAACGATACTCAGAACTACAGACCAATAGCTACCAGTACCAGTCATCTCAAAAATTCTAGAAAAAATAACGCACACCAGACTACAAAACTATTTACAAAAGTACAACATCATCTCACAAAACCAATACGACTATGTCTGTCTGTCAGTGTTCACTGGGCATCTACAGACGCCGTATGGTCACTCCGATGCTCGATGATGTTCCACACTAGGCCTCGCCATGTAGCCCTGTTGTTTGCCCTTCTTCCAGCCTCAACTCTCTGAAGATCAGTCACTCCACACACGCCATCCATCCATCTCATTGATGGTCTACCCCTGCCTCTTTTTCCAGGAACTTTACCTTCTATTACTGTTCTGAGAAGTCCTCCTTCCATCCTTTCTATGTGTCCAAAATATTTTAATTTTCTTCTGTCAATATCCTTAAGGAGCCTTGAAGTTCTACTCATCTTTTCTAACACCCATTCATTTGTACGCCTTTCAGTGTATGATATCCTCAACAGCATTCTGTAACACCACATCTCAAAAGCAGATATTCGTTTCTTATCTGACTTCTTTAGGTTCCAAGTCTCGCATCCATAAGTTGCTGTTGGAAAAACAACTGCATCCAAAATCCTCAACTTTGCTCCCATGGAGATAGATCCATCCTTCCAGATTTTAGACAGGTCTCTGACTGTTGTTTAACCATTCCTAACCTTTTTCTGACATATTCTGAACAGCAATTCTTCACATTAATAATGGATCCCAGGTACTCAAACTTGCTGACTTCCTCAATTCCTTCTCCATTAAGATACATTTGTTTCTCAAGAGCTTCTCTGTTTGTTTTTCCTTTGAGAACCATGATCTTTGTCTTGCTAGAATTGAGTAGAAGTTCTCTGTTATTACTGATCCTGTTAACTTTGTCAAGAATTAGTCCTAGTTCTTCCATGTCATTACAAAGGAGTACTCTATCATCAGCGTACCTCAGATTACTGATCAATCTACCTCCTATCGTAATTCCTGTCCTGAGCTCATTCAATGCTTCACGCATGATGTCCTCTGCATATATACTAAACAAGTGAGGAGAAAGTAAACATCCTTGCCTAACTCCTTTTCCAACTTGAAGCCAGTCAGTCAATCCAACACCTGTTCTTACTGTGGCTTCTTGCTCCTTATACAAGTTGGCTATCAACCTGATAGTGTGTTGAGGAAAACCCATTCTTTTCATTACGTCCCACATTTCACATGCTCAACACAGTCAAAAGCTTTAGAGTAGTCTAAGAAACACATTACCAGAGGGAGTCTGAATTCTTTATATTTTTCTATGATCTGTCTAAGGCAAAGGATCTGATCTCGGGTGCCCCTACCTTTCCTAAAACCTGCTTGTTTCTCGGGCATCTCTACTTCAACTTTGGCCTCAATCCTATTTAGCATGATCTTTAATAAAATTTTGCTTGCATGAGATATCAAACTAATAGTTCTATAATTCTTGCATGCCTTCATATCACCTTTCTTGTGTAGTGGTATGAAAATTGACTTCTTCCAGTCTCTAGGCCATGATCCTGTCTCCCATATCCTTGTAATCAATCTATGAAACACTCTTATCCCTCCATCCCCTGTGACCTTAATTAACTCTGCTGGGATTTCATCTGCACCTGGGGCCTTATTGCTGTTGAGCTGCTTAACTGCTCTTTCAACTTCATGCCTAAGTGGAGAAGGTTCCAAATCAAAATTTTCTTGGTGGGAGGACTCCACATTTTCTTTATCCACTCTGCAGTACAGTCCCTCACAGTATTCTTTCCATCTGTTTTTGATTTCCAACTCTTCTGTTAGTAATGATCCATTCCTCTCTTTGATGACATTCAATTTAAGCTTGAACTTGTGCTTTAAGTCACGAACTAAATAAAACATTCTTTTATAATTATGTCTTCTCATCTGGAACTCTATTTCTTCACATTTATTAGTATAGAACTTTTCCTTATCCTGCTCGATGGCTCTTCTGATTTCTCTATGTAATCTCTTGTATTCTTCAGTCCCTGTGTCTCTTTGTTTTTCCAACCGCCTTCTTTTGATTAGCTCCCATGTTGAATCTGATATCCATTGGGCTCTTGGTTTTCTTATTGGGCCGAGATATGTCTTCGCTGTATCCTGTATTATCATCTTGACTCCTTCCCAAAGCATTTCTGGTGAGATTTCCTCATTAGTCTCCAAAACATCATCCAGCCGAGTTGATATACGACTATCAAAATACAAACAGCACCATCACTTTATTAGCAGATATCGCAGACACAATAAACAAAGCTCTCGACAAAAACAAGTACGTCGTCCTTATACTGCTTGACTTAACCAAAGCATTTGATAAACTTGAACTTGACATACTACTCACCAAACTATGCTGAACTGGTATAAGAGGAACACTGCATACATGGTTCAAGAACTACCTCTCAAACAGAAAACAATTAACAAAAATAAGTACATGTCACAATCGGGGATACAAATAAAACACGGTGTTCCTCTAGGTATTATCACCCACTCTATTCAACATATACATTAACGATGTTCATAACATATCCATAAGAAGTCAAATATTTCAGTACGCAGATGACACTGCACTACTAGCAATCCACGCAGACATCAAGACGGCTCTCTGCAAAGCACACAAGACCTGAAGGAAATAACAACATACTTCTACCAAAACGCAATTCTATCACTATCGATACACTGTCACACATACCGCTGCATGAAGAACAAAAATACAAGCCAATGTTCCGAAATCAAACCTGTAACACATGCAAAATACTTCGGAGTCTATATAGATTCCCACCTTAAATGGACAAAACATATAGAATACCTGCACACCAAACTCCCGTTCATCGCAGCAAAACTCTTCCAAGTTAAAGACATTATTTCATCCAACATAAAAAAAACTCCAATATCACGGCATCTGCGAATTCATACTCAGGAATAACAGTCTATGCAAACACATCAAACAGCCACCTAACAAAATTAGAAACATTACACAAGAAAATCGTGTCAACAGTGATCTGGACACCTTACACGCAACAACTAATATCCGACAAGCACATGGCGATACACAGAATTCTGAGCATTAAAAACCTGAAACACTACATGATATTAACAAGGAATTACTTCAACATCACCTATCGAAACAACAGAGACACATATCTTATAACACGACCTACAACAACTCTCTGCATCCCCACACCCTTCAACAACTCATACGGTTCTTTTGTGAGATCACATCAGATACCCATGCAACTCAACAACCTACCAAGAAAGTTAAAACACATAATAACTACAAAACATTAAAAAAATAACTCTGTAAAATATACCAACAAAGTTAATACACCATTAACACTAACATGCACATCACAAATCACCAACATCCAATGCCTACATCCCATACATAAACAGTAGCAACAACATAAATAGTGAAGCCTAAATCCCATTGTCTTCACAAAAGCTAGCCCAAGCTTCGAAGTGGGTGGGATTAACTTGCCTCACTGAACCACACGTAATCCTTATAACCAAAGAAGCAGATTATGTTATAAAACAGTTAGTAAAGTATACAACAATAAAGAAGATTCTGATTATTATGTGATAATATCATTAATATAATACTCTTATGTAACATGAAAAAATATGTAATAAATTATTCTTATAATTAAAAAATTATATAAACAAAACAAATTATTATACAAAAAAATTCTGAATAATCTTGATTAGAAGAACATGTGTTGTAAATACATAATATAAAGGCAAAAAGTATTATTAAAAATTTTAACTGAAATCCAGTGTAGGAATTGCAGCACTTAGAGCTGAATTCTGTAAAATCATCAGATGCAATGTCACACAAGATGTTTATTGTATGTGTAAATATTTATCAATCAGTAAAAATATTATCATTATTAAAAATAATAATAATTATTATTATTAAGTTCCTCAGCATAAATAGATATTATTAACTAAGTTACAAATGTAATAAATAATTTGGAAAATATTAGTAAATTTGACACTCTTCAGAGAAATCCTGATTTTCTACTTTCGCTGTATACATCAGGTAAAAATTAGTTTATACTTATTATATTTAGTCCCATTCATTATATGGTCCCTATATATGAGAGTTTCCATATGCATCATAACTAATGCTAACTATTAAAGAAATAACGAGAAGATTTCAAAACAAAATCTCTCCATATTCACCAAAGTTGACATTCTTGGTACTCCTTATACGATCTTTGGCTTTTAAAGGAATAAATAACGCTGGGAACTATTTACTCAACTCGTTGCTTTTTTTGTGCCTGGAACTAAACGTTGAAGAAATAAAGTTTCACGCAATCAGAAACATTTCTGTTCTTCAAATATAAATGGATTAGCTTAATGGCGACATTTATGCACGTAAAGAAATGTTGTGTCTAAAACCCATTCTTCTGTCTGGTATTGTCCGCCACTTGGTAGCAATTACGAGTCAGTAAAATTTCACGTATGATCCGTTTTTGTTAATGGTGTATTGATGCAAGGCGTTTTTTTTTTTAATTTTGTTTTTTTTTTTCATCGCGTAGAAGTCTAAATTAAAATGGAATATTTTAAAGTAGCGACATGTTATCTGATAAAAGAATAACTTACACATATTTTCGTTATATTTTTTGTTTCATTAATTCGAACTCATAATCGTCTTTTAGCGTCTATTGTTAACCTTCGCATTATTTTTATACCAATATTGCAGTAATTTAATTAAACTCAATGTAGTAAAAACTGTAGCCGAGCATGGCTATTTTATTACATAATTATTTCATCATATACCAAGCAAACAGGTCAGCATGAAATGGCCCAGTTCAAAACTCATTTTGTTTACAAAGCTATTTTTATGAAATAAAAAAAAAATTTTATTATATTTTGTTTAGTATGAATCTGAACGAAAGATTTTCGCATTTTGACACAACGAGGCGGAGTGCTTGTTTGTCGACGAGCCTTGCCCATTTACTGCATGTATATATTTACTGAATATTTTCTAAAACATGGCAATCAAATATATGAAATTTTTTTCACAAGTTCACTTTAAACTTTACTACTGTATATAAAGGATAATATATTTTCGTATAAAATATTATTGTAACTTTAAAATTAAATATCTTTAGTTATAATTAAAATTAAATAGTAAATATATATATATTTCATTCTACTACCATTATACTATTTGTATAATATTTTTTATAATCAATTCACAAAATGCTGTAGGAATTGGTGAAATATGTACCTCTTCATTATTTGGCTACATTTACCCACGGTGATGTTAAAAGTGACACGAGCTGAAAGGAAGTCAGCCAAAGGTGTTTTTTTTTTCTTTTTTCTATGCATAGATACACGCATCGACGTAATCATTCTGCAAAATACTTTGTACAAGTACGACTTAAGCCTTCACGAGCCGCAAA
Organism: Typopeltis vanoorti; assembly: GCF_054136105.1. Lineage (NCBI taxonomy): Eukaryota > Metazoa > Arthropoda > Arachnida > Uropygi > Thelyphonidae > Typopeltis > Typopeltis vanoorti. The sequence continues at coordinate 92,194,004 of NC_143569.1, read as the reverse complement.
TGTACGTACATTTTATTTTAGAAGAATTCACTGCTGTTCAAATTACACAATTTTTCCTAATAAAGCAGTGTTTTATTACGAAACTGAAAAAGATAGCATTTCAACACAAATGGCGTGTTAACTACGTTTCTCATGCTTTTTAGTAAATAACTAACACTGCTTTAAGAGATCTGAATTACATGTAGTAAGGTACAAAGTTTCGAGGGCGAGAACTCTCTAGTTTTCATATTTTAATTATTTCTTATATTCCTGAGTTAAGTGATTACAGATCAGTTCAATAATACAATAACCATTTTACTTCACACGCACATTTATTGGATCATGAGAGGTAGAGTAACCAGCCGATGTTATGATCGGTCTTGATGTTGTTACCCTCGTTTACTGACATTCCTTCATCAGATACAACAGAATTACTCAAACAAGATTTCCATCGGATATTCTAATAAAATATTTCAGTTTGTTATTCCCTCCTGATATTTCACTTTTCGAAACAAATTTTTATCACAAATTGAAGGGACAGCTGCGTGCAATCCTTTTTCTCCAACTGTTGTCAATTTTTTTTTTTATGTACACCTTTGAATTACATCTCTTCGACAATATTTCGCTAAATCTGTGCATTAGTGTGAATGACGTTTTTCCCGTATGGAACGGCTCTTCGTCTGACATGCAGCAGTTTCTATACAAAATAATAATTTTCGAAATAATAAATTTCGAAAATATTTCGCCGAAACCTGCACATTGATATACTCGTTCATGTGTTGTCGGTGACCTTTTTCAGTATGGAACGACTCTTCTAATGATAGGCAGCATTTTCTATACAAAATAAATGGACTTCACCCCAGTAATCCCTTCACCTCAGAAAAAGAAGAAGATAATCAAATTGCCTTTTTGAATCTCGTACTAATTCTTCGCCAATCGGATGGCAGCAAAAAATTTTCAATTTTTCGGAAAACGACTCATACAGGCTGTTAGATCCACGCAGAGTCATTTCATCATCATCTTACAATAATAATAATAATAATATTATTATTATTATTACTTCCTATTATCAAGACCTTTATAGATCGTTCCCATTCTTTCGGCTCTTCGAACGTCTACAGAAACAACTAAGTCAACACATTAATCAAATTTTTCATCAAATGGTTTTAGCGATGTCTTCAAGGAAAATAAAAGTTTTGTTATTTAGAGTATCCCTGCATCTTCATCAAAGGGAAACAACTCTTATTCCTCTACCTTGTGTGCAAGGAATTTCCGAACATGTAGCGAAAATTTTAAAACCGCTGAACATTTTTGTTTCGTTTGGTCATGTCAGAAATATCTCAACTTTTCTCGCATCTGTTAAGGACACGTTTGATTCTTCCTCTTACTTTTCATGGATGCTCACCAGAGCAGACACCTTGTTCTCGTGGCTTATCGTATTACGGACAGACTGGGAGGAGGCAGACTGCAACGATTAAGAAAATGATTTATTTAAGCTAGGATCTGATCTATCAGATCAAATATATCCCACGCCTGCTCACTCAAACTCTGATAGTTATATGAAAGTCAGTAATCTGGAGCTGGTCCCCCGCCCCCCTCCCTTGCTCATATAACGACATTTACTTTTTTTTGCGAAGGATTTCAATCCACTACATTTTGGTACGTTTATGTGGTAATGTAATTCCCTTCCGCGAGTTCGGTCACTGATCACGAGCAATTATGTGAAATCTCAGCGTTCAAATTTATTCCAAAGGCATTCCCAACCAGTAACGTTTTTCAACATCCATGTCAGCAAATCCTTTGTGTTCAAAGCGAAAAGGGCCTTTACCGAAATGTTCCCATAAAATTGGAACAAGAATTGTCTAGAATGTCATTGCAGGGGCAGCGTTAAGATTCTCCGTTACTGGAATTAGTTGTTTTGTGCTTTTATTATTTTTTTTATTTTTATGTGTTTGGTTTTGTGTTTTATGTTTTATGTTTTTTATGGAGTAGACTCAACCAAAACCAAAATAATAAAATAAAATCCCAAGATCAAGATTAATTCTCCACAAGCACCACGGTGAAACAACATTCGCACAGATAGCATTCTCATACCATCCGCCACAGTCACAATTCTCCGTTAGACCGCCAAATTCTGAAGAACGAATTATATCTACGATAACTTCCACCTACAAAAATTTCAAGGCTGGCGAGTTTTCCACTAATTCATCTTACGGTTCACAATGTTTTTCCTGATACCAGGTTTATGGGCGACCATGGAGACTCAAGTTCTTCAGATCCCGTTGAACATTTATCTTTTGGTGGTGCTTACAGAGAGGCTTCTCCGAACTTGGTGGCGGGCGTTTCAAACGGGTATAGGGGATTTATTTCCATCCATGTGACTTAGCGCTCTGCATTCTCGCATGGTGATTTCATGAGGCCTACCAAGTCGAGATTATTTTGCAGATTATTCTCCACGGGGTTTCCACTTCCCAATAACATCAGTGTAGCGCAGTACAGTTCATAAAACACAATCCAATATGAGATAAAATGCAGCTGATAATCACATTATCTAATTGTATTATGCTTTATTAATACACAGTACAAATGAGACAAAGTGCAAGAAAAAATTACAATCCGAGTCGATATACAATAAAAGAAAAAACATTCATATAATGGGATGATAAATTATACAATGCAGATTTTACTACAATAAAATAAATCTAATCACATGTCCGTGATTGCCCTACTGGTTACTGTAAAATACACAAGCATGAGGATTGGTTCAGTATAACAGACGTACACCTGTTATACATCGGCGATTATTAGATACATAATTATTAGATTGTGTGTCTGTATGTGTGTGTGTGTGTGTGTGTGTGTGTGTGTTTAAACGTGATTTAATTTCCTCATTTTTTTAAAAAAATGTAATCAGAAGAAATACAGTTTATACCGTCAGGTGATTTACTGTAGCTGTTAACTGCTATATATTGAAAGGATTTGTGGAAAATTTTTTTGTTGGATTTCGTAACTGCAAGTTTTTCCAACAGCGCAGATTATAATCACATTAAGAATACACCGGGAAATGTTGAATGTTCTGCCTGACGTGTAATAACAGCAATATTGCTAAAGTGTGCGTAATTCTAAGATTTCAAGGATGGCTTACAGATTTTTGTTCGAGGATGTTTTTCGTTGCTCTTTTTTGTTTCTATTTGGAACGTTATTAAGGGCAACAGGTCATTGGAATAATATTCACCCCAATGGTGATGAATGCATCCATGAATTATCACAGACATCTGAGAAATTTTAGATGCACACATTTTCTAATGTGTATTCTTTTGATGATGCGTCTTACTTTGTGAAAAACGAAATTTCAGTTCAAGTTGCAGTCGATGTCTAGATCGAAGTATCTTATTGAATGGGCGTTGTTTATTAACCCACCCACAAAGATAAATATTAGCTTCTATAAATAGATGTCCCGATGTATTTGATCAGATAACGTCTACCGTATATAATTAACGGGGATCAGCTTGTGTTAAATGGAATTTAATTTTTAAAAATAAACTTATCTTCACATAAATACAAAGTACAACGCGAATTTATCCCTCCTCCCTGCACAATATTTCTATTTCGTTATAAAAAAATAATACTTTAATACGTAACTTAACCATTAATAAATTAATCTACACCTATTAACTAAAATGCCAGTGAAAAATAAGTAACGTAAACAATGAAAATTCGCAAAGTTCCAGCGATTTGGATATGAATATTGATATTATAAAAATAAAAAAGAACTTGCTCGTATCTTATCTTATATTAGATCAACTTATAAAGACAACTGAAAAGTGCCTTAATTCCTATCCTAAAATAAAAAAGCATAAAGGACGGATACTTCTGAGAATGCGTTTTAATCCACCCGCATCTACAAATATTATTTTCTTATTTATAAACGCAGTTGTTGTTATCTCCGCTATACTGATTTAAATGAATTATTCAAATCATTGTATTGTTTTCAGCGAATATCTCGGTTAACTTAATTTGTTAGCGATATTTCACTTTTAAATAATTATTTTAAATTAGATATTATTAAGGATTGATCTTAAAATTTATATAAGTTATTAAATATAATCTTAAAGACTAATCCCAGTTATATAAATAGAAATCTACTTAACTTATTCCTGATTCTGAAGCGATATGAATAGTATGGTTATACGTACGCATAACCATTCTTCTGCATTTGAATTCCTGTTTTTGTTAAAGTCTTTGTTTTTGAACGATATTCATTTTTGATGGACAAAAATAGAACAATGCACATTACATTTATGATTTTTTGTCTTTATATTTATTATTCCTATATTTAAGCTGTAATGATAACTACCTATGTCAAAGTTTTATGATTTCTATTTTATGTTTATTACTCCATTAGTTTTTCAGAGATTTCTTAAGACTGAAATCTCCTTTTATTTCAACAAAGGATATTCGTATTTTCCTTGGAAAACTGTGAATAATAAAGACAGCATAAAGTGGTCTTTGTGAGTTGGAATCTCGAACACCAAAAATAAATAAATAAATAAATAAATAAAATAATAATAATAAATAAACGGTAGGAGATGAATTTCATGGACAAGATCGAGAAAGCAAACTTGCTTAATGAAGGTTTGAAGGCGCTGATAAAGTTCCATCTTTGTCCTCTACTGCTGGACAGCCAGATGAGCTGACCATTAGTTCGCCCAAAGTACGAATTGACGATAGTCGTCCAAATTTTTGCAGGCGGAATTGATTTAAAAAATAACGTTCTGCACTGATCTATTGAATCTGCTTCTCAGCGAGAGGAATGCGATCTCGGTATTCATTAACAGCCGATGGTTTCTTTCAAATATTTCATTGAAATTCAATCGCAGCTAAGTGCAGTTTCTTCAAGAAAACAGAGCTTATCTTCCTGAAGGACACGCTCATCCCACTTCCATTGATATTACGATCATCAATTATTATAGTCTATTCGTAGCAAACGGATATATAACAATAAAAAACAGAAAATGTAATTGCAAATTGAAAGGTACGACAAACAATCTGCAAATAACGTGTTTTTTTTTACTGTGTTCTTTCCTGATTTCATCCCACATCATTCAGCAATATGGCAGAATTTTACTTTAAAGGTATTCTGTATCTTCAGGGCATATATTATTTTTATATAAAATAATTTTGTAACATTAATATTATACTATAATTTTATTAAATAATTAAGATTTATTTTGAAATATTTGCAGTAAATGTACATATCATTCAGCCATCTTTAAGTTGTTTGTATGAAATATCCATAAGTAAAACGATAAGAGGCGAAAAACGAAGACGAGTGTTTTCGTGCCGAGGTAATCGACCGTAAGATGCGGTGATTAATGATTAATAATAAAATAATAATACTTGGAGGGTAATGTGTAAAGAAACAAAAATTAGACTGGCAATGCTGTAGCCAATGAAGTTCTAACTGAGGCTCGGCTATTGCTGTTACCCTCTTGCCATGATCAGAGCCTTAATAGCTCAATAACACCTTATTCCTACACTGTCCTCTACAGATAACGGGGAAGATGAAATGCATTCTTGCTTTGCTCCTTTAAGCCAGTCCTTATAAGGATAAGGAAAATAATGTTACATTTCGGCTTCGTTGTATTAAACGTCATCATTAGGAATAAATAATAAATCAATTTTTGTTTTTTCGAGTTTGTGTGGTGCATAGAATGATTGAGGGAGTGATGTCATCTGATGTGCAGTTCTTGTAACTGTAATTGTAATTGCAACGAGTGCGATTTGTTAGGTCTAATTTTTGTTTCTTTACACAACGTCGTTAGAATCGCCATTGTTGGCTTAGAAATAACAGATTATTAACTATTGTAGTGCTATCATCACCATGTGCAAGGAGGAAGATGACGCTTATATTGAATCGCTCAACAAAGGGGGCGCTCAGCATTCTCAAAAAGATTGTAAGAAAAGTCGAACGCGATTGTCCCAGCATCCTTAATTTCTACTCCTTGCCAGGTGAAGTTGAGGATGCAGAAGACACTGCCCTGATGAAGGAGAAGGTGGGTTTGGTGATTTCCCCTCCCCCAAACTTTGGCAAGGTCTGTGAGCGCAAGAAGCGCAAAACCACTGATGCAGAACCTTTCATGGATTCCGGTATGGAAGATCACACTCCCAGTTCCGATCCCTCGGATCCCCTAAAGACAGGGTGCCACCGATCGTTCTCCGGGAGAAGAAAAATTTGACACACTTAAGATCAATCATGACAAACCTACAAATACAACATATCTCAGCTAAGAACATGGATGATGGCATCAAAATCCAATCTGCTTCCGTGATGGACTATAGAAAGCCACCAAAGAGTTAGATTCAAGTAATTCTGAATACCACACGTTCTCTTTAGGCTCGGAGAGGAATCTGAAGGTGGTTCTCCGAGGTGCTACAGAGGATGTTACTACAGATGAAACAGAGACCGACCTGCGACCTATTAAGATCAGTAGGATGACTAGAGCGGACAAAACCCCTATGTCTCCGCTTTTAATGGAGATCCACAAAGCTCATAAACATGTTTATGACCAAGGATCAGTCTATGGACTCCGGATCACCATAGAGCCTCTGAGGAAGAAAGCTTCAACTGGACAGTGCCACAGGTTTGGCCATGCTCAGAGACTCTGCAAGGCAGATTATAATTGCCTGAAAACTGTGGTGGCCCTCACCCAGTTACCTATAATGGATGTGTTCAACAACCGAATAATAGACGGTGCGAAACAAACAGACAGTCAGCTCACGAACACCTACGCCTCTGGCACCACAGTTTCACAGTGTTCAATAATATGTGACAGAAGTCCAACCGCTGCAGTTTGAGGCTCCTATGAGAACAAACTGCCAACGGTAGGCAAAAACATATGCGGACGTGGCTCGGTCCAAAACGACAACGAAATTACAGAATCAGAATCAATCAGCAGCGCAGTCAAGCCTGACCACTCTCATTACCGCCTTGCTGGCAAATATGCTACAAGATTTTTGCAGGTCCAACATATTGATGAACAGGAATAAACTAACTCCAGACGCATTACAGATTGTGATGTGGAATGCCAATGGCCTCAAACACAAGATGATAGAGCTCCAAGAGGTCATTCAGAGACTTCGGCCAGACGTTGTTTTGATAACTGAGACACTTCTGAGGCCATTAGACTCCCCCAAAATTATGGGATATCACCTCTACAGAAATGACCGGCCAAATTACAGAGGAGGTGGCACTGCAATCTTCATTAAAAATTATATCCAACACCAAAGAGTGAACAATTCCCCAACCACTAACCTCGAGGTTACTGGTGTGGAGATTACTGCACAGGGTAATCTCCTGGATCTGGATGCCATCCTAAGTGCTAGAGAGCTCATGATTATTGCTGGGGACTTAAACTCCATAAACCCCGCAGGGAATTGTAGAACCACAAGAACCACGGACACATACTCGCCAACTACACAGGATTCGATTGCGCGGTCGTCACAGGCGCCACTGAACCTACTCATCACAGCCTGAATGGCACTACTGACATCTTGGATATCCTGGAATATGTTAAATTTCAATATAATTTAAAAATATTAAACGAGCTTCCATCAGACCATGATCCAGTGCTATTACAGCTGGGAACGACACAACCTCTCTTCCTCCTCACATTCATTCACATTCTAGGAAAAATTAACAAAAGTATTACCAGAGTTCATTGGCCCTGTTCCTCCTATAAGGTCAAAGCAAGAAACTGAAACAGAAATTTTATTCAGCAAATAAATGCAGCCAGAACGCAGCACAACAAATCGGTTACCGGAGGATATTATGAATCTGATCAGAGATAAAGCTAGAAAAAGATTTCCCAATACTCGCGCACCTCAAGATGAAAGAATTCTTAACAGATTTAATGGAGCTGTGAGAGCTATCAAAGCCCACAGGGAATGGCTATGAGAGGATAAGTTGGTTTCCTTCTCACCTACGGATCACTCTTTTGGGGACTTTTGAGGAATCTCAGAAACAAAAACAAATCTCAATCTCTTCTCCTTCTACATTCGGACCTGAGCCTTGTGAGCACGGATGCAGAGAAGGCAGAAACCATTGCAAAAAATTTGGAAGGACAGTGTCGACCTACTTATGAAAACTTAAATTTCAACCACTTGTATAAATTTCATCGTCATATGATACGTACTAAAACTTCTGGATGCCTGCATAATTAAATCGTCCCTGCTTTACCAGAAGAAATCTACGAGATCATTAAGAATGTTAACAACAAAAAAAAGCTGCCGGTCCAGATGGCATCACCAATAAAGTTATTAAACTACTACCCCCGCAGAGCCATTGTGCACATTACCAACATAATCAACGCGATTATTAGATTCCGATATTTCCCTTCCCCGTGTAAAATTGCTTATATAACCACCGTTGATAAACCAGGCCAAGACCCATCTAGCCCAAAATTATCGTCCCATTAGCCTGATTTCAAATCTGGGAAAGAATACTGAAAGGGTCATCCTCACCAGACTCCAATCCATAGTAAATAAACTGAATATCCTCCCAAATGAACAATTTGGTTTCCATCAACATCATAGTACTTCAAGAGATCCATAGACTAACTGAATATATTACCACAGGCTGTAATTGGCATCAACGTACCGGAGCTGTCTTTATGGATATGGCCAAAGCCTTTGACAAGGTGTGGCATCATGTCTACTCCAAAAGCTCATCGCCTATAACAATCCGCTACAGATAGTCTTCTTCTCCCGTAGTCCTAAATGAACCGTTGGGTCATTCATGGCTGGTCTTGTCGTGATGTCAGTTGAGAAAGGGAGGAATTTGTCCATTTTTCGATGTTATCAGTCCATTTTAATCGAGGTCGGCCCCTAGCCCTTGGTCCCGAAACGATTCCTTCTAGTGCTTGCTTTGGAATGCCATTAGCCCTCCCCACATGTCCGAACCATTTCATCTGTCTTCTTCTGATGACTGTCAGAATATTTTCCCTTTTTCTCCCGTCTATTGAATCAATCAGTTTTCGGACATTTTCATTGGTTTCGTGAGCGGTATAGGGAATTCTCAAAAGTCTTCTGTAAGTTTTCATTTCGAAAGACAGAAGTCTCCTCTCATCTTCCTTCAATAAAGTCCAGGCCTCACAACCATACAAAAGGACAGAATTCACCAAGGTGTCAATTAGTCTTAGTCTGGTTGTGATTGCTATTCTGTTATCTCCCCGAAATGGTTTTAACTTCTGTAGGGCCACAGTTGCCTTAGCAATTCGGTATTTAATGTCAGTTTTTGAATGATCATCTTGACCCAACGTGCTTCCTAGATAAGTGAACTTCTTTCCATTCTCAATTTGTTTATTGCCAATTTGTATCTTTAAGAATTCAATGTCTGATTTTGAGGTTATCATTGTTTTTTTGTAGGTTTATGTATAATCCATATTTTTTTTAATGTTCCGAAAAGACGGCTGGTTATCTCCTGTAATTCTTCTTCACTTTCTGCCAGAAGATCTATTTCATCAGCAAAACGTAAGTTATTTATTCTTAGTCCGCCAACTGCTATTCCAGTGTCATATTCATAAAGAGCTTCATCTATGACCTATTCCAGAAAACAATTAAAAAGAAGAGGGGACAAGATGATCCCTGTCTTACCCCCCGTTCTGCACGGAATGATTCACTGCTGTCATTTTTAATTTCAATTCTCATATCAGATGAAGAATAAAAATATTTAATAATCCACTTCCATAATGCCTCGTGCCATATTGAGTCAAAAGCTATTTGAAGGTCTAAAAAGTAGTGACAGATTATTTTGTTATGTTCTATGTATTTTTCACCTAGTATGTGTATTATAAAGATATGGTCGATTGTACTTCTGGACTTCCGGAAACCTGCTTGTTCATCTTATAGTCTGCTTTCAATTTTCTTTTCGATTCTTGACAATAGTATTTTTAACAGAATTTAGCTTGGATGACTAATAAGGCTTATTGTTCTATAGTTGCTACATTTATTGCTGTTTCCCTTTTAGGAATAGGTACAAGGACAGAAGTTCGCCAATCAGAAGGCCAAGTCTCTGTGTTCCATACGTCATGGAATAAATTTAGCAAGGTGTCTGTGATGGTGTCACCTCCTTCGCGTATCAGTTCCATTGTGACGCCATCAATTCCTGGTGATTTTCCTATTTTAAAGGAGGTAACTGCTGCAATGACTTCATCTTTTAATATCGAGTAATCTCCTTCCTCCGAACCTCCTGGCAAAATTCCGTCCAAAATATCATCAGTCAGTTGAGGGTCCTTTTGAAAAAGCTTGGTTGCATAACACTTCCATGTATCAACTATTTTCTGGTTACCTGTGATAGGAGTTCCGTCTTCATCTTCTATGCTCCAATTAGTTATAGTAAAAGGTTTGGTTAACTTATTGATAATTTGAAAAGCACTTTTAGAATTATTTTTATTCACGTCCTCTTCTATATTTTTGCATTCATCCAATATCCATAAGTTTCTAGCATGTTTGATTTCTTTTTTTAATAATCTTAGTAATATTTTTATACTGTTCTCTATTATCACCGCTATTAATATGAGATTAAAAATATCTTCTTTCATCGCATAGGTCCAAAATATTTTGGTTATCCATGGTTTATTTATTATCCTTTTGTATCCAAGGGTTTCTTCAGCTGTCTTAGTTATCGTTTGTGAGAAGTATTTCTTTTAGATTCGATATACTATTATATTTCTTGAAGCTTGTGTCAAAAATTTGTTTTAATTTGTATTTATATAGTGTATTTATTTTGAGATCTTTTAATTTTTCTATATTATATCTTTTACGAGTTGATTTTGTAGGTAACCATTCCCTCATTTTCATATTCATAGTTGCGATGACCATGTTGTGGTCTCTGCCAATGTCGGCTCCAGGAAATGATCTGATTCTAGTGAGGTTGATGGAGTTTTTAAATCTTCTGCTTACAAGGATAAAGTCAATTTGGTTGTGTCTTTTACCATCAGGGGAAGTCTATGTCTCTCTTCTGGAAGGTTTATGGGGAAATAGACTGTTAGTAATGGTAAGTTCATTTTGTAGGCAAAATTAATCAATTCTAAACCTCTTTCGTTTGTCTCCCCATAGCCATACGGTTCGACAAATGGGAGATAATCCTTTGCCGATGTTCGTTCCAATTTTGGCATTCCAATCGCCCTGTACAGTCAAAAGGTCTTTTTTATTCGCTCTGTTAATTGTTGCATTAAGTTGACCATAAAACACCTCTACTTCGTAGTCCTCGTGATCTGTTTTGGGGGCATAGACCTGTATGATGGTGATATTGAGTGGTTTTCCTCTCGGGCGGACTAGAGCAATTATGCTATTGACAGGGTTGAATTCCATGACAGAATTTCGTGATGATTTGTGTATCAAAAACCCGAAACCTTCTTTTCCGCTGCAGTCACATCCAGAGTAAAGAAGCAAATGTTCTTCATTTGTTGTAGCTCTCCTGTTTTGGACCATCGAAATTCACAAAGTCCCATAACAGTCCATTCATATCTTTTTAGTTCGTGCTGTAGTAATTTGAGTTGACCTGATTGTAGTAGAGTCCTAATATTAAAAGTTTCGTTCATTAAATGGTTGCGGAGTCTTAATCTGGATCCAGTTTTTCCATTATTTTTGTCAGTGATAGTGGTAGCGCCAGTCGCTAACTTCTCATTGCCACCCTGGAGCTGCTACCAAATGGCAATGCGGACCTTGTTGAACCGGGCGACGTCCGAGCCGGCATGTGTGCTGTGTTAAATCCTTCGCCATGAATGTCTAATGGGCAGTAAATTAAGGCAGATGGTGCCAATCTCCTCTTCTGTCTTCGCCTGCTAGCATTTAGCTCGGAATACTAGGAACAGATGGTACAGTTGATCAAATCATACCTCAGCAACAGATTTATTCAGGTCAGGATAAACTACTCTATATCCCAAGTGCCCCATTCTGGCTGGTGTTCTGCAAAAGTCATTATTGGCCCCAATTCTGTTCTGGATATTTATGGCAGATATTCCACACAATCCAATGTCACCTATCTTCGCCGTCTACGCTGATGACACAGCGATACTAACCAGATCTCTTCGTCCACACCAACTCACCACAACAACCTCCAAGAAAACCTACAAATATTAGAAAACCGATTCTCCAATTGGAGATTACAAGTAAACTCCTTGAAGAGCATAGCCGTGCTCTTCTCCAGAAGAACAGTATCTCCTACAGGGGACATCTTCATGTTTAACACCAAGATTCCTTGGAAAACAGAAATCAGATACCGTGTTGTACTGCTGGACAAAAGACTAACCTTCAATCGCCACATCAGGGACTCGTGTGCAAAGGCATCAAACTCCATCGCCCAGCTCTATCCTCTAATAAACAGAAACAGTAAATTACACACCAGAATCAAACTGCTCCTCTACAAACTGATGATTCGTCCTATAACCGCATATGCTTCGCCAGCATGGAGCCACACCGCTGATATTAATATCCTCAAATTGCAGCGGGTACAAAACAAGTCCATCGTATCATTCTGAACGCCCATGGTTTTTCGGAGTTGTTCGACTTCATCGAAACACATACATCCCCTATGTATACTCCTTCCTTCAGTCTCTTGCATCAAAGTATTTCTTAAAAACGTCTACACATCCTAATCCACTGGTGCATCAAACTGCTGACTTTGATAAAACGGATCTGTACAAACACAAAAGACCTAAAGCCATCCTGATTTCAAGAAACAATCTATAATCCCATTGCCTTCTCAGGGAGAGCATATTGCTCATAAATGTTTTTCTTCACTGTGTGCATTCAGACAGCTGGGAATATGAAAAGCATCTTGCTTCACCCTTGGAGTCAGTAAACTTGAAGTTGAAGTTGAAAATAATGTTTGCTGTAAAAGATTCAGTAATGATGGTAGTGAGAAATTTAACCGAAGAGAGTTGCCATTTCAGAAGGAATTAATGCTCACAATTGTGTCAATCAATGTGACAAAAACATTCAACAACTTAAGATACGTTTCTCCAAAAACGTGTTCGTCTTGTTTGCGAACCCTAATTTATAAACGCCTCTGAAAGATTATTATACATGGAGTGATTTCTCTATGATCTATTCCAGGCTTGTCCTATGAACCAAAACCCTTCAGAGTCTCTAAGTATTAGAACTTTTCCTCAAAGGAATACGCTGTCAGTAGTCTTCCGAATGAACAACAATATCACATTCACTGACAATACAACCGGACGTTTTGGGAATCTTATCCCATGTGTATTCCATAAGAAGATTAAAGAAAGCTGTGTTGACAAAATACCTGCGAACCTGCTCAACTCTTTGAGGGTGATTCATGTTACTTAAAATGAGCATCCTCATCGATCTACTCCACTTCATCAGCATTGCACACACAACAGCAGCACAAGAAAAAACTTCATTCAGTATTGAATTCGGTTTTTATGCAATCACAGGAAGCATTAAGCGTCGAAGAATATTAAATTTCAATCACCGAAAGGATTTTGACCTTCCATTTTCAAATATTTTATTGCGTCAACACTGCACGTGCCATATGAGGAAGATCGATTTTAAATCATCCATCCTGCATACTACTCGGATAATTTTTCATGGTCGTTTTATCACCTCTGCTTGGATCACTTTTATAAGGGTGGTGCAGGAAAGAACTTTTTTATTCATGTTATTCAGGATAAAGTTATATTTATGTATATTTATTTATTATAAGAATATATTTATTTTTCATTACAGATATTTATATGGAAAAAACCTTTTCTATGATGCAAATAGCATTTTTCAGGAAAAACTTAAATTAAATTCATAATATTGTATAATTAGCACTTATATCTATAAAATATTCAGCCATTTTAATATCTATAATGCAATTACTTTTAAATTAAAATTATCAAGGCACATTATTTTGATTAATTAGTTATTTAAAAAAATCACCTTTCAGAATAGAAAATACCAAACAAACCATTTTATTCATTCGATCCCAAAATTATTAATTAAAGTGCTACTGTGATATCCAATGATTTAATACGATTACATTTTTAATCGTATTAAATTAGTTTTTTCTTTCATTGAACAGTTGATCAAAATTTCATTGTGATCAACTTCACAATCGATAATCTTTGCTACTCAAACATTGGAAGCCACGAATGTAAAACCTGCTTGATGCAGAAAACTTTGTGCTTCTGTCTCAAAGCACTTGGGACATGTAATAAGCAGCCTCAATGGCCTTGCTGTAGGCGATGGAATTAATCTATCCTCTTTATGCACAACATAAGTTTCAAACCTAAAACCTGTTGTGTTTTCAGCGTTGATATTATCCATTCATCCAGACAACGATCAGGCGTTAGTGATTTTAGTTCAAAAATCTCTTAATATCTTGATATTTTTCTTAATTTTTTAAATATTTTAATATTCCCTTGCTGAAGACTCTTCGTATCTTAATATTGAAATTAATATTTAAATGCCACACTCAGATTAATCATTAAGAAGAAAATTACGATCGCCTCGATTCCAAGCATTTCGTTCAGATTGTTGAAGAAAATGTAATATAAGTAATGATTCGATGGCCAAATTTGATAACATAAAAATTTATATTTCCAGAAGGATTTTATTCCTTTTTTTTATGCAAGGCCAGTTTAACAAATTTACAGGAGGAAGGGGGGGGGGGAATCTACTTTTAGGAATTATTTCCTGGCTATGTTGATAGAAATATAAACACATCACCCATTAGATATCAAGCTATGACGTCACCAGAACAGACGAGTTAAAAGAAATAGTACTCCACCCTGACAGGTTTAGTTGCTTCGGTCGTATTTATATCATTTGGCAGTGATTATTTGTTTTTGAGCGATCACTAGACATTTACCAACGATGCATCGCAACTGGCTTTTATGAATCTCGCCTGATTTTAGGGCCTCGAGACGTTTGAGAGGATTAGGACCGCTGCATTCTCTTTTGCCCATGGCCAAATTTCTGGCATCTTATGAAACTGCCCTGCTGAAGCCCTTTTTCTGAGTGGTTCTGTGGTGATCTTGAGAACGTGGACTGCGATTAAATCTGTTTTGGGGTGTCATTAATTTCGAGCAACATTTAGTGGGATTGGTTTTTTTGTCTGTTCTGTACATCCTGCTTACCTTGATTGGGGTCAGACCCTGGTTGATGAGGTCTGCAGTGATCTCGTCAGGTATGAAGCCCTCGGCAATACCTCGGAGCACCACCTTTAGATTTCTTTGCTACTTACAGCGAAGGTGTGGTAATGAAGTTTCGAGTTGTACGTCATTTTGGTCATCTGTCGGAAGTCAGCAACAAAGGTAGGTTGGAATTTTACCCTTCATTTGTATTTTGGGCCCTGGAGTAGGCGATCGTTTGTTCCCTGAGGGTCATGGAGACTGAGTTCCACTTTACTTTATCTCATACAATTTGGCGGGAGGGGACTTTTAACTGTTGCTTGGAACATCTTGTGTAAATAACTCTTCCTCCATGTGGTCGTCTTCGGTACTACATCTCTTTCTGGCATGTTCCTGCTGAGAGCGTGTCTGTTTGTGCTCCCGAGGAAGTGAGACAGTTGCATTTCCATCCTCTGCATCCTTCTCCTTATCCTCAGGATTTGCATACAGGTAGGAAACCCGGCCACTTGGTCTCAAACTTCTTTAGTAGCTTCTTGAACAGATCAAGCGCTGTATGAAATCGCTTAACATCTACATAACAAGTATGTACAGAATTCCACCCGATGGAACCCATAATCGTTCGTTGTTGGCTGGGATTATTGCCGGCCTTGGAGACGCGTATGAGTTGCTCTGGTTCACAAATGTTATCCACAGATTTTAAAGTAACAAAATTAGTATAAGAAATACAACAATTTGCACCACTAGAGCACTTAGGCTTAACACTTACAAGTACTTATACGTTATAATATAATCATTTGAAGTCCATCAATATTAGATAATTTCCATTCTCAATATCAGGAAACATGAAACTACCTGAACAGTCTCACTCACATGAATCCGATGATCTCCACACCAATTTATCATCTCACACTCGACAAGTATCACGAATAAAAGCTCTACATCAATTCTCAATTCCAAATATCTTTGCCTCATCTAATCTTATCTTGAGTTCAATTCAACGTTACTGACTAGATGGGTGAAGCAAACATGCTTTTCATATTCCCGTTTGTCTGAGTAAGGAAATTGTGAGTGGGATGGTTTGGATTTACGCTTGCCGCTTACGGACATTATGGTTAGCTATGTTCAGCTGGAAGCAGATTTGATTTGAGTCTTTTGTCTTTGCAGTAGACTGCTTCATCATAACTGGAGGCTTGTTTGATTAATGGGTTGGGGTGCGTGCTTGTATTGGCGAAGACCTTTTTCAGATGAATCGCGAAGAAGGGAGACGATAAATGGAATTTTGGTCTCCCGATGGATCTGAGTGTTTCTGATGCACCATGGGGCGTTTAGAGTCATTCTCAGACACTTATTTTGAATCCACTTTAGTTTCAAGATATTTGATTTAGAGATATGGCTCCATGCTGAGGAGGTGTAAGTAATCACAGGACGTATCACCATCGAATATATTAGCAATTTGTTTGGTATGTGTATTATACTTCTTCTGTTGATCAAGGGATAAAACTGAGTATGGCTCTGAATGCCTTACAGCTAATGAGTTTGATGTGGCTGTTAAATCGAATTTTTTTTGTCCAGTTGTACTCCAGATATTTGGTTTCTCTCCGCCATAGAATCTTTTTTCCAAAGAGTTGAATGTCGTCATTGATGGGGTCCTTCCTTCTAGAGAAACGTATGAATGAGCTTTTGTGGGGTTGACCTGGATTCTCCAATCCGAGAACCATTTCGCCAGGGACGAGATACTATCCTGGAGTCGCCGGATTGCCAGCTTGGGCTGAGAGATCTGGCCAATATTACCGTATCATCTGAGTATAGGGCTATGATGCTTAGACCTTGGGTTTCGCGGGATATCTGCCACTTAGATTGAGTACAATGAGAGACGCAGTAAAGAGCTTTGAGGAACACTTGCTAGAATTTTCCGTCTGGATAATTTAATTTCGTTGACTGTTACCTGCATATCTCTATCCAACAGATATGACTTACGGGGTTTATAGGTATATTTGCTTTTATGAGCTTGTAGAGAAGGCCTTGTTGCCAAACCTTATCAAAAACCTTTGATAGATCAAAAACACGACTGCGGATTGTAGGTTCCAATTGAAACCATGCGTGATGTGTTCCTTTATTCTGAATATCTGTTGTATTGTACTATGTTCCCATTGGGAGCCAAACTGTTCATTAGGATAATCATGTCTAAATATCATCTGCGATTAATTTAGTCAGATTAAATAAATAAATTAAAGGCGTACTTAGAAATATAAATAGTCGTATTTTAGCGTCTATTGTTAACCTTTGTATTATTTTTATATCACTATTACCGTAATTTAATTAAACTCAATGGGGCAAAATCTGTGGTCGAACATGCCTGTTTTATTACATAATTATTAAATCGAATACAAAGCAAACAGGTGAGCAAGAAAAGGCCCTAAAAAGTTCCGTAATTGATTTTTTGAGTACGATTTTAGGACCAGGCCATGTAAAAATAAATTATTTTCAAAGATACGTCGACAGCAATGGCATAAAGTATTCAGTGGTGCTGCATCGTGGTTTGCACAGCATTTCCTTCGTGTGAGAACGATTCCAATAAGGAAAATTCAATAAATTATGAGAATAGTAAAAAAAGTAAACAAACTTTTCTTTTCTTTTTTTTTTTTTTTTTTGAAATATAATTTGTTACATTATTGTTTGTTACTAGAATTGCCCTTGATAATTACGCTATTCTTCTGTGTCTTCTTAAGCTCAAAAACGATTTTGTTTACAAAGCTATTTTTATGAAATAAAAAAAAAATTCTATTTTGAATCTGCACGCGAGCCGGCAAAATTAACAACTGAGGTCGAGGCGTGGTACTTGTTTGTCGACGATCCTTGCCCATATACTGTACAGGGTGTTCGGGATAAATTTGACATATTTATAATTAATTATATTTTTCCGTAAGTTACATGTATTAACACACACTTCTCTTCATTTAAAAGTTTGGACCCTTCTTCATTCATATACAAGATGTCAGAAAGGATGGATAGCTGGAACCCACCTGAATCATGGAAGAGAATAACTTGTATCATGATGATTCGTGCCCGCCATCAAAATAAGGATATTACGACTGCTGCCCAATGCTCCCTGAATACAGTAAAAACAATCAGGCATGAACTAAAGACTTGCAATGGTGACTGCGAGGATGTAGCAAGAAGAAAGATCCCTAGCAGACGATCTGATTGCGTTCGTACAGCAGAATTCCTCGCAAATCTGCAGGAACAGGTGTTAAAGAACCCTGGCATTGGAATTCGGGCTTTGTTCGTGGAGTTGCTAACTGTAGTCAAGCCCTGGATAACAAGGGTAGCCAATGGTAGGCCGTATGTATGGCAGCAGGATTCGGCCCCTTGCCACACCTCTGGGAAAAGTCAAAAATGGTTGTCTGAAAATTTCTACGACTTCACCAGTCCAAATGTTTGGCCTCCAAACTCCCCAGACCTTAACCCCATGGATTATTTTGTATGGGGCGCAGTTGAAAAAGACACCAATCGCACTTCAAGTAATACAAAAGCCCAGTTAATGGATAAAATTAAAACAGTTTTTGCGGCCCTTCCCATGGAGACTGTAGCATCAGCTTGTTCGAGGTTCCGAAGCAGAATTGAAGCTGTGATCGATGCTAATGGTGGTTATTTTGAGTAAATCTTGTTGATAGTATTGTAATTAACTCTGCCTGTAATGTTTTTTTGTCAATTCATTAAATTTAATAAATACAAAGAAGATTTTCTTTTTCCTTACGAAACTGTCAAATTTATCCCGAACACCCTGTATGTACATTTTCACTGAATATATTTTAAAACAAGGCAATCAAAAATATGAACAATGTCTTGACAAGTTCCCTTTGAAAGTTAGTACTGTATATAAAAAAATAATAAATTTTTATATAAAATAATATTGTAAGTTTAATATTATATAAAAGTTTTTAAATATCTTTTTTATAATTAAAATTATAAAGTAAAAATATACATTTAATTCTGCTACCATTATATTATTTGTATAATATTTTTATAACAAAATCACAAAATGAAGTCTTTACAAGCATTCATTGACGGCTGTCAATGCTTGTAAAATGGTGGGTGAGCTACGCTTCTAGTGCTTTTTAGTAAATAATCAACATTGCTTTAAGAGAACTAGACTTCTTAGTAGGTATAAAGTTTCGATTTAAGAGGTAATGGGAATATTTAGCGTGAGTGAACTCTCTAGTTTTCATATCTTAATTAATTCTCACATTCCTAATTGCAGATCGGGTCAATAATATCATTATTGATCTGATCTGTATTGAATAATACCAATTTTACTTCACACCCACATTTATTGGACCATTCATGCGTGGTCCGAATGGCGGAGGGATCGTTTAACCATCCGATGTTCTGACCCGTCTTGATGTTGCTATCCTCGTTTACTAACAACATTCCGTCATCAGATACCACAGAATTACTCAAACAAGAATTTCCATCGGATATTGTAACAAACTATTAAGCTTGTTCTTCCCTCTGGATATTTCGCTTTTTGAAAGAAATTGTTATCGTAGGTTGAACGGACAGCTGCATGCAGTCCTTTTTCTCCAACTATTGTCAACTTTTTTTTTTGTTTAAGGTAAACCTCTGAATCACATCTTTTCGAAAATATTTCGCCGAAACCTGCACATTGATATACTCGTTCATGTGTCGGTGACCTTTTTCAGTATGGAACGACTCTTCTAAGGATAGGCAGCAGTTTCTATACAAAATAAATGGACTTCATCCCAGTAACCCCTTCACCTATAAAAAAGATAATCAAATTGCCTTTTGGAATCTCGTAATAATTCTTCGCCAATCGGATGGCAGCCTACAATTTTCAGTTTTTCAGTAAACTACAGGCTGTTAGATCCACGCAATTACATCATCATCAACTTATATAAATAATAATAATAATTCCTGTTATCAAGATCTTAATACATTGTGCCCATTCTTCCTGCTCTTCGAACTTCTACAGAAACAATTTCAGCACATTAAATCAACTTTTTCATCAAATGATTTTAGTGATATCTTCATCGAAAAAGCAACTTTAACATTTAAAGATTCCCTGCGTCTTCAGCTCATAAAAAATAAGTTGCAATCCTCTCCCTTTTAAGTGCATGGAATTTTCGAACGTGTAGCGAAAAGTTTAAAACCACTGAACATTTTTTTCGTTTTGTTTGGTGATGTCAGAAATATCTAAACTTTTCTGGCATCTCTTAAGGACAAGCTTCCTCTTTCTTACTTTTCCGGATGCTCATCAGAAGAGAATTCTTGTTCTCGTGACTTATCATATTATGGACAGACGAGAAGATTTGTTTTTATTCGGCTCGAAGAAAAGAAGTATTATATCAAATAACTCGAACCGGAACAATCTGGACTTGCCACCATGCAAAGAGTCCACTGGAATATGACAGGAATCCTTCATAAAAGTCGATTCCTTATATAAGGTCATCATAAAGAAACTTGTGAAATGCTGCTCCGTTGTCCTAACTTAAATACACCCAATGGTTTATGTTTATCTTCTCATAGGGAAAAGTACGTGATTAGTCCGCTTCCTTTTTTCCTTAACATTTAATTACATATACTTATTTTTTTTTTGTTATGAAAATGTTGACCATTTTTGTATCTCACATCTTTTGTATCTCACATTTTTGTATCTCACATACTAAGCTGGCGCTTTTTATATTTTTTTTTGTGTAATTATCATTCCATGTTTTTTTTTTTTTTTGCACTAAAGAAGTGGGTGAAATATCCGCGAATATTTTGCTAATAAACAGAATGCCTTTCTTCGTGCGTTTTATCTGTCGCTTGCAGTTTATTCTTAATTCACTTAGCAAAATGTGAAACCGTAGCTCAGTCAATATAGACGAAGTCTCTATTGACTGAGACTTGGTTCCATTCCCGTCAGTGACGTGAGGAACCTTTATCTGAACTAACTCAGTTTTCGACGAAAGGTGAGTTAGCCGGTCTCATACGGTGGTAGGGGGTTTTTTAACCCGGAAACTCGGTTTTTTTTATCCCCAGAACAAACTTTAGGAACATAATTACTGGATGTGATGTGGATTTTTCCACTCTTTCTTGTGTAACAAATTGAAACACGCGTCTGCAGGCCTATGACACTCCCGGAGGCATAGGGCTAACCACCTTATCCTCGGGACGGGTATGGCTTGGAAGCGCTAAGGTCAGCTCCGTAACAGGCTACTAGCCTAATACGTAAAGAGGAAGTAGTAATTTGAGTCCTTATTTTCTTAGATATCCTGAAATCTCTTAAATGAATAGAAATAGAAGCGTTCACAATTTTTGACAGATCTCATTAATAAAGAGTGCACACAATTGGAAGTGATTATCATTCGTGTCAGAGCAATGGCACGTGCCGACCATAATAATGACCACTCTTCGGTCCGAATATACCATATCTTGTGTTGTGTGCTCTTTTGCATAATGTAGTCCCCTGCCCCTCGGAAGAGGACCATCGTCTACCATAAAGGACATTCACTCATGCATCCGGTTTGATTCCCAGTCTGTTAGGTGCAACGCAGAAGTTCTGTTCGCTCGGCTGTTTATGGAAGGTCAAATTTGCCGAAATACTTCCAATTAGTTGCGAGGTTGATTTTATGTTTGTGAGGGGGAAAATCGAATCACTGAGTTCGGTTTCGATCCAGTTTAAATTTTCAAATCTATTTTACGAATTTTTTAAATCGTAGTAGTTTTATGTTACTGCTGTTATTACATAATTCGAATTTCAGAAGGGAAATTTTACATTCTTATGAATTAAAATAATGCCAGCTAAGGAGATGCCTCTTTATAACAGCCAGTGTCTTATTTCCTTCATATTTAGATGACGTTTTATTTTTATCAACTATTTTCAGTTCGACAAAGCAGAAAAAAACAGTCGAAGAATAAACTATTGAAAACGGTATTGAACCAAGTGACTTGCAGCTGTCTGAGGAGAGGAGGAAGAAAATTCCCTTCCCCGATCCGATCCCCTTATTTTAGTGAGATTGGATTGGTTCTCGTGAGACCTTAAACAACGAAGAAGGATCTATTCTATATTTAATGGAAATCTGTTGGACGACGTGAGGAGTTATCATCGTAACTCTTTTCATCTCCCTTCACTCTGATGATGATGATGAGACGACAGGACTCATACACTAAATACAGAGTCACGTGGAGTGAAACACGAATGGCTCAAATTTAACATCGCCCTCTGCGCGTTTGTAGGGCGAGAAAACCGCTCCAATGTGAGCTTTTTCCTCTTCAACTATTCTCCCCCCCCCCCCGAACGGATTCTCACGCCTTTATTGTACCAGAATTCAATTAAAATAAAACAGATTCATTACCTTATTTAAATAATTGGACTTTTTCATTTATTTTTATTTTTATTTTTTGATGTTGATTCCACCCACGGAAGATTATTTACAAACCTGTTCTACATTTTTCTACTATACGAACAAAAATAGGTACTGGATGGGCTGGGGATTTTTCCGCTCTTTCTTGTTTATCAAATTTAAACATATTTCTGTGTTTTTAATTCATTTATTACACAGTCCTGAAACTCTACTCTAGAGACCAAAGATGGAACGTCTTCAAGTCAAATATAAAAAATTGGACATTTCTCTCCTTTAATTTGGATTATAAAACTTGGATGTATCTTAATAAACAGTGTAAAAATAATTATTCATGCCTACATTATTTATATATATATATATATATATATATATATATATATATATATATATATATATATATATATATATATATATATATATATATATATATAATGCCTTGGGCCGCAATAGTTTCGCAATGAGCCATTCGGTTGGAGGCTCTTCCATAATGCTTTGCTTTCAGTGTATAAAAATATTGTTATAAGCATACGAAAATCAGAACAAACCTTTCCTTAACAGTGCAGTCATTTGCTAACTTCTTTGCGCTGTTGAGTAGTTGGAATCAGGAATTCATAAATTAAAAGGAAAACACTTATCGGTTATTCGATGCTCACCATCCCGACATGTTTCTTGACAGATCGCGATGTCCACCAAAGGGACACATCAAAACTAATTTCCCCTAAATATTTATTGTCCTTTTCCCTCTTTTAACACCCACAGAGATGCCCATCCCTTATTAGAAGTTTTTTCATGTGACACTTCATTTCAGTCTTAGAAAAATTTAAATTTAATTGAATCCACCATTCAAGAAACATATTTCGGCACTTTTTTGATGCCTCATCAGGAGATGGCTAGGGAGGAGGGTACATTCTTTCAAACAGTCTTCATTCTTCCCGTCTTATATAACGATTTCTGCTTTTAATGTAAACAAAAAACCTTATATAACTTAATTAGGATTAAAATACACGGGTTTATTTAAGCTGGAGATCAGAATTATCCCATCAAATATATCTCGCGACTGCTCACTGAAACTGTTGTTATTATACCACAGGCAGTAATCTGGAATTGGCTCTCCACCCTTTTGCTCATATAATGCCATTCAGTTTTCTGAGAAGACTTTCTTTCTACAAGATTTTGGGCCGTTGCTGCGGTTCTGGATTTCCCTTCCGTTCTTCGAATAGCGCATTCATCAGTTCGGTCACTGATGCTGCGCAATTAGGAAAAACTCTCAGAGTTCCAGTTCATCCCACAGGCATTCCCACTAGCAAAGTTCTTCGACATCTATCTCAACAATTCCTTCGTGTTGATAGCGAAAAGAGCCTTCACTGAATGGAGCCATAAAGGTGGAAGCAAGAATTGTCTAGAATGTCATTCCAGCGCTAAGCGTTTAGATTCTCCGTTACTGGAAGTACTTGCTTTATGATTTTATATTTTAATATTTTTATGGGTTTCGTGTATTTACGTATTTGTGTTTTTTTTATTGTTTTATGTTTTCCATAAGTTGACCATATGCGGACTCAACCAAAAATTTAAAAAAAATACTTTCAACTTCACAGTTGAAACAGCACATTTGTACAGATATCGTCCTCGTAGCCTACGCCACAGTAACACCTTTCCGTTGGACTGCCCAATTCTGAAGAGTAATTCATACCTAGAATAACTTTCACCACACCAGACTTCCACAGCGGTAGGCTTTCCACCACTCGACTTGAAGGTTGACGTTGTCCTTCCTAATATTAGGTTTGTGTGCCCCATGGAACTCATGTTCTTCAGATCCCGATGAGCCGCTGTGTTGCTGACAGAGGAGTTTCCGAAATTGGTAGCGAATGTCTCAAACAAGGACAGGCGATTTATTCCCATCCATGGGATTTTAGTACTCTGCAATCCCGCTCAGTGATTTTATGTGACCTACCAAGTCGAGATTATTCTGCGGTCTCTACGGGGTTTCCACATCACTATAACATTAATGCAAAGCAGTGCAGTTCATAAAGCACAAAGAAACATGATTTAAATGCAGATAATAGTTACAAAATGCAGGTGCAGTATGTTTCAATAATACACAGTACAAAGGAGACAAAATGCAAAATTAAAATTACAACATGGGTCAACCTACAAACATTCATATAATAAGTCGATATAAAATATAACACAAACTCTCATATCATGGGATGATATACAATATACAACAATAAAAGTAGGCACGGTATATAAAATATCAGACACACACATAAATAATGGGACGAAAAATATACAAGGCTGATTTTACGATAAATATAATTACATGTACGTAACCAAGGGTGATTGCCATACTGGTTACTAGAAAATACATAGCGATGAGGGCAAGTAACGTAAATGCAGTATGAGGCAAACACATAAAAATGAGATGACAAAATATAGAAGGAATATGTCACGACAAATATGTACGTAACCAAGGGAGATGGTGATACTAGAAAATACACAACAATGAGGGTAGCTAAAGTACATACAAATGAGTCAAGCATATAAACAATGGGATGAAGATTATCAAGGTAAATTTTACGATAAATATAAATACAGGTAAGTAAACACGGGTTATTGGCATACAAGAGACTAGAAAATACCAAAGGTAGGTAAAGTACATACAATATGCGTCAAACATATAAACAATGAAATGACAAAATATACAAGGCATATTTCACGACAAATATAATGACAATTATTTGAACAAGAGTGACTGCCATACTGGTCAATAGAAAATACACAACAATGAAGGTAGGTAAAGAATATACGATATGAGTCAAGCATATAAACAATGGGACAACAAAATATGCAAGGTATATTTTATGATAAATATAATTACATATCCAAGCGAGATTGCCATACTGCTTGCAAGAAAATATAAAACAATGAGCGTCGGTAAAGTATATACAATATGAGTGGAACAAAAACAATGGGAGGACAAAATATACAAGGTAGATCTTGCGATAAATACTATTACTTGTACGTAAACAAAGGTGATTGTGTTAAATAATTTCTTATTCTATATTTTACTCTCTGTCTCACCGTGTCTAAATACTCTCTGTCTAAATTTACTCACGTGCATACCCTGACTGTTAAAGGTTATTCCTTGCTATAAGAAACGAATCCTCTAATTTCTGTCTGAGGGCCGTCTCCTCTTCAGATATTGACAAATTTATTTTTTAATGCTGCGTCAGTCAATATCTTAGAATAGATGGGATTCTTATTCAGGGAGACCTTTCCAGACCTTTGGTGGACATAGGAGAATAAATTTAGTGCTTATACTCATAAATCAAATGCTCTACTATGGCTAAGTAAATTCTGGTTTGCAGTCGTAACCTCTATAACATGTTATACCTTTCTTTCAATTCCTCCCCCTCCCGCTATGGTTCGAATTAATGAGTGGTAGTTTTGGTTCATATCACAGGCGAAACTCAGGTATAAAAGAAAAAAAACATATTTATTGGAATCTGAAGACATAATATACACTTTCAATTAGTTCAATGACATGCTAAATCAAACTGATTAATACTCTAACGTACGAACAATAAATCCTTCTCTTGAGTTAGAGATTCAAGACACATAATACTCTTCTAGTCAATATTCTACCTTCTGTTAATCTTGCATGTTAAACTAGACACAATCATCTATAATCATTCCTAACAATTTGCCTTATGGACATTAGCCACTTCTAAATAATCACTTAAAGTCCTTAAATACTGTCCATACTCGATTAATACACTGCAATGAATTTTCCCTTTTTACCGACTGGGTAATTATACAACAAAATCTGTACTTGACGATTTCTTGGGGCAGGGTCTCCCGGTCCGTCCGAACTGTCCTTCTTTGTTTGGATTACTTTTCGAATCTTCCATAAGCCTGCGTCCACGTGGTGGGTCACTATGGTCTTCAGTTTCCCTCGTCTATTCTCGATCTGTCTCGGGCCATCCTCAACTCTAGCTGCCGGTTCATAATGTACGTCCGCGATAGTATTCCGTCGGTACTTTCAGCGAAGGCCGACATCTCACGCTGTAGTACCGGCAGAAGTTCAGACATCGAAGGGAAAGGCTCACCCTCCGATATCGAACTATCGACACGAAAAAACCGTCAGGAACCGAACCACCGGTCCACGAGAGAAGTCAAATCATCATCCAGGGAAACAGGCGAAAAAAGCCCTGAGAAAAGGGTGCAAACCCTTTTTATTCTCCGTTCACTCCCCCCCCCCTTTTAGGACCCTGTTCTTACCACGATAGCGCCCTCTTACTTTTTTTTTCTGCGATCTTTTCCCGCCCGCTACTTTCATCGACCACGGCAACTTCGGCACATCGCGAGATCATAGCAGCTTCTTCCGGGAAACGAATGTGCGTCATTTTCCGTGATTGCCATTGCCTACTGTTGATTGCATCTAATTTACTCATTCATTGCATACATGATGCATTCATATAATACTACTTTATACACGAAGTTCTTTACATGGTCTTACAATTCTGCTAAAATAAAGTAATTCTATTTCCATTTTCAGTTAATACTTTAATTCTTCTGCTTGAGTACAAGTTTTTTTTTTCTCAGCTGATTTTTCTGACTTCTTAAATCCTGAATGAATTATTTCTTTAATAAAGTTCTTCATTCGGGATGTAACAGTTGTCTTACTTGTTTCTATAAATTGACACCTCCAGGGAGTTCAAAGACTCATCGAGGGTAACACCTACTCTACAACTCAATCCACCAACGCCATCTACCGCCCATCATCAGCATTTCCACTGACAATCAAAAACATCAATGTCCATGGCGGGATTCGAACCCGCAACACATTGCATATACCCGCAAGTATATGCAATATGAGTCAAACCTATAAACAAGGGAAAGACAAAATATAAAAGGTAAATTTTAAGATAAATATAATTACATGTACGTAACCAAGGGTGATTTCCATAATAGTTACTAGAAAATACACAACAATGATGGTAGGTAAAGTATATACAATATATAAGACAAACACATAAACAATAGAATGAAAAATATACAAGGCAGGTTTTACGATAAATATTATTAAATGTACATAACCAAGGAGATTGCCATACTGGTTACTAGAAAATACACAACAGTGATAATTGGTAAATTATATACAATATGAGTCAACCATAAACAATGGGATGTCAATATACACAAGGTATGTTTTAGAATAAATATCATTACGTGTACGTAACCAAAGGTGATTGCCATATTGGTTACTAGAAAATTCGCAACAAGATGGATACGTAAAGTATATAGAATATGAGACAAGCCCATAAACATTGGAATGACAAAATATTCAAGGCAGATTTTCTAATAAATATAATTATATGTACGTAACGAAGAGTGATTGCCATACTCGTTTCTAGAAATACAATGAGAGCAGAAACAGTATTTAGATATTGAATTGTTCCATATCTTTTCTTCGATTAATAAATTATATGGATTATTAGATGCAAAATTATTTTATACATGATACCATATTATTAATGCCTAATTACTAGATTGTGTGTGTGTGTGTGTGTGTGTGTGTGTGTGTGTGTGTGTGTGTGTGTGTGTGTGTGTGTGTGTGTGTGTGTGTGTGTGTGTGTGTGTGTGTGTGTGTGTGTGTGTGTGTGTGTGTGTGTTAACGTCATTTAATTCCTCTTTTCTTTTTTAAATGTAATCAGGTAATTTATGGTATTTGCTAGTGTCTGTTTGTTGATATAATTTCCGGAAACCTCTCTGTTGGTTTTCGGTACTTCTTCTTCGTGTTCTTCTGCTTCTTCTTCTTCTTCTGAAGCTTCTTCTTCCCACTTAAGTAGCTACATCCAAATTCTTCATCCTAAATCAAGTCCTCTTCCACCATCTCCCTCCATCTCTTCTTTGGCTGTCCGAGCTTCCTCTTCCCCTGCACATCCATCTGCATGACCTTTCTTCCCACATACTTTTCCTACCTCCTCATCACATGACCAAACCATCTCAACCTTGCCTCCTGTATCTTTGCTCCTAAGTTCATAACTCTAACCGTTCCCCTTATATAGTCATTTCTCAGATGATCCTTTCTGGTCACACCACACATCCACCTTAGCATTCTCATCTCCGCTACCTCTATCCTGCTGATGTTATTTTTTCTCAGGACCACAGAATCCATGCCATACGTCATAGCTGGTCTCACTACTGTCCTGTATATTTTGCCTTTAAGATTGATCGGTAACCTCTTATCGTATAGCACTACAGCCATCTCTCTCCAGTTCCTCAATCCTGCATCCCACTTCCTTCTCAGCCTCACTATCCTCTTTCATTATTGAACCTAAGTATCTAAATTCACTGACCTTCCTGATGACATTTCCTTCAAGCTCCAGATCTGTCTCCTGGCTGCCATCCACTTTGTAACACATAGACTCGGTCTTATTTCTGCTCAGTCTCATACCTCTCTCTTCCAGTACCTTCTTCCAACTTTCCTGTTTAGCTGCCACTTCTTCTCTTGATTCTGCACATAGCACAATATCATCTGCATACAACATAGTCCAACGCGCATCTTCTCTCACCTCCTCTCTCACCACCTCCATTAAAATAATAAACAGGAAATTGGAAAATTGGAAACCTTTCTATCTCTCCATTCCTCAGGTATATTTTCCTGTTGACAAACTTTTATTAACAGGTCCCCCAGCAGGTCAATTCCCTTTTCGCCCCAGTGCCTTCCATGCCTCCACAGGGATCCTGTCTAATAAACAGATTAATGTTTTCCCTTAGTGCGTTTTTTCCAACTTTTGTAATTAATTGTGAATTCACTTAGCAAAATTTGAAATCTTTTTTTAGATATCCTCAAATCTCTTATATGAATAGAAATAGAAGTGTTCTCAATTTCTGACAGATCCCATCAACAAAAACCGCACACAACCAGAAGTCATTATTATTATTGTCAGAACAATTTTCGACGAGCAAAAGTGCCGATTAAAATAATGGCCGCTCTTCCGTTGGAATACACCATCCCTTGTGTTGTGCACTCTTTTTGCATAATGCAGTTTCGCTTCGGACGAGGAAAATCATCTACCATAAAGGATATTCACACATCCAACCAGTTTGGTTCCCAGTCTGTGAGGTGCAACGCGGAGGTCCTGTTCACTCGGCAGTCTTTGACAGGTCAAATTTGCCCAATTAATTCCAAGGTTGATTTTATCTTTGTGAGGGACAAAATCGACTAAATGGATTAAAGCAGTACACACAGCCACAGTATCAGACCGACTAACTGAGTTCATGTTAAATTTTCAAAACTATTTTATTGCTTTTCTTAATTCTTTGCAGTTTCCTGTTGCCACTTTATAATTCGAATTTCAGAAGGGACATTTGATATTCCGAGCAATCAAAATAACAATCTCAGCTAAATAGACGTTTCTCTATAATAGCCACTGTCTAATTTCATTCATATCTAGGTTACAGTTTATTTTCATAAGATATATTCAGTTCGATGAAACACACAAAACAGTCGAGGAATAAACTGTTGAAAACGAACTGACTTGCAGATCTCTATGCGCAGAGGTAGATAAATTCTCACTCACGATCCTCTTATTTCAGTCAGATTGGACGTTCCTGTAAGACCTTAAACAACGAAAAAGAAACTGTATTCTAAATTTAGTGGAAATCTGTTGGAGATTGCGAACAGTTTCCACCATAACCCTTTCTCATCTCCTTTCCACATTCTTCTTTAGACTGCCAACATTTTCCATAAGTTAAATTACTATCAATCCAAGTTTCATCTAGATACACAATCGGTCTTTTCTCCTCCCTGAAATGTCTTATTGCTCTCAAATTCTGCGTTCTAGATAAAACAATGTCACTTCGCTCCATGATAGGTTTCTTTTATTCTGGGACTTTTTAAAACAAAATCCGATTTCATGAAGTATTTTCCTTAAAGTTTCTCTTTTCCAAGGAAATTAATTTTTTCTTTAAGCACAGGAATCAATTTCGGAACAGTTGGCACTCTTTTCTCGACCACGTAAAATTAGTGAATAGTTCTTCTTATAACGTCTACATCAAAATCATTCAAAGCTATGGTTGCGATGGTTTTCTTTACTCTGGTGGTTTTTTTTATTTTTATTTTTTTTTAGGAGATTTCAATTTTGGCTTACCTTCACCTTTTGATTCCCTACGAATTCTTTTAACAGTCGACCCCAATACGCCCGCAATTGCACTTGCACGTTTTATGACTTGAGAAAGGGGAACAAGGAGACGATACTTTTTCGCAGAATGTCAGTACATTATTCATTATTCTTTTGCAAGAGGTACTGAAACGTTTAACAACAGAACTTGTTGACTGTACTGGATCCATCATACAAATTATTAATAAAAAATAATGCAAAAAAGCGACAACAAAAATCAAATTAGTAATAGTACAGCGACAGACAAGAATGCAACAAGATTTCGCATGTTGGCGACCAATTCGTACATCCTTCATTTCTTTCTCCCCTTCAGCATGAATCGACTATTCTTGGCAAAATGCCAAGGAGAGATCCACAAACGGTGGGCGAACTATCGCATTCACAACCATTACATCCACCGACAAGACCCTACCGGATAAATTATATGAAATAATGAAAGGTGTTTGACTAAATTTTAAAATTTAAACAGAATCAAAAAAAAATTAAATTGATTATTTTCAGATTTAAATAATAATTTTAAATTTTCTTCATGTTGTTTAAATTAGAATGTTATTTTGAACTAAGTCAGAAAAATAGTTTAAACAAGTCGCCGGATTGAATATCATTTGCTCTAACAATAACATTAGTCTCGAAAAACACACACGTTTTATTGACTCCAGCCTCCTCGTGGAAATTAGCGGCAATTAAAATACACGAGTTGTTAACTGCAAGATCAAAAATAATCATATTAATCTAGCAAGAAAATAAGTTACACTGCAGCTCTAGAGATAACATAACGATTACGTCTAAACCTAGACCTCTTATCAGCACATAACCTAACCCCATCCATATACGCAAGAAGAGATAGTCAGAAACACAACAACCGCATCCTGTATTGACCATATAAACATACGGGCCCCTCCAAACAGCCACACAGCAGCCGTCATAACAGGCAAACTGGCAGACCACTATTTCACAGCATTGCAGTTACACACTGAACCAGAACCCACAAAACTAACTGAGACTACAAAACAGTATTACAGCATTCTAAACGAAACAATAGTAAACGACGAAATCAGAAAAACAGACTGGATGCAGATAGCATCTTTAGACTCTGCTGAAGCTGTATGTAATAATCTTACACTTGCATTTAACCACCATACCGGCCATTATGGATCAAATACGCATCCTCATACGCTTCATATCCATCATATATTACAATATATTGTCAATTGTATTACAATTTTAATATGCACTTCGCATCCATGGTAACTCGGAGGAATATATACGTCCTGGCCGGTAGCGTGGTTTTAATTAAATATATAACAAAGCTTTGACAAAAATAAAAATACGCTCCCAAACAAAACAGAATCCGTGGATAACAGACAACATACTAACAGACATGCAAAGAAAAGATGCCCTATGGAAACAATTTAAGAAGTCGCCAAACAATATTGCTTTACAATCTGAATACAAAAGAAAACCGAATATCCTAACAACACTGATTAGATTGGTAAAAAGGAACTCCTACGGCAACAAATTAACAAGAGTGCAGAACGATATAAAGGAAACCTGGCACCTGATTAATGAAATACTGGGCAATAGACACAGAACACTGTACAGAAACAATAAAACGCAGCTTTGCTTGCGACCCCAAATCCCTCAAACAGTCAGCAAACAATTTTAATCAGCACTTCGTGAACTCTCCCCAAAAACTACAAGAAACAACCTTTCCTCACACAAACGAACATTCTCCACTAGGTCCACGAGCAACCCAGTCGATGTGGTTCTCTCCAGTAACAAAAGAAGAACTATCACTGGCAATTCAACAAATTAACCCTAATAAAGGACCGGGGATAGACGGAATCAGAACATAAGACATCAAGAAACACTCAACTAACCTACTTCCAGTTATACAAAAATTGTTAAATAAAATCTTCGAAACAGGACACATACCTGAAACACTAAAGACTGTTGCATCAATCACATCCATACACAAACATGGAAAAAGAAAAATAAGTAATTACAGACCCATCACCACGTTGTCTATAATCAACCAAATCATGGAGCGCATCGGGCATTGCAAACTCTCCACATACGTCGAAAAACTTCCAGTCATCCCCAAAACACAATATGGCTTTCAAAAAAATAAAGGAACAGCAACACTCTTGGCAGATTTCACAGACCTAATAAACGTGAAGCATTTGACACACTAACACACAAAACCGTGTTAACGAAACTAACGCATATCGGAATCGGAGGTCTTCTACTCGAGTCGTTTAAAGCATACATGGAAAACAGTAAGCACATCACACGTATAGGATTAGCATACAGCAAAGAGGTACCAGTAACCTGCGGAGTACCGCAAGTAGCTGTACTATCTCCCATTCTATTTAACATATACACACACAACATAAGCCATCTTCCCTTAAAAATTAAAATCTTCCAGTACGGATACGACACGTCCATAGTATCCTTTCACAACAACGCAAATATCGCTTACACAAATATGCAACACGACATCAATCAAATCGCTGTCTGGTTATCCGAAAACGGCATATATATAAACCAGGGGAAAACAAAGCTAATGATATTCAAAAAATCCCAAACCCTGCCAACAGAAACTAAATATCTCGTTATCCGTCATTCACATTTCCATACACAAAGCGCTGAACCTAAAACTACAAGCATCACACAAATGAAAATAGCACATTATCTCAGACTTCACTTCGATGCTGATCAAAGTTGGAATAGCCATACAAACTACTTACACACGAAGCTTAGGATAATAGCAAGCAAATTATACCGATTAAAAGACATAGCCCCGAAACAGATAAAAATATTAATCTATAAAGCATTGTGTGAAAACATTTTAAGATACGCAATCACATCATACGCATTCTGTACAGACTACAGACTTAACAGGTTACAATGGTTGGAAGATAAAATGGTAACACTGATATTCTGGGAACAACCCACACTATTGCAGTCAGCATGGACAGAAAACAAAATATTTAAGGTGAAACACTTATGTCACTAGACAGTAATGTTAAAACTACAGGTTGGGCTGCAGTTTTAACTGCAGCCCAACCTATAGAGTAACCAGAACAACATATCAGATAACAAGACCACAGCCAACAAACTTCATAACATATAAGTACAACTACGGCACAGCCACCCGAAACTTCTACGTACCTGACATGATAAACAAACTACCGTTCGACGACAGAAACTTTGGGACATATCCAAAGCTGAAACAGACACTATATAAATATTATAGCGAAAATGAAAATTAGAGAAATTCCTGTTTCTCTCTCTCTCTCTCTCTCTCTCTCCCTCACACACACACACAAAAACCTATGACAACTGCTCTCGAAAAACACCACTACAAGGACACAAACAAACAAACTATGTCCAAATCCAAACCTACTTGCAAAAAAAAAAAAAAAGAAAAAGAGATAAACTGTGTAATAGCAGTTGAAGCCTTCCAAGCACGTACCAATAAACACGTATCACCAGTATAGAAACATAACCACGAAACCACCGCCAATGTATTATCTTCCTCAGGTAAGCTCTGCAAAGCTTCGAGGAAGAAATCAGAAATGCCTCCCAGAATGTCTCCCAAATTATTATTATTTTTTTTTATATTAGTTATTCACTAAAAACATTGTATAATCATCACTATTAATATTAGAACATGTGTTGTAAATGCATAATTCAGAGGCAAAGAGTGTCATTAAAATTATTAACTGAAATCCAATGTAGAAAAAGTTTGTAAAATTATACTCAAGATAACTAATGTACATATATGTGTAAATATTCTAGCAATGAATAAAAAGATTATGTATTTTAAAAAATATTATTATTATTATTATTATTATTATTATTATTATTATTATTATTATTATTATTATTATTATTATTATTATTATTATTATTATTATTATTCGGTCAGGGTACAAACCAAGAGGAACTAGCAAACTCATTCAACCATGCTTTCAAAAACAACATCACACAACTCAAAAAAGACAAACTACCAAAGATCAACAAAAAACTAACAACACAAAGTCAACAACAAACGATGTATTTTCCACCCATAACAAAACAGGAACTGAAAGAAGCACTCCTAACACTAAAACCAAAGACCACTCCAGGAATAGACAAAATAAGACTAACAGACCTTATAACACACTTTGAACAAATAAATCCAATACTTTTGAAACTCGAGAACATAATATTCGACACATGCATTATTCCACAACAACTAAAAACTGCAGTAATTACGCCAATATACAAACACGGCAAAAGAAACGATACTCAGGACTACAGACCAATAGCTACACTACCAGTCATCTCAAAAATTCTAGAAAAAATAACACACACCAGACTACACAACTATTTACAGAAGTACAACATCATCTCACAAAACCAAGACGGCTTTCAGAAAACAAAAACCACCATTACTTTATTAGAAGACATCGCCGACACAATAAACAAAGCTCTCGACAAAAACAAGTAGGCCGCCCTCATACTGCTGGACCTAACCAAAGCATTTGACACACTCGAACATGACATACTACTCACCAAACTATACTCAATAGGTATAAGAGGAACACTGCATACATGGTTCAAGAACTACCACACAAACAGAACATAAGTAACAAAAATAGGTACATGTCACAGTCGGAGTATACAAGTAAAACACGGTGTACCTCAAGGTGCCATATTATCACCCACTCTATTCAACATATACATTAACGATGTTCATAACATATCCATAAGAAGTCAAATATTTCAATACGCAGATGACACTGCACTACTAGCAGTCCACACAGACATTAACATAGCTCTCTACAAAGCACAACAAGACCTAAATGAAATCACGACATACTTCCACCAAAACGCAATTCTAATCAACGGCACCAAAACAAAGATGTTGATAATACACAACCTAAGAATCATACGCGTGTCAACAGTGATCTGGACACTTTACACGCAACAATCAATATCCGAGTAGCACATGGAGATACACAGAATTCTGAGCATTAAAAACCTGAAACACTACATGATATTAACAAGAAATTACTTCCACATCACCTATCGAAACAACAGAGACACATATCGTATAACACGATCTACAACAACTCTCTACCCTTCAACAACTCATACGGTTCTTTTGTGAGATCACATCAGATACCCACGCAACTCAACAACCTACCAAGAAAGTTAAAACACGTAGATAACTACAGAACATTAAAAAACGAACTCTGGAAAATATACCAACAAAGTTAAGAAACCATTAACACGAATATACACATTGCAAATCACTACCATTCAATGCCTACATCCCATACATAAAGAGTAGCAACAACACAAATAGTGAACGCTAAATCCCACTCTCTTCATAAAAGCTAACCCAAGCTTCGAAGTAGGTGGGATTAACTTGCCTCACTCATCTACAATTAATCCTTATAAGCAAATGCAGAAATTTGTAGGTTTTATCACTCTTTCTCAATTATTATTATTATTATTATTATTATTATTATTTATAGTAATTAACGTAATTATAGTTATTATAGTAATTAACGTAAAAATTGCCGATCACTACTTTGTCTCAACTTCGTTTCATTACGTTTCCTATCCCCCCCCTTCCACCACCACAAAAGTCGACAAAACTCGATCATACTAAAGAGCATTGTCGATAACCAAGTAAAAAATACAGACTGGAATTCCCTACTTAAAATAAACGATCCTGTTACATTATACGAGAATTTCAACTAAAGTTCACAGAAATATACAAAAAAGCAACAAAACCTACACAAACGAGGTGACAAACAGATAACAATCCATGGATAAGATGTTGATAATACACAACCCAAGAATCATGCGCCCTACATTACTATCTATACATTGTCACACATACTGCTGCATAAACAGCAAAAATATCTGCCAATGTTCCGAAATGAATACTGTAACACACGCAAAATACCTCGGTCTCTATATAGATTCCCACCTTAAATGGACAACACATATAGAATACCTACACACCAAACTCCGGATCATCGCAGCGAAACTCTTCCAAGTTAAAGACATCATTCTACTCAACATAAACAAAATCCTATATCACGGTATCTGCGAATCCCTACTCAGATACGGAATAACATTCTATGCAAATACATCAAACAGCCACCTAACAAAATTAAAAACACTACACAGGAAAATCGTGTCAACAGTGATCTGGACACCTTATACACAACAACCAATATCCGACAAGCACATGGCGATACACAGAATTCTGAGCATTAAAAACCTGAAACACTACATGATATTAACAAGGAATTACTTCAACATCATCTATCGAAACAACAGAGACACATATCGTATAACACGACCTACAACAACCCTCTACATTCACACCCTTCAACAACTCATACGGTTCTTTTGTGAGATCACAGCAGATACCCACGCAACTCAACAACCTACCCAGAAAGTTAAAACACGTAGATAACTACAGAACATTAAAAAACGAACTCTGGAAAATATACAGTTAAGAAAGCATTAACACGAATATACACATCGCAAATCACTACCATTCAATGCCTACATCCCATACATAAACAGTAGCAACAACACAAATAGTGAAGGCTAAATCCAACTCTCTTCATAAAAGCTAACCCAAGCTTCGAAGTAGGTGGGATTAACTTGCCTCACTCATCTACAAGTAATCCTTATAAGCAAATGCAGAAATTTGTATGTATAATCATTCTTTCTCAAACTTAAAAAAAAAAGAAAAGAAAATGAAATAAAAAAATAAAAAATTATACAAAAAATTCAGTATAATCTTCATTGTTATTATTAGAAGAACATGTGTTGTAAATACATAATATAAAGGCAAAAAAGTATTATTAAAAATTTCAATTGAAATCCAATGTAGGAATTGCAGCACTTAGTGCTGAACTCTAAAATTATAAGGTGCAATGTCATACAAGATGTTTATTGTATGTATAAATATTTTAGCAATCAAAAAAAAAAAATTATTATTATTATTATTATTATTATTATTATTATTATTATTATTATTATTATTATTATTATTATTATTATTATTATTATTCTGTATACTCTGTATTCAAAAATTCTGTATACTCTTTATTGTTAATATTAGAACAACATGTGTTTTAAATACATAATATAGAAGCAAAAAAGTATTATTAAAAAAACTTTTAATTGAAATCCAATGTAGAAAATACAGCACTTAGTGCTGAATTCTGTAAAATTATAAGTTGCATTGTCACTCAAGATGTTTATTGTATATGTAAATATTTTAGCAATCAATAAAAATTATTTCTCATTTAATTAAAATATTATTAAGTTCCTTAGAATAAATAGATATTATTAACTAATTTACAAATGTACTAAATAATTTAAAAATCTTATTGAAATTCCAATGCTCTTCAGAGAAATCCTGATTTTCTCACTTTGATATAGTACAGTATATAAAAATTAATTTATACTTATTACATTTAGTCCCCATCATTACATGGTCCCTATATATGTAGTTTCCGCTGCATTTTGTTTCTGTGAGAACCATTCCAATAAGGAAAAGTCAATGAATTATAAGAATAGTAAGAAAAGTAAACAAACTTTTTTTTTTAAATATAATTTTTTATATTTTTGTTTGTTACTAGAATGGCCCTTTATAATTACTGTATTCTGTGTCCTATTAAAGTTCAAAAACCACAAAGTTCTTTTTATGAAATAAAAAAAAATATATATTCTATTTTGTCTAGTTTGAATCCGCACACCAGCTGGCAAAATTAACTACTTAAGACGAGGCGGAGTGCTTGTTTATCGATGAGCCTTTCTCATATAGTGTATGTACATTTCCATTGAATATATTTTAAAACAAGGCAATCAAAAATACCAAAAATATCTTCACAAATTCACTTTAAACTTTAGTACTATATATAAGAAATAATGCATTTTTATATAAAATAATATTGTAATTTTAATATTACTTAAAGATAATTAAATATCTTCAGATATAACTAAAATTAATAGTAATAATATATATTTCATTCTAATACCATTATAATATTTGTATAATTTCTTTTATAAGGACGACAAAAAATTGATTTTCTGAATTAATGATTTGTTATTTTCTTGGTCTTTGGTATTTAGCAAATTGTTTAGCCAAGCGCAAATTGTAGTATAGTATAGTATAGTATATAGTATATATAGTATATAGTATAGTATATATGTTAGCTCAGTTATTATATAGTATATATATGTTAGCTCAGTTATTATATTATATAGTATATAGTATAGTATATATGTTAGCTCAGTTATTATATGTTAGCTCAGTTATTATCGGCAAAGCGTCTCATAGAGGCACTTGATAATAAACTACAGCAGCAGATACAGAATAAACCCCAGACTGGGGAAAGAACAACATACTCGGTGGTGTGAATGTGAATAGCCTAGCCCCCTCAACAGCATGGATTTGCTGCGTACGCGGACCCTTGGAATCGAAGTGGAAGCTGATCTACGACCTCGATGTTTGGCCAAAGTCCTCATCGAAAGCGTCGGCGCGGAGCAGATTTTTGGGTTTACTCCCTTTGCTGGTGGCCGCTTCCAAGTAGTAGTAAGGAGTGAGCAAACAAGAGACAAACTACTTGCAGGATTCGAATGTAATGGAAAAACAATAGTTCCATTTTTGGTAGGGAGCATTACCAAACTACTTGGAATCTCCAGATTCCCTTTAGAATATATTGAAACGGATGTAAAGATCATTCGGGAAATGGGGCGTTGTACACAAGGTGGAAGTCCTATATGACGCAGAAAACCCCAAATGGAAGTCGGGTGAAGTCCACATCTCCCTCGAGATGAAAACGCCCGTTCCCAACTTCATTATTATTGGATCCGCCAGAGTAATGATAAATTACCCTGGTGTAAAAAAACAATGTTTTAGATGTGGTGCTTTCACTCACCTTGGGGCGGACTGTCCTAGAATGAAATATAAAAACTGCCTCAAAGCACGCCACAACCAAGAAAACTTTGAGTCAGCTTGCCTGAAATGTGGGTTAATTGACCACAAAATGGACACATTCCCATCCAGAACCCTTGCTGAGAGGATGGGTGGTGCAATCACGCCAGTAACTCCACCAAGCAATGGAAATGACACCACAGGAAGCTTCTCCTCCTTTCGAGGCTGCTCCTGATATTACAGGAATCCATACCTCCACGTCTAAGAAAAACCGAAAGGGGAAAAAACTTCCACAAGCAGTAAAATCCAACAAGAAGAAATAGTCGCTATTGAAACCATCAATACCAATATAGATACTAATACAGATGATATAGATAGGGAAGAAGGAAAGATGGAGGTGAACATCAACACCTCCAAACGGCCATTAAGCCCACAGGAAGAAGAGTTCGT
The DNA here is from genome assembly GCF_054136105.1 of Typopeltis vanoorti. NCBI lineage: Eukaryota > Metazoa > Arthropoda > Arachnida > Uropygi > Thelyphonidae > Typopeltis > Typopeltis vanoorti. Next base: position 92,153,911 of record NC_143569.1, on the reverse strand, counting down.
AAGGCCCAAAACAGCAAAAGTATCTGAGACCGCCCACCCAGAAGTCCCTCGCGCGAAAGCAGGGGAGATTCTCAGCCATCTCATCAGAGGCATCCCAGGAATGGCAGAATAATTCAAAGCAGCAATGAAAAAAATAGGAGAACCTGAACTCCTCCTCACAGGAGAACATGGATCTGACATCGTCAGTGCAAAATGGGGTGACATTTTCGTTGATGACATCAGCAAAATCACCCCTGAGCAAGTAGAGGTATCCCAGGATTTAGACGAGGAGGCAGCTTCGGCGTTCTACATAGCTCTCTGCAAACTAGACATGGCCAAGGGAAGTGAGGTGGCCAAAAGAATAATAACTGCCCACAACAAAAGAAAGACACAGTAACCACCTTGTAGGGTTTCTGTACACAGCTTCACCGGTTTCAGCTATCACAGGTGGGGGAGGACCTGAGAACCCGAGCGGCGAAGGCTTACAGCGAGGAGGTGCAGTTCCTTGTGAGCTGCATCACTCGGGCCAGATCCTTCCTCCACCTCTAAGTTCACCTTTCAATTTTTGCTTTTCTCTGTACTTTTTTTTGTTTGTTTTGTTATATGTTTCCTTTTTAGGATTTTTCCTTTTTTGTAAAGTGAAAAATCAACGACCGTTTTAGAAACGCCCCTGGGGGGCAACCAGCTAAAACAGGTCAACTGAGGCCTCTTTAACCTACTCTACCACTATGCACTCTATCTTTATTTCCTCTCCTACTATCTGCTGACTCTCAGCCTATCTTACTCTACAGGCCGATGATGAAGATTTGTTGAACTCACAAATAATTATTATTAATATCATATTATTTTATTTTCGTATTGTGGGTAGGCTAGTGTTAGGTGTTAATATAATGTGTTGTATATATATATATATATATATATATAACATTAAAAATATTGTGGGTGGACTAGTGTTTGTTAATATTATTTTGCATATAATATTAAAATATTGTTGGTGGGCTAGTGTTTGGTGTTTAAAATATTATAAAAAAAAATCAGCTAGTGTTTGGTGTTAAAAATATTAAAAAAAAATCCGCTAATGCCTTTTTATTTTCGTATACGGGGAGTAAGCTAAAAATATTATATATTTTATTATTGTGGGTGGGCTAGTGTTAGGTGTTAATATTATATTGTATATAATATTAAAAATATTGTGGGTGGGCAAGTGTTTGGTGTTAATATTATATTGTATATAATATTAAAAATATTCATATTGTGGGTGGGCTAGTGTTTGGTGTTATTAAATATTATATTATATATAATATTAAAAATATATATAGTGTTTGGTGTTAAAAATATTATATTATATATATAATATAAAAATATATACGTCATCCCATTGTTTGTGTGTTTTTCTCATATTTTATTTTATATACTATACCTAACCTCTTTGGTTTGTACTTTCTAGTAAGCAGTATAGCAATCACGCTTGGTTACATACATTCAGTGGTGAGCTATGAAAATTTTAACAAAGGGCTCGCATCGTTGAGCAAAAAGTAAATAAATGCCGTATTTCACACAAAAAGTTTTTTTAATACAGCTTGTGTTATTATAATCAAAAAGTATGAGAGGACAGTCAACCTCTAAATGCTATCAATTTTAAACAAATATTTCATGATCTAAACATGAAATATTTGCACTCAGTCAACTATGTTAATTTATCTTACATACCAAAAACATTTTATAACAATCAAAATATAATAAGAATGAAATCTTTTATAAAACATTTGATTGGCTACTGGTTTTCCCATAGGATTGGCTACCAGAAAGGGGAAGGGTAAAGATAACGCATGCGCTTATTTTATTTTCAAACTTGGGCGCATTCGTTAAAGAGAAGTTGAGACAATAATTCCAAATAATTTATACACTGCGAATAGACTAATTTTTTTGTTAGGTTACCGTATGAGTTTGTCGCTTAATATGTTTCGAAAAAAAAAAATTTTTTTTGAAAAAATAAAAATGTGAACAAGAAGAACAAGTGACTTGCAAATTTGAGAAAAATGTAACTAAAGCCTCGCGTGTACCCCGCGAGCCCCTATAGCTCACCATTGTGTGTGTGTGTGTGTGTGTGTGTGTGTGTGTGTGTGTGTGTGTGTGTGTGTGTGTGTGTGTGTGTGTGTGTGTGTGTGTGTGTGTGTGTGTGTGTGTGTATAAAGTCATACTCTCCTCTTCAAAATGATCCATTTATTTTGTACATACTATTTCTCATGATTCTTCATATATTATAAATATAATAATTATATAATTAAATTAAGGGGATCCCACATTGTTTTAAAATAGAATAAGAAACTCAAAGATTGGAATCAGAGAGTTTCATGCCGAATATAGTATAAAATATTATAAATGTCTCGACGAATACTAGCGTGAGCTAAATGCATGTAATCCTAGAACGTAGTACAAACACGGGCAACTCGTTGCAAAGGTGGGTAAAGTTCTGATCCTTATCGCCGAAATGAAGCCTGTTGGCGCTTTATATTTAAGTAATAATTATGTATAATAATATATTCTTTTTTTCACAAAAGATATATAATACATTAACATTTTTCCAACTACAGTAAAATATTTAGAGCTTCCGCAGTTCACGCAGTTTCGACAATGTTGTTTGGTTGGAAAGATCTGCATTGGCATCTCGTCTAAGATGCGAAGATCCTTAGTCTGGGCGTTTCATATGAAAGTGAGTTGGAATGTTTACAACTCATTTAGAAAGGTTTTTTCCCTGTCGGAAATTCAAGCTTTTTATCGCGGAAAATTGACCAGAAGAACACATGCAGTGTACAGACAAAAATAAGTAGATCCACCCTAGGATCTGGTTTTGAAAGCTAACCTAGCATGGGGTGGGGCCTATGCGTAAGCTTAAAACAGAACGGAATAAAATATAATAATAATAAACAGGTAACAATTTCAAAAATTAAAATAATCCTCTAAGTAATTAATCGTAACGCAATCAGTACTGTATTTTCACGTGTAATCATAACTATGCTAATAGTAATTATAACAAACGAACGTGATCATATATGACATATGACAATCTTTAATAGTTCGGATCATCACATTATTTACAGCTATTTTAAACATTAGCAACCACTTCTATGAAGCCAATCATTTCTCTGAATCCTTATAAGGACTGGCTTAAAGGGGCGAAGCAATATTGCTTTTCATATTCCCCGTTGTCTGTAGAGGACAGTGTAAGGATAAGGTGTTATTGAGCTATACAGCTCTGATCATGGCAGGAGGATAACAGCAATAGCCGAGCCTCAGTTAGAACTTCATTGGCTACAGCATTGCCATCCATTACCCTCCAAGGGTACCAATTTTAGTCGCCTTGTACGACATGCATTAGCTACATTGGTGATACATAAGTAAAGCCAATCTCTAAAAATTAAGACGATCCCTAGACCACTCAATAGTGGCCGAAAGACCGTCCATCTCAGCGTTGGCTCCACTCCGTGATGGCCTTCCACCCACACACCACCACCGAGCAGAACCGCTCAAATTCCGAAGAAAATAATAATTCATAATTCACCGACAAAGCCCCTCAGCGGGCCGTGCCGGAGAACACTTCCCCGGAGACTCAAATTGCTCCCTTAAGGCAAAAACCTTAAGAGAGCGAACTCAAACTCTCGAATCTCAGCGTCCAATTATTAGTCGCCTCTTACGACATGCTTGGATTTGCATTGGTGCTATTCTTATCCCGGCAACCACACGGGGGATTTCTCTGAATCCTTATATATCCTTATAAGGACTGGCTTAAAGGGGCGAAGCAAGAATGCTTTTCATATTCCCCGTTATCTGTAGAGGACAGTGTAGGGATAAGGTGTTATTGAGCTATTAATTAAAGCTCTGATCATGGCAGGAGGGTAACAGCAATATAGCCGAGCCTCAGTTAGAACTTCATTAGCTACAGCATTGCTATCCATTACCCTCCAAGAGTATTGGATTGAAAATCAATCACCGCATCTCACGGTCCTTTCTCTGAATTTATTCAATCATAAATTTATGTACTGTTAATATACTAATATTTTAAAGGTGTGTTCTAAATTTACATAGTTATTACTTGCAGTAAAATATTTACATGTTTGTTTTCCAAATTTTGACATACAGTAGAATAATATTTTCAAATAGATTCATTATACACATTTAAATTACTTGATTATTAAAAGTGCACAAAATCCAATCAAAATATTGTGATCATCTTGATAATTCACAATTAGCCATTTCACTCACTAGACAACTTCAGTGAATGGTTAACCATTGAATTTAACCAGTAGAGAAGAACGGTATTTACTTTCGTAATCTAGAATTGGTTTTATAAAATGTTTTCATCTAGCAAAAACAATCCGGCGAAGAATACACTCGGATAACTAACACAACACCTTGAGTTGCATAGCTCTTCATGTTTCGGCGGTAATCCCAGCTTTTAATTGTTTCGAAACATGTTAAAAACGTTCACTACAGCTACCATATAGTCTTAGTTTTTTCTTTAATGTAACTCCCTCCACATATCACAGGTTTGCAACGTTTAGTAGTAGCGTGTTATAGGTTGCAAATCTATAAGTCATTAGTAAGGTGGGTTTACTGCAACTCTGCTGAAAAGGCCAAACGTGAACCTTTTTCAAGACTCCACAGGTCTTCAATAAGCAATGGGAAAAATTCATTTCCTCCAGAAGATGCAAACTTCCATGCTTACGGCGGGATTGCATCCATAGATTATTATTACAAAAAAATAAAAATAAATAAATAAAACCTTTGATTTGATTATGAACAAGTTTTGAAATCTAACTTACAAAACTGAAATGGAGGACACGCTTACGAAAATGTTCACACTCGCTAATGCGGCAAATAGGTGTGGGAGGGTGTGTTGGGAGATGAGGTTCTTCTTTACAGGATACTTCTAGCGTCATCTGTTTCAAGCATTATCGAAGCGTTTTTCACAAAGGAAGCTTCGACTGCAACATTTTCAAGTTCCAGACATTGTAATATGCTTATTTCGTGAAAATCATTGGTTCATTTAGTATATATGTCAACATTGTGTGTGTGTGTGTGTGTGTGTGTGTGTGTGTGTGTGTGTGTGTGTGTGTGTGTGTGTGTGTGTGTGTGTGTGTGTGTGTGTGTGTGTGTGTGTGTGTGTGTGCTGAATCGTAATGCAAAATGTGCTATTTGCATCATCATGCATATCAAGGATTTAAGCCTAGCGTGGCCTGCTCCAGCCTTAGAAGTCATCGTTGAATCGTTTAAGAGGACGTCCTGGTTTTCTTTTTCCTAATGGCTTGTACTTTAAGGCTTGTTTTGGTAATCTTTCTGTTTTCATTCTTTGAACGTGTTCCATACATTTATGTTTATATTTTTTAATTTTTTCAATTACTGGTTCTTTCATAATTTCTTAATTTCTTTTGTGATCAAATAGAGTATACTTTGCAGTTTTTCTCATAAAGTTCACTTCTGCTGTTGTTAATCTTTGTTTGTCTTTGTGTTTTATTGCCCAGATTTCGCTTCCATACATTAAGACTGGTAGGGCTAATGTATTGTATACTTTTAGTCTGGTTTGTTTTTGAACTAGGTTGATTTAAATACAGAGTGAATTAAACCTTTTATTTTTAAAATTTTGCAATTTTTACGTTTATATCTTTTTCATTTTCATAAGTGATCATACATCCTAGGTAGTAAAATGAATTCACCTGTTCTAAGATCTTGTTAATCTATTACTATTTTAGTTGTTACTGGATCTCGTCCTTTAAAGGTCATCGTTTTTTTTAATTTTTCCGTTGAAATTATCATACCATAATCTTTGGCTATCTCATTTAGATCTAAAATAGCTTTCTGTAAGTTATCTTCGGAATTTGTAATTATTATTTGGTTGTCAGCCAAAAGGAGGGTGTTTAAGTTCACAGTAGGAGAAACTTTAATACTTAATGGAAATTTTTATTCCATTTTATTATTATTTCATTTAAGTAAATATTAAAAAGAGGAGTTGCTGAGAGGGGACATCCCTGTCGAACACCGTGGTTTATCTCTCTCGTATATGATAGCGTTTCATTTAATCTTATTTGTATTTGATTATTTTCATATATACTTATGATAGCTTTTAGGATATTATTTGGTATTTGTCTTTCTTTTAATATGTTAAATAAAATGCTTCTTTTAACTTTTTCAAATGCTTTTTTGAAGTCAATAGATGCAACATGTGTTTCTAAATTGTATTCTCTTCTTTTTTTATTATTATTAATTTTAGGCAAAAGGCTGAATATACATGATTGTCCTTTTCTAAATCCATTATGTACTTATAAAATAAAGTTTTCGGAATATTTCATTAGTTTGCTATTTAAAATTCAGAAGCCTTAAGGGCTGCTACCTTAAGGCTTCTGAAATAGCCTTCTTCCGAATTTATACCCATAGGAGGAATCGGGTATGTTGAAGGGAGAAAGAGTGTATTATAGAAGAATTATAGTAAGGTTCATAGTGAGGGCATAGTTGTAAGGCCAGAAATGAAAATAGCACATTGTCCTCGAGTACTCTAATAGCATAAGGGTCATAAAATAAGAAGAGTTGGCTGATAAGGCCTTATAGCAAAGATTAAAGTGAGTGGACTCCTATTTGCAAATTGCAATAAAAAAAAAAAGATTGAAAACCGTGCCATATTACTAGTGTAAAAATAACAAAGGAAATATTTTATTATTATCATTATCACTATTGCAGCACCTCCATGGATTCTCACTGTGCAAATGGTTTCAGTTTATATCCAGCCATATTACCAGTAATAGAATCGTAATACGGGCATTAAGAGCTTTAAAATTAGGTATAGGTTGTAGCTATTCGTGGATGAATGTCTGCTCGTGCATTTTTCTTCCGAAACAAGGACGTCTCATCGATATTTTGCTGGGGCAGATAATTTTCCTCCTTGTTAGTCTTGCGCTAAATTAAATATATGTCCTTATAAGGACTGGCTTAAAGGGGCGAAGCAAGAATGTTTTTCATCTTTCCCGTTATCTGTAGAGGATAGTGTAGGGATATATGGCCTTATAAGGACTGGCTTAAAGGGGCGAAGCAAGAATGCTTTTCATCTTCCCCGTTATCTGTAGAGGACAGTGTAGGGATAAGGTGTTATTGAGCAAGTAAAGCTCTGATCATAGAAGGAAGGTAACAGTAATAGCCGAGCCTCAGTTAGAACTTCATTTGGCATTACCATCCATTACTCTCCAAGGGTATTAATCACCGCGACTACATTAATTGCGTACTCCACAACTCTTATGCAACGAATTCAATTTAGGATAAATTATGTAGGATAATAAAAGATGTTTAAATAAATTATAAAATTACAAAAAAAGTTAAAAAAGGATTAAATTGATAATTTTTATTTATAAATAACTTTATATTTTCTCCGTGTTTATTACATAATAATAATATTTTGAACTAATACAGAATAATAGTTTAAACAAGTCGCGAGATTGAATATCATTTGCTCTAACAGAAAAATTAGTCTCTAATAACTCACGCATGTTTCATTGGCGCTGTATCTTGGAAATTAGCGCCAATCCAAATGTACAAGATGTTACCTGTAGGATCAAAAATAATCATATTAATCTAACAATAAAATAATTTACACTGGAGCTCTATAGAAAATAAAAAGATTACTTCTAAATCATATTTTTAAAAAAGATGATTAAGAAAACTTCTCGATGATTATTAAAAAAAATACGCAAATATGACAGAAACCAAATATTAATTTTCTTATACAGAAACGAGCAATTACAAATAACGTCTATTAAATATTGTCGGCATTTGTATAGTAGGATTATAATTGTCTAATTCCAACTTTCTAGTATTTTTTCTTGCTGCGAAATATTTTTGAATAATTTTAAAAGTCATTTTGACGAACAGAATGCTTGCATAATTAATAAGTTATTTTTCTTTATTCCCTCATTCACAGGGGATCGCCGGGATGGATTTACTTTGATAGATTTCATCTAACATCATTTCTTCCACTGTGTACTTAGTGGTTATCTTTATGTCAGTTGTAGTTTCTTTACTGTCTTGCTATAACCTTTGGAAGAAATCCAGCCAAGTATTTTTCTTTGATTATTTCAAACTTCACTTTTTATTTTCCTTTCTGATTCATGTCTCATAGAATTTTGTATGTATTTGTTCTCTTCGCTGCAATATCTCCAATTTTTGCTTTACTTTCCAATTTTGCTACAAAGTGATCCCATGTTATTCTTTATTCGTTTTTCTGCACGTCTATTTTGCTGTTGCTCTTTTGTGTTTACAATTAATATCTCCTTCTAATGATTTTGTATTTATCCGTTGCTTATATGCCTCTTTCTTGTGTTTGAAATTATTCAAGGTTCTCATCCCAGATTTTTATTATCCTTTTCCATTTAGATATTCTGTTGTTTCACTTATTAATATGGTTTTAAATTATTCAATGATATTTCAATATCATCATTTTTTCTTTCTTTTTTTTTTTCAATTTAACTGTTGCAAATGAAGTAAATTAATACTTTTGGCATCCAAAATTTGATCTCTAAAACAATCCTCTCTACATTGTTTTGATTATTTTTAAACCATGTTCGGAGTATTTTAATTTCCCTTGAAATGGATAATGATTTGATTCAATTCTGCACTTTATGCTTGGAAATGCAATAGCACTTTTAAGTTATTATATGTGGAATAATATCTAAGTCTGTATCCATTTCTATTACGTGTAGCTTCCAATTTGTTCCTATTTTTGCTCCAAAATAATTGTTCACGACTTTAGCACTGAAATTCCCCATTATTAATGGATATCCATTTGGGTTTATTTTATAAAAAAAAAAGAAGGCATTATTATCTCCATCCTCTCTTTCTGCATTCTTGTAGGACACCAGTAATAGTCGAGAAGCCACAACTTATTTCTAATCTTAGATCTCTCTCCCTCTCTCTCTCTCTCTCCAGTATTTGTAATGTGTAATATATTTATAAACTGATTAATGAATTAAAATATATCTTTTTTAAAATAGCTACTCGAAAAAAAATTCATTGTCTCAACACACTCTCTAATCTGTCTGCAAATCTCATTTTCTAAGACTTCGTCTAATTGTTTGATTTCAGAAATCTTCGATATATTTAAGAAACAGACAAAACGCAAAAGAGTCTGATCGAAGATGCGACTGGATTTAGCATGAAAACCAGAGAAATGAATACATATAAGAAGGGTGTGTGTGTGTGTGTGTGTGTGTGTGTGTGTGTGTGTGTGTGTGTGTGTGAAGGACAACCGCATTGTATGTTCCCATTCAAGCCGATCTACTTGAAAAGATACAAAAACACTGATGGTTTTTAATACCTTCTTTGTCTCTGCCGGTAGAGTTAATGTTTGCGAGAATGTATGTATGTGTGTGTCTGTGTAAAGAGAAAGAAAGAAAGAAAGAAAGAAAGAGAGAGAGAGAGAGGGAGAGAGAGAGAGAGAGAGAGAGAATGAGTAGAGTATCCAAGAGAGAGAGAAAAGCAGAGGGAAAATATTCAGAAAATAAAAATGTTTAAAACAGATGAATAAACGATTTTTCTTCGAAACCACCGCACTGAACATAAAAGAGAAAGAGCAATGGAGATACATTGGAAGCGTATTCATATATCTCTGGAGGATCCATCTAAGCATCAGTTTCCTTTTCATTTTCGTAGACAACCCTGTGTGCTGGTAAGACTCCATTTTATTTCGTATGATGACTCTCTGCCGTGACTCCCTTTTCCGGGGAACTACGGCACCTTCTAAGTCCCCCCCCCCCCTATTTTTATCCGGGCTTGGGATCGGCACACTTGACGAATCCGACCTTTGGCTGGGGGAAACGTCTTAAGTATTCCTTACTGTAATCCATGTGTGTTCACGGGGCCGGTTTGCCTCTTCTGGGGGGAGGACGAAAAATCCCAGTTACCGGCTGAAAAAAAAAACCCTTTCTCCGTATGAGACCCGCTAACCCACTTTTCGTCGAAAGAGACCAGGTAAAAGATTCCTCTCGTCATGGACAGGAATGGAACCCAGGTTTTCTTTCCGAAGACCAAAGGGTACCTTGTATTCTGACTGAGCTATGGAGGCTTGGGTAAGACTCCATTGAATAAACAGATGGTTGTTAAACCATCTTCTGAATGTTCTTACACATGTTCTGAATGCCTACGACTATTTCTTCAGAGAGTTAAAGGAATTCCGATTGTGTGTGTTGTTCGTGAATAAGATGATATTTGGAATACAAAGAATGGAAGAATAAACAGAAGGCAGGGGCGTAACAAGTGATTTAGAATGTACGAGAAAACGAATGTGGAAGAGAGAAAATGATAAAAAGGTTGGTGCCTGTAAGTGCTTGGTTTGTGCGCGATCCTCTCCTGGTGAGAATTAATGAAATTACTGCAAGGAAAGAATAAAAACGAAAAGAAATATTTGAGAAATGATTAAAACTGAAAACAGGATGTTTTTCGAGACTCCCAAATTAAACATGAAAGAAAGAGAAATGAAGATCGGTTTGGACGTATCCGAGCAGAAATCGCTTTTGTAATTAATAGCTCGGCAGATCTCCGGTAAAGAATCCATCTCAGAACACAAATTCTTCTTAATTCCTTTAAGTCTGTCTGCAGTTTCAGCTACCAATGGTTTTTCCGTACTTTCTATTCTTGTTTAACATGCCCATAGACTGAATAAGTTAGGAATGATGTGCGAGTGATGTCGCGTGGAATAAGAAGAGCGATATTTGTTTCCAAAATAAGAGTGTGCAATCTGAATAGAAATATCTTTGAAAATAAAAAGAAACACAAGATGGAATATTATCGAAAAAAGGTAACTTTAACCGATTGTTAATTTTTGTATTGAGAGCGATTTGTGTTCACGGATGCATCCCAGTTGGGTGAATCCCGTTCCGAAAATTCACTCGCTTTTCTCTTCGGATGGAAGTGACAGATGATGAAGAAGAAACACTGCGGTGGAAGTGGGTGGGTAGAATGATTAGTTTTTTTCTTAATTACGGTTTCTTTTCGGCCTGTGCATATGCATTGATATCTTTTATGTCATATTTTGCTACTACTTTTGTGCACTGCGCTGTTATGCGTTGGGCATTGATTTCTGTAATGGTTATACATTTTATAACCCGGTTGAGCTTCTGCTCTTGGGTTATGCGCGTTTGTCATTGTTGAGTTGTATTTGTGTTAAGCATTGCACTGTATTATTTTAAATAAATTTGTATTTAATACTATTGATGGACCTATTCTTTCTTACTGCAGTCCTTGTAAATATGTTCTTGTAAATATCGGCACCGGTTTTATCTAAAAGTGAACTTCAGAAATAAACCCAGTGGGGGAGGGATCAAGGATTATTAAACTTTATCGTATGTTGATATACAAAGAAGTAACATATTCTGAGTTGTCAATAAGCTTAGAAGATGTTCTGCTCATAGAGTGAGGGTGACTCCATAAAAAAAGAAGAAAAAGACCAGTGTCATTTTTGAATGTTCATAGATTTCAGCTAATAGCTTACCCATGGAGGTTACATGAAGTGTTCAGTAGTTTGTGATTACTCCTCATCAAGCCGGAATGAGGTCAAATTTCAACATCGGCAATATTTGTCAACATTCGTGTGAAAAAAATGCGTAAAATCATTTATGACCCAGAAGATATATCCTGTAATATTTCTGACGATACCATTTATTCTAATCTTGAAAGTTTAAAAGAATATATTCAATGAATATTTTCAAAAACATGGCAATCAAAAACACGAAATATATCTTGACAATTTCACTTTAAACTTTAGTACTCTATACAAAGAATAATGCATTTTTATATAACATAATATTGTAAACTTAATATTACATGAAAATATTTATACTTATTGATTTATCTTTAATATTAATAGTAAAAGTATATATTTCATTCTGCTACCATTATACTATTTGTATAATATATTTCAAAAGTAACTCACAAAATGAAATTTTCATGAAGCCAGAGATGTGCTTCTCCATCTAAAGATTCGTTCTAAGGCTTTACTTAAATATCGCCAAAGTTATGAAGAGAATGTTATGTTATAAGTGAAACAGGTTGAAAGGAAGTCAGCCAAAGATGTTTTTTTTTTTATGCACAGATTTTTTTCTATACACAGATCAATGTAATCATTATGCAAAATACTTCGATTTAACCTTTCCGAGACGTAAATGAATATCGTCAAAAAAACAGTTTTATCACGAAATTAAAAATGGACTCAAATGGCTTGTCAACCGCAGTTCTCGTTCTTTTTAGTAATTAATCAACAGTGCTTTAGATCTGAATTACATAGTAGGGTACAAAGTTCGAACTTTGATCTAAGAGGTCATGTGAATATTTAGCGTGTGAGAACTCTTAATATCTTAATTATTTCTTGCATTCCAAACTTCTTTAACACTAAGATTTAAAAAATTAAATAAATAAATAAAAAGCAATTTTTATCTGACCTAATGGGTTATCTGGGAACAGCTCTTTCGACTGTAGATATATTTCTTTTTCTTATCCATTACAGGCGTATCTCGTCCTGCTTCTCCTCGGACCCTCCGGTTTGTTGTTCTAATCTAACAACGAAAATCTCGCATTTCTGTTGAAAACCAAATGACGTCAGCAATTAGAATTCATTATTGATTGTATGTATGAGAGAGAGAGAGAGAGAGAGAGACTCAAACCCACACTACTTAACAAAGCTGCCATATAATCTAATTTAGTAATTTAATAAAGTGTTCAATGGTGCTGCATCGTTGTTTGCACAGCATTTTGTTTGTGTGAGAACCATTCCAGTAAGGGAAATCAATTCATTATAAGAATAGTAAGAAAAGTAAACAAACTTTTCTTTCTTTGTAAATATAATTTGTTACATTATTGTTTGTTATAGAATGGTCCTTTGTGTTTTGTTTACATTTTGTTTACAAAGCAATTTTTATGAAATAAAAAAAATATTCTATTTTCTCTAGTTTGAATCTGAACGACAGCTTTTCGCATTTCGATATAACGAGCGGAGTGCCTTGCCCATTTACTATATTTATATATTTACTGAATATTTTCAAAAATATGGCAATCAAAAATATGAAAAATATCTTGACAAATTCACTTTAAACTTTAGTATTGTATTTAAAAAATAATGCATTTTTATATAAAATAATATTGTAAATTTAAGATTACATAAAAATAATTAAACATGTTTAGTTATAATTAAACTTGTATACTAAAATATATATTTTATTCTACTACCGTTATACTATTTGTATAATATTCCTTATAATTAAATCTCAAAAAATAAAGCGTTTAGGAATCTCGTTATGACTCTTGTGATTATATCTTTTGTGGATTCCTTTCACTCTATTTTTTTTTCAGCTAGTAGCTAGTCTTAAGCTACAGGATTTGCTGGTAAGACTTGTTCTTACGGGATACGGGATTTCTCTCTTTACTTGTAGAACCTTTCCTGTCCTACGGTCTTTTTACTAATCTTCCACCACGATCCTACTCTTCCCTAGATCCTATATCTTTTTTTTTTTTTTGCGCCGTGGCTAAACCTAAGACTGACATGTCTTCACTACTTCCTAGGGTGAGGACGGTCGGTTTTCAAACGGACCCATCCCTAAACAAAAGACATATCTGCAAAGCACTTTGTGAGGCAGTAGGTTCCGAAAACATTTACGAGTTTACCCCCTTCGGGGCAGGGAGATACCAGGTAGTGGTAAAAAACACCACAACTAGGGACAAACTGCTGGAGAGTTTTAAATGTAATGACGTAGAAATCACTCCATTCTTGGTGGGAAGCCTGTTAAGAACGGTAAAAATTGACAGGTTCCCCCTCGAATATATAGAAAATAGCGACGACGTCATCCACAAGACATTCGCTAAATGGGACACAATTAAGAACATTAAACGGGGCACTGATGTCGACTACCCGGATTGGAAATCAGGAGAGGTCATCTTCACAATGGAGATGAAAACCCCTGTTCCTAACTTTGTCACCATCGGCTCCGCAAAAGTCATGGTAAACTACCCAGGTGTCACAAGGCAATGCTACAGGTGTGGCTCCCACGAACACCTGGGAACAGAATGTGCCAGGGTCAAGTGCAGCAATTGTGGCGAATCTGGCCATTCCCTACCACATTGCACCAACCCCTGCAAGAAATGCCACCAAAAAGACCACAGTTACAATGTGTGTCAACACAGAACATCAGCAGAACGAATGGGGGGTGCGATACAACCACTCCCAGTTCCTCCTCCCCCCCTTAGCTCTGACAACACAGAACCACCAGAAATACCCACCCCGACCCCGCCACCGATAACAACACCCCAACCCAAACGTGGCAAACAAGAGGGGTTCAAACAGGTATCACTGGGTAAAACTAAAAAGTACAGAAGCCAAAATTCAACAGCCAGCGTTCCCCCCACCACCACGAACACAGATACAACCACAGCATCTGCCATAGAGGAAATGGACACCTCTACAGCAAAACGTCAAAGCGAACAGGTAGAAGACGAACAAGCTTCGTTTAAAAGGTTGCCTATGGGCGGAAACATTACTACCCTCCCCACGACAGGAACAGAACCCACCCCAGCACCTTTCCCTAAAATAATTCCAGGGGGAGCTACTATTCTCTACCACGTCCAAAAAGACCAGGACGGGTTCGAAAGAATCCACAATGAGATAGAGAAAAACGGCGAGCTACACTTCTATGCCCACTACACAAAGGGTTCATCAAAACCCTGTGTTGGCTTGGAATGGGACAAACTTGCCGTGCCAGATATTCTAAATGAGGAACAAAACTCCTTTAGGAACTCCATTCTAGCCGCCAATATGGGCTTACAAGACAGCGACATCACAGCGCTATACCAAGCACTAATCAAAATAGTTACCGAAGAGACACTAAAATTCTAATTGTCCCTCCCTATAATTACACCACTAAAATGAACAACACTTTTTGCGTCGCCACTCTCAACATTAACGGTCTGCGCTCCGTCAACGCACAACGCGCTGTTTGGAGCCTAATCTTACTGCATGAGGTTCATGTACTCTTTCTTCAGGAGACGCATTTTTATCAGTACTGGAACATAGAAAACTTCTCCAGAAGCTTCCCCGTACAAAGCTTCTGGTGATTCGGAGAGCGCTGTGCGAGGGGGGTGGGAATCCTTGTTCGTCAGCCCATTCTAGGCGGGTTTTTCAATGTACAGAAAGATGCTGCAGGACCTCTAGTCTCTATAGACTGGAAGTTTGGAGGTAAAGTCTTCCGCTTCCTTAATGTATATGCCCCTAACAACGTCCACCAGCGAAGCAGGTTCTTCACTTACCTAGAACCTTATTTACACGGGGCTCAGTATATCATAGCCGGGGGGGACTGGAACTGCATCGCTGACGTAAGATTTGACAAAATTGGTGGCAGCAACAACACCAGTACCGGTGGCTCTAGGGAACTGCAACTGTGCTGTGATAATGTCGACCTCATTGACATCTGGAGGGAACACAATCCAGACACAGTGGGTACCACATGGGCGAGAGGAGGAGTCGCAACGCGACTCGACCGCCTTTATATCTCCAGGAACCTAGGGCCACGAGTTGTTTCGGTCAGGCATATAGCGGTTTGTAGCTCGATAACAGAATATGAAATGGTTCTCATGAAAGTCGAACTACCCGAGGTCGTAGAAACATCAAGAGGACCTTGGAAAATGCCTCCAGGCCTCCCCAAAATTTATAGCAAGGAGTTGCAGCCGCTATGCGAAGGAAGGAAAAAGGCCAACTGGGACTGGGACGCGTGGGCCGAGTTCAAAACCGAGGCAAAAGAGCTCTTCCAAAACATCTCCAGAGAAAGAGCTCACGCGCAAAGAAAAAAAAGAGAGAGCTGTATCGAGAGCTAGGATGGTACCGGGCTAATCAGAGAAACGGAATTCCTAGCGATTCGCTTATTAAAGCCGTGGAAATCGAACTCGAGGCACTTCGACGGAAAAAAGTCGCCGAGCTCGATTTTCGCGCCAGACTGTTTCTCCGGCAGGCGGAAACACCGTCGGCCGCCTTTTACAATCGGCAGCGCATAGCAGCACAAGACGAGAAAATGTTTCGGCAAATTCACGCAAACGGGCAAACACTCACAACCACGGAAGACATCCTGCAGCAATTTTCTCAGCATTACACGAGAACCTATTCCGATGAAGCTGAGGAGACAGGCGACTTCGGAGTGTGGAGCATTGACAACATGCCTGAACACCTCAGAACTCTTCAAATGAGACCAATCACTTCGGAAGAGGTTACTCGAGCCTGCAAACAGCTTAAGCTACGGAAAACCCCTGGCCTGGATGGGCTAGGCGTTGAGCTCTATCGCTCCGCCTGGAACATCATCTTGCCTATCCTGGTCTCATTATTCAACAGATTCCTATTCACTGGTGACGTACCTGCTGACTTCGTTATTGGGTACACAATTTTCATCCCCAAGAAAGGGAGAGACCTAAATAGCATGGTTAGCTGGAGGCCCATTTCCTTGACTAACACAGACTACAAATTATTCGCAAGAGTGATTTGCAACCGTCTGAAGATGGGCATTGGGAATGTGCTAACCAGCACTCAAGTATACGGAGTTCCGGGCAGATCGATGGAGCTCAACCTCTTCCTGATAAGAGACCTTCTCCGCCTTGTGACAAACAAGGAACTCCCACTTGCACTCGTATCAATAGACTTAGAAAAAGAGTTCGATAGTGCAAAGTACAACTTCCTGCACTATATCCTAGAGAAAATCGGAGTGGCGGCCTGCGTAAGGGAAGCAATCAAAAGCATGTACGGTAAAACAACAACGCACATTGCGATTAATGGGTTTCTTTCAGAACCCATTCCCATACGCAGAGGGGTTCGGCAAGGCTGCCCCCTCAGTCCCCTTCTTTTCTCGTTAGTACTAGAGCCTCTTCTAAAAAAAAATTGATGAGACGCGCGCAGTAAGAGGAATACCGCTGCCCTTAGGCTCCAAACAGAGCAAAACTATCGTATATGCCGATGACATCGTCGGAACCCTTCGGGATTCTGTCTCGATTTACATCTTCTTTGGCATACTGCGAGAGTTCAGCATGCTCAGTGGTCTTCACACTAATCCCGAAAAAACAAAAATCAAACTTTATGGGAAATTCGGCCCTGCCAGTCTTCCGTATGGTCTGAAACCCACAACCGGCCCATTAACAATACTAGGAATTCCCTTCCTAGAGACCCCAGTGTTGCAAACCGAACACTTAATAGAAATGTGTCGCGAAAAACTCAAACCCTTCAGTCCCAACTGCCTATCATTCGAAGGTAGAGCAACAGTTATCAAAACAGTCTTAAACCGATGTTACTGCACACCATTAACCTCACAAACATCACAGACACACAAGACAACGCTATTCACAAACATATTACTGATTTTTTCTGGAGCAACTGGAGGCACGAGGTGCGCAGGGCCTTTCTCCATCTTCCCCCCCACACAAGGGGAATTCGCCCTGCCAATCCTCAAATAATGCCACCTAACCAACACTGCTCAGACCATACGGAAAGCACTGGCATCAAATCACCCTTCCGGCAATCTGATTAAATACTTCTTAGGATTTTTCCTACCCTACTTCGGGACCACTGGCCACGCCGGACCATGTGCAGAGACGGTTCCAGAGTGGTACTACACAATATGCAAACGTTTCAAAAAAATGGCAACGGATGGAGTTCGAGTGCTTCAACTCAGCCCAAACAAGCTGTACTGGAAAAGTTTTGACCACTTTGACTGGGAAAAGCCCGATCTGGGCACAAACGAAGGGGTGCTGTTCACCAACATAAAAAACAGCTGGGGGCAACCATTTCACCGGGACTTAGCCTGGAGAATCGCCTACGGCAGACTCCCGGTGAAACTGGTAAAATCAGCCTACAGCTCGCGACCGTGCAACCCCTTCTGCGACGCCTGCGGCGCGGTAGAAACCGTAGGGCACTTTTTCTTTCACTGCCCGCCAGTACAGCGTGTTTGGCACAGACTGGCTGAGGTGCTTGCGATCCCAGCGCTCACATTCGCCGAAGTAGTTTTGCTACAGTTTCCTCCCCCAGTAACCAAAAACAAGAAACATCTGATTTTCCTAATAAATGTGATCAAACACCACATTTGGAAAATCAGGAAAAACCACCTTCTTAACGAGGAGGATCGCATCTATCTCCGTGTTAGGAACTGTCTCTCAGCCTACCTCCGCCGCTTCCTGGAGCAGGAAAGGTGCTTACGTGGTGAGGAGCGGTTCCTGAGGAGAATGTGCGACCCACCAACCATCTGCCAGATCATTCAGGGGGGAATCCGGTTGTGTCTGCTCCTATAACACCTTCAAGTTGTAGGTGTTGACGCTATCTCGATCTTCCTTCCCGATCAGCGTTTAACCCACAGGTATGTCTAGTCCTTTCGCAGTTGAAAGTTTTTCTGTCCCCCAGGTTGGGGTTGACCTGAACAAACCCGGACTGCGAAGGCCAACATCGAGGTGGTCCCAAGCCCTTTTCAGGGCGGGGTCTTCCGGGCCAGGTCATCTCCCTTCTTTTCCTGGTTATACTGTTCTGGGTTTGCTCGGCAAACTCATTCCTCTATAGAATTGTCTTCCACATAGTCTTTAGATTTATTTACACTTGTTAAATTTGCTTAGTCTCTCCTTTTTTTTTCCTTTTCAGGATTTTTCCTTTTTTAAAGTGAAAAATCAACGACCGTTTTAGAATAACCCCTGGGGGGTCAACAGCTAAAACAGGTCAGCTGAGGCCTCATTCATCTACTCTACTAGTATGCACTCTATCTTTATTTCCTCTACTACTATCTGCTGAATCTCAGCCTATCTTACTCCTCAGGCCAATGATGAGATACGTTGAACTCACAAATTATTATTATTATTATTATGTTCGCATCTTCCTCTTCATTATTTTAGCCTTCATAGGCTGAAATAATGAAGCATGGCTGTTGCTGTTACCCCTTACATGCGCAAATACCCCTTACATGCGCATACATATAAGTGGCTCTGCTCAGTGGTGGGAGAATTGCCACGGTGTAGAGCCTACCGGTTCTCTGAGGTTCCGAATTTTGGTCCTGCAGACCGCTCACCCGTGGTATCGCACACCGCACTTCTCATGGAGAGGATTTAAAAGTGGCACAAGCTGATAGGAAGTCGGCCAAAGGTGTTTATTTATTTTTGTGTTCTATGTTCTATATATAGATGAAGACATAAACGTAATCATCCTGCAAAACCATAGCTTCTACACGTACGACTTAAGCATTGTCGAGCAGCAAATGTACATTTTACAAGAATTCACTGCTGTTCAAATTACACCACGTTTCCTAATAAGACAGTGTTTTATTACGAAACTTAAAAGGATCGCATTTTGTGTGTTAACGGAGTTTCTCGTACTTTTTATAAATAACCAACACTGCTTTAAGAGATCTGAATTACATAGTAAGGTACAAAGTTTCGAACTTTAAACATCCGGCTTGATGTTGTTACCCTCGTTTACTAACATTCCATTATGAGATACCACAGAATTACTCAAACAAGAATTCCATCGGATATTCTAACAAAATATTCCAGTTTCTTCTTCCCTCTGGATATTTCCCTTTTCGAAACAAATTTTTATAACAGTTTGAAGGGACAGCTGCGCGCAGTCATTTTTCTACAACGATTCTCAATTTTTTTTAAAATGGAAATCTTTGAGTTACATCTTTTAGACAATATTTCGACTACGCATTGGTGTAGATGTGTGGATTATCTTTTTTCAGTATGGAACGACTCTTCCTCTGACATGCAGCAGTTTCTATACAAAATAAATGGATTTCATCCCAGTAACCAATTCACCTCTGAAAAAGAAGAAGAACATAATCAAATTGCCTTTTTGAATCTTCGCCAATCAGATGGTAGCTTACAGTTTTCAGTTTTTCGGTAAACGACTCCTAGAGGCTGTTAGATCCACGCAGAGTCACATGATCATCAATTTATGATTTTTTTATTGTCTCAGAAACATTATATATATATTTTTTTAAATAATAATATATTACATATGAAACAACATTACGTACATTTCTTCACATTTGATACATTCATGTATTCTGATGATAATAATAATATTTTTTCGCAATAATAATTATAATAATTTATAACCTATGATACATACTTATCATTACATATGATACAACATTACATAGATTTGTTTACGTGTGATAGGTACATTACATGCATTTGATTACATATGATACATTTATTTATTTTTTTCATTAATTTATTTTTTTTTATCTTCGATGAGATGAGATGTATTCTTTCAGCTTTCATCCTCGAAGCTTATTTGTGAGCTATTTGAGGATGACACCAGTCATTATTTATTGGTTTATTTGCTGTGTTGGGAAGCTGTGAAATCAAATCTATGTTTAATTGGCTTGACTTCCACTGCAGCCGTTGATTGAGAAATTCGCACGTGCATCCACCCACCCACACACACACAAGATAACTTGGAATGTCTTGATGCGTCGCTGAACTGGAAGCCTGAACGAATATATTGTTTCATTAAGTTTGTGTGGTATTTTGGGTGCGTGTTTCTTGTTCATAGTATGTCCTTAGAGCTCTTTTCAGGCTATTGTAGTTTGTAAGATTTCTGTGTTCAAAAGGTAATTTGTTTATCAGGTCTGGGATGAAGAAGTTTCGCGTGGCCTTTCCGTAGTTATTACTGTATTTATATGTGATATAATTAGTTGTCTGAGGTCTTGTTATACGGTATGTATTTCTGACTGTCCCGTAGTTGGCATCGAAATAATGTTTTAGCAAAGCTGCATAGTGACATAAATGTTTTGCTGTCAGTATTTTGTGTTCTGCCATTGCAATGTTTATAAGGTCGTGATTTTGTCTTTGTTCGCAAAAGATCAGTTTTGTCATTTTGTACTGTAGAGACATTAATCTATTTAATTTGTAGGGTGCACAGAAAGCATACGTTGTTATAGCGTATCTTAGTATATTTTGGCTTAGTGCTTTGTATATTAGTGTTTGTAGGCGTATGGGAACTATGTCTTTTAACCTGTAGAGTTTGCCACTTATTGTTCGGAGTTTGTTGTGTAGATGGTTTATGTGCCTATTCCAGTTCATATCTGCATCGAAGTAAATTCCAAGGTATCGTACTGTTTTGTATCGTATTGTATTGTAACATATCGTATTATAATATTGTATTGTAACAAAACAGTTCCTGTTTTGTTATGGGTGGAAAATACATCGTTTGTTGTTGACTTTGTGTCGGTAGTTTTTTGTTGATCGTTGGTATTTTGTCTTTTTTGTTTTGAGTTGTGTGATATTGTTTTGAGAGCATGGTTGAATGTGTCTGCTAGATCCTCTTGGTTTGTGTCCTGACCGAAGCTTTTTGCAATAAAATCTTGTGCTGAAGTTTTCTTTTTTCGGGTTACTAATTCGTGGAGTGTAGCCCATGTTTGCTTAATGTTGTCGTTATATTCCATGAATTTTTGAAAGGAGTAGTGTCTTTTTGCCCTACGAATTTTTGTTGTTAGTTGATTTCTTGTGTTATTGTATAAGGTTTGTAAATGTGTGTTACTGGTGACTTTTTGAGTTTTTTCCATAGATTTTCTTTTACAATAATGCTATTTAGTATGCCGTCATTTATCCATGGATTATTTTCTGTTTGTCACCTCGTTTGTGTAGGCTTTGTTAGGTATCTTTCAAACATTTCATTGAAATTCGATGGCAGATTAGTGCAGTTTTTTCAAGAAAATTGAGCGTATCTTCTTGAAGAACACACTTATCCCACTTCCGTTGATATTACGATCATCAATTATTATAGTCTATTCGTAGCAAACGGATATATAACAATAAAAAACAGAAAATGTAATTGCAAATTGAAAGGTACGACAAACAACCTGCAAATAACGTTTATTTACCTCTTTCCTGATTTCATCACACATCATTCAGCCATATGACAGAAATTTACTTTAAAAGTCTTCCGAATCTTCAAGACACATTTTAT
Source organism: Typopeltis vanoorti (assembly GCF_054136105.1). Classification (NCBI taxonomy): domain Eukaryota; kingdom Metazoa; phylum Arthropoda; class Arachnida; order Uropygi; family Thelyphonidae; genus Typopeltis; species Typopeltis vanoorti. The sequence goes on along the minus strand of NC_143569.1, from coordinate 92,131,926 downwards.
TTTTATATAAAATAATCTTGTAACATTAATAATCTATTATAATTTTATTAAATAGTTGAGATTTATTTTAAAATATTCGCAGTAAATGTGCATAAAATTTAGCCAGCTTTAAGTTGTTTGTATGAAATTTCATAAGTAAAGTTATAGAAATTATGTTTCATGGTATTCGTTGCTTTGAACGTGGATTAAGGTTGTTTTCTTGAAGTTTGTGTGGTGCATAGAATGATTGGAGGAGCGATGTTATCTGATGTGCAGTTCTGGTTACCCTAGGTAAGTACTTTACTCCAGAAAACTATAATTGCAACGAGGGCGATTTGTTAGGATTACGTTTTGATTCCGTTACACACCGTCGTTAGAATCTCCATTGCTGGCTTATATATTATCTATTATTAGAAAAAATAGATTGTTAACTATTGTAGTACTATCATCACGATGTGCGACGTGGAAGATGACGCTTATATTGAATCGCTCGGTCAACAAAGGGCAGGGCCTCAGCATTCTCAAAAAGATTCTAAGAAAAGTCGAACGCGAGTGGCCCGGCATCATAAATTTCTACTCCTTGCGAGAAGTTGAGGAGGGAGACGACACTGCCCAGATGGAGGAGAAGCTGGATTTGTTGATTTCCACTCCCCCAGACGGGTTGAATCCCGCTCCAAATGAGGGATTACTGGCGTATTAATGGCTGGTTTGCCACTCCTCTGCTGCATTCCCTAAGGGCGATATTCATGACTGTAATCCGTGTGTGTTCACGGGACCGGTTAGCCTGTTTGCGGGATGAAAAACCCAGATAAATTGAGGGAACACTGTACTCTCCACGCCCAAGACAGGCTAATTTGGCTACGGCTGAGGACGATCCTTTAGCTCCTCACGTTGTCAACGTGAATCGAACCTAGGGGGCACTCCTTTCCCAGGCATATTGTTGCGAAGCGCATAGCCACTAAGTTAACCGCGCGGACTTAATACAGTTAATTTTTTTTTTTCATTGAACAGTTGATCACAATGAAATTGTGATCAACTTTACAATCGATAATCTTTGCTACTCAGACATTGGAAGCCAAGAATATAAAACCTGGTTGATGCAGAAAACTTTGTGCTTCTTTCTCAAAGCACTTGGGACATGTAATAAGCAGCCTCAATGGCCTTACTGTAGGCGATGGAATTAATCTATCCTCTTTATGCGCAATATAGTTTTCAATCCTACAACCTGTTGTGTTCTGAGCGTTGATAATATCCATTCATCCAGATACCGATCAGTCCTTAGAGATCATAGTACAAAAATCTTTTAATATCTTGATATTTTTCTTAATTTTTTTAATATTTTAATATTCCCTTACTGAAGACTCTTCGTATCTTAATATTGAAATTAATATTTAAATGTCACACTCAGATTAATCATTAATAAGAAAATTACGATCGCCTCGATTCCAAGCATTTCAGATTGTTGAAGAAAATGTAATATAAGTAATGATTCGATGGCCAAATTTGATAACATAAAAATTTATTTCCAGAAGGATTTTATCCCCTTTTTTTATGCAACGCCAGTTTAACAAATTACATGGGGGGGGGGGTTCTACTTTCAGGAATTATTTCCTGGCAATGTTGATAGAAAAATAAACAAATCAACCGTTAGATATCAAGCTATGACGTCACCGGAAGAGACGAGTTAAAAGAAATAGTACTCCACCCTGATAGGTTTAGTTGTTTCGGTCGTATTTATATAATTTGGCAGTGATTATTTGTTTTCCAGCGATCACTAGTCATTTACCAACGATGCATCGCAACTGGCTTTTATGAATCTCCCCTGTTTTTCTGCCCTCGAGACGTTTTAGAGTATGAGGATCGCTGCATTCTCCTTTGCCCATGGCCAAATTTCTGGCATCCATGACACTGCCCTGCTGAAGCTCTTTTTCTGAGTGATTCTGTGGTGATCCTGAGAACGCGGACTGCGATGAAATCTGTTTTTGGGTGTTGTTCATTTCGGTCAGGACTAGTGGGATTGGTTTTTTTCTGTTCTGTACATCCTGCTTACCTTGACTAAGGTCAGACCCTGGTTGATGAGGTCTGCAGTGATCTCGTCAGGTATGAAGCCCTCGGCAATACCTCGGAGCACCACTTTTAGATTTCTTTGCTACTTTCAGCGAAGGTGTGGTAATGAAGTTTCCAGTTGTCCATCATCTGTCGGTAGTCAGCAACAAAAGTAGGTTGGATTTTTACCCTTCATTTTTGAATTTTTGTCCCAGGAGTAGGCGATCGTTTGTTCCCTTGGAGACACTTTTCTTTATCTCATAGAATTCCTAGGGGGTGGGGAGATTTTCCCTGTTGCTGGAACATTTTGAGCAAATACATCTTTCTCCATGTGGTCGTCTTCGGTTCTACATCTCTTTCTGGCGTGTTCCTGCTGAGAGCCTGCCTGTTTGGGCTCCAGAGGAGGGAAGACAGTTGCATTTCCAGCATCTGCATCCTCCTCCTTACCCTCAGGAACGTTTGTTTGTAAATACAGGTTTAGGAACACCGGCCACTCAGTCTCAGATTTCTTTAGTAGCTACTTGAACAGGTCAAGCGCCTTATCCCTGTTCAAGCGCTGTATCAAATCGCTTAAGTTCTCCATAACAAATACGTACAGAATTCCACGCGATGGAACCCATAATCGTTCGTTTTTGGCTGGGGTTATTGCTAGCCTTGGAGAGGCCTATGAGTTGCTCTGGTTCACAAATGTTATTCACAGATTTTTAAATAACAAAATTAGTATTAGAAATACAACAATTTGCACCACCAGAGCACTTAGGCTTAGCAGTTACAAGTACTTTTACTTCATAATATAATCATTTGAAGTCCTTCAATATTAGATAATTTCCATTCGCAATATCAGGAAACACTAAATTACCTGAACAGTCTCACTCACATGAATCCGATGATCTCCACACCAATTTATCATCTGACACTCGACAAGTATCACGAACAAAAGCTCTATATCAATTCTAAAAACATTGCCTCATCTAATCATACATTCAGTTCAATTCAACGTTACTGACTAGATGGGTGAAGCAAACATGCTTTTCATATTCCCTTTTGTCTGAGTAAGGAAGTTGTGAGTGGGATGATTTTGAGCTTTACGTTCGCCCCTTACGGACATTATGGTTACCTTCGTTCGGCTGGAAGTATAATTGATTTGGGTCTTTTGTGTCTGCAGTAGACTGCTTCATCATAACTGGAGGCTTCTTTGATTAATGGGTTTGTGGTCAGTGCTTGTCTTGGCGAAGAAGGGAGATGATGAATTGAATTGTGGTCTCCCGATGGATCTGAGTGTTTCTAATGCACCATGGGGCGTCTAGAATCATCCTGAGACACTTATTTTGAATCCTCTGCAGTTTCAGGACATCTGATTCAGTGATATGACTCTATGCTGGGGAGGCGTAATTAATTACAGGATGTATCACCATCGAATATATTGGCAGTTTGTTTCTTACAGCTAATGAGTTTGTGGTGGCTGTTAAATCGAAGTTTTTTTTGTCCAGTTGTACTCCCACATATTTGGTTTCTGTCTGCCATGTAATCTTTTTTTCCAAAGAGTTGAATGCCCTCATTGATGGGGACCTTCCTTCTAGAGAAAAGTATGCCTGAGCTTTTGTGGGCTTGACCTGGATCCTCCAATAGGAGAACCGTTTCGCCACGGAAGAGATACTATCCTGGAGTCGTCAGATTGCCAGCTTGGGGCTGAGAGGTCTTGCCAATATCATTTGCATATTAGGGCTGTGATGCTTGACCTCATGTTTTGCGGGATGACTGCCACATAGATTGAGAACAATACGGGAGTCAGTAAAGAGCCCTGCGGAACATCTGCTAGAATTTTTAGTCTGGATGATGACTTTCACCTGCATATCTCTATCGGACAGTTACGACTTACGAGGTTTATCGGTATGTTTGCTTTAATGAGCTTGTAGTGAAGGCCTTGGTCCCATTCCTTTTCAAAAACACGGCGGCGGATTGTAGGTTCCAATTGAAACCATGCGTGATGTGTTCCAGCATTTTGTACATCTGTTGTATTGTACTATGTTCCCATCGGGAGCCAAACTGTTCATTAGGATAATCATATCTAAATATCATTTGCGATTATTGTAGTCAGATTACATAAATAAATTAAAGGCGTATTTAGAAATATAAGTAGTCGTATTTTAGCGTCTATTGTTACCTTTCTTATTTTTTTATATCACTATTGCAGTAATTTAATTAAATTCAATGGGAAAAAATCTATGGTCGAGCATGCCTATTTTATTACATTATTATTTCATCTAATACAAAGCAAACAGGTCAGCAAGAAAAGGTCCTAAAACGTTCCGAGTTGATTTTTTGAGTACGATTTTAGGACCAGACCATGTAAAAAGAAATTATTTTCAAATATATATCGACAAGAAATGCATGAGGTGTTCAGTGATGCTGCATCGTTGTTTGCACAGCATTTCCTTCGTGTGAGAACGATTCCGATAAGGAAAACTCAATAAATTATGAGAATAGTAAACAAAGTAAACAATCTTTTCAATTTTTTTTTTTTTTGGAAATAATTTGTTACGTTATTGTTTGTTACTAGAATGGCCCTTTATAATTACGCTATTCTTCTGTCTTCTTAAAGCTCAAAAACCATTTTGTTTACAAAGTTAATTTATGAAATAAAATGAAAAAATTCTATTTTGAATCTGCACGCCAGCTGGGAAAATTAACTGCTGAGGACGAGGCGGGATGCTTGTTTGTCGACGAGCCTTGCCCATGTACTGTATGTACATTTTGCTTGAATATTTTCTAAATCAAGGCTATCAAAAATACAAAACATATATCTTGACAAATTCACTTTTAACTTTAATAGTGAATATAAAGATTAATATATATTTATATAAAATAATATTGCAAGTTTAATATTACATAAATTTTGTTTAAACACCTTTGTTATAATAAATTATAACAAAGAATAATAATGAATATAATAATGAATAAATTCAATGAATGCTTTTCTTCGGAATCTTCGGAATATGATCGGTTCTGCTCGGTGGTAGTGGTGGTGTGTTGGTGGAGCCAACGCTGAGATACACGGTCTTTCGCCCACGATTGAGTGGCCTAGGGATCTTCCGAATTTTTAGAGATGGCTTTACCTTTAATTATGGCAATGCTGCAGCTAAAGAAGTTTTAACTGAGGCTCGACTATTGCCGTTACCCAGCCAAGACTAGAGCGTATAGCTCAATAACACTCCATCCACACAAACTTTCTTCATTCAGATGACGGGATAAAGAGTCAAGGACTCAGTCCATCGCCCAGTTCTTTTAAGAATATTCTCAAGAATTTGGTCTTTCTCCTCTTCTCCCGCGCATGTAGAGCCGAAGGTGTACATAATCATTCTGTATTCTGCCTTTCAAGGAGGCAAATTTTACAAGCATTGAGGCTATGGAAATTACACCACGTTTCGTAATGAAATCCTGTTGTATCACGAAACTAAAAGGGACGCATTCCGGCACAAATGGTGGGTCAGCTGCAGTTCTTGTTCTTTTTACTAAATAACCAAAACTTCTTTAAGAGATCAACTTCTTAATAAGGTATAAAGTTTGGATCTAAGAGGTAATTGGAATATTTAGCGTGTGAGAACTCTTCAGTTTTCATATCTTAATTATTTCTTACATTCCTGATTTACCTGAGTACAGATCAGATCAATAATATAGCACCCATCTTATATTACAGGCACATTTATTGGACCATTCGTGCGTGGTCCGTATGTTGGAGATGCGTTCAAGTAGAGTAAACACCCAATGTTGTTACCCTCCTTTACTAACATTCAATCATTCAATTATAAGATACCACAGAATTACTCAAACAAGAATTTCCATCGAATATTGTAAAACTATTTGGGTTTGTTATTCCCTCCTTATATTTCACTTTTCGGGACAAATTTTTGTCGCAGATTCAAGGGACATTTGTGTGCAGTCCTTTTTCTCCAACTATTCTCAAAATTTTTTTTTAATGTAAACCTTTGAATGATATCTTTTCTTAAATATTTCGCCCAAACCTGCACTCCTACATGTGTCGATGACCTTTTTCCAGTATGGTACGGCTCTTCCACAAATATGCAGCAGCTTCTATAAGAAATAAACGAAATTCATCCCCGTAACCCCTTCACCTAAGAAAAAGAAGAAGATAATCAAATTGCCTTTTTGAATCTATTTTGAATCTTTGCCAATCAGATGGCAGACTACAGTTTTCAGTTTTTCGGTAAACTACAGGCTATTAGATCCATGGAGAGTTTCAACATCATCAATATAATGATAATAATTTAATAATAATAATAATAATAATAATAATAATAATAATAATATATTATTATTATAATTAAATTATAATAATAATAATTTTCCCCCCTCTAATAACATTTTATTTATCATCTTACAGCGCATTTACATATTTACATATATTTAAGATTACATAATATGCATGTTTTTTACAGTGAATTTCATACACGTTTTTTTTTCTAAAATGCGTTAATAATAATAGTTAATAATAGTTATTATGGATGATAATTTACAGTTTGCAATTGGATGAGGTTATATTTTAAGAGCATTTATAGTATAACAGTAAGTGATATATATTTTACAATTTTTGCTTTTTAATGTTTTTAACCGCTGTAACTACAGCACTTCAATGTAATAAATAATTCTTTTTTTTTTCTGTTGATCTCGGTTGAGATGTAATGTCTCTGCTTGCATCCTCGAAGCATTTTAGTTAGCTTATCTGAAGATGGCACTGGTTATATATATATATTTTCTTTTATTGATTTGATTGCTGTGTTGGAAGTAGGCTGATATTTGGGAGGTCATGATCTGAAATATCTGATCAAAGTGAAATTGCCGGTATGTTCTGCTGTTATTGCATCTGTCTTGAGGGTTCACATTCATATTTATTGTGGTCTTCGTTATGACCTAATTAGGAGATTTTTATTTTTTTTTTCACTGTGGCAGCCTTTCTATGTCTTCTGAGCTTTTAATTTGTATCGGCTTTGAAGTTGGTGACTTCTCAAAAATATCTTGGCACCTCTGATCCACAAAAATTGTTAATTTGTTTCTGTTTTTGCTTTTCTTGCTGGGTTCAACAATTTCTGGTTAAATTGTGTTAAATATTCGGATAGGAAGATTGGTGTATTATCTTGAAATGCGTTCAACTCCTTGGGAACGTTTTTTTCTGTCTGCTGGCTTTTATGATATTGTCTCATAATAATAATAATAATAATAATAATAATAATAATAATAATAATAATAATAATAATAATAATAATAATAATAATAATTCCTGTTATCAAGATCTTAATACATTGTGCCCATTCTTCCTGCTCTTCGGACTTCTGCATGAACATTTACAGCACATTAAGTCAACTTTCTCGTCAAATGGTTTTAGCGATGCCTTCACCGAAAAAAAAGTTTAGCAATTAAAGTATCCTGGCACTCTTCCGCTGAGGAGAAATAACTTGCAATCCTCTCCTTATTAAGTGCATGGACTTTCCATACCTGTAGAGAAATTTTTGTTTCAACTTTTCTCGCATCTCTTAGAGACAAGCTTCCTCTTTCTTACTTTTCCGGATGCTCATCAGACGAAATTCCTTGTTCTCGTGGCCTATCCTATTACGGACACATGGGAAGATTTGGTTTTAATTCGTCTCGAAGAAAAGAAGTAGTCGTATATCAAATAACTCGAACCTGAACAATCTGGACTTGCCACCAAGCACAAATTCCACTGCAGTAAGACAAGAATCCTTCATAAAAGTCGATTTCTTATATAACGTTTTCATAAAGAATCTTGTGAAAAGCTGCTCCGTTGTCCTAACATACACCCAATGGTCTACGTTTATCTTCTCATAGGAAAGAGTACTTTTTATTCGGCTGATCTTTTTTAAAATTTATAATTACATATACAGTGGTATCTTGAGATACGAGTGCCCCAAGATACGAGTTTTTTTGAGATACGAGCTTACTTCGGTGATGTCACAACCACCACTCTGCTCAGATTCCCGAGTCTTGCGCGTCGTTCAGTTCACATGTTTACCTCACCGCAGAAGCATTTCTGTCGTGTTGAGTTTTAATTTTTTTTTTTTTGAATGTACAGTCATTTAGCTACTTTGTTTCGTATAACTATGAGTCCAAAGAAGGTGAGTGTAAAGAACAGTGGTGAGAAAAGGAAAAAGGTGGTATCCATGGAAAATAGACAAACATGAGCACGGCGTAAGAGTAATAGACTTGGCGACGCAGTACGATCGCACTACTTCTACGATTTGTACTATTCAGAAGTAGAAGGCCTTTATCGAGTCTCCAGCTAAGGGCGTTAAAATTATTTCAAACTACGCAACTCTGTCCATGAAAAGATGGAGAACCATCCGATTTTTTGGTTGACAGGGAAGAAACTCGCAAGAGACACTGCGACAGAGACTATAATTTGCAAGAAGGCACGAGCCATTTACGCAGATTTGCTGCAGCAGACCCCAGATACTTCGGCGCAGGAAGCTTCACAAGAGCAGTTCAAATCCAGTCGTGGAAGATTCGAAAATTTCCGAAAAAGGACCAGCAATCACTCCGTTGTCATGCATGATGAGGCAGCTAGCACTGATTCTAAGGCAGCTCAGGAATTAGTAAAAACTTTTGCTGAATTGATCGAAGAAAAAAGGATACATCCCCCAGAACGTTTTCAGCTGTGACGAGACAGGGCCCTTCTGGAAGAAGATGCCAAGCAAAACTTACATAACGGAAGAACAAAGGATGCCAGGTCACAAGCCCATGAAGGATAGATTGACCCTCGCACTATGTGCAAATGCGAGTGGCGACTGCAAGATCAGGCCGCTGCTCGCATACAACTCAGAAAACCCCAGAGACTTCAAGACACATACGGTTTTTAAAGAAAAACTGCACGTTATGTGAAGCGCAAACCCAAAGGCGTGGGTCAGCAGGCAGTTTTTTGTGCAGTGGGTCAACTTGGTCTTTGGTCTTGCCATTAAGGGATACCTCGAGGTCAGTGACTTACCCCTGCAAGCCCTTATCGTCCTTGACAATGCTCTTGCCCACCCACCAAACCTTAAGGACGACATCCTCGAGGAATTCAGCTTTATAAAGGTTCTCTACTTTCCACCCCTATACTACATACAGCCCATGGACCAACAGGTGACCTCCACTTTCAAGAAACGTTTTACCAAACACATGTTCCGACGCTGCTTTGAGGTTATGGAGAGAAAAAAACCTCACCTTTCGAGAGTTCTAGAAGGACCACTACAACATTGACATATGCCTCAAAATTTTTGATAGGGCCTGGCAGGGTGTTACAAAAAGGAGCTTGACCTCTGCACGTAAAAAGCTGCGGCCTGAGGCTGAGGCTCAAAGGGACTTTGAAGGATTTAGACCTGAACAGGAAGTGCTGGAGGAGATTGTGTCCCTCGGAAAGTCATGGGCCCGGAGGTGGATGAAGGAGACATCGAAGACCTTGTCGCAGCACGTTCCGAGGAACTGACGACGGAGGAGTTGACGGAACTATACACGCAGCAACATACGGAGGTTCTGCAGGAGATTGGTACAACCGCAGAGGCAGAGGAGGTTGTCTCTTCAAGTGAGATAAAGATAGTGTTGGAAATGTGGGAAAACGTTTCGAACTTTATTGAAAAGAAACTCCCTGAAAAAGGTGCAACTGGTCGTGCAGCAGCGCTATTTAATGACACTTGCCTAACTCATTTCAGAAACATTCCAAAAGGAAGGAAGAAACAAAGCTCCTTGGAAAGGTTTGTATTGAAACGCCCTTCGGATAAAAGTGACGAAAGCGTGGCAAAAAAGAAAAAAACAAGTGAAGAAGAAAATGAAGTTAAGCAAAAGTGAAGTAAAAGAAAAAATTAATACCATAAGCTAATCGGTTCCGATAACATCTGTTTATTTCTTTAGATTCTCTTTTACATGTATTTGTGTAGAGTATTTGGTTTTATTTTGTTTGTATACAATATTTGTTCATTATGAATCCATTATAATAAAAAATGGAGTGATATTTTGGGAGCTGGTACGAATTAATCTCATTTTACTTAATTTCAATGGGGAAAATTGATTTGAGAGAGGAGCATTTTGACTCACGAGCTCGGTCATGGAATGAATGAAACTCGTATCTCAAGGTTCCACTGTAATTACTTTTTTTTTAGTAATGAAAATATTAACGAATTTGGTATCTCACATTACCTACTAAGCTGGCCCTTTTTACATTTTGTTTGTGTAATTATCATTCCATGTTTTTTTTTGTTCTGAATATGTGGATGAAATATGCTCGAATATTTTGCTAATAAACAGAAAGTTTTTTTCCGTCTTCGATTTAGTCAATCTCTCCTTTGGTCGGAAAGACCTGCGTTCGATTCCCGTCAGTGACGTGAGGAACATTTTTCTGAACTAACTCAACTTTCGACGAAAGGTGAGTTAGGCGGTCTCATATGGAGGTAGGGTTTTTTCTACCCGGAAACTCGGGTTTTTCATATCCAGAACACACACATCTACAGTCCTATGACACACTGGGAGGCATAGGGCTAACTACCTTATCCTCGGAACGCGAATGGCTTGGAAGCGTTAAGGACAGCTCCGTAACAGGCAACTAGGATAATTAATACGTAAAAAGAAAGAAGTAATTTGAAGCTTTATTTTCTTAGATATCCTGAAATCTCTTAAATGAATAGAAATAGAAGCGTTCTCAATTTTTCACAGATCTCATCAATTAAGAGCGCTAACAACCGGAAGTGATAATATTTCGTGTCAGAGCGATGACACGTGCCGTTCATCATAATGGCCAGTCTTCGGTTCGATTACACCATTTCTTGTGTTGTGCTCTCTTTTGCATAATGTACTCCCATTCCCCCCCCCCTCGGACGAGGAATATCGTTTACCACCAAGGACATTCACACGTCCATCCAGTTTGGTTTCCAGTCTGTTAGATGCAACGCAGAAGTCCTGTTCACTCGGCTGTTTACGGAAGGTCAAATTTGCCCAATTAATTTCAATTAGTTGCCAGGAGGAAGCGAGTTACCTCCCCCGATATCATCCTCTTATTTAGTCAGATTAGACTGATGTTCTCATGAGACCTTAAACAACGAAGAAGGATCTATTCTATATTTAATGGAAATCTGTTTGACGAAGTGAGGTGTTACCACCGTAACGCTTTTCATCTCCCTTCACTCTGATGATGATGATAAGACGACAGGAATCATACACTAAATGCAAAGTCACGTGGAATGAAACACGAATGGCTCAAATTTAACATCGTCCTCTGCGCGTTTGTAGAGCGAGAAAACCGCTTCAATGTGAGCTTTTTCCTCTTCAACTATTCTTTTCTCCCAACGGATTCCCTGGCGTTTATTGTACCCAAATTCAATTAAAATAAAACAGGTTCATTAGCTTATTTAAATAATTGGACTTTTTCATTTATTTTTATTTTTTTAATGTTGCTCCCACCCACGGAAGGTTATTTACAATATTGTTCTTCATTTTGTTTACTACACCAACAGAAATAGGTACCGGATGGGTTAGGAATTTTTCCCGTCTTTCTTGTTTATCAAATTTATACATATTTCTGTATTTTAATTCATTTTTTTGCATAGTCCTGAAAGTCTTCTCTAGAGGAGAAAGATTTAACTTCTTCTTAAAGTCAAAGATAAAATAATCGACACTTTAATTTTGATTATAAAACTTTAATAGTGTATATTTCGGGACACCCTATATATATGTAAAATTGAATCCTGAGTTCCCCCATTCAAGAAACATATTTCGCACATTTTTGTTACCTCATCAGGAGATGACTAGGAAGGAGCGAACATTCTTTTAGAAAGTCTTCATTCTAAATTAATTAGAATTTATAATGAATCTCATAATTGTTGAGATGGATGTTGTGGGTCTGAATTCCCTTCCTTTCTTCCAGTAGAGCATTCGTCAGTTCGGTCACCGATGCTGCGCAATTTGGCAAAACTCTCAGAGTTTTAGTTCATCCCACAGGCATTCCCACTAGCTAAGTTTTTCAACATCCATCTCAACACTTCCTTCATGTTAATAGCGATAAGGGCCTTCACTGAATGGTGCCAGAAAGGTGGACGAAAGAATTGTCTAGAATGTCATTCCTGTGCTAAGCGTTAAGATTCTCCGTTACTGGAAGTACTTGCTTTATGATTTTATATTTTAATATTTTGATGGGTTTGGTGTATTTACGAAGTTATGTTTTTTTTTTATTGTTTCATGTTTTCCATAGCTGATCATACTCGGGCTCGACCGAAATTGAAAAGTGAACTTCAACTTTGAAGTTCCTTTCAACTTCACAGTTGAAAACAACTTCAGGTATCGTCCTCATAGCATCCACCAGAGTAAGACTTCTCCTTCGGACTGCCAAAATCTGAAGAGTAATTCATACCTAGAATACCTTCCACCACAACAGAGTTGAACGGCGGTAGGCATTCCACCACTCGACTTGAAGGTTGACGTTTTCCTTGTAGCTAACTCATCTTTCGTCGAAAGAGACCAGATAAAGGTTCCTCACGTCAGGTACGGGAATCGAACCTAGGCCTTTCCCGGCAAAGGGTACCGTGTATACTGACTGAGCTAAGGAAGCTCGGGTAAGACTCCATTGAATAAACAATTGGTTGTTAAACCCTCTTTCTTGTCTCTCCACATGTTCTGAAAGTCTACAACTATCTCTTCAGATAGTTGTAGGTATTCAGATTGTGTGTGTTGTTCGTGAATAAGATGAGAGTTTGAATACAAAGAACGAAAGAATAAAGAGAAGGCAGCGGCTTAGAAAGTGATTTAGAATGTACGGGAAAACGAATGTGGAAGAACAAAAACCGACAAAACGTTGGTACCTGTAAGGGCTTGGTTTGTGCGCGATCCTCTCCTGGTGAGAATTAATGAAATTACTGCAGGGAAAGAACAAAAACGAAACGAAATATTTGAGAAATGATTAAAACTGAAAACAGGATGTTTTTCGAGCCTAACGAATTAAACATGAAAGAAAGAGAAATGAAAATAGGTTTGGACGTATCCGAGGAGGAATCGCTTTTATAATTAATAGCTCGGCCGATCTCCTGTAAGGAATCCATCACGGAACAGAAACGCTTATTAATTCCTACAAGTCTGACTGCATGTTCAGCTACCACTGGTTTTTCAGAACTTTCTATTCCCGTTTAATATGCTGATAGACTGAATAAGTTGTGAATGATGTGCGAGTGATGTCGCGTGGAAAACAAGAGCGATATTTGTTTTCAAAATAAGGGCTTCAAATCAGAATAGAAATATCTTTAAAAATAAAAAGAAACACAAGATGGAATATTATGAGAAATAGGAAATTCTAACCGATTGTTATTTCTTGTAGAGAGAGCGATTTGTGTTTGTGAGTGTATCCCAGCTGGGTGAATCCCGTTTCGGAAATTCGCTCGCTTTTCTCTTCGGAATGAAGGAACAGATGATGAGCAATTAAGAAGGAAAAAAGACTACACCCGAAGTGAGTGGGGCGAATGATTAGTTTTTTCTTAATTACCGTCTTTGTTTCGGCCTGTGCATATGTATTGATATCTTTTATGTCATAATTTATGCGTTGGATATTGTTTTCTGTAATTGTTATACATTTTATAACCCGGATGAGCTTCTGCTCTTGGGTTATGCGCGTTTGTCATTGTTGAATTGTATTTGTATTAAGCATTGCACTGTATTATATTAAATAAATTTTTATTTAATACCATTGATGGACCTTTTCTTTCTTACTGCTGTCCTCCTGTTCTTGTAAATATCGGCACAGCTTTGGTCTAAATGTGAACTTCAGAGATAAACTCAGTGGGGGTGAGTAAATCAAGGATTATTAAAGCTTATCGTATGGTTATCTACAAAGAAATATCAGACACTTCTTCATATCTGTCAGTAAGAATGTAATAGAGAGAGCGTTGCTTTCTACATAAAAATAGAAGAAAAAGAGGAGTTTCATTTTGAATGTTCATAGATTTCAGCGAATAGCTTACCCATGAAGGTTACATGAAGTGTACAGTAGTTTGTGATTATTCCTCATCGAGCCTGAATGAAATAAAATTTCAACATCGGCAATATTTGTCAACATTCGTGTGAAAAAATGCATAATAGTAATAGATGAACCAGAAGATATATCCCCTAATGTTTCTGATGATACTGTGCATTGTAATCTTGAATGTTTAGTATATATTGAATGAACATTTTCTAAAGCCTGGCAATCAAAAATACCAAGCGTATCTTATCAATTTCACTTTAAAGTTTAGTACTACTTAAAAAATAATATATTCTTATATAAAATAATATTGTAAACTTAATACTATATAAAATATTTTAAACAATTTTAGTTATAATTAAAACTTAATAGCACAAATATAGATTTTATTTTGACACTATTATACTATTTGTATAATATATTTTATAATGAAATCACATATGTTTGGAGGTTTGATACCGTGGGATGCGGTGATTGCTCAATTTTCAAATTAATTACAGGAGTCATCATCAGATAAGCTTACTAAAAGGCTGCAAGCTTGCAAGCTGAGATATTACATCTCAACCGAGATCACTATAAAGAAAAAAATCTATTTATTGCATTGAAGTGTTGTAGTTACAGCGCATTTTATACATTAAAAGCAAAAATTGTAAACTATATGTAACATATTGTTATACTCTAAAAAGTGTAACTTTATTCAAAAACAACTATAAATTACCATCGACAGTAACTATTATTATCACATTACACACAAAAGGAAAATTTGTATGAAATTCATTGTAAAAAAAAACTACAACACCATGTTTTGTAAATGCATAATATGTAATCATAATTTTAATAATAAAAATCGTTGAAATAAAAAAATACTATTATTATTATTATATAAGTGTTATAATTTTTTAATTTTGTAATTTCTATAATTTTATAATATAATTATTATATGTATGCAAGATATAATAAATTATTATTATTATTATTATTACTATTATTACGTGACCTTCTCCAGGGAGTCCAAGGACTCATCCGCGATCTAGGAATAACAAAAAAAAAAAAAAGAAGAAGAAGAAAAGGAAATTTAGTGATATTTTTGTTCTTCAACGATGAATGCAATTGCCAAAGCAATTTCGATTTGTTCTAATCACTATGTTGTGAATGAGTACATTACTAAATATATAATACAACGAATATCTCCAACTATATAATTATAACGAATAATTTCTCAAAAGACAGAATATGCGGGTTTCAAATCAAAATCAGCAAATTTCTACCATCGGTGCAATCTTTAGGTAATCCACAGTGCTAGTCTTTCAATTTTTTTGACATTCACTGTCTCATGTAATATTGAACATAATCTTTCATATGTGCTCTTAATATTTTAATATGCTTTCAAAAGTTTCTCTCCTTTCAGTTTCCCAACTCTGAAATTACGAATTCCAATAAATTCCTTAATCTGAAGAGAGAGAAAGAAACACTTTACATATAAAAGTTCGACATACCCGAGAGTACTGTACTCCCAAAGATACGAACCCCTTCGACACTTCTGCGGATGTCAAAATAAGGAGAATCCATTCCGATAATAGGGTAATCAATCCGCCTTGTAGAAGGAGTTTATTATTACACGTTGGAAAATTAACTTTTCTTTTATGTTTGTAGTTTTTTAAAAGTGGTAACTATTTTACTTATATAACAGTTGTAAAATTTTACGTGTAAAGCACATTATTTCGCGAGTTGGTAACCCCTTCGTACATCGGTTATTTCTCTTTCCTCTTCAGCATGAACTAACTTACTTTTCTTGGCAGGTGGCCAGACGAGGTTTTCGGATCTGTGGTCGGAGAGTAGGTGGATAGATTTGGCACTAGTAAGGTAGTTTCCGTTTTCTTTTCTAGACAGACAGGTCATCCTTCTCTATAAGGCACGAGCCTTCAACAATTCGGTAGCTAAATTCTCTCTCTTTGTTGATTGGTGAACTGGATTGTTACGAATTGCTGCAATTTTATTGCTTTATTGCCCACAAATCACGGAAGTCGAAGTAACACATCCAATTCATCATATATATATATATATATATATATATATTAAAGATATCAAGCTATTTTAAACCTGAAACATACAAGCAAGTGAAATTTGCTCCTGCAAGTATTGCAAGTCTGGGTGACCCCACATGTAGTGCAAGTCAAGGTAACTCGTGATAAATGTGGAAAAGCTGTGATCACTATTCTTAATATTTACCCTTAATGCAAAGCACATCTCCTGGAGGAGATGTATGATGCTATGTATTAAAGGCAAGGGGCCACTATCCAGACCAGATTCGACCTTTATTGACTAACTTGTCTGTTTGCTTATTTGGGTAATGGAGTAAAACCAGATTTAAAATAACTTGGTATCTTTAACATTTATTATACCCAAGGTAAGTAGTACGAGTACCACTAGTGACAAGATGAAGATAGAGATTAGATAAGGAATCGTGACGTGATTGGTTGTTTATTTGACGTCATTGTGTGTGACGTCATGAATTTGTAATGTTAGGAATTTCCCTGGGGGCATATTTATGTGTGACGTCACGATGTTTGTTTTCTTCGCGTATGGAATAATGAGTGATGGTAGAGATAAGGATTGGTGTTAAGATTGGCAGTGCACTAGTGACAAGATCAAGATTAAGATAAGATAAGGAATCGTGACGTGAATGTTTGTTGTTATCAGATGAAGATATCTGACGTCATTTGTTAGTTGCAAATAAGTGACGTTATTGTTTTGAATGGAAAAGGGAGATATATTAGTGGATAAGGAATCGTGTCGTGAGTGGTCGGACACTTCTGACAATATCAAGATCAAGATAAGATAAAGAATCGTGACGTGGATGTGTGGTATTATAGAGTTTGAAATTTTTGGAATTTTTCTGGGACCCTCGTCTGTCAGGGATATCACGTGTTGTGTTAGATTCACTTAATGCATTGTGAGTAATATTTACAGATAAGAATTGTGACGTTATGTGTTTGGAAATTTCTGGGGATCATATGTCTCTCTGTGATAGCACATGATGTTTTGGTTTGGCAATGGAATTGGTGGCTATGTTTTTGAGATAAGATGTCTCTGAATTTTCCCAGTGTGACACATCCATCATTGTCGTCGTGTATTGTGTTTTGTTGTCTATAGATGGCTGTACTAATTTCCAATACATTTAGGGTATTTCTTTCCTGTTAAAGGGTGGGAATTATTGAGTAGAGTCTTGTGGGGGCTGTGTTTAGGCTTTTCTGAATAATTTAATTATATGCTGGTGTTCCTCAAATACACACACTTTTTCCCCATAGCTCATTTATATTTTATTCTATATTCATATTCTAATTCATATTTTATTCATATTTCATCTGAATATTTTGATTTGTCTAAAGTTAAGATCTTAAAGTTCAATAAATTAACAAATCGTGTGTGAATTCATGGTGATTTCAAAAGTGATCTGACTTAAACAAAAAATAACACAACAACGACACTCTTTGTTCTTTTAAGTTTACACATTTATTTCACAGATATTATTTACAATGCAATATGCAGAAATAGGAATTTACAGATATCACCAATGCATATGGTGTTTTTCTTGTCGTAACTTTTCTTTGATGAGGTATGTGTGATTGCCTGATTTTGAAACTTCTTCCCAGATTATTATGGCAATTTCCATAAAAGCAAGTATCTGAAACTTTTGTGCTGCTTCTTGATTTTCATCTGTAAAGAAAAACTTATTGTTAGTAATGAAAAATTTAGCAGATTACTATAATCCTAATACAGTAGTTAGTTTTGGAAGTATCAAAGCTTTACAGAAACATACAAATTTGCTACATTAAACCGTGAAAAGTTAGTTAGCAGCCCACTTACGTGAGGCATAGACCCATTAGAAGAAAGTTTAAACGCAATGAAATCATAATCTCGACACTTTTACACACTTTTCAATATGATTTGCAGATATGTCATTCTTCCATTCAAAAGAGAATGGGGGGGTTCCTTCTTGTATGCATGGATTGTTTTTCCCGATTTGCGTGGGATCTAACCCCGAAGAAGAAATCAACACTTAACCCTTTCCAGTAATGCCAGTATGAAAATGTTTCCTGCAAACACGCTGTTTTGTCCCAATTTATGATTATTATTCCAATTAGAGAAATTCGGCTTATCTATATTCGACTTTTATCTATGTACGAGATATCATCCCAGAATACAAATATTTAAGCTTTTTCTCCCCTTAGTGTCCCTAATATTTATATTATACTGCGCCTTTTGGGACATTTAGTTTGAGATATTAAATACAAAAACAAGGAGCAATCGCGAAAATATATCTCAATGTGAAACAATATTGCAGTCGTGACACTTTATCTCGTTTCTTAACACATGAATTTCCTGCGTGATTAGGTTCGTACGTTTTTCACGTGGTGCATTGGGCAGCAATTTCAGAACTGTTTTATCAATGAACAAAGGATTATTAAACTCATTAGCATGGTACAATTCAATTTCTAATATAATTCGATTCAATACTAAGAAAACATTTACAAAACAACATTAGCTTATCAAGTGATTTGGCTATGATCCTATATGGGTATTGTGATCATACCACTATAACAAATTCAACACCTAAAATCATATGTACATCCCAGATCTAATTAACACCTTAGTTAACCCTATATTAGTCTGAATATACGCTATATGCTGTAGCGCATGGACATATATGATCAATTCACTCTATCTAACTATCCAAAACTATGTAGATTAAATTATCCCTTCATGGTACTAACACATAACTTTGACATTTAAAACTTTCCTATACGTTACAATACACATGCATAATTCTCAGGATACATGAATTACTTATATAATATTAACATTAGCAAGCATACTTTCATTATAATCAGTCATGCACTAAAGTCCTAGTATAATTTTCCTTAGTCTCTTCAGCAGTTCAGTAATAGAATAATGATAACAATTACAGACGATTTTCAGTTAACACGAGATTTTTACAGTACCTTTTTCTCTTGAGTTTTCTATATTGGCCTCTAATTTTTCTCGATTATTCTATCCTGGTATGATCTCTCCTATAATCTGTCACTCCTAAGTTCTTTTGGCATTAAACTGTGCTTATGCGATCTTAACTTCTCGTAATTAAGGACACACTTTTAGAATCATCTATACAATGGCTGGGAAACTCACCACATGGACACCGACTTCTTTACAGATTTCCTTTTCACGGGACGATGAAACACTTAGACAATACCTTCTTTCCTTTGGCTAAATGGCATTCCTCGTTTCTTACCATAGGAAATACGGAATCGAAATCCCGCTCACTTTTGTTTCCTTGTTGTGATGTTGTAAATTAACTCCAATCCCGCCACTTGGGAAAACCATGTGAAACCTATACGAAGGAGCTCGCGAAGAAATTCTCTGGGAAAGAAGCCTTTTGGGGGGGTTTCTAACCCTTTTATACCTTGACTCCTAACGGCACCTTCTTTATTTCTTTTCTCTGCCCCTTACTTGATTCGACTTCACCGATCAATTAGGGTGGCGTTTTTCTGCCAAACATCCTTTGGTCGGCGAGCACGTGAAGATGTTTCAAATCCTGGAATTGACCCTGAGTGATAGTCTATTGTTTTTTTTTATTTATGCTAGCCTCTACATTAATCCCCTTTCCACATTTTTAAGAATTTACTTAATATTTTAATCTCTAGCCTCTCACATACAATTTCTTATGACTAATCCTTTTCTGTCTTATTTAGCTAATTAAATTTTGTTTTTATATCACAACACTAATATATTCCTTCTTTTATTAGTTAGTTCAACAAACACCTTTTTTTTGTTATATATTTTACTTGGATGCAAGAATATTTTTCTTTCTTTTAAATAATTCATCTATTAGGTTTTATACAGGGGTTTTATTTTATTTTCTCTTCATGTTACACATTGATAACTGGGAATTCTACATTTTTAACGTATCAGGGTGTAACAACGCAAAGAAATTTCAAGTTGAATTACCACACGAGATCAGACTTAAAGGTAGATGTGAAGTTGCTCTTGCCAAAATTCATCTTCCGGGAGAATTTAATAACATCGATTCCGGTTACGATGAATTTCATATGATACTTGCAGTTGGAGGAGGAGTCAACACTATCGACAACAACAACATCACAGGAAATAAAGTTTTCGAAAAGTCTGAAGAAGGATTTTACAAAGTGTGCAAGATTCCCCATGGGAGTTACAATTCACCCTCTGAACTTCTGCAAGCAGTGTTTGTTTGATGTGAGTTCTGTGAATACTGGAAAAAAGAACCCAAACAACACCATTTCTCTGACAGTCCCAAAAGATTACTACTTTCCCAAGGAGGTCTCGGGTTTGGGTATTCTACTGGGTTTTAATCAGATTGCTGTTAAACTGAAAGGTACAATCACATGGAAATATCCATTTGATATCAAGAGGGGTGTAGCCACATTTTTGTTTATTCTGATTTAATCCAAGAACGGATAGTCGGTGATACCTGTGCACCATTGTTACGAGTTGTTGAGTGCAGCACCAACTGTTCCTTTGTGTTTGCTCAACCTGATTATTATCCGTTATGAAAATAAACATTTCAGTCAATTAGCATTGAAATTTGTTCTGACAGCGGCGAGTTGTTCCACTTTCGTGGCGGCAAGACAATTGTTAAATTACAGTTCTGACAAGTGAAAGATGACTGATTATTTCAGATATTACACAATGCAGGCAGGTAGGGCTCAAATATTTACGATGCCCTAATACAGTGCGAGTACTGATTAGGTAGCATTTTCAGAAGTGCCTTCCCTTTTCTAACTCCACTTTTAAAACCTGCAGCTCAATTTGTCAGTCGTAAAGCCTTAAAAGCCGGTCAGCATATGATAAGAGATGTATTGGAAGGGGTACCTGTAGGTCGAGCCTTTATGAACAGAGCATCAGAAGCTGGGAAAACCATTGCTGAAAAGGCTCAGAGTCGATTACTTCAGAGAGGTCAAGGAAACAAGAACAACAAAACGAATACTAAAAAGCGCAAGCGACATAATATATTTTACTCAGGATATGATGTCAGAGTTAGATCTTTATCCCATCCTCGTGTCAACATGTGTGTGTAAAGAAGTTCTTATATCACTTACCAACCAATATCCAGTAATGACAGTGGTGGTCCTGTGGAATTTTGCATACCAGGTACATCTGAAGATTACTTGGATTTGAGAAAATCATACCTACGCGTTCGTGTGCGCATCGCTGATAATAAACTTATCAAAGATTCGTCAGTTGGTGTTGTGAATAATTTTTTCCATTCCCTGTTCAGTCATATTGTCTTTTTTTTTCAAAGATAAACTAGTAAATGTAGCATCAGACACATATCCCTATAGGGCTTATATTGAAAACATACTAAATTATGACAGAGATGCTAAAAACAGTCAACTGACAAATGAACTATGTGTTAAAGATGATATGGCTAACGTTAGTGATATGTTTACCAAAAGTGAATGTGGGATGCGTAGACTACAAGTTCGAATTAACCAATCGAAAAGTTTCTAGAAGCTTGGGCGAATAAACGCTGACATCATGCATCAAGTTGTATGATGTCAGCGTGTATTTCATCAACAACGTTTCTGTTCGTGTTCGTATGGTTCGCAGTTCTCCCGAATTTTGTTTACTGACTGCAAATGCTGATGCTAAGGCTAAAGTGCAAACTGAAGAGGCTACACATTTTGCCGGCAAAGTCCAAATAAATTCAAAGATTCAACTGGCTCACCTGTCTGTGTTAGAGAAGTCAAACATGGTATATCCCATGAATCGTGTGCAGGTGTCTTATTTTTTGATTCCCAAGGGTGTGTCAGATGCCACACCAGACAATCTGTATCTAGGTGAAATACCATCTAGATTAATTATTGGACTGGTCGCTAGTGATGGATTTAATGGCATTTTCAACAGAAATCCATTTATTTTTCATCATTTCAATCTGAATTTTCTTGTGGTGACAGCTGACGGTATCCAGTATCCCTCACAACCTTTGACTCCGAACTTCAAAGAAAGGCATTACAGCAGATGTTATATGTCACTCTTCACATCACTAGGCAAATGGAACAGATACTGTGGTAATGACATTTCTTATGAGGAATACGTAAATCTATGGATTTGTCTTATCGCTAATCAAAATGCCGTTGCCTCCCATGTCAGCCTGTTAAGAAGAGGAAGTTTGCAACTTGAAGTTATATTTTCTCAACCTCTTCCTGAAAATATCACAGTAGTTCTTTAAGCAGAATTTGAGCGTACGTTATCCATAACAAAGGATCGTTCTGTGTTACTGGACTGTGAACACTGAACAATTAGTAAGCATAATAGAGTTAGAACCCACCACAAGAAAAGTTGGTTTAGGAGTGTGTGTGTGCTCGTGATGAATTGCCAAAATTTCCGGTTAGAAAACAATAGTCGACGTTCGTTGTGAACACAGATCCTACCTGGTTGCCAGGACAACACTGGCAAGCTATCTATATTAAAGCTTCGGTCGTCCACCCGAAATCGATATTGTTAACTTTCTGAATATCAACACTAATAAATGGTATTATAATTCTGTAGCTGTACAAGGTAAGGAATCTGTCGCGTGTGGTTTGTACTGTGTATTTTTTTAATATTGAGATGTCGTGGTCTTTCTATGAAAAATATTATTAGCAAATGTTATTCTAAGGATTTGTGGTTAAATGATATTGTAGTAACTTATTCTGTTACACATCATTTACTGAACATTAAAAATAATTTTTAAAAAAATTTGTTTTTTTCACTTACCATTTTTTCCACACCAGTTTCATATTCCCACGCATCTTTCGGGGAGATAAAAACACGAATTTGGTACTCCTTCTTCGAGCTCTCTTGCGGTCAGGGATTGCAGTGGAAACATTTTTATCACTGGGACTGGCTAATGTTGATGGTTGATGGAAATGGTTCTGGGTATTCGGTTTGTCAGTGAAGGTTGTGGATGTGGTAATCTATGTTCCTTGCTCTCCTTCTGTGTGAGCCAATTGGTTTTTCAAACCTAAATACTTTTCCAGAACATTTAAATATGCTTTTACTTTTCAATCTGCATGTTTATTTCTTATTTTTAAAATGGCACTCATTTCATCATTGAGTGTGTACGATTCACTCTCCTCTGGTGATTTGAGTAGCGTAAATTTTTTAAACATATTCATTTTCTAATAAGTGAACGCAAGAAAGAAACAATAATACTGCCTAATAATGGGAACAGTGCACCCCCGTGCTGTAAAACCAGTTTTCTTCTAGTAATGAAGGGAAGAGATTTGTTACTTAGTGCTCTTATAATTTTTTTTCCTTCGTAGGCGTGACTTCTGATTATGCTTTACAGGAATATTTCCACATGAAATATTTTTGCAGATTTCACAGAGTGTGGTGATTTGGCTGCAAGTACAGTGTTTTAAAGCATCATTTGCTTGTTTGGGAGAGGAATGATTTAAGTACTTGATGAGATATTTACAGCGTTTGAGTCTATCAGCCATTCAGGAATAAACACTATATTGGGTTCTTCTCCTGGCAAAATCCGTAACCTTAAGCGTAAAATATCAGGTGTTTCCTGTCTAAAGTCTAAAACTAAATACGAGTGAGGTTCCCGTGTTGCATCTTTATAAATCTGAACTAATATGTTCGTTTGTCCTGGAAATACTTGGGAAGCTAAATGAGAAAACTGTAAAGAATCTCGTGAATTTTTAAAAGCAATAACAAAATGGCTATTGAGAGAAATTGTACGAAAATGTGTACCTTTACAGAATAAATTTTGTGTCAGAAGAATGACACTGAGGTTACGGTGATGTGAACCTTTTATGAAAACATCAGTTACTTCCGTTCTGTCCTTAGCCTGGTGAACCAAATCATCGATTATGAGTAAATTTCTCACATAAGAATCAAATTAAGGCAACTTCAAACCATTCACGAATATTTTGTTGGTAATTTTTTTTAATTTTTCCTGATTTCAACTGTAACAGTAAACGATTCGCTCCGGTGGTGGTTTGATTAGTTGAATACAATGTTCGTTGAGAGACAACACGAATGTTGTTTTTCCTGACTGAGTAGCTCCCGAAATAAGGCATGTAAATGGATGTATGAACATATCGAAAATGATAACATAATTAAACTGTGATTATTTTTATATAATCAGATATCATGTAAAAACAAATAGATACTTGTTTTAATATCAAAAATTCTCCTCATAAAGTTTTTTTTTTTTAAATCACAGTCACCATGTAATCATGCCAAGACGAATTTTTCTTTTTAAATTCTAAGAATGAAAAAAAAAAACCTATTGTTGAATAATAGTGACAATAACAGTGATGTGAAAACTGTACAAGAGAAGGGCGACACTGCAATTTATAGTGTTTGGAAACAATCGTGGATTTTTATCTACCAGGTAGAATGTTGTTTAGTTTTCTATCCCATAAATGCATTTTTTGCTTATGGGTTATGTGAGCCTAAGGAATTATCCTTTAAAATAATTCATAGGTAAAAGTGCATGTGTCTGTTGACACTATACGCTTCGCAAAAGTGTATCCAAATCTTTTTGTTACGGAGGTCGCTTTGTGTTGACAGCTCCATTTGTCTCTACGGACAGAAAATGATACAGGAATTTGGATGTTTTGTGGCTCACCCCCTAACTGCTGCTCTCATAGATTCCAGATTAATATCAGTGGCCGCGCGAGAATTTAAAGTATTGCCTTTGCATTTGGTCACAATCTCCCCCCCCTCCCCCTCCGTGTTTTGTAGGAATAAGATTTGGGGCCTGTGGTAACAAACTCAACTATAAAGTCACTGTCGAGTTCGTCACCTAGATCCCCAAGGTAGTGGACGGTGAGTAATCGCCCGGTTTTTCACTGAAAACGATAGATTCAGTATCAGTGTATAAAAGCCGTTTTTGCAAAGGTTTCATGACCTCATATAACTTTATCCTACCGTAGGCAGCTAAATATGAGGAGATGACAGTATTCCCTTTCCTATTTTCAGGCTCAGTGCCTTCAATAGGAGAGTAGGCAACCATCATCTCTTGCCATTCTTGTGCCCTGAGCCAGTCCTAGTAGTCATTCGGTTGCAGACCTCTACCATAGTTCTTTCAGTGTATAAAAATACAGTTATAAATATTAGAAAATCAGAACAAATCACTGCTTAGAATTACAAACATTTGCCAGCTTCTTGTCCCTGTTGAGTATAGTTGCAATCTGAAACACAAATTAAAAGAAAAAGCACTTACCAGTTATTCGATTCACCATCCCGACATGTTTCTTGCCATATAATAAATTTAGTTTAATCCTTTATCTAAGTGTGAGCAAACAAAGTTTGCGACTGAAAGTATCTTCAGGACTGGGGTAAGGTGGTACAACACCAGGACACACCTTGCAAAGGTGGAGCAAGCTACCAACACTCCTATCTCAGTATCTCCAATAATGTAATGCAAAACACATCTCCTTGCGGATATGTATGATGTTATGCATTAAGGGAAGAGCCGCTACCCAGACTAGTTTCGACCTTTATTGAGGTCTCTTCAGTGGGAGCCAAACCCAAGTGGAAATACCAGGCAGAAGCATTAGCAGGTCATCTCTACCTATAGGAGTTGCCAAATGGTGTGCCACCTTTTTTCTTGGAGTTGTCCCGGTGTTGTACCACCTTACCCCAGTCCTGAAGATACTTTCAGGTGCAAACTTTGTTTGCTCACACTTGGATAAAGGATTAAAACTAAATTTATTATATTCTAACCAAGTGAAAAATAATCTTTCAATATGTTTCTTGCCAGATCGCGATGTCCTCCAAAGGGACTCCAGAAAACGAATTTCCTCTAAATTTTGATTGAACGTTTACTCAAATTGCTTATTGGTAATCCTCATGGTAGACTGCATTTAAGTCTTACACAATTTTAAATCTAATTAAATCCTGAGTTTCTCCATTCAAGAAACATGTTTCGGCACTATTTCGGGCCTCATCAGGACAGGGCTAGGTAGGAGGGATTATTCTTATAAAAAGTCTTCACACTTCTCATCTTATTTAAAGATTTCTTCTTTTAATAGAAAAATAAAGCATATAAATTAAAAACGATTAAAAATTGATTTATTTAAGCCAGTATACGATCTGTCAGATCAAATATGTCCCATGCCTCCTCACCCAAACTCTGATTGTTATATGAAAGTCGGTAATCTGGAATTGATCCCCCCCCCCTTTGCTCATATAACAACATTTACTTTTTTGCGAAGGATTTCAATCCACTAGATTTTGGTACGTTTAGGTGGTAATGTAATTCTCTTCCGTGTCAGTTCGGTCACTGATGACGGAAGAGAATTACACGGGCAATTAGGTTATATCTCGGGGTTCAAATTTATTCCAAAGCCATTCGCAACCAGTAACGTTCATCAACATCCGTCTGAGCAAATCCTTTGTGTTCATAGCGAAAAGGGCCTTGACCGAAATGTTCCTATAAAATTGGAAGCAAGAATCGTCTAGAATGTCATTACAGGGGCAGCGTTAAGATTCTCCGTTACTGGAATTAGTTGTTTTGTGCTTTCATTTTTTCATGTTTTTTGGTTTTGTGTTTTGTGTTTTTTATGGACTAGGCTCAACCAAAACCAAAAAAATAAAATAAAATCCCAAGATCAGGATTAATTCTCCACAAGCACCACAGTTGAAACAACCCATTCGTACAGATAGCATTCTCATAGCATCCGCCACAGTCACACTTCTCCGTCAGACTGCCAAATTCTGAAGAACGAGTTATATCTACGGTAACTTCCACCTACAAAGATTTCAAGGCTGACAAGTTTTCCACTAATTCATCTTACGGTTCACAATGTCTTTCCTGATACGATTCCTGATACTTGAGTCTCCATGTGCGACCATGGAGACTCAAGTTCTTTAGATCCCGTTGAATATTTATCTTTTGGTGTTGCTTACAGAGAGGCGTCTCAGAACTTGGGCGTTTCAAACGGGGATAGGAATTTATTTCCATCCATGTGACTTAGCACTCTGCCTTCTCATTCGGTGATTTCATGAGGCCTACCAGGTCGAGATTGTTCTGCAGATTATTCTCCACGGGGTTTCCACTTCCCAATAACATCAGCGCAGTGCAGTTCAAATAACACAATCCAATATGAAATAAAATTCAGATGATAATCACAATACCTAATTGTATTATGCTTTATTAACACATAATACAAATTACACAAAGTGAAAGAAAAAATTACAATACGAGTCGATATACAATATAAGAAAAAACATTCATATAATGGGATGATAAACTATACGACACAGATTTTACGACAATAAAATAAATCTAATCACATGTCCATGATTGCCCTACTGGTTACTGTAAAATACACAAACATGAGGAGAGGTTCAGTATAACAGCCGTACACCTCTTATACATCGGCGATTGTTAGATACATAATTACTTCATACATGATTAGCAGATTACAAATCTTATTTAATACATATTTATTAGATTGTGTGTGTGTGTGTGTGTGTGTGTGTGTGTGTGTGTGTGTGTGTGTGTGTTCAAACGTGATTTAATTTCCTTATTTTTTTTTAAAAATGTAATCAGAAGAAATATAGTTTATATCGTCAGGTGATTTACTGTAGCTGTTCGCTGCTGTATCTTGAAAGGATTTGTGGAAAATTTTTTTCTTGGATTTCGGTACTGCAAGATTCTCCATCAGCACAGATTATAATCATCACGTAAAGAATACGCCGGGAAATGTTGAATGTTCTGCCTGAGGTGTAATAACAGCAATATTGCTGAAGTGTGCGTAATTCTAAGATTTCAAGAATGGTTTACAGATTTTTGTTGGAGGATGTTTTTGCGTTGCCCTTTTTTGTTTCCATTTGGAACGTTATTAAGGGCAACAGGTCACTGGAATAATTTTCATCCCCAAGGGATGATGAATTTATCTATGAATTACGACAGACGTCTGAGAAATTTTAGATGCACACATTTTCTAATGTGTAATCTTCTGATGACCTTGTGAAAAACGAAATATAGAAATTTCAGTTCAAGTTGCAGTCGATGTCTAGATCGAACTGTATTATTGAATGGGCGCTGTTTATTAACCCACCCACAAATATAAATATTCGCTTCTGCAAATGGATATCCGGATGCATTTGATCAGATAGCTTCTCCCGGTTATAATAATTAACAGAGATCAGCTTGTGTTAAATGGAATTTAAATTTTAAAAATAAATCTTATCTTCACATGAATACAAACTTTAACGCGAATTTATCCCTTCTCCCTCCATATTATCTCTATTTCGTTAAAAAAAATATTTAATACAACTTAACTATTAATAAATTAATCTACACATATTAACTAAAATGCAGTGAAAAATAAGGAACGTAAGGAATGAAAATTCGCAAATTTCGAGCGATTTGGGTTGCGTTTTTGAAAAAAGGACTTACTCGTATCTAATCTTATCTTAGATCAAATTATAAAGTAAACTGAAACGTACTTTAAATCCTATCCTAAAATAAAAAAGCATAAAAGACGGATGCTGCTGTGATGCACCCGCATCTACAAATATTATTTTCTTATTTATAAACGCAGTTGTTGTTATTACCGCAATACCTGATTTCAATGACTTATTCAAATCATTGTATTGTTTTCAGCGAATATCTCAGTTAACTTAATTTGTTAGAGATATTTAACGTTTAAATAATTATTTGAAATTAGATATTATTAAGGATTGATCTTAAAATTTATAAGTTATTAAATATAATCTTAAAGACTAATCCTTGTTATATAAAAAGAAATCTACTCACCTAATTCCTGATTCTGAAGCGAGTATGAATAGAATGTTATGCGTACGCTTATATGACCATTCTTCTGCATTTGAATTCCTGTTTTTGTTAAAGTCTTTGTTTTTGAACGTTATTCATTTTTGACGGACAACAATAGAACATTGAACAATGTACATTACATTTATGTCTTTTCGTCTTTATGTTTATAATTCCAATGTTTAAGGGCTGTAATTTACGTTTTCTATTTTAAGTTTATTACCCCATTAGTTTTTCCGAGATTTCTTAAGACTGAAATCTCGAAAAAACTAATAGACAC
Source organism: Typopeltis vanoorti (assembly GCF_054136105.1). Taxonomy (NCBI): domain Eukaryota; kingdom Metazoa; phylum Arthropoda; class Arachnida; order Uropygi; family Thelyphonidae; genus Typopeltis; species Typopeltis vanoorti. Next base: position 92,102,802 of record NC_143569.1, on the reverse strand, counting down.
TTTTGAAGACACGTTACTTCAACAAAGGATTTTCGTATTTTCTTTGGACAAATGTGCAAAATAATGTAGAATAATAAAAACAGCGCAAGGTGGTTTTTGTGAGTGGGAATCACTAACACAGAAAATAAATAAATAAATAAACAGTAGGCGATGAATTTCATGGACAAGATCGAGAAGGCGAACCTGCTTAATGAAGGTCGGAAGCCGCTGATCAAGTTCCACCTTTGTCCTCGACTGCTGGACAGCCAGTTGAGCTCACCATTAGTTCGCGCAAAGTACGAATTGATGAAGGGCGTCCAAATTTTTTCTGAATTTTTTCAGAATTCATCAATCAGGTGGAAATGATTTTTTTAAAAAAACGAGTTCTGCACTGATCTATTGAATCTGCTTCTGAGCGAGAGGAATGTGATCTCGGTATTCATTAACAGCCGATGGTTTCTTTCAAATATTTCATTGAAATTCGATCGCAGCTAAGTGCAGTTTTTTCAAGAAAACTGAGCTTATCTTCCTGAAGAACACACTTATCCCACTTCCATTGATATTACGATCATCAATTATTATAGTGTATTCGTAGCAAGCGATATATAACAATTAAAAAGCAGAAAATGTAATTGGAAATTGAACGGTACAACAAACAACCTGCAAATAACGTGTATTTAACTGTGATTTCATTACACATCATTCAGCTATATGACAGATATTTACTTTAAAATCTTCCGAATCTACAAGGCACATTTTATTCTTATATAAAATAATCTTGTAACATTAATATTCTATTATAATTTTATTAAATATTTCTGATTTATTTTAAATATTTGCAGCAAATTTGCATATAACTAAGCCAGCTTTAAGTTGTTTGTATGAAATTTCATAAGTAATGTTATAAAAATTATGTTTTATTCGGCTATCGTTGTTTTGAACGTGGATTAAGTTCATCTTCTTTGAGTTTGTGTGGTACATAGAATTATTGTGGGAGTAATGTTATTTGATGTGCATTTCTAGTTACCCTAGGTAAGTACTTGAATCCAGATAACTGTAATTGCAACGAGGGCGATTTGTTAGGCCTAAATTTTGCGTCCGTAACACGACGTCGTTAGAATCGCCATTGTTGGCTTATATTATATATATATATATATATATATATATATATATATATATATATATATATATATATTATATATATATATATATATATAATCCTCCTGCAAAATATATCATATATATATATATATATATATATATATATATATATATATATATTATATATATATATATATATATAATCCTCCTGCAAAATATATCATATATATATATATATATATATATAATCCTCCTGCAAAATATATCATATATATATATATATATATATATATATATATATATATATATATATATAAATAATCCTCCTGCAAAATATATCATATATATATATATCATATATATATATATATATATATATAAATATATATGTAGAAAGTATTTTTACCTTGGGTATAAATATGTTAAAGATTGTTAAAGTTGCCCTGGTCCTGCACTACCTGTGGGATCAGTTAGACTTGCATCAATTGCAGGCGCAAACTTGACTTTTAGTCTGTTTGCTTACTTGGGAAATGGAGTAAAACCAGGTTTAAAATTGCTTGGTATCTTTAACATAAATATATATATATATATATATATATATATATATATATATATATATATATATATATATATATATATATATATATATATATATATATATATATATATATAAATATATATATAAATAATCCTCCTGCAAAATATATCATATATATATATATCATATATATATATATATATATATATCATATATATATATATATATATATATATAAATATATATATAAATAATCCTCCTGCAAAATATATCATATATATATATATATATATATAAATAATCCTCCTGCAAAATACTCTGTGTACGTACGACTAAAGCCTTTTCTGGCCACAAATGTACATTTTACAAGCATTTTGCACGCAGTTCTCGTGCTTTTTAAGTTAATAATCAACACTGCTTTAATAGAACTAGACCTCTTAGTAAGGTATAAAGTTTCGATTTAAGATGTAATGGGAATATTTAGCGTGAGAGAACTCTCTAGTTTTCATATCTTAATTAATTCTTACATTCCTGATTACAGATCAGGTCAATAATATCATTATTGATCTGATCTGTATTGAAACCAAACCTAGTTCAAAAACAAACCAAACTAAAAGTATACAATACATTAGCCCTACCGGTCTTAATGCATGGAAGCGAAATCTGGACAATAAAACAAAAAGACAAACAAAGATTAACAACAGCAGAAACGAAGTTTATGAGAAAAAGTGCAAAGTATACCCTATTTGATCACAGAAGAAACGAAGAAATTATGAAAGAATTAAACCAAGAACCAGTAATAGAAAAAATAAAAAAATATAAACATAAATGGATGGAACACGTTCAAAGAATGAAAACAGAAAGCTTACCAAAACAAGCCTTAAAGTACAAGCCATTAGGAAAAAGAAAACCAGGACGTCCTCTTAAACGATTCCTTGATACGTGTGATCATGATGGTGAGGATGATGATCTATACTGAATAATACCATTTTACTTCACACGCACATATTTATTGGACCATTCGTGCGTGGTCCGTATGGGGGGGGGGGGAGTGAGGAACCGTTCAAGTAGAGTAACCATCCGATGTTATGATCCGTCTTGATGTTGTCACCCTCGTTTACTAACATTCCATTAGGAGATACCACAGAATTACTCAAACAAGAATTCCATCGGATACTGTAACAAACTATTTCAGTTTGTTCTTCCCTCTGGATATTTCACTTTTTTGAAACAAATTGTTATCCCAGATTAAACGGACAGCCGAGTGCAGTCCTTTTTCTTCAACTATTGTCAACTTTTTTTTTGTTTAATCCTTTGAATGACATCTTTTCGACAATATTTCAACGAAACCTGCACATTGATATACTCGTTCATGTGACGATTACCTTTTTCCAGTATGGAACGACTCTTCTAATGATATGCAGCAGTTTCTATACAAAATAAATGGACTTCATCCCACTAACCCCTTCACCTCAGAAAAAGATTATTAAATTGCATTTTTGAATCTCGTACTAATTCTTCGCCAGTCGGATGGCAGCCTACAATTTTCCGTTTTTCAGTAAACTACAGGCTGTTAGATCCACTCAGAGTTACATCATCATCAACTTATATAAATAATAATAATAATTCCTGTTATCAAGATCTTAATACATTGTGCCCATTCTTCCTGCTCTTCGAACTTCTACAGAAACAATTACTGCACATTAAGCCAACTTTTTCATCAAATGGTTTTAGCAATGTCTTTATCGAATAAAACAAGTTTATCATTTAAAGTATCCTGTCTCTCTTCAGCTCAGGAGAAATAAGTTGCAATCCTCTCCCTTTTAAGTGCATGGAATTTTCGAACGTGTGGCGAAAATTTTAAAACCACTAAACATTTTTTGTTGGTTTGGTCATGTCAGAACTATCTCAACTTTTCTCGCATCTCTTAAGGACAAGCTGCCTCTTTCTTACTTTTCCGGATGCTCATCAGAAAAGAGTTCTTGTTCTCGTGGCTTATCATATTATGGACAAACGGGAAGATTATTCGTCTCGACGAAAGAAGTCTTATACCAAATAACTCGAACCTGCAATCTGGACTTGCCGCCAAGCACAGAGTCCACTGGAATAAGACAGGAATCCTTCATAAAAGTCTATTCCTTATATAACGTCATCATAAAGAAACTTGTGAAACGCTGCTCCGTCGTCCTAACTTAAACAGACTCAATGGTTAACGTTTATCTCCTGATAGGGAAGAGTAGAATTTAGTTGGCTGATGTGTTTTTAACATTTAATTACATATATTTATTTTTTTAGTTTGGAAAATATTGACCATTTTTGTATCTCACATTAGCTACTAAGCTGCCACTTTTTACATTTTTTTTATTGTGTAATTATCATTCCATATATATATATATATATATATATATTTTTTTTTTTTTCACTGACGAAGAGGGTGAAATATGCGCGAATATTTTGCTAATAAACATAATGCTTTTCTTCGTGTCTTTTGCAGTTTATTCTTAATTCACTTAGCAAAATGTGAAACCGGAGCCTCCGTAGCTCAGTCAATATAGACGAAGTCTCCTTTGGTCGGAAAGACCTGGTTCGCTTCCCGTCAATGACGTAAAGAACCTTTATCTGAACACTCCGTTTTCGACGAAAGGTGAGTTAGCCGGTCTCATACGGTGGTAGGGTTTTTTTTTTTAACCCGGAAACTATCCCCAGAACAAACTATAGGAAAATAAGTAGGTACTGGATGGGCTCGGGATTTTTCCGCTCTTTCTTGTTTATCAAATTGAAACACGCATCTGCAGGCCTATGACACTCCCGGAGGCGTAGGGCTAACCACCTTATCCTCGGGACGGGTATGGCTTGGAAGCGCTAAGGTCAGCTCCGTAACAGGCCACTAGCCTAATACGTAAAAAGGAAGAAGTAATTTCAGACCTTCTTTTCTTGGATATCCTGAAATCTCTTAAATGAATAGAAATAGAAGCGTTCTCAATTTTTGACAGATCCCACTATTAAAGAGCGCACACAATTGGAAGTCATCGTTCGTGTCAGAGCAATAGCACGTGGTCGGCACGAGCAATGGCACGCCGACCATAATAATGACCCCTCTTCGGTCAAGTCCGAATATACCATCTCTTGTGTTGTGTGCTCTTTTGCGTAATGTATTCCCCTGCCCCTCGGAAGAGGAACATCGTCTACCATAAAGGACATTCACTGATGCATCCGATTTGATTCCCAGTCTCTTAGGTGCAACGCAGAAGTCCCCTTCACTGGGCTGTTTATGGAAGGTCAAATTTGCCCAATTAGTTGCCAGGTTAATTTTATGTTTGTGAGGGGAATATCGAATCACTGGATCGAAACCGAACTCATAGTTACAGCATTAGACCGACTAACTCAATTCAGTTTAAATTTTCAAATCTATTTTACGAATTTATTAAATCTTAGTAGTTTTATGTTGCTGCTGTAATTGCATAATTCGGATTTCAGAATAGAAATTTTACATTCTTAGAAATTAAAATAATGCCAGCTAAGGAGATGCCTCTCTATAACAGCCAGCGTCTTATTTCCTTCATAATTAGATTACGTTTTATTTTTGTAAAATGTTTTCAGTTCGATAAAGCAGAACAGTCGAAGAATAAACTATTGAAAGTGGTAATGAATCAAGTGACTTGCAGCTGTCTGAGGAGAGGAGGAAGAAAATTCCCTTCCCCGATCCCATCCCCTTATTTTAGTGAGATTGGATTGGTTCTCGTGAGACCTTAAACAACGAAGAAGGATCTATTCTATATTTAATGGAAATCTGTTGGACGACGTGAGGAGTTACCACCGTAATCCTTTCTCATCTCCTTTCACTCTGATGATGATGATAAGACGACAGGACTCATACAACAAATGCAGAGTCACGTAAAATGAGACACGAATTGCTCAAATTTCCCATCGTCCTCTGTGCATTTGTAGAGCGAGAAAAGAGCTTCAATGTGAGCTTTTTCCTCATCAACTATTCTTTCCTCCCAACGGATTCCCTGGCGTTTATTGTACCCGAATTCAATTAAAATAAAGCAGGTTCATTAGCTTATTTAAATAATTGGACTTTTTCATTTATTTTTATTTTTTTAATGTTATCCCCACCCACGAAAGGTTATTTACAAAACGGTTCTACATTTTGTTTACTATACAAACAAAAATAGGTACTGGATGGCCTGTGGATTTTTTTCGCTCTTTCTTGTTTATCAAATTTAAACATATTTCTCTATTTTTATTTTTAATTCAATTGTTGCACAGTCCTGAAACTCTACTCTTGAGAGCAAAGATGCAACGTCTTCAAGTCAAATATAAAAAATTAGACATTTGTCTTCTTTAATTTGGATTATAAAACTTAGATGTATCTTAATAAACAGTGTAAAAATAATTATTCATGCGTACATTATATATTATTCGGGTGGAGACTCTTCCATAATGCTTTGCTTTCAGTGTATAAAAATATTGTTATAAGCATAAGAAAATCAGAACAAACCTTTCCTTAACAGTGCAGTCATTTGCTAACTTTTTTGCGCTGCTGAGTAATTGGAATCAGTAATTCAATAAACTAAAAGGAAAACATGTTTATGAATAAAAGGACATGTTTCTTGACAGATCGCGATGTCCACCAAAGGGACACATAAAAACTAATTTCCCCTAAATTTTTATTGTCCTTTTCCCTCTTTTAACACCCATAGAGATGCCCATCGTTTATTAGAAGTCCTCTCATGTGAGACTACATTTCAGTCTTAGAAAAATTTAATTAAATCCATCATTCAAGAAACATATTTCGACATCATCTCCTGATGATGCACCAAACTTTTTTTGGTGCATCATCAGGAGATGGCTAGGGAGGAGGGCACATTCTTTTAAAAAGTTTTCATTCTTCCCGTCTTATATAAAGATTTCTGCTTTTAATGTAAATAAAAACCTTGTATAATTTAATTGAGATTAAAATATACTGGTTTATTTAAGCTGGAGATCAGAATTATCCCATCCAATATATCTCGCGACTGCTCACTGAAACTCTCGTTATTATACGACAGGCAGTAATCTGGAATTGGATCTCCACACTCTTGCTCATATAAGACCATTCAGTTTTTTGAGAAGACTTTCTTTCTACAACATTTTGGGCCGTTCCTCCGGTTCTGGATTTCCCTTCCGTTCTTCGAATAGAGCATTCATTAGTTCGGTCACTGATGCTGCGCAATTAGGAAAAACTCTGATAGTTCCAGTTCATCCCACTAGCAAAGTTCTTCGACATCCATCTCAACACTTCCTTCGTGTTGATAGCGAAAAGGCCTTCACTGAATGGTGCCGAAAGGTGGAAGCAAGAATTGTCTAGAATGTCATTCCAGCGGTAAGCGTTAAGAATCTCCGTTGATGGAAGTACTTGCTTTATGATTTTATATTTTAATATTTTTATGGGTTTCGTGTATTTACGTATTTGTGTTTTTTTTATTGTTTTATGTTTTCAATACGTTGACCATACTCGGGTGGGCTGAACCAAAAATAAAAAAAGGAACTTCAAGTTTGAAGTTCCTTTCAACTTCACAGTTGAAACAACACATTTGTACAGGTATCGTCCTCATAGCATCCACCACGGTAACACTTCTCCGTCGGACTGCCCAATTCTGAAGAGTAATTCATACCTAGAATAACTTCCACCACACCAGATTTCAACGGCGGCGAGCTTTCCACCACTCGACTTGTCAGTTGACCTTTTCCTTCCTGATGTTAGATTTGTGCGCGCCCATGGAACTCATGTTCTTCAGATCCCGATGAACCACTGTGTTGCTGGCAGAGGAGTTTCCCAAATTGGTAGCGAATGTCTCAAACAAGGACAGGCGATTTATTTTCATCCATAGGATTTTAGTACTCTGCGGTCCTGCTCAGTGATTTTATGTGACCTACCAGGTCGAGAATATTCTTCGGTCTCTACGGGGTTTCCACTTCAGAATAACATTAATGCAAGGCAGTGCAGATCATTAAGCACAATACAACATGAGTTAAATAGAGATAATAGTTGCAATGCGGGTGCAGTATGTTTTAATAATACACAGTACAAAGGAGATAAAATACAAAAACAAAATTACAATATGGGTCGACCTACAAACATTCATATAATAAGTCGATATAAAATATAACACAAATTTTCATATTATGGGATGATATACAATATACAACAATAAGAGTAGGTAAGGTATATTAAATATCAGACGCACACAAACAATGGGATAAAAATATACACGAATTGAGGTAGAACCTCGTAACTTACACATTTGTCTACATATTCTTCGAGAACTGTTATACATTTGTTACAACGATGCTGTCATTTCGAATCCGCTGTTAAAAAAGTCTTTCCCTTTTCGCACAAACCAGTCCTCGGCTGCAGATATGAATTCATATTGCCCTGGGAGTAGGTCTGGTAAATATGGTGGTTGAGGTAGATATTGAAATCCGAAGTTGTATGTTGTCTGTTGGATTTCATAAGCAGGTGCATTGTCCTGCAAAAGCAACACGCCTCTGCTTAGTTTCTAGCAACGTACGTCCTTCAATTCCTTCAGAGCTGCTGTAACAGTTTCACCTTTTTTTTGTAGTCCTTGGTAAGGATTACACCATCCGTATCCTAAAAGACAACGGCACGAACCTTCCCTAGTGACTTTTTAGTTCGAAGCTTCTTTGGCCATGGAGAACCTTTGTGTCTCCACTCCATTGACTGTTGTATGTTCTCTGGATCATGGTGAAGAAGCCATGTTTCATCACGGGTGAGAATACGAGCTAAAAGGTTCTCTAGGTCATAGCGAAGAAGCCATGTTTCATCACGGGTCAGATTGCGAGCTAAAAGGTTCTCTAGGTCATAGCGAAGAAGCCATGTTTCATCAACGGTCAGAATACGAGCTAAAAAATTTGCACCTGATTTCTCAAAATGATCAAAAAGCCCTTGAGATGACAGCACATGTTTTCTCTTTTGGTCGGCATTCAAACCTTTGGGGACACTTTGCTGAGAATATCTGCATTTCCAGATTTTGGTAGATAATGACACCAACTCGTTCCCTGGATGTCTCCATAGTCTTTGCGATGTTTTTGGCTGGCATTTGTTCATCAAGGATCATGGGATGCACTGCATCGAAGTTTTCAGGTGTGATCGCTTTGGAAAGTCTCCAGCCCAGGATGCCCAGCTTTCAATTGTTGGTTATACTGGAAGGCACAGTCTCCTAAATTCTCACTCAATGTTTGGTGACTCTCAGTTGCAGACTTTTCTTGCAGCACGAAAAACCTGACGGCCCGCACCTCTGTGACTTCGAATTTCTTCCAACCACTAGCATGTTTTCTTACATATCCTAAATGAAAAATAATAATTATTGCGATTTCAGGAAACATAGGTGTTAAAGGGTTTAAGATATGGTCTTCCTTGTGGTTTATATCAGAATGCTTTAACATCATTTTTGTTCTAGGTGTTTATCAAAACTTTTCAGTCCCGCCCCCCCCCCTTCGTACAGCTTGTTACTTTCAACTGGTCCTTTCACCACATCACTAGTGACTTCCTCTTCTGAGATATTGCAAAGACACATGTTGATATACCGACAAGTCCTATATGCTGATTGATATCGAGTTTACTGAATTCCTCATGTATACTTCCAACTCACTTACCATCAGTGTTCCTCCTCCCTCCCCACTGACCCCAAGATCTGTAGGATGTTATTTTTACGAGGATGAAATACCTTTATGAAATGTTCATTTAACATCTCAACTATATTCGCCTCAGTGGATATCATTCACTGCAACCAGTATGCCCCGCAAAAAATCGCTTTCCGAATGAAGTAGGATAAATAGTAGTTTATCGTATATAAGTGACCTGAAAGATATATCCCTCTCAAAACAATTAAAAAAAAATTGCACACACATCTTCACTCCACATGCCTTATAATTCATTTTTCAGTGAACTGTATTTTCGATGAATTGTGATTTTTCGATAAATTGTTGTTTTTCGATCAATTGCGTTTCGATGAATTGTCTTTTCGATTAACTGGTGACGGTGAATTGCTTTTTCGTGGAATTGCCTTTCGAGGAATTGCTTTTTCGATTAATTGTTGTTCGATGAAATGATTTTCGATGAATTGATTATTCGGCGAATTGCGTTTTCGATGAATTGTCGTTCGATGAATTGCGTTCGATGAATTGTCTTTCGGTTAACTGTTTTTCGATGAGCTCTCCGGATACCATCCCATCCCCTTATTTTGGTCAGTTCGGATTGAAGTTCTCGTGAAACATTAAAGAATGAAGAAGGAACAGAATTCTAAATTTAAAAGAAATCTGTTGAACGATGCGAAGAGTTACCACCGTAACTCATTCTCATCTCCCGTGATGATGATGATGAGATGAGAGGACTCGTAAAACAAATGCGGAGTTACGTGAAATGAAACACGAATGGCCAAAATTTAACTTCGCCCTCTGTACATTTGTAGAGCGAGAAAATGGCTTCAATGTAAGCTTTTTCCTGTTCAACTTTCCTTTCCTCCCAATGGATTCCTTCGCCTTTATTCTACGCATTCAATTAAAATAAAAAAGTTCATTAGCTTATTTAAATAATTGAACTTTTTCATTTCTTTTTCATTTTTTTTAATATTGCTGACCAAGAAAAAGACAGACTTCAGTTTGCTGAACATCGTAGCCAATTAATAAACAAACTTCAAACACTGGTAAACGATAATGAACTCATCGACGTCTTCCGGCATCAACATCCTGATAAGAAATCCTACACATGGAGGTCAGCAATCACAGCGACAAATAGGCCACTCTACCAAGCACGACTGGACAGATACTACATTTCCAAACATACCTTGCCTCTAGTCAGAAACATCTCACACATCCCTTCCTACATTTCAGATCATTGTTTCGTCAAGCTGCAACTTTCATTATCCTTGGAAGCATCCAAATCAGGAAGTGCCTACTGGATCTTGAACAATACTCTCCTGAAAGATCCAGATTATATAATAAACACTCAGGCTTTAATAATCAACCTCACTCACTCGAAAGTGGATACAGAACCAATGAAAACATGGTGGCCCCACCTAAAATCACGAATAAAATCCTTTACGCAGATCTACAGTCACCAGAAAAATCAACAGAAGAACATTAGAATCAGACAACTTGAAGAACAGCTCAAGTATCTCCCAGAAGAAAGCCCTGAACATCATTCTGCCTTGCAAGCCATGCAAAGACAGGCAGAATTATCGGCAAAAGGTGCCCTACTTAGATCGCGGCATACACAAATAAATCTTTCAGACGCCCCCACAAAATTTTTTTTCTCTTTGGAAAAAAAATGCCAGGCAGCAAATTCCATCTCTGCTATCAGACTTCAAGATGACAGCATCACAGAAGATCCAAGAAAAATCACCTCTGAAATCCTACAATACTACAAGAATGCATACAGCACTGCAGGAACATCCCATCATGCCATTCACGAAATACTGAAAGAAACAAAAAAAATCTCTGCAACAGATCGGAACCACTTAGAAAAGAAAATCACGCTACATGAACTGAAAACCGCATGCACATCCTTGCCAAAGAACAAATCTCCTGGCCTTGATGGTCTCACGTCAGAGTTTTTCCAAGTCTTCTGGAATCAACTCGGACCACTTCTCCTCGAAACACTGCAAGAAGCCTACATAAATGGCCTCCCACAATCCGTCACGACCTCAGTAGCACGATTGATACCAAAGAAGGGAGACCACACGGATATCCGAAACTGGCGTCCAATCTCCCTAATTAATACCGATTGCAAAATAATTTCCAAAGTTATAGCAAACCGAATAAAGCCAACACTGCCTGAAGTTATTGGCCAACATCAAACGTACTCTGTCCCAGGAAGATCAATACATGATAACCTCCATTTAATAAGAGACCTCATCCACATCGCAAACAGCCAACATGAAGACCTAGCACTCGTCAGCCTTGATCAGGAGAAGGCTTTCGACAGGGTAGACCACGAATACCTTTATGAAGTTCTAAAGGCATTTGGCTATGGTCCTCTCATCATTGAAACAGTGCAATTGCTTTACAGAGATGCACACTTCTGTTTAAAAATCAACAACAGGCTCACTCGCACTTTGTCATACTCTCGAGGGATCAAGCAAGGATGTCCCCTCTCTGGTCAATTATACACACTGGCCATAGAACCCTTCTTAAAAAGAATACACGACACCATCATCTCCAAACGAACCAGAATAATAGAACCACATCAAAAAATTACCTTATCAGCATATGCCGATGACGTCACTGTAATAGTACGAAATGAAGTAGAAATGACAGTAACCGAGGACGCACACAGACTATATGTACAAGCCTCAGGGGCCAAATTAAATTCTGCCAAAACCACGGGCTTGTGGTCAGGCAGATGGAAGTCTAGAAATGATTCTCCGATCGAATGTACCTGGTCAAGCGAAGGACAAAGATACTTAGGTGTGCACCTTGGCAACACCAAAATATATAACACACTGAACTGGACACAGGTGCTAGGTAAATGGAACAGCGTTCGTTTCATGTCTTCACTTAGAGGAAGAGTACTAATAGTTAACCAGATGGCTGCGAGTGTCTTATGGCATACCCTCAAAGTACTCACACCTCCTGAAGAATTTCTCTACCACATTCAAAAGGAAATCATACGTTTCCTCTGGAACAAAACTCACTGGACAACATACCCTCAACTCTGCAAGCCACTCAGCAAGGGAGGACAAGGCCTGATTTCCCTTGAAAACAAGATTCGATCCTTCAGGATAATCCTCCTCCTAAAGACACTTCAATGCAATCACACTTATGTAACCACCTTCAATTACATCACGAAAGCATCCACCAGAGGACTTACACTTTCCACAATCCTCTGAATGGCCAGTACTGCACCATCTCCTCCTAAACTACCTCCTTTTTACAAAGATGCTCTGCAGCGATGGAAAAACACAGGACTCCATCACACACTCACTGGATCAACAGAGTCAGCTGTACGTACAGAACCACTATTTTCCAACAAAAACATCACAAGTCTCACAACTGGTCAGCCTTTTCTTTTCCCTACATGGAACTGGGCAGGAATAAGAGTCATAGGAGACCTCCTAACCCACACCCTAAAGTGGAAAGCATTCACAAGCCTACCAATGAATAACCCAAAAACTGAAAAGCAATATCAACAGTTGCAAGCCTCCATTATAAAAGCCTATCCAGATATCGCTACACCTCAGAAAATCCGTATTCCTTCTAGAAACTGCTCGGGGCCAATATTTCATCTTGTACAATCTGAAGCCTCACTTCCAATTCATCCCTCCAACTACAAGAAAATATACCACTTCCTCATGTCAGTGTCCCCATCCTCACCTTTCTTATATTCAGCCTTAACACTCTCATCTACAAGGCTGCATATACCACACAGTTTCCAGTGTGATCTGCCATATAAATCAAAATGTGCCAAACCAGATTCCGAAATACAGTGGAGACTATGGCATAACATCTTGCCAACTCCTTCAAAGCTCTACAAATTTAAGCTTTCAAAGCTCTACAAATTTAAGCTAAGAGAAACGGATCTGTATCCATTCTGTGACGTTTCAGGCACCTTGGAACACACATATCTGACCTGCCCTGCAAACAAAGTGATAATCACCTATGCCCTGAATACCGCCTCTAGCACCTGTAACTACACACACAGCCAAGAAGACTACTGGAATTTAGTCCACACAGAAAAAAACAGACACAGAACATGCAATTTCATCTTCATCTGCGCTAAGGCCATCATCTACAGCTTTTACCTAAAACAGACAAGAAGTAACCAGCACCCATCCATCACTGAAACTGCACAAACCCTCATGCACATCCTCCGTCGGAAACTAAAAAGCAAGCTTCTATTGGAACTTGAGCACTTCAAAGAAACAAGAACTGTCGCGAAATTCCTAGAGGAGTGGAATCCAATTGGTACCCCTTCTGGATTGACGACGACAATGTGCTTCATCTGAATGATAACTCAGACTGAAACTGAACTGTTAATTTTGAATATTCATTTATATCTCTATTGTACACCCGAAAGGAAAATGTTTTCTTTCTCTGTAAATATATATTTATAATATGTAAATAGTCATTGTTGCCTATCGTGTAATGTTTATTTTAACAAGTTAAATAAAAAAAAAAAATATATATATATATATATATATATATATTATTATTATTATTATTAGGGTTACCAAGTTTATAAAATTACTTGGTATCCCTAATAATATACATTATTCCCAAGGTAAAAAAAAACTGATATATATACAGTATATATATATATATATATATATATATATATATATATATGTAATGCCGTTTAACTGCAAGAGTTTCGACGCTCAGTCGTTAGGCATTCGTTTAGAGACCTCTGCCATGATTAGCGTATAAATACACAGTTATAAATATTGGGAAATGAGAACAACCCTTAATAATGAAGTTATGTGCCAGTTTCCTGGTCCTGATGAGTACACTAGGAATCAGAAATTCACAAAATAAAAGAGAAACTCCAATTATTCGATTCCCACCATCCCGACATGTTTCTTGATAGATGGCGATGTCCAAAAAGGGACACATCAAAACTAATTTTCCCTAAATTTTGATTGTTTTTTGTCCTATTTTAACATCCGCAGACACCCTCATCGCTTATTGGAAGTCCTCTCACGTGAGTAGACATTTCAGTATTAGAAAATTTTAAATCTAATTAAATCCTGGGTTCTTCCATTCAAGAAACATGTTTCGGCGCTTTTTGGTGCCTCGTCAGGAGATGACTAGTGAAGAGGAAACATTCTCAGAGAAATTCTTCATTCTTCCCGTCTTATTTAAAGATTTCTGCTTTTAATGTAAAAAAAAAACATATAACTTTCTTAGGATTAAAAAACTGATTTATTAAATCTATAATCTTAATTATCCGATCAAATATATCTCCCGAGTGCTCACTCAACCTCTCCTTGTTATATGACAGGCAGTAATCTGGAATTGGCTCTCCACCATTTTGCTCATATGATATCATTCAGTTTTCTGAGAAGACTTTCTTTCCACTAGATTTCGGTCCGTTGCTGCGGTTCTGGATTTCCCTTCCGTTCTTCGAATAGAGCATTCATTAGTTCGGTCACTGATGCTGCGCAATTAGGAAAAACTCTGAAAGTTCCAGTTCATCCCACAGGCATTCCCACTAGCGAAGTTCTTCAACATCATCTCAACAATTCCTTCGTGTTGATAGCGAAAAGGGCGTTCATAAAGGTGGAAGCAAGAATTGTCTAGAATGTTATTCAAAGCCTCAACTAAAGTTATGCAGAAGATGTTAGAAGTGAAACAAGATGAAAGGAAGTCGGCATAGGTGTTTTTTTTTCCATCTCTGCACAGATAATTGATAAACACATCAACATAATCATTACGCAAAATACTTCGTGCACGTACGGCTTTAGCCTTTCCGGGCCGCAAATGAATATTTTACAAGCGTTGACGGCTGTTCAAATTACACCAAGTTTCGTAAAAAAAAAAAAAAAAAAAAAAACGCTGTTTTATTACGAAACTAAAAAGGGACGCATTACGACACAAATGGCCTGTCAACCGCAGTTCTCGTTCTAATAACCAATAACGAAGTAAATAACCAACTCTGCTTTAAGAGATCTAGACTTCTTAGTAAGGTATAAAGTTTCGAACTTGAGGTATCTAAGAGGTACTGGGTGTGAGAACTCTCTCTAGTTTTCACATTTTAATTATTTCTTATTTTCCTGATTTAAGTGATTACAGATCAGTTCAATAAGATAATAACCCTTTAATTTCACATGCACATTTATTCGACCATTCATGCGTGGTCCGTACGGGGGGAGGGGGACCATTCAAGTAGAGTAACCATCCGATGTTCTGACCCGTCTCGATGTTGGCATTCTCGTCCATTATGAGATACCACAGAATTGCTCAAAGAATTCCATCGGATATTGTAAAACATCATCGAAGATTAAAGGGACAGTTTTGTGCAGTCCTTTTTCTCCAAGTATTGTCAACTTTTCTTTTATGTAAACTTTTGAATGTCATCTTTTCCACAATATTTTGCCTAACCCTGCACATTGGTGTAGATGTGTGGATGACCTTTTTCCCGTATGGAACGGCTCTTCTTCTGGTATGCAGCAGTTTCTATACAATATAAATGGACTTCATCCCAGTAACCAATTCACCTCAGAATCAATTTGCCTTTTAGAATCTGCTAATTCTTCAACTTCTTCTAATAATAGTAATAATAATTCTGGTTATTAAGACCTTAATAGATCTTTCCCATTCTTTCTCTTCTTCGAACTTCTACAGAAACGATTGCAGCATATTACGTCAACTTTTTCATCAAATGGTTTTAGCGATGTCTTCATCAAAAATAAAAGTTTAGCATTTAAAGGATCCCTGCATCTTCATCCATAGAGAAACAACTCTTATTTTTCTTCCTTATGTACAAGGAATTTCCGAACGTGGCTTATCGTATTATGGACAGACGGGAAGATTTGTTTTTGTTCGTCTCGAAGAAAATAAGTCGTATATCAAATACCGAGAAACTGATCGATCTGTGCTTTCAACCAAGCACAGAATCCACTGAAATAAGACAAGAATCCTTCATAAAAGTCGATTCCTTATAAAACGTCTTCATAAAGAAACTTATGAAACGCTACTCCATTGTCCTAACTTAAATGGACTCAATGGTCTACGTTTACCTCCTCATTGGGAAGAGTACGTTTTTGTCGGCTGATGTTTTTTTAACAGTTAATTACAGATACTTATTGTTTTAGTTATGAAAATATTAACAATTTTTGTAACTCACATTAACTAATAAGCTGCCGCTTTTTCAATTTTTTAGGTAATTTTCGTGTATAATTTTCATTCCACTTTTTGTACTGAAAATGCGTATGAAATGTGTGCGAACATTTTACGAATAAACAGAATGTTTTTCTTCTTGAATTTTTTCCGCCTTTTGTAGTTTATTGTGAATTCACTTAGCAAAATTTGAAGCCTTCCTTTCTTAGATATCCTCAACTCTCTTAAATGAACAGAAATATAAGCGTTCTCAATTTCTGACGGATCCCACCATTAAAGAGCGCACACAACCAAATAGTGATTATTTTTCGTCTCAGAGCAATGGCACGTGCCGATGATGAAAATGGCCACCCTTCGGTCCGAATACACCATCTCTTGTGTTGTGCACTCTTTTGCATAATGAAGTTTCGCTTCGTACGAGGAAAATCATCTACCATAAAGGATATTCACGCAGCATCCATCCAGTTTGATTCCCAGTCTGTTAGGTGCAACACAGAAGACCTGTTCACTCGGCTGTTTATGGAAGGTCAATTTGCCCAATTAATTCCAATTAGTTGCGAGGTAGATTTTATGTTTCTGAGGGGAAGATCGGATCACTGAATGGAAACCGAACACTCAGCCACAGAATGAGACAGACTAACTCAATTCAATTTAAGTTATCTTAATTGTTAGTAGTTTTATGTTGGCACTGTTATAGTATGAATCAAATTCCAGAAAATAAATTTTATATTCTGAGGAATTTAAATAATAATAATGCTAGCTAAACAGATGCTTCTATATAATTGCCCGTCTGATTTTCTTCATATTTAGATTAGGCTTTTTTTTTTATCAAATATTTTCAGTTCGATAAAGCATGCAAAACAGTCGCAGAATGAACTGCTTGAAGCGGTATTGAACCAAGGGACCTGCAGAACTGTCTTAGGTGAGTAGGAAGCGAATTCCCCCCCCCCCATCCCCTTATTTGAGTCTGCTTGGACTGAAGTTCTCGTGAAACACTAAAGAATGAAGAAGGAACAGAATATTAAATTTAATGGAAATCTGTTGAACGATGCGAAGAGTTACCACCGTAACTCATTCTCATCTCCTGTGATGATGATGATGAGATGAGAGGACTCATGAAATAAATGCGGAGTTCCGTGAAATGAAACACGAATGGCCAAAATTTAACTTCGTACTCTGTACATTTGTAGAGCGAGAAAATGGCTTTAATGTAAGCTTTTTCCTGTTCAACTTTCCTTTCCTCCCAACGGATTACTGCTACTTTATTCTACGCATTCAATTAAAATAAAAAAGTTCATTAGCTTATTTAAATAATTGGACTTTTTCATTTCTTTTTAATTTTTTAATGTTGTCACCCAAGGAATGTTATTTGCAAACCTATATCATATTTGTTACTATAATTGCAAAAATAGGTAACGGATGTGCAAAGGATTTCCCTGCTTTTTTTTAAAATCAAATTTAAATATCTTTCTGTATTTTTAATTTATTTTTATAGTCAGAAAACTGCTCTAGAGACCAGAGATGGAACTTTGTCACGACAGATAATAAAGAGTCGACATTTATATTCTTTAATTTGGATTATAAAACTTAGATGTATCTTAATAAACAGTGCATACATAATTATTCAAAGCACGTGCATATTTTTGGGACACCCTGTGTATGTATATGAAAATATTCCGTCTTCAGCTGCTTTTGCAGACCGCTGCCATAATCAGTGTATAAAGTATAGTTATAAGTATCCCAAATTGGGAACAATCCTCTCCTTAACAGGGAAGTTATGTGAGTTATAAAAGGGGAAAAAAAATATTCGATTCCCACCATCCCGACATGTTTATTGACAGATCAGGATGTCCAAAAAGGGACACACGAAAACCAAATTTCTCTAAATTTTGAATGTTTTTTGCCCACTTTTAACATCCTCAGACACCCTCGTTGCTTATTGGAAGTCCTCTCATGTGAGTCGACATTTCAGTCTTAGAAAATTTTAAATCTAAATAAATCCTGAGTTCCCCCATTCAAGAAACATGTTTCCGCGCTTTTTGGTGCCTCGCCAGGAGATGGCTAAGGAGGAGGGAACATTCTTCGAGAAAGTCTTCATTCCTCCCGTCTTAATTACAGATTTCTGCTTTTAATGTAAAAAAAAAAAAACGTATACAACTTTCTTAGGATTAAAAAAGTGATTTATTAAATCTATAATCTTAATTATCCGATGAAATATATCATATCCCGAGTGCTCAACCTTCTTCAACATCTATCTCAACAATTCCTTCGTGTTGATAGCGAAAAGGTCCTTCACTCAAAGGTGCCATAAAGGTAGAAGCAAGAATTGTCTAGAATGTCATTCCATCGCTAGGATTCTCCGTTACTGGAAGTTGCTTTAGTTTGGTTTTTAGTTGGGTTTGGTGTTTTTACGTATTTATGTTTTTTTTATTCTTTTACGTTTTCCATGTTCGGGCTCAACCAAAAGTAAAAAAAAAAAAAAAAAAAAAATTAAACTGCAAAGTTCCTTTTAACTTCACACAGTTGAAATAACACATTTGTACAAGAAGCGTTCTCAGAGCATCCACCACAGTAACACTTCTCCATCGGAATGCCCAATTCTGAAGAGTAATTCATGCCTAGAATAACTTAAACCACACAAGAGTTCAACGGCGGTAGGCTTTCCACCACTTGATTTGACAGTTGACCTTGATCTTCCTGATGTTAGGTTTGTGCACGCCCATGGAACTCATGTTCTTCAGATCGCGATGAACCTCTGTCTTTTGGTGTTGATAACAGAGAGGCGTTTCTGAACTCGGTAGCGAAGGTCTCAAACAACGAGAAGCGATTTATTTTCAAGCATACGTTTAGTACTCTGCGATCCCGCTGGGTGATTTTATGTGGACCACCAGGTGGAGTTTATTCTGTGGTTTCGAAACCGTTTCTAATTTACAATAACATTAATGCAAGGCAGTGCAGTTCATACAGCACAATGAAACATGATTTAAATACAGAAGGAGGCAAAATGCAAGAATAAAATTACAATATGGGTATATCTACAAACATTCATATCATACGTCAATATACAATATAAGAAAAACTTCCATATTATTGAGATTATACCTGATAAGAAAAACCTTTAAACAATGGTTTGACAAAATATACAAGGCACATTTACGAGAAATATAATTACATATACGTAACCAAGGGTGATTGCCACGCTGGTTACTAGAAAATACCCAACAATTAAGGTAAATAAAGTTGATACAATATGAGACAAACACATAAACAATGGGGTGACAAAATATACAAGGCACATTTTAAGATAAATAAAATTACATGTAATTAACCAAGGAAGGCTGCGATACCGGTTACTAGAAAATACACAACAATCAGGGTAGGTTCATTATCAACAAAATAATACAGACACGTGAACAATGGGATGACAAAACATACATGGGAAACTTCTCAATAAATATAATTATATGTACGTAAACAAGGGTGATTGCCATACTGGTTACTAGAAAATACCCAGCAATGAGGGTAGGTATAGTATTTATAATAAGAGAAAAATACATAAACGATGGCTAGAAAAATATACCACCACGATTTCACGATAAATACGCTTTCACGATTTTACGTCAATATATACAAGGTAGATTTTCCGATAGATATACATCTACGTAACCAATGGTGACTAGTTGGTTACTTATATGTATATTTATCGTAAAATCTACCTTGTATACTTTGTCATCCCATTCTTTGTATGTTTGACTCATATTGCATATGCTGTACCTACCATCATTGTTGTGTAGTTCTTTGTAAAGGGTATGGCAATCATCCTTCGTTACGTATTTATACTAATATTTATCGTGAAATCTTCCTTCTATTTGTTATCCCCATTGTGTATCTGTTTAACTCATGTTGTACAATCTGTATCTGCCCACATTGTTGTGTGATTTCAGGTACCGAGTATGGCAATCATCCTTGGTTACGTACATGTATGAGTGGTTATCTTGAAATCTGCCGTCTATATTTTATCATCCAATTTTTATGTGTTTGTCTCATATTGTGCATACTGTACGTGCTCTCATCGTTGTGTATTTTCTACTAACATCTATGACAATCACCCTTGGTTATGTATATATAATTATAATTAAATCTGCCTTGTACATTTTGTCATCCCATTGTTTGTGTTTGGCTGATATTCTATATACTTGACCTACCCTCATGTTCACACTGGTTACTAGAAAATACACAACAATAAGGGTAGGTGTAGTCATACAAAATGACTCAAACAAATATACAATAGGATGACAAAATATACAAAGCAGGTTTTAGAATAAATATAATTACATGTACGCAACCAAAGCTGATTGCCATACTATTTACGAGAAGAAAAAAAAAACAATGAGGGAAGATACAGTGTATAAAACAAGAGAACCACACATAAAAAATGGAGCACAAAATATTATACAAGGAAGGTTTTATGACAAATATAATTACATGTAGTTACCCAAGGGTGATTGCCATACTGCTAACTAGAAAATACCTAACAATGAAGATATGAAAGTAGACACAATATGAGTCAAACTTATAAACAATGGGATGACAAATATATACAATGCAGATTTAATTATAATTATATATATATAACCAAGGATGATTTTCATATTTGTTAATAGAAAATACACAACAATGAGAGCAGGTACAGTATGCACAATATGAGTCAAACTTATAAACAATGGGATGACAAAATATACAAGCAGATTTAATTATAATTATATATACATAAACAAAGGTGATTTTCATACTTGATAGTATCAAATACACAAGAATGAGAGCACGTACAGTATGCACAATATGAGTCAAATTTATATACAATAGGATGACAAAATATACAAAGCAGATTTAATTATAATTATATACACATAAACAGAGGTGATTTTCATACTTAATAGTAGAAAATATACAACAATGAGAGCAGGTACAATATGCACAATATGAGTCAAACTTATAAACAATGGGATGACAAAATATACAAGGCAGATTTAATTATAATTATATATAAATAAACAGAGGTGATTTTCATACTTGATAGTAGAAAATACACAACAATGAGAGCTGGTACAGTATGCACAATATGAGTCAAACTTATAAACAACAGGATGACAAAATATACAAGCAGATTTAATTATAATTATATATACATAAACAAATGTGATTTTCATACTTGATAGTAGAAAATACACATGAATGAGAGCAGGTACATTATGCACAATATGAGTCGAACTTATAAACAATGGGATGACAAAATATACAAGGCAGATTTAATTATAATTATATATACATAAACAAAGGTGATTTTCATACTTGATAGTAGAAAATACACAACAATGAGATCTGATACAGTATGCGCAATATGAGTCAAACTTATAAATAACGGGATGACAAAATATACAAGGCAGATTTAATTATAATTATATATACATAAACAAATGTGATTTTCATACTTGATAGTAGAAAATACACATGAATGAGAGCAGGTATATTATGCACAATATGAGTCAAACTTATAAACAATGGGATGACAAAATATACAAGGCAGATTTAATTATAATTATATATACATAAACAAAGGTGATTTTCATACTTGATAGTAGAAAATACACAACAATGAGATCTGATACAGTATGCGCAATATGAGTCAAACTTATAAATAACGGGATGACAAAATATACAAGGCAGATTTAATTATAATTATATATACATAAACAAAGGTGATTTTCATACTCTATAGTATCAAATACACAACAATGAGAGCACGTACAGTATGCACAATATGAGTCAAACTTATAAACAATAGGATGACAAAATATCCAAAGCAGATTTAATTATAATTATATATACATAAACAAAGGTGATTTTCATACTCTATAGTATCAAATACACAACAATGAGAGCACGTACAGTATGCACAATATGAGTCAAACTTATAAACAATAGGATGACAAAATATCCAAAGCAGATTTAATTATAATTATATACATAAACAGAGGTGATTTTCATACTTGATAGTAGATAATAGACAACAATGAGAGCGGGTACATTATGCACAATATGAGTCAAACTTATAAACAATGGGATGACAAAATATACAAGGCAGATTTAATTATAATTATATATACATAAAGAAAGGTGATTTTCATACTTGATAACATATAATACAGAACAATGACAGCAGGTACAGTATGCACAATATCAGTCAAACTTATAAACAATGGGATTACAAATATATACAAGGCCGATTTAATTATAATTATATATAAATAAACAGAGGTGATTTCATACTTGATATTAGAAAATACACAACAGTGAGAGCAGGTACAGTGTGCACAATATGAGTCAAACTTATAAACAATGGGATGACAAAATGTACAAGGAAGATTTTACGATAACTATATTTTCATGTATAAAACCATGGATGATTGAAAATCTGGTTACTAAAAACACGCAATAAACAGTGTATGTACATTATATTCAATATTCACTCATGAACAATGGGATCGCAAAACATACCAGGCAGATTTCACGATAAATATAATTACATGTACATAACAAATGGTGACTGCCATATTGGTTACCAGAAAGTACAGAACAACCAGGGTAGGTAAAGTATATACAATATGAGTCAAATATAAAAAGAATGGGATGACAAAATATACAAGGTAGAATTTACGGTAAATATAATTACATGTATGTAACCAATACTGATTGCCATACTGGTTACTAGAAAATATACAACAATGAGGATAGCTACAGTGTATACAATATGAGAAAAACATAAACATGTGAATGACAAAATATATAAGGCAGATTTTACGATATATATAATTAAATATAAATACCCAAGGGTAATTGCCATACCAGTTAATGGAAAATGCATAATGAGGGTAGACAATGTATATACTATATGAATCAAACTCATAGAAAATGGGAAGAAAAATTACACAAAGCAGATTTTAAGATAAAGATAATTACATGTACCTAATAAAGGTTGATTGCCATACTGGTTACTAGAAAATATACTACAATGAGGTAGGTACAGTGTATACAATATGAGAAAAACATCTGAACAATGGGATGACAAAATATATAAGGCAGATTTTACGATATATACAGGGTGTCTCAAAAAATGTATAAACACTTTGAATAATCATAAATTTGGTATTTATTATAATTCAGTTAACTTTCACATTGTAAAGTGCACTACATAAATGTACTTTCATCCCTCAACGTTTGTATTCAAACTAATGACCGTTCTGGTCCACGCACTGCTGATAAAGGCAGCAATGGAATTGCAAGCACTGAGAATCATTTGGTCTTGTAGCTTCTCTTTCGATTGCTGCTTTCAAGTCGTCAACTGTTGCCAGTTTTGAAGTGCAAACTTTATCCTTGATAAACCCCCATAAGAAGTCCATTGGCATGAGTGCTGGTGAATGCGGTGGGTATTCTTCAGAACCTCTTCTTCCAATCCATCTGTTGGGTTGAGTCTCATCAAGATAGGCCCTCACATCTCGATGGGTTCCAAGTACCACTAACAAATCTGCATTCTCCTATCCGGATCATTTTCGTTGAGAGCGTACTCTTCTTGGAATGTAACTTTTCCAGTGAATGACTACGCTTCAACATGCGATGGACACTTGATTTTGATACTCCTATCTCACGAGACGCTTGTCGCACAGATTTTCTCGAACTTTGACGATAAGTTTCAATCGATCTTTCTTTTGTTGCAGGCCTCGTAGCTGTTCGTGGTCTTCCTGAACGTTGCTTATGGACATTTCGAACAGTTCCATCTTCTTCAAATTTATCTCTAATTCCAGTGATAGTAAGTCTCTAGGTGAATCTCGTTGAAATTCTCTTCTAAACTGCCTTTGCAATTCTACTACGTTTACATACTTCCAGTAGCAGTTTAGGATACATTTTTTTTCCACAAAGCTTAGTCTGGTTTCAGCCATTATTTCAAATCCGTTAAACCTGCAAAATAACGAAAATTAAGTGAGTTATCAGCTGTTGAAGTGTGTATACATTTGTTGAGGAATCGATGTGAGTAAAAAAATAAATTTCTTTACTCACATCGCTGCCGTTTTGTAGCTGGAACTAAACACTGAAGAATTAACAGTGCAATCAGAAAATTCCCTTTCTTCAAATATAAATGGATTCTCTTAATGGCGACATTTATGCACGTAAAGAAATTTTGCGTCTAAAAGCCATTCTTCTGGCTAGCATTGTTCGCCACTTGTAACAATTACCAATGAGTCAATTTCATGTATGATCTGCTTTTGTTAGTGATGTAATGTTGAAGGGCGTTTATGTTGAAAACGTCATTTATTATGTAATATTACATCGTCGAAATGAAGCCGTATGGCTCTTTCTTTTAGTAATAGACAGTTTGGCTGATCGGAGAGATTGTCCAATACCAGGGCAACTCGTTGCAAAGGTGGAGAAAGCTACACACATCTGAGGTTGCTGAGATTCCATTCACATTCAGATAACTTTATTACAGTATGTTGTTATAATTGTTTTGTTTTATTATTAGTTATTGTTGTTAATCTCTTACTGTGCGTAATTTATAAATTAAACTTTGTCATAGGCATTTATGTATAGGAAAAAACATAGTATATTTTGGGTTCGCTACTATCCGCGGTTTCTTGGTATCCGCGGAAGACGATGGAACCTAATCGCGTGGATACGGGGGGGCGGGGGGGCTACTGTATTTTCTTATATTTTTTAAAATTAATTATGACCCATATTCGTACTTTAGCGTCTATTGTTAACCTTCATATTATTTTAATATCAGTATTGCAGTAATTTAATTAACAGACAATCTAGCAAAATCTGTGGTGTCGAGCATGCTTATTTTATTACATAATTATTTCATCAAATACAAAGCAACCAGGTGACACCCTAAAAATTCTGTAGTTGATTTTTTGAGTAGAGTTTCAGGACCAGACCATGAAAAAATAAATTATTTTCAAAGATGTGTCTACACATCGTTGTTTGCACAGCATTTTGTTTGTGTGAGAACGATTCCAATAAGGAAAAGTCAATGAATTGTAAGAAAGGTAAACAAATTTTCATTATTATTATTATTATTATTATTATTATTTTGGATATATTATTTGTTACATTAGTATTTCTCGCTAGATGGCCCTTTATATTTATTCTTCTGTGTCCTCTTAAAGTTCAAAATTCATTTTGTTTAAAAAGCTATTTTTATGAAATAAAAAAAAATTCTATTTTGTGTAGTTTGAATCTGAACGACAGCTTTTTCGTATTTCGACATGACGAGGCGGAGTGCCTTGCCCATTTACTGTGTGTATATGTTTACTGAATATTTTCAAAAACATGGCAATCAAAAAGATGAAAAATAACTTGACAAATTCACTTTAAACTTTAGCGTAAAAAATAATAAATTTCTGTATAAAATAATATTGTAAGTTTAATATTATATAAAATTAATTAAATATCTTTAGTTATAATTAAATTTATATAGTATAAAATATATATTTCATGCTACTACCATTACACTATTTGTATAATAAGTCTTATAATTAAATCACAAAATGAAGTTTTTAGGAACTAGTTGTTAGGAAGCTAGTTACATTTTACTTGTTGGTTTCTCCGGCAGGCGGAAACACCTTCGGCCCCTTTTTATTTTATATTTTATTTTTATTTTTATATTTTTATTTTTATAACCGGCAGCGCATAGCAGCACAAGATGAGAAAGCGGTTCGGCAAATTCATGCTAACGGGCAAACACTAACAACCACGGGAGACATCCTAGGGCAATTTTCCCAGCATTACACGAGAACCTATTCCGACGAAGCTGAGGAGACAGGCGACTTCGGAGTGTGGAACATTGACAACATGCCTGAACACCTCAGAACTCTTCAAAAGAGACCAATCACTTCGGAAGAGGTTACTCGAGCCTATAAACAGCTTAAGCTACGGAAAACCCCTGGCCTGGATGGGCTAGGCGTTGAGCTCTATCGCTCAGCCTGGAATTTCATCTTGCCTATCCTGGTCTCACTATTCAACAGCTTCCTATTCACTGGTGACGTGCCTGCTGACTTCGTTAGCGGGTACACAATTTTCATCCCCAAGAAAGGGAGAGACCTAAATAGCATGGGTAGCTGGAGGCCCATTTCCTTGACTAACACAGACTACAAATTATTCGCAAGAGTGATTTGTAACCGTCTGAAGTTGGACATTGGGAATGTGCTAACCAGCACTCAAGTATACGGAGTTCCGGGAAGATCGATGGCGCTCAACCTCTTCCTGATAAGAGACCTTCTTCGCTTTGTGACGAACAAGGAACTCCCACTTGCACTCGTATCAGTAGACTTAGATAAAGCGTTCGATAGTGCAAAGCACAACTTCCTGCACTATATCCTAGAGAAAGTCGGAGTGGCGGCCTGCGTAAGGGAAGCAATCAAAAGCATGTACGGTAAAACAACAACGCACATTGCGATTAATGGGTTTCTTTCAGAACCCATTCCCATACGCAGAGGGGTTCGGCAAGGCTGCCCCCTTAGCCCCCTTCTTTTCTCTTTAGTACTAGAGCCTCTTCTAAAAAAAAATTGATGAGACGCGCGGAGTAAGAGGAATACCGCTACCCTTAGGCTCCAAACAGAGCAAAACTGTCGCATATGCCGATGACATCGTCGGAACCCTTAGGGATTCCGAATCGATTTACATCTTCTTCGGCATACTGCGAGAGTTCAGCGTGCTCAGTGGTCTTCACACCAACCCAGAAAAAACAAGAATCAAAATTTATGGGAAATTCGACCCTGCCAGTCTTCCGTATGGTCTGAAACCCACAACCGGCCCATTAACAATACTAGGAATTCCCTTCCTAGAGACCCCAGTGTTGCAAACACAACACTTAATAGAAATGTGTTGCGAAAAACTAAAACCCTTCAGTCCCAACTACCTATCATTCGAAGGTAGAGCAACAGTTATCAAAACAGTCCTAAAACCGATGTTACTGCACACCATTAACCTCACAAACATAACAGACACACAAGACAACGCCATTCACAAACATATCACTAAATTTTTCTGGAACAACAGGAAACACGAGGTGCGCAGGGCATTTCTCCATCTTCCCCCCCACACAAGGGGGATTCGCCCTGCCAATCCTCAAATACTGCCACCTAACCAACGCTGCTCAGACCATACGGAAAGCACTGGCATCAAATCACCCTTCCGGCAATCTGATGAAATACTACTTAGGATTTTTCCTACCCTACTTCGGGATCACTGGCCACGCCGGACCATGTGCAGAGACGGTGCCTGAGTGGTACTACACAATATGTAAACTTTTTAAAAAATTGGCAACGGATGGAGTTCGAGTGCTTCAGCTCAGCCCAAACAAGCTGTACTGGAAACTTTTTGACAGCTTTGACTGGGAAAAACCCGATCTGGGCACAAACGAAGAGGTGCTGTTCACCAACATAAAAAACAGCTGGGGGCAACCATTTCACCGGGACTTAGCCTGGAGAATCGCCTACGGCAGACTCCCGGTGAAACTCGTAAAATCAGCTTACAACCCGCGACCATGCAACCCCTTCTGCGACGTCTGCGGTGCGATAGAAACCGTAGGGCACCTCTTCTTTCACTGCCCGCCAGCACAGCGTGTTTGGCACAGACTGGCTGAGGTGCTTGCGATCCCAGCACTCACATTCCCCGAAATAGTCTTTCTACAGTTTCCTCCCCCAGTAACCAAAAACAAGAAACACCTGATTTTCCTAATAAATGTGATTAAGCACCACATTTGGAAAACCAGGAAAAAACACCTTCTTAACGAGGGGGATCGCATCTATCTCCGTGTTAAGAACTGCCTCTCAGCCTACCTCCGCCGCTTCCTGGAGCAGGAAAGGTACTTACGGGGAGAAGAGCGGTTCCTGAGGAGATGGTGTGATCCACCAACCATCTGCCAGATCATACAGGGGGGAATCCGGCTGTGTCTGCACCTATAACACCTTCAAGTTGTAGGTGTTGACGCTATCTCGATCTTCCTTCCTGATCAGCGTTTAACCCACAAGTAGGTCTAGTCCTTTCACAGTTGAAAGTTTTTCTGTCTCCAGGTTGGGGTTGACCTGAACAAACCCGGACTGCGAAGGCCAACATCGAGGTGGTCCCAAGCCCTTTTCAGGGCGGGGTCTTCCGGGCCAGGTCATCTCCCTTCTTTTCCTGGTTATACTGTTCTGGGTTTGCTCGGCAAACTCATTTCTCTATAGAATTGTCTTCCACATAGTCTTTAGATTTATTTACACTTGTTAAGTTTGCCTAGTCTCTCCTTTTTTTTTTCCTTTTCAGGATTTTTCCTTTTTAAAAGTGAAAAATCAACGACCGTTTTAGAAGCACCCCTGGGGGGTCAACAGCTAAAACAGGTCAGCTGAGGCCTCTTTCATCTACTCTACCACTATGCACTCTATCTTTATTTCCTCTCCTACTATCTGCTGAATCTCAGCCTATCTTACTCCACAGGCCAATGATGAGATACGTTGAACTCACAAATTATTATTATTTAGTGTCGTGTATTATTGATGATGAATTATGAATTGGTTTGATGTTCTTAGCGATTTATTTGATGTTTTTAGCGAGATATATATATATATATATATATATATTTTTTATGCTTATTCATTCATTAGTAAGAGAAGTTAATTGCTTGCTACTATAAACAGTTACTTTATTTTCCATAGTGCTTTACCCAGGTAAGTCATCTGTAATTACAAGTGAGATTCGCTAGGCCTACAGCCGCTAGTATCGCCTTTGTTTGTTTCTTATAGTGACATTTTATTGCTGGTAGACACCTAAGAGTGTCTACGGGATTTGCTAGTGGACCCTCAAAAGTCCACTGGATTATCTTTACCTGCTCAGGACACCTGAGAAATCTCAACTCTTTCTCCATCTGTGTCTTGAAATGGCTAAACTTGTGAATGAAACCAAATTCGAGGAAGTATATAAGGAATTCCTCAGACTGGGAAAGCTGCTGAGTTATAATTGGCCGGGAAAAGTGAAATTGTATGACACGCTTCCCCCCCGAATGTGTCTCAGACGTTGCCGCTGAAGATCATTTAGAATCGGTGCCTTCTACTTCTTCAGACTTTGTAGAAGTGCGCGCACGCAAAAAGCGAAGAACAACAGATGAACCGCACAATAACAATACTGAAATGGAACAGAGTTCGGACGCCGCTATTTCTCCCAAAGAAAAGGTGCCTCCGATCATCCTTAGAAAAAAAGCATAAGTGGGCAGCTTTAAGATCCACAATGTCCAATTTGCATATTGGCTTCATTAAGGCCAAATACATGGATGAAGGCATAAAGATCCAGCCAGCAACAGTGACAGACTATAGAAGGTTGTCCAAAGAACTGGACGACAGAGGCATCCAGTATCATACCTTTGCGCTCAGCTCCGAAAAAAACTTAAAAGTAGTCCTTCGTGGTGTCTGTGAAGACATTGACACAGCAGAAATAGCTGCTGACCTAAATTCTCAAGATCTGCCCCAGTCAAAGTGAGCAGAATGTACAAAGCTGACAAGACTCCCATGCTATTGGTCCTTGTTGAGATTCATAAAATATACAAGGTTATTTACGACTTAAAAACAGTCTGTGGTCTCATCGTCACACCGGAACCACTCCGTAAAAGATCATCTTCTGGGCAGTGTCACAGGTACCAGAAGTTTGGCCATGCCCAGAATCTATGCAGAGCGGAATATAGATGTTTAAAATGTGGATACAGCCACCCAACCAATACCTGCACAAAGCCGAGGACTACCTCTGCCAAATGTGCCAACTGCAGTGGCCCTCATCCCGCGAACTACAAAGGATGTGCTCAGCGCCCAAAGAACAGACGGATGGAGGCAATCAATCAGCCCTCTTCCTTCAGCACAAGAACACCAGAGGCCCAGACATCAAAACCGGAGACTCAGCGGCCACAGTCGGAGACCTCCAATAATAGAGACTCCCGAAAGCAAACAAGAAGCTATGCTGATGTGACCCGTACAACTAGACCAAATCCAGAACAAAATCAACCAACAGCACCTAAAAACCTAACAGCTGTTATTACTGCCTCACTAGCAAACATGCTACAAAATTTGAGCCTATCAAACCCTACTGAAACCTCCACTAAAAGATTTCTTCGTGAAACACAGGTCATCCTCACAGCTCTCATAAATGAATAGTAACAAACTCATTCCAGCATCTCTTCAGATAGTTGCGTGGAACGCAAATGGCCTTAAAAACAAAATTCTGGAACTCCAACACTTCACATCTAGGTATCAACCAGATTTTATTTTAATCAGTGAAACTCATTTAAAATCCTCAGACAATCCTACAATAAGGGGGCTATCACCTATACAGAAATGACAGACTACTCTACAGAGGCGCCGGCACTGCCATCTTTATAAAAAACTACATTAAGCACTACTCTGTGAGTATTCCTTCAACCACTAACCTTTAGATCACAGGAGTGGAAGTAGTCACCAGCTCCACTGGCAAACTGAAAATCTACTCAGCTTACAACTCTCCCCAAAAATCTCTACTTCATTCTGATCTAAATGCCATCTTATGCACCAGAGAGCCCACCATTATTGCCGGGGATCTGAATTCCAAGCATCCTGCGTGGAATTGTACAACCACAAAGAAGAATGGTTGCATCCTTTACAATTACTTAGGATCAAGCAACGCTGTTGTGGCAGGCCCCACGGAACCAACTCATCTCAGTACGTTTGGCACTGCTGAATCCTGGATATAGCTATCCTTCAGGATATTAAACTTCAATTCAGCATCATATCTATGGATGAACTATCATCCGATCACAATCCAATTCTACTACAGCTGGGAAATCAAGAATACCTATGTCCTCCTTCTCATTCCTACATTGCATGGGAAAGACTATTAGCAGCACTGAAGGATTATATTGGATCTGTTCCTCACATACGCACAAAAGAAGAAGTAGAAACTGCAGTTACAAATCTCACACAACAAATTAATTCTGCTATAAAGGTAGCTTCCTCCTACAAATCTGCCCGCAAGCCAGATCGTTTGCTTGAAGACATCATGAAATTGATCAGAGACAAAAACAGAGCTAGGAAAAGATACCGTAACACGTGTGCACCACAAGATAAAATACATCTAAACAGATTAAATGGGGCAGTAAGAGATGCACTCAATGCCCATAGAGACCAAGTATGGGATGAAAAGTTATCCTCTATTTCACCTACTGATCACTCCATCTGGGGACTACTGAAAAATATCAAAACCAAACTCAGATCCCTTCCCCCAATATTCTCTGACCAGGGCCTTGCTCACACAGATGTAGACAAAGCAGAAGTTATAGCACACAACTTAGAGGAGCAATGCAGGCCTTCGTATGGAAACCTTGACTTTGACCATATATATAAGATTCACAGCAAGGTCAGACACTCACTCAAACTTCCTATCTCCAGCACTAACCATATTGCACCAACATCACCTGCTGAGATATATCACATTATTAAAAAATTAAAGAACAAAAAAGCTCCTGGGCCAGACGGCATTACTAATCGGGTGATTAAACTTCTGCCCCGAAAAGCAGTAGTGCACCTGACCAGTATAATAAATGCAATTTTAAGATTTCACTATTTTCCTTCCACCTGGAAACTGGCTGACGTAATTCCTATACATAAGCCAGGCAAAGACCCACACCTACCGCAAAATTATCGTCCAATCAGTCTCATCTCAAATCTGGGTAAGTTTGCAGAGAAGGTCATCCTCTCACGACTCCAAACCTCAGTAAATGACCTAAACATCCTCCCTAAAGAACAGTTTGGTTTTAGGCAACACCATAGTACTACCCAGCAAATCCACAGAATTATCGAATACATCACCACCAGCTACAACTGGCACCAGTGCACAGGCGCTGTTTTCCTAGACCTATCCAAAGCATTTGACAAAATCTGGCATTTTGGACTCCTGCACAAACTTATCTCAGCCGGTACCTCACTAAAATTGGTTCACTTAATCCATTCATATCTTCAGAATAGATCAATGCAAGTAAAAAATCAACGGTTCTACATCCTCCCAGCGCCACATCTTTGCTGGAGTGCCGCAGGGATCTCTACTGGCTCCATTGCTGTTCTCTATATACATGTCAGACATCCCACACAATCCGATGACTTCCATTTTGGCCCTGTATGCAGACGATACAGCAATACTAACCAGATCCCTCAAACCCCACTTCATTACCAGAAAGCTTCAAGAAAACATTCTAAAGCTGGAGGGTTGGTTCTCTATGTGGAGATTGGAAGTCAACCCCCAGAAAAGCTCAGCCGTTCTTTTCTCAAAAAGGCCAATGTCTCCTGTAGGAGATGTGTTACTATTCAATACTAAAATTCCTGGCAGACAGAAGCAAATTACCTGGGTGTGATTCTCGACAAAAAGCTATCTTTCAATCAGCACACTAAGTCTGTGTGCACAAAGAAGCCATAGCTCAGATGTATCCGCTAAATAGAAATAGCAAGCTCAGCAACAGAATCAAATTGCAACTATACCTGATGACAATTCGTCCTGTCATCACTTACGCCTCTCGAGCCTGGAGCCACACCTCTAATGTTAACATTATCAAAAGACAGCGAGTGCAGAACAAGTGCTTGAGAATGATTCTGAACTCCCCGTGGTATGTTAGAAACAATCAACTCCACAGAGACACAAATATTCCCTATATTTTCTCTTTTCTACAATCCTTAGCATCCAAGTTCTTCCTAAAGACGTCCACACATCCCAACGATTTGGTTCAGCAAGCCGCAGCATACGAGGCAACGGACATATTCAAATATAGAAGACCAAAAGCTATATTGGCCTCCTGTAGCGATGCATAATCTCCATGCCCATTCAGGGTGACCAAACTGCTCATAAATTTTACCTTCACTGTAACCACAACAAATAGTGGGGAATATGAAAAGCATCTTGCTTCACCCCTAAAGTCATAAATGTCAATTGTCAATTTAAGTTGTTTATCTTAAAACACTGTTTATCTTAAACAACTGTTGCCGGTTTATTGATTTCCTTGATGATGGATGTGTGTATGAGAAGTTCTTGGTGACAGGCTGAGTTGAGCCTGTGACTGGGTGGAACAACGCCGAGTAGGACGATCCTATGGACGATCACTCGTAGGGAGTTGTCTGGGGAATCGCCTAATTTTTAGAGCGGTCTTTACACATCATTCTTTTTAGCTTATTTCAATGAAAGTTACCGAGAGGATATTAGAAATGACACAAACTGAAAGGAAATCGGCCAAAGGTCTTTTTTTATTTTTCTATGCACAGATAAACACATCAATATAATCATCCTGCAAAATACTTTGTACATGTACGACGTAATCCTTTCCGAGCGGCAAATAAACATTTTACAAGCATTGACGGCTGTTCAAATTACACAAAGTTTCGTAAAAAAAAAAAAAACGCTGTTTTATTACGAAATTAAAAAGGGATGCATTTCGACGCAAATGGTGTGTCAGTCTGGGTTTCGTGCGTTTTAGTAAATAACCCACACTGCTTTAAGAGATCTAAATTACATAGTAATATACAAAGTTTAGAACTCGGATCTAAAAGGTCATGTGAATATTTAGTGTGAGAACTCTCCAGTTTTCACTTCTTCATTTATTTCTTACTTTCCTGATTTAACTGATTACAGATCAGTTCAATAATATAATAACTATTTAATTCACACGCGTTGGACAATTCATATGCTTTGTCGGTTTGGGGGACCATTCACGTAGAGTAACGATCCAATGTTCTGACCCGTCTTGATGTTGTTATCCTCGTTCATTAACATTCCATTACGAGATACCACAGAATTACTCAAACAAGAATTCCATCGGATGTTGTAACAAATTATTCCAGTTTGTTATTCCCTCTGATTACATCGCCTAAACTTGTATATTGATATTCATGTGTCGATGACCTTATACCTGTATGGAACGGCTCTTTTTCTGATATGCAGCAGTTTCTATACGAAATAAATGGACTTCATTCCAGTAACCCCTTCACTTTAGAAAATGAAGAGATAATCAAGCTGACTTTTTGAATCTACTCATTCTTCGCCAATAGGATGGCAGCCGATAGTTTTCAGTTTTTCGGGAAAGGACACATACAGCCTGTTAGATTGAAATTCGATTCCCGTCAGAGTTACATCATCATCAACTTAAAATAAATAATAATAATAATAATAATAATAATAATAATAATAATAATAATAATAATAATAATAATAATAATAATAATAATGGTTATCAAGACCTTAACAGGTCGTTCCCATTCTTTTGGTTCTTCCAACTTCTACAGAAACAATTACAGCACATTAAGTCAACTTTTCATCAAATGGTTTTTAGCGATGTCTTCATCGAAACAAACGTTTAGCATTTAAAGGATCCCTACATCTTCATCCAAAGAGAAACAACTCTTTTTCCTCTTCCTTATGTGCAAGAAATTTCCGAACGTGTAGTGAAAATTTTAAACCCACCGAACATTTTTGTTTCGTTTGGTCATTCGGAAATATCTCAACTTTTCTCGCATCTCTTAAAGACAAGCTTCCTCTTTCTTACTTTTCCGGATGCTCATCAGACCAAATCCCTTGTTCTCGTGGCATATCGTATTATGGATAGACTGGAAGATCTGATTTTAATCGTCTCGAAGAACAGAAGTCGTATATCAAATAAGGAGAAACTGAACGATCCGAGCTTGCCACCAAGCACAGAATCCCCTGGAATAAGACAAGAGTCCTTCATAAAAGTCGATTCCTTATATAAGGTCTTCATAAACTTTTGAAACGCTGCTCCGTTGTCCTAACTTAAATAGACTCAATGGTCTACGTTTATCTCCTCTTAGGGAAGATGAGGAGATAAAGTGATGTTTTTTTTAATACCATCTCTTGTACTGTACACTCTTTTGCATAATGCAGTTCCCCTCGGACGAGTAAAATCATTTCTCATAAAGGACAATCACACATCCATCCAGTTTGATTCCCAGTCTGTTAGCTGCTACGCAGAGGTCGTGTTCACTCGGCTGTGTATGTCAGGTCAAATTTGCCCAAATACTTCCAATTAGTTGCAAGGCTGATTTTATCTTTGTGACGGGGAATGTCGGATTACTGGATTGAAACCGAACACTCAGTTACGGCATGAGACCGATTAACCTAATTCAGATTAAAATTTCAAATCTGTTTTACGACTTTTCTTAATCCTTAGTAGTTTGATGTTGCTGCTATTATTGCATAATTCGAATGTCAGAGGTAAATTTAATATTCTGAGGAATTTAAATAATAATACCAGCTAAGGAGATGCTTCTGTATAATTGCCACCGTCTTATTTCCTTCATAATTAGATTACATTTTATTTTTATCAAATATTTTCAGTTCGATAAAGCAGACAAAACAGTCGAAGAATAAACTGTTTAAAGCGGTATTGAACGAGGTGATCTGCAGAGCTGTTTGAGAAGGAGGAAGCAAATTCTTTCCTCCGATCAACTTATTTTAGTCAGATTGGACTGATGCTCTCGTGTAACTTTAAACAACGAAGGAACTATATTTCAAATTTAATGGAAACCTGTTGAACGATGAGAAGATTTATCACCGTAACTGTTTCTCTTTTCTCTTCAAATTGATGATGAGATGATAGGACTCATACAACAAATGCATGTTGTTGTATGAGTACATATGTGTACTCATACAACATTGACCACATATGTTCCCTGGGAACATATGTGGTCAATGGCTTCAGTTCTTGTGTTTTGGTTCGCGTATGGAATTGTGGGGGATTTTTTTGGTTCGCCAATGGAATTATGGGTGATGATAGATATAAGGATTCGTGTTGTGATTGGTGGGACAGTTTAAACCAAATGCTTCCGGTGTGCGTGGCTTCATGAGTTTGGAATGTTTGGAATTTCCATGTGCGCAAGTGTGTGAATGGCTTCAGTTCTTGTGTTTTGGTTCGCGTATGGAATTATGGGTGATGGTAGAGATAAGGATTCGTGTTGTGGGTGTGTGTTGTTTTCAGATGTAGATACGTGACGTCATTTGTTATTTGTAAATAAATGTCGTCATTTGTTATTTGTAAATAAGTGACATTGTTGTTTTGAATGGAAAGGATGATATTAGTGGATAAGAAATCGTGTCGTGATTGGTGGGACACTTTAAACCAGATCAAGATCAAGAAAAGATAAGGAAATGTGACGTGAATATTTGTTTTCGATTATGTGAACGATTTGTTTTCAGATAACTCAAATAATGTCAATAGATAGCATTAGACAATTTCTAAAATAATCAATACATGGATTTTCGTTTTCAACACTTTTTTTTTCCTGTCCTGGCATTAATTTCACAGTTGTGATTTTTTTAAATAATTAAACAGAATTGCATTAAGATATAGTTGTGGATTTAAATATCAAGATCTAATCAGAATAACTGAGTAAAAATTCACTGTGGAAAAACACAACAACAAAAACACACATCTTTGTTCATTTAAGTTTACAAATGCACATTTTATTTTGCTGAAATACTATTTACAAGTATATTCACTGAGAAAAATTCGAAACATGTAATTACCTAAAAATATTTCACAATATTTAGTTTAGACTCTTAACATTTTCCAAAGAGTTCAATGAATAAAATTTTTGTTACTCACTATTTCTTGGTTACATTACATCAAAATAGCTGGTCACGCAAAAGAATTTTTAAATCAGATACCATGGTAACCACACTTCCATACGTTTGATATTGTGTCAGTCTGGAAATGACACCATGCCTCGCTAAACATTCTGTGTATTCTTTTGTCAGCAAATATACACAAACAGTTTTTGTAAAATGTTCGTAAATGTCCCAAAATAAAGAATCTTTATCGAATTGGATAAAATCTTGAAAGTCTAATTTTACCATTGATGAATTTAAATGTTGAGTGATAATTTTTCCCATTAAACGGACAGATGGTAATTCAGTTTCCAAAAATAGTAAATGATTATCAATGTCGTACATTTTTGTTGAAAATCTCTCAGCTTCTTCACAACTAATAGAAAAAACCTTACTTCCATCAGCTCCTGTATCATCAAGTATTAGTTCTCCATCTTGGCATTTCAGAATACAACAATCACCGAGGTACATTTCGTAGTCAACTCTTCTTTGCAAGTAGCCGAGGATATCAGACCACTTCCTGCGTAATTTTTCCCAAGTGGTCCAGGATAAATACATCACAATGTACGTGTCTTCTAAAATAATAATCGGTTTCCATCCTTTTAGAGCTAGCTGAAGAGTTTTGTCTCGTGCTATTTTCCTGAAGAAAGAAAATTTCAATGACTTTTGTGGCTCACCCATTATTTTACTTTACTTTACTTTCCTGGATACCAATCACCACAACACAATACGATAACTTCACAGGATGAACGAATTGTCGTAACTGCAAAGACACTTGACTCGTTTATTTTTCCTTATAGTACTGTTTACCTGACCCTTAACCCTGACCGTTCCTTCAAAAATGAAACTTTTGCACAGATGATTCACGGACATGTTTCTACATGGTGTTGGATAAACCATGACGACAATGACGGATGTGTGTCACCCTGGGAAAATTCCAAGATATCTTATCTCAAAAACATCACCCACAATTCCATAGCCAAACAAAACATGACAACAAGGTCGTTATGTGTTTGGATATTTCTGGGGAACATATGTCTCTGATACTGTGATATCACAGAGGGTGACAGATGTCTTTCCTGCAATGCTCCCCCAATTCCCTGCAATGCTCCCCCAACCTAACCCCATCACCCTAGTCTCTCACCATCCCCTCTCCTCCAGAAGATGTCTGCTCAGCCTAGTGGAGATGAGTGAGCTCATCGTTTGCGGATATCTTTTAGTGATGTCACCTCCGATTGATACTGATAACTTTTTTGGGAAAAAAAAAAAAAAAAATTTAAAAAACTGGTTTTTTATGATAACTTTTTAGGAAAAAACGCGTTTTTTATGAAAACTTTTTTTGAAAAAAAAATAAAAAACGCGTTTTTTTATTTTTTTTCCAAAAAAAGTTTTCATAAAAAACGCGTTTTTTCAATGACGTCATCCAATCACGTCATGATTCCTTATCTTATCTTGATCTTGATCTGGTTCAAACCGCCACCCCTACTACTAACGTTAACATCCTCTTCTGTTTTTCTGTGCATTTGAAAAGCGAGACCCCCCTCCCTTCAATCTAAGTTTTTCCTATTTAATCGTTCTCTTCTGCAAAAGTATTCTATCAGGATTCAATTAAAATAAAATAGCTTATTTAAATAATTGGACTTTTTCATTTCTATTTATGTTTTTTACTGTTTCTCCCACCCGCGCAAGATTTTTTGAAAACCTATATTACATTTGTTTTACTATGGATACAAAAAATAGGTACTGGATTTGCAAAGGATTTTTCCCCTATTTATTTATTAGAATGTTAACATATTTCTGTATTTTTAATTTATTTTTATAGTCAGGAAACTGCTCTAGAGACCAAAGATGGAACATTTTCAAGCCAAATATAAAAAATTCCACACTTATCTTCTTTAATTTGGATTATAAATCTTCGATGTATCTTAATAAACATTGTATATATAATTATTCAGAGTGTGTGTACATTGTGGGACACCCTGTTTATATATATTTTTTCTTTTTTTCTCTTTCTTTTTTTTTCCCCTGTAACTTTTCCCCACTGCTGGGTGAAGGCCTCTCCCATTGCGGAAGGGTTCGGTCTACTACTCCCATGGTGACCCAGTCCATATTGGGAGGTGTATCTACACTTGTGAATGAATGTATGAAGGAGGAAGACAATTACAAACATCATGCGTACGCGGGATTCGAACCCGCAGCCTCTTGGTAAGTTTAATTTAATTGGAAACTAAATGAAAACACTGTCTACAGAGAAACCTGTTGTTGATTTATTTTTCTGTGATGTGTTCCTTCTATTAGATTTGGTTATGAGCAGTAGCGGTCGGAAAAATTTTAGTTGGGGATGCTGCATATACAAAATAAAAATAATAATAATAAATTCTTTTGTTTCCTTAGTCAGTAACCAATTTATTAATAGATAAATTTACAAATTAAAAAATTGCTTTATTAAAAATATTTCACCCTCACCACGAACACACACCGATAATGAAAGTTTCGTATCTCACAGAAATAACGCGAGCAACCATACAATTTATCGATAGCGACACTGCTCAAACGAGGAGTGTCGTATTCACTTGTTATGTGCAGTGACAAGCGCAAACGAATATCAGCGAGTCGAACTGCAATTGGCCGAACGCGATAATTCCGACACTGCTTTAGATCGCAGTGCAATTGTTTCGTAATCTAAAGCGTTAATCGAACAATTCCAATTATTAACTATTCAGTCACTGTCGAAACATAAGCTGTAACCTTTAACATGTTGTACTGCATTTATATAATGTTGTAAGCATTGTTATTATTTATAAACACAAGCAAAATTTAATTTTTCCATTTTTTCCTTGGGGGTACTGCACTGTTGCAGTGCTTATATACAAGCCGCCAATGGTTATGAGTTGACTTTAAATGGGCCATTCTTGTGCCTCGAGCCCGTCCTAGCAATTGTTCATTTGGAAACCCTCTTCCAAAGTTCTTTCAGTTTATAAAAATATAAATATTAGAAAATCAGAACAAACCACTTCTTAGCAATGCAGACATTTGCAAGTTTCTTGGCCCTGCTGAGTGCTGTTGGAATCAGAAATTCACAAATTAAAAGGGGAAACACTTACCACTTATTTAGCATAGAATATCTTCTTCTGTGTTTCTTAGCGGGTCTTTAAGCTCGAATACCAGTCCGGAGCATTCTTGACAATCCGTAATTCCGATTCCAGGATGAGAAAGGTGCTTGTCCGTATGCCTATAAGTACACTTTGATGTAAATTGCGTGTACGCGCTTATGGGCCATTTGCCTGATTGTGGGAGGAGGAGGAAAACCTTCTCACCTCCGTACGAGACCGGCTAACTCACCTTAAGGTGAAATGCTCTGTTAAAGATTCTTTGTTTCGTAGACGGCATTCGACCTCACGTGTTTCTAACCGAAGGTCGTCATCGGAGCCGACTTTGGTATGGATCTTTCAAATTTATATAACATACAAAATAAAAAAAAAATGAGTGCATTTTGATTTAAAATACTTCCCAGAATTCCACTGATTCGCAGCTGTCCTTATTTATCCATCTGACATTGTCTTAACAATGACTTTGAGATCATGGAATCTGTCTTCAAGGCGTTTGCGACCTTTCAGGAATGCGAAACATCAGTTACCGACCTGCCCAAAAATCAAATACGCTCTTAAAATACACCCAGTGTGAACAAAAGCGATTGAACAGAATTATGGTGTTTAATTATGATGGTCAGAGGTCAGATAATGCAAATAAATTCGGGAATCGGTTTAAGAAACCAACGATACGTGATCGCTGTGTGAAACGCTTCAGAGAAAGTATTCTGGAACTGGAAAAGAATTCCCAAGCTATAAATTTCTTATTCATAATAAAGGAAATTACATGAAAGGAATAATGAAAAAGATGACAAAATCGCTTAAGAAATAGGAATGACAAGGAAGATGCAATCTAAGAGAAAATAAGCAAAGCATAAAAGCTAAGGTGGCAACAAAAAAAAATAAAATAAAATAAAAAAATACAGGATGAAATACAGTAGAAAAAAGGAGGATTTATATAAATACAAGAGCGATGAGGCAACTTATGAAAGAAATCTGCTGCTAACTCCTTGCAAAACTACAAATTATTGAAAAAAAATGTTACAGCGAAGTTCGCGAGTCGAACAGTTTGTGCTGTTCCATCTCAGCTGCACAACATTGTAAGGTATTGCAAAACTGGCATATTTTATAGTTCGGTTGAGCTTATGCTTCCATCTAGCAATGCACGATAACCTCGCTAAGATTTCGGGGGATTTTGCGTTCAGAGAGCATTTTAAATCTCAGGGGGAAGTGCTTTCTGGCTTGGCCCGTGTGGCTCACCCCACCATAGTAGAACCACTCATATTCCATATGAGTGGTTCTGCTCATATTCCAGGTGGGGTGAGCCTGTCACTGAGTGTAACCACCGCTGAGTTGGACGATCTTTCGGTCAATCATTTTGAGTGGTCTGGAGGATCGCACTAATTTTTAGAGAGGGGCTTTATTTAAAATTCTCGTTCCCGATGAGGGGGACTTAGATTTCGGTTGATTTTGCTTTGAGAGATAATTTTGAGTCTGTGGGAGAAGTGTTTTCCGGCTTTGTCGGTGAAATCTTTTCCCTGGAATATGAGCGGTTCTGCCTAGTTTCCGCTGAGCGATCAATCGCTGAGCTCAACGTTCAACGCTGAGCGATCTTTCGGTCACTTGTAGGGGATGGTTGGCGCGCGGGGGGGGGGGGGGGGATCGCCTAAATTTAAAGCGGCCCTATACTTAAACACCGGTCTCTGACGAAAACCAACCAGTTCGAAACAGCTGTCAGGCCAGTGAAACCTTATCAAAACGGACTAATACGAGGGACGCTTGGGGATAGCGTCCCTCGTATTAGTCCGTTATTCTCTCCTATAAGATCCGGCTAGGACAACTCGTAAATGCCGGCGAGCATAATCGATCGTCATAATCACTCTCCTGTATTATCCTTTGCAATTCTTCAGGAAACTTGGCTGCAGAATCTTTATCAACAGTAGCAGATTCCCCAGTTATTCTTACGTTATGCAGTCCAGCTTGATTTTTAAAACGGTCAAACCATCCTAAACTCGCAGTAAAGCTTTCACATTCCTCTTGAAATTTGGCCTCTTTCAATGAGGTAAAAATATTGAGAGCTTTTGCCTTAATATTCCCTGTACTAAGAGGTATTTTTTGTGATAATCCTCAATCCAGATTGAAAGAAGACGCCCCATCTCGATCATTAAATGGCTTCTATTTCGGATGATCTGCATGCTTAAAGAACCTTTAGTAACTTTCCTTGTTCTTTGTATTCTTTACTTTCATTTAATATTTTCTAAACTGATGACTCGCTGTATCCCAGGTCTCGCGCAATCATTGTATTACTAGCGCCACTTTCATGTCTCTTAATGACTTCCAGCTTTTAGGCTCGCTGCAGATTGGCGACAAAAAATTTCGAGGAACGTAAAATTTCACATAACGTAAAAAAATCGCCTTAACTGATTAATCGCTCGCTTAAAGCGGGAAATGGTATCATTTCGCTCAATCGCTAATTGATTATCGCGCATATCGAATTCGCGTTAAGCCAGATTTTCCTGTATTTTAGCTTCCATTATATATGAAACACATATCTCTTACCGAAAGAGATTTTTTGTAATAGAAAGTTTAATTATTTTAGTTTTATAAAAGTTAGAAATTTCTTCGAAAATTTAAGTAATATTTAAATAATGTCAGCTCTAATTTGTTTTAATGGACAAAGAATTGATATGATACAATGTGAAATCTTTATAAAGAGAATAAGGCATTTTTCGATACGTTTATATGAAAATATCGGAGAATTTAAAAGAAAACAAAAAATATTTCTCTATTTATAGCAAAAACCTTCCAAAAATATTTGAAAAATGAAAAGAAAAAGTATTAGAATTTTGTCATAAAAGTAATGCGGCTATTTTGAAGCTGAAGAGATTTTATAGCATTCTGTAGAAATAATTTGACTCTTTTGTATGCTGACTTCTGAAGTTGATTGAATCAACATCATGAAATTCTAGCGTTTTGTGTAATATTAGCACTGAATACATTTTTTTTTTTTTTTTTTTTTTTGCTAGACGGGTGAAGCAAGAATGCTTTTCATATTTCCCGTTATCTGTAGAAGAAAATGTGTGGATGGGTCTGATTCAGCTCTAAGCTCTGATCATGGCGGGGTAACGGCAATAGCCGAGTGCCAGTTAAAACTTCATTAGCTACTGAATAAGTAAACCCATCTCTAAAAATTAGGACGATCCCT
The DNA here is from genome assembly GCF_054136105.1 of Typopeltis vanoorti. Classification (NCBI taxonomy): domain Eukaryota; kingdom Metazoa; phylum Arthropoda; class Arachnida; order Uropygi; family Thelyphonidae; genus Typopeltis; species Typopeltis vanoorti. The sequence continues at coordinate 92,059,334 of NC_143569.1, read as the reverse complement.
AAAGCATTCCATAGTGGCCGAAAGACCGTCCAACAGCCTTGGCTCCACTCAGTGATGGACTCCCTCACCACCGAGCAGAACCGCTCATATTCCAGTGAAAAGCATCCACTGACAAGGCCACCTCACCGGGCCATGATGGAGACCACCCTCCCCGGAGACTCAAAATGCTCTCTTAGGGCAAACTCACCGAAATCTAAACCCCCCCCCCCTCACCGAGAGCAAAATTTCGGAAGAAACCCAAGACAGCTAATCTCAGCATCCAGAGTAATGGCAATGCCGAGCCTCAGTTAAAACTTCATTGCTACAGCATCGCCATCTGTTACCCTCTGGAATCATATTATAATTCACCTCTCTAAATACATTAAGTCCTTATAAGGACTGGCTTAAAGGGGCCAAGCAAGAATGCTTTTCATCTTCCCGTTATCTGTAGAGGACGGTGTAGGGATAAGGTGTTATTGAGCTATTAAAGCTCTGATCATGGCAGGAGGATAATAGCAATAGCCGAGCTTCAGGTAAAACTTCATTGGCTACAGCATTGCCATCCATTACCCTCCAAGGGTATTGGACTGAATGAATCAATCACCTCACCGCATCTGAGGTCGATTGATTCCCCATGCAGGAAGCAAATTCATTTTGGATTAAATTATGTGGAATAATAAAAGGTGTTTAACTAAATTTTTAATTTTAAACAAAATAAAACACAATTAAATTCATAATTTCCAGATATAAATAATTTTAAATTTTCTTTGTGTTTCTTAAATTATAATATTACTTTGATCGAATTCATAAAAATAGTTTAAATCAGTAGTGAGATTAAATATCATTTGCTCTAACAATTAATTAGTCTCTAGCAATCACGCCGAGTAGTATGGGTACCACTTCTGACCAGTCAAGGTCAAGATAAGATAAAGAATCGTTACGTGATTGGTTGTTGAGATGATGATGTCATTCTGTGTGTGACGGCAAGAGTTTGGAATGTTTGGAATTTCCCTGGGAGCATATGTGTCACTGATCAGTTCTTATGTTTTGGTTCGCGTATGGAATTATTGGTGATGGTAGAGATAAGGATTCGTGACGTGATTGGTGGGGCACTTCTGACCAGATCAAGTTCAAGATAGGATAAGGAATCGAGTCCTGGGTGTGTGTTGTTATCAGATGTAGATAAGTGACATCATTTGTTAGTTGTAAATAAGTCATGTTATTGTTTTGAATGGAAGAGGAAGATATATTACTGGATAAGGATTCGTGTCATGATTGGTGGGACACTTTTAACCAGATCAAGATAAGATAAGCAATCATGGCATGGATGTGTGTTATTATCAGATGAAGATAAGTGACGTAATTTGTTAGTTGTAAATAAGTGACATTATTGTTTTGCATGGAAAAGGAAGATATATTAATTGATAAGGATTCTTTTCGTGGTTGGCGTGACACTTTTAACCAGATCAAGATCAAGATAAGATAAGGAATTGTGACGTGGATGTGTGTTGTTATCAGATGAAGATAAAGTTTGGAATGTTTGGAATTTCGATGAGGATTCCCATTTTGTCAGGGACATCACGTGATATGTTTGGTTTGCGTATAGCATTCTGGGTGATTTTAGAGATAAGGAATTGTGACGTTATGTGTTTGGAAATTTGGGGGTAACATATGTCTCTGTGACATCACGTGTTGTTTTGGTTTGCCTATGGACTTGTGGGAGATGTTTTGAGATAAGATATCTTGGAATTTCCCAGGGTGACAAACATTGTCGTGAAGTTTTGTGTTTGGTTGCCTATAGATGGCAGTACTAATTTTCCAATATAGTTTGGGGTATTTTGTTCCTGTTAAAGGCTATGGAAATTCATAGAGTAGAGTAGAGTCGAACTGGCGGCAGCGTTTTCAGCTTTTCAGAATTATTTAATTATATGGTGTCCCCTCAAACACACAATATTTTTCTCATATACATAACTCATCCGAATATTTTGATTTGTCTACATTTAAGTACTTACTTCATTACGTTTTCTAATTAACGTTATCTTTTTTACAAAATGTATGGCTATTGGTATTTTTTTAGTTTACAGTCAAGAGAAAAACCGAACGGCATTTAAAAAAAATAAATTAAAATAAATGGAAGCTTAAATGGATTACAACAACTTTTGTATGTAGTCTAGAAATTCTAATGATCATTTAAATTACTTACAGTCTTTTCATAATGGCTCTTCTAAATGCGAATATTCCAAACTTGTTTGAATTTTATATTCACACCTCAACACACATTCACACATGAGTTAAAAGAACAATATTTCTGTAAATAACCAGGAAATGTAGTTGACTACATCCTTTAGATTTCCATTCGTTTGGTTCTGTTCATTAATTCCTTCGCACGGTTCTCATGCTATGTTTTTCCCAAGCTATCAGTCCCCAATGACATCATGGTGTTTGAGCCTACTACTGACTTCCTGTTTTTGGAATTCTGGTGGATTTGTTATTAAGACTCGTAATTTTTTTCTAGATTTTACTTAAAAATCAGTTAACGACATTTTTCTAGCCAGAATAATTGAGAAATAAATAAATTAATAAATAACTGTGTGTGAATTTTCCCCCACACAGTGCTTATATTTTCATTAGTCTTTCTTTTTTTTCAAATGATTCGTTGTTTTTTCTATTTTACTTTTAAATTTCAGTTAACTACATATTATAACCAGAATAACTGAGTAAAATAAATAAATAAAATGTGTGTGAATTCATTTTCCCCACCTGTAGATATTTCATGTGTTATCTTAACCTGACTCATTTCCTGTCGCAATTTTGCTGTCCAGTTGTGTGACATCCTCTGATTAGGTTTGGAATTCTCCGTTAGCATTTTCTTATTGTCACCCCAAATAAATAAATAGTTATTTCTTATTATTTCAAATGAATATTAGCTCTGTAATATAGTTTGTTAATTTCTATTACACTACAACACACACACTTTTTTTAAACCAATACATATAATTCTAATCAATAAATAAATTGTGTGAATTTCTTCACTGGCGATTTTTCAAATGTGTCATCTTAAACTGTGTCATTACCGTTCGCTATGCTGATTGTTGTATTTCCTCTATTTTACTTTTAAATTCAGTTTCCTACATATTCTAACAGAATAACTGAGCAAAATTAATAAATAAATAAATTGCATGTGAATTTATTTTCCCAACACTGTAGATATATCTCCTATCTGGTCACAATTTGTTGTACCTATGTGAGAAATCGTCTGTTTAGGTTGGAACTCTTCGTTCCCGTGGGAAATTGTTACCAAATTAATGCTTATATTTTATTTTTTAAACCAATACATATAATTCTAATTAGAATAACTGAGCAAAAAAGAAAAAAACGGATTTCCTTCTGCAACTATTAATTTTACCTTGGATTCCTTGTGCTCTTAATCTATTTCTGTAACTGAAATTTATTTTCTTTATTTATTTTTCTTTAGTATTAGCAAGTTAATTAATGGATATTGAGAGAAACATGGTTTTGAACTTTTCATTAGTGTTATCTTTTAGAATCCAAAGACACAATTATATTATTAGCTCTCAGATCTGTCTTTTTTTCCCTAAGCCAAATGTTTTATTTTAACAGTTTGGGAAACGTGATGGGTTTAACTATCTACTATCTCTCTGTAAAATAACCAAATTCTAACAGTCGTACTTTCAGTATGACTGAAACATATATATATATATATATATATATATATATATATAAATTTTACCATTCCCCACACAAAGTAAGATAAAAACACATCAACAGTATATCCATATATCCAGCAGCATGCGAAAACAGAAAACATGTCGTTGAGTCATTTGTGTGAAAGGTTCATTTTTGAAGGAACGGTCAGGACAGGGTTGGATAAGGTAAACAGTACTATAAGGAAAAACAATTAAGTTGAGTGACTTTGGACTTATGGTAATCGTTTATCCACTGCAGCTGCTGTATTATGTTGTGGTCTTTTGTGCCCATAATGTAAAAATATTGGGTGAGCCACAAAATTCTTTGAAAGTTTCTTTGTGAAAAGTTTAAATTGTTTAGCATTTTGTAACAGAAAGTTAACATAAAATATATGATCAGAGCTAATAATCAGTGAAATAATTATAATAAATAACTATTTATTTGTGGTACCATATGAAGTAATGAAAGAAGAATGAAGGAAAACGAATATGAAAAATCGACAGCCAGTGAAAAATACGAATTTTCAGTTATCATTGGTATAATTGATTGTCAATTTCTTTTGAATAAGACTTCAAATTTATTTCCATCAGAAATACAAATTTCTGATGGAATTCTTTTATGATATGCATTGACAAAATCACCTTGTAGTTGGAATGAATTACCTGAAAGAGTTCAAAAAGAGAATTCTTGGTTAATCTTGGTTCGCTATCTCTGGACAAACTAAGAAATTGGATGATAGAATCAACATGCAAATATGAAATATGGCTCACCAAAGGAAGAGAAAAATTAAAAACATTAACAAGGTTAATTGGCAGACCTGTTCTTGATTTAAATGAAATTGGATGCCCACAACATCAAAACATAACGTGTACTTTTAAATAATTTTGGGAAAAAAGCGAGCGTTTCTGTGCTTTTAATAATGCTAAAAAATATATGTATTGGTTGCAAAAAAATAAAAATGTGACCCTTAATTTTACTACAGTAGCAAATTTCCAACGATCACAATGGAAGAAACTTTCAGATGAGAGTCACAAATGAAAACCACATGATGGCAATTCCGCAACCATGGGAAGAACCTTTGAACAGCAGCGCAAAATTAACAATAAGCAGATTAAGGACCAAAAAAAGATTGTATTTTTCACTTTATTTATTTTCTGTATGTTAGATTCAGTAAATACAATTTGTAAATAATATTTCACTGAAATAAAATGTGTACATTAAAATGAACAAAAGGGTCTCGTTGATGTGTTATGTAATTTTAAGCAAGACCATATATATATATATATATATATATATATATATATATATATATATAACAATAGCATGTGGTTACCTATTCAAATGTGACTGTTACTATTCTTCTTTTTATTATGCCGGAAAGTCCATGTTTTTTACCTTGTTAGTTTTATAAGTTTTGTGTTATTTCTTACTCACTTGAAAAAGTCAGCACAGCGACAAAACTAGTCGTGATTTATTAAAGTTTTTTTTTACTTTCTCAGATTCTAGTCAGTTAAATATTAATTTTATAAATATATATATATAGTCTTACTTAATTTTTTTTCTTGTGAAATGTCTTGCCACAAACTAACCAGAGACTTTTCTTTCTCTTTTTTTCTTTTGAAAATCCACTCAGTGAATTAAGTCTTATTTGTTCATGCAAGAGCCCTCAAATATTTCAAGAAACTGTGTCAACTCTTGCAAGTAAAAGGAATCGGGTATTAAATTAATAGTTAGAATTTTAATGGAGAAGATTTCACCTGAAAAGTGAAAATTTGTTCCTATATCTGTAGTTCCTCCACCAGACTAGAAAAAAACAGTCGTACTGAAAGTACGACTGTTAGAATTTGTTTATTTTACAGAGAGACAGTAGATAGTTAAACCCATTACGTTTCCCAAACTCTTAAAAAAAGTTTGGTTTAGAAAAAAAAACAGATGTGATAGCTAATACTATAATTGTGTCCTTGGGTTCTACAGGGTGTCCCAAAATTCATGCAAGAAGTAATTTTGATAGAAAACACAGGTTTTTAATTAAAAATTGTAATTTCTTATTGATTCATAAAGTATACAGTATACGGTTATGCATGGAATAGAATATCAGGTAAATGGCCTCCATGGCTTTGCTGGCACATATGCACTCTTTTGTCAAAATTTTCCATGACCGTTTTGCATAAATGTGGCTGAATTTCGTTGATACAGTGCTCAATTTCCTCCTTCAAGCATGGGTGGTCATGGGTTTGTTGGCATAAACCTTCGACTTCAAAAAAAGCCAAAGAAAAAAGTCCAACGGCATTAAGTCACATGATCTGGGTGGCCAATTCTGATCACCAAAACGGGAAATTACACGACCAAGAAATGACTCATGCAGTAATTGAATTATGTATGGCATGTGGCACCATCTTGTTGACACCACATGTCATCCACATCCATATCTTGCAATTTAGGCACAAAAAACTGGATTATCATGTCGTGATAGCGAGCACCATTAACTGTTATTGCCTTACCAGCTGCATTTTCAAAGAAGAATGGACCGATGATGCCTCCAGCCTAAAATCCGCACCAAACAGTGACACATTGTGGATGCATTTGTTTCTCTACAATCACTCGTGGATTTTCTGAACTCCAAATGCAACAATTTTGTCGATTAACGAAGCCATCAAAATGAAAATGAGCTTCATCGCTGAAGATGATTTTGTTCGAAAAATAAGCATCCACTTGTTGTTGTTCCATAATCCATTCAATGAACTCTCTTCGCTGTGTGTGGTCATTTTTAATAACCCTGAACTGTCAGCTGTCATGTTGTCTTTTTTTCTCGTTGGCAACACTTTATCGCACAAATGGCACTAAATTTAAATCTTCCGTGAATTTTGGGACACTCTGTAGAAGAAATGGTGAGTTCAAAACCTTGTTTGTCTCAATATCTGTTAACTTGCTAATGCTAAAGAAAAATAAATAAATAAAATAAATTTCAGTTACAGAAATAGATTAAGAGCACAAGGAATCAAAGGTAAAATTAATAGTCAGAGAATGACAATCAGTTATGTATTTACTTATTTCTTTTTTGCTCAGATTTTCTGATTAGAATTATATGTATTAGTTTTAGAAAAAATAAAATGCAAGCATTAATTTACTACAGTAACAATTTGCCTTGGGAACGAAGAATTCCAACCTAAACAGACGATTTATCACCTAGGTACGAAAAATTGCAACTGGATAGGAGATATATCTAGAGTGTTGGGAAAAGAAATTCAAACACAATTTATTTATTTATTAATTTTGCTCAGTTATTCTGTTAGAATATGTAGGGAATTGAATTTAAAAGTAAAATAGAGGAAATACAACCAACCAGCATAGTGAAAGGTAATGACACAGTTTAAGATAGCGCATTTGAAAAATGTAATATTCATTTGAAATAATAAGAAATAACTATTTCATTATTTGTGTTGGCAATAAGAAAATGGTAATGATGAATTCCAAACCTAATCAGAGGATGTCATACATATGAACAACAAAATTGCGACAGGAATTGAGTCGGGTAAAGATAACACGTGAAATATCTACAGGTGGGGGAAATAAATTCATGCACACATTTTATTTATTTATTGTACTCAGTTATTCTGGTTATAATATGTAGTTAACTGAATTTTAAAAGTAAAATAGAAATACAACAATTATTTGAAAAAAAGAGAACCATATCAAAAAAAAATCCGCATTCAGAGATGCGAAATTACCGATCGCTGGCAGATGTTAGTCATAATCTTCAAGAAAGACTGAGGAAAATATAAGCAATGTGGGGGAGGGGTTTCCCCACACATTTATTTTTTTATTTATTTATTGTTCAGTTATTATGGCTAGAAAAATGTAGTTAAGTGATTTTTAAAGTAAAATAGAGAAAAAAAATTATGAGGCCTAATACCAAATCTACCAGAATTCCAAAAACTGGAAGTTGGTAGTAGGCTCAACACAATGATGTCATTGGGGACTGATAGCTTGGGAAAAACATAGCATGCGAACCGTGCGAAGGGATTAACGAACAGAACCAAATGGATGGAAATCTAAAGGATGTAGTCAACTAGATTTTCTGGTTTTCTACAGAAATCTTGTTCTTTCAACTCATGTGTGAATGTGTGTTGAGCTGTGGATATAAAATTAAACTATTTTGGAATATTTACATTTAGAAGAGCCATTCTGGAAAGACTGTAAATAATTTATATTATCATTAGAATTTCTAGACTACATACAAAAGGTGTTGTAATCCATTTAACTGTCAATTTATTTTAATTTATTTTTTAAATACTGTTTAGGTTTTCTCTTGATTGTAAAGTAAAAATATCAGTAGGCAAACATTTTGTAAAAAAGTTAGCGTTAATTAGAAAAGTAATGAAGTTTAAGATCTCAAATGTAGACAAATCAAATTATTCGGATGAGTTATGTATATGAGAAAAATATTGTGTGTTTGAGGGGACACCAGCATATAATTAAATGATTCTGAAAAGCTGAAAACGCTGCCGCCAGTTCGACTCTACTCTACTCTATGAATTCCCATAGCCTTTAACAGGAACGAAATACCCCAACCTATATTGGAAAATTAGTACTGCCATCTATAGGCAACCAAACACAAATCTTAACGACAATGTTTGTCACCCTGGGAAATTCCAAGATATCTGATCTCGAAACATCGCCCACAAGTCCATAGGCAAGCCAAAACAACACGTGATGTCACAGAGACATATGTTACTGTGAATGTAGAAATAAGGATTCGTGTCGTGATTGGCGGGGCACTTTTGATCTTGGCAGAAGTGCCCCGCCAATCACGACACGAATCCTTATTTCTACATTCACCCATAATTCCATACACGAACCAAAACACAAGAACTGACGTTACTGACACATATGCCCCCAGGGAAATTCAAAACATTCTAAACTCAAGACGTCACACACAGAATGACGTCATCATCTCAACAACCAATCACGTCACGATTCCTTATCTTATCTTATCTTGAACTGGTCAGAAGTGGCAACCATACTACTACTACGCCTGTTTGGTTGGTGCAAAGTTATCTCTTACAAGTTGTTGTCTGTAAGATCAGAAATGACCATATTAATCTAACGAGAAAATAAGTTGCATTGCAGTTCGAAAAATCACCACATCTAAATTATATTAAAAAAAGGATTATTAAAAAATTAAGAAAAGTTCTCGAAGATTATTTAAGAAATTATGGAGAATATGACAGAAGCCAAATATTAATTTCCTCTGACAGAAAGGAGTTATTACAAATTATTTACGCATTGAGCATAACGTAAGCAAGGAGGCCAAAACAAACGTAATTCCATCGCTATTTCAACCTATTAACCTGTGAGTAGAAATTCTTTTTGTGAATTTATGCTAATTAAAAGGCTGAAAGATTGCGTGGGAACAACATGTTCAGATACGTGAATTTTAAGATGGGTTAATATCCACTACTTGAAATCAAAGATGCTTTCGTTGGTTCCCACCTTTTTAAACTCTGCTTATATTTTGATTAAAAAAAATTGTAAAGCATTGTAACAACTTTCTCTTATCTGCTATTTAAAACGCATTCGGTAGCCTTCTTTTTTTCTAAGTTCATTTTAGTTCATCCTTCGCTCTTTTATACTCGTATTTTTACCGCGATTTACATCCTCATTTATATAAAATCCGTCACTTATCTTTCGCGTACTCTCCGCGATATTAAACCGCTGTATGTGAATTTTAATTAATTCGGGCTGAACGAATTCAAACTTCTTTAACAATAAGATTAAAAAATGAAATAAATAAAAAAGTAATTTTTATCTCACCCGATGGGTTATATGGAAAGAACTTTTTCTGCTGCAGATATATATTTCTTTTCTTATCCAGAACAAGAGTATTTCGTCCTGCTTTGTTGAACCTGCTTCTCCTCGGACCCAGCGGTTTGTGGTTCTTATCTAACAATGAAAATTTCGCATTACTGTTGAAAACCAAATGACGTTAGCATTCAATATTCCTTATTCATTGATTATTGTTGAAATGGGCTTGAATACAGTCAGATGCTGTAACAATTTGAATGGTGCTACCCTAAGAAAGAGAGAGAGAGAGAGAGACTTAACAAGCTGCCGTATACTCTAAAACATCTAAACAGTTACCGATTTTTAGATAAATTAATTATAAAACACGAACAGCAGAAATTGTATCAACACACATAGTATAGCAAAAGATGTTAATCCAACTCTCTCTCTCTCTCTCACACACACACACACAAACAAACAAGATGAATGCAAGTGAACAGGAAGAATACGAAACGAATCCGCTCTCAAAACACATTGGACACAAATCGAAGAATTACCTAAATGTCTAAGATAAGCAGATGGACTCTCTTCTTCCTTCTAGGTGTAGAAAGGGCGAAAATAGGACATAATAGGACGAAAATAGAAAGGGCGAAAAAACCGCTAAAAATGACCGTCGAGGAGATAAAATGGTGATTGAAGCTGTTTAGAATTCAATATTTTAAATCTCCTAATTCAATTTAAATTTAAAAAAGCTCCACAGGAAGAATACCAAAGCGAATAAAATAATCACATCTACAGTTAAATATCAACGTAAATTTCCATCAACGTTTCAAATATCGATGTCACCGTATAACTCATTAAAGATATTTGCATGCCTATCTATCTGTCTATCTCTCCCTTCCATCTGATTCAGACTGGTTGGGTCTCCTCCTAATGATGAGTCACGGCGAAATAATGCAGCCGGCACGCCACTCCTCTGCTGCATCCCTAATGGAGGTATTCCTGACTGTAGTCTGTGTGTGTTCACGGGGACGGTTTGCCTGCTTGCGGGATGAAAAACCCAGATAAACTGGAGGGAAAAACCCTACTGCCCGCTCCCAAGACCGGCTAACTTGGCTATGGCTGACTAAGATCCTTGAGCTCCTCACATCTCCGACGGGAATCGAACCTAGGACACTCCTTCCCCAGGCATATGGTTGTGAAGCGCAAAGCCACTAGGATAACCGCGCGGACCTAAAGCATAAAAAATAACTCATTGTTTTGTTTGAAATTTATGTTTATAAAAAATTAAAACGCAACTTTCGTATAAGTTATTGGCAGTTACATCTCCGATTTTTTTTTTTCACTGTTTCGGTGCATTTCCGTTTTATAACTGCGTTTACGTAACGTATAAGTTACGTAAACTTTCGTATAAGTATAAGTTACGTAAACTTTCGTATAAGTTATTGGCAGTTACATCTCCGATTTTTTTTTTTCACTGTTTCGGTGCATTTCCGTTTTATAACTGCGTTTACGTAACGTCATTTGAACTATACGCCCTGCCAAGCGTCATATTCACCGAAGAGAGTGATTCTTATGGATTTCCACCTGCAACCCATCATGTGCAATTGAAAGGGTACCAACTGCGAGATGTAATCTCTTCCATCTCGCAGTTGTCTGTAGATATTTGTGTTTAGGGGATGGGTTGGCGTGTTTGAAGGGACGAGATTCTGAGAGAAAAACCCTCCTCACCCGTATGCGACCAACTAACGCACCATTTGATTGAAAACACATGATAAAGGTGTTTTACTCACGTCATAAACGGAATTCGAACCCAGATCTACCCGATTAAACGGCTCGTCTCTAACGAACGAGTTACGAAGACTCAAAATATGTGTTAAGCCCCTTATGAGTGTGCCGCATTCGTTACACTTTCTGCGTACACCGACTGAACCACTGCGCCTCCAAATTCGTTGGTCCTACTGTACAGCGGGATTCTCAGTTTGTCTGTTCTTCCAATCTTGATTCGAACTCTGCTTATTACGAGGATTAGCGTAGAAGTTATGTCAGAAATTTCATTATTTTTCCCCAACGTATTTCCTTTAAGCTCCATTCACACACACACACACACACACACACACACACACACACACACACACACGATTATTTGGACATCCATTGGGGGAGGGGCGGTGTATGTTCTGTGCAAATAGCAATTTCGGTAGTTTATTAAATATCCTCGCTTTGTACTTGCTACCGCTAGAGCTTCATCTGCCTTTCTTCTTATACTTATAATTTTAATTAATAGAAACCCTCCTGTACTTCGCACGATTATCGACGGAGGTAAATGACCATGGCGACGAAGTAGGGTAATTCATTTTAGCTCAGTTTTCAGTTACTGTAATACATGTAACTGTAAAGTGATAGAAATGTGTCAAAAGTTCTTCCTTTTCCTACTGAACGTAGTAATTGTAACTGTGCATAAAGTGCACTCGTGCATACAGAAAGGCTTTGGCGCACCCACGATGAAAGGCAGCAACCTTTCATTTGTGAGAAATACAATTACATTTCAAAATATTAATCCAAATAACTTGGGAGATCCTTCTTAACGTACTTACCGCTTCTTCTGTGTTCTGCTCCTAAGGATAATCCTTCCGTGATTCCGTTGTGACTTTATTTCCCTCCTTTTCCTTGAATGAGCCCTAAAGAATTTTCCCATTGCATTTATTATTAATCCACATCGTATTCTAAATAACTGTGATGCACTTTAGTAGTTTTAATATTATTTTGATGACGCGAATGTTACGCAGTTGAAATAACGATGCTAAATCTTATCAAGAATGAGGATAATCCTTTTCTGATTCTTATTTCTGAATCTAAACGAAGACATCCACATACGTAAACTGCAACTTTGCGTCAACAGCCATTTGTTGATAACAATGGCTAATGCGTCAGCATCGCTTCTGTTCCTGCATTGTTAATGAGCTATTGTTGGTAACTCGTAAACGTAGAGTTGGAGATTTCCTCAGCTTTTAACTTTATTTTTATTCACCATATTAAAATTTAAATTAATGTTGAATATTTTAAACTGTGCCAACAGCATATGATGAATTAAAATAATAACGGAGATTTATTATTATTTTCCATTTTTATCATCTATAAAGAGTCTCCATGGCTCAGTCGGTATAGACAAAGCCTGGGTTCGATTCCCGTCCATGACGTGAGAAACCTTTATCTTGGCTAGTGGTGAGTTGAATTAGAAATCATTTAATACAGCGGTTTCCTTATAGCCATGCGAGTAGTTCTGATATATATATATATATATATATATATATATATACACAGGGTGGTCATAAACTAACTTTCCCTCTTTGGAGGTATCTGTAGCTAAAACCAATAAACGGAACGAGACCAAATTTTATATTGAGACTTTTGAAGGCATGCGGAGATGATTTCCTTGATAATCTTTGATTAGTTCATGGAAGTTTTTTAAAAAGTAATTTCAAGTTTAATGATGATGATGATTAGTTTCCTTTCCATCCATACAGATGGTAGGGAAAGCTACTACCATTCTAGGGAAGTGACTATGAGCAAGGTGGTTTCCCGTTGTCTTCCTTGCCGTGGTATATCCTATTTTATTCCGCGAAAAAAAATATTTAGCACACCAAAAGTCGCCGATAGGGGAACTTTTGACGCTGGCAGAGCCGAAAACAAGCGGATAATTACATTAAAGGTAGATAAAATGGAATAATAACGTTTCGATGGTGTAAGCGACAGCCGCATCACTCATTCCAGGTGGATATGTGGCGCGTTATTACAATGATAATAAGAATAATTAAACTAAAACAACAACTTGCGAGAGACAGAAATTAATGTAGTGATTGAGCTCACAGGAAATAATGTTTTATTCATCAGAATCAGGGTCCCCTGGACCACGTACACGAATTTCAATGGCTAACCTTTCTTGTATAACGTCTGTTACTGTCTCTTCTTGCACTGCTTTCCATCCATTGCCAGGTCTAACTCCTAGATGATCCAGTTTCTTCAAACTTCTTAATCATAGCTCTGTGCTACAGCTGACATAGGACCTGTACGCAGGTTATGAAATCTTCTAAATTCCCGAAGGGCTGCTACGGCATTGCACTGTTTAAGTTAATACAACTTAAAATATTGAGCACAATTCGTCAGTCATTCGAATAACTGCCTAAACCTTCCCAATCCCTTTTTAAGTGGAATTGGTGGTGCTGCTGTCACGTACGCACAGTAAATTTTGCATAATCCTTTTTACCTGCGTTTGCTGCAAATACTTAACTGCTTTCGGCTCCGCCAGCGCCAAAATTTCCCCTATCGTCGGCGACGTTTGGTACTATATCCCTTTTTTTTTTTGCTGAAATCATCTCCCCGTGCCTTCAAAAGCCTCAATATAAAATTTGGTCTCATTCCGTTTATTGGTTTTAGCTACAGATGCCTCCAAAGAGGGAAAGTTATTTTATGGCGACGCTGTATATATATATATTTATATGTAAAAACTCGATTGTAGCTTAAATATTCCAAGGCACATTACACCGATTTTTTACTTAGGTCAAGTCCCATGAGAATGTTGTAAAAATAACTTGTTCGTCTCTGTATATTTTTTTACTACATATTTTTTGTAAATAACCCTTTGGAAGTTAACTGTATATACTCCTTTAATAAGAATATTTCAGTGTTAAAAAACAAGGCAATGTTTTGCCGCAGGAGCTGTATGTAATAGATCTACATGGCGGCATAAGAAAAAATGTTGTTTATGAAATTTTGTATGTATGTGAAAGGCTTACAAGCTCTGCACGCAAACACCTCCGAAGTCAGTCTGAAGGGTTCAAACAACTTTCCGATAGCATTCTATTGTTGTAACAAAAGGTAGCACAGAAGAGAACAAAGAGCGGACCTTGAAACTTAAGATGAAAGAATTATGCCGAATTCTTCGGGGGTTACAAACTTCGTACGAGGTCTCAGAGAAGGATAATAAAAAGGGACTGAATCAAGCATAAAGAGCTTCCGGTTTGAGACGTCGCTAAAGAGAGAGACGACTTCCAGGCCAGAGAGAGAGAGAGAGAGAGAGAGGGCTTGCAGACTTTGCCGAAGGAAAGGCATCGTCATCTCCAGAGAGAGGGAACAGATTCGGGAGTCCATAAGAGAGTCAGTTGGTGGCAATTACGGTCATTGGAGGCGGCTGTTCGAGCTATTGGAGAGGGCAGTTGTCCAGGCATTTTCGGCGAGCCAAAGCAGAGGAGAAAAGGCGATGTAAATTACCCGAAGCAACTTCGCTCGGAAGATTTTCTTTTTCGCCGTGAGAGAACCTTTTGCCAGTCGTTGTTCAGAGCCCACTATATTCCCTTTGAGATATATTACCGAAGCCAGACATTCCTGAGGAAGCTCAAGACAAAAGTCGAACTCTAGACCATTACTCAATGCAGCATTCTATTGTTGTAACTGGACCCACAGAGCCCACCCATCACAGCTCAGAAGTACTTGACATAGTCATCCTCAAAAACATCAGATACCAATATCAGCTGGAAACAATAAATGAACTTTCATCCAATCACAACTCTATTCTGCTTTATCTCGGTACACAAGAACAATTCTCCCCTCCCCACTTTCATATCTTGGGACAAACTCTCCAGAATTCTACCTGATCACATTGGCTCAGTCCCTGCTATTCACACTAAAGAGGAGATAGAATTGGCTGCAAACAACCTTATCAGTCAAATCAAAAATGCAATAAAGTCAATTACCCAAACTACAGTCTTTCACCCAAGTGGTTGAATCCCCGAGGAAATCATGGATTTAATCAGACTGAAAAAGAAAACCAGAAAGAGGTATCATAACACAAGAGCCCCTCAAGATAAAACAAATCTGAATAAATTAAATAGACAAGTCCGAGAAGCCCTCCAAAAACATTGAAACCAAGAATGGGAATCTAAGCTGACGGAATTAAACCCAGAAGACAACTCCATTTGGAAGATTCTGAGAACCTTCCACACCAAAAGACAACTTTTACCCCCAATTCAGACCACGAAAGGAATAGCCCATACTGACAAGGAAAAGGTAGAGGCTCTGGCTGACAGCTTGGAAATTCAATGCGACCCCTCTTATGAAAATTTGAACATCAATCTCATCTACAAGATTCACCTCCGAGTCAGGCAGGCCATAACACAACAAAAAGATGACCTAGAACCTCTCATACCCACTTATCCAACAGAAGTTATAAATATTATAACCCACCTGAACATCAATAAAGCTCCAGGTTCAGATGGAATTACAAACAAAATAATCAAACTACTCCCCAGAAAAGCCATTTTACATCTAGTCAACATAATTAATGCCATCCTCAGACACAAGTATTTCCCCTTAACATGGAAGACAGTAGATGTCACACCAATCAAAAAGATTGGAAAAAACACCCAACTCCATGAAAGCTACAGACTTATCAGTCTTCTGTCTAACCTTGGAAAGATAGCAGAAAAAGTAACCCCTACTAGGCTTCAATCACAAACGGATAAACTAGTTATAATCCGAAATGAACAATTTGGATTTAGAAAAAACCATTCCACTGTTCAGCAGATCCACAGGCTGATCGAATTCATCTCCAAAGGCTTTAACCGGAACCTTTACACAGCTGCAGTCTTTTGAAATGCGGCAAAGGCTTTTGATAAGGTGTGGCATCAGGGTATTCTCTACAAGCTCATCACATTCAATATGCGATGAGCATATTGAATGTGTTCATTGCATTCAATTCGATACTCAGAACAAACTACTTATATACAAGATGGTAATATGCCCAGTCATCACTTACGCATATCCTGCATGGAGTCATACCTTGAATACAAATATTCAAAAGCTGCAGAGAATACAGAACAAATGTCTGAGAATGAGTTTAAATGCCACGTGGTTTATCAGAAACTCCCAAATTCACAGAGAAGTCAACATTCCCTACATCACATCTCTCCTTCACGACCTAGCTGAAAAGTTCATCAAGACAATTAATCATCCGAACCCACTGATCAAGCAAGCTTCAGACTATAATGAAGCAGATTTCTGCAAATACAAGAGACCCAAATCAATTCTATGTTCAGGTGAACACAGTTAATCTCACTGCCCTTTCAAGGCAAGCTTAAAGCTCAATAATTCTCCACCCAAAGAACTTTCCTTTTCAGATGTAGGGGAATATGAAAAGCATTTATGCCTAACCCATCAAGTCAGTATCGTTGTGTGTTGAACCTTAGTAGAAAAATGCGGGTTTATAGCACTCTCTTGGTTGGTTGTTAAAAATGAAGGCATGCGTCAATAAATTTTAAGGATTGAGTAACGTGTTAATAAAATATGAGAAACTCTGGTTTTGTAGTATACCTGCTAGATTAACTAACAGAGATGCAATTGAAGATATTAAATTGCGGATTATATTTAAGAACAGCAACAAAGGTAAGTGGACTGTAATTGCAACGAGGGCGATTCGCTAGGCCTAACCGCCGTTAGAATCGCCATTGTTGATTTAATTATTGAAAGCAACTGAATCGTAGGCTCACTGCCCTACTTTGTTGAAGGGTTTTTTCATAGCCCTCAGATAACTCCAGGAGACTCCCGATTGGTATGGAAGGCATCAAGGAACAGATCAGGACTCTAAACAAGGAGTCATTAGAAGTGTTCAAGTTTATCATGGCAAAGTTTGAGACTGACTGGCCAGGTTATTTAAACCTCTACGCCCAAACAAATGATCCAGAAGTAGAGGATGAAAAATCCCAAGGGGAATTCATAACATGAATTTCCCCCATCATAACAACTCATAAGAGCATTCAAACAAACGGAGAACAACAGATGATCTTATGGAGGATGACTCACCCACACATGATGCTCCGAAAAACTTGGAGGTGCCCCCCAGTTATATTACGGGCAAGGAGAAATGGATTTCTGTGATATCAGCCCTCGAGGAGTAAAACATCACATACTCCTGGCCAAAAAACTCAGATGAGGGAGTCAAAATCCAGCCAGCTACTGTCACTGACTACAGGCAGATGAAAAGGCTATTGGACAACAAAAAATCTTCCTTACCATACATTCGCTTTACCAAGCGAAAAGAACCTAAAGGCGGTAATACATGGCGTCACAGAAGGAATCACTCTAGAAGAAATCTTAGCTGATCTAAGCAACCAAAGCCTGGCCCCAGTCAAAGTGAGCAGGATGCTCAGGTCTGATAAAAGGCCAATGCCTTTAGTACTTGTGGAGATTGATAACACCCAGAAGAAAATATATGATCTGCTTTCTGTGGCCTCAGAATTACTACAGAACCCCTAGGAAAGAGAGTGTCAGCAGAACAGTGCCACAGATGTCAGCGGTTTGAGCATGCCCAAAGCTATGCCGAGCCAACTTCAGGTGCTTAAAATGTGGCAAAGGCCACCAGACCATCATATGCATCATGCCAAGATCTACGCCAGCTAAGTGCGCAAACTGCAGAGATCCTCATCCCACCAACTATAAAGGATGCATAGCACACCCAAAGAACCACGGGTCTCCCAAAACCGCTCATCCATCATCCAGCAGTGACACTCCGGGCAACTGTGCAGATCGCCATCCACTTCAAATAACCTTCACCTTGACAATTCAGAAAGGAAATCAACCTGAAACCAGGACCAAAACATATGCTGAGGCTGCACGATCCAAGAATACCTCCTCCAACGAATTTACAAGCTCCAACCTTACATCAGTTCTAACTGCCTCACTAGCTACCATGCTTCAGGAATTCAGTAAAGCAAATCCTACACCATCCTCTACGAAGAAATTCCTTCAGGGTACCCATTCCATTCTGACAGCCCACAATCATGAACAATAGGAAATATAAGCCTAACTCCCTTACCATAACTGCATGGAATGCAAATAGACTGAGCAACAAAATCCTTGAACTACAAGAGTTGACTCACAGATACACTCCTGATATAATTCTAGTAAGTGAACACATCTCAGGCCAGCTAATAACCCTAATTACAGAACTACGCAATGTACAAAACAGACAGACTCACTACCAGTGGAGGAGGCACAGCCATATTCATTAAAAACTACATAAGCCACAATGTCTTGACCAATCTGCAAACCAACAACCTAGAGATAACAGGTGTTGAAGTTCATACAATGCTGGCAGTATCAAAATCTATGCAATATACAGCCCACCCAGCATTCCATTACTGGTATCTGACTTGGACTCCATTCTCGGCTCAACAGACTCCATCATCATGGCTGGAGATTTCAATGTCAAGCATACAGCTTGGTATAGCTCCACAATCAATGACAAAGGCCGCACCCACAAAGCCCACTCATCACAGTCCAAATGGAAGATCAGACGTACTGAACATCACAGTCCTTAGAAACATCAGATACCAATACCAAGCTCAGTAGACAAGAACAATTCTCCTCTACATTCCTTTATATCATGGGAAAAGCTCTCCAAAACTCTCTCAGACCACATTGGCCCAACACCCATCATCCATAACAAAAGAGGAGATAGATATAGCTGTCAACAACCTTACTTACCAAATTAAAAAAGCACTAGCTTCAGTCACACAAACTACCATTTTTCATTTCAGTGGTCGGATCCCAGATGAAATTATGGACCTGATCAGGCTGAAAAACAAAGCCAGAAGGAGGTACCATAACACAAAAGCCCCGCAAGATAAGACAACTTTGAATAATTTAAATAGACAAGTCCGGGAAGCTCTACAAAAACATCGAAATCAAGATTGGGAAACCAAACTGAACAATCTGAAACCAGAGGATGACTCCATCTGGAAATTTTTGAGAACCCTCCGCACTAAAAGGCAACTCATACCCCCAATTCAGACCAACAAAGGAGAAGCTCACACTGACCAAGAAAAAGCAGAAGCTTTGGTTGACAATTTGGAAACTCAGTGTAACCCCTCTTTTGAGAATTTAAACACCAGTCTAATCTACAAGATTCGCCACAGTCAGGCAAGTTATAACAACAAAAAGAGAAGGCAGAACTCATCACACCCGCTTCTCCAGCAGAAGTTATAAATATCATAACCCACTTGAATAACAAGGCTCCAGGCTCAGACGGAATCACAAACAGAACAATCAAACTACTCCCCAGAAAAGCCATTGTGCACCTAGTCAATATAATCAATGCTATCCTCAGATTCAAATATTTTCCCTTAACATGGAAAACGGCTAACATCATGCCAATCAAAAAGATTGGAAAAAACCCCGGCTCCCCAAAAGCTACAGACATCAGTCTACTGTCCAGACTGGGTAAGGTTGCAGAAAAAGTCATCCTTACAAGGCTTCAATCAGCAACAGATAAACTAGGTATTATCCTTAATGAGCAGTTCGGATTCAGAAAAAACCATAGCACCACACAACAGATACACCAACTGGTTGAATTTATCACCACAGGTTTCAATTGCAACCTCGACACTGCCATGTGTCTTTATAGATGCTGCGAAGGCTTCTGATAAGGTGTGGCATCAGGGTCTTCTCTACAAACTTATCAAATTTAACATGCCAACTAATTTAATAAAAATCATAGATAGTTACCTTAAAGACAGATTCATGCAAGTAAAAATAAATGAAACCATATCAACCGGACGCAAGAGCCTGGCAGGCATGGCGCAGGGTTCTCTTCTGGCTCCCCTGCTGTTTTCTATCTACATAGCTGATATTCCTTAAAATCCAAGTTCAACAATCACACCATTATATGCGGATAATACCACTTTATTAGCTAGATCTCTCAGTCCCAAACTAGCTATCAAGACTCCAAAACAGTATCCATACATTCGAGAAATGGCTGATGGCCTGGAGGATCCAAGCAAACCCACTGAAGAGTTCAGCCATCCTGTTCACCAAAAAGAAGCTTCAGATCAAGGAAGACACACACCTGCTAGGTGTCAAGATTCCATGGCAGAGTGAAGTCAAATACCTTGGTATCATGCTTGACAAAAAACTCCAATCACCAATCATATAAAAAACATAAGCTCGAAGACATCCAAAGCAATCGCTCAGCATCCCATGATCAACAGAAGTGATCATGGGATGCTGACTGGATACCTGGAACAAACTACTGATATACAAGATGGTAATATGCCCAGTCATCACTTATGCATCTCCTGCATGGAGATGCGCAAGTGAATTAGATTTGTATTCACACCTTGAATACAAATATTCAAAGGCTGCAGAGAATATAGAATGCCTGAGAATGATTCTGGATGCCCCATGGTTTATTAGAAATTCACAGAGAAGTCAACATTCCCTACATCACATTCCTTCTCCATGACCTAGCAGAAAAGTTCTTCACCAAGACAAACAATCATCCAAACCCGCTGATCAAGCAAGCTTCAAACTACAATGAAGCAGAATTCTACAAATACAAAAGACACAAGTGAATTTTATGCTCAGCTGAACACAGCTTATCTCACTGCCCTTCCAGGGCGAGCTTAACGCTCAATAACTCTCCACTCAAAGTACTCCCCCTCAGAGAAAGGGGAATATGAAAAGCATTTATGCTTCACCCATCAAATCAGCAATGTTCTGCAACCTTAGTATCTCTCCCAGGTCTCTGGCTCCCACTGATGAGACTGCAATAAAGTTTGAAACCAGTCTGGATAGTGGCCCTTCCCATTATGCTAAGCATTATACACATCCAAAAGGGTGTATGTATTTTGCATTATGGGATACGTACTAAGGCAATCGATGCAAAGTCATTAGCCTCTATATACAAGTAGTGCAGTCGTGAAGATACTTCATGCACAAAATGTTGTTTTGCTTACTTGGAAAAAGGATTAAAACCAAGAAGATAATTTCTTGGCATCTTTAATTTAAAATTACATAAAAAATAATCCTTTAAGCAACTGATTTATAAAATTTATTAAAATCAGTAATAAATTAATAAAACAATGTTATCAATAATTCATGATTATTGGCTTAAAAACATTATAAACAAAGAAGAAAAATTTTAACATCATGATGTTTATAAGATAACCACAGCTGATTTTATTTGTGAAACTATTTTAAGTAAAGTGTTATCAGCAGATTACTACCATTTAGGAGCCCATATGACAAGAAATTCATGGTCCTCTACATACTATTTGGTTCAAGTGCTGTTATTTAAAAGAATGCAACTGGTTTATGAAATAAATAAATTTATGTCTTCTTATTCCTCAATGGAGTGCATACTCACATTTAACCAATAAGTACAGGTTGTAATGCTGCTGTAAAATTTGATGCAGTAGGAATTTTTTTTCTTAACTTTGCATAGACTTTCACAGAGGTCACAAATAGCGTATATATATAGAAGGATACTGTAATTTAATGCTGATTGTGGAATTTTGTTATTAGGAATTTTGTATATAAGATTTATATTAACTGTAGTTATAATTTTTATGATTTGAAAAACCATACAAGTATGTATTGAAACAATAGGAATGTTAAGCTGTGTATTTCAAGGGCAATGCCTTAGAAAGTGGCCTGTCATTTTTAAGTGGTTCCAATTTCAAAGGAAGAGCTTAGAAGCTTTGTTTGTAAAATGCCTTCAATTGTTCGAGCTTAAACTAATGCATGTCTCAAGGACAGTGCAACAACAGGCGGCGAACAATTAAGGATCTCCCGCATGTAGTGAATAAGATTGTTTTTGTGTGTTCTGGGGGAAACAGAAGTAATCAACAACTCTGAAGGTCACATCCCCCCTTTGTGGGGGAATGTTAGGGGTTCTCAGCCCTTAATCCAGGGACCACAAGAGGAAGTATAAGAAAGAACCCAGAAGTATCCACAGGCCTTTTTATGTAGTAGGCAGAGGCAATATGCAGCAATGCAACTGCATCATGGCAGTCTGCAGAGGCACAAACGAGGAAGGAACCGCAGTCTCCTCTCACAGTGTCTTGGAATCCAGCATCGCGGGTCCATTGGATGTCTAAAGAGAAGTAGGGAAATGTCTAAGGAGAAGTCAAACTGTAATATGCATCAAGTCCTGGGAACTCTTCACAGTGCGATGCCGCTAAAGGAAAGAAGCCCGCACAAGGACTGAAAAACAGTATTGTGAGATATGCTCCAATCCCCGAAAACCGAAGGGTTTTCGGGGATTGGACGCTGCTAAAGAAAAAAAGAAGCCTGTATGAATGTTGAGGCCCAGGACGGAAAAGAAGTCAGTGGAACCAGATAAGAGATGAAAGAGCCAGTTCAGATATAAATGTCAAGAGAACTGCGAGTACAACCTTTAAATGTATGTTTAACATTTTGGAAGATTGACTGATATTCAACGGGACATTTACAAAGTTAATGTGTGGTTATATGTTCCGGACTAAGAGGCTAGAGAAAAATTGGTATAATTTAGATAAGATATATATGTTTGAAGTATACATATATTCGGCAGGACGTTTAAAGTTAAATTGTGATAATTTGTCCCGGAATAAGAGGCTAAAGAATAGTTGAGGTAATTTAGATATGAGAAACTTGTTGATTGAAATATATATATATATATATTGCTTGAAAAAATTAGTTTTAAGATGAGAACATAAATTCTTGTATGATAGTATTGCTGCATGTTTATTATGTATGTATAGTACAATGTATGAGATATTATAATTCTTAGCAGCAGAATGAATGAGATTATAGATTGGTGTATGATAGTATTGCTGTCTAATTTAATGTGTGTATAATGCATGAGACTATAATTCTTAATAATATATGCACGCAAACACAAGAAAGATATTTAATTAACTAAATAGTTCAGTCTGGAAATAGCAGACCATCTTCAGTGGCACTACAAAAACAGTTTTAAAAAAAATAGAAGGTGGAATACTAACAACAGATCATTTAAAAATAGAACAAGCCACGTGATGTTATATCACTAAGTATTAAAGGGAATATTTTTAAGCAGAGACATGATTGAAATAAAGATATTAATTAATAATATTAAATAACAAAATTAATATGAATTAATGAGTTATCCTGATTAGAGTTTCCCAGATTTTTGATACAGATATACAGTCATTCTGATTCAGGTTAGGAAGATGGTGTAAGGCCTCTACACTTTCTTTGAATAAAAGTTCAAAGAAATAAGGAGAGATCATTTGATATGTGGAGCGATCTCGAAGTAAAAGAGAAAGTTTTTTCCTGTAATTTGCTGAGTCCATAACTACTGTTGCTTTCCCCTTGACTCAGCAAATTACAGAAGAAAACTTTCTCTTTTACTTCGAGATCGCTCCACGTATCAAGAACTTAATTATAATCCAACCAACAGACAATAAAGAAATTAAATTCTCTCTTAGATGAAGTCATCAGTTTAGATAGACACAATTGAAAGACTTAAAACTCATTTTGCAAGACCTCCTAGATTTTATGGTCTTCCTAAAATACATAAGACTGACTTTCCTCTTTGTTCAATAGTAGATTGTATTGATTCTCCTACTTGCCGTATAGCCAAATATCTAGCTAAATTATTGAAATCTCGCATAGGCAACTCTAGTTCCTTTCTAAAAAACTCCTCAGATTTCTTAGAAAAATTAAAAAATGTCACATTGCAACCTACAGATCTTATGGTGAGCTTTGATATAGAATCTTTATATACAAATGTACCTCTCAAGGAGACTTTAAAATTACTGGCTGACATCTTTCCAGAAGACATTATAAAACTATTTGATTTTGTAATACACTCTGGATATTTCTAATGTCAAAACAAATTTTACAGCCAAGTAGAAGGAATGGCCATGGGAAGTCCTCTCTCTCTCTCTCGCTTTAGCCAACTTTTATTTAGAACATCTAGAAAAAGTCCTCTTCTCATCTATTTTCCCTCAACCATCCTTTTGGGTAAGATATATAGATGACATCTTTACTGTATGGCTGCACAACAAAGACTCCTAACCTTCTTTTTTAAACAGTATCAATTCCTCACATCATCGTATAAAGTTTACTATGGAAATGGAAGAAAACAACCAGTTATCTTTTTAGACGTTCTCCTCATCCGGTCACCTTCAAATACTAATACTCTTACAACTACAGTTTACAGGAAACCAACGTTCACAGGTCGTTATATTCTTAAAGAATCAGCCCGTCATCCTTGTCAAAAAACAGGAATCATAAAATGTCTTATCAGAAGAGCCAAAACTAATTGTTCTACTTCTAATTTTCTACAGAAAGAACTTTCTACTATCCAACAACACAATGAAACTCAATGGCTTTTCTGAAAAGAGTACTCAACATCTCGATTCTTATAATCCACCACAAAACAACGAAGATTCAATACGTCGAGTTCCAATTCCTTACATCTGCAGGATTTCAGAACCTATTGCAAGAATTCTGAAGAAATATGAGTTAACAGCTACGTATTCACCTATTAACAAATTATCTTCCCATTTTCCTTCTCCTAAAGACAAACACTCAACTATATCTCTTCCTGGAGTTTTATCAAATTTCAGGAAGAGACAAACTGGACATTCTCTTGAAAAAAGAATCCAAGAACATCAATCTTCCATTCATCACAACAAACCTGAAAAATCTGGATTGGCTCAGCACAGGATTGAAACTAACCACAACATCCTTTGGTCAAAAACTCGCCTTTTACATAGATCCGGTTATAAATTTGAACGTTTATTCAAAGAAAGTGTAGAGGCCTTACTCCATCATCCTAACCTGAATCAAAATGACTGTATATCAATATCAAAAATCTGGGAAAGTCTAATCAGGATAACTCATCAATTCATATTAATTTTATGTTATTTAATATTATTAATTAATATCTTTATTTCAATCATGTCTCTGCTTAAAAATATTCCCTTTAATACTTAGTGATATAACATCACGTGGCTTGTTCTATTTTTAAATGATCTGTTGTTAGTATTCCACCCTGTATTGCTTTTAAAACTGTTCTTGTAGTGCCACTGAAGATGGTCTGCTATTTCCAGACTGAAATATTTGGTTAATTAAATATCTTTCTTGTGTTTACATGCATATATTATTATTTAGTCTTTATGTCACAAGTATCCTTAAAACATCAAACTATAATTCTTAGCTTTTAATTTTCTGAAGAGCCAATTCATTTATGAAACTATATTAACCACCTCACCGGCCATTATGGATCAAATACGCATCCTCATATGCTTCGTATCCATCATATATTTCAATGTAATATCAATGGTATTACAATTTTAATATGCACTTCTCATCCATGATAACTTTGACATCTATAGACGTCTTGGCCAGTAGCATGGTTAATGCATCCTAGTTTAATATGTTTGTTATGCTAAAGAATGTGTATTCACTGATCCTTATTCCAATGCACTGTTTCTAAATAAATGCAAACCTGTGTGCAAAGATAAATAAGAGTAGCCATGACTGTCAATAAAGCCTGAGATAGATTTAGAGAAATACTGCAGGTGATCTGAATTATATTTAATGCCTAAAAGGGGGATCTTGGTGGCGCAGTCAAACCATTAAATAAATTTTCCAAGGTTCCCAAGGTATTAGAAGTTAGGTAACCAGTAGTAATTTAGGTAAAGAGTAAAGCAAGAATAGAGTATAGAGTAATAAAGCAAGTAAAGTAAATAGAGCATAATGGTAGAACATAACGTAAAATAAAGTAAAATAAAAATAGAGTATAAAGAGATAAAGAGAAAGTAAAGATATATAGAGAAATTAAAGTAAAAGAAGAATAAGTAATAGCATGAGATATACAAAGGGAACAAGAAACATCATTTTACAATGGCGCAGCCAACCGTCATTTACACTGCCATTGAATGGACAATGTTTCCTTAAGTGGTATATTAATTTCATCATCCAGTATAAGACTACTACTCTGCAATAATGGTAATAATGTCCCATGAAGCAATGAGTTTGAGGCAATCTGGTGTGAATCGGAAGCTAACAGGATGAAATATATGGTGGGGTGTTGTTACAGACCTGGCAGTTCAGTGCTAAAGATGAAGAAATGCATTGCCAAATTACCCTGATATCAGGATATTAACGAGTAATTATTATGGGTGACAAATTATCTGAACATCAACTGGGTAACAAAGAAAACTCTTGATAAGAATGAAGAATTTACTGAATTGCTGCGAGACAACTTTCTCAAGCAGCATGCAAAAGAAACAACTCTAAGCCAAAGAGTACTTTCACCAACTATTTTGCCACTAGTTGGTGATAGTGATCGTGCCATACTGACCTGGAAAGTACCTAAGTATATGGATGTTCCGATTGGGGCAAGTTACAAGCTGAACTACAAAGCTGGAAAGTATGACAAAAGAAGAATACTATGTTCAGTTCCATCAATTACTGAATGGGAAGGATATTAGCAGTGCATGGGAAACTTTGAAAAGATGATTAAATAATTCAGTATGTGAATGTGTCACTAGAGTTAAAAGAACGAACAGAGTGGGAGTGAAATGGTCATGCAATCCTTATTAAACAAGAGATCCATAAGAAGGGAATGATGTGGAAGGCACATCATGAGAATAAAGGTGACAGGAGTCGTGAAATATATAAAGAAAAGTTGCTAGTATTGTATAGAAAGTTCAGTTGGAGTATGAAAAGAAATTGGCTATACAGGCTAAAGGCCATACAAAAAAATTTATCCTTAGAGTGCAAGTAAAAAAAAAAAAAAAACAATGAATGTGGAAAAATAACTTATGGAATGTAGACAGTACCCTCATATCAGAAGCAGATGCAATTGTTCAAATAACGAGTACTGACTTCACCAAGATCAACCAGGTGTATGTAACATGGTGCATAGTACTATGACTACATTGGATGAAGAGATAAAGGTTCATGAGAACCTCCTCATGCACCCTTATCTCTTCATCCAATGTAGTAGTAGTACTGTGCACCAGAGTTGTTGCATAATATGGATAAGAATTTGGCAAAAGAGACAGATGAAATATCATAACTTATGCTAAACGAATGGTCAGCCAAACTGGCTATATCTGTATATCAGCGGAGGAAATGTTCCACAGGAATGGTAAGAATGCATGATAATCCCATAACACACACAGGGGCGGGGCAAAGACTGATCTGCCTAACCTATCGACTTCTCAGTATCCCTGGAGTGGCTGTAAAGATTTTAGAGAAGTTGATAAATAGGCTGACAAACAAGCTACACTTTATAAGGAACAGCATGGGTTTACTAAAAGGGAGGTCATGTCTGAGCAATTTGCTCTTATTTTAAGATAATGTCAGCTGAGTTGGATAAAGCGAACGGATACATTATGATACTGTTGGATTTTGCCAAGGCATATGATAGGACACCACATGAAAGGCTGTTGTGTGAACTGGAGAATATGGGATTGGAACATAAACTGTTGATTTGAATAAGTGGGTGGCTGATGGACAACTATCAAAAGTGGTATATATGGGAGACATGAATCTGTCAAATTTAAGGTGATGGCCTGACAGATGTGCAACTTGTTACTGATGATGCAAAGACAGGCAAGATAATCAGGGATGCTACTGATATACAGCATTTGTAGTTTGATTTAAATAGGCTGGAAATGTAGTGAAATGATAATGTGATTATCAATTCAAGTTAGTAAGTAAAGTTATGAACTTTAGCATGATGACATTTTGCTAATGCATATTTATATTCGTGGAAATGTGCTTGGATAAATTGATGAGATTAGGGACTGTGGAGTTATGGTGGTTAGGAAGTTGAAGTGTGATGTGATCTTTTAGCACTTTGTTTACTTCATCTTTATATTTCTCCAAATTTGCCTTTTTGAAGTATCAATCATATTTTCTTTTTTTGGTGGGTCTGGTCATTTTTAGATTCAGCTCTGTTTGTAAAGATTGCAAACAGAGCTAAGGATAACTGCGATACTAAAGCAAACATTGACATGTACAGAAAAGAAGCCATTTTGTATCTTTAGAAGACCTTATAATCACATCTTGAACTGGGCACAGATATGGCTTTCTGGGTTCTTCTGAGAGGAAAAAGAAGCTATGGTATTTAGAAAGAAGAGTTAGAAAGATAATATCAGGATATGAAAGTATGTGAACTGCACATACTAGTAAACACAAGA
The DNA here is from genome assembly GCF_054136105.1 of Typopeltis vanoorti. Lineage (NCBI taxonomy): Eukaryota > Metazoa > Arthropoda > Arachnida > Uropygi > Thelyphonidae > Typopeltis > Typopeltis vanoorti. Next base: position 92,030,841 of record NC_143569.1, on the reverse strand, counting down.
ATGAGGGATGATATCGCAATAGTCATCACAACTTCAGATAGGGTATTGTGTATACTGGATACTGAAATTTTTCATTATGTGGAAGGTCAGGAAGGGACAAGGAGCACCCATGGAAATTAAGTTTGCATGCAGTTAAGAAAGGGGTGAGAAATAGATTTTTCTCACAAAACTATGTGGAAATAGTTTCCTACTGAAATAGTAAGCACATACAGTATGAATAATTTTAAGAGGAGGGCAAAGTTGGAACTGTCACCTCCTTGTCGTGCCCTCTGGATAATCTAATGACAGTAGCATTTCTTTTCACCCATCATGAAGACAAGTTTTAGTGATTATAACTATGCTACTGCATATGGGGCAGCTGACACAATTCTTGATTTGGAGATGATGTCATAATTGAGAAATAAGCAAATTATTCCACCCATTATAAGAAATATTAATATCATCCAATGCAATTTAAATGGTATCATTACTCCAGCAAGCAAAGAAAAACTAAATGAACTATTACTGCTAGCTGACAAACATAATGCTGATATTATCTGCATCCAGAAAACCAAACTTCAACAAACCAGCAGACTAAACATTAAAAATTATATCATACGACAAGATAAGTGACCAATATGGAGGAGGGGTTCTGACACTAATCCAAAACTTGTCATATAAAGTTGTTGAACTAGATATAGTAGCAGAAGAAACTGAAATACAAGGAATCCAAATATTGGAACCAAGTAATGCACCATTAAACATATTGAATTGTTATCATCCTCCTAACAAACCCAGACCAAATCTTTCCAGCCTATCCCACCTCATTGAAGAAAATTCCATCATCTTAGAAGACATGAATAGCAAACACCTGTTATGGGATTCTGAGGAATAAACTCAAGAGGAGAAAACCTGAATAATTTCATAGATGAAACAGGACTAATAACCCTCAACAGTGGAGAACTCACTTATCTATCTCATTCTTAAGGTACAAAAGACACCCTAGATATTACTGCTGTGTCTCCAGAACTTCATAACAATCATTTTAGAAATTATGGACTTTACAAACATGTTATAAATAACTCTTTTAATATCCCAAAGTTTAGATCTTCATCTGAAGCATATACAAATATACAGGACAAGCTAAAGTTACATTACATACACTAAGCTAGAGAAACAATGAATTGATCACAAGTTATTCTACTGGCATGACATCCAGTGAAAAAAAAAAAAAAAAATTAATTATAAACTACATCAAGCTAAATTCTATTTCTGATAATATGAATAAACATTCTTTCTTACAGATAGTTTTCTTTCAGTAACAATGATATCCTGCTTTTAGCATTACAATTGTTGTTTTTGATTTAGGATCCTGGATTTTTTTTTGTAGATTTAGGATTGACCAAATGCTTCAATAGAAGAGAAAGTAAATTACAACAAAGATGCATCACAATAGGAATTCCATGACTTGGATAAATAAGATTAAGAAACAGGTTCCATCAGTGATAAACCATGAGTGGGATATTCCTGACTCAACAGTGCATAAAATTCTCAGAATGAAACATTACAGGAAAGCCTAAAAATCCACCACATGTTGCTGGAAGAGGATTACCATCACATTTGATTTTCTGTTGCAAAATAATGAAAAACTTGTCCGTAATTCTTTATTTATGGACCATTTAATGTTTTCTGATGAAGCAACATTTCACATTAGTGGTAAGGTCAACATGCAATTGCTATATATGTAACGTGACCAATTTTTTTACAATGAAAAGGAGGACGAAAAAATTTAAGAAAAAAGTACAACGTAAATAAATTAAGCATTTTATTAATTTAAACAAAAATACACTAATTATGCTTACATCCCTTTTAATTATTTAATTAAATGGGTATTTTTCCACTGAATGAATATTTTTTGTCAATATATCATTTTCTAACAATATATTGGAAATTTCGGAGCAAGAAATATCCTTCATATTGAATTTTACGGTAAGTGCTGCAGCTAGAGTATCAACATTCAATCTTGATTTCTCACTTGTCCAAAAATCAATACCAATTGAAAAAACTCTTTCAACTGCTGCATTAGTTCCAGGGCAGCACAACGTAAATTCAACAAGAATAACTAAATTTTCATATGGAATGTGTTCATTTTTGAAATGGTTAAATATCAAGGGGTGCTTAAGGGTCAAAACTGTATAACTGAGAGGAGACCTCCACAGAGCCTTAAAAGAAATGCAGAGAACCGACCAGGGCTTCTGACCTAATGTCCAATCCTCACCTTCTCGTGGTGCACCCTGTTGGGTATCTACTTAGATACTGAACGAACGAGGATGGGCTGGCAATTTGGGATTTAGCCGACCAAATTGTGTTCTTATTGGTTAAACCAAAATAAAAAATGATGGTACAACATGACAAAATTTCATGCCGGCTGGGGCGTCGCCCGTTTAAACAAGGCCCCCGTTGTTTTCGCCAGGGAACAAGGGCGAACAGCAAAAAGTCAGCTTCTAGAACAAATCTGAAAACAAACCCCAACTCAACATCACCAGAGTTAAAGATCGGTACTATCAACGTAAGAAGTCTGAATGGCAAAGAAATGGAGCTAGCTGAGGAATTAGATAAGTACCAGATCGACATAATAGGGGTGACTGAAACAAAAAAGACCAAAACTGGTGAGATCTTTTTGATGAAAACAAACCCCAACTCAACATCACCAGAGTTAAAGATCGGTACTATCAACGTAAGAAGTCTGAATGGCAAAGAAATGGAGCTAGCTGAGGAATTAGATAAGTACCAGATCGACATAATAGGGGTGACTGAAACAAAAAAGACCAAAACTGGTGATATCTTTTTGAGAAATGTTATATTCAGGCAATGACAATCAAGGAAAAGAAGGAGTAGCCATAGTATTCAACACAAAATACGAGGCTAATCTTCTTGCATGGCAGGCAGTCTCAAGTAGAGTAATGTGGGCAAATATGAGAATGGGGAACTGGACAATGAGACTTATTTGTGCCTATGGTCCTACAGAAGGTTCTACTAAGGTAAAAGTGGAGGAATTTTTTGAGGCTTTAGAAAAAGCAACTGACACAATGAAAAATGAAAAGTTGGTCCTTGTTGGGGATCTAAATAGCAGAGTAGGAAATGATTGTGAGACATACAAAAATATTTTGGGAAAATTTGGAGAAAAGAGCAAAGCTAATAATAATGGCAAATATCTGTTGGATTTCTGCTCAGGACGTGGACTGGTTATTACTAACACCATGTTCCAACATAAAAATGTGCACAAATTCACATGGAGAGAAAAGGCTAGGAATAAGAAAAGTCTCATTGACTATGTTATTGTTGATAGTGATGTTTTCTCCCTGGTGCAGGACACCAGAGTGTACAGAGGATTTAAAATTGGAAGTGATCACTATTTAGTCTTGAGCAGGATAAAATTGAATTTCATATTGAAAAGAATAACATGTAAGAAAGTTTTAAAGCGAATAAAAGTTGAGCAGCTCTCAGATGTGAACTGTAGACTAAAATACACAAAGATTATTGAAGAAAAAATGAAAGAGTTTGAGAACAGGAATCAAACCTTGAAGATTCAGTGGCAAATTCTGAAGAAAACATTGATTGATTCTGCCAGAGAGGCATGTGGTGAGGTTGTGTGCAATGATAAAAAAATCAGAAGTCCCTTGCGATCACAGGAAGTTAAAGAGGCAGTGAAGGAAAAGAAGAAAGCATATCAAAAGTTCCTGTCAAATAAGTCAGCTTTTACTCTTACAGAATACAGAGACAAATGCAAGAATGCTAAACACTGTGTAAAACTAGCTAAACAAAAGTCATGGGAGGACTTTGGCAAGAATATAGAAAATAAATATCAAGAAGTTGGCAAAATATTCTGGAGGTTGTTGAAGAAGCTTAGGAATGAAGGAAAAAGTGCTGTAAAAGGAGTTAGAGATGATAAAGGTGACATGAAAACGGGAGAAAAAGAGATATCCTTGAAGTATGGAGTAATTACTTTGAAAAACTTCTAAATGAAACAAGCAGTGATGACAGCTTAGTGGTAAAAAACACTGACCAGGCATGCAGTCGGGAATACATATCCATACTTGAAGTAGAAAAAGCCATCAAAGGCTTGAAATGTGGAAAGGCAGCAGGAGTAGATGATATTCGACCAGAAATGCTGAAGTATGGTGGTATAAGAGTCTTACAGTGGCTGCACTGCATAGTTCAGAAAGCCTGGACAGAGGGACGAATTCCCGATGATTGGAGTAGAGCTCTCATAGTACCCATATATAAAAAGGGAAATAAAACTGCTTGTCAGAATTACAGAGGTATTTCCCTACTGAGTGTTCTCGGCAAGATCTATGCAAGTATACTTGAGAAACGGTTGAGAAGAATTGTGGATGAAAAGCTTGGTGAAGAACAAGATGGGTTTAGGCCAAATAGTGGCTGTCAGGATCAGATCTTCACTTTACGACAAATAGTCGAGAAAGCATGGGAATATAACAAAGATCTGTATTTAACTTTTGTCGATTTGGAAAAAAGCATATGACAAGGTGCCAAGAGAGAAGCTATTCGATATGCTGCAGTTATATGGTGTCAATGGGGCATTATATCAAGCAATACTTAGTCTTTATTTGAGTTGTAAGTCAGCAGTTAGAATTGAAGGAAGTAGAGGAAGATGGGTTAATGTTAAATCTGGTGTGAGACAAGGATGTACATTATCCCCTCTGTTATTCATTATCTATATGGATCACATTATGAAGGAAAGTGGTATTAAACATGATATCAAAATTGGAGATGTTAATGTCAGCTCTTTGCTTTATGCGGATGATGTTATAATTCTAAATAAATCCGCTACAAGTCTGCAAGATTCACTGACTAAATTGAATATCTGTTGTAATAGATATGGTATGATGCTCAGCAATAAAAAGACAAAGACAATGAAAATAGGCAGAATCATTGAAAATGTCAACTGTATTGTGAATGGAGAACCTGTGGAACAAGTAAAACATTTCAGCTATTTAGGCACGATTTTTACTGAAGATGGTAATTTAAATATAGAAATAGACAACAGAATCTGCAAAGCTGGTATGGTGGGAAGTCAATTGAATAAATTCATATGGAATAAGAGAGAAATTAGTCGGAACACTATATTTGTATACAAGACAGTGTTCAAACCAGTTTTAACTTATGGATCTGAGAGCTGGATCAGAAGTAAAACACTTGACCAAAGACTAGAGACCACAGATATGAGAGTCCTGAGAAAGATTATAGGCGTGAACAGATGGCATCAATGGCAATATCATATTAAAAACGAGGATATTAGGAAAGAACATGACATTGTCAGCATCCAGGAATGCGTTAGCAGAGCTAATCTCAGGTGGTATGGTCACTTAAACAGAATGGGCAAGGAAAGATTAGCAAAACAAGTGTTCTCTGCCAGGTTGGCAGGAAAACGACCCAGAGGAAGACCAAGATATAGGTGGATTGACACGGTACAAAGTGCCTTAGACGATAGAAATATAAGATCTGATAATGTTGGAGTCTTGGCAAGTAACAGACTAATTTGGAGGAAAATTGTAGATAGGAAATTAATAATGATGTAATTTTTTTCATGTAGTACTATCATATCCTGTACACCCCTTGAGGGTACATAGCAGGAATTTGATGATGATGATGATTTTCTACAGTCCTGTTTACAGTTGCTCTTAGAGAGAAAGGTTTTGTAGGTCGAATATATGCCTTCCATATGTTTGGGATTTTTAGACCATTATTATTATTCAGATTGGGGTGGCTGGTAATTTACGGTTGTAAAGTCCATAATTTCTAAAATGAATGCTGATCACCGTGTAACACTAAAAGAAAGGATCTTTACCACAAAGCTATCTTGCGAGTTCATTGTGAACAAAGGTTCACCATGAACTTGCCAGTAAAATAACTAAAAGAAATGAATTATTTAATATCTTAAAAATTGGAAGCTCTCCAGAAACCAGGATCGAGTACAATAAGACAAATGCTGAAATTAAACAAAAATATAATATACTACAAAGAACTAAGTGGCAGGAATTCTGCCACAATTTAAATCCAAACACTTCAGATACCAAACTTTGGAAATTCTACAGACTTAAAAAGGCAAGTGAGACTAACATGCTAAAAAACCCAGATGGAAATATCATAATTGGACACATGGAGACTGCAAATACCTTGGCCTTCCATTTTCAAAATATAAGCAAATTAGAGATGAATACTAGCAAAGACCATCAAATATCAAAATAGGCTTGACAGCAGAAAAACACTGCAAATTCCTCAAAATATGAAAACAAATTATTTTCAGATCCATTTACAATCTCTGAATTGAGAGATGCCATGGAGAGACTAGATATAAAAAAATCATGTAGAACTAGATAACATACATGGAATTATGATTGACCATCTTCCTCCCCTAGCCCTAGATTAGCTACTTCACTTATAACACCAACAATAGCCTAAAACAAGGAAAAGCTCCAAAAGACAGGAAAACATATATCAATCTTATAGCCTAAGAAACCTCAAGACCAACCAGGAAGTTATAGACCAATTTCACTGACTTCAATTCCAGGCAAAGTGAATGGAAAAAATTATACTCCGGCATTTGAATTACTATCTAAACAAAAATAGTATTCTATCACAGTTTCAGGCTGCCTTTAGAAGAAATCACTCTGCAACTGATCAACTTTTCTACTTAATCCAGTCAATTCAAGATAACTTCCAGAACAAACCTCACAAAATCCACCATTGCAGCTTTTATAGATTTTAGCAATGCCTTTAACAAGGTGTGGAGGCAAAAACTCTTTTCCAAGCTTTGTTATATTGGAATAGAAGGAAAGGTTCTAAACTGGATTTATGACTTCATAAGAAATAGAACAATTCGAGTTAGAATTTCTTCCAAGAAAGTGAAAATCAGACAGGGACTCCCTCAAGGCAGTATTTTGAGCCAACTTCTTTTTTCCATCTACTTAAACAACTTAGATAAAAATATAAATAAAGAAACAAAGATAATTATGTTTGCTGATGATTTGTTCCTATTCTCAGCTCATAGCAACTTAGAAACAGTTGAAGGTCACTTAAACAGAGCCATTGAAAGTTTACTTACATACTAGCAAAACCAAAAAATCAAAATTAACCCTACTAAATCATAAATTTGTGTATTTACCCATTAATAATCACCTCAGAAAGTAGAGATCAAAGATTAAGCTAAACAATCAACTAATACATTTAATGAAAAACCCAAATACCTTGGAATTACTCTGGATCCATCATTAAGCTTTACTAAACATATCAACAATGTTGCAGTCAGAGCAAAAAGAAGACTAATATCATGAAAAGTATCTCTGGTAGAGAGTGAGGAGCTGAGGCTAAAACCCTAAAAGTCACATATACCTCTATTATCCTCCCTCAGTGGTGCACCCAGAGGGGGGGGGGGAACCAAGGGGCCCGGGCACCCCCCCCAAAGAAAAGGAAAACACACTAGAAAAATTTCCAAAAATCTTTTCCTAATTAAAATTCATTTTTTTTATTTATGTTGTGTGCTACTTATGAATTAGCGATCACTGCAGATGCTCAGTTATAGGTCATATGCGATATGTAGTGTGTATTCGCAAAACGTCTACTCAACTCCCCTCCCCAAAGGTTAAATCCTGAGCACTCGGCCCCCCTCCAAAATTAAATCCTGAGTGCGCCACTGCGACCAATAATGGAATATGCTTCGCATATCTGGATGCAAACATCACAAACCAGTTTAGACAAGCTTACAAAAAATCAGAAAAACGCAGCTAAAATCATATGTTGACTAAGGAATACAACTCCTGGAAAACTAGCAGAATTGGAATCCAACCTTGTTCCTTTGAATATTAGGTGGCAAGAAAATCTTACTAAATTTGTAGAAAAAAGAGCCAACTCTTTAAAAGTGGCAACCAACAAACAGAATAAATAAAAAATTGACAATGCATAAAATCATGGATAATAAAATTCCCTTAAACTGTCCAAATATAATAGCCAACTACCCAGCATTTCCTCCAAATCAAGACAGGAAAAATAGTTATTAATTTTGAAATAGAGAAACAAGAAAAAAAGCCAAGGAAACCCTGAAATTATGAGATTAGCTCTTTCAAAAATAATGAAATATGGACCTGATTCAATAAAGATCTACACAGATTGTTCCAAAAATCCAAATGGCAATTCTAGGAGTGGCATACTCATCTATGGCTCTCAAAATATAGAATTAAAAACAACCAACAATATAGGATGCAACTCATACTATGCAGAATTAATAGCCATTAACACAGCAATAAAACATTTGGATAAACAAAACCCAAAGGAATTTATATTTTTCACAGATTCCTGAGCAGCCCTTCAAGCTATTACAAACTGCTACACTAGCCACCAAGAAATATTTAGAGGAATATCAAAAAATAAACTACATAAGACTTCCAAAATAATTTTTCAATGTATTCCATCCCATGTAGAACTAAAGGGAAATGAAACTACAGATGATGTAGCAAAAAAGAAAACGTAAAAAGAATGATTCTCCAGGACATGGCTCACCACTGGTATTCAGCAAAAAAAAAAAAAATCCAGGAGCTACCATCAACTCCAAGTTTAATCGCTGTGCCACTACCATGATCTCTTGCCTCAAGACTGGCCACACGACCAATCAAGTTTAACAATGGCATAAAAATCTTCTCCATCTGCAAAATCTGTAACATCGAGGAAGAATGACAACTCTAACTTGTATGAATATTTCTAAATGTGAAGTTTATAACAACCCCAGAAAAGGTGCTTTATAAAATACATGAATTTGACCTCTATGATCTGGTGTAATAGTAGCATTATTATCCAGTATACTAAGGGATAATAAAAAAAAAAATTTATTTTTACTAACATTTAAAATGATTTTAAGAGAAGCAATGACAGCTGCTGTAGATGATGTAATGCCTCCCTCAATGAGTCCACTCCCTGGAAGGCACCGATAATGATGACAATAAATTATTGGAGATGAAGTGGCTTGAAAAATATCCATAATTGGTCTCTAAGGCAGGGTTTCTGGATCATCTAGTCCTTAGCCACATGGTATTACAAGTTTACAAGCTTTCATGGGTGGAATTTACATTAAAAAAAATCTGAATGTTAGTGGGCAGCTGGTTCTTACTCTTAGTCATCATTTATAGTAGGTCAATATTTCCATGGTTGATATTTCTGGTTTGCAGATATAAAAAAACAAGGTGTTTTTTTTTTTTTTTGGGGGGGGGGGGGCAGGCAGTCCTGCACTACATTGGGAATTGGCCAAAAAAAAAAAAAAGGTCTAAAAAAAAGGTTCATCTAATGAGCAAATACAATCAAACTTATATTTTTTTTCTTTTGAGTCTAGCATTATGGAACCAGGATCATTGACAAAAGGCCACAGCTACATAAGCATATTTTCATTAACTTCTAAATTAAATTTTATACTTCCAAATTTGTAAGAACCTAAAATTCAGGAACAGGGATATTTTAACATCTATCATACTCTTTCCAGTACTATGTTTAGAATGCTGTAGGTTCACCAACCTTCTCTCTCTCTGTAATATATTATTTCTACCTTAGTGCTTTCTTTGTGCTGTTCTAATCACAGTAAAATAAAATAAATTAATATTAATTCATTTTCACATTCAAATAAATTTCTTATACATGATACATGTATAAGAAATACATGTTCTGTAATATAAACTAGCCTGCAAATTCTATACATCATGTACAAGTAAGTAAATATTATAATTACAATAAAGAGTTAACAAAAGTTAACATATTCTTCAAATACAATATATTATATAATTTGGAATAGCATCAAAAAGTATCATTCCAAAAACGTTTGGGCATGAACGTAAATATAAAAAATTTCTATTTAATAGCACAGCTGTAAATATTTTTTTAAAATATAAATTACTAAATTAAAATTTGTAGTAATATTAAACCTTAACATAATTTCAATTCCTGCACTTTTAAGTCATAAAAATCATTATTAGATAAAAATTGGTGACAAATATATGTATAACAAAATTCATTGCTATATTAAAACTGCTTATTAAAAATTATTCAAATTTAATGCCTTCAGCACATTTCCTTTTTCTCCTGTTCGGATTAACAAGGCTCATTCCTTGTTGTGATATTGCTTTCTTTCTGGCTTTATTATCATTGCATGAATATGATGATACATTGTCAAAATGTGACCCTGAAGGCTGCTTGTTTGAAATGCTGGATGTGACAGTGTTAGCAAATAGAATCATTAAGTCCAGTATTCCTTGTTTTGTTTCATCTGCAGATACTTTACGAAGTAGGTACACGAGTGAAGCCAGCTTGACACTTTTCTGCTCATTATTTATTTCTTCTATTACTGCAGATGACAGCGCATCTCTAAAAGTAAAAATCAGTTTTTTTGTTAATTAAAATGGACTTGTGGGCAAGGTAGTAATCCTTAATTAAAACTCAATAAATAAACATGTAAAAAATTTGCAAATACCTTGGTAATTAATTAATTTTGTAAGCAGAAAATAAAAAATTCTTGTACAGTACTTTTTAAATGTATCTCAGTCTTTTTCTAGCATGATTGAATTATTAACACAGTTTACATTATTTTTAAATATCAGTTCAATATATGAGCAGTCAGAGATCCTGATCTTCCCTAAGAGTGCAGCAACTTTGGTCAAAAGGGCAAAACTGATTTGTTCTAATGACAATATATATACTCACTTCTGAACTTAACCACATATACAATACCTTTATATCCAATGGATATAAACACCACTACATCATAAAATACTGACACTCCTCCAAATGTAGACACAATAAAACAATTGCCATCCCATTATATCTGCAACACTTTTGGAAAGTTTGCCAAGATCCAGAAAAAATATAATCTAAACCATACAAAAAAAAAAAAAAAATAGCATCTCTTAATCTGCTCTCCTTAAGATTAGCTACAATCCCTAGATTAGTCTGCTCTCTATATCTATCAAGTATCCTGCAGCTGTAATCTATCCTACTTTGGTAAACAAGGCATCAGAATCTCGCAGAACCAAAACTACATCTGATGACACCACTATGGTTGTTCTGGATATGCACACCAAGCCTTGGATACCCACAACAGGATCCTCTGGAAAAAAAGCCACCTTATTTCACCAAAGCAAATACAAGTATGAAAAACTATTCTTTGTATCTGCCTCTGCCTTAATAAACTAGCCTAACCTCAACAAATATAGATGCATTAAACTCTCATATCTACGAAATACTCATCCTCAAATAATCAGCTCAACAGCCAAGAACCTGCAACTGTCCACTAGGTAGTGCAGTTTAGGACTTTAGGCCTTACTTTGTTTCTCTACTTCAGTCTTACTCATTTAGTGCATGCGTAGGACTGAAGTATGTGTTTTTAAATAAGCACTACATGCAAAAAAATTTTTAGTATGCTTTTCATTAGAGCAGGAAATTTTTTATGGCAATCCTTGCTCTAAAGCTGTTAAAATATGTACAACTCCTAGTTCAACTCCAGCCTGTATCTTTGATGGACAGAAAGTTAAAGAGAAAGAAAAACCTTCACTCGTTCTAAGAGAGAGAGAGAGAGAGACAGACAAACACGAATGAAGTGAAAGAAAAACTTGATCTATAAGTCTGGAGTTGAACTAGGAGTTGTACATATTTTAACAGCTTTAGAGCAAGGGACTCACTAATGCCAAATCTGATGATCAGTGAACACCCACCAAAATATTGGCATAAAATCGAAGCAGTAGCAAAATGAACATCTGTATGAAAGAGCAAGTAGTGAACTGATGAAAGTTGGGTTGTTAATCAATTTATGCTCTTCTGAAACCAGGGCAAAAATTTTTAGAGGTACTCTTAGGGACTCCCCAAATGTGACATCAGTAATCAATGGCTAGATTAATTTGTATATAGTTAACAGTTGGTCAGAGGCGAAGTACTACCTGGAGAAGAAAATCTAAATTTCTTGGGTGCTGTGAATGCAATGCTTGTAATATGTTTATGCCAAGAAAGACCTGGGATTAAAATTATTACAAGAAGGGAAATTGCATCTTGTGCAGAGATTTGGGTTGTCAAATGTAAGGGTAGAAGAGTTTTCTTGTGAGAATTAAGACAGGGCTGAGTTTTGCAGTATTACATTTAATAAAATTGTCAGATTCCTACTAAAAATTATTTAAAAATTTGTATTTTGGATTGCTGGAGAGAGCTATTCTAGAGATTTGGGTGGTTTATTTATTACATGGTGTATCATATGAGAAAGCAGAGTGGCATGGAGTGTCATAACAAAACTTTGGAGTGCAGTCAAAAGAAAAAGATCGTTTACAAGGAACAGAGCATGTGGGGGGAGGGGGGAATTGAACTTTCTGGACTCCAGCATTAGTTGCAAAGTTGGAGGATAAACATCATCCACCATTACACATAATATGCAATCCTTATCATGGTGCACAGAATAAAATACAAATCCGATTCTTAATTCTCCATGATCCATAATTTTTTTACATTTTTTTTTTTTACATGCAACTGACATACGTTGAGATTTATATTCTGTCACATAATAATTTAAAATAAAATTCTATTCAAAAATTATATATTCGAACTTCGATTTTGATGTCTTAGTCAACACAAAACTTTACGTTTACATCAAAATGTTATATGGTAAACTTTTTTTATTCATCCCATATAAAGTAAGAATGTGATACTCTTAGAGCTTATAATGACATTCCAAAAATTTACCTCAGCTTCTTGCCGATTTCACTTTTCAGTTGTAAATCCTCTTTTATGGGTGCATGCGTTTTCCATAGATGTTCGCCGTTTGTCAGAAATATTAACCAATCTGTATTTCTTATTTGTTCTTTCGATTCACTTGTAACACATAAAAGATAACGGTCTGAACCTTTATCAATCACAATATGACAAAATTTCATTGCAGTAATTTATAAATTTATGAGTCACTATTAACTTTTGAACACTACTAAAATACAATTTCGTCACAACTCGTTATTTACATTTCGAGCACAACACTACTACAAAACAATTTGCTACTATTGCCAGAGGGCCTAAACATTACTATTTTTTTTTAAATAATGGAAAAGAAAATATCATGTAAGTGTACACCTAGGCTAGGCTAGGGTTGTGCAACTGGCTACTCGCGAACAGCACTATGCGGCTCTTTTAAATATTCTTGTGGCTCTTCAGACATTAGTTCACATTTTTATGAAAAGAATTGGAGAATAGTTAAATCATAAAATAATAGATCATCTAACGCTATTTATTTCGTAAAGAAAGTAGGCGGTGCACCTTTGATTTTTAACTCCGTATTTGAATAAAATTGAACGCAGAATTTCACACTAATAATAATAATAATAATACCAGTGTTGGGATAAAACTTATTATATTATATAATAACGCATTATAATATATTAAGAGATTTAATGCCGTAATAACATAGTGGCAGTTGTCTGCGGTACACTTTCTCTCCTGAAAAACTTTCATTTATTGATAAATACATTAATAAGCTTGTGCACATATCTGCCACTGAATTAGAAACTTTTATTTAATACCGTACTGGACCTCCTTTAGCTCGAATTACAGCACACATGTAGTGTGGCATAGATTCCACAGGGTGTTGGATTGCATCTACGTGTATGTACAACATACTAGGTTTCACCAGACAGCCCTTTAACTGGCTCAGATTTCCCGGCAGAGGACTGTATTCCTATATCTATTTTTCTTACATGCCCCATGTATGGGACATGTCAGAAAAACATGACCCATCTTTTTCTCCATGTTTTTCTCGATGGGGTTCCTATCCAAGCTTTGTGATAGCCCGGGAAGATAGTGGAAGTCACTTGCGCGATGGACAGTAACATTGTCGTCCATGAAACAGCCGTCCCCTGCTGGATAAAAAATCAACATTGCAGGATAAACTTGTTGGCGACAATGTTCAGGTATTCCTTGGAGGATAACAGACCTTCTGGCAATATTGGAGGACCTATTCAGTACCAATGGAACATACCCCACACCATGATATCACCTCCCTTCAAACTCCCTCTCGGTCGCTACAAAACAAGGTGTACCGTGACTCGTCGGACACAGGACTTTTTTCAAGTCTTCCAGTGTTTAGTCAATGTTCCAAACACCACCGAAGACAAACTTTCTGGGTTCCGTATAGGCATAAGACTGTCATTACCGATTCTCTTCTATTCCCTGTGCACAGTTTGGCGAGATATGGATTGGAAACAGCCATCTTTAAAATGCTTTAGTTAGTTGCTGCACGCAGGAAGTTCTGTGGCTTAAAGGTCTCTAATTATCACTTGCAGACAACTGGAAACATGCATGGCGCTAATTCCTAATAATGCTAGTTTTATCCTAACACTCGTATTATTGTCAATAATAGCATAAATTCTACAATGAGATTTATTCAAATACGGAGTTAAAAAACTAGTTTCTGGAAGAAAAAGTTCTACTTGACCAAGATTGACTAATTCTGAAACAGGTGAAGAAAGGTTAGAAAAGGTTCCTCCAGTAGGTGATTAGAAGTGAACTTCGAATAGTCAGTTACATATTCCTTACAACAGGGAATATGTAAGGCCGTTTAGCACTAATTTTTTTTTTTTTTAGAAACTCAAAGAACAGCTAAGCACCACCACTCATCACAAATACCTGGCTCATAAAAATCAATGATTTTAATTGGCATCCAAGAAATTATGAGTATTACGTCGGTTGGAATTATTGAAGTGACGGAACAGTAGTTTTAGTGACGGATTATTCTCAAAGTATTGGAACCTTATTAAAAAAAAAGGACTACAGGAGCGTTTCTGAGTGCCAGAACTCAGAAAAATCTATAAGGTAAGTAGCAGCCAATTCTCTATATATAACTTAGCAATACCGGGACCATGGAAAAGCACGCTAAAATTCCAAGAAGTTTACAGAGAGTTCCTGAGTGCCAGAAAACTCTTAAACGATAACTGGCCAGGGAAAGTAAAACTGTACGACACATACTCACCCCCACAGCAGTCACAGACAACATCATGGACGACCAAAACAACGAAGACGACACACACACCCTCAACAAGACTTAGCACTCTTGCCACAATCAGAAGAACAAGCAACATATACCAACGCCTACCAAACAGCAGAATCGCACACAGACTTCCAGAAAGTACAAAAGAAAAGAAAAATATCTAACACGACAGAAATATCCAACACGAGAGAAACAGAAACAGACAACGGAACAAAGGAAAGAATATCCCCAGTCATCCTAAGAGCCAAGGAACATTGGACATCGATCGCCACCGCCCTGAAAACAACAGGAATTACCTTCACAAAAGCAACAAACACGGAGGAAGGAATACGTATTCAACCTAAGACATCGACAGACTACAGAAACATAACAAAATTCTTCAATAACAACAACCTACCGTATCGCACATTCCAACTCAACAGCGACAAACATCTGAAAGTAGTACTAAGAGGAATCACAGAAACAATATCAACAGAAGAAGTCACCACAGACCTACATAACAAAGGATTTAACCCCATTAAAGTAAGCCGAATGTACAGAGCAAACAAGACTCCCTACCCCTTGATCCTAGTCGAAATCTCAAAACACCAGAAAGATATGTACGACCTCCAAACCATCTGAGACCTAATTATAAAAGTAGAATCTCTGAGACGCAAATCTATAACAACACAATGTCACAGATGTCAGAGGTTCGTTCAAGCACAGCGATGCTGCAAAGCAGAATTCCGATGCGTGAAATGCGGAGGAAAACACGCCACACTAGAATGCAAGAAATCGCGCATCCAGCCATTGAATGTGCTAACTGCAGGGGCCCACACCCCGACAACTACAGAGGATATACAGCACATCCCCAAAACCAGAAGATACAACTCCAAAACAGCAAGCCCATACAAGAAAGCAGATCCACCCAACAAACCACAACCTCCACAACAAACGGAAGAACATATGCAGAAGTTGCAAGACCAACCCAACAACAAGACTCCAAACCCAAACCAAACCACCCAGCAATCTCCTCAACATAACAAGCTGCATAAGAGAGATGCTTGCAAAACTCCGACAAACTGACCCAACACAAGAGGTTAAGGACATCATTCTAAAACACACACAGATTTTATTCTCTGCAATCCTTAATGGATAAAAGCAAAATAAAACCCAACTGTCTACAGATGATCAGCTGGAATGCTAACGGACTACCCAAGAAAGCAATAGAATTACAAGAATTCGCGGCAGAAATCCAAGCAAACATCATCTTAGTAAAGGAAACACACCTGCGTCCATCTGACAAGACAAGAATCAGCAACTACACCAAGTACCGCACAGACAGAACCTATGCAAGAGGAGCAGGAACTGCCATCTTCCTTAAAAGAAGTATAAAAACACAACGCAATCGCCACACCTCAAACAGAACACATGGAAACAACAGGCATTGAAATACACATGGCGAACACAAGCAGTATCATGGTATTTGCAGCACATCCCCAAAATAAAAAACTCCTAGAATCAGATCTGGACGAAATACTAAATGCAGGTAAAGTAGTGATCATAGCTGGAGATTTTAATGCCAAACATTCAGCTTGGAATAGCAGTAACTCAAATGTTAACGGAAGAATACTCAACTCTTATACTATTTCACGAAACATAGCAGTAATAGGACCCACAGAACCCACACACTACGGAGCAACCGGACGTCCTGATGTACTTGATATAGCTATATTAAAAAACATAGCGCACAGCTATCAAATACATGCAGTCAACGAATTAAGTTTCGATCACAACCCCATCATATTGCAACTAGGCACCACACAAGATTTAACGGAAAATACCTCCAACTTTATAAACTGGAAACAACTTCCCTCAGTCTTCCAGGAAATTCTTGGCCCAGTACCACGTATAATATCCACTGAAGACATAGAAAAAGCAGTAAAAACATTTGAAAAGCAAGTACTAACAGCAGTATCACAGTAAGTAACATATACTTACTTACTGTGATAGTGCTTACACTGGATCCTGGAGATAAGCAGGCAGTTAACAGAGCTACAAACCAGGTTCGGTATGCCCTAAAGGATCACCGTAACGAACTCTGGAATAACAAAATACAACAATTAAACACAGAGGATCAATCATTATGGAGAATGATGAGATCACTTCGTTCAAAGTGTAACACGCTCCCCCCCCCCCTATCCAATGAGAATATAGAGTCACTTACAGTGATGAGGAAAAGGTAGAAGCATTTGCAGACAGCTTAGAAAGACAATGCAGTCCCAATTATGCCAATGTAGATTTAAGCTTCATAAAAAAAATTCACACCCAAGTGCGTAAAATAACTCAAAACGCCTCACTCCAATCCAACAACAAATCCGGGTCACCAAGAGAAATATACGACATCATAAGAAAACTAAACAACAAAAGACTCCCGGTCCAGATGGTATAAGGAACAAGGTGTTCAAGCTACTCCCACGTAAAGGGGTTATACATCTGGTAGCCATCACCAATGCCATCCTTCAGCTAAATTATTTTCCAGAGCGATAGAAGCTTGCAGATGTCTTCCTAATTACAAAACCTGGGGAAAATGCACAATTCCCACAGAATTGTGGGAATTGTGCATTTTTCTCCATCGCAAGATAAAGTTAATATTTTTATTAATTCTCCATCGCAAGATAAAGTTAATACAGCTTACAATGCTCACAATGAGTGGGTAATTTACCCACAATAATCCTCTCGTACACAAGCTAAAATCAGACGAAGGGATAAAGAGTGAAGGACTCGGTCCATCTCCCAAAGAAGTTCCAAGTTCCAAGGCATCCAAGAAGACTATGAGAGAAACCTGTTCGATTCGAGATCCGCAATCCTAACACTATATGTTATTTGTCTGAAATTTATACTGTCGATTTTCTTGAGATACGGAGTTAAAAACATCGTTTCCGAGAGGGAAAAACCCCTAAAAACTTCTGGCCATGCCAGAGATCAATTAACCCAGGCACCAGATTAAAACTGCTTATGGGCGGTAGATGGCGTTGATGGAGATGATTCGTAGTAGAGGGTTGGTGTAGTGGTTGAGACAGTTGTAGGTGTCCTCCCGCGATGAGTCTTCGGACTCCTTGGAGGTGTCAGGAATAATAATAATAATAATAATACTTTTTTTATTTTTTTAAAATATTAATATTTTTTATTGATTGCTAAAATATTTATACATACAATAAACATCTTGTGTGACATTGCATCTTATAATTTTACAGAGTTCAGCACTAAGTGCTGCAATTCCTACATTGGATTTCAATTAAAATTTTTAATAATTTTTTTGCCTTTATATTATGTATTTACAACACATGTTCTTCTAATATTAACAATGACGATTATACAGAATTTTTTGTATAATTTTTTATTTTTTTATTTTATTTTTATTTTATTATTATTATTATTTTTTTTAAGTTTGAGAAAGAGAAAGAATGATTATACATACAAATTTCTGCATATGCTTATTAGGATTACTTGTAGATGAGTGAGGCAAATTAATCCCACGTACTTCGAAGCTTGGGTTAGCTTTTATGAAGAGAGTGGGATTTAGCCTTCACTATTTGTGTTGTTGCTACTGTTTATGTATGGGATGTAGGCATTAGATGCTAGTGATTTGTGATGTGTATATTAGTGTTAATGGTTTCTTAACTTTGTTGGTATATTTTCCAGAGTTCGTTTTGTAATGTTCTGTAGTTATCTATGTGTTTTAACTTTCTTGATAGGTTGTTGAGTTGCGTGGGTATCTGATGTGATCTCACAAAAGAACCGTATTAGTTGTTGAAGGGTGTGGGAATGTAGAGAGTTGTTGTAGGTCGTGTTATACGATATGTGTCTCTGTTGTTTCGATAGGTGATGTTGAAGTAATTCCTTGTTAATGTCATGTAGTGTTTCAGGTTTTTAATGCTCAGAATTCTGTGTATCGCCATGTGCTTGTCGGATATTGGTTGTTGGGCGTAAGGTGTCCAGATCACTGTTGACACGATTTTCCTGTGTAGTGTTTCTAATTTTGTTAGGTGGCTATTTAATGTATTTGTATAGAACTGTTATTCCGTATCTGAGTAGGGATTCGCAGATACCGTGATATAGGAGGGTTTTTTTTATGTTGGGTGGAATAATGTCTTTAACTTGGAAGAGTTTTGCTGCGATGATCCGGAGTTTCGTGTGTAGGTATTCTATATGTTTTGTCCATTTAAGGTGGGAATCTATATAGAGACCGAGGTATTTTGCGTGTGTTTCAGAACATTGGCAGGTATTTTTGTTGTTAATGCAGCGGTATGTGTGACAATGTATCGATAATGATGCGGGGCGTATGATTCTTGGGTTGTGTATTATCAACATCTGTGTTCTTGGTGCCGTTGATTAGAATTGCATTTTGGTGGAAGTATGTTGTGATTTCGTTTAGGTCTTGTTGTGCTTTGCAGAGAGCTATGTTAATGTCTGTGTGGATTGCTAGTAGTGCAGTGTCATCCGCGTATTGAAATATTTGATTTCTTATGGATATGTTATGAACATCGTTAATGTATATGTTGAATAGAGTGGGTGATAATATGGCACCTTGAGGTACACCGTGTTTTACTTGTATACTCCGACTGTGACATGTACCTATTTTTGTTAGTTGTGTTCTGTTTGAGAAGTAGTTCTTGAACCATGTATGCAGTGTTCCTCTTATACCTATTGAGTATAGTTTGGTGAGTAGTATGTCATATACAAGTGTGTGTTAAATGCTTTGGTTAGGTCCAGCAGTATAAGGACGGCGTACTTGTTTTTGTCGAGAGTTTTGTTTATTGTGTCGGCGATGTCATCTAATAAAGTAATGGTGCATTTTGTTTTCTGAAAGCTGTATTGGTTTTGTGAGATGATGTTGTACTTCTGTAGATAGTTCTGTAGTCTGGTGTGTGTTATTTTTTCTAGAATTTTTGAGATGACTGGCGGTGTAGCTATTGGTCTGTAGTTCTGAGTATCGTTTCTTTTGCCGTGTTTGTATATTGGCGTAATTACTGCAGTTTTTAGTTGTTGTGGAATAGTGCCTGTGTCGAATATTATGTTGACGAATTTCAAAAGAATTGGATTTATTTGTTCAAAGTGTGTTATAAGGTCTGTGAGTCTTATTTTGTCTATTCCTGCAGTGGTCTTTGGTTTCAGTTTTAGGAGTGCTTCTTTCAGTTCTTGTTTTGTTATGGATGGAAAATGCATCGTTTGTTGTTGACTTTGTGTTGGTAGTTTTTTGTTGATTGTCGGTAGTTTGTCTTTTTTGAGTTGTGTTATATTGTTTGTGAAAGCATGGTTGAATGTGTCTGCTAGATCCTCTTGGTTTGTGTCCTGACCGAAGCTTTTTGCAATAAAATCTTGTGCTGAAGTTTTCTTTTTTCGGGTTACTAATTCGTTGAGTGTAGCCCATGTTTGTTTAATGTCGTCGTTATATTCCATGAATTTTTGAAAGGAATAGGGTCTTTTTGCCCTACGAATTTTTGTTGTTAGTTTATTTCTTGTGTTTTTGTATAAGGTTTGTAAATGTGTGTTACTGGGTGGCTTTTTAAGTTTTTTCCATAGATTTTCTTTTTCAGTAATAGTGTTTAGTATGTCGTCATTTATCCATGGATTGTTGTCTGTTTGTCGCGTCGTTTGTGTAGGTTTTGTTGCTTTTTTGTATATTTCTGTGAACTTTAGTTGAAAATTCTCGTATAATGTTACAGGATCGTTTATTTTAAGTAGGGAATTCCATTCTGTATTTTTTACTTGGTTATCGACAATGCTTTTTAGTATGATCGAGTTTTGTGGTGGTGGGAGGGGGGGGGGGGGGTTAGGAAACGTAATTAAACGAAGTTGAGACAAAGTAGTGATCGGCAATTTTTACGTTAATTACTGATGATGTATATGTATGGATGGGAACCCGTATATTGATATGACCAATGCATGATTGTGTTAGTGAGTTATTGAGTATTTCTTCTCTTGTTGGGGAGTTAATGGTAGGGTTTATGTTGTACTGACTTAGTATATCAAGATATGTGTTAGTGATTGAAGAAGCGTGGTCAAGAGTATTTATGTTAATGTCTCCTATTAGGATGAGCCTGTGTGTTGTACACGGTTCGATGCCGCTTAGCCATGTTTCTAACTCGTGAAGAAAACTGAGTGGATTATTATCTGGGGGTCTGTATATTGTGTTTATTGTATATTTGATACTATTGTGGCTATTTGTGAGTTCCAAAATTAGTGTTTCCGCATGTTCGAAGTTTGGTTTTCTGTCACATTGTATTTTTCTTTGATAAATGTCACAATTCCACCTCCTCTTTTGTTTGGTCTGCATAAGTTGTAGGTTTGATAATTATTTATGTTGTATGCGTAAATTTCTGTGTCGTTTATTGCAACTTCGGTCAGTATTAGCGCATCTACAGTATATTTATCATGGTATAATTGAGCTGTGTTATCAATGTAAGCCAGTGTTTTTTTATACTTCTTAAGTTTGTGTGTATGATTGTGAAGTTGGTGTTGGTGGAAATGTTGTCTGACCATTTCTTCAAAGAGTCAAAGACCTTGAAGTTTATGTTGTCTGACCGGATATGTTCGCCTATGTTTGAGATCTCCATTATATAGTTTTTAAATGAGTTCTAATCTTTTCTTAAGGATGTAAAGAGTTAGTGTTTTATATTGGTAGGCTGTGTAAGTCGGATTCACTTGTAATTATTAATAATAATAATAATAATAATAATAATATTCAGGCAGCTTACTGCTGTGGATGCAAACAGCATTTCCACGCAGTTACATACCTTCGGTCTATTTCTCTTTTAAATTAAAAATTGTTCCAAGTTAAACACTCATATAAATAAATTTAAGTTAGATATTTAAACCTGCTTGCGCGTCTCAGAGATTGACTTACCATGGAATCTTTCATAGACTGGTTCCGGAATTAGTCGATCTCTGGTACGGGCAAACAAGTTTTTATAGTCCCGTAAATTCAAGAAAATCAACTGTAGAACCCATACTATTTCAGACAATATCAGGCACTGTTAGGGTTAGATACCAAGAGATGGCAGTAGATGTTTGCTAGTTTCTTCATCGGTTTTCCGCTTATAATGAGTAATAGTCTTGGGCCAGCTATCTCTGATTGGCTACCATTTGAGATTAAACTGGCCACTCTGTCTCCAAAGCTAGATATGGTTAAAAGGCATCACCTACTCCTTTTATTATTCTTTTATTCCCTATAAGGGAATAAAAGACGTTATCTTATTTATTTATATTTTTTTAGAAATTTAAAGGCCTGCAGCTCAAAGCAATGTTAGAGAAATAGATGCAGAGATCAAACAAGAGAAAAACAAACACACTACAATAAAGTAAAGAAGAATAAGTTCCCGAGCACACGCGCGCGCACACACACAAATAAAATCACAAATAATATCAGAAAACAATTACCCGAACAGCCAAAAACATAACCAACGCTTGCATACCTAACAGAACCTCTGCATCAAGTATACTTTATCACACTCAAAACCAGCAGAAAGGGGTTGATGATAATGTTTGGCGGGAGCCATTGTACATCACCATCCATCCACACTGCATTCAAATTACACTTATACACATAAACACTCTCTCCTGCTGCCTGATTTAAACACGTACAACTTGTCACTTTACCTAAATAATATACTGTATATTCTATTAAGCAGTAAACGTCGCTCGACAAAAACTTACCTCGGATGGTTGCTCTCTCACACATAAGCGAATCAAATCCTAACATCTTATCTGAAAGAGTAGCCAACTAAGGCAAGTTTTCGCTTCGTTTTAAAAATGAAATGAGCGGTGCAGGCAAAGGATAATCCCCAATAACGACAGTTTTTTTTTTCTCTATCCTGCAAGTAAAAGGAAGAATGTTTATGGCAGAATGACTTTAATAAATGCTGATGTTAGGAAGGTAACTGAGTCGAAATAACAGAATTACTAAGTGAATACTTTGCAAGAGTATCACCCAGGTGGTGATATTGCAGTAATGAGAGATTCAAAGATTTATATTGGAAATGAGATGAATGAAATGTTGGTGCATAGCATATTACAGAATATTATTATAGCATATCAGACCTTGATGTGAATACAGTTATGGGATTAGTTGGTATACCAACTAATCCCATAACTCGAATTTTACGTGAAGATGCTAGGGAGTTTTCAGTACCTTTCACCACATTGTTTAATCTAAATCTCAGCTTAGCTGGAGGAAAGAGAAAAAAAAAGTTCTGTTGTAAAGGAAGCTCTCCAAGACTGATGTAGCAGATTATCGAGCGATAAGAGCAGGAATTGTCAAGATATTTGAGAAGTCGGTCAAGAGAAAAATACAGGAATGGATAGATGGAAATGGGATACTGTATGGGGGAAACATGGTTTTGTGAAAGGTAGATCATGGCTTAGTAACTTGCTAACGTTTTATATTACAGTGACAGCTGGTTGGATAAAAGGTAAAGGGCGTACAGAGCCTCCATAGTTCAGCCGGTATAGATGAAGCTCTATGGTTTGAAAGACCTGGGTTCGATTCCCGTAAAAGACGTGAGGAACCTTTATCTGGTCTCCTTCGACTCAAGGTGAGTTAGCCGGTTTCATACGGGGTAGAAGGTTTTTCACCCGGAATCCCGGTTTTTTGTCTCTCAGAACAGGCCAACCGTCCCCGTGAACGTACATGGATTCATAGCCATTAATACTGAAGACCAAGCCATAGGCCTGATTCATCAGCTATATGCGTCCCAAGCCCCGATAAAATCGGGGTTAGAGAAAGCAATGATGAACTACCCTGTAAAAATTTCACCAGAAACGGTTTCTGCCACAACGTTACCAAGAGTCGGACATGATTGAAAGGTTAAATCATGCATTTTGCAGTGAAAATATTACCAGCTATAGACCACCCTAGTGGAACTGTACTCCAGGAAATTGGCGAAGACAGATTTGAGAGTGAATAGCGTTAGTCAACTTGTCCACCTCTTCTTCATCCCCAAGAAACCTAGGTGACCAGATCTGCATGTGGTAGTCAAGATGGGGTCTTTTATCAAGTCTCTATTAAGAGGAATAATACCTGGTTGTCTCTGTTATTCAAAGTATTCATCAGTAATCAAGTTTAGAGAGCACATAAGAAACGTTACTAAAGTTCAAAAGATTACTTGGCTACTGAAGAACATTTTGACAAGCAGAGACAACCAGGTTATTATTCCTCTTTATAGAGACTTGATAAGACCCCATCTTGACTACCGCGTGCAGGTCTGGTAATCTGGGTTTCTTGGGAATGAAGAAGAGGTGGAGAAGATCCAGAGTCGAGTGACCAAGATTGTAGCAGGTCTATGGAATGAACCTTAAGAGAACAGGTTGAAGATTTGTGGGTTACACAAATTGGTTGATATGAGGTGAGGAAAAGGGGGTGATGTGATTGAGATGTACGAATTAGAGAAAGGTTTTTAAAAGATGAATACAGATGAAATTTTTCAGACCAGGTTTGGTGGTGATAGAACTAAAGGCCGTCTTTGGAAATGAGCAAGAGTGTAGTTACCAGGGGGGGGGGGGTAAGGACTTGGTTTCGGCTTGGAGAGTGATGAATGAGTGGAATAGTCTGTTGTGAGTGCCATGACTCTGCTTGATGTTTAGAGGCCGCCTCGATGAGTCAAGGACTCCATGAAGTAGCCTGTAATAATAATTTATTATTATCATCCGTAACTTCACTGCATATACCACTCGTGTACTAAAGTTACTTGCACCATTATGGAATGAAAAGCAGTGTGAATAGATAAGTACACACGAAGTTAATGAAACGATTCTAGTATAAGAAACATTAATTGCTAAATATTTCAACCTGAAATTATCAGGTCATCATCAGTTGCAGGAAGGCTGATAAGTACCAGGTAGAACGTTAGCAATGAATTATTAAAAAACATAAAATATGGATCAGCGGCTTGGTGGAATGAAAGGAACACACGATGTATGTGATGAGACAAAGTAATTGATTTTTTTTAAATATGTCCTTGATCTCTGATGCGAATGAGACTTTTCCAGATTTTGCTGAGGGGAGGCAGTCGTTTCGATTCAGTTTAGGACGATTAAGCAGAATGTAGACGTAATCCTTAAATAAACATTTGAACTTGAAGGGACATCGATGGAGTAATAGTGTTTTAAACCAGAAGATTCTTGTCTTCAGATTTTCTAGTGAAAGTGAATATTTTATTCCATTAAATTATTCTCCTGGAGTTTACCAAGCTCCCTGTGCTTGCCACCTGTCCTATCTTAGTCAAACTGAACGTTCTATCGAAAATCCATTACAAGAACGAACGCCACAATCTTAAAGCATTAATAATAAATCTGTGAAATTTGTCCTAGCACAGCATGGAATTGATACCGAACACAGAATCGTATACTCCAATATACGCGTACAATCGAGTCCGCTTCGAGTTCGATATTTCATAAAGTCCTGCTTCATCATCCTAATCGACTGCCTCTCCTTACCTGTGTAGCTCAGTGGATGTGGCATTTGAACATCACGGCGCTTGACTGCTCGAAGGAAGACTTCTTGGTTTCGAATCTAGTCGGCGACTAGAAGAAACTTTTCTAAGCCTTTTTTCGACCGGTTCTCGAGTTAGTCGATCTCTGGCACGGGCAAGAGGGTTTTTTCTACTGGAAACTCTGGTTTTTTTTGTCCTGTAAACTCAAGGAAATCGACCGTAGAACCCACATGATTTCAGACATTAAATACGAGTTTTAGGGTTAGGGACCAAGAGATGGCGGCACTTGTTGAGCCGTCTCTCTTCACTGCGTGCTGTTTAATTAGTGATAGCCTTGGGCCAGCTATTTCTGATTGGGTACCAGTAGTGATTGAACTGCCACTCAGTCTCCAAAAGTTAGATAGGGCTAAAATGGCCTCGCTTACACTCTATATACAGAAATAAAAGGCGTTAGCTGATTTTTTTTTACTTCTTTCTTATCAGACATCAAGAAATTGTTTTTTTAAATCAATTTTCACCATCCACATCGCATTGTTCCTTTTATACAATCCCGCGGCTGTTACTGTTATTTAAATAAGGTTCGCGGGAACGTAAGTGGCAAACCTAAATAAGAGACTCGAGAGTAAATTCAGTAGGATACAGAGAAGAATGAGTCATGTAATATGGAATGGAAGATATGGAATGTGTTTATGAATGTCTGCTAATGAAATTTACAATGAAGATTTGACATATATACTGTGCAGGAAAAAGTATTAGGATACATCTTTAACAGCAAAACATACTGAAAGAAAAATGAAACACACACACATTCAAGAATATTCTTGTTTAATTATTTTCATCATACAGGTACCTCCATGGAGTCCAAAGATTCACCATGGGAGATGCAACCTATCCACACAACCTATTATTCCTCTCCTAGAATCCATTCACAGAAAAATGGGTGGATGGGTTGCCAGAGTCAACCCATCCACCTCTCACAAAGGAAAAATCTAGTCGTCACATCCCCTACTGACCACACCTTTATTCAATTTCCAGAGATGACCCCCCTTCTTCTGGTCCCTCTAGACAAGTGTGGAAACATTTCCCCTGCATCTATCCTACAAAATACTTTAAGAAACTTAAATGTTTCTATCATATCCCCTCTTTTTGTCCTATCAACCAACTTCTGCAATCCACACACCTTCAATCTATACTCATAAGGCACATTCCACAGGCAATTCACCATCTTGGTCCCTGGTCACTGAATCCTCTCCACTGTTTCCTCATCTCCAAGAAATCCAGGGGACCAGAGTTGAGCACAGTAATCCAGATGAGGGCGTATAAAGGCCTTATAAAGAGGAATTACCACTTTCTTATCTCTACTTGTTAATGTGCTCTTCACTAGCCAAGTAATCTTATGTGCTACCTTAGAAACCTTAGCAACATATCCTCTAAACTTTAATTCTCTATCTATCACCACCCCTAAATCTCTAGCTTCATCTACTTCCTGGAGTAGAGTGACATCAGTGTGGTATTTAGCTTGTAATCTATTTATCCCAAAATGTATAACTCTACATTTCTACACATTGTACAGATAACCATTAACTTTTGCCCATACTGACAGTCTCTTTAAATCACTCTGCAAGCTTTCCACATCGCCTTGATTAACTATTATTCTACCTAATGTCGCATCATCAGTAAGCAACTGAATATTTCCATTCAGGTCATTTCCAATATCACTTACGTACAAATTAAACAGCAATGGTCCCAGCACTGAACCTTGTGGTACACCACTAGTCACCTGCTTTTGCATCTCCACTGGTCCTCAATCTCCACTGGTGCCCAATCAGAGATAGATGGCCAAAGAATATCACTAATTAAGTGGCATGCAGTGAAGAGATGGCTCAAGAAGTGTCCCCATCTCCTGGTCCCTAACTCTAACACAATATACTTATATTTAATGTCTGGACGAAATTACGGAACGAAAAACCCGCTTGCCCATGCCAGTGATCTACTTACTCGGGAACCGGTCGATAAAAGGCTTAGAAAATTTTCCTCTAGTCGCCGACTAGATTTGGAAAGCAAGTCTTCCTTCGTGTGGTCAAGCGCTGTGGTATGCAAACTCCACATCCACTGAGCTACTTACATTCTGTCAAATGCCTTTACAAAATCCAGCAAATCATCGTGTCGCCATTTCCTTTATCCGACGAAGCTGTTACCTTATTATAAAAAGTAAGTAAATTGCTGAGGCATGACTGACCCTTCATAAAGCCATGTTGACCCTCAAATGATATTTTTATCTACCCATTCTTGAATTCTCTTTGTTACCAATTTTTCTAATACTTTACCACCATGCCTGAGATACTGATTGGTCTAGAATTTGTTACTGTAGACTTAGAATCTCCCTCATGCAAAGGAATAATTTTGTCCTCTTTCCACTCCCTTGAAGCTCTACCAGAGCTGAGACTTAAATAGCTTAGTCAAAGGCTTTCCCCCTTGCACATTCTCGCAAAACCCAAGTTGATATCCCATTTAATCCCACAGCTCGATTTACACTGAGATTCTACAATATCGTAAGAACAATTAGTGTCTGTCACATAAGTTAACATGTTCATTGCCAATCACGCGATATCGCGCGATGCGAGTTCTCACCAAACGGCCGATCATGCGATATCGCGCGATGCGAGTTCTCACCAAACGGCCGATCATGCGCTATCGCGTGGACGTCGCTAACTAAATAAAAAAAATTAAAAAAAATTTGGCCACCACACGAAATTCCAATTTTCAGCTTGGCAATGAAAGTGTTAAAGCAGTAATCTCACTAGGACGATATATATATATATGCAAACTGGTCACTCAACTCAACTATTTTATCCAATTCCATCTCCTCATGACCATCGTTAGTCATAAGGTAAATCTTCAATAGTCATTTCAATCTTCAATAATCTCACTAGGACGATATATATACTTGCAAACTGGTCATTCAACTCAACTATTTTATCCAATTCCATCTCCTCATGACCATCGTTAGTCAAAAGGTAAATCTTCAATAGTCATTTCCCTTCTTACTAGACACACAACGAAAGAACGTTTTAGGATTTCCTTTGGCCTGCTCGGCTAAAATTCTTCTCATAATCTGATTTTGTATTCCTTGCCATGCTGGTCGCCTTTCTTGCCTGAGCCTTGTACTGTTCATTGATTTTCTGGTCACGTTTCTTTTTATATACTCTCCACAGCATTTTCTTCTTCTACGGCTTGTGCTTAATAATATTACTCATTTAACTCCTACCCAATTAATCTCCCTTACCCTAGGTATGCAATTTAATACTGCTTCCTCTAGATGACCCTTAACTATATCCCACGCACTACTAACAGCCAGTGTTTTATGCCGTGGTACAGATTTGAGTTTTTTCCTAAGCATGTCATATTCGCTTGCCTTGTAGTTCCACAAATATTCCCTTCTTGATAGAATATTTCTTATGTTACAATCTCCCAAGTCAAGACCGCATGGTCACTTTCACCAATTGGAGCCAATGTTGTCACCTTGATAATGGATAGTTCTTCTGATCATACGACTAGTTCAAATACTCTCCCACCCCTAGTCTCCATCACATACTGCGTTAAATAATTATCCACCAGTAATTGTACAAATTCTATTTCTTTTCTGCCATGTCATCCATCTTTCTTCTGTTCTATCTCCATAGTTGAGGTCCCCATAATAATCACTCGATGTGTACTCATTTTACCAATTTACCGAGATGGGACTCCCTGGCCTATAGCAACAACCAACTGTATATTTTGTCTTATTGGTTTTAATGTCACACTAGATTGTTTCAAATGAACAGCCCTCTCTCTTCTCTCCTATTCTTTTTGGTTGCAATTCATCTGCTATCAACAGCAGTACTCCATTTCCCTCATCCCATCTTCTCTATCTTCCCTGAAAATACTAAATCTTTCACATTCTATCCCTGTAACTACATCATCTGCTGTTGGCCAAGTCTCACTGCCTATATAACTTTTGACGAGGTTGCCTAAGCAATGCCAAAACTTGTCCCTCTTGTACCGATACTTCTGACATTAGTATAGAGAAACTGCAGCATCCATTTATTTCCCATCCATCTTTACTTTCTGAATTGACTCCTCCTAATCGATATTTTTCCTTGAGAGAGTATAAATTTCTCACTTAGTCATTCTCACACTCACTTGTTTCACGCGTGCTTCACACAAACTCACTTGTTTCCACACTAATTCATCAAGTTTCCCTGAATTTTCACGTCAGCACGCTGCTTCGTCGCAACTCTACGGAATATTTGTTCTGAGCCTTGTATATGGCCTATTAGCATGCTTTCCTGTGACCTGGTATCCAAAGCTCTCTCGGATCACAGACTAACAAATTTCTTTGTTCTGTGCCAGTTAGAGTTACCCCTTGAATGTCGTGGACCCTTCCTGAATCCGACGTTTATCTTACTTGACCCAAGTCAGATAGAACGGTGTACGGATTCAAGGATTTTGCAGTCGTGACCTCTCCTAGCCTTACTAAATTTATTTAGATACTCTTCCTTTTTTATCACAGTTCGTGTTGGTGAGTGGCAATGTCTTTCTCAAACACAATTCAGTAACCAGGATTTAACAAGAAACACCAAGTTAAATTTTAACAAGATGAGGATACATAGAACATAAATCATTTAATCAGTTAATTGTTGTAATTGTGTTTTTTTTTTTCAAAATTTAAACGCTCTACATGGTAATACATGACACTTTCAAACAGAACAAGATTGCTATTTTCTAAAAATGTTACATATATTATTAATTATCTGAACATGGATCTCTGCAGAGATCGCTAAAGTGACACATATATGCACGATGTGGAGATCACATGAAATGGATCTTCGGACTACCAGTCCAAGGTCTCTATAAGTTCCAACACAGACAAATAGTCTCAGCTCCCTTTGCTAATGAAAGATCTTAGCTGCTTCCCCCTTCAGCAATTAATATATTTTAGATATAGCAAAGTTTTACATTACCATTTGATGCAGCATATAGTCACACTTTGTCACTACGTGCGAGTCACGTGCAAACCCTGGTTGGACTTTACTCACTTTGTGGAGCACTCTCCCCTTTGGATCAATGCACACTGAAACTTTGCTGTCAGTGGGAATTTTTTGCCATGCATCTCCAGGACTTATGAACCCTTCTAGAAGGACATCACGGTTGAGGTTCCACTTGGTCTCCCAAGCTTCTTCATCGATCTGCACTTTAAGGATTCCATCGGACTTCATCCGCCAATCCGCACTGGCACCCTTTGTTCTACGCCCGACGCTTCCTGTCCTCCGTGCTTCGATCACATTCCTTCTTTTTCCCTCCTTCCTGCTTCACGTTCCCTATCCTCGCTCCCTTTTTTGACAATTGACATTTATGTCTTTAGGGGTGAAGCAAGATGCTTTTCATATTCCCCGCTATCTGTTGCAGTTACAGTGAGGATAAAATTTATGAGCAGTTTGCTCCCCTGATTGGGCATGGAGATTATGCATCGTTATAGTAGGTTAATATAGCTTTTGGTCTTCTATGTTTGAATATGTCTGTTGCCTTGTATGCTGCACCAAATCGGTGGGTGTATGGACGTCTTTAGGATCCCTTTTTTTTCCATTACCGTTTACCATTAACGTTACTGGCAGGATGGGTGAAGCACTCGTGCTTTTCATATTCCCACTTATCTGTAATGAGAGTTGTTTTGGAATGGGAGATTTGTGAGCAATTAAGCTCGCCCTCTGGGGGAAGTTGTGATAGCTATGATCAGTTGAGAGAAGAATAGCCTTCGGTCTTTTGCGTTTGTAGTAAGCAGTCTCATTGTAATTGACAGATTGTACGATCAGTGGGTTTGAATGTGAACTTGACTTCATGTAGAATTTTTCTGCAAGATCACGAAAAAAGGAGATGTATAGAATGCCGGTTTTTTCGGTGAATCTGTGATGAACCACGGTGCATCCAGGATCATCCTAAGGCATTTGTTTTGGATTCTCTGCAATTTCGAAATGTTTGATCTTGAAGTGCGACACCATGCTGGCGAGGCGTAGGTAACGACTGAACGTATTACCATCCGGTAAAGAAGCAATTTATTGTGTAGGTTCAATTTGCTCTTGCGGTTGATCAGTGGGTAGAGCTGTGCTATTACTTTGGAAGTTTTGGGGCCAATGAGATTGATGTGCTTGTTAAAAAGGAGTTTCTTATCCATTAATATCCCAAGATATTTGGTCTCCGATTGCCACGGGATCTTATGTCTTCTTTATTGCAGACCTTTCTTCTTGAAAACAGCATGGCTGAGCTTTTGAGGGGGTTCACTTGAATCCTCCAGTTGGTGAACCAGTTTGCTAGCTCATTGATACTTCCTTGGAGTCTGGTGATTGCTAGGAGAGGGCTGAGTGATCTAGCTAGAATAGCAGTGTCATCGGCATAAAGGGCCGTAGTAGTTGTTCTTGAATTGGGAGGAATATCTGCTATGTAAGTTGTGAGAAAGGTATTGGGGCCAGAAGAGAACCCTGTGGTACTCCTGCCAGAATTTTAAATTAAAAAATAAATTAAAAAGAAAAAGACCGTAGAACCCGTACGGGTTCTATGGTCTTTTTCTTTCACACTCCAAAAATTTGATAGGTCTAAAAAGGCCATCTACTCATTTATATCTATATAGGATTATTATTAATGCAGAAAATAGAAACAATTATTCAATAACTACTGTTACTTTATTTTGTGTGAATTAGAAAAGTAACAAAACCTTAGTATTACTAAATCACTTAAAGAATTGACAACGCAGATAATATAAATTAAATTATACTTTAATATTTCCGATATTTCGGAAACGTTAAGTTTCCATCTTCAAAAGGAACTTACAAAAAAGGCACGTGCACGTAGGCACGGCACAGTAACTGAGAATGAAGTGATGAAGCTATTGTTCTCCTAAAAGTCCTGATGGTTTCTCCCCTAGCAGGCTAAGTAGGTGTTCTTGGCTGCTGGGCTGAAGGTCTGCTGCCAAATTTGGTGCAGTCTCATACAACCAAGTTTGTTGAGGTTTGGAGAGATTTAGTAATTTAGTCATTTTGATTTAGTAATGCATAACCAACGT
Organism: Typopeltis vanoorti; assembly: GCF_054136105.1. Lineage (NCBI taxonomy): Eukaryota > Metazoa > Arthropoda > Arachnida > Uropygi > Thelyphonidae > Typopeltis > Typopeltis vanoorti. The sequence continues at coordinate 91,998,227 of NC_143569.1, read as the reverse complement.
ATAAGCCTGTCTACGAGAATTACCATCATCCACGGAGATGCCATCACATGGAAGGCCCGGCAATACGGTAAAATGAAGTTATCTAGACAATTAAATCGTCTCACTTTCCTAAAACGCTGCCGGGATAATCAGGTAATCCCAAATTGTAAAATTCAAGCACCGTTTTTTTCACAAAACAGCTCTCCATATCTACAACCAAGCCAGCTATGCTTTACTTCTGGAACAAATTGCCACCACGCGGTTTCTTTTAGCGGACATTAGAAAAGTTATTCATGCTTTTGAGAGCTTTCGTGCACTTTAAATCATGAGCGTTGGTCAATTTTACATGACGTCTCGTGTACCGCAGTAGACAAAGAATTTGAAAAAATACGAGGTCGACAGATCAAAATATTAAAAAAGAACTCTACCGTCAATCCAAAACTTCCAACACCGTAATTAACTTTTCTTCAGTCACCCTGAAGCACTCGACGCGCTTTCACGTGGCCACAACTTCGCCATTTCTCACAGAAAAATACCTAACGAGGATATTATGATCCAGATCGAACGCGGAATCCGCCACCTTCCAAATCAAATCGCCAACAGTGTAAGACTCGATATAGCTTGTGTCCTCTCCAAAGAAAGATCACCAGAAACCAACATATCCAACAAGGAATATAAAGCTCTGCAGGAAATGAGGAATAATAAAGAAATAGTTATCACCAAAGCAGATAAGGGAAATGCAACTTAACCAAATATAACCAATAGTATTAACCAAAAGAACTACACAGGTATGATTAATGCTCTTCTATTAGATCAGGCTACTTACCTCCTTATCGAATACAATCCCACCAACTCGCAAATCAGAAAACTTCACAGATTCCTTAAGAAAGTCACTTCTTAGCCTGTAGAAGTTACCAACAGATTAAAGCCGTTTAACTCTATACCCTCACCCCCCCGTATTTATGGACTCCTAAAAATACAAAGAAAATGTGCCATAGTGGATGGCATTGATTCCCCCACATACAAATTAGCTAAACATTTGGCCAAAGCGCTCACACACTATACTGGCAACACACCATCACACATAAAAAACTCAGCCCACTTCAAAGCCAGCATAGAAAACCTTACACTCCAAAATATTGACATAATGGCCAGCTTTGACGTCTCCTCCTTATTCACAAATATCTCACTCAAGGAAACTTTACAGCTAATCCAAGCTAAATGTTCTCCCGATATCTCAGCCCTATTTCTGTTCACAATGAACTTAGGCTATTTCGTTTGGCAGGGAAAATTCTACAAGCAAATACAGGGGACAGCCATGGGTTAACCATTCTCCCCACACTTGGCCAATTTCTTTATGGAGGAGACATTTGAAGAAAAATTCTTAGCCTCTGCCCCACAAAAACCAACCATATGACTTCGCTACGTTGATGTGTTTGCTATTTGGCCACATGGCTCTGACACACTCCTCTCCTTAACACACTTAAACAACCAACATCCCAGAATCAAGTTGATTCTGGGGTGTTGGTTGTTTAAGTGTGTTAAGGAGAGGAGTGGAAAGAGGAAAACAACAGCCTCCCTTTCCTAGACACACTAGTCACCTGCCAATCTGATGGAACCTTGGTTTCCTCAGTTTATAGAAAACCCACCCATACAGGCAGGTATATTCACCAACAATCTCTCCCCACCCCTAACAACAATATGGAGTGGTGGAAACATTATACAACAGGGCTAAACTAATCTGTTCTAACAACATGGTCCTAAACTAAATCGCATCCTCAACACTTTCTCAGCCAATGGCTACCCCCCCCCCAAAATCCAAAACTAAAACCAACAAACCACAGCCCCCCCCCCCCTTCCCCCTCCACAAGGATTACTCTAAATCCATCTCTATTCCCTACATCTGAGGAAACCTTGGAAAAAATTACTAAAACCTTAAAGAAACATGACCTCTTGTTACAGGCCATACAGAAAATTGGCATCCCTTATCCGCTCCAATAAAGACCAACCACTTCCCCTAGACCTATCTAGTGTACCTAACACGTTGTGGACTAGGATTGTTGGCATTTGTGAAACCCAATGGAAATGGTTTTAAATAGTGTAAATGAAATGAAGAGTAAAGGATTTAGTATTTTAACACACTTAACCAACAGAAACGCATGCCTACGGGGTTAACGGATTAGGTTAGGTTAGATTAAAATTAGTTTGATGGGTACTATGGGTACTCGCGTGCATAACGATTACTCGTTATGCACGTGAATTTCTTGATTAGTTCTGAGAGAGCTTTTTCAAGCAACGTCTGAACGAAGAAACTTGAGGTTAAAGAATGTCAGATTTGACCTTAACATCAGAGTAGGTCTCACATAAGGATTCGGCTGCTTTACCACTTAATGATTCACTGTGAATAAGTGGTAAAACAGCTGGCGATAATGCCGTAGGTTCGTGGGGCGTACCTGATTATATCACTATTCCAATTAGGACAGGCTATATTCTAATCTACAAGGTTAGAAAATCTGATAAATTCAGATACTCTGCTAATAGTTACTGAATGGAAATACATCCGAAAAAGCATAGAATCGTAAAAATAGTTAAATAAGATGGCATGTAGATGTATCCCTAGAGTTTGAAAAATAAATTGGATGGGAATGAAATGGGTGTAGAACCGTTTTAAGGAACAGATCCATAAGAAAAAGATGTGGAAAGAATATCTTAAGAATAAGAATGAGAGGAGATAGAAATACGTAAAGCGCAGACCAGAAAAGTTACGAGTATTGTGAGGAAAGAATAATCGAATTATGTGTCAGAAGCAGGTGGGATTGTTCAATTAATGAGTGCACATTTTACTGAAATATATACAGAAAGTGTGTAACAGTGCACAGGGCTACCACTACATTGGATGAAGAGATAGACATGCATAGGAAGGTGTGCTGCTGTCATCTACCCCCCCCCAAAAAAAAAATCCAAAAAATATTGAAACCAATAACCCCCCCCCCCCCCTCCAGAACAAGGATTACTCAAAATCCATCACCATTCCCTACATCCGAGGGACCTCGGAAAAAATTACCAAAATCTTAAAAAAAAAAACATGACAACCTCCTGTTACAGACCAAACAGAAAATTGGCATCCCTTATCCACTCCACTAAAGACCAACCACTTCCCCTAGACCTACCTGGTGTATACCAGGTCCCTTGCAACTGTAAACTGGCCAAACAGGCAGGACAGCTAATATCAGAATTGCTAAACACAAAGACTACATCCGTTTTCACAAGTACAGCCACTCTGGTCTTGCAGACCATGCTCTGGATACACGCCACAGAATACGGTGGAAGAAAGCTACAGTAATACACTGCAGCAAATACAAATTCAAAAGATTATTCATGGAATCAGCCTCAGCCCTAAGAAACTCTCTAAACCTCAACAAATTTGGTTGTATGAGACTGCCCCAAATTTGGGAGGCTTACATCAGCAGACCTTCAGCCCAAAGGCCAAGAACACCTACTTAGCCCACCAGGGGGCTAAGTAGGTGTTCTTGGCCTTTCAGGAGAACAATAGCTTCATCACTTCATTCTCAGTTACTGTGTTGTAGTGCCTACGTGCATGTTCCTTTTTTGTAAATTCCTTTTGAAGATGGCAACGTGATGTTGCAAAATATCGGAAATATTTATTAAAGTATAATTTACTTTATATTCTTATCTACGTTGTCAATTCCTTAAGTGATTCAGTAATGCATAACCAACGTATAAGCCTGTCTATGAGAAAAACCTTAGTAGATATGTTAGTACATTGGTGCTGTGGATGGACTAAGGCTTGGATAACATGAAAATCCTGTTCTAAAGACCAAATATGAAACTTTGTCATTTAAAGCCTCTGATGAAAATCATACTGCCTAAAAGTATTAGATGGTAAGTGATTTGACAATTTGTTGGTTGGTTGGTTGGATAGGGGATGTAATATCCACCTGATCAACAAGAAATGGAAGATTTAGGACCTGGAATTTGCTCATATCATTTAGAAGCTTAATGAAAAGTCTTCATTTTTCAGTTATGCTATTGCTGATGATAAAAATTGGGTTTGGCCACTTTAAGCCAGAATTAGTATTAATTACACATATGCAGTATAAATCAGCAGAAAAAAAAAATATATAATTTACAGATATAACACTGATCTCATAGCCTCACTTTCTTCAGACACATAACCACCTATCCCATCCAAGTCAGGTGCAAAACTCTTAGTGAGTGCGAACATTGACACTTTTTTAAATCCCATTGAGGCTATCAATAAGGCAAACACTCTGAGAGTTAGAGCTCTACACAGAGACGCTGCAACCTGAAATCATCAAACATAACCTTATATCACAATAATACTACATCATACACCACTACTCACAACCGATCATTGAAATTTCAGGTTGGACAATTATACCACCTCCAGCCTACCCCAGATGTGAACTTTTTTTGGTTCTCTAAAGTCATCCACATAGCGGATAAACACATTACTATTAAAAACACAGATAACATTTACAATGTAACATTACAATGGAGCTATCACAGCATTGAGGTAGGTTACTTTTACTTAACTGCTACTTATTAAACAAAAAAAGCAAGATAATTAGTGTGGGTTTACATTTAGTACATGCTTATTATTCAGTGATATGATTAAAATTGCCAACATCCAAGGACAGTTTAGTATTCCTCACTTCACAAGCAAGTTTCACACATCCATAGTATACTGAAAAATGTATTTGTCTTCGTATAAAATAAAGATTAAAAACAGCATCTCGAAGTCTACATTTTAAGACTAGGAAAACACTGACTGACAAATTGTCTAATCTGAAATGTGAGCACCAGTAAAAGTGCTTCACATGTATTCTTAAATGCACGACATACTGAAGTTATCTGCTATTTTACTTACAAATGCATCTACAGATATCAAAGACTGGTTCAAAAATGTATTTCTCCAAAAGATTTTCCGATACAGCAGTATAAGCATTCTTTAAAATTTAATGGCTTAGATAACTTTTTTAAAATATTTTTCAGATAGTGTATTATTACTTTTCATATATTTATCTGTGGATATTCATACCCTGTATAATTTAATGCCTTTTATTTCCAAACTTTCTGAATGCTGATGGACAGCCAATTTCCTCCCTTCAACCATCACTGACAGCTGTGATAGAAATTAATGAATCGAGATTTTCAAGGGAGAGATTACATTCAAGTCTTGCTATCTCGTGGTCCTAAGCCCAAGCATCTCTGAAATAATGCAAGTTCTATAGTTGATTTTTTTTTTTTTTTTTTTGAGCTGGAGGGTTAAAAACATGTTTCAGAAACACGGGAATTGGTGGAACCTATAATGGCTTTTCTTCAATCTAGCACTACTGAAGCGCACACCATTTCCACAGGCATTCGCACATACAGTATATCCATATATGTTAACAGTAATGGATACAAAATCTTTTTAGAAACTCAGAAAAATTACCAGGACTTTTTTTTAGCATGATTTCTAAAGGAAAAAAAAATGCAATACAAGAAGGATGGTTGCAAAAACTATGTTCATACCATTATTTGTTCAAGTAATTGGTATATCAAGAATTTTTATAACAGCCAAATAGTTCTCTGGATAATATTAAGGTTCACAAAAATTCACCTAAAATCGCATGTTGAGAATGAATGTTACACTATGAAATATTTTTTTAAAGATAACTACAAATTTAAGGACTGTAGTTTGTCTGATCTAATTTCTTATAGTTTATTACAGACAATGTTTTTTTTTTTTTTCTTTTTATCTGAGAGAAGTTTCACATTGATACATTACTATAATGGTTAGATACTAAACTATATACAGTAGATTCCAGTTAATTGTCTCACACATTAATTGGGGAACTCATTTTTTGGAACAAGTCTAGAATAATAATAAAGAATAAATAACAATATATATAACAAGAATTTACTTCATTTGGGACACAATGCCCTTTAATTGGGTCAGCCAGTAATTTCAACCTCAAGGAGTGTTCGAAAAATTACATAATCTTGTTTTAAAAATTTTGTGCTGATGAAACAGGGCTATTTCATTGTGTGACAATGTTATGCTGTTCAAATATGTCAGAACTAGTAAACAAAAACTGTTAGTTATTGGAAAAAGGCCATGCTTCAATGCTTTAAATGAATTAGAAAGGCGAGTTTACAAGTTCAGTACTATGCCAATAAAAATGTATGGATGACATCCAAAATTTTGTTAGAATCGGCTTATGAGTTGCAACAGAGAATTACGTTGGAAATCAAAGAAATTTTTACATTCTTCACAACTGTGTAGCACACCTTCATTTCGGCTGTCTGAAAAATATTCAATTGGAATTTTCTATCTTCCAACATTACATTCTTGCTACAACACAGAATCAAAAAATCCGAAGATCTTGGATCATGAAAGTTGGTAAATTACATACTTGAAGCAACTAAGGAAAACCTACTGCCATCATCTTCAACAGCTAAGGAGGTCAAAACACCAAAGTTAATCTTTTACGAGCAACATAATTTATGGCCAATAGTTGCAGAGGAATAAGCAACAAGATATTCAAAACTGTTTTGCTCACTGTGGTTTTAGGCATTCAACCATGACTATGGCAGATGGGATTGATAGTAAAAAGGATGTTCCATTGGTTATGAATCACATCAGAAACTGAAGTTTGCATCTATTGATGTGTCTCAAATGCTATAATGAAATGAAGATTTTGAGGAAATTGCAACAAAACATCAAAGTGATGATGACATTTTCGAACTTGAAAGAGCGACTCCCCAGAATGATAATTTATTGCTGAATTACAACTCTTATTTCATGCAGGAAGGCAGTGCTGTATCTGCACTATATACCTGTGCTAATCTTAAGTGAAGGTAATCAAAAATAAAACCCAATGGACTCAATCAATTCCCAGATCATTAACTGCTGTAAATTAATGGTAGACATTTTACTTTTAGCTCTTAAATAAAAACATTACCTGAAATGAAACAGACACAATGTCTAAAATCACAAGTGCAATAAAAATAATAAAACAAAATGTATTTCTGAGAACCAGTAATTTCACACTTGAATGGTGACTTGTATCTAACTGACAGACAATGGATATCTATTAATTATGCATGCATGCATGCATGCATTCCCTAGCAGGGCAAAGATATTTTTCTCCTAACTCACCTTCAACTAGAAAGTCCATATAAAGGTTCCATGCATTCTAGATGGCATTCACATGTTAATATTTGCCCTTTACAATGAAAGAACAAATATGTTGTGACTATGATTCCAGTATATTATGTATGCTAATTGCACAGGAATATAATTCAAAAATTCACAAAAGCAAATACTGATTTCAGAAAACTGAATAATATATGGTAATCATCCAAATATTATAATGAGAAGAAAAAAAAAAGATCCAGTTAAAGCCATATTATTATAAGGATCAGAAACACGGAAACTAACCAGAACAACATGGAAGCCAAATTAAATAGCTTTCAAAGAAACAGTTTGCTATAAAACGGAAAATATTTTCACCTCAAAAGCATCACCAGTGGAAGAAAATAAATAAAAATAAAAACTTAGATGGAAATGGATTGGATATATAAAAAAAGAGAGAGAAGGCCTAAACTAACTGGCAGAGAATGACAGCAAAAGGGGAAAAAAATGGCTGGTAGAGAGAGAGCCGAAGAGAAGCAAATTAGTGACATAAGACAGGGGTAAATGGAGGAAACGGAATTCGGCCTTATGTGCCATGGGGCACAAAGAGGCCGAGATCCTTTGTTTTGTCTAGGCAAGGAAGAAAGAAAGAGGAGATAAAGATACTGCTATATTTATATCAGACCAACTAAAATTAATATCCCTTTAGCTGATATCAAGAAAGCCACTTTGGTTGGCCATGTATATTGCACTTCACACTCCAATCAACAGGTTATATACATACCAGCCACTGAATTAGAAACTTATTTAATACTGTGTTGAACTTCCTTTAGCCTGAATTACAGCACACAGTTTGGCACAGTTTCCACAAGGCATTGGATTACATCCACAACATACTAAGTATTCATCAGACAGTCCTTTAACTGGCTCAGATTTGATGGAAGAGGACTTTGCTCCCAGATATGTTTATCTAACAAGTCCCATACATTCTCACTAGGTTTCAGATCTGGGCTTTGCGGCTGCTTTGCTGGCATGCTTGCCGAACAACTGATGAAAAATTCTTACATGATGGACAATAGCATTGTTGTCCATGAAACAACCATCACCTGCTGGATAAGAAGTGTCAACATTGCAGGATGAACTTGATCAAAGATTCAGATATTCCTTAGAGGACATCCAACGTTCCAGCAATACTGGAAGACCTGTTCCATACCATCAGAACATGCCTCACAACATGATACCACCTCCAGCTGTGTTTGTAAGGAAAGCTGGGTTCGTTGCTTCACGAGACTCCCATCAAACTCTTTGCCTATCATCGGCACAGAACAAGGTGTACCGTAATTTGTCAGACCACAACTTTTCTTGTCTTTCGGTGCCCAGTCATGTGCTTCTGATAGCACAGTAGACAAACTTTCCAGTTCTTTGGAGAAATCATTAGTTTCCATAAGGCATGCAACTGCCAATACCAATTCTCTTCAATTCCCTGCACATAGTTTGGTGAGATATGAGTCAGGAACAGTGTTCATTAAATGCTTTGGTCAATTACTGCACAGGGAAAGTTCTGTTTGTCTGTACAACTTTTTCAGATAACAGTGATCTCATTCCTGACAGACTGTCTTAAGACCATAATTACATCTCTTAGACAAGCAATGTGGGTCATTTTCTACTGATTAAACACCCACGATATCTCACATTTTGAGAAACCAGAAAGCTTTGCTGTTTTCAAAATAGTGGCTTCAGCCAGACAGGCACCCACAATAAGCCCTTTATTGTTTTTCCCATTGTGATCAATACTGTTCATGATTACTGATCAGCAGCATTCTTAAATAATTGTCAAGAACATGGTGTTGTAGGTGATAAAGTATTTTGCATATATGCTCCAAACTGACATTTATGTACATGTGCATAAAGGTTTCTAATTCAGTAACTGACATGTGTAGGTTTGAGTCTCACTGTATAAGCATGGGTATTAGGAAATTTCATCGTCCAGTGTGAGACTACTCTGGTTATTGGAGGATGGATGGCTTTGTTCTCTACAACAGAATTTCCAGATTATCTTATAGCATCCATGGTACTAACATAAAATAGGTTTGCAACCTTTTGTGGACTATATTCACATTAAAAAGGGTTCAAAACATAGGATTAATTATTCTCAATATACACAAATGAAAAGTTCCATTAGTTGTGTAGCAAGAATTAAAATCTGTTATAGCTCTGTTTTTAGAATCACTTACTAAATACTTTGCCACTCTGCTAATAATACTAACTACTAGCAAATACAGCCATTGTTATCCAACAAAACCCATCACCTTTGCCGTTCTCTTGGATTCCTGCAGAATTTAAATCCAAATTACACATGACAGAGCAAAATTCCTTATTTGGTAACTAGCAAAAAAAGTTACTGAAAACTTATCAGGCCTAAAAAAAAAAAAAGGCAACAGTGATAAAAGAAGTAAAATATTAATTTATTTATAAGAAAACGAAACCAAGGGGTGCTTAAGGGTCAAAGGGTGTATAACAGAGGAGACCTCCACATAGCCTTTAAAGGAATGCGGAGAACCGACCAGGGCTTCTGACCTAATGTCCAATCCTCACCTTCTCGTGGTGCACCCTGTTGGGTATCTACTTTGATACTGAATGAACGAGGATGGGCTGGCAATTTGGGATTTAGCCGACCAAATTGTATTCTTATTGGTTAAACCAAAATAAAAAATGATGGTACAACATGACAAAATTTCATGCCGGCTGGGGCGTCGCCCGGTTAAACAAGGCCCCCGTTGCTTTCGCCAGGGAACCAGGGCGAACAGCGAAAAGTCAGCTACTGGAACAAATCTGAAAACAAACCCCAACTCAACATCACCAGAGTTAAAGATCGGTACTATCAACGTAAGAAGCCTGAATGGCAAAGAAATGGAGCTAGCTGAGGAATTAGATAAGTACCAGATCGACATAATAGGGGTGACTGAAACAAAAAAGATCAAAACTGGTGAGATCTTTCTGAGCAATAAATACAAAATGTTATATTCAGGCAATGACAATCAAGGAAAAGAAGGAGTAGCCATAGTATTCAACACAAAATACGAGGCTAATCTTCTTGAATGGCAGTCAGTCTCAAGTAGAGTAATGTGGGCAAATATGAGAATGGGAAACTGGACAATGAGACTTATTTGTGCCTATGGTCCCACAGAAGGTTCTACTAAGGTAGAAGTGGAGGAATTTTTTGAGGCTTTAGAAAAAGCAACTGACACAATGAAAAAGGAAAAGTTGGTCCTTGTTGGGGATCTAAATAGTAGAGTAGGAAATGATTGTGAGACATACAAAAATATTTTGGGAAAATTTGGAGAAAAGAGCAAAGCTAATAATAATGGCAAATATCTGTTGGATTTCTGCTCAGGACATGGACTGGTTATTACTAACACCATGTTCCAACATAAAAATGTGCACAAATTCACATGGAGAGAAGAGGCTAGGAATAAGAAAAGTCTCATTGACTATGTTATTGTTGATAGTGATGTTTTCTCCCTGGTGCAGGACACCAGAGTGTACAGAGGATTTGAAATTGGAAGTGATCACTATTTAGTCTTGAGCAGAATAAAATTGAATTTCATATTGAAAAGAATAACTTGTAAGAAAGTTTTAAAGCGAATAAAAGTTGAGCAGCTCTCAGATATGAACTGTAGACTAAAATACAGAAATATTATTGAAAAGAAAATGAAAGAGTTTGAGAACAGGAATCAAACCTTGGAGATTCAGTGGCAAACTCTGAAGGAAACATTGATTGATTCTGCCAGAGAGGCATGTGGTGAGGTTGTGTGCAAGGATAAAAAAATCAGAACTCCCTGGTGGACACAGGAAGTTAAAGAGGCAGTGAAGGAAAAGAAGAAAGCATATCAAAAGTTCCTGGCAAATAAGTCAGCTTTTACTCTTACAGAATACAGAGACAAATGTAAGAAAGCTAAACAGTGTGTAAAACTAGCTAAACAAAAGTCATGGGAGGACTTTGGCAAGAATATAGAAAATAAATATCAAGAAGGTGGCAAAATATTCTGGAGGTTGTTGAAGAAGCTTAGGAATGGAGGAAAGAGTGCTGTAAAAGGAATTAGAGATGATAAAGGTGAAATTAAAACAGGAGAAAAAGATATCCTTGAAGTATGGAGTAATTACTTTGAAAAACTGCTAAATGAAACAAGCAGTGATGACACCACAGTGATAAAAAACACTGACCAGGCATGCAGTTAGGAATACATATCCATACTTGAAGTAGAAAAAGCCATCAAAGGCTTGAAATGTGGAAAGGCAGCAGGAGTAGATGATATTCGACCAGAAATGCTGAAGTATGGTGGTATAAGAGTCTTACAGTGGCTGCACTGCATAGTTCAGAAAGCCTGGACAGAGGGACGAATTCCCGATGATTGGAGTAGAGCTCTCATAGTACCCATATATAAAAAGGGAAATAAAACTGAATGTGAGAATTACAGAGGTATTTCCCTACTGAGTGTTCCTGGCAAGATCTATGCAAGTATACTTGAGAAACGGTTGAGAAGAATTGTGGAAGAAAAGCTTGGTGAAGAACAAGCTGGATTCAGGCCAAATAGAGGCTGTCAGGATCAGATCTTCACTTTACGACAAATAGTCGAGAAAGCATGGGAATATAACAAAGATCTGTATTTAAGTTTTGTCGATTTGGAAAAGGCATATGACAAGGTGCCAAGAGAGAAGCTATTCAATACGCTGCAGTTATATGGTGTCAATGGGGCATTATATCAAGCAATACTTAGTCTTTATTTGAGTTGTGAGTCAGCAGTTAGAATTGAAGGAAGTACAGGAAGATGGTTTAATGTTAAATCTGGTGTGAGACAAGGATGTACATTATCCCCTCTGTTATTCATTATCTATATGGATCACATTATGAAGGAATGTGGTATTAAACCTGATATCAAAATTGGAGATGTTAATGTCAGCTCTTTGCTTTATGCGGATGATGTTATACTTCTAAATAAATCCGCTACAAGTCTGCAAGATTCTCTGACTAAATTGAATAGCTGTTGTAATAGATATGGTATAAAGGTCAGCAATAAAAAGACAAAGACAATGAAAATAGGCAGAATCATTGAAAATGTCAACTGTGTTGTGAATGGAGAACCTGTGGAACAAGTAAAACATTTCAGCTACTTAGGCACAATTTTTACTGAAGATGGTAAACTAAATATAGAAATAGACAACAGAATCAGCAAAGCTGGTATGGTGGGAAGTCAATTGAATAAATTCATATGGAATAAGAAAGAAATTAGTCGGAACACTAAATTAGCTGTATACAAGACTGTGTTCAAACCAATTTTAACTTATGGATCTGAGAGCTGGGTTAGAAGTAAAACACTTGACCAAAGACTAGAGACCGCAGATATGAGAGTCCTGAGAAAGATTAGAGGCGTGAACAGATGGCATCAATGGCAATATCATATTAAAAATGAGGATATTAGGAAAGAACTTGACATTGTCAGCATCCAGGAATGCGTTAGCAGAGCTAATCTCAGATGGTATGGTCACTTAAATAGAATGGGAGAGAAAAGATTAGCAAAACAAGTGTTCTCTGCTAGGTTGGCAGGAAAACGACCCAGAGGAAGACCAAGATATAGGTGGATTGATACGGTACAAAGTGCCTTAGACGATAGAAATATAAGATCTGATAATGTTGGAGTCTTGACAAGTAACAGACTGATTTGGAGGAAAATTGTAGATAGGAAGTTAGTAATGATGTAATTTTTTCATGTAGTACTGTCATATCCTGTACACCCCTTGAGGGTACCTGGCAGGAATTTGATGATGATGATGATGAAGAACACTAAAATACATACATACCAAAAAATATACAGTTGTTTTCCAAATGGCATTTATTCCAGCATGAATCTGCCCACCCTAAAATTATGAATTTCTTTCAACAGAAAATGTCGTCTTTCCTCTCTGCCAATCCATCTTTAACGAGGACAAATTATGTACACAATAAACTACAACTATATTTTGCACGGGGGGGGGGGGGGGGGGAGTAACAGAGTACAAAATCATGAAATGCTGTTGATATTCAAAAGGAGGAATAAACCTGAACATGGCAAACTGTGCAAGTGGTGTAGTAATCTGTACACATGTTATTATTATTATTATTATACCCTTCATGGAGTTGGCAGACTCATGGGAGATTCATTCAAATGACAATATATCTATCACACTGAATCTTAAAATCCTTAACACTCCCTGTATTAACAACATTCTGGTAATGCATTCCATTCACTGACAATTCTTCATGTAAAAAATTTACCCCACCCCCACCCCTCATCACCACACTCTTATACAACTTCCAGGAATCTTCTGGTTCTTCTGCACTTGCATTCTACTCTTTTTACAATCCCCTCTGGATTAATCCAATAAAATCCCCTCATCAACTTAAATGTCTATCATATCACCTCTCTCCATAGACAGCATTCCAGTCTTGATATTGTCTTACTCACCTCTCTGGACTCTCTCTCTCTCCAATGTTTCCACATCACATTGAAAACCCAGGTGACCAAATCTGAGAGTATATAGTCCAAGTATGGTCTGACCAGTGCTTTCTACAGTGGCACAACCACCTCCTTATCCCTTACATGTTATAGAGTACTTCGTAACATAGCAGCACTACGACATGCAGTCTTTGCAACACTTGCAATATGTCCTCTAAACTTCAGTCTACTGTCAACCATCACTTGGACTCCCCAAATCTCAAATCTCACCCATTTCCTGCAGCAACACCATCAATATATTACACAACCTTATAGTGCAGAAACATAAGGTGGTAGTTGTGCCACTGTAGAAAATATACTGTGTAAACAGAAAAAAAAAAAAAAAAAAAAAAGATGTTAAAAGTTTTATTTAATGAAAAAATACATGTACTAAAAGTTAGAAGTGATAATTCATACCAAACGGTAAAAACTAAGGGAATATAAATGTGAACAAAAAATGTAAATCAATGCTGAATCAATGCAAAATGATAAAAATAAATAAAAATAAAGATATATATTTTGTGCCATGAACTATCTCAGAAGCATTCACTACATCCATCTATAATTTTAAAATTTTCCTCAAAAACTTTTTAAACAAATAATAACTAGCCATCATTAATGAAAATGGCATTCAGGATTACTGAACTAGCTTTTTATCCCATTTTCTCATTTCTTTATTCTTTACAACAATCTCCTACCATCAGTACTAAAAATTGTGAGCTAGTTATCTAAATCCATTTAATATGCATCTTGGGTGTAAAAAAAAAAAATAAATAAAATAAAATTTACAATTTCTTCCTATGGGAACTATTCACAGCCAATATGTTTATGTTTATTGAGATTGAGAATGCGTGTCGATTTTTTTTTTTTTTTTTAAACCACAAACAAGCAAATATGATAAAAAGTACATGCACTATAATAAAGTGTCATTGGGATCACAACAGAAAAAGTTTGTTATAATGTATAGTTTGTGCACATGAATTTTTTAATTTTTATGGTACTGCTTAGGGGATTTATTAAGTTAATTTGCTATCAGGAGTGAGTTTGTTATAATGGTGATTATGATTAGGTAGTAACTGAATATATTTTTTTTTCAGACAAAGAAAATCAAAACAAAATCCCAAATCCCACATGTTACTTATAAATCGGAAACCTCTATCTGAAATTACATTAAAAGAAAATATAAAGTGCACCAAACTAAAATTTCCTTTTAAAAGTAAGTACAAATTTCAGCAGAGTGGCAAATGAATAATCTCTTTATATAAGTTATGTTTGAGATGGATGTAATGTCATGTATACCATTTCACATGGCTTACCAATGTAATTTATTTCTCTTAGAAATAATATAACTTATATTTACTTATAACCTATAATTCAACATTTAAAATAATTTAAAGAATTTTAAAGAAAAATTTCAATAACATAGTATATACCTGTAAACGTTTCTGTTATTATACTGCAGTTATATTATGACAATAAGCTCTCAGAAAGTCAACTTTTAGTGCTATTACTAAAGGATCTAATTTATCATTCTAAATGCACGTGTGTTTTTTCAAGAGTTATTATTATTATGTAACACCTCCAGGGAGTCAAAAAAGACTCATCGGGGGAGGGCACCTACTCTACAATTCTCTGTCTCCACCACTCAATCCACCAACTACAACGAACTACAACGAACTGCAACTACCATCATCATCACTAGAATTTTCCAGACAATCACAAACATCCATGCCTATGGCAGGATACGAACCCGCAGCCTTTTGCTGGAGAGCAATTACGCTGACCACTCGGCCAACATTATAAAAAGAGCATATGTAAAAGTGAAATTCACTTTTAAAGATAAATTCATCCTAAAAAGATGCTTTAGATGCTTAACCCTAATTTTCTGCTCTCCACAAATATATCTTATGATCTGATCTCCAAGATCCTTAATATATGGCACTAACAGGCACCCGGAAAGAAAATGCAAATGACAGGCATAACAGATGGTAGCTTCGTTGCTTAATAACCCCCCCACAGCTTATAAATGATGTTACTGCTGATGAACAATGATATTCATTGATTATCACAGCACTATAATGCTTTCACAAACTAAAGAGTTCATGTGTACTATACTTTAGAATACAATTTTACATCATTTTACATATTTTGATATTAAAAATGGTCTGTTTAAATTGATATGGCTTATATTTTAATAAAGATCTCAAATAGTAATTTCATCAAAATCAATTTAGTCAGGCAGTACTGTACAGCATACAGATGGACGGACAAAGTGCTATTAGAGTGCTTATGCATTGATGCAAAAAAAAAAAAAAAAAAAAAACCAGCACCTTAAAACTAATGACAACATAATATATAAATTATATATAATATATAATAATTTGCACACATTATTGATAGCTTTTTGTATTATTAAATATAAAACAAAGTCATAACAATTCATCAGGCAAAAAATGATCCTCAGAACTGAAAATATACGAAGCTAAATGAATATTACACATGAACATGCATTTGTAACTTAGAAGCAATTTAAGTTTACCAGGTTGGCAATATATCAGAAGAACAAGTTTTATAATTATTGTTTTAAAATTAAAATGATAAATGCAGTAATAATTAAAATAATGTACATGATTTAATCATTTTAATGAAGAATTTGAATATAAATGTGAATGTAGAAAAACAGGTGAAAATAAAAATGAGAGCTCTTACAGTTCCACATATAAAATTTTTTAATGATTTTACTTGGGTTTTTAATAGAGAAAAAAAAATCACCACAGCCTATGTACAGTGCCAGTTTCTAGTTACAGTGTACACGAACTCCTAGTTTCCATGACTGTCCAAGGTGTACAATGAAAGACAGTTCAACCAGTTACAAGTATATCTGTCAAGTGCAGCAAACTTACCAACTTGAGCTCTTTTGCTGGAAGCGTCAATCCACAGCAAAATCAATTTATTAAATGAGAACAGCAAACTGCCATCTAAGAAACGACAATTATGTGGGATTTTCTTTTTTGCAAAGTGCACAGCTACACAAATTACATTACTGTTTCATATATCTGAAACCACACAATTTCTACTTTATAAATTTAAAAATATGCATTTTAATAATATCATTACCTAAATACTGGACTGGCTCAAACATTCAAGAGCAATACTATAAACTTCTCACATGAAAAATTTCATAAGAAAATGTCAAATTTCACATTCCTTTTGTCAAACGTTTTTCTTTCTTTTTTAATAAATGATGTAAAGAATAATTCATGTATATAGTATATAACAAAACAGATATTTGTAGATAGCAAACATATCACAATTGAAAAAGCTGAAAAATTTCAGAAGAGTGATATTAAATAATGAACTGTCTTGCTTATTCCATTATAAGAAATACTGCAAAATACCATATCAATAATTAAGAAATTTTACAATTATTACTTGTTATTTAATCAATTCTAGTCTCTTAGTTCAAGTGCAAAAATACATTTTCTCATATTTCTGTAGAGCAATGCATGCATATGCACACACACACACTCACATACACATAAAGTGATGGATAGCCATCAGTTTTAACAAAACACTCAATTATTAAACACTGTCACCTAAAAAAAGGAAGATGGCAGTCTGCTGCTCATTGGCCTATAGAGCACAAAGAAAATAAAATAGGACAGTGAATAATAATCTTTTGATACACTTATGTGTATTTTGTATGTATATGAACAATGGATATAACACCCCAATTCACAAACAAGCGGCTGGGGAAAACAGACTACATGTACAGATTTTTTTTTTTTTTTGGATTTTTTTTTTTTTTTTTTTTGCTATCCTAACAGGGATTGGTTTAAGCATTCATATATTAACATACTTGCCAATGTATCTACAGCATATGAGAAGAAACTAACCAGTTTTGAATAAGAATGAAGCTATGTGACGATGGTATAGCATTTTGTTTTTTTAATCAGTACATCTATAGTTTTTGCAACTTGAAACAACAACACAATAAACGGATGCCAGTATACCTTGTTCCAATTCATTCTCAGGAGTTCTTAAATGATATTTACACAGTTCCCACCCCAAGATCACAAGTGACACAATATACAAGACAGTTTTCTAAGTCCACCAACTAAATACAACTACAAATAGGATGACTGCAACTTGCTTCTTCCAGCAAATCTTGTGACATTCTTCATTAAAACAGTTTGTTGCCATTTCACTTACAGCTGCCTTTTTGTGTGCTCTTGATAAGTATATATGCAATAAAACAGTTTAAAGTTTCAGCTCATTAGCAATTTTAGAAGCAATGTTTTTGAAGCCAATTGAAGTGCCAGAAATGCGTTTGAAACGAACGCCATTCAAAGAGAGCCGAGGTAATTTACACACTTCTATTTCCCACTGTACGAGTGAGTCTGTATTTGGATCTCCATATACACAGAGTAACAGAAATTTTTCTCTCTGCTCATAATCACAGTTATTTCTGTCTAGCACCTTTCTTATTTCTGACATTATCTCATTTGGATCACGTGCAGATGTTGTCTTCATGCTCCAAGTAAACCTGAGAGAACGTGGCTTTACTTGATCATCATTCATTGTCCTAAAAGTGGAAAAAAAGCAAGTTTATTATCTATTAATTTTTGAACAGATGCTTATTAGTATGTTATTAAACCAATGATAAAACTAGCACAATAAGGAGTATATAATGCATCTAGGCTCAAGATTTTAAAAGAGTGCAGGTGTTTGGGTGAGTATGGGAAATTAAGGGATACAGTAGATTGTGGTTCATTTGAAGATAAGGCATCAAAAATTATCACCTCCAAATTATAAAAGGGAAGCAGACAAAAAAAAAAAAAAAAAAAACACTCAAAAGGCCAGTATCTGTGGCTCATGTGGTCTGATCTTTATTAGAACTGTGGAAGATAATAAAAGACACAGGTATTGAATGGTTGACCAGATTCTAAATAAAATTATAATAATTATAATTTTGTTTTTTTTAAAAAATCAAACTCTTGTGATGAAGATAAAATAAATGATATATTAAGAAAGTCTTCTGGTCATAACTACTGAGGAATCAAGTTGGAAAATTAAGTTATTGGAATTAAAGTCACAGAAAAAGCCGAGATGTGACAATATTTACTGTTAGGCAACTGATAACATTTAGAGAAAGAAGGATTTCTATATGATTTTTATTAATTTATGGAAAGCCTATGGTCAAGTTCTAGGAAAGTAATTTGGTAGGCAGTAGCTAGAAAAATAATTCTGGGCAAATATATCAAATATATGTACTGGAGAGCTATAACAAGTGTTGGTGGCAAAACAGAGGAACTCCTGTGACGGTAGACATCAGATGTCAAATCCATGAGCCTCTACTTGTTTCACAATGGTGACAGACTGACTTATAATATATAGAATGAAGTTCCATGATGTGATACTAGTTGACCAGTCAAAAGATGATTTAAATTTCTTAAAAAAGATTGGAAGCCAGAGTTAAAAAGATTAGTAAATATTAAGGCAGAATATGTCATGAACCTTTTGGTAAGAGAAGAAATATAGATGGCACTTTAGACTTGAAGAGCAGATTGTTCACTAGAAAAATCAATTTAAATATCTAGACTCAATTTTTCAAGAACTGAGGAATTGTATGGTGAGGATTGGAAATTGGCTGGGCCAGTGAGGTATTATGTGATCAGAGTAGTGATAAGACAGATTTTATAAGAATGTAGTAGTTATGATGTACAGAACACTGGAGTAGCAAAGAAAAAACATTAAACATTGGCAGCAGCAGCAGAGATGCAGATGGTAAGCTAGATGGTAAATTTGCTGCAACAATGATATGTATCAATGAAGCTGGAGAAGTCATAATTCTTGCAGATAGGCTTATAAGTTGGTAACACATGACTATTAAATTATTTAAGGAATTTACAATGTATACTGGAATATTAATTAAAATAAATTTTAATAAATACCTCTTATATTCCGGCAATGTCACATTGCCATCTTCATGGGAACATACAACTATGACACATGCATGCAGGCACTACAAAAAACAAATGAGAGAAAACTACTGTTGTTCCTAGAGTCCTAAAGGTGCCCCCTTGCGGGCTATATTGGGTTGTCTTGGCTGATGGGCTGAAGTTCTCAAGATGCAAGCTTCCCAAATTTGGGGCAGTCTCATGCACCCAAATTTGTAGCGGTTTGGAAAGTTTTTTTAGAGCTGAGGCTGATTCCACGAACAATCTTTCATATTTAAATTTGCTGTGGTGTATTAACGTGGATTTCTTCCAATGTATTCTGTGGTGGGTATCCAGCGCATGGATACCTGCCAAATGGACACTCACCAGATAAGGGATGCCATTTTTTTTTTTTTTTAAATAGTACAGCCACTCTGCACTTGCAGACCATGATGTACCTCAACAATTGCAAACTCTGAGTGAAGCTACAGGGAATTAGATCATCTGAACACAACATCACTGCAGGAATTTGCTAGGGCTCGCTGCTCTTTGCAATGTGGCTGACATCCCACGTACTATTGCCACCACAATGGCACTATATGCAGATGATACTGCAATAATGGTCCACTCCATGCAACCTACATTGGCAATCGACAAACTGCAAAATGCAGTCTCAGTGCTAGAACAATGGCTCAAAAAAGTGGTGAATTGATGTTAATGCAGACACATAAGAAGATGAGTGTCCCTGGAGGTTGATGTTGTCATGTGTCACCCGGATCCCATGGCAGCCAATAGCCAAATACTTAGGGATACAACTAGATAAGGGTCTTCACTTTATAATCCTACTAATCATATCTGCTCAAAAACAAATAGAGCAATGGGGCAGCTATACCCATTACTGAATTGTCATAGCTGGCTAAGCACAGAACTCAAACTTCTACTATACAAGATGCTGATCAGGCCAGTTCTGATGTATTGCTCATATGCATGGAGTCACACAGCACATTCAAACACCAGGAAACTACAGACAATCCAAAACAAATGTTTACAAATAGCATTTAATGCGGCATGGTACATAAAAAATCTACAGCTTCACCAAGAAGCTGATATCTCTGAGATCAAACTTTCCAACGTGAAAAGGCTGCAAAATTCTTTACAAATGATGCTATCCACCACTAATCCACCAAGCAGTAGACTACAGTGAGTACAATCCTACAAAACGCAAACATCCCAAAACCATACTGAAGAGGTAAGTTTTTACAACCCACTGCCAAAAGCCCAAAATGAGTGAGCCAGTGGCTCAATAGTTTCCTAGCCAGTTATGGACTACCATCTAGCAGTAGACTAAAACAAATATCTTAGGACAAACATGAATTTTTTCTTTTTACTCTTAAAAAAAACTCGCTGTTAGTCAATAGTCCATAATGGATGAGCCAAGTGCTCAATAATAATATTCCTAAGTCCAAGTTCTTTTCCAACTGCTTTCTTGAATAATGTTAGATCTTGGATTTTGCGCATGATAACTAACATAGGCTTGAGCTTAAAGTTGCCTTCTGCATTGCCTTCTAATAAAAGCATAAGACAACCTTTAGATACTTTGTATCCTGGTTGAGATGCGTCAGTTTTTAGCTATGAAAGTTTTTGTTGGCGTACGCTTTCCAAAAGAGACCAATTTCGTCGACGCTGAATATTTGCCAATTGCCATAATCACCCTTCTGAAGTATCCTTTGCAGTTTTTCAGCAAACTTGGCTGCAGAATCTTTATTAGCACTAGCAGATTCTCCAGTTATTTTTATGTTATGTAGTCCAGTTTGATTTTTAAAACAGTCAAAACCATCCTAAATGCACAGTAAAGCTTCACATTCCTCTTGAAATTTGGTCTCTTCCAATGAGGTTTTTGCTTCAATATTCCCCGTACTAAGGGGTATTCTTTTTTGGTTATAATTCTCAATCTAGAGCAATAGAAGACACTCCATCTTGATCATTAAATGGCTTCTATTTCGGGTGATCTGTATGCTTAAAGAAGCAGTAGCAACTTTTCCTTGTTCTTTGCTCTTATTTAATATAATCCAACCTGTTGTATGCCGGGTCTTGCACAGTCATTGTATTGCTAGCACCACTTTCGTGTCTGTTAATGACTTCTAGCTTTTCAGTTCACTACAGATTAGCAATAAAAAATTTCGTGTAACGTCAAAAAATCATGTGAACTGATTAATCACTCGCTTATAGTGGGAAATAGTCTCATTTCATTCAATCGCGCTAACTGATTATCGCGTATATTGAATTCGCGTTAAGCGAGGTTTTTCTGTACTCCTCAAATTCTTTTCCTGTAACTACATCATCTCCTGTCAACTAAGTCCTACTAATGCCTGTAACTTTTGGTGAGGTTGCACCAATTAATGCCAAAAACTCCTTTCTCTCTATTATTTCTGATACATCTGGCATTAATAAACATATAAGGTGTAAAGGTAGGCCTACATCTACCTTTACAATCTTATACTGACTACCCCATTCAATTTTGTCACTTGATAGACAAGATTCTGCATTTTTGGTTATTTTTTTTTTATTGCTCACTTTCCTCATCCCCCCCCCCACACACACATGCACAATCTGCCATATCTCCCCCCTCCCAATAACTCTAGTTTCCCCTTTGTAGTTCCATACCCTCAGTTAACAATGCTTTCTCAAGATACCTAACTCCAAATCTATTTAAGTTCAATCCATTAGCATAATTCATCCATGTCCACAAACTATGTCCACTTTTGGAGAACTTACAAAATTAGTGATTAGCAATCAATATCCACTTTGGCTACATCATATTGTGGCAGCAGACTCAGAATGTTTACTCTTTCGCTCTTCTTTTTTATTCTTCCTCTTTTCATTATTTCATCTTACCTTTTTTGCACACTGACAGCTTCACTAATGTTATTAATTTCTGCACCAGAAAAACAGGAATCAGTCATGCTCTCATTAAGTGCAGCCCTTATATACATAGAATCAAGATAAAAAATTCTCTTTACTATTTTATCATACATTCCTGCTTCTCACATCACATCTCGTTTATTTCCATCCACAGCTCTACAAATCACCTGGCTTCCTGCAATTGTTCAATCTCATGCTTCATTTTGCGATGAATTCCATGTAAGTGTGTTATTTCTTTCATTATATTTTCTTCATTCTCCTGCCCCTCTCCACTGTACTTTCATCAATCTTGCCAATACATTTTTTTCACTTTGTCAATATTCTCCACTGCTATTACACATTTTATTCTCTTCACATAAATGGCACCCATTCTCACCAGTCTTTAACAAACAAATCCTTCACCCTTTGCAACAAATCTTTTGTAACAAATATATTTCACACACACTGAACAAAATCTCACATATTAAACTATCCTAACAAAAATTAAAGGCATTGTTCTATCATGCACTGGCACCATACAGACAATATCTAGTATAATACAAATTATACAATCTTTATTTAAAAGCTTTACTTACTACCACACTCATAAAAAAATTAAATTCTTTTTCTACACTAATCACTGACTGTACACATCAATTATGACTATGTTAAAAGAAGCCAGTGAATTCAAAGTACCTTCTTAGAATTGAACATCAAAACTGAAGATTTTCTATAATGCAAAAGTTCCTCAGTGTTCAAATATATACTTTTAATATAAAACTTCTTTCAAATAAAATGATCTTTCTCTGTATGTTTCACTAAAGGACAGACAAAATCAAGTGCCTTCACATGAAAAATCTATCAAAACAGTCCTTTTCTATTTTGAATTTTGTTCTCGAAACAAAACTCAATAAATATTTTTCTCACAGAAAATATAACTTAAAAAATTTTAATGTAAAGTAAAATGCCATTTTCAAACAGACATTCCAAATTCTTAAAACTTGAAAAAGTTGTAGAATCTTGTAAAGAACTTATGGCAAGCCATTCTCTATATAAACATGAGGATGCAAAAGAAGTAAAAATTAACACTGCTGCAAGCTATTTCAAGAGGCTTGTGGCATACTAACAGTAAATGTTATGAGAGGAGAAAGAGCAGTAGCTGGATGTGTCCATTCCCATTGCTTTTCTAAAAATTTTCTAATTTTCCAATAATGTCCTTTCCTTTCCCATAAAGTTAAGCAACTGAACTATAACTTCAGGCTCTTTATTCATGCTGAAAATAATTTGGCACTTCCTTATGTTGAAGAGTCATTCTTTGAAACAATCAGCACAATTAATCTATAAGATAGATACTCAAATATGTTGACTGAGTCGATGTCTAAGGAATATTGACTGCCAAGAATAAATATTGGGAACATTCACAAAGGGGCAAATAAATGCCGTTCTGCTTTATGAGTGCTGACTGATGTATATTAATATTAATAGACACTTTTCCTTATTTCATATTCCTGATTTGTAATCATTGTCAATCTAACTAGATGCAAAATTTGCAACAAGAAATATGCATTCTTTTTATCATTAGAAATTACAGTAAAAAAGAAAGCATTAACAATTAGCACTGCAGAAACCCAACACATTTCAAATTATGATTTTAATTAAAACTAATTTTTACTTAATAAAATCATAAATGAAAACCTTTTACCTTTTACTAAATTTTGATGAAAGTTTGCTGAAGAAAGACTGCCTTCCACCTGGCCCAACTCCAGATGTGTCTTGAGTGTGCATTGGAGCAGTGCCTGGGCCATTGTAAGCTGTAACATGACGTCGTTCTCTTGTTTGACCACTATGAAAAGTACTACGATTTACAGTGCCTCTTGGAAAAGGTCTATTAAGGGCTGTCAGAGGAGATACTGTCAAAAGTTGCTTGGCCATTGTGGCACTGCTGCAAAAAACATCATATGCTTCACTTAAAGTATGAAAGGTGCTATTATAAAAAACATAAAATGTAAATTGGTCAATTAGCAATCACTCAAAATACAGTTATATAAAAACATGAGAACATGCATAACTAGTTATTTAACAAACAAAACTATAAAAGAAACAACTAGGTATGATCTTGTATAATGAAGGTTCAATAAATTTCTTATCCAGTCACAGGTGCAACAATTAATCAAAATTCATTTGACAGGAGAAATAACTGTTATATATATGTAAAGAAATTAACATGCTTAAACAAAGAAATGGATCACATAAGTTATTCTACTCTAGTAATCACAGATGTGATGTGATGGCTGAGTGGTTAGCATATCTGTTCTCTAGCCAAAAGGCTGTGGGTTTGAATCCTACCATGGGCATGGATGTCTGCAATTGTCTGTGAAAATACTGGTAGGCAGTAAATGACATTGGTGTAGGTGATGATGGTAGTTACTGTTCGTTGTAGTTGGTGGAATGAGTGGTGGAGACAGAGTTGTAGAGTGGGCATGGATATTTGTCCAAATACTGATGAGTCTTTGGACTCCTAGGAGATGTCACGTAATAATAATAATGTGAATTCTCAAGGCAGTAACATAAGATTATGAAAGATACCGTACACGATTATCATTTGATAACTAATTTTGTTATACTGAATAAGTTTCTTTTTTTTTTAGAGCTAGGTTTTTCTCCCAGAGAGCAGTGAGTGGAATAATTTGCCCTTAGGGGTAGTGAGTGCATCTAGTGTAAATGAATTTAAGGGAAGGTATGATAGCTGGGTTGGGTAATTTACAGCCTCCCTCGATGAGTCCTTGACTCCCTGGAGGCCTCAGATAATAATACTAATAATAATAAACAAAAATGCGAGTGTTTTAATACCAAGTTACAGAAAAGAAAAAAAAAATCTGTTTCTTAGTAAGTCAAACTAGATAGTGAAGTTTACTGTGAAAATACCATTTGGTGTTATTTTCATTGGCACCTGATCATTTAATATTGAAAAACAAGTAAAAACTCAACAACACATGCTAGTTAACATAATGCTTTCAAATGAGTGTTTTTTTTTACATGCATCATTCCCTGGGATTATTGTCTTCAGCCTTCCAACCCAAATGCACTGAACGCATATGATTCCCCATTCAATACTAAATTCCCATCATCTAAATAAGCCTTGATTCTCTAAAATATGTGCCTTGATTCTCTAAAATCTCTAAAACAAGTAAAAACTCAACAACACATGCTAGTTAACATAATGCTTTCAAATGAGTGTTTTTTTTTACATGCATCATTCCCTTGGATTATTGTCTTCAGCCTTCCAACCCAAATGCACTGAACGCATCACTGCAGTAATGCTCTCTGAAATGAAAGCATACGATTCCCCATTCAATACTAAATTCCCATCATCTAAATAAGCCTTGATTCTCTAAAATATGTGCCAAGGCTGTACAAATGAAGAACCAAAACATACTACAACTAGCTATCAAGAACTCCATCTCTCATTTTCACTAAAACCTGAAACAGCTGCATAAAAATTCACCAATGCATTGAAAACCAATCTCCAAAGAGCAAAAGGTAAAAACTTGCATTGTGCCAAATGGCAGCCATGTATTTTGGTCTCTTGCCAAAGCAGCTGGTCACAACTTTTGCTCAACACTGCTCCCATAGCTACTGTACCCAGATGGGTCTATAGCATCATCACCAAAAAGCCAATTTCCTGGCAACATACTCTTCCTTAAATACTGCCACAGATGACTTTGGTAGATGTATTCCAAACATTCCAAAAACAACCAATGCTGAATGTCTCTTCTGACCTTTCACCAGGAAATAATCAGAAAAATCCTGTCCAAATTAGATACCAAAAGTTCCCTGGTCATGACAGCATTCCTTCAATTGTCCTGAAGATTTGCACTCCTGAACTGACTATTCTATGTCAGCCTTTTTATCTCTTTACATCGACCCTGCATGCTGGAAATTAGTCCATGTCCAACCCATTTCCAAGAATGGCAACTGATCCTTGCAAATCAAACTATTGGCAGTCTCTCTTTCTCTCACACACCTCAGCCCTCTCTAAAGTAATGGAGAGAACCATCAGCACTCAATTCCATACTGACAGCTATTTATTAGTTGAAAGTATACTCAACTAATAACTGTGCTAATGACACTTAACAGGGAGATCTGCTCACCTATGTTGCCCACTTCTGGATAAGTACTATGGAAAAGTTTGTTGAATCCAAAATGGTTGCACTAGATATCTCAAAGGCTTTCAATTAGGTCTGGCACAAGGAACTATTAAGTAAGCTCCCATCATTCAGTCTATCCAGTGACTTCTCAAACTGGGTTGCCAGCTTTCTTACTGGACACACATTGTGTGTGATAGTGGACATTTACTTATCTTCTAACTATGCAACAATTGCTGGAGTCCCACAAGGTTCTGTCCTCTCACCCACCCCTCTTTCTTCTATATCTTGATCTTCAACTGACCACCAATCCAATATGCAGTTTAGCCAACAACGGAACACTATACTCCTCCTTGTTACTTGATAAACCTTGCACTAAACAAATCACAACAACTCACAGAGCAACATCCTCTGCACGTTCTGATCTCCAAAGCATTCTTCAATGGGACTCAGATAATTTTGTCAATTTCAGCACCTGCAAAACACAGTTCTGTCTTATTTCCCACAAAAAAAACTCCCTGCCTTTCCTTTGACAACACCCAAATCTTTAGGCAAGATGAGATCTCTTCCCTGGGATTACCTTGACATCAAAACTATCTCGACTAACACATTACAACCACTGTCTTCTTGCCACACAAAAAATTTGACTCCTCTTTCACTCAAGGCATTACTTTACTTCCAAACAGCTATTAACCCTGTACAAATCACAAACCTGCTCATCCACTGAGTACTATTTGCACATCTGGGGAGGTGTTCCAAGAGCTCCTTAAAAATTAATACAATACAATACAGAAGAGAGCAATCAGACTGATTAATGACTCATCTCTTACTAACTCACTCCATCCAACCACTCTTACACAGGCATTTAGTATCTGCAACATGCATCTCTACAAATATTTTCATGGTAAACGTTCATCAGAACCATCATCATCACACACTCCTCTACCAAATCCACTGATACGTGTGCAGCTACCACCAAGCATTCCTTCACAGTCCAACTCCATACTCATAGAACAAGTTTCTCTTCCTTCTCCTCCATTCCTACTGCTGCAATCAGGAACAGCCTCCCCATCCCCATGTGTTTTCCAAAAAATACAATGCACAGGCCTTCTGATCTAATGTGAAGAAGTTCCTCTTTTCCCAAATCTCTTTCCATACACAGTATTAATGTACTACAGTGGTTGACCAACCAACTTCTTGTGTATGGGCCAAACATCAAAAATCCATGGACACTTAGTCAGTGAAAGATTGTGGGCTTCCCATACTGTTAAAGAGAACCAAAGCTTCCAGTCTTCTAAAATATTGCAAATATGTTTTGAACCCAAATTTCAATTTGAGCAGACAAAATCAGAAGCAATTGTAATGAATATATTAGTTCTTTTTCTATTGATAACCTGGCTGAAGAATTGTAAATTATTCCCAATTATGGTTCAAATATTGCTACCTTATGAAGGAATCACTGTAAACATTTGGGAATTCAAATTACAAACTGTCAAACCTTCTGCAATAATTCTTGACATTTTTTAATGATGTTATTTAAATAGCAAAACTCATAATAAAGTGACCACTTTTGTGGAGACTACACAAATTCTAACTTTGTTTGATGCAAGTAGATAAAGCATTAATAACATATTTCAAAAACTTCAGAATTACTCAGGGAGGGAAATAGTTGATGTTGACTATGCAGTTTATATACACAACTCTATTGAGGCAGCTCCTGATGGCTGGCATCAATGTAAGTCATCGAAAGAATTGCATTCCAATCACCCATCACTCTCCGTGCAAAAAATCTACTTCCCCTCGCTCACACCATCCTTATACAGCTCCCGGTGATGGCCTCTTGTTCTCTCCCTGTCTCCAGACATTCTATGAAAAATCATATCTACATTAATCTGGTAATTACCCTTTATTAACTTGTGTGTCTCACTCATGTCATCCTTCCTCCTCCTTTCCACTAGGCTCAGCAATTTTCATTCAGTCAATCTGTCCTCATGAAGACCTCTAAAAGATCTGGGGGGTGGTGGTGGATAAGGATTTATTTTGTGGACATTGTGAGGACAATACAGCAGATTATGGCAATAATGTGGAGAACACTGACATTTAGAAAGAAGGATTGTTATAATTCCATTATACAAGCCTTTGATCAGACTGCATATGGATTACTGTGGACAGATTTGGTTGCCTGGTTTTCAAAAGGATGAGTTGTTGGAGAGACCAGAAACAGAATTTAGTCTATCTCTGAACCCTCTCCAACAACTCATCCTTTTGAAAACCAGGTGACCAAATTCATGCAAAGTTAATCCATAGACTGTCTGATTAAAGGCTTGTATAATGGAATCATAATATCCTTACTTCTAAATGTCAGTGTTCTCTACATCATTGCCATAATCTGCTGTATTGTCCTCACAATTTTTGCAAAATGCCTACAAAATTTCAAGTCCCTATCCACCACCTCTAAGATATCTCCCATCAATCCTATACTCTGCATCCCATCTTTACTTCCCAAATTTTTACACCTTACACTCTATGTTAAACGGACGTCCTCTCACACCCACACACTTGCCCATTCAAACAGTCCATTCAAGTCCTCTTGCAGGCTACAGCTCATCTCTCCCCAACTTTGCATCATCTGCAAATAACTGTATATCACCATTTAAGCCCCTTCCTTAATAATCAAACAACAACTAGGTCAAACACCTGACCTAGGACACGGCACTAGTGACTTTCCTCTTTTGGGATATCACTCTACCATATACAACCTGCTGATACTATCAGACAGCCAATCTCCAAAGCAACATACTAATATATCATCCAACCCCTACCTGTTCCAATTTAATTACCAGCTTATCATGTGGTAATCTATCGAAGGCCATTGCAAAATCTAAATATACTACTGCATATGAATCCCCTTGTTTAATGCATTTTGCCATCGTGTTATAATAAGTAAGTAAAACACAATCTTCCTTTAAGCAAACCCATGCTGTCCATCAAAAAGAATTCTGCTGCTTCTAACCAAGTTCTGAATCCAACAATACATTTTTGCACTACAGTAGATTTAAATCTGATTGTCTATTCCTTGAAATTTGAAAAACCTGGTTCTTCATCCTAATCTTAACCAAACAGACTACATGCCTATCTCCAAATTTTGGGTAGCAGCTGCTATATTTATTTATTATTTTTTAAAAAATTAATTTTGATGCATTTCCACAAACTTCAAACCATATCATTCTACTTGCTTACATATTGTCTCAGTCATGTCATGAATCACTATACTTGGAAAACATGCTTTTGCTGCTTAGTCATCCAGCATGGCCCTTATCATGGATCACTTTTTTTTTCTTTTTGTCCATTTCAGCTTTCTTGAACTTCACAGATTTTATTTCTTTTCAAAGCAACTGGACTTTCTAGTTTAAGTATGGCACCACACTTCACCAACCTGTCTTGTCTTAAGCTTTTTTCATGAACCATTGAACTTCACAACCAACCACACGATCATCTTGAGGATAAGGTGGTTGGCCCTATGCCTGTAGATGTGTGTGTGCGTGCTGGGTCAGTTTGCCTGTTCTGAGGGACACAAAACCAGTTTCCGGGTGAAGAAAACTCTTTCTGACCAAAGGGCTTAGCCTATACTGACTGAGCTACAGAGCCCCCCCCCAGACTACTGCTTCCATATAACCTTTTCACTTTCATGCTATCTTGCATTCTAGCACCTGAATTCCTGCTTAGTACATGTCACTACCTGCTGCATATCTATTTGAAATTTGGCTCACATTCAGCATCTCACAGACTCCTCAATATGCCCTTAATCAATGCAATTGTCAATTTCAGCACCATTGTCTCTTTTTTCCTTATAAACTACTGACATTCACTAGTGCATACATTCCACAGATGCTAGCTTAACCAAATTTTACATGCTGATTTTACATATAAATTTATTAATAAAATGAAAGAATGTTTATATAAAAGTAGATGTTAACTCTGAAGACCTAAGATTTTTTTAAATAAAATCTTGCGTTGTCTTAAAATTATCATTTTGTAGTCTTTTTTCCTTGATGCAAAATACTATAATCTGAAATTATTCTGAGGTTGCAAAATCCCTGGCACCTCCTTTACATCTATTTTATACCCTTTATATTTGTAGGGGAAAGATTTCACTCTGCTACTCTTCAATCACTGTGCCAACATTTATAGGGAAATATTTTCATTTTTTATTTTTAAAGTGAATTCAATCCATTAAGTTACAGTAAGCCTTTAGTACATTAGTATTACAGGTAGGCTAAAGTTAATCTGGAAGTTCTATTCTAGAGACTAAGCATGAAACTTTTTTTCAAGACACATCAGGCTTCCAAATTAACAAGACAGTCCCAACACCAGGTAATTAAAGGAGAAACAAGGAAGGAAATGATTGCAGACAATCATAAAAAAAAAGGTGCATTTCATAACAGCATTCATGTACAAACACTAATCATTCTAGTAACAACTCAAAACAAATTTTCATGCAATATGCATACAATTTTGTTTTGCGTAATTTAGCCGATTAAAACAGTCCTAAATGAAATGGCAAATTTTAACAATGATCCTAAATACCAAATTCCCATTTAATCCTCTTAAATCTTAAAAACTATTATTTTTACGGCTATTTCACCTGCTTTCATTTAGGAGTGTTCTTTTTTTTTGTGTCATTGGCTTTCTACTCAAAAATTCTTAGGGCATTACTGATGTATTATAGAGACAAATATATGCAGAATAATAGAGGAAGGAAGAAATTTTGGACATACCTTGCTTGGATGTTGTTGGCTGTCTTCTTTCTGCGATGTGCATACTTCTGCTGTTAAAGGAAGATTTTTTTTGGGGGGGGGGGGGGTCCAAGGCAATGTGGGAGAATTAATTTGAAAAAAAAAAAAAAAAAAAAAAAAAAAAAAAAAAAAAAAAAAAAAATCCGTTTTCTTCCAAAGATGACGAACGGTCGAAACGGCTCGCACCCCATTAACCCCCTCCCTTGATGCCTTTTCCAATAAACCTTTCCCCTTCCTCAAAAATTCGATTTCTATTTTTGGCCCTCTTTTTCCCATCTCTTTCCCCTCCAAAAAGCGCTCTGTCCACCATTAATAATAATAATATATATATGTTATATAAAAAAACCAGGTTTTTTCAAATTAATTCTCCCACACTGCCTCACCCCTCCTTTAACAGCAGAAGTATGCACATCGCAGAAAGAAGACAGCCAAAAACATCCAAGCAAGGTATGTTGGAAATTTCTTCCTCTAATATTCTGCATATATTTGTCTCTATAATACATCAGCAATGCCCCTAAGAATTTTTGAATAGAAAGCCAATGACACAAAAAAGGGGGCCCTCCTAAATGAAAGCAGGCGAAATATCCGTAAAAATAAAAGGAATTAATTTTAAATCATTTCAGAGTAAAAACAGTACAATTTCTGAGTGGGAGTTAGAAGGTTGGGGGGAGGTTTCAAAGTTTCAATAATATTAACAACCAGTGTCTTAAAGGCTGACCTCCATGCCAAACAGAATGGAATGAAGAAGCCTAGTCAACATCAAAGCAACTAAAATGAAGTTTCAATCTTCCTTCCACATGCACAAATCCCTTTTCACTTTATCTGATCTCTGAAATTACTCAAATCCACAGACAAGGACAGGACTCTCTTCTTGGGTTAATTTACTTGGAAGCATTTACAGGAAGAACAAGCATCATATCGATGATTACTTCTGCCTCCGTAATTTGGTTTTTCTTTTGGCTCTAAGCGAAACATTTCCAGAGTAGATGAACACTCACCTTATTAACAATTTTCAATGGGCACCTTCAAGAGATGTATCAGTTTCTAGGATTTTATGTTGTCCCATCTTTGCAAACCTATAGTACATTCTATACTGTGAGAGGGATAAGAATTTTTTTCATCAATTATTTTTTTTTTTTTTTGTATTTTTAATTAATTTTTACATTCCAGAAACCCTGCTCTAGAGACCAAACATGGAACTTTTTCAAGCCATTTCAGACCTCCAACAAGCAGGGCTGTGGTCTCATACCAGACAATGAAATTATCTCCCACCTAAAGAGAATTTATAAACATCCATGCTCACAGTGGGATTTGAACCTGCAGTCTGTTGGTTGGAGAGTGGGTATACCAACTACTCCGCTAACCAGGGCAGCAAATAGTACTGCACAATTAAAACTTACATTACTAGTTATTATTATTACATAAAAACCTTCAGGAAATCCAAGGACTTATCATGGAAGGGAGCCCTACTCCACACTACACAATTCATTTACACACACGTTACTTTCCATCATTTACACACAGTACTACCTACTTCTACTAATAGCATTTTTTGTCTGTAAATTGAATGTATACTCTGGCCATTTTGCTCTGTATGCAGGATGTCCTTGAGAAATCCTCAGAGCCAGAAGTTAGAGAGGGCAAGATCAGGTGAGTGAGACAGCCATGTATTGGGAAATGCATGGCTAATTACTCTGGCTTCTGTGAAATGTTCTTGAAGAACCTCCTGTGCAGAGATCAACAAATGTGTGGAGGGCACCATCCTGCATAAAAATGACTAAATCTATGCACAGGTGCTATTGTGGCTGTGGCACAATAAAATTGTTTATCATATTGTGATACCTCTTAGCAGGTCACTGGATCCAACTGGCAAATATCCTAAAAGAAGAATGATCCAATGATAAACAAAGCTGTAAACCTGCAGACAGTAACTTTGGATGAATTCAAAGGAATTTATTGCATTGTATGCTGGTTTTGCATAGCCCATATCTGGCAATTGTGGATATTCACAGGTGAAAGTGGGCTTCATCTCCCCACAAAATCATCCACAGCCAAGCAGCATCAAATCCCACTCAATCAAGGAATGTCAATGCGAATGTCAGTCTACTTTCAAAGTCCTGTGTTAGGGCTATCTTGAATGGGTAGAAATACAGATTCTTCCATAAACAGTTGTGTAAGGCACATTCATGTTATTCATGGTCTGCTCCACAACAGCAGTAGCAACTTCATTCACTTGTTTTGAACTGATTGGTTTGCGACCTCTGCCAGATCTAGCTTCCAATGATCTCGTTTCTTCAAAATGACTAATCATTCATTGCAAAGCACATGGAGATAGTTGACCTCCTCGGCAATTGTTCAGGAGATGAAATTCATGGAGCGTAGCAACAGCATTGCAATTGTTTAGGTAGTACAGCTTCATGAACAAAGCAGGTTAGAGCAAGGTTAGTGCTATCACTGTGGACAGTATTAACCAGAATGTAAGCAAAAATCCTGTGTCCATCTTTTTAAACCCTCCTGGTGCATGAAAAATGCAAATTCTATGCATTTGCCGTTTAACACTCCTGGTGGCAAATTTTGGGAACCCCCCCCCCCCCTCTCAGATATCACTTCTGCATGATACACAATGTATTCCTGCAAAGTTTTGCAGCATTTGGATCACTGGATGATGCTCCACAAGGCCTTAAACAGGGATACTTTAATTTTGATCATGCAGAAGCGATATCACTTTGAATTAAAATCACTTTGAATGCTACTAATTTAGTGATAATTCCATAAACAAGATATGCATTGTATAAAATGTTTTACTTATTCTATAGGTTTTCACAATTGAGAATGCAATCAATGTTTTTTAAGTTCCAGAATATTTCCAAAGTTTCTTGGGGATGAAGAAGCAGTGGAGAGGATTCAGAGATGAGTGACCAAGATTGTGAGTGGCCTGTGGAATGTTCCCTACAAATATAGATTGAAGGTGTGCAGATTGCAAAAGAAGTTGGCTAATAGGAGAAAAAGAGGGGATATGATAGAAACATATAAGTTGCTTAAAGGATTTTATAGGATAGATGCAGTGGAAATGTTTCAGCACTTGGCTAGAGAGACCAGAACAAAGGGTCATCCCTGGAAGTAGAATAAAGGTGTGTTCAGTCGGGGTGTGAAGACTAGATTTTTTGCTTGGAGAGTGGTGAATGAGTGAAATGGGTTGCCAGAGTCAGTTGTGAGTGCTTTTTCTATTAATGGTTTCAAGGAGAGGTATGATAGATTGTGTGGATAGGATTGAGTCTCCAGCGATGAGTCTTCGAACTCCATGGAGGTGCCCATATAAATAATAATAATTTCCCTTCTCATAGATGGAAATTACATATGAGCTCAACTTTAATCATCTGGAATTCAACCTTCTGATCAGGTTTTCTTAAATTCATTGTATAGCCACTGTAAATCTTTATGTATTCATATTTAGCATTTCTGATGAAGGTCATCTATGCCACTCTTTCCATGTTCTGGGTTTTGAATTGCTCTTTCTACCTCAAATATAGAAAAGTACTCCTGATTACATTCCTCATGAATATTTTCTATCACCATTCTGCCAATGCTTATCTCCTTTAACAATATTTCCAAGTAACTGATTTAATGGTACCGTGGTGGGTTCGAATTCTGCTGTGGGTACAACTGTCTTTAGGTGAAAGATAAATTTCATCTCCCAGTGTGAGATTACTGGCTCCACTTACTGGATGCCTGAAGTGGCTTGAAAAAAATTCCGTGTTTGGTCTCTAGAACAGGGTTTCCAGACTATGTAAAAAATAAACAAAAATAAATAAATAAATACAAAAAATATATAAAAATGATGAAAAAAAATCCTTAGCCTACCTATGGTACATTTGTACGATGAGTTTATAGAAGCCTTTTGTTGGTTGGAGCTGCATAAAAAAAACTATTCCATGCACCCAGAATGTCTTCAGTTTTTATGTCAATTCTGCTATCACCGATTCCTTTTACAGTACTCTTTCCTCTGTTTCTCAGTTTTTCACTTGTCTGTAGAACATTGACCTGCATGATATTTTACCTATATTCTTATATTCTTCTATATTCTTATCCAAAACTTTCCCATTTAGTGGCTTTTACACTTAGTTTCCCCATGTTTTTCTCAATCTCTCAGTGCACTTGCTGACTTACTTGCCAGGAGTTTTCTATATGATTTCTTCTTTCCTAGATAACGTTTTAGTCAAACACAAAGTAGTAGTTCTCTTTGCAAAGAAGTTCATCATATGCCTCCCTAACCAAATCAGTGAAAACTTTCACTACAGATCCAGTGATACTGATTGTGCCAATAGGCTCAAAAATTTAGTTCTTATTTAAATTCCTTATTATTTTCTTTAATATTATTTGTATTTTTCAGTTTACAATTCTGAAAGCTGCTCAACTATAATTCTTTTTACAGCTTTTGCTGTAAAAAGAATTTTTTTGTTGATTTCTTTTCATATTTTTTGTTTTCAATATGATATACATTTTTATGTAGCTAAAAAACTATTGGCTATCATCTATTTATTTCAAATGCTCTGTACATCCTCGTGTCACGAATCAGCAGAAGATAACACTAAACTGTAACATAATCAATAAGACTTATTTCTTGTGTTTTCTCCAAGTGAATTTATGCATATCTTTACAGCAGAGCATGGTGTCAATAATGACTAGTCCATGTTCACAACAGAAATGCAGTATGTACTTACCATTATTATTAGCTTTGCTCTCTGGAGTGCTTAAGGGTCAAAGCTGTATAACTGAGAGGAGACCTCCACATAGCCTTTAAAGGAATGAGGAAAACTGACCCGGGCTTCTGACCTAACATGCAATCTTCGCCTTCTCGTGGTGCACCCCATTAGGTATCTACCTGGATACCGAACAAATGAGGATGGGCTGGCAATTTGAGATTTAGCCGACCAAATTGTATTTTTTATTGGCTTAAACCACAAATAAAATGATGGTACAACATGAGAGAATGATTAGCTTTGCTCTTTTCTTCAAATTTTCCCAAATATTTCTATATCTCTGAATTCTTTTCCTACTCTTTTTTTTAGATCTTCAACAAGAACAAACTTTTTCTTTATGTAAGCTAGATAATGAGTACCAAAATTTCTTATTTTTCTGAACTAGAATTATGGTATAATAGAACAAAAGCATCCAATTTCTCATTTTGAAATTTGTCTACCTCACTCTACTTGAAATTGCCACTCAAAGTGCATCTCTGAACTCTTGAGTGGCAATTTCAAGTAGAGTGAGATAGACAACTTCTTAGTTATTTAGTGGTATCTCACCTTAGTATTTTTCATCTCAGTAATACCAATTATGTCAATACAGTACACCTCCATTAATTCTTCTGTTAGTTCCACTTCTTCTCCATTGATACTTCTTATGCTGATAGTGCATATCATCAATTTTGCTGAGGCTGAGTTTGTTGTAGTAGCTGATTTTTTTACTCTTTGCCCTGGTTCACCCTGATAAGGCCAGTTTGAACCTTTAACTGGGCATTTCATCATGTTGTGTCATCATTTCTGTTTATGGTTTGAGCCAAGTAAACAGTAAACTCTTTTTTTTTTTTTTTTTTTTAAAGTTAAGTCCCAAATTGTCAATAAATATAAGAAATATAAATTTGAATACAGCAATCCCTCGATTAGTGCACCTAATGCGTTCTTTAAAACAGGCGCATTAATCGAATATAATAACCTGTGGGAACATGCATAATTCGTTCCTCAGATTTCTTTTTTTGACCCTTAATTTTTTTTTTATAAAATAAATTAAGGTATATCTCAGGGCTTAGTTAAAGGAAAACCATGAAGCTGAAAGACAATAAAACATATTCAGAATATAAATTTATTATTCTGCTTCTTAACAAAGAATTGAGCTAACGTAGTTTGGGGGGAATTCTGTTTCCTTTTTTCATACAATTGATGGTATGGTCCTATTGCCTCTTCTACAAATTTTACTGGTTCTCTCTTCACCAGGGTCAGTTTCTAAGCATTGCTGCTTAAAAACTTCAATTGTACGAAAACTATTTTCAAATTATTTCTGCGAAACCTCTTTGGGCTTGTCAGTGATTAAATTTTCTTCATATTCTTCAGGAATCTTCCCACTGTATATCTAAATTTAGCAGGTTGGAATCACTCAACTTCTCAGAATGAGATTTAATTAAAGTATTCATATTTGGTCATGATGTGTTAAAATATAAAACTCATTATTGTTTATGTGACCATAGGTTTTTTTAATTACAATATATGTTCATATAATAACGCCTACCAGTTTCGCTAGCAACTGTCTAGCTTTCTCAAGGCTTGAACGGTAAACACAAAAAAAAATATGAAAAATGCACAAAGTATAAAGAATACAAAACCGTTAGTAACTATAAGGTAGCTAAGTTGATACGTTCGCATGACAATGTCAGCATGCATTGCGAATCTTTAGTCCGTGTCCTGAACACGCGTTGCATGAGCACGCGTTATATGATTGTTGGCGTACCATAGCTCCGTCAAACTGAGTGAATTGATTAAATTTTTCCAAGTCTCGTTCAATATGGCACCTTGGTTTCTGTTTAGGTTGCTGCCTGTTCATAGGACTTCTGTTGCTTCTTTGAATAATCAGTGTTGAAATCACTTTTCAACTTCTAACCATTCTATAGACTGGGAAAATAGCTCTATGTCCTAATAGACGATGATTTCAGACACCGATTATTCAAAGAAGCAACAGTAGTCCTACGAACAGGCAGCAAACTAAACAGAAACCAAGGTGCCATGTTGAATGAGACTTGGAAAAATTTAATCAATTCACTTGGTTTGACGGAACTACAGTACGCCAACAATCATATAACACATGTTCAGGACACGGACTAAAGATTCGCAATACATGCTGACATTGTCACGCGAACGTACCAACTTAGCTACCTTATAGTTACTAACGGTTTTGTATTCTTTATACTTTGTGCAGTTTTCATTTTTTTTTTTTTTTTTTTTTTTTTTTGTGTGTTTACCGTTCAAGCCTTGAGAAAGCTAGACATTGCTAGCGAAACTGGTAGGCATTATTATATGAACATACATAGTAATTAAAAAAACTTATGGTCACATAAACAATAATAAGTCTTATATTTTGAGATTTAATTGACTTAGATTCATTTGAAAAGCCTCTAAAATCATTTGCACAATGTGGAAGAATGTGCTTCCAAACGGCTTGCATATTACTAGCAGTAATTTCATTCGACTTTGCGACTTTATAACTAGGCTGAGATTTCTCTGATTTGGCTAGAAAAGTCTTGGAAGGCATTCGCTTCCAAAAAAAAAAGGAAGACTATTGTTGATCACAATAGTCACCTTCTTACACAATTTTCTTCAAAATCTCTGGATATCTCCTTATCTGCACTTGTAGCTTCTCCTGTGATTAGAACATTATGTAGGCTATTTCTCTTTTTGAAACGCTCAAATCACCCAGCACTAACATGGAATTCTTCTTCTTTTCCATCATTGACAGTCCTTTCTTTACAGGTTACAAAGAGACGATGCTTTTGATTTAATAAGGCCAGTGTTTAGCAGGATCCGTTTTTGGTTACAATCTTCGATCCATGTAAAAAGAAGTCTCTCTAATTCAATCATTATAATACTTTGATTTCGAGTGCATGCATGATGAACTTGAAGCAGCCTTACCTTTCTCTTTGTATTCAGCAGTTGATTCACCCATTTTTGTGTTCTTGTCCTATCTCTGCTCTAGACTCGCCTTGTTAATTTTTCTTTATTATTTCAAGTTTTTCTTCCAATAAGATTACTTTTCAAATAATTTTCACACTTCTATTTTTTGCTCATTAATTCTTTTACTCGTGATTAAAGGTTAGGAAAATAATTTAAATAAAAAAGTACAGAAAACAATTGCACGTGATATGATCAGCAAAATGGTATGTAAAGCAGAAGACATAAATTTTGGGGTAAATTTGGAACATAGTGTACATGGATATAGTGTAGTATGCCATTAAAAAATAACTTTGTAAAATGTTTCAAATCGGTAGCTAAACTATTTCATCCTGGTGATTGAATTTTTAAAGTTAGCCATAAAAAATGTATAGATCGAAAATTTTTAAAATCTGTAACATTTATTTTTAAGATGTATATAGGCAAACTAATCGAGGGATTGCTGTAATGCTTTTTTTTTTTTTTAAGTGCATATAAATTTTATCACTTTTCCTTCTCTGAAGTAATTTACCTGATCAAAAATATATTGAAAAATCTACATATTTATGGTTTGTTTTCTGCAGGAGACAAGCAATACATGTTTTATATACATATGCACATGCACCTGGAAAAATTATCTTGTGGTTTAGATAAAATAAACCACAAGAGAATTTTTCCAGGTGCTTTATTAGCTGTGTGTTGTAATATACTGAATGGGCTATTTATTATCACCTATCAATTACCAACAAGAGTGAATGTACTAAATAAACCTAAGTAGCAAATGAAAATATCTGAGCATAACAAGTGTATATTTCTCCTAGTAATCAATTCAAAGATTCCAAAAAAGTCATGCTAACTATATACTAAGCTGATGTATACATATGGTGTATTTCTCTAAATTTTTCCATCAGTATTTCAGTAATAAAAAAAGGTTAAAAAAAAAACAGATAAAATTATATGAAAAAGTTATGATTTATCAAATTCAAATGGACTACTTTGTGTACAGACACTCCCTTTGAATACATATGCATGGTAGCCACTAAAATACAAATACCCTAAAC
This sequence comes from Typopeltis vanoorti, assembly GCF_054136105.1. Lineage (NCBI taxonomy): Eukaryota > Metazoa > Arthropoda > Arachnida > Uropygi > Thelyphonidae > Typopeltis > Typopeltis vanoorti. The sequence continues at coordinate 91,958,011 of NC_143569.1, read as the reverse complement.
CAGTAAACAGTGTACTATACAGCATAATAAAAGACACATAGCATAAGCAGAACATGAAAGTCAGACTTCATGGCATTTTACATGAAACAAAAGTAAGCATAGGAAGACCTCTGAAAAGAGATCATCTTCATATGTAATACTAATTCCAGAATTCCATGATATTCCCCATGGTGCTGTCAATATCCATTTCCAGCAGACAATACTTCAAAAATCCTGTTACTAACTAAGAGTATAAGAACAGACCAATTCCACTTGATTGCAGCATCACAAAATGTGCAATGATTAAATAAGAAATGCTTCTTCACATAAAAATCATGCTTGTATTATGTGGAAGGGGTGGGGTTGGCAGATATCATCAACCATCATCAAATTCCTGCCATGTACCCACAAGGACTGTACAGGATATGATAGTACTACATGAAAAAATTATATCATTACTAACTTCCTATCTACAATTTTCCTCCAAATCAGTCTGTTACTTGTCAAGACTCCAACATTATCAGATCTTATATTTCTATCGTCTAAGGCACTTTGTACCGTATCAATCCACCTATATCTTGGTCGTCCTCTGGGTCGTTTTGCTGCCAACCTGGCAGAGAACGCTTGTTTTGCTAATCTTTCCTCGCCCATTCTGTTTAGGTGACCATACCACCTGAGATTAGCTCTGCTAACACATTCCTGGATGATGACAATGTCAAGTTCTTTCCTAATATCCTCATTTTTAATATGATATTGCCATTGATGCCATCTGTTCATGCCCATGATCTTTCTCAGGACTCTCATATCTGCAGCCTCTAGTCTTTGGTCAAGCGTTTTACTTCTGACCCAGCTGTCAGATCCATAAGTTAAAACTGGTTTGAACACTGTCTTGTATACAGCTAATTTAGTGTTCTGACTAATTTCTCTCTTATTCCATATGAATTTATTCAATTGACTTCCCACCATACCAGCTTTGCTGATTCTGTTGTCTATTTCTTTATTTAATTTGCCATCTTCAGTAAAAATCGTGCCTAAATAGCTGAAATGTTTTACTTGTTCCACAGGTTCTCCATTCACAACACAGTTGACATTTTCAATGATTCTGCCTATTTTCATTGAATTTGTCTTTTTATTGCTGACTTTCATACCATATCTATTACATCAGCTATTAAATTTAGTCAGAGAATCTTGCAGACTTGTAGCGGATTTATTTAGAAGTATATCATCATCCGCATAAAGCAAAGAGCTGACATTAACATCTCCAATTTTGATATCATGTTTAATACCACTTTCATTCATAATGTGATCCATATAGATAATGAATAACAGTGGAGATAATGTACATCCTTGTCTCACACCAGATTTCACATTAAACCATCTTCCTGTACTTCCTTCAATTCTAACTGCTGACTTACAGTACTCTTTATTTGAGTTGTAAGTCAGCAGTTAGATATAATGCCCCATTGACACCATATAACTGTAGCGTATTGAATAGCTTCTCTCTTGGCACTTTGTCATATGCCTTTTCCAAATCGACAAAACTTAAATACAGATCTTTGTTATATTCCCATGCTTTCTCGACTATTTGTCGTAAAGTGAAGATCTGATCCTGACAACCTCTGTTTGGCCTGAATCCAGCTTGTTCTTCACCAAGCTTTTCTTCCACAATTCTTCTCAACCGTTTCTCAAGTATACTTGTATAGATCTTGCCAGGAACACTCAATAGGGAAATACCTCTGTAATTCTCACATTCAGTTTTATTTCCCTTTTTATACATGGGTCCTATGAGAGCTCTACTCCAATCATCAGGAATTCGTCCCTCTGTCCAGGCTTTCTGAACTATGCAGTGCAGCCACTGTAAGACTCTTATACCATACTTCAGCATTTCTGGTCGAATATCATCTACTCCAGCTGCCTTTCCACATTTCAAGCCTTTGATGGCTTTTTCTACTTCAAGTATGGATATGTATACCTGACTGCATGCCTGGTCAGTGTTTTTTACCACTGTGTTGTCATTACTGCTTGTTTCATTTAGCAGTTTTTCAAAGTAATTACTCCTTACTTCATGGATATCTTTTTCTCCAGTTTTCATATCACCTTTATCATCTCTAACTCCTTTTACAGCACTCTTTCCTCCATTCTTAAGCTTCTTCAACAACCTCCAGAATATTTTGCCACCTTCTTGATATTTATTTTCTATATTCTTGCCAAAGTCCTCCCATGACTTTTGTTTAGCTAGTTTTACACAGTGTTTAGCATTCTTGCATTTGTCTCTATATTCTCTAAGGGCACAAGCTGACTTATTTGACAGGAACTTTTGATATGCTTTCTTCTTTAACTTCACTGCCTCTTTAACTTCCTGTGTCCACCAGGGAGTTCTGATTTTTCTATCCTTGCAGACAACCTCACCACATGCCTCTCTGGCAGAATCAATCAATGTTTTCTTCAGAGTTTGCCACTGGATCTCCAAGGTTTGATTCCTGTTCTCAAACTCTTTCATTTTTTCTTCAATAATCTTTGTGTATTTTAGTCTAAAGTTCACATCTGAGAGCTGCTCAACTTTTATTCGCTTTAGAACTTTCTTACATGTTATTCTTTTCAATATGAAATTCAATTTTATTCTGCTCAAGACTAAATAGTGATCACTTCCAATTTCAAATCCTCTGTACACTCTAGTGTCCTGCACCAGGGAGAAAACATCACTATCAACAATAACATAGTCAATGAGACTTTTCTTATTCCTAGCCTCTTCTCTCCATGTGAATTTGTGTACATTTTTATGTTGGAACATGGTGTTAGTAATAACCAGTCCATGTCCTGAGCAGAAATCAGATATTTGCCATTGTTATTAGCTTTGCTCTTTTCTCCAAATTTTCCCAAAATATTTTTGTATGTCTCACAATCATTTCCTACTCTGCTATTTAGTTCCCCAACAAGGACCAACTTTTCCTTTTTCATTGTGTCAGTTGCTTTTTTCTAAAGCCTCAAAAAATTCCTCCACTTCTACCTTAGTAGAACCTTCTGTGGTTCTACTAAGTCTCATTGTCCAGTTCCCCATTCTCATATTTGCCCACATTACTCTACTTGAGACTGATTGCCATTCAAGAAGATTAGCCTCGTATTTTGTGTTGAATACTATGGCTACTCCTCCTTTTCCTTGATTGTCATTGCCTGAATATAACATTGTGTATTTATTGCTCAGAAAGATCTCACCAGTTTTTGTCTTTTTTGTTTCAGTCACTCCTATTATGTCGATCTGGTACTTATCTAATTCCTCAGCTAGCTCCATTTCTTCGCCATTCAGGCTTCTTACGTTGATAGTACCGATCTTTAACTCTGGTGATGTTGAGTTTGGGTTTGTTTTCAGATTTGTTCCAGTAGCTGACTTTTCGCTGTTCGCCATGGTTCCCTGGCGAAAACAACGGGGGCCTTGTTTAACCAGGCGACGCCCCAGCGGGCATGAAATTGTCATGTTGTACCATCATTTTTTATTTTGGTTTAACCAATAGGAATACAATTTGGTCGGCTAAATCCCAAATTGCCAGCCCATCCTCGTTCGTTCAGTATCCAAGTAGATTCCCAACAGGGTGCACCACGAGAAGGTGAGGATTGGACATTAGGTCAGAAGCCCTGGTCGGTTCTCCGTAATCCTTTTAAAGGCTATGTGGAGGTCTCCTCTCAGTTATACAGCTTTGACCCTTAAGCACCCCAAAAAACATCAACCAAAGAGTCTGATATACACAATAGGGAGAGTACATGGCTGAAAGCAACAAAAATGTTTTAGCAAGGAGAATGTTTTGCTAGAATTCCTAGGGTTCATAGGCATGCATATTGACACTTGACAATATCCTTATAAAGTCTGCAAAGAAAGCAGGAATAATCTTGTAGCAAAACAATGCAGATGCTACAAGACTGGAATTGTAAAAACATGGTACAAGGAGCATTCAGGCAAGTTTCCTGTCCTCTAGTGGTAGATCAAATTTTAAGATTTTTATCTTGCTGAACATTTTTAAATAAAACTCTCACAGATTAACTGACATTTTGATCGACTACTTTTTCCCTATGGTAAAGTAGTAGGGTATTCTGCATTTAGTATGGCACTATAATTATGTTGCATTGTCACCAATGGAGTGCATTTAAGTCCAGATATCCAACCTGGGAAAGGTCTAATAAAACTACTATTGGGCCGATATAGGATTTGTACTTCAGTAGCTGCTCAGCACACATATGTAAAGATATATATATAATAAGGAATTCTATAACAATATTTTCATAAATATTCCAAACATAGCAACACAGTGCATGCCAGGTTAATATTTTAATCAAGCAGGTAAACACCTAGAAAGAAATACATCTAACACAACACAACACAATATACACACAAAACAAGGAAGAGGAAGGAGACAAATTATTGTGTGCTATATTTGCACACTACCTTGGTCTAAGAGGTTCAGGAGGGTTGTCAACATAAGGAAGTTCAGAGCGACCGGAACATGAGACGGATGCAGACTTGGTGTGACCCTTGGGTCTGGAACTTGGAGTCTCTTCTCCCCCCAGTGGTGTGTTACTGCTGGAGAAGCCACTATATATTAGCACAATTAAGACATGCACTGATCTGAAAACAATCTCACATAGAAGCATTCACTAAGTGAGAAAGCAGATTTGAACATTTATTCAGACAGACGTAATCATAATAATTCTGAATATGCACTTGGTTACATAAACCAGCATGCTTTAATTAAAAAAAAAAAAACATTTCTGTATTTATATTGGTTAAAGGAACACATGCAGCTATATTACTTGAGAATTAATCAAACATTCCTTATGTTTGTTTTTCTTTAAGGAGCCTAATTACAAATGACTTATTTTTAATCCACCTGAAGTATAAAATAAGAATCATTTATATTCAGAACACAAGGACTATTTATTCAACTTTCACTAAGAAGAGAAGTTTTAAAAAGAAACGATGAAATTTAAATTTTGTCATGTTTTCATTTTGGAATGTGCATTTGGCTACTGCAAAATGAAAACTTTCACTAATCCTGCTACCCCCCAGTGTACTTTAATCTATTTCATATTCCCCTTAACCTCCCTATTAGCCAAAGTGGATGAAACACACAGCCTTAGGATTTTCCAAAGATCAAACCAGAAGTGGCTTTTAGTCTTTCATCATGTAATTACCCTACTCTGCCATTAATCCCTTAACACTAATTAACAGATTAACTGTAATAGAGTAACCATTATGTCCACTTGACTTAAAGTATACTATTTTACTTGGAATTTCCTTTGTCTTTCAATATTTTAATTTTTTTGCTACGCAATTCATCTGCTGTGCTTGTTCCCAAGGATAAAAACGAATTTCACACCAATAACGTGGCAAGAGATCAACATTAGCAATGAATTTATTTACTGATGGTAAAATGTCATCTTATTTTTCAACACAGGTGCAATAGTACAAGATAATTTAAATTCTTTCATTTTACTGAAAATATTGAAGGAATTATTTTTGCACTATTTTCAAATTCTTGCGAATGACAAGGCAAAAATCATTATGTTACATATTTATAAATAAAAATGCTTTAAAATAATTATATGTATGTTTGTATGAAACATATCCTATACAGACTGATTTAAAATGTATGCTCATTTTGAAGATGGGGAAAGTGCATCTCCTGTTCTTTCTGCTCCAGGAACTGAGTTATAAATAACTACTCATTGTCTAATTTTCTACTGGTTTGAAAGTTTTCACAGAGAATATATATTATTTTTGAGAAAAAAGATAATACTGTTTCTTTACGATCTGTCTATTTCAGCTACTTTCTTTTCCATCAGTTGCTTCTTTACTGAAATTATTTTAGGATTTACAAATACATTTCCTGTTATATTACCACATAATTTTAAGGAATGTGCAAAAGGATTAGCAATGGCCTTTAACTGGTTATTTAATGAAAGTGGTGCAGCAGAAAGGTTCCTAAGAATGGAAAGAAAGCAAAATAGTACTCCTCCACAATTATGGCTATGGGATAGAAGTTTCCAATTATAAACCAGCCTCTATATTTGCTATTGTGGTTAACACAGCAAAGAAAAGGGTTAGAAATAGAATATATGGCTGGGTTGATGGACACCATATAGTCTTATGAAGGACAGGTCTGCTTTAAATCTACTTTGCAATTTTATGATAAGTTGACAAATGTGTTGGATAAGGAAGATTCACATATGGTATGTTGGACTTTGAAAATAATAAAAGGTATTTGACAGATTACTACATGGCAAGTTGGTGTATAAGATGCAGGAGATGGGAATGGATGACAAACAGATTCAACAGACTGGAGATCAGCTTTCTGAACAAAAACAAGTGGGCTTGATGGAACAATATCTCAAAATAATGGGGATCTTCAGCTGTTTGCTGATGATGCAAAGTTGGGAAGAATTATAAGAAATATTGATGTTAATTCCTTTCAGAAAGATTTGAAAAGATTTAAGACTTTTAGTTTGGGCAAATGAGTAGGGTTGTAGTTTTAATATTAATAAATGGCAGCACTTTTGAGTGTAAAGACATACTATATCAGTGGAACTGTGCTTAAGGAAGTTGATGAGATTCAGGATTTTGCAAAGATTGCACACTGTATTGCTGCTATTATAAGGAATGCATTGATAATAAGGATAAGGAAGTGGTTATGCTAACATACAAGGCATTGGTCATAATACATATTTTAGTTGCTTGTGTTGTCCATTACAATTTTTTTAAACTAGCCTCCCACTGTTAAAAAATAAAGAGATAGAAGCTAGAACTAAACAAGATGAGAATAGTAACGGACCTATTATGAATGTTTAACAAGATGTTTAATTAAATTTTCTAACTTTGCAAATAACTGTTTAGAGTTATTTGCAAGTTAGAAAATTTAATTAAAGGCAATCAGTCACTAGTGTTATCTTTTTTTTACTTTATTTCTTACTTCTAATCAGATCAATATTAAATACAAATAAAATATTTATGTTAGCTCTGTGATTGATGTCACACAACTTACTTGGTGATGGTAATAATACACACACTTAAAATCCTATCTAGTACAGTCGGTATCGTGTTGGCCTCGCATGTGCGAAGTCCCTGGATCGAGTCCTGCTCACGGCTTGTGAATCGTGATTTCCGACTGTTTACTGGGGAGGCTACTGCCATGTGTGGAAACACGGTGGGGAGTTGGGGTGACCTGGCTGATGTCCCATTGACACCAGAAGGTAACGCGTGAACTAAAATCTTTTAACTTTTTTGCTTAAAAGATCAGTATGGTGACTCCTATAAGTGCGCACATACTTTTCAAAAGAAGGCAAATTTTGCACACACGCAAATTTCTGCACACACTCACAGCAAAATATTAGAGGGAACATTGGTTCCATCCATCTATTCATTGGATATCATCAGATGCCACATGGTCACAGTGTTGCTTGGTGATGTACCACACCAGGTGATCCAGTTGTATGCTTTTCTGGAGGCTTTGATTCTCTGAAGATCGGTCACTCCAGATGTTGCATCATCCAGCCATCTCATCGAGATGGCTACCCCCCCCACCTTTTTCAAGGAATTTTACATTCTATTACTGTTTTGAGAAGTCCTCATTCCATCCTTTCAATGTATCTAAAGTATTTCAACTTTCTTCTGTTAATATCCTTAAGGAGCCTTAAAGTTCTCCATTAAAGTACACTTGTTTCTCAGAACCTGCTTGTATTTCCTATGAGAACCATAATCTTTGTCTTGTAAGGATTGAGCTGAAGTACTCTGTGCTTACTGATTTCGTTAACTTTGTCAAGGATTCATCCTAGTTCTTTCCTGTCATTACAAAGGAATACTGTATCATCAGCATACCTCAGATTAATGATTAATCAACCATCTATCCTAATTCTGATCTTAAGCTCATCCAATGCTACCCATGTCTTCAGCATTGATGCTAAACAGGCAAAGAGAAAGTAGGCATCCTTGCCTAACTCTCTTGCCAACCTGAAGCCAATCAGTCAATCCGATACATGTTCTTACAATGGCTTCTTGCTCACTGCAGAGGTTAGCTAACAACTTGATATCATGAGGAAAACCCATTATTTCCCACAGTTGAACACAGTCAAAAGCTTTGGAGTAGTCTATGAAACACATTGTCATAGGGAGTTTAAATTCCTTATACTTTTCAATAATCTGTCTAAGGCAAAGGATCTGATCTCTGGTACCCTTACTTTTCCTAAAACCTACTTGTTCCTCAGATATCTCTGCAACTTCAGCCTCAATCCTATTTAGAATGATCCTTAATAAAATCTTGCTTTCATGAGCGATTATAGTTCTTTCAATCCTTCATATCTTCCTTGTGCAATGGTATGAAAACTGACTTCTCTAAATCATGATCCTGTCTCCCATATCCTTGTAATCAAAATCTATGAAACACTCTTGTTACACCTGATATCTTGAGAATATAGTATTCTCAGTTATCATGGTGTAACACGAAAAATAAATAACATAAATAAAAACCCCTGCATAAAAAGGATAATTTAATTAATAAAATATTCTTGCATCCAGTATAAATTGAGTAAAATGTAAAGGTCTATTGTTTAGTTAAGATAACAAAAGAAAAGAATGTATTAAGATGTATTATGACTAAACAAGGAATTTGTATTAAATAAGTAGCTAACTAAGAATTAATATAGTAATGCGATTAAGAATGAAAGAATTAAGTGCATAAGTATAAAAGAACGAGTCATGAAATACGCTATGTAAGAGGCTACAGATTAAGCATTAAGTAGAATTCTGAGAAAAGGTTTAAAAAGGGGTTAAGATAGAGGCTAACAAGAGAAATAACGGAATATCGCTTAGGGCCTATACCTGGATAGAACCTTCGTTACGAGTTGCCGATCAAAATGACGTATGGCGGCCAAATGCTACCCAATTGGTAAACTGACGGAAAACAAGTGGGAGGCGGGAAAAAGAAGTAAGAAAGGACGCCGTTAAGGGAGCAGCTATAAAAGGGTTGGTAACCCCCCTCAAGGCTTTTTTCCGAGGAGTAGGCTCTTTTGGGTTTTGGGGAAGACGTTTAAATAGTCAAGGAAGCTTGAGGCCTTTTTGCCTTTTGCCAGAGGAGAAGAAACGTTTGGATAGCCGCGGTGGTTTTAGTTTGGTTTTCTATTGGATTTCACGGTGTTCCTGAGTGGAGAGATATGGCTTATATCCTCATGCCACAACAAGGAATCGAAGGTGAGCAGGAAAGCTATTCCCGTATTCCTATGTAGAAAGCAAAATATACCATAGAGTCATGGGAAACTGTGAAGATATCGATGTCCTCGTTTCGGATAGTACAGCCGACGGCGCAGATATTCATAAAGCCCTGAATTGCAAGAAGATATGCAAGCAAGTTCATTCAGTAGAAGGTAAAGGCCCGTAAGTGAAGCTAAAGAAATGTATTGTGAATTTTGGCTTATGTTAACTAGAAGTTGTTTGTGATAGGTACCATTGTCATAATACGGAACTGTTAAAGTGATTAGGGAGAAATTATAATAGGACTTTAGAATTTGATAGAGAGTGTTAAAATTAAGCTAGCTAGTGTTGATAATTTGTGAATAATTAATTATCCTGAGAATCTTGAGTGCCTACTATATTGTAAAAGGAAAATTAATGACAGATGTGTGTTAATGAAGTAAATGGTTTTGTTAATATTGAGTTTGATTAGTGTAAATTGAGTAATCAAATAGCCTGAGGAGTTTGAATGCCTAGTGTGATGTGTAGAGAATCGGAATTGTCATAAGTATGTGCCAGAGTAGTTAATGATTTTGTTAGTGTACTTGAAGTTGAATAATCTAATAATGTGTGGTGATCTAATCTTTCCATGTTAAGTGAATTCATGTTTTGTATGAAATTTTGTGGCGGCATGATCGTAGTAACTTTTGTCGAATCATAGCCCAACTACTTGTATTAAGCCAATTTTAATGTGTAAGTAATTTACTTGAGTATTTTGATATGTACCATGTTTAGAGAAATAATAAACCTTTTGTTAAATGATAAATAAAGTTGTCTGATATTGCTAATCCAATGCACCGCTTAGAAACATTCGAGCCTAACCACGCGGGGAATTAATGTTAAGAAACGGGAAGCTTAAGGAATTAATGTTGAGTAACAAGAAATAGTGTCACGACTGCAATAGTTACACTTTCAGATATTTGAGTTCCTTTTCTCTGTTCATGTATAAAATATCTTAAACTAAATATCCCAAAGGGCGCAGTTAAAATACAAATACTAGGGATACTATGGGGAACAATAACTCGGATATTAATGGAAACCTTAGTGATGTCTTGAAAGTAGAAGTTAGGAGAATATAGACGAAGGCAGCGTGTAAAAGACAAGCAAAATCGTAAGATAGGGACATAACACTCTTATCCCACTATCTACTGTGGCCTTGACTAACTCTGCTGGGATTCCATCTGCGCTTGGAGCCTTATTATTGTTAAGCTGTTTAACTGCTCTTTCAACTTCACCTAAGTGGAGGAAGTTCCAAATCGAAATTTTCCTGGTGAGAAGACTCCTCCGAATTCTCTTTATCCCATCTGCTGTACAGCTTCTCACAGTACACTTTCCGCTGTTTGAAGGTTTTAGCCAGTCTCGAATGGAGATGGTAGAGATTTTCCTCCCAGAAATATGCAAACTGGCAAGAAGAACATACAAGCAAGTGGCAGTCATAATAGATTATGCAGATAGGATTAAATGCTTCATCAGGAAAATAAATGCACTACAGAATTTAAAAAAGTGAATTCCATAAATGGAATGTTTATTAACTACTGTGCTCATAGTTTGGTTCCAATGAGATTCTTAATAAGTGCCTATGTTAATAACTTTATATAGCTCCTAAATGATTATATTAAACATAACCATTTGTATTAAAATTTCAAATACCATAAAACTGAAATTTAGACCATGCACATTATTTATATATGGGGTTTCCACTACAGTTACTAGAACTTAGTAAAGGAATTTTCAGTCATCACAAAAGAGAAAACTAGTTGTTGAATAAAAAGAAGATTCAACACCAGATTTGTGGAAGAGTAACTAGCAGATAAATTTCTTATAAATACAGCAAAAAATAATGATACAATCCTAATGGATTTCATCTCTATATGAATACTTGTGATGATTAATACTATTCAAAGATATGTACCCAAATCAAATATCTAAGTTATGTTGATCTCAAAAAGTCATAAGGTAACAAGAACATAACCATTCAGAACATAGATCTGTGCAGTATCTCCTCTTTTGTTTATAACATACATGAACTAAATGGTTAAGGAAACTATTACATCTGATAGCCAAACAAGAAATATTAGATTCATTTATAAAGATAACGTTAAAGATCTTTGAGCATAGATACAAGAAGTTTATTAATAAATTATAAAATCAGATATCTTTGACCCTTAAGGGGTGCTTAAGGGTCAAAGCTGTATAACTGATAGGAGACCTCCACATAGCCTTTAAAGGAATGCAGAGAACCGACCAGGGCTTCTGACCTAATGTCCAATCCTCACCTTCTCGTGGTGCACCCTGTTGGGTATCTACTTGGATACTGAACGAATGAGGATGGGCTGGCAATTTGGGATTTAGCCGACCAGATTGTATTCTTATTGGTTAAACCAAAATAAAAAATGATGGTACAACATGACAAAATTTCATGCCGGCTGGGGTGTCGCACGGTTAAACAAGGCCCCCATTGTTTTCGCCACGGAACCAGGACGAACAGCGAAAAGTCAGCTAGTGGTACAAATCTGAAAACACACCCCAACTCAACATCACCAAAGTTAAAGATCGGTACTATCAACGTAAGAAGCCTGAATGGCAAAGAAATGGAACTAGCTGAGGAATTAGATAAGTACCAGATCGACATAATAGGTGTGACTGAAACAAAAAAGACAAAAACTGGTGAGATCTTTTTGAGCAATAAATACAAAATGTTATATTCAGGCAATGATAATCAAGGAAAAGAAGGAGTAGCCATAGTATTCAACACAAAATATGAGGCTAATCTTCTTGAATGGCAGGCAGTCTCAAGTAGAGTGATGTGGGCAAATGTCAGAATTAGGAACTGGAAAATGTGACTTATTTGTGCTTATGGTCCCACAGAAGGTTCTAGTAAGGTAGAAGTAGAGGAATTTTTTGAGGCTTTAGAAAAAGCAACTGACACAATGAAAAAGGAAAAGTTGGTCCTTGTTGGGGATCTAAATAGCAGAGTAGGAAATGATTGTGAGACATACAAAAAATATTTTGGGAAAATTTGGAGAAAAGAGCAAAGCAATAATAATGGCAAATATCTGTTGGATTTCTGCTCAGGACATGGACTGGTTATTACTAACACCATGTTCCAACATAAAAATGTGCACAAATTCACATGGAGAGAAGAGGCAAGGAATAAGAAACGTCTCATTGACTATGTTATTGTTGATAGTGATGTTTTCTCCCTGGTGCAGGACACTAGAGTGTACATAGGATTTGAAATTGGAAGTGATCACTATTTAGTCTTGAGCAGGATAAAATTGAATTTCATATTGGAAAGAATAACATGTAAGAAAGTTTTAAAGCGAATAAAAGTTGAGAAGCTCTCAGATGTGAACTGTAGACTAAAATACACAAAGATTATTGAAGAAAAAATGAAAGAGTTTGAGAACAGGAATCAAACCTTGGAGATTCAGTGGCAAACTCTGAAGAAAACATTGATTGATTCTGCCAGAGAGGCATGTGGTGAGGTTGTCTGCAAGGAAAAAAAATCAGAACTCCTTGGTGGACACAGGAAGTTAATGAGGCAGTGAAGGAAAAGAAGAAAGCATATCAAAAGTTCCTGGCAAATAAGTCAGCTTGTGCTCTTAGAGAATATAGAGACAAATGCAAGAATGCTAAATACTGTGTAAAACTAGCTAAACAAAATCATGGGAGGACTTTGGCAAGAATATAGAGAACATGATATCAAAATTGGAGATGTTACAGCTCTTTTCTTTATGTGGACTATGTCATATTTCTAAATAAATCCACTACAAGTCTGCAAGATTCACTGACTTAATTGAATAACTGTTGTAATAGATATGGTATGAAAGTCAGCAATAAAAAGACAAAGACAATGAAAATAGGCAGAATCGTTGAAAATAACAACTGCATTGTGAACGGAGAACCTCTGGAACAAGTAAAACATTTCAGCTACTTAGGCACGATTTTTAGTGAAAATGGTAAATTAAATATGGAAATCGACAACAGAATCAACAAAGCTGGTATGGTAGGAAGTCAATTGAATATATTCATATGGAATAAGAGAGAAATTAGTCGGAACACTAAATTAGCTGTATACAAGACAGCATTCAAACCAATTTTAACTTATGGATCTGAGAGCTTTGTCAGGAGTAAATCACTTGACCAAAGACTAGAGACCACAGATATGAGAGTCCTGAGAAAGATTAGAGGCGTGAACAGATGGCATCAATGGAAATATCATATTAAAAACTAGGATATCAGGAAAGAACTTGACATTGTCATCATCCAGGAATGCATTAGCAGAGCTAATCTCAGGTGGATGGTCACTACATAATGGGCAAGGAAAGATTAGCAAAACAAGTGTTCTGTGCCATGTTGGCAGCAAAACGACCCAGAGGAAGACCAAGATATAGGTGGATTGATACGGTACAAAGTGACTTAGACAATAGAAATATAAGATCTGATAATGTTGGAGTCTTGACAAGTAACAGACTGATTTGGAGGAAAGTTGTAGATAGGAAGTTAGTAATGATGTAATTTTTTTCATGTAGTACTATCATATCCTGTACACCCCTTGAGGGTACATGGCAGGAATTTGATGATGATGATGATATTTTGATCCAAAATTTACATATTTTCAGTGAACTGACAATTCAAAGAAAGTAGAACAATGGATTTCAAAAAATGCAAGCTGCATTTACATATTACTCAACCTTATATCTGCTGTAATGTAGTGGACCAGTACAGTAGATACAAAGTTGATATGTAAACAATAAAACATCAATATGTTTGTAATTAATAAGGATAAGACTTGCACAAATTTAAGATAAGGAAAAACAGTCACTTCAGTTTAGGTTAGGTTGATATAAGAGCACTTAAATTTAAAAATGGCAACAACATAAAAGATAGGCTGTAGACTAGGCTTTTCAGTTTTATAAATGATCAGTTTCTTTTCAATCGAAGAGCCTGTCAATCCAATGTAAGAGAGAAAATTACAAGGAACCTGTTTTTTTAGTTTTTAATGGCATTTGTAAACATCATAAAAGAATAACAAATATGTAGACACACAAAATTCATATTTTATTAATATTCATAATTTCGTTTATATTGTGTTTTTTATTTATTTATTTTTTAGTTTGGGTTTCCTTTGCTGTGGGGTGTAAATAATCAGTTACAGGAATATTACAATCACACTAACATTCATTTATATGCGATTTTCAACAATGGAGGGTGGACCCAATGTAAGAAATGATGCAACATAGCTGTAATGGATGATGAGTATTTGTATGTATTGATAGACTGTCTTAATATGACAGCTTTTTTTTTTTTTATATACAGTAAGGGTAATAAGAATAAAAGTGAAAGTAACTGCCAATATACTATAAACACAAAAAGAGCCCATTTAATCTTGAACTCATGGCAAGTTTACTCTCAAATTAACCCAATTCCACTTAATTCCTTATTCAAATAACAATGACAAATTCACTTGCTATTTTCTCCACTATCTAATGATAATTTCTCTGAAATGGCCAGCAGCATACCCTCATTCTGTTGACTTGCCATGCATTTTTATTTTTTCTATCTGTTTTCTTTTTAAATCCATAATTTTTAAGTAATATTTTACCATTTTCATTTATTTGTGTCTTCATTGTTTCCATTTCATCTTATTCACTGGTCCTATATTTTATGTTATTTCAAATTTAATGCTGCATTTTGGCACTATTATCAAATTTCATACCAAATACAACTTTAAGTTCATCTCCAAAAAATCCAGGTATGTTTAAAGTATCATATTACTTCTAATATATAAAATTTATTTTCATCACTACTGTTTTTTTTTTTTTGTAATTGATACTTTAAATTAGCCTGTTTAAAATGTAGCCCACCATTTTAATTTAAAAAAGGGGAGCTCCATTCTAGTTAAATAAGCTTTAATACATACACTGAGTCGCCTCTTTATTAGGAAACCTCCCTATTTAAGAAAATGAGGTGTTCCTTCCAATAACATAAAACATAGGACCAAAGAATAAGATGAAATGGAAATAATGAAAACACAAATGAAAATGATAAAAAAAAATGACTTAAATCTTATAACAGGTTTATGATAACCTGAAGTTGTCAGTATCCAAATGAAGAACGGGAGAATACTAAGGAAACCCAAGAAAGCTAATTTTCTGTTCTTTTCTTTCTCCATAATTTAACGGATATACCAGTGTAGGTTGTCAATTGTAGTTAGAAATTAAGGTAGAACCACTACAGAATGTCACCAGATGACTAAGACGTTATCCACATAGTATACTCAAAATGATGGTTGAGGACATGTGGAGGAAAAAAAATCCTTCTGGATACTGAAATAAAGAGCCAAACTCAAATAGCCGAAGTGAAGCCTTTTGGCTCTTTATTTCAGTACTTCTTGGTACCTTTTAAGATGCGACACCTTTTGGTATGGGAAAGTACGAGTTCTGCATCACTTCCAACCTGAGTATTTTATTTTACATCTGGGTCTGGCTCCCACTGATGAGACCTCAACAAAGATTGAAACCGGTCTGGGTAGTGACCTCTTCCCATAATGCATAGCATCGTACATATCCACAAGGAGATGTGCACATTATGGAGAATACTAAGGAAAGTGATCAGAACTTACTCCACCTTTACCATGAGTTGCCTCTGTCCTGAAAGGTTGCTTACGCTTGGATCCGCTAAAACCTTTATAGTTTTTATATTCGGTACGAAACTCTTGTAGTTTCTATATATTCGGCTTGGAATAATGTTGGATTCAATATCCACTTAATTTGTATAATCCTTCTAGATGTTTAAATAATTTTTCTGAGAGAGACAGAGGGTGGAGTCTCCACCACCAATGGTATTGTCTTTGATCTGCTTGTAAACTGTTTTTAGAGATAAAGTATCCTGAATGAATGATGATATCAAACAGCTTGACTACAACTAACTGGTTCCATAAATTAAGGAATAAAGAGAAAAATAATGATAGCCAAAAAACTGTATGATGAATTTTTATGTAATTCAGTGAAAAGTAATATGATGTGAGATGTGAAAGAAACACCCACAAAAACTGTAAATAAATAGTAACAAATGAAGCCAATGGTCAAAAAAGAGTGAAAATTAAATAGTCAAAGTGTCTCAATAAGGAATGTGGTCGCCTCTCACAGCAATATAGTGCTCATAACGATGTTTCATACTGTTTATATTGGTGTCCAGGAGCTCAGTTGAAAATGACAACCATTGTTCCTGCAAAGCTCTTTTAAGACTCTAAAGGTTTTGGGAAGGGCACTGAGAGAGCAGCAACACACATAACTAGAGCATCCCAGACATTCTCAATAGGAGACCTGGCTGGCCAGTCCATACATACAAGTCTCTTCTTGAAGATATTGATCGGTCCACAAGCTTCACTCAAAGAGGACAAGCATCACCACCTTTTAAGATAAATGTCTCCTCTATCACACCTGCACAGAGATCAAGGACCTCTGTCTCTAAAAGCTACAGCATTCATGCTTCACTACGAAGCGTGAATGCTGGGTGGCATCCAACCAACATGTCTCCCATAAACCATCACACTACCTCTACCCTAAGTGTCCCCTTCATGGTTATTAGAGGGATAATAACATGTTAACGGTTCTCTCCAGATCAGAGCACATCTGGTGTTGCTTTGTAGAGCAAATTGGGACTCATCTGTAAACAATACTACCCTCCCCCAACCAATTGGATCCTGTTGCCCGGTATACAGACCACCTTTGTGAAGCCTTCTGTGCATAGTAGGTTTCACAAACGTTCCTGTAGCTGAAGTGAAGTCAGATCGTAGCTGATTCACGGTACCAATCCTGTTCCAGTAAGCAGATAATCAGAGATTATCTTTACTGGAACAGGATTGGTACCGGTAGAATGAGTGACTAATGGTAGACATTAGTCACTCATTGCAGTTGTAGTCCATGGCCTTTGTTCACTGTATCTCCAAGATGCTGTTTTGACTGTGGAAATGGTTCCATAGTGTGAATCACAGAATGACTCATGTGCAACCATCTGAATTTATCAGTTAAATGATGTTTTAGGCCATATCCAAGAATTTTGCTATCATGGAATGTCTTGGTCGCACTACAGACATAAAATGGAAAACTACTCATATACCAATGGCAGTGCCACTCATTGATATAGAAAAAACCAGACTTGGTGTCACTTTTTACATAACATACATTGACTTCAACATCATCAAATTCCCAATACACGACTATTCACGACAATTAGGATATTATGATAGTACTACATGAGAGAGTTACACAATTACTAATTTCCGATCAACAATTTTTACCCAAATTAATCTGTCAAGATTCCAACATTATCAGATCTTATCTTTCTGTCTTTGAAGGGACTTTTTACTGCATTAATCCACCTACATCTTGGTCTTCCTCTGGGTTTTTTTCCTGCCAACCTGGCAAAGAAACACTTGTTTTGCTAATCTTTTCTCTTCCATTCTGTTTAAGTAACCATGCCACCTGAGATTAGTTCTGCTAACAATGGCAAGTTCTTTCTTAATATCCTCATTTTTAATACGATACTGCCAACTGATTCTATCTGTTCACTTTCCTAATCTTTCTCAGAATTATCATATTTGTCATCTTCAGTCTTTGATCAAGTGTTCTATTTCTAACCAGTCTCTCAGATCGACTAATTAAAATAGTTTCAAACATTGTCTTGTATACAGCTAACTTCGTGTTTTGACTAATTTCTTTCTTATTCCATATAAATTTATTCAGCTGACTTCCTATCATACCAGCTTTACTAATTCGGTTGTCTATTTCCATATTTAATTTGCATCTTCACTAAAAAGTGTGCCTAAATAGCTGAAATGTTTTACTTGTTCTATAAAGAGTGCCATCTCTTGTCCAGCTTGATTGCTGGTGTGGGAAAAGGTAAACCAGTTACAATTATGGAAGTTCAGGTCACCTAGGAAGATTACCTCACTGTTTGGATGGCTGGATTGCAGATGGCTGAATTTCTCTAACAGTGACATGACAAGGCACATGACACCTTATCATGTGCCTTTTCCAGATCTATGAAACTTAAATAAATCCTTTTTTATATTCCCAAGATTTCTCAACTATCTGCATTAAAGCAAAAATCTAATCTTGACAACCTCTATCTGACAACTTTTTTAGTTGTTTCTCAATTATACTTACATAAATCTTACCAGAAACACTCAGGGAAATTTCTGTGTAATTCTTACATTCAGTTTTATTTCCCTTTTTATAGATGGGAACTAAGAGAGATCTGCTTCAATCATCTGTAATTCAAACCTCTGACCAAGTCATCTATATTATGCAGTGCAGCCACTGTAAAACTTTTATATCTCCATATTTTAGCATTTCTGGTCTAATTTCATCTAACTGCCTTTCCACATTTCAGGTTTTTGATGGCTTTCTCCACTTCAAGTATTGATGTGTGTTCCTGACAACATTCCTGTTGAGTGTTTTCTACCACTGTGCTGGCACTGCTTGTTTCATTTAGCAATCGTTCAAAGTAATTACTCCAGACATCGAGAATATCTTTATCTTCAGTTTTCAAGTCACATTTATTATCTTTGATTCTTCTTTCTTCTTCTTCATGTAGCTTCCTCAGTGAGAGGGTGCAGCACCATGTCCTTCCAGTTCTCTCTGTTGGTGGCTTTCCTTTTTGTTTCTGCATAGCCATTTGATCCTGTCCATGATCTTATATTTTCAAGCCATGTCCTTCGTTTTTTGCCTCTTGATCCTTTTCCCATAATTTTTCCTTTTAAAACTGTCAGTATCCTCTGTCCTGCTGAACCTCTCAGTACATGCCCTGCCAATCTGGATCATTTTTATTTGTCACAAATACAGATGTAGGATATCTGTATTTGTCACATGTTCTGTCCATGAGATTTTCAGGGCTCTCCTATAGCACCACATTTCAAAGGCCATTATCTGCTGCCTTACTCTTTTCTTGAATATCAGGTCTCACTTCCATATGTGAAAATTGGCCACACCAATGTTCTTATAATTCTTTTCTTTGTCTCGATAGTCACAGAACTTCTGAGCAGATCTTTATTTTTCCAGAATGCATCTTTAGCTATGGCTGTTCTTATTTTTATTTCTTTATCTTGCTTTCCATCTGCAGTAAAGTAGGTGCCTAAATATTTGTATTCTGTTGTATGTTCAATTTTCATATTGTTTATGAATATTTCTGGCTTGGATCTGCTTTCTTTTGAGATTTTCATAAATTTGGTTTTTTTTTGCATTAATATCTAATCCAAATTCTTTACCTTCTTCAATTAGTAGCTGCAGTAATTTGATTAATTTGTTTCTGTTTTCTGCTATTAGAATGGTATCATCAGCATATCTAAGATTGTTGTATTTTATACCATTGATACTAATTCCTGTATTTTTGTTTTTCAATCTTTTTCATCACTGTCTCACTATAGATATTAAATAGATTTGGTGAAAGGATACAACCTCGTCTAACTCCTCTTTTTATTTTCACTTCTGAAGTCTCAGAGTTAAACAGCTGCATTTTCTGTTTGGTGTAAATCATTTTTATAATCTTAAGTACATGATCTTCTATGTCTAATTTATCTAATATATTGAACATTTTATTATGTTTTACCTGGTCAAAAGCTTTCTGAAAGTCTATGAAGCATATGTAAATGTTCCTATTTCTTTCAAGTGATCTTTCTATTAGTATTTTTAGTTCCAGGATAGCATTAATGGTTCCCATTCCTCTTCTGAAGCCTTTCTGTTGTTCACTCAATTCACCGCTTATGGCTCTTTCAATTTGTTTGTTAACGATGGTTAAAATAATTTTAGATGCATGGGATATTAGGCTCACAGTTCTGTAATCCTCACAATTTTGTGCATTATGTTTCTTTGGAATTGGTATGCAGATAGATGTAAAAACTTCAGGTAATTGTATTGTTTTATAGATGTCCTGAATGGATTTCCACTAAATAGTTGTTATTATTGCCAGTCTTTCAGCAGCTCAGCCGGAATATTATCACACTCAGGGGATTCTTTCTTTTAAGGTTACACGGTGATCAGCATTCATATTTGTTAAATTAGAGAACACAAAACATACGTGTTGAAAAGATTATTTTACTGATTAATAATAAAATAATAACTTTACGTTTCAACCCCTGTATTGAGGTCATCTTCAGAAGGATACATTCAGAAGTATAAGAACAAGCTACATGCTGTTGCACTCTATACAAGTAAATTACATCTATGTTGTTAACTAATCTTTTTTCTTAGCCTGCCCTCTAGTGGAAAAAAAAATAAAAAAATAAAATAAACAAAAATAAAATAAAAACTACAATAAACTCTGCTAAAGTCCTCATGTACTAGGATTCTTCTGGAATTATACAGTTATATTACGATTATCTTCTGGATTTGCGCAGTACAGGTTGCTATTGAATGTTCAAAAAAAAAGCACTTCACTAGGTCTTGTATGTAATTTTTCTTCGTGGTTGCTATGAAGGTTGTAGATGGGTCCTCCACATTCTTGGAATTGTTAGACCATCATTTTTATTAGATTCGGATCATGTTTGAGCATTTCACATGCTTCCTTGAATTTCTGCTCGAACCAGGTTTTGGTGCGGTGTAGGGACTTGGTACCTTTCCAGTCAATTCTGTGGTATGTTTGGAGTGCATGGTCAGAAAGGCCGGTTTTTCCAAAATGGAGGTATTTTATGTGACGTTTGTGTTCATCCTTTCTGATTGGGATGGTTCGCCCTGTTTCCCCTATGTATGGTATGTTACATGTGCAATCTATTTTGTAAACCCCTGGGTGGGCTAAGTGTGGCAGGGGATCCTTGGAAGAACTGAGTAGGTGTCTTAATTTTGTCAGGGGTTTAAAGGTGGTTTTGATGTTGTATTTGTGTAGTGTTCTGTCTATTTTTTCTGAAATGCCTGTAACATATGGTATAGCAATAGCATTCTTGAAATCTTTTTTTGTTATTAGTGGTATCTTTGTGGAGGATCTTGTGAATGGTTTTTATACTGTATCCATTTTTTATAAAGGTATGTTTGATGGTCTCACATTCATGGTTAAGAGCTTGTTCATTTGAACAAATGGTTTGAGCTCTGTGTTTAAGGGTGCTTATGACTCCTAGTTTTTGTGTTGGGTGGTGATAAGAAGTTTTGTGTATGTACTGGCCTGTGCGTGTAGGTTTGCGGTAAACTCAGAAGGAGAGACAGCCTGAAGGAAGACGTGTGACAAGTGTGTCTAGGAACGGAAGAGAGTTGTTTTTTTCAATTTCAATGGTGAATTGGATGCGTTTGTGTTGTTTGTTCATGTGGCTAAGGAATGTATCAGGGGATTTATTATTAGGAAGATTCTTAATTACATGTTCTGCCTCCTTTGTGGGTAGAGTGGTATCTGTTATGTTTAACTTAAGGTGTCGTGAATCATCTAACATGTTACCATTATCATCATCATAGAGATCTGATAAGTACTCCACCCATCTTCCATTTATCTTTTCCTTATCAATGAGTATGTTTCCATCTTTGTACTTGATGTTATTAGACTGTGTACGTTTTGTTTTTCCATTAAGTTCTTTCAGGAACTTAATGGAAAAACTATTATTATTATTTTTATTTAATAAAAACTATTTTTATTCACTTTCAGGAATGCTTCTCTGGTTTTGTTCCTATTTTGTAATTCTTCTATCTCAGTGCACTGCGTATTTATCCAGTTTTCTTTCAATCTTTTACATAACTGTTTCATTCTTTTATCCAAAGTTTTATATCTTAACCTTTCTTCTTCGTTTGCTCCTCTTTTCCATGTTCTTCTTTCATCAATAAGGTTGATGATCTCTTGAGTTATCCATGGTTTTTTCTTTCTTCTTGTTTATTGATGTGGTTTTTAGCAGATGTTATGATAGCTGCTTGTAGTCTATTCCACTGAGAGGGTTCATTTTCGTTTTGCAACTGTACAGACAGCAGTTCTGAAATATTTTCATTAAATTTCGATTTTATTATCGGATTTTATACCATTTGCAGATCCCATTTTAGGGGTTGACTTCTTTTAAATTTTATTGTTTTCAGCCGAATATTCATCTTCATTAAAACTAGTCTATGATCAGATCCACAGTCAGCACTTGGCATCACCTTTGAGTTCCGTATTCCATTGAAGTAACGTTTACTGACTACAATATAGTCTAATTGATTTTTGTATCTTCTATCTGGACTTTCCCATGTGTATCTTGCTGGTTTTTGCTCAAAATAAGTGTTAGTTATGATGAGATTGTGCTTGTTACAGAAATCAATCGGCTTTTGTCCTCTCTCATTCCGAATTCCTAGTCCAAATGGACCCACGTGTGTGGATGTTCTCTCTGATCCATCTTTTGCATTCCAGTCACCCATAGCACAAATAACTCTATCTTTCTTGCCTTCGACTTTCTTCATACACCATTCTATTTCATCATACATGATATCTATTTCTGCTTCCTCATTCTGTTCTGTAGGAGCATATATCTGAATGATCAACATATCTCTAGGTTTAGATTTCACTAGAATTGCCATTACTCTGATTTTTTTATTATATGGATAATGTTTTTATTATTTTTCTTCTCTACAATAAACGCTACACCTCTTCTTGATGTTTCACCACCTGACGTATATATTTTATATATCTTGCCATTTGGAAGTTTCGACTCAAAATCTGATGATCCTTTCCAAAAAGTTTCACTTATTCCTAGTATATTAATATTCAATCTCTCCATCTCTCTCATCACATTAGCCAATTTCCCGCATTTATTCAATCCTCTTACATTCCAAGTAGCAACATTCAAGCAATTTCTGCGTCGAGTTTCTTTATAGCAGTCACGGACTGACGATACCGTAGGTCCTGCTGTATCACTCTGACACCACCGTTCCAGGTATATTGAGACTACCTGGGCTTTAATTCTTTTCTGTGTAGACATGATGATTTACACAGTGGCATTTTTTATAGAATGGGCTGCCAGAACCATTCAACCCCCAATATGAATGGAGGACTGCAGCTGTCCTGTACTGTGACTCAAAGATTCACAGTTTCTCCATTTCTAAGCTTTTTCAATAGTCTCCAGAATATTTTGCCACCTTCCTGATATTTATTTCCTACGTTCCTACCAAAGTCTTCCCATTGCATTTGTTTAACTAGTTTTACACAGTGCTTTGCTTTCTTAGATTTTGCATTGTATTCTCTATATATAGACTACAATATAGACTACATCTCTATATAGACTACAAACTGAATCACTTGACAGGAACTTTTGATATGCTTTCTTTTTTCCTTCACTGTCTCTTTAACTTCCTGAGTCCACCATTTTTCTATCCTTACAGACAATCTCACCACATGCCTTTCTGGCTGAAACAATCATTGTTTTCTTCAGGGTGTGCCACTGAATCTCCAAGGGTTGGTTTTTGTATTCAACCTCTTTCATTTTTTCTTGAATAATGTTGGTGTATTTGGGTTTGCAGTTTATCTCTGAAAGTTGCTAACTTTCATTCATTTTAAAACTTTCTTACACACTCTTCTTTTCAATATGGAATCCAATTTTATCCTAGCTTCCAATTTTATCCTAACTTCCTATTTCAAATTCCCTGTATACTCATGTCCTGAACATCACTATTAACAGGAAACATCACCAATTAACAGACTTTCATATGTTTTTTTTTTTTTTTTCCCCTTTTCTTCCTGAGTTATTGCTATTTTTCCCTTTGTTCTTTAATTGGTGATGTTTCCTGTTAATAGTGATGTTCAGGACACGAGTATACAGGGGATTTGAAATTTAACACATAGAAACTATTGGTTGAATATCAGTTTAATTTATTTAAAATCTGAAGTAGTTTAAATTGATATTCAACCAATAGTTTCTATGTGTTAAATACACCAGACATTAGTTCTACATTGTTCCCCATCCACAAAAGTTTCTGAAGCACTGAATATATCAATGGCAGAAACACATTTAAAACAGAGCTATCAGAAAAATGTGTGGCATTATTAATATTCAAAGACATGTATGCAGAGCTAAACTTACACAAAGTTACAAAAAAAAAGAAAGATCAAAGATTAGCAAAACAAGTGTTTGCAATGATTGCAGAGGAAGACAAAGATAAATAATAGACCAATTTGGAAGAAAATTCTCGATCGAAATTTAGTAATGTGACAGTAATCATGATCAATGTTGCACTATCAAAATATCTGGTACACTTCATCATTTAGTCTACACTTCAAGGGTGAAAACCAAAAGAATAATAAAGAATCAATAATTGTCTACTCATAGTATGCTGTGCTATCCATTATTATTATTTTTTTATTGTTACAGGTATTTTCATGGAGTCCAAAGATAGCATGAGATACCCATACTAACCATGATGCCTATCAATACCTCTCCTGAAAATTTCTCTCTCTCTCTCTTATCAAGTACTGAAAAATTTCTTCAGCATGTACTTTATAAAATGCCTTTGGTTATTCGTTTTCTGTATGTTTTCTTTACCACATATCAACTAAATTTTGTTGATATGTGGTAAAGACTGTCATATATGTGGTAAAGTTGGGACTGCCACAGAGCAGTCCCAACTTTCGTCATTCACCTCTGAATCCCATCTGCCATTCTATCAAGAAACCTAGTCAATCATATATAGGCATGATAGTGTTCAGATGTGTGGAATACAGATGTTCAGGAATGATGAGAACCGACCAGGGCTTCAGACCTAATGTCCAATCCTCACTTTCTCGTGATGCAATCTGTTAGGTATCTACCTGGATACTGAACGAACAAATTTTAGCACTTCAGCCTGCTTTCTAAATGCCCATCCATAAACAACAAACTTCAACCTACTCATCACACAATGCCACCCAAATGTAGGAAGACAGTGCTGCCCATAGATGCCATGGATGGTCAACACCTAAAAGAGTGCAACTTTTAAAGTTCATTATCTTTACAAAAAATGCTGAGCACCAAAAATATTTTGTAATTGTTTCATAGTCCAGAGGTAAGGAATTGTTTCTGAAATTGCAAAATTTCCAGAAAAATTATCTTTTTTTGCACCATTCATGGCAATTTTTATGACTTAATAACTAATGTAGAAATTGGAACAGTAGTCTAAGTATATAGCCCTAAAACAAACCACTGGTGACTTCTTTCTATAACCCCATCATACATTACTTTCTGATGTCTGTTCACCAGCCATTTGCTCCAACTTACATAATATAATTCTATACAAAATCCTATCATATGCCTTTACAAAGTCTAGCAATATCATCGTGTAATCAACCAACTCAACAGATTCCTTTCTATAGATTTCCCAACAATGCCAGAGTACAACAGGGCTCTGTGACTATTGTAGAAAGTAAGTTGATAAGCAAGACTGCTCCTTCAGGAAGTTAAAGAGGCAGTGAAGGAAAAGAAGAAAGCATATCAAAAGTTTCTGGCAAATAAGTCAGCTTGTGCTCTTAGAGAATACAGAGACAAATGTAAGAAAGCTAAACACTGTGTAAAACTAGCTAAACAAAAGTCATGGGAGGACTTTGGCAAGAACATAGAAAATAAATATCAAAAAGGTGGCAAAATATTCTGGAGATTGTTGAAGAAGCTTAGAAATGGAGGAAAGAGTGCTGTAAAAAGAGTTAGAGATGATAAAGGTGACATGAAAACAGGAGAAAAAGATATCCTTGAAGTATGGAGTAATTACTTCAAAAAATTGCTAAATGAAACAAGCAGCGAGAGTACAGTGGTAAAAAAACACTCAACAGGCATACAGCCAGGAATACATATCCATACTTGAAGTAGAAAAAGTCATCAAAGGCTTGAAATGTGGAAAGGCAGCAGGGGAAGATGATAATCGACCAGAAATGCTGAAGTTATGGTCATATAAAAGTGTTACATTGGCTGCACTGCATAGTTCAGAAGGCCTGGACAGAGGGACGAATTCCCAATGATTGGAGTAGAGCTCTCATAGTATCCAGATATAAAAAGGGAAATAAAATTGAATGTGAGAATTACAGAGGTGTTTCCCTACTGAGTGTTCCTGGTAAGATTTATGCAAGTATACTTGAGAAACGGTTGAGAAGAATTGTGGAAGAAAAGCTGGATTCAGGCCAAATAGAGCCTGTCAGAATCAGATCTTCACTCTACGACAAATAGTTGAGAAAGCATGGGAATATAACAAAGATCTGTATTTAAGTTTTGTCAATTTGGAAAAGGCATATGACAAGTTGCCAAGAGAAAAAGCTATTCAATACATTACAGTTATATGGTGTCAATGGAGCATTGTATCAAGCAATACTTAGACTTTATTTGAGTTGTAAGTCGGCAGTGAGAATTGAAGGAAATATAGGAAGATGGTTCAATGTTAAATCTGGTGCGAGACTAGGATGTGCATTATCCCCTCAGTTATTCATTATCTATATGGATCACATTATGAAGGAAAGTGGTATTAAACACGATATCAAAATTGGAGATGTTAACGTCAGCTCTTTGCTTTATGCAGACAATGTTTTACTTCTAAATAAATCTGCTACAAGTGTGCAAGATTTCCTGACTAAACTGAATAACTGTTGTAATAGATATGGTATAAAGGTCAGCAATAAAGACAAAGACAATGAAAATAATCAGAATCATTGAAAATGTCAACTGCATTGTGAACGGAGAACCTGTGGAACAAGTAAAACATTTCAGCTACTTAGGCACGATTTTTAGTGAAGATGGTAAATTAAATATGGAAATCGACAACAGAATCAACAAAGCTGGTATGGTAGGAAGTTATTAATAAATTCATATGGAATAAGAGAGAAATTAGTCGGAACACTAAATTAGCTGTATACAAGACAGTGTTCAAACCAATTGTAACTTATGGATCTGAGAGTTGGGTCAAAAGTAAAACACTTGACTAAAGACTAGAGACTGCAGATATGAGAGTCCTGAGAAAGATTACAGACGTGAACAGATGGCATCAATGGCAATACCGTATTAAAAACGAGGATATTAAGAAAGAACTTGACATTATCAGCATCCAATAATGCGTTAGCAGAGCTAATCTCAGGTGGTATGGTCGCTTAAACAGAATGGGCAAGGAAAGATTAGCAAAACAAGTGTTTTCTGCCAGGTTGGCAGGAAAACAACCCAGAGGAAGACCAAGGTATAGGTGGATTGATATGGTAAAAAGTGCCTTAGACAATAGAAATATAAGATCTGATAATGTTGGTAACAGACTGATTTGGAGGAAAATTGCAGATAGGAAGTTAGTAATGATGTAAATTTTTCATGTAGTACTATTATATCCTGTACACCCCTTGAGGGTGCATGGCAGGAATTTGATGATGATGATGATGATGACTGCTCTTTCACAAAGCCACGGTCTCTATCTATCCTTCAAACTTCAAAAATACTATATACAAAATACATCACGAAAGTGGGAGTGGAATTCTAGCAGGATTTTAATCGTTTCATCATCATCATCATCATCAAATTCCTGCCATGTACCCTCAAGGGGTGTACAGGATATGACAGTACTACATGAAAAAATTACATCATTACTAACTTCCTATCTACAATTTTCCTCCAAATCACTCTGTTACTTGTCAAGACTCCAACATTATCAGATCTTATATTTCTATCGTCTAAGGCACTTTGTACCGTATCAATCCACCTATATCTTGGTCTTCCTCTGGGTCGTTTTCCTGCCAACCTGGCAGTGAACACTTGTTTTGCTAATCTTTCCTCTCCAATTCTATTTAAGTGACCATACCATCTGAGATTAGCTCTGCTAACACATTCCTGGATGCTGACAATGTCAAGTTCTTTCCTAATATCCTCATTTTTAATATGATATTGCCATTGATGCCATCTGTTCACGCCTCTAATCTTTCTCAGGACTCTCATATCTGCGGTTTCTAGTCTTTGGTCAAGTGTTTTACTTCTGACCCAGCTCTCAGATCCATAAGTTAAAATTGGTTTGAACACTGTCTTGTATACAGCTAATTTAGTGTTCCGACTAATTTCTTTCTTATTCCATATGAATTTATTCAATTGACTTCCCACGATACCAGTTTTGCTGATTCTGTTGTCTATTTCTATATTTAGTTTACCATCTTCAGTAAAAATTGTGCCTAAGTAGCTGAAATGTTTTACTTGTTCCACAGGTTCTCCATTCACAACACAGTTGACATTTTCAATGATTCTGCCTATTTTCATTGTCTTTGTCTTTTTATTGCTGACCTTCATACCATATCTATTACAACAGCTATTCAATTTAGTCAGAGAAGTTTGCAGACTTGTAGCGGATTTATTCAGAAGTATAAGATCATCTGCATAAAGCAAAGAGCTGACATTAACATCTCCAATTTTGATATCAGGTTTAATACCACTTTCCTTCATAATGTGATCCATATAGATAATGAATAACAGAGGGGATAGTGTACATCCTTGTCTCACACCAGATTTAACATTAAACCATCTTCCTGTACTTCCTTCAATTCTAACTGCTGACTTACAACTCAAATAAAGACTAAGTATTGCTTGATATAATGCCCCATTGACACCATATAACTGCAGCGTATTGAATAGCTTCTCTCTTGGCACCTTGTCATATGCCTTTTCCAAATCGACAAAACTTAAATACAGATCTTTGTTATATTCCCATGCTTTCTCGACTATTTGTCGTAAAGTGAAGATCTGATCCTGGCAGCCTCTATTTGGCCTGAATCCAGCTTGTTCTTCACCAAGCTTTTCTTCCACAAGTCTTCTCAACCGTTTCTCAAGTATACTTGCATAGATCTTGCCAGGAACACTCAGTAGGGAAATACCTCTGTAATTCTCACATTCAGTTTTATTTCCCTTTTTATATATGGGTACTATGAGAGCTCTACTCCAATCATCAGGAATTCGTCCCTCTGCCCAGGCTTTCTGAACTATGCAGTGCAGCCACTGTAAGACTCTTATACCACCGTACTTCAGCATTTCTGGTCGAATATCATCTACTCCTGCTGCCTTTCCACATTTCAAGCCTTTGATGGCTTTTTCTACTTCAAGTATGGATATGTATTCCTGACTGCATGCCTGGTCAGTGTTTTTTATCACTGTGCTGTCATCACTGCTTGTTTCATTTAGCAGTTTTTCAAAGTAATTACTCCATACTTCAAGGATATCTTTTTCTCCTGTTTTCATTTCACCTTTATCATCTCTAATTCCTTTTACAGCACTCTTTCCTCCATTCCTAAGCTTCTTCAACAACCTCCAGAATATTTTGCCACCTTCTTGATATTTATTTTCTATATTCTTGCCAAAGTCCTCCCATGACTTTTGTTTAGCTAGTTTTACACACTGTTTAGCTTTCTTACATTTGTCTCTGTATTCTGTAAGAGTAAAAGCTGACTTATTTGCCAGGAACTTTTGATATGCTTTCTTCTTTTCCTTCACTGCCTCTTTAACTTCCTGTGTCCAACAGGGAGTTCTGATTTTTTTATCCTTGCACACAACCTCACCACATGCCTCTCTGGCAGAATCAATCAATGTTTCCTTCAGAGTTTGCCACTGAATCTCCAAGGTTTGATTCCAGTTCTCAAACTCTTTCATTTTCTTTTCAATAATATTTCTGTATTTTAGTCTACAGTTCACATCTGAGAGCTGCTCAACTTTTATTCGCTTTAAAACTTTCTTACATGTTATTCTTTTCAATATGGTATTCAATTTTATCCTGCTCAAGACTAAATAGTGATCACTTCCAATTTCAAATCCTCTGTACACTCTGGTGTCCTGCACCAGGGAGAAAACATCACTATCAACAATAACATAGTCAATGAGACTTTTCTTATTCCTAGCCTCTTCTCTCCATGTGAATTTGTGCACATTTTTATGTTGGAACATGGTGTTAGTAATAACCAGTCCATGTCCTGAGCAGAAATCCAACAGATATTTGCCATTATTATTAGCTTTGCTCTTTTCTCCAAATTTTCCCAAAATATTTTTGTATGTCTCACAATCATTTCCTACTCTGCTATTTAGATCCCCAACAAGGACCAACTTTTCCTTTTTCATTGTGTCAGTTGCTTTTTCTAAAGCCTCAAAAAATTCCTCCACTTCTACCTTAGTAGAACCTTCTGTGGGACCATAGGCACAAATAAGTCTCATTGTCCAGTTCCCCATTCTCATATTTGCCCACATTACTCTACTTGAGACTGACTGCCATTCAAGAAGATTAGCCTCGTATTTTGTGTTGAATACTATGGCTACTCCTTCTTTTCCTTGATTGTCATTGCCTGAATATAACATTTTGTATTTATTGCTCAGAAAGATCTCACCAGTTTTGGTCTTTTTTGTTTCAGTCACCCCTATTATGTCGATCTGGTACTTATCTAATTCCTCAGCTAGCTCCATTTCTTTGCCATTCAGGCTTCTTACGTTGATAGTACCGATCTTTAACTCTGGTGATGTTGAGTTGGGGTTTGTTTTCAGATTTGTTCCAGTAGCTGACTTTTCGCTGTTCGCCCTGGTTCCCTGGCGAAAACAACGGGGGCCTTGTTTAACCGGGCGACGCCCCAGCCGGCATGAAATTTTGTCATGTAAAATTTAATCGTTTCAAGAGAGTGAAAACTGTGCTTAATGGTTTGTAGACTTGTGGACAACTTAAGGAGTTGGACGAGTTTTTTTTTTTTTTTAAACTGTTTTGTTCAAATGATGTTAGCAGAAGCTGTTGTTCAGATGCAATGCTGGCCCAATGGAATCTGCTTGCCTATGAAGCCTCCCACCTGTATGAGACTAATTACTCATCTTCAGTTGAAAAACTCTTAGAAAAGTTCAGGACATATCAAACAGACTTTAAACAAAGAGTATGTACAAACACATTTTTGAAATGTTTATTTTTATCTGCTTGATAAATTACTTTCTAAATGCCAAGAACTACTTCTTAAAACTTCTTTCCTTAAAAAGCAATGTAAAAGGTATAATTGTGTTTCAGAATTTTATACAGTTTTTTGCAGGTTTTCACCTAAATAGTAAGAGCTGGGATCACCAAATCTGGTATATATCATCATCATCTTATCATAAGTATATTTTTGTTAGTACTCTAATCACCATGATGATTGCAGAATTTTACCATATCTAAATAATATTCAGCATATACTTTCTTCTTAAGGTAACTTAAAACAACTCTTGAAGATGGTTGTATCTTTGAGCTCTCAAGTTTCTGCATTGCAAAAACCTCTTTACCTTATGTGGTTGGTAAGGTGGGTGATTATTGCAAGGACAGCAAAAGTCATAATAAAGGTTACAGCAGTTCTCAAGGTAATAATAAGCAGTGTTAAAAAGAAATTAGTAGATAACATGTACAAGTAGCAAATTTTTAAAAATATTTAGTAAAATAAAGAGTATCTACATATAAATAGAATTTATAACCATAAGTGTTTGTATAAATTAATTTCAAGGAAGTAGCAGGGGCAAAATCATATTCTTATCCACCCATTCTTGAATGGGTGGATAAGAATATAATACCCTATGAGGCAGCATGGCATTGTGAAGCGTGGGTCATGCCATAGTAACCTACTAACTTTTTATAATAGAGTGACAGTAACTGTCAGATTTTTAGGGAAAGAACAACATATACTATAATATTAATTAAAAAACTTTACTTCCTATATTCGGTAATGTTACATTACCATCTTCAGGGAACATAAAAATAATGATATGTGCATGCAGGCATTAACACTAAATAAATATGGCTGAAGACAACAACTGAAGTCGATCCTAGAGTCCTAAAAGGTGCCACCTAGTGGGATAAATTGGGTAGTAGTCTTGGCTGATGTTCTAAGAATGCAAGCTTCCCATATTTGGGGCAGTCTCATGCATCCAAATTTGTTGAAGTTTGGGGAGTTTTTTTTAGAGCTGAGGCTGATTCCGAGAATAATCTCTCATATTTATACTTGCTGTGGTGTAGTAAAGTTGCTTTCTTCCAGCGTATTTTTACTACACCACAGTAAATAAAAATTCAGTTATTGTCTTCAGCCATATTTGGTTACTGTTAGTGCCTGTGCACTTCCCTGAAGATGGTAATGTAACATTACCGAAATATAGGAAGTATTAATTAAAGTTTTTTAATTAATATTATAGTATATGTTGTCTTTCCCTAAAAATCTGATAGTTATGTATCCCCAATGTATAAGTTTATCCACAAGAATAGTGTGACAGATGAGTGGATAAAGGAAATGACTACACAATGATACTGCTGGATTTTGCAAAGGTGTTTGAAAGGACATCACATAAAACTCTGTTACACAAAATGCAATAAATGGGCATGGATAAGAAACTGGTGATATGGATAAAAGGGTGACAAATGTATGGATGCTAAAAAATGGTATATAGAGGAGCAGAATCCAGAAGGTAGGTAGGTATCTGGTGGTGCTGCAGGGCTCTGTGCTTGGACCACTGCTGTTTAATTTGTAGATAAATGACATAGGAATTAATTTGAAGAGAGATATTCAGTTGTTTGTTGATGATGATGCAAAGCTAGGTAATTGTTAATCAAGGTGATGTACAGAGCTTGCAGGATGATTTAAATAGGCTGACAGCATTACATTCTGCCAATTTAAAGTGGAAAAGTGTAAAGTTATGCATTTCGGGATAAGAAGATTTCAAGCTGTATACTACATTGGGGAGAACTGTACTCCAGGACACTGATGAAGCCAGGGATTTTGGGGAATAGTAGATAGCTGAAGTTTAGGGAACATATTGCTATGGAAGCCCACAGAATTACTTGGTTATTAAAGAACACACTAACAATCAGACATAATGAAGTTATCATTCCTCTTTATAAAGCTTTGATACAACCACTTCTGTGCTCAGGTCTGGTCACCTGAGTTTCTTGGGGATGAGGAAGTGGTGGAGAGGATCCAGAGGCAAATGACCAAGTTGGTGAGTGGTCTGTGGAATTTTCTCAATGAGAATTTGTGAGTTGCTAAAGCTGATTGATAGGCGAAAAAGAGAGGATATGATAGAAACATTTAAGTTACTCAAAGGACTTTATAGGATTAATACAAGGGAAATATTGCAGCACTTGGCTAGAGGGATTAGGACAAGACATCATCCCTGGAAGTTAGGTAAGAGTGTGGTTAGCAGGGGACCAGATTTTTCACTTGGAGAGTGGTGAATGAATGAATGAAATGGATTGCCAGAGTCAGTTGAGAGTGCTTTGTCTGTTGATGGTTTCAAGGAGAGGTAATATATATCGTGCTGTATTGTGTTTGAGTCTTAGCACTCCATGGAGTGCCTGTGCAACAATAATAATTATGATTAGATTCCACTGATAAATAAAGATTATCCATTTTAGCTACATGAATATGTATTCAATTATTTCAACTGATTATTTGTGTAACTTTTAACCAATTGGTAATTATTCAATTACACACAAAATCTATTAAAATTAATACTAATAAATAATTATGAAGGGAACACCTTCCATGCAGAGAAATTGAAGCAAACAAAATTAGAAATGGGATTAAAAGTTACTGATTAAACAGAGAATTGTTTTGTATGTGTGAAGTTTAAGATAACGATTTAGTAATCTGAGGTCAATTACAGAAACAAGCACCATAAACAAACATAAAATACCAAGTACAGGAATTAGATTTAGTGGAATTACTTCATCGTCACTAATTTCAGTAGTCACAAGAACAACCTATAACTTAATTGTTATCAATTACCTGAGTGGAGATTCTGTGCTAGTTGTTCTCTCCGTGGATCCCTTGTTTTCTGAGTAATTATAAGTGTTCCTCCTAGGAATACCACTGAATGCTGATTTTGCTGTGCCTGCAGTTACAGAACCTGTGGTCTGTGGTCCTTTTCTTATAGAACTAAGTGCTTTGGAGGGACTGCTACCACTAGATAAGGACTGAGTTCCTGGAAATAAAATAATATATAATAAGCATAACTGAAATTTACAAAACCACCATAAACAATTTTATTTTTACAAGTCAAAGTTTTTCTTGAGGAATTTCAGGTATCTGCTATAAAGGTAAGATAATTGGACAACTTACACAAAAAATTAAAATGTAAAAGTCACCTGCAATAATCCTGATGGCGATGTCAAGTCGATATGACAAAATGCATATCTGTCACTGACTATTTAAACATGAATTAGAATAACATGATAGAAACAAAATGGAATACAGTAAGCTCACTTTTTGTGCAAGATGTATTAAAATTACAAGGGGGAAAACATATCAAAATGAGAGTAATCAATTATTGGATGTCCAGAACATTTGGATAATGAATAAAGAATTATGTATGCAAACGCAAGTTTCTGTGGTTTAGCTCTTCTGTGGGAAATTTTTGGTATTGAGAATACATTATAATATAAATAAGAAGTTTAATAAAAAAAAATAAGCAATTAAAACGACGAGTTTCGTAAGTCATAAGACTTACATCATCAGGAGTACTGTTACCTAAAGTTTTACACAAGAAAAGTCTATTAACAATTCATGACAGATATTAGATGTTTTTGATAACTTCACAACTGTTAAATATAATTGATAAACCAGAATACAAATGGTAAATTCATTACTGTATGCATGTTGGAACATTGCTAGTTGTTGCTATCACGTTCCATCAAGCATACCATTTACCATTTGTATTCTGGTTTATCAATTATATTTAACAGTTGTGAAGTTATCAAAAATATCTAATATGTGTAATTAATTGTTAACAGGCTTTTGTTGCTCTTAGGTATTTCTGACCATGCACAAAAGTGAAAAGAACATAATCAAATGTTGCTCAGCATTCGGCTGTTTGGGAGTAGGAAAGTAACACAGCAGGAGAAAAACTGTGGAGTTTCTGTATCTTCAATACGAAGATGGAGCAAAAATTAAAAATGGAAAACAGAGAGGATATCCTTGTATAAAGAGATAGGTGGGAAGTTTATTATAGTTCTTAATTCACATAGGATTTATTTCAGTTAAAGCTGAAAGGAACTTTATTGATTTCCAGTTCACATTGAAATGGGTCCAATAAAGTTGTTTATTTAGGATCCTCAGTCAGATAAGTGATTTCTAACAGTTCATATGGCTTTAGTTATTTCTTCGGGAGTGTCAAAACAGGTGATAAAGTTATTTAAGAA
Source organism: Typopeltis vanoorti (assembly GCF_054136105.1). Classification (NCBI taxonomy): domain Eukaryota; kingdom Metazoa; phylum Arthropoda; class Arachnida; order Uropygi; family Thelyphonidae; genus Typopeltis; species Typopeltis vanoorti. The sequence continues at coordinate 91,922,668 of NC_143569.1, read as the reverse complement.
TAATGTTGAGGCCTTCACATAGAAAGTCGATTCATTCTAAAGTGACAAAACTGTTGATAAGGTTTTTAGTATATCTTTAATAAAATTTGTTGCTACTTTCATATAGAAAGTGAAGTTACAGAAGTGTCTTGGATGAAGAGAAGATATGTTTTTTCAGTGTTCTGCAATGCAGGAAGAAACTAATATATGTTGCTGTCATATAGAGAGCAGTTTCCATATTGCCTATATGAATTCAAGAAGGAATAAAAACTTTTGTAGGAAGCAAGAAAACTGAAATTCCAGAAGTTTTATCCATATAGGATAATAACTATTGGCCTATGTAATTGAAGGAATGCTGTGCAGCAAAAGTGTTTTTCATATTGTTTGAAGAATACATTGGCAGTTACATAGTTAAGCAATTGATTTGATATTGTATATATTTGTTTTCAGTGTAAATTCAAGATTTTTATTTTGGTTATGAAATGTTTGATGGCTCAATTTCTTAATCAGTAAATGGTTATCTCATCTTCCCTTAGGAGTTTAAACCACTCAGAGTGTGAAGGAATGAGCAAAGGATTAATCCCTGTGTACATATATCATTAGTTAAATTTTGAATTAAAGATTTGAACTGAGTGAAATTTTTAATATAAGATGAAACATGACCAGTAAGTGGGGTTCAAGATTTAGGTAACTTCATGGCTAACTTAAAAGAAGGGGAGTCAGCATCCAGCATATGGGACAAAGAAGGCTATTGGGTTTGTGAATTTTAGGCAATCCTTATATCTGGGGGGGGTACACTAAACAGTTCAACTATTTCAGGGTCTCAAGAACTGGCATTTTTAGAAACCTTTTTAAAGTTTTTTTTTTTTTTTCTTCTGAGAATTGGTGGGATCATAATCCAGATATTTATAAGTGCTGTAGTCTCTGAGCAGCACATTCATTTTACAATTATCACTTTGTTCATCACAGTTACTTTACCCTCTTTGGCTGTAGTGATTATTATGTTATTGTCTTTGCATGAGAATTATTTCAGAATATCCCACAGTTCTAAACTGAGAATAGAAGAGAGTTCAGAATGGCAAGAACTAAGGGCTGCATTAAAAGCAGATAAGTTACAAGTAGTGCGATCTGTTCACAATGCAAAGCTAGCATGACTGTAGGTATGAAGAGACTTAAATGAATAAAATTTTCTATTAAACTTAATGCAAGTGAATATAATTATGTTATACTCCAGTGTCCCTGCACTTTTTTTTTTTTTTTTTTCTTCAAGGCTAGCTGGTTAAGTTTCCTGGATAAATAGAGTTTCCATTTACAGTATTGTTTAGCTTTGCTTGTTATGCCTACTCCATGAAGAATTAAGTCTAGTATTTAGGCTTATGTGCTGGTTTAAACTCATTATTAGGTTTAATGGAATGAATACAGCATAGAGAAACAATAAAATACAAGTTCATTGTATCTTATATATCATCTCTCATCTCTGTCAAAGACACATCATCAGGGATACAATCTCAAAATTTTAAAAGCACATTCAAAAACTTTTTGTCTCCCTCTTCCTTCTCTCTGCGTTCCAGGTGTTTACAAGGTTCCTTGTTCTTGCAAATTATCTTAGGGTCAAACTGGGAGATCTGCCAACATCCACCTAGAAAAACAAAAGAAATATATCTGCTACCACAATTATGGTCATCCAATCTAGTTGACCATGCACTGGATACCTTGTACAAAATCAAAAAATACTATGCTTAGCTTTTAAACTTCCAAAGATTTGGGAAACTTTTCTTATGCTTCCCAGACAACAGTTGAGGCTAGCCAACAGCACCCCATAGATCTTCAAGGCTTTTAGTCTAATATTTTCCCCCACTTATAGTGTGTGTGCTTTACCATTTTAAGATCGAGTCCCTGGCAATGTCTCTGACACACAAAATACATACAGGATCTAATAAACTTTTATTGTTCCTCTGTGCTATATTCATTCCATTAAATTTAATAATGAGTTAGTGGCAAAATTTCAAGAATTATTCACAGATTCAGAAAAGGAAGCATTGAATAACATTATCTTCAAATATAGAGAAAGTCGAGAAATTGCCCACATAGCACAGTTGAAATAATATGACATGTGCCCTTGGCTGAAAGGGACCTGGGGGTCCCTTTCACATCATGACACAAGGAATATTTCGTCTCATCTTCCCTTTTGTGTTAGGTTCAATGGCCTATCAAACCAAGTAACTTGGCTTCTTAGAAACATGATAACTGTTTATGATAGGGCAGTTAATCCTATTTGCACTGTGTACTCTGGATCTGCCACCTCCACATGAAACCAGATAAATCACCTTCACCTCAAGTCTCGATAAAGGTTCTTTCTTCATGTCCTAGATGGGATTTGAACCAGGTCTTTCCAACTAAAAGGCATCCATCTATACTAAATGAGCTGGAGACTTTTACAGCAATTTATGTAGTCAAAATCCAATTGACCAGGAGATGTTCTTACTATATCAATTCACAAAAAAAGGACAATATGCTGGATGTGAATACTAAATTTCCCAAAAACGATTTATGCAAGCATACTTACTTGATATAAGGCTTAAAAATGTTGGAGAAAGAAACTTTAGCAAATAAGTCAGAATTTTTTTATTTCAAAGCAAACAGCTAAGAATCAGATATAAAACCAGTCTGTATGAATTTTTCAGATCTTGAAAAAGGCAAAGTAGCATACCACAGGAAAAACTATTCAAGTCTGATATAAAAGTACACAATATAAACAAAGCTACTCAAAACAATAAGCACAGAAATCATACAGTTAACTCACAAAAAAACTCAACAGGATCCAAAGGAATAGTTTGGTATATTAAATTTTCTTTAGAATAAAACTGATGGTATCAGAAATTAGCTGGAACCTGTTAGTTGTGTTATATTGAGTGAGTTTGATACACAGACGGGTTAAAAGAGGATTAAAAGCACATTTTAAGAAAACATTAATCTAATATCAAGTTACTGGCTATTAAGATCACATTCATAATGCAAGTATTCGTCATCCTCTTAAATAAATTCCTCTTCAATAAGTCCTTGAAGACAAATTAACAGAAATAATACTGTATGCTATAAATGCATTATGAAAACCTATAAAAATTAAAGCCATAAAATCCAGTAGAAAAATAATCACTTTTATTTAAGAAAAAGTACTTCATTGTAACTATAATTAATTAGAAATTAAATAACAAGTAATTTAGTAAGTCATAATTAGCGATGGGGCTGCTTAAAGATCAAAGCAAGATAATTGTGAGGAGACTCCACATAGCCTTTAAGAGATGCAGAGAACCAACAGAGCTTGTGACCTAATGTTGACAAAAGATGGGCTGGCCATTTGGGACTTAACCAACCAAACTGCTCTCTACTTGGTTAAACCAAAAATAAATATAATGGTATAAACATGAGATTTCATGCTGAGTGTGATATCATCCAAATTATGCAAGGCTCCAGCTGCTTTTGCTAGGAAACCAAGACAAAAAAAGAGTAAGCTATGAGAAAAAACACAACATCGCAATTGAAGGTAGGAACCATCAACATAGGGATTATCAATAAAAGGAAACTGAACTTAAACTGAAAAAGTACCACATGGACAAAATTCGTGTTACTGAGATGAAGATTATAATAGGTGGGATTCTACTAAATAATAAATATAGGATGTTATATTTGGGTAATCTCAATCAAGGAAAGGAAGAAGTAGTCATGACATTCAACATACATGAAGATAAATTTTGGATTGAAAGGCAGTTTCAAGCAGTTATGTGGACAAACTTCAAAATGAGAAAATGGACAATGAAACTTATTTGTACATATGGTCGCACAGAAGGCTATACTAAGGAAAAGGTGCAGAAATTTTTCAAATCATCAGAATAGGCTGCTGATATAATGAAAACAGAAAAGTTAGTCCTTGTTGGAGATTTAAACAGCAGAGTGGGAAATGAATGCCATCAGATATACAGTAAAGCTTTGAGAAAATTTGGAGAAAGGAGCAAGGCTAATAATAATGCTAAGTACCTGCTGGATTTCTGTTCAGAATACACGTTAGTCATCTTTAACAGTAAAGATGGACAAAAGTTAACATGGAAAGAAGACACGAGAAATAAGGAAAGGTTCATTGAATACATTATTGTTGATAGTGATATCTTTATGCTGATTTAAGATACAGAGGATTTGAAATTGGGAATGATCATAACTCAGCCTTAAGTAGGATAACAATGAAAGCCACATTGAACAGCACAATATGTAAGAAAGTTTTAAAAAGAATTAAAGTCAAGCAGCTTTTATAGATGAACTGTACTCAAATGTACAAACATTATTCAAGAAAACAATGAAAAAGTTCAAAAACAAGAACCAAACCTTAGTCTCGGGGGCAAACTGTGAAGAAAACTAACCGATTCAAGCAGAGAGGCATGTAGTGAAAACGATAGAAAAATAAGAACATTGTGGCGGCCACAAGTAGTACTGAAAAAGAAGAAAGCATACCAAACGCTCCTAGCAAATAAGTTTCAAGATACCCCAAAAGAATACGGAGACAAAAAAAACATAAATTAAGCTATGTGTGAAAGTAGCTAAACAAAGGTCATGGGAAGACTTATAAATATAAATATCAAACAGGCAGTAAAATATTCTGGAGGCTATCAAAAAAAGCTTAGAAATAAAGTAAAGAGAATCAAAGGTGATATGAAAACTGAAGATAACAATTTTATAGATGTCTAGTATAATTACTTTGAAAGACTATTAAATGAAACAAGCAGTGACAGAACTGTAATAGAAAATATTCATGAGATAACAAACAGGAATACAAATCAATACTTCAGGTAGGAAGAGCTATCAAACATCTGAATTGTAGAAAGGCAACTGGGGTAGATATTCCAATAGAAATACTAAAATATGGAGGTCTAAAAGTTTTGCAGTGGCCATACTACATAATTCAGAACTCCTGGTCAGAAGGATAAATTCTAGTTGACTGGAGTAGAGCTTGCATTTTTCCCATCTGTTGAAAAAAAAAGTGGGAGATAAAACAATGAAAGAATTTTTTTTTTATGTGACTCCCATCCACAAAAGTTTTATTTGTAATCTTTTAATACATTCATATCATAGGTGGGCTAAGGATTTATTTATTTATATATATCATTTTTTTTTTTAATGATTTTATATTTTTACTTAAAGCACTTCAGGCTTCCAATAAGTAAAGCAGTGGTCTCACACCAGACAATGAAATTCAACTCTCACCTAAAGACAATCACAAAGATCCATGTGCAAGGTGTAATTCAAACCTGCAGCTTGTTGGCTAGAGAGTAAATATGCTAACCACTCTCAGCCAACCAGGTCTACTAAGTGTTCCATGTAAGATTTATGCCAGCACATTTGAGAATAGACTAAGAAAAATTGTTGGGAAAAAAAATTCGAGAAGAACAAGCTGGGTTCTGGCCAAATAGAGGTTGTCAAGGTCAGATTTTCTTTATGACAAATGGTTGAGAAATCAAGAAATATAACAAGGAACTGTATTTAGGTTTTGTAGATCTGGAAAAGGCATATGACAAGGTGCACAGCAAAAAGCTTTTCAAAACACTACAATTAAATGGAGTAAATGGAACATTATAAAGCTCAATATATATTCTATATCTAAGTTCTAAATCAGCAGTCAGAACTGAAGAAAATATAGGAAGATAGTTTGATGTAATATCTAACGTAAGACAAGAGTATATATACATCATCTCCACCCTTATTCATCATCTATGTGGACTGCATTGTGAAAGAAGTGGCATTATACCTGATATTAGAATTAAAGATATAAAACTTAGCTCTTTGCTAAAAGCAGATGTTGTTGTACTTCTAAACAAATCCAGTACAAGCCTCCAGGATTCTCTAACTAAACTAAATAAAAAATGCAGGAAATTCGGCATGAAAATCAACAATAAAAGGACCAAAACTATGAAAACAGGTAAGAACAAGTAAAATATTTCACTTATTTAGGTGCAATTTTCTATGAAGATGGCATATTAAATATGAAAATAGACAATGCAATAGCACTAAGCAAAGCTGGTATGTTGGAAGCCAGATGAATAAATTTACATGGAATAAGAGAGAAATTAGCCATATACAAGATAGCATTCAAGCAAATTAAGTTATAGATTTGAGAGTTAGGAATAAAGCATTTGATCAAGAACCGGACCACAGACATGAGAGTTCATCACAAATATCAAGATCTAGACAAAATCCTAATAGAAAGAAATATCAAATTAGTAGTAATAACAGAAAAAAAAAAAAAGTTCAGATGAAACAAATAATTACATCTATATCCACAGTAGTCAAAAAAGGAAGAAAGAACAAAAGAAGAAATAATGATTTTATTCACAAATCAATTAAAAAATATATCATGCATTAAACAATACTGGAGTGAGAGAATTCTAGAACTAAGATTACAAATAAGCCATGACTTCCTGACTATTATTTGTATCTATGCCCCAGAGGAAGGACATATAGCAATGGCTTTTGTTCAGATTTACAAAAAATAAAAGATAAAATAAACCATCTTATTCATCAAACGACTTAAAAAATTATTTTAAAATATTTAGCAGCAAGGAAAAATCTCAGAAAGTTGAAATAAGGCAATTATCATCCTAATATATAAAAAAGGCAATAAGTGCAACTGTGAAAACTACAGAGGAATAAGTCTTCTAAATACTGGTTATAAGTTATATGCACAAAGATTAACTTCAGAACTTAAATCATATGTAGAAGATAAATTTTGCAAAGAACAAAATGGCTTCCGAAAAGGACGATTGTGCACTGACCCAGTTTTCTCATGAAAAATCTTAATGGAAAAATATTATGAATACAACATAGAAACATTCATAGCATTTATAGACTACCAGAAAGCCTTTAACAGTCTTAAGGAACAAACTGTTGACTGTACTCAAGAATTGAAACATTACAAATCAGCTGTTTGCTGCAATAACTAACATGTATCACAAAAACCAAAAAGAATCAATGAAAAAGTTACAGAATGGAAATCAAACAAATGGGGTCCATCAAGGATGTCCAATGGCATCACTCTTACTTAATATCAATACAGACGAAATAGTAAAGAAATGGAAGAAAAATATAAAACCAGCATTTAAACTGGATCATGGAACTATACTTAATACCTATTTGTGTGCAGAGAACCAGATAATCATAGCAACAAGTGAAGATGAAATCCAAAGATAAGTACAAAAACATAAGTACAAAACAAAAATCATAACTTTTAAAGGACCATTTCCAGTCAGAAGTAAAATCATGATTGAAAATAAAATTTTATAATACATTATAGAAAATTTTAGAATACATCCAATGTATTTGAAGAAGCTGACACTGACATCAAAATTTCAAACTTCCTAAAGATGACAGGAATGATCAATAATATTTACAAATCTAACCAAGCATATAAGATTATATAAATCTATTATAAATAACAGATTATATAAGATATATAAATGAAGCCTTTTGGCTCTTTATTTTAGTAAAAGCATATAAGAGTTTATAAAGTTTTGGCAAGACTTCTACTGTATGGAAGTGAATCATAGACCACAAAAACTGAACAGAAACAGGAGAAATGAAATTCCTGTGAAGGACAGCAGGCTATACTCTCTGGGACAAAAAAAAGAAGCACAAAAATAGATAAAGAACTAAAAAAAGACTCAGTGTTGGACAAAGTATATGAATACCAAAAGAAGTGGATTGAACATATTAAAATAATGAACAATTCAAGACTACCCCCCCCCCCCAAAAAAAAATACTCTGATACCACCCAAATGGAGGATATAGAAGTCAGGAATGATCAATGAAAAAATGGAACGAGACTGGAACAGGCCACTAGGCCTAAATCCCTGAAAGGATGATGATGATGCATTCAAGCAAATTAAGTTATAGAACTGAGAGTAAGGTCAGAAATAAAGTACTTGATCAAGAACTAGAGACCACAGATAGGAGAGTGAACAGATGACAGCAATGGCATAATTATATTAGAAATGAAGGTATTAGGAAGGAATCTGATATTGTTAGCATTCAAGAATGTGTGAGCAGAGCTAATCTAAGGTGGAATGGTCACTTAAACAAATTGGAGAGGAAAAGTTAACAAAACTGGTGTTTGTTGCCATGCAAGAAAAGAGATCCAAAGGACAGCAAAGACTGAGATGTAGGTGGACTGATTCAGTCAGAAGTGGAAACTAAGGAAAACTAAAATGTTAGGTACGACAATATTGATGTGTTGACAAGTAATAGACCAAATTGGAGAAATATTTTTGATAGATTAGTAATAATTGAAACTTAATTATGTAGTAGCAGTGTCATAGTATCCTGTATACTGCTTGAGGGTATATACAGGAAATTGATGATGATAATTAGTGATGTATATCAAAACTTTTATGAAATTAACATACTCATATGAATTTTATCATAATATGAATGGTTTTAATATACCACAGAATCCTCCCAATTGGGCATAAATGGTATCAGGGATATTCAAAATAATAAATTTTTCATAATTGAGTTTTATAACAAGTTCCTTCTTCCTACTCAATGCTCTAAGATCTCAAAAATTTCAACAAAAATTTTTTCAGTTTCTTAAGAATTTATTATGCATTGCATATTTATTTACAAACAACCTATTTTGAAATATTACACTGCTAATATAATGCATTAATGCACCTAACATGTCAAATAAGTATTGATAGCAATATGTTTAGAGAAACCTAAATTGCCTGTACCACAATAACATGTGGGCCTCTTCCTTTGTCCCTGATCACACTTCCTAGACATACTCGTGATAAGTTTTGATAATAGGTTCAAGATCATTATACCATTGTTAGATGCACTAGAATGGTCCCACTGGATGTTATAGTTCATTCCAAAGATGCTCCATTGAGTTGCGATTGGAAATGAATATGCAAGTCGGTTAAGTTTTCTCACATCCTTTTCTTGAAACCATGACACAATAATGCCTGCAGTATGACATGTTGCAGTGTATTGAAAGAGACTTAGATCTTTTTCTTAAAACTGTCCCAACATAGGAAGCTTTGCATTATTCAGAAGTTAGCATGCTGCCTAGCATTCATCCTTTAGGCACTACAACCACATGTTCCAAATACATACCAGAAGAAAAAGCTCCAGATTCTTTACACCACAGCTACCAAACTTCACAGAATGAGATGATGCCTTCATGCATAAGGCATTCCCAAGGCATCTACTGCACCCATCAAAAATGGTGATGGATGCAGTACATCACTACAATATGGAGTGATGAAATGTGCAGACTTCCAATCTCTATAGACAAGCTGATGATGTTCTTCAGTATAGTCTATGCTATTGACTGCCATGGTATTTAGCGTATGTGAAGCTGTCCTTCCAAAGAAACTAAGACTGCACATTTCTCCACACAATATGCTACTAACCTGAACCAATATGGACTCTTTGAACTCTTGGCTGATCTGTTCATCATACCACCCTTTTATTCATCTTCAATCCCTTATTATAAGCCTCCTCCTGCACATTTTTTGGATGAGGTAAAAAATAACTTAACATTTCTATCAACTGATAATGTCGCTTACAATTGACTCTGGATGATGCATTCTTTTATCCTAAGGAATGGATGGAGCATTAACATGGCATCATCTCTTTCAAAGTCGAGAAGTTCTCAAGTACTGCTTATTGGGTACAGATATACATATTAACATGGAATGGAGTCTACCTTATATAATAGTATAGGCCAGTGGTGGCGAATTTTTTATGTGCGCTTCCCAAAAATATAAAAATCAAGTTGATGACGTGCCGGGCAATTTTTAGTAGGGGAAAAATAGAAAATTATTAATTAATTTATAATATATATTTTATAAATAATTATTTATAATATTTATTTATATATACATTTATAATATTTATTTATATATACATTTATAATATTTATTTATATATAAATTTATAATATTTATTTATATATAAATTTATATTATTTAGTGTAAAATTGATTATATTATTAAATTGATTTTAAAGTTGGTTTGAAAAGAAAAAAAAAGTGGTAGTGAGAAAAATATTTATGCACTGTAACTCACCATAGAAGTCAGCTGAGAAGAAGCTCAACTTGTCATAGAAGAAGCTCAACTTGTCGGAGAAATGCTTACTGTATTTACTCGAATATAACTTGCCCTCGCGTATAACTCACACCCCTGATTTTACTTTACGAAAAAAGACATCAAAAAGTTTTGCATATTACCTCGCACATGAAAAATGTTTAAACATGTTCACGTCGAGGTGATAGTAACTTGCTCTTCCCCTCGGTTAAAAACACGCCCTCCCCAAAACTATTATACTGCAGATGCAAGAAAAACAAGTGTAGTTTTATTGCATCCCTGAATAAGGTACAGAGGCTTTTGCAGTCTGTGTAATATATTTTTCAACAAATAGTGTGATTCATTAGTTAGCGCCATTTTTATTCCAGCTGTCTCTAATTGCACTATTATTATCCTCTCCCACAGAAACTATGCTGTTAGACTGAAGTCAACAACTGTGTTTCAGTAAAACCATATGTTGAACTGAAACACAGTGTCTAACTAAAAACTATTGTCCAATTTTTCAATTACATGAATTAAGTATTTCTTTTATTGCATTTGAAATTCCCGGTGTCATTATGACATATTACAAAGACTAAATTCAAATAAAATTCTACCATGAATTGAAACATGCCATATAATTACGATGACCATACATCTTTTATTTAAGAGGACAGTCCTTTATTTCACTGCTCTGTCGTTTAGATTTTTTTTTTTTCTAAAATGGCCATTATGTTCTTTATTTTGTGAATTGAAATAGTAAATTGAATATTAATGCCAACATATTTAAAGATGAAATTCATAAATTTTTACCAAACCTCATCATCATCATCAAATTCCTGCCATGTACCCTTCAAGAGGGAGTACAGGATATGATAATACTACATGAAAAATTTACATCATTACTAACTTCCTATCTATAATTTTCCTCCAAATCTGTCTGTTACATGTCAAGACTCCAACATTATCAGATTTTAAATTGCTATTGTCTAAGGCACATTGTACCATATAAATCCACCTATATCTTGGTCTTCCTCTGGGTCGTTTTTCTGCCAACTGGACAGAGAACATTTGTTTTGCTAATCTGTCCAGCTCCTGACCCAGCACTCAGATCCATAAGTTAAAATTGGTTTGAACACTGTCTTGTATACAGCTAATTTAGTGTTCCGACTAATTTCTCTCTTATTCCATATGAATATATTCAATTGACTTCCTACCATACCAGCTTTGCTGATTCTGTTGTCGATTTCCATAATTAATTTACCATCTTTACTAAAAATCGTGCCTAAGTAGCTGAAATGTTTTGCTTGTTCCAGAGGTTCTCCGTTCACAATGCAGTTGACATTTTCAACGATTCTGCCTATTTTCATTGTCTTTGTCTTTTTATTGCTGACTTTCATACCATATCTATTACAACAGTTATTCAATTTAGTCAGGGAATCTTGCAGACTTGTAGTGGATTTATTTAGAAATATAACATAGTCCACATAAAGAAAAGAGCTGACATTAACATCTCCAATTTTGATATCATGTTTAATACCACTTTCCTTCATAATGTGATCCAGAGGATCACATTATGAAGGAAATATGATGTACAGAGGGGATAATGTACATCCTTGTCTGAAATCAGATTTAACATAAAACTATATTCCTGTACTTCCTTCAATTCTAACTGCTGACTTACAACTCAAATAAGTATTGCTTGATATAATACCACATTGACACAACTTAACTGTAGTGTATTGAATAGCTTCTCTCTTGGCACCTTGTCATATGCCTTTTTCAGATCGACAAAACTTAAATACAAAACAAGCCATGAATCCAGCTTGTTCTTAACCAAGCTTTTTTTCTGCAACTCTTCTCAACCGTTTCTCAAGTATACTGGCGTAAATCTTACCAGGAACACTCAGTAGGGAAATACCTCTGTAATTCTCACATTCAGTTTTATTTCCCTTTTTATATATGGGTACTATGAGAGCTCTCCTCCAATCATCAGGAATTTGCCCCTCTGGCCAGGCCTTCTGAAAAATGCAGTGCAGCCACTGTAACACTTTTAGACCACCATACTTCAGCATTTCTGGTTGAATATCATCTACTCCTGCTGCCTTTCCACATTTCAAGCCTTTGATGGCTTTTTCTACTTCAAGTATGGATATGTATTTATTCCTGACTGTATGCCTGTTGAGTGTTTTTACCACTGTACTATCACTGCTCGTTTCATTTAGCAATTTTTCAAAGTAATTACTCCATACTTCAAGGATATCTTTTTCTCCCATTTTCATGTCACCTTTATCATCCCTAACTCCTTTTACACACTCTTTCCTCCATTTTTAAGCTTCTTCAACAACCTCCAGAATATTTTGCCACCTTTTTGATATTTATTTTCTATGTTCTTGCCAAAGTCCTCCCATGACTTTTGTTTAGCTAGTTTTACACAGTGTTTAGCTTTCTTACATTTGTCTCTGTATTCTCTAAGAGCACAAGCTGATTTATTTGCCAGGAACTTTTGATATGCTTTCTTCTTTTCCTTCACCGTCTCTTTAATTTCCTGTGTCCACAATGGAGTTCTGATTTTTCTATCCTTGCAGACAACCTCAACACATGCCTCTCTGGCTGAATCAATCAGGATTTTCTTCAGGGCTTGCCACTGAATCTCCAAGGTTTGGTTCCTGTTCTCAAACTCTTTTATTTTTATTTCAATAATCTTTGTGTATTTTACTCTACAGGTCACATCTGAGATATGTTCAACTTTTATTCGCTTTAAAACTTTCTTACATATCATTCTTTTCAATACGAAATTCAATTTTATCCTGTTCAAGACTAAACAGTGATCACTTCCAATTTCAAATCCTCTCTACACTCTGGTGTTCTGCACCAGGGAGAAAACATCACTATCAACAATAACATAGTCAATGAGACCTTTTTTATTCCTTGTCTCTTCTCTCCATGTGAATTTGTGCATATTTTTATGTTGGAACATGGTGTTAGTAATAACCTGTCCATGTCCTGAGCAGAAATCCAACAGGTATTTGCCATTATTATTAGCTTTGCTCTTTTCTCCAAATTTTCCCAAAATATTTTTGTATGTCTGACAATCATTTCCTACTCTGCTATTTAGATCCCCAACAAGGACCAACTTTTCCTTTTCATTGTGTCAGTTGCTTTCTCTAAAGACAAAAAATCCCCATTCTCATATTTGCCCACATTACTCTACTTGAGACTGACTGCCATTTAAGAAGATTGGCCTTGTATTTTGTGTTGAATACTATGGCTACTCCTTTTTCTTGATTGTCATTGCCTGAATATAACATTTTGTATTTATTGCTCAATAAATCAATAAATAAAGTTGATCAATAAATAAATGTATTTATTGATCAACTGGTGAGATCAAAAAGATCTCACCAGTTTATGTCTTTTTTGTTTCAGTCACCCCTATTATATCGATCTGGTACTTATCTAATTCCTCAGTTAGCTCCATTTCTTTGCCATTCAGGCTTCTTATGTTGATAGTACCAATCTTTAACTTTGGTGATGTTGAGTTTGGGTGTGTTTTCAGATTTGTTCCACTTGCTGACTTTTTGCTGTTCGCCCTGGTTCCCTGGCAAAAACAACAGGAGCCTTGTTTAACCGGGCCACGCCCCAGCCGGCAAGCAATTTTTTCATGTTGTACCATCAATTTTTTATTTTGGTTTAACCAATAAGAATACAATCTGGTCAGCTAAATCCCAAATTGCCAGCCCATCCTCATTCGTTCAGTATCCAAGTAGATACCCAACAGGGTGCACCATGAGAAGGTGAGGATCGGACATTAGGTCAGAAGCCCTGGTCAGTTCTCCGGATTCCTTTAAAGTCTATGTGGAGGTCTCTTCTCAGTTATACAGCTTTGACCCTTAAGCATCCCATTGATTGCATTGATTATTTAATTAACTGGAACAGCTGTTTTTATGTATTTGAATGGGTCCTACTATGATAAATTCTCTGCAGGAGAAGATCAAGGAAAATGTTTTGTTCATTTCCTGTCACTGGAACTTAAATATAAATGATGGCGAACTATTTGATGAAGTTTCGTGTATTAAAAGTTATGTCACTAGTGAAAAGATCGAAGAATGGTGACAAAACGATGTAGCAGGGTTGAATATTTTAAATATTTCGCAGATAAGCATGTATCTTTTAAAAACATTTTAAAAATCGTTGAGTTTTGTTTATATCTCCCTGGATCTAATGTCCCCACTGAACAAGTATTTTCATTAGTGAAAAATATGTGGACTAGTGGGGGGGGGGGGGGGGGGGAATTAAAAATCGAAACATTGAAAGCATGCATTTATACCAAATGGAACTTTGTCATGAATTGAATAGAGTTTTATGAATTTTTAAAACACAAACCTGATTTATTAAAAAAAAAAGTTCATTCTTGTGTAAAGTATCAAAATTAAATTTTTCAAGTAATAATATGATTGTTTAAAATCCTATGTATATGCTTATATTTTACAATAAATGTTATACAGCTTTTTAGTTTTAGTAAAACAAGTAAACTCAACCTGTTTTTTTATTATTTATTTATTATGAAACAATTTCTGATTTGTCCTTTATTTTCTCCAAAGAAAATATGGTCACTGTACATATAATGCACGTGTGAGTTCGCCTGCTAGCTCAACCCAAACAAGCAGGAATAAAATTCGACTAAGGGTTGAAACTTTGTGTGAGTTGAGCCTGCTGGTAATGAGAAGTTCTGTCGGAACGATAAATGACACCCCGTCATGAATGTGTTAAAACTAGGAAATATATAGTGAATGTTATAAATTTAGTGTAATCCTTTATCCAAGTGTGAGCAAACAAAGTTTGCACCAGAAAGTATCTTCAGGAGTGGGGTAAGTTAGTACAACACCGGGCAACTCGTTGCAAAGGTGGACCAAGCTAACATCACTCCTATCTCAGTATCTCCCATAATGCCAAACACATTCCTTGCAGATATGCATAATGTTATGCATTAAGGGAAGGGCCACTACCCAGACTAGTTTTGACCTTTATTCAGGTCTCATCAGTGGTAGCCAGGCCCAGAAGTGGAGATACCAGGCAGAAGCATTAGCGAGGTCATCTTTACCTACAGGAGTTGCCAAAAAGGTGTGCCACCTTTTTATTAAATTACTCTGGATTTAGAAAAAGATGTTGAAAGTTTATTTTTCACTTGGTTAGACTCGCTATTGCTTCTGCCTGGTATCTCCACTTCTGGGCCTGGCTCCCACTGAAGAGACCTCAATAAAGGTCGAAACTAGTCTGGGTAGTGGCCATTCCCTTGATGCATAATGTTATACATATCCACGAGGAGATGTGTTTTGCATTATGGGAGATACTGAGATAGGAGTGATGTTAGCTTGGTCCACCTTTGCAATGAGTTGCCCAGTGTTGTACTACCTTACCCCAGTCCTGAAGATACTTGCAGGCGCAAACTTTGTTTGCTCACACTTGGATAAAGAATTAAACTAAATTTATTATAGTCTAACCAAGTGAAAATAAACTTTCAACATCTTTCTCTAAATCCAGAGTAATTTAATAAAAAGGTGGCACACCTTTTGGCAACTCCTATAGGTAAAGATGACCTCGCTATTGCTTCTGCCTGGTATCTCCACTTCTGGGCCTGGCTCCCACTGAAGAGACCTCAATTAAGGTCGAAACTAGTCTGGGTAGTGACCCTTCCCTTAATGCATAACATTATACATATCCGCAAGGAGATGTGTTTTGTATTATGGGAGATACCGAGATAGGAGTGCTGTTAGCTTGGTCCACCTTTGCAACAAGTTGCCCAGTGTTGTACTACCTTACCCCAGTCCTGAAGATACCTTCAGGCGCAAACTTTGTTTGCTCATACTTGGATAAAGGATTTAACTAAATTTATTATAGTCTAACCAAGTGAAAAATAAACTTTCAACATAGTGAATGTTGTTATGACAGTTTCAGATGTTATGAAATTCGATTGAAGAGAATTAGCATTTCAACTCAACACTTGTTGGTTGTCTGTGTCTTTGGGTCGAGTTATCTTTTGTTAATACCGTACCAATCATATGCATGTCTTCATAGCTGCTCTCTTGTGTAAAACAAAATTTAACTTGTACGTATTGTAATAATTAAAAAAAAAGTTGAATAATTTATAAGCGCATAAAAGGATATCACCTGTAAATTTGACGTGCCAGCAAAATTCTCAGACGTGCCACAGGTTCGCTATCTATGGTATAGGCCATATGTGACAGCAGGCATCAGTACATCAAAAACAGTGTTTCAATATTTATTTCAACATAATTTTATTTCCTAATGAGAAATTTGAAGCTCATTATAGAAAGGAATCAATCCCAACAATACATAACTGAAAGCTGACAGAATTATTTTTTCAAATGTCACAGCACTTCAAGCAAACAATTTATGACAAATTGCATTAGATAATGCTAATTTCAGTCTAAAATAAATAAGCAAACACAGAAAAGAAAGAACATTTACAGTCAACACTCACTAATAACAAGTGCCATCACTCAAAGTGAAAAATCCCAGCCATAGCCCCTTTTAGAAGCTATTCTAAAAATTTACTATAGCAAATTGTATGTTAAACTATTGCTATGGTTCATGCAAGTTCTTTACTGTGAAAGATAACTGTACAAGCATTTTATAAGATATTACTGTATTCACAATTTCTCTCAGTAATGTACACGATATCCACCCATCTAATTTCCAGCTCATCCTATAAACCAGTCACTAATCTGACTTGACACTCAATGACTGATTAATAATCAGCCAGCCTGTCATTCAGTGAGTAGCTGACAGATCCCACCAACTTGTGGGATCAGCTCTGAATTAGATAGCTATATATCTTGAATACACTACTACAAAAATTATATGGATACATCTTTTCTCAAATATGACATATTAGTGGCAAACTATGTTGCAAGGTAATACAGAAAGAGAATGCATGCTAAATTTTGATGAATTCCTATATGGAATATGACTAAAATGAACCAACTTCCAGTAAGATGTTATCACAGACTGCAATCAATCATCTCAGATGCTCCAATTGTACAGCCATTAATGACACATTACAGTTACATGTATTTATTATAATTATAGTATTTGAGATGATCAACTGTGGGATGTAATCAAAAGATGGCAAAAATAAAGTTGAAAAGAAACTCATAAATAAACCACAAACTGGGGTTAAAGGAACAGAAGATGCTGGAAAGGGCTGTGTATTCTAACCATCATTGGATTTTTTCAACATAGAATTCTAGGCAACCCAGCTGGAGAGGTTTGTTTAAAGCATTACCAAACTCCACAATCTCAAGTTTCCAAGGAGAAACGCTGCAAGCTGAAAATCAATCACTACAAATAATGCTCAAGTTTGAAATACATAGCTTGCTGCTGCTCAATTCCAACTGGATTACTTAGCACCATATGAAGTGATGAATCATGATATGCATCTTAAAATCAGATGCAGCTGCCCAGATAACGTGGCTACTATTATAATTCACCATTATTCACAGTGCAGTTGTACTATCTGTTAAGTGTGGCATTCCTATGGGTGTGGAGAGGCCCTGGTTTTGACTAGGATTCCTTATGCCTGGATAAAGTGAACACATCATATTGACATTGAGGACAATTATGCATTGTTTACACTGTGGCAGTTATACAGAAATAAAAAGATGGCTGTCAACATGATAATGCACAGTACCATGCTGCAAAGGCTGTGGCAATATGGTTTGAGGAAATGGGAGCATAAAAGTTACAATGGCTACCACAAAGTGCTGATATGAATTTCATAATAAAGATTTGCAAAGAGTTAAAACACTGGTTGAGGGCCTACTAGCATGTCCTACTTCACTTATAGGAACCGATTGTCATATTGGTGGATGAAACAATTAAAATACCTGACTGTTTAATAATATTTAGTGAAAAATGTATAACTCAAGGGAATGGCATTTGTAACCACTGTCAAACGGATTTAGGTTTGTGAAAACTCAGCTCTCCATATAATTTATACAAAACATTGTGTATAGTATTCTTGAATTATAAACTGAAATTTTAAAATAGGACACTCAGATTAACCAGCATTTCTGATAAACGATTTTTGGATAATGAGGATTCTACTGTATATAAATAATGAGTATGAAAAACACAAAACTACTGCTACATTACAATTAAGACATGAACTAAAATTCAACACTTCAGTATTATTACCTGTAGAAGTATCTAAAGATGGAATAACTGTGGGGGAGGTCTTGACTGTGCGAGGAGTAGACAGGGTGGGAGAAGCAGTGGACACTGTTACCCCTTCCTTTGTGGTAGGAGTGTCCACTGTGTTCTGTCTTTTGTATGTAGTAGAAGGTGTCCCATGTCCTGGACCTGTGCTGGATGTAGTGTGGTTACCTAAAGCATTACAGCAAGTGAAAAGCAACATAAGCTTCCAAAACCAAAAAGCAACCAAACAAGCAAACGTAGAAACATAAAATTACATGCTTTATTTCTTATGATAAACAGGTGGCATATTTAAATAACATGCTTCAGCAGTGCATTTTGCTTTTTCTGGTCAAATATACAATATTCAAGAAGGGCAACAAAGCATCACAATCCTAATCTCTCAAGGAAGAAATCCAAAAATAATAAAATGGTAAATTCCCAGAAGCAAGTGACAACTAGTCAAGTTTATACCACAGTTAAATTTCAAAATGTATGCTAGTTTACTAGTTTTGCTCTCCATAAGTTAAATTAATTCATTTTCAATGCCTATATTGAGCAGCAACATTACAAATAAGGCCTAGCTATAATACTAATGTACAATCATATTAAATTCTTATTTCTCACTTACAATGTTTCAAAAATACAAGAAACACTAATGAGAACTTACCTTAAGCCTGTGGCCTGCAAAGTTTTCATCAAGAAACAACTATGCAAGTTTGTTTGTTTTTTCCATCAAAATTGTATGTTATTTAAAAAAAAAAAAAAAAATTGATGAAAGTGTGTTGCCAACCACCAAATTCAGGTGAATTCCACTTTCATGTTTACTTTACCAAATGTATGGGCTGGTGACTATCTGGTTTCTTTAAAAAATTGATTTTAAGAACAAAACTACATAGAGCTTTTAAGAATAATAAGCTTCAAATTAGAAGCTATCATAAAAATTTTAAAAAATCTCACTTTTTATTGCATATTACATAATCTCAATATTCTAATTCTAATGGAGCAATTCTGAGTTTGCAATAACTCACATTCCACTAGAAGAGAAAAATGGGAAGCTAGAATTTAAAAACAATAAACATGCAATACATGTTACTAGAAACTAATGGCTGGTCATGAAAATCAACCACGATTTGCATAGGAAGAAAATGTTGTGTGGCATGATATTCTAGAATTGATTTTTTAAACCTTAAGCAAATTTCCTTTAAGAAATCAAGTTTATGGTTCTCTAATGGATATGTCTGAATCTATGATAAACAAAAAAAAATTGTTAATATACTGAAGCACTAAATCAAAACTGTTTGATATTTTAATCAACAACTACCAATCCATATCACAATCACAAAACAGTCATTGTTTAAAAATAGACATCACTAATTAGAATTTTTCCCCACTGATATTGTTCATTGTTCTCAAATGCAATGTACGTGTGTACATATCATCCTTTAAATAGTATTATGTGATAAAAATACAAAAGGCTTAAAAAATGAGCTATATGGAAACTTGTAGTTCAGAAAATTTAAATAGGTCAAAAAAAGAACTTAAAAATACAACATGAATATAAATTAAAGATGCCAATAAATCATATTCTTGTTTAATTTTCTATTGAAGTGTATGCAAATGAAGTCTGTGTGTGAAGCATCTTTACTTTGTATATAGAAGCTAATGACTTCACACTGATTGCCTTATATCCTATGAAGCAAAGCACACATTCTTTCAAGTGTGTATAATACTATGCATTATGGGAAGGGCCACTACCCAGATCAGTTTCAACCTTTATTGAGGTCTCATCGGTGGGAGCCAGACTAAGGCAATTAATGCAAAGTCATTAGACTCTATATATATATATATATATATATATAGAGGCTAAGGGATGCCAATTTTCTGTAAGGTTAAACTTACAGAAAATTGGCATCCCTTATCCGCTCCACTAAAGACCAACCACTTCCCCTAGACCTACTTGGTGTATACCAGGTCCCTTGCAGTTGTAATCTGTCTTACTTTGGCCAAACAGGCAGGACAGGAATATCAGAATTTCTGAACACAAGGACTACATCCGGTTTCACAAGTACAGCCATTCTGGTCTTGCGGACCATGCTCTAAATACACGCCACAGAATACTGTGGAAGAAAGCTACAGTAATACACCGTAGCAAATACAAGTACGAAAGACTGTTTATGGAATCAGCCTCAGCCCTAAGAAATTCTCCAAACCTCAACAAATTTGGTTGTATGCGACTGCCCCAAATTTGGGAGGCTTACATCAGCAGACCTTCAGCCCAACGGCCAAGAACACCTACTTAGCCCGCTAGAGGGCACCATCAGGACTTTTAGGAGAACAATAGCTTCATCTCTTCATTCCCAATTACTGTGTTTGTAGTGCCTACGTGCACGTGCTTTTTTTTGTAAGTTCCTTTAGAAGATGGCAATGTGACATTGCCGAAATATCGGAAAATATTTATTAAAGTTTAATTTATATCCTTAACTACGTTGTTCTATTCCTTAAGTGTTTTAATAATGCATAACCAACGTATAAGCCTGTCTACGAAATTTCAGTTCAGCGAATAAATACTTAGCTAAAATTAAGTTTCTCAAAGCATGAACTAAAGCCATTCAGTGATACACATATAAGAGTTAATTAACATTAAATTATTCTACTGATACCAACAAAATGGTATGACAACTCTTCATAAAAATTCAAAGCTCACCAAATATGATAGTAATTATATGTATATTCAGAATTCTAATAAATCTTTAAGCAACCTGTAAAATCCAATCAAAGAAGAAGAAGAAAGAAATAATATAATTCAAATAATGTATTCAAAATCAGAAAAAAAATAAAATTACTGAAATGAAGTGAATTGTAATAATAAAAGGAGAAAGAAGAATAATGGAGGGGGAAAAAATCTGTTCAGGATTATCAAAACAGTTAAAGCCATAAAGCCTGATTCAACCCAGATATTTCCAAAACTTCGTTTAAGCACTCCACAGAAGAATCTTGATGAAGAAATAAATTGCAATAATGGAGTAATCTATTTTATGGGGGAGAAATATTAACAGAAAGTAATCAAGGAAACAGGTTGCTTAAGGGTCAAAGCTACAAAAAACAAGAAGCTACAGAAGCAAGAAATAACTGGGACTTTTGACCCAATGTTCTATCCTCACCTTCCCATGATGCAACCAATGACTAAGCATCTATCTGAAGGCTGAACAAACTAGGATATGCTAGTAATTTAGGACCTAATTGTATTCTATATTTTCTAATACTACAATATGCATGGTAGTACAACAAAACCAAATATCATTCCACTGGAACATCAAATGTTTATAGCAAGGACCCAATAATGAGGAAATGAGGGTGAGTAGTGAAAAGTCAGCAGCTATAACAATCTCAACAGAAAAAAGTAAAATAAAAATAAATAAATAAACACCATCATTATAGCATAATAAGCATGAATAAAAAGCAGTGCAGAAGAATTGCAGAAATATTATGTCAATATTATTATTATTACTACTACTTGACACCACCAAGAAGTCATCACGGAAGGGTATACTGGCATTACTGAGACCCAAGACAAATAGCCAAAATCTTACTAAATAACTATGACTCTCTCCTGCAGACATAAAGACCTGGGATTGTTTTTTGGTTTAATAGTACAAGGACATCTATGGTCATGCTGCATAGTTTTTGTCTGATAATCTATATCAGTAAAAATAAAATAAAAATAAATAAATAAACACCATCGTTATAGCATAATAAGCATGAATAAAAAGCAGTGCAGAAGAATTGCAGAAATATTATGTCAATATTATTATTATTACTACTACTTGACACCGCCAAGAAGTCATCACGGAAGGGTATACTGGCATTACTGAGACCCAAGACAAATAGCCAAAATCTTACTAAATAACTATGACTCTCTCCTGCAGACATAAAGATCTGGGATTGTTTTTTGGTTTAATAGTACAAGGACATCTATGGTCATGCTGCACCAGAATACATGTAATAAAAGTAATAAGTATAAAAAATAAAAATAAAAATCAACATAGAAAAACAAATGCAAAAGATGTAAAAAAAGTATAAGTTAAACTAATAAGTATATAAACTTATGAGATGGCAAACATTAATAGAATGTAAAAATTTAAAATCTAGGTTGACACGCAGTGATTCTGATAAAAATCTGCCTGAGTGTATAGGGCTTAGATTATAAAAGTGACTAAAATAATGACTGCACTCATTAGAGAAATGCAGTCAATTAAAATATGAATGACAGACAATCCAGCATCACAAACTCACACACACACATTGGCATATATGTCATCATTCCTCAACAGGAAGGAGTATGTAAGATGACTATGACCTATCCAGAGTCAAGTAAGAAGTTTTTGTCTGATAATCTATATCAGTAATCTATGTATGATATAGCCTGCTGGTGGATGTTTGAAAAATGAGCTGACCTAGCCACGGTGTCTGCAGCCTCATTTCCTTTAATCACAAAATGGATGGAATCCAACAGATGCATATATCTAAGCTTCCATAACAGAAAGGTGGTGTTGGATTCAAGAGAACACTGGATGTTTCTGCAGCTCTACTTTTCATTGCCTGAAGAGAACTTTGTGAGTCTGAATATATTATGCACCTTCAGTAATGATGATCTGATATATTTAAGTGCAAATTCTATCACATACAGCTCACTTGTAAAGTTGTTACCTAGTGGGATTTGTGAAGATATAATGCTATCTGGAAACACTGCAGAAGATCCAACCAGTGTTATACCCTGATAAGCTTAGAATGTCATGATTCTACTTATCATTATATAACAGAGTATAAACTATATACAATGCTTACTGAAAATACTTGTTATCTGGGTAATAGTAATGTGTACTTTAATATCAAGTGTATTAACAAGAAAAAGAAAGGAAGAAATTGTAAAATATCTAAAGGAAAGGTTATGTACTAGTGTAAAAAGAAAAAAACGTGTTTACCTTAAGAAATGGAAAGAATATTTAAGAAGATATGCTAACGTTGTATCGATAATAATACTTAGCTTTTGGTTATAAAACAACATAAGGAAAAACAATCAAGAAAATTTTATGTTTACGTATGCTCTAAGAGAAGAAGGGGGGGGGGGGGGGGGGAAGAAGCAAATCATTACCCCATACGGTCCCTTGCTGGTGATAGCGAGAGAATCGGATGCCGTGATGTCACAAGCATGTTCGCGCCTCGGGTGAACGGTCAAGTTTATGGTAGTGGCTGATAGGAGAGTGGTATAAAAGGGTTCGAATCCCCCCCCCCCCACACACACACGTATCTAGGTGCCGATTCCATCGCTATCATGTGGAAGGAACGGTTGTCGGCGAAGATTTTGATTCCACACTTCCACCACATAGTAGCAGACTATACAGCATGAAGTGCCCGAGAAAGTTTGTACCTAGAGTGCTAAGAAATTAGAAGTCCATAAAGAAGATCGCATTGGCATATCGTCGATCGGAGGGAAAGAAGACAAAGCATATAGATAAGTAAAATTTTGTTTTCTGATTAGTGTGTGAAAGCAGAATCTAAGAATTGTAAAAGAAATAATCAGCGAAGAATTCTGAGAATAGTTAAAAATAAGGACTGTAGGAAAGTGATTAATTTGATTTAAAGAAAGTATTAAATGAATAGGCACGGTGTGTGGTTGAAAATTGTTAAACTTGTCCAAGAATATTATAATAGAAATTTGATCTTAGGAGTGAATGCTTAAGGAAAAGAATTGTTAGTTCTAAAATTAGTAGTGTATAAAGGATATTTTGTATGGAATAACTAAGGTTAATTGAATGGTGCCTGTATGATCCTTTGTGACTAAGAGTGTACAATTTTCCCATAGCACGTGTATGAATTAAGAGCTTAATCTCACATAGAATAATTGTAAGAAAGAACCCACCAGAGGCAATTATTAAGAGGACATTAGGACAAAGAGAGCTAAGTGTATGGAATATTATGAGTAATCTGATGAAATGTGTATTAGATTAATGTCTGCTTATAAAAGGAATTATAAGATTGTGTCTAGAGTGAGGATATGAAATTAGGGATTGTTTAATTAAGATTCATAGTGTTAAGTAGTTGTATCAGGAAAGATATATATGGCTTATTGAAACTTAGTGTAAATTTTCATTTGAGTGACTTAGTATTGTTAGACTTCACTTAACTCTTAACCCTAATTGGATGAAAAACTTTCTTTGTGTAAATTGTATTGCATGTCCGCTAAATGTATGCTATTCTTTAACTAAATCCTGTGTCTGTATGGAATTTAATGCACCACCTGTGAAATAATACGGATCTAAGTGGGGAACTCATTCAGTGTATATTTTCGGTCACGATTGCAATTATTTGTGATACTTTGGCAAAGCTCTCTACCAACCTCTTGATTAATATTTCAATTAATCTAAGGGTTCTAAATGGCACAGTAAAAAATAAATATTCTTAGGCTTAACGAGAGGTTGGTCAGGAAGAATCATCCACACAGGTTTTGGCTCGACCCTCGGGCTATTCCTTTGTGAACCAAAGATATCACGTGTCACACGTAAGAGATCCCTTTGAGGTAAATAACTAATATATATGCAAATTGGGGACATAATACCAGGTCCTCTAATTTTGAACCATCTGATTAGACAGACACAAAATCAGAGTAATCAATTACATGAGCTTCCAAGAACTGCTCATAGACAACAGGAAAGGTGAAAAATTTCCACCTCTCTGTTGTCATTTGGAAGCTGCTTAAAGAAAATATACGTGCTACGGTGGAAGTATGTTTAGTAGCATCTAGTATATGCTGTCTATGGCGATCTCTAGAACTTGCAGGAGAGGTTTCATCTGCAAACCAAAAGAGTTTTATGGCAGTCTGTCAAGTGTCATTCAGATTCTCCCAGTGAAGATGAAAAATAGTGGGCACATGGGGGTAGTCTGAAAGAGATTTTATTTTCTTTGCATATAACAGAGATAGTTGTGACTGTTGACGTGATTTATTTGCCTCAATGTATAGACAAGGAATAAGTGACATGTGGAATGCTCCAGTTGCGATTCTGATGGCATGATGGTGAATAAGGTCTAGCCATCACAGAGTACTCTCTCACACTGTCAGAAGTATAGACATAGGACCCTTAATCAAGTTATGATCTTTTCAATGCCCTACTCAAATGAAACAAAGAACATCTGTCAGCCCTCAAAAGGTGGAAGACAGGGTGCATAGAATGTTAATTCTTTACACAACTTGTCTTTTAACTGACGTATATGGGGAGGAAACTGAGTTTGCTATCACATATGAGTCCCAAGAACTTGGCTTCTGGCAAAACTGGGATTAATGTTTGTCCTACTCAGAGTTCTGGGTCAGGATGAAGATCACATCTGCAAAAAAGTACACACAAAAGTAACATCCATTTGCAAGCATCCATTTCAAAAGATGTCCAATAGCTTGCTGCAGCTATCTTTCTATGACCCTCATATTACATGAAAGGCAGATGGTGAGGTCATTCACACAGAGAGCATTACTTACAGTTGGAGGAAGTTGTTCTGTCATTGAGTCGATGCTGACTGCAAAAAGCATGACACTTAAGAATAATCCTTGTGGGACTCTCTCTCTCTCCTCTTGGATAGGCAATCAGAAGAGAGCAGTTCTCATTCAGACCTCGAAGATGCAGTTAGATCAGAAAGTTCTTGATAAAAAGAGGAAGATTCCCTCAAGACCAAAATTATGTAAGTCTCTCAGTATGTAAATCTCTCTAAGAAGTGTATGCTTTTTCCATATCAAAGAAAACCAATACTAGATGCTTGTGTTTTATGAAGACATCTCTAACAGATGCCTCTAGCCAGACTAGATGATCAGTAGTAGAATATTTTTAGAAGCCAGACTGTGTTCTTGGAAAAAGGTCGTTTCTCTCCAGAAACCATAAAAGATGAGAGTTAACCATTTTTCCAGAATCTTGCATAAGCAGCTGGTCAGAGAAATTGGACAGTAGTTATTTGGGATTGTGTATTCTTCCCTAGTTTAAGAAAGGCAATAATAATTGCCATTTGCCAAGAATCCAGAAATACGCTCTCATGGAAAATTCTGTTGTATAGGTGCAACAGTTGATCCATGGATGATGTTTTACCATCTTATAATGGATAATATCTGGTCCAGCAGCAGTCGAATAGCATTTAAGCAAAGCAGCTTTCATTTCTTCTTTAGTGAACAGCCTGTTGCATCCTTCAGTGCCGTTCAAAGAAACTGGATTTGTTGTTTATCTGCTTTGCTTTTTTAGGAAAGGAACTCAAGGGAATAAGATGTTGCTAATGTATTAGCAAAAATCTGCCCGATTATGTTGGCAACTGCTGCTGAATCAGCAAATATGCAACCATTGCATTCAAGGATAGAGAGTTGGTGGGTGGTATATCTGCACTTTATTTTCTATATTTTGTCCCAGAATTCTCTAGTATTGATTGTTCTTGTTGTGGAGGATGTATATTGGATCCAGGATTCCTTTTGACTCTGACACCAGATGTAGCTTGCTTGGGCACATTTGAAAGCAATGATGTTTGTTATTGTGGGATATCGTCAAAAAATATCCCAAGCTTTCTTCTGAGCCTCTTTGTGATGCTGTGTAATTGTCATTCCATCATGGTTTAGGGAGATGTGGAAGCAAACTAGATGTTTTAGGAATTGCAGCTGTGGCAGCTTGTCAATGTTACATGTTCACTGCATCAGTGATGCAAGAGCTGATCATTACAGAATCAACTTCAGCTAAAGATCAGAAGTGGTCCAGTGAGGCTTGCAACATCCATGGAGTGCATCATTACCAATACAGGGAAGTGGCTATCACAGGGGAATTGATCGCTTGTAAAATAAGTTCTCATCAGTTTCCCACTTCAAGAGTGGAAAAAGGGAGAGTGAGCAGTTAAGTCTATAGCAGTGAATGTTCAGGTAGACATATCGAAGGCATTGCTTCCCGTGTTTAGGAGGGAGAGATTATTGTTGTTGAGCATATGCTCAACAACTCTTCCTCTGATGTCTGTTCAAGCACTAACCCACAGTGTTGTGTCCATTTAAATCCCTCATTAAAAATAGGGGAATGGTAATTACAATATGATGTCATCAAGGTCATCTGCAGCATTTGAGATATCTACAGCAGGAAGAATGTAGATGCAGCACACTGTTAATAGTGTTCCAACTGAAAGTCAGACAGTAACTGCTTCTACATTCACATTCAGTGATACTTGCTGGAAGGGGGACAAGGATGGTGAATCCTCCATGAGAAGGTCCATCCCCTGTCCTGTCCTTACGAATGGTGATAGTATTTTGTAATGTCAAATCGTCTCTCAGCTTTAGATATGCAGACAGAAGCACACTGGTTATACTTCTGCAAGAGAGCCTTGATGTCATGATGTTTTGACAGAATACACAACAATTCCATTATAGGAATATTTTTATTATTTTCTTTTTGGTAGTATCATCTTGCTTTGGACAGTATTGTTTTCCCGTAGCCTTGGATTTTTTCATTTTAGAGAACTTAGACAGCCAATATCTATCATTTCCTCTTCATCAGGAAAAATATTCAAGACATCAAATTGTACTTCCTTTAGGGCACAGGAACATAAATTATTTTATCTATTTCAAGGGAACAAAGCTATCCATGCTATCTGATGATAATTCATCTCAGAATGTCTCGAGGCATATCTTTGGTCCTCTGCAGTACACATTCCATTATCTTTTTTATTACTGGATTTTGATATAGTGGGACCATCTTTGGCATGCCTTCAGGAGTGAGTCTAGGCAGATGTTACCTTCATTCACTCTAAGGAGATGGCAAGCAAGTCACATTGTTTAAGGATGTTTTAATTGTGAGAAGGTGGGATTCACATACAGGTATGGATCCCTATTGACAGTTTTTTTACAACTGTCTTTTCATCATAAGAGGGTTTACCAGATGTTGCCACCACTTTTGTGGTATACTGTCTCTTTGCCTCCTGATAAATAATGAATTGCTCTGTTTTTATTTAGGGGATCTCCTTCTCATCCTTCCACCTTTGGCATGCACTTGAGTAAGCTGGATGATCTCCTTCACAATTAAGGCATTTTTAATGTTTTCTATAGCAATTTGTTTTCATGGTCTTTAATTGCCAAATCGAGCACAGATGATAGAACCATGACAGGCAGTTTCAGAATAAAAATACTTCTGATATTTAAAGCGATGCAAAAGGTTTGGGACGTAGAGCCTTACCGGGCAATTGAAGATAGCCCACTTCGACTGTTGGTCGTTTTGGTGTGCTGAATGTAAGGATACCTTCATGCTTAAGTAGGAAGGTATAAAAATTTTGCAGTGGCTACACTGCATAAATCAGAGAGCCTGGTCAGAAGGTCATATTCTTGATGATTGGAGCAGAGATCTCATAGTAGCCATCTATTAAAAAAAAGGAGTAAAATTGAATGCGAAATTACAGAGGAATTTGTCTACTAAGTGTTCCAGGTCAGGTGAGATTTATGCAAGCATACTTGAAAAGATGTTTAATTGGAGAAGAACAAACTAGCTTCAGGCCAAATGGAGGTTGTCAAGATCAGATTTTCATTTTAAGACAAATAGTTGAGAAATCGTGTGAATATGACAGGGATCTGTTTTGCAGATCTCAAAAGCCATACAACAAGATGACCAGATAAAAGCTTTTCAAAATACATCAGTTACATGGGGTTAATGGAACATTATACAGAACAATACAGTCTATATTTAAGTTGTCAGCGGTTAGAATTGAAGAAAATAAATGAAGATTGTTTAATGTAAAATCAGGGGTAAGACAAGGATGCACATTATCTCCACTCTTATTCATTATCTATATGGATCACATTATGAAAGAAAGTGGCATTAGGCCTGATATCAGAATTGGAGATATCAAACTTTATGAAGATGATGTACTCCTAAAGACATCTGGTCTAAATCCCCAGGATTCTCTAACTAAATTGATTAGCAGCCGTAACAAATTTGGCATGAAAATCAGCAATAAAAAGACCAAAAATATGAAAATGCTACTTTTTTCTATGCTACTGCCTATTTAGGCAGTAGCATAGAAAACTTTAGCAGCATTCTGATTGGCAATCCCATAGAACAAATAAAATATTTCAGGTATTTAGGCACAGTTTTTAGTGAAGATGGCAGATGAAATCTCGAAATAGACAACAGAATAAGCAAAGTGGGTATGGTGGATAGCCAGCTGAATAAAGTGATATGGAATAAGAGAGAAATTAGCCAAAACATCAAACTAGCAGTATACAAATAAGTGTTCAAACTAGTTTTATGTTATTAATCTGAGAGGTGGGTTAGATATAAAGCACTTGATCAAAGACCATAGACCACAGATATGAAGGTTCTGAGAAAAAGTAAAGGAGTGAGTCGATGGCATCAATGGCAGAATTATATTAAAAATGAAGATATTAGAAAGGAAACTTGACATCATTAGCATTCAATAATGTGTCAGCAGAGCTAATCTAATGTAGCATGGAGACTTAAATAGAATGGGTAAGGAAAGAGACCCAGGGGAAGACAAAGGTCTAGGTGTATTGATTCAGTCAGAAGTGCTTTAGAAGCATGAAATGTTAGATATGAAACTATTGGAGTGCTCACAGGAAATAGATTGATTTGGAGGAAATATGATTAATAACAATTTAAATTCAATCATGTAGTGCTGTCAGAGTAACCTGAAAACCCCTTGGGGATACATATCAGGAAATTGATGATGATGGTCTATTTTATGTTGGCTTAAATCACAATATAAAATGATGGCTGAGGAGTTGACCGGTTAAACAAGGACCTCTTGTTTTCACCAGGGAACCAGGGTGAACAGCAAAAATTCAGCTACTGAAACAAACCCTAAAACACACCCCCAACTCAACATCTCCAGAGTTCAAGATCAGTACTATCAACATAAGAAGCCTGAATTGCAAAGAAATGGAAAGCTGAGGAATTCGATAAATATCAGATCAACATAATACGGGTGACTGAAAAAAAAAAAACTAGTGATATCTTTCTGGGAAATAAATACAAAATGTTATATTCAGGCAATGAGAATCAGGGGAAAAAAAAAAGGAGTAGCCATAGCATTCAAGATTAAATACAAGGCTAATCTTCTTGAAAGGCAGGCAATATCAAGTAGAATGATGTTGACAAATAATACAATGGGGAACTGGGCAATGAGAATTATTTGTGGATATGGTCCCACAGAAGGTTTTACAAAGACAAAAGCAGAGGAATCTTTTGAGGATTTGGAGAAAGCAACTGACACAATGAAAAATTGGTAATTGTTGGGGATCTAAATAGCAGAGCAGGAAATGACTGTCAGAGATAGAAAATATTTTGGGAAAATTTAAAGAAAAGAGCAAGGCTAATAATAATGGCAAATACCTGTGGTATTTCTGCTCAGCACATGGACTAGTTATTACTAATACAATGTTCCAACATAAAAATGTGCACAAATTCATTTATTCATTCATTGACTATTATTGTTGATAGGGATGTTTTCTCACTGGTGCAGGACACTAAAGTATACAGAGGATTTGAAATTGGAAGTGATCACTATTTAGTTTTGAGCAGGATGAAACTGAATTTCATATTGAAAAGAAGAACATGTAAGAAAGCTTTAAAGCAAATAAAAGTTGAGCAGCTCTCAGATGTGAACTGTAGACTAAAATACACAAATATTATTCAAGAAAAAAATGAAAGAGTTTGAGAGCAGGAACCAAACCCTGGAGATTCACTGACAAGCTCTGAAGAAAACATTGATTGATTGAGGCAGACAGGATTTTGGTGAGGTTGCCTGCAAGGATAGAAAAATCAGAAGTCCATCATGGTCAGAGGAAGTTAAAGAGGCAGTGAAGGAAAGAAGAAAGCATATCAAAAGTTCCTGGCAAATAATTCAGCTTGTGCTCTTAGAGAATACAAAGACAAATGTAAGAAAGCTAAACACTGTGTAAAATTAGCAAAACAAAATCATGAGAAGACTTTGGTAAGAATATAGATTAAAGGTGGTAAGATATTCTGGAGGTTGTTGAAGAAGCTCAGAAATGGAGGAAAGAGTGCTGTAAAAGGACTGAGAGATAATAAAGGTGATATGAAAACCAGAGGGAAACAAATATCCTTGATGTATGGAATAATTATTTCGAAAAATTGCTAAATGAAACAAGCAGTGATGACAGCACAGTGGTTAAAAAACACTTACCAGACATGCAGCAAGGAATACATATCCAAAATTGAAGTAGAAAAGCCATCAAAAGCCTGAAATGTGGAAAGGCAGTTGGAGTAGATTATATTTGACCAGAAATGCTCAAGTATGGAGATATAAAAGTTTTACATAATTCAGAAGGCCTCAAAACAGAGGAACGAATTCCAGATGATTGAATAGAGCTCTCTTAGTACCCATATATAAAATGGAAAATAAAACTGAATGTGAGAATTATATAGATATTTTTCTGAGTGTTCCTGGTAAGATTTATGCAAGTATACTTGAAAAACGGTTGACAAGGATGGTCGAAGGGAAGTTTGGTGAGGAACACGGTGGACTCAGGTCAAATAGAGGCTGTCAGGATCAGGTTTTGACTTTAAGACAAATAGTTGAGAAATCATGAGAATATAACAAAGAATCTATTTAAGTTTTGTAGATCTGGAAAAGGCATATGACAAGGTGCCAAGAGAGAAGCTATTCAAAATGATACAGTTCTATGGTGTCAATTAGGCATTATATCAAGCAATTTGTAGTCTTTATTTGAGTTGTAAGTCAGCAGTTAGAATTGAAAGAAGTACGGGAAGATGGTTTAATGTTAAATCTGGTGTGAGACAAGGATGTACATTATCCGCTCTGTTATTCATTATCTATATGGATTACATTATGAAGGAAAGTGGTATTAAACATGATATCAAAATTGGAGATATTAATGTTAGCTTTTTGCTTTATGCAGATGATATTATACTTCTAAATAAATCTGCTACAAGTCTGCAAGTTTCCTGACTAAACTGAATAACTATTGTAATAGATATGGTATGAACTTCAGCAATAACAATTGAAAATCAATGAAAATAGACAGAAACATTGAAAATATCAACTGCATCGTGAATGGAGAACCTATAGAACAAGTAAAACATTTCAAGTACATAGGCACAATTTTTAGTGAAGATGGTGAATTAAATATGGAAATAGACATCACAGTCAAGAAAGCTGGTATGGCAGGAAGTCAACGGAATAAATTTATATGGAATAACAGAGATTAGACAGTGTATTAGACAGTGTTCAAACCAATTTTAACTTATGGATCTGCAAGCTAGGTTAGAAATAAAACACTTAACCAAAGACTAGAGACCATAGGGGTGCGAGTCCTGAGAAAGATTAGGGGTATGAACAGATGGCATCAATGGCAATATCATATTAAAAATGAGGATATTAGGAAAGAACCTAATATTTAGCATCCAGGAATGTGTTAGCAGAGCTAATCTCGGGTGGTATGGTCACTTAAAAAGAATGGGAGACGAAAGATTAGCAAAAGAAGTGTTCTCTGCCAAGTTGGCAGGAAAAAGACCCAGAGGAAAACCAAGATATAGGTGGATCACCATCATCAAATTCCTGCCATGTACCCTCAAAGAGTGAACAGGATATGATAGTACTACATGAAAAATTTACATTACTAACTTCCTATCTACAATTTTCCTCCAAATCAGTCTGTTACCTGTCAAGACTCCAGCATTATCAGATCTTATATTTCTTTCTTCTAAGGTACTTTTTACTATATCAATCCACTTATAACTTGGTCTTCCTCTGGGTCTTTTTCCTTCCAACCCTGCAGAGAACACTAGTTTGCTAATGTTTAGTCTCCATTCTGTTTGAGTGACCATACTACCTGAGATTAGCTCTACTAATGCATTCCTGGATGCTGACAATGTCAAGTTCTTTCCTAATATACTCGTTTTTTAATATGATATTGCCATTGATGCCATCTGTTCACGCCCCTAATCTTTCTCAGAACTCGCATATCTGCAGTCTCTAGTCTTTGGTCAAGCGTTTTATTTCTGACCCAGATCTCTGATCCATAAGTTAAAATTGGGTTGAACACTGTCTTGTATATAGCTAATTTAATGTTTTGACTAATTTCTCTCTCTTATTCATATAAATTTATTCAGTTGACTTCCTACCATACAGCTTTTTTGATTCTGTTGCCTATTTCGATATTTAATTTACCATCTTTATTAAAAATTGTGCCTAAGTAGCTGAAATGTTTTACTTGTTCTATAGGTTCTCCATTCACAATGCAGTTCATATGTTCAATGTTTCTGCCTATTTTCATTGTCTTTGACTTGTTACTGCTGACCTTCATACCATATCTATTACAACAGTTATTCAATTTAGTCAGGAAATCTTGCAGAATTGCACTGGATTTATTTAGAAGTATAGCATCATCTGCATAAAGCAAAGAGCTGACATTAACATTTCCAATTTTGATATCAGGTTTAATACCACTTTCCTTCATAATGTGATCCATATAGATAATGAATAACAGATGGGGATAATGTACATCCTTGTCTGAAATCAGATTTAACATTAAACTATATTCCTGTACTTCCTTCAATTCTAACTGCTGACTTACAACTCAAATAAGTATTGCTTGATATAATACCGCATTGGCACCACATAACTGTAGCATTTTGAATAGCTTCTCTCTTGGTATCTTGTCATATGCCTTTTCCAGATCTACAAAACTTAAATACAGATCTTTGTTATATTCCCATGATTTCTCAACTATAGGATATAGGTGAATTGATATAGTAAAAAGTGACTTAGAAGATAGAAATATAAGATCTGATAATGTTGGAGTCTTGACAGGTAATAGATTGAATTGGAGAAAATTGTAGATAGGAAGTTAGTAATGATGTAAGTTTCATGTAGTACTATCATATCCTGTATACTCTTTGAGGGTACATGTCAGGAATTTGATGATGACAGGATACAATGACAGTACTATATGATTATGTTTATATTAATAATTTCTTGGCCAATATCTTCCCAGTATCATTCTTAAACACTTGTTTAGGAAGACCTAGGCACTGTTAACTATCTTTTTGTTTAACATCCAAATTTCTGATCCATATATTAGTATGCCTTTACATTTGAGTTAAATATTCTCATTTTAGTTTTTATAGACAAATTCTTGTTTTTCCAAATATTTCTAGTTGGTTGAAAGTTGAATAAGCCAGCTGTTTCCTTCTATTTATATCTTCAGTAGTTCTCCTTTTGAACTTTATGGACTGCCAGAAAAAATAACAAGAATAATTTTAAAAAATGTATGAAGATTTTGAAATTAAAGTAATACATGGAAATATCCTCTCAGAACCATTTGATACTATTGAACCAAGGTATATGAATTGCTTTACTTCTTTAACTGGTATATCTTCTATTTTTGTTTGTTTATTTTGCATTTATTTTCATCAACATTGTTTTATTTTTATTTATCCTAAGACCAACTTTTTTGGTTATTTCAACAAGTGTTGTTTTTTGTTCTATATGTTGGTGCTTCTGTGAAAGTATGCAGATATGCAAAATCTAGATCGTGGAGTTGGTTGTGAAGTAACCATTGTTGTCCTGTATTTCCATAAGATACTTTTCTCATCACCCAGTCTACGGCAATTAAAAACATAGCAGGGGAGAGTATACAACCTTGCCTTACTCCTATCTTTGTTTTAAATGGTTCTGAGAGGATATTTCCATGTATTACTTTAATTTCAAAATCTTCATACATTTTTTTAAATTATTCTTATTATTTTTTCTGGCAGTCCATAATTTCTAAGTAATTTCCATATGGAAGATCTGTTTATACTGTTGAAAGCTTGTTCAAAATTGATAAAATTTAAATATAAGCTTGCCTGCCATTCCAATGATTGTTCTATGATAATTCGTAAAGTAGCAATGTGGTCGGTGCATGATCTATTGGCTCTAAATCCTGCCTGTTCTGGTCTTAGTTGTTTTTCTATTTCTATTTTGATACTTTCTAGTATTATCCTTGCTAGTATTTTACTTATAACACTCAGCAATGTTTAACCTCTCCAATTTTTGCATTCAGATAGGTTCCCTTTTTTGGATAATTTAACCAGTAATCCAGTATTCCATTCCTTAGGCTACTCTTCTTTCTGCCATATCTCATTTAGTAAGGGATATAGTAAGGGATTTAGTAAGTTTTGGATTTGCTATTGTGATTTTATAATTGGGAATATATTGGCCAAAACAAATATCAAATGAAGAACTATGGCAGAGAACAAACCAGAAACCCATGTTGCAACAGATACGTGAAAGGAAATGGAGATGGTTGGGGCATGTGTTGAGGAAAGAAGATAAAATAATAGTAAAACAGGCTCTAGATTAGAACCTACAAGGTAAAAGAAGATGAGGAAGGCCAAGAGAAACATGGAAAAGAACAATACTCAAAGAAATAACAAATATTAATAAAAATTGGAACCAAATAAAAGCAGAAGGAAAAAACAGAGTCCAGCGGAAAATGGTGGTGGAAGACCCATGCTCCTAGGTGGAGTGGAGAGTTAAAGTAAGTAATTAATTTCGTATCAAGTTTTCCTCCAAATCAAGCAGTTATTTATTAGGACTACGCTGTTAGATGTTGCATTTCAGTTTTCTAAGGCATCTGTAATAATCCATCTATGTTATGGTATTACTCTGTGTTTATACTGCTGTCCTGACAAATACGTTTTATTAACACTTCCTCTCCTTTCTGTTCAAGTGATTATACTACCTTAGGTCAGCTGTGTTCATAATTCTTGACTGCTAACAATGTTAAGTTCCTTTCTAAGATCTTCATTTTGAAGATGATGAAGATGATGCTGATCTTTGATGTCATCCCATCACTAATCGAATTTTTCTCAAAAGCCATCATATCTGTTATCTAGTCCCTGATCAAGTGTTTTATTTTTAAACCAGTGTTTTTCAAACTGCAGATTATGACCCACTAACAAGTCGCAAAATCAATAAATCAATTTAGCATCCAGCATTTTTTTCCTATCTTATTAATTTTTAATGAAATAGAATAGAAAATATCAGATGGATCATGTAGATTTTGTACTCTAACCCATTCAAAGCAAAGTAGCATACCCATGTTGCAACAGATACGTGAAAGGAAATGGAGATGGTTGGGGCATGTGTTGAGGAAAGAAGATAAAATAATAGTAAAACAGGCTCTAGATTAGAACCTACAAGGTAAAAGAAGATGAGGAAGGCCAAGAGAAACATGGAAAAGAACAATACTCAAAGAAATAACAAATATTAATAAAAATTGGAACCAAATAAAAGCAGAAGGAAAAAACAGAGTCCAGTGGAAAATGGTGGTGGAAGACCCATGCTCCTAGGTGGAGTGGAGAGTTAAAGTAAGTAATTAATTTCGTATCAAGTTTATATCGTATCAATACCCACATGTATGGATATTTAAGTGGGCACATTTAAGTTTTAAATATATACAGCATGCTAGTTTTGAATGTTTGATTAAATTTTATTTGTAGAATTAGTGAATTGGTGAACTTTCTTAATGATACAGGAAATCTCAAATGATATATTTATTTCAAATTTGTGTGTGTTTATCTTTATTTGCTTTTCAAAATTTGCTTTACATAAATAGGTTTATTTCTACACTGAATGGCTGAATTATATGAACAGATGTGACTATAGAAAGTTTTTTACCTTGGGTATATACCATGTTAAAGATACCAAGCAACTTTATAAGCTAAGTTTTAATCCTTTTTCCCAAGTAAGCAAACAGACAATTAAGTCAAGTTTGCACCTGCACGTAGTGCAAGTCTAAGGCAACTCGTGGTAAAGGTGGAGTAAGCTCCGATCACTTTCCTTAGTATTTTCCCTAATGCAAAGCACAAGGGGATGCGTTTTGCATTAGGGGAAAATACTAAGGAAAGTGATCGGAGCTTACTCCACCTTTACCACAAGTTGCCTTAGACTTGCACTGCATGCAGGTGCAAACTTGACTTACTTGTCTGTTTGTTTACTTGGAAAAAAGGATTAAAACTTAGCTTATAAAATTGCTTGGTATCTTTAACATAGTATATACCCAAGGTAAAAAACTTTCTACATCTTACTCTCATCCTGAGATTTCTATTTAACAAGGTCAAAGCACCTTGTGGCAACTGGTTTAGGTAAAATTTATAAGCTCTGCATTACTTCAACCTTGGCATTTTAGGTCTGCCTCCCACTGATGAGACCTCAATAAAGGTCGAAACCGGTCTGGGTAGTGGCTCTTGCCTTTAATGCATAGCATCATACATCCCACAAGGGGATGTGCTTTGCATTAGGGGAAAATACTAAGGAAAGTGATCGGAGCTTACTCCACCTTTACCACGAGTTGCCTCAGATGTGACTATTTTCTGCAACTGAAAATTTGAAATAGGTTGTTAGGACAGGGTATTTCCTTAGATACTGGCACTATAATAAATCCTTATTTTGCTTGCCTGTATGCAGTATAGTGTCTGTGGGAGGGGAACTGCTTTTCATTATGCTGGATCCTTTTCATTCTAGCTGTCTCCAATTTACTATATGTAGCAAGAATTATGTTGCTACACGTCTCTGTACTGCATTAAGTGAGACAATAAAGCTACTTGTTTTTCTAGTATCTGAAGTATGGTGTCTGTTGTGGAGGGAATGTTTTTCACTATACATATTTTCATTCCGGTCTTCTGAAAAAATACAAATAGTCACCAAAAATCTGTTTATTCCTGTTAATAAAAATTAATCCTATGTTTTATGGCAAGCACACCTGTTGCATTAAATAAATATTTCCTACTTCTCTTGTGTCTTGTTCATTTTGATTTTTTTTTTTTTGATGTATTTAAATGTTAACGAAATCATATTTGATATTAACTTTGTTAGATTTTTGTTTTTACTTTATTATACATACTAGGGCATATACTATTTTGTGAAGATTTTGTTTCAGTTTAGTGCATATATAGTGTGTGTACCAGGTTGCAATACAAAATGTATTTCATTGTGTGTTGCAGTGAGAAAAGTGTGAAAAACTGTTCGAATGAAAGGTTTGAACACAGTCTTCTATAACTACTGGTTTAGTATTCTGGGTAATTTCTCTCTCTTATTCCATATAAATTTATTCAACTGGTTCCCATCATGCTAGTATGTTTATCCTATTGTCCATTACGATATTTAATTTGCCATCATCACTAAAAACTATGCTTAAATAATGAAAATGTTTATCTCATTTCACAGGCTTTGATTCAGGATGCAACTGACGTTTTCCATGTTCTTGTGTATTTTCATAGTTTGTTGATCTGCTGATTTTCACAGTAAATTTATTTCAGTTATTTAGTTAAAAGAATCCTGAAGATTTGTCATGGATTTATTTTGGAGTATAATATCATCTGCATTGTTGCAAAATGCTGAAATGAATACCCCAATTCTGTTATCAAATTTAATTACACTTTCTTTCATAATGTCATCCATATAGAGAATGAATAAGATGGAGATAGTGTGCATACTTGTATTACAACTGATTTCACACTAAATCATCTTTTTGTACCTTTTATGACTAACTGCCAACTTACAACTTAGACTATATCTTCTTCCTGTGGCATTAACAGGCACTTAAGTGCCCATAGTCTTCCAAGTATTCTTGGATTTCTTAACCGTAATACAAAGATAAGGTGGTTACCCCTTTGCCTTCAAGTATTCTTGTCAGTAAATTGCACGTGTTCTACTGGCCAGTTTGTCTGTTCTGAGGGATGAAAAACCAGAGTTTCCGGGAGAAAAAAACCCTTTACCTCCATATGAGACCGGCTAACTCACTTTTATCGAAAGAGACCAGATAAAGGTTCCTCACGTCTTGGACAGGAATCGAACCCAGGTCTTTCTGGCCAAAGGGCTTCATCTATACTGAAAGAGCTATGGAGGCTCTAACTTGACTACATACTGCTGTATATAATGTACCTTTAACACCATATAACAGAAGTATTTTGAACAACTTTTCTCTTGACAATTGTAATATGCAGATATAAAAAAAAACTAACACCGAGCTTTATAATATTCGCACATTTCTCACCTATTTGTCTCAAAGTGGAAAATCTAATCCTGATAATTCTTAAGGCTGAAGTATGCTTCTTTTTCTTCTAGTTCTCTTCCACAATTTTCTTAGCCTCTTCTAAGTATGCCTGGGTAAATCTTATCTGGAATATTCAGTACATAAATTTCTCTACAATTCTCACCTTCAGTCAGTTTTATTTTCATTTTTTTTTTTAGAGATAAGTACTATGAGAATTCTATTCCAATTATCCAAATTCTTCTTTCTAACCAGACCTGAATTATGAATTGTAGCCACCATAAAACTTTTATACTCCTATATCTGAGTATTTCTGGACAAATATCATTTACTTCATCACTACAGAATGATGAAGTATGGAATCTGGTGATATTTTTCTTGAACAATTGGAAGCCCTGAAAGAAAATGGTATGGGAAGGCTGTTCCTTAAAACAGAAGATGAAAGAAGAGACTGAGAAGTGAGTTTCATAAATTTGAACTGAACCACATGTGGCTGTTGCCAATCAACAGAATCTGCTTTGATTCAATTTAATTTGTGTTCAAGTGGAGGAATAGTGATAGTTTAGTAGAGCAATTCCCATGAAAATATCTATAGAAAGGATGTAATCCAGAAACAGATGCCATCTATGAGAAAGGGGATGGGAGGGAGGGAATTTGTGAGAGACTGAAATTGAGAAAGAGATCAGTATTAAGCAGACTGTCCTCTTCTGGACAGCATCAAGCACTCTTAGGGAGGTTCTCTGGTGCATCACCCCACATATAAAAAAGTATTCTAAGGGTAGGTGGATTTGGGAAAAATTTTTTTATACAAAAAGACATCATACAGGCCAGAAGTGGTGTCTTAAATAGAAGAAGACACCAAGTTTCTGGGTTTAGTAGTAGCAATAATTGTAATATTTTTGTGACAGGAAAAGGCTAGAAACAAGTCAGCCAAAGAAGAGAAATTTGATCCTGAGTGGAGATCTGAACATTATCAGAAGTGGGAGGGGGAAAATGAGACATTTTTAATGAGAAATTTTTGTTGCACTGAAGCTCACTATATTATCCTCACCTCACTGGATAATGCTAAGGAAATGAGTGTTTAAGACATCGGTTATGGAAGAGCCTGAAACTTGAATTGTTTTGACTACTGCAAAGTATCAAATCAACAAAACTAAGGATTTCAGGTTAGTCAGAAGGTCACCAATACATAAGAAGAAGAGTATACGCAAAAGCACAGATTCCCTGGAACACTCCAGCAATGACAGAGAAGTCTGAAGAAGAGAAACCAACCACTATCGTAAGAATGACCAGAGAGGAGGTAATATAAACGGACCATAAGATGGCAGTTTGGAAAGGAGGCCTATACATAGGCCATTGTAATATTAAATTGTGGATGAGTTATAATTTTCCATGTGGTTGTGCCACATAAAAAATTAACTCATGCACTATAATCTATACCCTAAAGATTGCATAATCACATACAGATTATATAACAAACAGTATAATATTGAGCCTCCATAGCTCAGTCAGTATAGGTGAAGCCCTTTGGTCAGAAAAACCTGGGTTTGATTCCATTCAGCAATGTGAGGAACCTTTATCTGGTCTCTTTCGACTAAAGGTGAGTTAGCTGGTCTCATACAGAGGTATGGGGTTTTTATACCCAGAAACTCAGGTTTTTCATCTCCCAGAACAGGCAAACCGGCCCGTGAACACATGCATCTATAGCCACACCGAGAGGCATAGAGGCTAACCACCTTATCCTCGATATGGTGGCAGTTAAGTGAACAGAAAATCCTCGACACCACAAGGTAAAGAGGAGGGAAGGAATAAGAAGAAAGTATAATACTGATTATGAATATTTCTGTTACCAATCTCAGAGAACTAGTAACTAGGTGAGTAAACTTTCTATGGAAATTTAACCTCAAAATTTCCTAAGCAAAAAGCAGTTCATTAATGCTGACCTTACAAGTTTCAACTAACAGTATTATAAATTTGTCTCTTTGCTGAAAAACCAAAACTACCTATTTTCCAAAATTTCTAAACATGCATTAAATCAGAAGCATTCACAATTTAACAAGAATTCTGGTGTATCAGCCTCAAGTATCACAGTTCTCTGATAAAAGAAACAAGCAAATCACTTACTTTGTACTAGAAAGCAGTAACAACAGCTGTTTTCTGATATTGTTACTGCCATCGTATACAATTAAAACTTTTCAATCATAAATTAAAACTAATTAGAATTACTAATAGATAAAATACTGGTAGTATAA
The DNA here is from genome assembly GCF_054136105.1 of Typopeltis vanoorti. Lineage (NCBI taxonomy): Eukaryota > Metazoa > Arthropoda > Arachnida > Uropygi > Thelyphonidae > Typopeltis > Typopeltis vanoorti. Next base: position 91,881,020 of record NC_143569.1, on the reverse strand, counting down.
AACTTACCAGCAGCCTCACCTCCATGGCTAAATCTTCTAGGTTTAGTTGTAGCAGATACACTCCGTTGGACCTTTATATGAGCTGGAGACTGAGCAGTACTTGGACCTTCTATACTGGGCCTTAAGGCTCGCAATGATAAGCTTGAGCTAGACCGAGAGTCACAACCTTCATTCTGAAAACATAGAAGAATAATTCTTTTTGTGTGTTCAAGGGGGAGGGGGGTGCTAACATAACATTTCAAAATTAAAACATTATTTATGATGGATTTTCATTTTTATAATTTCACACACTACTAGGTGTCTTCTTTTCTCATCATTGTTTGCATTTGTACTTTTCCATGTTGTTTTGTGTGATTTATATATGGTTCTTGCCAATCATTTTGTTTTCTGTCATCAATGCACAATTTCCACATCTTTTCCTTGTTCCATTTCTTATCATCCTGTCATCAATGTATGATTTTCCATAATTTCCTGACCCTCAGCTACAGTTTGCTTCTCATTTTCTGGTTTTAATACAAAATGCAAATAAATTTTAAGCAATACTTCCCACAGGATTACTTCCCCAACAGCTGTATTTTGTGATGCAGTTTATGCCATCATTTGTGAAGAAATTCAATTCATTACCATGAGGGTTTTGTGCTTTTAATGTTTGCAACAGTTAACTTAAAATAACATTGGTTCTATGGACTGAGAACAGATGTAATTCATCATAGCACATTTCACTATAGTGATTTGCTATAGTCGTGTGCGGTAACAATAATTTACATGAAATGACATGAAAACATTGCCTTTCTTCTAGCATGCATGCACCTATGCACAAAAACTGCCTCCTGCAGAAACAATGCCAAAATATAATTGACACTATAATTTGAAAACAATATACAAAAAATATCACTGCAACATTATTTTCATGAGCATAACTCCCCTTCAAAAGCTTCCACAGTAACATTCAACAAATGACATGCATCTGTTGTCTGAAAAAGACCTGGATTTGATTCTTGTTGCTGACATGAATCATTTCTTTTCTGGTCTCATATAGGTGTGTCAAAGTTTTTAGCAGTTTACTGTAACTTTTCTTCCTGCAAACACACTAACATAGACAAACCCACCTGAGAAAATACAACAAACTTAGAAAAATAACATTGGGAATCTGGATCTGTGCTGAAGGTTGCTTAAGTAGGGGGGAGTAAAATATCTGACTTGGGAACTGTAAACAGGATCCTGAGAATAGGAAGATCCCCGGTAACAAATTGGGGAGGGGGTTAAGATAAAGTTTATCAAACTTGATATAAATCCATTCAATTATACTATAATGAATATAACATATTCAAATCGGCTAATATTTCTTAGTATAGAGTATATTAACTTCTTAGCAATTATGCATGCCCTATAAGTAAATGCTATACTATTTACATTAAAAATATACTCTCTCTCTCTCTCTCTCTCTATCATATGAATAAGCAAGCCACACACTTGAAGTCGCTGCTTGTGTATGTTGTGATGCTGATGATAAGCTAAGTGTTGCTGGGGAATATCAGCAGAATATCACACTTTTTCTTTGGAAGACTGATGAAGCAATCTGAACAAATTGTGCATCATATGAAGTATACAAACAGAAGTTTGGGGAAGGGATCACTGACCTTTTCTGGTGAGAAGCAAACTGTAAATGTTCACAGCTAAAAATTCATTCAATTCAAAGTTGATGATATTTTCAGACTGAATAAAATTAATAATGGAGTAAGAAGAGTAACATAAAAGCTATGTGTGCAAACAATTGACAAAAAAACTGGCTCACCTCAGTTGGCCTTTTTCCTAATAGCAAATAATTTGCCATTATGTCGTCATATTTTTTGTTCCTGAGAGACTCTTCAATTTCTTCTCGGCTATAGCCCATTGACATAAGAATTTCTAAAATCATAATAGTAATCATTAAACAAAATGTTTACGAGATGAGTATTTATAAGATTGCCATTTGCTAAAACTAATAATTATCCTTTACTTAAAAAAAAAAAAAAAGAAAGAAAGAAAGAAAGAAAGAAAGAAAAGCATGCAAAATATACTATTCTTATAAGGATAACATCCTGATAAAAGAAAGAGGCATTAACTTATTCCGTTCTGGTGTCATCAGCACAAATTAATAATGTGCATACATTCTGACTAAAAAAAAAAAAAAAATACAACATTTTCTATTTTACTATAAATTAATGAAAATAAAATGATCTCACAAGAATCATCAGCAGGTCATGCAATGAACAAATAAAGCTCTACAGCTGCTAGGTCTTTAAAATAAAAACAAAAAAAGCTACAAGGTAAAAAAAAAAAATGTATGCATCAAAGTAACTTTATGAAGATAAAAATCAGGTTTTATGAGAAACTGTTTACCATATATATTATTTACTTTCTTTTCAACTCAGGAGAGGCCAGAAAACAGTTTTAAATTAAAATATGACTTATCACAGAATTTTGATTACTTATGTTATACAAACATGTTTAAAAATTTTCAGAATTTCAAGATTGGCCATAAGAGTACCTTCAATCTGTGTTTTTATTATATATATATATATATATATATATATATATATATATATAATATGTTATATATTATATATATTATTTGCAAATTGGGAATGATTTGCAAACTTTCTAGCACTGTTGTGTCCAAGGCGGAGTACATGGATAGCTTCTTTAGTGAATTGAAATGAGGATAGCAATGAGGTTCTTGCATCTTTCTGGTGGCTAAATTATAAAACTTTTTTGATATGATAATTATGACATTATTATAGCCCCCCTACTTACAAGCATAACCCTATTCAGGCTCTTTCCCATGACAAATCAGCCTTATATTCACTTCTTTTTATGCACTCCAATTAGTTTACTTAGGTAAACACGTATAAGAAGACTGAAAGCACACCTATAAGTCCCCTCCCCCAAGCCAATCTTATGGAAAACTTAAAATGATCCTAGACTCAGCTCCATGCAAACTTACAATACTATGCTATACTGACAATGTATTCTTCATTTGGCCACATTTTTTTTTTTAAATAACAAAACCTGTGGTGCGTTCATAATTAGAAGAAACACACGTATAAACCACAGTGAAAATTATTTAATTGTAAATATTTCATCCTAAGTATCTTAGGACATCATCAGTACAGTATTTAAACAAAAATGATGTCCTAAGATACTTAGGATGAAATATTTACAATTAAATAATTTTCACTGTGGTTTATACGTGTGTTTCTTCTAATTTGGCCACATGGCTTGAATATTTAGAAAACATTTTCAGCACATCTTAACAGTCAACATCTGTTTCATCATTGAAAAAGAAAAACAACAATTGTCTGCTCTTCTCTGAGATACTGGCCACTAGGCTACCTAGGAGATCCTTATCCTTTTTTATAAGACTCTGTCCATCACCAAAACTCACTCCAAATAGATTAGATCATCAAAAAAATCTATTGCCATTTGTTATATCTGAGACACCTCAGAAAAATTTCACATATTCTTAAAAGATACAGCATGCAGACTTTGTTAACACCATCCAAGAAAACAGCTACATTTATCCCTTCACCAAAAGATCCTGGTGTCTACAGCACCCAGTTCTTGCAAAATGACACACTTACATACTTTGGACAAAGAGGAAACTACTAACATTCAAATGAATGAACATAGGAATTATGTCCATTATCAACAATGCAGTCAACCAATCCCAGATCATTTACAGATGATCTGGGATTGGTTGACTACATCACTGAGATGATCACCAAATCCAATGGTGATCATTCAAAGAATGTTCAGAATTTAAATAAATCTGGCTACCTCACCTTATCCAAAATCTGGTAGATGATCACCTTGAGACTTGCAGAATGAGCAAAATTCCATCACTGGGCCCATAGAGGGTATCGGCTAAGAACTTTTTACATCCAGTCTTTGTTTGCCTTCCTATTAGTGCTTATATGTGTAGATGGTGCATAACATGAAGATCCCTAATAATTTAATAACTAAATAAAGTTAATAATTATTCTTAGACAACATTTTCTCCCCTAGACAACACGAGTAATAATTAACGTGTAAGCATTCATGCCTGTCTAGGAAACAGAAGTTTTGTCCTTTAGAAAAAAACAATTAAAAATTCCAAAGAAAGAAAGTAAAAGTAACCTTGAAAAAATTAAAATAATTTATCCTCTTCAGTTGCAATAGTTTAACACTATGTTTATAAAAATAAATTTTAAGAAATACTACCTGGTTACTTTGATGCACAATTTAAAAAAAAATTATCTTGCAGCACTTAAAAAAACATTCAATGGCAGTCACTAAATAATAAAAATAATGTACCATCATTGTACTTACTGGTAAACTTTGTGCTCCTTACTTGAAATCCAATTGAAAGAAAAAGAAATGAATAAGATTTCAGTACTCTTCTATCTAGACATTGTAGCTTATTATATTTTTCCCAAACATTTAAGTTCCTCTATATTTGTGATTATGCTGTGTCAATATGATGCAACATTTACTGATTAAGTTAGTATTTAAAATTACACGTTATATTACATTCCGTACACTCAGAACGGAATCAGTTAAATATGTTGAATTTTTCATTTACACAGACACCACAATAGAACTTCATATTTTTCAATTATGTAATAAAATTGACAATATAAAAAATGAATAAATTGCTTATAAAATTTAATGCGATCTCATTAAAAGATGATATGCATAAAAAGAAAATACATTAAATTACTGAAATAGAATAATTATTCAATTTTCATGGAATGCAGTCTTATTACAGATTATATCTATTTAAGATTATAAATATATAAACTTATGTTGATAAATTAGCAGTACAGAGGTGCTTGTCAAAGCTATATAGCAGAGAGGAGACCTCCACATAGCCTTTAAAGGAATGTGGAGAACCGACCAAGCCTTCTGACCTAATGTCCAATCCTCACCTTCTCGTGGTGAACCCTGTTGGGACCTGGATACTGAACGAACGAGGATGGTCTGGCAATTTGAGATTTAGCCGACCAAATTGTATTCTTATTGGCTTAAACCAAAATACAAAATGATGGTACAACATGACAAAATTTCATGCCAGCTGGGGCGGCACCCAGTTAAACAAGAGCACCGTTGTTTTTGCCAAGGAACCAGGGCAAACAATGAAAAGTCAGCTACTGGAACAAATCTGAAAACGCAACCCAACTCAACATCACCAGAGTTAAAGATCGGTAATATCAACATAAAGAACCTGAATGGCAAAGAAATAGAGCTAGCTGAGGAATTAGATAAGTACCAGATCGACATAATAGGGGTGACTGAAACAAAAAAGACAAAAACTGGCGAGATCTTTCTGAGCAATAAATACAAAATGTTATATTCAAGCAATAACAATCGAGGAAAAGAAGGAGTAACCATAGTATTCAATACTAAATACGAGGCTAATCTTCTTGAATGGCAAGCAGTCTCAAGTAGAGTGATGTGAGCAAATATGAGAATGGGGAACTGAACAATGAGACTTATTTGTGCCTATGTTCCCACAGAATGTTCAACTAAAGTAGAAGTGGAGTAATTTTTTGATGCTTTAGAGAAAGAAACTGACACAATGAAAATGGAAAAGTTGGTCCTTGTTGGGGATCTAAATTGCAGAGTAGGAAATGATTGTCAGATATACAAAAATATTTTGGGAAAATTTGGAGAAAAGAGCAAAGTTAATAATAATGGCAAATACCTGTTGGATTTCTGCTCAGGACATGGACTAGTTATTATTAACACCATTTTCCAACATAAAAATGTGCACAAATTCACTTGGAGAGAAGTGGCAAGGAATAAGAAAAGTCTCATTGACTATGTTATTGTTGATAGTGATGTTTTCTCCCTGGCGTAGGCCACCAGAGTGTACAGAGGATTTGAAATTGGAAGTGATCACTATTTAGTCTTGAGCAGGATAAAATTGAATTTCACATTGAAAAGAAGAACATGTAAGAAAGCTTTAAAGCGAATAAAAGTTGAGAAGCTCTCAGATGTGAACTGTAGACTAAAATACACAAATGTTATTCAAGAAGAAAAAAAAAAATGAAAGAGTTTGAGAACACAAACCAAACCTTGGAGATCCAGTTGCAAGCCTTGAAGCAAACCCTGATTGATTCAGCCAGAGGCATGCAATGAGGTTGTCTGCAAGGATAGAAAAATCAGAACTCCATGGTGGACACACGAAGTTAAAGAGGCAGTGAAGGAAAAGAAGAAAGCATATCAAAAGTTCCTGGCAAATAAGTCATCTTGTGCTCTTAGAGAATACAGAGACAAATGTAAGAAAGCTAAACACTGTGTGAAACTACCTAAACAAAAGTCATGGGAGGACTTTGGTAAGAACATAGAAAATAAATATCAAGAAGGTGGTAAAATATTCTGAAGATTGTTGAAGAAGCATAGAAATGGAGGAAAGAGTGCTGTAAAAGGAGTTAGAGATGATAAAGGTGACATGAAAACAGGAGAAAAAGATATCCTTGAAGTATGGAGTGTACTTGAGAAATGGCTGAGAAGAATTGTGGAAGAAAAGCTTGGTGAAGAACAAGCTGGATTCAGGCCAAATAGAGGCTGTCAGGATCAGATCTTCACTTTACGACAAATAGTTGAGAAAGCATGGAAATATAACAAAGATCTATATTTAAGTTTTGTCAATCTGGAAAAGGCATATGACAAGGTGCCAAGAGAGAAGCTATTCAATATGTTACAGTTATATGGTGTCAATGGGGCATTATATCAAGCAATACTTAGTCTATATTTGAGTCGTAAGTCAGCAGTTAGAATTGAAGGAAGTAGGAAGATGGTTTAATGTTAAATCTGGTGTGAGACAAGGATGTACATTATCCCCTCTGTTATTCATTATCTATATGGATCACATTATGAAGGAAAGTGGTATTAAACATGATATCAAAATTAGAGATGTTAATGTCAGCTCTTTGCTTTATGTGGACGATGTTATATTTCTAAATAAATCCACTACAAGTCTGCAAGATTCCCTGACTAAATTGAATAACTGTTGTAATAGATATGTATGAAGGTCAGCAATAAAAAGACAAAGACAATGAAAATAGGCAGAATCATGAAATATTTCAGCTACTTAGGCACGATTTTTAGTGAAGATGGTAAATTAAATATGGAAATAGACAACAGAATCAACAAAGCTGGTATGGTAGAAGTCAATTGAATAAATTCATATGGAATAAGAGAGTAATTAGTAGGAACACTAAATTAGCTATATACAAGACAGTGTTCAAACCAGTTTTAACTTATGGATCTTAGAGCTGGGTCAGAAGCAAAACACTTTACCAAAGACTAGAGACAGCAGATATGAGAGTCCTGAGAAAGATTAGAGGCGTAAACAGAGGGCATCAATGGCAATATCATTTTAAAAACTAGGATATTAGAAAAGAACTTGACATTGTCAGCATCCAGGAATGCATTAGCAGAGCTAATCTCAGGTGGTATGGTCACTTAAATAGAATGGGTGTGGACAGATAAGCAAAACAAATGTTCTCTGCTAGGTTGGCAGGAAAACGACCCAAAGTAAAACCAAGATATAGGTGGATTGATACTGTACAAAGTGCCTTAAATGACAGAAATATAAGATCTGATAATGTTGGAGTCTTGACAAGTAACAGACTGATTTGGAGGAAAATTGTAGATAGTAATGATGTAAATTTTTTATGTAGTACTATCATATCCTGTACACCCCTTGAGGGTACATAGCAGGAATATGATGATGATGATTTTTATATTAGCAGTTATATTATTATTATGTTACAGTCTACATGGAGTTGGCAGACTCATCATGGGAGGTTCATTCAACTAACAACATATCATACTGAATCTTAAAATCCTTAATACTTCCTGTAGTAACAACTTATTCTGGTAATGCATTCCGTTCACTGAGAATTCTCCATATAAAAAATTTACTCATCACATCCCTCTTCACCATCCTCTAACACAACTTTCAGGGATGGCATCTAGTTCATCTCCTCTCGCCTTCTCTTTTTATAAGCCCCTCTGGATTAATCCAATAAAATGCCCATACTAACTTAAAAATCTATATCATACCTCGTCTTTTCCTCCTATCCACCAAGCTCTGCAATCCACATTTCTTCAACCTCTTTCCATAGCCAGCATTCCATACCTGATATCATCTTAGTCACTTGTCTCTGGATCCTCTCCAATGTTTCCACATCACAACAAAAACCTGGTGACCAAATCTGAGCACAACAGTCCAATGTAGTGTGACCAGTGCTTTATACAGTGGCACAACTATCTTTATCTCTATATGTTAATGTACTTCTTATCATAGCAGCACTATGATGTGCAGTGCTTCTTTGCAACACACCTTCTAAAATTCAGTTCACTGTCAACAATCACCTCCAAATCTCTTATCTAATCCACTTCCTGCAGTACAACACGATTAACATAATACATTTATACCTTATATTTCTGCACTCAAAAATGTTTACTACTTTGCACTTATTATTAAAACTAGAACCCCACTTAGTTGTCCTAGTCAAAAGTCTATTAAAATCTTCTGAAAGGGAATTAGCATCAGCAATGTTACTTATAATTCTCTCCAACTTTGCATCATCATCTGAAAATTTACTTGGTTTATATCAACTGTTTTATTTCTAATCCAGTTCTCGGATCTATAAGTCAAAATTATTTCAACACTGTCTTGTATATAACCACTTTAGTGTTTTGATGAATATCTCTCTTATTCCATTTAAATTAGTTGACTCCCCACCATGCCAGCTTTGCTAATTCTGTTGTCTATTTCGATATTTAACATAGTCTTCACAAAAATTGCGAAATGTTTTACTTGTTCAACAGGTTCCAAATTCAGGATGCAGCTGATATTTTAAATGTTTCTCCCTCTGTCTGTCTTCTTACTGCTAATTTTCATGCAAAATTAGTTACAACAGTTATTCAATTTAGGCAGGGAATCCTGCAGATTTATACTGGATTTATTTAAAAGTATAACATCATCTGCCACTATTCTTCATGATGTGATCCACATAGATGAATAACAGTAGAGAAGATAATGTGCACCCTTGTCTCACACCTAATTTCACATCAAAATGTTTTCTTCTCCCTCAATCCAAACTGCAAATTTATAACTCAAATACAGACTATGTATTTTTCGACATAACGTCCTCTTTACACCACATAATGCAAGCATTTTCTGAGTATGAAAGTTTCTGTGGTTTAGCAGTTCTGTAAAAAATGTTTGTATTGAGGCCATGTTTTTATACATAAAACAAGTTTAATAAAATAAACAACATAACCTTACAAGTTTCGTAAGCCATTGGAGTTACACTGAAAAAAAAAAAAAAAAAAAAGACTAGAAACCATTATTTACACATAGCAGATGTTATCGAGCCTCCATAGCTCAGTCAGTATAGACGAAGCCCTTTGGTCGGAAAGACCTGGGTTCGATTCCTCAGTGACATGAGGAACCTTTAGCTGGTCTCTTTCGACGAAAGGTGAGTTAGCCGGTCTCATATGGAGGTAGGGTTTTTTTTTTCATCTGGAAACTTGGATTTTTCACCCCAGAACAGGCAAACTGGCCCTGTGAACACACACAGATTACAGTCATGAATATTGTCCTTAGGGCATGCAGCAAGATGACAAACCAGCTGCATTAAATTTGTTGTAAATCCCTTCATTAGGGGACTCTACATGTCCTAAAGGGATGAATGAGATCAGTCAGTCAGATGTTATCAGAACTTCACAGTTGGTACATATAAACAAGTAAAGAATAATAATAAAGTTAAATTAATTACTCTATACATGTTGGTACAATTCTAGTTACTGCTGTCACATTCTACAGCATGGCATGTTGTATCCCAGGTCCACAGTAGTTAAATTTTTAATGGAAGTAGACCAAAACTTGGTGTAGGATTAAGTCTTGATTTTTGTTTCACTGCATGGGGATATGCAGCATTTCTGAAATCTTACCTGGAAGATTTATGCAGGCAGACTTGAAATCAATAGAGATTTTTCCTCTGTAATTGCATATACATATTTCCTCTTTTTACAGATAGGTATTATGAAAACTTTACTCCACTCATCCAGAATTCGACCCTTCTGACTAGGATCTAAATTATGAGGTGCAGCTAATATAAAACTTTTTTGCCTCCATATTTGAGCATTTCTGGGAGTTATGTTTGACCATCAAAAATATGAAATGTGGTAAGGCACATTTCATATTTTTGATGGTTTTTTTTTTAACTCAAGTAATGATATTTACTTCTGACAAACATTCCTGAACATTTTCTATTCATCATCACGAACCACTCGCTCACTGCCCATTGGTGTCCGATGCCTCCTTCACTATTTCCTTCCACCTTTTTTTGTCCAGTGCACAGTGTAACGGTTTCTGTACACCCATTCCACACCAGTCATTTATCCATTCTCCGTATGGTCTACCTCTTCTGTTTACACCATCCATAATGCCAAACATGAATGTCTTTATCTTCCAGTCCTAACTGCAGATGTGTCCAAATAATTGGAGCTTCTGTTGTGGCTGGCCTGGTTGGCCGAGTGGTTAGCATATCCACTCTCCAGCCAAAAGGCTGCAGGTTCAAATCCCGCTTTGGGCATGGATGTCTGAAAGTACTAGTGGTGGTAGTCGGCGATAAATTGCATTGGTGGTAGATGATGAAGGTTGGTGGAGTAGTGAGACGAAGAGTTGTAGAGTAGATGCCCTCCCTCGATGAGACTTTGCACTCCCTGGAGATGTGATGTAATAATAATAATAATCTTCTGCATTAGATTCTGCTTTGGTTGTATCTTCCAATAGAGCTCTTCATTTATGATTTTCTGTACCCATCCTATTCTTAGAATCTTCCTGTAACAAGTTCTTGCAAATGCTAAAATTATTTTTCTTAATTCCTTATTTATCACACATTTCAGATCTATATAGTACACTGCTGAAGATGCATGTTTCCAGTACTCTTAGTTTTGTTTGTAGGCTGGTCACTTCCAGATGTTATCCATGGCCTTCAGATTTGTTCTTCCCTTTGCAATTCTGATCTTGATTTCTTTCTTACAGATCCAAATCATATGTCATTTTACTTCCAAAATATGTGAATTGTTCTACATTTTCTATATCAATTCCACCCACTTGTATCTTTCGTTTCATGTTCTTCTCACCAAATACCATTGTCTTTGTTTTTTCCAAGTTCATAAATTAAAGATACCAAAAAATTATATACTTTGTTTAATTCTTTATCCAAGTGTATGCAAACAACTTTGCACCTGAACTATTTTCAGGACTGGGGAAACTTGTAGACAGAAGCTTATGACTTAACATCACTTGCCTTAGTATCCCATAAGGCAAAGCACATATCCTTATGGGTATGTATAATGCTATGAATTATGGGAAGGTCAACTACCCAAAATACATACCCGTAAGATATGTGCTTTGCATTATGGGATTCAGGGGACATTCAGGTGCAAACTTGTTTGCTTACACTTGGATAAAGGATTAAACCAAGTATATAATTTCTTGGTATCTTGAATTTATAGTATAACCAAGTGGAAAAGTTTCTAACAACTATCTCTAATCCAAGTTCATACAAGTCCAAATCTCTTACCTTCCTCATTTAACAGTTTCAATGTTTTTTTGTAGTTCTCTTTCGTCTTCTTCAATAATAACAATGACATATATTTTCTATTGCTGTTCTGTAAATTGCTGTTTTGTCCAGCATTTCATACCTCTAGACATCTAGAATATCTTTATTTTCAGTTTCAGTGTCACCTTTATCTCTTTTTCCTTTTACAGTGCTCTTTTCTCCATTTCTAAGCCTTTTTTTTTTTTTTCCCTAATAACCTCCAGAACATTTTGTCTTAACTGATATTTGTCTTCTATCAATCTTCCTTGACTTGTTTAGCCACTTTTAAACACATCGCTTTGCTTTCTGACAATTTGTGTATTCTCGCAGAATTATTTGCTATTTTGCAAAAAAACAACAAAATAAGTATATTTCAGGGCAGGATGATCAATCAAGATTTATTATCTGGTTAGGTTTGCAATATATCCACACCATATATTTACTGCAACAAGAATTGAAATTTCATTTCAACTATTGTGTGAGGATTTTCACAGCTCATTATTAAATAATGTACACAAAGTAATGTTTACATGTAAACATTCGGGACTTGCAAGAATCCAAATAAGTTCACTTGCAGCTCACAACTGACTCTTCAAAGTGGTGTTTCTAACAAAACACTAATAATATGCAAAATGTAAATAAGTCTGAATCAAAACAATTTTCTTGAAAATCAACAGGGAAGATGTTTACTTTGAGTGAATAATAAATAACCAGGTTTTAACTCAACTTTTTTTTTCTTTAATTAACACCACATGTATTTCTTCAACATGTTCTGCTGTCTATATGGCAGTATAATATTCTGTGGAATTCTAAATTGCAAACCTCTCCATACTGTAGTGAATTTGTCTTCAAAAAGGCTCAATGAAGATGCCATCAATGCCCATAATCTCAACCACAATCTTGCCATCACATAGAGAAGTGCTGGTGCTAGACCTAATGTACAACGTAATCTGTGGAATCTGTCACTTAGTTCTGTAAATAACAACAACATCAGACTTGACATTGCGAATATTCTTTCCCAGTCTCTGCCTCTCAAAAATAATCTATCTTCTGGCCAACTAACTGCTCAAAACATTCTTAGAAAGTTAAAGTACTGTCATCACCAGAGCAGATAAAGCTAATGCCTGAGTTGTCCTTAACGCTACTGGATATATACTGGATATGAGATAGCTCTACCCACATCCCATGAGACTACAATCCCACCTAAACACAGGTTAAAAACGCGAAAAAAAAAGCCTACTTAAAAAAAGTATTTTCCTGGTCGCCTCACATCACAAAAAAAAAAAAAAAAAAAAAAAAAAAAAAAAAAAAAAAAACCTTTGGTTCTCATCTCCCCCTGCCCCAAGATTTACCTAAAATTAAAAAAAAAAAACAATTCTCCCCTAAGACCTATAGTAGATACCACTATTATTTTATTTAATGTATGACGATACAACGGCTGTGAGGCCTTTTTACAGGGAAGTACCACACCATCACAATCCCCCCCCCCCCCCCCCCATTTTATCTGGGCTCAGGACCAGCTGATGAATCAGACCTATGGCTGGATCTTAGGTATTCCTGACTGTAATCTGTGTGTGTATGGGGCTGCTTTTGCCTGTTCTGGGGGGCAAAAAAATACAGTTTCAGGATTAAAAAAAAAAAAACCTACCTCCGTATGAGACCAGCTAACTCACCTTTGATCAAAAGCGACTAGGTAAAGGTTCCTCACATCACGGACGAGAATCGAACCCAGGTCTTTCCGACCAAAGGGCTTCATCTATACTGACTGAGCTATGGAGTCTCTAGTAGATACCATTGATGCTCCATGATACAAATTGTCAAAACTGCCAGCAAACTCTCTTATCCCCCACTGGTCATACCACATCCTATATAAAAATACACTACCCATTTTGAAATCTCAATTGAAATTCTAACTTTAAATAATACAGATATATTGGTAAGCTTTGACATCACCTCACTGTTTAACAATATTTCCTTGAATGACACCTTAAATACCCTTAAAAAACGTTTCTCCTTCTGATATCTCAGATCTTTCTTCCTTTGCCAGCAATTCTGGTTTCTTTTTTCTTGAAGAAACAAAATTTACAAACAGAGGTAACTACTATGGTAATTATCAGACTTGTAGGAAGTTTTCAGTATTGAGACCACATTATAATATAAATAAGGAGTTTATTAAAAATAAGCAATTAAAGCCCAACAAGTTGCGTATATTGTAAGACTTACATCATCAGAGGTAGTGGTACATGAAAGTTTTACACAACAAAAGCCTATTAACAATTAATTACACATTAGATGTTTTTGATAACTTCACAACTGTAAACATAATTGATAAACCAGAATACAAATGATAAATTCATTACTGTATGCGTATTGGAACACTGCTAGTTGCTGCTCTTACATTCTGTGGTATCACGAGTGCTAAAATATAAACATAATTAAAACTAAAACGAGAAAAGGCATACAATATATCAAGCAAGCCAATTAAAAGGAATGAAGAACTGCATTACCTGAAACAGAACCTCACACTTAATGGTTCTGAACTCAAGACAATCAGAAAAATTCTTAATACACCTCCTGCAACTTCCTTACTCATGCAAGATTTCGAGAATGCAATTACGCTGTCTTACATTAAGAATGTCACAGACAAAGTGGCTGCATTGCTCTGCAGGTACAACATAAAAGTGACTTTTTTTCTTTTACAAAAAATATCAAGATTCCTATATCCATCAAAATCTCCACATCATCCCATGAAAAAAACCAGGCATCTATAAGATTCATTTCTCTTGTGGCATTTGTTATGTAGGCTAGACAGGAAGGTCGGGACAGATCCACATGTCTGAACACGTAAAAGACATTGAAAAAAGAAGAGAGCATAAATCAGGCCTGGCATTCTACACCACCACTACTGGCCATCGAGTACTCTGGCAACAAATAAAAATGATATATATTGATAATTGTTTCACAAGAAAGTTTAAAGAAACCTCACGAATGCTTAGGATCTCTACACATGCAATAAAAAAAAATAAAAAAAATAAAGGCTTAATTTTACACCAAGTATGGTCTGCTTTCATCAAAAATTTAAATGCCATGGACCTAGGATATAACGTTCATGATACCACAGAATGTGACAGCAACAACTAGCAATGTTCCAATGCGCAAACAGTAACGAATTTATCACTTGTATTCTGGTTTATTAATTATATTTAAGAGTTGTGAAGTTATCAAAAACATCTAATATGTAATTAATTGTTGATAGGCTTTTGTTGTGTAAAACTTTCATATACCACTACCCCTGATGATATAAGTCTTACGACATATGAAACTTGTCGGGTTTTAATTGCTTATTTTTAATCAACTCCTTATTTATATTAAAATATAGTCTCAATACCAAAAACTTCCCACAGAAACCTATATGTACATAAATTACAAGATTTGCCAATTTTTATGGAAAACTTTGAAAAACAAGCCCTAGACTCAGCACCTCTCAAATCTTCTAAGATATATAGGTGATGCGTTCTCTATTTGGCGTCATGATCCAGACACAGACTACTTTCTCAGTTACTTCAATAGTCTACATCCAAGAATCCAATTTATGATGGAAAATGAAAATAAGAATAGTTTACCCTTCTTGGACATTTTAGTGACATGCCTTACAAATAGTAACCTCTCCTTCACTGTAAGAAAACTAACTCACACAGGTAATTCACAAACTTTCTCACCATTCACCCCATCAACAATATGGCATCATTAATACTCTATCCAAAACAGCCTACATTCTTTCTTCCAGTGGAACCTCTCATTCAACAGAGCTCAACCATAATACCTTCCTATAAAATGACTACAGTGGTTACAAAATTAAAAAAAAAAAATAATCAAACCCCCTCCTCACCACCACTGCCCTAATCCTTGGCCATCTCTTCAGAAGGATTTCAGAAATGCCCTCACCATATCTGTTCTACCAAAGATCAGCTTCCTCCTCTCTCAGTACCTGGAGCATATAAAAAACTCTGTTCCAGCATTTCCTAAACTATGTTCTGCAGAAAGTGGATAAGTGTTCCATGAAAAATTATCAAAATTAATATGAGCCTGGAAAACTGAAAATCAGGCACTCCTCACTTTGCTTGTGGACTGTAAGGCCAGTGTGTGCTGGCCTTGACTCAGCCACCTGCAGTTGTCGACACTTCCAAGCACGAGCGAAATACAAAGGTATCTATTCTAGGAAACGTGCAGTCACAAACAAGGTCAATGCGATGTGCTGCAGCCCAGCACACCTTTAGTGTGTGCAGGTCGCATTTTTGTGATGCGATACAGCCTGCTGCAGCAATAGTGTGCACTTAGCTTTACATTGAATACGAGGCTGATGATAGTCAACTCTAACCAAGGTGCTCCGTTAAATATTTCGGGATTTGTGAAGTGTTCTGTCATAGGAAAAGTTTGAGAAATGCTGCTTTAGACAGGTAGATTAGCCACCATTTGATTAGAAATGGTAGCTAATAGATGAACACAAAACTTACATCTGCAATCACAACTATGGTCAATCTGGTCTTGCAAACTATTTGGATAACACTCACAGGAACTTCTGGAAGAAAATCACCATGCTTCATGACAGTAAATTTAAAAAAGAAAGACTGTTTTTGGAATCTGCAGCAGCACTCAGAAATCAACCAAATTTAAACAAATATGAGTGCAAAAAACTTCTCAAAATTTGGGAAACGTTAATTGTCAGAGGTCCCAATTTACATCCTAGGCCACCTACAAATACCCATAGAGGGTGCATCATCAAATAGAAATTTAGAGTCACCACAGTCAAGTGCTTCATTGCGTATTGTGTTGCCATTGTGTGTGTGTGTGTGTGTGTGTGTGTGTGTGTGTTACAAGTATTATTTGTACTCGCTGAAGATGTTTCAGTGACTGCAACGAAATACCAGAAGCATTAAAATTGGTTTTTAATCATTTCTTAGCTCTATCAATACTCCATTAGACCCCTCATCTTCTCAGAGTGCATCTTAAATACCCAACAAATGAGGATGGGTTAGCAACTGGTGATTTACCCAACCAAACTTCACATAAATCAAAAATGAAGTGATCATATAAGATGAAATGTTATGCTAGCTGAGGAATTGCCTGAAGAGATAAAAGTTTTGAAAAAAAAGCAGAGTGAATAGTAATGGTAAGTATATCATGGATCTGTGTCAAGTACATGGACTTTATTCATTATTAATACTATGTTCCAACTTATGTACACATATTAGAATGAAGAGAAGACACAAAAAGTCTCACTGATTAGGTCATTGCTGATAGTGATATCTATGACACAAGAGTATACACAGGGAATTTGAAATAGGAAGTGATCACCATTTAGTTTTAAGAAAGATAAAAATGAAAATGAAAAATAGATATAAAAGTTTTAAAAAGAATCAAAGCTCAGCAGCTTTCAGAAGTGAACTATAGACTCAAACAGATAAATGTTATTCAAGAAAAAATGCCTGGTTTTCACTTTCAGTTGTTTCCGAACTGTAGGTGACTTTTAATGCATTGCCCACAAAGTATTCCTGGTGGATTTTTACAGGGTAGTTCACCATTGCTTTCTCCCCCTCCCCCCCCACTTTTATCTTGGCTTGGGAACGGCATATCGCTGGGGCGTATTCATGACTGTAATCCATGTGCGTTCATAAGGCTGGTTAGCCTGTTCTGGGGGGGGGGGGGGGGCGAAAAAACTAAGTTTCCAGGTGAAAAAAACCGCTACCTCCGTATGAGACCGGCTAACTCACTTTAGTCTAAAGGGACAAGACAAAGGTTCCGTGTGTCACCAAAGAAAAAATGAAACAGCACAAAAAGGAACCAAACTTGTAAACTCAGTGGCAGGCTAAAGAAAATATTGACTGATACAGACAGTTGTTTTCAAGGATAGAAAAAATGAAAACAACCGTCTGTATCAGTCAATATTTTTTTTAGCCTGCCACTGAGTTTACAAGTTTGGTTCCTTTATGCTTTTTTCTTCTCTATGACTGCCTCTTGAACTCCATGGGCGACTCAGGAAGTTAAAGAGGCAGTCATAGAGAAGAAAAAAGCATACTGAAATTTTCTAGTAAATCAGCATAAGCTCTGAGAGAGAATACACAGAAAAATGTTAGAAGCAAATCAATGTGTAAAAGTAGCTAAAAAGAAGGCATAGGAAGACCAGTAAGAACACAGAAAGGAAATATCAGAAAACAAATACAAAACATTTTGGAGGCTGTTGGGGGAAGGTGGGAACTGGAATGGCAAAAACAGGACGAGACATTTGTGACAGATGATAATAAAGCTGGCATAAAAACTGAAAATGAAGATATTCGAGATCTTAAAGGAATGCGGAGAACCAACAAGGGCTTTTGACCTAATGTCCAATCCTCACCTTCTCATGGTGCACCCTGTTAGGTATCTATCTGGATACTGAACAAAGGAGGATGGGCTGGCAATATCGGATTTGAAAGAACAAAATTGTATTCTTATTGGCTTAAACCACAATATAAAATGATGGTACAACATGACAGAATTTCATGCTGGCTGCAGCATCGCCCGGTTAAACAAGGACTCCATTGTTTTCGTCAGGGAACCAGGGCAAACAGTGAAAAGTCAGCTACTGGAACAAATCCTGAAACATACCACAACTCAACATCACCAGAGTTGAAGTCAGTAATATCAACATAAGAAGCCTGAATGGCAAAGAAATGGAGCTAGCTCAGGAATTGGATAAGTGCCAGATCAACATAATAGAGGTGAATTAAACAAAAAAGACAAAAACTGGTGATATCTTTTGGAGCAATAACTTCATCTTCATCTTCATCATCAAATTCCTGCTATGTACCCTCAAGGGGTGTACAGGATATGATAGTACTACATGAAAAATTTACATCATTACTAACTTCCTATCTACAATTTTCCTCCAAATCAGTCTGTTACTTGTCAAGACTCCAACATTATCAGAACTTATATTTCTATCGTCTAAGGTACTTTGTACCGTATCAATCCACATATATCTTGGTCTTGCTCTGGGTCATTTTGAAGAGAACACTTGTTTTGCTAATCTTTCCTCGCCCATTATGTTTAAGTGACCAAACCCCATGAGATTAGCTCTGCTAATGCATTCCTTGATGCTGACAATGTCAAGTTCTTTCCTAATATAATCGTTTTTAATATGATATTGCTATTGATGCCATCTGTTCACGCTTATCTTTCTCAGGACTCTCATATCTGTGGTCTCTAGTCTTTGGTCAAGTGTTTTACTTCTGACCCAGCTCTCAGATCCATAAGTTAAAACTGGTTTGAACACTGTCTTGTATACAGCTAATTTAGTGTTCCGACTAATTTCTCTCTTATTCCATATGAATTTATTCGATTGACTTCCCACCATACCAGCTTTGCTGATTCTGTTGTCTATATCTATATTTAATTTTCCATCTTCACTAAAAATCATGCCTAAATAGCTGAAATGTTTTACTTGTTCCACAGGTTCTCCATTCACAACACAGTTGACATTTTCAATGATTCTGCCTATTTTCACTGTCTTTGTCTTTTTATTGCTGACCTTCATACCATATCTATTACAACAGCTATTCAATTTAGTCAGAGAATCTTGCAGACTTGTAGCGGATTTATTTAGAAGGATTTATTTAGAAGTAATAACCACATCCGCATAAAGCAAAGAGCTGACATTAACATCTCCAATTTTGATATCATGTTTAATACCACTTTCCTTCATAATGTGATCCATATAGATAATGAATAACAGAAGGGATAATGTACATCCTTGTCTCACACCAGATTTAACATTAAACCATCTTCCTGTACTTCCTTCAATTCTAACTGCTGACTTACAACTCAAATAAAGACTAAGTATTGCTTGATATAATGCCCCATTGACACCATATAACTGCAGTGTATTGAATAGCTTCTCTCTCTTGGCACCTTGTCATATGCCTTTTCCAAATCGACAAAACTTAAATACAGATCTTTGTTATATTCCCATGCTTTCTCGACTATTTGTCGTAAAGTGAAGATCTGATCCTGACAGCCTCTATTTGGCCTGAATCGAGCTTGTTCTTCACCAAGCTTTTCTTCCACAATTCTTCTCAACCGTTTCTCAAGTATACTTGAATAGATCTTGTCAGGAACATTCAGTAGGGAAATACCTCTGTAATTCTCACAGGCAGTTTTATTTCCCTTTTTATATATGGGTACTATGAGAGCTCTACTCCAATCATCGGGAATTCGTCCCTCAGTCCAGGCCTTCTGAACTATGCAGTGCGGCCACTGTAAGACTCTCACACCACCATACTTCAGCATTTCTGGTCGAATATCATCTACTCCTGCTGCCTTTCCACATTTCAAGCCTTTGATGGCTTTTTCTACTTCAAGTATGGATATGTATTCCTGACTGCATACCTGGTCAGTGTTTTTTACCACTGTGCTGTCATCACTGCTTGTTTCATTTAGAAGTTTTTCAAAGTAATTACTCCATACTTCAAGGATATCTTTTTCTCCCGTTTTCATGTCACCTTTATCATCATCTCTAACTACTTTTACAGCACACTTTCCTCCATTCCCAAGCTTCTTCAACAACCTCCAGAATATTTTGCCACCTTCTTGATATTTATTTTCTATATTCTTGCCAAAGTCCTCCCATGACTTTTGTTTAGCTAGTTTTACACAGTGTTTAGCATTCTTGCATTTGTCTCTATATTCTCTAAGAGCACAAGCTGACTTATTTGACAGGAACTTTTGGTATGCTTTCTTCTTTTCCTTCACTGCCTCTAACTTCTTGTGTCCACCAGGGAGTTCTGATTTTTCTATCCTTGCAGACAACCTCACCACATGCCTCTCTGGCTGAATCAGTCAGGGTTTTCTTCAAGGCTTGTGACTGAATCTCCAAGGTTTGATTCCTGTTCTCAAACTCTTTCATTTTTTCTTCAATAATCTTTGTGTATTTTAGTCTACAGTTCACGTCTGAGAGCTGCTCAACTTTTATTCGCTTTAAAACTTTCTTACATGTTATTCTTTTCAATGTGAAATTCAATTTTATCTTGCTCAAGACTAGATAGTGATCACTTCCAATTTCAAATCCTCTGTACACTCTGGTGTCCTGCACCAGGGAGAAAACATCACTATCAACAATAACATAGTCAATGAGACTTTCTTATTCCTAGCCTCTTCTCTCCATGTGAATTTGTGCACATTTTTATGTTGGAACATGGTGTTAGTAATAACCAGTCCATGTCCTGAGCAGAAATCCAACAGATATTTGCCATTATTATTAGCTTTGCTCTTTTCTCCAAATTTTCCCAAAATATTTTTGTATGTCTCACAATCATTTCCTACTCTGCTATTTAGATCCCCAACAAGGACCAAATTTTCATTTTTCATTGTGTCAGTTGCTTTTTCTAAAGCCTCAAAAAATTCCTCCACTTCTACCTTAGTAGAACCTTCTGTGGGACCACAGGTACAAATAAGTCTCATTGTCCAGTTCTCTATTCTCATATTTGCCCACATTACTCTACTTGAGACTGACTGCCATTCAAGAAGATTAGCCTCGTATTTTGTGTTGAATACTATGGCTACTCCTTCTTTTCCTTGATTGTCATTGCCTGAATATAACATTTTGTATTTATTGCTCAAAAAGATCTCACTAGTTTTGGTCTTTTTTGTTTCATTCACCCTGATTATGTCGATCTGGTAATTATCTAATTCCTCAGCTAGCTCCATTTCTTTGCCATTCAGGCTTCTTACGTTGATAGTACCGATCTTTAACTCTGGTGATGTTGAGTTGGTGTTTGTTTTCAGATTTGTTCCAGTAGCTGACTTTTCGCTGTTCGCCCTGGTTCCCTGGCGAAAACAACGGGGGCCTTGTTTAACCGGCGATGCACCAGCCGGCATGAAATTTTGTCATGTCGTACCATCATTTTAAATTTTGGTTTAACCAATAAGAATACAATTTGGTCGGCTAAATCCCAAATTGCCAGCCCATCCTCGTTCGTTCAGTATCCAAGTAGATACCCAACAGGGTGCACCACGAGAAGGTGAGGATTGGACATTAGGTCAGAAGCCCTGGTCGTTTCTCCGCATTCCTTTAGCTAATTCCATTGCCTTTTCCAATAGAAATATTTAAATATATCTGGTATCCTTAAGATAGGATGAAACTTTCCAATCAGCATTTCCTTGAACATTCAATTAGAAATAGTGTTTCTCAAAGTGTGGTATGCATACCCCTGGTATATGTGAAAGGTCTTCGGGGGCACGTGGCAATTTTCGGCCATGCATCATTATCGCATTCCAACAGCCGAACATCTTCCACGTGGTGCCCACTTGGACTGGAATACTTGGAAA
The DNA here is from genome assembly GCF_054136105.1 of Typopeltis vanoorti. Classification (NCBI taxonomy): domain Eukaryota; kingdom Metazoa; phylum Arthropoda; class Arachnida; order Uropygi; family Thelyphonidae; genus Typopeltis; species Typopeltis vanoorti. Next base: position 91,859,007 of record NC_143569.1, on the reverse strand, counting down.
AGCCTCAACAGACTTCGAACGACAGGACACTGCAAACAAAACCTCATCAAATGGTGCTACCTCACTAGACCAGATAATTGGGAGTGTGGGACAACCCAGTCCATGGAACACCTTTCTTGTCCCCTTCTTCAATCACCTTGAACAAAAGTGGACCTTATATCCTACACAGAAAGAGCAGTTGACTGTGCAAGGTACTGGAGGAACATATGACCATGTTTATTGTATATAACTTATATATTCCTTAAAAATTCCTTAAAAAATACCACCATGAACAGCCAATGTATAAGCCTTACCACCAGACCTACTGGCTTTATAGTTGAAATGATGGGTTGTTGCAACAACTGAGTGTGAGATATCTGTTTGGCAAAAATGCAGTATCATTTCAAATGATAGGGACAATGCATAGTGTGTGCAATGACCTTTTATAATCATGGTGGAAAAAAAACAAAAAACAAAAACTGTATGTCCTGCTGTTTTGAACTGCATAAGTTCTAATATTCTTGTGTGTAACATTTTTTTCTCAAATGTTTCTAATCACTCACATTATCTGGACTCACCAAATGTACAAATACCTGTATAAAAAATAAATATTTAAACAGAAAGAAATCACCATGCTACATGGAACTTGATATCTTAATTCAATATCTTTCTATAATTTTTTTTAGCACTTGTTAATACACACACACACACACACACACACACACACACACAAAAAGAGCTCTACAAAGCTTATAATTTACTCTCCTGAATCACCAAGCAGAGTTATACATCTTACCATATTGCTGTATCTTTAATTCTAGCTACTGACTTCGAATTTGAGTAAAAAGTATTACTTTTTTTTTGACAATTTCAATCTGAATTAATCTAATATCTGCTAGGATCTCAATACTGTCAGATATTATATTTCAGGTGCATCAATCCATCTGGATCTCAGTTTTTATTTGGATCTTTTTCTTGGCATAAAATACCTGTTTTGTGATACATTCTGTTGATGTGACTATACCATACCACCTTAGATTAGCTCTACTCACTTATTACTGAATGCGAACAATGTTGTTCCTAATATCTCCTTTTAAATCAGTTGAACATTATTTATCACCTAAACCAGTGGTTCCCAAAGTGGACAGTTGCCCCCTCCCTGGGGGGGGGGGGGTTGCCAGAATGATCTAGGGAGACAGCAATGGCCTCATGAACAAAAGGGAATGAAGTAAGGGGACAGTAAAAGCATAAAGGATAAAAATTAGTGCTGAAAAAAAATTTATCATAAAAAATTTTGATGATGATTGTTGTATAACACAAGTAAAGGATATAATGGTTGCTTAAATTTCCAAGGAAACATATAAAATGCAAGTTACGACTGATCGGCATCGAAGTCCAATGACAGGTCTTAACAAGCAATGTGTTGGCGGGCACACACTTTCAAGTGATTGGGATTTTACAAATCCAGTACACATTAGCAGGAACATGTGCATGTTATGGCTTGTTCACTGTATAATACTATAAATATCTGAGACGTATGAAATCAGTTTTAGATTGTTTCTGAATTGTGTGACAAGCAATTAGCAATTGGAGCAATAACGAAATATTATATTCAGGCAATGACAATCAAGGGAAAAAAGGAGTAGCGATAGTATTCAACACTAAATACAAGGCTAATCTTCATGAATGGCAGGCAATATCAAGTAGAGTGATGTGGACACATATCAGAATAGGGAACTGGACAACAAGACATTTGTGAGTACTAAGGTAGAAGTGATGGAATTTTTTGAGGTTTTTGAGACAGCAACTACAATGACACAATGAAAATGGAAAAGTTGGTCCTTATTGGGGATCTAAATAGCAGAGTAGGAAATGGTTGTCAGACATATAAAAAATATTTTGGGAAAATTTGGAGAAAAGAGTAAAGCAAATAATAATAAGAATGGCAAATACCTGTTGGATTTCTGCTCAGGGCATGGACTGGTTATTTCTAATCACAATTTTCCAACATAAAAATGTGCACAAATTCACATGGAGAGAAGAGGCAAGGAATAAGAAAAGTCTCATTGACTATGCTATTGTTGATAGTGATGTTTTCTCCCTGGTGCAGGACACCAGAGTGTACAGAGGATTTGAAATTGGAAGTGATCACTATTTAGTCTTGAGCAGGATAAAATTGAATTTCATATTGAAAAGAAGAACATGTAAGAAAGCTTTAAAGAGAATAAAAGTTGAGAAACTCTCAGATGAACTGTAGACTAAAATACACAAATGTTATTCAAGAAAAAAAATGAAAGAGTTTGAGAGCACGCACCAAACCTTGGAGATTCAGTGGCAAGCCTTGAAGCAAACCCTGATTGATTCAGCCAGAGAGGCATGCAGTGAGGTTGTCTGCAAGGATAGAAAAATGAGAACTCCATGGTGGACACAGGAAGTTAAAGAGGCAGTGAAGGAAAAGAAGAAAGCATATAAAAAGTTCCGGGCAAATAAGTCAGCTTGTGCTTTTAGAGAATACAGAGACAAATGTAAGAAAGCTAAACATAGTGTAAAACTACTTAAACAAAAGTCATGGGAGGACTTTGGCAAGAACATAGAAAATAAATATCAAGAAGGTGGCAAAATATTCTGGAGGTTGTTGAAGAAGCTTAGGAATGGAGGAAAGAGTGCTGTAAAAGGAGTTAGAGATGATAAAGGTGACATTAAAACAGGAGAAAAAGATATCCTTGAAGTATGGAGTAATTACTTCGAAAATTGCTAAATGAAACAATCAATGACAGCACAGTAGTAAAATATACTCAACAAGCATGCAATTAGGAACATATTCGTACTTGAAGTATGAAAAAGCCATCAAAGCCTGAAATGTGGAAAAGTGACTGGAGTATATAATATTTGACCAGAAATGCTCAAGTATGGAGGTATAAAAGTCTTGGAGTGGCTGCACTGCATAATTCACAATTCACAGAGGGACGAATTCCAGATGATTGGAGTAGAGCTCTCATAGTACCCATATATAAAAAGGGAAATAAAACTGTGATAATTATATAGATATTTCTCTGAGTGTTCCTGGTATGATTTATGCAAGTATACTTGAGAAATGGTTGAGAAGGATTGTGGCATGGAAGCGTCATGAAAATCAAGCTGGATTCAGAGCAAATAGAGGCAGTCAGGATCAGATTTTCACTTTAAGACAAATAGATGAGAAATCATGAGAATATAACAAAGAATCTGTATTTAAGTTTTAAGTTTTGTAGATCTGGAAAAGGCATACGACAAGGTGCCAAGAGAAAGAGAGAAGCTATTCTAAACGCTACAGTTGTATGGTGTCAATGGGACATTATATCAGCAATACTTAGTCTTTATTTGAGTTGTAAGCCAGCAGTTACAGAATTGAAGGAAGTACAGGAAGATGGTAGACAGTTTAATGTTAAATCTGGTGTTAGACAAGGATGTACAGTATCCCCTCTGTTATTCATTATCTATATGGATCACATTATGAAGTGGTATTAAACCCGATATTAAAATTGGAGATGTTAATCTCAGCTCTTTGCTTTATGTGGATGATGTTATACTTCTAAATAAATCCAGTACAAGTCTGCAAGATTTCCTGACTAAATTGAATAACTGTTGTAATAGATATTGTATGAAGGTCAGCAATAACAAGTCAAAGACAATGAAAATAAGCAGAAACATTGAACATATGAACTGCATTGTGAATGGAGAACCTATACAACAAGTAAAACATTTCGGCTACTTAGGCACAATTTTTAATACAGATGGTAAATTAAATATGGAAATAGACAACAGAATCAACAAAGTTGGTATGGCAGGAAGTCAACTGAATAAAATTTATATGGAATAAGAGAAAAATTAGTCAAAACACTAATTTGGCTGTATTCAAGACAGTGTTCAAACCAATTTTAACTTATGAATCCGAGAGCTGGATTAGAAATAAAACACTTGACCAAAGACTAGACACCACAGATATGAGAATCTTGAGAAAGATTAGGGACATGAACAAATGGCATCAATGGCAATATCATATTAAAAACAAGGTTATTAGGAAAGATCTTGACATCGTTAGCATCCTGAAATGTGTTAGCAGAGAGAGAGAGAGAGAAATGAGAAATATCTGGTGCAGAAATAGGATTGAAGTTAAAAAGGTTATCAGAATCTTACTATAGATATCAAATCGTATTAGGTATCAGGTTTGTTGAAGGAGATACTCTTAAGTTCTGGTGATTTGTGCAAATTAAGTTTTGTCAAGTGAGAAAGAAGAGCAAAATGTACTGTCATCAGTAAAACTGAGTCTCAGATGTAGTAAACTGGAATAGACTGATTAGTTGAGAATAAACACCTGTCCACTATTGTGCATAACATGCAAGCAGAGAGAGAGAGAAAGCTGGCAACTCAGAAACATAAGTCAGACCATAAGGTAAGAGCACACTTTACGAGTTTTTCCAAACTTAACTAAATGCTATCGATCTGATTTATATTCAGTCATTTTCTTATATCAGTTGTTGAAATAAATGGCTAAGTTCTTCAATCTTGTTTGTATCATTATAAGAGATACGTATTTAAAATCCAAAAAAGAAATCACACTGACGAATTTTAGAAATTCATGTAAAAAAAAGTACACACACACACACACATATATATATATATATATATATATATATATCCATAGTCACTTAACCACAGATATAGAAATGTGATAAAATTCATATATATTACTTTTAAATCCTATAAAATAATCAGGCTTTGACATTCTTGAAGCACATACCTATCCTTCTAGGATCACTAAAATCAGGTTCAGGTTCTATGTAAGGCCTTAGTTCATCATCTTCATATGCTATATTCATCCATTTGTCTTTCATAATTGTCTGAAAAAAGTTGTAAAAAAAAAAAAAATTCATGGAAAAAATATGACAAATTTTAATTACTTTAACAATTTTTCGAATATATTATTTGCAAAGAATATTTATGTGATCTGTTGTCTTTCTATGTTGTCATATGAAACTGTATATATAACAAAACTAACCTCTAAGGATGCTCTTTTAGCTGGATTTAGAACTAAAAACTTCTTCAGCAAGTTTTCACAATCAGTGGACATATAAAAAGGTATCCTATATTTTCCTCTTAGAACTCTCTCTCTTAATTCCTGCAAAAAAAAAAAAAAAAAAATGAAGTATTTGTAATTTACCTAATCCCTTTCACATTTTATTGAGCAACAGTAAAATGCATTTAGGTAATAGAAACCTTCAAGACATTTCAAAAGTTTGCAAATAGAACTTTGGAAATAATGCATCTGCTTAAATTTTATTTTAAGCTAATACATTCTCGTGAAACAGATAACATAATTACAGCAGAGCAAGATAAACAAATCTGAAGTACAAAAATCAGATAACTGAATAAATCTCAATGACTTAAGTTTAGTACAATGAAAGTAGAAAGAACCCAGATAGTGCAAAACTTCAAATTACAATTACTTTTATTTAACTGATACAGCATAACAGAATTAAACTATATTTTTATATGAACCCTCTAAACATGTCTTCTGATATATGAGCACATTTAGAACCTTTATATGGAACTATATCCAAATAAGCACAAAAAACCAACCCTCCAAGTACAGGTGTAAGCATTAGTGAAATATTGATGCCTACCTAGGTTAATTACTGAGTGGAAGATGGAAGAATGCTTTTCAATATTAAATTTCAATAGGTATAAACTAATGATTAACTTCCCTACTGGTTGAAGTAGATCAACTAATCGGTTCTTATGATCTGAAGATGCTGGATATAATACCAGCAAAATATCAGCAAATAAGTTAAATAAATATTAATTCTTTTCTGATTCCTCTTTAAATACTCTGATCTAATTTCTAACTACATTTCAGTACAGTTTATTGAACTTGGTATGAACTTTTATTCTTCTACCAGCCACATTTTTATGACTCCAGAATATGGATTTGAAGGTTACGATAAATTGAAATAACATGGATAAGAAGTATGAGCCATCAAGTTATTTCCATTAAGGCACGTGATAATCCTTTGCACTCAGGATAATACTCAACCCTGATTAACTTGTTTATAGCCGTCTTAGAGCCAGTGCTACTGTAAGTATGGAATGTGTAGTTCCTTACAGCATACAGGATAGCTGTAATTTTAAATAGATATTAGCAGACTGAACAAATGTAATACATTTTTATATTTCTAGTCTTTTTATCATATAATTTAGAGTTTGTTGTTGATGGTATACAAAACAAGAGACTTCCATACTATAATATAAAATGTAATACAGTGGTATCTCACTAATCTGAACCTCTTTAGTCCGAACCCTCCAGTAATCCGAACTGCAGTTTAAAAGGAAAAAAAGTTTTATTTATTAAGTATTATTATTTTGTGTACTATTATTTTTATTTAATAATTATTATTTTAACTATTATTATTTATTTTATTATTATTACAGTACAGTATTTTTTCATACTGTCGATTGTACCTTTATACTGTAGGCCTATTTTGATTTATTGTGTGTTCATGTTTGCTTGGGAGGCCATCAAACCTGAAGCAATTTGAGCATCATGGAAAAAACTGTAGTCTTCTAGAATTTACCAAGATAACCACGGTGATACACAAAAAATGGAAATTCAAAACATGCATAATTTGGTTAAAAATATAAATCCAGATGTTGAAATTTCACAAACAGAACCAAAAGTGAATTTGAAATCAAATCAGATGCTGAAATTATAAATATGATGGCTACAGAATGAATTAGAAGATGATGATAAAGAACTCGAAGAAAAAAAAGTAAAACATGAAGTGACAGTTCCAAGAAGCAAAAGAAAATCAGACTTTTTTACAAAGAAATAAAAAAAAATTTTTTTGTATGTTGTGTACAAGAAAGTGATATTTTTTAAGCAAATTAAGTTATGTACAGAACTATTTAATTTTATTAAATTAGAATCCTCAACAATATAGGTACATACAAACTAAATTTTTTACCAAAATAAACTTGTGTACAGTATTATTTTACATTAAGTTTTACATTACAGTACAGTAGCTTTTTTTTCTATCAGTTACTTCATTTATTTACAGAATTAAATTGATGTACCATTAGAATCTGATTATTTTTGTCTTAAACGCTAGTTATTGTTGTCTCTTGGGGGAATATTCACTAATCCGAATGAGCACGGTTTTTATTAGTTCATATTAGCGAGATACCACTGTATATTTATTTTTGTAAGGGAGGTGGGCTCTGATAGGCATGGGGAAATGATCGTAATCACCTACTGTAGGTAGACGTTGTATCGGCCTGGAAAAGCTATGCTGAATAATTTTTTGTTTTACTTGTTAATTTTGCCAAACTGCAAATGCATTTTTAATCCATTACAATTTTTTTAAACGCTGAATCCACTGTTAACCAAATTGTTGCAGTTTGTGTACTGTGACAAACTGTTTTTGTGCACTGAAGATGCTGGATATAATACCCACAAAATACCCTCAAATAAGTTAAATATTATTTTCTTATTATTCTGTGTTGTAAATTAATACCATCAACACACAAGCCTTTCTACTCGTTTATATTTAAAGATAAAAATACAAGACTAGATTAAATAATAACTAAATGAGAATTATGTGAATTCACTCATTTTATTAATGCTAATACTATGTCTTTCATTATTAGCACTCCTAATAAAATAACCAAAGTCCTACAAGTTATACCAAACTAAACTAAAAGAAATTCAGCATAACTATTCACTAAAATTATTCCTGCGGTTCCTATGAGTTGGTTACAGTGACAGTCAAATGTAGTAAAGACTAAACCATAAATCATGCAGAATATTAGATACAAGCAGTTCACTGTTATGCATAACTTTTATATGGTTGCTAGCATAGTGAAGGTCTGATGTGCTGCATAATTGTGTGAAAAACTTCCAAAAATATGATAAGACAAGGCTCTAGTGTTTATTTATGATGGTATAGGAGTAGATGACTCCAATGATTCTTTGCAAGTCCATAATAGATTGCCTTCCAGATAAGGTATTAAGGGAGATGACCAATTCATGTGGTGTGAAGAGATGTTCTGTTTGAAAAATATATATATATCTTTTGCTTACCCAGCAATGTTTATATGTCAGACTGGAAGAAGTTTCAAAATTCAAAAAAACAAACAAACATGAATACCTCAGTAATATCAAACATAAATGGAAAGATAAAAGCCTTTTCTTTTCCCTTGCACTTTACATTCCACATCTTCAGAGAACATTGCAACATGGTCATCCACCCCAATGCACTATCTGGAAAACAAATTCCTTATTGTGGATTTAAAAAATCAAATGAATTATACAATCTCAAGGTACCCTAAATAGAAATCAACACTTCATTCTAGGAGTCTCTCATGAGTAACAATGAACTGTTTACATTTAATACAATGGATGATTCACATGATTCATCTCTCATATTTGGGATATCTGTATAAAAATTAAGATATCCCAAGTTAAAAATGTAAAAATTAATTAAAGTTAAGAAATTAGTAATGTGGTATTTGTAAAGCTGTTAATTAAACATTTGTTCATTTTTGTATGTCACGAGCAATACATTTTGCAATGCTATTCTTATCTATGGCTAATAGTCTTGCTTAGTTATAAAATAAATGTATCTAGATATTAAAGCATAATTATTGTCTTGTATGAGCTGTCGTTAGTACCATTTGTGTGAAAACCAACCTTGTTTATGAAATGTTATCAATGATAAGGGAAGCAAAAGTTACTGCTGTAATTCATGTTGTATGAATAATTAAATGAACTTACCTTGGTGCATAAAAGATTGAGAAATGAAGAACTGTTATAAATTCTGGCTGTTTCATTGTAAAATTAATATTGAATAAACTTTTCTGCACTGTGAAGAAAGAACTTTGTCTTTTCAAGCCAAGTGCTGGAAACTAGTAATGGCAGCGTTATGGCAGTAATTCTCAGTTGCATTTCCGAGCATGCATAAGTGTGAAAAGAACGTTTTTTATTGTCGACAGGAATTTAGTAATGATGTAACTTTTCATGTAGTACTATCATGATATCCTGTACCCCCCCCCCCCCTGCAAGGGTACAAGGTGGGGATTTGATGATGAATTTCATGTAGTACCCTATCAAAAGCCTTTGCAATGTCTAGCAGTATCGCAGTATACCAATTACCTTTACTAACTCAGTTGTTAGTATTATAAAAGGTGCGCAAGTTACTGAGACATGACATACCCTTCACAAAACCATGCTGCTTCCCCCTCCAATAGTATCCCATTTCTATCTACCCATTTATGAATTTTCCCCTTAAATTTCTGAGACACTGAAGTTACTGATGTAATTCATGTTGCATGAATAATTAAATGAATTTACCTCGGTGCACAAAAGATTGAGAAATGAACTGTTATAAATTCTGGTTGTTTCATTATGAAATTGTTATTGAATAGTTCTGCACTATGAAGAAAGAACTTTGTCATTTCAAGCACAGTGCTGGAAACTAGTGATGGCAGTACACAATGGTGGACTTGAGTGGAAGTTACTGAAGCTACCTCAGTCTTGGAGCCTCCTTTATGCAAGGGAACTATTTTCTCCTTTCCATCACCTTGGAACCAGTCCAAAACTGAGACTTGAACAAAATGCACTGCCAATTTCTTAGCACATTCTCATAATACCTGAGCTGGTATACCACTAATCCCATAGGTTCTGTAATATGCTATGCACCTCTAGTTCATCTATCTCTCTTCCATATAAGCTCTTGCCTCTCTTGTTATTACAATATCAACACCAGGGTGATATATCACTGGAGAGTGATCACTTAGTAATTTAACTATTTCACCTATTTCAATTACCTCCCTACCACTGGCCTTCATCAAAATTATTCTTCCATAATCATTCTTCCTTTTACTTGCCACATACCAGAAGAACTCTTTGGGGTTACCTTTGGCCAGCATCACTAATTTCCTCTCATACTCTGATTACCTTTCCTACCATACTGATCCTTTCTCTTTGAATTCTTTCTACAGATTTTCATTTTTTGTAGCTCCTGCTTAATGATGCTATTCATTCATTTAACACCTACTTGATTTATCCTCCTGACTTTAGGTATGCAGTCTGCTATTATTCCCTCAAAATGCTCCTTTATCACCTTCCATGCCCATCAACATCCAACCTTTGCCATTTCTCATGCCATGGCATTGCTCCAAGCAATCTCTTGAGTTTGTCATACTCACAAGCACTGTGATTCCACAAATCCCCCTACCAACTGAAAATTACACATATTTTGCCACCTGCTAGGTTAAGAACACATGATCACTCTCACCGACTAAAGTTAATGTGGTCATCTTCATTACAGACAAATTCACTTATTCAATTACTAGATCTAGCACTCTCAAACCTATGGTACATTCTATCACATGCTGCCTCGGGTAATAATTCTTTAGTAATGGCATAAATTCTCTTTCTTATCTCCTTCCCATAGTTGAAGTAGCCCATAATTACTCTCCCTCCACACACTGAGCTTATTTGCCAATGTATACTACTACATCATTCCTCGAATCCCCCTATAGCAAGCAGCAATCAGCTGTGTATTTTGTCCTGTTGGCCTCTTATCTTACAAAAGATGGCCTTGAATGCACTATTTTCATTGAATTTCAACTGAACTACTACATCCTCCCTGAACTATATAAACTATTTCTCATAGTTTATTGCATTTGTTTCAAAATTTTCCATAAACAGGTTGGCTAAGACTGGAGAAAGGAGAAGGAGAGGGGTACCATGGCAAGTCTTCTTTTTGTTCCCAATATTTGTCTTGAAACATGAAAAAAAAGTGTTTTTCATACAGTGTTTGAAAAGTCTTACTGTGTCTGATGGTAAAAGGTTTACAAGTAGATGCACTGTCATTCCTAGGTACATTGATAAAAAGACCGACTATATCTAAACTTGCTTGAAAATGTCTGAAGGCTCTATATTTATGTCATTTACCTTTTTAATAAAATGTAAACTATTTTTTACACATGATTCTGTGTATCCTATGTGTGTGTAGTGATATCAGGTTTGACAGATATTCTGCTAATTTTGAGGTCGAATCTCTCCCCTCTACAGTTGGCCATAACAGAATATCCTTTTTGTGTATTTTTGGTGTGCCATAAATTCTTGGGACTAATGGGTATTTCGTTAATAAAGATTTTTTTTTTTTTTTTAAATTCTTCTGGCCAATTAGGTAACTTTTTGATCAAGTCATTAGTTGTATTATGTGTGTCATGTCAGATCCCAGTCTAAAGATAAATAGGTGTTGGAATATTCTAACACCTATTTATCGTGTTATAAACAGGATGTTCATTTTTCTTACATATTTGTCTGAATTCATAACCAAAGTTGCATTTTCTTTGTCTGCCTTAACTATTACTACGTTTTTATCTCTTCATAATTCTTTAAACGCTGTTAACTCCAATTTTGGCATGTTTCTACATAGTACTTTAAACTTTAGCAAAAGTCAGCAGTTAGAATTTAATTTAATTTAATGTTAAATCTGGTGTGAGACAAGGATGTACATTATCCCCTCTGTACATCATATTTCCTTCATAATGTGATCCAGAGGATCACATTATGAAGGAACGTGGTATTAAACGTTATATCAAAATTGGAGATGTTAATGTCAGCTCCTTGCTTTATGCGGACGACGTTATAGTTATCAATAAATCCGCTACAAGTCTGCAAGATTCCTTGACTAAATTGAATAACTGTTGTAATAGATATGGTATGAAGGTCAGCAATAAAAAGACAAAGACAATGAAAATAGGCAGAATCGCTTTCGTTGAAAATGTCAACTGCATTGTGAACAGAGAACCTGTGGAACAAGTAAAACATTTCACCTACTTAGGCTGATTTTTAGTGAAGATGGTAAATTAAATATGGAAATAGACAATAGAATCAATAAAGCTGGTACAGTAGGAAGTCAACTGAATAAATTCATATGGAATAAGAAAGAAATTAGTCGGAACACTAAATTAGCTGTATACAAGACAGTGTTCAAACCAGTTTTAACTTATGGATCTGAGAGCTGGGTCAGAAGTAAAACACTTGACCAAAGACTAGAGACTGCAGATATGAGTCCTGAGAAAGATTAGAGGCATGAACAGATGGCATCAATGGCAATATCGTATTAAAAACAAGGATATTAGGAAAGAACTTGACATTGTCAGCATCCAGGAATGTGTTAGCAGAGCTAATCTCGGGTGGTATGGTCACTTAAACAGAATGGGTGAAGAAAGATTAGCAAAACAAGTGTTCTCTGTCATGTTGGCTGGAAAACTACCCAGAGGAAGACCAAGATATAGGTGGATTGATACGGTACAAAGTGCCTTAGACGATAGAAATATAAGATCTGATAATGTTGGAGTTTTGACGAGTAACAGACTGATTTGAGGGTACATGGCAGGAATTTGATGATGACCGAAGTTTGCATGCGGGTGAGGTCTGTAGAATCTCTTGAAAGATTGTGAATTCCCTTTTCAAATTGCACCGTCTACTTTTGGAATGTTCTGTGGAGATAAGGCAAAATTAAAATCTCTCATTAAGAAATTCTTTTCAGTGTTAGACAAGACTTTGGAAGAAAGATTGATGTGGACTGATCTATAATAGATGTTTTTCTTTTTCTTGTTGAAGCAAGTTCAACTTTTTTTTTTTTTTTATCAAATTATATTTCTTTTTATTGGATGTAAGTCTGTCAATGATATCCCAAAAGTCAGCCTTTAGCAACATAGCTAATTCACTATGTACAGTGGATGCATCCTGATCTATCTTTGAAAGCTTTACCTCTGCAGAGGTAACAGATGATTTGACAGATACAAACAAATTGTTTAACATAAATATGCTTACACATATCCAGTCTATAGCTTGGAAGTCATGACCAGCTGTGCATGCGTATATTACAAGTGATATTCCACACTGTTTATACAGTCAGTTTTGGTTTAACATGCGTTATGTAAAGGTGTGTGATATTTGATAGTAAATTGTATCTGAGAGACGTGAACTCCGATGTCAGTATAGTTGTGTTTTTTATTATTATTCACCATTGAAAATGGCTGGAAAAATATATCGATTGGATAATCCATCAGATGTTGAAGATATTCAGAGAATGTTAATCGAGTTTGATGATGAGAATGATAGAGTCGAATGTGAAGATGAAAGTGATTTAGAAGATGATGATGATTATGTGAAAGTTCATTCAGAAGATTCGGATACCGAACAAGATATTTCTAGCGAAGAAAGTGAAAATGATTTAGACATGAATGAAGAGTATTTTCTTGGAAAGGATAAAGAATCAAAATGGAGGAAAAATCCAATAAGAAGACAAATTAGAAGAGAGCCACAGAATACTTCGTGTCAACTTCCATTAGTTCAGCCAAATGCAAAAACAGAACTTGAAACTTGGAATTGCTTTATCATGGATAAGATAATATTTTAGATCTAATCTTGTTATATACAAATAAATACATCGATTCTATTTTGAACCAGTATTCAAAAGAAAGAGATGCTAAACAAATAGACAAAACAGAATTGGAAGCATTTTTAGACCTCTTATATATAGCTGGTTTACATCGCAACAATAGGTTAAATTTTTATTCTTTATATTTCTTTGTTCAATAATTTCTAGATTGTAACTGAAAATAAATAAACCATCATGTATTATATTTGCAGTGATTTTTTTTTTAGTTTTATCGCATTTTAGCACATACTAGTAATGAATGTATCTCTCAGATACAAGCGACCTAAGCTGCAATTTTTTCGACCGCAACCTCTGCAGGGTTAATCTAGTGGCTGAGATCTTCTCTTAAAATATGTCAGTTCTGTTTTCTTGTAGATTATATCTCCTTTGGCTGAATGGAATGCACGTTTGATTCTTACAAATTTAGGTGTAATATTATTGTCTCTACATCAAACCAGAAACGTTAATCAGTTGAAGTTCTTATGTGTAATGTGCAATTTCTCTAGTTACATAACTTTATAAGCACTTACTGTAAGTTTTTAGATGAAAATGTAAGTTTCTGTGGCTTAGCAGTTCTGTGGGAACTGCTACGCCACATCACTCCATGGGAAAAAAAAAAGCTATTTATGAGATTCACTGCTCTTGTGGCATCTGTTGGATAAAAAGTACTATTGATGATCTAAGTCTGATGACTTACAAAACTTGAAGGGTTATAATTGCTTATTTTTTTATAATATTCTTTATTTACATTATAATGTGATCTCAATACTAAAAGATTTCCATACCACACAAGAATTACACTCCCCTCCCCCACTCCTAAAGTTTGCTAACATTAAAAACAAGCATTAGGAATAATGATTTTTTTAGAAAGCATGAAACATTACAGAAAAGAAGAAAAGGCAAGATCAATATCAAAAATAAGAAATGCAGCCTCATACCACACTTCTTGAAAACTGCATTTATCACATCTTACATTCTTTGACTTAATATCATACATTCTTTGACTTAGTTTCTGTCAGAGACTGCAGGGCTCTTTATATATATATATATGATTTCCACTCAAAAGGTTGCAAACATCATCATCAGTATGTAAATATCATGGCTGAGCTAAGGGTTTTTTTTTTATTAATTTAGTTTTTTTATGTTTTATGTGCATCCCACTCACAGAAGGTTGGTAACCTATACACTCTCTGTCCAAAAAGAAACCAAACTTTTCGAAAATAGAAGAAACTAGTGCCGCCACCTGTGTATCTTTTTGTTGTAAGCAGCAACCTTCATTAGTGTTGTGTCAACTGTTTATGACATTTCATTAGAGGCCGAGTTATAGTGCCAAGAGTGACAGTTTGTTTTGACAAACGGTTGGTCGTCACGATATTCATGCCGTATGCAATATATTCTTGCTATCAATCGCTTCAAAACTTCGAGATAAAACTCACCATTGACTGTTTGGCCAAACAAAACGAATTCTTTGTGGATAATGTCATTGGGATCGTAGAAACAAATCAGTATTGTCTTTACTCTTGACTTCTCCAAGCGACTTTTTTCAGATGCCCCTCTTCTGGTGGTCTCCACTCAGCACTCTGGTGCTTTGTTTCGAGCGCATACTCAAAACACCACGTTTCGTCACCAGTAACGATCGTTTCATGGAAGTTTGAGTCCTTGAGAACGGTTTTAATGAGGTCCTTGCAGTGTTCAATTCGATACAGTTTTTGGTCATCGGTCAACTTGTGGGGAACATATCGTGAATTCAATTTATGAAGGCCCAAACTCTTGGTCAAAATGTTGTGCACAGTTGATTTTGGAATCCCCCAATTCATTTTCAATCAATCTCATGGACGATTTCAGGTTTTCTTTGATAAAATCACACAATTTTTGGATGTTAACTTCGCTCAGTCCAGTTTTTGCAGAGCCCGGCTTTTCGTCATCCTCAAGCATTTCATGACCACTTTGAAATCGCTTAAACCACTCTTAAACTTGAGTACAGGATAAGCATTCATCACTATATGCTTTTTGAAGCATTTGATGCGTTTCGGTAAAACTTTTACCAAGTATAATACAAAAGTCAACCGCAGCTCTCTGCTTGAAACTCATTTTCTGACCGTTTGTCAAAACACACTGTCACTCTTGGCACTATAACTCGGCTTCTAATGAATCAAATGTCAAACAATTGACAACACTAATGAAGGTTGCCGCTTTCGACAGCAAAAAGATACAACAGGTGGCGTTACTAGTTTCTTCTATTTTCGAAAAGTTCAGTTTCTTTTTGGACAGAGGGTATGAGTAGACTAGGGATAAGATAATTCAAAACTGCTCCAGAGAACAAACGCGAAAATTTTTCAGGCATGCAATAAGGAGAGTGGTGGTCTGAAACTAGATGATTAATTAGTTCCCCACATATAAAGGCATGAAAAGAAGAATATGTAAGAAAGTTTTAAAGAGAATAAAAGTTCAGCAGCTCTCAGATATGAACTGTAGACTAAAATACACAAACATTATTCAAGAAAAAATAAAAGAGTTTGAGAACAGGAACCAAACCTTGATAATTCGGTGGCAAGCCATGAACAAAACATTGATTGCCTGTAAGGATAGAAAAATCAGCACTCCATTGTGGACACACGAAGTTAAAGAAGCAGTGAAGGAAAAGAAGAAAGCATATCAAAAGTTCCTGCTCTTAGAGAATACAGAGACAAATTTAAGAAAGCTAAACACTGTGTAAAACTAGCTAAACAAAAAATCATGGAAAGACTTTGGTAAGAACAGAAAATAAATATCTAGAAGGTGGTGAAATATTTTGGAGGCCACTGAAGAAGTTCAATGGAGGAAAGAGTGCAGTAAATGAAATTAGGGATGATAAAGGTAACATGAAAACAGGAGGAAAAAATATACTTGAAGCATGAAGTAATAATTTCAAAAAATTGCTAAATGAAACAAGCAGTGATGACAGCGCAGTGGTAAAAAAAAACAATGACCGGGCATGCAGCCAGGAATACATATCCATACTTGAAGTAGAAAAAGCCATCAAAAGCATGAAATGTGGAAAAACAGCTGGAGTAGATGATATTCGAACAGAAATACTCAAGTATGGAGGTATAAAAGTCTTACAGTGGCTCACTGCATAATTCACAAGGATGGACAGAGGGACGAATTCCAGATATTTGGAGGAGAGCTCTCATAGTACCCATATATAAAAACGGAAATAAAACTGAAAGTCAGAAATGCAGGGATATTTTGCTACTGAGTGCTCCTGGTAAAATTTATACAAGTATACTTGAGAAACGGTTGAGAAGGATTGTGGACGGGAAGCTTGATGAAGAACAAGCTGGATTCAGGCCAAATAGATGCTGTCAGGACCAGATTTACACTTCACGACAAAGAGCAGAGAAATCATGGGAATATAACAAAATAAAATATAATAAATATCTGTATGTAGATCTGGAAAAGGCATACGACAAGGTGCTAAGAGAGAAGCTATTCAAAACGCTACAGTTGTATGGTGTCAATTATATCAAGCAATACTTAGTCTTTATTTGAGGTGCAAGTCAGTAGTTAGAGAACTGAAGGAGTACAGGAAGATGGTTTAATGCTAAATCTGGTGTCAGACAGTGATGTACATTATCTTATATGGATGACATTATGAAGGAAAGTGATATCAAAATTGGAGGTGTTAATCTCAGCTCTTTGCTTTATGTGCATGATGTTATACTTCTAAATAAATCCAGTACAAGTATGCAAGATTTGCTCACTAAACTAAATAACGGTTATAACAGATATCGTATGAAGGTCAGCAGTAACAAGTCAAGTCAAAGACAATGAAAATAGACAGAAACATTGAAAATATCAACTGCATTACGAATGGAGAACCTATAGAAAAAGTAAAACATTTCAGCTACTTAGGCACAATTTTTAATAAAGATGGTAAATTAAATATGAAAATAGACAAGAGAATTAACAAATCTGGTATGGTAGGAAGTCAGCTAAATAAATTTATATAAATAAGAGAGAAATTAGTCAAAACACTAAATTAGCTGTATACAAGACAGTGTTCAAATCAATTTTAACTTATGGATCCAAGAGCTGGATTAGAAGTAAACTTGACCAAAGACTATAGATAGCAGATATGAGATCCCGAGAAAGAGTAGGGGTATGAACAAATGGCACCAATGGCAATATCATATTAAAAATAAGGATATTAGGGTTTTGGTTTTGGGAAGAGACAGAAGTCAGAGGTAGCCAAATCTGTGGGAATAGGGTGATGTTCCAACAATTCATAGTGCAGATCCCTTAATTTTCTCATTTAAGACAATGCACCTCCCCACACCTTTGTGGGCAGGTGCATTGTGCTGATGAAAGGCGATTTTTTTCTTCTGCAAACTGGGTCTTTTCTCACGAATTTTTTTGTCTAGTCTGGTTAAAAGATCGGAATAATATTCCCTGGTTATTGTTTTATCCTTTTCAAGATAATTAATAAACGAAATGTCTTTAGCCCAAAACACCGATGCCATAACCTTTCCTGCTGATGGAACCGACTTTGTCTTCTTTTGAGCTGAACAACCGGCTTCTGTCCACTATTTTGACTGCTGTTTAGATTCTGGTGTGTAATGGTGAATCCAAGTCTCATCCATAGTAATAAATCAATGTACAAAATCAGTTTTATTCTTGTTAAAACGCTCCAAGCACTGTTCAGAGGTTTTCATGCAAGTGCATTTTTGATCAGCTGTGAGCAAGCGCAGCACTCATCTTGCGCAAAGTTTTTTCATTTGCAATTCTTCATGCAAAATATATCTTACACGTTCTTTTGAAATGCCTATAGTCTCATCAATTTCACACACTTTGACTCGCCGGTCATCCAATACCATATCAAGCATTTGATCAATGACTTTTGGTGTTGTTATGCTTTTTGACGTCCTTCACGTGGATCATCTTCAAGGGTGGTACGGCCCGTTTAAACTCAGTAGTTTCTTAATTGTCAAAAACGAAGGAGAAGAGTGCCCGTAAACTTTTATAAACTTCGAATGAATTTCTTTTGGAGTTAAACCTTCTTTTACAAAGAATTTCATAACTGCACGATACTCAATTTTACCCATTTCAAGGAATACAGAAAACACTTTTGCTTCAGACAGCTGTATAAAACAAACTACTTGATAGAATGACTTGTAATTTCACATGGATGGTTATGACAGATGTACCAACTTAGAAAAAAAAATATCTTGCCAATAGTGTTACCATCTATGGTTGAGGCCGAGAACTTTTCAGACCACCCTCATATGTTAAGGTTAATCAAGGCCATGAAGTAAATGTATCACGTCTCTGAATTGCATATTTTCTGCCAGTTTGTTATATAGAGATAAAACCCTGAATTTCAAGTAGAAGAAACTGTCGCCTCTGTCTGTGTGTCTTATCTTATGGAAAAAGTCTTGACAGTTTACAAGTTATTCTGTACACTTATATATCAGTCAAATGTTTATATTGCCAAAGTAACCACCTAAAGGTAGCAAATTGATGCCACTTTATAGCCCATAATAAAATTAGTTTAATCCTTTATCCAAGTGTGAGCAAACAAAGTTTGCGCCTGAAAGTATCTTCAGGACTAGGGTAAGGTGGTACAACACCAGGGCAACTCGTTGCAAAGGTGGAGCAAGTTACCAACACTCCTATCTCAGTATCTCCCATAATGCAAAACACATCTCCTTGCGGATATGTCTAATGTTATGCATTAAGGGAAGGGCCACTACCCAGACTAGTTTCGACCTTTATTGAGGTCTCTTCAGTGGGAGCCAGGCCCAAGTGGAGATACCAAGCAGAAGCATTAGCAGGTCATCTCTACCTATAGGAGTTGTCAAATGGTGTGCCACCCTTTTTTAATAAATTACTCTGGATTTAGAGAAAGATGTTGAAAGTTATTTTTTAACTTGGTTAGAGTATAATAAAATTAGTTTAATCCTTTATCCAAGTGTGAGCAAACAAAGTTTGTGCCTGAAAGTATCTTCAGGACTGGGGTAAGATGGTACAACACCAGGGCACTCCTTGCAAAGGTGGAGCAAGCTCTCCTATCTCAGTATCTCCCATAATGCAAAATACATCTCCTTGCAGATATGTCTAATGTTATGCATTAAGGGAAGGGCCACTACCCAGACTAGTTTCGACCTTTATTGAGGTTTCTTCAGTGGAAGCCAGGCCCAAGTTGAGATACCAGCCAGAAGCATTAGCAAGGTCATCTCTACCTATAGGAGTTGCCAAATGGTGTGCCACCTTTCTAACCAAGTGAAAAATAAACTTTCAACATCTTTCTCTAAATCCAGAATAATTTATTAAAAAGGTGGCACACCATTTGGCAACTCCTATAGGTAGAGATGACCTGCTAATGCTTCTGCCTGGCATCTCCACTTGGGCCTGGCTCCCACTGAAGAGACCTCAATAAAGATCGAAACTAGTCTGGGTAGTGGCCCTCCCCTTAATGCATAACATTAGACATATCCGCAAGGAGATGTGTTTTGCATTATGGGAGATACTGAGATAGGAGTGTTGGAAACTTGCTCCACCTTTGCAACGAGTTGCCCTGGTGTTGTACCACCTTATCCCAGTCCTGAAGATACTTTCAGGCGCAAACTTTGTTTGCTCACACTTGGATAAAGGATTAAACTAATTTTATTATACTCTAACCAAGTGAAAAATAAACTTTCAACACTTTATAGCCCAAGTGAATATGCTCATACTACACCTCAATATACTTGCTCTGGACACAACCTTTTATTTCAGCCTTGTCAAACTTGAACATAATTTACTATAATGTGATATCTTTACATAATCCTCTGTGTTTTATCACATACATTTAATTCCATCATTCTCCTGCTACCATCATCATCACAGATGGTTTCACATTACCTTAAAGATGTTAACTTAGCCTCCTCCAAACTATCCAAAATAGTATTGGAATAATTAATTTACTTCCAGAGGAAAAAATACTTATCATATATACTCTACTAATACTATCATACATTCTATTAATCTGCTACTAAAAAGATATTTAAAATGCAATATATTTGTAACTCATTTAACAATTGGACTGCAGCTATTAGAAACTAACACAGCAAACTTAAAACTGACAATCCACTAAAAACATGCAAATTAAAAATAGAGAAAATATTCATGCAAAATAAAAGTGAACATCCTCACTTTTAAGTTTGCTCCATCAAACGGAAGGGATCCACTGACTAAAGTATACAAAATAACACCCAAACTCCAGACATCAACTTCTGGTCCATCATATTTTTTCCCTATGTGTATATATATGGGGAAGAGAGAAAAGTAATGACTACAATTAAAACTTTGCATATATACATATTACAAATATATACATTATTAATATACATTTACACATACATAATGGAAAATACTTGATGCAAATTTTGTATAATATTACTAAAGAAATTACAACAGCAATCTTGTGATCTCTTGTTCTAGGAACAACACAAATGTTTGCTTCTTCTGTACTAAATATTAAATGTACATGCTCAGGCAGGCTAATGCACACAGCATGAACAACCCTTGGTTATCCCAACAAGGATAATTTCCTGTCTGCATTACAGAAATTATCCAAACAAATTTCTATTTGGATAAAATGTTAGGGATAAACAAACACATATGATACAGTCCTACAGTTGCAAAGAGAGTGAGAAGAATTTATGAACAGCATACTCACAAAGAAAACAGTACTTAATCATCAGAAACAGAATACCAGCATACCATCTCAGACATGAAACACTTGCGGTTTCAGGAAGCTTAACTTGTAGCACAACAAATATACTGCAAATGGTGCATTCTCATTCTTCAAATTCCATTTAATGGATGGCTTTAGACATTCACCTTTAAATACAATGGAACAATCTGTCAGGACATCCTGCATGGTCAAATGCTATTTGTACACTAATAAAACTGGTATTTGTTTCTTAAACACATTCTTCTTATTGTGAAATAGATCTAAGAGTATAGTAGAAGCGATTTTAAGTTTTGTTTGGGATATAATGTTGCAACAGCAGACAGTTTTATAACAAACCAAATATAAAGTTTCAATTCAAGAATGGAGTTTTGGATGGATATTGCCTGCAGCATAAGCAACACCAAGAAATCACATCTTAAGACTCAAGATGTGATTCCATATTTAGAAGATTTTTATATGCTAATGAGAAACACATTCACTAATCATATATTCAGCATTCAGATTCATAATAGAGGTATACCAAAATAAATTTTAATTTAGATTACACAGAAGTAAAATTTTAGATATGCCACATTTCAGTTACAAATGTTCTTCAACACTCAAAAAATATATATTGTCACTATTTGTGGAAAATATAGCACATGACTGCATAAGCTCTGTTAAATAAAATAAACATGGAGTGTGTGTGTGTGGAGGGGGAGGATTAATAACTACATACAATGCAATAGCACTTGAGATAAAGATGTAAATTGTGTAAATATATTAAATACATCAATATAAATGACAAAACAGTTTAAAAATTTTGTATGTTATTAAAATGTTCTATGAAAAGGTTTTATGTTTATGCTTTTCTGTATGTTTCATTGCCTTGTACAATTACTCACAAGTACATTTTTATATGCATGGGCCACTTTGTATTTATGTAGTAATTTTTGAAATAACACGATACTATATTTATCAAAAAATAAGACAAACTTACTAAACCATTTCAGAATCAGACTCCCAACATTAAGTCTATGATGAAGGTAGGAATGTTTTTTACCACTCTTTTCTTTCCATCCCTGAACAACCCTGAGTTTGAATTAAAAATTATGTACAGGATTTTCATAAAAGAATGTCAGTATTTAATTTTTTTTTTTTTTTTTAAATATGAATTTCACCCAAGAAAGACTGTCAAGCTATTGTACATTAGCATAATGGTGGACTAAAATATTAATAAAATAAAATAATTCACCTATGAATTAGAATCTATTGGTTCATTCCCATTTCTGAACCTTCTACTAAGGAATTGGGTAAATTAAAAGTCTCTATATTTTGAAAGTTTACACATATCTACATGCCTCATCCCATCATTATAGACCTCAAAAATTGAGTATCGTTTCCACACTAGGAGTAAGAGCCTGTCGACTCATCACTGACAAGGATGAACTAGCCAAAGAACTTCAACATTTTCCTTCAAAATGACAGGTCTGTGGAATGTTCCCTATGAGGATGGATTGAGGGCGTGTTGCACTGCAGAGTTTAGCTGACAGGCAGAGGAGAAGGAGATATTATAGAAACTTATAAATTACTAAAGGAATACTATAAGACTGACACAGAAGAAATTTTTCAATACATGGGGAGTAGGGGAAAACAAAGGGACACACTTGGAATCTAATAGAAAATGACGATAAAAAAATATTTTCAAACCCCAAAAATAACTTGCATTAAAGACAAATTTATGACACATTGTTAATACAACAACTGAATATGTACATTCCAAAATGGTGTTTGATAATGTTTGGGATGACTATGATAGTAATAGAATGGTATAAGGAGCAATATAAAAGTTATATTCTTGTTTTAAGCCAGCAGCTTGAAGTTAAGGATATAGGATATTTCAAATGTTAAACCATTTAAGACAAGGATGTATACATCTCTACTATTATTTATAATGTACACAGATCACAAAGAGTGATGTTAAGTTCATTATATGGAATGATGTAATCTTAAACTAATCTGCTAGAAAATTTCACAAATAATTGTCATAATAACAAACTTGATATAAAAATCAGCAATAAAAAGACCAAACTTAAAAAAACAGAAAATATTATCTACATTCTCAAAAGTGAACATATTGAAAAGTAATATATTAATGTAAAATATCTTCTGAAACAAGGTTTCACGTAACTCCTGATTTAAAAAAAAAAAAAAAAAAAAAAAAAAAAGCTTACTGGATGATGGAGCTATCCTGCTCTCCAACCAGTGGCTGAGTTAAATGACTATTACAAAATTTTTAATTTACATTAAAAGAGTAACTTTCCCTATCTTCTAAAAATATACCTGATTATATATTTTTAGAAAGCAGGGATGACAAGATATTCAGAGCCAAACTAGATTGAAAGCTGAAACAAATAAACCCAGTACACAGAAGATGATGAATCAAATGGACTATAGATTTTAAAAAATTAAGAATTAAAAATATGAAAACTAAAAAAATTGTGAACATTAAACGACCAAAAACTAGTAAAGTATATACAGGACTAGCAACATGATAGTATGCTGCCATTTCATCAGATGAATAAACAGTGAAAAACGACTATGAATGAATAAAAGAAAAGAGAATTCACAAAAAATCAAACTATTGTATACAAAGGAATACAATCAACTCATAGGGACCACAGGAATAGTTTGTTATAATGGGTGGCTTGCTATAAAGAATTTCCTTTAGAATAGCACTGTACCTATGAGGATTTTGATCAGAATTTCTGTAGTTTATTTGAATGGTGTTTACTATAGTGAGAGTTGACTGTATTACAAACTAATATAGCTCATGGTGAAAAGCAAGTTAGAAATAAAATAAATGATCACACCAAGGGTGATGGATATTACAGTTCTATGAGAAATCAAAGAAATTAAGATTGCATCAATGGTGGAATCATATTTCAAAAATGAAGATTATAAAGGTATAGTAGCAATTATTAACATTCAAAAATGTGTAAGCTAACACAAGATGGACTGATCACTTAAACAGAATGAAAGATTAGAAAAACAGCTACAGAAGACCACAATATAGATGTATGGATAGATATGTTAAAATTGACTTACAAGAACAGAAATGATCAAATTAAAGACTTAATGAATAGACCAATTT
Source organism: Typopeltis vanoorti (assembly GCF_054136105.1). Lineage (NCBI taxonomy): Eukaryota > Metazoa > Arthropoda > Arachnida > Uropygi > Thelyphonidae > Typopeltis > Typopeltis vanoorti. The sequence continues at coordinate 91,834,679 of NC_143569.1, read as the reverse complement.
GGAAGAACAGGAATTACTAATGAAATCTAAATTGTGTTGGACTAAGAATAACATAATGAAGATTAACATATAAGATCATATTAATAATATGAATATAATATTACTAAAAATATGTGGAAGAAGGTCATGCAAAGTATTCATGACATATGAAAAAAATTTATGTGTACAATTCTTACTATTCAGACTTTGTTCTATTACATTATTATTCCAATATAAGCCTATCTTACAATATATCTGTCTCATCATGTTGTATCTGCTGTGATTCTTCTACAACAGAAAACAATGGCAATGATAATAAATAATAACAAATACACACAAAAGGAAAATAAAGTTGCTTTTCATTTCTTCAGTAATGTCACTGACACTGTCAGGGAGATAAGTACATTCATAACGTAAAGACACGCTATAGGACAGTAAAAAAACACAATGCCTAACTAAGCTGCTGTTCAGTTAATGAGATGCAACTGTTACATCAGAGCACAAATTTCTAAGAACATGAATAGGGTATCACTGCAGTTTAAATTTGTTATACAGTGATATCTCAATTATCTGGTCCCACAGAAAAGCAATCTGAAGGTCAGTTTAACTGAGAGCATGGTTAACTGAATATATAAATGTAAAGTGCTGTCTCAGGAATCCCGCAACATTTTAATCCATTCAAGAATTGGTTATGTGACTATTGGTTATCTAACTCTCATGTTATTTGAGAGTTGGATAACTGAGAGAGCACTGCATTTATAAATTTCAACTGCTAAATAAAAATATTCTCAGGGAAAATACACACACTCTCTCTCTCTCTCTCAAATCTTGCAGTGTGATGCAGCAGTGAAAGAAATTGTCAAGGTCAGCTTAGTGAACAAAATGCTATAGACAAACAACTAGTACTGTTTTCTCAATTATCATAGTACATTCTTATCTTTACATGTACTTATCTCTACAATGATGACTTACATTATTGATGAAATACTGTAAATCACAGTGATTTTACCTTCTTTTGTGTGTGTTGTTTAATCCATACATGTCATCATATAATGTGTAAAAATCAGGAAGCCTCTACAAAAAAATAGCAATGGCAAGATGAGAATAGCATTTAGTGGTATATAGCTTTCTTTTTTCTTTCTTTAATAATGAATGGTGATGTGTTTAGGCATTTAAAAAAATAAGTCTGACATCACATCACCAACCTATATTCAGCCTAAAATGTTTCAGTAACAAACAAGTCATAATTTAATAAGAAAATTTTTCTAGCTACATTTTGTATAAAATACATTTTATTTCTTGAAATTATGCTACTCTTATGTAAGTATACATTTAATTTATATTGTAATTAAAACAGTTATTACCTTTTCACACTAGTTAATTTTACACATGCAAAGCAGATCTCTTAGTCTGGTCATGATAACAGTGGCAGCAACAATGTTCTTATATTAGAAAATGCATTTGTAAGACAGAGAAACAACCCAAGGTATTTTAATAGACATGCACACAATATTTTTAATATTTCAATAATAAACTTATATATTACATTAACAGAGAGAGGGAGACATTCATTTAGTATTCTACAGATGGCAAAACAGTACCATGCCTCCTTTTCTTGTTATTTTAAGCTTTCTCAAAAATTTCAGCAAAAATTTTTCAAAGAATTTTTTCATACAGAAAAGATTTATTTATTGAGAAAATATTTCATTAACACAGTGTTTAAATATGTTTACACAAAACAGTATTACCATTAGCAATCATAATGACTGCTAGTAAGTTATGTTTATTCAGTTTCTTATGAAAAATTAATACAATGGAAGAAATCAAATGTTTACATGTTTACACATTTGCTGGCGATTGCCATGTAGGTTTGGTTGTTTGATGTGAACTGAAACATGGCTTATAAACTGACAAGTCAATAAAATAAATCAGTGCTTCAATTTCTGATTTTTTTTTTTTTTTTGCATTATTCTTTTTTGTTCATCCTGTGTTACGGCAGCATGTACAGCTGAGTATTAACATTCAAAGAATGAATAATTATGGTATTGTGAAAATTATATACTGCATTTAGTGTATATAACATAGAAATGCAAAATATCCTTGTTGCCAAATAGAACTTTTTTCTAACCTTGATTCCAGTCAGTTCCTAAATTAATCTTTGGCTGTGCCAACTACTGAACAATTTGGGTAAATAGAACCGTTTCCTCCCAGAAACTAGTTTTAAACTGCACAAGTCGGAAGAATTAACTACCAATGTGATACCATTTTCAAACAATAATACCAGGTGAAAACATGAGATATCAGTAGATGTTGGCTAGGATCTTATTACCCATAACTCTGAAAATCATCTGTAGATATGAAGAACAATGACAACAAAAGGTGGAGAATAAAGGCTTACTTTTTCTGGAGAATGAAAAGCATAGTGACCCATCAGAATGAATTATTGCATACATTTAGCGGAAATGGGTATCCTAAAAATCACAAATCTTTTAAACTAAAGCAGTTTTATTGTACATTATGCATTGTATTATTGTACATACCTTTATGTAATTTACCAGTCTAGATGTCTGAGTGGATAACATACCATCTCCCAAACAACAGGTTTAAATCATGGCACAGATGCTTGTACATGCCTTTAGGTGGTAGATAAATTTCACTGTTCAGTGTGAAACCACCACCTTGCTTACTTGGGGCATGAAGTGAAGTGAAGTGAAAGTTCCATATCTGGTCTTTAGAGTGGGGTTTCCAAGTTATCTTTCCACCAGGTGATGCAAGCACTAATATACTACAGTTCACAATCTTTTGTGGGTGGGATTCACAAAAATGTGATAATTTAGAAATGAAAGAAAGCTATTTTCAGTATAACATTTTGCAAGGTCCTTAAAAGCAGGATAATAAACATCATTACAACTGGAAACACTGTGATAAGCATGCACCCACATGAAAATTTTGACAAAGAGACATACCAACATTCAAATCAGACAACAAATGCTATTTGCTGTATCAATACTAGATAATCATTATTTCATGACAGCTTTTACAAACTTTTATAAACTTATTAAAAGCACTGATATTATACAGCATTCTGAAGAAGATACAATGTTTAGCTTCATTTCACCCAGACAAAATATATGTATACAGAATTCCAAAATGAATGTTATTTTTTCTCTTTTGTGAAGAAACAAGAACACAAACAACAAAAACTTAAAACATTATCCAATGCAAATTAGAATTTCTGAAAATAATGACAAGTAACACAATCCACTACTAGCCAAGCATCTTCACAAATCATTTGTGTTGTATGCATTTCGGTAATGGAATTCTTCCATCAAGAGATTAGTCTTCACAGCAGAAGTAGCATGACTAGAGCTTAAATCCCATACAGGATGCAAAGAATATTTATAAAGGCTTTTTCACTGAAGGTGAGTTAAACGGTATCATACTGAGGTTACCCCTCTCCCCACACAAATATACATAGGAGAAACCTAATCTCTACTCACTTGTTCATACATAACATACACATACAATGAAAAACAAACCAATTTGTCCTAAGAAACATGAAATTGTCAGCTAGACCACAAAGTATAGAGAAAGATCAAGTATATGAATGCTAAATTACCTAGCTATAAGAGACCATTAGTTCATAATGCATTAATTTAAAATAAGATGTTCAAGGCAAGTGTTATCAAAATACAAACAGAGACCTTAGATTTCAATAATACTGTCACATGAATACACCTTTAATAGCGTGGTGTGATTTTTACCTTTCAGTTGTTTCTGACCTTAGGTGACTTTGTAGGCATTGCCCACAAAGTGTTCCTGGTGAGATTTTTACAGGGTAGTTCACCAATGCTTCCCCCAATTTCATCTGGGCTTGGAACTGGAATATGGCTGGCAAGTATTCAAGACTGTAATCTATGTGTGTTCACAAGACCAGTTTGCCTGTTCTGGGTGATGAAAAACCTGCGTTTCTGCGTGAAAAAAAAAACCTACCTCCGCTTCATCTATACTGAATTAGCTATGGAGGCTCTACTCTCTAATAGCATAGGGTCATAAAATAAGAAATGGAAAAATCGCCTGGAGAAGATAAGTTACATTCAGAATTAAATAAATATGCAAGAATAAGGTTCAAAGAAATACTCTTATTATTTTTAAATAAAATCTATTCAACAAGTAACCCACCAATAGAATGGAAAAAAAAAAACAATAGTAATCCCTATCTTTAAAAAAGTAATAGTGATAACCCTAAAAATTATAGAGGTATAAGTATTCTAAATTCCTGTTACAAAATATATAGCAGAATTTCAAATAACAAACTAATAAAATATTCTGAAAGCTTTATTTTAGAAGTACAAAATGGATGTAGAAAAGGATGATCATGTATAGACCTGGCCTCTTGCCTAAAATTAATAATATAGAAAAGAGAGAATACAATTTAGAAATACATATTACATTTATTGACTTTGAAAAAGCATTTGATAAAGTTAAAAAATTCACCACTAGTCGTATCTTTCAGGCACCAGCCGCATTCACCAGTGTCGCACATGCTGTGAACAAGCACTGACATGTTTCGTTCGCGCGGTCTCCATTCATACACGATTTTTATAGTCTACAAACCTTGCGATTGTTTAACGTTATGTTCTTGGTAAAAATTTTATCACATAAAAAATAATAATGTCATCCAAAAGAAGCAAGTCCGATTCTTCTACAGCTAGCAAGAAAAGAAAAACATTGACTTTGGAAACAAAACTCAACATTATTAAAGATTTTGAAGGCAGAATGAAAATTTGTGAGCTAGCAAAGGTCTACAGGAATTCACAGTAAGAACAATCATAAAAGAAAGGTTTACAGATTTTGGAGGACATAGATTCTAACGAGGAACAAATTGTAGCCACAAGGCAAGGAATAAAAAAATCATTAGCTTGCTATGAAGAAATTTTGCATGACAAGAAAAAAATAATTATGCCATCAGACGAATCTATTAGATTTTATGAAACCATCGACATCGAAATAACTTTCTTTTTTTTATATACGAAAAACTACAATTATGATTATATTTCTTAAAAAAAATAGGTGTTTTTTTTTGTAAACCTTTGGTCCCAATTGTATGTTTGTATATATAAATTACATGCAAAATTATACCCCGAGTTATGCGAATTCGACTTACACACTTTTTATTGGCCCCACCTACCGTGTAACTTCGGGGGTTTTACTGTATTCTAAAAGTTATCATAAGTATATATGAAAATAATTAAATACAAATAAGATTCAATTATAAACTATCATATCTAAGAGAGATAAACCAGAAGTCCGACAGGGATGTCCCCTTTCAGCAACTCTTTTTGATATTTATTTAAATGAAATTATAATAAAATGAAATAAAAATTTCCATCAAGGTATTAAACTTTTTCCTACTGTGAAATTAAACACTCTCCTTTTTGCTGGTAACCATCATCTCTCGACTTGATCTCTCCCGACTCAATTCTCTCAACTCGAGAGAATGCCATCAATAAAGCTACCCAACCTCATTCTGTATGCAAGATTAGAAGAAAAAAAGAAAAAAAAAGGAAGCCCAAGAACTAAATGGATAACAACTGCATAACATAAAGGTCAACTCCGGATTACCAACATATAGAGAGTCACCAGCCATGAAAGAAACCGAGACTCCTGGAGGTTGTTGTGGAAACACGGAAGACTCAATTCGTCCCCGACGGGAGAGGACAGTAAGTATTCGTCATCATCATCATGCTTTTCAGGGAATTAGGCCTAGAGTGGTCTGTCCCAGCCTTAGAAGTTATGTTGAATCTCTTTAGAGGAGGTCCTGGTTTTCTTTTTCCTATTCGTTTGTATTTACAGCTATTATTACCACATTCATAACTTTCTTTGAGGGCATATGTTATGGTAGAAAAAAAATTAAGACAATCTCAGACAAGAAAGTTAAGTAGGTTTTTAAAATGATTAACATATAACTAATAACTAAGTAGTAAAGAAACAAATATGTTAGTGGTTATTATCTGTTAAATAACAACTCTAACACTTTAAAGTTATTCAAAAAAAATTATTTTCATCAGTGAATTTATCTGCTGAATGGACATACCTTGAAAAAGTTCTGGAGCTGCATATGGAGGACTGCCACAGAAAGTATCTAATTTCTGCCCAGGAACAAATTCATTGCTAAATCCAAAATCTGCTATTTTAATATTCATTTCTCCATCTAACAGCAAATTTTCTGCCTAAAATAATAACAATGATAACATCAACTTAGATTACTTTTATTGCATTTTTTAATACTTTTTACTATATATAATACTTTTTATATACCTCTACTTTTTAATATATAATAAAATAACAATTTGGAGAGAAGACAAATCCACAATAAAAGTGAAAAATACTATTATTTGCAAATAAATGGACAAAATGTATTAACTACATTAGAAGATAATTTTCAAAGTTCAGTAAAATCATTAATGAAATCTCAGAACAGTATATGAAAATATCAAAAAATAAATAAAAATAAAATAATGGCTTTCAAAGGAGAAAATCAAGTCAGAAGTAAAATAGTAGTGATAGATAATAAAATATTAGAACAAGTAAATACTTTCAGGTATGTGGAATATGCTTTATCATATGAAGATGACGATGGACAGTAAAATATCAAAATACTATATGAAGATGAAAAGACAAAAATTAAAATTTGCAAAAGTAAATAGCATAATGCTATTTATGTTATTTCGATACCAATGCAATTTTAGTGGTTACTGTTACAAAACATAAGTCTTTATAAAACTAGTTTAGTTATATGGAAGCAAAACATGGATTGTAAAAAAAAAAAGACAGCTGAAAAATGAATCCAAACTATAGAAATGAAATTCTTAAGAAATAGCTGATATACAGGGTGTCCACATTGGACATCTCTAGTTTCAACTACTTAGTGTATGGACCGTGGTGTCAAAATCACCAAGTTTTTGTAAAAAAAATTCTGGATGAAACTAGTAGTCTTTCTGGAATGTTTGAACAACCCAAACCTTACCTATTTCCACATTTCAATTTTTTACCATTCTTTGAAACTAGGGAAGTCCAATGTAGACATCCTATATTATACAACATCACAAAACAAAGAATCTTACAATCTATGTAATAACAAATTATTACATTAGTAAATATAAACAAAAATGGATATGACATCTAAATCAAATGGACAATAGCAGACTTCGAATTATTGTTATAAAATAAACCGAGAAAGAACTGGAATACCAAAAAAAAAAAAAAAAAAAGCAATGACATGAGACCAGAACACAGGCCATTTGGCCTAAAATTCATGTTGGATGAAGAAGATGCAAAATAATGTGGAATATCTAACCAGCTGTATATCCGAGTACAACAAAACTGCAAACAACAGTAACTTATCAATAACAATATAAAAGTAAAAATAGTAGAAATATAAGAAACGCATAAGTTGTTTTATATTTCTAACTATTTCTTTTATTATGCCTACTTATGTTCTTCCAATACTAAGACAGATAATCAAAGCCCCCCACAGATATTGATCAGGCCTATGTTATTCTAAAGGAAATGCACTATAATAAACTATATCCGATTCCTTCGAGTTCGCTCTGAAGTGAGAACTGACTAAAGTGTATCTCAAGATTTTTGTAGCAGATCTCGTGCATATTACAGATCTGCAATAAAGATCTAGAGTAGCTACCAAATGCCCGAGTTATTATAAGCATGTGTTTTGATGCAACAATTTTAATCAGCTCACATAGTTCTGAAGATTTGAGATACCTTCTGATGAGCTAAAGAACCAGCCATATGATCTGGTATGAATGCTTAGACAATGATTATCACTCATGATGATGATGTTTAATAGAGAAAACACACATCTAAAGATAACTAAATTTATTTAGCTAATTAGATTATTAAGCCAATATTTTACCTTGTCACAAAAATATACCTTCATGGGTGCAAAGAAATATACTAAGAATGTGTATGCAGGCACATTAGTAGGAAGACAGACTGACTAAACGGTGGGCTTCTACAGTCCTAACTGGTGCCCTCTATGAATGTAGTAACAGAATCTTGCTTAAGATCTCAGAAATAGGTACCCAGATTTTTATGATGCTGAATTTGTTTAGGTTTGGAGAATGTTCTGGTTTTATGGCTGATTCGAAATAAGCAAAATATGTCTTAATAATCTAATTAGTTAAATAAAATTTAGTTAATTATTATTTTTAGATGTGTTTTCTCCATCAAACATCAATGTGAATAGTCACATGAGACATTCCAAGTTCTAGAAAACAACTACAATGGAGACATCAAAATGGATTTTGCTGGGTGTAAAATCAGTAACAATACTTTTTGATGATAAATTTGGCTTTCACTAAAGTTATGGTCAAAGTTTGAGTTGTGTATTTCTATACTGGGAACATGTGTTTACTGACATATCACCAAATATGTGAAAAGTATGTGCTTGGTAGAGTAGTATATACAAGTATAACAAACTACAAAAAAAAGTCCTGACCAACCCCTGATAAGCACAACTATTCTAAAAGAAATTCACTATAACAAACTATCTAGTATAAACAAACAATTTCTGAGGTCCCTACTAGCTTCTATAATGAAAGTAGACTGTAATGTAGTATATAACAAATATTTACAATTTTTTTTTATTCTTTTTTTCCATTCACATTATACTCAGTAGTCACTTAAGGATCAAAGTTATATAACTGGAAGGGACTAAACAACCCTTTTCAGGAATTCAAAAAACTAACCAGGATTTCTAACCTAATGTCCAAACTTCACATTCTCTTAGCACACCCAATTAGAATCCATTAATCTGAATATGGAATGAATGAGGACAGGTTAGTAATCTAGGGTTTGGCTGACCAAACTGTATTTTACATTGGCTTAAACTAAAAGGCAATGATAGCACAACAAGATGACATGTAATGCCAGCCAGAGCATCACACTCAGTTAAGCAAGTTCCCATTGTCTTAATCAGAAAAACAAAATGAACAAGTGAAGTCTACTAGTAGAATAAATTCAAACTCAAGTTTCAGTAGAATTCGAAATAGGCACCATCAATATTAGAAGTATCAACAGAAAAGAAGTGAAAAGACAGAAGAATTACTATGTTACATAATTGGTGTTATAAAAACAAAGAAGGCAAAAGGTAGGATACTTCTAAATAATAATAAATAAATATATTACCTGAATCTGAATATGGAACGAATGAGGACAGGTTAGTAATCTAGGGTTTGGCTGACCAAACTGTATTCTGCATTGGCTTAAACTAAAAGGCAATGATGGCACAACAAGATGCCAAGTAATGTAACACCTCAATGTAACATTTTGTTACATTCAGGCAATACTGATCAGATAAAAGATGTAGCTACACTAAGCACAATCTTCTTGCATGATAGCCGGTTTCAAGTTAGGTGATATGGACAAAGATGAAAAATTGGGAAATGAGACTTATTTGCGTCTATGGATCATAGGTACAAAAGAAGGTTCTTCTACTAAGGAAGAAGTCAAATTTGAGTCATCAGAGAAGGAAAGTGAGAAAGAAAAATTTGGTCCTTGTGGAAGATTTAAACAGCACACTAGGAAATGAATACCAGACATAGAGAAATTGAAAGTTACATGTTAATTACAGTTAAACATTTAATCAACTAAGGCTAATTATAGTACAGATATTTTGCCACGTGCATCATGAACCATCTTCAATGCAAAAGTATATGACAATGGGAAATTTAAAAACAATGAAGGTACATTGAGAATGGAAGCTTTCCTTGTATGCAGTTGCAAAACGGCCAGGTAAAAAAAGTATACTGTTAGGATCAAATGAAGTGTATGTGCATATAGGGGGGAGGGGGTAATTATATAATATTGTAATAATTTCCCAGAGTCTTGGCACAGAGCAGCCCATCATTAAAGTTGAGATTAGAGTGATGTAGAAGAACTTTGACACATTCTTTCTTTAATGATGGACAATTCATGCCAAAACCCTGGGAAATTATTGTAATATTTTATAATAAATCCCCCTCCCCCAATGCACAGATGATATATGTACCAAAATAATCTGTACTAAATTAGTCTTAATCAATTAAATATTTAACTGTGGTTAACATATAAATATTTCAATGAATACCACACAGTTATCCCTTCGTCAGTACATAGGAATATGTTGGAAAAATTTATAAAAGAGCAAAGCGAATAAGAAATTCTTATTGGCTTTTGCTCTTTTGTATTTGCTAGATTTCTTTTCAGGATACGGACTAGTAATCACTAACATAAAAATGTTTTTATGTTCTTCCAACATAAAAATGTTTGCAAATTCACATGGAGAAAAGACAAAAGAAAAGTCTCATTGACTATGTTACTGTTGATAGCAATAGCTTCAAACTGGTTTAGGACACAAGAGTACATAATGGAATTTGAAATAGAAAGAGATCACCATTTAGTTTTGAGCAGAATAAAAATGAATTTCAGATTGAAAAGAGAAATATGTACAAAAGTTTTTAAAAAGAATCAACGTTGAACAGCTATCAAGATGAACAATAGACTCAAATATACAATTATCATTAAAAAAAAAATGAACAACTTTGAAAACAATAATCAAACCTTGGAGACTCAATAGAAGACTAAAGAAATAATGATTCAACAAGAGAGGCATATAGTAAAGTTGTCTGCAAAGATAGTAAAACCAGAAATCCAAATTGAACTCAGTTAAAAAAGGCAGTCATGAAAAAGAAACATACTGAAGTCAGCACGTGCTCTGAGAGAAAAGAGAGAAAAACATAAGTAATGTAGTGTGTAAAAGTAGCTAAACAAAAGTCACTGCAAGACTGGTAAGAATACAGAAAAAAATATCACAAAGGTAGCAAAATGTTCTGAAGGCTATAGGCAAAACTCAGGGATAGAAGAAAGAGTACTGTACAAGGAATCAGAGCTAATAAAAGTGACACGAAGACTGAAGATAAACATGTTCTAGATGTTTGGAGTAATTAGTTTAGGAAAATGATAACTGAAACAATAAGCATCAGATGATAGTAAAAAAATATTCTAGAGGAATAGTCAGGAGTATATATACCAATATTTGAGGATAGAAAAAAACCAATCAAAAAATCTGAAGTATGGAAAGGCAGTTGGAGTAGATGTTATTCACCCAGATATGCTTAAATATTGAAGTACTGTAGCCCCATTCCCAGGTACACTTTCTGTGGTTTCAGTTATCTACGGTTAACCCTGGTCCAAAAATATTAAATGGAAAATTCCAGAAATAAACAATTTAGAAGTTTTAAATTGCATGCCGTTCTGAATAGCATGATGAAATCTCGCAGCATCCTGCCCCAGAATGTAAATCATACCTCTATCCAGAATATCCATGCTGTACTGTATACACTACCCACCTGTTAGTCACTTATATAATATTACAAGGCCCATGCCTTGATAATAATTTCACAGAGTTTTGGCACATCTCAGTTATCAGATCGACTGGCACAGTATCGCAGTGCTTGTGTTCAAGTAACCCTTATTTTATTTAATAATGGCCCCAAAGCACAAGAGTAGTGATGCTGGCAATTTGGATATGCCAAAGAGAAGGCGTAAAATGCTTCCTTTTAAGTAAAAAGGTAAAAGTTCTCAACTTCATAAAACAATAAATAAATAAAAAAAAAATATATGCTGAGGTTGCTAGGATTCCATTCACATTCAGTTAGCTTTTATAACAGTATATTGTTATAATTGTTCTATTTTATTATTAGTTATTGTATAAAAGAATTGTATTGAATTGTATCATTCAGAAGGCATGATCAGAGGGTCGAATTCCAGATGACTGGAGCAGAGCTCTCATACTACCCATCTATAAAAAGAGAAATAAGACTGAATGTGAGAATTTCAGATGAATTTCCTTAATAGTCCTAATAAGATTTATGTGGGTGTATCTGAAAAGAGGCTATGAAAAATTATAAAGGAAAAACTTAGAAAACTTAGTTCTGAGAAAAGCTGGTGGTATGGTTGGGAGTCAGTTGAATAATTTTATATACAATAAAAGAGAAATTACTGTAAATACAAAAGCAGCTGTATACAAGACATGTTGAAATCAATTTTACCTTACAGATCTGAAAGCTAGGTTAGAAGTAAAACAGCTGATCAAAAAACTAGAGACCACTGAATTCCGAGAACAATTAGGGGAATGATAGATGATGGAATCATCAATCACATTAAAAATGAAAATATCAGTAAGGAACTTAACATTATTAGTATTCAGGAATGTGTGATCAGAGCTAATCTCGGGGGGGGGGAGATAGCAAAGCAAGTGTTTGATGCCAGGAAAAAGAAACAGTGCAAGACCAAGACTGACTAATTGGACCGATGCAGTTAAAACTGCCTTAGAAGACAAATATAAATATAACATTAGTCCTGAGAGATAACAGACAAATCTGGAGAAAAATTGTCAACAGGAATTTAACAATAATGTAAACTTTTCGTGCAGTAGCATCATAGTATCCTACTGCATGAAAAGTTTATACTGAGGATAGAAAAAAAAAAAAAAAAGCCATCAAAAAATCTGAAACATGGAAAGGCAGTTGGAGTAGATGCTATTCACCCAAATATGCTTAAATATTGAAGTACCATAGTCCCCCCCCCCCATCTATGAGTATGCTTTCTGCGGTTTCAGTTATCTGCAGTCAACCTCAGTCCAAAAATATTAAATGGAAAATTCCAGAAATAAATTCAAAATTAAATAGGATTTGATATGTATTATTTTCTTAAAAAAAAAAAAAAAATTATACCGCTGTGTTCTAAGAAGCAGCAATACTTTAGTGATGTGGTATATAAATTTTATTCTATTGTTTGGCTTTACTATGAGTTTTTTTACATATCGCTATAATTTAAGATATCTCACTGCTCTAGGAAAAGTGAGATGCATTCCTTACATGAATACTTGAAATAGCTCATGTAATCGGGGACTCATTGAGTATATTATCAACACCAGCTGTCCTACCAATCAGGAATTGGATGATGACATTATACTTTTGTATATGCAATATAGATGACTTTATATATATATATATACCCAGAAGCACTAACTTCCATACAAGCATTCACTACAATGGAAAATAACACCTCCCTTTCCATGATGAGAAGGTACATATTGCCTTACACTATGGCATATCATGATTTCAGTTCTTAGTGAAGATCTTCAATAGCAATTAAGTAAATTCTCAAAGATAATGAATAAACCAGATAAAGTCAATCGACAGCAAATATAATAATAATAAAATATCTAAAAAAGTATTTTAATCCATAGGTTTGAGATACTTGTAGAAAGATTTTCTCTTAGCCACTATATTTTAGTGTCTATTGTGATGCATATTATAATGTAAAAAGAATGCAATTCACAATGCTGGTAAGTGTAAATTTATGCATCATTTGCATGATGAGATTTCAAGCAGCATATTATATTAGTGAACTTATGCATGGAAATACTAAGGCCAAGTCTCATTGCACAAACTGCAAATTCAGAGAATAATTGCAATGCTGAAATGAGCAATGACATATAGGGATAAGGAAGTCATTTTGCCTCTTTACAAGGCCTTGATACAACCACACCTGGATGACTACTGTGTATAGATTTGGTCTCTTGAGTTTCAAGAAGCTGTGGAATAAGGATTAATATCAGGATTATGGAATGTAGATTATGATGACAGATTTAGAGTATGTGGACTGCACACTCTGGTAACAGGAGAAAGAGGAGTGATTATGATAGTGGTCTAAACACTTCTGAAAGGATAGTATGGAATATCTTGAGGAAATGTTTTGTTATACTGAAGGTGAGAGAAGACGGGAAAGTTAAATATGTATGCGACTAAAAAAAAAAAAAAAAAGGGGGGGGGGGAGTGAGAGAGCTGGATTTTTCTCTCAGAGCAGTGAGTAGGTGTGTTTAGTGTGATTGAGTTATCGTGATATGTGATTGAAGAGAAGGTAGGACAGCTGGTGCTGGTAACGTATTCAATGAGCCCCTGACTACATGGAAGTCTACTAAAACCAGAGTTTAGTTAGAGAATGGCAGTTCAGAGTAGTATGAGGAATGTATGTTTCCATGACGGTGAGGATTATTTTGGTGATAAGTTTGGTGCATGTGTTTGGGTTGGAAGGCTGAAGGCAATAGTCCAATCATGGGAATGTGGCATAGAAGTTGTGGAGGCTGTCCCACACGGTACTGTTATAATGCCAAACTACTCTTGTATGAGAGTGGCTGTGTAAGCATTGTTACATGGGGAGAGGAGATGAGCACCAGATTGTGGTCAGAATTACCTAGGGGCTCCACTACTTTCACTGTGTATTTGGAAGGGTCATTGTTGAGGAAGATATCTAGGGCGTTTGGGGAGTGGTTCGGGTTATCTGGTATTCTGGTTGGGATTTGAAAAAGTTGTGTAAGATTGTTAGTGATGGCAAATGTTTCAGCATCTCTCCCTGCAAGATCTGTACAACTGGAGGAGGAAAGCCAGCTGGTGCTATGGACATTAAAATCTCCTAGGAGGATAATTTTACTGTTGGGAAAGTGGGATTGTAGAAAATCAATTTTTAAGGAGAGGAGAGGAAATTAAAGAACTCAGAGTGGTTGGTTGCACTGGGGAGAACGATAGAGACAGCAATTAATTTGGCTGAGTGGGGAAGTGATATTTTCAACCAAAGACGGTCAAAGTTGGGCGATTCTAGGTTGGGTACTCTCTGGCAAGGTATGTCAGGGTGGATGTACGTGCAGACACCACCCTTGGGTTGAAAGGAGTTAGAGTGTGTAGTTTGGAAGGTTGAGATAAATAGTGCTGCGGGAGGAGATTTGAGTTTCTGCCAGAAAGAGTAGGTGGAGTTTGGTAGACTGAAGGTGGTAGTAGACACTATTAAGGTTGGAGTTTAGGCCACAGATGTTGGTGAAGTGGATATGCAAGGTTCTGTGAAGCATATATATTTGACTGTAAGGGTCTTGCACATTTCCTTGCACATCCATGGTGGCTACTAGTAGATCACTTGATTTTTGCACCAGTTTAACTTGCTTGTAGTCAATGATCCAGCTGGTGTCTCCATTTTGACCTTTTCTTCAAATTCTCTTTGAAGATGGCATCCTTGTTCCCTCTGTGCAAATGTTAGGTCTGGTTGAGCACGTATGCACGATTGAGGGCAAGTGTTTTTGAACTTGTTGATTGCTGTTATTAATTTAGATGTGTTTGTCTGAGTGTCACAAGTCACTTTTACGAGGCATGGAAAGTTCGTTCCGTCCTTTCTTTTATTGGGCCTGAAATGATACCACCTGATGATATTTTTAGACTCGATGTTGCATTCTTCTGCTAATTTGTTGATGTCCTCTTTTAATGATTTTCCATTTTCCATCGAAAAGTTCAAAATAACGGGATTGAATTTTTTGTTTCTGGCCTCCGTCGAGTTGTATATCATTGATGCGATTAGGATGCAGATTTCATTTGAGGGCAAAGATGAGCTTGCGTTGTGCTGCTGGTTGTCAATTTGTTTGAGCTTAGCTTCCACTGCTCGTATTTTGGAGAAAAAAGTTTTGTTTATAGCATTGATGTGCTGTTCGAGGTTTTCAACTCGTTCAGGAGCTGTTTTAGAGAAGGGAGGCATAGTGAACAGAAAAATGGCTGGTTGAGTTCAATAAATAACTTGTGCGCCGATTTGTCTATTTTGACACAAGAAGTGTGCAGCCAGTGGCAACAAAACTCACAGAATATATATATATATATATATATATATATATATATATATATATACATTTTTTTTTTTTTTTAAATCTGTGACACCAGTTTTACAGCTGCGGCATGTTGTGGGTTTGTCAGTGGAGATTGACGGTGCTGCGCTGGCGAGACACGAAGTGCTCGTTCGTTGTTGGCTTTTGTTACTGCCATCTTTGCTTCATACAGTAGGCATAGTGGATGCTTACACATGGCTGATTTAATGCACTATAAGTACTTACAGGTTGTGTAGAAGTAATCTGCTCCTTAGTACCCGCTGTTAAGATCTCCGTTTAATGATTAATTTCGATGAAAAACACTCACAATGATGATAAAAATGCAGGAGCACAAGTTTATAAAAGTGATGTGTAGCTTATGAGTAGCTTTATTTACAAATACATCGGTAATGTATTGGTAATACATTGGTAATAAAAATACAAAAACATGATATCCTTCTAGCACTTAAGCCTCAACCCAGCACAGGTATGAAAAACTGATTACAGAGTAATTCTGAGCAATAAGAGAAGAAGAAGAAGACATAGAACATTACTGGAATTGAGGTAAAGAACTGCTGGATACTGGATTACCCTAAAAAGATTAACCATGAATGGATGAAAGGAGATATTTTGAAAATAATAGAGAAGAGATAGATGAAAAACAAGATATCAGTAAAACAATGCCTCTGAAAACAGAATCTTTTATAATTTACTCAAGAAACAAGTAGACAGAAAATGCAGAGAAAGAAAGATCCAGTGGCTGAAGGAAAAAGCAGAAGAATGCAAAGATACATCTGAAAAAATGACACCAAAACTTTGTACAAAACAATCAACCAAATTGCTTACCCATCACTATGCTTAATGGAGATAAGGTGACAGGAAACCTAGCAGAAATAGAAACAATCTAGACAAAACACTTTTTGCAATTACTCAAAAATAAGACTATCTCCCATCAGACCCATTATACCACACAAACAGATCAAACAGAAGCCAAATGAAAAATTCAAGAAGAAGAAATCATCATGGCAATAAAATCAATAAAGAATGAAAGGGCGACTAGACACCATCCAATGGGGGACATGCAATATTTCGACAATAACTTATACAACCCAATTTTGGAAAAAAAAGTAAATTCCTGAAGACCAGAGACAGTAAAAATTGTCCCGATACATAAAGGAGATAAAAGAAAATGAGACAACTACAGACCCATATCCTCACAGAGCCATGCTTATGAGATGTTTATCAGAATCATTCAAAATAGAATAAAGAAAGAGTAGGAACAAGTAATGATGCATGGAAATGGAAGAGACATCAATGATGCAATATTTGTTCTACAGAGACTGGTAGATTTGACTAGAGAAAACAAGCAACTATATGGTAGAAATACTGCATAAAAAAGAGACGAAACCATAAATAATTAATATAATCACAAAACACTATGAAGTAAAATCCCATCCCAGAGGGAAGTCATGTAGGACAGCATAACTCTCCCTACTTGTTCAACCCTCAGAGAGCTGGCTAGAGAATCCTTGGAGAGTTGCCTGGGAATAACTATCAAAAGAAGAAATATCACCCATTTAAAACGATATTGTTTTGATAGCAAATAATTTAGAGAACCTAAAATCAATAATAATTTCTAATCTAGATCTAACCAGCAACAAATACAACCTGGAGATAAATCTTGATAAGAAAAATTATGGTAATAAGCAGAATAAAAAAATATGTCAATATTACAAGAAATAAAAGAATAGAACATGTGGGCAGTTTCAATTAACTCAGATCATTAATCACTGAAGACCAAGTTACATGAAAACTATCAAGCACAGAATAGGTTTAAGATGGTCAGCAACAAATAAACAAAATATGGAGAAACAAAAAAAATCAACCATATCCTAAAGATTAAACTCTTCACCTCACTGATCCTCACAGTTGTGCTATACAGAGTAGAGAGCTAGATCACTGACAAACAAGAAGACAGATTAAAAGGTTTTGAATTAAAATGCTTAAGAAGAATCAATAACAACAAAGGGGACTGAAAAAAAAAGACAAAAGATAAAGAGAAGAGATGGGCTACACAGAAAGTATCTTAAATAGGCTATATAAACCACTGCTACAGTCTGGACATGTAGTCAGCATGGGCCAAGAAAGATGGTTCTATGTCCTTTTTCATTTTGCACTTTTTTTTTTTTTTTTTTTTTGCCCTATGTCCTTATCCAGAGAAAGGTTGGTGACCATGGCAGAGGAAGACTCAATCAGGCTTGACCTCATTCCAACAAATGACAAGGTTGAAAGAGCACAGAATCCAATTGAGGAAAAGAATTCTTAGAACACTCAACACATCCTGAACAGATGAGAATAATGATGCTGCAATTGAGTCTTCCAGGTATCATTATAGTTTTCAGACTCATTCTTTTTTTTTTTTTTTCCAATTAATCTTTATTTGAGTCTACAATTCACCTCTGAAAGATGCACAGCTTTGATTCTTTTTAAAACTTTCTTACATGCTTTTCTTTTCAATATGATATTTAATTTTATCCTACTCACAACTAAATGGTGATCACTTCCTGTTTCAAATCCCCTATGTGCTCTTATGTCCTGAACCAGTATAAAGATATTGCTAAACAATAACATAGCCAATGAGACTTTTGTCATTTCTCCATGTGAATTTGTGCACATTTTTATATTGGAATACAGTATTAGTAATTAACAAGTCCTTGTTCTGAAGAGAAATCTAACAGGCTACAGATATTATTATTCATTCTGCTCTCTTCTCCAAATTTTTCCAAAACATTTTTCGATATGTCTGGTATTCATTTCCTACTCTGCTGTTTGGATCTTCAAGTCTACTACCTTCTCTAATGACTTGGGGAATGCTTGCAATTCTTCCTTAATAGAGTCTTCTGAAGGAAGATTCTATTAATAATATAATATAAATAAACACAGGAACAAATAAGTCGCTGCCCAATTCCCCAGTTTGATTTTTGTCCATATACTCTATTTGAAACTAGCTGTCATTCAAGCAAATTATATAGATGTTTAATGTTGAATACTATAGTATCATCATTACCAGAATATAACATTACTTTGATGAGTCTTTCCTGTATTTGCCTTCTTGTTTAGGTAATATCAATTATGTAGGCATGGTCCTTTTCTAATTCTTCCTGTCCTTTATACATACCAGGTTATATGTACCTGGACACATACTAAAGGCCAGTCTAGGAAACTGAAGACCCTGAGTATCAAGATAGGAGATCATGAGTTGATATCCTCAGATATCTTGGTACTCACAGTCCCCACAACTCCTCCAAGATCATACTTTGCTAACATATAGAATGAGCAGTAAGGTAAAGCAATAATATAATGCTTGAGTCAATCTAAAAAACTGAATAGTTCGTTGAATTTAATTCAGCTGAATTGCTTTCTTTAATCATATTCTTTTTAAAACTTTCTTGCATGCATTTCTTTTCAATATGATATTTAATTTTATCCTACTCACAACTAAATGGTGATCACTTCCTGTTCCAAATCCCCTATGTGCTCTTTGTGTCCTGAACCAGTGTAAAGATACTGCTAAACAATAACATTAAAATTAATGCTGCATTAATTTTAATTATTTATTTTACTACTTTACAATTTACTATGTACAGACGAATTGTATAATTTAATAAGTTTTTTGTAAATATTTTATATTTTCTTTGTCCTCATCAATATCCCATTTCACTTGGGGTTGGCTCTCCTACTCCACAATCACTAGGAGATTCTGTCCTGGGTCGTCCATGTCTGGGTAGTTTGAAGTTTTTTCCTACCATGTTCCCTTGGTTCTGTACATATTTCCATTACCTCCCATGCTGTGTGATGTGATCTACAGGGCATCTCATGACATGTCCACACCATCTAAGCAGGTGTTCAGTTATTTTATCAGCAATAGATCTAACTTTGAAGCATCCACAGCTGTGTTTGTAATGCACATTATCTAGCATGATAATGCCTCAAACTCACCTAATCATCTTCATTTCAGTAGCATGCAGCTTTTGTTCTTGCTGTTTCTTAAGAGGCCAACATTCCATGCAAATATATAATGGCACCATCCTTTGTAAGGATTAGGCCCAGTACTTGAAGCTGCCATTTTTTTTGGGGGGGCTATCTTGAAGGTATATGAAATTACTGTTAGGGCCATTCAAAAAATCATAGTATATGTACTGTCTTCTGTCTGCTAATCTGCAAGCCACCAGTTTCCAGAGCTACCCACTTATCTAGCATCAACTTGAAGTTCTCTGGGTCATCACTCATCAGAGCAATGTCGTCAGTATATAAAATACCCCATGGGGCAGGTCGTTGAATGTCTGCTGTTAGAAAGTCCATGACCAAGTTGAACACAAGTGGGCTTAGCAGTGCCAATCCTTGATGTACCCCTACCTAGATCTCTAATTCTTCGCTGATTTCTGCTTGGTCTCTCACTTTGGTTTGACATTCTGGTACATGACTTTCACTTGGTTAATATAATATCTGGACCTTCTGTGATGCTTGCCACATTAGTTTCCATGGATCAAAGGGTTTTTTCGAGGCTGATAAACATTAGGTGCAGTGCCTTTCTGTTATCTTTGTACCTTTATAGTTTATTAAGTTTCTGATCGAGTGTATCATATTGATTGAGGATTTGCTGTGATATTTGTTAGCTCCTGAAACCTTTTATTAAGCACTTGCTCCCATATTTTGAATGTGTGAGAGATGAGTTATAATGCTGTAATTCTTGCAGTTGCACATCTTTTTTTTTCATAAAATGGTATCAGATAGCTTTCTTTCATCTGGCATTCTCTCTCTGAGGTTTGGCATTTTGTCAATGAATCTCTTTACTTCTGATTCTATGATCCCCAGTATAGGATCTTCTGTTGTTGGTAAGGTGGGCAAAACTTTGCTAGGACAGGTTTCATTTAGCAGGTGATGGTAATACTTCTATCTCTGTTTTATATCCTTGTTCCTTGTCAGTAACAAACCCTGTTCATTTGTTATGCATTTAATTGCATTGATGTCATTTGCACTAATATACCTTTGTTTTGCAATCTTCAAAATTTCTTATCGTTTCTGGCCGTTTCAAGTCATGCATAAAAATCACCACTAGCTTTCGCTTGTGCATAGACTGGATATGTAATGTAGTCTTCTTTAGTTTTACTTTGCTGCCACTATTTAAAATGTGTTTCTTATTACAAAGCTTGTCCTTTGCTTCTTCCTTCCAACATCAGGTTTCCTTGTTGAAATTTATAGGCCCTTTAGATATGCCTAAATGGTGTGCAGTCTGTTTAGTTCAGTATCATTGGAAGTCAATCCATATTTTATTCACTGAGTCTCTGAAGTTAAGTCTTTCTCAATGCAGGTAATCCACAAGATCTTCACATAGATTTCATCCCTCCTGCTATTAAAGTTTATGCCATTGGATTTTAAAAGTTTTTTTTAAGAGCTGTCGCTGGATTTGGCATCAGAAGCTCTGCTACCAGCAGTGGTAGCTGAGTTTGTATCGATTTCCAATATTATATGATTTAGACTACCTCCATTTTGTCTCTTGGATGGAACAGATTTTTATGCATCTTTGATTTAAAACTTCACTGAATTCAGCACCGCATATGGTCATCATGCCCACATTCCAGCTTGCAATCTGCATCTGTTGGTGGGCTTGATTGACTGCTCTGCTGCTTTAGGATATGCCCTGGTATTTCTTGCAGCTCCATCATTTCCATCAGTTGGGGGGACATCCTCGCATTTTTATTTGTCCATTTCATTTTCCATGACTAGGAGTTTTAATCAATGACTTTAGTTTTACAGCTGGTTGCCACCTGACAGCAAGGCAAATAACCTCCTGATCACTGGAGCTAAGGAATGCTGCCGTTGACTTGGCAGCATTCCTTAGATGGCAGTAGAGGATGGCAGTTCTTCCACTGCCATCCTCTATGCATCAGGGGCGAATTCTCCATGCTTGCTGCACAAGCTCATTATTTGAAAAAGAAGCTCATTATTTGAGAAAGTAATATTTATTTGTTAATAAATGCATGCATTTATAAGCATTCCATTTAGGCTTTTATTTTTGTAGACAGAAGACGTCTTAAGCTTGTGTGGCAATAATTGAGCTTTGCGTTGTGTATCGAAGCCCGATGCTTGCTCGTCTGGTCAAAGCTACCTTGGCTTGCTCGGTTGTCGGAACTTCCAGGTCCTCGCTGCAGCACTGTGATTTCATGCACATGCATAGCCATTTCCGTTCCCTTCATGTCATCTTAAACACAGGCCATACGCAGTGAAAGTAGCTCTAGCCAGCCTTTACAAGTGTGCATGTTGCTTGGGAAAATCAAGTTATAACCAACTTTTTATGACGAAGAAGAACCGTAGGGTAGAATTTGTATTCAAGTAGCTAAATTGAAAAAGATAGAATATCATTTGTAAAATAAATGTTGTATTTGTATGATTAAATGTACATAAATTTCTAAATATATAATTTTAAATGGTCAGCAATTCATTATTCTGCTAATCAGACTTCAATCACACCTCTCACTCCCTGAACGATAACAAGAACAAGCGTGAATTTCAAAACCAGCATTTGCCCCTGTATGCATCATCCTGCCTAATACGTCTTTGGCCGACCTAAGAATATGTTCTAGTGGCTTAACAGAGTTTGAGACAAAATATGTGAAATAGAAAAGGGTCACTCATAGCTCTCAAATATACTAATAGCATTGAGGGAAGGTGCAAGAAGAACAGAAAAGAAAACAAGAAAAAAGAAGAGAAGGGACCAGTTTATAGGTAACATAACAAACATATATTATATAAAGTAAGGCACGGTTCAAGCATCAGGCACTTCAAGTTTGCCACTCATTACAGCGAGTCCTTGAGGAAATTTTATAAATATTTATGTGTGTTAAATAAACATTCTGCTCTTGTTAAATCACTACCTCTGCTTTTTTTTTTATCCACATATGGTATTCTATAGTGTTTTTTCTAGAATGTAATAATGTGGATAAAAAAAAGCACAGGTAGTGATTTAACAAGACCACAATATTTATTTAACACACATAAATATTTAATAAATAAATTTAATAAATACAGCCTCAGTACAAGTTGAGAGACTACTTTCCAATAAAGAAATCTTACTGCAAATAAAACAAATTGTCTACATATCAAAATCCATTAGACAAATGTATAATGCTTCTTAATTGTGTGTTAGTTGGCCATCTGTTTTGCAAGATAAAAATTGAAGTTTCCTAGAAGAAAAAAATCCTACCACCTCTGTATAAGACCAGGTAACTCATCTTTAACTAAAAAGCTTTTATGTTTCTTGTTATCCTAAAACAGAATTCAAACCACAAATTGTTCCAACCAAAAGTGGATACTGTTATTCTTCTAAATGCACTATTTAATGAAGCTAAGTGCTAGCAGTGATATTTAGAATTACAGCTAAAACAACTAAGGCTATGAGGCCAGTGTGTGCATTCTTCTGCCTGTTTTGTGAAATGAAAAATCTGCATTTCCAGGAGGTGGAAGGACCTTGCAATTTCCATATGAGACCCGTTAACTACTTAATGAGGCATTAATCTCACTATGAGAAAGAAGAGGAAGGACCAGTGGATGCATTGCAGCCTTTAAGAACAACAATTAAGGATAGCTATACCATTATTGAAGAGGCATATAATATACACCAAGGAAAGAGACAAAATGCTAAAACTTATGTTTTAAAATGCCTGAGTCAAGTAAACATATCGGTCATATCCCTCATCTGAAAATATTTAGGCAAACTGGTTAAAATGAGACTAAAAAAAAAGTGAATCTTATTTTGCAACAACATAATGGAATAACCAAGTTAACTGAAAAGCTAATGAAGTGAATTATAAAAGTAGCACACGAGAAAAGGACTTATTCTGATCAGTTATTGAGCAACTGTGCTTACTGAACACAGTCAAAGAAAACTTGACTACTGAACATATTTATAAGATGTTACATTAATCATCTAAATTGGCTGCAGAAATTAATTATAAATGAACTATATTATAACCTAACTATACTTTCAAAAATAGTCAATTTGCACACAAATTATCATTAGACTATTTTTTACTGGAAATTTAATTTTTAAAGAATTACTTAAGATATTACAAAATATTTTAGATAATATTAGAAAAACACTACTCAACATTCCATTGATGAAAATTTTCTTTATCAGCTATTTATAAGATGATGGAAATGGAACAAGAGTGACATCTGCTGAATATATAGTTTAAATGTTCAATGAATATTTTGTTAGTGTATTTCATGTGAGAAGGGGAGCAGGGGGCTAAGAAAAGAACAGTATTGAAGAGAAGAACAGGAAAGAAGCCAGAAGATGGAGATTTAGAATATCAAATAACGATGATAATAATGCTGTGGCACTGGATAGGATATCACCATGTATATTATGGGAATGTGTGAAAGGGCTGGCAGTGTCCTTTATTTAGCTGTTGAACAGTCTGGAAAACAAGACTAGTCTCAGAAGAGTGAAAAAAAAAAGGAAAAAATGGTGCCACTACCTAAGGAAGAATCCAAGTCAGTAGTTTCAAACTATAGCCAGTGTGTATATCAAGTGTGACGGTGGTGTTAGAGAGTCTAGATAGAGACGGAATACTAACCTGGATTGACGAGAATGGAAATATTAAGGGGAGGTCATGCTTTAGTAGTAACATGGTTACATTTTATAATAAGGTGACTAGCTGGATAGAGGAGATGATTTATCCAGATTTTGGTAGTTTGTTCAAGTGCTGCATGATAAACTAATGTTGAAACTAAACAAGATGGGGGGGGGGGGGGGCTGGTAAGTAGCCTACTTGCAGGGATAGTTGACTGATAGGAGCAAGCAAGTTGTGTATAAAAAATAAAAATGCTGTGTACCCTCACCCCAAGAAAAGGGGTGATGAATAGGGGTACCACAAGGTTCTGTTCTGGGACCACTATTGTTTAATTTATAAATTAATGATATCATTCAGGGTGTGAGGAGATATTCAGTTATTTGCTGATAATGCAATATAAGAAAAGCAATATCAGAAAGTTCTTATATGATGTTACAAGAGGATTTGAATAGGTTATGCTTTGGACTGAAGAATATTCAATTTTGCTAAGTGTAAAGTTATGCACTTTGGCCAGAGAAGACAGAACGAGTGGATGAGCTTTGCTTCAGAAGCTGGAGGAAGAAAGGGATTTGGACATCTTAGTGGATAGGGAACTGAAGTTCAAGGGACACATCACAAAAGTTGTAAGGGTTACCCAAAAAATTGCTGCTATAATGCAAAGAACATGAACAGATAAGGTGATAGTTCTACTCTGTAAGATGTTAATCAGGCCTCAATTGGATTTCTGTGCACAAATCTGGTCACTTGACTATATTATTGACAGGAAAACATTAGAGAGAGTGCAGATGAAAATAACTAAGACTCTCAGGACTATGGAATATTGAATATGAGGATACATTGAATGTGGTCTTAGAGTTTGGCAGATAGCATGGGGGGGGGGGGGTGATATGATTGAGACATATAATCTGGTAAGAG
This sequence comes from Typopeltis vanoorti, assembly GCF_054136105.1. Lineage (NCBI taxonomy): Eukaryota > Metazoa > Arthropoda > Arachnida > Uropygi > Thelyphonidae > Typopeltis > Typopeltis vanoorti. The sequence goes on along the minus strand of NC_143569.1, from coordinate 91,809,401 downwards.
GAGCCTACCAAATAGATAGAGTGGAATTATTGCAATGAACATGTAGAATGCATCCAGAGTACATAGTGAGTACTCCAACACTGAATGTTTTAAAGGCAAGGTATGATGGTAATTGTGGTCTGTGAGTGCTTGATTACCTGTGATGAGTCTTTGGACTCTATGGAGGCCTGGAAATAATACTAATACTGTAAGAATGTGCACATACATAGGAATTCTAAATAATATCCACAGTCCAAACTTTTTTTAGTAGATGCAACATAATGAATAAATTAATGATATTAAAACTAAAATTTAAGAATGAAGTAAACATCCTATGCCATCAATGATTTATTATTACTAGTGACAATTCCTAACATTTGCTTATAGCACTTGGTAAAGAGTCAAGATTTTTTTTTATACATTGACACAAAAGATGCATCATCATCAACAACCTCATATGTACACTCAAGAGGTGTGCAGGCTACTTAAATAAAGACTATGTATTGCTCTGTATAATGTTCCATTCACCCCATATAAATATAGCGTCTTGAATATCTTTCATCTGGGCACCTTTCACCTGTTATATTCCTTTTCAAGATCTACAAAACTAAAATACAGATCCTTGTCATATTTCAACAATTTCTTAGCTATTTATCTTAAAGCGAAAATCTAATCTTGACAACTTCTATTTGACCCGAACCCAGCTTGTTCTCCTCCAAAATCTTTCTCAACTTCTTTTCAAGTATGCTTGCATAAATCTTACCTGGAACACTTAGTAAAGGAATTCTTCTGTAATTCTCAAATTCAGCTTCTCCAATCGTTGGGAATTCGACCTTCTGAACGGGCCCTCTGAATTATGCAGTATAGCCACTGCAGAACTTTTATACCTCCATACATAAGCATTTCTGATCAGATATCTACCTACAGCTACCTTTCCACATTTCACCTACTGATATATACTCCTTTTTTGCATTCCTCTTGAAAATTTTTTGTTTTGTTGTACAGTTCTGTCACTGCTTGGTTTGTTTAACAGTCTTTTAAAGTAATTACTCCAGATATCTAGGATATCCTTATCTTCAATTTTCATGTCACTTTTACCATCTTTGATTCCTTTTACAATACTCTTTCCTCCATTTTTAAGCTTCTTCAATAGCCTCCAGAACATTTTGCCACCTTCTTGATATTTTCCATACTCTTACTAAGTCTTCCCGTGACTTTTATTTAGCTACATTTATGCAATGATCCAAAAGGTGGAAGTTTTCCAAAATGTTTCATTAAACCAGATTTCAGATTATTGTACTCCACAAAGAGAAAACAATTCTAAGGAAGGCTTTTCACACTAGTTTTATTCTCAATCATTCATTTATTTGAAAGTTTCACCCCATGGTACACTAAAAACTTATGACACTGAGTAAAAGTCTGTTCAATAATATGTATAAATATCTTGTGATGGCTTTGAATTTATTTATAAAGGGACTAATGTGATGTATAAAACAAAATTTTTCAAGGAATTGGTACAGCTTCTTCATACCCACCTATTAAATTAAAAAAAACAAAAAAAAATACAGAGTGAAGTTTCAACAGAAAGGTTATGTGGAGAATAGAACTAATAAATTATAGAGATGTTTAACAAAACAGGCCTAAATTCTCTGAGGTACGGTAATCTACCATTTATCTGTCCTTCAAAACAATGATCCTTCAATTAAGCAACCCACACATGTCAACCAATTTATGACTGAACACCATGTAAACATACTTCACTTGAATAATCTTTAAATTATCAGAATGGCAAATTGTCTTCTCACTGGGGTTGTATAAATGGTAGATCACTGTAGTTCAAGCTAGCTGATTTATTCTCTGCAAACGTTATAAGTTACAGTGCCGAGTATGTAAATGGTTGTGTGTATGTGTGGTTATGTTTACATAACCATATTTTATTAATTCCACAATGCATTCTTGAATGCTAACAATTCCTTTCTAATATATATTAATTTTTAATATGATTCTACTATTGATGCCATTTGTTTATTTCTCTACAGAAGTTTATTTGTTTATTTCTCTAACAGAAGCAGGCAAAATAGCCTAAAAATAATAATATTTCTCTAATTTTTCCTCATTACCTCATATCATGGTCTCTAATCTTCAATGAGCTATTTTATTACTAACCCAACTTTCAGATCCACCAGTTGAAATTGGGTTGAATATAGCCTAATATTATAATTACGGCTATTTTGCCTGCTTCAGTTTAGGAGTGCCCCTGTTTAAATGTCATTGGCTATTTACTCACGAATTCTTAGGGCATTGTAGATGTAAATTTACCAAAAAGTATATGTAGCATAAAGAAGAGATATTTACACATACCTTTTTTCTGGGTGTTACGGCTTTTCTTCTTTCTGCGATGTCCAAAAACTATTGAGTGTGGGGGGGGGGGGTAGGCAATTTGGGAGAATTAAATTAGAAAAACCCGGGTTTTTTTCAGTAATATATATATATAAACATATATATTATATTATTATATTATAGGGTGGGGAAAAGGTGAAAGGGTTGATTTTTTATATAGGGAGGGGGAAGGGGAAAAGGGAGTTGACAGGGTGCGGTCCGTTTTGACTATTCTTAATCGTCATCTCTTTAATAACCTTTGTCAGCTTTATTGATAATAATGTTCGGGTTCCTCTTTAGGGCGCCGTAATTATAATAGTTTATTAAGAGGAGTAGCATGGGAGTTTTCCCAGAAATAATATACATAGTCTAATATATTGTATACACTAGTTTGGTGATCTCGCTTATTTCTCTCTTGAAACTCTGGTTTATCATCCCACAAGACAAAGTCAACAAAGAATACATTCAACTGACTATGTAGACAGATTTAATTCCTCTAGCATCAATTAAGTTTCCATAAAACCAAGTTCCCTAGCTGTAATAACAAATAACAGACTAACAAAGGAAAGAAAGACGAGATGGTTTTGTTACTGCTGATTTTTACACCAAATTTACTAAATTTATTATAATTTATTATTCAATTCAGTTAGAAACCTAAAAACCTGTAATGATTTATTTAGAATAATAACCTATCTACAAGAAAAAGAGTTGAGTTTAATAATCTATGACATAGATATTAATATCACTTTCCTTCATGATGTAATTTATACAGACAATTTTAATTTATAGTATTTTTATATACGAAGAAATTTTATATAAGAAGAACAATAAAAAAGATAATATTAAAACATTAAAAATCATAAAATCTCACAAAATCATAAAAGCAAGAAACAAACATTTTTCAACTTACCTTCAAGTCCCTATGTATAATCCTTTTCTGATGGCAGTACTGTACAGCAGAAACAATCTGGAAAGAAATCCTTTTTGAATATATAGAATAGCTAAAAACATACATACATACCAATAAAAGATTCATTGCATATAATATTTCTCCATATTTTTGGCCACAGCATACTGGAACTGCCTATTATACTGATAATAAACATACGAGGGTGATCTTAAAAGTTCGGTTCTCGGCCTAACAATGAAAAAATGAATTTATAATTTCAAAATATTTTTATTTTTCAACATAATCTCCTTTAAGACTAATACATTTATTCCAGCAATGCTCCAGCGCCATTATCCCATCCCTGTAGTGGTTCTCAGTAAGATCTGCAAAATACTCCTCTACAGCTGCAATCACCTCTTCATTTGAAGTAAAATGCTGACCAGAGAGGAAGAGTTTTAGTTTTGGAAAGAGATAGAAGTCAGAGGGACCCAAATCTGGGGAATAGGGTGGATGTTGCAACAATTCGTAGTGCAGATCCCTTAATTTTTCCATTGCCAAAATACCTTTGTGGGCAGGTGCATTGTCCTGATGAAAGATGATTTTTTTCTTCTACAAACCGGGTGTTTTCCCACAAATTTTTTTGTCTAGTCTGGTTAAAAGATCAGAATAATATTTCCTTGTATTGTTTTACCCTTTTCAAATAATTAATAAACAAAATGCCTTTAGCATCCCAAAACACCAATGCCATGACCTTTCCTGCTGATGGAACCGACTTCATCTTTTTTGGTGCTGAACAACTGGCTTTTGACTGCTATTTGGATCCTGGTGTGTAATGGTGAATCCAAGTCTCATCCATAGTAATAAATCAACATACAAAATCAGTTTTATTTTTGTTAAAACGCTCCAAGCACTGTTCAGAGATTTTCATGCGAGTGCATTTTTGATCTGCTGTGAACAAGCTCGGCACCCACCCAACTTGCACAAAGCTTTTTCGTATGCAATTCTTCATGCAAATTACATCCTACACGTTCTTTTGCTTATAGTCTCGGCAATTTCATGCACTTTGACTCGCCAGTCATCCAATACCATATTGTGCACTCGATCAATGATTTCTGGTGTTGTTACGCTTTTTGGATGTCCTTCACATGGATCATCTTCAAGGCTGGTACAGCCACGTTTAAACTCGGCAGCCCATTTCTTAATTGTCAAAAACGAAGGAGAAGAGTGCCCATAAACTTTTATGAACTTCGAATGAATTTCTTTTGCCGTTAAACCTTCTTTTACAGAGAATTTTATAACTGCACAATACTTAATTTTATCCATTTCAAGGGATACAGACAACACTTTTGCTTCAGACAGCTTTATAAAACAAACTACTTGATAGAATGATTTGCCATTTCACATGGATGCTTATGACAGATGTACCAACTTAGAAAAAAAAAATCTTGCCAATAGTGTTGTCATCTATGGTCGAGGCCGAGAACTTTTCAGACCACCCTCATACAATGGAAAATGTTTAAAGATGTTTATAATTTTTGTGTGTTAAACAAATTTCACATTAAAAGATATTACATAAACTGTTTTTAGATGTGTTTATCCAATGTTTACCCATGAGTGTGTTATGATGAAAGTATAAAAAAAAATTACATGGTAAAAATTAATTTTAAAGAATTTAAATGTTAAAATAAAGGCATTTTTGTAATGTATTAATTAAAGAAGAAAAGGTATATGCTAAAAAGAATATTACACTGCCATGAATTACTTTTACAGAAATTCCATATACCACTTTTTCATAAAAATAAGTAAATTTTTTTGTATTAAATCTGCTATAATCACATCTGTAAACTGTTAAAAGAAGTAATATATCCTCCAGCACTTTTTTATTCGCTAGAGGATAAACACAAATCATTTAACCATAACTTTTGAGATCAGTACAGAAAGTCTCCACCCTACATCAGTATCAACTTCATTTCTATCAATGATCTATAGACTTAAAGGTGATGAGAATATGGAATACATATGTTGCCAATTTCATGGAGTCCAGAGAATTATTACAGAAGACATACAAATCCTATCATACAGCTCCTTGAATCCATTCACCATCAGGGAACTCGCACCCAATTCTGGCAATCCATTCCATTCACTCACCACTCCTCTCCATGCAAAAAATCTGGTCCACACACTCTTACACAACTTCCTAATTCACTGACTATCTGCCATATATTGAAAAATTCCACTTGCATCAACTTTATAAAACCCCTTTAATATCTTAAGTCTCTATCATGCCCCCTCTTTTTCATCTATAAACTAACTTTGTAACCCACAAACCTTTAACCTATGCTCAGAGTATTCCACAGACTTGTCACCATCTTGGTCACTCATCTCTGAATCCTCTTGACCACCTTCTGGTCCCCAAGAAACCCAGGTGACCAACTCTGAATGCAGTAGTCAAGATGTGGCCAAATCATAGCCTCATAAAGAGGGATAATAACTTCCTTGTCTTTACTTAGCATGTTTTTTAACATCCAAGTAATTCATTCAGCTCTTTTACCAACTTTTGCAATATGCCCTCTGCACTTCAACTTTCTTGTCCACCAATATCCCCAAGTCCAATCCAATACCATCAATATGATATGCTTTATGCAACCTTTACAACCTGAAATGCATATGTGTTGCAAATCATTATTCTTTTCCCACAATGCCAATTTATTTAAATCATCCTGCAGGATATCTACATCACCTTTATCAACTATTGCTTTCCTCAGCTTTGCATCATCAGCAAACAACTGAATATCTCCTCTTAAATTTTTCCCTATGTCACTGATATACAAATTAAATAGTACCAAACCCTGAAGTACTCCACTAGTCACCATCATTCTCCTGGATTCTAGCCTGGTCGGTCAAGTGGTTAGCGTATCTGCTCTCCAGCCAAATAGCTGCAGGCTCAAATCCGGCCATGGGCATTGATGTTTGTGATTGTCTGTGAAAATACTAGTAGTGGGAGATAGATGGCGTTGGTGTAGTTGCAGTTTGTCGGTGGATTGAGTGGTGGAGACAGTTGTAGAGTAGATGCCCTCCCTTGTGAGTCTTTGGACTCCCTAGAGGTGTCAGGTAATAATAATAATATACTACTCTCTGGTGTCTGTCCGTCATCCCCCCCCTCCCCCCCCCCCAATCCATTCCCATTTGTTCCAGTTTTTGTAATAGTTTTCCATGTAGTATTCTGTCAAATGTTCAGCAAAGTCAAGCAGTATCGCGACGTAGCCATTACCTTTATCCAATTCTTCTGTCACTTTATTATAAAAGCTGAATAAGTTACTAAGACAGGACCTACCCTTTACAAAAGCCATGCTGCCCACAATAAAGTATCGCATTCCTATCCACTTAATGTTGTATTTCATCTTTCACCAACTTTTCCAATATTTTAACAATGACTCCTGATATGTTAACTGGTCTGCTGTTTGTTACCTGTCTTGGAACCACCTTTGTGCAATGGTACTATCTTACTCTCTTTCCACTCCCTTGGAACCCTGCCAGAGCTGAGACAGATCGAACAACTTCATCAGAGACGATGCCAATTCTCATTCATATTCACACATTCCACAGGCTGATATGCCATCCAGTCCCACTACTGTGTTCACATTCAATTAATATGCTGAACACCTCCTGCTCATCTACCTCAATGTTGATATGTAGTTCTGTAACATCAGCAACTGTAAAATCACTACCTGGATGATACACCTTTGCAAAATGATCACTAAGCAACTCAACTATTTCTTTTGGTTGAGTCACCTTCCTACTGTGAGAATTGTTTAAAGTCATTTTTCCTCTTACTTGCTACATAATGAAAAACTCTTTTGGGTTTACTTTGGCCTGTTTGGTTAATTCTCTCTCAGTCTGACTTGGCCTTCCTTACGATACTAGTCACCTTTCTTACTTGCATTTTGTACTGCTCATGAGTATGCTAATCACTTGTTTGCTTTATATTTCCTTCACGATGTTTTCTTTTTCTTTTCAGCTGTTGCTTTATATCCCTGCTCATCCACTTAATTCCAACTTGGTTTATCCTCCTGACCTTGGATATACAGTCTGATACTACTACTCTCAAGCAATCTCTGACCATATGCCATGCACTACTGACATTCTTTCCTAGTAGCTTCTCAAACCATGGCACTGTTCCAAGATGACTCCTGAGTCTCATAATCACCAGTCTTAAAGTTGAACATAAACCCCTTCTTGACAGAGAACTCCACATTTGGCAACTTCCCAGAACAATACCACATGGTCACTCTCTCCAATTGGAGGCAGAGTGTCAATCTTGGTTATGGTTACATCTTCTAATATTATTATCAGATCCAACACCCTCAAACTCTTTGTCCACTCTATAAGATGTTTCATGTAATTATCCCTTAGCAACTGTATAAATCCCACTTCCATCTTGCCATGCCCCCCATTTCCTCCCTCTAATCAATGTCACCATAGTTAAAGTTTCTCATAATAATTGTTCAGCCTATACTCATTGTGCTAATCTGCTGATACATGGTATCTACATCTTCCTCTGGACTTCCCTGGTCTAAAGCAGTACCCAACAAGGTATTTTGTCCTATTTGCCTCTATCTCACACCAGATGGCCTCAAATGAATCATCTCCCTAAGACCTAAAATCCTCTTTAACTTCTAATTTTGTTGGTTGTAATTGTGCAACTATCATCAGCAATACTCGACCTCCTCTCCTGTTCCTTCTATCCTCCCTGAAAATACAATACCTTTTACATCCTATCCCTGTAACTATCATTTTCAGTCAACCAGGCCTCACTGATGCCTATAATTTTTGGCCAAGATGAGCTTACCAAGCCAAAAACTCCTCATCTTTATTCCTGATACTTCATGCATTTGTGTATGCATTTCAATATCCCTTGTACCCACAGTCACCCTTATGTAATGTCATTATCAACCCATTCAAATTAGAGACCTATGAAATCCCATTTGGTATTGCATAATCATTACTGTGCACATGTTCATTTATCACAAGAGATGGCCAGACACATGCTTGATTTCATCCTCCCTAATATCTCTAATGTCCCTGGTTTGGCACTAACACACTCTCACTAAACAACACTTTCTCTAAACATCTACCTCCAAAACCATTTAATGTAGTCTATCGAGCATATATAAGTCCTTTCATCCATTAAATTCACTACACATCAAAATTCACTACGTTCCTCCTACACAATCTTTTAATTGACTCACTGGCAATCATGACCCTTCTTCTCAGTTCTGTCCTATCATATCGAGGCAACAGACTTGCAATCTTTACTCTTCATCTTTGCTTCCACTAACAACTCTTTCATATTTTCTCTCATCACATATTTCTCACCATTCAAATCATGTGTGCCAGCCAAAACAATTAACTCGTTTGCTTCATTCTTCTGCATACTTAAAGTGTCACTAACATCCTTTATCTTTGCACCTGGAAAACATCTTTCATCACTTTCTTATTAAGTATACCTCTTATCATTGAATCCCCATACAATACTTTCTGTTTTCTCTCAGTTTTTTTGCACTTTTATGCTTTTCCCATTCAATTCTTTCGTTGTCTGTCCTGTATTACATGCCAATCGTTTCCTCCAGTTGCTCAAGCTCACATTTTGTCCTGTGAAGAAGTCTGCATAGCATGCAATTTCTTTCCACACTAGCATCTCATCATCCACATTATTACTTTCAACCACTTCCTTCAAGCTGTCATTCATATTTCATGTACTATCATTCACTGCTTCCACTACGTTCTTCACAACACTTTGACAATCCTGCCTTATATCCTTATTATCAGTCACTTCATTCTTTCATGACTCAGATTTCTTATACTTGCTTACAAAACATTTCCAACAAATCTTTTCTCCATTCTCGCTCTCATACCATCTTAATCCATATTACTATGCAAAATCATGCAACTTCTAAACTAATTTTTTTTTTCTCTGTTGAAGGATTAAAAATAGTTCCTAGAGGGGGGAAAACCTATACAGGTAAACCTTGTATAATGCGGATGTTAGGTTCCACAAAAATGCCGCGTTATATAAATCACATCATGCGAGACTCAGATCACATAGAAAAAGTATGGTTATGTTCTCGAATCGTTTTTTTCTTTTCTTTTTTTTAATTATATAAACAACAAAAATGTATTTAATTCAGGTAATTCATGTAAGTTAAGAAAACAAACTATGAAACAAAATACATAGTAAATATTTTAAAAACTTATAAAAATACAAATTGTACGTAAACTTCGTTACACATAATGCATAAACGTTTTAGGCAAAATAAAGAGTGTATTTTAATCGTCATCACTGTCTCAAAACGAACATTTCGTAGATGTTCTTTATTTACGAGTGACTAGACGTCGTCATGCCACTTGAAAATCTCTTGGACATCATTTTCCTAATTATCACTGCATACTTCAGCTGGTTTAGTTATCAAGAATTCAGTAATAAGACTTTGCTCACCACTATGCTGCAATTTTTTATTAAGTTCATAATATGGAGCTAAACAAATATCCAATTGGCTCATGAATTTTCCAGAGTGCTCCATTGAGGGATCATTATCCGTAAAATAACTTCTGAACTTTCTCACCAAGTCCAATCCTTCTGCTAATTTCTTTAAACTGAATTCTTTAACGGATCCATCACAATCAGAATCTTTAGTAGAACTTTCCCCGCCATTTGGTTCAACGTCATCTATTAATTGTACCAGTTCCTTATTTAAATTTATTTCCCCATCAATTAATTCACTAATTTCGTTTTCAACCATATCGCAAAAGCCCTCTTAAGTGGCCATTACTATAAAAATAAAATTTTTACATAAAAAAAAGCATTACATATTAATGTATGTAATAACTCACCAGAAAATAAAGTGCTCAGCTTGACACTTATGATTTTTAATGTACTTTCCTGGCAGAAAACGAAGACAATTTTCAACAATAAACTTTATGCAGTAAACAATTGAAGTACATGCATGCTAAAGGGTATTTCCCCTAATATAAATTCGCTATTTATAACTACATGCGTGATACAGATAGACGCAAATTTAACGAAGATATAACTTGATTTTTAAGTTGTGCAGTGAAAAATATATGAAAAGATAAAGGGTTAGTACAATTTGTAGTAGCCCGTTATCCGCGTTATATCGAAACCGCGTTGTATAAGTACCACGTTATACGAGGGTTACCTGTACTTACCTCTCCAAAAGTTGGCCTAATTCAGAAAAGGCCAAGAAAAAATTCCTCTGGCTAGAAATAGAAACTAATCTTATAATCTTTCTTTGGAAAATCTAGACTCAGAGAAGTTCTCATAAAGCTACACAGGAATCCAGTAAATTGTTTCTAAATGATCAGTTATCTAGAACATTTTGCTTTGAACTAGCATCTCAATAGTAAAACATTTCTTTAATACTAAACGTCTAAACGGATATCCACAGCAGTGGAAACTGATAACTGCTTAGATATTATAGTTTCACAATTACTTTTTTTAATGAATATCTCTGAAATTATATCAGATGATCATATGTATATATATGTAAGTTGGTGTGCTGTACCTCAGTCAGTATTGATGATACCGTTCAGATGGAAAGATCTGGTTTGAATCCCATCCATGACATGAATCTTTATCAGAGATTTTCAGCTGAAGGTAAGTTAGTCAATAATATATGAAGATAGCAGGGTTTTTTTCCTGGAAACTCAGTTTTGTTATCCCATAAAAGAAAAACTGAACAGAAGAACACAATTTACAGACATCACAGACAATGATGCAGACAAGATTGACCATCCTATCATAAGCAGATTAATAAGTTACTTGGCCAATGAGCTTAACATGAGAGAGAATATGGGGTGGAAAGTTGGTGTGGTTGGTCTTTTAGGATAAAACAATCATCAATTTCTTGATATGTGCTCTCAAGGGATGTTAAGGTTACTATGACAGCACCATATGATTAAGTTTACATTATTGTTAATTTCCTATCAACAATTTTCCTCCAAATTAGTCTATCACTTGTGAGCACTCCAATATTGTTGTAACTAACATTTCGTTCTTCCAAAGCAATCAAATTAGACCTTGGTCTTACTCTGAGTCTATTTCCTGCCATCTTGGCATCAAAGACCTTTTTTTGTTAACCTTTCCTCACCCATTCTATTGAAGTGGCAATGCCACCTTAGATTACTGTGGACATATTCTTGAATGCTAACAATGTCAAGTTCTAATATCTTCATTTTTAACATGATTCTGCCATTGATGCAATCTATTCACTTCCCTAACTGACCATCAAACGAAAGATAAATTAACGATCAATTAAAAGCGCTTTAATTTTGATCAAGTGCTTTATTTCTAACCCAGCTCTCAGATATAACTTAACTGTTTGTTAAGTTGAATTTGTTACAGGTGTAATTAAATTTAGATATATATATATATATATACACACACACCTAGAAACTTGCACTGGATGTGTTTAGGAGTACATCAACTGCATAAAGCAAGAAGCTAATTTTATATCACCACTTCTAATGTCAGGCCAAAAGCCACTTTCTTTCATAATGTGATCCATGTGGATGTTGAATAAGAATGAAGATAATGTGCATTTTTATCTTACACCATGATTTTACATCAAACCATCATCCCATATTTCCTTCAATTCTAACTTCTGACTTACAACTTAAATATAGACTATGTTCTGTATAATTTTCCATTTACCCTATACAATTGTACTATTTTGAAAAATTCTTCTCTGGGCACCTTATCATATGCCTTTTCCAGATCTACGACACTTAAGTACAGATTTTTGTCATATTCCCATGATTTCTAATTATTTGTTATAAAATGAAAATCTCTGAACCTGCATGAATATATCACTATCCACAATGACATGGTCAATGAGACTTATCTTGACAACTGCTATTTGGCCAGAGACCAGCTTATTCTTCTCAAAGTTTCTCTTCCACAATTTTTCTGAACTTCTTTTCAAGTATACTTGAATAAATCGTACCTGGAATTACAGAGGAATTCCAAAATTCCTCTGTAATTCTCACATTCAGCTTTATTCAATTTTTTATATATGGGAACTATGAGAGCTCTACTCCAATCATCTGGAATTCGCCCTTCTTACTAGACCGTCTAAATTATGCAGTGTAACCACTGCAAAACTTTTATCCCCTCAATATTTGAGCATTTCTGATCAAATACCATCTACTCTAGCTGCCTTTTCCAATTTCAAGCTTTTGATGGCATTTTCTACCACAAATATTGATATGTACTTCTAACTGAATTCCTCTTGAAAATTTTTTACTACTGTTCTCTGTCACTGTCATTTATCTTCAGTTTTTTGTGACGTTTATCATCTTTGATTCCTTTAATAGTACTCTTTCCTCCATTTCTAAGCTCTTTCAATAGTCTCCAGAACATTTTGCCACCTTCCTGATATTTTTTCTATCTTGCCAAAGTCTTCATGACTTTTCTATGACATTGTGTGTGTATGCACACACGTTTCTCATATTGATCTTTTTGCTTTACAATGCTTTAAATTGTGTGCTTTCTGTATCCAATGACTACATTATAAACAGCTGTTATAAGTATTTTCTGGAACTGAAAATTTGAAAGAGGATGTTAGAACAAATGTTTTTAGTTAGCTGCTATTTTTTGTGCTACAATAAGTCTGTTTTGCTTGTATACATGCAGCATAGCCTGTGAGCATGTCTCTATACTGTATTTAGTGATAAAATTCCTTGTTTCTTTTGCTTCTGCAGAATATCATCCATTGAGGTTGGAATGTTTTCACAATATAAAAATTTATATTCCAGTCAATGGAAACAATAGATGTAGTAAAAATTTATCTACTCTTGAATAAAAATTAAAACTTCTATGTATTATAAGTGATTGATCTACAACAAAATATATGTGAGATATCTGCACCCTTTGTCCAAAAAGAAACCGAACTTTTCGAAAATAGAAGAAACTAGTGGCGCCACCTGTTGTACCTTTTTGTTGTCAAAAGCGGCAACCTTCATTAGTGTTGTGTCAACTGTTTATGACTTTTGTTTCATTAGAAGCTGAGTTATAGTGTGTTTTGACGAACGGTTGGAAAATGAGTTTCAAACAGAGAGCTGCGATTGACTTTTGTGTTAAACTTGGTAAAAGTTTTGCTGAAATGCATCAAATACTTCAAAAAGCATAAGGTGATGAATGCTTTATCCCATACTCAAGTTTAAGAGTGGTTTAAGCAATTTCAAAGTGGTCGTGAGAGGCTTGAGGACGACGAAAAGCCAGGCCATTCAAAAACTGGACTGAGCGAAGTTAACATCCAAAAAGTGCATGATTTCATCAAAAGAAAAGCCGAAATCATGCACTTTTTGGATGTTAACTTCGCTCAGTCCAGTTTAAGTGAATGTTCACATGTATAAGTGAATTTATGTTAGCATAAATTCACTTATACATGTCTAGAATTTATATGATCACATGCTACTTGCACCACCCAACAACTTACAGGACACACATAATATCACAAAGTTAATTATTAATAATTCATTTGCCAGTAATGAAAGTATTTCTACTCACACTTGTCCTTTCCTTTACATTTCCCATTCTCACTTGGCTTATTAATGATGGTTCACATATTTATACCTTTGAGTAATTCAAACATACCAATCGAATATAGCATTCTCAATCATTGTTTTCTAATATATCCTAAAACAAACATCATTCTCCCCTGCCCTTCTACACAAATTTGGTTAAAATTTAAGAACCATTATGATGTGTAGCGCATCCACCAAAATGCAAGCATGAAATTTCTGTGGGTGACAGTGTTTCCTCTTGCCTTGTCAGATAAGGTGACGTCCAGAGAAGTACAATTACCCAACGTTAACATATTAAAAGTGTGTGCTGCATATGATGGTCCAATAATAAAAGGCAATAATCAGATAAAAAAATGCAAGGGAAATATGATAAATGGGATAAATTTTCCAAGCATGAGGAGCTTCTTCATGGCCCTCATGTTGTGTGAGTCTTCTCAGATTGACCTGATTAGACTCACAGGTCTTCTCAGGTCAATCTGTACTAGTCATTTCCAGATGACTAGCATAGGCTGTTAATGGAGAAGTACATCATCAACCATTTGCATGTGATCGTTTAACCAAAGAACAGAAGCTTATAATAGTAACACTAGCTGTATTCCAAACACACAGAAAGTAAATCAGCAGTTGACACATTTTTTTAACTATTTTTAAGTTAATTATTCTTATCCAAGAAGAAGATACACTCACTGTATCTTCTTCTTGGAATATAAACCCACCATTTTTTAACAGTTTAAAATAACAAAAAAAATTAAGGTGATTTTCCAAAATGAATAATTACTCTTAATATCACATAATAATGACAAAAACAATACTATTTTTTTAAAAAAGTTACTTCGATATTTGTTATTCATCATTAATATTTTATTTGAGAACAACCAATATGATAGTGCTGCTATCGCATGCCAACTTCGTATGACTTTTGGCAGTATTCACATAAAATAATAGTAAATAAAATTTTGACAAATGTCCAATGTATTCTCCTGTATTTCTTTTATTAATAACATTCCATTCAGAATATACATTTTGTGAATGTGATTCTAAATTTTTTGTTCAGTTAAATATCACAGAACCTTAACTGGAATTACAAAAAAAAATTAAGATAAACGTTTACAAGTACAAATGTGTACACAATACATGTCATATACTAAAAATAAATTACCATATTTACTTGAATATGACTCGCACTTTTTTTTCCCAAAATTAAAGCTAAAAAATCGTGGTGCAAGATATATGTGGGGATTTTCGGGAACTAAAGTTTTCAGAAAAAAACTGAAAATGGGTATGACTTACCAAGAATCTCCTATTCGCTATCACTACTTCTGACCTCGAGAGCAGTTTCCTTGTGTGCATCGTCAAAGTCATCTACCCAAATAGAGTCATCATCTTTCCCATTATTTGAGGCAAAAATTACCATAATTTACAAGACTTGAGATATGTAATGAACAATCCTTCATGAATGACTAATGCGAACTGAAAGCAGAGTGCAAAACAGACAGCAATGGTATGCCAGTAGAGATAGAACAGCTATGAAGACATGCACATGATTGGTGCAGTATTAACAAAAGATCACGCTACCAAATGACAATGGCATACTTACAGTTGAGTTGAAATGCTAATTCTCATCAACCGAATTCCATAATATCTGAAACTGCCATAACAACATTCACTATATATTTCTTAGTTTTAACACATTTAAGACGGGGTGGTGTTTTGCCTGTTTATCATTCCAAAGGAACTCATTACCGGGCTAACTTGCACAAAGTTTCAACCTCCAGTTGAATTATACTGCTGGCTGTTTGAGTGCCGTTTCTGCTTTTGTGATGTCTTAATGACATCAAAAATTTCAAAAATTGGACAATGGTTAGATACTGTGTTTGCCAGTGCAACATATGGTTTTACTTACAGTCTATACAGCACAGTTTCTGTGGGAGGGAATATGTCATTCATTAGTTACTGCCGTTTTTATCTCAGTTGTCTCTAATTGCACTATTTGTTGAGAAATATATTACACAGACTGCAAATGTTTCTATGCCTTATTCAGTGATACAATAAAACTACCTGCTGTTGGGGAAGGTGTTACTGTGGGGAGCGAGTTATTATTGCTGTGACATGAACATGTTTAAACTTTTTGTTGTGTGCGAGGTATATGTGAAACTTTTTACTTTCTTTTTTCGTAAAGTAAAATCAGGAGTGCGAGTTATATTCAAGTAAATACGATACAGGTTATCACTCACTGACTCACTCATTAATGAGGTTCGATAGTGTAGACTTTAGATTAACGTATTCAATGGGACACATGTAGCAGTGAATATGCAAAAAAAAAAATAAATAAATAATAATAAATAAATAATTCAAAAGATAGTTTTTTGTAAATTCAAGAAATATCTTGTAAATTTACAAGATATTGCTTAAAGTTACAAAGTATAAATAAATAAATATGGTGAAAGAGTGTTGAAGCATTTGTACATTTCATAATGCACTGCTATCATCATAAGTTGTATGCGACAATTATTAACAATAAGCTACTACTAAAGTGTCAAAATGACTGGTTATAAGCATAAACAATATGGTGAAAATTGTTTATTTTTAATACATCAGGAAACCTAGTATTTCAGCAGAAATCTGAAAACACTTATCACCTCACAGTATCTCAGCAGCAAGAATTATCAGTTTTATTTTATTTTTCAATTATAAAATCTGCAAGAGTACATTAAATGTTACAGCTTCTCAATGAATAATCATCATCATCATCATCATTAAATTCCTGCCATGTACCCTCAAGGGGTGTACAGGATATGATAGTACTACATGAAAAAAATTACATCATTATTAATTTCCTATCTACAATTTTCCTCCAAATCAGTCTGTTACTTGTCAAGACTCCAACATTATCAGATCTTATATTTCTATCGTCTAAAGCATTTTGTACCGTATCAATCCACCTATATCTTGGTCTTCCTCTGGGTCGTTTTGCTGCCAACCTGGCAGAGAACACTTGTTTTGCTAATCTTTCCTCGCCCATTCTGTTTAAGTGACCATACCACCTGAGATTAGCTCTGCTAACGCATTCCTGGATGCTGACAATGTCAAGTTCTTTCCTAATATCCTCGTTTTTAATATGATATTGCCATTGATGCCATCTGTTCATGCCTATAATCTTTCTCAGGACTCTCATATCCATGGTCTCTAGTCTTTGGTCAAGTGTTTTACTTCTGACCCAGCTCTCAGATCCATAAGTTAAAACTGGTTTGAACACTGTCTTGTACACAGCTAATTTAGTGTTCCGACTGATTTCTCTCTTATTCCATATGAATTTATTCAATTGACTTCGCACCATACCAGCTTTGCTGATTCTGTTGTCTATTTCTATATTTAATTTACCATCTTCAGTAAAAATCGTGCCTAAATAGCTGAAATGTTTTACTTGTTCCACAGGTTCTCCATTCACAACACAGTTGACATTTTCAATGATTCTGCCTATTTTCATTGTCTTTGTCTTTTTATTGCTGACCTTCATACCATATCTATTACAACAGCTATTCAATTTAGTCAGAGAATCTTGCAGACTTGTAGCAGATTTATTTAGAAGTATAACATCATCCGCATAAAGCAAAGAGCTGACATTAACATCTCCAATTTTGATATCAGGTTTAATACCACTTTCCTTCATAATGTGATCCATATAGATAATGAATAACAGAGGGGATAATGTACATCCTTGTCTCACACCAGATTTAACATTAAACCATCTTCCTGTACTTCCTTCAATTCTAACTGCTGACTTACAACTCAAATAAAGACTAAGTATTGCTTGATATAATGCCCCATTGACACCATATAACTGAAGCGTATTGAATAGCTTCTCTCTTGGCACCTTGTCATATGCCTTTTCCAGATCGACAAAACTTAAATACAGATCTTTGTTATATTCCCATGCTTTCTCGACTATTTGTCGTACAGTGAAGATCTGATCCTGACAGCCTCTATTTGGCCTGAATCCATCTTGTTCTTCACCAAGCTTTTCTTCCACAATTCTTCTCAATCGTTTCTCAAGTATACTTGCATAGATCTTGCCAGGAACACTCAGTAGGGAAATACCTCTGTAATTCTCACATTCAGTTTTATTTCCCTTTTTATATATGGGTACTATGAGAGTTCTACTCCAATCATCGGGAATTCGTCCCTCTGTCCAGGCTTTCTGAACTATGCAGTGCAGCCACTGTAAGACTCTTATACCACCATACTTCAGCATTTCTGGTCGAATATCATCTACTCCTGCTGCCTTTCCACATTTCAAGCCTTTGATGGCTTTTTCTACTTCTAGTACGGATATGTATTCCTGACTGCATGCCTGGTCAGTGTTTTTTACCACTGTGCTGTCATCACTGCTTGTTTCATTTAGCAGTTTTTCAAAGTAATTACTCCATACTTCAAGGATATCTTTTTCTTCCGTTTTCATGTCACCTTTATCATCTCTAATTCCTTTTACAGCACTCTTTCCTCCATTCTTAAGCTTCTTCAACAACCTCCAGAATATTTTGCCACCTTCTTGATATTTATTTTCTATATTCTTGCCAAAGTCCTCCCATGACTTTTGTTTAGCTAGTTTTACACAGTGTTTAGCATTCTTGCATTTGTCTCTATATTCTCTAAGAGCACAAGCTGACTTATTTGACAGGAACTTTTGGTATGCTTTCTTCTTTTCTTTCACTGCCTCTTTAACTTCCTGTGTCCACCAGGGAGTTCTGATTTTTTTATCCTTACAGATAACCTCACCACATGTCTCTCTGGCAGAATCAATCAATGTTTTCTTCAGAGTTTGCCACCGAATCTCCAAGGTTTGATTCCTGTTCTCAAACTCTTTCATTTTTTCTTCAATAATCTTTGTGTATTTTAGTCTACAGTTCACATCTGAGAGCTGCTCAACTTTTATTCGCTTGAAAACTTTCTTACATGTTATTCTTTTCAATATGAAATTCAATTTTATCCTGCTCAAGACTAAATAGTGATCACTTCCAATTTCAAATCCTCTGTACACTCTAGTGTCCTGTACCAGGGAGAAAACATCACTATCAACAATGACATAGTCAATCAGACTTTTCTTATTCCTAGCCTTTTCTCTCCATGTGAATTTGTGCACATTTTTATGTTGGAACATGGTGTTAGTAATAACCAGTCCATGTCCTGAGCAGAAATCCAATAGATATTTGCCATTATTATTAGCTTTGCTCTTTTCTACAAATTTTCCCAAAATATTTTTGTATGTCTCACAATCATTTCCTACTCTGCTATTTAGATCTCCAACAAGGACCAACATTTCATTTTTCATTGTGTCAGTTGCTTTTTCTAAAGCCTCAAAAAATTCCTCCACTTCTACCTTAGCAGAACCTTCTGTGGGACCATAGGCACAAATAAGTCTCATTGTCCAGTTCCCCATTCTCATATTTGCCCACATTACTCTACTTGAGACTGACTGGCATTCAAGAAGATTAGCCTCGTATTTTGTGTTGAATACTATGGCTACTCCTTCTTTTCCTTGATTGTCATTGCCTGAATATAACATTTTGTATTTATTGCTCAAAAAGATCTCACCAGTTTTGGTCTTTTTTGTTTCAGTCACCCCTATTATGTCGATCTGGTACTTATCTAATTACTCAGCTAGCTCCATTTCTTTGCCATTCAGGCTTCTTACGTTGATAGTACCGATCTTTAACTCTGGTGATGTTGAGTTGGGGTTTATTTTCAGATTTGTTCCAGTAGCTGACTTTTCGCTGTTCGCCCTGGTTCCCTGGCGAAAACAACGGGGGCCTTGTTTAACCGGGCGACGCCCCAGCCGGCATGAAATTTTGTCATGTTGTACCATCATTCTATATTTTGGTTTAACCAATAAGAATACAATTTGGTCGGCTAAATCCCAAATTGCCAGCCCATCCTCGTCCGTTCAGTATCCAAGTAGATACCCAACAGGGTGCACCACGAGAAGGTGAGGATTGGACATTAGGTCAGAAGCCCTGGTCGGTTCTCCGCATTCCTTTAAAGGCTATGTGGAGGTCTCCTCTCAGTTATACAGCTTTGACCCTTAAGCACCCCATCTATGAATAAAGGGATATCAAATCTACACCAGAGACTTTGTAAAAATCATCATCATCATGCATATCAAGGATTTAGGCCTAGCGTGGCCTGTTCTGGACTTAGAAGTCATCGTTGAATCTTTTAAGAGGATGTCTTGTTTTCTTTTTCCTAATGGCTTGTACTTTAAGGCTTGTTTTGGTAATCTTTCTATTTTCATTCTTTGAACGTGTTCTATTCATTTATGTTTATATTTTTTAATTTTTTTCAATTACTGATTCTTGGTTTAATTCTTTCATAATTTCTTCGTTTCTTTTGGGATCAAATAGAGTATATTTTGCAGTTTTTCTCATAAACTTAATTTCTGCTGTTATTAATCTTTGTTTGTCTTTTTGTTTTATTGTCCAGATTTCATTTCCATACAATAAGACTGGTAGGGCTAATGTACTGTATACTTTTAGTCTGGTTTGTTTTTGAACTAGGTTTGATTTAAATATAGAGTTAATTACTTTGTAAAAATGTAGCCTAATATCATACCATAGTTCACAAAGTATTCACAAGAGAGGAACACCTAGATCAGTCTAAAACAAAAGTGGATATCTTTCTAATAACGTAATTCAAAGAGAAGCTTTGAAAAATTCACAAAATAGAAACAAAAAACTGAATTTTAGTTGTTTTAGGTGAGATTTGGCTCTTGATGGAGAGAAAGTGATAAGTAGGAAAGCAATTTAGAAATGAAAACACATAACCACAATAATGATATTTTAATAATATTATACTGTAAAATACAAATATTTTAGTTTGTGTATCACAACCCATCTTCAGCGTAGTATAAATAATGGAAAATTCAAATACAACAGATTAAAACTATGTGCTATAAACAATGGTTACTTCCTAATGTGCACTCATGAAGTTTCAAACTGCTGCACTATTAAGATATTAAAAATAAAGCAAAATAAAGTCATACGGTTGTTAATACTAATTTGCCAAAATTTGGATACATAGTTCATCATTGAGGTTTAGGTTGGGTCAATGTACAAGAACCTCAGCATTCTCTCTTTAAAGAGGTACAGTATTGGAATTTGTAGGTGCTTCTACAAAGGAGCTTTGCATCATTCTAAAGAGTCATGTGATGTTAGTCCTATGTTCTGCATTGCTGTACTTGTGCTATTTAATAAGATGAATATATGATAGTGTTCTGAAATCAACTTTAATACAGATGAGCCCATTTGTCCAAATAGAAAAAGTTGCAGTCACATGGAATTTTGATAGATACCAAGTAGCAACAATGGAAATTTTTGGCAAAAGTTCTTTTGCCAAAGAAATTTTGGTAAAAGTAGGCAAATTTAGTTGATATGATTGTATGTGGCAAAAATTTGAAATTTTTTAAAGGACACAATCAGAAGTGTCCTTAATATATGGAATAGGAATTCTATGAAAGTCATCTGTTCATGTAGAATTTTAAGAGAAATAGTTGATGTTGTTGTTCACTTTCTGAACTGTAGTCCAGAATAGAAGCCTGCTTGATAGAAATTCCTTACTGAAGAGAAGTTTGTAGATGAACAGATAATGTAGGCTCTTGACAGAAATTTGATTATACCATACTTTCAGAAAAGATGCACCAATGTTTGTCAGTTTTGACATTACTCGATTTTCACCAATGTTCCTTTGAATGCCACACTTCAATATTTATCTTCTGAATTTCCAATCAACATTAACCTTTTTATATTTCTTATGGACTTTTTTTTTTATCTAGAACATATGAAAAAAAAAAAATTTCCCCAATTCTAAAACATTTGCTGTGTATCAGTCATGTGGATGATGTCTTCACTATTTCAAATCAAACATAGCAAGCATTATGTCTTCCTTAAAAAAATAAAAAATAAAAAAAATTAATGACTTGTATCCTAAAATCAAAGAAGAAGGGGGAAAAAAAATCAAATGAAACTTGACTCTTTCAAGACATTCTTATCAAGCAAGAAGCAGATGGTTTTATTATTATTGTATGAGTACCTCCATGAGTCTGCACACTCATTTTCTCTCTCATCCTATCAATATACTGTATCCCTACTTTTTGGGTCATTATAAATACAGTATAATCACATCTCTGCTGTCATGAGCTTACATCATCTGTTCATCACAAACTTATCTTCAGCAAGAAATTTCTATCAAGCAAACCTCCACTCTCAACAACTATGATTCAAGAACCATCAATCTCTCCACCCCCGCTCCCCGAATTCTACGCAATTAGAATTATAAAAATTAAAATTAAGGTCGTGTCTGAGAGTGTAGAAGATGGTATGTAGAAGAAATGTAGAAGAGGATGTTTTACAAAAGCGTCCATTCTACAAAAGATCAGCTCCCTCCCCTCATCTCTCAGTACCCTGGTGTCACTGTTCCTGTAAGCTGGCATAACTTTGGACAGACAGGTAGATCAGCAACCATCTGCCTAGAAGAACACAAGTCATACATCTGCAACCACGGCTATGGTCAGCCAGGCCTGGCTGACCATGTCTTGGATACAACCCACAGGATCTATTGGGAAAAAAAAACCACCATACTCCACCACAGTAAATTCAAAAAAGAGAGACTATTTTCAGAATCTGCAGCAGCTCTCAGAAATCAACCAAATCTAAATAAACATAGTTGCATTAAACTTCCAAAGATTTCATCATCATCATCATCATCAAATTCCTGCCATGTACCCTCAAGGGGTGTACAGGATATGACAGTACTACATGAAAAAACTACATCATTACTAACTTCCTATCTACAATTTTCCTCCAAATCAGTCTGTTACTTGTCAAGACTCCAACATTATCAGATCTTATATTTCTATCGTCTAAGGCACTTTGTACTGTATCAATCCACCTATATCTTGGTCTTCCTCTGGGTCGTTTTCCTGCCAACCTTGCAGAGAACACTTGTTTTGCTAATCTTTCCTCTCCCATTCTATTTAAGTGACCATACCATCTGAGATTAGCTCTGCTAACGCATTCCTGGATGCTGACAATGTCAAGTTCTTTCCTAATATCCTCATTTTTAATATGATATTGCCATTGATGCCATCTGTTCACGCCTCTAATCTTTCTCAGGACTCTCATATCTGTGGTCTCTAGTCTTTGGTCAAGTGTTTTACTTCTGAC
Source organism: Typopeltis vanoorti (assembly GCF_054136105.1). Taxonomy (NCBI): domain Eukaryota; kingdom Metazoa; phylum Arthropoda; class Arachnida; order Uropygi; family Thelyphonidae; genus Typopeltis; species Typopeltis vanoorti. The sequence goes on along the minus strand of NC_143569.1, from coordinate 91,786,334 downwards.
CCAGCTCTCAGATCCATAAGTTAAAATTGGTTTGAACACAGTCTTGTATACAGCTAATTTAGTGTTCCGACTAATTTCTTTCTTATTCCATATGAATTTATTCAATTGACTTCCCACCATACCAGCTTTGCTGATTCTGTTGTCTATTTCTATATTTAGTTTACCATCTTCAGTAAAAATTGTGCCTAAGTAGCTGAAATGTTTTACTTGTTCCACAGGTTCTCCATTCACAACACAGTTGACATTTTCAATGATTCTGCCTATTTTCATTGTCTTTGTCTTTTTATTGCTGACCTTCATACCATATCTATTACAACAGCTATTCAATTTAGTCAGAGAATCTTGCAGACTTGTAGCGGATTTATTTAGAAGTATAACATCATCCGCATAAAGCAAAGAGCTGACATTAACATCTCCAATTTTGATATCAGGTTTAATACCACATTCCTTCATAATGTGATACATATAGATAATGAATAACAGAGGGGATAATGTACATCCTTGTCTCACACCAGATTTAACATTAAACCATCTTCCTGTACTTCCTTCAATTCTAACTGCTGACTCACAACTCAAATAAAGACTAAGTATTGCTTGATATAATGCCCCATTGACACCATATAACTGCAGCGTATTGAATAGCTTCTCTCTTGGCACCTTGTCATATGCCTTTTCCTAATCGACAAAACTTAAATACAGATCTTTGTTATATTCCCATGCTTTCTCGACTATTTGTCGTAAAGTGAAGATCTGATCCTGACAGCCTCTATTTGGCCTGAATCCAGCTTGTTCTTCACCAAGCTTTTCTTCCACAATTCTTCTCAACCGTTTCTCAAGTATACTTGCATAGATCTTGCCAGGAACACTCAGTAGGGAAATACCTCTGTAATTCTCACATTCAGTTTTATTTCCCTTTTTATATATGGGTACTATGAGAGCTCTACTCCAATCATCGGGAATTCGTCCCTCTTCCCAGGCTTTCTGAACTATGCAGTGCAGCCACTGTAAGACTCTTATACCACCATACTTCAGCATTTCTGGTCGAATATCATCTACTCCTGCTGCCTTTCCACATTTCAAGCCTTTGATGGCTTTTTCTACTTCAAGTATGGATATGTATTCCTGACTGCATGCCTGGTCAGTGTTTTTTATCACTGTGCTGTCATCACTACTTGTTTCATTTAGCAGTTTTTCAAAGTAATTACTCCATACTTCAAGGATATCTTTTTCTCCTGTTTTCATTTCACCTTTATCATCTCTAATTCCTTTTACAGCACTCTTTCCTCCGTTCCTAAGCTTCTTCAACAACCTCCAGAATATTTTGCCACCTTCTTGATATTTATTTTCTATATTCTTGCCAAAGTCCTCCCATGACTTTTGTTTAGCTAGTTTTACACACTGTTTAGCTTTCTTACATTTGTCTCTGTATTCTGTAAGAGTAAAAGCTGACTTATTTGCCAGGAACTTTTGATATGCTTTCTTCTTTTCCTTCACTGCCTCTTTAACTTCCTGTGTCCACCAGGGAGTTCTGATTTTTTTATCTTTGCACACAACCTCACCACATGCCTCTCTGGCAGAATCAATCAATGTTTCCTTCAGAGTTTGCCACTGAATCTCCAAGGTTTGATTCCTGTTCTCAAACTCTTTCATTTTCTTTTCAATAATATTTCTGTATTTTAGGCTACAGTTTACATCTGAGAGCTGCTCAACTTTTATTCGCTTTAAAACTTTCTTACATGTTATTCTTTTCAATATGAAATTCAATTTTATCCTGCTCAAGACTAAATAGTGATCACTTCCAATTTCAAATCCTCTGTACACTCTGGTGTCCTGCACCAGGGAGAAAACATCACTATCAACAATAACATAGTCAATGAGACTTTTCTTATTCCTAGCCTCTTCTCTCCATGTGAATTTGTGCACATTTTTATGTTGGAACATGGTGTTAGTAATAACCAGTCCATGTCCTGAGCAGAAATCCAACAGATATTTGCCATTATTATTAGCTTTGCTCTTTTCTACAAATTTTCCCAAAATATTTTTGTATGTCTCACAATCATTTCCTACTCTACTATTTAGATCCCCAACAAGGACCAACTTTTCCTTTTTCATTGTGTCAGTTGCTTTTTCTAAAGCCTCAAAAAATTCCTCCACTTCTATCTTAGTAGAACCTTCTGTGGGACCATAGGCACAAATAAGTCTCATTGTCCAGTTCCCCATTCTCATATTTGCCCACATTACTCTACTTGAGACTGACTGCCATTCAAGAAGATTAGCCTCGTATTTTGTGTTGAATACTATGGCTACTCCTTCTTTTCCTTGATTGTTATTGCCTGAATATAACATTTTGTATTTATTGCTCAGAAAGATCTCACCAGTTTTGGTCTTTTTTTGTTTCAGTCACCCCTATTATGTCGATCTGGTACTTATCTAATTCCTCAGCTAGCTCCATTTCTTTGCCATTCATGCTTCTTACATTGATAGTACCGATCTTTAACTCTGGTGATGTTGAGTTGGGGTTTGTTTTCAGATTTGTTTGGGAAACGTTAATCATCAGAGATCCCACCTTACATTCTAGGTCACCTACAATCGCCCATACAGGGCACACCACCTAGATAGGACTTTAGATTCACCCACGTGGTTAGCTTAGTATTGTGTGGTATTTGTGTATATGTTACATTAGTTTTTTTGTAATCCCTGAAGATGTCTCAGTGACTGAGACGAAATATAGGAAGTATTAAAATCTGTTTTAATCCTTTCCGAGTGCTGTATACAATCCATTAAGCCTTCAAAATGACATCATGGGTACTCTTGTTGGGCTCCAGTTGTGGAACCCCAGGCGAAGCAAGGTATAGTTCATGGTGCATGTGGAAACGGGTCGAACTGGTCTGCAGTTGTACTGATGGGTGAGCTGTGTGACTGTTGCAAGTCACTGCTGAGATACCAGTCGTGAGCCCTTCTGCTGGATATCTGTTCATAGCTAATCCATTCCTGGTACGTACATCCTTGATACAGTAGTACGGGAGCAACCAACAAGTACGGCTGTTTCCAAAATATTGGCACCTGCCCTCTGGGCCGCAACTATTTGCCAGCAATCAAATTGGCTTACGTTACCACATTTCCCTATTACTAGGATGGGCATGCCCATTTATAGTAACTGCATATGACATTGATGTCATGTGGTACTTCCTTATTGCACAGAATATGCAAATCGGGAGGTGGGGGGGTCCTAATGCAAGGCTAACTCAGTGTACATAAGCATACAGCTTATCTACAGAAAAGCCTTTTGTGGGCAGTAGCCACATAAGAGAGAGAGAATGGAGATGTGTGTGTGGGGGGGTTCAACTTCAAAATTTATGCAAACACACAACTAAGAAAAAAATTACTGAAATATTGTGTAATGATGGCTAATTTTATATTTTAAACAAATCTTAAAATAACTCACTTGTCGGAATTTGGCTCTTGCCTCTTTTTCTTTCATACGACCATGGGCAACCAAGTAATCAAAAACTTCACCTGTGAAATAAAAGGATCACAATCAGTAAGCATTTCCTCAATGAAATTTTTTGTCCTTTTTATGAATAAGTAAAATTACAGAATGTAAAAAGTGTAATAATTTCATCCTAAGAGCTAATGAATAATCTTCCCTACTATCATTACCATATGATCTAACACATAGAATCAATGTTACCATTTGTATTAGCCCACAACGTGAAACTGAATCCTTAGGATTATCAGCTCCAGTTATGAGAGAGAGAGCGATAACTTATTTAAAACTATATCTTTATAAGCAAAGCTGATTATCACGAGTTAATAGTAAACTTTAAGAGAAGCAGTATGTTAATCAACTAATCTCAACATATGCCTATAATGCTTATTAGTAATATTATGTGGTGTCCAGGTTCACTACACAATCTGTCCACTCCACCCATTAAATGTATGCATCTGTTAATGTCACGTAAAAAGAAAAATTAGCTGAGAAAACCCTTCTAAACTCATGCTATCAAGTGCATTTATGCGCTAGTTCAACCATTTACCTATGATATGAAGATGAACAATAGATGACCAAGAATGGATGGAATAAGAGCCATGAAGCTGATACATTATACCTGTCTTCTGATTTTGTGTGTGCATGTATTCTCTGGTGGTTTATCTGGTTTTTGCAAGAATAAAAATGTGAGTTTTCCCAGAAGGATCTTAAACATAATTTCAATCATTCCCAGTCATCTATTGTTGATCATCATATGAGACTAGCTAAATAACTTCCCAGTGAAAATCCTTTATACTCAATGATATACATACATTACACAGATATGTAATGCAATACGTATATTGCTAACCTGGATGGCTGAGTGGTTAGAGTAACTGCTTTCCAACTAACAGTCTGCTGGTTCGAATACCGCTGTGGGAACAAACACGTGTGATTGTCTTTTGGCAGGAAATTAAATTTCCAGAGCAAGACCACTACCCCATTTATTGGAGGCCTGAAGCAGCTTGAAAAAGTTTCATGTTTGTTGTCTCCAGAGCAGGGTGCCTGAACAAACGAAAAAAAAAAATAATAATAATAAAAAGAAAAGAAAAAATTCTTAGTCCACCCACAGTAGGTTTAAAGCCTTTCATGGTGGGAGTCACAAAGAGCGAGAGAGAGAGGGGGAAAAATACGACTCACAGTTCTCATGTAAATTCAGTTGTTGTAATGATGTGATTATCATCACAAAAACTGGATTTGCTATATATCAAAAATCTTCTCACATCCTTCAGCCAGATTTCATCACCTGCTGAGAAGCGTCCCAGAAGTGCAAAATCTAGAGTGATCCAATCAGCAGAGTAAGTCATTTGCATTACAAATCACTATCCTCTCCACATTTAAAGGGATCATCCAGAATGCTCAAAAATATGCCAGTGCTCCTCATGACAAAAAAAATTATGGGAATATTCCTCATATTCCAATATGATAAGCAAATATAAGTATTTGTGAACCTAGTGCCACTACAAATGCATACTCTTCTCTAATTGGAAGAATTGACAAATACAGTCATTTTATCTGGTGAAATGCCACAACATGCTTATTGCTAAAATGGCCAGTAATACTCTAGAACAAAGTGTTCATTCTTTGTTCTTCTCAATTCTACAGGCCATTATATAATAAACAGGATTGAATCTGATGTTTTTTACACATCAGGAGGCTTCCTATCCAGCTAGCAAATAATCTTGATGCCACTTGCTCACACCTCATGCTTAGAGAGATTTCGAAAAACGGATCCAAGAGCACTGTCAAGGATACAACGGACAGGACCTGGGTGCTTTCTGTATGGGGAAACATAGTCTTTCACACCACAATGAAACTGAATGCACAATTCCTTCAGTCCAAAGGCTGAAGGAACTGTACACTCCTGACATATGTCTGATAATACCAAGCCCAGAATCTTCTGTTTATGGTATAATCTGTGTGAAAATTTTCATGCTATGCTTTCTGTGATGAACATTCCTTTGGACATGTGACGTTCTGCTGTTGAGACAATTTCTAGTTCAAGAGAATGGTAGCCACATTGAACCAAGTCCTCTTTTGCATGGGTGAACTCAATATGCTCGATTTGTGCAACAGAGGTTTGTGACAACACTTATTCTCCAGTAATTGTAATATCATAATTACTGTGCTAAATTAAATTGATAAAGATAATCTTTCATTTCAGTTTAGTCTTTGTTATTCATTTGTTTGTCCATTTTAAAGCTTTTTTTTTTTTTTTTTTTTAATTGTACAGTGTATTATTGCCCCATCTGCAACTTTTCAAACTAAATTTTTTTTTTCGTGGAATCCTTAACATCTTGATTAATCTCCCCACCAAATTTAGTGAGATTCCAGTTGTTAGATTGAGCTACATAAGGTTATGAATATCAGGGAAATTTAATTATGAGCACCATATATATATATATATATATATATATATATATATATATATATATATACATGGTGGCCATAAATTAACTTTCCCTCTTTGGAAGTATCTGTAGCTAAAACTAATACACAGAATGAGACCACATTTTATATAGAGACTTTCGAAGGCATGAGGAGATGAATTCCGCAAAAACAAGATTTAGTACCAAACGTCGCCGATAGGGGAAATTTTAGTGCTGGCAGAGCCGAAAGCAATCAAATATTCACAGTAAACGCAGGTAAAAAGGATTATGCAAATTTTACTGTGCATACGTGACAGTAGCACCACCAATTCCACTTAAAAAGGAATTGGGAAAGTTCAAGCAGTCATTCGAATGACTGACTCCTTATGCTCAGCTGTATAGCATATTGCACACTGGATGCAATTTGTTGTACACAAGAAAGGTCAGCACACTGAAAATCGTGTATGTCGTCCAGGGGACCCCGATTCTGATGAATAAAACATTATTTCCTGTGGGTTCAATCACTACATTTCTGTCTTGCAAGTTGTTGTTTTAGTTTAATTATTATTATCATCATTGTAACACGCCACATATCCAGCTGGAATGAGTGACACGGCTATCACTTACACCATCAAAATGTTATTATTCCATTTTATCTGCCTTTAATGTAATTATTCGCTTGTTTTCGGTTCTGCAAGTGCCAAAATTTCCCCTACCAGCGACTTTTGGTACTAAATCTTTTTTTCGAGGAAATCATCTCCCCATGCATTCAAAAGCCTCAACATAAAATTTGGTCTCATTCTGTTTATTGGTTTTAGCTACAGATGCCTCCAAAGAGGGAAAGTTATTTTATGGCCATCCTGTATATGTGATTGTCTATAGAAATACTACTGGTGGTGCTCGGCAGCAGATAGCATTGGTGTAGTTGCAGTCAGTTGGTTAATTGAGTGGTAGAGACAGAGTAGGTGCCCTCCCTCAATGAGTCTTTGGACTCCCTGGAGGTGTCAAATAATAATAATAATAATATATATATATACACACACACACATACGAGGGTGGTCTGAAAAGTTCTTGGCCTCGACCATAGATGGCAACACTATCGGCACGCTTTCTTTTTTCTAAGTTATTACATCTATCATAAGCATCCATGTAAAATTGCAAGTCATTCTATCAAATAGTTTGTTTTATACAGCTGTCTGAAGCAAAAGTGTTGTCTGTATCCCTTGAAATGGATAAAATTGAGTACCATGCAGTTATAAAATTCTTTGTAAAAGAAGTTTTAACGTCATTTGAAATTCATAAAAGTTTATGGGCACTCTTCTCCTTCGTTTTCAACATTTAAGAAATGGGCTGCTGAGTTTAAATGTGGCCTACAGCTTTGAAGATGATCCACATGAAGGATGTCCAAAAAAGAGTAACAATACCAGAAATCATAGACGAAGTGCACGATATGGTATTGGATGACTGGTGAGTCAAAGTGCGTGAAATTGTTGAGACTATAGGCATTTCAAAAGAATGTGTAGGATATATTTTGCATGAAATATTGCAAATGAAAAAGCTTTGGGCAAGATGGGTACTGCGCTTGCTCAATGCAGATCAAAAACGCACTCACATGAAAATCTCTGAACAGTGCTTGGAGCGTTTTAACAAGAATAAAATTGATTTTGTGCGTCGATTTATTACTATGGATAAGACTTGGATTCACCATTACTCACCAGAATCTAAACAGCAGTCAAAATAGTGGACAGAAGCTGGTTGTTCAGTGCCAAAGAAGACAAAGTCAATTCCATTAGCAGAAAAGGTCATGGCATCAGTGTTTTGGGATGATAAAGTCATTTTGTTCATTAATTATCTTGAAAAGGGTAAAACAATAACCAGGGAATATTATTCCGATCTTTTAACCAGACTAACAAAAAAATTCGTGAGAAAACACACGGTGTGCAGAAGGAAAAAAATCATCTTTCATCAGGGCAATGCACCTGCCCACAAAAGTGTTTTGGCAAAAGGGAAAATTAAGGGATCTGCACTATGAATTGTTGGAACATCAACCCTATTCCCCAGATTTGGCACCATCTGACTTCTATCTCTTCCCAAAACTAAAACTTTTCCTCTCTGGTGAGCGTTTTTCTTCGAATCAAGAGGTGATGCAGTTATAGAAGGGTATTTTGCAGATGTTACTGAGAATCACTACAGGGAAGGGATAATGGTGTTGGAACATCGCTGGAATAAATGTATTAGTCTTAAAGGAGATTATGTTGAAAAATAAAAATAATTTTGAAATTATAAATTTGTTTTTTTTTCATTGTTAGGCCGAGAACTTTTCAGACCACCCTTGTGTGTATACTGTGTATATATATATATATATATATATATATATATATATATATATATATATATACACAGGGTGTTCGGGATAAATTTGACAGTTTCGTAAGGAAAAAGAAAATCTTCTTTGTATCTATTAAATTTAATGAATTGACAAAAAAACATTACAGGCAGAGTTAATTACAATACTATCAACAAGATTTACTCAAAATAACCACCATTAGCATCGATCACAGCTTCAATTCTGCTTCGGAACCTCGAACAAGCTGATGCTACAGTCTCCCTGGGAAGGGCCGCAAAAACTGTTTTAATTTTATCCATTAACTGGGCTTTTGTATTACTGGAAGTGCGATTGGTGTCTTTTTCAACTGCGCCCCATACAAAATAATCCATGGGGTTAAGGTCTAGGGAGTTTGGAGGCCAAACATTTGGACTGGTGAAGTCGTAGAAATTTTCAGACAACCATTTTTGACTTTTCCCAGAGGTGTGGCAAGGGGCCGAATCCTGCTGCCATACATACGGCCTACCGTTGGCTACCCTTGTTATCCAGGGCTTGACTACAGTTAGCAACTCCACGAACAAAGCCCGAATTCCAATGCCAGGGTTCTTCAACACCTGTTCCTGCAGATTTGCGAGGAATTCTGCTGTACGAACGCAATCAGATCGTCTGTATAGGGATCTTTCTTCTTGCTACATCCTCGTAGTTACCATTGCAAGTCTCTAGTTCATGCCTGATTGTTTTTACTGTATTCAGGGAGCATTGGGCAGCAGTCGTAATATCCTTATTTTGATGGCAGGCACGAATCATCATGATACAAGTTATTCTCTTCCATGATTCAGGTGGGTTCCAGCTATCCATCCTTTCTGACATCTTGTATATGAATGAAGAAGGGTCCAAACTTTTAAATGAAGAGAAGTGTGTGTTAATACATGTAACTTACGGAAAAATATAATTAATTATAAATATGTCAAATTTATCCCGAACACCCTGTATATTAAAGAAAAATAATGAGAGGAAACCAAGAGATATCAAAATAAAAAAAAAACTATTATTTCAAAGCAGAACTAGTTTCGTCTCCTTAGAAGACTTCACTGGATACATAACATGAAAAGTCTTCTAAGACAACGAAACTAGTGAGTTCAAATAAAAAAAACTATTCTTTGTATTTTGGTCTCTTGGCTTCAGTCATTAAATTTCTTTAATTATGTCATAGAGCCAAGTAAATATTCACTGCATCAAATTATATATATCATCATCAAATTCCTGACATGTACCCTCAAGGGGTATACAGGATATGATAGTACTATATAAGAAATTTACATCATTACCAACTTCCTATTTACAATTTTCCTCCAAATCAGTCTGTTACTTGTCAAGACGCCAACATTATCAGATCTTATATTTCTATCGTCTATACCATATCAATCTGCCTATATCTTGGTCTTCCTCTCGGTCGTTTTGCTGCCAACCTGGCAGAGAACACTTGTTTTGCTAATCTTTCCTCGCCAAGTAAATATTCACTGCATCAAATTATATATATCATCATCAAATTCCTGACATGTACCCTCAAGGGGTATACAGGATATGATAGTACTATATAAGAAATTTACATCATTACTAACTTCCTATCTACAATTTTCCTCCAAATCAGTTTGTTACTTGTCAAGACGCCAACATTATCAGATCTTATATTTCTATCATCTAAAGCACATTGTACCATACCAATCTGCCTATATCTTGGTGTTCTTCTGGGTCGTTTTGCTGCCAACCTGGCAGAGAACACTTGTTTTGCTAATCTTTCCTCGCCCATTCTGTTTAAGTGACCATACCACCTGAGATTAGCTCTGCTAACGCATTCCTGGATGTTGACAATGTCAAGTTCTTTCCTAATATCCTTGTTTTTAATATGATATTGCCATTGATGCCATCTGTTCATGCCTCTAATCTTTCTCAGTACTCTCATACCTGCGGTCTTAGTCTTTGGTCAAGTGTTTGTTTTGGTTTGGTCTGACCCAGCTCTCAGATCCATAAGTTAAAACTGGTTTGAACATTGTCTTGAATACAGCTAATTTAGTGTTCCGACTAATTTCTCTCTTATTCCATATGAATTTAGTCATATGGAATAAGAGACCATACCAGCTTTGTTGATTCTGTTGTCTATTTCCATATTTAATTTACCATCTTCACTAAAAATCGTGCCGAGTAGCTGAAATGTTTTACTTGTTCCACAGGTTCCCCGTTCACAACACAGTCGACATTTTCAACAATATTACCTATTTTCATTGTCTTTGTCTTTTTAAAGCTGACCTTCATACCATATCTATTACAACAGCTATTCAATTTAGTCAGGAAATCTTGTAAACTTGTAGCGGATTTATTTAGAAGTATGACATCGTCCGCATAAAGCAAAGAACTGACATTAACATCTCCAATTCTGATATCATGTTTAATACCACTTTCCTTCATAATGCAATCCATATAGATAATGAATAACAGAGGGGATAATGTACATCCTTGTCTCACACCAGATTTAACATTAAATCATCTTCCTGAACTTCCTTCAATTCTAACTGCTGAACTTACAATTCAAATAAAGACTAAGTATTGCTTGATATAATGACCCAATTGACACCATATAACTGTAGCATATCGAATAGCTTCTCTCTTTGCACATTGTCATATGCCTTTTCCAGATCGACAAAACTTAAATACAGATCATCGTTATAAAGATGCTGTCTATTTGAATATAATTCAAATAGACAGCCTGTATTTGAATTATATTCAAATAGAGGCTATTGATCCTGACAGCCTCTATTTGGCCTGAATCCAGCATGTTCTTCACCAATATTTTCTTCCACAATTCTTCTCAAGCGTTTCTCAAGTATACTTGCATAGATCTTGCCAGGAACACTCAGTAGGGAAATACCTCTGTAATTCTTACATTCAGTTTTATTTACCTTTTTATATATAGGTACTATTAGAGCTCTATTCCAATCATCGGAAATTCATCCCTCTGTTCAGGCTTTCTGAACTATGCAGTGTAGCCACTGCAAGACGTTTTTATACCACCATACTTCAGCATTTCTGGAAGAAAATCATCTACTCTACTGCCTATCCACATTTCAAGCCTTTGATGGCTTTTTCTACTTCAAGTATGGATATTTACTCCTGACTGCATGCCTGAACAATGTTTTTTTATCATTATGCTGTCATCACTGCTTGTTTCATTTAGCAGTTTTTCAAAGTAATTACTCCATACTTCAAGGATATCTTTTTCTCCAGTTTTCATGTCACCTTTTATCATCTCTAACTCCTTTTACAGCAATCTTTCCTCCATTCCTAAGCTTCTTCAACAACCTCCAGAATATCTTACCACCTTCTTGCTATTTATTTTCTATGTTCTTGCCAAAGTCCCCCATGACTTTTATTTAGCTAGTTTTATACAGTGTTTAGCTTTCTTACATTTGTCTCTGTATTCTCTAAGAGCATAAGCTCACTTATTTGCCAGGAACTTTTGATATGCTTTCTTCTTTTCCTTCACTGCCTCTTTAACTTCCTGTGTCCACTATAGGGTTCCGATTTTTCTATCCTTGCAGACAATCTCACCACATGCCTCTCTGGCTGAATCAATCAGGGTTTTCTTCAAGGCTTGCCACTGAATCTCCAAGGTTTGGTTCCTGTTCTCAAACTCTTTCATTTTTTCTTGAATAACATTTGTGTATTTTAGTCTACAGTTCACATCTGAGAGTTTCTCAACTTTTATTCTCTTTAAAACTTTCTTACATGTTATTCTTTTTGATATGAAATTCAATTTTATCCTGTTCAAGACAAAATAGTGATCACTTCCAATTTCAAATCCTCTGTACACTTTTAGGCACAAATAAATCTCATTGTCCAATTCACCATTCTGATATTAGCCCACACCACTCAACTTGAGACTACCTGCCATTCAAGAAGATTAGCCTCGTATTTTGTGTTGAATACTATGGATACTCCTTCTTTTCCTTGATTGTCATTGCCTGAATATAACATTTTGTATTTATTGCTCAGAAAGATCTCACCAGTTTTTGTCTTTTTAGTTTTCAGTCACCCCTATTATGTCGATCTGATACTTATCTAATTACTCAGCTAGCTCCATTTCTTTGCCATTCAGGCTTCTTATGTTGATAGTACCGATCTTTAACTCTGGTGATGTTGAGTTGGAGTGTGCTTTCAGATTTGTTCCAGTAGCTGACTTTTCGCTGTTCGCCCTGGTTCCCTGGCGAAAACAACGTGGGCCTAGTTTAACCGGCGACTTCCCAGCCAGTATGAAATTTTGTCATGTTATACCATCATTTTGTATTTTGGTTTAAGCCAATAAGAAAAGAATTTGTTCGGCTAAATCCCAAATTGCCAGCCCATCCTGGTTATGAGGATTGGACATTAGGTCAGAAGCCCTGGTCGGTTCTCCGCATTCCTTTAAAGGCTATGTGGATGTCTCCTCTCAGTTATACAGCTTTGACAATTAAGCACCCCAATTTTATATATATATATACATTGGATATACATAGATACATATATATATATTGGAGAAGTAAACATCAAAAGAAGCATCTTTCAAGGAGACTCATTATCTCCTGTATTGTTTATATTATCATTGATCCCCTTAACTAGAATTTTAAATAAAACTGCTCATGGTTATCAAACTGTGCAAAAGAGTCCAAAGATATCTCACCTTTTATACATGGACAATCTGAAGCTGTATGCAAAATCAGTGACTGAAATTGGATCGTTGCTTAACACTGTGCACATATTCAGTCAAGATATATCAATGGATTTTGGCTTAGACAAATGTGCAATTGCTGGAATAACAAGAGGAAAGTTTGAAGATATGAACGAAATCGAGCTGCTCAATGGTGAAATAATCAAGGCAATAAAATTCGAAGACAGCTACAAATATTTGGGAATTTTAGAAGCATCACAAATTCTGCACAATAAGATTAAAGAAAGAACTAGAGCAGAATACATAAGACGATTAAGAAAACTCCTTAAGTCAATGCTTAATGCTGGAAATTTGATAAAAGCAATTAATACCTGGGCCATACCTGTTCTGAGATATTCAGCGGGCATTGTTGAATGGACCCAGCTAGAGATGGAAGATTTAGACCGAAAAACTCGAAAATTAATGACGATGCACCATGCCGTCAATCCTCGCAGTGACATTGATAGGCTATATCTATCACGCAAAAAAAAAGGTAGAGGATTATTACAAGTGAAGCAAGTTATCGAAGAAGAAAGACGAAATTTAAATGATTATCTGCAGCAAACAACAGAAAAATTTCTAATTGAGGTAAGAAAAGAGGGTTTATTGAAACCCATGGAGACAAAATTGGAATACAAAACCAACCAAGTAAAAGTGAGAACTGAAAAATGGAAAAATAAGGCATTGCATGGAAAATACTTTCACAGCGTTGTCAGCCCCTTGACCTGACAATGGTTGAGAAATGGAGCACTAAAGAAAGAAACAGAATCAGTAATTTTTGCAGCACAAGAACAGGCCATTAAAACCAACGTTATGAAGGCAAAAATACAAAAAATTCAAGAAGACAGTAAATGTAGATTGTGCAAAGAAAAGGAAGAAACAGTAGACCACATCATAAGTGTATGCAGCAAAATCGCACAAATTGAGTACCGTAAAAGGCAAGATAACGTAGCTAAGATAAGCATAAAGTTCACCAGAAAGTGGTTGAGAATGAAAAAAAAAAAAAAAACTAAAATACTCTGGGATTTCAAAATCCAGACTGACAAAAGCTTGGAATGTAATACACCTGATATTACAATGGTTGAAAAAAGTGAAAACAAGGGTGTTAAGTTTATCGAAATATCAGCGCCAGGAGATAGTCAGATTGACGACTAAGAAAATGAAAAAATTACAAAATATTGCTTTGCAAATCGAAGCTGAACGAATCTGGCAAAAGAAAACAAAAGTTGTTCCTATAATAATAGGTGCTTTAGGCGCCTTCCCTAAAACATTGAAAAAACATCTAGAAGCACTCGAGTTAGATGGATTAAAAATTGGGCAGCTGCAAAAGGTCTCTTTGTTCGGCACAGCTTTCATTTTCAGAAAGTATTTCCACAACTCATAGGCCCTTGTGTAGGGCTCAAATTAGTGGAATATAACCAGCCTTTTCTTAAGACTGAGGAAGCAAATCAAGCTTTGATGAATATTATATATATATATTTGGTGAGGACTATTCAACAGGTTGTTATAGTGAGTGAGTTTGTTAAAAGAATGTTTGCTATAATTAAGTCATATATTGTCATATTACTAATCTAAATTTAGAGAAATTTAATAGTTATCATCCTTGTTAATATTCAGGAAGGAAGCATAATTCTCTGGAAACCACAATGAAACTTTAAACTTATCAATTTCTTCTTGTGATAGTACAATACAAACAATAATATATATTCCCTATTTATTCAGCAATTTCCCTATGTAGATAAGAATAAATCAATAATTTTTTTGTAATAACTTGATGTCAATCATTTGCAAAATAACTATATATAAAAAAAGCGTATTTTTGGTATGTTCTGTTATTGTTCAAAAACAGTTTTCTGATATCTTTCTTTCTTGTATACAGTCAATTGTCACTATAACAAACCGTAGAAAGCACAGGAACAGTTTGTTATAGTATATAGTTTGCTATTATGAATTCTTTTAGTATAATATATTAAAGTAAAGTTTCACAGCTTACACATGTAACAAAAATTACATGTATATTTTTACAAAAATTAGAATTTATTCAAAAACTCCAATATATTTCATCCAACATTACATTGATATCATCAGGGAGACAGACCATTAACTACATTCAAAAGATGAATCAAAATAAGGAGTCGTAAATCATGCATATATTAGCCTGTGTCTTGGTTGCAGTTGAATTATGATATTACACTATTAATAATTTCCAAAAAAACTTATGAACAATTAACACCTATCACTTCCCAAAAGTTAGATATTGGCATACAGTCTGATTGGTTCAGGTATATATGATTTCTTAGTGTTTCACAAATTTCGAGGATAAAGACGATCGAATTTGAATTTGCTTGAGTGAAAAAGTTTTGTATGGTTCCTGCCTAGCGTCAATAGCATGAGGAGCAAGGCCAGACTTGTCAGATTCCAAAAATGTAATATAATCTTGCCATTCTTCAATTCTAATCAGGGCAGAATGGCCAGTCTGTCCAAAGAGCAGGTACTTGATCGACACCTGGCAAAGGAAAGAGGTAGTAATGTATCTTTTGTAGATGGTAGGAAGGAAGACAGTTCCTGATGAAGTAGGAAGGAAGTGTGTAGATTGCATTTATGAAGAATCTTTGATATTTATTCAAAGGTTCCTTTAAGGTAGGATAGTGAAATTCTTTTCACTCTGGATTGTAGTCTGGTAGAAGTATGATAATTATCAATAATTTTTTTTAATAGTAGTTTTGTTGTATCCATTACATATCTGATTGCTTTTAAATTCATTCATTTCATCTAACAAAAGATCATATGAGCTATGTGTATAAGACTCTTGATAATACCCATTTTTTGTGATGAATGATGGTGGGAGGATGAGTGAATGTACACTGCTTGGAAAAAAGTCAACGGACACCACGGTGTGAAGAACAAACAGCCATGGCACCTACCTTAATAGAATGTAGGACCTCCTTTTGCTGCGATGACCGCAGTAATCCTACAGGGCATACTTTCCACAAGCATATGATAACGATCATTGGGAATTTGGACCATTCTTCCTGTAGGCATGAAATGAGGAATTGGAGTGTTGTGGGGCAGACATCCCTTGACCTCACCCAACATTAGTTCATCCAACAAATGTTCAACAGGGTTAAGATCAGAGCTCTGTGGAGAACAGTCAAGTATGGTAATGTTCATGTCCACAAACCATGAAGTTACAGCAGCCTTATGACACAGTGCATTATCTTGCTGAAAGAGACAATGGTCAATTCCATAGAAATGCCACAAAGTAGGAAGCATTGTATTGTCAGAATGTTCAGATACCTCTTGGATTTCAATGTCTATGGCACCAAACAGAGGTCCAAGGCTGAAACAGGACCATACCATCACATCACCCCTCCAAATTTCAGAGTTTGGGTTACACACAATGTCTCTTACCAAGGAGACAGTGAATGTCTCTTTGGTAAGAGACATTCAATGGGCATTTGCCGTAGAGTAATTTGTCGCTCCATAACATGGTTTTCCAAGCTTCCATGTCCAACTGTACACACCTTTTTTTTGCCACTGAAGACGATGCTGCATGTTGGTTCACATAATGTGGTGCTTGTATTGCAGTCTTACTATGGAAACCCGTGTTGTGAGCCTTGGTTCTGAATATTTTTGTACAGATTTGTGTTTCAGTAAACGACCGGAACTCTGCATTCAACATGTCGGCTGATGAATTGCAGTTTTTACATCTTATCCTTCGTAGCACCCTACAGTCATGTTCACGACGAACCACCACAGTGGACGAACCACAGTGGTGGTTCGTCCACTGTGGATAACACTTCTAGTTGACTCCTTGCACTTCTATCTCAGTATGGTATAAATTAAAGATGCCAAGAAATTATATCCTTGCACTTCTATCTCAGTATGGTATAAATTAAAGATGCCAAGAAATTATTAATCCTTTATCAAAGTGTAAGCAAACAAAGTTTGGCAATGAAGTAACTTCACAACTGGGCAACTCAACGTGGCCTGTGGTATTATAAATTATTACAGTATCCAAAAAGGGTAGTTGGTTATTGGATGCATGTTAAATAGTGAACTTGATACAGGACTACAAGGAGTTTATTTTCCTCTAGAAACTGAAGCAATTCTGACTCAGTGTGGGATCAGATTGCAAATATATCATCAATAAAACATACCCATATATATGAGGCTAAGAGACTATAGTACCAAAGAGTTATTTTTCTAGATGCTCCATGAAATAATCAGATAAGGCTGGTGAGATAGGACTGCCCATCACTGTTCCTTCTATTTCTTTGTACAAGTTATGATGCCATGTAAAACAGCCAGCATTGATGATAAATTTAAATAGGTTGACATTGTCTTCTGGGAAATCAGACTGCAAAAACCGAAGAGTCTCTTGTAATGGCATGTTAGTGAAAGGGGAGACTACATCAAAATAAACCATAATTTCATTATTAACCCTTTCTGACCTGAATTTTTTTTTTGGTGAAAAAAAATTTTCTTTCTATTTATTTTGTCTTTAAGTCTAAAAAAGCAAGAGTATCAAGTATTGTTCCAAAATATATATTTCAGGATAGGAATTCTGAAATGATTCATTTTCAATGAATCATTTCAGAATTGAAATCATTCGCCATAAATAAAAGATCTACAAATGTAGATCTTTTATTTATAATACCTGTTGGATTTCTGCTCAGGACATCGACTAGTTATTACTAACACAATATTCCAACATAAAAATGTGCACAAATTCACATGGAGAGAAGAGGCAAGGAATAAGAAAAGTCTCATTGACTATGTTATTGTTGATAGTGATGTTTACCCACTGGCGCATGACACTAGTGTACAGAGGATTTGAAATGATCACCATTTGGTCTTGAGCAGGATAAAATTGAATTTCATATTGAAAAGAAGAACATGTAAGAAAGTTTTAAAGAGAATAAAAGTTGAGCAGCTCTCAGATGTGAACTGTAGACTAAAATACACATATATTATTCAAGGAAAAAAAATGAAAGAGTTTGAGGGCAGGAACCAAACCTTGGAGATTCAGTGGCAAGCCCTGAAGAAAACACTGATTGATTCAGCCAGAGAAGCATGTGGTGAGCAAAGAAAAAAAAAAAAAAAAAAACTCTATGGTGGATACAAGAAGTTAAAGAGGCAGTGAAGGAAAAGAAGAAAGCATATCAAAAGTTCCTGGCAAATAAGTCAGCTTGTGCTCTTAGAGAATACAGAGACAAATGTAAGAAAACTAAACACTGTGTAAAACTCGCTAAACAAAAGCCATGAGAGGACTTAGGCAAGAACATTGAAAATAAATATCAAGAAGGTGCCAAGATATTCTGGAGGTTATTAAAGAAGTTCAGAAATGGAGGAAAGAGTGCTGTAAAAGGAATTAGAGATGATAAAGGTGACATGAAAACAGGAGAAAAAAATATCCTTGAAGTATGGAGTAATTACTTTGAAAAACTGCTAAATGAAACAAGCAGTGATGACAGCACAGTGGTAAAAAAAACACTCAACAAGCATGCAATTAGGAACATAATCATACTTGAAGTAGATAAAGCCATCAAAAGCCTGAAATGTGGAAAGGCAGCAGGAGTAGATGATATTCGACCAGAAATGCCCAAGTATGGAAGTATGAAAGTCATACAGTGGCTGCACTGCATAGTTCAGAAGGCCTGGACAGAGGGACGAATTCCCAACGATTTGAGTAGAGCTCGCTCATAGTCCCCGTATATAAAAAGGGAAATAAAACTGAAAGTGAGAATTACAGAGGCATTTCATTACTGAGTGTTCCTGGTAAGATATATGCAAGTATACTTGAGAAACGGTTGAGAAGGATTGTGGAACAGAAGCTTGGTGAAGAACAAGTTGGATTCAAGCTAAATAGAGGCTGTCAGGAACAGATTTTCACTTTACGACAGATAGTTAAGAAATCATGGGAATATAACAAAGATCTATATTTAAGTTTTGTAGATCTGGAAAAGGCATATGACAAGGTGCCAAGAGAGAAGCTATTCCAAACGCTACAATTATATCGTGTTGATGGGGCATTATATCAAGCAATACATAGTCTTTGAGTTGTAAGTCAGCAGTTAGAATGAAGGAAGTACAGGAAGATGGTTTAATGTTAAATCTGGTGCGAGACATTATCCCCTCTGTTATTCATTATCTATATGGATCACATGATGAAGGAAAGTGGTATTAAACATGATATCAAAATTGGAGATGTTAATGTCAGCTCCTTGCTTTATGAGGATGATGTTATACTTCTAAATAAATCCGCTACAAGTCTGCAAGATTCTCTGACTAAATTGAATAACTGTTGTAATAGATATAGTATGAAGGTCAGCAATAAAAAGACAAATACAATGAAAATAGGCAGAATCATTGAAAATGTCAACTGCGTTGTGAACAGAGAACCTGTGGAACAAGTAAAACCGATGTTATACCCCTCTCCCCAAGAGACCATCCCTGCTACCATCTACCCTGGGAATTATTTGATCTTATATTTTGGTCTTCTCTTTATGTGACTCCCACCCATGAAAGGTTGATTTGTAAAGCTACAGTACCTTTGTACCATGGGGGGAGTTAAGGATTTTATCATTATTATCTTATTTTTTAATTTTTTTACCTGGTCCAAAAATCCTGCTTTAGAGATCAAACGTGGTCAAGCCACTTCAAACTTCCAATAAGCAGGGTGGTGGTCTAACAGTGGTCAATAAGGACACGTGCAAGGTACTTCTGATGGTATCATTCTGCCTATTCCCCCCCCCCCCCCCGACATTCTGGCAAAAAACACTTGTTTTGCTAACATTTCGACTCCCATTTCTGTTTAAGAGACTATACCACATGAGATTAGTTCTGTTAAGACATTCCTCAATGCTAACAATGTCGAGTTCTGTCCTTAATTTTAATATGATTCTGTCATTGATATTAACTGTTCTGAAGAACTGATGATTCATTAGTGTGCTGTCAAAAATGAAATATCACATTGCCTATTTTCAGTAAAATAGCAAGGAAAAAAATTATTTTTTGGATACTCTCACATACTGCTTGAGAAATGTCTCACAACAGCTCAAATTCTCCTTCATCCTTATGAGTTTACTCTGTTTCCCGATCAATATTTGGATAATTTAAGTCATCATGCCAGCCTGGTTGGCCAAGCAGTTAGCATGTGTGCTCTCCAGCTAAGAAACCTGTGGGTTCAAATTCTACCATGGACATGGATGTTTATCCTAACTCTGTGTGGAAAAGGCATCTGCAACCCTACCACTTCTTCTCACAGAAGGCTTCACTCCCAAAACTCTATGATGTCCTGGGGTGAGAGTGATCATGTGGCATCCAATAACCCCCACATGCAAACACTAAAATTAAGTCACCCATAAATAATTACCCAACACTCTTTTTTTTTTTTTTTTTTTTTACAAAGCCTGTAAATTGAATAATTTGCTATCATAGCCCTCCTTTACTCATTCCTATCATATCTCAGCCAAATCATGCTCCAGTGCATCCCTAATATATATATATATATATATATATATATTTTTTTTTTTTAAACAAATTTAATGACTTAAAAATCCGAGATAATTTATAAAGATTTTAATAATACAACTAGTTTCGGCTTATAACAGCCTTCCTCAGGTATTCATAAAGGAAAAGAATAGTAATAAACATTGAAGTATCTAAAAAAATAATAAAATAAAATATAAAATAAAAAACTGAAAATTACAGGTAAAAATTGCCACACATAATTGATACATAAAAAACGTTGTAGTTTATCAAGTTGTTCTAACAGGCATGCTGTTGTTTATTGCAAGTGTGCGTGCAGGCTCACCTGAACGCCAATATTGAATAACTGCAGCATGGCTATCTGGGATGTTATAACTCAAATTGTTGTTTAAATGGACAGGATTCAGCAGGATTTCCCCCTTGATTCTACAATTTTTCTCTCAAACTCATCATCACAGCGAAAAATATTTTCTGATCTATCCCAGCAAACGGAATGGCTTTGTTGATCATCATTAGGATTATTTGAAAAAAGAACATGACTGGATAACGCAGTTGCATGTGATTTTTTGTAAGAGATGTCTCTTTTATGCTCTTCTATACATTGCTCAACAGATTTGTTAGTTTGTCAAAAATAAGGGATATTGCAATCGCACCATAATTTATATACACCTAGATATTTTAGGTTGTGATGAATAGGCTTTGGATGGCTGATTAGAGAACCGATAATTGTATTTTTTAAGGACTTTAGCTAATTTTTTAGAGACTGTGCTAATGTATGGAATGGAGATGCTACCTTTAAAATTAATAGTTTCTGTTGTGCACTGCCTAGGAGGACCCAGAAGAAATTTCTTAATCGTTTTTTCAGAGTATCCATTTTGTTTAAAGATAAGAGTGAGGTGATTTTTTTCTTTTTGTAGTTCATCTGGTTCATTCAAAAGAGAGTGTGCTCTGTGTCCTAAGGTAGATATAGTTCCAAGTTTTTGTGGTGGAAAATGATGAGAAAGATTATGCAGATATATATTGGTATGAGTAGGTTTTCTGTATATAGAGATTTTTAATCTTTCAGAGCATCATGTAAGCATGACATCCAGGAAAGGTAAGGAGTTATTTTCTAGATCAGCAGTAAATTTTATATTAGAATGTTGGATGTTTAGATGATGAAGAAAATCTATGAGAAATGTGTGCCCATGATTACAAATAATAAAAATATCATCAACATATCGTTTCCAAACTTTTGGTTTAAATGAGAAGGAAGATATGGCTTTTGTTTCAAAATCTTCAAGGAAGATGTTAGCTAGAACTGGGGACAAAGGATTGCCTATTGCCAGGCCTTGTTTTTGTTGGTAAACGGAGTCCTGATATCTGAAGTAACCAGAATGAATGCAATGTTTTAATAAAGCAAACATTTTTTTGGATAATTTGTCCTTTAGTAATGTAAGTACCTCGTCTCTAGGAACGTTAGTTCTAGAAAATAATAACTCCTTACCTTTCCTGGATGTCATGCTTATACAATGCTCTGAAAGATTAAAAATCTCTATATACAGAAAACCTACTCATACCAATAGATATCTGCATAATCTTTCTCATCATTTTCCACCACAAAAACTTGGAACTATATCTACCTTAGGACACAGAGCACACTCTCTCTTGAATGAACAAGATGAACTACAAAAAGAAATAAATCAACTCTCTCTTATCTTTAAACAAAATGGTTACTCTGAAAAAACGATTAAGAAATTTCTTCTGGATCCTCCTAGACAGTGAACCACAGAAACTATTAATTTTAAAGGCAGCATCTCCATCCCATACATTAGCATAGTCTCTAACAAATTAGCAAAAGTCCTTAAAAAATATAATATCAAGATGTTCTTCACCACACTTCCTAAAATCCGTTCTCTAATCAGCCATCCAAAGCCTCCTCATCACAACCTAAAATATCCAGGTGTATATAAATTATGGTGCGATTGCAATATCCCTTATTTTGGACAAACTAACAAATCTGTTGAGCAACGTATAGAAGAGCATAAAAGAGACATCTCTTACAAAAGATCACATGCAACTGTGTTATCCAGTCATGTTCTTTTTTCAATAATCCTAGTGATGATCAACAAAGCCACTCCGTTTGCTGGGATAGATCAGAAAATATTTTTCGCTGTGATGATGAGTTTGAGAGAAAAATTGTAGAATCAAGGGAAATCCTGCTGAATCCTGTCCACTTAAACAACAATTTGAGTTATAACATCCCAGATAGCCATGCTGCAGTTATTCAATATTGCTGTTCACGTGAGCCTGCACGCACACCTGCAATAAACAATGGCATGCCTGTTAGAACAACTTGAAAAACTACAACGTTTTTTATGTATCAATTATGTGTGGCAATTTTTACCTGTTTTTTTTTTTTTAGATACTTCATTGTTTATTACTATTCTTTTCCTTTATGAATACCCGAGGAAGCTGTTATAAACCAAAACTAGTTGCATTATTCTTATTAAAATCTTTATAAGTTATCTCGGTTTTTAAGTCATTAAATCTATGTTTTAAAATGTATCACAACAACCGAGTAAAAGCCTACGATCACACACACACACATATATATATATATAGTTTGATATAATGTACCATTTACATTAACTGTAAATATAACTGTATAACTTTGAACAGTTTTTCTCTTAGCACCTTGACATATGCCTTTCTCAGGTCTTAAAAAAAAAATAAATAAATATTACTTACAGATCATTGTTATATGACCATGACTTCAACTATTTGTCTTCAAGTGAAATCCTGATCCTGCCAACCTTTGCTCGAACCCAACTTGCTATTCTCCAAGCTTCTCTTCTACAATTTTTCTTACCTTTTCTCAAGTACACTTTGTATAAATCTTACCAGGAACATTCAATAGAGAAATTTCTCTGTAATTCTCATATTGCTATTTCACTTTTTATCGACGGGTACTATGAAACCTCCTCCAATCATCTGAACAGGGTTGAATTATGAAGTAAACACTGTAAAATTTTTACAGCGGGAAAATGCTTCAAAATTAAGCTCCATATTTGATCATTTCTAGTCTCTAATATCGTTTACTCCATTTGCCTTTCCACATTTCAGGTTTCTAATGGCTTTTTCAATTTCTAGTATTGATAAGTATTCCTGATTGCATTTCACCTGAAGGTTTCCTATCACTGTGCTGTCGCTGCTTGTTTCATTTAGCAATGTATCAAAGTAATTATTCCAGACATCTAGAATATCTTCAGCTTTCATCACCTTTATCATCTCATATTCCTTTTACAGTACTCTTTCCTCCCATCTAAGCTTTTCGGCAGCTTCCAGGATATTTTGCTACCTTCCTGGTATGTTTTATGTCCTTACCAATGTCTTCCCATAACTTGTTTCTTTGCTAGTTTTACAGTGTTTGTTATCTTTCATTTTTCTCTGTATTCTCTCACACTTTTGTTGAAGCGAACCTTGACGTAAGAATAAGGAAGTCATTTTGCCTCTTTATAACGCTTTGATAAGACTGTACCTGGATTATTGTGCACAGATTTGGTCTCCCTGATTCTAAGGGAGATAAAGAAGCTGTGGAAAGGGTGCAAAGAAGAATTACAAAGAATATATACAGATTATGGGATTTAGATTATGAGGACCGATTGTGAGAATGTGGATTACAGACTCTGATTAACAGGAGTAAGAGGGGGTGATATGATAGGTGTCTATAAACGTTTGAATGGATATTATATGATAGTGTCTGATGAAATTCTTCATTATATGGAAGGTGGGGAGAGAAAACATGGGGGGGGGGAGATCCATGGAAATTAAGTTTGTTCACAGTCAAGAAAGGGGCAAGAGCTAGGATTTTCTTTCACAGAGCAGTGAGTGAGTGGAATAGTTTACCTTTAGGGGATAGTGGGTGTATCTAGTGTGAATGAATTTAAGGGAAGGTATGACAGCTGGTTTGGGTGATTTATAGCCACCCTCGAGGTCTCAGATAATAATATGACTGGCTCTAACTTCTTGAGTCAACTATGAAATTCTGATTTTTTTTTCTGTTTTTTCATGAAAACAAAAATTAATAAATCAATTATGTGTTATGTGAAATGAGGAAAACAGCCATTATAATGCTAAATTTTACCACAAAATGAATAGTTTTCATACAATATCTACAGTTTAAGTACTGCAAATGTGATACAATATTATATACAAATTAAGAGCACACATAACTTACCACCACTCGCATATTCCATGACAAGATACAGAGTCTTTTCAGTTTCAATAACCTGATATAGTTTAACTAAAAGAAAAAAAATTAAGTCAAATGACTATGCAAAAACAAGAGTGTGCATGCGTGCACACACACACACAAAAGCAATAAAAATTTCATTACAGTAATGGCAATTATTCCTTTATCTGTATTAACCACGCTACCAGCCAAAACATCTACAGACATCAAGGTTATCATGGATGTGAAGTGCATATTAAAATTGTAATATTATTGATATTACATTGAAATATATGATGGATACGAAGCGTATGAGGATATCGTATTTGATCCATAATGGCCGGTTGGGTGGTTAAATGTACAACATAATACTCAGTAAATTTAAAAATAAATACTTAGAACAAAAAAAGAAAAACTTCTTTACAACAACATAGATAGTGATCAATTATGAATTATTCTAGAATATAACAAAATACAGCAAAATGCATACAGCAAACTATAAAGTAAAGATGACGATGGGTGTTTAAAGCTCAACTGATACAATTCAACTTGTTAGAAAATCATGCCAATTTAACTAAATGAAATCAGCTAATTGAGAGTGCACCTAAACTTAGTTCAATTCCTCTAAAATTTCCTGCAATTCTCTTCAAAAATTATAAACACAGTAAGTACAATTCCACAGCACTTCTGTTCAGGATATCGACTAGTTATTACTAACACCATGTTCCAACATAAAAATCTAGATAAATTCACACAAGAAAGAACTGGGAGATTCGCACTGCGAGAACACACAGTAAACAAAAAAAAAAAAAAAAGCATAGAACTAACCACCACCTTTATCCTTGTGTATGGTTGCAGTTAAATGAATAGAAAAACCCTCGACACAAGGTAAAAGAGGAAAAAAGGAAGAATTAACTAGATTATCATTGATAGTGATATCTTCACACTGATCAGAATACAAGAGATACCAGGCAAACTAAAATAGGAAGTGATAAATGATCGGTATTTAATTATGGGCAGGATAAAAATCTATCATATTGAAAAAAAAAAAAATAATATATATATATATATATATATATATATATTATTTATTTATTTTTTATTTTTAAAAAAGAATCAAGAGTTGAGCAGGTTTTAAAAGTAAACTGTGTATTCAAATATACAAATATTATTAGAAAAAATAAGTTTGAAAACAAAAACAAAACTTTGGAGACCAAATGACAAAATCTGAAGAAAACAGTGATTCAATAAGGAAAAATACCCATGTGCTGAAGTTGCCTGCAAAGGAAGACAGGAAAATCAAAACACTGATTCAAACAAGTAAAACAAGCAAATCTGGAAAAGATGTCACAGTAAAAGATCCTGCAAGTGTATTAACAAGAGTCCTCGGAGAAGACATAAAAATGTAACAAGGAAATGTTGGTAACAGAAATATGCACAGAAGTAAGAAAAATAAGTTAGTGTAAAAATTAACTAAACAAGTGTCATGGGGGTGCTTAAGGGTCAAAGCTGTATAACTGAGAGGAGACCTCCACATAGCCTTTAAAGGAATGCGGAGAACCGACCAGGGCTTCTGACCTAATGTCCAATCCTCACCTTCTCGTGGTGCACCCTGTTGGGTATCTACTTGGATACTGAACGGACGAGGATGGGCTGGCAATTTGGGATTTAGCCGACCAAATTGTATTCTTATTGGTTAAACCAAAATATAGAATGATGGTACAACATGACAAAATTTCATGCCGGCTGGGGCGTCGCCCGGTTAAACAAGGCCCCCGTTGTTTTCGCCAGGGAACCAGGGCGAACAGTGAAAAGTCAGCTACTGGAACAAATCTGAAAATAAACCCCAACTCAACATCACCAGAGTTAAAGATCGGTACTATCAACGTAAGAAGCCTGAATGGCAAAGAAATGGAGCTAGCTGAGGAATTAGATAAGTACCAGATCGACATAATAGGGGTGACTGAAACAAAAAAGACCAAAACTGGTGAGCTCTTTCTGAGCAATAAATACAAAATGTTATATTCAGGCAATGACAATCAAGGAAAAGAAGGAGTAGCCATAGTATTCAACACAAAATACGAGGCTAATCTTCTTGAATGGCAGGCAGTCTCAAGTAGAGTAATGTGGGCAAATATGAGAATGGGGAACTGGACAATGAGACTTATTTGTGCCTATGGTCCCACAGAAGGTTCTACTAAGGTAGAAGTGGAGGAATTTTTTGACGCTTTAGAAAAAGCAACTGACACAATGAAAAAGGAAAAGTTGGTCCTTGTTGGGGATCTAAATAGCAGAGTAGGAAATGATTGTCAGACATACAAAAATATTTTGGGAAAATTTGGAGAAAAGAGCAAAGCTAATAATAATGGCAAATATCTGTTGGATTTCTGCTCAGGACATGGACTGGTCATTACTAACACCATGTTCCAACATAAAAATGTGCACAAATTCACATGGAGAGAAGAGGCTAGGAATAAGAAAAGTCTCATTGACTATGTTATTGTTGATAGTGATGTTTTCTTCCTGGTGCAGGACACCAGAGTGTACAGAGGATTTGAAATTGGAAGTGATCACTATTTAGTCTTGAGCAGGATAAAATTGAATTTCATATTGAAAAGAATAACATGTAAGAAAGTTTTAAAGCGAATAAAAGTTGAGCAGCTCTCAGATGTGAACTGTAGACTAAAATACACAAAGATTATTGAAGAAAAAATGAAAGAGTTTGAGAACAGGAACCAAACCTTGGAGATTCAGTGGCAAACTCTGAAGAAAACATTGATTGATTCTGCCAGAGAGGCATGTGGTGAGGTTGTTTGTAAGGATAAAAAAATCAGAACTCCCTGGTGGACACAGGAAGTTAAAGAGGCAGTGAAGGAAAAGAAGAAAGCATACCAAAAGTTCCTGTCAAATAAGTCAGCTTTTGCTCTTAGAGAATATAGAGACAAATGCAAGAATGCTAAACACTGTGTAAAACTAGCTAAACAAAAGTCATGGGAGGACTTTGGCAAGAATATAGAAAATAAATATCAAGAAGGTGGCAAAATATTCTGGAGGTTGTTGAAGAAACTTAAGAATGGAGGAAAGAGTGCTGTAAAAGGAATTAGAGATGATAAACGTGACATGAAAACGGGAGAAAAAGATATCCTTGAAGTATGGAGTAATTACTTTGAAAAACTGCTAAATGAAACAAGCAGTGATGACAGCACAGTGGTAAAAAACACTGACCAGGCATGCAGTCAGGAATACATATCCATACTTGAAGTAGAAAAAGCCATCAAAGGCTTGAAATGTGGAAAGGCAGCAGGAGTAGATGATATTCGACCAGAAATGCTGAAGTATGGTGGTATAAGAGTATTACAGTGGCTGCACTGCATAGTTCAGAAAGCCTGGACAGAGGGACGAATTCCCGATGATTGGAGTAGAGCTCTCATAGTACCCATATATAAAAAGGGAAATAAAACTGAATGTGAGAATTACAGAGGTATTTCTCTACTGAGTGTTCTTGGCAAGATCTATGCAAGTATACTTGAGAAACGGTTGAGAAGAATTGTGGAAGAAAAGCTTGGTGAAGAACAAGCTGGATTCAGGCCAAATAGAGGCTGTCAGGATCAGATCTTCACTTTACGACAAATAGTCGAGAAAGCATGGGAATATAACAAAGATCTGTATGTAAGTTTTGTCGATCTGGAAAAGGCATATGACAAGGTGCCAAGAGAGAAGCTATTCAATACGCTGCAGTTATATGGTGTGAATGGGGCATTATATCAAGCAATACTTAGTCTTTATTTGAGTTGTAAGTCAGCAGTCAGAATTGAAGGAAGTACAGGAAGATGGTTTAATGTTAAATCTGGTGTGAGACAAGGATGTACATTATCCCCTCTGTTATTCATTATCTATATGTATCACATTATGAAGGAATGTGGTATTAAACATGATATCAAAATTGGAGATGTTAATGTCAGCTCTTTGCTTTATGCGGATGATGTTATACTTCTAAATAAATCTGCTACAAGTCTGCAAGATTCTCTGACTAAATTGAATAGCTGTTGTAATAGATATGGTATGAAGGTCAGCAATAAAAAGACAAAGACAATGAAAATAGGCAGAATCATTGAAAATGTCAACTGTGTTGTGAATGGAGAACCTGTGGAACGAGTAAAACATTTCAGCTATTTAGGCACGATTTTTACTGAAGATGGTAAATTAAATATAGAAATAGACAACAGAATCAGCAAAGCTGGTATGGTGGGAAGTCAATTGAATAAATTCATATGGAATAAGAGAGAAATTAGTCGGAACACTAAATTAGCTGTATACAAGACAGTGTTCAAACCAATTTTAACTTATGGATCTGAGAGCTGGGTCAGAAGTAAAACACTTGACCAAAGACTAGAGACCACAGATATGAGAGTCCTGAGAAAGATTAGAGGTGTGAACAGATGGCAACAATGGCAATATCATATTAAAAACGAGGATATTCGGAAAGAACTTGACATTGTCAGCATCCAGGAATGCGTTAGCAGAGCTAATCTCAGGTGGTATGGTCACTTAAATAGAATGGGCGAGGAAAGATTAGCAAAACAAGTGTTCTCTGCCAGGGTGGCAGCAAAACGACCCAGAGGAAGGCCAAGATATAGGTGGATTGATACGATACAAAGTGCTTTAGACGATAGAAATATAAGATCTGATAATGTTGGAGTCTTGACAAGTAACAGACTGATTTGGAGGAAAATTGTAGATAGGAAATTAATAATGATGTAATTTTTTTCATGTAGTACTATCATATCCTGTACACCCCTTGAGGGTACATGGCAGGAATTTGATGATGATGAGTGTCATGGAAAGACTGGCAAGAACATAGAATGCATTCTTCCTGATTGCATTACTGAATTATATATCAATATCTAAATAAAAAAAATCAGAAACTTGAAATATGAAAATGCAGCAGAAGTACTCAAATGCAAAGTGTTTTGACAGTGGCTTCATGACATAATTTAAAGGCCTGGTCAGAAAGTTGAATTCCAGATGATCAGAGCTCTCACCGTACCCATTTATATAAAGAAATATAAAACAATGTAAATAATTTCCCTATGTTTCCAAGTAAGATTTATGCCAGCATACTTGTAAAAGAGGCTGGGAAAAACTGTGGAAATTAAACTTTGGAAAAAAAACAAGCAGCTTTTAAAACAATCATGGGAATATACTGCCAGTCTGATTAGCATATCTGGTCTTCAATCAATAGGGTGTGTTTGTGGGTTTGAATCTCAGGATGCAAGTGATTGTTTTTAGATAGTAGATGAATTTCACTGCCCAGTGTGAGACCTCTGTCCTGATTATTGGAGGCCTGAAGTAGCTTGAAAAGTTTCATGTTTGGTCTCTAGAGCATGGGTTTCTGGACAAGGTAAAAAAAAAAAAAAAATCACACACACACACATAATTAATAAAAATAGAAAAAAAAATATCCTTAGACCATCTACAACACTAATGTACTACAGGTTGACAACCTCGTAGAAGTCATGTATCAACAAAAATAAAGTAATAAAAATATAGCAAAGATCAGTATTTAAATTTTGTGCATGTGGAAAAGGCATATATACATATATATATATATATATATATATATATATATATATATATATACACACGCACGCACGCACACACACATACACAATGGTATCTCGCTAATCCGAACCTCTTTAGTCCGAACCCTCCAGTAATCCGAACTGTGGTTTGAAAGAAAAAAAAAGTTTTATTTATTACGTATTGTTAGTTTGTGTACTATTATTTTTATTTAATAATTATTATTTTAACTATTATTATTATTTGTTTTATTATTATCACAATACAGTATAACTACAGTGATACACAAAAAGAGGAAATTCAAAACATGCATAATTTGGTTAAAAATATAAATCCACATGTCGAAATTTCACAAACAGATGATACAGAATAGATTACAGGTTACAAAAGTGAATTCTAAATCAAATGAGATGCTGAAATTATAATGACGCTAGAGAATGAATTATAAGATGATGATGACGATATAAAACTTGAAGAAAAAAAGTAAAACATGAAGAGGCAGTTGACAGTTTTAATGAGTGTACAGAATGGACTAAGCAGAATGATAATACACCATTCCACAAAATTTTATTGCTAATGCAGCTCCAAGAAATAGCATTGATTTGCTGAAAAGAGTTTAGCTTTTTTTTTTCAGCAAAAGAAAATAACTAACTTTTTTTTACAAAGAAATAAAAAAAAAACTTTTTTTTTTGTGTTGTGTACAAGAAAGTGATATTTTTTACAGAAATTAAGTTATGTACTGAACTATGCAATTTTATTAAATCAGAATCCTCAACAATGCAGGTACATTGACAAACTAAATTTATTACTAAAATAAACTTGTGTACTGTATTATTTTTTAAGTTTTACATTACAGTAAGTAGCTTTTTTTCTATCAGTTGCTTCATTTATTTACAGAATTAAATTGATGTACCATTAGAATCTGATTATTTTTGTCTTGAATGCTAGCTATTGTTGTCTCTTGGGGGAAAATTCCCTAATCCGAACGAGCACGGTTTTTATTAATTCGGATTAGAGAAATACCACTGTTTGTGTGTGTGTGTGTGTGTGTGTACACACACGATAAGGTGTGAAAAGAAAGGTTGCTCAAAATGCTAGAATTTACAGGGTGTTCGGGATAAATTTGACATATTTATAATTAATTATATTTTTCCGTAAGTTACATGTATTAACACACACTTCTCTTCATTTAAAAGTTTGGACCCTTCTTCATTCATATACAAGATGTCAGAAAGGATGGATAGCTGGAACCCACCTGAATCATGGAAGAGAATAACTTGTATCATGATGATTCGTGCCCGCCATCAAAATAAGGATATTACGACTGCTGCCCAATGCTCCCTGAATACAGTAAAAACAATCAGGCATGAACTAGAGACTTGCAATGGTAACTACGAGGATGTAGCAAGAAGAAAGATCCCTATACAGACGATCTGATTGCGTTCGTACAGCAGAATTCCTCGCAAATCTGCAGGAACAGGTGTTGAAGAACCCTGGCATTGGAATTCGGGCTTTGTTCGTGGAGTTGCTAACTGTAGTCAAGCCCTGGATAACAAGGGTAGCCAACGGTAGGCCGTATGTATGGCAGCAGGATTCGGCCCCTTGCCACACCTCTGGGAAAAGTCAAAAATGGTTGTCTGAAAATTTCTACGACTTCACCAGTCCAAATGTTTGGCCTCCAAACTCCCTAGACCTTAACCCCATGGATTATTTTGTATGGGGCGCAGTTGAAAAAGACACCAATCGCACTTCCAGTAATACAAAAGCCCAGTTAATGGATAAAATTAAAACAGTTTTTGCGGCCCTTCCCAGGGAGACTGTAGCATCAGCTTGTTCGAGGTTCCGAAGCAGAATTGAAGCTGTGATCGATGCTAATGGTGGTTATTTTGAGTAAATCTTGTTGATAGTATTGTAATTAACTCTGCCTGTAATGTTTTTTTGTCAATTCATTAAATTTAATAGATACAAAGAAGATTTTCTTTTTCCTTACGAAACTGTCAAATTTATCCCGAACACCCTGTATAAGATATAAATGGAATGATATACCAGAGCAATATATAGTCAGCAGTTAAACTGAAGGATATACCATCAAAAGAGCTACAGGAAGGTCAAACCATCTTCCAGGAAGATAGTTTGATCTTTCTGTAGCTCTTTTGAGTAAGGCAATAAGCAAATGTTATACTCCCTAAATAAATAAAGTGCATATCTTCAGAACTAAATTGAATAAATGGTATAACTAATTTAGCATGAAAATCAGCAATAAAAAGAAAGTATGAAAACAGGCAGGAACACTGAAAATATTAATTGCATTCTTGATGATGAATCAACATACCAAGAAAATAATTCACTATACAGTCCAAAGTTTTAGTGAAGACAGGCAATTAAATCTGGAAATAAACAACAGAATAAAGAAAGCTAGTATGGTGGGAAGCCAACTGAATAAATTTATATGGATTTATAGGAAAATGAGCCAAAACACTAAATTAGCAATATATAATACAGTTCTCAAACCAAGTTTAATTTATGGACCTAAGAGTTGATGGTACAACATGACAAAATTTCATGCCGGCTGGGCCGTTGCCCGGTTAAACAAGGCCCCCGTTGTTTTCGCCAGGGAACCAGGGCGAACAGCAAAAAGTCAGCTACTGGAACAAATCTGAAAACAAACCCCAACTCAACATCACCAGAGTTAAAGATCGGTACTATCAACGTAAGAAGCCTGAATGGCAAAGAAATGGAGCTAGCTGAGGAATTAGATAAGTACCAGATCGACATAATAGGGGTGACTGAAACAAAAAAGACCAAAACTGGTGAGATCTTTCTGAGCAATAAATACAAAATGTTATATTCAGGCAATGACAATCAAGGAAAAGAAGGAGTAGCCATAGTATTCAACACAAAATACGAGGCTAATCTTCTTGAATGGCAGTAGGTCTCAAGTAGAGTAATGTGGGCAAATATGAGAATGGGGAATTGGACAATGAGACTTATTTGTGCCTATGGTCCCACAGAAGGTTCTACTAAGGTAGAAGTGGAGGAATTTTTTGACGCTTTAGAAAAAGCAACTGACACAATGAAAAAGGAAAAGTTGGTCCTTGTTGGGGATCTAAATAGCAGAGTAGGAAATGATTGTGAGACATAAAAATATTTTGGGAAAATTTGGAGAAAAGAGCAAAGCTAATAATAATGGCAAATATCTGTTGGATTTCTGCTCAGGACATGGACTGGTTATTACTAACACCATGTTCCAACATAAAAATGTGCACAAATTCACATGGAGAGA
The DNA here is from genome assembly GCF_054136105.1 of Typopeltis vanoorti. Taxonomy (NCBI): domain Eukaryota; kingdom Metazoa; phylum Arthropoda; class Arachnida; order Uropygi; family Thelyphonidae; genus Typopeltis; species Typopeltis vanoorti. The sequence continues at coordinate 91,752,799 of NC_143569.1, read as the reverse complement.
AGAGGCTAGGAATAAGAAAAGCCTCATTGACTATGTTATTGTTGATAGTGATGTTTTCTCCCTGGTGCAGGACACCAGAGTGTACAGAGGATTTGAAATTGGAAGCAATCACTATTTAGTCTTGAGCAGGATAAAATTGAATTTCATATTGAAAAGAATAACATGTAAGAAAGTTTTAAAGCGAATAAAAGTTGAGCAGCTCTCAGATGTGAACTGTAGACTAAAATACAGAAAGATTATTGAAAAGAAAATGAAAGAGTTTGAGAACAGGAATCAAACCTTGGAGATTCAGTGGCAAACTCTGAAGAAAACATTAATTGATTCTGCCAGAGAGGCATGTGGTGAGGTTGTGTGCAAGGATAAAAAAATCAGAACTCCCTGGTTGACACAATAAGTTAAAGAGGCAGTGAAGGAAAAGAAGAAAGCATATCAAAAGTTCCTGGCAAATAAGTCAGCTTTTACTCTTACAGAATACAGAGACAAATGTAAGAAAGCTAAACAGTGTGTAAAACTAGCTAAACAAAAGTCATGGGAGGACTTTGGCAAGAATATAGAAAATAAATATCAAGAAGGTGGCAAAATATTCTGGAGGTTGTTGAAGAAGCTTAGGAATGGAGGAAAGAGTGCATTAAAAGGAGTTAGAGATGATAAAGGTGACATGAAAACAGGAGAAAAAGATATCCTTGAAGTATGGAGTAATTACTTTGAAAAACTGCTAAATGAAACAAGCAGTGATGACAGCACAGTGATAAAAAAACACTGACCAGGCATGCAGTCAGGAATACATATCCATACTTGAAGTAGAAAAAGCCATCAAAGGCTTGAAATGTGGAAAGGCAGCAGGAGTAGATGATATTCGACCAGAAATGCTGAAGTATTGTGGTATAAAAGTCTTACAGTGGCTGCACTGCACAGTTCAGAAAGCCTGGACTGAGGGACGAATTCCCGATGATTGGAGTAGAGCTCTCATAGTACCCATATATAAAAAGGGAAATAAAACTGAATGTGAGAATTACAGAGGTATTTCCCTACTGAGTGTTGCTGGCAAGATCTATGCAAGTATACTTGAGAAACGGTTGAGAAGAATTGTGGAAGAAAAGCTTGGTGAAGAACAAGCTGGATTCAGGACAAATAGAAGCTGTCAGGATCAGATCTTCACTTTATGACAAATAGTTGAGAATGCATGGGAATATAACAAAGATCTGTATTTAAGTTTTGTCGATTTGGAAAAGGCATATGACAAGGTGCCAAGAGAGAAGCTATTCAATACACTGCAGTTATATGGTGTCAATGGGGCATTATATCAAGCAATACTTAGTCTTTATTTGAGTTGTAAGTCAGCAGTTAGAATTGAAGTACAGAAAGATGGTTTAATGTTAAATCTGGTGTGAGACAAGGATGTACATTATCCCCTCTGTTATTCATTATCTATATGGATCACATTATGAAGGAAAGTGGTATTAAACCTAAATAAATCCGCTACAAGTCTGCAAGATTCTCTGACTAAATTGAATAGCTGTTGTAATAGATATGGTATGAAGGTCAGCAATAAAAAGACAAAGACAATGAAAATAGGCAGAATCATTGAAAATGTCAACTGTGTTGTGAATGGAGAACCTGTGGAACAAGTAAAACATTTCAGTTACTTAGGCACGATTTTTACTGAAGATAGTAAATTAAATATAGAAATAGACAACCGAATCAGCAAAGCTGGTATGGTGGGAAGTCAAATGAATAAATCCATATGGAATAAGAGAGAAATTAGTCGGAACACTAATTTAGCTGTATACAAGACAGTATTCAAACCAGTTTTAACTTATGGATCTGAGAGCTGGGTCAGAAGTAAAACACTTGACCAAAGACTAGAGACCACAGATATGAGAGTCCTGAGAAAGATTAGAGGCGTGAACAGATGGCTTCAATGGCAATATCATATTAAAAATGAGGATATTAGGAAAGAACTTGACATTGTCAGCATCCAGGAATGCGTCAGCAGAGCTAATCTCAGGTGGTATGGTCACTTAAATAGAATGGGAGAGGAAAGATTAGCAAAACAAGTGTTCTCTGCCAGGTTGGCAGCAAAACGACCCAGAGGAAGACCAAGATATAGGTGGATTGATACGGTACAAAGTGCCTTAGACGATAGAAATATAAGATCTGATAATGTTGGAGTCTTGACAAGTAACAGACTGATTTGGAGGAAAATTGTAGATAGGAAGTTAGTAATGATGTAAATTTTTCATGTAGTACTGTCATATCCTGTACACCCCCTTGAGGGTATATGGCAGGAATTTGATGATGATGATGATGATGAGCTGGTTATAAAAGTTACTCAAAGATCACAGACTGCACACTGTTAGAACTCAGCCATGACATTCTATTACCTATGACTGAGGGTTCTACTGATATTAAAATTGAGTCATGACATAAGCAATAGCATGACTATCTAGCTAGAAAAGAAAGCAAGAACAAAAGGATGAGGTGGGACTAAAAAAAAAAAAGAGAGAGTGAGAGAAAAGGGGGAAGAAGGCTACGAGGGTTGTTTGAAAAGTTTGGTAAAGAAATAAGTTACACATTTTTTTTGGAAAAAATCACCTGAGAGGTCTACACATTTGTCAAATTGTGCAAATAGTCATTGACAGCCTTGATGCCATCGTCATTTGAAAAAAATTTTTTCCTACTGAGCAAAATTTTTAAGTTTGGGAACAAGAAGAAGTCACGTGGGACCAAGTCCAGAGAACATGGTGGATGTGGAACCAATTCGACTTCAATTTGAGCAATTTTGTCATTGCAATGGGCGACGTGTGGGATTGTCTTGATGAAAGAGCACTTTTTTGTGTGCCAATCTTGGCTGTTTTTTCTTCAGTTCTTCTTTTAAACAGTCCAACAATGATGCATAATACTCCTGTTATTGTCTTACCCTTTTCCAAATAGTCCATCATGATAATTCCTTGGGAATCCCAAAAACCAGTGGCCATCACCTTCCCAGTTGATAAAACGGTCTTCGCTTTTTTTGGTGCTCTTTCACCAGGCATTGTCCACTGTTTTTGACTGCTACTTGGACTCAGGTGTGTAGTGGTGGATTCAAGTTCCGTCTACAGTCATGAATCAATGCAAAAAAAAAAATCCTGCGAATTGCAATTAAATATCGCCAAACACTGTGTTGAAATGTCTTTTCATATGCATTTTTGATCGACAGTCAAGAATCACGGCACCCAACACACACACTTTTTCGTGTGCAATTTTTCATATAGGATATTATATACTCATTCAGTTAAGATGCCTACAATCTCAGCAATCTCACTCGGCGGTCTTCCATAACAATACCATGGATTTTTCAATCATTTCCTTCATAGTAACCTCAGTCAGGCGCTTGGAGTACGCTTCATCTACGATGGACTTATGACCACGTTTAAACTCATTTATCCAAAAATAAAGGTGCAGAGTCCCCATGAACTGCATCTAACTCAGCTTTGATCTACACCGCCATCCACTTCTTCAAATAAAAGCGGACGGCTGCATCCACTTTTATTTTAACTTCAAATACTCGTTTTTCTCCATTTTTATGCAAAATGCAAACATGATCATTTTAGATGCTTGCAAATGAGAACTACGCATTGCATGTGGCTAAATTTTGCCAGGGGGTCATGAAAGAGATGATACATGCCAATACTGGTATGAATGAACAAATTATTTCGCTGTCTATTGGAAATTTACCAAACATTTCAAACAACTCTTGTAAAAGGTAGTGTGGGGGGGAGAGTGCTAGAGAAAGGAGGAAGCAATAAAGCATAATGGTGAAAAGTTGGCAGTATACAGAGAGATACAATGGATGGAGAGTCACTTAGTCTTAGAAGCCATTGCTACTGACCAACAGTTAATGAATGTTTGTACATGTGACAATTGATTCTTCCAGTATACTAGTATATTTTGTGCAGTATAAAGCTAAGCAAATCTATAATGATACACATCTTTAATACTGTGTGTAAGTAATGTTGTTATTTAAGAAGACAGATTACATGAAGACAATTCATGAGACTTTTTCGAAGTCAGCCTATAGCAGAACCTAAACGTCTTATTTGTTGTATTTAGTGCCTCAGTTTATTTGTGCAGTTCTAATTACAGAAGTAAAGATGCTTTGTAGAAGATAACACTACTGATAGAAAGAAAGTGCTTATTGTTGAAGCACAAGTTAATTGTTCGAATACATACCAAATTGTGTTGGCCTAGTCAGATAGCATAATAAGTAGATGGGATAGTGTTAATTCACACACACACACAAGCTGTGTTAACCTACTCAAGTTATGCATTCAACACTGTCATGACAAATTGTACCTATAAGTTAACCTAGTTTAACTATATATATGTATGTATATATTACAAAAAGATGTTAATTAAACTCTTATGGTAAAGAGTGTCTTTCCTGAACCTACCTCATATACTAATGCCGGTAATCAGAATCTCACTAAAGGACCTTTATTATAATTAGGATGCAAATGCTGTGTTCCTTCCAATTTTGCTCAGAACTCTGAGTAGTTCAGCTCCTCTAAAGGTCATAACACACACAAGTTTTAAGAAAAGAAAAGGAAAAAAAAAGGAGGGAGTGGAGGGAGGTGAACAATAGCATCAGTCACAGAATATCAGAAAGGAACCTGACATATTAGTATTCAAGAACATGCTACCAAAACAGCATTTGATGCCAAGATGGCAAGAAAAAAAAATCCTAAGAAGACTAAAATTAATATGGATTGATGCAGTTAGTAGTGCTTCGGAATACATATGCAAGATCTGACAATACTAAAGTCCTGAAAACATTAATTACACAGAAAATTGTTGACAGAAATGTCTCCCTCAAAGGATACATATCAGAAAATGGCATCACAATTAACTGTGAGCTTTCAAAAAATACCTGATCTTAGCAGAATTCCAAAGTATTTTAAATGTATTTATAAAATTACACAACTTCAATATACAAAACAAATCTGAATTAAAATAATGATTTATTGATTTGAATAAAATAACACACTTCATATTAAATAACAATTTCTACAAAGATATACTTGCCAATATTAGGATGATCCAACATTTTCATTATTCTAACTTCACGGAAAAGCTAAAGAGAATACCAAATTATCAATTAGAGAAAAATTCTCTCATATGTCATTATTATTATTATATTTATTAATACATACAATACACACACACAAATAAGTTTGTTTAGAGCAAAACAGCAACTTATTCACAAGACTATTTCATGATTTTACACTTCTTCAAATACAACAGTATGTTTCTAACAGTGAAGACAAACATAAAGAATAAGTTACTTATGCTTTCAACAGCGTTACAAAAATCCTATAAAGCAACTATAGACATTTCATACTGCAAAACAACCTACTTTTTAAAGTCATATATAGGTTACAGACATAATACACATATAGCAGAATAAGACCAATGTCTCCTTTTAACATTAAATTGATGTTTCTCAAAATCAAAATAATGTGCATTAACAAAAAGCTGTAACCCTAAAGTAAATTAGCAAGTGGAGACAGAATATAAGTTAGATAAACCAGAAAGCCTGCACTGGAGATCAAACACGATTTGATTCTTTTCAAGCCACTTCGAAATCCTCAATAAGCAAAGTGACAGTCTCATATTGAGATAACTACTCATACTATGGCCTAAAGACATACACTATAACATCTATACCACAGTGAGATTTTAACTTTCACCTAGGCTTGCTGTTTACCACGTTCCTTGTGACCATTTCTTTTACTTTGGACATAAAGAATGTTCTCTTCAAAACAGACTACAGCAACACCAATCTATAATAAGATGAGAAGTCTGGTTTAGCATAACATGGAGTTGACAATGTCCACAGAATCTTAAAACTCATCTACTTCACTATTGCCACTTCAAATTTGAGGATTTTTTCAAAGAGAGTGCTGAAGCACAAACATTGTGCAAACTTGAACTGTAATGACTGTATAGACAGTCATTGCTGTTCAAAACCATCAAAATATGGTTTTGAACAATGGTCTTGTAAAAATAATCATAATTAAAATTCTGAATATTTTTACGAATTGTTTATGTTAAAATGTTTATTAGTTTTAGTTTCATAACATGCATTGTCGGCACTTGCAATGTGCCCGTTATTAAAATTATTTTGTCAAAAATGATATGTAAAGAAGTTAAAAAATTGATGTACTTTACCAGATTTGTATTACGTACAAGAATTTTATTGTAATTTAAAATTATCAAAAGTTGTGTTTTTATGAAGACATTCTCTCTTGTCGCTAACGGAGACAACGTGTCAGCCATTATTTATACCTAACTTCTTGCTCACCAGTTTCATTGAGTGCGCATGCTCGACAAGAAGTTGGATGTGTGATTGACAGCTGACAAGTTCGGTATCGAAGCAACGAGAGAGTAAACAAGGATAGTGTTCAGAAGGAATTTAGAACACAGGCCGGCAGATATTTAGGTTCAGGGGAACTTAAGTTTTTTTTATGTGACAGTCGGAGGAAAATTAATAGTATGTTCCGAAAAAGGAATCGTGGAACTATTAAGATTTAATGTGTAATAAGTATGTGGATAAATAAAAGAAAATATTGCTATATGCGTTTTAAAAGGAATATTGGAGGAAACGCTAATTGAAAGATTTATAGTAGGTTCCGAAAAGGAAATCGTAGAACTGTAAGTTTTTTTTATTGGAAGAATTAAGACTGTCAATAAGAATTAGTGAATAAAAGAAGAAGTTGCTATTTACATTCTAAAGGAATGTTCTAGAAAACTCTGATTAGGAAGTTTCATCTGTATTAAGGACGCCGGATCTGACTGTTAATTCTACTGAAGAAAAGAGATAGAATTAAGTTCGGAAGAATTAATGTGTGCTACATAAGTGATGAGAAAGGATCCTGTAAAAATGAAGAATAGAGTCATATATCTTCGGAAAAGGGCCTTGACAGAGAAAGAAACTAGCTATGAACATTTTGTGATTGTGCAAATAAAGTGTTTATACTAGTCTTAAGTGGAAGTTTATTTAAAAAGGCCTTGGATCCAATTAATTTGTAGTTAGTTATGTAATATATGTTTGAAGTGTATATATATATATTGTTTTTGTTTTATTAAATGTTTATTTTGTATTTTGGTCTTGAGTCTGTGATTATTTGGATTCTGAAAGAAAGAGTTAAGATCATTATACCAATTGGAGTGAACCCTTGTGCATATAATAACATATAGGTGCACTTGGAATTAAAAAAATAATTGTTAGAAACAGAGATCATCTCTATGGTAGGATTAATATTAAGATAATATCTATGAATATCCTCTATATAAAAATCAACCAATTATTAACAGTCTCACACCAACCAATGAAATTCCTTTCCTAGATAAAGAGAATCACAAACATAAAAGTTTGTCATTATTTAGCTTTGTGAACTTTGCTGATCATTGGCAAATTTAAATCTGTATTCATTATGACAGTAAAGAACTAATGCAATAAAACAAAGGGGGAGTGGACAGTCATAATGCATTAACAAGTAATAGTTTTCTTTCTAGAGTTCATTTCCAGACCTATTACTAAACTTCATGTTTTCCTTTTTATGCAATGTATATTTCTTATCTCCCATTTTACTTACATATTTTTTGCCTTATAAGATGCACTTTTTAGTACCTAAAATTTATCTGAAAATTAGGATGTATCCTATAACCTAAATGTATCGTATAAACCGGTGCATCTTACGGTGCGTCTTATATACCAACGTACTTTTTTATGTATGTATAGTTATGATGGGTCATTGCTTGTCGGTGTTAAATTGTGAATGAAGCTATGTTATGTAATTTTTTTTTTTTCATTCACATTTAACATTGCTTATTAAATATTAATCATGACTTATATAAAATTATTTATTATTCCTTAATTGAGAATTACTAAATAAATATTTAATTAAAACCTGACCTATTATTAGTTTATAAAATAATAAAATGTATAGAATTTTGTATAACCAAATATATATGGTGTAACGTAAAATGTTAATTTATATTTAACTGTATACGTAATCAAAAAGTTAAAGAAGTAGCTTAAATATTATGTTGTTCTTATTTGTAAAATATTTAATGTTATGTAATCACAAATGTAGTAGTAACAGAGCATACATTACATTAGCGAAATGTTTACGTTTAGTCTGTTGTCATGGAGACGCACGCGTAAACAACCACGAGTGAAGAGAGCGTGGCGTTCGAACGTAAGGTGGGAGTGAAGGTCATATAGAATATAGAGAAAAAGGGTAAAGAAGAAGGAAGGTCATAGATAAGATAGAGAGGAAGAGAAGAATTATTATTAAGGAGTGAGGAGAGAGTTTTGCGGAACCAAGATTATAAAATCCTCAGGGCAGAAATTTATGAGTATAGTGTTGGGAAGTGAACCTATAAGTAGTGAAACATAAAGTTTAATGTTATAAGCGAAATCTGCTGTTGTTATGAAGAAAGGTTGATACCGTAATCAGATAAAAGGAAACTGGACAGTCAATGTGAAAATTCTGATTATTTCCAGTTAATCTGGATTACGATTAAACTCTATGTTGCCCTAGGAAAACGTTATATTGATTACTTGGAGGAAAGTGAACTGGAAAAGATATCAGTACCTAATTACTGTTATTTGGAATAGTGAAGTGCGACTTACAGTAATACAGTTTAAACTATGGAGAATATTTGTTATGTGTGTTCCGCTAACGTTAATTAAGTTAATTCATAAGTGCTCTCTCAATAATTTGATGTATTGAAGAATTTGTCTGATAAGAGTAGTTGTATAAGTTTGTCTATTCTAGCATTAACTGTGATATATCTCCGATGCTCAAGGACCGGAATTTATTTGTTTGGAATATTGCTTACATAGAGTATTGCCTGCTGTGAATATAAACCTTGAGCTGATAGATTTGTGAAGACTGATTAAATGTGAAGTTGTTATATTAACTTGAAATAAGAAGAATTGTGTTTTTGAGACTGTGAATTGTATATGAAAGTTAGAACGTTGAATTGGAATGAGTGACCTAAGAAGTTGTATTAAGTTAATTGTATATTTCCATTTTTAAATAGAGTTTTGTATTCGTTAACCACATCATATATTAAATGTTTTATTTTGTTGATCTAAATATTGTGTTTGCCTGAATTCCTTTTTATTGCACCGTTCATAAATATTCGAATCTTGCGGGAACCCCAAGTAAAAATGATAATAAATAATTCGGCCTAATGAGATGACTGCTAACCTAATTTAGAATTGATCCTACTATTTATATAGACTAATCTAAGAATAGGGTGGCGCAGTATAAATATAAATTTCCCTACTTTTGGATCGGTGATCACTTCGCAATTGGTTATTTTAATTATAAAAGTGACTTGAAACTAGATAGATTTAGAACACGACAGAAAAGAGTCGTCACGACAAATGGCGCAGCAGTCGACAGGATGTGATTTAATTGATAGTAATTAAATTTAACAACTATAAGTTAAGAAATTGAATTTAGTTTTAGTGATAATAATCAAAGAAATGCTCCCTGAAATTTTAGAAAGTGAAATAATTAAATCACAGTGAACCGGTTATAATCTGGACTCAGGCAAAGATAAAAGTTTATTTAAAGTAGAAAGATTATTGTATTTATTGAGATAGTAATTTATTAATCACTATGGCTGTCACATCAAGCTCTGAAATGAATGACAGTGAATTCTTTCGTACGGTAAATCCGCAACAGGTTTTTCCCCAATATTCAGGTGAAGAATCAGATGATGTACTATTTTTCTTTACCTATGTTGAAAAACTTAGAGAAATTGCAGGTTGGACTGATTTTCAATTGCTAGTTTTAATTAGAAGCAAATTAGTAGGTAAAGCAAAAACATTTTTGCATTCTTCTCCAATACTTCGAGAGACTTTTGTGTATTCTAAATTTAAAGAAACTTTATTGTCTCAATTTTGTAAACTTAGAAGTGTAGGTCCTAACTTATGGAAATTGCAGAAAATTGTTCAAAAGGATAAAGAGACTGTTACTGATTTTCACAATCGGTTATTAACATTGGCCAACAGTTTGAATATTACTGGTGAAGATAAACCTCACTTAGATTGGGCTGTGTTCCAACAATTTAGACAAGGTGTCAGGCAAGAATTAAGAGAAACAGCCTACAAGAAGAAAATTTCTACTTTGGAAGAGTGTCTCAAAAGTGTTAAGGAAAAAGAACAAATATTAGGAGACCTTTATCCCTCAAACAATGCAAGTCTTGTGAATATTGTGAATAAGACTGATAGTTCATTCAACCAATCAGAAATAGAAAGGAGAAGTAAAGTTGAAAAAGGAAAAGCAAAGAATATTGGAGAAAACTCAAGTAATGTTAATTGTATAACTGAAAGTAAGGAACAATTTGACAAGAAACTGATGACAGAAGTGAAATCCCTAATTCACCAGGAGGTGAATAAGTTAAATCAACCAATAATGGATAGTCTTAATGAAGTTGTGAGACAGTTATCAGCTATTACTTTGAGATCTCAAGAAAATCAAGACCCCACTACAAATAAAATTAATGAGATGGTCAAACATGAATTTGAAAAACAAAGTCAACCTATTTTAAGTACTTTAGATAAAGTGATGCGAGGATTAAATGATGTCAGACAACAAATGTCTGCTATTCCTCAATCCAAGACAGAGATAAAGCAAGGAAATCCTGTTAAATGTTACAATTGCAACAAAATTGGACATTATGCCAGGAATTGTTTCTATAACAAGGGAAACTACTCTAATAACAGATGGAACTCAAAGTTTGGATACAAACCCCACAGAAGAAATAAAAGAATTCAGAATTATCAAACATCTAATGAGAGAATGATGAGAATTAGAGGTGATATCCTGGGCTCCAAATGTGACATCTTATTAGATACAGGATGCAATGCCTCTACCATCAGGATGGATTATTTCCTAACATTAAAGAACAAACTGTGGAAGAGCACTGCCAAGCTGAGACAACCTGTAAGGATTACTTCTCTCTCAGACTCAAACTTTATGGCATATGAAAAGCTTCGAGCTAGAATATACCTACCAGAATTTGGACTGTACGTGTGGCAAGACCTACTTGTTGTCCCCACTACCTCCAATCTAAGTTCTCACATTATCTTGGGAACAAACTTCCTAGCAAGATATCAATTTTCTTGTGACTTTTCTAAGAAAGAAATAACCCTGATGAACAAAAGGAGATATATCAGAAGAAATGAAATTCATGATTGTGATAAGACTAGGTATCAAACAAAACAATTTAGATTGCCACTTGAATCAGGACCATCTACTGAAGAAAAATCAGCTGTGAATCAATCATCTAATAGAGATAGTGGTGATAACTCTCATGTACACATTCAATCTGATACTCCTCTTCTTACTGATGAACCAAAAGTAGTAGTGACAAAGCCCAAATCAGAAGTTACCACTTATAGCAAACTAAAGGTTGAAGTCAATTTTGGTAAAATGTCTAATCTATATCATAGAACAAACCACCAAGTTCTGAGACAACAAAAACTTAATTCTAATAATGGAAAACGTGAATTTAATTCAAAAGAGAGAATCCTATACTACAAACTTAGAAGACATGCAGAAATTGATAATAATAGTAATAAGAGAATTGATGATAATGTGAAAGAGAATAAAGGCACAAAACATAATGAGGAACCAAGTTTCAGTAAAACTTGGTATTACTTGAGAAAACGAAAAGCAAATATGTAATCCAGTTTTTTTTTTTTTTTTAAAGGAGCCTAGTGTCAAAAGAAAAATTTTTCTTATGATAAAAATTTTTCAAAGAAAGGGTGAGCCTATGTTAAATTGTGAATGAAGCTATGTTATGTAATTTATTTTTTTTCATTCACATTTAACATTGCTTATTAAATATTAATCATGACTTATATAAAATTATTTATTATTCCTTAATTGAGAATTACTAAATAAATATTTAATTAAAACCTGACCTATTATTAGTTTATAAAATAATAAAATGTATAGAATTTTGTATAACCAAATATATATGGTGTAACGTAAAATGTTAATTTATATTTAACTGTATACGTAATCAAAAAGTTAAAGAAGTAGCTTAAATATTATGTTGTTCTTATTTGTAAAATATTTAATGTTATGTAATCACAAATGTAGTAGTAACAGAGCATACATTACATTAGCGAAATGTTTACGTTTAGTCTGTTGTCATGGAGACGCACGCGTAAACAACCACGAGTGAAGAGAACGTGGCGTTCGAACGTAAGGTGGGAGTGAAGGTCATATAGAATATAGAGAAAAAGGGTAAAGAAGAAGGAAGGTCATAGATAAGATAGAGAGGAAGAGAAGAATTATTATTAAGGAGTGAGGAGAGAGTTTTGCGGAACCAAGATTATAAAATCCTCAGGGCAGAAATTTATGAGTATAGTGTTGGGAAGTGAACCTATAAGTAGTGAAACATAAAGTTTAATGTTATAAGCGAAATCTGCTGTTGTTATGAAGAAAGGTTGATACCGTAATCAGATAAAAGGAAACTGGACAGTCAATGTGAAAATTCTGATTATTTCCAGTTAATCTGGATTACGATTAAACTCTATGTTGCCCTAGGAAAACGTTATATTGATTACTTGGAGGAAAGTGAACTGGAAAAGATATCAGTACCTAATTACTGTTATTTGGAATAGTGAAGTGCGACTTACAGTAATACAGTTTAAACTATGGAGAATATTTGTTATGTGTGTTCCGCTAACGTTAATTAAGTTAATTCATAAGTGCTCTCTCAATAATTTGATGTATTGAAGAATTTGTCTGGTAAGAGTAGTTGTATAAGTTTGTCTATTCTAGCATTAACTGTGATATATCTCCGATGCTCAAGGACCGGAATTTATTTGTTTGGAATATTGCTTACATAGAGTATTGCCTGCTGTGAATATAAACCTTGAGCTGATAGATTTGTGAAGACTGATTAAATGTGAAGTTGTTATATTAACTTGAAATAAGAAGAATTGTGTTTTTGAGACTGTGAATTGTATATGAAAGTTAGAACGTTGAATTGGAATGAGTGACCTAAGAAGTTGTATTAAGTTAATTGTATATTTCCATTTTTAAATAGAGTTTTGTATTCGTTAACCACATCATATATTAAATGTTTTATTTTGTTGATCTAAATATTGTGTTTGCCTGAATTCCTTTTTATTGCACCGTTCATAAATATTCGAATCTTGCGGGAACCCCAAGTAAAAATGATAATAAATAATTCGGCCTAATGAGATGACTGCTAACCTAATTTAGAATTGATCCTACTATTTATATAGACTAATCTAAGAATAGGGTGGCGCAGTATAAATATAAATTTCCCTACTTTTGGATCGGTGATCACTTCGCAATTGGTTATTTTAATTATAAAAGTGACTTGAAACTAGATAGATTTAGAACACGACAGAAAAGAGTCGTCACGACATCGGTAATGCATGATCAGTTTGAATAGTTGCACCATCATTAATGGTCATGCATTTAAACTAGTAATCAATACATTATTATATTTAATTACTTTTTTTTATAACCAATAGATTCTATGAAGCACAGACATAAGTATATGATTGCATTTAAGCATACTCAATCACACTACACTTAAATGCAATCATATATTTGCAATAAAAAGAATGGCAAGAGGACTGCAGAGTGTCACTTTTGGCCTCTGTCAAAAATGGTATGAACTTGGAGGGAAAAAAAAAGAGCAGAAATTAATAGAAGCAAATTTTAAAAAGTACAATTTCAGCAGAAAACTGGCAAAATGGCCAGAAATTGAAAATGAATTAAAAACTTAGAAATGGATCGAAGTAGACTGACTGGGTTACTGCGTATTTACAAAAAGGATTATTCAACGAGCAAAATTATTGGCAACAGAAAGAAATATCGATTTTATGAAGAGAAATGATTTATGCATGCATGCAAAAATGAAAATATCACAAAAAATGCCAGATGAATCTGATAATAAAATTATTGAGTTTCACAGCTTCATCATAAATGCTAAAAAACAAGACAGTTTTGAACTTTCACAGATAGCTAATATGAATGAAGTGCTTCTGACTTTTGATGTGTTCTCGGACAAGACTGTTGGCTCCAAGGTAAAAAAATATCATTGTTAAAACTTCTGGTCCCGAAAAAACCCAATATGCTGTTGTTTTGTCATGCTATGTAAATGGAACAAAATTGCCACTTTTTTTTTTAATTTTTAAAAGAAAAACTTCCTAAGGAGTTTACATTCATATTCATCCAAAAGGATGGATAGATGAGGAATGGATGAAGTTATGGATAAAGAAGGTGTGGTCCAGACATCCTGGCAGTTTACATCAGAAACCTACTTTGTTAGTAGGTTTCTGACGTAACAGAAAGCATTTACATGACGTAGCATTTTACCTATGTAATGAACAATGTTTTGTCAACAACTATGCACTGATGTTGTTTGTTATAAACAACAGCACATTTTCAACGTTCAAATAATATGATCAAGATACATACCTTTTGAAGGCTTGATGGGTTTAACTGTGTCTTATCTATAATTTTAATTGCAACCTATAATAATAAAATAATTTTGAGTAAAAACAAAAAAAAATTATTTTAATAAATATAAATAGCATAAATTGTAAAGTCTACAAAACAGAAAGTATGAGGGATCAGCATTTCTTATTAGGAAATACTGATCCCCTCAGTGAACTAACTCTAGTCTACTAGTATTTATTATTTTAGTGCACCAACCAGTAGTCACCTAATTAAAAGTAGAATTACACCAAAAACAAGGTCTTCACATAAAGATGAGGCTCCAAAACCTTTTGTTCTCAATGAAACTAGTAAAACTAAGCTTTTTCAACATTTTATTATCCATATATTCTGGAAGTAACAGAACTTTAGTTATACAATTTGTACACATAGTTAGTTGATGTGGTTAAAATTATTTTATATTTATTTATTGTGAGCCAATGTAGCTCGGTCTGCACTGACAATGCCCTCTGGCCAGAATGATCTGAATCTTGTCTCAGGTACAAGGACATTAATCAAAAGTGAGTTAGCTGGCCCCATAAAGGGTTAGCAGCAGTTTTCACTCCACAAAGCAGATAAACTAGCTGAAAATACATGCAAATAACTATAGAGACTACACACCACACACACATTTTATTTATCCCACACGAGAGAGGTACAAGAAACTATATTACATCAGTGAGGTGTGCGAGGTGCAGTTGAGAAAGAAGAAACCTATTGACATTCTTCTGAAAGAGCTGTAGGCTGAAATAATTAGGAAATGTATTTCCTAACTATTTCAGTGGGTGGAATAAATAAGAAAGAGGAGAAGCAGGTTCGATAAGTTTGCAATTGTACTATAAAAGGGATGTTGGACAGCTGCTGCTGCTGCTCTTGTTTTAACAGGCCTAACAAATAGAGGAATGCTGTTTGCCAATTCGCTAGCGTAGTGACCATGGATATACCTCCAGAAAAGACAAAGAGCTGCATCTGTGAGATAGAGTTTGAAGTGAGTTTGTGAGAGAAGGATCATCTATGAGCCAAATTGTTCTCCTCTGGACAGCATCAAGAATTTTTAAGGTTTTAGGTGCATCACCCCAAACGTGTGAACAGTATTCTAAAGATGGTGGATATGGGGTTTTGTATAGAGTTAGCGAGATGTTCTAATTTTCCACAGATGTGGAAAATTAGAAAATCTCAAACAAGAAATGGACAAAGGAAAAATTGATATCGTAGGGCTCTGTGAAGTTAGATAGGAAGGAATAGGTGATTTTTATAGTGACGAAGTAAGAATAATTTACTCAGGAGATAAAAAGGAAAAAGGAGTTGCACTTGTTTTTAATAAAAGAACAGCAAAGAGCATTATTAGCATAAAATGTCTGAATGACAGGATTATGGTGTAAAATTGAAGGCTGAACCGGTGGACATAACAATAATGCAGATATATATGCCAATAAGTGACTATTCAGATGAGGAAATAGAAGAAATGTATGAACAACTACAAGAACTAATTAAGGAAGAAAAAAGCAAAGACTATATGATTATAACAGGAGACTGGAATGGAGTTGTGGGAGAAGAGGAGGATGGGAGTGCAGTAGGAAGATACGGACTAGAAAATAGAAATGAGAGAGGGGAAAGGTTAGTGGAATTCTGGAATCTTAAAGAAAATAAGCTAATAATTACAAATACTTGGTTTAAAAAATCTAAGAGAAGACTATACACATGGAAAAAAAACCAGGAGATACAGAAAGGTATCAAATTGATTACATTATAGTAAAGGAAACAAGAATAGTGTAAAAAATGCATTCACATATCCTGGAGCTGATATTTATTCTGACCACAACCTACTATTCATAGAAATAAATGTGAAATGAAAATGGAAAAGTGGAACTTAGAGAAATTAAAAAATACCAAGGAATTTGGAAATAGATTGGAGAAAGAATTAGAGGAAACAAGTTTTGCCAAAACTGAAGATCCAGAAAAGAAAAGAAATGGGAACAAGTTAAAGATAAAATAAAGGCAAATTGCAGAAGAAATTGGATATGTAAGAGCTAAAAGAATCAAAAAAAAACCTTGGATAACTAATGAGATGATTTCTCTAATGGAAGAATGAAGAAAATGGAAAAATAAAGACACCCAGAAGGGAAAATACAATATAGAACCCTGAATGACAAATTGAGAAGGGAAGTAGAAAGAAGTAGAGAAGATTGGCTTAAAAAACAATGTGAAGAAATGGAAAATTATGAGAGTGTTAAGGAAGGAATAAGAAATTTCATTCACAAGAGAAATGGAATTCAAGCTAGAGGCATAGAAAATAAGAATGGGAAAATCATAACTGAAGAAGATAAAATCCTAATGAGATGGAAAGAATACATTGAATATGACAAGGAAAATAGACCAAATGGAGTTGCCATTAGAAGATATAAAGAAGGTAATGAATATAAAAATGAATATAAATAAAGAAGATATAAAGAAGGAAGACGATCTAGGCCCAGATATTTTGAAGACAGAAGTAAAAATGGTCATTAAAGAACTAAAATGTGGAAAGGCAGAAGGAATAGATGAAATACCTGCAGAATTCCTGAAACAACTTCAGAACAAAAAAACTGAAAAAATAACCAAAATAATAAATTTAATTTATAACAAAGGAGAATTACCGAAAGATTTTGACCTTAATATTTATACCTATACCAAAGAAAAGTAATGCAGTGAACTGCAAGGATTTTAGAACAATAAGCCTCATTTCCCATACATCAAAAATACTTATGAGAATTCTAACACTGAGAATTACATCTAAGGTGGAAGAATTTCTTGGAAAAAATCAGTTTGGTTTCAGGAAGGGTAGGGGAACAAGAGATGCGATTGGCCTGTTAAGAATAATAAGTGAAAGAAGTCTGGAAGTGAATAAAGAAGTTAATTAAACGTTTTTAACATAAAGAAGTTAATATCTGTAATACAGATTTTGAAAAAGCTTTTAACTTTGTAAAATGGAATAAGATGGTGGAAGTAATGGAAAATATTGATATAGATTGAAAAGACAGAAGGCTAATTATTTCACTATACATGAGACAAACTGCCATGGTGAGAGACATATATGGTACAACAGAACCAGGAATCATTGGACGAGGAGTGAGACGACGTTGTTCTCTGTCATCAGTTTTGTTTAACATGTATTCCAAAGAAGCACTGGAGAATTCAGAAGAAGGAATAAAGATTGGAGGTAGACAGATATTTGCAATACGATATGCAGATGACAAGGCATTATTATGAAATAATGAAACAGGACTACATCATCTGTTGAACAGATTACTGGAGTCCTGTATCAATTATGGAATGAAAATTAACATAAGAAAAACAAAGGTAATGAAGGCCACTACTTTCACTTCGACAGAAAACACTAACTGCAAAATCGAATGTTAAAACTAAACTGAAAGGATAAAGAAGTTATTAAGGAAATGGGAAAGTACAGAACAGATATTTTAGGAATAAGCAAACTGAGATGAACAGGCTTTGGAAGATTGAGAACTGTAGAAGGATATCAGATATTGCATTCAGGATCCAATGAAAATCATGAAAGACGAGCAATTACTCAAGGAAAAGCCATAAGGATTCATTTCAGCAATGAAAAATTACATGTGCCCATATGTAATTTTATAAAAGCCCATATTTAAATTTAAAAAAAGCCCATATGTGCATGAAAAACATTTTGAACACAAGTTTCCAGTCTCCAGTCTGTGTGTACTACTGTAATATCTCTCATATTCATGTTGCTATTTCTTCTCCCCCCCCCCCCATCAAATTATAACATGTAAAAATGCAAGCATTAAATTAATTCACTTAAATCAAATAGCTACAAAATCCATCACTATTTGCATAAGTTCAAGTGACTGCTGTCTAGATCAGTGCTCCCCAAACTTATGCATAAAAAGGCCCCTTTGGAAAAATTAAAATATTTCACAGCCCCGATCGAATAAAAAAATTTGCAATAGACATATTATTATAATATTTATTGTATTTATATTCAAAACAAAACATGCACAGTGAATATTGAAAAAATCAAATGCAAATGTTACATTTGCATTTGATTACATACACATTTGACATGCACATTACCTCATATTTTTATATAGATGATATATTGTTATTGTACATTTACAGTATAAGCACATGAAATGTAAAATGATTAGTAATAAACAAAGTGAGAATTAAGTTTAATAATTCTTAAATATTCAATAAGGACTGAAATACGCAGGAAGCAAAATTTGTGAACCAACACCAATGTGTGATTTTTTCCTTTAAAATATAAAAAATAATAAAAAAGAAATAATAAATAATAAAAATTAAATACGTTTCTTTTAAGATAAAAAAAAAATATCTACTTAGTCTTAAAACATTTTAAATTTGTTTTCATTATTTCATGGTCTCCTCAACAAAATTAACGGCCCCCCCTTGGGGGCCATGGCCTACAGCTTGGGAAGTGCTAATCTAGATAGTAGACAATCTAAACAAATATGATTCTGCAATTTGCTAATGTCAACATTGGTTCAGGCACAGGCTAAAAGTAACTGATTAGAGTGTATTAAGTGTTGGAATGGGTCAAAGTAATATATTGGAGTAGAGACACTGGAGGAATTATAAATAAAATAAGTGATAAGTATGATTTATCATATAATTAATTTTTTTATAGTACATTCAAAAATTATTGGCTGTAAATTAGAAATTCTGAAAGGAAAAACTTTGTGCATGCAGTTACTAGGCATGTCCGCTCTCTTTTTTTTTTCAACTAATATGTGCATGAAACTTTGTGCATGCAGTTACTAGACATGTCCACTCCCTTTTTTTCAACTAATATGTGCGTGCATGCGTGCGTACACATACACATGCACAGCTTAGATGGAACATTGTTCAACAGCAATGTTAAGGCAGTATTATTATATCGATCAGAGACATGGAAAATGACCAAAAAACAGGATTCTAAATTAAATAGTCTTGAAACAATGTTTCAAATCATAATCACAAAAGATTAAAAATATTTTGGCCACAACATATAACAAATGATTACTTATGTAAACTGACTGAGCAAAACAGTATCACCAGTATAATAAAAAAAACACAGAAATGAATTGGACACAGAGAGATTCCAAGAGTGGCTCCGACATGGATTCCAGAAGGAAATTGGCAAGGCAAAACTTGGCAGAGAATGACAAAAAAAAAAGAAAAGAAAAATGGCTGGTTGGAAGAGTTGGAGAAAAGCTGAATTAGTGGCACAAGACAGAGGTATCTGGAAGAAACCAATATTCAGCCTTATATGCCACAGGCATGAAGAGGATAAATAAGTGAGTAGAACAAGCAGTTGCCTTAAGTTTGTATTATATTATTTTGATTATAATACCTAAATTATTAATATCTTAATATATTAATGTAACAAAAATAAAAGCTATATTACAAATGGGCATAATCCTATAAAAATAAAGATTAGTCCTGCTGCAATGAACATAAACAAAGATCACCACTCCAAAGCTACAGTGGCTTCAAGAAATGATTTATAAGCCATATACAAACTATATTTAAATTAATTTCATCAGCCATTCTAACAAAGGATAAAATCCATCCACTCTCAAATATCATGAAGAAACAGGGTTCTCAATGATAAATAATAATTTATTATGAGAAGGAAATGCAGAAAAGTAGCATTAAAAAAAAGGAAGGAGGGGGGGGGGGTAAGAAACAGATATACTATATAGTTATGAACCATTATGAAAAAACTGGGTTGGCAGACAATTATACTCAATACTCTATGTTCAGTTAAAGGAAAAATCATCACTTAAGGAAAAAACCTTAAAAGTGAGAAATTATGGATATCTGCCCAACATATTCCAAATTTGAATGAATAAAGTCTGTCAGCTAGAATGTAAAACACAGGAACTATTGTGCTCTACAAAAGCATCAATAAATCAGCTATAAACTGCATCCCGGGAAAAAACCATCCTAGAACACACAAAGTTTACATTATTTTTGCTATTCAGTTCTGCATATGAAATTTCAGGATAACTCTTATCTGAAGATGATCTCAGTAACTGTAAAGGAGATCATGTTTTTAAATCAAAATGATGAAATTCTCTTCATTACCCACCTATGGCAAATGTATTAAATCATCATGGGATCATCATGAAATAAATTAAAAGTTAAAAGTAACCACATAATTTTGCATTTTGATGAATGTGAATTATTTAGTTACTATATACTTTAAGATCAGTGTTTCCTAAACTTTCAGTACCCACATACCCCTTTTAAAATTTTAGTAACACTTGCATGTCCCCTCACCACCCAGGAAAAGGCAATTTGAAAAAAGCTATAATACTATTTCATTCAAACAAACCATGAATAATTATAAAGATATTTATTTCTTAACATTGAAACTTCTTTTTAATTGCAGGCATAACTCTTATCTGAAGATGATCTCAGTAACTGTAAAGGAGATCATGTTTTTAAATCAAAATGATGAAATTCTCTTCATTACCCACCTATGGCAAATGTATTAAATCATCATAGGAATCATTCTATTTAATTATTAAATAAAATTTTAGTTATACAACTCCAATATTCATACAGGAGAAAAATATGAATTTTCAATTAAAAAAAAGTTTAATGAAACAAATGTAATTTAGCAGAAAGTTCTGACTGCATGGTTTGAACTATTTTAATTCAAACTTTTAATGCAAGCAGCATGAACTTGTTCATGCCATGCTCTCAACCAGAAATGGCTGTAATTGAGGTCAGTTGATACATGCCAAAGATTTTTAGATTTTCTTCTATTTATTGAAGTGCTGGAAATTTATTTTGCACTTGGTTAGACTATAATAAATTTAGTTCAATTCTTTATCCAAGTGTAAGCAAACAAAGTTTGTGCCTGAAAATATCTTCAGGACTGAGGTAAGGAGGTACACCCTTGGCAACTCATAGCAAAGGTGGACCAAGTTCTCATCACTCCTTGTCTCAGTATCTCCCATAATGCAAAGCACATCTTGTGGACATGTATACTGCTATGCATTAAGGGAAGGGCTACTACCCAGACCGGTTTCGACCTTTATTGAGGTCTCGTCAGTGGGAGGCAGACCTAGAGTGGTGATACTAAGGCAGAAGCAATGAAGAGGTCATATTTACCTATAGGAGCTACCAACTGGTGTACCACTTTATTAATAAATTACACTGGATTTAGAGAAAGATGTTCGAAGGTTATTTTGCACTTGGTTAAGACTATGATAAATTTAGTTTAATCCTTTATCCAAGTGTAAGCAAACAAAGTTTGCACCTGAAAATATCTTCAGGACTGAGGTAAGGTGGTACATCCCTTGGCAACTCGTAGCAAAGGTGGACCAAGCTCTCATTACTCTTTGTCTCAGTATCTCCCATAAACTTCTAACATCTTTCTCTAAATCCAGAGTAATTTAATAAGGTGGTACACCAGTTGGCAGCTCGTATAGGTAAATACGACCTCGCCATTGCTTCTGCCTTAGTATCACCACTCTGGGTCTGCCTCCCACTGACGAGACCTCGATAAAGGTCGAAACCGGTATGCGTAGTGGCCCTTCCCCTAATGCATAGCAGTATACATGTCCGCAAGGAGATGTGCTTTACATTATGGGAGATACTGAGACAAGGAGTGATGAGAGCTTGGTCCACCTTTGCTACGAGTTGCCAAGGGATGTACCACCTTACCTCAGTCCTGAAGATATTTTCAGGCACAAACTTTGTTTGCTTACACTTGGATAAAGGATTAAACTAAATTTATTATGTTGAAGTGTTAATTATAGAATAGACCTGCACTTATCTATGACAAAATATTTTAAAAAAGTGTCTCATACTCCCTAAAAACATTTTGCATATCCCTGAGGATACACATACCACACTTTGGTAACACTACTTTAGACAAAAAATTTTAGATTTTTCCTGGCATTATATTAATTATGGCAGATCTACAGAATTTTCACAATATCAGTTTTAAAATTAATCACAGGATATTTCCAGGATGTCCAATTTTTAACCCCCCCCTCTCCATTTAGATACTCAAGGCATGTACTTTTTACTCTTACCTGCATTTTTAAATGCAGCTATTACAACTGCTCTTTTTCTCCATTTTGTACTCTACACTACAGGCCCTAGTTGAATCCATGTCTGATTTTGGTGCATTTCATTCATATATGTAGTGGAATATATATGCTCTAAATTACTTTGCCCTTTCTTCAATGAGATATTTGCCTAAAATTTAAAAATAACTTTGAAGCCCAAAAAATCGGGGAGGATTGCAAATAAAAATTTGAAATGGTTATGAGAGATACTATTGATAGGTGGTTATAAAGTGAAATTGGTCCCTTTGTTATTTTCATCTCTTCAGTCAAGACAGCATTTTGAAAATGAAAAAAAAACAACAATTTCTCTGTTGCATCTTTCAGCATATCCACCCAATCAAGACTTTTTTTTAGGATCATAAGTGGTGTAATGCAACAATAGCAAATGGTAGAGTGAAAAATGAATGAATGCTTTGTTGTCACATATAAAGTGTGAAACATCTAATCAGACAGAATGACTAGGTCTGTTGTGTTTGTGATACCAACTATTAAAATTGACAAATATCATACATATCTTTTGGAAGAATACATTTAACTAGCTAAGTAAAATTAGTTTTAAAAAAGGGATAAAATTTCATAAGTGATATGTGATTACACTGCCTAAAACTGCATGTTTTATATTGATGCTAATGACATGCAAAAACCCTCAACATGTAATTTTCTTACTTTTCAACACAACTCAAGGAGGTCCTAAAAAACTGTCTTGATAGGTGTATAAATACTAAATATGCTGAAAGATGCAACAAAAAAATTTCAGTTTTCTATCTTTTCAGAATGGGACCAATTTTGCTTTTTATTTCAGGGTTTATTTTTTTCAAAAAACTTTTTATGTAATTCCTACTCGCAAAAAAAAATCTTACAATTCTGTGAGTAAGGCGTTTTTTTTTATTTCTATTTTTTAACTAATTTTATAGTTTTTTTTTGTATTTATTTTTATTTATTTTTTGCATGGTATGAGAAACCCTGCTCTAGAGATCAACTTTTTCAACCACTTCAGATCTCCAATAAATAGGGTGGCAGTCTCACACTAGGGATAAATTCATTTCCCACCTAAAGACAATTACAAGTGGTTAGTGTATCTGCTCTCCAACTGACAGACCCATGGTCTGTCAGTTGGAGAGCAGATACACTAACCACTCAGCCTACATTTAGACTCATTATACAATTTTTTGGCATCAAAAGTCAGCCATTTTTAATTTTTTGTAAACTTTGAAGTGGTTATTTTTTTTTTTTAACAGACAAAAAACTTCTGGGCACACACACACACACACACACACACTTGACTATATGTGCACATAAAACATGCACACACACACACACAAAACAGACTTGTGGATTCAACATAGGGCCTACAAGGTAGAATACAAAATAAAGGAAAAGGGCAAAATGCCACCATCTTGAAAATAATCAGTTGGTCTGAAAATACAAATAAGACATCAAAAAGTACACACATCTTGAGCATTTAAACTGCAGTAAAATATCCAAAACTGGAAATAAGTTGTGATTAGTTTTAAATCTTCCAAAACAATGAAAATTCTTATTTATTTGATCTGACTAATAGTCATGGCTTCAGTAATTAACAGAATGCTGAGAAAAATTAAATATTTTCATTCATCTAAAGGATAGAATGATAAAATAAGTCACATTCATCAAAATCAAAAATTATGTAGCATAAAATTATGCCTACTGATTTCACATGGTACGATCCCAAGTAAAATGAGAATGTAAACAGAAAACTAAAAACATTATATACTTGCCACAGGCACTGAATTCAGTCAATCTCTGATAAAGGTATTATTCAAAAAAATACAGCAATCACTTTGGGGTCTCTATTAATAAATTTGGCCAAATTCAACTGGGTTATGTCAACCAAATCCTATACTTTTCATTGGTCATCCTGTTAGAAAGACTGCATCTTGTCAGTATTCTGCAGAAAGCTGTTATTGTTGTGATCTGTTTGTCGGGGAGCTCCTACAACATACAGATATACAGTGCACACATCTCACTTAAGAAAGTGAATTTATAATTCCAATAAAGCAGAGTACATCTCTTGTGATTATTATAAGAAGTGTCTGAAGTGCAAATAACATCATCCCTAAAAAAAAAGGGAATTAAGAATTAATAAAAATGGTCTTACATCATTTTCTGCAGTAGCTGGCAATTAAATAATGCTGATTAAGAGCTGCATTACCTTGGCTTAATGTTACCGAAATTAGTCAAAGCAACTATGACTATGAAACAAGTATATTAAGTCTGTTATAACTGCATTTGTTCTTCAGTTGGTATGCCTATTTTGGAAGATGAAAAATAAATTTTCTAAAGGGGAAAACCCTACCACCTCTGATATTGGAATAAAAAACAAAGATGTTTAGTAAATAAGAAAGATCAATCATTACTATTTAATGAATGTTTAGTGTAACATCAAAAATTTTAACACATACACATTTGTTTTAAATGATATTCCATTGGCAAAAAATACTAAAATAGAAATAACATCAGAAAGGATTGTTTACCTTTAATAATGCCATTTCCAAATTTGCTTCTTTTTCATATAGCATTTCTTAACTCATCATGGTTAATTTTTTTTTTATTTGTAAAGTCAATGATTTTTCAAACCAAAATGTAGAAACATTTCTACATGTTGAAAATAAAACTAAATTTTAAAAAAGTTATTTTCTGTTATAAAAAAGTGATGTTTTTTATTCACATTAGAAATTAGAATTTTCATAAAAATTCTGCTATTCCAGAAAAAAAATTAAATTTTTTTAAAAACATTTTTGAGCAATGTTTATCCTTAAATAAAAATGTTTCAACTACCTTTTTTAGGTACTAAAAGAAATCTATTTACCAAAATTAAGGGGAAATGAAAATTAAACATACACTATAATATTTAAACTATTTTCTTAACTTTACTTTGATCTATTTTCATAAAAATTCTGCTATCCAGAAAAAAAATTAAATTTTTTTAAAAACATTTTTGAGCAATGTTTGGCGAACCACTAATGGGTTATCCATTTTCAATGTGAAGGAGAACCAATAAGATAACAAAAATGTTCACATTTTTTCATAAAATTCAGAGTTTTCCATTAAACTAAAAGAACAATGCAGATGAGATCTGTAAAAAATAATAATATTTTCTAAACTTTAAAGAAATTAAAATTAGCTGACTATCACATGGAAAATTTTAAAATATGAACTTAAATATTTTATCCTTAAATAAAAATGTTTCAACTACCTTTTTTAGGTACTAAAAGAAATCTATTTACCAAAATTAAGGGGAAATGAAAATTAAACATACACTATAATATTTAAACTATTTTCTTAACTTTACTTTGATCTATTCAGCTTTTCAAAATGGACACTTTTGAGATGTGACTTCAATTTACAAAATAATCACAAGTTATTTTGTAAACTGAATTGTGCAATGACAAATTTGTAAAAGGCTTGTCCACTGTGTATACAATAATAAAAGAAATGTAACTTCAATCATATATTAATATACACTGAATTTTTGGTATACAGTGGTGTACAATCAAAGTGGTGGAAGGATGAAAGAACAAGACTAAACATGTTTTAAAACAATCACATGCTCCAAGTGCAATATGCATACAACGCACATTACCTTCAGAATACCCATCATAAAAGTTGTTAAAATAAACTTTGCAGTACACCTACCTCTTTCCCAGTTGGTAAATGCTTGGCTAATTTTACTTTCGCAAAGTTTCCCTTTCCTATTGTCTTTAGGAGCCTGTACCGTCCAATGTGAGGTTCTTCTGATGTTCTGCTTCGTGCTGTACGAGGTGGTGGAACTGCTTCCTCACCCTTTTATAAAATAAATATAAAACAAATATTTTGAATATATTGCTCTCATGTTATCAAATGGAGTTTGATGGCAATAGTATAAAAGCTGTTTCAACATGTATTTTACCGTGTTGATGGAATTTCAAATTAAAATATAAACTATTTTCCTTTTCAGAGAGGCATTTCGGTCCACCCCCAACTGAGAAAATGATAAGAACTTAGCAGAATCAGAAATAGGATCTAAAAAAAAGCCTCTCACAGTAAACATAACCTATGAAGTGGAACTGCAAAATGGTCAGAACTTGAGGCAGAACTGAATACTTGGATTTTAGACTACAGAAAAGTGGGACTTTCAGTGTGTCTACAAAAATGATTATTCATCAAGCGAAAGCGATACCCACTAATAGAGGGATCACAAACTTCACTGGATCAACATCATGGTGTTCAAAGATTCATGAAGAGAAACTAGCTATGTATGCAGACTAAAACAAAAATATCACAAAAGATGACACGTGAATATAAAGAAAAAATTACTGAATTTCATTATAATATTCAGTGATAAAGTTTTTTTCCTAAAAAATGTGTACAAAAAAGGGGATGCATCTTATATGCCAGCAAATACGGTACTTCGAAATATTGCTAAATGAAACAAGCAGCGATAGCACAGTGATAAAAATCACTCAACAGGCAGACAGTCAGGAATATATATCCATACTTGAAGTAGAAAAAGCTATCAAAGGCTTGAAATGTGGAAAGGCAGCAGGAGTAGATGATATTCGACCAGAAATGCTGAAGTATGGTGGTATAAAAGTCTTACAGTGACTGCACTGCATAATTCTGAAGGCCTGGACAGAGGGGCAAATTCCCGATGATTGGAGTAGAGCGCTCATAGTACCCATATATAAAAAGGGAAATAAAACTGAATGTGAGAATTACAGAGGTATTTCCCTATTGAGTGTTCCTGGTAAGATTTATGCCAGTATACTTGAGAAACAGTTGAGAAGAATTGTGGAAGAAAAGCTTGGTGAAGAACAAGCTGGATTCAGGCCAAATAGAGGCTGTCGGATCAGATCTTCACTTCACTTCACGACAAATAGTCGAGAAATCATGGGAATATAACAAAGATCTGTATTTAAGTTTTGTCGATCTGGAAAAGGCATATGACAAGGTGCCAAGAGAGAAGCTATTCAATACACTACAGTTATATGGTGTCAATGGGGCATTATATCAAGCAATACTTAGTCTGTATTTGAGTTGTAAGTCACAGTTAGAATTGAAGGAAGTACCGGAAGAAGGTTTAATGTTAAATCTGGTGTGAGACAAGGATGTACATTATCCTCTCTGTTATTCAATATCTATATGGATCACATTATGAAGGAAAGTGGTATTAAACAAGATATCAAAATTGGAGATGTTAACGTCAGCTCTTTGCTTCATGCGGACGATGTTATACTTCTAAATAAATCCGCTACAAGTCTGCAAGATTTCCTGACTAAATTAAATAACTGTTGTAATAGATATGGTATGAAGGTCAGCAATAAAAAGACAATGAAAATTGGCAGAATCATTGAAAATGTCAACTGCATTGTGAACGGAGAACCTGTGGAACAAGTAAAACATTTCAGCTACTTAGGCACGATTTTTAGTGAAGATGATAAATTAAATATGGAAATAGACAACAGAATCAACAAAGCTGGTATGGTAGGAAGTCAACTGAATAAATTCATATGGAATAAGAGAGAAATTAGTCAGAACACTAAATTAGCTGTATACAAGACAGTGTTCAAACCAATTTTAACTTATGGATCTGAGAGCTGGGTCAGAAGTAAAACACTTGACCGAAGACTAGAGACTGCAGATATGAGAGTCCTGAGAAAGATTAGAGGCATGAACAGATGGCATCAATGGCAATATCATATTAAAAATGAAGATATTAGGAAAGAACTTGATATTGTCAGCATCCAGGAATGCGTTAGCAGAGCTAGCGCATTGGTGAGGAATGGGTCATTTATTAGTCTAATTGCTCTCCTCTGTATTGAGCTAATCTTTCCTCGCCCATTCTGTTTAAGTGACCATACCACCTGAGAAGGTGGTATGGTCACTTAAACAGAATGGGCAAGGTAAGATTAGCAAAACAAGTGTTCTCTGCCAGGTTGGCAGAAAAACGACCCAGAGGAAGACCAAGATATAGGCGGAGTGATACAGTACAATGTGCCTTAGACGATAGAAATATAAGATCTGATAATGTTGGAGTCTTGACAAGTAACAGACTGATTTGGAGGAAAGTAGATAGGAAGTTAGTAATGATGTAAATTTTTCATGTAGTACTATCATATCCTGTACACCCGTTGAGGGTACATGGCAGGAATTTGATGATGATGATGAATTTTAAATATTTCTACCTCTAAATCCAGTGCATGTCTACTTAATTCTCTGATTTTTGTCTGATGTATGGTAGAAGCAACAGATTTTATCAATGAATGACTCAAAATGGTTAACTGGGGGTCACGGACTTACTGCATTGTGCAATGTTAACTGAATTCTATGACTTATGGAGTACTAACTAATAATTCCAGGAGAAAGTGAAAGAAGTCTGGATGCAACTCCTGATTTCATCCTGGCATTTTGCTTGCACCATATAAAGCGATTAAATTTTTCTTTAAATAGCTTTCAGTGAATCCATGCTCATTAAGAATTAACCACATGTCACAAACTGTTTTTGCAGTTTTTTTGCATATTATATAAGTGTTTTAGTCCAGCTCTTAAATCAACAAATACATTAACAGGATGTTCAAAATCATTAATATTACATCTTTAAAATACCACTAAAACGCTTATATGAAATTGTACTTGCTTCATCAAGAGTAATACAAAGTTTGGGCTGCTGGGAAATTATTTTGGAAAAATGATTTATGCAACTCTTGGAAAATGTGGTTGCTAATTAACATTGCTGTTTGCAATGAATGCAAACAAATGCCAAGATTTAACCTATTTTTCTTTTGTAGTATTAGTTCATCTGTATATCCAACATTGGATGGTTATTATCATTATTATGTGACGCTTCCTAAGAATCATCGAGGAAGGACACCTACTCTACAACTCTCTGTCTCCATTACTCAAATCCACCAACTACAGCGAACTGCAACTACCATCATCATCACCATCTACTGTCCACTACAACACTAGTATTTTCACAAACATGCATGCCTGCGGTGGGAATCAAACCCGCAGCCTTTTGGCTAGAGAGCTGATATGCTAACCACTAGAGCCAACCTATACTACGCTAGCAAACTATATATTATACTGAAAACACTGGCTGTTTACTTTAAATGTTTTTCATTACATTTATCAATTACTGTTATCGATTTCAAAAAAAAAAAAAAAAAAAAAAAAAACAGTATTTCTCTTCTAAATATACTGCAATGGAACATGATGGTATTTTTCCAATTGATTCTATGAGTCATATTCAAAGCATGGTCTGCAAAGCCTGATTGACCACACATAACTGTAAATGTATTTTTTGTATTCTTCTATGCAGATGTTGACTGATTTTCCTGTCTGTTCATAGTAGGCCAACTTGCAGAAACAGGAAACTCTATATACTATTCTTTGGAATCTACAGCTACTCTCAGAAATCAGCCCAATTTGAATAAATATAGTTGCATTAAACTTCCCAAATATGGAAAACACTAATACTTTGATATCCCAGTTTACATGCTGCAAGGCTGCCAACTGGTACCCACAGATGATGTTCCATTTAGCTAGGAGTGTAGTGTTTCATCCACGTGTTTCACTTGGTTTTGTGTTGCCTTTGTGTGCATGTTACGAGTCTCATATTATACTCTCTGAAAATATCTTAGTGACTTACACAAAATGTTGGAAGAATATAAAATGTTATTTTAATCCTTTCTCAGTGCTGTTTTATACTATTAAGCCTCTAACATGAGAAAGAAATGTGTTCATTCAACTTATGTATGTATTATTGACTAGCTAATTTTTTTTTTTAATTGAACCATACCGAGTATATCGTATTTGTGTAAATGATGCTGTGCAACATGTAGAAGGCAGGCAAATAATAAGAAAAGTAGAAATGAAAGAATCAGGTGTATCAAGTGCTGATTGGGTTCAATGTTAATAAGGCTGTGGGAATGATGATATTTTAGGACGTATTCTTATGGAATGTGCACAAAAGTTAGCTTTTTTTTTTATTTATTTTTTTTTTTTTTTATGTTGGGCCCATATACAGGAGGTTGGCTGGTCAACCTATAGTACGTTAGTACCATATATGGATAATGGGTTGTGAAAGGAGAAACTTGTTTACATTTGATTTGAACACTTGTATATTGTATTCCTTGGGAAGTACGTCAGGGGAAAGACTGTTCCACAGTACTGCAGTAGCAGGGATGAATGAGGAGGAGAAGAAACTTGTTCTGTGGGTTTCTAGGTGTACTGTAAAAGGATGGTGGGCGGCAGCTGTACGTATTCCAATGAGCTTAGTACAAGGTGGGGAAATTATTGATGCTGTTTCAGATGAACCTTTCCCGTGAAAGTATTTATAGAATATACAGATTGCGGAGACTAAGCGTCTATGTGAAAGTGGGGGGAGCGAGTTGAGGAGAGATGGGTCATTTATTAGTCTAATTGCTCTCCTCTGTATTGAGTCAAGCATTTTGAGGAAGCTTTTTGGAGCCCCACTCCAGATGTGAGAGCAGTATTCGAGAGCTGGGCAGAATTGTGACTTGTATAGTGTTAACAGCTGTTTAGAGGTGAAGTAGCATCTTGAGCAAAAGAGAAAAACCTAGTTTTTTGGAAGCTGAGGATGCAATGGTTGTGATATGTTTATGCCAGGAGAGGCTTGATGTCAAGGTAATTCCGAGAAGAGAAATTTCGTCTTGTCTGTGAATTTGAGTGTTATCGAAAACAATGTTGGGTGAAAATGGTTCTTTTTTGTGAGAAATAAGACAGAACTGAGTTTTACTAGCGTTGAAGTTGACAAGGTTGTCTGAGCCCCATCGGAGGATGGCTTGGAGGTCGGAATTAAGGGCAGTGGTGGTTGATGTTCTGTGAGTTGAAGCGAGTTGTTTAAGGTAGGGTTTGTCAAATGAAAGGGAGGAATGTAGTGTGCTGTCCATCTGCAGAAGTCCTGAGGCAGTCCAAATGATGGGAGTTTGCTTAGTAAGCCTTTGTGCCAGACTCGGTCAAAGGCTTTGGAGATATCAAGTGCAACTACTTTGGATTTGCCAAATTTCTCCATAGCATTTGTCTAGTGATGGGTGATGTATGAGAGCAGACCTCCTGTTGAACGGCTTTGGCGGAATCCATACTGGTGGTCACTTAATAGCCGGGTACCTTCAAGGTAGATTAGGAGTTGAGAGTTGATGATTTTCTCTATTACTTAAATAGGACCAGTTTCCAGGTTTTGGGATATACACCAGTGAAGTAAGAGAGTGTGTACAGATGACATAGGATAGTAGTCAGTTCAGATGCACAGACCTTCAGGATAATTGGAGGAATTCCATCTGGGCCAGGAGACTTTTTTTGTGTCTAATTTAGACAGCAAGTTTGTGATGTCTTTTTGGCAAAAGAATATAGAGGGCATTGTATGTTGGGCAGTTGGAATGACTGGAGGGCATTTGCCATTGTCAGTTATGTGTGCATTGGAGGCAAAGTGTGATGCCAGGAGGTTAGCTTTTTCTATGGGTGATGTTGCAAATGAGCCATCTGAGTATGACAGAGGTGGGAATAGTGTAGGGCAAAAGTTACGGCCAATTGCCTTGGCAAGGGGCCAAAAGGCACGGCTGCCATTTGGACAGGCTGCAAGCTTCCTGCCCGTTCAAAATCTGTTTTGGAAGTATTGATAGTTTTCTTGCATTTGTTTCAGGCTTCAGTGTAGGCAGTGAATGACGATGGGGTTCTTGATTTGAGCCAGTTGTGGTATGCCTGATTTTTCATTTGTACAGCCTTGGCACATTTTTTGGAGAACCAGGGTTTAGTTAGGGGCAGCAGGTCTGAGTAGTGTGGGGAATATATGCTTTCATGCCAGTGAGGATCACTTTGGTGATGCGTTCGATGCATATGTCTGGACTGGAAGACTGGAAACAATAGTCTAACCATGGAAATGAAACATAGTAGTCTCAGAGCCTGTCCCATTTGGCACTATTATAATGCCAAACTACTCTTGTATGGGAGTAACCGTGTAGGCATTGTTGCATGGGGGAGGAGATGAGCACTAAGTTGTGGTCAGAATTACCCAGAGGGCTTACTACATTCACTGCATATTTGGAGGGGTCATTAGTAAGGAAGAGATCTAGGGTATTTGGGGAGTGGTTTGGGTTATTTGGTATTCTGGTCGGTTTTTGAACAATTTGCGTGAGGTCATTAGTGACTGCAAATGTTTCAGCATCTCTGCCTGCAGGATCTGTATGACCAATTGGTGTTATGGACGTTGAAATCACTCAGGAGGATGATTTCGCTGTTTGGGGAGTGAGACTGGAGAAAATCAACTTAGCTCTGGGTGATTGGTGGTATTAGGAGAGCGATAGAGACAGCAGATGAATTTGACTGAGTGGGGGAGGGATGTATTCAGCCAAAGAAGGTCAAAGTCAGGCGATTACAAACTAGTTGTTCTCTGTAGCTGGCAGGGTATGTCAGAGCAGATATATGCACAGACACCACCCTTAGGTCGAAAGGAGTTAAATAGTGTATAGTTAGGAAGGTTGAGATGAGTAGTGCTGGGGGGAGGTGAGATTTGAGTTTCGGTTAAAAAGAGTAGGTGGGGGTTTGGTGGACTGCAGGTGGTAGTGGATGCTGTTGGGGGTTAGAGTTGAGGCCACGGATGCTGGTGAAGTGGATATGCAAGGTTCTGTGAGGCATGGATATGACCCTAAGGGTCCTACACGTTTCCTATACAGTGCCTGCATGCTGGTGTTCTTGGTGGCTACTGGAGTCAATTGGTTTTTGTACTAGTTTGTAGTCTATTACCCAACTGTTGTCACCATTTTCGTGTTTTTCTTCTAGTTGTTTTCAGAGTTGGTGTCTTTGTTCTCTCTGGGAAAAAGGTTAAATCAGGTTGAGCAACTGGGGGCAAGTGTCCTTTAGCTTGTTGTTTATCGCTGTTATAAATTTGGTTGTGTTTATTGGTGAGTCGCAGGTCACTTTCATGAGACGTGGATAGTTCGTTCCAACCTTTCTTTTGTTTATGGGTCCGATACGATGGCATTTGACGATGTTTCTGGGATCAAAATTGCATTCTCCTGCAGGTTTGCTGATGTCTTCTTTTAGGGCTTTACCATTTTCTATCGGAAAGTTCAGGATAACAGCATTGAGTTTCCTATTTTCTTTGACTTCGGTTTCACAGGTGCTGTACTTCGTAATGTCATTCGGTTTGTTGGTGATCGTGCTGCTACGCTGACACTCGAGGTAGTCTTCCGTTGCCGCCATCTTTATTTTGGACGGTAGACATAGCGCTTTCACGTGGCTGTTTTTTAGTTGTAAAATAGAGCAGATTTAATGGACTATGAGTACTTACGAATTGTACTGTAGTAGTCAGCTGCTTAGTACCTTCTGTTACTTTTCTGTTTGCAACTTATTTTGTACAAAAAACACTTGCAGTTACGACAAAATGCGGGAGCACAAATTTAAAGTTAATTATTCACTAGCGCCACCTACACATGATGCCCCTAACCTGGTTATTTAATGAAAGTACTGTGGTAAGTACGGTTCCCAAGGTGTTCCTTGAAAGAAGGCAAAATAGCACCACTCGAAAAGCATGGTTCTAGGACAGATGTTTCCAGTTAGGGACCTGTATGTATAACTGAAGTTGTAGTCAAGGTGTTGGAGAAATTGGTCAGGATTAGAATACAAGATTGGGTTGATGCACATAGAATTCAGCATAGATTTGTAAAGGGTTGGTCTTGTTTTAGCAATTTACTTGAATTTTATGATAAGGTAATGAGAGTGTTAGATAAGGGAGAATCACAGTGATATTCTTGGACCATGCAAAAGTGTTTGATGGATTACTAAATAAGTTGGTGTACAAGCTGCAGAGGAATGGGAAATGGATAGCATATTGGTTAGATGGATCAGAAATTGGCTCCCTGAACGATACCAGCAAGTTGTGTATGATGAGCAGTTTCTCAAAAAAGGAAGATGACTAGTAGCATGTCCCCCAAGGTTCTGTTCTTGATCCACCCCTGCTGTTTAACTTGTTTGTAAATGATTACATCATGTGGATAGACTGGGGATTTTCAGTGGTTTGCATGATGCAAAGTTGGGGAGAATTATAAGTAGCACTACTGATGTTAATTCCCTTCAGGAAGATGTAAATAGACTTTTGACTTGGACAAAGGAGTGGGGCTTAGTTTTAATATTAATAAGTACAAAGGGTTGCATTTTGGAGTGCAGAAATATAAGGCTGTGTACTATATTGATGATGCTGTACTGCAGGAAGTGTATGAGATTTGAGAGTGATGATTGACATTAGATTCAAGTTGAGTGCATATTGCAAGTGTTGTTGCAAAGACTTAACGTATTGCCACTATGATACGAAGTATTCTAACATGTGGGGGATAAGGAAGTGGTTCTGCCACTGTATAAATGTTGCCAGCAAGGGTTGGTCGATTGGTAGAGCCTCTGCTACTAATGGCTCACGAAAAAAGTTAAGCAAGTTTGAGCGTGGTTAGTAGTTGGAAGGGATTCAATCGTTCGATGTTGGCACACTCTCCCTCGATGAGTCTTTGGACTCCCTGGAGGTATAACATAATAATAATAAAGCACTGGTCAGACCACACCTGGACCGTTGTCCTCAGATTTGGTCACCTGGTTTCAATGTGACCAAATTTTCAATGTGATGTGGAAACACTGGAGAGGAACCAGAGATGAATGACTAAGACAATATCAGGCCTCTGGAATGCTATGGAGAGGGGATGAAGAAATGTGGATGGCAGAGTTTGGTGCATAGGAGGAAAAGAGATGATACCATACAGACATTTAAGTTAGTAAGAGCATTTTATCAGATTAATCCAGAGGGGATTATAAAGAGTAGAAGGTGAGAAGTTTTCAGGCTGCATATCGAT
Source organism: Typopeltis vanoorti (assembly GCF_054136105.1). Taxonomy (NCBI): domain Eukaryota; kingdom Metazoa; phylum Arthropoda; class Arachnida; order Uropygi; family Thelyphonidae; genus Typopeltis; species Typopeltis vanoorti. Next base: position 91,717,261 of record NC_143569.1, on the reverse strand, counting down.
GGTGGCATATACACACAGAATCAGAGGTAATACCTAGAAGTTATGTAAGTATTTTTATTATTATCCTTGGTATTATTACACCAGATCATAGAGGTCAAATTCATGTATTTTATACAGCATCTTTTCTGGGTTGTTATAAAGTTCACATTTAGAAATATTCATACAAGTTAGTAAATGCATTGGTGATGCTTCCTCGATGTTACAAATGGGGAAGAGTTTTATGCCATTGCTAAACTTGACGGTCTTGAGGCAAGAGAGATCATGGTAGTGGCATAGTGATTAAACTTGGAGTTGATGGTAGCTCCTGGTTTTTCTGCTGCATACCAATTGTGAGTCATGTCCTGGAGAATCATTCTTTTTCGAGTAGTTTTAAAAAGATCAAAATCTGTGGTATCACTCGATGTTGCAGCCATTTTTGCTACTTCATCTGTTTCATTTCCCTTTAATCCCACGTGGAATGGAATCGAATGGAAAATTATTTCGGAATCCTTATGTAGTTTATTTATGTTTTTTGCTATGTTTCTAAGTATTTCTTGATGGCTAGTGTAGCAGTTCTTAATAGCTTGAAGGGCTGCTAAGGAATCTGTGAAAAATATAAATTCCTTTCAGTTTTGTTTATCCAAATGTTCAAACGCTATGTTAATGACTATTAATTCTGCATGGTATGGGTTGCATCCTATACTGTTGATTGTTTTTAGTTCTATATTTTGAGAGCCATAGATGAGTACATCACTCCTAGAATTGCCATTTGGATTTTCAGAGCTATCTGTATAGACCTTTATTGAGTCGGGTCCATATTTTATTATTTTTGAAAGAGCTAATGATCTCAAGATTTCAGGGTTTTCTAGGCTTTTTTTTTCCTCCTGTCTTGATTTAGAGGAAATGCTGGGTAGTTGGCAATTTTATGTGGACAATCCAAATGAATTTTATTTTCCATGATTTCATGCATTGTCGATTTTTTTTCTTATCTGATTATTGGTTGCCACTTTTTAAAAAGTTGACTTGTTCTATGATGTGCAAGGTTGGCTCTTTTTTCTACAAATTTAGTAAGATTTTTTGCCACCTAATTTTTAAAGGAATAAGGTCGGATTTGAATTCTGCTATTTTTCCAGGAGTTGTATTCCTTAGTCCACATATGATTCTAGCTGCATTTTTCTGAATTTTTATAAGCTTGTCTAAACTGGTTTGTGATGTTTGCATCCATATGGGCGAAACATTCTATTATGGGTCGGATAACAAAGGTGTATGCGACTTAAGGTTTTAGCATTGGCTCCCCACGCTTTACCTGAGATACTTTTCATGATATTTAATCTTCTTTTTGCTCTGATTGCAACATTGTTGATATGTTTATTGAAGCTTAGTGATGGATCCAGAGTAACTCCAAGGTGTTTGGGGTTTTCATTAAATGTAATTAGTTGATTGTTTAGCTTAATCTTTGGTCTCCACTTTCTGAGGTGGTTATTAATAGTAAATACACAAATTTCTGATTTAGTAGGATAAATTTTGATTTTTTGATTTTCACAGTATGTAGATAAACTTTCAATGGCTTTGTTTAAGTGACTTTCTGCTGTTTCTAAGTTGTTGAGCTGAGAATAGGACCAAATCATCAGCAAACATAGCTATCTTTGTTTCTTTATTTATATTTTTGTCTAAGTCATTTAAGTAGATGAAAAAAAGAATTGGGCTCAAAATATTGCCTTGAGGAAGTCCCTGTCTGATTTTCACTTTCTTGGAAGAAATTCTAACTCGAATTGTTCTATTTCTTATAAAGGCATAAATCCAGTTTAGAAATTTCCCTTCTATTCCAATATGACAAAATCTGAAAAAGAGTTTCTGCCTCCACACCTTGTCAAAGGCATTGATAAAATCTATAAAAGCTGCAATGGTGGATTTGGTAGGCTTGATCTGGAAGTTATCTTGAATTGTGAGCTGAGTAGGTTAAGTAGAAAAGTTGATCGGTTGTTGAGTGATTTCTTCTAAAGGCAGCCTGAAAATGTGGTAGTCAACTATTCTTGTTTATATAGTAATTCAAACGGAGTATCATTTTTTCCATCAATTTGCCTGGAACTGAAGTCAGTGAAATTGGTCTATAACTTCCTGGTTAGGCTTGAGGTTTGTTATGCTTTAAAATTGGTATGATTGTGGCTGTCTTCCAGTCTTTTGGAGCTTTTCCTTGTTTTAGGCTATTGTTGTATAGGCGAAGTAGCCAATCCAGGGCTAGGGAAGGAAGATGCTTGATCACAATTCCTTGTATATTATCTGTCGAGGCATCTCAATTCAGAGATTGTGAATGGATCCCAGAATAATTTGTTTTTATATTTTGGAGAATTTACAGCATTTGTCTGCTGTCAAGCCAGTTTTGATATTTGATGGTCTTTCCTCGTATTCATCTCTAGTTTGCTTATATTTTGAAAATGAAAGGCCAAGGTATTTGCAATCTCCTTGTCTCCAATTCTGATTTCCATCCAGGTCTTTTAGAGTGTTAACTCTCACTTGCCTTTGGTAGGTCTCTTTGTAAATTACCAGTCAGTTTCCAAAGTTTGGTATCTGAAGTGTTTGGATTTAAGTTGTGGAAAATTCTTGCCACATAGTTCTTTGTAATATATTGTATTTTTTTTTAATTTCAGCATTTGTTCTTGTTGTTCTCAATTCCAGTTTCTGGAGAGCTTCCAATTTTTAAGATGTTAAATAATTCATTTCTTTTCCTGGTGAACCTTTGTGTAGTTTGAAATAACTTTTCTCCTATAGCCCATTTGGGATACTTTTCTTTTCTGCATTTAGGATAGTATTCTTCCAAGTTATGTAGTCTTTGTCTAAGTCATCATGGTATGTGTAATGTTTCAGCATTTTGTTTACTTTATACTTGTATTTCTCCCAATTTGCCTTTTGGAAGTTCCCCTTAATTTTCCCATTGCCAAAACACTTTTGTGGACAGGTGCATTGTCCTGATGAAAGATGATTTTTTTCTTCTGCAAACCGGGTCTTTTCTCACGAATTTTTTCATCTAGTCTGGTTAAAAGATCGGAATAATATTCCCCGGTTATTGTTTTACCCTTTTCAAGATAATTAATAAACAAAATGCCTTTAGCATCCCAAAACACCGATGCATGACCTTTCCTGCTGACGGAACCAACTTTGTCTTCTTTGCCGCTGAACAACTTGCTTCTGTCCACTGTTTTGACTGCTGTTTGGATTCTGTGTGTAATGGTGAATCCAAGTCTCATCCATAGTAATAAATTGACATCTAAAATTAGTTTTATTCTTGTTAAAACGCTCCAAGCATTGTTCAGAGATTTTCATGTGAGTGCATTTTTGATTTGCTGTGAGCAAGCCCGGTACCCATCTTGCGCAAAGCTTTTTCATTTGCAATTCTTCATGCAAAATATATCCTACACGTTCTTTTGAAATGCCTACAGTCTCAGCACAATATCATGCACTTTGACTCATCGGTCATCTAATACCATATCCTGCACTTGATCAATGATTTCTGGTGTGGTTACACTTTTTGAACGTCCATCACGATCATCTTCAAGGCTGGTATGGCCACGTTTAAACCCAACAGCCCATTTCTTAATTGTCGAAAATGAAGGAGAAGAGTGCCCATGAACTTTTATGAACTTCAAATGACGTTAAAACTTCTTTTACAAAGAATTTTATAACTGCAAGGTACTCAATTTTATCCATTTCAAGGGATACAGACAACACTTTTGCTTCAGACAGCTGTGTAAAACAAACTACTTGATAGAATGACTTGCAATTTCACATGAATGCTTATGACAGATGTACCAACTTAGAAAAAAAAAAAATCTTTCCAAGAAAAAAAAAAAATCTTTCCAATAGCATTGCCATCTATGGTCGAGGCCGAGAACTTTTCAGACCACCCTCGTACACAAGTAAATGCCACTACCAAAATATTTTTAATATGCTACTTTGATATTCATTGTTATACTTCTGACAAAAATAACTAAACCAAGACAGTCTTTTAAAACAAGAATTAGAAAGACACTGAACAGTTAAAATGAGCTCAGTTAAGGCTCACTGTGGCAATCAAACCATGTGATAGTGCATGCAAGCAAGACCCACTGCTGTTGGCAACATGTTAAATTTGGAGCAAGGTTTGCATAATACAATTTCAGTAATTGAAAGTTGTTGCTTTCTGTTGCAACAACTACTTTCAACTAATTACGTGACCCTCAACAAATCGTGCTCATGATACCTATAATTTTATTACTATTGTTTTCATTTCACTTATAGCATAAAACATTTTGCAAGCTTGCAAACACTGAATTGTGATTTTTCATTTTCTGTTCCTAAAATAAGTTCAGCAACCTGACAAATTTTAATAACTGGTTTGGACAAATCAGCTGAATAACACACCATTGGAGTTGCTACTGTAGTTATGGATAGATCCAATACTCTCAAATCCCTGGTCCCCTCCATTACATGCTATTTCAGGTAATTATCCCTAAGCAATTGTATAAATTCTATTTCCATCTTGCCATGTGCCTTTTCTTTCTTCCAAATCTATATGTTCATAGTTGAAGTCCTCCATGATAATTGCTCAGCCAGCACTCATTGTGCTAACTAGCCAATACATTGCATCTACCTAGTCTTCTAGATCCCCAAGTGTACAGTAGCAATCAGCAGTATATTTTGTACTACTAGCCTCTATCTCACACCTCAAATAAACTAGTGACCTCAGACCTAAAATCCTACTTAATTTCTGTTTTTGTTTGCTAAAGTTTTCAGCTATCATTAATAATATCCCTCCTCTTGCTCTATTCCTTCTATCTTCTCTAAACATACAATATTCCTTACATTCTATTCCTGAAATTACATCAATCTCTGTCAATCAGGTTTTTAGTTCTGATATCCTAGATGGTGTCTCTGTGACAAAAGAAATACTGGAATCATTAAACCTGTGTTTATTGAAAGTTTATTTTTCACTTGGTTAGACTATAATATTAGTTTAATCCTTTATCCAAGTGTGAGCAAACAAAGTTTGCGTCTGAAAGTATCTTCAGGACTGGGGTTAGGTGGTAAAAGGATTATAACTAAATTTATTATAGTCTAACCAAGTGAAAAATAAACTTTCAACATCTTTCTCTAAATCCAGAGTAATTTAATAAAAAGGTGGCACACCGTTTGGCAACTCCTATAGGTAGAGATGACCTTGCTAATGCTTCGCCTGGTATCCCCACTCGGGCCTGGCTCCCACTGAAGAGACCTCAATAAAGGTCGAAACTAGTCTGGGTAGTGGCCCTCCCCTTAATGCATAACATTATACATATCCACAAGTAGATGTGTTCTGCATTATGGGAGATACTGAGATAGGAGTATTGTGAGCTTGCTCCACCTTTGCAACAAGTTGCCCGGTGTTGTACAACCTAACCCCAGTCCTGAAGATACTTTCAGGCACAAACTTTGTTTGCTCACACTTGGATAAAGGATTAAACTAAATTTATTATAAACCTGTGTTTAATTATTTCACTATGCTATTCTCATTCCATTAAATCTGAACATAAGCTTCAACCAGCATCTAAGCCTAAAATATGAATTTATTTTCAGTTGCTATAGGGTAGGAAAATAAGAGACCAGAAACTACTTAGTAGCATTAGCATTTGCCAGTATATAAAATTATTGCAAGTTCTACGATTTGGTTGATAATTCAAACATGCATTCAAATTTTTGTTTATTAAATAAAGTATTCCATCCCCCAATCATTTCCTCAAAGTAACTTTTTATCAAATTAAAAATTTCAGCTGTGCGAATATAAATGCTGAAATTCACAAAAAGCATATACTTCAAAACATCAACACTGCTACACTTAAGAAAATTGGGAGGGACTGATGATTGTAACTACCACCTTTTTAGTGCATGAAGTCCTCTATAATTATAAAATTGAAATTTTGACATACATACATGAATCAGGAGAGAGAGGTCTAGCTGTATGGGTTAACATGCAGTGGGAAGAATTGTGTGGCTGCAATAGCACTTCATGAGATTGGAATGCAGCCACCTGTTATTTTCAACATGCTAAAAACAACCAGGATCAGTAAGACGTTTGTGTATCAGACTATTAACCATTATAAATGATACAGAAGATGTATCTCACTGCCAAAGAACAGGCCGACCATGCTGCGTTAGGATGCAACAGCTTGTGAAGGCACACCTCCACCATAATCTTGTGATGATGCAGAAAGCGATGTCACAAGAGATGAACGTTTCACAGAGAATGATGTCACATGTACTAACTGATGACCTTGGGGTGAGAGCATATTGTTTTTCTACTGGATACCTCCTAACACAACAACTTATGCAGCAGAAGGTGACAAACAACAGACACATATATCCTCTTCAGAGATGAGAAGATTTTCACCATTGAAGAGTTGGTTGCACAGCATGTGCTATATCACCCAGGATTCAGAGAGGTCATCATCCCACATCAGTGATGTGTGGTGGAAGTGATGTGTCATGGCATATCCAAGTTGCATTTCTGCAAGAAAGGGATCAAAACCCTCCCAACAGTGGTTGGAGGCAAATGTGCCCGACCACATATTAGCATCTGATTGTCCAAATGGAAGTCCTAATCTAAATCCAGTGGACTTCACATTGTGGCTGGAGCTTGAGAGAGTAGTCTACAAGAAACAACACCTCAACATTGCCAGTCTGAAGGTGGATTTGGAGTGAGCAGTGGCAGCATTTCTGTTGGATGTCGTGCCTGCCGCCATTGATACATGGCCTCAGAGTCGTGAAGTGACTTCATGAAAACTTTGTTTGCTTACACTTAGATAAAGGATGAAACCAAGAATATAATTTCTTGGAATCTTTAATTTATAGTATAACCAAGTGAAAAAAAAAATACTTTCAACGTTATCTCTAATCCAGACTATTTTAGTAATAAGGTGCGACACCTTTTGGAAACTAGTATATGGAAATGAATTCTGTATTACTTCAACCTTGGTATCACTTTTTTGGGTCTGGGTAGCTCTTCCCATAATGCATAGCATTATACATGTCTATAAGGATATATGCATTGCATTATGGGATGCTAAAAGTATTGATGTGAAGTCATTAGCTTCTATATGCAAGTAGCCCAGTTGTGAAGTGACCATGTGCAAATCTTGTTTGCTTATACTTGGATAAAGGATGAAACCAAGAATATAATTTCTTGGCATCTTTAATTTATAGGTACTTCACAAAGCACAGAAACCATCCAATTTCATGACATATAGCACCATCTCTAGGAAGCTTAGTGTACCAGTTTCAACTCTCTACCTGTGTTTCAGTTGGAGGCACTTGTCTGACTAACAAGTAGCATGCTAAGTGGCTGTAATATTAAAAATTGATTACCACGATGTGATAAAGTTTTTCAAAGAAGGGCTTTCTCCAAGTGCTATCAAACTGTGATCGGATGGTGTTTATGGAGAAGCTTCTCCTTCATATTCCACCATGAAGGAATTGGCTAAACAGTTTCTCCTAAGAAGAAAGAACATCGAAGATGATCCATGTGATGGTCAGCCCATGGAAGTGGTGATGACTGAGAAAAATGTCTCTCTTGTTGAGGAGAAACTGATCAATGATGAATGGCTGAAGCTCAAAGAAATCTCAGAAAGATTGGAGCTTTCTATAACAACTGTCTTTTGCATCATTCACAAGAAGCTTCACATGACCAAGGTCAGGGCAAGGTGTGTGCTCTAACCTCGCTCTTCAACTCAGAAGGAGCATCGTGTGACCTGTTCTTGCAAGTTTTTAGAACTTTGCCAAGAGAATCAAAGAAAAGTACTGAAATACATTGTCACTGGGGATAAAACCATAGTCTTATTATGATCCTCTTTCCAAAAGGGAATCCATGGAATGGCACAAACCAGACAAAGCACTGCCAAGAAAAGCTAAGGTCATTCAGTCTACCAAGATCATCATAGCAACAATCTTTTGGGATTACCAGGGAATTCTCTTGATCGACTTCAAGGAAAGGAATACCACTGTGAATGCAGAATATTATGCTTCACTCCTGCACAAGCTGCACGATGGCATAAAGGAGAAGAGACGAGGAATGCTGAGTCAAGGTAGTTCCTGCTTCACAACAATCGTCCAGTCCATATGGCTATTGTCGTAAAGACTGCAGTGAAGGACTGCGATTTCTAGGAGATTGAACACCGACCTTACAGCTCAGATCTAGCACCAAGTGACTACTACCTTTTCTTCAAACTGAAAAAAGACCTTCGAGGGAGAAAATTTGCAGATGACAATGAGATGAAAGATGTAGTTTTAGGCCATTTCATACTATTTTTTCAAGGGCATAGAAATGTTAATTCAAAGATGTGAAAAGTGTGTTGAAGTAAAGGGATATTATGTTGAAAAGTGACACAGTTGTTTTCTTTCTATTACCTCTAAAAGTCAGTCAGGCTGGAATCTTATGAAACCATCCTCGTATACATCACTTGAAATATTCCATTCTTTGCTTGTTATGATGTCATTGTTTGCTAATGATGACAATGACACATAGCTGAAATTGTTTGAAGATAAGATTCATAAATAGAATCTAATAAATCATTACACTATCTACCAGTAATATTTTTGGTGTAAAGAAATTATAGAGAAATAGCTAGGAAATACCAAGCACCAATTACTCAGATGCTGTAAAAAATCTTTTAGGCATACGGTAAAAGTTGCAAGTGCAAACTACTGTTTTATTTGATGTTTTACAAACGTAAATACCACATTTTGGGGTCCCATCACTGAGGTGGTTGATTCCAAGGCTCCGCTTATCTAGACTAGGAAAACTTGCAGCTTCATCCTCTCCTATCCGTAGAGAGGCTCTTTTCATAGCCCTAGTTTCCAAGAGGACTTTAGAAGTGTGAACCCAGTATCAGGACACCCAGATTGAGACAGCAAGAGATAAGTATAAGAGATGGGCATCTTTGCTTGACAGTTCTGTAGACGGTGCCTCCTTGGTAGAGTCACACTTGGTACCCCACAACATCAGTGGGTATGTAACGGGACTAGATTACTTCCAGGTTTTGAGTTTATTGATTTAATAAATAAGGACTACAATAAATGCCCTGCCCACTAGGGTCTGCACATCCCCATGGGGCAGTGAAGACATTAGCTGTAGGGCTGACTGCCATTACAGTGAGATTGTTTCATATTTCTCAATGCTGTTTCCAGACACATGGTGTCCGTGTGCAGAGACATGATGTTGTGGTCTCCATATTGGCTAACCATTTTAAGAACAAAGGTTGGGAGACCACAGTTGAACCACACTATAGAACAACTTCTGACGTTAGAAAGCCAAATATAGTAATGAGGAGAGGTGGTGTTTGGGTGACTGATGTTCAGCAGGTAGTGGGTACAGGGGGTGCTCACTTACCTAAGAGCAAGGTTCAGTACTACGAGCGAAATGCTGACCATGTCAGGCAAACAGAAAAGGAGTTTGGGGCAGCTCCTCGCTTTACCAGCACCACTGTCTCTATGAACAGCATGTGGAGTGCCACTAGCTATTGAGACTTGTCTTTACTTGGTTTATCCAAGAGTGATGTTAAAGTTATTTCTTCGAGGGCCCTGCAGGGTATACTGGTGGCCTGGCGTTACTATCAGTGCATGACAAATAGGATACCAAGGACTGGTGTGGGGTGATACCCTTATAATCTTTCTTTTTATGTAAAGGCTTTGGCCTTCTTAAGTCCTTTGGGACATTATGTAAGAGTAGTACTGCTGTATCAGTACGAAGTATAATGCAATAAAATAAAAAATGATGGTCATAATGCACTTCATGAATATACTATTTATGAAGGTAATGAAGGGGAGAGGGCAGAAGAGATAATTATCATTCTGTCTTCAGAGCATGTTAAATTTACTAATTTTAGAGATAGCTACCTGATCTGTGGTAACAGATTCATGAACTGTCTGAAGCGGAGTACGAACACTGGCAGACATCTTTAGATGTGTAGTAAGTGAAACTATTCAACAGTACTTTTGACCTAGAAAGGAAAAAAAAAAAAAAAAAAAACTGAGATTTTTATTATTAATAATAAGAGCACATTCTTTGATAGATATTTTCTACCAACAACATTCGCATCAACCATCATTCATATAAAAGAATACTGCAAAAACAGCCTACATCAAAGTGAATGTATGGCTCTCAAGCCATACATTCACTTTTCTCACGTTTCTGTTACATACACAATTTGTTTTCTCTAATAATGAAGTTGTCACCCAAGAAGAGCTTTTGCAGCATGACACAAAATCAAGCAAGTCAAAGAAATAATATGCCTGTTTTTCAACTTGAAAACCAAAGAACTGGGCTCAAAGCTTACCAAAGTACTGAAATAGCTAAAATACATTGGACATATAGAAGGAATGAAAAGGAAGAACAGTAATAAAGGATAAAATACTTGAGGAAAAAGGGTAAGTAGCAAATCCTCAATGAGATGGATGGAGGTGTTGGGAGTGATAGGTCTTAGAAAGTTTCAAGAAAAGCACAGAATAGGAGATCCTCTTAAGCACAGAATAGGACCATCATGTCAAAAATTCATGCAGTACATCTAAATACGAAGTTACCATACATTGCCTACTGACATCTAATGAAATTATGGATATACTTTTAATAGATATTTTAATGTATCTCACTACAGTGTAAATCTAGTTGTCCAAGTGGTTAGTGTATTTGAACCTGCAGTCTGTTAGTTGGAGAGCAGAACATTACAAACATTCCTACTCATGTCAGGAATGTTTGTAATTGTCTTTAAAAGTGGGAGATGAATTTCATCATCCTGTATGAGACTAACATCTCACTATGGAGGGCTGAAGTAGTTCCATGTTTGGTCCCTAGAGTAAGGCTGCCAAGAATACAAAAAAAAAATACAAAAATTCCTAGCCCACCCACTGTACTAATGTAATGAACCTTTAATGGGTAGGAATCAAAATTCCAATACATTTTATGTGAATTCTTTTGTACCAGATATTTTTAGGTATATGTGCATAATTTACTAGATATGATTTTCATGGAAAGGCTTAGATATTGGCTATGCATTTTTTACTAAATAATTTAAGGAAATTACAACGTAAACTAGGATATACATTAAAATAAATTTTAATATACTTCAATATTTCGGCAACGTCACGTTGCCATTTTCAAGAAACTTAAGAACAAGACAAGTGCACGCAGGCACAACAAACAGTAAGTGAGGAAGAAGCAGGAAGCTAAGAACAAGACACGTGCACGCAGGCACAACAAACAGTAAGTGAGGAAGAAGCAGGAAGCTGTTATTTCTCCTAAAGTCCTGATGGTGCCCCCTAGCAGGCAATGTTGGTATTCTTGGGCAATTGGGCTGAAGGTCTTCTGATGTAGGTTTCCCAAAAATGAGGAAGTCTCATGCAGCCAAATTTGTTGAGGTTTGGATTGTTTCTTAGGGCTGAAGCTGATCCCACGAAAAGGCTTTCATATTTGTATTTACTACGGTGTATTATCGTGGCTTTCTTCCACTGTATTCTATGGCAGGTATCCAGCGCATGGTCAGCAAGACCAGAGGCGGCTGTATTGGCGAAACTGGATGTAGTCCTTGAAATTCTGATATTTGTTGTCCTGCCTGTTTGGCCAAAGTAGGACAGCTTACAACTGCAAGGGACCTGGTATACACCAGATAGGTCTAGGGGGGGAAGGTTGGTCTTTAGTAGAGCGGATAAGGGATGCCAATTTTTTATATGGTCTGTAACAAGAAGTTACGTCATGTTTTTTTAGGATTTTTGTAATTTTTTCCGAGATGCCTAAGATATAGGGTATGGTGATGGATTTAGAGTAATCCTTGTTGTGAGGGGGGGGGGGGTTTGTGGTTTACTGGTTTCAAGATTTTTTGGATTTGGGTGGGGGGAGGGATAGTGGCTGAGAATGTGGTTTAGTTCTGTGGTTAGGGCATTGTCATTTGAGCAGATAAGTTTAGCCCTGTTGTGTAGTGTCTTAATGACTCCACATTGTTGCGAGGAGGGGCGGTGGGATCGTTGGTGAATGTATCTGCCTGTATGGGTGGGTTTTCTATAGACTGAGAAAACCAAGGTTCCATCATGCTGGCAAGTGACTAGTGTATCTAAGAAAGGAAGGCAGTTGTTTTTTTCTTCTTCCAGGGTGAATTTGATTCTGGGGTGTTGGTTGTTTAAGTGTGTTAGGAAGGAAAAAAGTGCATCGGAGCCATGTGGCCAAATAGCGAACACATCATTAACATAGCGAAGCCAAATGGTTGGTCTTTGTGGGGCAGAGTTTAAGGATTTGTTTGTAGAATTTTCCTTGCCAAACAAAATAGCCTGAGTTCATTGTGAACTGAAATAGGGCTGTGATATCGGGAGGAAATTTAGCTTGGATTAGCTCTAAGGATTCTTTGAGTGGGACATTTGTGAATAAGGAGGAGACATCAAAACTGACCATTATGTCAGCATGTTTGAGTGTAAGGTTTTCTATGCTGGCTTTGAAGTGGGCTGAGTTTTTTTTATGTGTGAAGGTGTGTTGCCAGTATAGTGTGAGAGAGCTTTGGCCAAATGTTTAGCTAGTTTGTATGTGGGTTTTTTATATGGTCTGTAACAAGAAGTTAAGTCATGTTTTTTTAGGATTTTTGTAATTTTTTCCAAGGTGCCTCGAATATAGGGTATGGTGATGGATTTAGAATAATCCTTGTTGTGTGTGTGTGTGGGGGGGGTTACTGGTTTTAATGTTTTTTTTGGGGGGGGGATAGCCATTGGCTGAGAAAGTGCTGAGAATGTGGTTTAGTTCTGTGGTTAGGGCATTATCATTTGAGCAGATAAGTGAAATCAATGTGGGTGAAATCAATACCATCCACTATGGGACGTAATGGCACATTTTCCTTATGTATTTTTGGGAGTCCATAAATACAGGGGGGGGGGTAAATGGTTTTAATTTGTTAGTGATTTCCACAGGCCAAGAAATGATCTTTTTAAGGAGCCTGTGGAGTTTTCTAATTTATGAGTTGGTGGGATTGTACTAGATAGGGAGGTAAGTAGCCCGATCTAACAATAGAGCTTTCAGCTTACCTGTGTAATCCTTTTGGTTAAGCAATACTGTGGTGTTCCCTTTATCAGCTTTGGTGATTATTATTTTCTTGTTTTTCTTTAATTCTAGTAGAGATTTAATTTCCTTACCTGGCATGTTGGCTTTTGATGGTTTAGCTTTGGTCAGAACACAAGCCACATCCAGTCTAATATCATTGGCAACGTGGTTTGGAAGGTGTCGTATCCTGCGTTCAATTCGTTTCATAATATCTTCAGCAGGTATTCTTCTGGGTGGAATGGCAAAGTTGTCGCCACTTGCGAGGGCGTCGAGTGCTTCAGGTTTCACACTAAATGACGCAAGGTTGACTACCGTTTCGGTAGGAAGTTGTGGTTTTGAGATTGAGTTCTTTTTTAAATTTTTTGATGTGTCAATCTCGTACTTTTTTAAATTCTTTCTCCGCTGCAGTGCACGAGATGTCATATAAAATAGACCAAATTTCATGGCTTAAGGTGCTTGAAAAGTCATCTTCGAGTGCCTGGAATAGCTAATGAAATGGAATAGGAATGAAATAGCTAATTCTCCTTATTCACAAATGTCCCACTCAAAGAATCCTTAGAGCTAATCCAAGCTAAATTTCCTCCCGATATCACAGCCCTATTTCGGTTTCACAATGAACTCAGGCTATTTTGTTTGGCAAGGAAAATTCTACAAACAAATAGAGGGACAACCATGGGTTTTCCACTCTCCCCACCCTTGGAGACTTTTGAAGAGAAAGCCTTAAACTCTGCCCCACAAAAACTAACCATTTGGCTTCGCTATGCTAATGATGTGTTCACTATTTTGCCACATGGCTCCGATGCACTCCTCTCCTCTCCTTCCTAACACGCTTAAACAACCAACACCTCAGAGTGAATTTGATTCACCCTGGAAGAAAAAAAACAACTGCCTTCCTTTCTTAGACACACTAGTCACTCGCCAGCATGATGGAACCTTGGTTTTCTTAGGTCATTAAGACACTACACAACAGGGCTAAACTTATCTGCTCAAATAACATTGCCCTAACCACATTCTCAACACTTTCTCAGCCAATCACTATCCACCAAAAAAAATCCAAAAAATATTGAAACCAGTAAACCACAACCCCCCCCCCCCCCTCACAACAAGGATTACTCTAAATCTATCACCATACCCTATATTCGAGGCACCTTGGAAAAAATTACAAAAATCCTAAAAAAGCATGACTTAACTTCTTGTTACAGACCATATAAAAAATTGGCATCCCTTATCCGCTCTACTAAAGACCAACCTCCCCCTCTAGACCTACCTGGTGTATACCAGGTCCCTTGCAGTTGTAAGCTGTCCTACTTTGACCAAACAGGCAGGACAGCAAATATCAGAACACAAGGACTACATCCGGTTTCACCAATAGAGCCACTCTGGTCTTGCTGACCATGCGCTGGATACCTGCCATAGAATACGGTGGAAGAAAGCCACGATAATACACTGTAGTAAATACAAATATGAAAGCCTTTTCATGAAATCAGCTTCAGCCCTAAGAAACAATCCAAACCTCAACAAATTTAGCTGCATGAAACTGTCTCAAATTTGGGAAACCTACATCAGAAGACCTTCAGCCCAATTGCCCAAGAATACCAACATTGCCTGCTAGGGGGCACCATCAGGACTTTAGGAGAAATAATAGCTTCCTGCTTCTTCCTCACTTACTGTTTGTTGTGCCTGCGTGCACGTGTCTTGTTCTTAAGTTTATTGAAAATGGCAACGTGACGTTGCCGAAATATTGAAGTATATTAAAATTTATTTTAATGTACATCCTAGTTTATGTTGTAATTTCCTTAAATTATTTAGTAAAAAATAGATATGATTTGTTAGCATAATCACAAAAACAAAGAAAATAACAAAGTTTTAATATCTCAAATGTGTAGCAGGTTCGTCAGGATTAAATCCTGATTACTTCATGAAGTAACTCACAACACCAGTTGTGAAGTTACTTCATTGCTTACACTTGGATAAAAGATTAAGCAAAGAATATAATTTATTGGCATCTTTAATTTAAAGTGGAACATACTTCACATCCTACTATTTGTTGATTATAAGTGCACACAATTAAAACCCCTAAAAAGAGTATGAGAAAAGGGATCACTGCATGGAGGCTAGTCATTAACTATAGCAATAACTAAATGTACAAATAGTCGCATGCATAAGATAGGTATAAGATGAATAAATGGTGAGATTAAGCAACAGTCTGAAGGAAGGGGAGAGATAGAGACGATATAACATGGTGGGAGGGAATACTCTGTTCAGATTTTTTTTTTTTTTTTTCCGATGCATGGAAGGTCACATCCTCCACACACACGAGAGCAGTGACATGAACAGAAAATTGAAGAAAGAATAATGTGTTATAACAAGTTCCTAAATTAGTAATTTAGCAGCAGCAAAGAGGTGAATGGATAAAATTTGTTCTGTGAAGAGTATTGAATTGCTGACGCACAGATTGATAGAATAATCAATACCAACTTTGATAACATGACAAAGGAAATATCTGTAAATCAAGCACAAAGAGAAACTAAATGAATGTCTATGTGAAGAATGAAGTTTTGGATGAGCAAGGGTAGTGAGCTTTTTTTTTTTTTTTCCGATGCATGGAAGGTCACATCCTCCACACACACGAGAGCAGTGACATGAACAGAAAATTGAAGAAAGAATAATGTGTTATAACAAGTTCCTAAATTAGTAATTTAGCAGCAGCAAAGAGGTGAATGGATAAAATTTGTTCTGTGAAGAGTATTGAATTGCTGACGCACAGATTGATAGAATAATCAATACCAACTTTGATAACATGACAAAGGAAATATCTGTAAATCAAGCACAAAGAGAAACTAAATGAATGTCTGTGTGAAGAATGAAGTTTTGGATGAGCAAGGGTAGTGAGCTTTAATCCACTACTGGCCCTAACCAGACACAATCCAATACTGATTAGACCAGAATAATTATTGAGGTCACACACCATATGAAAGGTACAACTTATTTTCTCCTACAAGGCTACAATTTTCTACTATCAATTAACCTTAACTAAGAACAGATGCTGAAATAGCCTGTTCACTTCTATATATTCATTAACTTCTTTCAAGACCCATGTAATAAACACTGTTTCAACATCTTAAGGACTATACTTTCATTCTCTTGCTCAGTCTTCTGATCTGTTTTCCTCTCACATTTATATTTAATTACTTCATTCAGTAGTTTTCTCTCTTCCATTTGTTACAAATGTTCTCTCCAATTTTTTGAAAGTGATCTTTTATTTTAAGATTTATTGCATTTATTTGTAATCCTTTCTTTACATCCTTTAACTGCTTTAAGAAATTTCATTTCAGCTGCCTGTTCTACTTTTTATTTTTCTCTCTATCCAACTTTTTGAAATATATAATATTGTTATAATTTATAAAAATTTAATTGTATTTCTTTTCTTATTTTTCTTTTTATCTTATAGTACCAGATATGCTTGAAAATTGTAATTTATTTTCATTAACGATGTAGACCAGTGGTTCCCAAAGTGGGCAGTACTACCCCCCTACACACACACACACTCAAGGGCATCATTGGAAAGATTCCAGGGGGTCAGTAGTGGCCTCATGAGCAAAAGGGGATGTTGAATTGAAGTAAGGGGGTGGTAAAAGTATAAAGGAAAAAAAAAATTAGGTGGTGAAAAAAAATTGCCATCAAAAATTTTGATATGACTGTTGTATAATATAAGTCAAGGTCATAATGGTTGCTTTATTTTCCAAGGAAACCTACAAAATGCAAGTTACAGCCGATCAGCATTGAAGTCCGACGATAAATCTTAACAAGCAAAGTGTTGGCAGGCACGCACGTTCAAGTGATTGGGATTTTACAAGTCCAGTACGCATCATCAGGAACACATACATGTTATGACTTGTTCGCTGTATAATACTATAAATATGTGAGACGTATGAAATCAGTTTTAGATTGTTTCTGAATTGCGACAAGCAGTTAGCAATTTGATGTAGTGCATATTCGATACCTAGTTGGTACCGTACTTCCACAGATTACACACAAAGCAAATTATTGTTGTTCCAATTTATTTATTCGTATGGAGTTTCCTCCCTTTTCTCCCCCGTCCCTATTGGGGCAAGTTGAGCCCCTCCTGGGGGGTTAAGTATTTATGGCTGTAGATCAGTGTGTTCACGGGGCCAGTTTGCCTGCTTACGAGATGAAAAACCCTGCTGTCCACGCCCAAGACCAGCTAACTTGGCTATGGCCGAGGAAGATCCTTAATCTCCTCACGTCAGCAACAGGAATCGAACCCAGGACACTCCTTCCCCAGACATATGGTTGCGAAGCGCATAGCCACTAGGCTAACCGTGTGGACGTTGTTCCAATAAAACAGCAAGTTAAAAAAGATAAGAATTTATTGTATTTTCAAGCACTTAAAGAAAAATTTTTGAAACAACCAACATTGGCAGGTATGTTTTCAACAGCATCCAAACTAGATGATGATGATGATGGGTTGCGTGCCTCTTACAATATTTCCTTACTGATTGCTAAATCGGGAAAACCACATGTTGGTGAAAAACTAATCCTACTAGCTGTTAGTGAGGTCATATGCATTGTACTGCACAAGCCAGCCTCTGATATTATCAAGAAAATTCCTTTGAGCAATAATACCATACAACAAAGAATCGATGAAATGGCCCAGGATGTTGAAGACTCATCGTATAATAATTATGTGAATATTTAAAAACAACCCAGCCTCTATACAACTTGATGAGTTCTACTTTACCAGGAAATGAAGCCTTACTTTTAGCACAAATGTATGATACATAAAAGAAAAAATTTGCCAAGAATTATTATTTGCTAACAGACACTAAAGGAGAATCGATATTTCATACATTGGAAGAATTTTTTTTAAAGAAAAAGAAATCCCTCTGAATAATAATCTTGTCAGTTGCTACCTATGGTGCTCCAGCGATGGCAGGGCACTATCGCAGTTTTATTGTAGATCTCAAAGAGGCAGTACCAAATGTATTCACTGTAATTACATTTACCGTTAACATTTAGTTGCCAAATACTACAGGTTATTATGGAATTACAGCAGTCAACAAAATCAAAAGTCATTCATTGAATGACATTGTTTGGACAACTTTGTATTGAAAACTCACCTTATAATAATCATGCGAATATTTAAAAACAACCCATCCTCTATACAACTTGATGAGTCTACTTTATCAGGAAATGAAGCCTTACTTTTAGCACATGTACGAGAAGAATTCAATCACTTGCTGATCCATACAGAAGTTCAATGGCTATCGAAGGGTACCTCTTTGAAATGATTTCATAAACTCTGACTCGGTGCTACAGCTTTTAGAAAACAGAGATGATTCTTTACAAGCCAACTTGATTAATTTCAAAAGTGACATAGCTTATTTGATCAATTTGTTTAACAAATTCAATGAAACAAATCTACAGCTCCAAGGAGATGAGCTGAATTTAATAAAAACAAAAGTTATTTCTGTGTTTGTGTCAAAACGTATCCTGTACAAACGAAACGTAGGACAAGGAGAATTCAGTCAGTTCCCAAATCTATCAACAGTGGGAAAATGTGATGAAGACATGCTCGGCTATTATCAACACTTGGAGGCTCTCCATTGTGATTTCAACCAACGATTTAAAGATATTCTTGAAATGAAAATACCCAATTGGGTTTTGGATCCATTTTCAACTACAAACACAGAAGAATCTTTATAATTACAAGAACTGATAGAAGTAACAACAAATGAGGAATTGAAATTAAAATTCAAAAATGAGTACTAACAATTCTGGTTCTAAAAGCAGATGCCTATACTTTATCCTGGATTGTTGCTGTAGTAAAAAAGTTTTTACTCATATTTCCATCATATGTAGTGGAACGTGGGTTCAGTGCAATCACAAATCTTTTAACTAAAAAAAAAAAAGAAAGAAAAAGAAACTGACTGAAAATAGCTGATCATGGTGATTTAAGAATGCTGCTGACAAATATAGAGCCAAATATCAATAAATTGGTAGCAGCACACCAGGCTCATCCTCATTAGGATTGTTTTTAATACTACTGATCATTATCTACTCTTTTATGTACGATTTTATATATGTGCAATTTATGTTTGTTTTCTTAATTTTGATAGTGTTATTAAATTTTCAGCTCCAACTTGTCTGATGTTTACGTGCAATTTATGTTTCTTTTGATTTAAATAAATAGTTTTAAATTTTCAGTTTCAAGGTGTCTTATTCCCAAACTTAAAAAATCTCTACTAGATGCATAAT
The DNA here is from genome assembly GCF_054136105.1 of Typopeltis vanoorti. Taxonomy (NCBI): domain Eukaryota; kingdom Metazoa; phylum Arthropoda; class Arachnida; order Uropygi; family Thelyphonidae; genus Typopeltis; species Typopeltis vanoorti. The sequence goes on along the minus strand of NC_143569.1, from coordinate 91,697,925 downwards.
AAATGCAAATTTGTTGGTCTGTTTGTTCACTTAAAACTCAATAACTGCTAATTTGATTTTCATACAATTTTCTTTTATTTATATGTATCAGGTAGAGCTGGTCAGGTCTTAGAAAGTAGATTCGGGAGGGGGGGGGGGGTAAATTGATGTACACAATGATTTTGTATACATCTGGTTTAGATGACTATAGGTGGTGGTGGTGCACATTGTTTATATTGCTGCTTAGATTATAGGTGTTGATGAAGTGGATGTGGAAACTTTTTTTTTTTTTTTGGTAAGAATTAGTGTTGGTAGGTTTGGTTGGATTTCTGTTGTTTTATATGGTTGGATTTCTGTTGTTTTATATGGTTGGATTTTTTTTTTTGTTGTTTTTTATGAGTTTTTTTTTTTTTAATTATTTTTTGTGGGAGAATTTTTGAGATCTGCAGTAAAATCTTATTTCTTTGGATTGTGGTTCACTGAATTTGGTGAGGAAGAGATAAAGAACAAGTGGTGCATGCAGTGAGAGGTGACAGACTTGCAAATATACCATCTGAACAGAGGGAACTCGGTCTCCTGACCATACGTGACCTCGACAGTTCCCCTGCATCCACAGTATTTGGTCTCCCTTCAATCACGAACTGGCAAAATACATAGATTTCATGCTGGCTGATCAAGAAGCCTCCAGATTCATTACTAACTGGTTCAGTCCCATGTACTAACCAGTGGCTGGCCTGCAGAACCATTTTACTCCTGGACCCCCTACAGTGAGATTGGCACGTCACTGGGGGGGGGGGGGGTATCACTCTCACTGCATGTGGTGGGGGGGGTGTCAGAAACAAGAACCTTTGATCTAGCAACCAAACATAGCTGCAGTTACTTCAGGTCTCTAAATAAGTAAGGTGATGAAAGATATCTACCACCTTTCCTTCAACTACGGAAGATATACTTTTTCAGTGGCAATGCTCGCTAGAGCCCCGTTTATAGAAACAGGCTATATTGCTGGAAGATGGGGATGACTTGACCATGAGAGGCTACATATTGCATATCAACAGCCCTTTACTAGCCAAATGAATCAGATAGATGGCAATATAGGAGTTCCAGGGTACAAGTTTTTGACAAAACAGGAAGGATACCATCAAGACTGGATGCCTTGTTTTTGTTCAGGTTATTAAGGATTCTTTGGATTACTTTTTGATAGAAAACTAAAGGTGACATTGAGTGCACAGTTCTTGGTGAAGTAGAGAGGGCTGAGGCAAGAGGGCTTGACTGACATTTGGCCCTTTTAAAATCTGATAATGATTTATTGATGGTTCTGTTACAGTTGTTTCAAGCTGTGATATAAAGAGTGAGCAGCTGGAGTTTTGGTATTGAGCCACTGTGAACATACCACTATTCAGGCAATCGCAGTATGTTCAAGTTTTTCTTGTGCTGCATTGGCACACATTTTGAGAACTAAAGCTTGGATGATGGACAGGGAATTTGGGTAGAATGAGGGGTGAAGGCCTTTAATTGCTGTGAGTATGATTTCTGTTACTCAGTCTAAGCAGGTGTTTAGATCAGAACTGAAGTAGTAGTAGTAGTCAGACCATGGAAAGGAGGAGCAGAAGTCATGGAGAACATCCTTTTTACCCATGTAGCGCCAAAGTACACATGAGAATTGTGTCCTTTGGATGAACACACTACATGGTTATTTACCAAGAGGAGAACTGACATCCACAGTATATTTGGAAGAGAGCGTGTTAAAACAAGATTAAGTGTGTTAGCAGATTGGGGAGGGGGGGTCAGGTATTCTGGTGGGAGGAGATGGATGATCTTTAGATTTCTGCTAATGGCAAATATCCCAGCATCCCTGCCGGCTTGATCAGTGAAACTGGAGAAGAGGTGGGGAGGGGGGGGGGTCCCACAAGCTACTTCTGATGAATACACAAGTGCTGTCCTTGTGGTAGAAGAAACTGTGTAACATGTATTTTGGACAGCTGAGGTGGACAGTGGTTGTAAAAGTTGCTAGCAAGAGTTTAGGAACAGTAATTCTGGGTTAGAATTATAATAGGTGATGATGTGCAGTGTTTATATTGTTTGTTTAGGTTATGAATATAGGTGAAGTGGATATGAATGCTTTTTTTTTTTTGATAAGAATTAATGTTACTGGGGTTTTTTTTTTTTTCTTTTTGTCAGAGAAGTTTTATCGTCCACAGTAAAATCTTGTTTGAATTGTAATCATTATATGTGGGGAGAAAGAGAAAGAATAGGGGCAGCATGCAATGAGAGATGACAGGCACACATTTTGAGAACTAAAGCTTGGATGATGGACAGGGAATTTGGGTAGAATGAGGGGTGAAGGCCTTTAATTGCTGTGAGTATGATTTCTGTTACTCAGTCTAAGCAGGTGTTTAGATCAGAACTGAAGTAGTAGTAGTCAGACCATGGAAAGGAGGAGCAGAAGTCATGGAGAACATCCTTTTTGGTACCCATGTAGCACCAAAGTACACATGAGAATTGTGTCCTTTGGATGAACACACTACATGGTTATTTACCAAGACCCTTGCAAACTTATTGCCAGTGCAGAAGAAACCCAGTCTCCTGTCCACAAGTAGCCTCGACAGCTCTCCCCTTTAATTAAACTAAATTAATGGGTGGGAGGGGGTTAATTTAACTAAATTAAACATTTAATAAAAATTGAATCATATTAGCAATATGAATCAATACTAATATAAGAATCATATTTTATGCAACATATTTTACAAAATATGGATTTTATCTGCAATATAATTATTTTGCCTTTTATTCTTTAAGAAAAAAAGTTTGGTTATATACATCCCACTGATAACTGAACTATTCTTTCAGAATTGTAAATTTAATATAATATAGAAAAATAGAAGAATAAATACAACAGGAAACAGTATGTTAAACTTGCCATCTTAATTAAAATGTTTGGTATTTTTTATCATTTAACTATAACTACTTGGACTAAGAAATATTTTATATATATATCCTTCATGCACTTATAAAATCATAAAGCATGCAGTGCATTACAAGTCAAACCCAAGTGTATCCTAAGCTGTCAAGATGCCAAATGGAAAAATGTCTTGGCATAGAACATCTGCCAGTTTTTCCCCTTATCTTTTTTTTTTTTTTTTTTTTTTTTTAAGAATACAAAGACATAAAAGGATCAAAGTGTATTTTGATCAGCAAAATTTTTGTTATGCTTAAATTAGTTTAAAGAGCCCAAACAGAAGTATTTATAAAATATAAAGTGATGAGACAAATTATAGAAAATAAGGAAAAGCTACATCTTAAACTGCAAAATTTAGATAAAATGCTATACAGCAAAAAAATTTAACTACTTTATCATTTTAATAATACCAGACTATACAGAATTTAAGAACTGAATCTCATCTTCGAATTGGTGTTCAATATTCAACATGTAAACAAGCAATTTAATGAGGATTTTTGGAATGCTATAGAACTGTGAACTTTCAGACAATTCTGCATAAAATGTAAAAATTAACAACTGAATTGTGAAATCAAATAAAGTACATGGAGTTTGGTTAAATTCTATTTTATTGCTTTAAAATTTCAAGGCTAGTAGCATGGTAAAGAGGATACCGAATTCAAATTAAAGACAAAATATAAAAATAATAATACATATCAAAAAACATGTACTGCTACTGAAGGAAAAATAAAAATTAACATATTAGCACTTCTGAGATTGACTGCATCACTTAAGAGAACATTCAACATTTAAATTGTCTGCCCTTCCTGGACACACTGATCACACGTCTTCCAGAAGGTTCCTTATCATTCTCGGTTTATAGAAAACCCACACATACAGGGAGATATTTACACAAACAATCACACCACCACCCTTCTCAACAATATGGTATCTTAAAAACACTAATCCATTGGGTCTGGCAGACCATGCTTTGGATACCCTTGCACACAGGATCAATTGGAAGAAAACAAAAGTACTGCACAGAAGCTTCTACAAGTCAGAGAGGTTGTTCCTGGAATCAACAGAAGCCTTAAAACATACTCCAAACCTCAACAAGTATGGCTGTATAAATCTACCAAAGATTTGGGAGACAGTCATCCTAAGACCAAATTAATTATTTTATTTTTTTTTTCAAAACTTTGTATTATTATTTTTCAAAACTTTCAAAGACTACTATTTTTCAAAACTTCAGACTACTGTGTTTTTTTTTTTGTTTGTTTTGTTTTTTAACTTAGATGGTGCCTAATTAGGACTTTAGTCTTGTGTTGCACACTGCAATTACTTATACTAGCCCCACTGTTACACTGGATTGCGGTTGTCTCGCTATTGTAACAAACTTTGTTTGTGTGCTCTGAAGATGTTGGATATAATACCAGTGAAATATTAGCTTTTAAGTTAATAAATAGTTATTTTCTTATCAATCTGTGTTCGCATCAATACCATTAAAATCCAATTCCATCATTGAAGATCGACTTTGTCATCCAATCCCCTTCTGCTATGTCTGAAATAAACAAAAACCACCCACTATATATTTATACAGTGCTTTTGCTTTTCTTGTGAGAAAACTTATTTCTGATTTCTTTTTTGTCTGATCTTCTATCCAAACAAACATTAAAATTCCATCTCTTCCGGTTCCAAGTCTAATGGAATTTATTGCACTTCTAATTATTCCTGCTAAAAAACTTGTTTTTTATTTCCAATTTCTTAATTGTGTTGCGTTGTTTATGCCTTAAAATAAGAACATGTAACACGTTCTTATTTTATTCACATTTCAGAATTTCATACTTTTCCTCTGTTGATATTGCTTTTCTTTTTCCTATCACCAGTTGGAATTTCATCATTGACATGCTTCTTTATTACTAACCTGGTTGGTTGAGAATAGCATATTCACTCTCCAGCCAAGAGGTGGCAGGCTCATATCCCGCTTAGAGCATGGATGTTTGCGATCATCTTTCACCTTCTTACATTCATTCATACAATATGTATACACTCTCCCAAGATGGTCTGAGTCACCATGGGAGAAGATGACCCAATTCATCCACAATGGGAGAAGCTTTCATCCTGTAGTGGGTGAAAATACAGGCTGATCATCATGCTTCTTTATTAGAATCTTTTCACTTACTTTTTTCATTTATTTTGGGGAGAAAGATACAGTTAAAAAATAATAGACAAAATGAGGAGACATGCCACCCATACACTGATATTAAAAAACAGTGTATGTGTAGCATCTAAGTTGAGAGCAGACCAAGTGGTCAGCACTGTGTTCATCTGGGTATATTTTACAATTTGATGTATATTTCTTAAGTGTATATATATTCCATTCACAAAAGGTAGCAGCTTAGAAATGTGGGTTGGATTAGATAATCCAGGAAATCTGTTGTAGAAATCAGATATGGAACTTGAAATCAGATGACCTGGTGAGTTTCAGGTGACCTGGAGGTACACCAGGTCACCTGAAACTCATGCCAGTTATGGGATTTGAACCCACAGTCTGTTTGTGGAATGGATTCTGTATTTCACAGCCATTAATTGGCTATGAAATACAAAAGAAAACTATTGTCCACTGTTTCAATCTGAAAACAACTTTTCAAGGAGTTATTCAAAGCTATAATAAATACTTGCAATTTAAACCATGTTGACTCGAAACAAATGGGCAAGGACTTGATTACCTCTTTTAAGGTTATTAAAACTTGACCTTGGTTATGTTATCAGTTAACATTGATAGCCTAATGTGACTAGGCCATGATATTTTACTGCACTTATACAACTGTTGAATGTGTTTTTGGTTTATGTAGTGCATTTTTTTATACTACAGTATTTTGTATATACCTGATATTAATGAAGTTAAAATCCAATTCAACATGTGTGACGAACACATAAGCCTTTCCACAGATTTAAATATTCTTCACGGAGATGATATCGTATGCAAGGCACGACAATACGGTAAGTGGAAAGTAAAATTATTGGCGCGGCAACTGAACAGGTTAGCCTTCTTAAAAAGGTGCCGAGATACCAATTTATTACCAAATTGTATAAAAATTAAGAACAAGTTTCACTCGGCCAAAGCTCAACGTATTTATAAACGAACAAGTTTAGCACTATTACGGGAACAGTTATATGCAACTCACCGAGAACTTTCACATTAGTGCACTACGTGATATACTATCTAACATTTTGAACCAGAGCTATGGGATATCCTAGATAGCATCTCTGACGCTACAGCCAACAAAGAATTCAAAGTTAAAAACTGGCACCAGAAGAAATTTGAAATCCTCCAGCAACGTACTGCTATGCAGTGGCCACAATTACATTAAGATGCCGTCGTGGTGAACTTATCATCAGTAACCTTAACCAAAGAAGCCACGAGTGCATTAAGTCGGGGACACAATTTTGCCGTTACTCCTAAAGAAGTTCCAAAAGCCAAAATAACGGCTTCCATTGAACTTAGGATATACAACCTGCCTCCAGCAATAGTCAATAATACTCGGTTAGACGTGGCCAATATCCTAATCCATTCTAAGCCTCCCAAAAATAATATCCGACATAAAGAAATAATGGCTCTAAAAGAGCTACGCAATAATAACCACATTACCATAACCAAATCAGACAAAGGAAATGCAACTGTAGTGTTGGATAAAACAGAACATGAAAGCAAAATGCACGTACTTCTCCAAGACCAGTCAACATATCAAATTATAGATCGAGATCATACCAACTCACAAAAGAAAAAGGTGTGCAAGTTATTGAACAAAGTCACTTCCTGGCCAAAAGAAACAGTCAGCAAACTCAAACCCTTTCACGTTAAAACACACAGGATATATGGAGCTCCAAAAATTCACAAACAGGGTACATCTTTACGCCCTATTTGTAGATAGTATAAACAGTTCTACATATAAACTAGCTAAACATTTAGCCAAACTACTAGCCACTCGCACAAACTATTCTCCCTCTTTTGTTAAAAATTCTACCCACCTAAAAAGTATTTTAGAAAACCACACCTTAAATAGTTCAGATTAATTGGCAAGTTTTGATATCACTTCATTATTCACGAATGTACCATTAACTAAAACACTTAACTTACTAAATTCACAATTTCCCCTGATATATTTCAGCTATTTAAATTCACAGTACAGGCAGGTTATTTTACATGGAAAGGAAAAATATACAAACAATTAGATGGGAAAGCTATGGGAGCCCCCCCTTTCTCTCCCCTTAGCCAACTTCTACACAGAACATCTGGAAAAGTTAGCTATCAACACAGCCTCTCTCAAACCTAGTCTCTGGCTACGCTATGTTGATGACGTGTTTGCTACTTGGACAGATTGCCCAGACACATTGAATACATTTTTAGTGCACAATGGAACTAGAAGCCAATGACTGCCTGCCCTTCCTGGATACACTGATCACACGTCTTCCAGAAGGTTCCTTATCATTCTCGGTTTATAGAAAACCCACACATATAGGGAGATATTTACACAAACAATCACACCACCACCCTTCTCAACAATATGGTATCTTAAAAACACTAATCCATAGAGCTAGAGCAATTTGTGGAAATGACGTTGCTCTCACTGCTGAACTTTCTCACAGAAGTGTCATACCTTCCTGACCAATGGCTATAACCCCCATAAGATAGATAAAATACTAAATGCTATCCAAAAATCCCTGCGCTATCTACCACAGAAGACTACAGCAAAACTATCAGCATCCCATATATTAAAGGCAGATCTGAAAAGATACCGAGGGTGCTTAACAAACACCAACTACAAACCGTATTTAAACCTTATGTGATATTGGCAACTCTCATCCGTTCACCTAAGGACAGATTCACTCCTTTATCACATCCAGGAGTCTATGAAGTGCCCTGTTCATGTCATCGAGCTTACTACGGACAGACAAGAAGAACTGTGGACATTCACCTCAATGAACACAAAAAATATATCCGGCACTTTCGCTATGGCAAGTCATGTCTGGGAGACCATGCTTTGGATACCCCCTGCACACAGGATCAATTGTAAAAAACAAAAGTACTGCACAGAAGCTTCTACAAGTCACAGAGGTTGTTCCTGGAATCAACAGAAGCCTTAAAACATACTCCAAACCTCAACAAGTATGGCTGTATAAATCTACCAAAGATTTGGGAGACAGTCATCCTGAGACCAAATTAATTTTTTTTTTTTTTCAAAACTTTGGATTACTATTTTTCAAAACTTTCAACGACTACTATATGGACTAGTATTTTTCAAAACTTCAGACTACTGTTTTTTTTAACTTAGATGGTGCCTAATTAGGACTTTAGTCTTGTGTTGCACGCTGCAATTACTTATACTAGTCCCACTGTTACACCGGATTGTGGTTGTCTCGCTATTGTAACAAACTTTGTTTGTGTGCTCTGAAGATGCTGGATATAATACCAGCGAAATATTAGCTTTTAAGTTAATAAATAGTTATTTTCTTATCAATCTGTGTTCGCATCAATACCGTTAAAATCCAATTCAACATGTGTAACGAACATAAGCCTTTCCACACGGTTAAATCGTCCCTGATCTTCTACTTCATGTGTTTGAGGATGTGTTTAGAAACTAATGTAGGAAGAAAAATTTGGATTTAAAATTCTAATTTTTTTGGACAATGTACCAATCATCCTCTGACCCTTGTTGAGCTCTTGTTAAATTTCAAATCCTGTTTTTACTCTCCTAAAACAACATCACCACTTATTTGTTCCCTCCCCCCTTCACAATTAAGGAGTTATTGTTGTTTTTAAATACTATTATACAAAATGCATATTTCAGATGCTAGTAGCCACAACAGAGTGAAAATGCACAAACTGTTTTTGAATCTTGAAAGAGATCCAGCATAAAAAATGCAACTGACATTATCATCATGAAAGCCTAGAACAAAGTGCCAAATGATTGCTTGCACAGTGTTTGGTGGCCCTTGTTACCTGATTTCATTTGTGATTTTAAAGCCTTTGATCCTATAAAGGAGCTTCAAGAAAAAAAGCAAACTGCCAGCCTGGTTGGCTGAGTGGTTGAAGTATGCACTGTCCAACCAACAGGCTGTGGGTTTGAATCCCACTGCTGGCATGGATGTTTGTGGTTGTCTATAGGTGGGAGATCACTGCCCTGCTTATTGGAGGCCTGGACTAGGTTGAAAAAGTTCCATGTTTGGTCTCTAGAACAGGGTTTTCTGATGACGTAAAAAAAATACAATATATATATATATATATATAATCAATAAAGGGGAAAAAAAATTCTTAGCCTGCCAATGATACAAATACACTACAGGTTTACAAATAAACCTTTCATGGGTGGGTGGGGGAAAAAAAAATGTGTTTCTCTTTCAAAGCTAACAGGATATGATTTAGTGAAGAAGACATAAGTTCTGCATGGAACTGAAGCAACTCCCAACAGAAATTAATATGCAACATCTTGAGCACAGGTGGAGAACTCCAAGTCACCAGAGAATAGTTTCCATGACAGAGTTCAGAGTTATCCTTAATTCTGAATGCATTTCAGAAAATGCATGCAGTAGCTAGAAGATAGCAAATATACAATGTAGAAAGATAAACACTTCATACAATCCAATCTGATTAGCCATATTAGTAGTTTTTCTTTATGAAAGAAAGAGGATGTTAAAAACAACTGAAACTAGATGTCCTCCTTAAACAAACACCCAAGAAAGAGACAGAAAATGAACCACAGCCCTGCAGTTCTGGTGTGACCACATTTCATTCAAATACTTTATTTGCATCTCTTCCACCTGCCAGTTCCAATGACGTAAAGATCTATCATCACTTTCCCCATAACTTCCACTACTTCAACCTCTTCTCACTATTCCTCAAGCTGCCCTCACTTATTTTTAAGAAGCTAATTTTAAGTGATTAAATTACAAATTTAACAGTTTTCAACTGTGAATAAGAATTTTTTTTAAGATTTTTATTGTGTTTGACAAAGTTGTAATTATGACTGTATGCTCAAATCTTGAGTGGTCTACCCCAACCCTCTTTTTTCCAAAAGCTCTGTTATTTATATTGCATGATTTTGCATTGCACTGGTTTATAAGAACATAACTATCATATTACATGAGAACCAATTGTACATGCTAAGTTTATATTACTAACTTCCTATTAACAATTTACCTCCAAATCATTCTGTCATCTGTCAGTGGAAGTAAAGAAATCATATGGACTTGCAAGTTCTTCAATAAAAGAAATTCATGGCATGATATAATGTTAACTAATTCACTCAACATAGATAACAAACTTCCCTGCATACCACAAACACAGAGATCACCATTCTATAGCTCAAGGCCTCTATAAATTTGACTTTATGCCAACTTCACAAAGGAATCCAAAATGATCATCTATAAACATGCCTGTAGATCAAGTACTATCAACAGGTAGAGAGAGAAGTGAAGTGAGACTGTTGTCATGAACAATAATTATCTAACAACAGTATAGTTCACCACTTTATACCCAATTCCACTAGAGAATGTCTAGGAGTTAAGCATTTAAGGTTCATGGAAGATCTTGAAATGTGGAATATCTGAGCACAATAAGCCTATAAAATGAAGATAGGTGGAATGTACTGTTATCACCAAAACTACAAACGAGCTGGAGCTAATGACAGTCCTGGCGTATTGACATTGGTGAGGAAATCTGAAGAGAAGAAACCATCTGCCAAGTAACATGTGAACCAGAGAGGAAGCAACTCAACTGTAAAGAGAGAAAGCAAACTATAAGATGTCGGCTTCATAAGTAAGAATGCATTCCAGATCTCACTGAATGCCCTGAAAATGTCAAAGTAATCACCAAGTTTCTCCAAATTTTTCCATGGGTTGTGTCCAAAAGTGGAACAGTGTTGTTTTATATTATTTATTTTGAACTCATTTGGATTTTAGAACTGCTATTCAGCAAGAGCAGCAGAATCTATATTGGTAATCATTAAATTATCAGTGGACCTCCAAGTGATGAACAAGTTGGCTGCTGATAACTTTATCATTTTTGAGAGAAGTGAATGGGTAATGGAATGCGTTTGATGGTTGATTTATTCCTGGCCCCCCTATTTTCACAAAGAAATGCCCAAGGAGTGAGTCTGGGTCAAAGGAGGTGGTATGAGGTAATGTTCAAATAACTTCAATCACAAATCACAATAAACTGCTACATAAAGTGCTGCATTGCAATGTACATTAATTAGTAAAGGTGACATTCATTAAAGAATAACGCATTAAATTTCAATTTAAATGGCAAAGAAGACACAACCATTAATTAACAGACCCACTGGGGAATACAACTTAGTTTGTAAACTGATGAAATAAATTATAAGTTGTAAACATTTTTTTTTACAAAGATTTTATAAACAATTAGTGCAAATCAAGTTTTTATATAAAGTTTACCCCCATATGGTAAATATTTGAAGTTTTAAACACTATGAAATTCTGATGATACATCTGGCATTGTGACTTTTACTAACAAAAACATTCTAGTTATTTATATTCATCTCTAAACTGTTAATTTTCAAGTACACCACACTTTCTAAAACTATGCATTAAAAATCATAGAATCATGTATATATATATATATATATACACACGCACATGATTCTAAGTAAGATTCTAAATATACAGTGTTTCAAAAAGATGTATACAACTTCGCAGGAGAACGGAGAATAACTTAGAAGATGTACAAAAGATGAGTGAATGTCATAATGTAGTGAAATATAAATTTTTGGTCACAACTTTATTACCAAATGATAACATTAGATGGCATGATACATCGCATCATTTGAAAATGGCGAGTGCTTAAGGGTCAAAGCTGTATAACTGAGAGGAGACCTCCACATAGCCTTTAAAGGAATGTGGAGAACCAACCAGAGCTTCTGACCTAATGTCCAATCCTCACCTTCTGTGCACCCTGTTGGGTATCTACCTGGATACTGAAAGAATGAGGATGGGCTGGCAATTTGGGATTTAGCCGACCAAATTGTATTCTTATTGGTTAAACCAAAATACAAAATGACGGCACAACATGACAAAATTTCATGCCGCTGGGGCGTCGCCCGGTTAAACAAGGCCCCCGTTGTTTTTGCAGGGCGAACAGTGAAAAGTCAATTACTGGAACAAATCTGAAAACACACCCCAACACAACATCACCAGAGTTAAAGATCGTACTATCAACATAAGAAGCCTGAATGGCAAAGAAATGGAGCAAGCTGAGGAATTAGATAAGTACCAGATCGACATAATAGGTGTGACTGAAACAAAAAAGACAAAAACTGGTGAGATCTTTCTGAACAATAAATACAAAATGTTATATTCAGGCAATGACAATCAAGGAAAAGAAGGAGTAGCCATAGTATTCAACACAAAATACGAAGCTAATCTTCTTGAATGGCAGGCAGTCTCAAGTAGAGTAATGTGGGCAAATATGAGAATGAGGAACTGGACAATGAGACTTATTTGTGCCTATGGTCCCACAGAAGGTTCTACTAAGGTAGAAGTGGAGGAATTTTTTGAAGATTTAGAAAAAGCAACTGACACAATGAAAAATTGGTCCTTGTTGGGGATCTAAATAACAGGGTAGGAAATGATTGTCAGACAAACAAAAATATTTTGGGCAAATTTGGAGAAAAGAGCAAACCTAATAATAATGGCAAATACACTATTTGGATTTCTGCTCAGGACATGGACTGGTTATTACTAACACCATGTTCCAACATAAAAATGTGCACAAATTCACATGGAGAGAAGAGGTAAGGAATAAGAAAATTCTCATTGACTATGTTATCGTTGATAGCGATGTTTTCTCTCTGGTGCAGGACCAGCGTGTACAGAAGATTTGAAATTGGAAGTGATCACTATTTAATCTTGAGCAGGATGAAATTGAATTTCATATTGAAAAGAATAACATGTAAGAAAGTTTTAAAGCGAATAAAAGTTGAGCAGCTCTCAGATGTGAACTGTAGACTAAGATACACAAAGATTATTGAAGAAAAAATGAAAGAGTTTGAGAACACGAACCAAACCTTGGAGATTCGGTGGCAAGCCTTGAAGAAAACCCTGATTGATTCGGCTAGAGGCATGTGGTGAAGTTATCTGCAAGGATAGAAAAATTACAACTCCATGGTGGACACAAGAAGTTAAAGAGGCAGTGAAGGAAAAGAAGAAAGCATATCAAAAGTTCCTAGCAAATAAGTCAGCTTGTGCTCTTAGAGAATACAGAGACAAATGAAAGAGAGCTACACACTGTGTAAAACTAGCTAAACAAAAGTCATGGGAGGACTTTGGCAAGAACATAGAAAATAAATATCAAGAAAGTGGCAAAATATTGTGGAGGTTGATGAAGAAGCTTAGAAATGGAGGAAAGAGTGCTGTAAAAAGAGATGATAAAGGAGACATGAAATGAGGAGAAAAAGATATCCTTGAAGTATAAAGTAATTACTTTGAAAAACTGCTAAATGAAACAAGCAGTGATGACAGCACAGTGGTAAAAAACACTGACCAGGCAAGCAGTCAGGAATACATATCAATACTTGAAGTAGAAAAAGCCATCAAAGGCTTGAAATGTGCAAAAGGTAGCCAGAGTAGATGATATTCGACCAGAAATGCTGAAGTATGGTGGTATAAAAGCCTCACAGTGGCTGCACTGTATAGTTCAGAATACCTGGACAAAAGGATAAAATCCCTGATGATTGGAGTAGAGCTCTCATTGTACCCATATATAAAAAGGGAAATATAACTGAATGTGAGAATTACAGAGGTATTTCCCTACTGAGTGTTCCTGGTAAGATATATGCAAATATACTTGAGGAACGGTTGAGAAGAATTGTGGAAGAAAAGCTTGAAAAACAAGCTGTATTCAGGTCAAATAGAGGCTGTCAGGATTAGATCTCTTCACTTTATGACAAACAGTGGATAAATCATGGGAATATAACATAGATCTGTATTTAAGTTTTGTCGATTTGGAAAAAGGCATATGACAAGGTGCCAAGAGGGAAGCTATTCAATATGCTACCGTTATATGGTGTCAATGGAGCATTATATCAAGCAATACTTAGTCTTTATTTGAGTTGTAAGTTAGCAGTTAGAATTGAAGGACGTACAGGAAGTACTTCCTTCAATTTACTGAAGGTGTGATTTACTAAATAAATCTGGTGTGAGAAAATGTACATTATCCCCTCTGTTATTCATTATCTATATGGATCACATTATGAAGGAAAGTGGTATTAAACAAGATATCAAAATTGGAGACGTTAATGTCTGCTCTTTGCTTTATGCAGATGATGTTATACTTCTAAATAAATCCGCTACAAGTCTGCAAGATTCACTGACTAAATTGAATGACTGTTGTAATGGTATGAAGGTTAGCAATAAAAAGACAAAGACAATGAAAATAAGCAGAATTGTTGAAAATGTCAACTGTGTTGTGAATGGAGAACCTGTGGAACAAGTAAGACATTTCAGCTACTTAGGCACGATTTTTACTGAAGATGGTAAATTAAATATGTAAATAGACAACAGAATCAAGAAAGCTAGTATGGTAGGAAGTCAATTGAATAAATTCATATGGAATAAGAGAGAAATTAGTCGGAACACTAAATTAGCTGTATACAAGACAGTGTTCAAACCAGTTTTAACTTATGGATCTGAGAGCTGGGTCAGAAGTAAAACACTTGATCAAAGACTAGAGACCGCAGATATGAGAGTCCTGAGAAAGATTAGAGGCGTGAACAGATGGCATCAATGGCAATATCATATTAAAAAGGAGGATATTAAGAAAGAAGTTAACATTGTCAGCATCCAGGAATGCGTTAGCAGAGCTAATCTCAGGTGGTATGGTCACTTAAATAGAATGGGCGAGGAAAGATTAGCAAAGCAAGTATTCTCTGCCAGGTTGGCAAAAAAAACGACCCAGAGGAAGACCAAGATATAGGCGGATTGACACGGTACAATGTGCCTTAGACGATAGAAATATAAGATCTGATAATGTTGGAGTCTTGACAAGTAACAGACTGATTTGGAGGAAAATTGTAGATAGGAAGTTAGTAATGATGTAAATTTTTCATGTAGTACTATCATATCCTGTACACTCCTTGAGGGTAGATGGCAGGAATTTGATGATGATGAGTTTCAAAGCGAGCATGTTATGTATTTTGGTTTGAGAAAACAATCTGCAACACAAGTTCAGAGGAATTTCTGCACTCAATACAACAAAGAACCTCCTACTAGGCACACGATTTACACTTGGCACAAGAATTTTGTGGAAACAGGCTGTTCTATGCATCATCCTACGGTCAACAGAAAGACTACGTACTGCCGATGCTGTTGTGGAAGAAGTTCAGGAAAGTTTCCAGAGAAACCCTGGAAAGTCAACCAGACAGGCATCTCATTTAAGGCCCTACAAATTTACCCTCATACAACATTTGAAGAAAGACGATAAGAAGATATGCCAGGATTTCTGCATTAAATGATCAGTAGAATAGAACAAAATAGGACATTCTTGAACATGATCATTTTCAGTGACAAGTGCATTTTTCACATAAGTAGGCAAGCAAACACAACTGCAGAATTTAGGGAAGTAAAAATCCCCATGTCATCAGAGAACATGTTCGCAACACCCCAAAGGCTAACATTTATTGCAACATAAGCAAGAAGAAAGTGTAATGATCCTTCTTTTTTCGGAGTCTATCATTACTGGCAGTGTGTATCTGGACAAGCTAATTGGGTATCTAATACCACAATTAAATGATATGATGACCGCAACGGATGCTTACATTTACAGCAAGACGGAGCACCTCCTCATTATCTGACAGACATAGTCTTACCTCAACACCCATTTTCCAGGTAGATGGGTTAGTAGCAGAGTGTCTGTAGCATGGCCACGCT
Source organism: Typopeltis vanoorti (assembly GCF_054136105.1). Taxonomy (NCBI): domain Eukaryota; kingdom Metazoa; phylum Arthropoda; class Arachnida; order Uropygi; family Thelyphonidae; genus Typopeltis; species Typopeltis vanoorti. The sequence continues at coordinate 91,682,066 of NC_143569.1, read as the reverse complement.
GTTCCCGCAAACATATACCATTAGATATTTTTTTTTGTGGGGCTTTGTGAAAGATTGATTGTTTGTACCACCAAATTTGGACGAGCTGTTCCAGAATTACTGCAGCCATTGCTGAAGTCATGCCAATCTGCTATGCTGCACATGGCAGGAAATTGATTACAGATGAGATATTACAGAATTACTGGAGGCAGTCATATCAAACTTTAAAATATCTGTGTTGAAACTTCAAGTGTCATGCTAAATTTGCACAGTAATAAAAATTGTTCATCTATCGCTATCTACCATCGACTGTTATTCAAAATCATATGCCCCTTTATGTGTGTGTGTGTGTGTGTGTGTACACACACACCAGTATCCCTTGCTTAATGAGCCGAAATTAATTGCGGCAATCCTTGAGATACGCAGCAAGAGTTTTGATTAACACACCTTAACCCTGCGGAGCTCGCAACTGATCTGACAAATACATGCAAAATGTTTAATATAAATATTCTTACACAATTCAGTGTATAGCTTGGAGTTCCTTAGTAGCTGTGCATTCATATATTACGAGTGATATTTTGCACTGTTTTTTTGCTGTCAGTTTGGTTTAACATATGTGACATATGATGTCACACCTTATGTAAAGATTTGTGATATTTGACAGTAAATTGTATCTGAGAGATGCCGTGACCTCCAATGTCAGTATAGTATGGTTTAGTTTTTTTTTTTTTTTTATTCTTTATTCAATAATTTCTAGATTGTAACTGAAATAAATAAACCATCATGTATTACTGAAATAGAGAGCCAAAGGCTTATTTTTGAAACATGTTCTCTAGGAGATGTGCTTTACATTATGGAAAATACTAAGGAAAGTGATCTGGAGCTTACTCCACCTTTACTACGAGTTACCCATAAGGTTGCTTATGCTTGCATCTTCCGAAATTTTTAGTTTCTATATATTCGGCACGAAACTCTTGTAGTTTCTATATATTCGGCACGAAACTCTTGTAGTTTCTATATTCGGCTATGAAATAATGTTGGATTCAATATCCACTTAATTTGTACCATCATGTATTATATTTGCAGTGTTTTTTCTTTATGTTTTATTGCTTATTTGCCGAGGTCTGGAGAGTGTTTGTTATCGTAGAATTTATGCCGATAAGAAAAAAACTAAAACTGTTCAAACCACTCGATAACTCCTTTTGATAAAAAAATTGCAGTAAATAATGTAGGCACAAGTATTTAGTAAACATTTGCTTCGCATTCATTTTTTATATTTCCTAAAAGAGTACCATATAAATCGAATTATTAATACTGTAATCGATCATGGACGAATTGTAATTTTTACCATTGATTATTAGATTTGATTAACGTGATTTTGATATACGCGGTAACATCGAGGGATACCTGTATACAGTGGTGAGCTATGGAAATTTTAACAAAGGGCTCACATCATAGAACAAAAGAAAAAAAAAATCCATATTTCACACAAAAACTTTTATTAATACAGCTTGTGTACAAATTCCAATCAAAGAGTAAGAGAGGACAATCAACCTCTAAAGGCTATCATTTTCAAACAAATATTTTATGTTCTAAACATGAAATGTTTGCACACAATCAACAGTGTTAATTTATCTTACATAAGAAAAACTTTTTTTAACTATCAAAATGTAATGCAGAAAGATACTGACTTGATGAGTGAAGCATAAATTCTTTTCATATTCCCCTTTGTCTGAGAAGGAAAGTTCTTTGAGTAGAGAATTATTGAGTGTTAAGCTTTCCCTGAAAGGGCAGTGAGATTAGCTGTGTTTAGCTGAGCATAGACTCAGCTAAACACAGGACTTGGGTCTTTTGTATTTGCAGAAATCTGCTTCATTGTAGTCTGAAGCTTGCTTGATCAGTGGGTTCAGATGATTAATTGTCTTGATGAAGAACTGTGAATCTGGGAGATTCTGATAAACCATGGGGCATCCAAACTCATTCTCAGACATTTGTTCTGTATTCTTTGTAGTTTTTGAATATTTGTATTCAAGGTATGACTCCATGCAGGAGATGCGTAAGTGATGACTAGGCGTATTACCATCCTGTATATGAGTAGTTTGTTCTGAGTGTCCAGTTTACTTTTTCTGTTGATCATGGGGTAGAGCTCCGCAATTACTTTGGATGTCTTTGAGCTTATGTGTTTTATATGACTAGTGAATTGTAGTTTTTTGTCGATCATTACGCCGAGATATTTGACCGTGTTCTGCCATGGGATCTTAACTGTTTTGGAGTCTTTTGATGGCTAGTTTGGGGCTGAGAGATCTTGCTAATAATGCAGTGATTGTTGAGCTGGGATTTTGAGGGATATCAGCTATACAGATAGAAAACAGCAAGGAGGCCAGGAGTGAGCCCTGTGGCACACCTGCCAGGACCTTGCGTCTGGTTGACGTAATTTCATTTATTTTCACTTGCATGAATCAGTCTGAGGTATGAGTGAATTATTTTAACTAGACTTGTAGGCATATTGAATGTGATGAGCTTGTAGAGAAGACCCTGATGTCACACCTTATCAAAAGCCTTTGCAGCATCTATAAAGACCGCAGCTGTGGGGAGGTTCCAGTTGAAGCCTTCAGAGATGAATTCGATCAGCCTGTGGATCTGTTGAATGGTGGTGCGGTTTTTTTCTAAATCCAAACTGCTCATTAGGAACAATATCTAGTTTATCCATTTCCGATTAAATCCTTGTAAGGATTACTTTTGCTGCTATCTTTCCAAGGCTGGACAGAACTGATTGGTCTCTGTAGCTTTCAGGGAGCTGGGAGTTTTTTCCAATCTTTTTAATTGACATGATATCCACTATCTTCCATGTTAAGGGAAAGTACTTGAGTCTGAGGATGGCATTTATTATGTTGACTAGATGTACAATGGCTTTTCTGGGGAGTAGTTTGATTATTTTATTTCTGATTCCATCTGAACCTGGAGCCTTATTGTTGTTCAGGTGGGTTATGATATTTATAACTTCTGTTGGAGAAGTGGGTGTGACAGGCTCTAGGTCATCCTTTTGTTGTGTTATGGCCTGCCTGACTTGACGGTGAATCTTGTAGATAAGATTGATGTTCAAATTTTCATAAGAGGGATTGCATTGAGTTTCCAAGCTGTCTACCAGAGTCTCTGCCTTTTCCTTGTCAGTATGGGCTATTCCTTTCTTGGTCTGAATTGGGGGTAAAAGTAGCCTTTTAGTGCAGAAGGTTCTTAGGAACTTCCAAACGGAGTTGTCCTCTGGGTTTAGTTTCGTTAGCTTGGATTCCCAGTCTTGGTTTCGATGTTTTTGGAGAGCTTCACGGACTTGTCTGTTTAATTTATTCAGATTTGTTTTATCTTGTGGGGCTCTTGTGTTATGATATCCCTTTCTTGTTTTCTTTTTCAGTCTGATTAAATCCATGATTTCCTCGGGGGATCCGACCACTAGGGTGAAAGACTGTAGTTTGGGTAACTGACTTTATTGCTTTTTTGATTTGACTGATAAGGTTGTTTGCAGCAACTTCTATCTCCTCTTTAGTGTGAATAGCAGGAACTGGGCCAATGTGATCAGGGTGAATTCTGGAGAGCTTGTCCCAAGATATGAAAGAGTGGGGAGGGGAGAATTGCTCTTGTGTACCGAGTTTAAGCAGAATAGGGTTGTGATCGGACGAAAGTTCATTTAATGTTTCCAGCTGATATTGGTACGTGATGTTTTTGAGGATGACTATGTCAAATATATCTGAGCTGTGATGGGTAGGCTCTGTGGGTCCGGCTACAACAACAGAATTTTGTATTGAGTAATGGTTTAGAGTTCGACCTTTTTTGTTGATTGTGGACCTATACCAGGCTGTATGTTTGGCATTAAAGTCACCAGCCATGATGATGGAGTCTGTGAAGCCGAGAATGGTGTCCAAGTCAGATACCAGTAATGGAATGCTGGGTGGATTGTATACAGCATAGATTTTGATACTGTCAGCATTGTTGGTATGAACTTCAACACCTGTTATCTCTAGGTTCTTGGTTTGTGGATTTGCTAGAACATTGTGGCTTAGGTAGTTTTTAATGTATATGGCTGTTCCTCCTCCACTGCTGGTGAGTCTGTCTGTTTTGTACATAACATAGTTCCGTAACTTGGGGTTATTAACTGGCCTGAGATGTGTTTCAATTACTAATATTATGTCAGGATTGTGTCTGTGAGTGAACTCTTGCAGTTCCAGGATTTTGTTACTCAGTCCATTGGCGTTCCATGCAGTGATCATGAGAGAGTTGGGATGGAATTTTCTTTTATTCATTATTGAGGGCTGTCAGAATTGAGTGGGTACCTTGTAGGAATCTTTTCATGGAGGATGGCGAAGGATTTGCCATGCTGAATTCTTGTAACATGGTAGCTAGTGAGGCGGTTAATACTGATGTTAGATTTGAGCTTATTTGATCATGGGATGGAGCAGCCTTTGTTCGTGCTGCCTCTGCATAAGTTTTGGGCATTTGTTTTATTTGTCAAGCTGGAGATAATTTGGACCGGGGTGCGACCTGCACAGCTGTCTTGAGCATCGCTGGAATGTATTGGAAGGGTAGTTTTTGCTGACCCTCGGTTCTTTGGGTGTGTAATGCATCCCTTGTAATTGGCAAGTTGGCTAAATGAGCCAACTCCAGAGTTGGCGCATTTAGCTGGTGTGGATCTTGGCTTGGTACACATGATGGTCTGGTGGCCCTCACTGCATTTCAAACACCTGTAATTTGCCTTGCAAAGTTTTTGGGCATGGCCACACCTTTGGCACTGCCCAGCTGACGACTGTTTCCTTAGTGGCTCAGTAGAAATTCTGAGGCCACAGATCACAGTCAGTTCGTATATCTCTTTCTGTGCCTTGTCAATTTCTACAAGCACCAGCAGCATTGGCCGTTTATCTGACCTGAGCATCCTGCTCACTTTTACTGGTGTTAGGCCCCGACTCACAAGGTCAGTAGTGATTTCTTAAGAGGTGACACCTTCGGTTACCCCGCGAGGTACTATTTTGAGATTCTTTTCGCTGGGTAAAGCAAAAGTGTGATAAGGAAGACTTTTGTTATCCATTAGTTTTGTCAATTGTCTGTAGTCAGTGACTGAGGCTGGTTAGATTTTGACTCCATCTTGATTTTTAGCCCAGGAATATGAGATTTTATGTTCCCTAAGGGATGATGTGACAGTGGTCCATTTGTCCTTGTCCCTTAGTATAACAAGTGGAACCTTTTCGGTGTTCCTCGGGACATCTGGTGTTTGTGAGTCTTCATCCATCTGGTCCTCTATAGGTCTTCTTTAGTTAGAGTGCTCCCCTTGAGAGATGTTTTGACAGGGGGATTTTTGGTGACAGAGCAGTAATGAGTTCTTGTGATATATCATTCTCTTCCTTCTCTCCATCCTGATCATTAGAGTGAATGTACTGTTTTATAAAACCCAGCCAGTCAGATTCAAGTTTGCCTATTATGAGTTTCAGTACCTCTAGGGACTGCTCCTTATTAAGGATCTGCTCTTTGATGTTTTATATATCAGAGTGGTGATTTCCTGCCAGCAGAAATTGTTTGATAGTAGTATAAATAATCCCGCAGGGCTAAGGGCCTGCCAGCAAAGTATCCTGTAGACCTAGATGGACTACTAGCAATATGTAATCCCACAGGGCTAGGGGCCTGCCAGCAAAAGTCCTGTAGACTGAATTGGTCTACTAGCAAAATTTAGTCTTGTTGCGACCTACTAATTGGGGAAAGGAGTATCAGTATCTCACTTGGCCACAGTTTGGAAGCCTACCTCCCAATAAAACCTTAAATCCACCACTGGTCCTCATTGCGGGTGGAGCCTGCCGGCCTTTTGACCTCTTCCACGTTTGGTGCAGAGGGGGAGACAGTAGGAATCAAACTGTGTCAGCGCCAGTGCAATGTGAGATTACTGAGAAACCTTGTATGTAATGTATCAGGCTCAGTCTAAAATAATGTGTCCATTCTCATTCAACACTCAAACTCCTCTCACTATCAAAATGTAATAAGAATGAAATCTTTTATAAAATTTGATTGGCTACTGGTTTTACAATACGATTGGCTACCAGAAGGGAGACGGGTAAAGATAGGGCATGAGCTAATCTTATTTTCAAACTTGGGTGAATTCGTTATAGAGCAGTTGAAACAATAATTCCAAATAATCTATACACTGCTGAATAGATTCATTTTTGGTAGGTTACCGTATAAGTTTGTCGATTAATATTTTTCAAAAAATTACGTTTTTTTTTCTTTTGAAAAAATAAAAAAGTAAACAAACAAGGGGCTCGCAAATTTGAGAAAAATTTAACAAAGAGCTCGTGCGAGCCCCTTATAGCTCACCACTGCTTGTATATATATATATATATACAGGGTGTTCGGGATAAATTTGACAGTTTCGTAAGGAAAAAGAAAATCTTCTTTGTATCTATTAAATTTAATGAATTGACAAAAAAACATTACAGGCAGAGTTAATTACAATACTATCAACAAGATTTACTCAAAATAACCACCATTAGCATCGATCACAGCTTCAATTCTGCTTCGGAACCTCGAACAAGCTGATGCTACAGTCTCCCTGGGAAGGGCCGCAAAAACTGTTTTAATTTTATCCATTAACTGGGCTTTTGTATTACTGGAAGTGCGATTGGTGTCTTTTTCAACTGTGCCCCATACAAAATAATCCATGGGGTTAAGGTCTGGGGAGTTTGGAGGCCAAACATTTGGACTGGTGAAGTCGTAGAAATTTTCAGACAACCATTTTTGACTTTTCCCAGAGGTGTGGCAAGGGGCCGAATCCTGCTGCCATACATACGGCCTACCATTGGCTACCCTTGTTATCCAGGGCTTGACTACAGTTAGCAACTCCACGAACAAAGCCCGAATTCCAATGCCAGGGTTCTTCAACACCTGTTCCTGCAGATTTGCGAGGAATTCTGCTGTACGAACGCAATCAGATCGTCTGCTAGGGATCTTTCTTCTTGCTACATCCTCGTAGTCACCATTGCAAGTCTCTAGTTCATTCCTGATTGTTTTTACTGTATTCAGGGAGCATTGGGCAGCAGTCGTAATATCCTTATTTTGATGGCGGGCACGAATCATCATGATACAAGTTATTCTCTTCCATGATTCAGGTGGGTTCCAGCTATCCATCCTTTCTGACATCTTGTATGTGAATGAAGAAGGGTCCAAACTTTTAAATGAAGAGAAGTGTGTGTTAATACATGTAACTTACGGAAAAATATAATTAATTATAAATATGTCAAATTTATCCCGAACACCCTGTATATATATATATATATATATATATATATATATATATATACACACACACAAGTGACAAATCAAAACATTTACCCACATCGATGGGACTAGAAAGCTAAAAGCACCACAGGTAGACTTTCTGCATGACAAAGTAATCTATCAATGGAAAGAAGTCAAACATTTTTAGAATTATAAAATATATATATACAGTCATCTGTCGACTTACGTCTGTCCGAGTTATGTCCTTTATATGTCCATGATCCCATAATGAAATAAATAACATTTTAGACTATACTTTTGAACAAGACGAAAGCAAGCATAAAGTAAAAAAGTTTTTATTTAGCAACAATGCATTCAGCAGCAACCTCCCATGGCACCTTCAACAGTTCCTCTATTGATTTTGTGTTTGAAAAACATGTTAAGAGGAGATGGCCTGAAAAGTTCTCGGCCTCAACCATAGATGGCAACTATCATCAAGATTTTGATTTTCTAAGTTGATACATCTGTCATAAGCATCCAGGTGAAATTGCAAGTCCTTCTATCAAGTACTGCAGTTTGTTTTATACAGCAGTACTTGATAGAAGGAGGCAGAGCAGCTATAACGAAACACTTGAACACCAACAAACATAAGCAATCATTAGATGCATCAGCTTCCAGTAGTAAAGTAACCTATTTTTTTAAAACTTCTAATTATTCTGAAGATGAAAAACAGTTAGCTGTAATGGAGGGAACATTTGCATTTCATACCATAATTCACAATCAAAGTTTTCGTAGTATGGATTGTACAACTAAATTATTGAAAAACTTTCACAATGCTAAATTTTCATGTGCCAGGACAAAATGTGAGGCTATTATTAAATCAGTATTTAAAAATTACTGTGATAAAATACTTGCAGAAGACTTGAAAAATGCAGCATTTGTAACGGTTTTATCTGATGCATCAAATCATAATGAAACCAAATTGTATCCAATACTAGTAAGGTATTATAATGTTACCAAGGGCATTCAAGTAAAAACTTTAAATTAAGAATCCATTGAGGCCAAAACTGCTGAAATTTTTGTCAAACCACCTATGCAGAGTAATAAATGAAAACAATTTGAAATCTAAAGTTGCTGCACTAACAGCTGATAATACAAACACAAATTTTGGTGGACGAAGATACAAAGGAGTGAATAATGTCTATGTAAAATTACTCCAAAAGAAAATACTAGAAATAGGTTGTAATGCACATATTTTGTCAAATGCAATCAACACAGCGTCATGTGCCATGCCAATTGATGTAGAAATAATAATAACGACAATTTATTTGTATTTTAGTCGTTTTACTGTTCGTGTGGCTACTTTAAAACAATTTTGTGAAGATGCAAATGTTGAATACAAAAAACTTTCAGGATATTCAAAAGTTAGATGGCTCGCTCTAACACCTGCTATAGAGCGTGTTTTACAATTATTTGAGCCTCTCCGTTCATATTTTTTAAGTTTAGACAAATGTCCAAAAATTCTGGAATATTTTTTCAATTATGAATTATCGGAGATATTAATGTATTTTGTACATAATCAGGCATCTATTTTCCACAAAACAATTAAAAAATTGAAGGTGAACATATTTCTGCTACAGAAGCTAGTCTTATTTTGAACAATTTTGTCCTTCAATATAAATCACGATTTGAAGAAAAATTTATTCCTTTAATAATAAAAAGAAAACTGTCAAACTTTTCCCGGATTTGAGGGAAAAAATGCCCAATTTTGATTCCTCAAATCCGGGCATAACGGAAAAGTTTACCAAAGAAGTGCAGAATTTTTACCAAACATGTTTCCAATATGTTGAAGAATGGTCTGAAACAAATATCACAGGAAATAACAGTTTTCAATGGTGTTTTTTGACTTCATCGCAAGTAAATTGGGCAAATATTGAAAATTGTGTTGAGTTTTTATCGAAAGAAATACCTGATATTAAAATCGATGACAATTGTCTGTTTGAAGAAATTAGAAGACTGAATGTATATTAAAATTCTGATAAATTAGAACAATGGGAAAATCAACATGTCGAAATTGATAAAAGATCATCATCATCATCAAATTCCTGCTATGTACTCTCAAGGGGTGTACAGGATATGATAGTACTACATGAAAAAAATTACATCATTATTAATTTCCTATCTACAATTTTCCTCCAAATCAGTCTGTTACTTGTCAAGACTCCAACATTATCAGATCTTATATTTCTATCGTCTAAGGCACTTTGTACCGTGTCAATCCACCTATCTCTTGGTCTTCCTCTGGGTCGTTTTCCTGCAACATCGCAGAGAACACTTGTTTTGCTAATCTTTCCTTGCCCATTCTGTTTAAGTGACCATACCACCTGAGATTAGCTCTGCTAACGCATTCCTGGATGCTGACAATGTCAAGTTCTTTCCTAATATCCTCGTTTTTAATATGATATTGCCATTGATGCCATCTGTTCACGCCTATAATCTTTCTCAGGACTCTCATATCTGTGGTCTCTAGTCTTTGGTCAAGTGTTTTACTTCTGATCCAGCTCTCAGATCCATAAGTTAAAACTGGTTTGAACACTGTCTTGTATACAAATTTAGTGTTCCGACTAATTTCTCTCTTATTCCATATGAATTTATTCAATTGACTTCCCACCATACCAGGTTTGCAGATTCTGTTGTCTATTTCTATATTTAACTTACCATCTTCAGTAAAAATCGTGCCTAAATAGCTGAAATGTTTTACTTGTTCCACAGGTTCTCCATTCACAACACAGTTGACATTTTCAATGATTCTGCCTATTTTCATTGTCTTTGTCTTTTTATTGCTGAGCTTTTTACCATATCTATTACAACAGATATTCAATTTAGTCAGTGAATCTTGCAGACTTGTAGCGTATTTATTTAGAAGTATAATATCATCCGCATAAAGCAAAGAGCTGACATTAACATCTCCAATTTTGATATCATGTTTAATACCACTTTCCTTCATAATGTGATCCATATAGATAATGAATAACAGAGTGGATAATGTACATCCTTGTCTCACACCAGATTTAACATTAACCCATCTTCCTGTACTTCCTTCAATTCTAACTGCTGACTTACAACTCAAATAAAGACTAAGTATTGCTTGATATAATGCCCCATTGACACCATATAACTGCAGCGTATTGAATAGCTTCTCTCTTGGCACCTTGTCATATGCTTTTTTCCAAATCGACAAAACTTAAATACAGATCTTTGTTATATTCCCATGCTTCCTCGACTATTTGTCGTAAAGTGAAGATCTGATCCTGACAGCCTCTATTTGGCCTAAACCCAGCTTGTTCTTCACCAAGCTTTTCTTCCACAATTCTTCTTAACCGTTTCTCAAGTATACTTGCATAGATCTTGCCGGGAACACTCAGTAGGGAAATACCTCTGTAATTCTGACAAGCAGTTTTATTTCCATTTTTATATATGGGTACTATGAGAGCTCTATTCCAATCATCGGGAATTCGTCCCTCTGTCCAGGCTTTCTTAACTATGCAGTGCAGCCACTGTAAGACTCTCACACCACCATACTTCAGCATTTCTGGTCGAATATCACCTACTCCTGCTGCCTTTCCACATTTCAAGCCTTTGATGGCTTTTTCTACTTCAAGTATGGATATGTATTCCTGACTGCATGCCTGGTCAGTGTTTTTTTACCACTATGCTGTCATCACTGCTTGTTTCATTTAGAAGTTTTTCAAAGTAATTACTCCATACTTCAAGGATATCTCTTTTTCTCCCATTTTCATGTCACCTTTATCATCTCTAACTCCTTTTACAGCACTTTTTCCTCCATTCCTAAGCTTCTTCAACAACCTCCAGAATATTTTGCCACCTTCTTGATATTTATTTTCTATATTCTTGCCAAAGTCCTCCTATGACTTTTGTTTAGCTAGTTTTACACAGTGTTTAGCATTCTTGCATTTGTCTCTGTATTCTGTAAGAGTAAAAGCTGACTTATTTGACAGGAACTTTTGATATGCTTTCTTCTTTTCCTTCACTGCCTCTTTAACTTCCTGTGTCCACAAGGGAGTTCTGATTTTTTTATCCTTGCACACAACCTCACCACATGCCTCTCTGGCAGAATCAATCAATGTTTTCTTCAGAGTTTGCCACTGAATCTCCAAGGTTTGATTCCTGTTCTCAAACTCTTTCATTTTCTTTTCAATAATCTTTCTGTATTTTAGTCTACAGTTCACATCTGAGCTGCTCAACTTTTATTCGCTTTAAAACTTTCTTACATGTTATTCTTTTCAATATGAAATTCAATTTTATCCTGCTCAAGACTAAATAGTGATCACTTCCAATTTCAAATCCTCTGTACACTCTGGTGTCCTGCACCAGGGAGAAAACATCACTATCAACAATAACATAGTCAATGAGACTTTTCTTATTCCAAGCCTCTTCTCTCCATGTGAATTTGTGCACATTTTTATGTTGGAACATGGTGTTAGTAATAACCAGTCCATGTCCTGAGCAGAAATCCAACAGATATTTGCCATTATTATTAGCTTTGCTCTTTTCTCCAAATTTTCCCAAAATATTTTTGTATGTCTCACAATCATTTCCTACTCTGCTATTTAGATCCCCAACAAGGACCAACTTTTCATTTTTCATTGTGTCAGTTGCTTTTTCTAAAGCCTCAAAAAATTCCTCCACTTCTACCTTAGTAGAACCTTCTGTGGGACCATAGGCACAAATAAGTCTCATTGTCCAGTTCCCCATTCTCATATTTGCCCACATTACTCTACTTGAGACTGCCTGCCATTCAAGAAGATTAGCCTCGTATTTTGTGTTGAATACTATGGCTACTCCTTCTTTTCCTTGATTGTCATTGCCTGAATATAACATTTTGTATTTATTGCTCAGAAAGATCTCACCAGTTTTGGTCTTTTTTGTTTCAGTCACCCCTATTATGTCGATCTGGTACTTATCTAATTACTCAGCTAGCTCCATTTCTTTGCCATTCAGGCTTCTTACGTTGATAGTACCGATCTTTAACTCTGGTGATGTTGAGTTGGGGTTTGTTTTCAGATTTGTTCTAGTAGCTGACTTTTTGCTGTTCGCCCTGGTTCCCTGGCCGAAACAACGGGGGCCTTGTTTAACCGGGCGACGCCCCAGCCGGCATGAAATTTTGTCATGTTGTACCATCATTTTTTATTTTGGTTTAACCAATAAGAATACAATTTGGTCGGCTAAATCCCAAATTGCCAGCCCATCCTCGTTCATTCAGTATCTAAGTAGATACCCAACACGGTGCACCACGAGAAGGTGAGGATTGGACATTAGTTCAGAAGCCCTGGTCGGTTCTCTGCATTCCTTTTAAGGCTATGTGGAGGTCTCCTCTCAGTTATACAGCTTTGACCCTTAAGCACCCCTTGATATTTAACCATTTCAAAAATGAACACATTCCATATGAAAATTTAGTTATTCTTGTTGAATTTACGTTGTGCTGCCCTGGAACTAATGCAGCAGTTGAAAGAGTTTTTTCAATTGGTATTGATTTTTGGACAAGTGAGAAATCAAGATTGAATGTTGATACTCTAGCTGCAGCACTTACCGTAAAATTCAATATGAAGGATATTTCTTGCTCTGAAATTTCCAATATATTGTTAGAAAATGATATATTGACAAAAAATATTCATTCAGTGGAAAAATACCCGTTTAATTAAATAATTAAAAGGGATGTAAGCATAATTAGTGTATTTTTGTTTAAATTAATAAAATGCTTCATTTATTTACGTTGTACTTTTTTCTTAAATTTTTTCGTCCTCCTTTTCATTGTAAAAAAATCGGTCACGTTACATATACAGCAATTGCATGTTGACCTTATCACTAATGTGAAATGTTGCTTCATCAGAAAACATTAAATGGTCCATAAATAAAGAATTACGGACAAGTTTTTCATTATTTTGCAACAGAAAATCAAATGTGATGGTAATCCTCTTCCAGCAACATGTGGTGGATTTTTAGGCTTTCCTGTAATGTTTCATTCTGAGAATTTTATGCACTGTTGAGTCAGGAATATCCCACTCATGGTTTATCACTGATGGAACCTGTTTCTTAATCTTATTTATCCAATAAGTCATGGAATTCCTATTGTGATGCATCTTTGTTGTAATTTACTTTCTCTTCTATTGAAGCATTTGGTCAATCCTAAATCTACAAAAAAAATTTTTTTAAACTACAATAAAATAAACAAACCACTCTTAGTACATGCTGAAGCTCACTGAATTGCATTTCTAATGTTTTACAGATTGATTTTATCATGTATAGAACAGAAGCTATGAAAATTTAAAAATACACAAAGACTTTATGACTCTGTATAATTACAGTTCCCTGCATGTGTTTTCGAATTACCCATGGGGGTTAACAGTACATATAAAGACAAGTCAGCTGCAGTGATATTAGTAACTAAAAAAATGACAGAAATAGAACTCCTAAGATTAGTATATATTTAAATGATATAAATGACATATGCCCAATGTACAAGGAAACTGGATATATAAACTGCCCAGTTACCCAAAATCTCTTTTCAAAATGTTTATTTTGTACTACACCTCAAATTTTTTCAAATACCGTGGACTGCTTTTTTCCACATTACTTTTACTTTAATAGCGCCTCCGTAGCGCAATTGGAAGAACGACGGTACATTGCGCCCTTCGATTGGAATAGGCCTAAGTTCGATTCTCGTCGCGACGGGAGGGATCTTTATCTGGTCGATTTCAATCGATGGTGAGTTAGCCGATCTCATACGGAGGTAGCAGGGTTTTTTCTCCCGGAAACTCGGGTTTTTCATCCCGCATACATACAAATCGGCCCTTCAGAACACACGCAATTTACAGACAAAAATTACTAGTTGTGGTGGTGTTGGAGGTGGGCGGTAGATGGCGTTGATTCGTAGTAGAGGTAAGGTGTAGAGACAGTTGAAGATGTCCTCCCGCGATGAGTCTTCGGACTCCTTGGAGATATCAGGAATAATAATAATAATATAATGCAAGGCATAGTAATCACTTCATCTCAAAATTGTTACATTTATATCACTTTTCAGTTTCATTGTAATACATACATGTGAGCACCAATAAGGCTTCATTAGGATTTAAATGGGGGAAAAAAGAAAAAAAAAACTTACATGCTTGTCCTAGTGAATATATTTATTAAATAGAAATATCAGTGTATTAACATGCCAAAAGCTCATAAGAACACAGTACATTATTATTATTCCTGACACCTCCAAGGAGTCCGAAGACTCATCGCAGGAGGACACCTACAACTATCTCAACCACTACACCGAACCTCTACTACGAATCATCTCCATCAACCGCCCACCTCCACCTGCTACCTCCGTATGAGATCGGCAAACTCACCTTCGATTGAAAATCGTCCAGATAAATATTCCTCCCGTCGTGACGAGAATCGAACTTAGGCCTATTCCAATCAAAGGGCGCAATGTACCATCGTTCTTCCAATTGCGCTATGGAGGCGCTACATGTGTCTAACATAACAATATTACAAAACACATTGCTGCAAGAGCTAGGTGATGCTCGAGGATGTTTATATCACTGAATTCAAAGGTTAAAATTTTATGACAGGAGTATAAAACAAAGCCCTCCCCTTGTTTTTTTTTTAAACTTAAAATATCATTATATGCCAACATATATGGTAATATTAGTTATATTATTTTGAATTTTATATGCAATATATTCATTTGGATGCATTTAATCTTCTTTGCAAATTTTTGTACTTAGTCCCTACTTGTATTATTTTATTTATACATGTTAGATAAATAATTAATTATAAAAAACATGCATTTGTTACCCTGCAACAAATTCTAGGCTATCCTGTTGGCAAAATTTTAGTTTCCATCCAACTTCATGAATAATACTTCTATGTCACCAGTATATTCTTGCACACAGCAACCTGAAATAAAAACTTGCATTCTACATTTTCAATAATTTCCAAAAAAATGACTTTTTCTTTCCTTATTACTTAACTAAATAAAGTCTTATAAAAAAATGAAAGCATCCATAGCTCATCATCAACAAAACACTTTCAGTGGAAAGATCTAGGTTCAAATCCAGCCTGGCTGGCTGAGTGGTTAATGTGTCTGCTCAACAACTGATAGGCTGAAGTCCAAATCTCACTATGGGCATAGATGTCTTTAGGTGGTAGATAAATATCATCACCCAGTGGGGGATCCTCCCCACTCTGCTTAGTGGAGGCTTGAAGGGCTTGAAAAGTTCCATGTTTGGTATCTATAGAAGGGTTCCCAGACTAGGTAAAAAATAAATTTAAAAAACAAAAAAAATTATAAAAATTAAAAACAGGAAAAAATCCTTAGCCCATCATAAGTACTGATATACTATAGGTTTACAATCTTTGTTAAAGTGATCCTTCCCATAATGCATAGCATTATACATGTCCACAAGGAGATGCGCTTTGCATTATGGGATACTAAGGCAAGTGATGTGAAGTCATACCACCTTTACCACAAGTTGCCCGTCCTGAAAATACTTAAGGTGCAAACTTTGTTTGCTTACACTTGGATAAAGGATTAAACCAAGTATATAATTTCTTGGTATCTTTAATTTATAGTTTACAATCTTTCATGGGTAGGAGTCACAAAATTCCCATCTAGTGTAAGATAGAAACTTTTATCAGGGTTTTTCAACTGAAGGTTAGTTGAAAAAATACATATATATATTTTTTTTTATCAGTCTCATATGGAAGTAGCAGCATTTTTTTTTAACTCTGGGAAACTGGTTTTCATCACAAAATACAGGCAAACTTCCAGAAGAATACATGAACTGATAGCCATAATACATTATGCAGATAGGATTAGAGCATTTATCAACATTCAAAGAAAATTAATTAACATGCAAAGACAAAATGAGATAATAAAGTTCTCACAATAGATCATTCAAAACAAAGTCAGTGGGGGGGGGGGGGGGGAGATGCATACATTTTTGTTTTGTCGAAAGCGAGTTTTGTCACTGTGTTCTTTAGAAAGAAAAAATTTTGGATTTTCTCCTAGCATCCTATTAATTTTGGTAACCATTTAATTATAATTAAAAAATAAAATTATCTATTCATTATAGCCAAAACTTATGTTTTTGGTGAAGACATTTCACCAGATATTTCAAATAGAAATCAACAGTAGAGAAAATTCACAGCAATAGCTGATATTGCACTGTTTAACTTTAAAATAGTAGGGTGATTTATGCAGAACATTAAATGATAAGCACTCAAAATTATTGAAGTTTTATATCACAATTTTTTCAAAATGTCAATTATTACAATAGTTTGATTTCTAACACTGAGCTTCATGTTGGAAGTTTTTTCCCACTTGGTTAGACTATAAATTATCTATTTAGTTTAATCCTTTATCCAAGTGTAAGCAAACAAAGTTTGCACCTGAAGTATCTTCAGGACTGGGGCAACTGTGGTAAAGGTGGTATAAGTTCTCATCACTTGCATTATGGGAGATACTCAGGCAAGTGATGAGAACTTTACCACCTTTACCACGAGTTGCCCCAGTCCTGAAGATACTTCAGGCACAAACTTTGTTTGCTTACACTTGGATAAAGAATTAAACTAAATAGATAACTAAGCTTCATGTGGCTCCTAAAATTGTAAATCTATATAACAAAAGCTAAACTAGTGGAAATGGAGAATCCAAGTGTAACCAATTCCTTAAAGGTAAAGGATCAGATAATTTATAAATTAATATTTAATTTTTTTTGAAAAAGAATATTGATGATAAACCATACTTGTATATTCTTGAAAGAAAGGATAATCATCAAAATTTTTCTGAGTGGCAAATATAGTTATGTTTGTGTCTCCTTTTTTTTAATTTATTACTGAAGCTTATAATGGGACCATAAAAACAATATGCAACTGACAATAATGAAGAAAATAAAGAACTGAGAATGACAGAAAAAACATGAAAATGGTTAGGAAAGTATAACAAAACATTAAATTCTGAATTGAATATAAAAAGAGATAAAAATAATATAAAAATAACAAGACAAAAAAAGAAAGAAAAAAAAAATATATATATACACATGACAAGTCAGTAGTATGAACGATAGTGTGCTGGGACTAAGAAAAATCAGTCATCAGATTACAGAAGGATGGGAAACTAGTTATGTGGGAATTTATTTTTTCAACAATACATATATATATATATATATTTTTTATCACTATTCTTTTCAAAAGAAATGTTTGGGAGAGCACCTACTTGACAGCTCTCTGTCTCAACCCTCAGTCCACCAAATACAACGAACTGCAACTACCATCATCATCTACACCAATGCTATCTACCACCCCCCACATCACCATCACTAGTATTTTCACAATCACAAACATCCATGCCTACAACAAGATCTGAACCCAAAGCCTTTGGCTGGAGAGCAGATACACTAACCACTCGGCCAACCAGGCTAGCAGAATATCGGCCTGGTTGAAAAGAATTCCAATCAAGCCAATTGTACAGAATGCCATTTATTATTTCCAAGTGCATGCTTAAAAACCTAACATTCCACATAAATCTATTCTGCTCACACAGGCAGCATCACCTGTATTTTGTAACTATTATCATTAATACCAGACCTCTATGGAATCTAAAAACTCATCGCAGGAGACAAATACACTGTTACATACACAAAACCCATCAAACTGTGCTTTAAACTCATTCAGTGTATAAGCATTCACCATAATGTCAAGCAAAGCATTCCACTGACCAACCACTCTCAATGCAAAGAACCTACTCCTTATGCTTTGCTCACATCATCCTTATACAACTTGCAAGAATGTCCCCTTGTTCTATCCCCTTCCCACATTAAACAAAAAAATTTCTTCCACATTAACCTGGTAACAACCTTTATCAGCTTAAATCTCTCAATCATATCCCTTCTCTCTTCCTCCTATTTACACAATTTTGCAAACTGCATTCTCTCAGTCTGTCCTCATATCCCACATTCCAAACACAATTTACTGCCTTAGTCTCCTCTGGATCCTTTCCAACATATCCTCATCACTGTGAAAACCAGGGGACCAAATCTGTGCACAATAATCCATACAAGGCCTTATACAATGGAACCAGAACCTCTTTATTTCTACAAGCAGAAGTCCTCCACATCATTGCCATAATATGATGTGATGTCATCACAAGTTCTGCAATTAGACCTCTGAATTTCAGATCCTTGTCCACCATTGCTCAAGGTCTCCTATGTCATCCTCCAAAATTTCCCTGCCAAGTGTATACTTTGCATTCCATTGTTGTCTACCAAATTTCACAACCTTACATTTTGCAACACTGAACTGGCAGTTTGATACTGTTGTCCACTCAATCTCAAGTCCTCCTATAAGGCCACAAACATCTGCTTGACTCCTCATCACTCTCTCCCCAGTTTTGCATCATCTACAGTTGTACATGACCAGTTAAAGATATCCTAATATCATTAATATGCAGATTAAATAACAATGCCAAATGTAAAATTAAACAAAATGAAATTACTTGTTTGGCAGTTGAAAAGTTATTGCATTATTGATTAATAGTTTTCTGGCACATTCATAACTTAAGTTTTATGTAGATTAATTCTATAAATACAGTAATGAAATAATAATAATATTCATATGGGATTTCTCCCATCCCTTTGAGGGGGGGGGGGCCTCCTGATTAAGGATTGAGCATATATGTTTTTTATGACTATAAATCCGTGTGTGTGTGTTCACGGGACTGGTATGCCAGTTCTCAAGTTTTTTCATCCCGGAAACTCGGGGGTGAAAAAACCAGAGTTTCCGGGTGGAAAAATTCTCTACCTTCGTATGAGACTGGTTAATAGTCAAAAGAGACCAGATAAAGGTTTCTCACATCATATGTGGGAATCAAACCCAAGTTTTTTTTTAACAAAGGGCTTTGTCTATACAGACTGAGCTATGGGGGCTCTAGTAATGGAATAAAAGAACAGAACAAGCTCAGCTTTTCAAATAACTCAATTCTGTTCTGAACTGCATGAAATAAATCGTAGAATAGAAAAAGGTCATCACTAGCTTGATAACTATAAATTCATGGACCAAGATTATTTAACAAATCTTACTATCTGAAAAGTTATACTGAAGGAAAAATTGCATTTTTGATGCTCATCAGACTTCTGTTAGTGTTAAATGGAAAGAAATTTTCCATTTGCTGCAGTAGGAAGTTTTGTCTTTAGTTAATTTATTATGGAGTAAGAAGAAAAATCGACTGCATAGTAACATCAATGATAATTATAAAAACTTATTTCAAAGGAATGAAGTGCATCATTTTGGCAAGTCTGTGTATAAATAAAAAACAATAATAAAATATTGGGGGGAAAAAATACATTTTTTTGAAAAGTGCATAAGAGACAAGAAAATGCCAGCCAAATTGGCTACTAGAGCAAAATTCCAAGAAATAAACCGCTAGAACATCAAATGAGAAGAGCAAGTAAGTTTTGAGGTAATTGTTATATACTTTTACTGGAAATTTCATTTCGTTATTAATAGAAAAATAATTTTTTTATTGTTTTAAAAAAGAAGCCTTATAAATTCAAGATGCTATACAAGCTCGTCTAAGCAGACTTTTACAAACATCCATGCCCACCTTGGGATTTGAACACACAACCTGTTAGTTGGAGAGCAGTAAATAGTAAATATAAAAAAACCTTTTTTATTTACTATTTACCAATTTAACTATTAATTACTCAGTGTTAATTAGCTGCAAGAAACACATTACATTAAAATATCCCAATGAAAAGGGTACCTTTTTAAATACTATAAATTGATTGTCCATATTTTTGCACAAGTTTTGTTCCAATTTGAATTAATAATTTTTATAGTCAAAATAATAGCTATATGAACAACAGATTATGTCTTTTTTTTAATAATTATATGCACCCTACTTTAAAAGCTCTTCTTAGATAATTTCATGACTAAATTTTTATAACTGGAAATTGTTAAAAATTAGGAATTTTAATTGTAGAAAAAGATGGAGAAGCAAGTGAAATTCTTTGACAAACAAAATTTCATACATTATCTAATTGCGAAATGTTTTTTTTAAAAAAACCCATCTGAAAATGATATAGATTATGAGAATTTGTATGGACTTGCAAAAAAACACTTGGAAATTTTTAATACAGTTTATCAGATCCAACATAAATTAAAGATGCCACGAAATTATATTTTTGGTTTAATCCTTTATCCAAGTGTAAGCAAACAAACTTTGTGCATATAGTAACTTCACGACTGAGTAATTCATATATAGAGGCTAATGACTTCACATCACTTGCCTTAGTATCCCATAATGCAAAGCACACATCCTTACAGACATGTATAACGTTATGCATTATGGGAAGGGTCACTACCCAGACCGGTTTTGACCTTTATTGAGGTCTCATCAGTGGGAACCAGACCCAGAAGTGATATCAAGGTAGAAGTAATGCAGAAGTCATATTTTCCATATACAAGTAGCCAAAAGGTATCACATCTTATTACTAAAATACTTTAAATTGGAGATAGATGTTGAAAGTTTTTCCACTTGGTTATACTATAAATTAAAGATGCCAAGAAATTATATTCTTTGTTTAATCCTTTATCCAAGTGTAAGCAAACAAAAGTTTGCTTACACTGATTACTTCATGAGCAAACAAAAGTTTGCTCATGAAGTAATCATGACTGGGCCACTCGTATATACAGACTAATGACTTCACATCACTTGTCTTAGCTTCCCATGATGCAAAGCAGCTATGCATTATGGGAAGGCATTAAGGATATGTGCTTTGCATCATGGGATACTAAGGCAAGTGATGTTGATGTCTTTAGTCTCTATATACAAGTGGTCCAATTGTGATTACTTCACGTGCAAACTTTGTTTGCTTACACTTGGATAAAGGATTAAACCAAGAATATAATTTCTTGGCAGCTTTAATTTATAGCATAACCAAGTGGAAAAACTGTTAACAGATCCAACATATTTGGATTGCCATTTGTTGGATTACAGAAAAGGCAACTAAAGCTGATCATCAGCATAATAAGCTTGCTAACTGCATTCTTCAAACATAGAGCAGAAACCAAATTTTCAGGAATTTCAAAAAATCACGTTCGCATTATGTGCAATCAGCTAATTTACCTTCAACTGGAAAGCCCTTATAAGAGATTCCTCATATAAATGTTAATGAAATCTAGTCTTTTTAGCAAGATGCAAATATTGCAAACCTATAACAATGAGATCACTTCTCTGAGAAGATCTCAGAGACTTACTCTTCCTCCCTACGTCACAGTACTGTGCAAAATTTTTTCTATTTTGGAATGAAGACTTTTGTTCCCCATGTATCCAAACCATTTTCCAGAAAGTGTCTCAATGCAGTTCAAAATAACATAATTGGCTTGAGACAAAAACTTCAGCTTCATTCAAAGCCCACAACAAGTTCAAGACACTCATTACTAAAGCTGAGTCAGACTTTGAAAAAAAAGAGTCAAATGTATAAAACTTGTGTCATGCATAAATCATACAAAAACAAATGGGTACAATTTCTGTCCATCTGTGTTTTCACCGCCATCTCTTTCCTAAAGAAAAAGCTGCCATTCTCCCATGCAATGCTAGACTGCATGGCTCATAGATCCTCCAAAAGAAAGGCATCCAAAGAATCTTGAACCTGGAGATACCAAAAATGGCTTCTAACCCTGATAGTATTCCAATTGTACTCAAGAGGAGATGTGCTCCAGACTCAGTTGATGCAAACAACAATAATAATAATAATAATAATATGTGCCGACCATTAAACTATCAAACCCAGTGGTCTCCTCTCTGTGCTATCTGTGTATATGTAATGGAGAAGGTTATCAACAATCAGCACATGGAGAATTGTTTACTAATTAGCAACAGTCAATATGGTGTCTGCCAATCAAGATTCACAGCATATTTCCTTGCATACATCACCTATTACATGGAAAGATTAACAGAAATCCATGCTGCTTCACTCAACATTTCCAAAGCAATTGATAGGGTCTGGTATTGAGTACTTCTCAGCAAATTGCCATTTTATGGTCTGCCATCTAATATCTAATAATTTGATCACTAGTTTTCTCTAAGGCTGAGGATTTTGTGTTTTCTTTGGATTTTCCTACTAATGCAGGTGGTCCTCAGCATACTCATTTCATCACATACATATATCACCAACCCTCTCCATTCCTCTCTACGTATACGAACTTGAAGTTCTCAAACAAATCCTAACTAAACAAACTACAAGATTGGCACAATCAACATAAGAAGCATCAATGGAAAGGAAATGGAACTAGTAGACGAATTGGATGATAAGTACTGGATTGACGTGGTAGGCATTTCCGGGGGGGGGGGGGGGACAGATTAAACTTTTCTAAGCAACAAATACAAGATGTTATATTCAGGCAATAATAATAATAAGGGAAAAGGAGTAGCTATAGTACAGTATTCAACACTAAATATGAAAAAATTTGATTCTCGAATGGCAGGCAATATCAAGTAGCATGATGTGAGCAAATATCAGGATAGGGAAGTGGACTTATTTCAATAATGAAATCCCATGAATTGGCACAATTAAAAAAAATATAAAAACAGAGGTAAACTGAGGTAAAAAATGTTTATTAATAATACAGAATAACAGCACAGCAATAACAGACAATTCTTAAAAAAAAAACGTCCAAGTAGCTAATGTAAACAGTAGAGTAGGAATTGATTACCAGACACAAAAATGTCTGGAAAATTTGGAAAAAGAGCAAAGCTAACAATAATGGGAAGTACCTTCTGGATTACTATTCAGGACATGGACTAGTTATTACAAATACCATGTTCCAACATAAAAATGTGCACAAATTCACATGGAGAGAAGATGCAAGAATTAAGGTCTCATTGACTAGGTTACTGTTGACAGCCATGTTTTCCCACTGGTTGAAGATAAGAGTGTATACAGAGGATTTGAAATAATCGCCATTTAGTGCCAAAGCAGGTTAAAATTGTCTTTCCTACACACCTGTAGAAAAGACAGGTGTGTAGGAAAGATAAAACAAATCAAATTTGAACAGTTTTCAGAGGTTAACTATAAACTCAAATACATAAACATTATTCACAAAAAAATGAAAGTTTTTAAATAAGAACCACACCCTAAAGAAAACATTCATTGATTCATCCAGACACATACAGTGAGGTTCATTGCAAGTATATAAAAACTAGATCTCCATAGTACTCAGGAGGTTAAAGGAAGCAAGGGAAAGAAGAAAGCTTATTGAAAGTTCCTGGCAAGTCAAGCCAGCCAGCTTGAGCTCCGAGAAAACATACAGAAAAATGTAAGAAAGTGAAGTACTGTGTAAAACGAGCTAAACAGATGTCACATGAAGAAGATTTTGGTATGAACATAGAAAATAAATATCAGGAAGGTGGTAAAATATTCTGGAGGCTGTTGAAAAAAGCTCAGAAATGGAGGAAAGAATACTATATATCAAAAATAATGATTAAAAATAAGGTGACATGAAAACTGAAGAAAGGTATTCCAAATGTCTGGAGAGTGATTACTTGGAAAGATTACTAAATGAAACAAGCAGTGATAGCACGATGGCAGTAAACACTCAACAGAAATACAATCAAGAATACACATCAATAATAACTGAGTTAGAAAAAACTATCCAAAGCCTGAAATGTTGAAAAAGCAGTTGGGACAGATAATGCTCAAAAATTATCAAATATGGAAGTATAAAAGTTTTACAGTGACTATGCTGAATAATTCAGGACTGGTCAGAGTAATGAATTCCAGATGATTGGAATATTAAAAGGAAAATAAAACTGATGTGAGAATTAGAGGAATTTCTCTACTGAGTGTACCTGGTTAGGAACACTCAGTAGAGAAATATTATTATGTGACACCTCCAAGGCGTCCAAAGACTCATCGAGGGAGGGCACCTACAACTCTGTCTCCACCACTCAATCCACTCCATCAGTCCAGACCAATACCATCTACTGCCTGCAACCACCACCACCACTTTTAATATGATTAAAAGTTTGTGATTATCTGTATTTTTACAGATAATCACAAACATCCATGCCCACGGCAGGATTTGAACCTGCAACCTTTTGGCTGGAGAGCAGATACACTAACCACTCAGCAAACCAGGCCAGCATATACTTCAGAAAAAGTAATGAAAAATTGTGGAAGGGAAGCTTGGAGAAGAACAAACTGGATTCAAGCCAAACAGACTGTTAGGATTAAATTTTCACTTTAAGAGACAAAGGTGAGAAATCATGGGAATATAACGAGGATCTGTATTTAAGTTTTGTAGATCTGGAAAGCCATATGACAAGGTACCAAGAGAAAAGTTGTTCAAAACACTACAGTTATATGGTGTAAATTGGACATTATATAGGACAATATGAGCTGAGTCAGCAGTTAGTGAAGGAAGTACAGGAAGATGGTTTATGTTAAAGAGGTGTGAGGTAAGGGTGCACATTATCTCCAAGTGGCATTAAAATTGATATCAAACTTGATATTCATCTCAGCTGTTTACTTTATGCAATGCTATAATCCCAAATAAATCCAGTAGAAGTCTGCAGGATTCCCTGACTAAACTGCTATAGTAAATTGAGCATGAAAATCAGCAATAAAAAGACAATGAAAACATCAACTGCATCCTGAATGGAGAACCTACAGAATACGTAAAACATTTCAGTTTTTTAGGCATTAGATATGGAAATAGACAACAGACTTAGAAAAGTCTGGTATGGCAGGAAGTCAACTGAATAAATTCATATGAAATAAGAGAGAAATTAGCCAAAACACTCTAGCCAAACTAGCAGTATACAAGACAGTGTTCAAACCAGTTTTAAGTTAATATGAATGCGAGGAGTAGGGTTAGAAATAAAGTGCTTGATTAAAGATTAGATTATTTGAGCCACAGATGTGAGAGTTCTCAAAAAGATTAGAGGAAGTGAACAGATAGCATCAATGACATATTAAAAATGAGGATATTAGGAAAGAACTTGTTAGCATTCAGGAATGTGTTAGCAGAGCTAATTTCAGGTGTGGTGTGATCACTTAAACAGAACGAGAGAAGAAAGGTTAGCTTTTTTTTTTTTTTTTTTTTTTTACCAGAATGGCAGGAAAAAGACCCAGAAGAAGACCAAAGTCTAGGTAGATTGATACAGCAAGATGCATCTTAGAAGACAGAAAATATTACATCTGATGATATTGGAGTCTTGACAGATAACAGATTAATTTAGAGGAAACACTGCAGATTCCTATCTGTTGATAGGAAGTAAGTAATGATCTAACTTTTTCCTGTGGTACTATCGTAATATCCTGTACACTCCCTAAGAATATATATCAGGAATTTGATGATGCTGAAATGCTTGAACATAAGGACTGAGAGATCTATAACCACTGACCCCCCCCCAATACTATTCTTCAATAACAACCTAGTCATTTCAATGCTTCCAAAACAATGTTTTCTTTTCTTTTTTTTTTCCCCAGAAAAACAATCCTCATTCTTCTCCCATTACCTTTGGTAATGCTCAGCAGTCAAGACCAGAACTCTTCTCAAGCGCTCTACTAGCCACTCCTGGCACTTCACTTCTATAGCAATCCTCAGCTTCCAAAAAAAAAGTTAGGATCTTTGTTCACCCAAGATAATACTTTATTTGTCTAGTTAATTCTGAACTCCCAAATCTGTCAAACCTTCAAATACTACTCTCACATTTTGTGTGGTAGACCAAAAATACCTATAAAAATTCTTCATACTATCCAGAGGAGGGCAGTTTGACTGACAAACCCTCTCCCCAACTCGCTCTTTCCAGCCACTGTCTGACAGATGGTCTGTTGCCATATTACATCTTTCAGACAGATATTTCCCTCTTCAAAAAGAATATCAACAAATTACATTTCTCTTGATCCCTGCCCACAGACACATTGATTTGCTACAGACTGCATTTTCTTGTGTGTGTGTGTGTGTGTGTGTGGAAGCAATATTTAAAAAAGAGAAAGAAATCTGCAGTGTTTCTTGAACAGCTGGAATTCATAATCCTTTGGTTAAGTACTACTAGCGCAACCTTGGGACGGTGCACGTCCCCCCCCCCAAGTTTGATTCTTGTAAAAAGAAGAGAATAAGAAAATCTTTAGATACACTTTTTTTTCAACTGAAAGAAAAGTCAGCCAATTTCATATGGAGGGGCTCCCCTCCCCTAGAAACCATGCTTTTTGATCCTGCATACAGCCAAATTTACCAGAAAACACACACAATCGACAAACAAAAAAATACTACTGATGAGCATTATGTGGTATTATATATAGACACTGAGTTGTATGCAACAGATTATCCTCTAGCAAGGAGAATAAAAAATAATCAAAGAAATTGTGTTAAATGATTGGCAATTCTAATTTATTGCATAGAAAAATAATTATTACCAAATATAAATTAGCATCATCTAAATCTACATACTTTATAGATTATATAACCATGTAAACACAAAAATGTAGCATAAATTATAAGAAGACTTATTTGAAAACATACATTCACAAAATTAGAATTTTTAACATGGTTCAAAATATTTATTTATTCATGTGGTGTTCCCCCCATTCCTCAACCATCTCTTAGGGCTGGTTGAGCCCCTCATTAGGAGGGGCTCAACCAGTGTATTTTATGACTGTAAATCGTGTGTGTTCACAGGCCGGTTTGTCTGTTCTGAGGGATGAAAACGCCAAGTTTCCAGGTGAAACTCCCCAACCTCCATATGAGACCGGCTAACTCACCTTTAGTCAAAAGAGACCAGATAAAGGTTCCTCATGTCATGGACGGGAATCAAACCCAGGTCTCTCTGACAGGGCTTCGTCTATAATGACTGAGCTACAGAGGCTTATTCAAAATATCAGAATAATGCGAAAATAAATGCACAAAAATTACAGTCAAAAGGAAACAATATGATAATTTGTACTTTGTTGGATTCCCCCTTACCTTTCACGACCATTCGGAACCATTGGGCATATTATTTACTAGCAACTTGCAGCTTTTATCAAAACATGCTCATATGGTCATTTTTGTCTCTTGGGGCAACTTCTTGAAGATGTTTCTTCATAATTCCCCACTAATTCTCAATGGAGTTTAAATCTAGTGAGTTCGCCAGCCAAGGAATTACATTGATTTGCCTTTCCTTGAGCCATCTAGTAGTGGTCTTGGAAGAATGACAAGAAGCTGAATCTTACAAATCTTCCAATGCCAGTAACATAAAGTGCACAAGAATTTCTTAGTACTTGAAAGTTTTTCCACTTGATTATACTATAAATTAAAGATGCCAAGAAATGATATTCCTGGTTTAATCCTTTACCCAAGTGTAAGCAAACAAAGTTTGCACCTGAAGTAACTTCAGGACTGGGCAACTCGTATATAGAAGCTAATGACTTCATATCATTTGTCTTGGTATCCCATAATTCAGGAGTAGAGTCCACAAGACGGCCTGTGACTAGTGGTGTGCCACAAGGATCTGTTCTTGGACCACTGCTGTTTAATTTGTTCATTAATGATATAGGAAAGGATCTCAGAGGTACAGTTAATTTGTTTGCGGATGATGCAAAGCTGGGTAGGGCAATAGTGAATGCAGATGACGTTAAAATTTTGCAAGATGATTTGGATAGATTGGAGGTCTGGGCTAAGGAGAATGGATATCAATTTAATGTGGCAAAATGTAAGGTTATACATTTTGGGGTGAAAAGATTAGCAGCAGTTTACTACATTGGTGGAACTGTACTCCAGGAAATTGATGAGGCACAAGATTTAGGAGTGTTGGTGAATAAGGAGTTGAAGTTTAGGGGGCACATTGCAAAAGTGGCCAAATCAGCTCATCAAATCACTTGGTTGCTGAAGAATACGTTGACAAGCAGGTTATTGTTCTTCTGCATCGAGCATTGATAAGACCTCATCTCGCCTACTGTGCCCAGATTTGGTCACCTAGGTTTCTTCTTGATGGGGAGGAGGTGGAGAGGATACAGAGGTGAGTGACCAAGATGATAGCAGGTCTGTGGAATGAACCTTATGAGAACAGGTTGAGGATTTGTGGGTTGCAAAAATTGGTTGATAGGCGGAGGAGGGGAGATATGATTGAGACATTCAAATTACTGAAGGGTTTCTATAAAATTAATTCAGAAGATATTTTTGAGAACAGGACTGGTTGTGGGAGGACTAAGGGACATCCATGGAAACTGGGCAAAAGTGTGGTTAGTAAAGGTGTTAGAGCTGGGTTCTTTACTTTTAGAGTGGTGAATGAGTGGAATGGGCTGCCAGAGTCTGTGGTGGATGCTGTGACAATGAATGAGTTTAAGGCGAGGTATGATAGATACTGTATGAATGTCGAATAGTTGTAATGAATATGATTTGGGGCCTCCCTCAATGAGTCTAATGACTCCCTGGAGTTGCCCGTAATAATAATAATGGCCTTGGTTGGCACTTCCAGGCCACAGATTATTGGCATTGGTGAAACATGGCTGACAGAAGATAATATAGCTAGTGGGATTGAATGTGAGGGATATGATGTGTTCAGGAGTGACAGGGAGAATAAAATGGGGGGGGGGGAGTGTTATTGATGATAGCCGATGAGCTACAGCCAAGGAGAATAGAAGTGGAACTGCAGGATAAGAAAAGAACACATTTGAGGCTATTTGGTGTGAGATTGAAACTAGCAGAACAAAATATACAGTTGGGTGCTGCTATAGACCAGGTGATGGAATAGATGGTGGAGATAGTATGCATAAGCAAATAGAAGAAATGAGTGGAAGGAGGGTAATTATTATGGGTGATTTCAACTATGGTAACATTGATTGGAAGAAGGAGAGGACACATGGGAGGAAGGAATTGGATTTTATGCGATTATTAACTATCTGCGGCAGCATGTAATGGAAAATACTAGGGATCAGAGAGTGCTTGACCTAGTAATTTCATCTGAGAATTTGGCAGTAACGAATATGACCACGATGCCACCAATTGGTGAGAGTGATCATAGGGTCTTGACTTGGGAGGTGGCTAAAGGTGTGGAATTCACAATTAAGACAGGGTACATGCAGAATTATCAGGCTGGTAAATATGACAAACTTAGGAGTTTGATTGGTTCAGTGCCATGGCATGTAAAACTGCAAGGGCTAGAAGTCGATAGTGCATGGGAGGTAGTTAAGAAGTGTTTGCATGAAGCAATGGCTGACTGTATACCTAGAGTCCGAATAATAAATCAACTAGGGGTTAAATGGATGAATAACACCATTAAGCTTGAGCTGCAAAAAAAGAAACAACTATGGAGGGAATTTAAGGAGAAAGATGACCGGCAGGCACATGAGCAGTATAAAGCGCAGGCCAGAAGGGTAACGAGTGTGGTAAGAAAAGCAAAAAAGGATTACAAAAGAACATTGGCCATGCAGGCTAAAGAGAATCCTGAGCAGTTTTTTAGATATGTAGCAAGTAAAAGAAAAAATGTATATGGCAGAATGATTTTAAAGAATGCCGATGGTAGGGAGGTAACCGAATCAGTTGATATAGTGGAATTATTGAGCGAGCACTTTGCAAGAATATATCATCCAGGTGGTGACATTGCAGGAATGAATGAACCAACAGATTATACGGGAATTGTGGTGAATGAAGTGGAGTTAAGTAGTCTATTACAAAACCTCAATGTCGATACATCTGTGGGATTGGATGGTATACCAGCTCATGTCGTACGTGAAGCGGCTAAAGAATTGTCAGTGCCCTTGACCATTTTGTTTAATTTGAGTCTCGGGTCTGGATATGTCCCGAGGGGGGGGGGGGGTGGGTGGAAAGAGTGGAAAATAGTTCCACTGCATAAAGGAAGTTCCAAGACTGCTGTTGTAAATTACCGACCGATTAGCATATCAGAAATCGTTGTCAAGGTCTTGGAGAAATTAGTCAAGAGAAAAATACAGGATTGGATAGATGAAAATGGGATACTGTATGGGGGAAAACATGGTTTTGTGAAGGGTAGATCATGCCTCAGTAACTTGCTCACGTTTTATAACACAGTGATGGCTGAACTGGATAAGGGTAATGGGTTTACAGCGATTCTACTGGACCTTGCTAAGGCCTTTGACAGGATACCACATGGAATTCTAATCGGTAAACTGCAGCATATGGGGATGGATATAGGGTTGGTGAGACGGATAGGAGGGTGGTTGATAGAGAGATATCAGAGGGTGGTTTATTCAGGAGTAGAGTCCAAAAGATGGCTCGTGACTAGTGGTGTGCCGCAGGGTTCTGTTCTTGGACCACCACTTTTCAATTTTTTCGTTAACGATATAGGAAAGGATCTGAGAGGAAGTGCTCACTTGTTTGCTGATGATGCAAAGTTGGGTAGAGCAATAGTGAGTGCACATGATGTCAAAATTTTTGCAAGATGATTTGGATAGTTTGGAGGACTGGGCTAAGGAAAATGGATGTCAATTTAATGTAGCAAAATGTAAGGTTATGCATTTTGGGGTGAAAAGATTAGCAGCAGTATATCACATTGGTGGAACCGTACTCCAGGAGATTGATGAGGCCAGGGATTTGAGAGTGTTGGTGGATAGGGAGTTGAAGTTTAGGGGACACAACACAAAAGTGGCTAAATCAGCTCATCAAATCACTTGATTGCTGAAAAATAATTTAGCAAGCAGAGACAAACAAGTTATTGTTCCTCTGTATCGAGCCTTGATAAGTCCCCATTTAGACAACTGTGCCCAGACATGGGTGCCAGGGTTTCTTCTTGATGGGGAGGAGGTGGAGAGGATCCAGAGACGAGTGACCAAGATGATAGCAGGTCTATGGAATGAACCTTATAAGAACAGGTTGAAGATTTGTGGGTTGCAAAAATTGGTTGATAGGCGGAAAAGGGTGATATGATTGAGACATTCAAATTACTGAAGGGTTTCTATAAGATTAATTCAGAAGATATTTTTGAGAATAGGACTGGTGGTGGTGGAAGGACTAGGGGCCATACATGAAAGCTGGGCAAGAATGTGGTCAGCAAGAGTGTTAGAGCTAGGTTTTTTACTTGGAGAGTGGTGAATGAGTGGAATAAGCTGCCAGAGTCTGTTGTGGGTGCTATGACTATGAATATTATAGATACTGTGTGAATGTCGAATAGTTGTTCTTGACATGATGTTAGGGCCTCTCTCGATGAGTCTGTCGACTCCTTGGAGTTGCCCGAAATAATAATAATAATAATGCAAAACACACATCCTTATGGATATGTATAATGCTATGCATTATAGGAAGGGTCACTACCTAGACCGGTTTTGACCTTTATTGAGGTCTCATCAGTGGGAGTCAGACCCATATCATTATAATGCTATGCATTATACATGTCCAGATTTTTAATGGTATGTATAATACATCTGGGTAGTGATCCTTCCTATAATGCATAGCATTATACATGTCCATAAGGATATGTGCTTTGCATTATGGGATACTAAGGCAAGTGATGTTAAGCCATTAGCCTCTATATAAGAATTAGCCACTCCTGAAGTCTTAAGCACACACAATTTAAAGCCTAATTTGTGGTCGTCTCAATGTTGTAGATTTGTTTGCTTACACTTGGATAAAGAATTAAACTAGGAATATATTTCTTAGTAATTCAATTTAAAGCCGAATTTGTGAAGTCGTCTCAATGTCATAGATTTAGACACATTCACACCTACTTCTTTCCATCTCCTGTGAAGATACTTTACACTTTAGAAGCAGTTTTTCTTCACAATATTCTTCAATCTTCTCTCATTTCTTGATGTAGTTAATACCTTTCGACTACTATTGCAGCAATTATTTTGTAAACTCTGGTTATTATAATACTATTTCAATACTCTACTCATGCTTGCTTGAGTACATTTCAATTCTTAGCTATAAACTATAGTTTGGCTTTCTTTGTGTAGAGACACCATATGAAATTCTTAGCTTCTGATATGTCACTTGTTCAACCCATGTTTAGCAAATAATTAACTAAAATCTTAACTTAATCCACCAACTACACAGAACTCCACTACCATCACCTACATCATCTACCATCCACCACCTCTGTATGAGATCAGCCTGCTTACCTTCAATTGAAAAAAAACCCTATAAAAACCCATCAAACTTAGGCCTTTTCCAATCGAAAGGCACAATGTACCATCGTTCTTCCAATTGCACTATGGAGGCACTTGGTAAGAACATATAAATAAATATCAGGAAGAAAAGGCACTGCTACTTCACTTATAAATTCTAGCAATGTGCAGGCCAATAACCCATCTAATCCCTCAGCCATCACGTGAAGATTATGAAAGATCCTAAATACTTCTAATGCATATACTTCAATTCCCACATTAGTCCTTGTAGCATCTGTTGCCACAATATCTTCCCATGGATAATACAAGTGCAAAATGATTCCTCACAAATTCAACTACTTGTGTCACCTCCTTACCATCTGTACTCATGAAAGTTATCTTTCCATAAACATTCTTTGTTACATTCACCACATAGTGAAAGACATCTCAGCAAATTTCTTCTCATAATCTGACTTTGCCTTCCTTAATACAGGATAGCCATAAAATAACTTTCCCTCTTTGGAGGCATCTGTAGCTAAAACCAATAAACGGAATGAGACCAAATTTTATATTGAGACTTTTGAAGGCATGGGGAGATGATTTCCATGAAAAAAAGATTTAGTACCAAAAGTCGCCAATAAGGGAAATTTTGGCGCTGGTGGAGCTGAAAGCAGTCAAATATTTGCAGTAAACGCAGGTAAAAAGGATTATGCAAATTTTATTGTGCCTACGTGACAGCAGCGCCACCAACTCCACTTAAAAAGGAATTGGGAGCGTTCAGGCAGTTATTCGAATGACTGTCGAGTTATCAGTCAGTTCTTTCCAACAGCATGGCCGCTCGATCCCCGGACAACACTCCATGTGACTTTTGGCTGTGGGGGGTATTTGAAATCCATTGTGTATGTTGGTGGCGTTGCCAACTTGCATGTCTTGAAAGAGAACATAAAACGGGCTGTTATGAACATCCAATCCGACTCCTTACGCTCAGCTGTAGAGCATGTCGCACACAAGAAAGGTCAGCACATTGAAAATCGTGTATGTGGTCCAGGGGATCCTGATTCTGATGAATAAAACATTATTTCCTGTGAGTTCAATCACTACATTAATTTCTGTCTCTCTCGCAAGTTGTTATTTTAGTTTAATTATTATTATCATCATTGTAACACGCCACATATCAAGCTGGAATGAGTGACGCGGCTGTCGCTTACACTGTCGAAATGTTATTATTCCATTTTATCTGCCTTTAATGTAATTATCCACTTGTTTTTGGCTCTGCCAGCACCAAAATTTTCCCTATCGGCGACTTTTGGTACTAAATCTTTTTTTTGCGGAAATCATCTCCTTCAAAAGTCTCAATATAAAATTTGGTCTCATTCTGTTTATTGGTTTTAGCTAGAGATGCCTCCAAAGAGGGAAAGTTATTTTATGGCCACCCTGTATAATGATCACCCTTCTTGTCGCTAATCTGTACTGCTGTTGAGTTTGCAAATCATTTTTCTCTTTATATATCCTCTACATTTTTTTTGTACCTCCTGCTTAAGAATGTTACTCATCCAACTCCTATTTGATTTATCCTCATGACCCTGAGTACAGTCTGATACTGCTTCCTTCAAAACATAGTCCATGCACTGCTAACATCCTTAAAAATGAACTTTTATTTGTATTCCATCCACAAAGTCTTGTATACCTAATATAATGCCGTAAGACTATGAATTAAGTAAGAATTAGATAATCTGGAAACTCTGCTCTAAACCTGGAAATTAAAGACACTTCAGGCTTCCATGAGTAATAATCTCCCATCTCTCACCTTCATAAATAACTGAGCCACAGTGAAATTCAAAGCTATAGGTTTGAATTTCAACTAAATTTCAACAAAACTATCCACAATCAAGCTGGAAATGAGAGAAACAGTATGAAAGAAGCTGTTCTAATGAACAGATGGTCATGAAATGAAAGAGGAGGATGACAAGCAGATCAGATATGTTTACAGCTGAAACAGCTGCTCATGTTTTTACATGTTCAGAGGAAAACAGAAGAATGGTGGTAGCCAGTTTGTTAGTGCAATAACCTACAGAACACCTGTAATTTACCATAGAAAAGCATAATGCAGAGCATCTATAAGAAAGTGAATGGAGAGAATGTGAAAAAGGGGTCACTTTTTAAGCAGACTATGCTCCTCTGGATAGCATCGAGTGCTTAAGGAAGAATTTAGTGCACCAGCCCAAATGTGAGAATGACATTCTAAGACAAAATGGATTTGATATTTATGTACTGTTACAAGTGAGAAATAATGTCAGGAGCAGAAAATAACATGTTTTTTTGAGGTTATGGACATGACATGCTTATGTCAGGAAAAAGGGAGTAAGGTGTGATATTACATGAAAATCTCAGTATTATTAAAAGTGAGAAGGAAGATGAAGTGCAGTTTTGGTAGTATTGAAATTCACTGGATTAACCTCACACTAGAGAACAGTAAGAGGATCAGAGATTTAAGATACTAAGATCTGTCTCAAATAATGAATTCACAATATTTTGAAATGTTTACTTAAAATTACATATATGCTAAGTGTTTATGAGTTTTGTAAGTTTCAATGCTCTATCTCTCACCTAAGTTATGAAATATGATGTAGTTAACACATGAATTTGACCCTTTTAATTTTAACCAATTGAAGTCAAAAAGGCCTTGAAGTTGGATTGTGTAGATCTGTCAAAAACAGATGTTTTTGACAGATCTACACATTTTACTTATTTTACAAAACAAGTAATCTCAGACAAAAATTAGAGGAAGCTAGTTCTCCACTGGAAAGAAAGGAACCATACCTTACAATACTAATAACAGAGTCCAGCTCAGTAATTCTGTTAAGAGCCATACTGAATATAAACAGCTCAAATAATGGTACTAGATTAGTTGCTTTAAAACTACCTAGACATAGTAGTAGTGAGAGGAGAAAGTAGTCCTGTTTCCAGCTGAATTTGACTTCATTTCTTAACACATTAGCTTGTAAACTTAGAAGAAAATTTTTCAGCATGGCTTGTATGTTATTATTAACAAATCCCAGTGATGAACCTTTGATAGAAGAGACATACATTGACCAGATCCCATTTTTCTCTTTGGTCAGTTATATCCGACTATATTTAAGGTTGCATCCTTGGAAAGTTTAGTTATTAAAGCATAATCAATCTAGACTAAAATTATTTACAAAATTGTTTCTGGAATTATGATCAAAGGAACTAAGGATATGAGGCTAACATTTTATGTCTGTAAATTGCACATGTCATTCTGGTTAGTTCACCTGTTTTGCTGGATAAAAAAACTTGCCACCTTTCATAATCAGATTGGAAATATATCAATATAAGAATTCAAAGTCCAGGCTATCTTTAAGTTTAATACAGAATCCTGTATGAGCAGAACTTAAATTCACCTTATGTGGAGAATACCAAAAATAAAGAAAATTAAGTATTAAACAATTCAGGTTTATAAATATATGAATCTGAAATGAAAATAGAGAATTATATAAAAGTTGCAACATAAAACTTTTTAGTAGTAATTCTGATGAATGTTTGCCATTTACAGTTTGTATAAATTTTGCATACAGTTTGCACAATGAGTCTCTGACTCAGGAGGTCAGATGTTAATAATAAACCAGCTTTCCAGGGTTTGATCTATGATTAGAGCAGTGTTAAAAATCTAAAAGGAAATTAAAATTCATTAAGTTCCATGCATGTGCTGTTAGAAGAACAATGGGACAATCACCCTTTGACTGGAAAAGACAAAAGTTTGATTCTCATCATTACAAAAGAAATTCATTTTAGTAAATTACAGATCTACAACCATGTTTGGAATAATTAATTTCCTGACGTTTCAACCTTCATATTAAGGTCATCACCTGGAGCGTACACAGTTAGTGCACTTTTGATCTTTAACAGCGTTGCAATGATTATCATTTAAAAGTATAACTATTAGAATTTTTGATGCATAAATATTATTTTATTACATTTTCCATATTTTTTTTTAGACTGGTGTGATTGATATGGCAAATGTTGGAAAAAAAAAAGTCAATTGTGTCCTGTGGCTTGCTGAACTCAAGTCCATAAGCAGTAAGAAGAAAATTCTATACCCATTATAACAAGGAGGCTCCCCAGAGAAATTTAATTAATAACTGGATGAAAAAATTCAAAGAAACTGGATCAATTCATGACAAACTCAGATCAGAGAGGCATTCATCAAGGGAAGCAAATGTGGTTGAAATCGAAAGGGCATTTGATGTCTCAAGAAATCAGTGCAACGTGCTGCTGAGTTAAATGTACCTTAAATCAGAGTGCACAGAATTCTAACCAGACAACTCCATAAACATGCTTACAAAATTATGACTGTTCAAATGCTACAAGAAGATTACCATGCTAGGTTGGATTTCTGTCAACTGATGAAGACACAAATGGAAAATGACACAGATGTTATTGACATGTTGATTTTTTTCAGATGAAGCAACATTCCATATAAGTGGGAAAGTTAATCATCACAATTGCTACATTTTGGGTACAGAGAAGCCACAGGAAATGTGGCAATACGAAAGAGACTCACGAAAAGTTAATGTGTGGTGCACGGTTAAGAGTTGCATTATCAGGCCATTCTTTTTCTATGAGTCCAATGTCGGGGTAAATCTTATTTAGCAATGCTTCAGAATTTTTTTATTCCCAAATTAACGAGATTAAATCTTATGAATAAAACCATTTTCCAACAGGATGGGGCACCTTGTCACTATGCAACACAGGTAAGAAAGTTTCTGGATGACACTTTCACAGACAGGTGGATCAGCAGAAGAGGTGCTCTCACATGGCCACTTTGGTCACCTGACCTGACTCGGACTTTCTTACAGGGTCACATCAAAACAGTCATGTATGGTTCAAAACCTGCTTCTCTCTATGACCTTAAGATTAATAAAATTACAAATGCAATCAATGCAGTCACTACTCAGCAAATACTAAAGGTTTTCTGGAGCTTCGAAAATCGACTAGTTACATGCATCACACAAGATGGCGATCATGTTGAGCACTAATAAGAAACAAATCCTTGTAGAAAAAGGTTAAGCTATTATATACTATAAATCTGTAACTTTTATAATGTTGGACCTATTAAAGTTTAAAACTGCACTAAGAATAAGAATTATGAGACACCCTATATACTGAATTATATAAAAACGCTTTGGCTGATAGTTGAAGGTATCAATTGTTAAGCATCACCACTCAAGAGTTTGGTAGGAGGTCATTCCCTCTCCTATATTAAAAACACACAACACTTTGTAAACAAAATTGAGGACATTGCATTTGGAAAAAGTGATTTATTAGACAATTTGACATCTCTGCCATTTTCACAAGTATCGCAATCAATGACACAATTCTTC
Source organism: Typopeltis vanoorti (assembly GCF_054136105.1). NCBI lineage: Eukaryota > Metazoa > Arthropoda > Arachnida > Uropygi > Thelyphonidae > Typopeltis > Typopeltis vanoorti. The sequence continues at coordinate 91,644,301 of NC_143569.1, read as the reverse complement.
TTTTACAGAACAAATTCCCATCCAGTATCATGGCACTCATTGCGTTCTGGCTATTTTATGTGGCAAAATACTTTTACCAAAAAGAAGGCACTGCCATGGGCTCACCATTACCTACCCCGCCCCACCCAGTACCAATTACCAACTTTTTTTATAAGGAAGCTTTTGAATGTTTTCAGGAATTTTGGGTGGGAATTTTGAGCAAATTCCCATCCAGTATCATGGCACTCTTTTGTTCTGGCTATTTATGTGGCAAAATACTTTTACCAAAAGTATTTTGCCACATAAATACACCAAAAGCACTGCCATGGGCACACCATTATCTATCCCCCCCCCTACCAATTACCAACTTTTATAAGGAAGCTTTTGAATGTACTCTAGGTTCCTTTACTTGAAAACCCAAAGTCTGGCTGAGATACACTGATGTTTTTAGTTATCTGGTCCCATGGCTGCCAGACAGACACTTCCCTCAGCCACCTAAACAAACAATACAAACACATACAATTCACAACTGAAATTAAAAGTCAGAACACACTTCCTTTTCTAGATACACTTGTCACTCGTCTTCCTTCTAGCAGTCTTTCCTTTACTGTTTATCATAAGCTTACACATAGTAGCCAATATATACATAAGCTCATACCACCAACAAAAGCTAAGCATTATTAACACACTAAAAAACAGGGTTTTAAAGATTTGCTCCAGTGAGCAAACACTTAAACATGAATTAAAAGTTATCAGCAATACCTTCCTGAAAGATGGCTACAGCAAAAATACTATCAACAATATTCTTTACAAGACTCCACTTAAAATCAAAAATAAACTAAATTACAATAAAACTATAGCCATTCCATACAAGACATGTGAGATAAAATAAACAGAATACTACAGAAATACAAACTTAATGCCACCTTTAAACCTCTTGCAAAATTAAAGACTTATTTAATTCATCCACTTCCTCCACTGATCCATCCTGGAGTATACTGCATTCAATGCACCTGTAATTTGCCCTATATAGGTAAAACAGGATGCATAATTCCTATCAAAAAAAAAAAAAAAAAAAAAGCACATTAAATAACTATGGTAAATCTGGCCTTTCTGATCATGCCTTGAATACTCTTTCCAGTCAGTACTCTTTCTGACTGGAAAGAGTATTCAGGGCATGATCAGAAAGGCCAGATTTTCCAGTCAGTACTATTTAGTACTGACTGGAAAGGCACCTGTTCCATATATCACACCAAAACATGGTATAAGAGCAAATTTAAAGTGGCCTGTGAAATTCTTAGCAACCACCCTAATCTTAATAACTGTCTAAAAATCCCAAGAATATGGATGGTACAAATTCTACCCACATAACCTTTTGGTCTAAGAGTTAATTATAATTAGGACTGTAGTAATCTATGATCTAGCTTTAATATAACAAACACTTATGTTAAATTATTGATTGGACACCAATTTTGCTACATTAAAAGTATTAACATGAATTGGTTTTCTGACGATGTTATAAATAGTATATAGATTGGATGTAGTGTTATCACAACATATGCATTTCATTACTTTTTTTTTTTTTTCCACTAGAGGTCAGACCAGTAGAATAACAGTCTGACCTCTTCAAATCACTGTCACTTTGGCATATTGTATGAAATGTAATATAGCTTGTCTTTGTGTGTGTATAATGTTATACTCCAAATGATGATCTTAATCTTCTTCTTCTACGCATTATTCCCGCTTCCCATGCAGGGTCCACGTGTTACTTTAGATGCGACTTCTTTGTTAGTACTACTCCCAACCGACCCGTCGCCTGGTCTGCCGCTGGGGGGATATATTTTTGACTGTAGAGGCGTATGTTCACGGGCTGGTTTGCCTGTTTGCGGGATGAAAAACGCCAGATAAACTGGCAGAAAAAACCCTACTGATCGCGCCCAAGACCGGCTAACTTGGCTATGCCTGAGGAAGATCCTCAAATTCCTCACGTCTACAACGGGAATCGAACCTGGGACACTCCTTCCCCAAGCATATGGTTGCGAAGCGCAACGCCACTAGGCTAACCGCGCGGTAAATGATGATCTTAATATAAAGGTCAAAATGTTGAGAAATTAAAGTAATTCTTCTTAACATAGTTGTAGTGCCATAATTTACCAAAATGAATGCTGATCAACATGTAACATTAAAGGAAAGAATTACAAAAGGAATCATCAGTTACATTAGCTTTTTCAGTTGAAGGTGAATTAGCCAATCTCATATAGATGTAGCAGGTTTTCAAGTATTCATTACATATACAAGCAAACTAGCCAAAGAATACACCTAATTAACAGATGGAACACTATTAGTGAGCAATAGCTGGTGGGTTAAGTAGTGTAGACTGTTAAGTTTAGTAATGGGTTGTGAGGTGCAGAGTATCCTCCCGCAATGACTCCTTGGAGGCATTAGATAACAATAACAGACCGATGACAACTACTTACTGAATCAAGTGCAGCCTTATACATAGCATGGCTATATGTGCAGCCAAACATAAGGCAAAAATATGAGTGAAATGAGGGGGGGGGGTCAACAATTACATTTTTAAATGCTAAAAGACAATCAAGTGTATCAGCCTTCATATAAACATGTACAAAATGGCCAATGCCATGTTTGGTCTCCAGAAAAGGGGGATGTCAGTCCCCCCCCTCCATGTAGAGTGAATGGAGGATGTCAGTCCCCCCTCTCCATTTTTCAGCCCTGCCCTTGAAGAGGGTAGGGCTGAAAAATGTAGTAAAACCATTTTTCAGCCCACACAGGGCTGAAAAATGGTTTTACTACAGCACTAAAACCTGAAAACATTGACCTAAACCAATAATGAGTCAGGAGGCTTCCCAATCAGCTGCTGCATAATCCTGATACCACATGTGCCTGGAAGAAGAGTCCAAGCAGTAGTAGTAGTATGTGTGAGGTTGTCAAGAAGGACACATTATATATAGCAAGGAGACATCACTTTCTATATGGGCACAATACAAGTCGAAGAGTATCTCTTCTCACTGCATGTCCTCATTAAAACAAACTTCTCGCAGCTAACTTCAACAAAAATCCAACAAAATATATAAAAAACACTACAAAAATTCACTATCGCATTCACTTTACCATTTGTGGTATAAATGCCAACGTAAATGACACATCTAGACCTACTTTTGACAGAAATTCAAATTGCAGCTGTAGCCTCCCCCACACTGCCATTCCCAAAGAATACAACCTTCAGCTGTTCAAACAAAATGTGAACAGACTCTTCATTTTTTTTTTCATCCTCTTGCCCACACATGGCACTAATCTGCTATAGGTCTTGTGGGTCAGATTAAAAAACAATCCATACAATCTACGTGATTTATTTCATAAATCACGTAAATTCCATAAAGATGACACTTGTGCCTTTGCATGATCCAATACTGGTTGCCAGAAAATGCCAAAATTTAGAATCCTCTGCTTCTGACCTTTCTGAATTGGGTAAAAGGTATCTTTACCCAATTCAGAAACATTCTTATCCTCTTTTGTATATGAAAACACTGTATGACTACATATCTGATTCCAAAATGTTACTTATATATTATATTGTTGTCATTCATGTTTTTATAAAATGTAAACTTAATTGGTAAGATATACACAGTACATGCCCAAACAAAAACTGACACTAACAGACCTATGCCTGCTTCTAGTATGTATTTGATAGTTTCAATTTTTCTCCATTATTTTTTTTTATGATAATCCTACCCAGAAAGGTTGTAAACCTACAGCACATAGTACTAGTGGTAGGATCATGGGGGGGTCTGATAACCCACAAACTGACAGAGACCAACCAAAGATGGCTGTGGTTTCACACTAAGCAATAAAATTTATCTACCACACAAAAGTATTCGCAAACTTCCATTTCCAATGGAATTCAAAACCCAAAATCTATAGCTCAGAGAGAGAGAGAAAGAGAAAGAAGATGCTATCCACTAAACCAACCAGTTGGCATAATGCAAGGATAATTGAGGGTAAGCATATTTAAACATCGTATTACCAAGTTGTTGCATTCGATTGAGTTCCAATATAACAGCATAATTATTATGGAAAGAAAGAATACCACCGATTAAGTGGTTACATTAAATCACTTACATACACTAAATCCTATAAGACTATAATTCCTTTCTCCAAGAAAACACACAAAAATTAGCCAAAAGTAATACAATATAGCCTTTTCTCAGGGATAATACTTTTATTATTTACCACTTGAAGAATAAAGATATGAAGAATAATGTGCAACTCAGATTCAGAAACATAAAAGTATCTTAATATACAATTATTATTATTATACGACACCGCCTAGAGTCAAGACTCATTGGAGGCAAAAGTATGATGCAATCTAACAGAGATAATATCCATCATATCTCATCTTAAACTCATTCAATGTTCATGCATGCACTTATCACCTTGATTGGCAAACAATCCATTCTCCATGCAAAAAAAAGTCCTGCTTCACTCTCTTATGCATCACATATGCACAAGAGATCATTTCCAATAATGATCTCTTGTGCATATCCCCCTTCCCTCCTTCAACTTTGAAAAATCTCCTGAGTATCTATTTGGTAAGCTCTCTTTAACAATTTATGTCTCAATCATATCATCCCTTTCTGCCTATTTACCAAACTACAAATTACATTCCCAGAACATGTCATCATAGTAGATAACTTTTGTTATCTGTCTGAAACCTTTTCCAGAGCTTGCTTCTCTAAAGAAATCCAGGCAAACATCTGTATGCAGTAGTTCACATGTGGTTTAATCAAAGCCTTGTAAATCATTACTTGTCAGTGTTCTCAGTATAATGGTATTTCTTTGTACTGTTTTTACAGGCTTGCAATATGTCCTTTGAACTTCAATTCTCTATACATCAACATCCCAAGATTCCTCGCTTCCTGCAATGTAATACAAAGCATATTTCTGAGTTTCAAAATGCAAAAACCTTATATTTGTTGGCATTGAATTGTCATCCCCACTTGTCTGCCCACATGGCCAATCTATTCAAATCACACTGAAGCACCAATACATCAGTATCATTCCTAATAGTTCCCCCCCCCCTGGAAATTGGAGTCCTACTCGCCAATTATTCAAACCCACAACTTATACATCAATTCATCATGTGACAGTCTGTCAAATACTTTTGCAAAATCCCAAAATATCATCTCGAATGAAAGTCGATTACTAAAATAAGATTGTTTAACAAATCCATGATCTACCCAATCATGTATCCTATTACTAACCAACCTTTCGAAAACCTTAACAACTACTCCAGAAACAAACAGGTCTGTAATGTGAAACGTTTTGCTTCTGCCTTTATGCAATGGATAGTTGGTGGCAAGGACAACCATTATATTATACACTAGGAAGAGCTAAGCTCAATTCATTTACTAATTTAAAAATAAATAAGCACACATTATAAGTGTTATGATTCTTTTCTCAACCTTTCTGGACTCCATGCTAAAATTCAATAATGTAAAAATGTTTCTTGAATGCAATGTGAAAGGGTAAAGTTAGGACATCATGCTGCCTTTTCAAAAAATGTCATTACCTACAAATTATTCAAAAATGATGTTTCACATCTTTCTGCCAACACTGTCAAGCAATGAGTAGCAATCGGAAAACACAACCACGAATAACTTTTTTTATAGATAAACTTCAACTTTCAGATATCCTCTACCTTTTCCCCCTTCTTTTTCTCCCAAGAATATGCAGTAAGCACTAATAAGCAAGACTACTGCAGTGAGACAGGTGGTCGGTTATTATATGTTGCTGTTCAGCAATTAGTATACTGCAATGTTTCATACATATTCAAACATAACAAATGCTAACGGACTCTTGTAAGGGTTATGTACCACAAGACAATAATGAAATATATTGTTTTATAAAATGGTTACTTGCACAAGCCACTTGCTATAAGTGGTGACATTAATTGAGCATTATATGAGCATGTGAGCCTTCGTTACATTGCTGTACAACTTACCACTAAATCTGAAATCTTAAGTTATTGCCATCAAAATGTAAATTATTAAAATAAAAAAAAAACAGGGAGGAAAACATAGGAAAATGCTTTGTATGTTATAAATAATATTACATCCGTTCTCCAGTAACTAAGCTTACCGGTTGTTCGTCCAAGCGCCCCCCAGTGTATGTTGTTCTTCATCGCCGAGAGTCGCACTGTACATTTTTCCCACGCATTGTGAGAAAAAGCCAAAACTACACTTGTCACAACAGTTATGCGTAAACACAGATATCCTCGACTTTAAAACTGCTAACATAGGCCTTTTGTTCTAGTAAATATCCCAAATATTAAGATGGATAAGCGTCACTTTTTCTCATTTCGGCATACAATATGGCGCCCAGAGCTGAATCCACGCTATTACGAAGCGAACTGTGCGCAGACCAACATTTCCGCACAGATTCTCTGGAGTTGTCCTCTTCATTGGCCGGATGACTCATCGTTGACGTCATTCAGTATGGAAACAAGAGGGCAGGTTGTGTTAGGTCAACGTGGCTACGGTAGGGAGTAACGTCCTGTTGTTATGCAGCAAAGTTATCAAGTTTACAGTTGAAATGTATTATTCTTTGCTTGTTTTATACCATTCAGTAAGCTCACTTTAACGTTCTAAAACATTCGCTTACAATTCATGTTGTATTCGTTTTTATAATGTAAAGCAACACACAAAGCTACTATATTATCAGGTAACAAGTTTTCTACCTTTGTGCCGTGGGTTAGGCTTACATGACTATCACCATCGGCGATGTAAAATTCAGAACTCCGTGATATTTAAATAGACTAGTTACCTGGGTCATGTTTAATGAGAAACAGGCTTGAGTGGAGTGGTCATCTTTTTCAAATAGTTTGATTTCCAAAGCTCATTGCGAAATGTTGATTTTTCAAGAACACCTTCGTAGACTTTACGTTAAATATTCATTATGTCAACTCCTTAAATATATATATATATATATATACTTCTGAGTTTTAAAACTTTTATTGGCATTTTCTATCTCAGAGTGTGTAATATTCTAGTAGCAATACAGTGAGACCAAATAAATGCTACCATTTTAAATTTAGCATTCAGTTTTCTCTAAAGAATGTATCTTCACACATGAAAAGTCATATGAAGGAAATTAACAGTAATTCCTGGAACTTAAAAATTAATTTATTTTTAATTGATAATATATTATTTCTTAAACGTCACATAATTTGAATAGATGTATTCATTCTCCACAAAGGAAGAGAGAGAAATATCAGATGATCGCCATTTAATCAATATAACGCAGGAACTTGCATATTTCAAAGTAACGTGCTTGTCATTCAAGTTTTATGTACCGATTTCTTTATATGCAATACTATACATTTATTATTAATAACACATTCACCTCCGCAGTGATCTTTAAATGTACTTTAATTGCAAATTGTGCGTACGTATTTTCCTTTTCAAGGAAGAGTGACAGACTTTCTCATAGAAGGAAGCAGTGTTTTTGATCCCGCAAAACGAAAATCAGCGAGAAGTTATTGTTATCTGGGAATACAGCGGAAGCAACTAAGACTGAGGCCAGTATTATGGCTGTTAATTGCGTGTCCTTCTTACCGGTTTGTCTGCTGTATGGGATATAAATCCCGGACCCTACCGTATGAGACCGGCTAACTCATCTTCAGCTAAAAATGCTTATAAAGATTCTTTGCGTCCTAGACGATTCGATCCCAGTTCTAATAAAATAGTATTGTTGATACTGACTAATCTGGGGAAGAGGGCTCTATTTGCGAGAACACTGACAGTACATTGAATCTCAGCCTTAGTTGCATACCATATATATGGATAGATAGATAAAGCAGGTTGCCAGCTTATCTAGAGGAGAAAAAAATATTTATTCTTGAGGGATAATTTCCTTAAAAAATTATTTAAAAAAATAAAATTTTAATTAAAATTAAATTAAATACTTCCTGGGGAAGGGAGAGAGGAAGCCGACAATATGAGTATTACAATAGTGATCTGAATGTAGATCTTGAGCTATTCCGATAACAGCAATACTGAATGAAATAAAATAATAATAAAAAGAATAAATAAATGAACATTTTTCTCTTTCAGCTTGTTGCATTTTACAATATTTCCATGTAAATGCTCTTTCCATCTTATTTTGTTCTCTCCAATTAGTGTTTTTTGTTTATTTCAGTTTCATACTAATTTTACTATTCTTTTTGAATCCATTCGCAATACATGCTGTTCAATGTACTCGAATTATCCCCCCCCCATTTGTTTACTTATTAAAATAACTCCGCTATGGTTGGATGGGCTTTTAGTTGTCATTTTATTTATTTTTAATCTTGCAGAAATTTTATTTTATTAAATTTTTTGTAATGTTTTTTCACTAGTATACATTTGTTGTGTTTTTATCTTTCGTTCTTGTATATGGGTTGGAAACGACTGAAAGGGAAAATCAGTCAGTCTTATATATATGCATTAATATTGGTCAAAGAACACCTTTTGTTGGATCTTTTACTTTTCCATATTATTGGATTGCAATATCCTGATATTTTGTATTAGTTTTCAGCGTTGCTCTTTTACTTCTCTGTTATATTTTCACAGTCGATTCTTATACATATATTGGGATTTTTTTTTTTTTTTAAAGTTGAATTCCATATCTTATTGCTTCTTTCATGACCATTGATATTAGGTATGATAGATATTGTGTAAATAATGGCTAGTGGGTAAAGAGTCTCCTGCTATTGTCTCTGACCATGGCGATACCCGTATAACAAAAATATTTCCATACTAAAATTAGCAGACAGTAGTTTAAATATTTGCTTTGGGAGAACTTCAATTCTTGCACGTAGTATTATATTATCTGCATATCCAACCAAATTTAAAATCTCAGTTTTGATTTTTATTCCATTTAATATGTTTCTTTATTTGTTATTTTATCGATAATTACATTACGTTTTTTTTTAAATACCCCCCCCCCTTTCCTTGTATGGATTATATGTATATATAATATGTGTTTAATCATGTCAATAACTTGCAGTGATACATATATTCTTGATACTTCTGCTATCAAAACATTCTGTAATTTGATTCTTTCGAAACCAGTGAATTAAGTATACTGTATATTCGTTTATCTATTGATCTGTTTTACAACAAATATAGCATCACTACATGATCTCCCATTATGGAATCTGAAGTTTATGATTATAATTTAGCTGCAACTTTAATTTTTGTGCATATTTTAAAGAGAATATAATAAATTTATTCCTCTCTAATTTTTAGGTTCAGGTTTTATTTTCTTTTTTTAATATTTGATATTATTGTTGTCATTTTTATTACATGACACCTTCAAGGAGTACAAGGACTCGGCGTTGGAGGGCATACTACTCCCCCACAACTCACCGACTCCCTTCGTTAATCCCCAACTACACAACACACACACTATTACTTTCAACACACAACGCTATCTACCGTCCACCGCCGATAACATTTTTGTAAATTGCATGTATTTTCATGGACCTGTATTGAGATATTAAAAAAAAAAGAGTTTGCGGGAGAAGGAAAAAAACAAAACAAACCTGCTACCCCCGTATGAGATCGGCTCACCTTCAATTGAAAAAGCATGTATAAAGATTCCTCTCGTCACAAGAATCGAACCTAGGTCTTTTCTGACCGAAAGGGCTTTCATTTACGTTGTAGAAGCGCTACAAATTATAATCTTCGTCCATCATTGGTTAGATCTGCCTTTTCTCAAAATTTAATTTAATTAAGCTTCTCATATGTTCAGTCATTTTACTTCCATATTTCACCATTTCATTTTTAGATGCCATGAACTATTTTACGCGAATCCCACTCACGAAAAGTTGTAAACCTATAGTATATTAATTGGCATTAGTATCGTGGGTGAACTTGACCTGAAATTCTGCTCTGCAGATCAAAACATGGAACTTTCAAGCACCTTCGGGCTTCCAGTAAGCGGGATGTTCTACAACGGGCAGTGAAATTCATCTATCACCTAAAAACAGCCACAGGTAGTTACATAATTTGAAACTACAGCTTGTTGGTTGAAGAACGAGTCAACCAACCAGTCTGGCAATTCTAATTAATTTCAAAATTTTTAATTTTGACTATCAACTATTAATTTATTTATTTCCTCTTTTTTTTTCTTTTTTTTTTTCCTGTTAAGTATTCGTGACATTTTTATTTCTTCTTCGCTTTCATATTATTTGGTAAAATAATTTTTCTATTGTTCTCATTCTATAATTGGAATAATTATATATTCACATTTTCTTTTCTTTCATTTTGAATCATACTACATATTTGTTTCTGCCATAATGATGATATGAAACAGTGTAGAAAGTGGAAAGAAGTATGGTAAGTCCAAACAAAATCCCAAGGAGTTTGTTGTTATCTAGTAGAAGAGAGAATTGCTACACATGAACGATAGTTGCTAATGATGGTAGAAAGGCGAATACGATGGAAGGCATAGTATATACTATGTCTTAAGCATTTAATGACAATATTATAAACCTACTTCGTGCTTGAGACTGTTTTCTGGTGGATTTAGATAGACTGGGATCGGCAGAAGAGTGGGAATGTCGTATTGTCGCTAAGGGCAGAGTTTTCACTTTGGTCTAAGGTAAATGCAGTGTATTAGTGTAAGCATTGGCTCTGACCAGCACAGTGCAAATGTACTATGTTTATAATCTTCCACGGATAGAAGAAAGATTAAAATAAAAAATCTTGCATTGAAGTCAAGCCAGTATTATGGATTTAGTTTATGATATTTACAGTCTACTGTATCTTCAATCCCATCCGCCCCTTAAGACGAATAGAGCCCCTGATTAGGGGGGTCACAACGAATTAATGCAGTTGTTTGTTTTGTAGACGTGCGTGTGTGTTCATTGGGCCGGTTTGCCTGTTCTGTGGGACGAATTTCCAGGAGAAAATCCTCGACTACCGTATGAGACCAGCTAATTCACCATTTGATTGGAAAGACCTGATAAAGTTTTCTCGCAACCTAGACGGGATCCGAACCCGGGTTTTTTCTGACCTAAGAACTCGTGTATACTAATTGAGCTACGGAGGCCCTACAGTTTACTGTGATGTTTCATAAAATTCTACCAAACACAGAACTGAAGACAGTCGTCGTTTAAAACTTTCCTGCTGGCAAGATTTCAAAAGACAGCCTCGGAATATAATAAAAAGTAGGCATGGCTTTCCGTTATTAGGAACATTTATACATTTGAAAGATAATCGCTTCACTGTTAATGGACAGTGCCGTTATACTCACATAGGATTTTTTGATTGCGCATACAGCAGCTTTACAAGTCTACTTGTTTAGATGATCTCCACTAAATAATAGGAACCATGTTTAGGTACACTTCAGAATGTTTCAGCATCTATTAGGAGTGTATTATTAATATATTATATCAGTATCCCGCTGTCTCAAAGAATTCTGATTAAATTTGGTATTTAGGATTGGTTTCAAAATAATAGTTTAAAACCAGCGTAGGTATTTCTACTAAATATTTTACAACTTTCATTGTATTTCTAGATATTTTTGCTCCCTAGTAAAAAATGCCAATTAATGCACTTCCCCCCCCCCTAAATTTTTGAACTTCTAAATATGAGCTCCCTCCAGTTGAAGAATCCGTCTCAGTTTTTAATTTTTATTGAGCAATAGTGTCATCTAAAACAATACATTAATATAAGATAACAAAAACTCTTTTTTTTTTTTTTTTTGTATAAATTGTCACGCCTCGAGGATGTACCGCTAGGTGGAATAATTTGATAAACTCGCTATTGTGTTTGGGATCTTTTCTGAGATTTACTGTAACATTTTAATTTTGGATTAAACGAGACAAGAGTTAGACATGACGCATACCATATTAATACATGTTGCAAAACACGTAAACAACAGATTTTATTCTTCATCCATACACGCAGACTCTCATTACTTTCTGATCAAAAAATTAGAAGTTTGAAGTTTTATATTAAGTGTTTCAAAGGAAATATATAAAAACTGGATCACCTGTGACGGTTCACTCTTCATATCTATTAATTACAATAAGGTAAAAAAAATAGAAAAAAAAATCATAAAAACATGGGTTACCCAATAGCATTTCCTATCATATATAGTGAGGTTATTCACTATCACAACTGTTGAGAAAGAAGTTGGTTAAAGAAGTATGGATGATATTCTCCTTTAAAACTATAATCGAAATGATTTCACGCATTTTTGAAAAAGATTAAATACAAAATTTCAGTCATTATAGAGGATAGCTGACATACAGAAAAAGTTAGTTGTGGATTGAAAAAAGCAGGCTAGGAAATGACTACTAGACGTACAGATGTCTGTACGTCTCCATGAGGATAGAAAAATCACTTTCGGTGTTAAGGAGGCAGTTTTGGAAAAGAAAATAGCGAATCGAAAGTACAGACGAGTTTACAAATTATCTGCTTTCCTTTAAGTTTCATCATTCTTAGAGGTATATCACTAGTTCTTATTAAATTCAGTTTAATGAATGATCTTCTAACCCCTTCTTGATATATCTTTACAACGATCACTAGGATAATTTATTACCCTTGGTAATTAAATACACGAGGTTTGGACATAAATTACGTTAATTGCGCATTGTCAGTGGGAACCGTCCAAAAATCAATCCCTCAGATTAGTTCGATGTTTTTTTAATAATAAAGCCTATAAAGTTACTTTAATATTGTAAAGAAATAAAACCCAATAATTAGTTATTTGGTTTAGTTGCTTGTACATGATTTTCATGAATAATTTTATATCTGATAATAAATACAATATTACCTTTCTCAGTAACTGAAATATACACTATGTTGACAAAAGTATTTGGACACCTAGTTGTAGTCAAAAACTTCAGTTTAATTACATTTCTAGTACCGAGTGGGACCACCTTTGGCCTGAATGACAGCACCTATCCTTCGGGGATTGCTTTCAACTAATTTCTGATACATCGCAGCAGAAATATTATTCTAATTCTTGTGCAAATCTACCTCAATGCCGCTGTGGTATGGAGCGAATTTGGCGTTCTAATTCGTCCCAAAGATGGTCAATGGGTTTGAGGTTATTGACTTTGAGCCCAACACTTCAACGTTGTTTTGTGGAAACCAGTCTCGGACACGCAGTGCAGTATGGCATGGAGCATTGTCGTGCTACAACATGCAAAGGTTGCTGTCAAAGTACTTCCACAGCGTTGGAAGCATGAAGTTGTACAGGATGTCCAGGTAGTTATTGTTTTGGACACTTCCACCAATGGACTAAGCCCCATCCATCTGAAATACCTCCTCATACCATTACCGAGCCTCCACCAAACTTGAAAGTTGGAATGATGCAGTCCTGCTGGAATTGCACCACGTGTAATCTCCAGATCCAAAAACGACCATCAGAATGAAACATTTGGAAGCGTGATTCGTCGATCCACAAAACCCTTTTCCAATCATCTACGGTCCAGGAACCGAGTGAAAGACACCAGTCTCCAAACGTCGTTTGGCGTTGAGGAGGTGATGTGTGGCTTGTTCGCAGCAGCTCTACTGTGGTGACCTAAGGCATGCAATTGTCTGCTGACAGATGTCCCTACAAAATTTTCAAGGTTGACTGTAAGATCCGACTCTGATGATGTGCGGGATGCTCGAACATTCCGAGACAGAGCTCGTCGATCTCACAGTCAACCTGGAAAATTTTGCAGGGACATCACTGCAATGGCTTCCCAATTGAAGCCATTGCAGTGGTAACACCAACTTTCCATTTACGAATGGCATAAACAACGGTGGATTTCGGTATATGGAAACAATTAGCAATGTCATGGACAAAAAGACCACTGATGTGTCATCCCACATTGGAATTCAGTTCAGCTGTACGTGGCATCTTATCATCGAGTACCAGCGCAAAACAAGCAGCACATCCCACCTTTTATTACCAGACCCTCCCTGAGTATATGCATATGGTAGGATCCGAAATTTGAATGGCACTTAAGGTGTCCAAATACTTTGGTCAACATAGTATATGTCGCAGCATTTGACCTTGATGTGTAGTATTTAAAGAATACAAAGCCTGTGGAAATGGTATGTGCAGGCCTATCTATAATGAGCCTGTATAAGCGCCCAAGAAAGACCGTTTTTAGTTCTATTGTAGTAGCCGACTGAACTTTTTCTGAGCGTTTCTTCTACAGGTTTCCAACTTAATCGATCTCTGGCACGAGCAAGGAGATGGGATTTTTCTCCCAGAAACTCCGGTTTTTATTCCGTCTAGAAAATCCTGTTAGGTTTAGGAACTACGAGATGGCTGTAGTTGTCTGCCTCACTCTCCTTCCCAGATACTATTAAAAATCATCGATAGCCTTAGGCCAAATATCTGTAATTGGCTAAAGGTGAAGTTTGGAAGTCTTCTGGAGTTAGGACAAAACTGCCTAGCCGTTTCGATTCTTAGATTCTTATTCTTAGTTAAATTTGTAGAAAATTTGCAACATCGAAATATTGCATTGAAGCCATTGTCCGCGCGGTTAGCCTAGTTGCTTTGCCCTTCGTAACCATACGCCTGGGGAAGGTGCGTCCTAGGTTCGATTTCCGTCGGTGACGTGAGGAGCTCAAGGATCTTCCTCAGCCATAGCCAAGTTAGCCGGTCTCGGGCGTGGACAGCAGGGTTTTTTCCACCAGTTTATCTGGGGTTTTTCATTCCGCAAGCAGGCAAACCGGCCCCGTGAACACACACACGCACACACGGATCTACAGTCATAAATACTAAACCTCCCCATGAGGAGAACTCAACTTCCCAATAGGAACGAGGGAGGAAACTCCATACAAATAAATAAATAAATAAACAAATTGAAGCCATTGCTAGCTACTTCAGTTTGTAACGTGTATATATATATATATATATTTTTTTTTTTTTTTTTTGTTTAAGAATAAATTTTAAATGACTTTAAACCGAGATAAAATATTAAATTTTAATGATAATGACACAACTAGTTTCAGCCTTTTACAGCCTTCTTCAGGTATCCACTAAAGGTAGAACACAGTAATAAAAAAAAAAAAAAAAATTGAAGTTACAAAAAACTGAGAATTACAGGCAAAAAAATGCAATACATAATTGACACAAAAACGTTGTATTTTTCAAGTCGTTCTATCTAACGTGCTATTGTTTGTTGTATGCGTGCTTGCAGGTTCTCGTGAGCGCCAGTATTGAACAACTGCGGTATGGCTATCAGGGATGTTATAACTCAAATTGCTGTTCAAATGTAAAAAATACAACATCAGGACGTTTTTCACTACACTCCCTAAAGTCCGTTCTCTTATAAGCCATCCGAAGCCTATTCATCATAACCTGAAATATCCAGGTGTTTACAAGTTATGGTGCGACTGTAATATTCCTTATTTTGGGCAGACTAACAAATCTGTTGAACTGCGTATTGAGGAGCATAAGAGAAACATCTCCTATAAAATATCACATGCATCTGCGCTATCCAGTCATGTTCTTTTCTCTAATAACGAGCTACAGAGTCACTCAGTTTGCTGGGATAAATCCGAAAACATTTTTCGCTGTAGTGATGAGTTTGAAAGGAAAATCGTGGAGACCAGAGAAATCCTCCTTAATTCTGAACATTTGAACAGCAATTTGAGTTATAACCCTGATAGCCATATTGCAGTTGTTCAATACTGGCGCTCATGAGAACCTGCAAGCACGCATACAACAAACAATAGCACGTTAGATAGAACAACTTGAAAAATACGTTTTTGTGTCAATTATGTATTGCATTTTTTTGCCTGTAATTCTCAGTTTTTTGTAACTTCAATTTTTTTTTTTTTTTAATTATTATTGTGTTCTACCTTTAGTGGATACCTGAAGAAGGCTGTAAAAGGCTGAAACTAGTTGTATCATTAAAATTAAATATTTATCTCGGTTTAAAGTCATTTAAAATTTATTCTTTCAAATGTATCATTACAACCGAGTAGAAGATCAAGAATATATATATATATACACACACACAAACACACACACTATTAGTATTGGCATTAAGAATGTATGTAGATCCCCCCTGCTTATCGAAGAAAATTTACAATAAGGAAAAGGGGGAAAATAATATCTTTAAGAACATATTAATTATCGAGTTATATATGAAGCTCACCCTTAAGAGGTTGCAAAACCTGATCCAATACTATGATACAATTAAGTTTCGATTTTACTCAAATTAGAATGAATTTAGTTTGCTTCGTCAAACTTTCTCTAGTTCATGCCGAATGTGTGCTCATGTGCAGGTAGTAGTGTTATGTGTGCCATAGCATTATATGAATTAAAATTTTTATATTGATTTTATTTTTAAAATGTTTTCATCTTTCATTAAATGAAAAAAGTGTATTATCTAAAATCACGATGGAAGGAAATATCATCGCAGCACTTTCCAAAGATCCAGGAAAAGAAGGTCTAAAGAATAATAATAGTCAAACGAAAGTTATCAGAGATCGGGGACATGCAGTTATACAAGGAACACCTGTTATAAGCACAGGCAAATAAACAAAAATTTCCCCCAGAAGAAAACAGTATTTTAAGTGTACTATTTTCATTTTATCAGTACTGTTTCTATGCTGAAAATAGTGTGACTTACTTACCTTGCTATCAGCTTACAGTGGTGTTTACAAAAGAAATACTTTGTTGTTTTTGTAATCCCATCCACAACGAGTGGTTGTTCAGCCTACAGTATATTAATGTTGCGGATGGACAGTTCTAGATGAGGAGAGAGAGAGAGAAGAGACGTATTAACATTGGGTTTGAAGACCTGTAAAGTGCTACTTTAGGAAATACATACTCGTAAGTATAGGGCGATTGTTCCAAAAGCCTGCAGTAGGAAGAATAATAGCTAATACTTGCATTCAAACAGATCTAGAAAGGAGGGGAAGGGTTGTATTGTATATAAATGCCAAATTCTAAGGACACTGATTGTAGAAATACTTGTATGAAATGCAAACAAAGAAACTAAACATATGTGTCAAAGAGAGTAGAATCAGTTGGTTAGGAATGAGAGTCATTAACCAATCTAATTGTTCTATTCCATACTGTCATGCATTTTTAGGGAATCCTTAGAAGCACTATCCCAGATGTGTGTTAAGTATTCGATGGGTGGACGGATTTGTATAAAATTAATAGCTGTTCAGAGGATAAAGGCGCCTTTAGTAAACGAGAAAGCTTCCCCCCACCCACCCCCGAATAGGAGGAAGTGATATTTGTAATATATATATATATATATATATATATATATTTTTTTTTTTTTTTTTTTTTTTTTTTTTTTTATTTAAGAAGTTCAATGACACACTGGTTCAACGACTGAGGAATTCATATTTCGTAAAGTGTTACTATACAGGTGAGTCAGGATGAACAAATGAAAGAGCAAAACCAAATAACTGAAAACCAACATAATATGGTTTACTGACTCTGACTGCTATGGAGAGCTATTAATGGAATGGGATACCACACACAAACGCAAGTTCTTGTAAACTACTAGTGAAGAATTTCTTGCTAACCAACTCAACTGTTAAAATACTCACCCGTGAATACAATACTATTGTGAAACTCGGCTACTTAGAATAGTAGGCGACTGGGCCATCTTACCCGATGTAATTTTATCTGGTAACAAGACTATCATAGGAAACGATCAGACTTCTTTTACGAAAATAATTAAATAGTATCGACGCAAATGGCAGACCTATACATATGCCATTGCAGAACACGACCAAATGTGTTTGTTACGATGAAAATAATGAAGCCGTGAATCTTGTTGTTTTTTTTTTAAAAAAGGAGGAGAGAATCTTATATTTCATATATCACCAAGACCTTACATAAATAAAAAGTTTAAAAAAACATTCGTAAAAATGGATTTTTCTTTACATTATACTTATCACAACGACCACATTTATTCATGTGTGTGTGGTTCAAGTTTGGCATGGGCAAGTACGATTTTTTCTCTCAGAAACTCAAGTTTTTAATCCACGACTTCAAAAAATTCGACTGTAGATCTCATATTATTAAAGATAATAATAAGAGTATTAGGATTTAGAGTCACGAGATGGCAACCGTTATCTGCGTATTATTTCTCTCCTGAAAAGCTCTGATGCATCCATAGCTTGGGCTCACTATTAGTAATAGCTGAAGACTTGCTGTCCACCGTCCTTTAAGACGTAGGCTAAACGACCTCAGCAGAATAAAAGGCGTTAGCGGATTTTTAGGAATATATATATATATCCTCAATGCACAACACTAGACATATGGCTCAGTTGAAATGCCATTATTCTAACGATACTGAACAAAAACTCATCATATAACAGAATTGAACACGCCCCTATTATTAATAAAAACTACAAACAGTTGCTGCTCTTTTAAAAATAATATAAAAAGTCATCTACTATAAACTTAATCTCTAACGTGATATTCCCTCCATAACCAAATCACAACAATCTAGATCAATAATTATATTGATATAAATTAAACTAGCCTTAAAGATTCACTCTATTTTTAAAGAATGCTATTTTCTAGGAAGTAATGTATATGAACCTTATGCACACGACTAAACCAGTTCACTTTATAAATGCTTCGCTGGAAGTTGTTAGCATTTATTGATGCATCAATATTAATCATTCCAGATGGTTGCTCAATATGAATTATGGCTCAGAAAAGCACTTTATTTATCTGCCAACCTCCCATCAATCAAAAAGTACATAACCATATGTATTAAATTTCGTAGTAGAGAGATTTCCATCCATCTGAATAATATAATCTCGTAGTATAATATAAATTATTTAATACGTTTGTAAATAACCATGTCTTGTAATGTTGCTCATAATGCTAATAAGTTAATACGTAATAGATGGAAATGAAGGTATTATTAAAATAATAATATTATTATTAAAATAAAATATTATTATTAAAATAATTTAATCAATATTAATCATAATTTTAAATAATTTTAATATTATTAAAAAGAATAATACCTACTATCAAACTCGCCAACATTCGTAAATTAGTCTATGAGATGAAATTCACGAATTCAAAATGAAATAAAATAATAATAATAATACACGATATTTCCAGGCAAATCCGTTGTGAGTTTTTCGCCTTCATGACGAGTTAAGGCCAGCTGGTTTGAAGGGGTGTGTGTGTGGGGGGGGGGGTGACCCTCGTTATGAAGGCGAAAAACTTTTACTACACCTTCTCACCCAATCTTCATCTCAGAAGACAGTTGCAGGAAGGAGGGGGGGGGTTTCCAAAACACTCCGTTTTTCCTTTTTCAAACTCAGCTCTTAATTGTCTTGTATTAATATTTCCGTCTACAACATCAATACTGTATACTTTTCTGAATGTATCCCATTCATTTTTGTGAGCTACGATTTACATCAGTGTTTCTCAACATTTCGATAATGATGGAATTTCAGATGAGTTGAATCTCAAGAAGACGGAAGAAATGGAAGACACGGCACACGAAACTTTCAAAGACGTTCCGGATGGTTTGGAAAACCTTGCATACGCTCATTTCATTCGCATATAATATTCAAGCAAATTGACACTGATTAACAACTTTACACGACAATCTGTAGTAATTCCAAAGAATAGAATGAACTTGCCCTTCAGAAATCAATCAAAAAATTTGTGATTTTCCAGTTAAATAAAAAAAAAAGAAGAAGAAAGTATGATAATGTCCGAAACAGTCATAAAAGAACCACATTTGCAATATCATTATTCTATAGTGAAACCACACCATCACAGTAACAATGAAAACCCAGAGCTGTTTTGACTTGGGCTAAAATATAAAATTTACAAAAAGAAGCAGTTGCAATAATATACCTATGATTCATACAGCTTAAGTATACTGTACATGTATGAACAGTTAATAAACAACAACAAAAAAAAACTTTATTGATACGCTTTAAAATATAAATATTTTGAAATTAAAAAAAAAAACTCATTCGGTCATCTTCAGATACAAGAAGAGCACCACACTGTAAAATCATTTTTACAACAAAACAGATACAATCCCTGTATATTCAATCAATCATAGACATTTACACTCCTACCGAGTTCCTTTAATACCGCCTTTGAGAGATGGATTCTAATTCTCCATATGGTATTTCCAAACGTTTCATTATACTGTTGATCTTTCTTCTTTTCGATAAAACTGGTTTCTTCGTTCAGAAGAGGGCACACTACATTATACGTCTCTAACTCAGCATGGTTGTGACACTGAACAATGGAACCGTTGGAAAGACGTGAGGTCCAACTACCGAATCAATGTTAGATATGAATGCCTATTTAAGATAAGTGCTAAATGCTCTGTTATACGGCGCTAAAGAGTTGCAACGATAGATTATCCGTGCCAAAGTGTGGAAAATTGCGATCTTAAAGGCGTGAATTAAATATTTCCTTTTTTATCAAGTTCACAGGTTTTATATATTTTATACATCTGTCGTTTTAGCGAGAGATCACATAATCGCTGGGCCACACTTTCCTTGAATAGTTAGCCACTCGTAAGTTTTTATCATGTTTCAAATAGATGTCTGGTTTTTGAATCACTGATTATGGAATAAGTTCATACCAAATATCTGATGTTTTATCAATTAGGTTTTTTTTTTTTTTTTTTACTATGCGTACAGGTATATTTGTAAAGGTTAAAACCTTTACAAATAGAAGGAGGAGAAAACGATACGGAAAATAGTGCTCCAGGACCAGCTTTACGCTCCAGAAAGCGCATCCTTGGGTATAGGCACGTTTACAAGGACATAATTCCATCAGTATTGTTACTATTTTATTATTATTATTATTAGAGGCCTACAGAAAGTCAAGAACTCATCGAGGGAGGCCATAAATCGCCCGTACCAGTTGCCATACCTTCTCTTAAATCCATTCACACTAGATACACTTAGCCATAAAATATGGCTAAGTGCAGATTTGGTCATAAAATATAACCAAATCTGGAACCTCCTCATGCATCTCTATCCTTTCATCATCCAATGTAGTGGAGCACTGTGCGCCAAGAGACATACACCAGGTTGACAGATCTTAGCGAATTAAGAACTCATTATTTGAATAATCATTACTAGATTTCTCAGACCAGTCACCAATTGGTCAGTCGCCTCTGAATCTTCCTACCACTTTCTCATTTACAAGATCCAGACCACCAGACCAGTAATCCAGATGTGAACGTATCATCACCTTATAAAGAGGAATAATATTTTTTTATCTTTGCATGTTAGTGTGTCCTTCATTAACCAAGTAATCTTATTAGCTACCTTAGACACCTTAGCGATATGTCCTCTGAACTTCAACCCTCTATCCACCAACAAAACCATGTTCTCTCCAGTACAGTATCATATTTTTATCCATCCATTCCAGACTTCTGTCTTTAACCAATACTTGGAAATAAAAGTATTTCGAATATTTTTGCCACCACTCCCGAGATGATGATTGGCCTGTAATTTTCTACTGCAGCCTTAAAGCTTTCTTTATGTAAAGGTACTATTTTACCCTTCTTCCACTCCCCAGGGACCTTATCAGAGCCCAGACTTAAGTTAAACAGCCTAGTAAGATGTATTGACAATTCCTTTGCACATACCCGAGCTGATATCCCATCCAAACCCACAGCAGCATTTGCATTTAAATTCTGCAATATCCTAAGTACTTCTGATTCATTAACCTCAATTCTCATGTCAGTTATTGCTAAATAAGATACAGAAATATCCTCACTTGGGTGATAAACTTTTGGAAAGTGGTCACTCAGTATCTCTACTATTACATATGTCTCGGTCACCTCGCTACTATCAGCACCCACTAAAGTTATCATTCCGAAGGCATTAGTCCTATTACTCTCCACGTAGCGAAAGAATTCTTAGGAATTTCCTTTGATCTTCTTGGCTAAGGTCTTCACATAATCTGATTTAGCCTTCCTTACTATTGCTGGTAACCTTTCTAGCCTGGAATACAGTTCCATCAATGTGGTACTGTACTTCACTTTTTACTGCTCGTGAGTGTGCTGATCATCTTTATCCTCCATAATATTTATTTATTTTTCAAATCATGCCTGATACTACTACTCATCTTACACCCATCTTATTTATCTTCCTGATGATGGGAGTACATTCTGATATTTCTTCCTTCAGATACCCGTTGATTATATCCCGTGTACTGCTAACATCTTTCTCCTGCAATTTCTTATGCCATGGGACGGTGTAAGCTGCCTACGAAATTTTTTTGATAATCACTTGCCCTGTAATTCTGCATATAGCCCCTTCTTAAGAGAAAAATCCACAAATTTTGCAACCTCCCAAGTCAATACCGCATGATTACTCTCATTAATCGGAAGTAACGTGGACACCTTACTTACGAACAGATCTTCTGAACTTATGACCACGATATAAAACAAGAGGACTGCTGAAAGATGGCATACTTCTCACACCAGCAAGTTCGTATTCGTACAATCCATATAGGTTGTACAGCCTGTGCACGTAGTTTTACTATTTTTCTGATTAGTAGTTGCATTTTAACGGGGGGGGGGGAATATGTACCATAATTCTTCAAATTAGAGAAGATATTCTTTTCAGATACATCACAGATAATCTCTTGATTGCAATTTATTATCGTTTAAAGTGTAATGCATAATTTTATTTAGAAATCTATCCCGTTATTTTGCGATTTATACCACAAAATATTTTGTTGGAATCCACTATTGTTTTCTTTTCCTAAATATTTAATCTTTATATAAAATACAAAAAAGAAAAAAGATTAAAATCCTCGCTACCAAACGGTTTAGTTGTCGGCATTTTCTTAAGCCTAATTCACGTATGGTATTCAAATTTCGTCTGTTACATACTATATCACCTAATGAACAGGAATGTATAATTGAAGAAAATGAAATTCTGATACTCACTGGCGAATGATTATTGCTTTTATCTTGACAAAGTCTCTCGCATAGTGTCCTGATCGTTCCAGCTGGATGAGTTTTAAGTACAAGGTAAGAAGAAACGGAAAAATATCTTTCCACCATTGTTTATGCTTTTACGAACCGGTATGCCAGTTCTGATGAGCGCGCATTCGAAGAAGGAAGTTCTATTAAAGCATGCAATGCGAAAAAGCATTATTTAAATAAATAAGTGAGTTAATAACATTTAGAAATAACAAAGACAATATAGAATCGTATATTTATTTACTATAAATAAAAGTATCAATAATCACACTACTAACCTTACATCATGCACAAACTAAGTTTTGCAAAATAAATAGAAATTTCCGTAGTTCTCAAATCCCTTTCTGGATTATATACACACACATATGATGCCATTTGAAATAGCTTATGATTGCTGGAGTTGAAGAATGTTCATAATCGATTCTATAAATATAAAATAAAATCCTATTTTATTTAAAGAAAATAAATTTATCCGGTAAATTCGATTGAATGCGTCTTACTATAGCCTCCCTTGATGAGTCTTGACTTCAGGAGGTGTTTGTATAATAATAATAATAATAAAATGAGCAATTAATTAGATACATATATTAATTATCCTTCTTCCCGTTTTTAACGGTTGGGGGGGGGGGATGTTTAAGAGTAATCTTGCACTGCTGGTGTGCGCGCGCTTCTCTCTCTCTCTCTCTCTCTCTCTCTGTGTGTGTGGGGGGGGGGGAGCGCACATAATAATATGTTAATAAAATGTATTTACAAACTATATTTTCAATAACTGGAATAATAACTGCTTTGTTACTCCGACACTGTCGAACTTGAATATCGTCTGCTTATTATTAAAATTCCTTAAGTTAATTTTGGCAATTTACAAAAAATGGATAATAAACAAACTATTTCAACACTTTAGAATCATGCATGTTGCTATATAATTTAATTAATCAATAATAACATGATGTTTTTAATTTATATTAACATCAGTCGGGCGAGGGAGAGAGTTAATATATAAATGAAATCAATTATCAAAACATACTAATATTTAACATGTTATCATTATATTCAATCACACAATTTAACAAAGCTTAGGTCACTAATCGATTGAGTAAAAGAAATCTATAATTGGTATTTTTTGGAATACCAATAACTGCATAGACGTGATCTTTATATTAATCATGTGACTATTGCTGATTGAGAGGAAGGTTTACAGCTGTTCGTCGAGAGAAATATAAAAATTACGTTAAGTACCATGACTGGAACAGTCTGGATTTGCAGATGCTTTAATCTTCAAGGAAAAAACACTCGAGTCTCGCAAAGGAGCCTTGGAAAGATTATACTAAGAGATATAATCAGACTGCAAACTCTCGACTATTATGATACTCATCTGAATTAGGGACCGTAGGTACATCAGATATATCCACATAAGAGCGTCATTATTTGCTTCAGTGATAATACAAATCAGGCACAATAGGTTCCATGGTAAATATAGGTTCTGAAGAGACAGGCAATTGAAAACTGCCTAAAGGAGTACGCTCATTATGTCCTTGGATCTTCAAGAGAAGATGAGTGTTGACTGAACACATTAGGCTTAATTGGCAGTAATGGATTGATAGGCTGTAATTATATTTTGCTAAGTTGAGATTTTAAAGTGGGTTTTGTTTTACGTGATCACCAAATACTCGTACTTCTGCTTCCCTTATCTTCGATGACACCGGGTTACCTATGAGGGACTTTTTTTTTTTTTTTGAAATGCTTATCTTGATGCATTTTGCTTAGCGGAATGGAAACCAGTGTTTGCGGATGTTTCTGCATTAAAATGTGTTTTCACATCACTAGTATCAAACTATGAGTTAAACGGCTTGATTTTTGGTGAAACCCTACTCCGTATAACCTTATGATCTAAGACATTCAAAGATCCTCTGTCTTTGCACCTGGTTATTGTTTTACGCCGACATACACCTTACTTACGACCTTACTGTTGTATGTTCCTTCCTTTGCCTTTTGATTCAACGTTCAATCCAAAACCATGGTACACTTACAACCACTACGAAATCGTGCATTTTTTTTAATTTATTTATTTAAATCAGAGAACATATAAGAACACCAGTGACCTCTAGCTTAATCTAAAACTATTTAGAATTTTCAAGTTTTATTCTTACGTGCATTACTTAAACAACCGAAAGCGGACGTTACATAATACTTAAAGGTGCGTGTGTATAGTACTCCGCTTTCATTGGTCGTACTGCATAACTGATTGCATAAAATATAGAATGAATCAGCTGTTTTGTTTTTCGTTTGTTATAATCCTTTATAATTGCAATGGGAGATGGACTTCCTTAAGCAGGTGACGACAACTATTGCTATTAGATATTGTTAATTTTCTTTTCTTTTTTTCTTTTTTTTTTAAGAATATTTATTTTTCCCCTGCAGAAAAGAGTTTAATTAATTAAAAATCGTTAAAACCACAATGGAACTATGAAGTCGCTGAAATGAAATATTTTGAGAATACGCTACATTAAAAAAAAAAAAAAAAAAAAAAGTATTTAGGTAAGTAACTAGAATATTAAAAAAATATCTAAAATTTATATGGAACGTTTAAAAGGTATATGCTATATATTTTATTTTAGAAATATTCAAAACGTTGAAATAATTATAGATTTCAAGTAAAATATGAGGTGATTGTATAGTCTTGCAACCTTGCTTCTACCATTTCGATTTTAGTGACCTACTACGGGAACTCTTTCCAGGATTTTTTTTTTTTTTTTAGTCTTTTCCATGTTAATCAATGTTTGGCACAGACAAATAGGGTCTTTGAATAAAGCAGGTGTTTAATATCGCAATACAGAAAACTCGACCGTAGAACTCACATTATTTCAGGCGACAGTATGAGTGCTAGGGTTTAGGATCACGAGATGGCGAAAGTTATTTGTATACTCCATCTCCGATGCTTCTAAAACCATCGAACCCCGTCTGCTCAGCAATGATATCAACTAAGAATCTGGCTGCTGTCCGATGTCAAAGCTAGTTAGAGCTGAAAGATCTCAGCCCCACTCTCTTGTGGACATTTAAAAAAAAAAAAGGCATTAGAGGATTTTTTTTTTATTTTATTTAAGTAAAATCTGTTACGTTATTATCTCCAAGAGAAAGAAAATAAATTACAATAATGGGTCACCCCATGTGAAATAAAAAACAAACAAACAAACTAATGTCTTTTATTCTCCAAAGAGAGCGACCAATTTACCCTAACTTTTAAAGACTAGTGAGAAGCTATCCTCCAACCTTGACCAATCTATCAGCCAAAAACTAGCAGTGATTTTAATCGGCATCCAGGGAGAA
The DNA here is from genome assembly GCF_054136105.1 of Typopeltis vanoorti. Taxonomy (NCBI): domain Eukaryota; kingdom Metazoa; phylum Arthropoda; class Arachnida; order Uropygi; family Thelyphonidae; genus Typopeltis; species Typopeltis vanoorti. The sequence goes on along the minus strand of NC_143569.1, from coordinate 91,618,002 downwards.
GAATACAACAGACAACTGAGACCATCTCTGGTCCCTAATCCCATATATTACTGAATGAATTTCAATCATCAAATTAAAAATTTAATTGAAGCTGCATAATTTTGTATTTTGGTGAAAGTGAGTTATCGTTATTTTACGTGACATCCCCACGGCGTCCAAGGACTCATCGCGGGAGGGCATTCTACTCTACTCCGCTACACGCATTTCACCGTCTACTCCTACTACTTAACTCTCCAATTACACACACTGACACTACTACCATCGATCGCCCATCACCACTAAAAAACAGTATTTTTTTGTTTGTAAACTGCATGTGTTATCATGGCCGAATTGCCTATACACGAGATGAAAAATTCGAGTTTCCGGGAGAAACCCTGCTACTTACGGGAATGGGTAACTTACTTTCAATTGAAAAAGGTTATATAAATATTCCTCTCGTCACGACGAGAATCGAATGCAGGTCTTTTCCAGTCGAAGGGAGCAATGTTCCGTTTCTTTCAATTGTGCTACAAAGGTGCTTCGTTATTTGGTTAACGTATCTTTTAAAGATGGAAGGAGAATTTTTTTTTTCCTACGATGCTATTAATTATTATGATACTTTTTTATAGATTTCGAGGGTTTAAATTAAATGCTGCTTATTTCAAGACCGTCCAATTTCTGATTTTTTTAATGCCATTTTAATGATCGAGGTGTGTACTTTTTGATTTTTTATTTGCATTTTTAGACAAACTATTTTTTTCAAGCTAACAGTCACCTGCTTTAGGAATTGCGAGTATTCTCCCTCCCCCATGTTATACTCTAGCCTGCAGACCCCAGGTTCCATTCACAGGTCTGAACCCTTGCGTGTTTTTTTGCATGTATGTAGTGGAATAGGTACTCTCCCAAATCAACTTGACTGAAACGTTTCTTCTGTGCCATAAAGTTTGCAAAAAATAAAAAATGTTGTATTTGAGGCACAAATAATTTATGCTTGGGACCAATGGCGAATTCTCCATGCTTATTAATTGAGAAAGAAGTAATATTTGTTTGTTAATAAATGCATGCATTTATAAGCATTCCATTTAGGCTTTTATTTTTGTAGATAGAAGACGTTTTAAGCTTGCGCGGCAATAATTGAGCTTTGCGTTGTGTATCGAAGTCGACGCTAATCAAGCTACCTTGGCTTGCTCGGTTGTGGGAGCATCCAGGTCCTCGCTTCAGCACTGTGATTTCACGCGCGCGCGCATAGCCATTTCCGCTCCCTCCACGTCATCTCACCCTGTTGCTTAAACACGGGCCATACGCAGTCAAAGTAACTCTAGCCAGTGAGCTTTAGCCAGCCTTTACAAGTGTGCGTGTTGCTTCGGAAAATTAAGTTACAACCAACTTTTTATGACGATGTTATTGACCAGTTCATAAAGATGAACTGTAGGGTAGAATTTGTATTCAAGTAGCTAAATTGAAAAAAAAGATAGAATATCATTTGTGAAATAAATGTTGTATTTGTATGATTAAATGTACATACATTTCTAAATACAGGTAACCCTCTTATAACGCGGTACTTATACAACACGGTTTCGATATAACGCGGTCTAAAATTTGAGTAACCCTTGTTGAGCGCGGTACTTATACAACACGTTCCGATAAAAACATGGTCTACAAATTGTAGTAACTCTTTATCTTTTCATATGTTTTTCACCTCGCGACTTAAAAATCAAATTTTATCTCCGTTAAATTTGTGTCTGCCTGTATTCCCGCATGTAATTATAAGTAGCGAATTTATATTAGGGGAAATACCCTTTAGCACGCATGTACCTCAATTGTTTACCGTATAAAACGTTTGTTGAAAATTGTCCTCGTTTCTGCCAGGAAAGTGCATTAAAAATCATAAGTGTGTTCATCTCAAGCTGAGCACTTTATTTTCTGGTGAGTTACATACAATATGTAATGCTTGCTTTTTTTGTGTAAAAAATTATTTTTTATAGTAATGGCCCAAACTACAACGAAAGGAAAAAACCAACATTGAAAACAAAATTAATTTCTCTCGAAGAAAAATATTCAAAATCTTGGATCGGTTGAAAAATGGAGAAGAACCAGGAGTTTTTTCAGTGACTTTGAATTTAAATGAATCAACAATTCGAACAATCAAATAAAATGAACATAAAATCCGAGAAAGTGTTTATTGCTAGGTCAACGATAAGTGCAAAGCGCGTTGCTCGTGTACGCGATATTCTAATGATTTCGATAGAAGATTGCACCTCAAAATTCCTATGGATGGAAATCTTATTAAACAAAAAAACTCTCAAAGTTTATAAACATTTATAGTGCAGACCAAGTGTTCAATGCGGATGAATCCGAGTTATATTGGAAAAAGGTGCAAAAACGCACCTATATTTCGAAAAATGAAATATCAGCTCCTAGATTCAAAGTTTCCAGAGAATTACTCTACTGTTTTGTAGTAATGCATCAGGTGATTACATGACAAAACCAATCCTCAAATCCTCGTGCTATGAAAGATTAAAATATACACTATTTTATTTTTCCTGAAACATTTATGCATTATATGCAATGAAGTTTAAGTACAATTTGTAATTTTGATACTTTTATACTATGTATTTGTTTCATAGTTTATATGTTTTCTTAACTTACATGGATTACCTGAATTAAATAAAAATATATTTTTTGTTGGATATGTCATTGTTTTTTATATAATTAAAAAAAAAAAAAAACGATTTCGGAACATAACCCTACATTTTCTATGTGATCTGAGACTCGCATAACTTATATAACGCGGCATTTCTGTGGAACCTAACATCCGCGTTATACGAGGGTTACCTGTACTTAGTTTTAAATGGTTAGTAATTCATTATTCCGCTAATCAGACTTCAATCACACCTCTCATTCCCTGAATAATAACATGAGCAAGCGTGAATTTCAAGACTAGCATTCGCCCCTGCGTGGGACTAAGCAAAAATGGGAATGTTTTATATTATGAATTGATTAAAAGGAAGAAAATCGCAATTTTTCATCTGCATCTTTCAAATTTATTTGAATTATTAGAATTTTGAGTGTGTCATGTGATAATAGTAAATGGAAGGGTAAAAAATAAATGAATCTATGCTTAAAGAGAAAAAGATTATTTATGTAAAGGAAGGTACATAAAGCGTCCACCATCGAGACGGAAGAAATATAATTCAATACGTCATTTTATTATTATTATTATTATTATTATTATTATTTGTGTGTGCTTTGTTTTCACAATTCAGTCTTCATTTCATTTTCAAGAGAAATAGTACTTTGATAATTAACTAAAGCGAAAAAATATATTGTCATGGAGTGTTATATGGTCCTTGTTTGGTTTTAAAAATAAACATGGTAATAACTCAATCAACGCAAGAGTAGGTTATGAACAGGAATTATATAAAACACTAGTCTCATGTCCAAACTTACAATAATTGTGGAGGCTGATGACGATACAGACAAGTTGGCGTCTGTAACTCACCAAACAGCATGTTGATGCAGGTTAAGACAGGATTCATCATGTTATTTGTCATCCCATTTATTTGTGCGAGTCTCATGTTAGCTGTGAGGTTGGATTTATACTTAAGTTGACGAAGTGTGATAACGACGTGTTCTGTTGGTTTTTTTTTTTTTGTTGTTGTTGTTATTGTTTCGTAAACTTGTTTGTTCTCATAGATCATCTTAATTAATAGTTGAATGCGAGTTAAGTAACAAGGTGACATTAGCAAAACTTAGATCAGGTGTAGGTAGTATTGTAAATATCTGTACATATCACTGGAAAAAAAACTGTTTTAAAAACCATTAGAAGAAATCACTCTGGAGTGTGAGAAAAATGAAGTGCTAGAACTCATGCCGAATAAGGATTTATATATTCAATGTTTTCAAAAGTTAAGTAATCCTGTAGGATTAGAAGATACGCTTACAACTCGTTCATTATTTGAACCAGAGTGTGTTCTAGAATCAGTTAACCATACACGTATTATCTTGCATTAATTCTCCCTCCTTTTGCTGACAAAATTGTTTTCTAAAATAAGAAGAAAAAAAAACATAGAGCAAATAAGATCAGAAGGAAATTAAAACTGGTTTCTCTCTTCGTGATGATTCTAGTAATCATGATGAAGAAAACCCAACTCCTTCTTTCAATTAGATTGTCTTGAATACAAGAATTAAAGAAGTAATTCTCGAAAGGTCTTTTAAGTCTTTTCCGAAAGGTTGGACTGGACCATTCCAAAGCTAAAGTATGAATTTAAATGTAGCGAATATTTAGAAATTCTATAGCTTTTAGAAAGAAGCAGGGAATACCACCACGTGTTGAGAGAACAAAATAGGAAAAGGATCAACGTCACTGAGAAATTTTGATGAGGATGAGATGTGGACTGAAATTAAATATAACCAGTGGGTGTCAACTCACCGTGGGAACTTTTTCTCTGGATAAAACTGTGGAGATTTCAAGGAAAAGTTGATTAAATTAAAAGCCATTTCATTGGGGAAAAAAAGCTAGTTTGAGTTTTTAAAAATTAAAACATAAAAAAACAAGACATCTCTTTTTCTGAGTGGACAGTTTTAGGGGAGTTTTCAGAAAGCAACGTTTGCTGTTTAAGGCGAAGTACAATCATTTCACTGGGGCAATGGCCAGGCTACACTTTCCTCCATTTGTGACGTATTTAAAAGAAAATGATTGGTTAAAATCTGAAACATTTTGTGTTTTCATCGACTGTCTGAAACACAACACAATAACATTCATACTTTTCAGAGAATTTTGATAAATCCATTAGAAAGAGAAGTTTCACACTTTGAAAAAAAATGTATATTATTTCAATGATGGCTCATCATTTGTTAACCTAACCACGAAGAAGATTTTGGCTTATTTGCACAGTGGTACTTTTATGTCGAGTAACGTGACAAGAGTCCATTTAATGGTTTTGGGATACTATTAAACAGTTGGTCACAAAGGCAAGATTGCAAATAACTATTGAAAACCACATATTGCTACCAGAAACCATGTTCGACTTCTGTCCTAACAGCATTGCCGGCATAAAATTCTTTTTTAGAATCTAGTGAAAACTTTGAACATGAAGGTAAGTTTGAAGATGTTGCATTCACTCGAGCATCAAAGGTTACTTTACCAAGAATGAATGATTATATCTGCTGTGTTTAAGATGATATCTATTAAAATGAACTTACTATAGAATTGTTATTAGAACTGACAACAATAAAAATGTATTTTCCGATGAATGTTGTTGTTATAATAATAATAATAATAATATCTCCTGGAGTCAGACTCATCGAGGGGGGGAGAGGGGAGAGAAACGTTTATACCAGTGAAACAGGTATATGTTGCAAAAGTACACAGACCTACGGAAAATCTCTCCTGCCTGTAACGTATTTATCATACTGAAACTTTTAAACTCATTCACAACATACTCAGGCAATACATTCCACTCACCCCACCCCTCTCTACGTAAAAAAAAAAAAAAAAAATTCTCACCTTCTTATTCACCACTTCCTTGCTCAGTTTCTAGAGATGGCCTCTGGTTCAAGTCCCTTCCTTATTTTTCACTATCTGGAAAATCTCTCTCGTATCCATCCGGTAAATACCCCTCATCGGCGTAAATGCCTCAATCATATCATCCCTTCGCCTGTTATCAGTGGAACTCTGCAGATTACATTACTTCAATCTATCCTTCTAGCTAACATTTCCCAGTCCTGAAATCATTTCTGCCAACCTCCTCTACGCTTTTTCAAAGTATCTTCATCCCCTCTAAACCCCGGCAGTTCCCAAAATCAAAACATTACATTTAGCAACAGTAAACTGTTATCCCCATTCATCTGCCGACATACCCAGCTTATTCAGTTCCTCCTGAACAGCCACTACATCAGCACTACTCTCACAATAATTTTCTCCTCTCCAGCTTCACGTCATCTGCAAACAACTGAATCTCTCTTTGAATTTCAGTGACAATATGATATAAAGGTTGAAAAGTAGTAGTTCCCAGCATAGAACCTTCTGGAACTCCACTAGTAACTTTCCTTTTCCCAGATATTGCCCATCCATACACAATCATTTGATATCTATTAGACAACCAATCACCAATCCACTCCATATCATACAATAAATCCATACCATACCAACTTAATATCTAAACCCATACGTTGCAGCCTAAATATCAGTTTATCATGTGCTTTCCTATCAGATGTCTGAGAAATCTAAAAAAAAAAAAAAAAAAAAAAAAAATACAGTGTGTGCATTTTCCTCATCAACCACTGTTGTTGCTTTATCATAAAAGTTAACGTGATTATTAATAGGATATGAACAGGTAAGGGTTGGTTCGGTGTGCTACCAGAAATTTCCCAGTGGGCCGACGTGCCAATGAGGCTAAATATCTGCTGTGGTATTTTTTTAATTATTCGTCATTCTTATTTTAAAATATATATAAAAAAATAATGGGTTCGTGGGCTGTTCTCAAGTAATTTCCCGGGGCTATTTTGTTTACCACTCCACCGCTGGATATGAAAAATATAAATGATAGATAAACTACATTGATGATAGTGACATGTAAAATCTCTCAACGTTTAACTTTCTTACTGCATATGCCACCACCACTTAGGTGGTCCTAAAAATTGTCTTCGTAAGCGATTGTACTAAATATCGGTAAATACCCCTCAGTGGCTCAAGGGGAAAATCTTCATTTATAGCCACATATCAAGAGTATCTCTCAAATATATTATTTAGTATCACACAACTTTATTGGGCTTCAAATTAGCCTCTTTTAATTTTTTTTTTAAAATTACAAGCAATTTTTTTCATAAAAAAACGCTTCATTCAATCTTCAACCCTTCATTCAAGGTAGAATGATACCTCTAGGGGCCCACTCTGCCTTTGTAGGCCCTAGGACCTACATGGTAGAGTATAAAGATATAAAGAAGAAAAGCACTTGAAACACCTAAAGCAATTTTTCAGGTAAATAGGTATGCATCACGTCACCTTCATCTCAAACAAACAATTTATAGATAAATAAATAATAAATCATCTCTTTTTGTGCTTCCCAAAAAGGTAGTAGGCAGAGCTGTGTTTGTCTTTAGCTTTTGGAAATCGGTCAGTAGCCTGTTCCATCCCCACTCATCACCAATAGTTGAGCCCATGACTATTGCATCAAGATGAGAGTTTCGCAGACAACTGCTTCCATCTTTGCTGAAATAATGAGAATTCTACGGTTTGATATATTTTTTTTTTTTTTAGTTTGACACGAGAGATCACAAAACTGGCATGAGGTCATTGCCATGTTTAAGTTTCCAGAAAATTTGATGGTTATATTTATTGAGAAAAACAGTACTGGGGAGGCTCTTCCAAAGAACAAAGGTAGATGGAATGACCACAGAAGATGAGAAGTTGATGCGATCTGTTTGGAGTTAAACTATATATGGATATTGATCAATGGTTGCTCTGTTCTTTTATGATAGAAGAAACCGAAGAAATAATAGTATCCATTTCGGGGGAGGAACTCCGTTTAAAGTACCTATAGAAAAAGTGATAACGTAGAAATAGACTACCTATGAAAAAAAAGTTACTAGAGAGAGAGAGATCATCTATCTATTAAGCACATTACCTTCTTCAGTATACAGTCCAGAATTTTTAGGGAGATTTTGGGTACACCACTCCAAATGTAAAGTTGGAAGGATTTGTAAACTGTTAGGAGTTGAATAGAATAGAAATAATGTTTTGAATGAAAAAAGGATACCAATTTATTTCGTAGGTCTAGAGATGTCCTCCAAAACATTTTGGTGGCCGAGTGGATAAAGTGTGCTTTGTAACCAAAGACTATGAATTTGAGTTCAGTTGCGATATGTACGGGTTATGTTTATGATCATATTTATGTCTCGTATGTTTATAAAAGTCTTTAGATTGTAGATGATATTCATCATCATAATAATAATATCAATGATATAATGGACGGATTCCTCTTGCCATGACAAGAATCGAATTTAGGTCTCCCGTCGAAGGGCAAACGTTACTTCATTCTCAACTCAAGGAGTTCGCTGTACATGTTTAAAATATCCTGATAATTTAAATACAGAAAAATATACAACAGTGAGGAAAGACTCCTCCCCATAAGAAGGAAAATGGCACGTTTACACCCTACGATACTTCTTGAGAAAGTATGTCATATATAAAAGTGAAATTAACACTCCGATTATTATTATTATTATTACGTAACACCTCCGAGGAGTGCAAGGACTCATCGAGAGAAGGCACTGTACAACTCTCCGTCACTGCCACTTAATCCACCAAATACACAGAACTCCGCTACCATCATCATCATCTACACGCTGCACCATCTACTGTCCGCCACCACTAGTATTTTTTGTCTGTAAATTGTGTGTATTCTGATGATCGATTTGTCTGTATGCAGTATGATAAAACCTAGTTTCCATGAAAAAAACCGTACTACCTCCTTAGGAGATCGGTTAATTCACCTTCCGTTGAAAACAAACATATAAAGATTCCTCTCGTCACTACGAAAATTGAACTCATCGAAAGGCGAAACGTACTATCATTCTTCCAATTGCGCTACGGAGGCGCGATTTTTCTACTAAATTCGGAACATTTGAAGAACCTTGTATTTGAGAGTAGAGGCCTTTATCATCAAAAGGGTGAAATGGCAACTTTGAAGCTAACCTAACTAATATTATTTCACGGGAGTTCTGAAAATGCCCTCATCTGTAAGCGAATAATATTAGTTTATTTTTATGCATTTCTGTTATGCCTGTTTCTATTACTAGTTACGTGATGTAGCCGATAATATGACTTATTCTTCGGATAGTGAAGAATTGTATCTTATTTTTTTATCGTTATATTAAAATAGTTACTACTAGTAGCAATAGAATAACTTAAATGATGCTGCTGTTCTTGGCAAGGGAATTCTAGAAAAAATATGATACTTTGAAGTTGGGGGGGGGGGAGGATTATATGAATAATGATCACATCACAAAAGTTGAAGAAATTTCAAATAAGTTGTTAAAAAAAATTGGATGTTTCCGATTTTAAAAAATACAACGTGTTAAAATTTAAGAAATCCCAACAATCAGTTTAAAATGATCAAAATATGTGCATCTTCATTGAAGATCAGAATTGCAACAGAGAAAATGAAAATCTCAGGGCTCGTCCGGGATTTGAACCCGGGACCTCTCGCACCCAAAGCGAGAATCACACCCCTAGACCAACGAGCCACGGCGTTTTATGATAAATGTTTTAGAATTAAATGTAATTAAACATTGTAAGAATGTTTTAATAAGCTATGGTAAGTGTGAGGATGAATACTCATCATTTTGTGTAGCAGTATAGCATTTCTAAAAAGCCGAAGTTTGTATAAGCAACAATAATGAATGCGCCATCTATAGGCAATATTCCACAATTTCTTTAACAAACGAAATTTTATGTGTATATGTATTGTAACACTATCGCTACAAAGTTCGAGCTGCACAATCAATAATAAAAAATAGATATGCGATTTACTAAGTAATTCCAGGTGTTTTTTGGTAAATTTTCTTTGATAGTATTGGTTTAAGTAATAAAGGGATGGATTCCATTTAAAGTTTTATTTTTGTTACTACCAGAATCATTACTATTAAGAAGCACTCATTAGCAGTAGCCATTAGTTCCATTAAAATACATATACTTACATTAATGCACGCCTAGAATGTTCCCGTCTTGCTGTCGACCAACATGTGCAAATTTTGGAGAAGAGAATGTGTTCTATTACTGTGTACGCTTCGTGAGCAGCTGTCTAGTGGACTTTTAACTGTTTACCCTTTGTATTAAATAATATTCCTTGTTTTGCAATGCAGATAGTCCAAGAACTCGTGAGGAATCTGACACAGTAGTAAATCTAGAGGTCCGTGTAGTAACAAAGAGAGAGAGAGAGAGAGAATTGATTGAGGAAATGAGGCTAATCAAAACGTTGCGTTTTAAAAATATAAGAAACAATTTTTAGGTTTGAAAAATTTTTAAAAATCATTAAACACAACTTGTTTGGTTTTCAAATTAGTCATAAAATAATTACTGCTTCATTTTAATATGATAAGGTCAAATAAAACAAATTATGGCTGCAGTACATATTATCAAAAAAAAAAAACAGCTTTCAAATTCAATTATTGTTGTGATAATGACTGGTGTTACTATACAGGAATGATAATACGAAATGCACTTTTTTCCTTTATTTTCTTTTTTGATGATTAACCCCAAGCATTTTCTTACTTGTTATGTATTTTGACGTAATCATATATGTTATTTTTAATCTATCACTTGCCATATTCTCGGAAAAATTACATTAACGTTGCACTAAAATTGTTAATTTTGTTTAATAGACAGTTTTATTTACGCACACACGCACAAACAATTATGGAGTAATCGTTATCCGTTAGTATTATCCACCTTGGTATCACCACCTCTGGGTCTGGCTCCCACTGATGAGACCTCAATAAAGGTCGGAATCGGTCTGAGTAGTGGCCCTTCCCTTAATGCATAGAAGTATACATATCAGCAAGGAGATGTGCTTTGCATTATGGGAGATACTAAGGCAAGTGATGAGACCTTTACCACGAGTTTCCCCGGTCCTGAAAATACTTCAGGTGTAAACTTTGTTTACTAACACTTGGATAAAGGATAAAACCCACTATATAATTAGTAGCATAGTCAAGTGAAAAAACTTCCATAATTAGGGAGTAACTTATTTGTGGAATCCTTTGAAATCCTTATTCTGAAATAAGGAAATCCTTACAGAAGGCTTATTTTTGTTAACTTATTCATGGAATCCTTTGAAAAGTAGAATTCCATGAATAAATACATGAATAAGAACGACGGTACAAAAATACCGTCGAAAACCTAAAATTCTCTATCATATGTAGATGATATTTTCATCGTTTGGCCAGGTTCAGATTGGAAGAATTGAAGATTGATCTTAACAGCCTATACCACAGTATAAAGTTTACCTTTGAACTTGAAAACGGGAGGTCATTGCCTTTCGTCTCTCAAGAATAAAGACCTTTCTTATTCGGTATATAATACAGAAAAACTAACAACACTGATCGATGCCTCTGTGCTTCTTCTCACCGTCATCTCTTAGAGGATATGAGAAATGGGAGGATATTTGCAAAATCCAGGTGTCTTAAGCCATATCCATTAAGAACAATAAAGAAGTTCATTACCTTATCTATATAGTCTTTCTTTTAATGGATATGCGCTCAAGATGATTATCAGAATTTTACAAACATCCTCCAAGACATCGATAAATAAACAAGACTTCCAAGATGCGCTCACTCTTCCTTACATCCGCAGTATTACACAAGAAATTCCGCACTTTTGTCGAAGTTATGACATAAAATATGGCTTTCATTCACTATACAAGATCTCCAGATTCTTATAGCTTCTGAAATCGCTTCACCCTCCTCTCAAGAAGTCAGGGTGTTGACAAGCTTCACTGTTCGTACGGCATTTGTTATGTTAGTCATACGGGCGTTTCGGAGAAATCTGCAAAGAAATGGATCCGATTTAGCTTTTCACACAACCAGTGAGGGCCATTCGATCTTTGTGGGGGGGGGGAGTGCCGTGTATTGAACAATCATGTTCAATACACGGCAACACACTCCCATTCAATGCACTAAGAACCAAGGCACATCCGGCACCAGTTTAGTCTTCATTCATCAAAAATCTGTTTATTTTAATTTTCATTCGTAATATTGAACATAACTGTACAATATATATGGATGAAATAATTTTTATTCTTACTGTGATATGTTTTACGTCTAGCTATTTACGTTTATGTCAATTAAACATGTTCCTGACTGTAGAACTAGTCGAGCATGTGATGGAGTAATGAAGGTTTATTATTTATTTATTTATATAAGTTCTCTCCATGTGGTCATCATACCGTAATTTTTAAAAATTATGGACACTAATTTTGAAAACAAACTAAATGAAGTAAGAAATCAGAGTTTGTTTGAACTTTGGTATGACGTCATCGCACGATTATGTTAATCTTGTTAAAAGAGATGTAAAGGTGCCAACAATCTTTGGCCGAGTGGTTAGCGTATCCGCTCTTTACGCAAGAGGCTGTGCGTTCGAATACCCCATGGGCGTTGATGTTTGTGATTGTCCTACTAACTCTGTGTGGAAAAGGATTCGGCAATTCTACCACTTCTTCTAGCTTCACTCCCAAAAACCCAATGAGGTACGGGCAGGGCCGGCCATCTCGAGGGTGCGATGAGTGCAATGCACCCGTGCCCCACGATCGAGTGGGCACAGTCGGAAACACATTTGCCGAAACGTATTTTTTATTTTATTTTATTTTTTTCTTCTTCTAATTTTGCTTATAACTAAAGGGATTTCATCGACAGGATTTTAGGGCCCCCGATAATAATAATATCTCTGTGTTTCTCTATTATATCAGGGTTTTTGCTTAACCCTTTTAATGCGTTTATGCAGCGTATACAAATTAACAAACATGATTTTGTTTTTACCCTAAAATGCTAAAATGACTGATTCATCATTAGTGTTTTTCCTAATCTGTTACGCATTTATATCATTTGGCTCGTTATCGAAACCGTTGAAAAAATATTTATTATATTCTTTATATATGGTTAGTCTAGAGCAGGGGTGGACAACCCTTAACATGCCTGCCAAACGTGGCACGCCAATGACTTTTTTCCGGCACGCAACCCAGGGCTCATCTTAAAAAATAATTAAACAAAAAAATACATTTCATACACTTCATTGACACATATTTTAACTTAATATAATACAATTTTATTAAGTACAGCTATACCAAATAAAAATGCAATAATTAACTAAACTCTACCAACTGTTTCATTATAATAAGTAATAAGAAAATTAGAAACAGACATCCTATTTCCAAGCCATCGATATATCTCCGCGATGTACTGATGTACAAGTTTTGTCCAGTTCAGTTGTTGCATTATTCGTCAACCATCCAGACGTGGCGTGACTTCTTTACCATCATTTGATATATATTTTCATGTTTCGTAAAGGACGTATCCTTTTTCTAAAGTGTATTTGGATTTTATTAAATCGTAAGTCGTTAAAATATGGATTGGAAGTATTTATTGTCAATTAATATGTTTAACTTATTAGATATAAAAGCAAATTTCCTTTACATTGATTTTCAGAAACTAAAGTTTTCAGTTCTTTTCGTAGAATCCCTGCATATATTGCAATTGCTATTTCCTGCCTAGAGAGCAGTTTCCTTGTGTGCATCCTACCCAAATAGCACCATCTTCTTTCCCATTATTTCAAGCAAAAATTAGCAGTAATTTACAAGACTTGAGATACTTAATGAACAATCCTTCACGAATGACTAATGAATAGACAGCCATGGTACCAGGCCAGTAAAGATATGTGCATATGATTGGTGCGGTATTAACAAAAGATCGCGCGAGTCAAAGATAAAAGTCAGCAGACAATTTTTGAATTGAAATGCTAATTCTCTTCAACCAAATTCAATATCTGAAAGTGCCATAACAATATCGACCTAGTATGTCGACCTATATACCCAATCTTATTTCTTATTTTAAATTAATCGCTGATATAAAAACATTAGAAAAAAATGAACTAGAAAACCGCTCAAGGGATTTTGTAAAATATTATAGTAAAGATGTAAATGAAGACTTAATCCAGGAAATTGATTTGTTACGAGAATTGATCTTGGACCAAAAAAAGTAAGACATATTGCAATATATATTAAATAATAGTTATAATGAACTATTTCCAAATGTGCTAACTGTATTGCAAATTTTCTTTACGTTACCATTTACTATAGCAAGTGCAGAGCGTTCTTTTAGCAAATTAAAATTGATAAAGAATTATCTTCGGTCAAGTATGTGCGAAGAACGCTTAAATGCACTTGCTATATTAAGCATCGAAAAGGAAATTGACAAAAATTGTAATTTTTCGGAAATGATTGATGACATAGCAAAAAAAAAAAAAAAAAAAATCGCATATTTAAATAAATACATATTAAGCAATATACGTGTTAGTAAAACTAGGCCCCTAAATAGTAAACCTATTTAGTTTTTTATGTGCTTAAATTAATTTTTTTATTACTTTAAACAATAATTAATTGTAAATAGTTTTTGTGCGCTAGTTGGTGAGCCAGGTTACCTTTGTTTGTGTTAAATATTTATTCATTTTAATTATTTAATACTTTTGTTTTGTGTTCAGTAAGCGTTATGTTAACCTGTTGTATTTCGAATGTGTGTTTTTTTGTTTTCCTGTGCCAAAATCATTTGCAGGTAAGAGGTTTTACAATACGTTTATTTCGAATCCTTTAATTTTTGCCTTTGAAAAATATTTTAGGGTCCCAAAAGGTTTCTTGCACCCGGGTCCCTTTATAGAGAAGGTCGGCCCTGGGTACGGGAGTGACCATGCGTCGTCAAAATGACGTCAAAAATGTCAATAACTAACATGTACGGACTGTAATGTGTCGTTAAAGGCATTTCATGTATTCTCATCTGTATTCCTTCCGGTCTAACTTGAGCACAGTAATCGATAAGCACCGCGGAATGTTAAGTCAAGTAATACCTCCCCCCCCCCCTTCTCGGAAAAGTGGTTCCAAGGAAGATGGAATTCAAGTAGGCTGCCTGCTTACCAGGGAACTCCGGAAGCTGCATACAAACCGGGGGGGAGGATTTTGTTATCCCCCTTGTCATATTTTGTTATATTTATTGTATTAGTTTTCATTAAAATTTTATAAGGATTTTATTTTATTCCTTAACAAAGATTGTTAAGTTGGAATTCAGCGAGAATTCAATAAATTCAGCAAAATTTATTGAATTTTATATATTATAAAATTCAATAAATTTTGTTTAGGTCATACACTTATTTTTTTTTTTAATTTATTGCGCAATTTTGTTTATGTGTATTAATGGAAATCATATTTTTAGATGAGGTTTAGCAACCATCTATCTTTCTTTTGGCCTTAAAATACTTCCCTTCCATTCCCCATGAATGAAATTTCATTACAAATAATAAATTTGCAAATGAAAACGTCTCGATACGAATCTACCATACATTTTACATTATCTATTTAAAACGTAGATAGCAATGACTCTAAGAAATTTAAAAGAATCGGATTCTGAACGTAAACACGTTTTGGACTCAGATAATGATACTATAAGAAAATGTGGGGTGAAATATGTACATGGTTAAATATTTTCTATTATTTAGATATCATAAAAATATTATATTCGGTATATTTTTTAATTATTATTTGTTAGTGATACTCAAAATAATGGTGCGTGTTGCAATGTAGCATCTTAGAATTGAATATGGTATTTTTATTATTGAAGAGACTTGTTCATATCTCTCCATCTAAGTACACACCATAAATTATGCTTGGGAGCAAGAGAAAAAAGAAAAACAAATAAACACATGGATAAATGCATGATGTACTAAAAATACATAAAATAAATTAAAAATTATCAAGATGATCTGTTTCAACGGTAAAGTAGATTTTTCGAGAACATATTTCGTAGATTTTGCGTATTTTACATACATCATATATTTATGGGAGTGTGCTTTTTGTTAAATTAAAAAAAAAAAAAAAAACTTGGCAATTCTACGTTAGTTAAACTGCAGCCATTGTTGAAAGAGAGATTTCGACTGAGATTTCTGTTTTCCGGTGTTATTGTGGGTAATTGTGACGTCATCTGATTAGGAAACGAACAGGTTTGAATGCTTTTGGAGAAACATACTTTTTTTTTTTTTTTTTTCGAAAGTTTCTTCGCAAAGAGATCCTGAAAAATTTTAAGCTACATTTACTCTTCAAGGTGAGTAATCTTTGGGTGCAGTGCACCATACACTCTAATGACTTCCATCTTCAAGAAACTTAAGATAGTTTTCTTTTTTTTTTTTTCGTTGTTTTCCTTGTTGCTAGGATACTAGCAATAGTTCACGTATCTTCGATGTCCTTTGGGTTTTTGATCACATGTCAATATATTTGGAAACGTGTAGTTCTGTTTCATGCATAATGTCCGCTGATTTAATGGTCTGTTTCACACGCATACTTAACTATCCTTGAATCGTTCTAAGCTCTCGTGCTTATATCCCGCGTGTATCTACCGTGACGCATGCCGTTCTCTTGCACGCGCTTAAGTACATGTCCAGTTTTCATAGTTGGAACACTTCCTCTGTCCTTGCATATAATAAAGACACCGTACGGGTAAAAAAAATTTTGTTTTGAGCACTTCATCCGCATAGATTTTTCCAGTTAAATATGAATCTGGTGCATGATTCAATGCGACTGTGACGAACTCAAAAAAAAAAAAAAAAATGAAAAGCTATTATTTGGTTGGTATTTCCTTTCTCACAAGATTTTCATCATTTGCGAGGGTTGAGTGGAAGGAAACAATAATTGCACTGCTGTACATTGCTAATGACAACCATCTGAGACTGTGCGTATCGTATGTAAATGGTAGCAGTATAGGCGGATATTTAGTGATCTAGAACATGTTCATAAAACTAGTACTGTGTTAAGTGAATTTGATAACAACTTTGTAACGTTGTTTTTTTGTTTAAAAAAAAACTCGTGATCAAGATTACATGTGACGAAACATGAACATTTTATGTATATCCGCCATCTAAATACTTCGCAAGAATCTATTTAAATACGAATCATGTGACATGACTGGTTCGTATCTAAGTGACGATAAACTGCTGTTATATAAATTATATATTTTTAGAAATTCAGAAAATATATTAAACTATGTGTGAACTGCCAGATATTATTTATTTTTTAACGATTTTAACATTTGTACTTCTTTTTTTTATAATGCTAATATCCTCAATGTAAAAAAAAAAATGAACGCATTTAAAAAAGAAAAAAATCGCTACTGTTGGTCTAAAAATATAAGAATGCGAGGAAAATAGAATACTGTACTGTCCAACCCCAGATGCGAGACCCTTCGACATTTCTGCGCATGTCAGAAGAAGGCGAATCCATTCCGCTAATAGGGTAATCAATGTGTTTCGTAGGATCAGTGTTTATTTTTATAGGCCGGAAAATTAGCTTTTCTTTTATGAAAATTCTAGTTTACTAGTTTGAAATTTTGACGTATAAAGCACGTGATTTCGCGTGTTGGGTGACCAATTCGTACATCCTTTATATCTTTCTTCCCTTCAGCACGAATTGACTATTCTTGGCAATCTGCCTGCCAGGATTCTAGCATCTGTGGTCGGACATTACTTCATTTACGAAATGAAGTAATGTCCGACTCAGAGCTTTCAAAAGCATTATTTACTTGGCATATTTTAAAATAGATTCACCAGAATTATTCGAAAAAGAACAAGGCAAGTTCAAGGTTGCCTGCGTAAATCCATTTAATTCAAAGAATATCAGGGATTTTTTTTTTCTTCAGTTATGTCACTTACCTAGTCGTGTGATTAGCTCAGACCATTTTAAAATAATCTGACTTTAAAATTATATATTTTAATTATATTTTTTCATCTTTTAAAAATCATTCGCCGTTAGGAAGTATTGTCGAAATTGTATGTATATATTTGCAAATATATACAATAAAAACACACGATTTTTTCCCTCTATAGTTGCTAATTAAACTATTTACCACTAAGATCATGATATAATAGAAACATCGTATTTGTCAAGTGGAAAAAAAAAAAAAAAACATAAATACTCAACAAATACAAAGTCCAGCGTTCTCGAAGTCTCGGAGAACGCTGGACTTTGTATTTGTTGAGTATTTATATTTGCAGTTAATTTCTTTAGATTGCTAGACCAGGATATCTGATCCAGTGAAACAGAAAGATAATCTTGTATTTTTATCCGAATATAGTACCTTTCAGGAGATACAACTCAAGAACGAAGTATGACATTTTGTTTTCATAGACAAGAATAACAGCAATATCCACTGTCTCTCCTGTTTTAGCAGAGCAACAAAATCTGAGAATAGACCTGCATAGCGATCGATGTACTTTGGATCATGAAAGCTAGTACTTTCAGGAGCCAGTTTTAATGTTTTGTATATCACATACTGACGGACGGAGTTTAAATGAAATTTGGTAATATTTCGAATAATCTCAATTTTTGTTTAAATCAGAGAAATTTTTACTCCCAACAACGATTGGAAGCGATACCATAAAATGATAATACACTGTCTACACTATAACCTTGCTTGTACTTTACGCATGTGCGAAGTTGTATTTTTTATTTATTTTTTTATTTTTTTAAATCTTCACAGAATATTAAAGCGTTTAAGGTTATTATGTTAACCGGAACAAGGGAGTAGGACTTGTTCCACTTATGCTATAATTATTAACATTAAGGTCGTCCTTAATGAGCAAACATGTCCGAAATTCTTAGATGTTCCTGGAGTATGAGTTGAACGAGTAATAAACAATGAAAATTGATGCTATCCATAATTTTGCTGCAGTATATTTGTGAAATCTTACATCTTTTTTTTTTATTTGCAATTATTATGGCATGTTTAATTCCAAAGTACATTTATGATATTTATTTTTATTTTAATCATTTTTTTAAAAAATTAATACTGTTTTTTGAAAAATAAAAAGGTATTAACATCTAATACTTTTTTTTAGCTATATACATCAATACCTTTTTCATCCTAAAGTTGCCTTGGACAAAGAAAACTTTGATGACCGACCGTTTTAGAGAAACGCCTAAAAAACGTTTTTTTTTTTGTTTTTTTTTTCCTCTGCATATTTTGCTATATCGAAAATCGTTACAAGGCGAGACTATTTATTCTAATTCTATATCGAGAACGCGCACCTGAAAACCGGTTTTTCCAATGCGAAAGAAAAAATAAATAAGTAAATAAACTGCTTCCTTGCACATTGTTGAATGGTCGTCTGCTGCTATAGTCTGTAGCGTGCATCCTGCCAAATTAGGGATTCATTCACCTTACGTCATAGCACGTCATTGTGCGTCTATGTACAGCTTAACGCAGTGGTTTGGGTCTACTAGTTTTTTTTTTTTTTTTGTTTTGTTTTTGTTTGTTCTGTGTGTTCAACAGAATGTTCGCTCTGTTTCACATACCTCAAACACCGGTTTTAGGGTTAGCCCCTCAAGCCCAACTAAAAAATAAAAAGTGTAGCATAGGCAGGAAGTATACCTTTTGTTTCCCGGATATAGAATAAATACCGATATTTTGAATCAGTTTGTGGATTCGAAAGCAGAGGGCGCTCTGCTTTCGAATTTGTTTATTTGTTTATTTTGAATTAAGAGAGGAAATAAAAAAAGGGGAAAGAAAGAAAAGTTGTAGTAATTTTTGTTTTACAAAATATATAATATTTTACAAAATATATAATTTTTACAGCCGTTTGCTCCCACTTTCTACAGAGAAGAAGTAAATGTTTCATGATATATGTGACTAAGTCACAACTATATGTCTATGCAGTGTTGTATTGAAACATATTACTCTTCTTGTCACAACCTGTGGCTATATAAAGTACGAGTGGTTAATTTGATTGGTTAAAACAGCTTGTTTTCCATAATACAGGTTCTATGAATGAACTGTGTGGTGGACACTGTAAAGGTTCTCTCCTTTCAGTGGTAAATTCTGTAGGCGTTTGAATTCTTGCTGCAAATCCTTTAATTGACTGATGTTACATACAGCATGAGTTAATGACATGCAACTGAAGATTTCACAGTTCACCTTAGCCAGTTGCTATCAACAGGTCATAGTCAGTTTGCAAACTCTAAACGATTTTTTACAACAACAAAAAAAAAACATAGGTTTGATGCGAAAGAAATTTTTAACATGATAACTTTTTCTACCTTCACATTACACAGCGCTGTTTTTCTGAAGGGGATAACTGAAATTACTAAAATAGCGGATTATTAAAGTTCATGAAGTATTCAATTTACGATACATTTTTATTTTGAACCGACAAAAAGGATTTTAGTCCCTTTTCAGCGTTCTAGTTACCAGATCTTCAGAATAGCAACTCAAATTTGGGTTTTTAACCCCATAACTCAAGAAAAAATTGATCGTATAACCCGCAGTATTTCAGACGATATAGTTTACGGTTAGAGACTAAGATGTCCACAGTAGTCAGCATCACTCTTCTCCCTGGATACCTTGGAACATCACTGAAGCCCTTGGTCAGCTATCTATGAGGGATAAGAGCAGAGATTGGCATCCTCCAGTCTCCAAAAGTTAGTTAGGACTTAAGGGCCCTCATGGCATTAATAGATTTTTTAAAATTTTAATATGTGTTTATGTGTTATTTTAGAAAAATGTACATAAATGAAGAAATAAATTCTCTAACGCATTTTCTTCCCAAGGAAGTAGGCAGAACTTCTTTAGTCCTAACTGTTTTGAAGACTAGTGGACAGCTCCGACGAGAAAGGGAGAATGGATTCCTCAGATTCGCAAATTTTAAAAGCCCATGCGTAATTTTTTTCATAAATTCAAATTCGAATGACCTGGTCATTTGAATTTGACATACAGGTCCAGCGTTAGCTGCTGACGCCTCTGCTAGCAGGCAGTCAAACTCATCCTTCAAGCATTTATTGATAGTGATCCCAAACTCTCAATAAATGAAAACTTTGCAGGGTAGAGAGAGAGAGAGAGAGAGAGGCAAACTCCAGCCATTCTAACACTTGCATTACTGTCTGTGACAGTATGAGTTTTACAATCGATTTTCTTGAGATGCTGGATTAAAAACTGGAGTTTCCAGGAAGAAAGCGTTATCTACCCGAATTAAAAATGTACTAACTCGGGAAGCAGTTGAAGGCAGTTCCTGATTCGATGACTACAATAGAACTTGCAGCAGTCTTTCTTTGGATGTAGACGTCATTTCTAGAGGGCTATATGAAACTAATAAATACGTATTTAAAGATGATCATTATTACATGATTATATTCAATTTATCTCATTCTCTACCAATTTGTTATAAAAAGGGTCAACATCACATTATTTCATGAATGCCAACCCTTTTTTCAATGTATTCTAGACATATTTCTTGTCTTGTTTTCCATAATTATGCCATTGCAAATGATCCGATTGCAACAAAACTTGAAATTAGTCGACACATTTTAAGAAAGATTCTAAATACCAAATGTCATTCGTTCCATTTAGTCAATACGAAATTATTAATATCAGGGTTTTGTTTCATATCAGGGGAATGTTTATAAAACGTTAATCCGTTTCATAAATGTACTATAACTTTGGAAAAAATCCTTTATTTTTTATTTTTATTATTTTTTTTTAACAAAAGTACCACTACTGGATAAAGTTCTTTGAATTATTTAAATCTATTGCTGACATCATTTCACACGAAAACAAGAAATATCAACAATATGAAATGCAACTGTGAATCATTTCTTACTGTAATATGTGTAATCTAAACAAGAGCCTACTAAGCCTAATATTCATTTAGTTACATGGAGGACTGGTACAAGGACGAATATTTGTCCTTGAACTAGTCCCCATATAACCTAAATTTGTAGCCTTAAACTAGTCTTACGTTTTCCATAGGTTTATTAAAGATTTTTTCTTTTTTTTTCTCCCTATAATTCCCTTTTTTTATCTGCAAAATGATTCTAAATAATAATAATAATAACGCCCTCTACTGTTTGACAGAATTTAATACAATTTACTTTGTGGAGTCATTTCTAGTAGACCATTGTAATAGCAAAATTAAGCGAAATGAACTTACATATGATGCCCTTATACACAAAATGCTTATTATTTGTACAGCGCTACTTTTTTATGATTGTCTGCAATAGTTTTCTTATATTTTTGTGTGTCATACAAACATGTAGACACATCTGAGTCTACATATCCGCTTACTGAGTGGCCAGCTTGTTTTACGCCCATCAAATAACGTTAACAATATACAGTACTCATCCTTCGGCAGTTTCAATTTGCAACGCGAACTGCACGAGATGCTGAATGATTCAAGATCCTCAGAAATTCAAACATTATTCTGTCAGTATCAGAGGATGTAAATTGTGCTAAAGAAACACTTTCGATACCTGCCTGCGGTGTCGTTACTTGACGTGACAGGTCTATTGATTTATACTCCTATCAGTTGTCAAAAAGGAACAACTGGAACAGAAATTCGTTGGATTCTTGTTCCAGTTGTTCGATTTGGATTCCTCAGCAACTATACATTGCTACGCCGAGTGCGTGTAAATAGGAAGATATAATAAATCAACTAGGTTACAATAACAAATGCGAATATTTATTACCAACAAGGTCCTGTTGTAATATTTTAATTGTCTTATACTTGTTTTTTTTTTATTTGATAAATAAATACCCTTATACTAAGAGTGAATATTTTTATTGTATTGAAAAAAAAAAAAAAATCGGACATTATTATTATACACATTATATAATAATTAAGTTTTCAGTTTTTTATTGAAATTATTTTATTTGTGCTATTAAAAACTAAATAACTTTTTCGATCGTTTTGAAACAACTTTAAGTTTTATGTTTGCGGTTTGAGTGCGCATAAAAAATAATCGCGGTTTTTCAAATAAAACGGCGATTGAAATTTAATGAAGTGTTTCATTTAGAGTAATCTATTTGGTACTAAAGAACACGTAAAATGTGTGAATTTATTAGCGGTTAGTTCATTGCCGATTTACCACCATACTTTATTACTGTTTTATGGTTCTCCCTTGCTGAAGAGTTCCATAAAATAGCGGTGGTGATGACAGCCTGTTGAAAGTGAAAGATCCTAGCAGCCATACTAAAGTGAATTTATGAATTTCGGCGGTAAAGTAATAATTTCGTTTCCAAGCGTTTCGCGAAATTGGTGCAGTTATATTTCAGATAGTTGCATTCGGATTCATAGTAAAAGTATTTCAATATATCGTCAGTCCAGCATGTTCCTTATATATACCTAGATAAATCAATTGCCGCTTCATAATATCATTTATCGATTATCTTGTATACGCAGCCCGAACCTCTGGTTGCTATGGGAACATAGAAGCATGACGTCATATTCATAGCTAACTAATAAACAAACCAAATTATTTTATAATTTGGTTTGTTTATTAGTTTTATTTATTATTTATTATTTTATTTTATGTTAATACCAATGAGTATCCAGTGTTCTAACTATTACATATTTTTTATTTATTATTATTATTATTTTATTTTATTTTATTTATTTTTTTTTTTTTGTGAGCGCTGCCCTTTTAACGAAGCAATTTTTCGAGTCTCCTTCGAAACCCGAAAGCTATTCGAAAACTCTAATTTGATAAAACTCTAATAGTATAGTGAATAGCGTCCTGGTTCTCCATTCAGAAGGTTGCGGGTTCAAATCCCACTGAATGGATGTTTATAAATGTCTTTACATGATAGATGAATTTCAAAAGAGAAATTCCCTGTATGAGACCCCCCCCCCATCCTACTTATTAGAGGTCTCAATGCCTTAAAAAGTTCAATTTCTGGTCTTTAGAACAGGAGGAGAGGGGGGGGGGTCTTGGTCACGTAATTCCCAGCCAATCCATAGTTCTATGCACGATAGGTTTATAACCTTTCGTGGGTATGATGCACATAAAAAATCTGCCTTGGGTTGAATTTATTTCTATATTTTTTATTGCTTAACTTCTTCTTCTTCTTCTGCAGCTTTTCCCACTTAAGTAAGGTCGCTGTTTGTAGTGAGTCTCCTCCACAACCTCCTGTCTTGGGCTATAGCCACATCCAAGTTCTTCATCCTCAACTCCTCCACCACCATCTTCCTCCATCTCTTCTTTGGCCGCTCGCACTTCCCCCTTCCCTGCACATCCATCTGCACGACCTTTTTTCCCACATACTCTTCCTCCTTCCTCATCACATGACCAAACCATCTCAACCTTGCTCCTGTATCTTTGTTCCTAAGTTCGTAACTTTCACCTTACATAGTCATTTCTCGGACGATCCTTTCTGGTCACACCGCACATCCACCTAAGCATTATCATCTCCGTTTCCTGCATCCCACTTCCTTCTCAGCCTCACCATCCTCTTTCATTATTGAATCTAAATATCTAAAGTCACTGACTTTCCTGATGACATTTCCTTCCAGCTCTAGATCTGTCTCCTGGCTGCCATCCACTTTGCTACACATATACTCTGTCTTACTTCTGCTCAGTCTCATACGTCTCTCTTCCAGTACTTTCCTCCAACTTTCCAGTTTAGCTGCCACTTCTTCTCTTGATTCTGCACACAACACGATGTCATCTGCATACAACATAGTCCAAGACGCGTCTTCTCTCATCTTCTTCGTCACCACCTCCATCACAATATTAAACAGGAACGGACTTAATGCTGACCTTTGATGCAAGCCAACTGTCACTGGAAAACTTTCTGTCTCTCCCAGGCAGGTTCGAACTCTTGTCTTCACATTTCTGTACATCTCCTGTATTGCTTAATGCAAAAACTGAAAATGTTGTAAACTGTAGAGATTTGTAAATCACCTCTCAGTTTTCTAGTTCTCTTAAGTTTTGATCGTGCCAGACTGCCCTATATGTATTTTGAGTCCAGATGTTTCATTGTCTTGAGGAAAGCGAAGGTCAAAAGCCATCCTGCCAGACAAAACCTCTTATATCATGGAGTACGGCTACATAAAATACAAACACAATTTGGTTTATGCGTGATTGTCGATATGTTAGACAATAACGTATAAACAAACAAACAAAACTATACTTGCATGTTTTTTTTTTTTTAGAAAATGCAAAAAACATTCTAGTTTTTTCTAATAAAAATATATTATTTATTATACAGAGTAAACAGTATTAATTGTAAAACTAAAATTTCTACACTATTTTTAATATTAAGAACAGGTCTTAATATTTTAATATTAACAGGTTTAATATTTTCAGAACAGGCTGGTGGTGGGAGGATTAGGGGCCATCCATGAAAACTGAGCAAGAGTGCAGTTAGCAAGGGTGTTAGAACTATGTTTTTTTACTTGAAGAGTGGTGAATGAGTGGAATAAGCTGCCAGAGTCTGTTGTGGATGCAACGAGTGAATGAGTTCAAAGCAAAGTATGATAGATACTATGCGAATGCCGAATAGTTGTCCTTGATATGATGTTTAGGGCCTCCCTCGATGAGTCTAAGGACTCCTTGGAGTTGCCCGTAATTGTAATAACAATAATAATAATAATAATAACCTGTTGATATGATTACGATTGATATTACAATATTTATGAATAATGACGAAGTCATTCTAATGCATCCAGCATTAGAACATAATCTTTAGAACAGTGTTTCTCAAACTTCAAATATCCGCGTACCCCCTTCTTAAATTTTCATTATTGCCAAGTACCCCCTTATCAGAATAATAAATAAATAAATAAATAAAGTATATTTCATTGTAAATGTGTGTTTTATTTGAATTTATATGTTCATGTAAACAAAAAAATATTATTTATTTTTAATAGAACAAAATTTGGAATAGGTTCCTCTTCGTTTCCCGTCCATGAAAATCCACATTTCAAGTAATTCATATCATACGAAGATTTTTCATCTTCTTCCTAGTTGGTTCTCTAGAGATGTCAGACGACACACCCTTTATCGATTTCATTTGATCCAGATACAATATCAACGGTTTCTTGTTGCTTACAGCTACTTGTATTTGCTATATTGCTCTCTTTTGTGCGTTTGTATAAATCCAATCTTTAACCAATGATCCATACTTAAGAATTTGAAAGCTAAAAAATTACCGTATTTACTCGAACATAGCTCGCACTTTTTTTTCCCAAAATGAAAGCTAAAAAAATCGTGGTGCGAGATATATGCGGAGATTTTCGGAAACTAAAGTTTTCAGAAAAAAACTGAAAATGGTGTGACTTACCAAGAAGCTCTTATTCGCTAGTGCTACTTTTGGCATCGAGAACGGTTTCCTTATGTACATCGTCAAAGTCATCTACCCAAATAGTTTCATTTTCGTTCCCATTATTTCAAGCAAAAATTACCAGTAATTTATAAGACTTGAGACACCTAATGAACAATCCTTCACAAATGACTAATGAGAAGTAAAAGCAGAGTGCGAAACAGGCAACAATGTAGAGATAAAGCAGCTGTAAAGAAGTGCATTTGATTGGTGGGTTTTAGTTGAGTTAAAACGCTAATTCTCTTCAACCGAATTCCATAATATCTGAAACACATTTGCTGTATATTTCTTAGTTTTAACACGTTCATGAAGGGGTGGTGTCAAGCAACATATGGTTTTGCTTGAGTCTATACAGCAGTTTCTGTTGGAGGGTTTTAGTTTTAGTCAGTGCCGTTTTTATCCAGTTGTCTCTAATTGCGCTATTTGTTGAGAAATATATTGCTCAGACTGCAAATGTCTCTGTACCTTATTCAGTGATACAATAAAACTACTTGTCTTTCTTGCTTCTGCAGTGACTCTGTTGGGGAGGGCGTTGTTTACGACAGGGTTACTATCTCCAGGACGTGAACGTCGCGGCGATAGTAACTCGCAATTTGTGTAGGAGAATTCATACATAATATATAAATTATTGAGGAATATATATGTTTAAATGATTCTTTTTTTTTTCTTAATGATTCCACGCGTTAATGATGCATAGCCGAAAATTGCCACGTACTCCCGTTGGTACGCGTACCACACTTTGAGAAACACTGCTTTAGAATATTATGTGTATGTTCATATGTCTAGTATTCTTTTCCAATTATTGAATTACTTATGTTTTTTGTTTTCATTGCGAAACAAACACTATAAAGTAGAAATTATTATTGCCTTCCAAGATATTCAGATTATTTTTCAAACAGCGTAATTGTAAAGAAATAAATCGTCTGATACAATCGATCTCAGCGCCCCCTCAGAAAACAACAATGCACTTGAGAGATAATGGAAGAAAACTGCAAATGCTTCATTGACGAAAATTGTTTTCGGTTTGAATTAACACATACAATTATGCAAGATGTAATAACCTTGGACTTTGCGGCCCCTTTCCTTCCCAGTACCACTTTAGTGTAATAAACTTTAGCCATTCATTAATAATATACAATCGTTAATGAGCTAATATTACAGGAAAATTGTAAAAAAGATATCTGTTACATGTCATTAGGACATTTTTACATAAATAGAGCTTCCTGTGACAGATTCATAAAAACAATGGAAGTGATGGAAGAGATATATCAGAAAATAACGTAATAATGTCACATCGATCAATCAATCGAGTTAGTTGAAAATTTTATCGATTTAGTTGAAAAATTCAGTTTATGTAGTGAAACGATTTACTATTGATATCAGGCAATTATAAAATGTTTTTATTATTGTGTAGCTCGGGCCAAAGCAACTTAAGGCTGTGAGGCCAATGTATTATGTATGTGAATTGTGCATGTTTCGCTTAGGCTGTTTGGTTATTTAATGAGGTGAAAAACCTGCTTTTCCAAGAAGGGAACCCCCATTGTCGTATGAAACCATTTAACTTGCTTTCCACTGAAAAGTCAGTAATAAGGGTAATAATTCAGTAATAAAATCCTCTAAGCTCTCCTTTTCATTGCCAGAGGACTGTAGGAATAAAACAGGATGATGAAATTTATCTCATGCCGAAAGATTTTAGCAAACAACCATGCCCAAGCAGAATTCGAACCTCAGCTTAGAGATCAGGCACGATTTCCACTCATCTAACCAGATTGGTAATTATGTTCGATTGTTTTGATCCACAAATACGAGGATCGTTTCAAAAGCAACGCCTCCATTGTGTAGTTGTCCACCCAAACACATACGGCAGTAAAATAAAAAAACAAAAGATAGTTTAAAATCTTTACTTCGTTTTCATGCTCTATTTTTCAACAGAACCTTCCTTTCGATTTGTTTCTACACCTGGAATCAATTTTTCAAGGGTGTAGAAGTGTCTTGGAAAAACCTTTTTCTCATCTTGCTTTGAGGGATGAATGCCTTTGAGATCTATCGTCAAGTCAGTAAATAAACTAACGTCCGTTGTAACCGAGTCCAGGTTGTAGGGCGAATGTTCCACAACTTCCAATTCGATTTCTTTGATTTCTGTTTAAGTGGATAAAATTGTGGAACATCCTCTCTACAGTCAGAAGTTGACTCCATTAAACTTCTGGTTATTTCCTGACTTGAAGACAAATGTTATCCATTTTTTCAATAGTGAACAGGCCAAAGCAGAAGTTAAAAAAATGGTTCGGGAAAACCACCAGAATACATTTATTACGAGGACCTTGAAAATCTTGTTACATGGTAAAGAAATGTATTGAATGGTTGGAGATATGAAAAGCGAGTATTTCAAACTATCTTTTCTACTTATTACTTCACTGACATATATCTTTTAATTTGGGAGCTTATGTGATGGAGATATTAGTTTCGGAAACACCTCTACCTCATCTATAAACAGCGTATCTGTTCTCAAAACACATACTGGATGGTGATCATTAATAAATTCAAAACATCGATTATCCCAACAACACCGATTTAGATATTTTTACGAGGGTGGTCTGAAAAATTCTCGACCTAACAATGAAAAAACGAATTTATAATTTCAAAATAATTTTTATTTTTCAACATACTCTCCCTTAGGAGCATCGCTGGAAAATACATTTTTTCCAGCGATGCTCCAGCGCCATTATTCCGTCCCTGTAGTGGTTCTCAGTAAGATCTGCAAAATACCCCTCTACAGCTGCAATCACCTATTGATTCAAGAAAAACGCTGACCAGCGAGGAAGAGTTTTAGTTTTGAGAAGAGATAGAAGTCAGAGGGAGCCAAATCTGGGAAATAGGGTGGATGTTCCAACAATTCACAGATCCCTTAATTTTCCCATTACCAACTTTTGTGGGCAGGTGCATCGTCCTGATGAAAGATGATTTTTTCTTCTCCAAACCGGGTCTTTTCTCGCGAAATTTTTCGTCTAGTCTGGTTAAATGATCGGAATAATATTCCCCGGTTATTTTTTTACCCTTTTCAAGATAATTAATAAACAAAATGACTTTAGCATCCCAAAACACTAATGCCATGACTTTATCTTCTTTGGCGCTGAACAACCGGCTTCTGTCCACTGTTTTGACTGCTGTTTGGATTCTGGTGAATCCAAGTCTCATCCATAGTAATAAATCGACGTACAGTTTTATTCTTGTTAAAACGCTCCAAGCACTGTTCAGAGATTTTCATGCGAGTGCGTTTTTGATCTGCTGTGAGCAAGCGCAGCACTCATCTTACAAAGTTTTTTCATTTGCATTTCTTCATGCAAAATATATCCTACACGTTCTTTTGAAATGCCTATAGTCTCATCAATTTCACATACTTTGACTCGCCGGTCATCCAATACCATATCATGCACTTGATCAATGATTTTTGGTGTTGTTACACTTTTTCGATGTCTTTCACGTGGATCATCTTCAAGGCTGGTCCTGCTGCGTTTAAAGTCGGCAGCCCATTTCTTAATTGTCGAAAACGAAGGAGAAGAGTGCCCATAGACTTTTATGAACTTCGAATGAATTTCGTTTGGCGTTAAACCTTCTTTTTACATTTTATAACCGCACGATACTCAATTTTATCCATTTCAAGGAATACAGACAACACTTTTGCTTTAGACAGCTTATAAAACAAACCACTTGTTAGAATGACTTGCAATTTCACATGGATGCTTATGACAGATGTACCACCTTAGAAAAAAAAAACTTGCCGATAGTGTTGCCATCTATGGTCGAGGCCGAGAACTTTTCAGACCACCCTTGTAGATCTCTTTGAGGGAAGTGTCATAAAAAGCTCGGTGCGAACACACCTAAAAAATAAATAAATAATAAGTGCTGTGCTAATAATAAGCACAGTATAATCGCAGTCATTATATTAGTATAAAACAATTTCGCTTAACTAAAAATTGGTTGTGCTTGAGTTCACAACGTATTCAAGACCGAAATGGAAGAGCCGTTCGTATCTCATAAGAAGATCGGTTGCTATTAGCTCCTAGCTATCCGAACTTACACTGCAATGCAAATCATGCTTTCTGTCTGGGGAATATATAAAAATGATTAGGGGAAACACAAATTGGGAGCATACAAAACAGATCTTCCTTCCTGTGAATAATAAATAAAAAGATTAGAGTATTATGTCTATAAATTTTGTGCATTCAGCTACATCTTTGTCTTGCGAGATGAAAAAGTCCAGTTTCCGGGAGGAAAACGCTGTTTGATTTAAGATGCCATTGGGATATGAAGGATCTGACAACAAATATTAAACTAATGAAATTTGCATTTATTATATTTAGTCATATTTTAATCACATTCAAATTATTATTACATTAATGGTTCTCATTTTTCAGGAACCAACAATATCTTCAGTCGATAAAGCGCGCTGACCTAATTCAACTCGCCAAATTGATTGAAATGTTAACCTTTCATAACGATAGCCAATGGGAAGATTTCATTTTTTTAGCTTTCTCTCTTCGTTTCTTATTTCACAAAGTGGAACTTTTATTTTTTTAAGTTATGTTTGTTTCCGTTATTCCACATATTATATTTTATTGAACGTCTGGCGAATAAATAAATGAAAGAAATGTATTTTAGAGTTAACTGAACTATTCTCTAGGTTCATTTTTATCATCCATGTGTTATCGGTGACATTTTGATAATTTAGATACAGAAGGAAATGTCGATTGTCCGAGTAAGCAAACTAATCAATAATTACAGTTTATACTGGTATGGATAGGGAACAACTGAGTCTTGTTTGTCATCAAGTCTACCGTTATATCCGTCAATATTTTCAATTTCGTTTGAGCCCCCATAACATGATATTCTGGCCCCGATTTCAAAACCCAGAGATTATAAGAGTGACCCGTAAAAAAGGAAATTGGAAACATTCAACAACTCCCTAATTTTCAATTTTTTATGGTGATATTTTAACAGCTATCCAGCCGAAGTTTGTATAACCTTTTTAATCTTTCTAAGTGAACTGGAATATTTTAAATAAATGTGATGCCATTCGTACCATTTTAAAATGGCTAACCAAAGTAATGTACTTATGCTGTATTATTATTATTATTATTATTATTATTATTATTATACTGGCCTCTCCGTGGAGTTAATCATTATTCGGAAATAGTAATTAATTTATAAACTTTGCAATTGTAATATGATGATGATGATGAGCTCTCAGGACAACCTCAGTTTTATGTATAACTATACTAAAAGGACAAAACTTCAAACGCTGACACACGTGAACTATCATCATCATCAACAACCATGGGTCCAATGCCCGTAGGTGTCTGATGCCATCTTGATATGATTCTTCCATTGCATTCTGTTTTGTGCAAGATGACTCAGTTTGTGTATAGAGTTTCCGCACCATTTGACGATGTCATCGCCCCATTCTCTGTTTGGTCTTCTTTTTTGTTCTTTCTTCAATCATCCCAAACAGCAGCATTTTTATTTTCCTCTCATCGTTCATTCTACATATATGGCCAAAGAGATGTAGTTTCCTTTTGATTATTTTCTGGATCAGGTTTTCTTTTGGTTGTATTCG
Organism: Typopeltis vanoorti; assembly: GCF_054136105.1. Classification (NCBI taxonomy): domain Eukaryota; kingdom Metazoa; phylum Arthropoda; class Arachnida; order Uropygi; family Thelyphonidae; genus Typopeltis; species Typopeltis vanoorti. The sequence goes on along the minus strand of NC_143569.1, from coordinate 91,586,510 downwards.
TCTGTAGATTTCCTCATTGTTCACTTTCTGGATCCAGCTTATTCTCAAGATCTTTCCATAGCACTTCCTTTCAAATGCTAATATCCTCCTTTCAGATTCTCTCAGGAGTACCCAAGCCTCACATCCATAGAGCATGCTGCTGAAAATACAAGTTTCTACAATTCGCAGTTTAGTTTGCATCTTTATAGCTCGCCTCTTCCATATTTTGTCCATGGCTTTTAAAATATTGTTGCTCTGGTTGTTCTAATTTTCATCTCTTTTTTGGGGTTTACATCATGCATCACTGAATCATGTGGCATCCAAGTTATGTGAAGTGTTCCACATTTTCCAGTCGAAATCTGTCTATGGTAACTCTGTTCAGTAACTCCTGTTGTCCAAATATCATTGTTTTAGTTTTTTCAAAGTTGACATTTAGTCCATATCTTTTCCCTTCTGTTCCATGGTGTTTGCAATGTCCGTTCCAGCCTTGCTGCGTCTTCTTCAATCAGGACGATGTCATCTGCAAATCAGAGGTAGTTTATTCTCATGCCATTTATTGAAATGCCTCCACCTTCTTCTTTAATCTTATCTAGTGTTCTTCCCAGATGTGTGATGAAGATGATTGGTGATATTGGGTCGCACCTGCTATCCTGATTTTTGCTTGTGCTTGGCTGTTTATATCTTTCAGCAGGCAAATCAATTTATTGTCCACACCATAAGATTCCAAGACAGCCCATGTTATATTTTGGTCAATATTATCATTTTTGGAAGTCCACGAAACAGCAGTATATCTTTTTGTTTTTTCTTCGAGCTTTCTCTGCTATTAGTCTTAGTGCGAGTATTTGTTGCACTGTACTTCGATCTTTTCGAAATCCGGCTTGCTCATCAGGAAGATGTGCCCCCATATAACCCCTTCAGGCGTTCTGTTAGTATTTTCATCAGCACTTTGCCAAGGTGACTCTTTAATGCAATAGTTCTGTAACTGGTGCATTCTAAAGCACTGCCTTTCTTATGAAGAACAACAGAAACATGTGCATTTATTAATCTGATCAAAAACGATTACTGCCAGAAAATATGGAAACGTGGCGCTGCATTCGTCTTAAGTCAATAACAAACCGATGAAACTATTATATAGAGAACGATAAGTTTTTAAGAATTTTAGTATCCTGTGCATACCACGTTTCTATTATGGAGAAAGAATAAATTCTTATTAAGCATGAGGTCAATAAAACTTCGGAGTGAGTTAATTATCCTTCTAATTATTTGGAAGCAAAATTTATTTTTTGCTTCCAGTTAATGCAGCCTTCAAAAAGTAATTTGTAATTACAAAAAAGTTTTTTTAATTGTTTTAATAATAATTAAAAGCATGAAACATCATTCAATTTGTCGTTTTTCTTATGATTTTTTTAATAAACGAAAAGGGAAAACATAGCTTTATATATATATATATATATATATATATATATATATATATATATATATATATATATATATATATATATATATCCTTAAAGATTATAAAGGCCCCCATTTAAAAGCATTACAAGGTGAAACCCACTCCAATTGATAAAAATATCGTCCTCGTTGCTGTAGCAACACATATTGTAGATCTAGTTAAATGATAATATCGCGCTGTGTGCAAACGAACTATTATCTTTTACAAACACGACCTTCTTAGGGCTTTTGCAAGCTACAAAACTACTGCGATATTTTATTTTATTATTCAGCTTACTGTTGCATATTATGCAATGCGTTGTATTGGCTTTATTAGTGTAAAATCATATGCTTTATACTTGCGGTTATTTCCATCGATTACCGTGAACGACGTTTTCATGAGGATGACACACTAGCACTACTTAACGTCTGACAACACTGTCGATTATAATTTAGTCACAGTTACTTTCGCCAACACCCTTTCGATCCACCTTTATGAAATCCGGTTATACACAAGGCTAAACGTCAGACTAGAGACGGAACGTCTGCTAAAGGAAAAGCAGACGACGACTTCCTCGCGTAGGTGGTCGCCTTCCACAATGGAAATGTGTATTTATCTGTTTTAAACGAATAAATTAGAGCAATTTAAAGACAAGTACACGAGTGATTTTCATTTTCGTAAACGTATTGTACAGCTAGCACATATACTGATAAGAAAAACATTTTAATACACGTGAAAGTATTTATAGAAAATCCGCAAGCACACAAAAGCACTTTGCAGGCCAACTACTGCCTCTGAGTTATTGTATTTGAATGTTTCGTTCGTTAATCTTCTAATCTTTTTTAACAACAAAATCTAAAAATAATGTTTAAATCTAGGCAAAAAAAAAAATTTTTAAAAATCCGTTCACCTTCCTAGACTTGAGTTTGCGATTAGTCACATATCACTCAGGCATTGTGATGTGACAGAAATAACCGCTGTCATGCACCACTAAATATCCCAGGAAGACATGCTAAAACAAAGGCTTGTATATAGTAGTTTTGCAATCATAATTGGGAGATGACATCATTGCGTGTTCAGCAACGAACGATGCACAACTGTTAGAGGAAGACAAAAGATATAGGCTGGCAGACGATTATGGGGGGAAAAAAAAGAAAGAAAAAAAAGGAATGCCATATACCAGAAGACTTTGAATGTCTATTATTTGGTGTCTATTATTTATGTCTATTATTTGGTGTTTCTATACAACAGTAATTAGAAATACGCTATTAAAATCCTTCTCCTTCCTTGCCGCCCCCCGGAAAATTTTATATTTTCCAGTGGGGAAAAATGTAATTAAAATGTATGATTCTGAATAATACGAATTTTATTTTTTGATTCTGTAATCCCAAACTCGAATTTAGAAAAAATCGAAACTGTACATTATTTATAAAGTCTTCAATTATTTATTAGATAGGATTTTAAAATATGGACAAAATAAATTCCTCATTTCAATGACTGTGTTTACTTTCTCGTTCCCTTTTTCTTTTCTTTTTTTTTTTTTTTAACCAAATCTTTTATTACTTTTAATTTTGTGTATTATAAGAATAGTAAGAAGATATCTTCTATCGGCAATCAAAAAACTGAGCTTTTGGTTTCAGATAAACTGCAAATAACATGATTATAACGAAACTGTGTGCAGTACGTGGAGATTTACGTACTTATACTCACAGTCCTCAATTTTTACACTGAAATAATTCGGCAGCTGACAAAAGATAAACAGCTTTCGAAACTATAAAACGTAATGTTTTCTGTTTTTGAATGCTTTAAGTACAATACTTTTCCCTTTCAAAATTATACCATTTTTTTATTCGAATATTACATATAAATCAAATACTTAATAGCAATACCATTTGAAAAAAAAATTAAATGATGTTTAACGTTTGAATAAGAAAGATTATGCTGAAGCCACCACTAACGCGTCTATTATTTAATTATTTTTAACTATTATTTTTCTATGCCTTTCTTCGACCGCTTCCCGATCTCTGGCGTAGGCAAGTAGGTCCCACTCCCCACTAGGAAATTCGAGTTTCATTCCGTAAATCAAGGAAATCGATCCTAGAACTCACACTATTTCAGACAATAAAATATAGTGTTATGGATAGGGATAATGAGATGGTGTCAGTTGTCTGCCATACTCTCCTCCCTGTATAGCAATTAAAAATCATTGATAGCCTTGGGCCTGCCTGCTGTCTGTGATTTGCTCACGGCGGAGATTGGCTGCCCACTAGTCTCCAAAAATTAGGCTAAATAGCTTTACTTACTTTGGGGAATGAAAAGGCATTAGCGGACAAAAATTTGGGCAAATTTTCCAATGAAAATTTTATCCACTGGAAATAGAAGCAAATCCATATTTTATTTTCAGTGGGGGAGAATTTAGATTTATATTTAAGCATTCTTTGTTGCATAAATATAATTTACTTCAAATTTTCACTTACAATACATTTTTCTAATTTTTAGTTTGCATTATAATTAAACGAATTCTATTAATAGCAATGCCCAAATGTGATATTATTGAGCATTCGTAATGCCTTTAACAGAATACCGCACTGTAATTCCAGTACAGTATTACATAAATGAAAATGTTTGGGAATGGGTAATCAGTTAGTGGCATAAGGGTTTGCTGCATGATGGACATAAAGGAGTAGTCTATATACGAACAGAGACAAAGAGAAATAAAGGGCGGCTGGTATTCACAGGGCGCTATCCTTGCCCTGTGAATACTATATTTAATTCATAAGAGTAATTACATTAGTTTAGTGGTATTTTTTTTTTTTTTTTTTTTTTTGTCTATCACTCTCGAAGACGGTTGGCAACCTCTTGTACACTTCAGTATAGTGGACTTGCTAAGAGAGATCATCATCCTGAAACCGTACTCTATAGACCAAACATGAAACTTTTTCAAGCAATTCGAGCTTCAATAAGCAGGGTTGTTGTGGTGTAGTCTTACATCGAGTTATCAAAATCATATACCACCCAAAATGCTGCATGTGTGATAAAGGAATAAAGCATGAATTTGAAAAATTACTGGGTTATAATTATTATTATTATGTTTTTAATCAATAGTTTCAAGACTTAAAGAATTAATTCCTTGTGAGATATGAAGTGAAAAGTGATCTTACAATTTGCAAATACAGATTCTTTCACATTGCAATTCTTGATGTAGCGACATCTAGCTGACTAAGTCTGAAACAACTAAAATCTCAAGCCCACACTTGTTAACTTTGAATGCGTATCATTACACTTTATTGATTGACATGGAAAATCTGGATAAAGAAGTCATTGCAATCTTTTGATTTAGTATTTTGAAATAGTATATATATATAATGGTAAGTATTTAATGAAATTAGTATTAAATTAATAATACTATTAATTTATACTAGTACTATTAATAATAGTAATAAAACTTTAATAATAATAATAATAATAACCTTTTTTATATATGTAAATTAATATATAATTAATATGTATTAATATAATAATTAATACTAATTAATATATAATTAGAAATAATAATAAATTAACCTGCCGACTGATTACTTTTCAATAAAATGTTTCCAGAGGCATTTTCTTGAGGAATATATAAGTAAGTTTTTGCATATATTGTTCGTTATATTTTCATATAACAAGTGAATACATGGAAAACATATAGGTTAAATTTCTTGCATATCGACTGTTACTACTGTCTCCCACGCTAATCATAGAAGCTTTGTTAGTAAACAATTCTTACTTAGGGAGAAAAAAAAATGCTTCCTGGTCGACATCTGTTTGGCGTTATGTACCAGCGCAACAGGAAGCTATCTTTCGCTAATGTGCGTTGACATCTAAATAAAACAGAAGCTAACGTTATGCTTGGGGAGTTCTAATACTCATATTCAGGGATAAATAGCTTTGTTATTACTTTCGGCACTCTCGGTAAATTGAAACAACAAACCTAGTTTCGAAAGCACATGCATTATTCCATATACTGTCAAATATATTTAATTACAACATTTAATCACGATATCATGACGAGTATCATGAAGATCACGTATCGGCGATCACTGCAGATGCTCAGTCATAGGTCGTATACAATGAGTAGTGTCTATTCTCAAATCGTCCACTCAACTCGTTCAGCAGTGGGACAGTGGCGGAAGAACAAGAGATCATCCCTGGATATTAAGTAAGAGTGTGGTTAACAAAAGTGTGTCGACTAAATTTTTCGCTTGGGGAGTGATGAATGATTGGAATGCGTTGACTGAATCAGTTGTGAGTGCTTTGTCTATAAATGAGTTCAAGAAGAATTATGATAGATATCGTGTGGATGGTTTGGGTCTTTCGCGATGAGACAACTGACTCCATGGAGATGCCCGTATAATAATAATAATAATAATTGCATTTTCTGGAAATAACTGGGAAACATCCATCTGTACATAAAAACGAAATTTTCATGTATTCTTGAGTAAGGTTTTGAAGCATGGTAGGTTCGCAATAGCTATGCAGGTAATGGATTATGTTTACCCGTTATTACCACTGCTAGTAATAAGAAGATATTGAACCATCGAGAGCGACGCCATTTCCATGAAAAGAGGAAAAGCATGCATGAAACAAGAATGGTGGAAGTCACACCCAGTGATGAAAATCATGAACTGGAGTTCATGTTCATGTTCCTTTCACACATCAAAGAATTCCATTCACCAAACCATCAAACGTTATATAAAAAATTTAAGTAAAGCACCCCCCCCATGTATATTTTAACATCCACTCTACTCTCCCCACCACACACACACAGACATTTCAATCTATGGATGAAACGTGCAGAGAAAGATTTTTTTTTTTTTTCCAGAAAATAGAAAAGCAATATTTCAATGCATCTAATTAGTTTAAAGCATTTTCAATGCACCTTATTAACTGAATTCTACTCTTATTACAGTCAGTAAATGAAATATGAAATGATTATGAAGTGTTTTGACAGTGAATCATTTTAATTTATCTTATAAAAAAAAAAAAATAGATTTCTAAAGTTATTTCAAACAATAAAATCCTGCTTATTTGCGAAGTCTTATTTAAAAGCGTTGTTGAAAAATAGTATCTGAAGAATATTATTATTATTTGACACCTCGGAGTCCAAAGACTAGTTGAGGGAGAGTGTGCCAACAGCATCAAGCGATTGGACCCTTCTACTAACCGCGCTCAAACTTACTTAACTGAGCCATTAATAGCAGAGGTTCTACCAATCGACCAGAATATGTCGCGTCGCTGTTGACAATTAACAATTGACTTCTTGAAAACTGAACTTTTGCCAAATATAGCACTGGTCGATTCAAGGTTATAATTGTCAACTCTGTCAATACTCCCGTGCATTTGCTTTAACTGGATTTGTAGTCTAGTCAGACGACAAAGATCATTTTGTTTTATTTGTTTGTTTTCATAGGCCAAGAATTATTTATGATATTTTTAACTAGACGCTATCGTAGCTCAGTCAGTTCGACGAAGAGCTTTGGTTGTAAAAACCTGGGCTCAGATCCCATCTATGAAGCGAGGAGCTTTTCAGTTAAAGGTAATTTAGCCCGTCTTGTGCGGAGAAGGAGAGATTTCCCTCCGAAACATGCAGACTGGCTCCGTGAACATATATTTACAGATATAAAATACTTTATATGGAAGCAGCCAAGGAATGGCAAGCTATTTACATTAAATTGCCTATTGAGGGGGGAGGACTCAACCTGTATAAGCATGGGTGGTTCCTGACTATTGTGTTTCGCGTTATTTTTTAGCCTCTGAGATCTCCTCAGTATGGATAATTTTTTAAGACGTATGACCTGCTTTCCCTATTAGACAAAAAAAAAAAAAAAAGACGCATCAAGGACCACTGGCAAGTAATGGCTTCAGGCAGTAAGCTGTCGCTGTAGCCGAATATGATCAAATTTATTAATCAACAAGAGTGAATGAACCGTTTGGTAAATAGCTGGGCGTTCACTCTTGTGCATCCAGGGTTCGTGTTATAATTATTAATTAGGTCACACAAATTTTTACAGTCATCCTTGCAATAATTTACTACCAAAACTGTCCATGAATAATTTACGTGGGTTAATCTGGCCGGGCAAGACAATGAAAAAAAAAAAAAAAAAACATTTAAAAGTTTTGCAGTTAAGAAAATATTTAGTGGAATAAGTAAACACAAATGTCGAACTTATGAAAATTATTCTTGACTCAAAGTGACTTTTTTTTTTTTGCTATTTTCTACAAGGAAACAAAAACAAGAAAGGAAAGTGCAATACAGCACTTGATCCCTAGACACGGCATGAATTTGCTATGTTCTGTAACCTCTAGTGTGTATAAGGAGTGATTATTATTATTATACGGGTACCTTCATGGAGTCCGAAGACTCATCGCAAGAAACCCAAACCATCGACACATTACTCAAAATGCATTCTAATTTTTTTCGTTTTTCTTTTTTTTTTTTTTTTTTTCTTCTTCCTTGGTTGACAGGATATATATCCTTGAATTTGTCTCCCAAGTCTGGTTTCACTAGCCGCCATTAAGCAAGCACGGTTAGCTATTAGGTATGACCTTGGAAAATAAATTCAAGGATGCATATCCTGTCAACCAAGCAGCATTGAAAAAGAATAGCCAAGAAAATCCTTTAGTTATAACGATTCTTATTACATATGTTAGTAGGGTGATGGAAGAATATTTACTACTACAACATCAGCAACTTCGTTTAAGAATAAACAAAAGGATAAAAATTTGCAATATCGAACAATCTCCCCTCCTCACAAACTCACCAAATTCTCTGAACTTGGTTTTACCTAATGTGATTATTACCAGCCTTACCACCAAAGAGTAGAGGTTGAAGACGATATAGTTTTAGAATCTTTATAAATAAATAAATAACGTTTTAGCCATTATTTTATGATGTAGTTTTCTTCTGTAAACTGTTAAATTTTACCCGAGCAGTTGTTTTGAAATCTCGACGCTAGAGGGAACGAAATGCGATAAGTTTTAGTAAAATACTAAAAAGCTAGAGTGCATTGTTTTCTTTTCTCATTTCTCAATTTATTTACTTCATTTAGTATATTTTATTAATTTTAGGCTATAATTCATTTTTTGTTCCATTTCGCGTTTGTGACTATTTTCCAGCGTTGTAGTAGCAGACGAGATTAAAAAAGAATAATATACGAAGGAAAAATACATGGAGCTATTAAACAGTAAGTCTAATTTCAAACATAATCAAATTATCGTATCCACCGCATTTTAGCTTTACTTTTTTGGACGTTCAGCTTATTTCAAATCCAAATGTAAATATTGATACAGAGCTTTCACAGCTGCAGTGTACAAAATTATTTAATATCAGACGACATATTGATTTTTAAACGTTTGTGGGGACAGATAAATGTTCCTTAATATATGTATTATTTAAGCCTAACTCTAATATTAATGCAGTAGTATAATTTACTAACTTAAATTAATAATCCAATTAATTTACGATGAAATACATATTAAATCTTCAAAGCTTTAATCTTATATTAGTGTACTTGCTTCATAAATTTATTTTAACACTTCATTTTTCATTTTAATTTTATTTAAGCTTTCAATGAGTTTTAACTGGCAACTCTGTTAAACATAATGATATTAAAAAACTGAAAAGGGAGGTCTGACATTTAATGGAACAGCCACTGAGAAGAGAATAGCCATTGAAGCTAGTTGCATCAGGCGCACTCATTACAAATAAAAATATGAACTATTGCCACTGTTTATTCATGTAATTACTAGTTGCTACAGGAAGCCTCTGTGAAATTGTATTAGTCTAGTTACTTTCACTTCCGTTCTTATCAAAGCAACCTCGTTTTCTGCAATTGCAGTCTTTTAACACGACATAATGACGTTGCAGTTGAACGCTTCACGATTTAACATCATTCAAGAAACGTCAAGCTTTTCAGAGTTATTAACGCTGCTGGAACACCTTAATTTTAACCTGAAAGTCTTTCTCTTTGTTATATCTGTTTAGTTAAGCCTGAAGGCATTACAATACGTTATGGAGAATTTCTTTTTTTTTGATACTAACAATGTCACTGGAGCATAACGCAAAGAGATAATGATGGATAGTGCTGGGAAGGTTATACACACATCTTAATAAAGTGCTGCGTATTGTACTCGCAAATGAAATAACGTTTACTTTTATTGAAATTCTCACAGATGACACCGAAATGCTCTAAAGCGCGAAGACCACCAAATCTTTATGATAAATTCCGTCAATTGATGAAGGCCACTGACAATTTCGCACGGTTATTATTAATTTTATATATTATTTTTATTAATTATATGTTATTATTATTATTATTCTGACAAATAGATATTTTTTCTATATTCTTAATATATAGCCATGAAACTAAATTTAGGAGTGGATCCCGCGATTCAAGATCAACTCCAATTATTGCATTGCCTATGTATTGACTCTCTGGCTTTCTTTTAATCTTTTAATTGGGTTTTAAGGTTAATAATCAATAGCACTGACATCTTCGAAGCCTGATATTTATCTTATGTATGGGTTGTAATAAAGAAAAAAAAAATAAACTGCATACGATGTTATAATATTAGCTGACAAGTGATGTAACTAACAAACTTGATGGTACACGACTTCTTATGTCGTGCACAATCACGAAAAAAAAAATGAAAAGAAAAGGAAAAAATCGTCACTGCTAACTTAAATTTATAATTTTTCAATAAAAAAAAAATTCAGACTTCATCGTTATCCTTAAAAGAACGTTGAGTACCTTCCTAGGGCATATACAGTTGAATATCGCTGCTTTACTCGCTTATTCTGTTAAAATATAATTATATATATCCTAAATCATGACGTTACTTTTAAAAACGATGACATATTTAAAACGATTGGTTGTGTGGTGTAGATTCCTCTCCATCCTGCGATACCTTGGAATACTTGGAGGTGTCATATAATCATTATGATAATTATGATTACGTGACATCTCCATAATGATTATAATCATGATGACGATAATGATATAGGCCTGCGTGCCCTTGTGAAAACCGTTACAAGACCCCCAGAAGAAAGACCATTAAATGTTCGATTCCAGGCTCAAATCAGACGAACTTTTTTTAAGCCTTTCTGCATTCTGTTAGTTCCCGAGAAAAGGAGAGAGTTGAAGATGCTATTGGAACGACTATGGAATGTAGATTAAGAGAGTAGACTGAGAATTTATGATATGCATACACTAGCAAACAGGAGAGGGGGGGTGATAGAAACATACAAACTTCTGACTCATATATTATATAACCCTTTCAGAAGAGTCATACCTACAAAGGCACCGTGTGTATGTGGAGCGGGGGGGGGGGCTGGTAGAAATAGCATTTGCTTCCATTGTGCTAAACCATCAGAAGAAAGGCCATTATAACTTCGATTCTAGTCGCCGAATAGGCAACTTTTTTAGGCCCAGCTGGCTCATGAATTAATTAATCCTCTGGTACAGGCAAACTGCTTTTTTTTCCTCTTGAAAACTCGGGTTTTACCCCAAAACTCAAGAAAATCGACTGTGGAACTCCACTATTTCATAGAATAATATAGCTCAGGGATCATGAGATGGCAGAAGGTGCTTTCCGTACTATCCTTTCCTGATGCCTATGAAATTATCGATAGCCTTGGGCCAGCTATCAGTGATGGCTGCGAATGGCTGTTTACGATTCAAAGAGTTAGCCAGAGCTAAACAGTCTTTCTTACTCTCTTTGGGGAATAAATAATAACTCCACTTGAACATAAATTAAAAGCCAAAAGGCTATTTTTCTGGCGTCCTTAATAATAATTAAGGGGATACAAATCCCTTGTTGTTCAACTGCCAGCAAGCAAAACTCTAAGATCGAGAACTACGAATCTATGAGTTTCATATATACGAAAAACTATCGGCGAATCCAAGTGTAATGACCACTTAGTGGTACAACACCAAGGCAACTCGAAGCAAAGGTGGAGCAAGCTCCCTCACTATCCTTGATATTTTCTCATAGTGAGGGAGCTTGCTCCACCTTTGCTTCGAGTTGCCTTGGTGTTGTACTACCAAGTGGTCATTACACTTGGATTCGCCGATAGTTTTTTCGGTATATATGAAACTCATAGATTCGTAGTTCTCGATCTTAGAGTTTTGCTTACTGGCAGTTGAACAACAAGGGATTTGTATCCCCTTAATTATTATTAACTCCACTTGAAGTTATTTTTTATTTATTTTTCTATAAAAATATAAAAATAAAAATAAAAAATAAATCATCGGTTATAAAATAATTAGTTGTATAGTTGTACTTTTAATCAGCAAAAATTTATTATAAAAAGTGTTAAGTAATAATTGGCAAATATAGATAGAACATGCGCACGTGTACTATACAAAGTGTATATTTGCTGAGAACAATTTCATAAACACAAATTTTTGCCTGACAGTATTTCCGTGCTTAAGAAACATTTGCCTCATCTTTTATTGTTGCACCATTACCAACCAAAATACATTTTCTGAACATGTTCTTATAAGCCTTAAACACGAAGAGAAATTTTTCATTTCTTTGAGCTGCTCGTAAGAGTTGCAAAAAAAAAAAAAAAAAAAAAAAAATTGATTTGGTGTGTAGAGAGCCCTTATTTGCGCGTTATCCTACACGAGTTGTTCGTTATGCGCAATAAAAGTACGGGGAGTCTGATTATTTGGCGTATGCGAGCACTGAGTAAATGACCTTGATCTGCCTTAGAATGAGGTTGACACGTTGATACTGGAAGAGAGAGTTCGCAGCCACTAGGGCACTGGGAAACAAGGTTATCAGTTTCCGGTAGCCTTTTTTATATTATTATTATCATCATTTTTCACTCTTCTCCCATCTCCCAAAATATGTCGCGCACTGTCTTAAAGCTCACGATTTCTTTATCTCTTCCAGGAGGAAACACATTTTATTAGCCTGCACTGACTCACTGCTTTTAGCCATCAGAAGTGGGACAATCGCAATCCGAGCTTACTAAAAGGGAGGAGATCCTTTTTTGTAACCTATTTATACTCTTTGGTTACTGATGACGTCATTCTTTATCCTAGAAGCTAAACGACGGAATAAACTCCACAAAAAATAAAAAAAAAAAAGTCAGGAAAATATTAAATCCGCCCAATATAGTTGGTTTCAAACTGCGGTCTATGTGTGTGTATAACGGGAGGAGCCAAATAATATTCAAGTAACAACTTCAGTTTTTCCACCGCAGCCCAGTACAGTTGTAAATTTACAAATTAAGAACGGCGCTATTTGTGCCGAAAAACAAGGCCATCAATCTAAATATTCACGCGTCTTTTTTAAACGATTTCGAAAGATGTAGAGTATTCAGTCTAGCCACACTTCTCAATTCATTTATTATATTTAAATGGATAAAATACTTGGTATAAAACGTTTCAAATTTTTAAATATTAAAAAATATAAAATATTTATACATATTTTAAGCTTTTATGAAGATAAAAAAAAACATATAGACGTTAAACAAAAAAAATTTCATTGCTTATTGATGTGTTTTCCAGCTTAATTACATTAAGCTTGGAAATGCCATTTAAAAATAAAAAACTAGCAAAACGTTATTAATTAATTTATTTAATTTTATATAATATAAGTAAAGTAAGTTTTACAATATTAATACTTTTTTCCACAGAAAAGTTCCACGGGAACATTAGACAATAATGTATTTTTGTTTAATGATACAAATATATAAAATAAACATTTTAAACTATTTCTTTCGTTATAAAAGTTAAAAAATATACAAACTCTCTTTTTATAAATTATTGCTAATTGTTTACAACAGTTCATCTAGATTTGCCACGTGTACGTCATAAATGGCGTCTTGTATTATGCGAATCCCAGATGATCCGCTTCCCGGTTTGAAAATATAGTAACCGTATTTATATCTTGTTTCACAATATCTCTTTCTTAAACTATGGCGACCAGAACTAAATTTCATGCAGAACTAAATAAAGACTAAAAAGTGCAATGTACTCTATGAACCTGTTGCAACTCTGAATGTTTTTTTGTTTAATTATTCACAGCACAATTAACAAATTACTATATTTTTGTTGTTGTTTTCCTGTAATGTGTTTCATTAACGCAACAATACAGGATTTAAATATAAAAAGAAACGTTTAATTCCTTTTTGTCTTCTGTCACTGTCAAAAGAACACTATGCTTCAGAGACGCGAAAGCCAGTAGATGTATGAAAATCGTTTGGCTAGTTGTAGTCTCATGAATTAATACAACAGGCGACGGTAAGCTCATTTAAGACATATATAAGCAGGGGAGAGCCAAGGGTATTTGTCGCCCGGATTCCAACTTTTATCGGCCGTCCCTTAAAAAAATAACTAAAAGAAATTGCATGTAGCATTTACTACAATAAATAAAATAACAATGTATGCAAATCAAAAGTTACATGTCTTATTTATTAAAAACACAGAATACATAGTTTCGTATAGTTAGTTAGTTATTCGTATAACAAGAGAACATATGAATTTAAAAGATTTAATTTTTAATAATAATGATTTTCAGCTTCGTTCCTTGTGTCGCTATCTCTTGATATAAAATGTATAAAGCATCATATATTTTTTCTAAATTATACCTTAAAGCTTTTACAGCGTCTATGCGTCTATCTCGTATCACAAACTTGGGCATTCCTCTTTTAAAATTTTCCAACCATAGGCTGATTTAGAAAAAAAAAATGATATATTTCCTGAATTAATGGGGGAAAAAAATTTGCTATTTCACGCGGAACACTTGCAGGCATCATTTACAACTAGATTAAGTGTATGAGCGGCACATGGTACGTAAACGCTCTCGGGTTCATATCTAATATTCTGTTTTGGAGACCCTGATTTTTGCCCTTCCCGTTATCATATGCTTGAGCACGTAAATCGTAAAGATTTATATTTTCTGATTGCAAAAAATCTACAACTAAATTTGTTAAACCTTCGCCTTTTGAGTTAGTAATTGAATAAAATCCTAAAAAGTGTTCTCTGAATCCTATTCTCTTGTTGTCATTATCGAGGTAAACAAATCTTACAATACTTAATTGATTTTCGTGAGATGCGTCTGGAGCGGTTTCTAAAATGATAGCATAATATTTATTTAATTGACTTTTATATTTAATGATGACTGTTATTACCATTAATGATTATACTGCATTGTATAATCCAAATTAGATATTAGCTACATAAAATAAATATTTGATATTTGTTTCTTGCCGCCAGGGTGCGGAGCACCCTTTGCACCCTCGGGTTGGCGCGGCCCTGTATATATAAGATAGAATGATAGTATGAATTTGTTGTGCTTTGCTCAACCAGGTGAACTACAGAGCATAACAAGATTGTGAGGAAGAGTGAGAATAAATATACAAAGTTCTCTCCTCTTCTTACTTTTAGGGTGGACAGTGTGAGGAATAACCTTTAGCAATGGATAAACAGAAAGTGAAGTAACTTTAAGAATAAATTAGTCACTACAGCTGGAGAATAAGTGTTGAACTTATTTGACAGTGTTGAACATGTATTGAAAAATAATAAATAAATAAGGATGCAAGAGAAAAGGAAAGAGAATATAAGTTCTATGAGTAGAATATGCAGAAGAAGGCCGGTATGTGCGTAGTGGATTTCTTGGAAGACATCCGTTTGGCCACAGTGATGATTATTTGGTATATTGTTCCCCTGCTGTTTTTTTTTTTTTTTAATTATTTATTTATTTAGCATTGAGTCATTCGATCTCGGATAGTGGGAGTGGGAATTGGTTTTCCTCTGGGCGCTCTCGTTTCTGCTCATAAACAGAAGCCTGACCTTGAACGCATTTGGTAGTGGTTACTTGTATGGCTGAGGTTAAATGTGAATTCACGTCAAGTTCATGACGTAGCCACCCTCGATGGCTTTGTATCTCCTGACGAAAAGATAATAATAATAATAATAATAATTCAGCCGTCTTTCCGAAAGTTCTTCAGCATATTACTTTTTCAGGTATATCAATGTTCTTGCTACAAATACGTTGAAACACCACCCTGGCTAAGAACTGTTCAAATATAAAATGCTACATACATAATTGGAAATATATTTCCAATCGGAAAAAAAAAAAACTTTTCTTTTCAAATAACTAGCGTCCACACACCGTCATTAACGTGTTTTGCTTTTCATCTGATTTTCCCTTTCAGTCGTTTCCGACCGTAGATGACTTTGTAAGCATTGCCCGCAAAGTATTCCTGGTGTTAGATTTTTACAGGGTAGTTCACCATTGCTTCCCCCCCCCCTCCCAATTTTATACGGGCTCGGAACTGGCATATGGCGGAGACGTATTCGTGACTGTAATTCGGTGTGTGTGTTCACGGGGTGGATTTGCCTGTTCTGGGGGCCGAAAAACCCGAGTTTTTCCGGGAGAAAAAAACCACGTACCTCCGTATGAGACCGGCTAACTCACCTTTAGTCGAAAGAGACGATAAAAGTTCCTCATGTCATTGACGGGAATCGAACCCGGGTCTTTCTGACCAAAGGGATTCGTCTATACTGACTGAGCGAGTTACGGAAGCTCTTTTGCTTTTGTGACGCATTAAAAAAATATCGATGAAATCTGCTTGACTGTGGTTTTCCGAGGAACGAGATTTTTTTTTTTTTTTTTTTTTTTTTCCAGTTCAAAGTATTAGTAGCAAGTTTGTACTTGGAAGTCAAGTACTGAACTCATCAAATGTCACGCTTACAGAATCCATCCAATTTTCACCCGAGATGGGTTGTGCTCCTCGATTAGAGGTTTTTAGGCAATTTAATGCAGCCGACTTACCATTCCCCCGCTGCGTCCCTCGAAGGATAAATATTTTGCCTGTAGATATGTGTTCAAGGAGCCGGTTTGCCTGTTTGGGGAATGAAAAACCCTTCCCCCACTATATGAAATCGGCTAACTCACCTTCAGTTCATCTCATCATCATTGAACAAGCTGAAAGAGGAAAGTGAGTGTGGCAGAATTTTTTTATTTACATTTATAATCGCTGCCCACCGATTTTCATAAAGTTCAGGCTAAAACTGCCTTGTCTGTTCCATTTGGGAAACAAGTGAATCGGCGAGGCCGTTTTAAGGTAAGACAGTTTTAAAACCGATTTATTATTACGTGCATCTCCAAGAGTTGAGGAACTTATCATTAGGGAGGGTACTCCACTCCGCTACTTAATTCTCCTACTACGACACTATTGCCATCAACGCATCTACCGCCCGTCAATTCTCATTCCCGATTTCGCCGAATTCTCATTTACCTATACGCCAGTTGAAAAACCCGATTTTCCTGGAGAAAAACCCTGCTACCTCCGTATGAGATCGGGTAACTCACTTTCAATTGAAAAACCCCCACACAAAGATTCCTCTCCTCACGACAAGAATCGAAAGCAGGTGTTTTCCAATCGAAGGGCACATCTGCTGTTATTCCAATTGCATTACGGAGACACAGTAAGCGGATACCCACTGTATTTGTATAAACAAACAAAAAAAAAAGTTAAAATTTTAAAACAAACACAAATTTAAAATTGCTTATAAGTATTTCGCTTTTTCTTGCAAGCATCTTCGTCCGCATCTCTTTAACGAAACCACCAGCAGTAATATTTCATCGTACTAGCGTTTCATTTTTCTTGACATCATTGATCCATTTACCATGACATGTGGCTCATGAACTTCATTTTTTTTTTTTTAAGTCATCTATGTTACGTTAATAACAAATTCCGTTATTTGCATGAAAATATTAAGCTAGGAATTTATGTCAGAATGAGAAATTTTCCTCCTTGGAATTAGCAATATCCATTGTAGAAGACGAGATATAAACAATAAATCAGATTGTTATTTAGATAACTTCAAATATCTAATCTATGCTCATTCGAATTAAATTCATTGACAAATTCATCCATGTTTCATCTGATGATGATGATTTCTTGTCTACATCGGAAGGAAACAGAAGATTCCTCATTCTTCAGCACTGTAATATCTTGAGGTGCTGGAGAAGCAACTTCTAGAAGATTTGAAGAGTGAGGCACTGGTGTATATGCTGATTCTAAGTTTCTATACGATATAAAATGTCTTTTTCCTGCATCCTTTGAGTTAAATTAACTTTAATTCATTGAGCACCAATTCGAACTTTTTCGACAAAATCCTTGAATCTTTTCAGAAACTTATTATTACAATATTTTTCGTAGATGACCCTAGTTGGCTCTTACTTTCATAATGTGCTAAATGTGTATCCACCTAAAAAAAAAATTGATAATTTCTTAAAGGAGTTCTTGAAATATTTTCATTTAAGAGGATGTTTAATATAAGGAACTTCAACTTTTTGGTTCATTTTCTCTTCCAGCATCCTAATCACGTTATACACGCGATACCACACAAGTACGTGGTAGTTACATAAGTACATAATTTCAGCTTCTAGTAGTTTAGCCAAAAATGGGCGTCATCGTATCTCGCAGCAGCCAAGATATTAATAATGGAGAAGTGCAGGACTTGAAGCAGGCCACTGAAATATTAACTATATTAATCAGAGGCGAGTGTCTTTCTTTTTAACCAACTGTTACTTATCAGCATGCTCTTTATGAAAACACATCTTTGCAGGTTGATTTTTTTTTTTTTTTTAACCTGTGTTCGTTCTGAATAAACTTAATGTTCTTTCTTATTTTTAATGTCATTTGCATAATACAAAAAAGGTACGTATGAATTCACATTTCGGAGAAAACCGCACATTTCTAATTTGAGTATGATTACCCGTTTACCGTAGTTATTCAACTGAAAAACATACGAAGTAATAAAGGCTTACGTTATTTCTACAAGCACCTGTAAAAACTCATTCGATTAATTTCAAATTACATATTGCATATTTATTGAATGGGATGGCAAATGGATATCCTAGTTTATTGAATTTGCAAATGAACTCACAAAATTAATTAAATAAACCCGAAAATCAGAGCATGATTATATTATTTAAAGCTTAAATGTTTCTTTATTATTATTATTATTATTATTATTATTATTATTATTATTATTATTATTATTATTATTATTATTATTATTATTATTATTATTAACGAAGGATGATCAGAATGCAAGTTGAATACACTGTAGTTTTAAATGCTGATAATCTTCATCGAATGAAAACGTAATAATTAGACACAGTGACCATGGAAGATAAATGTAAAGCTTCTTAGGCCATTCAGACGCAAGTTGAAATAAAAGATTTACTTCTTAGTATCACAGTAGTTATCCCCCACTCTCCTATTAGACTTTAAGGTTATTAATGATAGTTTATTTTCTTCTTTATTAGTACCAACAAATCCAAACTTGGAATAATAAGTCTTCGGTTCATTCAAGTTAATTGAAAAGCTTTCTCGGTATCGCGAACTCTGCAGCGCTCTGAATATATTTAGAAAAAAAAATCAGAGGGAGAAAGTAAAGAAAAAAGAAATCAGTGGAATGTGTGTGAGAGGAAGTGGGTGTCTTGCGAAGCGCCAGGATGGTAAATAGCCAATAAACCTTCTGACATTTAAATTATGTCTTTTTTTTTTTTTTTTTTTTTTTTTGTCCTCTGCAAGGTAATAAGCACCCCTTTGTCACTACACCTGGAGGTTAATAAGTTCGCGCTACTTGGAATACCAGTTCGATGGTGCTCAACAAAGTTGTCTGCTTGGAACTTAGGAATACTAGAAGAACTGCAGGCAGAAGACAGATGTGGTCAAGGTCGCGCGACCTCCGGTGTCTTTACCCTTAACCACGCCTCTTCGAAACAGGTTTTAGTTAGAAATAGCAGTGCGTGGGGTTGTCTGCCCAGAGTGTTTTAGCGTAGTAGTCATTCTTTAATCGTGAGGTCCAGTATTAAGTACCACATTTTCATTTCCTTAGTATAGCCACAGTCGTTAGGAAAAGAAATGGGCTATTTTGAAAACGCAATCATTAATGATTTCATCATTCTTTTTTTTTTTTTTTCAAAACGAAGTATTTAAATCCCTCATATAACAAATTATTATTGTAACTACTTGGATTATCTCAAAAACACTTTCGATTTTCAATATACAGTATATAGCGTTACGGACGTGTATTACGTCACACGGGCGAGGCAACGTAGAGCTATGGGGGTGTCCGAACACTTTTGGCAACATAGTGTATATATATTATTATTCCACCCCACTCTCGCTATTGGGTTTCAGAATATAACATAAAGAAGGGATTATTGATGATACTTTAAGCATTATTATTATTATTATTATTATTATTAAACTAGAAGTAACAGAAATAAACTATAAATTAGAATACGCAGAAAACATATGCATCGAAATTAAAAACATCAAACAAGAAAACTCCGTGATATTAAACGCAATATACAGACCACCCAACTTAAGTACCACAAAATTCCTAGAAGAACTAAACAGATGGCTTTCAGCCACGAAAGTAGGCATCTCAAAATATTTGATAATAATAGGAGACATTAATATTAACATTAGGAACATAAATAACAACACAGAACAATACCTAGACCTATTATCGGCATACAACATAACCCCATCCATACAGTCGTATACACGAGAAGAGATAGTCGGAAACACAACAACCTCAACCTGCATTGATCATATAAATATAAGGGCCCCTCCAAACAGCCACACAGCAGCCGTCATAACATGCAAACTAGCAGACCATTATTTCACAGCATTGCAGTTACACACTGAACCAGAACCCATAAAAATCACTGAGACTACAAAACAGTATCATAGAATTGTAAACGAAGCAATAGTGAACGATGAAATCAGAAAAACAGACTGGATGCAGATAGCATCTTTAGACTCTGCTGAAGCTGTATATAATAATCTTAAACTTGCATTTAACAAAATATACAACAAAGCATTAACAAAAATAAAAATACGCCCCCAAACGAAACAAAATCCATGGATAACAGACAACATACTAACAGACATACAAAGAAAAGATGCCCTATGGAAACAACTTAAGAAGTCACCGAACAATATCGCTTTAAAAACTGAATACAAAAGAAAACGGAATCTCCTAACAACCCAGATTCGAACGGCAAAAAGAAACTATTACAGCAACAAATTAACAACAGCACAGAACGACATAAAGGAAACCTGGCACCTGATTAATGAAATGCTGGACAATATACACAGAACCACTGCCACAGAAACAATAAAACACAGCTTTGCCTGCGACCCCAAATCCCTCAAACAGTTGGCAAACAACTTTAATCAGCACTTCGTGAACTCTGTCCAAAAGCTACAAGAAACAACCTTTCCTCACACACACGAACATTCTCCACTAGGTCCACGAGCAACCCAGTCGATGTGGTTCCCCACAGTAACAAAAGAAGAACTATCACTGGCAATTCAACAAATTAATCCTAACAAAGGACCGGGGATAGACGGAATCAGACCAAAAGACATCAAGAAACACTCAACCGACCTACTCCCAGTTATACAAAAACTGTTAAATAAAATCTTCGAAACGGGACACATACCTGAAACACTGAAGACTGCACTAATCACACCCATACACAAACAGGGGAAAAGAAACATAATAAGTAATTACAGACCTATCGCCACGCTGCCTGTAATCAACCAAATCATGGAGCGCATTGTACATCAAAAACTCTCCACATACGTTAAAAAATTTCAAATCATACCCAAAACACAATATGGCTTTCAAAAAAATAAAGGAACAGCAACACTCCTGGAAGATTTCACAGATCTAATAAACTCTGCATTGGATAAAAACAGAATAACATTAGTGGTATTCATTGACCTAACAAAAGCATTTGACACACTAACACATAAAACCTTGTTAACGAAACTTACCCATATCGGAATTGGAGGTCGTCTACTCCAGTGGTTTAAAGCATACACGAAAAACAGAAAGCACATCACACGTATAGGATCAGCACACAGCAAAGAGGTACAAGTAACCTGTGGAGTACCGCAAGGAGCTGTCCTATCTCCCATTCTATTTAACATATACACACACGACATAAGCCAACTCCCCCTAAAAAGTAAAATCTTCCAGTATGCAGACGACACTGCCATAGTATCCATTCACAACACTGCAAAAATCGCTTACAAAAATATGCAACACGACATCAATCAAATCACTAACTGGTTAACCGAAAACGGCATATATATAAACCCTGGAAAAACAAAGCTAATGATATTCAAAAACCCCCAAACCCTGCCCATAGAAACAAAATATCTCACTATCAAACATTCATCCTCCTATACACAAAGTGCAGAACCTAAAATCACAACCATCACACAGGTGAAAACAACACGCTACCTTGGACTTCACTTCGATGCAGATCAAAGTTGGAATAGCCATACAAACTACCTACATACCAAGCTTAGGATAATAGCAAGCAAACTATACAGATTAAAAGACATTGCCCCAACCCACATAAAAATACTAATCTATAAAGCATTATGTGAAAACATTTTAAGATATGCAATCACATCATACGCATTCTGCGCAGACTACAGACTTAACAGGCTACAATGGTTGCAAGATAAAATGATAAAACTGATATTCTGGGAACAACCCACTCTTATGCACGAAGCACGGACAAAACACAAAATATTTAAGGTGAAACAATTACGCCACTACACAGTCATGTTAAAACACTACTACAGTCCAACATATAGAGTAACCAGAACAACATATCAAATAACAAGACCACAGTCAACAAACTACATAACATATAAGTACAACAATCACCACGGCAAAGCCACCCGAAACTTCTACGTACCTGACATGATAAACAAACTGCCGTTCGACAACAGAAACCTAGGAACATACAGAGAGCTGAAACAGGCACTATATAAATATTATAGTGAGAATGAAAATTAGAGCAATTCCTGTTTCTCTCTCCCCCACCACACACACACACACACACACACACACACACACACACACAAAAACCTATGACAACCCCCCCTATCCAAAAACTATCACTACAAGAACACAAAGCAACAAACACACCATGTCTAAATCCAACCCTATTTTCTCAAAAAAAAAAAAAAAAGTTAAACTGTAATAGCAGTCGAAGTCTTAAGCATGTACCAACAAACAGTAAAATCAACACCTGGCTTGTGACCACTATAGGAACACAACCATAAAACCACCACCCTCTGTCATCTATTATCTTCCTCAGATAAGCTCTGCTAAGCTTCGAGGAAGAAAATTACTAACTTGCAAGTATCTGTTATACACACTTGTAATGCGTTATAAATATTATATACATATAATTACTACAGCAACTATGTATGCAATTCATCTGAGACATAAAAAAAAAAAAAAAAAAATGTATATAATCCATATTGTAAATACTGTAAATATTATTATTGTATGTAACTTATACTGAGACATAATGAAATGTAAAAAAAAAAGTATTATTATTACTATTGAATTGTGAGTGTATGCTGCATTACTGCATTGTATCATGAATTGAGTGCACATTGATGCCAATCCATATTTAGCTAGTTTAAAAAAAAAATGTATACTCATATTTATAAAATGTACACTGCATTTTGTATATCAAATTTTCGTACTGTACAGAAAAGATAATATGTTTTTCATTGTGTGTGTGCAGATACTCTGTGTGATAGTAAACCTTATCATTTTCATTGTAAAAACAAAAACAAATAAGTCGTTTATAAAAAAAAAAAAAAATAAAAAAAAAAATTATTATTATTATATTCTAAATTCAAAAATTCTGTATAAACCTTATTTTAAATATTGTAAATATTATTATTGTATGTAATTTATACTGAGACATAATAAAATGTTTAAAAAAAAAAAAAAAATATTATTATTATTATTATTATTATTATTATTATTATTATTATTATGTAAACTGTAAATTAATAATAATAAAGTTTTACTTATGTTTAAATTAGAGACGGTGGACACCAATGCTACTTGTGAACTGTCATTTTTGATGACTCAAGCCTTAAGGGAAGCTGTTCAGTCTATGAGGAAAATACTAACTTACTGGCTGGAAGCAAATTAGATACATCTCCGGGCTCAAGCCAGCTATTACCAGGAAGGTCAGAAAACAGGTAAGAAAATATTTTAAGCCTAAATGATTCATCCAAAATTGACTTCATGCTAAAGAGGAAAAGGTGGGGTGTCTAATTTAGACAGGCGGTCATCTGTGAACAATAGAACAGGTGGAGGGAACGCCGTAGTAAGATTAGATGGCACACATAAACACAGCGAAGCTAAAAATGATTTCACATCTAAAATATGAGTACGTCCGATTTGCTCCAAAGGACTTTTTCTTTATTTATTTTTTAATTTTTATTTTAAGTTCAGGAAGTAAGAAAGACTATTCCTATTCTTCGTGTGCAATCGGCGAGGATTCAAAGAGAGAGAGAGAGGGAGAGAAAGTAATAATATAAGAAATTCAAGAGTCGCAAGTTGTCAGATTGGTACCGCATTTTGTACAAATGAATACAGTTGTCTCAGAGACATGCGCGAGCAACACAGACGTCTGCGATATTAAATTACGAAATACGCCAAATCTCTTTTTTTTTTTTTTTTTTGATACATTGACAGATTCATAATATTGAATAGATCTTTGAATACGATATTACGATTCACGAAAGGAACACCAGATGCACAATCATTCAGAATGCAATGGATACGAAATGTTGATAGGTTTATACAATAAATGTACTTGTTCCACGGAATACATCTTAAAAGTCGCCTTGGTAACAAATAAATTATGTTTAATTTATTGAAAAACAATACGGATTGTTCGAAAATCAAATCCGTCTCTATCTCCGTTAATAATAGCTTTTATTAATAATATCTTTCCTTACAAGAAGATTAATACAGTTGACAGATTTATAATAATATGAATGTAGTATTGTTCTTTAAATAGTAATTTAAGCAACGAAGCGATACTATATTTTGTTCCAAGTTCAGCACAGGCAATTACTCACCGTAGTTCTTATAGTTAAAAGGTTAACAATGATATTACACCTACTTTTTTTTTTTTTACAATTTTGTATTTATGTATTGCAGTTAGATTTATTTATAAACAACAACAACACGATAATGCCATTCTTAAAAATAAAAATAAAAAACAAATATTTATTATTCAAACATTGACATCCTGTATTAACATAAGTTGAAACGGTTCAGTTATTTTAATAGCGACAACAATAATAAAGATGGATGAAGATGTTGAGTTAGTAGTGCGATTGCAATAACTTGAAGTTATAGTAAGCTTTTAGTGGGATTAATATATCCTGTTTATGTTGTTTCGTTCTTTTGTTAGCCTTGGTCACTGTGGTTTCTATGTTTTATGTAGTGTGAATGTTATCTGCTCTCTCTCTCTCTCTCTCTCTCTCTCTCTCTACTAACTCTGTTTAATGCAACTTCCACAGTTCGTGTTTTAGTGTTCTGTAATGTCCTGCGTGGCAGGCTGTCGACAGTGTGGGTATGAGATGCTCGTCCACAGCTGCGCAGAAGTTGTTATTGCGCCTGGTTGTGTAAAGTGGGCAGTAATGGATCGGGTTATGCGATACGCGTCTCTTTTTGTTATGATATGTATTACTGAAATAATTAATTTTTTTTTTTTATGCTGAGGATTTTGTGTGTATCTTAAGGGGGGGAAAGTTCGGTTATTAACTGGTGTATACGTTACATTTAAGCAGCGAAACAATTTTCTTTGTTATTCTTCTATGAAATTTGTAATGTCATAGTTGACTGTTTGCGGGTTTTGCGTAGACAGTTATACAGTTTCTGATTGTGTGATTCACAAACTTTAGCATCATGTGTCCTCTTTGGAAGAATTCTTCAGCAGTGATGTTTAGTTTGGTATTTAGGTATTCTATATGTTTTGTCCATGTCAGATGGCAATCTATGTAAAAAACAAGGTATTTAGCAGGTGTGATATCCGGGCAAAGGAAGCTGGTATTGTTAAAGCAGTGGTATGAATTGTGTAGCACCAGTGGCAATGTGCTCGATTCTTAGCTTATCCATAATTAGCATTTGCATTTTAATGTTTTTTATTATAACTGAATTGTAGTAGATGTAGGTCATTAGTTCGTCTAGATATTTTGTGTAGATTGCGACCTACAACTGTATTAATATATTTTGTGAATGTCATTTACAAACTCTATTAATAAATATAACTTACTTAATCCTCTTCACTCCACCTGGGGAGCATAGGTCTTCCACCACCATTTTCTGCCGGACTCTGTGCATCCGGTATCACATTTTGGAAGGTTTCAGTTTGCATAGCAAAGATTTTTTTCTGAGACTGGGTTGCTAGCCCTGCGCTCAATCCTCCCCATTTATCCGGACTTGGGACCGGCATGGCTGGGTTATTAATAAATATAAACTATAATAATAATAATAGTCGTAAGAAGAAGAAAATCGACCATAAAACTCACTATTTCCGATAAAATATAGGATATTAGGGTTAGAGACCACGAAATGGCGTCAATAATCTGCTATACTATCTTCCACAGATACCCACTATAATCACTGATAGTTTTGGGACAGCTATCTGTGATTGGCTAAAGATGGAGAGTGACTTAGCTGTTTCTTCTGTTAAATCTCTTATGTCAGTTAGTTTGCTAGAATCAAATTGCTTACAGTTTTCAAGTCGTGCTTAAAATATTAATTCCTTTGTAGTTTACTGATTTCTTTTTCTCACAGTTTTTTTTTTTTTTTTTTTTTTTTGTATACAGATATTGTAGTATTTTTCCCGGATCTCATATTCTTTCGGGATTTTATCGAATAAATTTGTTAATGTGATAGCAATTTGACTTTAACAAATTTTGTATCAGAGACCTATTCTCTAATTCCTTTCGTACGTGTTACTCTTCAATAAATATATTAATCGAAACCTCTCTTAAATCTTTATCGCTTGGTTTATTCATAAACGTGTATCATGTCCTTACTTGTTCATAATAATTTTCGCTTCTCAGTTTCTAACCCACACAATGACGCTAATGTGCTATAAGTTCTACAACCTTCCGTGTGTGGGATTGATTAAAAACAAAATTGCCGCCCACAAAGTTTTAGTCTTTTATTATAAGCCGTGTCATCAAATTATATCCCTTGTGGCTTTTTTTAAAACTCACCCTAAAAAAATCAATATCTTTCCTGTGATAGGGCAAAGATCTACATAGTTTCCTTTTAACAAGTTTACTGCGCAGTTTTTAATCCATGTTCGTAAACTGTACGCATTACTTCTACGTGCAGCCAGCGAAGAATACACCAGATTTTTTTTTTTTTTGTTGTTGTTGTTGTTCCATTAAAAAAAGTTCGTCATCTCATCCATCCAATATCCAACACCTGCGGACTATCGCTATCAATTCTCTTATTCAGTTATTTGAATATTTGTTAGCATATTTAAACAGCACCTTTTTCTTCCTACACTTTAATCAGCCCTCTATCAAGTGGTCTTACTTTAATTTTTGAGTTTCAACAATAAATAAAATCTTAATACAAAACCCAAACATTTTTGCATCTTGCTGGTTAGTGGCGTCCTATAAAGTCTCAGTAAATTCGTTAAACATTCAGCGGATACAAATCCGTACTTTCTTAAATCCAATCAAAAATGTCGGAACGTTTTTCGTGATCCAGACAGAAGAATAATATATATATATATATATATATATATATATATATATATATATATATATATATATATATATATATATATATATATATATATATATACACACACACACACACACACACACAGGTATCTCTTGTTTAATACACACACACACACACACACACACACACAGGTATCTCTTGCTTAATGCGCCGAAATTAATTGTGGCAATCCTTTGATATACGCGGCAAGGGTTTTGATTAACGCGCCTCTAACCCTGCGGAACTCGCAGCTGATCTGACAGATACGTGCAATATGTTTAATATAAATATTCTTGCACAATTCAGTGTATAGCTTGGAGGTCATGAGTAGCTGTGCATTCATATGTTATTAGTGATATTCCGCACTGTTTTTTTTTTGCTGTCAGTTTGGTTTAACACATGTTATGTAAAGGTTGGTGATATTTTACAGTAAATTGTATCTGAGAGATACCGCGACCTCTGATGTCAGTATAGTATGTTTTAGTTGTTTTTTATTATTATCATTCTTTGTTCAATAATTTTTCGATTGTAACTGTAAATAAATACACCATGATGTATTACTGAAATGGAGAGCCAAAGGCTTATTTATCATACATGTCCTCTAGATGTGCTTCGCATTATGGAAAATACTAAGGAAAGTGATCGGGAGCTTACTCCACCTTTACTACAAGTTGCCCATAAAGTTGCTTATGCTTGTATCCGTTGAAAGTTTTAGTTTCTATAAATTCGACACGAAACTCTCGTAGTTTCTGTATTCGGCTATGAAATAATGTTGGATTCAATATTAACTTAATTTGTACCATCAGGTATTATATTTGCAGTGTTTTTTCTTTATGTTTCATTGCTTGTTTGCCGAGGTCTGGAGAGTCTTTGTTATCGTAGAATTTATGCCGCTAAGAAAAAAACTAAAACTGTTCAAAGCACTCTTGATAACTTCTTTTTATAAAAAAAAAATTGCAGTAAATAATGTAGGTACAAGTATTTATTAAACATTTACTTTGCCTTCATTTTTTATCTTTTCTAAAAGAGTACCATATAAAACGAATTATTAATACAGTAATCTCGATCATGGACGAATTGTAATTTTTACCATTGATTATTAGATTTAATTAACGCGATTTTGATATACGCGGTAACATCGAGGGATTAATTAACCGCGTTAATCGAGGGACATCTGTATATATATATATATATATGTTAAAGATACCAAGTAATTTTAAACCTGGTTTTACTCCATTTCCCAAGTAAGCAAACAGACTAAAAGTCAAGTTTGCGCCTGCAATTGATGCAAGTCTAACTGCTCCCACAGGTAGTGCAGGACCAGGGCAACTCGTGGCAAAGGTGGAACAAGCTCCGATCACTAATCTTAATATTTACCCTTAATGCCAAAACACATCTCCCAAGAAGGGGATGTATGATGTTTTGTATTAAAGGCAAGGGGGCCACTACCCAGACCGGTTTCGACCTTTATTGAGGTCTCGTCAGTGGGAGCTAGGCTAGAATTAGAAATACCAAGATTTAGTGGTACAGAGCTTGTAAGTATTTCGCCAAAACAAGTTACCATAAGGTGTTTTAACCTTATTATTAAATAAGAATCTCTGGAGGAGATATATAAATGTAGAAAGTATTTTTACCTTGGGTATAAATATGTTA
Source organism: Typopeltis vanoorti (assembly GCF_054136105.1). Classification (NCBI taxonomy): domain Eukaryota; kingdom Metazoa; phylum Arthropoda; class Arachnida; order Uropygi; family Thelyphonidae; genus Typopeltis; species Typopeltis vanoorti. The sequence goes on along the minus strand of NC_143569.1, from coordinate 91,557,758 downwards.
AAGATACCAAGTAATTTTAAACCTGGTTTTACTCCATTTCCCAAGTAAGCAAACAGACTAAAAGTTAAGTTTGCGCCTGCAATTGATGCAAGTCTAACTGCTCCCACAGGTAGTGCTCTTATTTAATAATAAGGTTAAAACACCTTATGGTAACTTGTTTTGGCGAAATACTTACAAGCTCTGTACCACTAAATCTTGGTATTTCTAATTCTAGCCTAGCTCCCACTGACGAGACCTCAATAAAGGTCGAAACCGGTCTGGGTAGTGGCCCCTTGCCTTTAATACAAAACATCATACATCCCCTTCTTGGGAGATGTGTTTTGGCATTAAGGGTAAATATTAAGATTAGTGATCGGAACTTGTTCCACCTTTGCCACGAGTTGCCCTGGTCCTGCACTACCTGTGGGAGCAGTTAGACTTGCATCAATTGCAGGCGCAAACTTGACTTTTAGTCTGTTTGCTTACTTGGGAAATGGAGTAAAACCAGGTTTAAAATTACTTGGTATCTTTAACATATTTATACCCAAGGTAAAAATACTTTCTACATATATATATATATATATATATATATATATATATATATATATATGAAGGTACATAACATTTACCGTCGAGATTGAAGAAAATGGTTTCCTTTCATTTCTAGATATGAAGCTTACTAAGAGATGTCTGATTCTTTAAGGATCTCAATCTTCAGGAAATCAACACACACGGATAGATACCAACATGCATCCTCACATCACTATTCCGCACAAAAGTTAGGTATCATTTCTACATTGGCTCACCGTGCTCGCTCAGTATTGTCCGATGAAGAACGAAAAAATGAACTAAAATATCTAGAAAGAATTTTCTTGAATAATGGATACTCTTCCAAAAACATTAAGAGGCAACTATACCAGCGCCCTCGAAACAACACACAGAGATCCCTAACAACCCCAAGGGTTGCATTTCTTTACTGTACATTAGCTTGCTCTCCTGGAAACTGGGAAGAATTTTGAAAAAAATTTAATATAAAAACGTGTTTTTCAACTCTTCCAAAACTCAAGTCAGTTCTAAGGCACCCAAAACAAGCTCATAACCATCTTCAGTTCCCCGGTGTATATAAAATAATATGTGATTGTGGGAGGCCATACTATGGCCAGACTGAGAAGTCAATCCTCCTACGGCTAGAGGAACATCAGAGAGACATATTCATACAATAGAATCAGAGCAAGCGCACTCTCAAGTCACGTCTTATTTTCAGTGAACACAAACGATGAAGGCCGCCAACACGGAGTAGATTGGAACGCAACATCAAACGTTTATATTTGTCACGATGAAGTAGAACGGCGCATAGTTGAATCCAAAGAAACTGTCCTAGATCCTTCTCACATCAACAGCAACCTCAGTTATAGTCTTCCTGACTCGCATAGTTCTGTCATTAGATACTGGCGTACTCGTGAACTCATTCGCTCGCATTTGTACAACAATAGAACTACAGAACGGACTATAACGACAATTCAAACTTATCTTCAGTTTCAATTTGTGTGCTCCATTAAATTAACTTATCTATTTTCTCGGTTTCAGTCAGTCAAAAAAAGATGATTATCGTATTATAATAAAACATCAGATGTTTTGAAACTTGCCGTTACATATTTAATTCATTTTGCATAATATTTATTTTATCTTAATTTTAAACCTGGATGAATATATAGATTTGCATACATTAAATCAATATATATATTTCATAGAGGAATGAACCACGTGCAAAATAACGATCCTTGACTAATCAGTTACCTTGATAAAAGAAATAATGACTTCATATGTTGGTTTCAAAGTGTGATGTGATTAAAATTCAATCAATACTCCTAACTCATTGTCTGCTGCATGAAATGTGCTAAAAGTAGGTCCGCTGACGTCATTATTCGTAATTAAAACAAGAAACGTGCTCTCGCCACCAGAGTCCCTCACGATCGTGTCCCAGCATTGTAGAAAACGTTTCAGAACACGTGCCTGTGAATGGATGATGCAGAATTTGTTTGTGTTAATATTCTAAACTTGCTCTTCGGTTAAATGCGTCAAGTGTTAACATTTCATCTCTATTTATTTGCATAATCGTTTCATTCCTTCTATTGTAATCAAACACAGAGCAACATGTCTTCACTGTGATATCAATAAAATCGCCGCATAAATTAAAAAAAGTTTTTTAATTAAATATATACATCCTAATATATATTGCCGGTAATGATATTCATTTTTTATTTAGTTGACCATTAATTGCACCGAAATGAATTATGCTATTAGTGATAGGTGTTTGAAATTGCGTTTTCAGCGTTACGATAACCTGTCGCTCTTTTAGCTCGTAGCTCAGGTTTTCTAATAATTGATTATAATGTATATCATTATTGTCATTAAACTTTAATCCAGCTATCCTTCATAAATTCGTCCGGTGTACAGCGAATAAAATCATCAGACCGTCAAGTATTTAAGAAATACGCGGTACTAAAATGCGTGGTACTGAAAAGGGTTAAAGCAACTAACCTCATTGCTCGATCGTAATGTGCATCTCCCAGAGCTTGATCAAATGAGATTTCAAGTCCAAACGATTTTATCCTAATTTTTAATAACATAAGCTAATATATTATCTAACATGCACAATTATGAGATATTGCTAAAATCAATATGTACTGGTAGTGCTGCCATCTTTTGGTAGCATTCTGGTTTATAATAGATTATTCAATTTTAAAATTCTGCTTTTTTTTTTTCATTTCATGGTTTTTGTATGAGTTCCATTGATGTATGTATATATAATCTTGCGTAATAAGTATAAATATAAATAATTAAATAAATAAAACATTAACTTAAAAGCTACATGAGTGCTGCTTTGTTTCTTTATGATTTTTCCACTTATGCTGTCTTCCGATCACGAATGCTTATTGTATTGTGTGACACAGCACGGAAGCACAGTCGTTGTTTATCAAAGTGATGGTGAGCCCTTTTGGTGAAACTGAAGCCGATAATTATCACAACAGCGAAGAGTTCATCAAAGGGAATACTGCACTACTAGTTTCATTAATCTCTTAAATAAAGAAATTAAAACGTTGCAACTTATCATGTCAAATAATTTCAGTTAAAAGTCTGAGTGTGTTAGTTACGGGAGACCCAGTAGTTGGTGGGACAATTGAGACAATCAACCGACTACTGGAAACTTTGAGGCTGACAATTCTGACTGGCCAAACTGGTGGTGTTTCGCAGCACTTTTCAAAACGTATTCAGTGTGTAATTTGTTTGAATATATGAAGATGAACTAATTTTTTTTAATTAAAGATATATCACCTTAGAAAGATCAATACTAGGCTAATTGCAAGAGGCACCAATTAAATGGGCTCGTCGGGGATTTGAACCCGGGACTTCTCGCACCAAAAGCGAGAATCATACCCCTAGACTGCTAATAAAATCTTTTATTATATAAAAATAATAAATCAATAAATATAAAAATAAAAATATTTCACTGGGTGGTGGATGGCGTTGTGTGTAGATGATGAATAGCGACATAGTGTGTGGATGGTGGATTAAGTAATGTAGAACGTTGTTTGTGTGTGGGGGGATGCTCTTCAGAGACGAGTCCTTGGAGATGTCACGTAATAACAATAATAATAATAAAACATTTCACATGACTTGGGTTGTGGGTTCATCGATAGTCGTTCGTCAAAATAGTACTGCAGAGAATAACTGCGCAGGCTTTTTCATCATTCTCGTCGGTCTATGCAGCTGGCTCCTTGGTCATCCTGTGTTAATGGCAATTCTTCGGCCGTTTTTTTTTTTTGTTTTTTTTTTCCCCACGTTTTTAACACGAATATACTGATATACGCTTCGTTGCGGGTTATGAAATAATCAAATTACTATTGTTATAGTTCATTATTCACAATAGAATTTTATATTTGATTTTTTTTTCTAGCGTTATAGATTAATTTACCTAGCCACCAGGCTTTGAATTCGAATCCCACTATGCATATGACACGGATGTATGTAAATGTCTTTAGATGATATAGGAATGTCGTTCGGTGCGAGACTACCTCCACACTGTTTACTGGAGGCTCGAAGTGTCTTGAAAAAGCCACTTCAGACTTTTCAATCACACATGAATCAAAAGCCCTCGATATTTTTTTAAAGAAATTATAGATTAATGTTTTGATGTATTACAAATTTTAGTTATTTATGTCGATTGTAAGGCATACCCTGTTTGCTTAAAAATGTGCTGGGAATAAATTTGGTACGCTCCTGTACCCTCGATAATTTCTCCGATTTCTACGAGTCGAGTAATTGGTGTGCTGCGTGAATATAATTTTACCTCCAACTACACTGTTTGATCAAAAATATTCGAACGTCTACTCATCTCGACTCCCACTGTAATATGAAATGCATTAATATGGACCTGATCCACCCTTTGCTGCTATAACAGCCCTTCAGTATTCTGGGAAGGCTTTCCATTAGACTTTGGTACGTTGCTGTAGAAATTCTCTTCCATTCTTTACATTAGTGAGGTCGGTCATTGATGTCAAACGATTCGGTCTGGGTCGCAATCAGCGTTCCACTTCATTCCACAGATGTTCGATGAGGTTGAGTTCAGGGCTCTGTGCATGCCAGTCAAGTTGTTCAACGCCCATCTCATCAAACCATTCCTGCACAGATTTCCTGTTGATACAGAAAAGGGCCTTTGCTAAATGAAGACCCTTTTCTGTATCCCTTATGTTACCATAAAGTTGAAAGCACAGAATTGTCTAGAATGTCATTATAGGCGATTTACTTAAAATTCCCTATGGGATTGACTCGGCCCGAGTCATGAAAAACAGCCCCGTACCATAATGCCTCCTCCTCCACCAAACTTTGACACAACACATTTGGTCACGTATCTTTCCCCTGGCATCCATCAAACCGAGACTCGTCCGTCAGATTGCCAGATGCTGAAGCGCAATTCATCACTTCCACTGCTCCAGAGTCCAGTGGCGACGAGCTTTACACCACTCGACTTCACCAGACGCGTTGACATTGCTAACGTTAGGCTTGTGTCCGGCTATGGAAACCCATGTTCTCCAGCTTACGACTAACAGTTACTTGTAGAGGCATTTTGGAACTCGGTAGTGAATGTTTCAACAGACGACAGCGGATTTTTTTGCGCCATGCACTTTAACACTCCATGTTCCTGCTCTGTGATTTTAAGTATGTGGTATTCATAGTGATATTCATATTCACTATTACGAAGGAGTCCGGATATTTTTGATTCAGAGTGTATCAAGTATAGCAACAAAAACAGGTTCATTTTGCATTTAATTTATTTAAAAATATATTATAATTTGTTCGGTGCTGAGACATTTCGACCTAAAAAATAAAATACGAGGACAGAGTTAAACATATGTCTAAACAAAGTCGCTGACTTTTTTTCGGAATTAACAGAAAATATGTCAGGGGAAAACACCCCGAAATTACCTGACTCTCCCTAACTGTTAATGTTACAAGAGAATGCTGAAACGCCTAAGAATGTAGTTGACCCTCAAACTTCTACAGTGAACAACTTGAAATCTAACTCACTGTTCATCAAATGATATGACGTGTACAAGACAAATGCGATGTTCATTGCTAAAATAATTCTTTTGTCATCGGACCATACGCACTTCCGATCCCAACTTGGTCGATTTTTGCAGGTTTCAGTAGTGAAAATGACTAATAGATAGACAGGTGATGACTCACTTTGGCAGCGTGTCAAAACTGTAAACTCATTTGCTTTCAGGAAAAATGTCAGTATTGCACGAGCTTGCAGCAGACGATTTCTACCTGAAATCTCTTCTGCTAACAGTAAGGAGTTGGCGTGTGTGGGGGGAGGGGGGAGGGGGGAGTATCATTTGTTACGCCTCCATAAACACATACCTAGTAATTTACTGCATCCGGGAAACTAGGTAAGTTAAATTAAGGGATAAGGGACTGGAAATGAAATGTTTTCCATACTGAGAAGGCTGATTTCGCATTTGATGAATTAATGCGATAGGACTGATAAGTCGCCAACAGATTAAAACTCCCGAAGTTGATGACGTCAAAATGATATCATTTAATATCCGTTAAAATGGTAATAAAAGTAGAACGATCCTATTACGTCACATTATGGCATAGGAAGTAACTTCCTGGGTGAAAAAACGTGTTGTGTAATACGATGTGCGGAATTCTATGGGTAGTCTACGGCTTTATCCAATTTTCCTCGCTGGTGCTCTGCAAAGGGAGCTGAATAGAGTTACCTGCATTCGCTTAATGTAACGTACAAGAATGCGACATTGTAATGCACGTCGTCGTATCTTTTTTCATTGACGTCAACCTGTAAAACTGATTGCCGCACCAGCCTTTTCCGCAGACCTAGCGCAAGTTTCCAGCGAGAAAAAAAAAAAAAAAAAAAAAAAAAAACCTGGCAGTCATAAAACTTGTTTCTCTTCTTAAATATTATAAAAGACATTTTCTCGCCAGAACAACTGAATGCAATTCCTATCTTATGAGAAAACGTTTTCGTGTTACTCTGCGAATCTGAAGATTATTTTTGAATAACCGACATATCTTCGCGTGAGGTTTTAATATCTTTGTTACTTTTCTATGGCTTGTAGCTAAAAATAGTGTTTTTGTTATTGCTTTCTTATTATTGATATCCTTTTGTGGAGGGGAGTGTAGCAAGTTGAAAACTTATAATTGAATAGCACAATCTACATTGGATCTATTTCCTCTCCCCCCCCCCCTTACAAGTAAAGCGTATCATTCGATTATTTTATTCTAGGGTTGAAACTAGCATATTTGCTGCACTGACTTTCGAAGGCGTATCTTTTATAATGAAGCAGCTGCAGGAATATCCCGGCTAGCGCTGCACAGGATGCGTTCCAAAAAGTAGAGTGCTAACCGAAACGGTGCTATATAACATTATATTTTTATTAGAAGCAAATACAGATGTGGTAGAACAATAATGGATTTTTTTTAATGAAAGTCACTAATTCTACTGTATTTTATATGATGGACCGGATTGTGGGTCTTCCCTGAACCTCGAAAGACCCTTAGTCTTCCAAGGTTACTCCCTGATCAATTCATTGTATTAACGACTTCTTTCGCGAATTACCCAGCATGGACGTTATAATGAAACAGCGCTAAACGGGGAAACGCGTTAAGCGGGGTATTACTGCATATGTCATTTATAATTGCCTTTACAGTCTAGTAGTCATTTTTCTAGTAATCGAAATCATTTTATGAAGATACATTTCAATGTTTTAATTTTAAAGTACATATTTTGTTTAAGTTAAGGGATATTACATCCCATATCGTTTCTTAGCCGAATAAGAAACTCAAAGAGTTTCATGCCGAATATAGTAGAAACTATATAAAGTTCGGCAATTTCAAGCGTAAGCAAATACCTGGATACTGCAGCAACTGACCCTAAAGGTAGTGCAAGCTGAGGCAACTCGTGTCAAAGGTGGAGCAAGCTCCGATCACTATTCTTGATATTTACCCATAATGTGAACTTAGCTCCTAGGAGCTGTATTACTGTTCTACATTATGAGAGAAGGTCACTACCCAGACCGGTTTCAACCTTTATTGAGGTCTCATCAGTGAGTAGGAAGACCTAGTTAATACCAAGTTTGTAGCGAACCTTAAGGGTCAGTTGCTGCAGTATCCAGGTATTTGCTTACGCTTGGAATCGCCGAACTTTATATAGTTTCTACTATATTCGGCATGAAACTCTTTGAGTTTCTTATTCTGCTAAGAAACGATATGGGATGTAATATTCCTTAACTTAAACAAGTCATATGTCGCCGAATTGAAGCCTTTGGCTCTTCATATATCTAATAATTTATTAGGACACCTCTCGGCAATACTCATAGAAGGGTTGTAAGTTCTGTTCGCTACAAACTTGATATTAACTATTAACTAGGTCTACCTACTCACTGATGAGACCAAGTGGAGCCTCTCAAAGCCAGATCCGCCCCGCACCGGTGGAAACCGGTGCGGGGCGGATCTGGCTTTGAGAGGCTCCACTTGGAGGTAGGTTTTGCCTGTCTCTGAGTGGGACCACCGCTGAGATTATGGCTCTGCTTGGTGGTGGGGTGAGCCTGCCACTGGGTAGAGCCAACGCTGAGAAGTTCTTCTCGGTGACGGGGTGAGCCTGTCATCGAGTAGAACAACGCTGAGTTGGGCGATCTTTCGGTATCGTCTTATTTTTAGAGCCCGCTTCACCTATGCAAACGGTTGAAACCGGTCTGGGTAGTGACCTTCTCTCATAATGCAGAACAGTAAAATGCAGAACAGTAATACAGCTCCTAGGAGCTGGGTTTCACATTATGGGGAAATATCAAGAATAGTGATCGGAGCTTGCTCCACCCTTACCATGAGTTGCCTCAGTGTTGCATTCCCTAAAGGGTCAGTTGTAACACTATCCAGGTATTTGCTTACGCTTGGAATCGCCGAACTTTATATAGTTTCTATATTCAGCATGAAACTCTTTGAGTTTCTTATTCGGCTGTGAAACAATATGGGATGTAATATCCCTCAACTTAAACAAGTCATATGTCGCCGAATTGAAGCCTTTGGCTCTTCATATATCTAGTAATTAAAGTACATATTTCTCAAATATCGGGTAAAATAAAAATTCCTGCTGAAATTCGTACAATTTTTCATTAATTGAAAAAAAAAAAAAGATGTTAGCACAACAACAACCTAGCGACTTATCCATTATTGTGCATTGCTTGCAGACGGTATTCAAAGCCTTTGATTTACTTCTTCCTGAATTATAAAAGTCAATTCTGAACACGCAGATATTTTACCAAGACTTGAAACTGTGGAATGGTTCACGGACGTTACTAGGCAACGGCCAATGCGACAGGACATTTAAGCGACAGCAAACTAGACGAAGGACAAATGGGCGACAGAACAGATGGACGATAGTCAACTACACGTGCGCCTTCCAATACATCGACTTTCCATACATGACAGGCAATGTATTGGAAGTTTTTAAGGCTTGATGACCAACAAATAGATCTACTGGGATCAGCGCTTCCCAGGACCTCAGAGTTTAATCAAGACGTCAGTGCAGTACTGCTGGTGAACTAAATTAATGACGATTTCATAAACTGCAGAAAGACGAACTTCTTGATTGTCTTTAAAATTCCTTCTAATATTCCTTCTATAATAAAATTCTAATATTCACTTTCTCTTTAAACAATTCAAGCATTCCCATCACAAAATACTCTTTTTTTTTCTTTAATTATTAATCGTTAGCCTTAAAATAATGAACTTTATTTGAACTTTCATCCCGCATTTTCGATGAGATGTCTTATTACAAATAAGCCATCTCACCGTATTACTTCTTGACCGTACAATTCATACTATGAGTGAAGTTGTGTATACTCTCAAGTGTACAAATCTTTTGTTCAAGTGTCTGCAATAATTAAACACATCTTGTTGTCTATCAAGCAACTTCCCCAAAGTAATAGAAGCTGGAAACAGTACTGTATAAAAGATCACACAAGAAAAGTGTCAAAGGAAAGGACTAATAAAGATCTTTTCAAAAGACTCATATTGAGTTCGGTTTCATACCTTTTATGTATTGACAGGCTCTCTAAGAAGAAATCAGTGATCTTACCACAAGCTGTAAAGGAACTTTTTAAATTAGTTAAACGATGCAACGATCAAGAAACAAGTAACGGTGATCATCATCGTAAAAAAAATAAAAAAAGAAATAGTGAGATGAAAAATTGAAAAAAAGAAAGAAAACATTTTGCAGACGGTGTTCAAAGCCTTTGATTTACTTCTTCAAGGATCTGAAACTTCTGAATTATAAAAGTCAATTCTGAACACGCAGGTTAGATTTAGCCATCGTAGGGGGTGAGGGGAAGAATGAGGAGTACCTCAGAACATCTCCGAGAGTTGTTTCTGTCTTGAGAAAGTTAAAAAAAATTGTTTTTAGCAAAGCAATCCATGAGGCTCTGATCCAGTTTTTCACCAAATCTCTCTCTCTTTCGATGCATTCGGCTGTGGATGATTATATGTTGCTTTAGACATAGTTTGTTGCTGAAGATGCCAAACTACTACTGGTATCTGGCCAGGTGTCAATTTGAAACTATAAAGCTTTTGCATTTTCTTTCTTTCTTTTTTTTTCCTCCCGAAAAAAACATGGTATAAAATTAAATTTCGTTGAAAATATTTTTTTACATGACATTTTGCTAGTACTAACATCTAAAGTACGATGGCTAAATCTAACCTGATTATTAAAAATCTGCGATTCACAATGTTTTTTTTAAAAATTATTTTATTTGTTTATATTTCTTACATCAACCTCACATGCGAAGGTTGCAAAACATAAAGTGCTCCTTGTGAACAAGTGGTTAAGGAGAAAAAAAGAAAGACCCTGTTTACGTGTTTTGTCAACAGATGGAGGTTGCAATTATTGGGCTAATTATGAGGAGGGCTCCTCCTAAGAGCAGAGGGTAGACGTAATAAAAGTAGAGGATAAGAAGTTGATTTGGATAAGTTTGAAACTGAACAGTGTATAGATGTTGATACAGCAGCTGCTGTTGATACAGCAGCTGCTCTTGTTTTAATCATTTATTTTAACATGCTTAGAGAGAATACAGGAACAATACTGTTGAAAGACTTCACAGAAAAAGACATAAGGCAGAGAAAAAAACTAAGAAAATTTTGTGGAAGAGGGGTTATTGATTATATTTTTATTATAACATAGTTTTGGAGAGCACTGAAGATTTTAGGAAGGTTTTTTATTCGTCAGTTCAAATAGGAGAACAGTATTCCAAGGCTGGGCGGATTTGAAATTTATACAGCGTTTAGCAGATGTGAAGTAGTGCCTTGAGTGCAACAGGATGCCAAAATGTTTGGATGCTGCGATATGGTAGTGCTAAGAAAAGCTAAAGATATAAGTCAGCTCGGTAATAGAAATCTGACCTTGCTTTGAGATTGTGCGTTTTATCAAAGGTAAGGGAAAGTGAAGTGAGATCTTTCTTGCTAGAAATACGAGTCCTTCATTTTGGTGACACTGAAGTTTAGAAAATTGTTCTCACCATGGCGATGGGAGAATATCAAGGAGATCATAATTTGAGGCATTAACTATTTTCAGAATTAGAATGTTTGAGTACTAAAAGGCTACTTAAATGAAGAAGAAATGGAGTGTACTGTCATTAATGAAGATGTGGATAGAATATGAGTTTATTCAAATCATTCTGCAAGCGCTGTATATCAGTAATATTCTTGATTGCCCTGCCTCTCTTTGCATCTCCTGTCAGGTCCTTCCCAATATCAGTAATGTATAGATTGCAATGGTCGAAGGACTGATCTCTGGAGAACACCACCCGTTATCTTAAATCTAGTATATTCACACCTACTATATACTGCTTTCTGAACCGTTAGCATCCACTTATCCAAGTCAATAGTTTATATGCCAATCCCATTTCCAGTTTATGCAAGAGCCTCTCATATGGTATCAAATGCCGTGGTAAAATTTAACCGTATCCTAGTGTATCCATTCCCTTTATCCAATTCAGCAGTGACATTATTATAAAATTTGTGCTAATTGCTAAAACACGATTTCCTCCTAGTTAACCCATGCTGTTCTTTGCAAAATATAGCTTATCTGTCAACTATTCTTCTTCTTCTTCTTCTTCTTCTTCTTATTATTATTATTATTATTATTATTATTATTATTATTATTATTATTATTATTATTTTCCCTATTGCTCTATCTGGAAAAGGGCGAAATGTTCAATAAACATTTCTTGTCTTAAATCCTCCACAGTTTGTTTGATGGCCACTCTCCTCTAGTTCATACATTATTAATATACCGCATTTATATCGAAATATTTAGCAAGCATTATATTAAAGCGTACATATTTAAAGTCTTCTCATACTTTCCTTTGGTTAATGAAAGTGTCTGGACGGGGAAGTTCCTGATAAGAACTTATTAATTACGAACCGCATAAAACCAAGTTATAATCTTTACTGCTTTCATTTAGAAAAATATTTAGAAACTAATTTCGCTATAAAATTACGCTTAGATAATGTTCATGTTCATTTAGTGTCCTTGCTAACATGTTTTCTTCCATAGTTACTATCATTCTTCGGTTCAAGTAATCACTTAATTTTCCTGACTAATATCAGGTTATTGAATCATTAACGTTACGAAACTATCTGCACGCTCAATTGTCGTAAACTGAATAGCTTGACGCATACCCCAAACGTCTTACCACATTTGATTGCTATGTACGCTCTGCTATAATCTTCAAAACCTGATTGACATCCTTATCATTGCAGTCGTCACTCCAAATCATTAGTGCAATTCTAAATCATCCTATGCACCCTTTAAAAATAACTACTTCTGTAATAAACATCAAGTCAGACGATCTCTTTCAACGAAATGCAAGTTATGGAAACCAGAAACAGAAATTAGTGTGTCGAAGATAGTCGCGTCCTCTAGTGATTATCTTGTATCGTGATATAATTATAATGAAATGTCAATGTAGATATTCTCCCATTCGGCTGCATTCCCTCTATGAAACGAAGAAAAAAAAAATTACTTTTATAATTTGTGTCACTATAAATTACAGAGTAAAAAGGCACTATGAAAGAAAGCCAAGGAGTTAAGAAATATAAATAAATAAAGATATGTTCTCGCATACTTCTTTTTTTTTTCTTTCATGTTAATTCACTATTATATTTTTAATTTTTATTTTTTTCAACCAGTGACGAGATTACTTTCCTTTCCATCAAGCAATACATCATAATACGTGAATCATTTAATCGTCTTCAAACTTCGTGTAGCAGAGCCGTGTTTTAAGAATATTTTCAAAGAGTCCACTTTCTTTTCATTAAACAATTTTTACAGATAATTATCACAATAAGCATTTCATTTATCTAAAAGTTTTAAATGCATTACTATATTTTAGAACTAAGTATTAAGATACAAAAAGGATTAATGCGCAAAAATTCATTCATCGGGTATTTCGAATAATATTTGTAAGCCTAATCTTATTTGCCAATTTTTTATATTTTAAAATATATTAATATTTGGACTTTTTTTTTTTTTTTTGCTAAAAAGTTCTCAGATTACAGCGGTCTTAAATTATCCATTCACATGTAGTGTTATATGTAGTGTTAAAATAGCAAATGTGTTATATTTATTTTATTAGTGACTTTCTCTCAAAAAGCGGGTAACAACCGGTTCTTCTTGGCAGATATTTTATACTGATGTTGGTAAACAAAACTGCATTCAAAATAAGTTTACACCTCGCAAATAAAGACATTTAATCTATACTTTTTATACTCACTTGTAGACTGAGAATGAAGTATACAAACTATACTAATATATATATATATTAGTATAACTAAAGTATAAAATATAATATAGCTAAAGTATATATAGCTGCTCAAGTAACCGAGCTCACGGTTGTTTTAATGATTCTCAAGGGATCAGTAAGAAAATAGTGGCGCAGCTACCGCCATTCTAAACATTAATTATTATATTATTGTCTGAAATAGTGTGAGGTTTTTTTTATTTTTATTTTAGATGTGATGATTTTCTGACGGAAAATATCCCTACTTGTTTGTCTCAAAAACTAACCAGGGAATTGACTGAAAAGAAGAAAAAAAAACTTAAAAATTCCTCTCAAACAGTGTTTCTTAAGGTTTATGAAATTACAGAAACTCTGCGAAAATTTCGTTAAAAATTATCAGAAAGGAATTATGACAATGAACCGTTACCCGCAAAATATTTTAATCAAGAAAACATATAATAATGCATAATATTTAATATTATAAATAAAGTAATATAACTGTTATAATTAGAAGTCTAATAAAAAATTAATATTTTCTCCATTCACTGAAATTTTTTCCCAGAAATTAGATCTGATACAAGTTATAAGTAATGCTCTGAGGAATTCTTGCATTCTCGCAACCCTTTGGTTCCGCGGATCACGGTTTAAGAAACACTGATCTAAAAAGGCAATATTTTCAAACCATACAGTTTAATTGAAGAATATATCCTAGTCTACCATTAAACTTCGTAATATTCTTTTTCGTAAAATTTCGGGGCCTCCAGATAGAGCCTGTGCATAAATACGGCCCTGTTCCTTCCATTTCGGAGGGCGAAGCAGTTTACTATTCTTCAATGACAACTAATGTCGAGAAAAATGAAATACGCAAAAATTAAAAGGAAGCCTATAAATGGTGAATCTAAATTTTTTAATTTTATTTTTATTTATTTTCTCTTACCGTTCTGTCAATGCTTGTTTCATGCAGTAGTCTTTCAAAGTAATTACTCCAAACTTCTAGAATAACCTTATCTAGTTTTCATGTCACCCTTACTTCTCTTCCTTATTCATTTCTAATATTTCAGAATTGCCTCCAGAATATTTCCCTTCTTCCTTCTTTTCTTCCTGATATAATTTTTTAATGCGATTCCCCCTCACGAAAGTTGTAGGCTTATAAGTACATTAATACCGTAAGTGGGTTAGGATGCTTTTTATATTTTTATTAACTTTATAATTTTTGTATTTTTATTTATTTATTTTCACTTAACTCTGCCCTAGAGACGGAACAGTGAACATTTTCAAACTACTTCAGGTCTCCAATAAACACTATGGTGGTCTCACATCGGGCGATAAAATTCATCGTTCACTTAAACATAATCACAAGGATCCATATTCAAGGCAGGATTCCAGCCAGCCACCTGTTGGTTGGAGAGGATACCAGTGGCAGCCGGTGAAAATTTTAAGTGGGGGTGCTGCATATACAATTTTTTTAAAAAAATTATTTTTTTCCAATCAGTAACCAATTTATTAATAAATAAATTTACATATTAAAAATATTTCACCCTCACCACGAACACCAATAATAAAAGTTTCGTATCTCACAGAAATAACGCGCGCAAGCATGCGATGCAGCGTCGGATTCACTTGTTATGTGCAGTGACAAGCGCAAAAACGAATATCAGCGAGTCAAACTGCAATTGGCCGAACGCGATAATTCCCACACTGCTTTAGATCGCAGTGCATTTGTTTCGTAATCTAAAGTTAATCGAACAATTCCAATTATTAACTATTCAATCAATGTCAAAACATAAGCTGTAACCTTTAACATGTTGTATTGCATTTATATAATGTTGTAAGCATTGTTATTATTTATAAACACAAACAAAATTTAATTTTTTCATTTTTTCCTTGGGGGTGCTGCAGTGTCGCAGTGCTTATGTGCGAGCCGCCACTGGAGGATACGCTAACTACTCGGCCAACCAAGTCCAGCAAATTCTTTTTCTTACCAAAGTCTTTCCATGACATTTATGTTAGCTACTTGTGGACATAACTTAGCTCTCTTACATGTCGCTCTGTATTCTTTGAAGGCATCTACCGACTGGCTTGCTGGACACTTTTAGTATGCTTTCTTCTTTTAACTCCTTGTGTCCAGTATGGTGTTCTTATATTTCTGTCTTTGCAGACAACTTCACCACATGCCTCCCTAGTTGAATCAATCAATGTTTTCTTCAGAGTTTGCCACTGAGTCTCCCGGGTCTGGTTCTTGTTTCCGAATGGCTTCAAGTTTTCTTGAATAATGTCTGTAGAGTAGCAACTACAGTTTACCCGTAAAAGCTACTCAACTTTACTGTAAAATTTTTTTCTTACATGTCGAGATATTCAGCGATACAAAATTGATCACGATTTCGATCCCTTCCGAAATCGTAGTTGAAGAGAATCATTCTCTGAAAATCTCGGATGGATATCCATTTCCAACAGTGGTTTGAAGATTTTAAGTCCAGTATTTAAAAATCAGTTAGTGAATTTTGTATTTGGTTCGTTAAAAAATCTACTGATTTTACAAAAGAACACGTGAGGTATCCTTTGCCAAAAGAAGTTAATTATACTGACCTTCTCATTTCATCCCTTCAGTCTCAGAAACATGTGTCCCCATTTGAATTAAAAAAACAAACAATAAGAAACCGTGAACTTGACACTTTTTTTTTTTTTTTTTTGAGAAGCAGCTGTTGCAGTATGAGTGAATTCCGTGTCAGTGAATTACTGTTGATTAGTGGATTTTCCATTTCGTATTGTGATGATTAAACCTTCCGAAAGCGCAAATGGATTACACAAGAAACACTGAAGTTAGTACAGAAGAAAAGAATGTTGAAGATAAGAAGGGATACATCAGAACAAATAGAAGAGCAATATAGAAGAAAGTGTAATGAGGTGAAAAAAGCAGTCAGAATGGATAAAATGAAATGGTTAGACGCCCGATGCAACAATATAGAACAGTACTATGGAGAGCATAAAACAAGGGAGGTATACAAAATGATCAGAACCATTAATAGAAAGTGGCAACCAAAACAGACCACAATTAAAGATGAAAAGGGCAAAGTATTGATGAATAAAGAAAAAATTGTACAGCGGTGGACAAGATACTGTAGTGAGTTATATGAAGAAAAACTAGATTCAGATAGCATTGGGAAACTCACTGAAGAATTGAAGCAGATATCACCACCAGGTAATGAGCGTGATATGGACATTTTAAGAGGAGAAGTAGAAAAAGCAATAGGACGGCTAAAACACAACAAGAGTCCTGGTAACGATAATATTACTGGAGAAATGATTAAGTATGGTGGTGAAAGTATGGTTACAGAAATGCACCAACTATGCAATATGGTATGGAAAGAAGGGAAAATGCCAGAGGAGTGGGTGAAATCAATATTAGTAACATTATACAAGAAAGGAAATAAGCTAGAATGTAAAAATTATAGAACAATTGCCTTGATAAGTCACCTTGGTAAAGTAATGATGATCATATTGACAGAAAGATTGAGAACACAATTGGAAGCATACCTTGCAGACGAGCAAGCAGGATTTAGGAAGGATAGAACTACAATTCAACAGATTTTGACAATGAGGTTAATAGCAGAAAAAGCTAGGAGAAAAAACAAAAACATATATACTTGCTTTGTTGACTTTCAGAAAGCATTTGACAGTATTGACCAGAAAGTGACATTAGCAGTTCTGGAATCCTATGGAATTGATAAAAAAACTAATAGCTATATTAAAAGATGTTTACCAGAATGCAGTTGCAGCAGTTAGAATAGGTGATGATTTGGGGAAATGGTTTAAAACAAGCAGAGGTACTAGACAGGGAGACTCAATATCACCAAGCATTTTCATCGCACATTTAGAAAGAGCAATGGATAAAATGAAAGAAGATGCCAAAGGAATATCTGTACACGGAATGAGAATTAACAATCTGAGATTTGCAGATGACATTGTTATTATTGAAGAAGACGAAAGAGAACTACAAAAAAACACTGAAACTGTTAAATGAGGAAGGGAAGAGATTTGGATTTGTTATGAACTTTGGAAAAACAAAGACAATGGTATTTGGTGAGAAGAACATGAAACAAAAGATACAAGTGGATGGAACTGATATAAAAAATGTAGAACAATTCACATATTTGGGAAGTAAACTGACATATGACTTGGACTGTAAAAAAGAAATAAAGATCAGGATTGCAAAGGGAAGAACAAATCTGAAGGCCATGGATAACATCTGGAAAAGAAAAGTGATAAGTCTGCAAACAAAACTAAGAGTATTGGAAACGTGCACCTTCAGCGGCGTACTGTACGGATCTGAAACGTGGGTAATAAATAAGGAATCAAGAAAAAGAATTTTGTCATTTGAAAGAACTTGTTACAGATTCTAAGAATAGGATGGATACAGAAAATCACCAATGAAGAGCTCTGTCAGAAGATACAGCCAAAACAGAATCTAATGCAGAAGATTATAAAACGGAAGCTGCAATTATTTGGACACATCTGTAGAATGAGTGAGGACCGGAAGATAAAGACATTTATGTTTGGTATTTTGGATGGTTTAAACAGAAGAGGTAGACCATACAGAGAATGGATAGACGATATAAAAGACTGGTGTGGAATGGGTGTACAAAAACTGCGACACTGTGCACTGGACAAAGAAAAGTGGAAGAAGATAGTGAAACAGGCATCACACATCAACTGGCGGTGAGCCCATGATTCGTGATGATGATGATGAAAGCACAAATAGCAAAATATCTGCTAATAATCTCCATCGAAGTGTCCCTAGTTTTAACGCTTGCATCTTAATGCCTCGTCAAATATGCAACCGATATCACAAAATGCTTGTAACATTTGATCGTGCTCCTATCCTTGCTATATGCGTTTCGAAGATTGCATTATTCTCTCCCTTTAGACAGCTTACTATTTTACTGCCTGGAATTCTTTTGAGAGCCGGCAGTCGTGCTTGACAGATTTTGATGAAATTTCATATTTGGATATTCTTAAAAATGTATGTTTAGATTTCACTTGGTCATTTTAAACCAAAACAATTAAAGAAGCTATCGTCTCCATGCTTTTCACATTTATTTATACATCATTTATATAGGTACGTTAGCGCATTATATATAAAGCTCTGATCACTATTCTTAGTATTTTCCCATAATGTAAATAAAGCACATCTCACTAAAAGATGTATACTGCAATACATTATGGGTGGGGTCACTACCCAGACCAGTTTCAACCTTTTTTGAAGTCTCCTCAGTGAGTAGCTAGACCCTAAATACCAAGGTTCTAATAGTTCTAATAATAACTGGGCAATGGACTGAGTCCTTGACTCTTTATCATCTGAATGAAGAAAATCTGTGTGGATGGGGTGTTATGAGCTAAAAGCTCTAGTCATGGCTGGGTAACGGCAATAGCCGATACCAAGGTTTTAGTAATACAGATACAGAGCCTTATCAACTTTACCTATAGAAGTTGCTGCAAGGTGTTTTTATTTTTAATAAGAATCTCTGGAGGAGATATAGATGTAATTAATTTTTTAACTTGGGGATACTGCATATTAGTATTACCAAGTAATTTTATAAGCGTGGTTATTTAACTCCTAATCCCAAGTATGCAAACAATTAAGTTTGCGACTGAAACATAGTTCAAGTCTAAAGATGGTACAACACCAGGGCAACTCATTGTAAAGGTGGGTAAAGCTCTGATCACTATTCTTAGGATTTTCCCATAATGTAAAGCACATCTCACTAAAAGATGCATACTGTAATACATTATGGGTGGGGTCACTACCTACTAGCTACTCACTGAGGAGACCTCAAAAAAGGTTGAAACCGGTCTGGGTAGTAACCCCACCCATAATGTATTGCAGTATACATCTTTTAGTGAGATGTGTTTTACATTATGGGAAAATACTAAGAATAGTGATCAGAGCTTTACCCACATTTACAATGAGTTGCCCTGGTGTTGTATCATCTTTAGACTTGAACTTTGTTTCAGGCGCAAACTTAATTGTTTGCATACTTGGGATTAGGATAACCAAGCTTATAAAATTACTTGGTAATACTAATATACAGTATCGCCAAGTTAAAAAAAAATTAATTACATATATATATATATATATATATATATATATGAAAAGCATGTTTGCACAGTGTTGAGCTCAATCTGGACCTTGATACCTGAGGACCGAGTAATTAGGTCAGGGTAGACGCGCTTTAACCTGTTTTCTTTATTGTTGTCTTAAGAGAGCCATTAGTTTATGAACACACCTCTGCCAACCTGCGATGAAAGGTTACACCCAAAGCGAAGAACGTAATTTGCTGTTTGAAACTGTTAACATTAGTTACATTAATTCTGATTGCGTTGTCCACTCAGTTTGTGTGTTTCCCATTTTTCAGTGAGACGAATTCATTTACATTTAATTACACTGACTGTTCAATTGAGATCTCTAGATCCAAGGAAATTCTTTTGAGTTTCATCTTAATAAACTTTTTAAATCCCGCAGAACAGACAAACAGACACGCACGTTGACCTCATAGCCCTACTTGCTTCGGTAATAACTTCAAAAGCAAATAGCAGAAGTGTCCAACTCGCAGAGCGGATTCGGTATGCTAGTTTTCAAAACTCTTTTAGTAATTTAGTAAATACGTAGTATAATATAACAGACAACGAATAAGAACGGGAGAAATGCGCACTGTTCGTGATTGAAGCAGTTAGTACAGCAATGAGAAAACAGTCCACTTTAGAGCGGACTGAACTCAACATTAGTGTTGAGTTCAGTATTACCTGTTGTTATAAAGCATGTTTGAAAAAAGCTGAAAGCTGTTAAATTAGAGGAATGACAGAAGTGTCTTTTGCTTGGAATTAGATTCATGGGGGTTCATTGAAGCCCCAATTCCCTGGCATTATTAAAACGTCAATTTAATATTATTAAACATACGTCGTGGACTTTCTTTTATTAATTATGACATAATTATAATCGATATTTGTAACAAATTTTGAAGATGTTTTCGGTTGGTAGATGAGAGGCTGACCGCCATATCCTAAAAATAAAAAATAAAAATAAAATCGACGGTTCCGAAAGCTATTCTGCGTAGATAGTGGGTCAGTCAGTACCGTAAGTACAGAAGCAGTCTAGGTTGAAACTTTTTTTTTTCTTCTTTCGGAAACTGTTCACATTTATAGCATTCACAAAAGAATTTCATCAGTGTCATGAAGACATGAGCTTTTACAAATGCAAGGACAAGAATTTATGTTCAAATTATTGTTAGAAAACACCCGCAATCCGTGAAAAATCGATTAGCATTTTGAAATTACAATTTGGCGACCTATTTACAGACCCCACTCCATTGAAGTTGATTTTGCTGATTTTCAGGAGACTGCAAGGTTTTAACTTCGACAAAACAGCAAACTGGTCTGTTGGCCTGGATTGATTCGACTTATGGCAGAAGCAGCTAAGGCGATGAGGTCACCATATTATATCTGTTACTTGCGTGCGTTCTGGCTAGTTTTGCCGGATGAAAAAGAAAAAAAAAATCTGCGAAGACTGACAGGTTAAAATATAAAACACATGTCAGTGCTTCAACACACAAACAAGAAACAATGTACTCCTCTCGTGGATTTAGATTTATTCAACATTCGAAACACAAGAGGAAATAGTAATATGCACGATCTTCGTAATATTCAAGAAAAGTTTCGGAATTTTGATATATTTAACAGATGGTAAAATTACAGTTAAATAACATAAGCCATTAGGATATGCAGTTCCATCTTTCTCTTTTTGATAGCAAACCCAAACTTTAGAGGGAATAAACTCTCGACTTAATACTGCAAAGCGCTGCTTGCAACCAATTACTCTGTGCAGTTTGACGATGCGTTGGAGCACCACTTTTGACCGATCATTGTCCAGTAGCAATCACACACTCGCGGTAGTTATCGACGAGATTGTCTCATTTGCAAGATAATCTTGAAACCTGGTATATCGATCAGAGGACGCAAACCATTACATAATATATGTGCTATGTTCTCCCCAGGACCTTTTGAATGAACAAACCGCCCGGCTAATTGATGTTGTGAATCGACATGGCTAAATAATGAGCAAGAATGGGAAAATAATTTAAGACATTTTTTAATTAATACTGATAAGAAATCAAACTGGAGAGTCTTGATGCTCGTGAAACCAGCTCAATTTCTTGCATTGCAAACCAATCTCGAGAGCTTCGAATATTTACCTTGATGCACACCAATCCGTACGTGGAAGAAGACAAAACTCGGATCTCGAATACAACAGTATCGGTTGCAAAGATCTTTTATGAAAGAGACCTAATTTTGATGTTTGCAAGAAATGAATTGTGAAAACTGAGCGAATTCGAAAGGCAAAAATCGATGTTAAAAATCGACATTTATTTTTCTTAATGATGATTTTTGTCCGAAGATCGTGAGTCAAGTATTTAATACTTTATTTTGTAAAAGAAAATAGGCCTATGCATCAAATATAGTTGTGATCTCAGGGAATTCTCGAAACTCTCAAGGACTATGACGTCAGTCTCAAGTGATACCAATTCCCATTCCGTAATTAATACTTATAAATAGTAAAATTGCGACATAATGCGAGTTATGTGTCTCGGGTATTACTATAAGTGCACAATTCAGTGATTTGTTCTGATTAATTTAATAACAAATAGTTTTTTGTATTTATTAAATTACCCCATAATGAATAAAAAGTTAAGTCAGAAACCCACACTCTTAAGTTATTTTAAGAAAGATGAAACCGATAAGCATAGTAGCGAAGACACCAAACCAACAACAGAATCGTCGATTTCTGAACACCACTTATCGGGTATTAACAGTGAGTGGTTTAAAAAATTCCATTGGTTAGTGGTGAGATAATGGAATCATGTGTTCCACATGTATGAAATACGGAAAGAGACGACCGACAAACAAGGAAGTGACTTGGGTAACTATGCCATGCAACAAGACTTCGAAATGAAAGTTTGGTTGCCCATGAACAAAGCAAGTACACACTGATTGAAAATCAGTGTGTAACTTGTATAACAGATCAATATCAACTAATATTAATATCAACTTGCAATATCATTGATGGCAAAGCTGAGATTATAATTAGCAAAGTAATTGAAACCCTTGACAATCTAGGCTTAGAAACTTGTAATCTGGTGGGTATAGGATCTGATGGAGCACCTACCATGATTGGAAAGCAAAAGGGAGTTGCAAAACTGCTCAAAGATAAAACAGATGGACTCATGGTTAACTGTTTTTGTAAATCACCGACTGGCTCTTGCTAGTGCCCAAGCAGCTGCTGATGAAGTGCCTTATTTAGTCATGTTTAATGATATCTTAATAAAATTGTTTTCCTTCTTCCAAAATTGCTCAGTCAGGATGGCTGATTTAATCCAAATCCAAAATATCAGATATGTTACCAGATTTATCTAACTTGTCTAGATCATGGCAAAGGCAAGATGTTGACTTAACTGAAGAGCCAGTCTTAGAAACCAGAAAACTATTCATCATGGAAGTGAAAGACACTTCTGGCAGTCATTTTCAAAATCTTCATCAGCATCATTCAGGTGAATAGTCAGACCTTCCCATTGATTATTCAGATTCCAATGTTATTAGAATCTGAATATTAAAGATTACAATGTATGATAAATACATAGGCACAGTTATTAAACACCTAGAAGCAAGATTTCCAGATATGCCAATCATTTCCTGCTTTTCAATGCACAAAGTCATGATCAACGTGAGGATTCTGAGATTCTTTTTGATTATTATTCAAGAAATGGAAGTCCTGCAGTTTTAAACTATGAAAGTATGAAACTAGAATGGGCAATTGCATCAAAAATGATTAATGGACAGTCATACAAAAATCTAGATCCAAGACAAATACTACCGAAATTAGCAACAACATCTGAGCCCAAAGAGTCTTTTCCAACTTTAGCAAAACTAGCTGCTATTGGACTGGCCATACGTGTGAGCACAGCTGAATGTGAAAGGGATTTCTCTGCATTAAAAAGGATAAAAACCTGTATGAGGAATCGCATCAGTCAGAACACTGATGCTGATTTCACTGGAGGGACCAGATCCAACCGATTTTAATTACGAAAAAGCTGCTGAAAACCGGACTTCTAAGGAGAGAAGAATTAATGTATAGAATTTTAAGCTGTGAGCATTACTAGGTTTTTCATTACTTAATGAGAAATTAAGAAAAATCCTAGTCTTGTTTGTTATAATTACTATAGCAAATATTATCCTTGTTTGAAGTAATTTCTAATAAAATTACTATTTTAATTTGTTATGAAAATGGGTCTTTTTTAACTCATTCAAAATTTTTGTACGCCCGGCAAATGCTTCATTCCACCCGGCTGGTAAAAATTTCTGGGGAGAATACTGATATGGGTGGTTGAACAGTAAAATGCATTGCCTGATAGTCGTGAGAGCACGAACAGTCAATGAGTGGTATGATAGACTTTGTTTCCTAGGATGGGCCTCCCATGATGTGTCTTATGACTCCATGGAGACCTGAATCATAATAATATAAAAAAAAATATTAGTTCTATTGGGAATATGAGAAGGTGGCTCTTACTTATTTTCAGTGCCTTCACCTAGTACCTCACAGAACAGTGTGCTCAACCAACAGCTATGGTGACAGTGGAGACAGCAGTTGATTCTGAGACACAGAAATCATTGAAAACAGAAATCAACAATGATGATGCGAATTTTCGTGTTCGGCTTGTAGAGCACACCTAGAAATTCCACAAACTTACAGCACACCTTGTTGTTGAAGCAACTTATTATCGGAACCAAAAGTGCTACTTAACCCCGTTGATATAACCCATCGTATAACCAGACCATCGCTCGATGAGTTCGTCTCAAAGATTGGTGAGAAATTCTATGCAGAGAATAGTTTTCTGGTGTCAGTTCGTGTCGAACTTTTTGACAGCTTCTTGATTTGCCAAGTTGCTGAATAGGACATTGCATTTTTCTTTTTTTTTTGGTACTGAGTTTGGGCAAGATCGTATGAGTACTCTTCACGGGCTAGGCTTTGACTGCCTGATGCTGTGTCTCAGGATCAATTACTGAGTCTCCACTGTCACCATACCTTGGTTGAGCACACTGTTCTGTGAGTTACTAGGTGAAGGCACTGAAAATAAATAAGAGCTACCTTCTCATATTGCCAACAGAACTAGTTTGTTATATATTATGTAATCATGTGCGTTCTCTGACCGATTATACCAGGTTTACAAGATTATCTTAAAAATGAGAATCTCGTCGATAACTACAAGAGAACATTCATTGAAAAGACTGAGTTCGAATCCTGTCTAGGACAAATAGCCTTTATAATGGCTTTTCACTTGTAAGTTAGCCAGTTTATGGAGTTGGCAGGATTTTTTCTCTCGAAAAACTCAGGTTATGTACACTTTGAAGTCCTTAACTTAGTCCCGGGGGGGGGGGGGGTAATGCAGAACTGGGTAATGCAGAAGTACATAGAATATCTTCGAAGATATTCTTTGTACCACAACTTGGACTGAACAAAAACAGGTTGCTCTCAAAAATGAGTGTCATGTTCCTAGCATTCTTCAATTTAGGAAGCAGGTTTAAAAGTTGAACTTTATCCTCCTCCCCCCCCGTCTCGTGTGTGTGTGTGTATATATATACATATACACACACTAGATGATAAAAATATCCAGATGCCTGCTCATTTCAACTCTCCCTAAAATGGAAAGTATTAATATGGAGTTGATCCACCTGTTGCTGCTACAAACAGCCTTCAATCTTCGAGAAGGCTTTCCACTAGATGTGGTTAGGTTGTTACAGTAATTCTCTTCCGTTCTTTCGAGTTGTCACCGATGTAAGGCAATTCAGCCTGGCTTGCGATTGGTATTCCAATTCAAACAAAAGACAGTGTTGGACAAGTGAATGAAACAAACCGGGTGATACAGAAATAGACAAAAGGATCACGATCGAAAAGTACCACAATAGCTAAATGGTCAAAGTGAGCCAGGTAGAGTATTACTGAACATACGTTTCACATTCTTCAAAATAGAAGTATAACATCCAATCACTGAGGGACTGTTGTTTCTTCCAAGCAGCTATTTCTGAAGTAGGTATGAAGGAACGCATAAAGGACAAGAATATCGTAACATGCAGGGGCACGCTAAGGATATTTGCCGCCTGGGTGCAAACTTCCATCGGCCGCTCCTAATACTGCATTGTATAAACCAAATTAGATATTAGCTACATAAAATGTTGCCCGGGTGCGGTGCACCCTTTGCACCCTCAAGTTGGCGCGGCCCTGGAAACATGAAATGGCTGCAGTCAAGGCTGCACTTTTGCTAATTAAGTCATGCTTCTCTGAAACTTAGGCACTGTCTGCTCTTTCTGCTGGTACCACTGAAATGATGCCATGGATGTTTGTTCCTGACACTATGGTGTCTGTCGACTTTTTTTCCAAGCAATTTATATAGCCAATCAAGATATATTACCAAGTTTTTGAGTATAGAATTTATGTATACTTAAATCAATAGAATTAAAAAAGGCTACAGTATAAAAAACGTATTGTTTAATACTGACCATATACAAATATTTT
Source organism: Typopeltis vanoorti (assembly GCF_054136105.1). Lineage (NCBI taxonomy): Eukaryota > Metazoa > Arthropoda > Arachnida > Uropygi > Thelyphonidae > Typopeltis > Typopeltis vanoorti. Next base: position 91,531,802 of record NC_143569.1, on the reverse strand, counting down.
AACATTATTTGCCTACCAGTTTCGCTAGCAAACTGTCTAGCTTTTTCAAGGCGTTGACGGTAAAGTATAAAAAATACTAGTAAATGCAAATTGAAAGGAACATTAAAAACGTTGTAAACAACCTAGTAGCTAAGGTTGCACGTTCCCATGACAGAGACTGAGTGAACTATTGTTCTTAATCATTATCACGCATGCGTGTTTGTTGTAAACGCATAATGTGATTACTAGCTAGCTGTAGTTTAAATGGATTTAGAGTGAGGATGAGGTTTTTCCATGAACTGTTAAGAATAGTACCCTGGTTTCTGTTGAGGTTTCCGCGTTTTTAACACTACTGCGGCTTCCTTGAATAAACGATGTCTATAATCGTCATCTAAATATGGCATGGAGCTGTTTTGCCACTCTATCATGTGGTTAGACGTACAGAAATGATGTGCTAACCTGTATGAAATACTTATGTTCTGGTTTACATCACCAACGTGCTCTCCCTGTCTGATCTCCAAACTCCGTAAAGTTTGTCCGATCTAGGCGAGACCACAGGAGCAAGGAATGTAATATACTCCTGGATATTTGTAGAATGGCACCTTGTCTTTTGGTTATCCTAAAAAATGTTTGATGCTGGTGGTTGGTTTGAAGATCAGAATGATCTTCAAACCAACTGGATACCTTCAAATGGATACCCTCCGAACATCATCAAATACGGTGACAACCCCAGACAAGAAGAACAAAACTCCCAGAACATTTCTGCTGTAGTGATTCTCTTCATCAAGTCAATTTCTTATCAAATAGCCAGAATACTAAAAGCCCACATCAGAGTGATCTTCAAACCAACCACCAGCATCAAACAGTTTTTAGGATCACCAAAAGACAATGTACCATTCTACAAATATCCAGAAGTGTATTACATTCCTTGCGCCTGTGGTCTCGCCTACATCGGACAAACTTCACGGAGTTTGGAGATCAGACAGAGAAAGCACGTTGGTGATGTAAACCACAACATAAGTATTTCTTCCGGCTTAGCATATCATTTCTGTACGTCTAACCACACGATAGAGTGGCAAAATAGCTCCATGCCATATTTAGACGACGATTGTAGACATCGTTTATTCAAGGAAGCCGCAGTAGTGTTAAAAATGGGCAGAAACCAGGGTACTATTCTTAACAGTTCATAGAAAAACATCCTCTTTCTAAATCCATTTAAACTACAGCTATCTAGTAATCACATTATGCGTTTACAACAAACACGCATGCGTGATAATGATTAAGAAGAACAATAAGTCCACTCAGTCTCTGTCACGCGAACGTGCAACCTTAGCTGCTAGTGTTTAAAACGTTTTTAATGTTTCTTTCAATTTGCATTTACTAGTATTTTTTAGCCTGTGTAGCTCAGTGGATGTGGCGTTTGCACACCACCGCGCTAGGCCGCACGAAGGAAGTCTTGGTTTCGAGTCTAGTCGGCGACTAGAGGAAATTTTTCTAAGCCTTTTTTCGACCGGTTCCCGAGTTAGTCGATCTCTGGCACGGGCAAGCAGGTTTTTCCTCCCGGAAACTCGGGTTTTTCGTCCTGTAAACTCAAGAAAATCGACCGTAGAACCCACATTATTTCAGACATTAAATATATTGTGTTAGGGTTAGAGACCACGAGATGGCGGCACATTTGAGCCGTCTCTCTTCACTGCGTACCGCTTAATTAGTGATAGCCTTGGGCCATCTGTCTCTGATTGGGTACCAGTGGAGATTGAACTGCCCACTCAGTCTCCAAAAGTTAGATAGGGCTAAATGGCCTCGCCTACTCCCGTATATACGGGAATAAAAAGGCGTTAGCTGATTTTTTAGTATTTTTTATACTTTTCTGTCACCGCCTTGAAAAAGCTAGACAGTTTGCTAGCGAAACTGGTAGGCAAAGAATGTTAAAATATTTGTATATGGTCAGTATTAAACAATAAGTTTTTTATGCTTAACTTTCAAACGACCAAATATATTTAATTTGAAAGGGTACAGTATTCAGTAACCTTTTTTAAAACTTCGTTTATTAATCACTTTTAACCAATGGGTGTACTGCATTCACAGTAGTGTCTTATCCCCAAATAAGAAATTATGCACCACTCACTATCTTATATTTAAATCTTTAATGAAAGACCGTTCATGCAGTCCATCTTTGGTCCAATAGCCAGCTCATTTTTCTGAAATTTAGACTAGGCTATGGTTGCAAAGTTTATAGATTTATTTAGTCTAAGTCTTGGGCTTGCTTATGTTTAGATCCATACCTAAAGCAGAATCATAAGAGATGGATATATGCACATGCCTGTTTTTGTGCTCCTCTAGTCTAAGGAATAAGAAGATTTACATTTTCAGGTTGCGCATTTAAATACCCACACTCTCGAGCACATTTACTGAAGACAAATCCCACTGGCAGCTTATTCTCCACATGGCATGAGAAAAACTGACCACTTCTCAATCATACCCTTACTAAAGGAAGACTTTGATTACTGCCCTAACTCCCATGAATGGCAAAATAGTCCTTGTATCTATACTGCAAGTTCCCTTACCAGCTTGCACATTTCTATCACATTTCCTTTTGATCTGTTTCTCAAACTTTGAAGACTACAATGCCTCAATCTCTCTTCATATGCAAAATTCCGAAGGCCAGATATTTTCGTTATCCTTCAATTAAATGTTTCCCCATCTGCATGGAACTTGGATAGCTGACATGGTTCTAAGCTAATTATTCTATACATCCCAGATTCAATGACCACTTGTAAATTCCCATAAAGAATAGCACCCAGCCTGCAATGTCCTCAGTCAAAATATTTAATTCAATACAACCTATACTCAGTATCATTGGGCTCAACTGTTCAAACCAGGCAATGAAATTGGTATTCACAGCAAATAACCAGATTTGTCAGATCTCATATTTTTGTCAAGCACATCTAACTGCGGGCCTCTGTAGCTCAGTGGAAGTGGCGCTTGGTCGCTCGAAGTTTGACTTAAGTTCAAGTCTAGTCACCAACTTGAGGAACTTTTTCTAAGCCGTTCTTCGACTGGTTCCCGAGTTAGTCGATCTGTGGCACGGTCAAGCGGGTTTTTCCTCCCCGAAACTCGGGTTTTTCGTCTCGTAAACTCAAGAAAATCGACCGTAGTAATCACATTATTTCAGAAGTGACATATCTTGTTAGGGTTAGGTACCAAGAGAGGGCAGCACTTGTTTTCTAGCCTCTTCATCGGTGGCTGCTATAATTAGTGATAGACATGGACCAGCTATCTCTGATTGGCTACCGGTGGCGATTGAATTGCCCACTCAGTCTCCAAAAAAGCTAGATAGGGTATAAAGGCCTCGCCTACTCTCTATAAAGGAATAAAAGGCGTTAGCTGATTTATTTTTATTTTATTTACATCTAACTGCATCAATCTGTCTTTTTCTCCCTGCCATCACTTTGCCTGCTAATCGCTTTCCTCTCATTGGTTATGTAACAAGACCACCTTAGCTATGTTTCCACATTGTTGAATGTTATAAAACAAGTTCCTTCTAAATATCTTCACTTTTATATGTTCTGTTACTGATGCCAGAGGTTCGTTGCCTTAATTCTTTTCAAAACTACTTTGTTCAACTGTTTCTAAAATATTAATATACAAGTTAAACACCAGTGGCCTGAAGTATGCCATTGGTTGTCTTCATAAACTCTGCACCTCCATATATGCCTGTTAACCAACCACCCTTGTCCATGTTGAAAGTCCATTTTGCTCATCCTTTGTTGGCATCTGAGTTGCCATGGTACTTGGTTAATTTTTTTTCTTCTCTTAATCTATTTTTACTGTTTTCATAATCTGCTCCAACTTGTGGAGATGAATTAATTTCAATTAATGCAGATTTCTTATATCTAAATAGGATTCAAATCTTTTCAATAAAAAGACATTCTCCTGATTGCAATTCAACCTGATTTGCACAAGTGCAAATCAAGTTAGGTGGTACAAATCAAGTTTTTATTAAAACTGTACTTAAGTTGCAACATCTCAAGTCCTAAAATATTCAATATTTCATGTATATTGAAGTGAGCCGATTTTTGTCAAGTTAATGTTATTCAGTAAGATATATCGTAGTCGATTTTTTTATTCAATTAAAACAAATGTTTCAATCTAATTCTAGTCATTAATTACAACCAATTTATAATTCATAGGGTTCAAGGGACCATAATATCTAATTTTCTAGATATCGATTATGTTAGCATCACTGTTCCCTCTGAGTAGTATGTGTACACTGGTCAAAAAAAAAAAAAAAAAAAATGCATGCCTAGTAACTGAACAAAATTTTTGCTTTCAGAATTCCTAGTTTAGTTATAAAACCATACACCTGTGACTTATTTTATTTAGTTATTTCTCTGTCTCCATTAATATGCTGGCCTGGTTGGCCAAGTGGTTAGCGTATCCACTCTCCAGCCAAAAGGCTGCGAGTTCAAATTCCACTGTGGGCATGAATCTTTGTGATTGTCTGTGAAAATACCAGTGGTGGTGGGCAGTAGATGGCATTGGTGTAGATGATGATAGTAGTTGCGGTTCGTTGTAGTTGGCGGAGTAGGTGTCCTCCCTCGACGGGTCTTTGGACTCCCTGGAGGCGTCACGTAATAATAACATTACTCTAACCTATTTCAACTTAATACACTAATTAGTTACTCTTAGCATGCACTAGGTACAAACTGACACCAGCAAGTTGCAGAGGCTTATTTGTTTAAAGCATTTACTGTCTAAACGGTATGGTCACTTGAACAAATGGTGATGGATTTTTGTGGCTACATGGATTTAAGCAAATTATTTTAGTGCTTACAATTTTACAAGTTTTAGCTAGATGAAAAAAGGAAAAAATTAATATGAGAAATTATTGCTTTTAGTGTGTTAAACTCTCAATGTTACTGTTGAAGTTCAAGCAGGAAAGAACTGAAAATTCGTTTATATTTGAGTAGCTGAACAATTGTGTTGGAATGGCAATGAACATGCAAGTTGCACTTACAAATCACAATACTTATTGATAGTGGGTCTGTCAGCGATCAGAATGAGTTCTATGCTTTCCTTTCAAGTATAAATGATCACATGCTTATGTAGACATATCTGATAGCTGGGGAAGCAAGAATTATTCTTTGAGTTCCTTAATGACATCAATGCTGTCACTCAAAGTGATGTCATAAATGAAATAGTAGCAGCTGCATTTTACACTTTAGCAGTTGAGAGTACTGACATATCACTAACCAAATACTTCATACTATGCTTCAAATTTAATTCCGTGCTGTCATCACAATATAAAATGCATTTCAGAGTATCGTTCAATACAGCGATGCAATGCTGGTGCAAAAGCATTTGCCATCCAAGATTTTTACAAAAAACACAAACTTGATCTTGCAAAAATGGTTATGCTTACGTCTGATGGTGCCACTGTCATGCTATACATGTTGAATGGAATAGCTAGCCAACTAAAATGCAAAATTCCACTTAGTCCAACAGCACCGTGTTGCATGTCCTGAAGACCTAGATATCGTTTAAGTATAGAAAGGGATCAGGCTAATGAGTCAGTGACCATATGTACCGTTTTGAACGGGACAGTACCATTTTTTTCATATTTCGCTTTCTCGGCCGTCCCGTCGATTTTAACAAAAATGTCAGTTTTGTCCCGTTTTTAATAAATATACTTTAATATTGGTCAATCATAAATTATTATTCATAACCTATAATCGTATATCAATATCAAGGATACCAGTAATTTTATATGACCATGGAATCGCAGCACGTCTCAGACGCGACGTCTCTTTTGCTGTAGCGTAGTTTTTGTTTTGCCTGTATGCTAACCAGTGGCTTGGCTATTCAATGCTCGTGGTTTAAATTTTATTTGTTTAAAGTCTTATTTTTTAAAACTTTGTCTCTCCTTGAAATGTCAAAGACGCGAAACTGCAGTTTTAAAGACGATCCCCAGAAAGAATTCAAATTTATTAAACTGGACAAGCTGTGTAGTGATGGAACAAAAGCGGTATGCCAACATTGTAATGTCCATTTTCCTGTTGCTCATGGAGGCAGAAGCAACATCAAACAACATCCACGTAGCCAGAAACATAAGGATGCTGAAAAGACTGGCTTCGTTTAAAAACATCAGCTCATTTATGGCGAGACACGATAGTGAAAGCGATAAAATTGCAGTAAGTGAAGCTCTTGCTGCTTATCATACTGTGCGTCACGGGCAAAGTTTTCGCGCAAATGATTGCTTGTCGACAGTGATAAATAAAATTTATGAACCAAAATTTTCTTCAGCAAGTACCAAATAAGAAGCAATAATTACCAACGTTTTATCACCATACATATTAGGCGAAGTAATAGAGGATTTGAATAAAAACAAAAAGCGTTGCAGTCATGTTTGTTTGATGCATCAAACAAAAAAACTTTTTCCAATCGTTGTGCGGTACTTTTGCCAAATTGTGGTGTTCAAGACAAAATTATACTTTATTTCCTTACCTGGTAAAACATTCGACCTGCAGTGTTGAAGTAAGTGCCAAATTTCCCTTACAAAACAAAATTGTTGCTTTGTGTGCAGATACCAACACCAATTTTGGTGGTTACAAAAGACTTGAACTGAAAAGGCAGATTATTGGTATTGGTTGTAAGACACATTATACACAGTTGTCTTCAGTGTGCTGTTGACCAATATATACGCAGAGTTGAAGAACTGAAAAGCTTTTGACTTTACAGGAAACAGTTACGCTAAATTGTTAGAGCATGTAAATACAAGCTTTTTGTCCTTGTGTCCATCAGTTGATAGAATTTTAAGCACGTTTGATGGGCTTCGTTTTTATTTTCTTTCTCAAGAAAAATGCCATTATGTTGCAAAAATTGTTTGAAGATCCCTGTTTGAAATTGTCATTTGCAAGAGATAAAGTGTCTACGTTCCAAACATACGTGAGCTTAATTGAAAAAGATATTTCAGCTACAAAAGTGGCCATGAACATTGAAAATCTTGTAGACAATTGAGTCCAGAACATAACCCCCGTCCCGTTTTGGTCTCAAGGAAATATGGTTCAGCCTACTAATAATGGACAATTGAAACACTGATGAGAACTATTTACATAATCTGACCAATATTATTCACAACTACAATTCTCTTGTTTTGAGAAAGAGAAAGATCTTACATCTAAAGGTTACTTCAAGAACCTTTAGATATAAGCACTGGAAGTCTCTGGAACATCGAGTAATGTTGGAAATTTTGAATGCCCATTTTCAGAACTGGCATTGTCAACCACACACTGCTTCAAAAACAATCTGATGCCTGTTGAGGCACAATTTCACAAGAACAGAGATAAATCAGGTAAAAGAACAGTATCACTGTTTTGTGGAGTGAAAATGTAAAAGTACTCCAAGAAAACAATTTAGTATATATACCACAGTGGTATTAACTTGTTTATATTCATCTGGAATAGATTCCCAGAGAATGAGGTGGAAATGAAAAGAATGATTTCAAACCACCCAGCCAACATGTGAGAATGAACATTTTCAAGTTGAAGTGAAACTGTAGGTTATAGTCTCTAGATATGTTGTTCTTGCTGTTTATAGCACAGACTACAAGTAGTTTCTAATCCGTAGTTTACTAGATCATGAATCACATTAATAATAAAACATAATTGAATTTCCTCTTCTAGAACTTGATAATTTGTTTATAAGCTGAATGTACATGAAGTATTAAGTAGCTGAAGGATTAAGCATTTAGGTTGATATTTTATGGAAATATTTAGCATACAACATACAAGATTTTTAATAAAGATGTTACCAATTTTAGGCATATCAAATTAAGAGTGTGGCTTGTGACTTTTGCTATTATGAGCACAGGCTACTGCTTACATCGAGTCTGAGATTGAAACTTGCCACAAAATGTTTCTCATGCACATGTGGACTGGCAAAAACTAGAACATTGGTTAGCATATGCAATATTTGGATATAGCCACATCCATATTCTAATTGACTCATGAAAATATATACCATATTTACTCGAATATACCTCTCACTTAGTTTCCCAAAAGGAAAGTTAAAAAATCGTGGTGTGATCTTGGGGATTTTCGAAAACTAAATCAATGTTTATAATTAAAGCCGCAAGTGTTTAAGAGAAAACAGTCAGTGAAAAAATACTTTTATTACTTCAATCTTAAAAAACAGAAATACTTTAAAGGTACAAGATAAAGTACGGCATTCTCGTAATGACGTCTGATATATTTTTCATAACATAACAGCAACACTTATAACAAATAAGACAAGGGGCTTACCCCCAGTTTCAATAAAGTACTTGCTGTTCCATTCATCGTTAAACCTTCCTTCATCTGCAATTTTACATTTTCTTGAACTCATTTTTGAAATTTTTTTTTTAATAATTATATATATCCTCTGAAAATAATAGTTGATGTTATTGAATTATATTAAAAGATGGACTAGGGAACGTGACTACAAAAGTGCGCCAAAATCTCTGATGTCGTTGAATGAATCTCCTTTGTTATCCCTACTCATGACTCACATGGTTAACTTGTGCCAAGTTGCACAGCGATATCAAGTAGTATAGGTATAAAATTATTTTTAATTTATTCGTATTATAAAATGTATCATCATCATCAAATTCCTGACATATACCCTCAAGGGGTGTACAGGATATGATAGCACTACATGAAAAATTTACATCATTACTAACTTCCTATCTACAATTTTCCTCCAAATCAGTCTATTGCTTGTCAAGACTCCAATATTAACATTATCAGATCTAATATTTCTATCATCTAAAGCACATATTGTACCGTATCGATCCACCTATCTCTTGGTCTTCCTCTGGGCCGTTTTCCTGCCAACTTTGCAGAAAACACTTGTTTTGCTAATCTTTCCTTGCCCATTCTGTTTAAGTGACCATACCACCTGAGATTAGCTCTGCTAACGCATTCCTGGATGCTGACAACGTCCAGTTCTTTCCTAATATCCTCGTTTTTAATATGATATTGTCATTGATGCCATCTATTCACACCCCTAATCTTTCTCAGGACTCATATCTGTGGTCTCCAGTCTTTGGTCAAGTGTTTTACTTCTGACCCAGCTCTCAGATCCATAAGTTAAAACTGGTTTGAACACTGTCTTGTATACAGCTAATTTAGTGTTCTGACTAATTTCTCTTATTCCACATGAATTTATTCAAGACTTCTTACCATACAGCTTTGATTCTGTTGTCTATTTCCATATTTATCATCTTCACTAAAAATCGTGCCTAAGTAGCTGAAATGTTTTACTTGTTCCACAGGTTCACCATTCACAACACAGTTGATATTTTCATTCTTTGTCTTTTTATTGCTGATCTTCATACCATATCTATTACAAGCTATTCAATTTAGTCAGGGAATCTTGCAAGCTTGTAGCGAATTTATTTAGAAGTATAACATCGTCCACATAAAGCAAAGAGCATACATTAACATCTCCAATTCTGATATCATGTTTAATACCACTTTCCTTCATAATGTGATCCATATAGATAATGAATAACCAGAGGGGATAATGTACATCCTTGTCTCACACCAGATTTAACATTAAACCATCTTCCTGTACTTCCTTCAGTTCTAACTGCTGACTTACAACTCAAATACAGACTAAGTATTGCTTGATATAATGCCCCATTGACACAATATAACTGTCGCATTGAATAGGTTGTCTCTTAGCACCTTGTCCTATGCCTTTTCCAGATCGACAAAACTTAAATACAGATCTGTTATATTCCCATGCTTTCTCAACTATTTATCATAAACTGAAGCTCTGATCTGACACCTATTTGGCCTGAATCCAGCTTGTTCTTCACCAAGCTTTTCTTCCACAATTCTTCTCAACCTTCTCAAGTATACTGGCATAAATTTTGCCAGGAACACTCAGTAGGAAAATACATACTTCTATAATTCTCACATTGTTTTTTTTCCGTTTTTATATATGGGTACTATTAGAGCTCTACTCCAATCAACAGGAATTCGTCCCTCTGTCCATGCATTGCAGTCACTAAGACTTTTATACCACCATACTTCAGCATTTCTGGTCGAATATCATCTACTCCTGCTGCCTTTCCACATTAGAAAAAGCCTTTGATTAGAAAAAGCCTTTGATGGCTTTTTCTACTTCAAGTATGGATATGTATTTATTTAAATAATTCAACATATGGGCCACATGCCATGTAAGTATTGTCAACCTTTTATGGGCTGCCAAAAATCTACATTTGGGCCACATGCAGCCCACTGCATCAGAAGATGTCCCAAGCTCTCAAAATCCAGTTGCACAACAGTTCTGATGGTCTCTTAATCCTACCTGCTGGAGGCAGGTCATAGCCATCAACTACCATCCACTCTATGATGAACCTAAACCTCACCTTGTTCACTGCTCCACCCATGCTCAATCCAAGTACTGAGTAGAAGTCAATGCTCTAACTTCCACATTTCCTCTACTGGTTGCTTCCATCTCTATGCATATAATTGGTGCAGTATTAACAAAAGATCATGCAATTCAACAACAAAGGCAAGCCGACAATTGTCAAGTTGAAAAGCTGATTCTCTTCAACCGAATTCAAACATCTGTGACTGCTATAACAATATTCTCTACCTATTTCTTCAAGTTTTAAACTTCTTGTGAGGTATATGCGAAAGTAATTTTTTTCATAAAGTAAAATCAAGGCTGCGAGATATATGTGAGGGAGAGTAATATTCAAGTAAATATTGTATACTAACAGTTGTTTTTTCACAAAGAAAAATTTACCTCCCTCTGTCAAAAAAAAGTAAAAGAAAATCGTTCATCTGCATGAATCATTCTTGTTGGCTTCTTACGTAGGTGCTAATGAAAAATGTCAATCTGAGATGCATCACCTTTGTACATTTCTCTCCATACTAACAGAAATAGTTGTTGCTTATAGTTTATGCCATCAATGCATGGCTTCAAATCTCAGTCAAAAATCTTTAAAAAGTAGCAGATAATTTTTATTGTGCAGAGTGACTATGTAATCGATCGCAATAAGAAAAAGGAAAAACAAAACGAGATGGCAAGAAGTGATACTTGCGTTTGGTTTCACACTGACAATTTTCTTTTAATATCAATTCCATTCACTAAAGCTTGAATAGTACTGTTCAGTATTGAAATTGGCTACAACTTTGACTTCTGACATCTTTGTGGTGAGATTTGAATGTACAGAATATAGGTGGCAACAATGAAATCTAACCCTTAGATATATATATATATCCCACACACAAGAGGTAGAAGAACGTATAGCACATTATTGTGGTGTGATGCGCAGATAAGGGTTGAGAAAGAAGAAACCTATTGACATTCTTAATTGTTGGGAAACACATCATGCAGAAGGCTGCTGCTGAGGACAGAGGTAGATGGAATAAAGAAGAGGAGAAGCAATTTCGATGAGTTTGCAGTTGTACTGTAAAGGGATGTTGGACTGCTGCTCTTGTTTTAACAAGCCTAACTGCAAGTGGAGGAATGAGGTTTGCCAATTCACTGGAGTAACATGGAAGTAATTTTTTTTTCCCTTTCCCAATAAACTTCTCTATAGTTGCATATTAAAGCTGTAACTGTTATTAAAGTATCAATACATACATAACTAATTAAATATAACCTGCACATAGACAAGTAGTGAAAAGGTGTTCCTTTGTAATTAAAATATTCTGGATGAGATACTGAGGCAACTGATATGAAGTCCTCAGCCTCCACACAAGCAGCCTAGTCGTGAAGCTACTTCACGAGGAAACTGTTTGCTTACACCCTGATAGAGAATTAAACAAAAATATTATTTCTTAGCAAGGAAGGGTTAACATTTATTTCAGCACAGGGCTGAAACACTGCATCTGTGAGATAGAGGTTGAAGTAAGCCTGTGAAGTAAGGGTCATCTATGAGCCAAATTGCTCTCCTCTGCACAGCATCAAGAATTTAAGTTTTAGGTGCACACCCCAAATGTGTAATCATTATTCTAAAGATGGGAAGATTTGGGATTTATATAGGATTAGTAGCATTGTGGGTATGAAGCAGATTTTTGAGTAGAAAAGAATGCCTAGTTTTTTTTTTTTTTTTTTTTTTTTTTTTTTTTAAGAGGAGGAAGCTATTGATGTGTTTGTGCCAAGAAAGATCAGAGGTAAATATCAGTCCAAGGAGAGATGGTTCATCCTGTCTGGTGATGTGTACTGAGGATGAGGGCAGGGGAGCTGAGATCCATTTGTGAGAGAAAAAGCAGGACTGTTTTGGCAGCATTGAAGATGCCTTGCTCCACTGAAGAATGGTAAGGAGATCAGTATTTAAGGCACTGGTTGCATATGATCTTGATGTAAAGGATGTCTAGAAACTACATCCCATTCTGAGCTATTTTATTCTATTCTTTGGTGAGAAAAATTTTAGACTCTTTGCATATTTAAAAAAAAAGTGTCACTGTGTCAGTTTTCAGCAGATGTAAACTATGGGTAATAAGAAATAAATTTCGAAATATGAATTTCAAAACAAAATGCCTATTGAAGCTATATAATAATTTAAAATTAGCATTTTTCAAAAAGTTAAAATGGGCATGAGCTATTTGACTGGTACAGGAATGAGATCATTTCAGATAAGGTAAGAAATTAATTGGGTTTTCCTGTCGTTTCTGATCAAAATGACTTGAGATGAAATGTTCATATAATTTTGTTAACTATATCAGTTTAAGAATGCAAATAAAAAAAAGTTAAAAATACACAACTAAAAGGTAAGCATTGTTTATGGTCTTTATTTTTCTTTGTCTACATAAATTTACTTGATAAATTATTTTGAAGTTAACATTATATCAGGAAATGTAGCCACTACATATAATGCTCTTATTTTTAAATGTACCAAAACTTCAATGTTTATTACACACACACAAAAATTGTACAATCAGAGGGATAGGAGGAATGAGAAGACAATTTTCAAAATAACACAAAAACAGTGTTTAACAAGCCAATTTTATTTAAGATTGAAATGATGTCAGAAGCCTACAAATATCAGAAAATGAACTTGATACAACATACCTAGTGTATCATGACAACGACAACAGGTATACATGTTTACAAGGCTACATCACACCACTGACATTATGGAACATTTAGTGGCACCTCCAAAATGTAAGTGCGGATGCAAAGCTTGAAATATCTAGTTCAATAGCAGTATGTGGAACTTGACAAGAGATTCGAGTATCCAAACTACAATGCCAACATTTCTAATCTCAACAAAGCCCCTTGTAACTAACAAACACACCATAAAATATTTTAGAATTTTTTTACAAGATTTTTAACACAAATAGTTTCACTGAAATACAAACATCACATGCAGAACCAAGATAAAAAGGACTGCATTGAAATTTTGTAAAAATGACTAATTCATGTGTGCAATGGTGCAAGTCGGAAGCTGTGACTGGTAATATACTAGTTATAGGTAGATGATGTGGCAAGTTTACTACACCTGTTGTTGCATCTTCGTAAAAATTGACCCAGGAAACTGTGGCATGCATGAAGTTTGAGCTTGTTGTAGCTCATTTTAATTAATGTTATAATGCTGGTCACAGCAGAATTTGTTTTACTGCTCTTTCTTCTTCCCCAAAGGAATCTTTGATTTCACCCTAAAATCAAAACATACAAAGCTGTTATTCTACATTTTACATAAATCTATCAAATTATGTTTAGTGTTGAAAGTTTATTTTTCACTTGGTTAGAGTATAATAAATTTAGTTTAATCCTTTATCCAAGTGTGTGCAAACAAAGTTTGCACCAGAAAGTATCTTCAGGACTGGGGTAAGGTGGTAGGTACAACACAGCTACATGGTGTTGTACCACCTTACCCCAGTCCTGAAGATACTTTCAGGCACAAACTTTGTTTGCTCACACTTGGATAAAGGATTAAACTAAATTTATATGTTTAGTGTATAGTGATAATGAACAAAATGGTAATGCTTATAAAATTTCAGTAGATGCAGCCCAGTGTATAAGCAGTGTTAAATAAGACATCTGCAAGGATGTTCACAGGAGATAACTTGGGAAGTCATAGCAGGTAATTAACATCTTTGTACTCTTCCAAATGTATGGAGACAGCACAAATGTCACATTCTGAAAGATCTTTTAACAAGGACATAGAACGAAATGCACTCAATCTGTATTAAGTAGTCTTGGAATGACTACGTCAATATACACAAGGAAAATTTAACTCCAGTTCATTATGGAAAAATGCTGTCGAATTGACATCAGGACAGCAGCTTAAAAGCTGACATTTCTATCTGCACATGTTTTAATAAAGGGTGTGTAATCTTATGAGCCAACTAAAAGGAACCAAGTTTGAGAGAGAAATCTCCTGGTATGTTAGCAACATTATCTCGCATTCAATTTAAAAGCACACCCACAAACAACACATGACAAGTGATACTTCATGGTCGTCTATTTAAGATAGATAACAGAAGAAGACAGCAAATATGCAGCAGTAGATAAGATCAGCTTATATGGTATTTCACATTAAGGATCAGACTCCCGAAAAACAATTCTATCCACTGTCAAATTCCTGATATGCATCTTCAAGGGCAGTTGTTCCAGGATCCTTTGATCCTGGAACCTTTGCTATGTGAAAAGTTTAACATCATTACTTCCTGTCCACCAGGACTGATAATCAGGTCTTATAATTTACATCAGTCCACTGAATTTTATTCAGTTATCTTTTTGCAAATGTTTTTAGTTTTTTCTTTGCACTTATATCTTTCTAGCACTTCAAATCTGACATTTGTGTGTTATAAGGATGATCTAAGAATTTTTTCTCTCAGGGTTACACATTCAGCATTCATTATGTAGAAATGATGGAGAACAAACATGTTAAAGCAATTACTTAAAAATAAGAGACTATGCTCAACAATTACATCACTTTTAAAGGGATTGAAATTGCCTGAAACCAATGATATATGACAGGAGATATTTATTGTGCAAAGTATAAAATATCCACTCAGTGTAACAATTTCAATGAAATTACTCACTATAATAACTCCCAAATAACTTTGCACTAATGCAATATGGTGATTTGGTCAAGTTAATGGAAATTCACTACAACAGACCTTCCATTAAACATTTTTCTTTGCTTCTTAAAAGTCTATATAGTGAGTCAATTCTATTTAAAAAAAAAAAATTGAGTTAAAATAATGTGATACTAGCAGTAAAATAAACTTTAGGTGGTGAAAATGTCACTGATCTGGGTATTTGGCAGATTTCAGACTGAGTGTATAGAAGAATACACTCAGACTGAATGTAACTAGAATATGAAGACTAAGACAAGTGTGTGTGTGTGTGTGTGTGTGTGTGTGTGTGTGTGTGTGTGTGTGTGTGTGTGTGTGTGTGTTAGGAAAGGTCCATCTGCAAGGCAGCAGAAACAATCTTTCCCTGGGCAGAAAAGGAAAGGTGGAATTCTTTTCCACCTTCCCTTTTCCTAGTGTAGAGGACGGATTGAGCTCCATGTGTTGCACATACCCAATTGACAACTTTTAGCAAAACAACACTCATTAGACGAACAATCTCTTTTGCGTCTGCTACCTAGATTCAGCAGTTATTTTTTCAAATTTATTCTTTCATTTACAAAGGTTTTTTTTTTTTTTTTTTAAGTTTGTAGCTTGTAGAGAATATTTCCATATGCACACCACTTGTAATCACTCCTACCCTATTTATTCTTCAAACTATGGACACATTTATAAATCGATGCATCTTTAATACTTACCATATGCTACTGCTCTTCTTCCCATGGGATTAAATTGGTATTCAGCTGGTTAATTTCCTGCTTTGTAGTTCAGTACAACTTTTTTTTGAATGAAAAAACATTATATATTTAGGCACTTCCCAGCCACAGCACGATCAGTTAAGTGAAGGCAGATCACTCATGTCTTGAAATCTGACACTATAACACTCTTTGACAATGAGTTACTTCTCTCAAAGTTGCCTCACAAAAGCTCAAATTCAGCTTCATTCTTCTCATGAGATCTCACTGTTATCCAATCTCCAGATATAATGAAGCTCATGCACGATCACTTGTTTAACACCCATTAAGGTTGATTTGGCAATGTATTTCATCTTCAATAACTGATCCATTAAGCCTGTAATACAGTCCTTGTTATTTGACTACAAGGCAACCTTACCTCGCACCATCTATAGCTTCTATTCTAAATGGACTCAAAATAATATAATATCATTATTGTCTATATGATCTAGCTGAACAACTTTCAGATCTCTATTCACATCTATTGCTTTACTTAAGTACATGTAAAGGTTCTGTGCAAGTCCAAACCAGATGAACAGTCTTTTCACCATGATAATCACCATTTGTAACATTACTAGCTGCATAACTTAATCACTTATGCATGGATGCTCAACCATTCCTCCCATCATGATCTCTATTGGGTCTCATACTAATAATTTCTCCAGACTCCTGATACTCAATATAAGTGCAGGCTGTTATGCTTATAAATCCATTCATCCTTCAAACTCATTTTACGCATCTAAAAACTTGCAAACCTTCCTTCTACAGCTACATTCTAATTTGCCACCATAGCCTTCTTAATCTAGTACTATCATATCTTGGTAAGAGATTAACCATTTTCACTTTCTCATTCTTCATTCACTTCTAGTAAATCCTTGCACCTCCTTTTTGTTATACCTATGAGAACTACCACTTTTGTTTTCCTACTGCCTTCATTACTTTGAATTTAGCACCTGGAAAACTAAGTACATGTTCATTAATAACATGTTTTATAATAAAATTGCTATACTATCTAACATTTTTAACACTGACTTTTTTCTAATTCCATATCTACCTAATAATGCTATAGTCTTCAGATTTTGAAGATTTTCAATATCCCTAGTTTCAATACTAGCAAATTTGTACTTTTTCTACTGTATTTTAGCACCGTTTTATAATATTACCTTAATATTAACAATACTTTTACATATCAGGATAAAAAAACAAAAACACAAACAAGTTCTCATAGGAGCATTAAACATTTAGAACTTTGAACCCAAAATTCAGTAGAAACAATCTGGTTTATGTTGATTGGATTTTAACGGTATATATACGAATACAGATTGATAAGAAAATTTTTGCATAAAAAAATTTCTGCATAAAAGAGCTGAAATGAACATCTCCAATTTTGATACCATGTTTACTGTCCCGTTCCTTTATAATGTGATCCATATAGAAAACTATTTATTAACTTAAAATGCTAATATTTCGCTGGTATTATATCCAGTCTTCAGAGCATACAAATAAAGTTCGTTAGAGTAGCAAGACAACCGCAATACGGTTTAACAGTGGGACTAGTATGAGTAATTGTAGCGTGCAATACAAAGACTAAAGTCCTAATTAGGCACCATCTAAGTTTAAAAACAACAACATTAATTTGTTCTGAGGATGATTGTTTCCCAAATCTTTGGTAGATTTATACAGGCATTTGTTGAGGTTTGGAGTATGTTTCAAGGCTTCTGGTTGATTCCAGGAACAACCTCTCTCTGACTTATAAAAGCTTCTGTGCAGTACTTTTTTTTTTTCCCCCAATTGATCCTGTGTGCAGGGGTATCCAAAGCATGGTCTGCCAGACCTGACTTGCCATAGCGAAAGTGCCGGATATATTTTTTGTGTTCACCGAATTGTTCATTGAAAACAATTTCTCCCTGATATTTCAGCTATTAATTCACAGGCAGGTTATTTTACATGGAAAGGGAAAATATACAAACAATTAGATGGGACAGCTATGGGATCCTCCCCCGACAGTTTGCTGGCGAAACTGGTAGGCTCTAATGTAGTTTTGTTTTTCGTAAATAGTCAGTAATTAATAAATAAGTTTGTATTTGAATCTAAGTTAAAGCTCATTCGAGAAGTTGAGTGATTCTAACCTGCTAAATTTAGATACACAGCAGGAAGATTCTGAAGAAAATTTAATCACTGACAAGCCCAAAGAGGTTTCACAGAAACAATTTGAAAATATTTTTCATACAATTGAAGTTTTTAAGCAGCAATGCTTAGAAAGTGACCCTGGTGAAGAGAGAACCATTAAAATTTGCAGAAGAGGAAATAGGGCCATACCGTCAGTTGTATGGAAAAAGAAACAGAATGCCCACCAAACTACGTTAGCTCAATTCTTTGTTAAGAAGTAGAATAATAAATTTATATTCTGAATATGTTTTATTGTCTTTCAGCTTCATGGTTTTCCTTTAACTAGGCCCTGAGACATACCCAATTCTTTTATAAAAAAAATAAGGGTCAAAAAAGAAACATGAGGAACAAATTATACATTTCCCCATAGGTTATTATATTCGGTTTAGTGCGTTTTCGATTAATGTATATACATTGTGATGAATAATAACAGATCTGTTTCACTTAGTTGTGGATCACAAAATGTTTTTTTGAAAGAGAATTATTATAAAAAAAAATTGGTGAAATTTATTGAATTAACTTACTTTCCAACAACATCTCCAATCTGCTTATGGATAAGATCTAGATAGTGGTCAATCTGAGTCTAGGAATAATAAAAAAAAATATATATGGTTATGATATTAACAAAACAGTGCCAATTAACTCAATATATTATGCAATGGACAAAAAAGAATTACCAATGAGAAATTCAGAAGGTATGCTACATAAAATTTTTATATGTAAACAGCACAAGATACTTCAATTGCAGTTTTGACAACAGCTACTAAAAAACCTTTTCCTCTATATTTTTCTTTTGTTCCCAAATGCATTCTATTGTACAGGATAATTTAGTAATGATGTAATGTTTTTCATGCCATACTAACTTGACATCAATATTTTTAATGTTACCCATCAAGGTAGATAAGATTCTCTGGGTCTTTCGTTCCCCAGAACAGACAAAATCAGCCCATGAACATGCACATCTACAGACATAGGACACACTGGGATATTCACTTTAAACAGGGAAAACTGCATTGCACTGGATTTATTTAGTAGTACAACATCTGCATAAAAGAGCCGAAATGAACATCTCCAATTTTGATACCACGTTTACTGTCCCGTTCCTTTATAATGTGATCCATATAGATTAACAGTGAAGGTAACATGCATTGTTGTCTTAGCTGATTTAACATCAAACCATCTTCCTGTATTTCCTTCAATGTTTAACTGCCAACTTACAATTCATGTATACAGATTACATATTGCTCAATATGATGTCCTATTTACACCACATAGCTACAGTATTTTAAATAGCATTTCTCCTGGCACCTTGTCATATGCCTTTTCCAGATCTACAAAACTGACAGATCTTTGTTATAATCCAACGATTTCTCAACTATTTGTCTTAAACCAAAACCTCTCCATTTAGGCTGAACCCAGCTTGTACTCCCATACCAATGATTGAAACCCCCTACATTTCAAGAAACTCGTTAATAAATTCCATCCGATCTTTTGTGTGTGTGTGCAAGCATGCACAAGGCGTATTAAGTATTAAAAATGGGCAGATTTTTCTAAGCTTCTCTTCCAGAGTTTAGTTTTTTTTTTTTTTTTTTTTAAGTGTACTTGTATAAATATTGCCAGGAACACTCAGAAAAGAAATTCCTCTGCAACAATTCTCACTGTTTGATTTCCCTTTATAGATGGGAGCTCTACTCATCATCTGGAATTCCACTCTGAATTATTATGCAATATAACCATTGTAAAACTTGTATACCTCCATATCTGAGCATTTTTAGTCAAAAATCTATCTAGCTGCCTATTCCCATTTTAAGGTTATTCAGTTGCTTTTTCTACCTCAAATTAACACAACTACCAACCTCTGATTGTATTCCTCTTGAATGTTTTCCCTACCACTGTGCTGTTACTGAATGTTTCATTAGCAATCTTTCAAAGTAATTACTTTAGACACCTAGAATAGTTATCTTCAGTTTTCACATCTTTATTATCCGATTCCTATTAGTAACATTTCTAAGCTAAAATAGTCTCCAGAATATTTTGCTACCTTCTGGATATTTATTTTTTCCCCCATCAAATTCCTGATATTTACCCTAAGAGGTGTACAAGATATGATAGTACTACATGAAAAATTTACATCATTACTAACTTTCTATCTACAATTTTCCTCTAAATCAATCTATTACCTGTCAAGGCACTTTTTACCATATCAATCCACCCATATCTTGGTCATCCTCTGGGTCTTTTCCTGCCAACCTGGCAGAGAACACTTGTTTTGGCTAATCTTTCCTTGCCCATTCTGTTTAAGTGACATACCACCTGAGATTAGCTCTGCTAACAATGTTAAGTTCTTTCCTAATATCCTCGTTTTTAATATCATATTGCCTGTTCAAGCCCCCCCCCCCCTAATCTTTCTCAGGACTCTCATATCTGTGGTCTAGTCTTTGGTCAAGTGTTTTACTTCAAACTCAGATCCATAAGCTAAAACTGGTTTGAATACTGTCTTGTATACAGCTAATTTAGTGTTTTGACTAAATTCTCTCTTATGCCATATAAATTTATTCAGTTAACTTACTACCATACCAGCTTAGCTGATTCTTTTGTCTATTTCCATATTTAATTTACGATCTTCACTAAAAATCATGCTTAAGTAGCTGAAATGTTCTACTTGTTCTATAGGATCTCCATTCACAATGCAGTTCATATTTTCAATGCTTATGCCTATTTTCATTGTCTGTTTTGTTATTGATGACCTTCGTACCTTATCTATTACAACAATTATCCAATTTAGTCAGGGAATCTTGCAGACTTGTAGCAGATTTATTTAGAAGTATAACATAATCTGAATAAAGCAAAGAGCTGATATTAACATCTCCAATTTTGATATCAGATTTAATACCACTTTCCTTCATAATGTGATCCATAAAGATAATGAATAACAGAGGGAATAATGTACATCCTTGTCTCACACCAGATTTAACATTAAACCATCTTCCTGTACTTCAATTCTAACTATTAACTTGCAACTAAAAAAAAAAGTATTGTTGATATATAATGTCTCACTGACTACAACTGTAGCATTTTAAATAGCTTCTCTCTTGGCACCTTGTCATATGCCTTTTCCAGATCTACAAAACTTGAATATTAAATACAGATCTTTGTTATATTCCCATGATTTCTCAACTATTTGTTGTAAATGAAAATCTGATCCTGACAGTCTCTATTTGGCCTGAATCCAGCTTGTTCTTCACCAAGCTTCTCTTCCACAATCCTTCAACCATTTCTCAAGTATACTGGCATAAATCTTACCAGGAATACTCAGTAGAGAAATACCTCTGTAATTCTTACATTCAGGTTTATTTCCCTTTTTATACAGGTGTTTCAAAAAGAATGTCCCAATTTGAAAATTGTATAATATATCTTGAAGTTGTCCATGCAGCAGGTGGAGGGCACATTGAGCATTTGTAATTGTGGTGAGTGAAACTTTAGGCTTTACTTCATACTTGGTAACTTATTTTGTAACTGTACACATTTTCATTATTAAATATAATTATTTGAAATCGGGTCATTCTTTTTGAAACACCCTGTATATGGGTACTATGAGAGCTATACGCTAATCATCTGGAATTCGTCACTTGTCCATGAGCTCCGAGGTATGCAGTGCAGCCATTGTAAGACTTTTATACCTCCATACTCGAGCATTTCTGGTAGAATATCATCTACTCCAGCACTGCCTTTCCACATTTCAAGCCTTTGATGGCTTTTTCTACTTCAAGTATGGATATGTATTCATGATTGCATACCTGGTCAGTTTTTTTTTTTTTTTTTTTTTTTTTAATCACTGTGCTGTCATCACTGCTAGTTTCATTTAGCAATTTTCCAAAGTAATTACTCCATACTTCAAGGATATCTTTTTCTCTTCAGTTTTCATATCACTTTTATCATCTCTAATTTCTTTTACAATCAATTTCTGAGCTTCAACAACCTGTAGAATATCTTGCCACCTTCTTGATATTTATTTTCTATGTTCTTACCACTATCTGCTATAAGTTTGCAAGAGTCCCTGACTAAATTGAATAACCATGGTATGAATAACTATTAAATAGTATGGTATGAAGGTCAGCATTAAAAAGACAAAGACAATGAAAATAGGTAGAATTGTCGAAAATGTCAATTATGTTGTGAACGGGGGAACCTGTGGAACAAGTAAAACATTTCAGCTACTTAGGCATGATTTTTACTGAAGATGGTAAATTAAATATGGAAATAGAAAACAGAATCAGTAAAGCTGGTATGGTAGGAAGTCAGTTGAATAAATTCATATGGAATAAGAGAGAAATTAGTCGGAACACTAAATTAGCTGTATACAAGTCAGTGTATACAGCTAATTAACGGATCTGAGAGCTGGGTCAGAAGTAAAACACTTGACCAAAGACTAGAGACTGCAGATATGAGAGTCCTGAGAAAGATTAGAGGCATGAATAGATGGCATCAATGGCAATATCATATTAAAAACGAGGATATTAGGAAAGAACTTGACATTGTCAACATCCAGGAATGCATTAGCAGAGCTAATCTCAGGTGGTATGGTCTCTTAAACAGAATGGGTGAGGAAAGATTAGCAAAACAAGTGTTCTCTGCCAGGTTGGCAGGAAAACGACCCAGAGGAAGACCAAGATATAGGTGGATTGATACAGTACAATGTGCCTTAGACAATAGAAATATTAGATCTGATAATGATAATATTGGAGTCTTGACAAGTAATAGACTGATTTGGAAGAAAATTGTAGATAGGAAGTTAGTAATGATGTAAATTTTCACGTAGTACTATCATATCCTGTACACCCCTTGAGGGTACATGTCAGGAATTTGATGATGTTTTTACCAAAGTTTTCTCATGACTTTTGTTTTAGTTAATTTTACACAGTGTTTAGCTTTTTTACATTTGTCTTTGTATTCTCTAAGATCGAAAGCTGACTTATTTGCCAGGAACTTTTGATAGGCTTTCTTCTTTTCCTTCACTGACTCTTTAACTGTATTTAAGGCTGTATTTAAGTTTTGTCGATTTGGAAAAGGCATATGACAAGGTGCCAAGAGAGAAGCTATTCAATACGCTGCAGTTATATGGTGTCAATGGGGCATTATATCAAGCAATACTTAGTCTTTATTTGAGTTGTGAGTCAGCAGTTAGAATTGAAGGAAGTACAGGAAGATGTTTTAATGTTAAATCTGGTGTGAGACAAGGATGTACATTATCCCCTCTGTTATTCATTATCTATATGGATCACATTATGAAGGAATGTGGTATTAAACCTGATATCAAACTTGGAGATGTTAATGTCAGCTCTTTGCTTTATGCGGATGATGTTATACTTCTAAATAAATCCGCTACAAGTCTGCAAGATTCTCTGACTAAATTGAATAGCTGTTGTAATAGATATGGTATGAAGGTCAGCAATAAAAAGACAAAGACAATGAAAATAGGCAGAATCATTGAAAATGTCAACTGTGTTGTGAATGGAGAACCTGTGGAACAAGTAAAACATTTCAGCTACTTAGGCACAATTTTTACTGAAGATGGTAAACTAAATATAGAAATAGACAACAGAATCAGCAAAGCTGGTATCGTGGGAAGTCAATTGAATAAATTCATATGGAATAAGAAAGAAATTAGTTGGAACACTAAATTAGCTGTATACAAGACTGTGTTCAAACCAATTTTAACTTATGGATCTGAGAGCTGGGTCAGAAGTAAAACACTTGACCAAAGACTAGAGACCGCAGATATGAGAGTCCTGAGAAAGATTAGAGGCGTGAACAGATGGAATCAATGGCAATATCATATTAAAAATGAGGATATTAGGAAAGAACTTGACATTGTCAGCATCCAGGAATGCATTAGCAGAGCTAATCTCAGATGGTATGGTCACTTAAATAGAATGGGAGAGGAAAGATTAGCAAAACAAGTGTTCTCTGCCAGGTTGGCAGGAAAACGACCCAGAGGAAGACCAAGATATAGGTGGATTGATAGGGTACAAAGTGCCTTAGACGATAGAAATATAAGATCTGATAATGTTGGAGTCTTGACAAGTAACAGACTGATTTGGAGGAAAATTGTAGATAGGAAGTTAGTAATGATGTAATTTTTTCATGTAGTACTGTCATATCCTGTACACCCCTTGAGGGTACATGGCAGGAATTTGATGATGATGATGACTCTTTAACTTCCTGTGTCCACCATGGAGTTCTGATTTTTCTATCCTTGCAGGCAACCTCACCACACGCCTCTCTGGCTAAATCAATCAACGTTTTCTTCAGAGCTTGTCACTGAATCTCCAAAGTTCGATTCCTGTTCTCAAATTCATTTTTTTCTTGAATAATGTTTGTATATTTCTACAGTTCACATCTGAGAGCTGCTCATCTTTTATTCGCTTTAAAACTTTCTTACATGTTCTTCTTTCCAATATGAAATTCAATTTTATCCTGCTCAAGACTAAATCATTTCCAATTTCAAATCCTCTATACACTAGTATCCTACACCAGGGAAAAAACATCACTATCAACAATAACAGTCAATGAGACTTTTCTTATTCCTTGCATCTTCTCTCCATGTGAATTTGTGCACTACTTTCATGTTGGAACATGGTGTTAGCAATAACCAGTCCATGTCCTGAGCAGAAATCCAACAGGTATTTGCCATTATCAGTTTGTTCTTTTCTCCAAATTTTCCCAAAATATTTTTGTATGTCTGACAACCATTTCCTACTCTATATTAGAGAGTCATTCACACTTTAGTTTTTATATGTTAATACTGAGAAACCAAGCTCTCACAAATATGATATTGAAAACTGTAACAAAAAATTTTCTGTGCTCTTGTGGAGAGATCTGGGTATTTGGAATGGACAAAAATCCAAAATTCCTAATATCCAGGTATATATCTAACAGAGGCTATCACAAGAAAGTATGGATTTGACATTAGGTCAGAGGCCCTGGTCGGTTCTCTGCATTCCTTGAGTTATTTCAGAGAATCATTTTTAGAGTACGATCCATTGACAAGATAACTAATTGTTCTTCTTGTAATGAAAATTCTCAACTCAATGTATTAACTGTGCCAAATGGATTTTGTATCCAGTCATAATTGTGTGGATTTAAAGAAGGAAAGTAAGTTGAAATCTTTTCTTTCAATACTGTTAAATGTATATAATGGAAATAATTCCCTCAACATTTTTATTATAGAGCAAAGGAAACATCTACTTATTTTTTCTGCTATGCAGTTTTTCCAAAGTGATACTTTTTTTCTTAAAAGCTAACGATTTGTCAGTGGATGTCAAGATATTTTCATTTTTCTCTTGGATACTTGTATTAATGCTATTTAAGTAATTAAAAATATTGGCTAAACATGCCATTTTAACAACAGCAAATATCATTTTGAAAACATTTTACAAAAGCATTTGTACCTACATTTTGAAAAAATGAAATTCATTCTTAAGTTCTAAAATTTGGAATAGCACTTTACCCCTGGATAACCATCTTATTTCAGTGTGCAAAAAGTAAATATTCGTACTTGGTTCCCTAGATTATGCAAACTTTTTTTTAAAAAGGCATGCTTTTAAAGGTCTTGACTTGATTTAATTTTTTTTGGTAAAGATGTCATGTGACATCTTTCACCAGCGGAACACTTATAACCAGTTCGCAGAACACCGGTTAAGAACCACTGCGCTAATGCCTCAAAAAAAATTCTTCCACTTCTACTTTAGTAGAATCTTCTGTGGGACCATAGGCACAAATAAGTCTCATTGTCTAGTTCCCCACATCACTCTACTTGAAATTGCTTGCCATTCAAGAAGATTAGCCTCGTATTTAGTGTTGAAATGGCTACTCCTTTTCCTTGATTGTCATTGCCTGAATATAACATTTTGTATTTATTGCTCAGAAAGATCTTGCCACTTTGCTTTTTTTTTTTTTTTTGTTTCAGTCATTCCTATTATATCGATCTGGTACTTATCCAATTCCTCAGCTAGTTCCATTTCGTTGCCATTCAGGATTCTTACGTTGATAGTACGATCTTTAACTCTGGTGATACTGAGTTGGTTCCAGTAGCTGACTTTTCACCTGTTTGCCCTGGTTCCCTGGCAAAAACAACAGGGTCCTTGTTTAACCAGGCGATGCCCCAACCAGCATGAAATTCTGTCATGTTGTACCATCATTTAATATTGTGGTTTAAGCCATTAAGAATACAATTTGATCGGCTAAATCCCAAATTGCCAGCCCATCCTCATTCGTTCAGTATCTGGGTATATACCTAACAGAGGCTATCACAAGAAGGTATGGATTTGACATTAGGTCAGAGGCCCTGGTCGGTTCTCTGCATTCCTTTAAAGGGTATATGGTCTCCTCTCAGTTATACAGTTTTGACCCTTAACATCCCTATTTTATTTGATTTTTTATATTCTTCCCAAAGTCTTCTAATGGTTTGTTTAGTAGTTTTATACAGTGCTTCACTTTCTTATATTTTTCTCTATTCTCTCAGCGCACAAGCTGACTTCCTTGCCAGGACTTGGATACTTTTCGTTGTCTCCTTAAACTTCCTGAGTCCACCATGGAGTTCTGATTTTTGTATCCTTACCAATAATGTAACCAGATGCCTCTGCCTGAATCAATGTTTTCTTCAGTTTCAGCTGAAAGCTGCTAGACTTGGATTTGATTTAAAGTTAATCCAACTTCGGCAACTTTCTGAGGTAACAAGTTTGAATTATATGTTTTTCAATTATCCCTACATCGCTCTTCCTTTATTAGATAATTTAAAATACACTATGTTTGTTAAAAAGCTTACAAACAAATGCAATAAATATATTTGTTCCATTGCACACATCTAAAACATAGAGTCATGGATAAAAATGAAATGGTAAGTTGATATCTAAAATACACAACAGCAATCTCTCAATTATTCAGTTTCATTAGGAACAGAAGATTGCAAAAGTTAGTATCTTATAAATACAATGAGTAGGCTAGAAAATCCATGTTTCTGCTCTAGAGACTAAATAATATCAATTGCTTCCCATCTCAACCTAAAACAAAAGCATGTTCACAAAACCTGTTTGCAGAAACAGCATTTTGGGTTGTTTTGCATTATGGCTGAAACAACTAAGGCTATGGAGGGAGGGAGGGAGGGAGAGAGAGAGAGAGAGCATATATTAAGACAGCACATTCTCTGGTCTGTTTGCCTGTTTTGTAGGATGAAAAACAGGAGTTTCCAGGAATAAAATTTTGCAATACTTGTACAAGACAGTGAAGGTGAACTAGTCTCATTAGTATTGCAAAATTTCACTCCTGGAAACTTCAGGCAAGCAGACTAGAGAATGTGCAGTCAATAACTTCAATTTGCTGACATGCAGATTCATTCAAGGACCAGTCAACTGTACCTGACATTAGAATTGGAAATAAACTCGCTCCTTACTTTATGCAGATGTTATACATCTGAATAAATCCAGCATGCTTTCATGACTTAATTGAATAGCTTCTATTTGGTATGAAGGTCAACAATAAAAAATGCAAATGGACAGAAATCTGAAAAATATTAACTGCATTCACAATAGAGAGCTTATAAAATGAGTAAAATACTTCAGCTATTGAAAAGCAACTTTGAGTGAAGATGAGAACTTAAATTTAGAAATAAATAATAAACCAAGTGAGCATGGTGAGGAGCCATTCGAATAAATTTATATGGAATGAGAAAAAACTAGCCAAATTTTTCTGACTGTATACGAGATCTTTATGCAAAATATTAATATTGTAATTTTATTACTTTATTTTCTTAGATTACTCATGTAATCATACATATGCTAACATAAACGTGTGATAGAAAGTTATATCCCTTCTTTTTATGCCATCCTAGATATTTAAACTTACAGCCTTGCATACTCTTCAAGTAAATATCTTTTGGTATTTGTTTTAAAATGATTGCAGATCTTTTATAAAAATTCTGGTTAATCCAAATTCTCTCCTATGCATAACATTTCTATCAGTCTTGCAGGAATAATTAAAAATTCTGCATAAATGAAAATTTTATCATTTGTTCCACAATTATTTACTGTTTATTCTTTTTTAAGAATAAAGTAGGTTCAGGTTAAACAGAGATGGTCAGGACTATGAAAATGTCAAGAAACCATGGGAATATATTTCAATATATAATCAATCCATATTTATTTTGTAAATCTGGAAAAAGGCATATGGTAAGGTGCCAACAGAAAACCAATTTAAAATACAATTTTATGGTAAATGAGACATTTAGCATAAAGTGGTTCATGATGTTTTATTTCTCTTATTATAATAATTACTGTTCATCTGACTGCACCGGGAAGCCAATTTGCAGATCTGATAATTAAAAAGGAACAGATAACCGAAGTACAATTACATAGTACCAGAAGTCAGTTGACATGGATACAAGGGTCAGTTAATTGAAAGGTTATTGTTTTGAAGGTCAGGTCTTTTGCAAGTTTGGCAAAGCTAGTAAAGTAGCATGCATTCTCAAATTTGAGATGAAAATAGGAGTGCCAAATTCACTGTCAATTACAAGTTTTATTTTTGTTTTTTTTTTTAAATGAAGTACCAATATATCAAGGACTAGAAACCAGAGTTCTATGAAAGAGCAAACATGCAGCATTCACTGTGTGTACATAACTAATCCAAGGTGGCAGTATATATATGGTCACTTTAATAGTGGGAAGAGGAAGTTAACAAAACTTATGTTCAATGTCAGGAATTCAGAATAAGATCAAGATTTAAGATTTGGCTAAACAAAATAGCATTTCTAAGGAAACTGAACAGCAAAGCCAAGTTGAATATTACCCTATACATCCCTTGAGAGACATATCAGGAAATGATTTTCTGATATGTGCTAGTAATGATGCAGATATTTTCAAGTATTATAAAATATGTGGTTATATGTGGTTAGAGAACCACAACAAGACTACTAAAAGGCAATGCATAATTTCAAATGTATGAGGAAGATACAAAGGATACATGTTAGAAAAAGAGTGTCTCAATCTACCCAAATAATATTTAGCCTGCTAAGATGATATTACTTTCAAATAATAACATAAGTAGATGGAATAAAAACTAATAAGATTATTCCAGGTCAGTGAAATAAATTTAGATATTTACAATTCTTACCTTGTGAGTCTCATAACATTTTGGCAGGGCAAACATCATGACAATACCTGAAATAAAAATTGAATTAGTGATGCAAAAATTCTAAGATATACATTCTTTAAAAATTAATGCAAATTGATCATTTAAAAACAAAATAAAATTTAAGATGAGAGATGAGTAATAACATTGCATGCATTTGCATGAATTCGAAAATCAATAATGAGATGTTCACAGATGAACACTAGATACCAAGCAAAAACTACTCCTCAGCTTCCAATGAGAACAGGAGGCAGTTAATTACAACCAGGAAAGTAAACAAAAATTAATAAACCTTCAGTACCAAAGCTTTTTTTTTTTTTTTTTTTTTTTTAAACTTTTAGAAATATGGGAGGGAGGGGGGATATGGCTACTCTTTTGAATTAAAAAAGAGTTTTAACAGACATGGGAGGCAAATAGAATGAAGGATGCCAGTTCAGTGGTAACACATGGAAGTACCTATAGATGACACTAGACAGATATATTTCTGAGTATATCATTTGTGTAATGCAAAGAGCTAATATCAACAAAAGAATTCTAATACATGGTTTAATGCCATTTTCTTTCATAACATGATCCATACAGATGATGAATTACAGTGGAGAGAACAGCCTTATCCTAACTTCTGTCTATTCATATTGCTGACTCACAGCTTAAATATAGGCCATCTACTGCTCTGTATGAAGTTCCACTTACACTACATAAGTTTTAAAAACCTTCTCTCGACACCTTATACCTTTTTCCAGATCCACAAAAACTTAAATATAAATCCTTGTTATATTCCCAAGATTTCTCCTCAGTGAAAATGTGATCCTGATAACCCCTATGTGGCCTGAATCCAGCCTGTTCAAAACTATTCTTCCAGAATTTTTCTCAGCCTCTTAAGTATGCTTTCGTGTAAATCTTACAAGGAATGCTTAGTAGAGAAATTTCTCTAATTCGCACAATTGTTTTATTTTTCACAGATGGTAGTAAACTCATCATCTGGAAATCAACTATTTGATCATTCTTTCTGTATGTAGTGTAGCTACTATAAAACTTATGTATTTCAGGAAGCAGGTATCAGATCAGATTTGGGAAATAACATTAAGGAAAGGAAGGAGTGGTGATAGCATTCTACACCAAACAAAGAAACTTCTTGATAGAATGACAATATCAAGTATAGTAATGCAGTTAAACTTCAAAAGGAGGAATTTTTCAAATCCAGCAAGGCAGCTAATAGAGAAAATGGATAAAAGTAGTCCTTGTTAGAGATCAAAAGCAGAGTAGGAAATGAATCCTACCAGGCATATAGAAATGTTTTGGCAAGATTTGGAGAAAAGAGCAAGGCTAATAATAATGGTAAGTACCTGCTGTATTTCTGCTTAGGAGATATACACTAGTCATTACTAATGCCATGTCCTAACAAATGTATGCATAAATTTATATGAAAAGATAGAGCAAATAAGAAAAGTTTCATCAACTATGTTATTGTTGATATTGATATCTTCATGCTGTTTCAGGATACAAGGATACAATTTGAAATCAATCACTTGTTTTAAATAGGATAAAAATGAATATCACACAGAAAAGAATATGTAAGAAAGGTTTAAAAATATTAAAATTGAGCAGTTTTATAGATGAACTGTAGACTCAAAAATTATTCAGGAAAAAAATTAAAGTTTGAAAACAAGAACAAAACCTTGGAGTCTCAGCAGCAAACTGAAGAAAACAGTGATTCAGCTATAGAAGAATGTGGTGAAGTTGAAGATGATATGCTAGATGTCTGGAATAATTACTCTGAAAGACAAATGAAAGAAGCAGTAACAGAACAGTAGTAAAAATTATTCAAAACAAACAAGAGTACATATCAATACTTGAGATAGAAAAAAACAAAACTATCAAAAGCCTGAAATACAGAATATTTGACAAGAAATGTTCAGATATGGATGCATAAAAGTTTTATGCACCCATAATTCAAAGAGCCTGGTCAGAAGGTCAAATTCCAAATGACAAGGGTAGAGCTCTCATAGTGTCCATCTCGGAAGAGAAGAATAAAGCTAAATCTCTGCTGAAATAGAACAAGCTGGCTCTATTTCAGCTGAACAAGCTGGGTTCAGCTGAAATAGAGCTTGTCAAGATTCGATTTTCGCTTTAAGACAAATAGTTGAGAAATATAATAATCTAATAATTTGTATATCTGGAAGGAAAAGGCTTGCAACAAGGCACTGAGAGAAACTTTTCAAAATGCTATAATTATATGACATAAATAGAACATACACAGACCAATGCAGGAAGATGGTTTGATATAAATAAGGTGTAACAAAAGGTGCACACTATCTTCCCACAGATCTTATTCATATGGATTGCATTATGAAAGAAAGTGGCATTAAACCTGATACTACAACAGGAGATATCAAATTTAGCTCTTTGCTTTATATAGATGTTGTACTGCCAAAACACATTTTGTGCAAGCCTCCAGGATTCTCTGAATTGAATAACTGCAATAACAAATTTGGCATAAAAATCAAAAACCATGTAAATAGGCAGGAGTATAGAAATTTTCAACTGCATTCTCAATGGGGTATCTACAGAAGTAGAATGTTTTAGCTATTTAGGTTTTTAATAAATATTAAAAATAAGCAATGCTGGTATGGTGGTAATCCATCTGAATAAATTTATATTGAATAAAATAAATTAACCAAAACACTAAACTATATACATCAAATACCTGACATGTACAGGATATGATAGTACTACATGAAAAATTTACATCATTACTAACTTCCTATCTACAATTTTCCTCCTAATCATTGTTACTTGTCAAGACCCCAACATTATCAGATCTTATATTTCTATTGTCTAAGGCACTTTGTACCATATCAATCCACCTATATCTTGGTCTTCCTCTGGGTCATTTTGCTGCCAACCTGGCAGAGAAAACACTTGTTTTGCTAATCATTCTTTGCCCATTCTGTTTAAGTGACCATAACACCTGAGATTAGCTCTGCTAACGTATTCCTAGATGCTGATAATGTCAAGTTCTTTCCTAATATCCTCGTTTTTAATATGATATTGCTATCGATGCCATTTGTTCACGCGACTACTCTTTCTCAGGACGCTCATATCTGCAGTCTCTAGTCTTTGGTCCAGTGTTTTACTTCTGACCCAGCTCTCAGATCCATAAGTTAAAACTGGTTTGAACACTGTCTTGTATACAGCTAATTTAGTGTTCCGACTAATTTCTCTCTTATTCCATATGAATTTATTCAATTGACTTCCTACCATACCAGCTTTATTTACTCTGTTGTCTATTTCCATATTTAATTTACCATCTTCACTAAAAATCGTGCCTAAGCAGCTGAAATGTTTTACTTGTTCCACAGGTTCACCATTCACAATACAGTTGACATTTTCAACAATTCTATCCATTCTCATTGTCTTTGTCTTTTTAATGCTGACCTTCATACCATATCTACTACAACAATTATTCAATTTAGTCATGGAATCTTGCACATTGTAGTGCATTTATTTAGAAGTATAAAGCAAAGAGCTGACATTAACATCTCCAATTCTCATATCATGTTTAATACCACTTTCCTTCATAATGTGATTCATATAGATAATGAATAACAGAGGGGATTATGCACATCCTTGTCTCACACCAGACTTAACACTAAACCATCTTCCTGTACTTCAATTCTAACTGCTGACTTGCAACTCAAATAACGACTAAGTATTGCTTGATATAATGTTCCATTAACCCCATATAACTGTAGCGTATTGAATATCTTCTCTCTTGGCACCTTGTCATATGCCTTTTCCAGATTGACAAAACGTAAATACAGATCTTTGTTATATTTCTATGTTTTCTAAACTATTTGTCGTAAAGTGAAAATCTGAACCTGACAACCTCTATTTGGCCTGAATCCAGCTTGTTCTTCACCAAGCTTTTCTTCCACAATTCTTATCAACCGTATACTTGTCAGGAACACTCAGTAAGGAAATACTTCTGTAATTCTCACATTCAGTTTTATTTCCCTTTTTATATATGGGTACTATTAGAGCTCTACTGCAATCATCGGGAATTCGTCTCTCTGTCCAGGCTTTCTGAGCTATGCAGTGCAGCCACTGTAAGACTCTTATACCACCATACTTCAGCATTTCTTGTTGAATATCATCTACTCCTACTGCCTTTCCACATTTCGAGCCTTTGATGGCTTTTTCTACTTTAAGTATGGATATGTATTTCTGACTGTATGCCTGTTGAGTGTTTTTTTACACTGTGGTATCCCTGCTTGTTTCATTTAGCAATTTTTCGAAGTAATTACTCCATACTTCAAGGATATTGTTTTCTCCACTTTTCATGTCACTTTTATCATCTCTAACTCCTTTTACAGCACTCTTTCCTCCACATCTAAGCTTCTTCAACAAACTCCAGAATATCTTACCACCTTATTGACATTTATTTTCTATGTTCTTGCCAAAGTCCTCCCATGACTTTTGTTTAGCTAGTTTTACAGTGTTTCGCTTTCTTACATTTGTCTCTGTATTCTTTAAGAGCACAAGCTGACTTATTTGCCAGGAACTTTTGATATGCTTTCTTCTTTTCCTTCACTGCTTCTTTAACTTCCTGTGTCCACCATAGAGTTCTGATTTTTCTATCCTTGCAGACAACCTCACCACATGCCTTTCTGGCTGAATCAATCAGGGTTTTCTTCAATGCTTGCCACTGAATCTCCAAGGTTTGGTTCCTGTTCTCAAACTCTTTCATTTTTTTTTCAATAATCTTTGTGTATTTTAGTCTATAGTTCACATCTGAGAGCTGCTCAACTTTTATTCGCTTTAAAACTTTCTTACATATTATTCTTCTTAATATGAAATTCAATTTTATCCTGCTAAAGACTAAATAGTGATCACTTCCAATTTCAAATCCTCTGTACACTCTGGTGCAGGACACCAGAGTATACAGAGGATTTGAAAGGGAGAAAACATCACTATCAACAATAACATAGTCAATGAGACTTTTCTTATTCCTTGCCTCTTCTCTCCATGTGAATTTGTGCACATTTTTATGTTGGAACATGGTGTTAGTAATAACCAGTCCATGTCCTGAGCAGAAATTCAACAGATATTTGCCATTATTATTAGCTTTGCTCTTTTCTCCAAATTTTCCCAAAATATTTTTGTATGTCTGACAATCATTTCCTACTCTGCTATTTAGATACCTAACAAGGACAACTTTTCCTTTTACATTGTGTCAGTTGCTTTTTCTAAAGCGTCAAAAAATTCCTCCACTTCTACCTTAGTAGAACCTTCTGTGGGAGCATAGGCACAAATAAGTCTGATTGTCCAATTCCCCATGCACATGTGAGCTGCTATTGAAATTTTCTTTACTGTTACCTTCTCAGCATAAAAAAAGATCTCAGAGCAGGTGTGGTGGTGCTGGTGGCTAACTTTCTTCTTGCATCCTGATATATGTTTTTTTCCGATTTTTTTTTTTTTTTTTTTTTTTTGTATTTCTCATTTTTCCATTTCTGACATGGATGGAAGTACACTGGGTGATCTCCCAGAGCGTTTACACATTTAGCTTTCTTGGCAGAGCAAGAATGATTATCATGCTCTTTACCACAACGGGCACAGGTGATAAAGTCATGACAAGCAGTTTGGCCATGTCCGTATTTCTGACATTTGAAGTATTAGTGAATTAGGGATGTACAGTTGAACAGGACAATTGAGATAACTTGCTTTAACAAAAGTTGGAGGCTTAGAAATATCAAATTCAAGGATGATGTTTTTGGTTGGAACCAACTGACCTTTGCTACAGATCATGATGCACCTCATACCTGTCACCCCCCCCCCCCTGATCGTTCACACTCTGAACTATTATTGGTACTCCACCTATTGATGTGATAACATGTTTCTACAAGGAAAACTTCAAAATAGTTTCCTTACAGTTTCAGGAGAATCTGCGCTCTTCTATATATTTCTGAATGAAGAGTGACATTTTCCCTATTGCCTTTTCACTTGTAGCATGGATGATAAGAAAAACTGATGCATTTATACTGGTACCATGTCTATTGCTTTTGTTGTCAAAAGGTGTATCAATGGTAACAATACTTGGTTGGGGCTTTGTTAGGGGTCCTGAAAATTGAGGACGGAGGGTTCATGCTCAAGCGGGTTTTGGTTCGGCACCAGAACTCTCCACCCACTACAAGCCATATACGGATGACCACTCTCTGGCCAGCAAAGATTGCGCTGGAGAAACGCCATACACGAACCACAGCAAAACGTTAACCTTGTTCCCAAAACATGGGTTGCAGACCTCCCCACTAGTTGACCGATCCTGGCCAAGCCAGACCACCCAGGACCGCCCTGTCTTGCCGAAGTCAAAGTAGTGCAAGACTTTGCACTACTTTGACATCTGCACAGCAGCAAGGCATTGGATCCTAGCAATGGTAGTCTGGAAGATAGAATAATAAAAAAGACAGAAGTAGAGTGAAGAATACATGAAGAAAAGCAAAGAAAAGAAGAAGAATGAAAAGGGCCAGCACCATTGACTGGGAGGTCTCCCCACCATGCACAGGTGCTTCATGGTGGAGGAGGTGAATGAAAGAAACAAGAGCTGAAATTGTGTAAGAAATACTCTCCAAAGGAAAATGAACTTAAAGATAAATCATATTTTAAATAAGAAAAAGTTAAGAAAAGTGATAGCAATGGTTTGAAGAACTAGTATTGAGGACACAAGCTGCTGACAAGTATAACAGTAAAGTTATACAATATAAGAAAACTTCCTGGAGAAGCAATACCAAAGAATGTCCCAGTGAAGGATCTAAATGGAAAAATTCAACAAAAAAAAAACTGGAGTCATTTTAGTCAAATTAAATATCAGCAGTGATAGAATACAAACAAACAAAAAATATACAGATTAATTAAAAATAATAACCTACCATCTAAATTGGATATTAAAACAAAAGCTATTAAAGAAACGAAAATGGGGAGCTGCAAAATCGGTTCTAAATATCACAACTATCAGATATGCTCTATCCAATATTCCAAGATATTCGGGCAAAAAGACATTTCCCTAGTGATTGGAATGCAAAAATAATAAAAATACCAAAAGAAAGGAGATTTATGAAAATGTAACTGGATGGGCATAAACCTGCTGTGTGTCATTAACAAAATTCTTTCAAGAATCTTTAATAATTTAAATGAGGGCACAAGAGAAGAGAGAAGTCTCATTTTAGGCCAAACAGATTATGTATATATCAGGCGTGGCCAACTTCATTCTATACGAGCCAATATATGATGAGTGGTGGCGTCATGGGCCGCACAATTTTAGACAGAACTTAAACAAAAATAAACTGCATTTTTTTCAAGGCAATAGTCATATGTATTGAATTACTATATTTATTAAATAATTTTACTACTGGGAGAACAATATAAAATACTTGATTGATTTAAATATGTTGTAAAATTAAATTTAATTACATTTTTTTTTTTTTTTTTTAAACATGTAACACAACTTAATGAGAACATTGTGGGTGTTCATGTGTGGCAACAAGTTCAACAAAGTCAATTTTCAACGATGATGACAACATTCATAACAAATCCTGAAGGTGGTCATCAGTTAGTCGGCTTCTTTGTGACGATTTAACCGCCCTCATAGTTGAGAAAGTGCATTCCCATATGTATGTGCTTCCAAACATAGATGCAATTCACATGTAGAAATCACTAAATGTAGGATATTTTTCCCTTGGTACCAGTTTCCAAAAGTCAATGCCTATCTCCAACCTTGACTGGAAAAAGGATCACTTTGAAGATCACGCAACTCCAATTGAATAGTGTCATGCTGCTCTGAAATGTCGCATTTCATTGGGTTGTTAAATAATATCAGTTGTGGCCACGTCACTTAAGTCAGAAAATTGCTCCAAAAGTTGGTCTAACATTGGCACAGAAAACTTGAAGTCAATGTCATAGCTCTCTTCCAACTCCCTGCAGGAAGGGAAATGTACCAAGTTTCCTCTGACTAAAGTGAATTTAAAAAGTTGAGTTCATTCATATGGTGTGTGATGCCTGCTAGAAAGGCAATTAAGCTGTTAAAATCACATAGTTTTGTGTTGAGTTCTTTGTCTTCGTGTTCCTATAAAAACTGTTTTATTTCCTTTCTCAGAGCAAAAAACCATTTCAAACAGTTCCCTCTGCTTAGCCAACGTACTTCTGTGTACAACACTAAATCATCATATTCTGCCTCCATTTCTGTTAGAAAAGAAAGAAACTTGCAGTGTGTCAAGGCCCGATTTCCACCTTTAATTAGTTTCACACACTTCTTTACAGTTTTCATAACATCCTCTATCTCCAGAATTTTACCGCACAGAGCCTCCTGATGCATAATGCAGTGCAATATAAGGCAATTGATTCAGCCTTCCTTAGTAAACCAACTGAGCCTGTTTGAATACCATGCATTGATTTGGTGCCATCTGTCACAATAGCTGTGAGATTGTTGATGTCACTAGTACCATTTACAACCTTCATAACTGCATCATAAATGTCATGGCCTTTGGCTGTGTTATGCAATGAATCTAGTGCTAGTAGCTCTTCATTAATAAAGTATTTGGAAACAGTTCGAATGAAAATTAGAAGTTGAGCTGTATCTGTTATGTCAGTTGATTCATCCAGAGCCACTGAGAAGTAAGCTGAATCTGTAATAACACTTTTTAATTTATTTAAAATGTGAGAACCTATTTCCTCGACTCTTTTTTGTTACAGTTTGTTTTGATAGTGGGACGCTTTCAAACTCACTGGCAATTTTATCTTCCCCAAATGCATGTACCATTTTCACAAAACAGTGTTTTACAAATTCACCATCAGATAATGATTTTTTTTGCTTTTGCTATCTCTGCGCTTACAACAAACGATGCCGAGTGAGCTTTTTGTATCGATGTTAATTGATGTTTGATTTAGTAAAAATAGATATCTGAGCACTAACCTTTCTCTTCAAATTACACACAATTTTAGTACGTACTTGTCCAACATATTCTTGGTATTTAGCGGCATGGTATTGTATGCAGTGGCATTTGAGATTATATTCTTCGTGCACAGACAATACTGGCAAACACACAAGG
Organism: Typopeltis vanoorti; assembly: GCF_054136105.1. NCBI lineage: Eukaryota > Metazoa > Arthropoda > Arachnida > Uropygi > Thelyphonidae > Typopeltis > Typopeltis vanoorti. The sequence continues at coordinate 91,493,549 of NC_143569.1, read as the reverse complement.
CACTGTGGTTTGTGTCGTTATTGTTTATAAACAGGAAAAAAAAAAAAAAACTGAAATGACCTGTTTTCATCACAGATCTTACGTTTCTTATTCATAGTACACAAAGGCTGAAGTAACTGACCAAGGGACACAAACTGCAACAATAACACTTAACTGCAGAACTGAGTCTCTGAAACTGATCACTATAACCAGAGCAGTGCAAGTGACTTTCAATGATGCATTACTCTGGAGTGCATAGAAATCTACCACTCCCACTACTACAACTCGCACAGAGAAGCAGTTGGTTTTATAAATTGAGTAATCTTTTTTAAAAGAATTTTGATTCGGTGTTGAGAATATAAATTGTTCCCGTTATTAGAAATAATAAATATAACTAGTATATCAATCAGAAAATCTGCAGTCGAAACTAATAGCTAAATTGATAATATATATAATTTAATAGTTTTTATCCTGCTGCGGGCCGCATGCCTGCTGTTGGCCACCTATGGTATATACCACATTAACACTAAGATTAATAACTGAACAATTTGGTGAATTTAACTCTATTTGCTATAAAAATCTGTACTTTCATTAGTTTATTGCTGTGATTATCATAATTTCATTATTTATAGTTATGCCGCAGGTACCTTTTAAAGATCAGATTTAAATTTGCTGTTTGTGGATTGTGAAAAGCCTTCAATTTCATTGCTAGAGACTGTGTGTGCGCGCGCGCGCGAGCACGTGTCAAAGAGGATAATAAACCTCAAAGGAAGAATATAATTCCAATGCAAGGTGCAGCACAATGCATAATTATCACAGCCTTTTCCAATTATATATGGATGCATCATGGATGTCAGCTATCTCTCCCTTATATTAATGCTAGCAGACAGCAACGATATATACCAGAGGAACATCAGAAAAATAAAACTGGGTTATCTAAACTATGCAGATATACAAAATAAATTCCATTACAAGAAGAATCACTGAAAGTTGGTTTGAAATAAATACAAACAAAACAAAAGAAATGAGAATCAATGGGAACAACAAGGTACCAAGTACAACTGAGAAATGAAAAAATTGGAATAGCTTCAAATTTTACACATCTCAGCAGGATTTTATCTGCAGATGGAGGAGCAACTAAATGTTGATATAAAGAATTAAAAAAGGTAAGAAGTGCCTATGCTAAACTTTATAGAGCAGGAGTCGGCAACCAGCGGCCCGTATGCAGCCCAAACTTGCATGGCAAGTTGCTCGTATGTTGAATTATTTAAATAATGCATTTTATAATATGAATAATAAATTAAAAATAATTTTATACCTATATTTCGTGATATTGCCGTGCAACTTGGCACGAGTTAACTGTGTGAGTCATCATGAGTGGGGATAACAAAGGCAACTTCATCCTACGACAACTGAGATTTTCGTGCACTTTTGTAGCCGCATTCCTGGTCCGTCTTTTAATATAATTCAATAACATCAACTAGTATTTTCAGAGGATATATATTTGTTAAAAATAATTCAAAAATGGGTTAAAGAAAACATAAAATTGCAGATGAAGGAAGAAGATTTAATGATGAATGGAACAGCAAGTACTTCTTTATTGAAAATGGAGGTATTCAATTTCTATCAGTGAAAGATGTTATGGATATCGTGACACAACTGTAAATTACATCCGACCAACGGTCTGAAACACTGCCAATTTCAAGAATTCTTGATAGAAATAGAATCAGGGTGTAAGAACATTATCTACTACTCAGATGAAGGAAGATGGTTAAGTAGAGGTGCTGTGCTAAAATCAATTTTTAATTTACATGAAGAAATAGATATTTTCATGAATGAACATGAAAATACTGCTCACAACTATCGGATAAAAAATGGATTATGTCTCTTGCATTTACGGCAGATGTTACAACATACCTTAATGAATTTAATGTGAACCTGTAGGGCAAAGGTAAATTACTAGTCGAACTGTTTTCTGACATAAAAGTTTTAAAGGGCAAACAATGTGTGTTGAAGAAACATACGATGAAAGAAATTCTACATCATTATGCAAATCTGCATCTACAATTGGATGGCAAACACAAAAGGAAACTTTTTATTGGTATTATTGAAGATTTACAAATGGAAATTTCAAGATTTGTGGATTTTCATAAAAAATAGCATTGAAGTGCGATTATTTTTAAACCCTTTTCATGTGTACATTGATGACATATCAAACCAACTACCAATGGAAGTTTTGAAACAGAATGAAACATTGAAGAAAGCATTTTTCGTTAGAAAATGTTGAAAAATTTTACCGATTAATCAAGTTCGCAAAGAAGATGATGGTCGCATTTGGAAGCACACAGGCTGGCGAACAAGCATTTTCTACCATGAGTTTTAGAAAAAGTAAATTTTCTTTTTGACTGACTGATGATCATTTGCACGCTTCGATTCGAATTTGCTAAAGGAAAACAATCACAAAAGGCACATTAAGCAGGGGGGAGACACCTATTGTGATACATATTACTTTGTTTTTAAGTGATAATAAGTTTGCAATAAGTTTTATTTTCATACTTGTTACATATCTCTTACTTTAAATATTTCCATCTTATTTAAGATTGATATATTAAAAATTGATGAATGAAGTATTTTTTTTCACTCACTATTTTCTTTTAATTAAAAGCTTGTGGCCTGATTATTAAAAATAAAAGTTGAATGCGGCCAGGAAGTCTGAAAAGGTTGCCGACCCCTGCTATAGAGGATGGAAAATGAAAAATATCCACATAGATACAAAAATATTTAATGCACGTATTAAATCAGTTTTTATATGGATGTGAAACATGGTTTGTTTCAAAGGAATTGCAAATAAAGCTACAAGCATTCCATATATCAATGTCTGCAGAGTATACTGGTAGCCACAAATTATTACTAATGAAGACTTCTAAAAAATAAATTAGCAAACCTGGAAATCAGAACAAGGAAAATTTAGATGGATCGAACATAAACATACATTTAGGAAAGATCAAGATCATGGAGGAGTTAGATTTTAATGGAACATGAGAAGAGTTTGCTGAACTAAGACAAATAACAAGGAACTGGTGGAAAGCACTTACAGACTCCTAATGTAGCTTGGGAAAGAAGACTCCAAAGCCACTTCAAATATGAATGTCTGTTCTATGAAGCATTGTTACATTGTCCATATCTTAACTGAAAATTATGTACTATACATACCATCAGTTTGGGAAAATTTTATTTTCTAACTCTTAAAATAGTTAGAAATAGTGCTATAACGTTAAACCTGGTATATGCATGCGGCTACATTTAAAAAAAATTCTGGCTGTAACAATGATCTGTTGCATTTGAATTTCTCAGGTGTTCTCTTTAAAGCACATTTCTGATAATCAAAATAAAATGCTAATTTAAACATTTCATCCTTTTCACCACGGTTATATTTTTGTTCAATAAATAACAAACACATACAATACATATGTTGAGAGAAACATTGTAATTTGTGTTGACTTTTGGTAAGTCAGTTAACACAAATTACAATGGCATCCATTTAAAATGGATACATCTCACAAAGTTAACTAATGTTTAATGAAGTTACATCATGCGTGTGTGTTATATGGAACAAATTCTAATTTTGACTGTTTTCATAGTCTGTTTTAATTAATTAAAATATTTTAATTAAAACCTAAGGAAAAATCCTTGCACTACTAAAAAATATGGACATTTTTGGTTAAATAAATCCTCTGAAGTCTTTATCTCTATAAAAAGGCTAAGCAGAATTCTTTCAACTACAACTAAATGTTTTCAAAAAATTTCCTCTAATTGGTAACTAGAATCAAATATATAATGGTTTTTTGGTAATCTAATGTGGCTACTCAGGCACCCATCTAATTTTATAAGACAAGTGAAAAGTATAAATGATATGAATTTAGATCTTGATCGATGAGAAAATACTGTTGATACAAAGAAAATGAACTGGATTCGTTAGAATGATATTATACAAAAATCATTACCTACAAATTTTGCAAATGAGAACTATAATGGCCTAAGAAATACTGTATAATAAAGATTATCTTAATGCATAATTTAATAAAATCTGATACATTAAAATAAGAATTAGAAAATTATGCTACTTACTCAATATTACAAGAGTCATGCCATTGAACCATGCTCCAATATATGTGAGACACCAAAACAACACACCAAGCTGAAAAATATTAAAATTATTTAAATAAAGGATGAAAATTTAGAATGTTCTGTTCACTACATGTGTATGATGAAAGAAATACTCTAATTTTTGGTAAATTTTATTTAGTGGAAACTAACCTCTTAATTCAAGATGCAATGCAATACCATACACACGGTATTGTATTATTCAATACCATGTATGATATTGAACCTAATTATTCAGTACACATCCCTTTCCTTAATGCATGGCATTTTGGGCGACTGTGTAGAAGGGAGAGATCTTGAATGCAAAGCAAGGGCTAAATTTACTAAATGTGAAATCTAAAAAATGTGGTCAAATAAACTTAAATTGAGAAGTACTATCAGTACAACAGAAGAAATTCTGCAAGTTCTAATGGAAAAAGAATTCAATTAGCTTTGTCCATATCTTCCACTTCCAGTATACATAACATCTTGTTTGAAAGAAGACTTTCAACATTGACTGTTATTAAAGCAAAATGCCACCCAATGAACAGTTGACTATTTTATTTCAATATCCATTTGAAAAAATACGAATTGAGGAACAAGCCCACCTCTATCTTTTTTTTTAATTCTGATTGTAAATGATTATTTATTTACAGTATCTTCATATTTTTTTGTGAACATTTGAAATTTAATTTTAAATAGATAATACAATAAATATTTTATTCTACTCCATGATGTTTACCACTGGGATATTAGTTCTTGTCTTATTATCTATCAGTAATTAGTACAGTGACAGATAGATGCAAGGGATAATCAGACCTAGTTATAAGGACTTGCAACCTTGTTTGCTTTGTAAATCCTCCTGATCCGATGTAAAAAAAAAGAGGTGCACCTACTAAAAGTGGGTTAGCTCACTTTAACCCTATTATACAGAACTCACTTCCTTTACTAATGAAATACTTAAGTCCCACTCACCCCTGCTGTGGTAGTGACATTCTAAATGAAATTTATTATAATAATTTCATATTCCTGAAAATTATTTCTTTGGCCTCATGAATTCAGCAAGGAATGACTTACTTTCAATAGCTTATTTTTTCCTACAGAGTTTTGTAGTTTTTGATTTTCAACCACTGATTTCTTACCTCTTCGATAAACAATTTCTCTTTTTATGAACAGCCATATTTCACAACATGGCAACCAACTTGTGATTAATATACACTGTTAATATATAATATATGATTAATATACTGTATACATAAGTCAGATTATTGAAAAAGTCATTTGTATTGGAATATGCACTTTTGGTATGTAAGTAACCATTGTAATGTTCTGGAAGATATTGAAGAAGCCTAGAAATAGAGGAAAGAGTACTGTAAAAGGAACCAAAGATGATAAAGGTGACATGAAAACTGAAGATAAGGATATCTTAGGAAAACTGAAGATAAGGATAACCAAGCAGCAACAGAACCATAGTAGAAAAACGTTCAAGAGGAATGCAAAGAGGAGTACATATCAATACGTGAGATAGAAAAAGCTGTCAAAAACTTGAAATGTGGAAAGGCAGTTGTAGTGGATACACTGCATAATTCAGAGGGCATGGTCAGAAGGTTGAATTCCCAATGATTGGAGTAGAGCTTTCATAGTACCCATTCTATAAAAGAGGGAATAAAAACACGAGAATTACAGAGGATTTTCTCTACTAAGTGATCCAGGTAAGATTTATGCAAACATACTTGAAAAGAGGTTGAGAAAGATTGTGGAAGAGAAACTTGAACAAGCTGGATTCAGGCCAATTAGAGGTTGTCAAGATCAGACTTTCACTTTAAGATAGATAGTTGAGAAATCATGGGAATAACAAAGATCTGTACTTAAGTTTTGTAGATCTGGAAAAGGCATATGACAAGTTGCCCAGGGAAAAGCTTTTCAAAACACTACAATTATATGAGGTGAATGGAACATTATACAGAGCAATACATAATCTATATTTAAGTTGTCAGTCAGCAGTTAGAATTGAAGGAAATACAAGAAGCTGGTTTGATGTAAAATCAGGGGCAAGATAAGGATGCATATTATCTCCACTCTTATTCTTCATTTATATGGATCACATTATGAAAGAAAATGGCATTAAGCCTGATATTAGAATTGGAGATGTCAAACTTAGCTCTCTGCTTTATGCAGATGTACTCTTAAACATATCCAGGATTCTCTAAATTGAATAACAGCTGTAACAAATTTGGCATGAAAATCAGTAATAAAAAGACAACCCTGAAAATAGGCAGGAGCACAGAAAATTTCAGCTGAATTCTGAATGGAGATACTACAGAACAAGTGAAATATATCAGCTATTTAGGCACAGTTTTTGGTGAAGATGGCAGGTTAAATCTGGAAATAAACAGAATAAGTAAAGCTGGTATGGTGAGTAGCCAGCTAAATAAATTTATATGGAATAAGAGAAATTAATCAAAACACCAAACTAGCAGTACACAAGATGGTGTTTAAACCAGTTTAAGTTATGGATCTGAGAGTTGGGTTAGAAATAAAGTACTTGATCAAAAACTATAGCCAAACAGATGAGAGTTCCGAGAAAAATTAGAGGAGTGAACCAATGACAGAATCACATTAAAAATGAAGCTATTAGAAAGGAACTTGACATTATTAGCATTCAAGAATGTGTCAGAGCTAATCTAAGGCCATTTAAATAGAACGGCTAAGGAAAAGTTAGCAAAACAAGTGTTTGATGCCAAGATGACAGGAAAGAGACCCAGAGGAGGACCAAGGTCTAGGTGGATTGATTCGGTCAGCATTGCCTTAGAAGCATGAAATGTTAGATATGACAATATTGGAGTTCTCACAAGTAATAGATTGATTTGGAGGAAAATTGTTGATAAAGATCCCTTTGGAGTACATATCAGGAAATTGATCATGAGGAGGAAAAGCAGTAGGAAATGTACAAGTTTTAAAGGAATTGGTTGAACAAGTCCAAATTCTTCTTTCTTTTGTCTCATTGTTCTTAATCCCTATTTAAGGTTATGATAATATCTAACTTTTGGCATGGATAGTGAAACAAGCTGGCAAGTAGGTATCAACCCAAGTGAGTTGGCTTCTTTGTAGACATTTACACTTCTACTATCCTCAAAAGTTAGGCATCATCATCACAACTTTAAACCGTGCTTTAAGGATTATTTAAAAAAAAAAAAAAAAACAGTAAGCAGACTTGTTCAACCAATCTCTTCAAAGAGCTACTCAAGACATTAAATAGTTATTCTCTCTAAAACAACTTACTTCTCCATCAGTTAATTACAAGAGCACTATTTCATTACTCTATATGAGTAAAAGACAGATAGCATACCCTTTAAAAATAGTTCAACAGCCTTCATATTATAAAACTCATGTTCACTTAAAGGCAGTATTCCATTAATAAAAAATATCTTGTAGTACATAGGATCCCATGTTCACATGGACAACTTTACACCAGACAAGGAGAAATTCCTAAGAGCATGTGGAACATAAAAAGAAGAAACCCCTTTTACTATTTTTAACTTTTAACTTTTTAATTTTGGTATATTATTAGAGCTTTATTAACGTGGTTAGTGTACTAAAGTGTTTTATAACATAATCTATGTCGGAAGTCGCCGCTAGATGAATTCGTAATGAGTAGTGTTTGTGCAAGCTCCAGATAAGATAAGTATCATTTTCAGTTATCGATACAAATTACTTAAAATTGTGTAGTTTTGTTTTGTTTGCCTTGCGTATTTTAGTGCGTCTATTTTTGGTGTGTTATAACATTTAATTTGACAAAACACGTTACAGATAAATATGGCACCTGTGCGTAGGAAAATGGCGGCCAGTAATGAAGGTTCGCCATCGTTATCAAAGAACGGTAGCATAAAAGAAATGAGTCAGTGTACTAGCTGTGAAATGTACGCTTTGCGGAGTGCGGTCGGAGTGTGGTAAGATGATGATAAAGGATTGAATGTGTGTAGAAAATGTAGGGAGAACGCGGAATTGAAGTGTATTTCGGATCGTGAGTGTGATATTTTTGTCAACCTTCAAAATGAAGGAAATAGGGATATGACAAGAAACGGCAAGGTTGTACATGAAAATTGTGAGAGTGTGAATGATAGTATAAATGGTTCCTCAGAGAACAAAAAAGATGAGATAGATGCATTGAGTGAGATCGCGTTGTTGAATAGTGCGATAGAAAGAGCAAAACAGCAGCTAGAGTGCATGAACAAAAGTAGACTGAATGAACCAACCAATAATAAAAGGTATGACAGGAAAAATAGACGTATGAATGTGAACATGAACAAAATGAAGGATAGAGTGCTGTATGGAGACTCGTTAGTACGAGGTGTGTTAGTAGAGGATTTGACAAAATCGTACCAACCTGGTGCGACCATAAAGGACGTAACTGCGTCTATTAGAGAGCAAAAGGAAAGGGTGAAAGAAATGATTGTTGTGGCAGGTACGAATGATTTGAAAGGAGATAAAATGGAAATGATAGAAGACCTGAATGAATTGTTTGAGGTAGCAAAAGAAAAGAGTGAGAGAGTTAGAATGATTAGTTTTTTGCCACGGTATGACAGTGAAATGTTTAAAAGGAGGGCTATAATTGCAAATGACTTTATGCGTGGGTTATGTATGACGAGTGATGTGGAATTTGTGGATGTGTGGAGTGAGTTTGATGGGCGAAAGGATCTATATAAGATGGATGGCTTGCATTTGAATGGTTACGGTGTAAGAAGACTTGAGAAAGTGTTGCTGAATGTAGTGGATGTGCAAATTCAGGGAAACTAGATTTGTTAGGGGGGGGGTAGAGATACAGTCCTTATGGAGGCAGTTGAATGTAAGAATGAATATAATACGCCAGAGCAAATAAGGACAACAAATCAGAGAGGGATAGTTAATATAAGGCATCAAGGTAGGGTTGGGGCTAATGGGGGTCTTAAATTCATGTACACTAATACTAGGAGTATTAGGAACAAGAAGGAAGAGTTTTTGGCCATGGTTGGCACTTCCAGACCACAGGTTATAGGTATTAGTGAAACATGGCTGACTGTAGATGATATAACTAGTGGGATTGAATGTGATGGGTATAGTGTGTTCAGGAATGACAGAGAGAATAAAATGGGGGGAGGAGTATTGTTGATGATAGCTGATGAGCTCCAGCCAAGGAGAATAGAAGTTGAATTACAGGATAGAGAAAAGAGCACATTTGAGGCCATTTGGTGTGAGATTGTGGCTAGCAGAACTAAATATACAATTGGGTGCTGCTATAGACCAGGTGATGGAAAAGATGGTGGTGATAGTATGCACAAGCAAACAGAAGAAATGGGTGGAAGGAGGGTGATTATTATGGGAGATTTCAACTATGGTCGCATTGATTGGAGTGAGGAGAGGACACACGGGAGGAAGGAACTGGATTTTATGCGGTTATTAAGGGATAACTATCTGCGACAGCATGTAATGGAAAATACTAGGGGTCAGAGAGTGCTTGACCTAGTAATTACATCTGAGGATTTGGCTGTAACAAATATGACCACATTGCCACCAATCGGTGAGAGTGATCATAGGATCTTAACTTGGGAGGTGGCTAAAGGTGTAGAATTTTCAATTAAGACAGGGTACATGTGGAATTATCGGGCGGGAAAGTATGACAAGCTTAGGAGTTTAATTGGTTCAGTGCCATGGCATGTACAACTGCAAGGACTAGAAGTTGATAGTGCATAGGAGGTAGTTAAGAAGTGCTTGCATGAAGCAATGGCTGACTGTATACCTAGAGTCCGAATAATAAATCAAGTAGGGGTTAAATGGATGAATAACACCATTAAGCTTGAGTTGCAAAAAAAGAAACAACTATGGAGGGAATTTAAGGAGAAGGGTGACCGGCAGGCCCATGAACGGTATAAAGCGCAGGCCAGAAGGGTGACGAGTGTGGTAAGAAAAGCAAAAAAGGATTACGAAAGAACATTGGCCAAGCAGGCTAAAGAGAATCCTAAACAGTTTTTTAGATATGTAGCAAGTAAAAGGAAAAATGTACATGGCAGATTGATTTTAAAGAATGCCGATGGTAGGGAGGTACTGAATCAGTTGAGATAGTTGAGTTACTGAGTGAGCACTTTGCAAAAGTATATCATCCAGGTGGTGACATTGCAGAAACGAATAAACCAGTAGATTATACGGGAATTGTGGTTAATGAAGTGGAGGTGAGTAGTCTATTGCATAACCTCAATGTCAATACATCTGTGGGATTGGATGGTATATCAGCTCGTGTTGTACGAGAAGCAGCTAAAGAATTGTCAGCACCCTTGACCATTTTGTTTAATTTGAGTCTCGGGTCTGGGTTAGTCCCGAGCGGGTGGAAAGAGGGGAAAATAGTTCCACTGCATAAAGGTGGTTCCAAGACTGCTGTTGTAAATTACCGACCGATTAGCATATCAGGAATCATTGTCAAGGTCTTAGAGAAAATAGTCAAGAGGAAAATACAAGATTGGATAGAAGAAAATGGGATACTGTATCGGGGACAGCATGGTTTTGTGAAGGGTAGGTCATGCCTCAGTAACTTGCTCACGTATTATAACACAGTGACGGCTGAACTGGATAAGGGTAATGGGTTTACGGTGATTCTACTGGACCTTGCCAAGGCCTTTGACAGGATTCCACATGGAATTCTAATCAGTAAATTGCAGCATATGGGAATGGACATAGGGTTGGCGAGATGGATAGGAGGGTGGTTGACGGAGAGATATCAGAGAGTAGTTTACTCGGGAGTAGAGTCCACAAGACGGCCTGTGACTAGTGGTGTGCCACAAGGATCTGTTCTTGGACCACTGCTGTTTAATTTGTTCATAAATGATATAGGAAATGATCTGAGAGGAACAGTTCATTTGTTTGCGGATGATGCGAAGTTGGGTAGGGCAATAGTGAATGCAGATGATGTCAAAATTTTGCAGGATGATTTGGATAGATTGGAGGTCTGGGCTAAGGAGAATGGATGTCAGTTTAATGTGGTAAAATGTAAGGTTATGCATTTTGGGGTGAAAAGATTGGCAGCAGTTTACTGCATTGGTGGAACCCTGCTCCAGGAAATTGATGAGGCACGAGATTTAGGAGTGTTGGTGGATAAGGAATTGAAATTTAGGGGACACATTGCAAAAGTGACCAAAACAGCTCATCAAATCACTTGGTTGCTGAAGAATACGTTGACAAGCAGAGACAAGCAGGTTATTGTTCCTCTCTATCGAGCCTTGATAAGACCCCATCTAGACTACTGTGCTCAGATTTGGTCACCTAGGTTTCTTCTTGATGGGGAGGAGGTGGAGAGGATCCAGAGGCGAGTGACCAAGATGATAGCAGGTCTGTGGAATGAACCGTATGAGAACAGGTTGAGGATTTGTGGGTTGCAAAAATTGGTTGATAGGCGGAGGAGGGGAGATATGATTGAGACATTCAAATTACTGAAGGGTTTCTATGAAATTAATTCAGAAGATATTTTTGAGAACAGGGCTGGTTGTGGGAGGACTAGGGGACATCCATGGAAACTGGGCAAAAGTGTGGTTAGTAAAGGTGTTAGAGCTGGGTTCTTTACTTTTAGAGTAGTGAATGAGTGGAATGCGCTCCCTGAGTCTGTAGTGGATGCTGTGACAGTGAATGAGTTTAAGGCGAGGTATGATAGATACTGTATGAATGTCAGATAGTTGTGATGAATGTGATTTGGGGCCTCCCTCGATGAGTCTAATGACTCCCTGGAGTTGCCCGTAATAATAGTAATACTAGAACATTCGAGTCTTCTCAAATGATTTATTCACGAAGCACCTTTGAATAGAAACTAGAGTCCCAAATACTTTCTAGAAGTTGCTTTCATTTGTGTAACATACTACAACACCACTGTTGTGCCAACAACTACCTACAGACTTGATACACAATACACAGACCACACATGATGCATGGGCTAGCTATTCTAAGTGCTTTCATTTAAAGAAATTATGATTGTTCAAGTATTAGATCTTACTGTATGTTCTCTATTGCTTTTCCTTACAATGCTGTCATTGTAAGGAAATTTATTATTTCCTTACAATGCTGTCAGCAAACTAATGACAAAAGATAGCAAAGTTAGTCTTTTTTTTTTAAAAAAATAAATTTACAACTCTTATTCTGCATCATTCGTTTCTGTAACGAGTCCTCATAGGTATCACATCAAACTTCAATACAGAGCATATCACATCTGGAATATAGGAAATTCTTCTTCCTAACATGGATTTTAGGCCAGGTGGCCCATTCCAGTCTCATGCCAACTCCTTGTCTTCGATTCTTCTTTTTCATGTTTTTCTTGTTTATACTGTCTTATGTAGTAATTAATTGCTTTTATATTTAGAGATTGTAAAATTTCATTTGTTTTTTGGTCCCACTTGGTATATCCAGCTGCTTTTCTGAAAAATTTAATTTCTGCTGTTTGAATTTTTTTTTTTTTTTTTGATCTTTCCTTTTTATGGTCCATGTTTTGCTTCCATATAGCAGAGTTAGTTCTGACAAGATATACATTATATATAGAGGAAATTCTGCTTTGAAATTAACCCTCTAAAAAAACTTGTGTGGGTGGTGGTGATGGAAGGGGATGCAATTGGTATTCCACAACTGATGGCTCATGAAAGTTGTTTTTGACAGGATAGCTCCTGAAAAGTTTGATTTGAGGATCCTGCCAGCTCTTTCAAACCTTGATTAGAAAGTTAATTATACTTAACAAGTTGTATTCTTGTTTTTATACATTACCTAAGCAGGAAGCAAACGAAAGTTTGATTGTGAAGTAATTTCATAACTACACTATTGTATATGGAGGTAGGCATCTTTACATTAAATGTTCCTAGTATTCCACAATGATTACAACACTTCCTTTCAGACTTGTATAAAGGGACCAGTCTGGGTAGTAAACTTTCTCAAAATAACTTGACAATATACATACCCATCATTTTGGGATATTGGAGCAGTATCATATGAAGTCGCATACTTCTATATAAAAGTATTGCAATTGTGAGGTTACTTCAAGTGCAAACTTTTGTTTGATCACATTATTTAGACAAAAACAAAAGCACAAGTTCTTGTCAAATACAATTTCCAGATAGAATTGTTTACTCAATGAATTTAATGTATAACCATTAAAATTAACTTGAACCATTTAATAGTATGGAGGACTAAGGTGCATCCCAAATGTTTTATTTTTGCTATTGCAATGGTTTCTGAACTTTGGAGCCTTATGAGTACTCTGGTAAATTTAAAGATTAAGATTTGCACTCAAGAGTTCTCACCCATCAAATCAACATATGGATTCCCACCAAAAAGCAACGACATGAGATACAGGTGACAAAAGCAACTGGAGTACGATCATTTCTAGCACTTGAAATATCTCCAGGGATTTAGTATGCAGAACCTGACAAGACAGTTGGGATAGCCTGGTTTCACAGAAGTGAAACACCAGTTACACAGAGGTATATAGTGTAAATACTTACTATAATACCAATGACCCTTGCAATCAAGCTAACTAGTCAAATGATAATGGATAGCTTTTACATCTTGTTAAAACAGGGATCGAAATAATTCATGTCTACATATATTACAATAATAGATATTATCTTCAATTCTGTAGAGATCAAGTTCATTCTAGTAGCTGAACTTTGGTATTTTCCCTGAAGAAAACAGAAGCCTTGTTTAACCAGGTAATACTCCAGCACCATGGCATTATCATATTGTATCATTTGTTTGTGATTTAAGCAAATTCAGAATATAATTTAATCAAGCAAGTCCTAAATTGCTAGCCCATCCTTGTTCATTCAGTATCAATGTAGATAACAGGATACTCCACAAGGCAAGACTTGGTCATTAGTAAAGAAGCACAGATCTGTTCTCTGCATTCCTTACAGGCTATGTATAAATCTCAGTTATGCAATGAAGCTGATATATTATGTCTGTTAACTGCATATGTTCTTTGACAGGTCTGCCTGTTTTGTGGGATGAAGTTACTCACTTACTTCGGTTTAATTCAATATCATCTAACACGAAATTGTTAGAGGGAATACAAATGTTTCCTTTGTTTTTTTTTATGTTTTCCTTAGAATTATAATTATCACTGAGGTGGTCTATTATGCTATTTAACTGTCTTCAAGCGAATATCTAAAAAGAATTAGGAGTATCAGCATACATTACAAAGACCCATTGAAGTATGATAGGTATTCTCCTTTTAAAATCATTCAGTCAATTACCTAATACTACCACCATTTGATCACCTGTCTTGATTTTACCCTGCCACATATGATGGACTCCCTATAACAAACTTTAGGAAATGGACATAAAATAATATGGTCTATACTCACCATACCTTGATGGACCTGTGATTTAAGTCAGGATTTCTGCATGGCTGCAGGTTGTAAAGAGTCCAACTTTCCTTGTCTTGGGCCTTTCTTCTCCATTTTCTTCCAACTTTCTTAATCATTGGGTCTTCCCACCTTAAGGCAGGTCCTTCCAGGTTTCCTTTTGATATCTCTTGGATACCAATTTGTCACTCTGACTGTCCATCTGGTCTCTCTCATTCTGGCGAGATGTCCTGCCCATCTACTTTTGCTGTTGTAGATTACTTTTATTACATCTTTGAGTCCAGACGTCTTCCTGATTTCTGTGCGTCTTATATGGTCTATTTTATTTATATTGCACGTTGAGTTGTTATTAAGCTTTGTTCTTCTTTTAAAGTTGCATTCCATGTTTCACTGCCATAAGTTAATGCTTGTAGGACGTGACTATTGAAAAGGTGGGCTCTTATTTCTATATGTGTTTTGGTTGGCAATTGTTGATTTTCTTTTGTTGAAAGCTATCCAAGCAGCTCTTTTTCTCCTTGATATGTCGTTATTCATTTTTATGGACTGTCTGAAGTAGATGTAATATTCAACTTTTTCGATGGTGTGGGATTTTAGAGCGATTGTATAATCTTTGCAGTATTCGTTTTTCAACCATCCTGTTTTGTCCAGATGTATTTCCAATCCAATTTTTTGGGCCTATGTCATTCAGCATTGATTCTAATAGTTTGGGGGAGTGAGATATTAATACCACACTGTCAGCAAATAATAGGATATTTAACATTTCACCAATGTTTATTCCACCTTTCATCAGTTCTTCAAATGCTGTCCAGAGTAGATGTGAAGAGATTAGGTGATAAGTAGAGGAGTACATCAGTGCGACATCTTAAGTTAATTTTAATCGGGTGATTGAAAAGAGTGATATTTGTTGTGCCTTCTTTGTAGGCATCTTTTATGAGCTGGATATATGCTATTTCCACTCCTTGTTCTAGTAAAGTTTGGAATACTGCATTCTGTTCAATAGTGTCAAATGCCTTTTTAAAATCTATGAAAAGACAAAGTGGAATCTGGTATTCTCTGATCTTTCTGTTAGTTAAGTAATAGTTTAAATGTAATATATTGTTGAAAAGCCTTTTTTGAAACTAGCCTGCTCTTTGCAGCTATTTTTGTTGATGGAGGTTTGTATTCTGTTTAGGATGACTATGGCGAATATTTTATGTGTGTGAGATAATAGATGGGTCTGTTGTTACTGATGTTTTCCATTCAGTAGGTGCTTTCCTTAATTGTATATACCAAGTAAATCTTTCTGCTAGAGCTTTAAAGAGTACCTGTCCACCCATTTTTAATTCATTGGATTTTATACCGTCAATTCTTGGTAATTGGTCATTTTTCATATAGTGGATAGCTATTTTTACTTCTTCAGGTAGGATAGATGGTATTTCCAAATTTTCATCTGGTACTGGCACTGTGACTACCTGTTTAGATGAGAGAAGATTCTCATAAAATGATTTTATTATTTTTTCCATCTCATCACTGTTTGTGTGTTTGTTTCCTTGATTGTCTATGAAGGCTGATGGTAGTGGGTGCTTTAGACTTTTCTTTTTCTACTTTTTTTTTTTTAAAGGTACTATGTCATTCTATATATATTATAGTTGTCTTTGATGTTCTGCCTCAGTTGTTTACCGATAATTTTATATTCTAAATGACCTTTTCCTGTATCTTTCAGTATTCTTCTTTTCTTCAATAGTTCTAGCGTTCTCAACATAGTAAACTTAATTCATTATGGGCACAGTACTGCTATAATGAAATTTCTTCAGAATAGCACTGCGCCTATGAGGCTTGAATCAGAAACTTTTATTAGTTTTTTTTTTTTAAATAATGAACAAGTTTGTTATAAGTGTTTATTACAGCGAGTCATTGTACCATTCTTTCATATTGATCAGCAACCTTTTAATCTGGACACTAACATTAAGAATATTATGAATTGGAATGTCCAGATTGCTGATGAAGACAATAGTTAAAAGGAGACATTGTTCAGGATGATTAAATGGACAGTGTGGGAAAAGGATAATAAATGCCAATTGTTTATAATTACAGCACATCTATTCTTCTGGCTGGTTTGCTTTTTTTTGTGGAATGAATAACCTGAGTTTCTTTCCAGGAGATGGTTGAAGTGTAAAGTTAAGCACTTTGGGATAAGAGAAATATTAGAAGTGATGAAGAACACAGTAAGTTTAGAGGATGTACTGAAAAGTAGGTGAAATATCTCAAAGGTTAGTGTTTTTCAACATTCTATTAATCTTTGAGATATTTTATTTTATTTGGATAATAACTTCTTTATAAGGTTATGAAATGACCACGTATGGACTGCTGTGCACTAATTTAATCATCTAGGTTTCTTAGGAATGAGGATCTGGAGGCAAATGACTAAGATGATTGTTGGTGTGTGGATTGTTTTCCATGAGGAAAAACATTTGTAGATTGAAATTAGGTTGATGGACAAATATATATATATATATATATATATATATATATATATAGTATTTTACCTTGGGTATAATAAATGTTAAAGATTCCAAGCTATTTTTAAACTGGTTTTACTCCATTTCCCAAGTAAGTAAACAGACAAATAAGTCAAGTTTGCATCTGCAAGTGTTGCAAGTCTAGCTGACCCTGCACGTAGTGAAAGACCAAGGCAACTCATGGTAAAAGTAAAATAAGCTCTGATCACTAATCTTAATATTTACCCTTAATGCAAAGCACATCTCCTGGAGGAGATGTATGATGCTTTGTATTAAAGGCAAGGGGCCACTACCCAGACCAGTTTTGACCTTTATTGAAGTCACATCAGTGGGAGCCAGGCTAGAAATACCAAAATTTTAGTAATACAGAGCTTATAAGTATTTTACCAGAACAAGTTACCATAAGATGTTTTAACCTTATTAAATAATCTTTAACATTTATTATACCCAAGATAAAATACTTTCTACATTTATATCTCCTCCTGAGATTTTTATTTAATAAGGTTAAAACACCTTATAAATTGTTCTGGTAAAATACTTATAAGCTCTGTATTACTAAAATCTTGGTATTTCTAGCCTGGCTCCCACTGATGAGACCTCAATAAAGTTCGAAACTGGTCAGGGTAGTGGCCCCTTTATGATGCTTTGTATCATACATCTCCTCTAGGAGATGTGCTTTGCATTAAGGGTAAATATTAAGATTAGTGATCAGAGCTTATTCTACTTTTACCATGAGTTGCCTTGGTCTTGCACTACGTGCAGGATCAGCTAGACTTGCAACATTTGCAGGCACAAATTTGACTTGTCTGTTTACTTACTTGGGAAATGGAGTAAAACCAGTTTAAAAATAGCTTGGAATCTTTCACACACATATATATATATATATATATATCCAAAATAAAGAGCCAAAAGACTTCACTTTGGCAATGTAAAATTATTTAAATTAAGGGGATATTAAATCCCAAATTATTTCAAAGCCGAATAAGAAACTCAAAGATAGAAATCTAAGACTTTCATGTTGAATATGGCAAACTATAAAAATTTTGGCGAATCCTAGAGTAAGCTAAACACATCGTTCAATACTAGGGCAACTCGCAAAAGTGGGCAAAGTCCTAATTACTATTCTTAGTATTTCCCATAATGTAAAAACATCTCCTAGGAGATGTATGATGTTATACATTATGGGGGAAGATCACTACCCAGACCGGTTTCAACCTTTATTGAGGTCTCATCAGTGAGACCTCAATAAACAGTATATAAGTTCTCCTAACGAGGGGGTGCTTAAAGGTCAAAGCTGTATAACTGAGAGGAAATTTCCACATAGCCTTTAAAGGAATGCAGAGAACTGACCAGGGCTTCTAACCTAATGTTCAATCCTCACCTTCTCGTGGTGCACCCTGTTGGGTATCTACCTGGATACTGAACAAACGAGGATGGGCTGGCGATTTGGGATTTAGCTGACCAAGTTGTATTCTTATTGGCTTAAACCAATATACCAAAAGATGGTATAACATGACAAAATTTCATACCCGCTGGGGCGCTGCACGGTTAAACAAGGCCCCCATTGTTTTCAGCAGAGAACCAGGGCAAACAGCGAAAAGTCAGCTACTGGAACAAATCTGAAAGCCCACACGAACTCAATATCACCAGAGTTAAAGATCGTTAGTATCAACATAAGAAGCCTGAATGGCAAAGAAATGGAGCTAGCTGAGGAATTACGTAAGTACCAGATTGACATAATAGGGATGACTGAAACAAAAAAGACAAAAACTGGCGAGATCTTAATGAGCAATAAATACAAAATGTTATATTCAGGCAATGACAATCAAGGAAAAGAAGGAGTAGCCATAGTATTCAACCCAAAATACAAGGTTAATCTTCTTGAATGGCAGGCAGTCTCAAGTAGACTGATGTCAGCAAATATCAGAATGGGGAAATTTGAACACTGAGACTTGTGCCTATGGTCCCACAGAAGGTTCTACTAAGATAGAAGTGAAGGAATTTTTTGATCCTTTAGAGAAAGCAACTGACACGATGAAAAAGGAAAAGTTGGTCCTCGTTGGGGATCTAAATAGCAGAGTAGGAAATGATTGTCAGATATACAAAAATATTTTGGGAAAATTTGGAGAAAAGAGCAAAGCTAATAATAATGGCAATATCTGTTGGATTTCTGCTCAGGACATGGACTGGTTATTACTAACACCATTTTCCAACATAAAAATGTGCATAAATTCACATGGAGAGAAGAGGCAAGGAATAAGAAAAGTCTCATCGACTATGTTATTGTTGATAGTGATGTTTTCTCCCTGGTGCAGGACACCAGAGCGTACAGAGGATTTGAAATTGGAAGTGATCACTATTTAGTCTTGAGCAGGATAAAATTGAATTTCATATTGAAACAAATAACATGTAAGAAAGTTCTAAAGCGAATAAAAGTTGAGCAGCTCTCAGATGTGAACTGTAGACTAAAATACACAAAGATTATTGAAGAAAAAATGAAAGAGTTTGAGAACAGGAACCAAACCTTGGAGATTCAGTGGTAAGTCTTGAAGAAAACCCTGATTGATTCAGCCAGAGGCATGTGATGAGGTTGTGTGCAAAGATAGAAAAATGAGAACTCCATGGTGGACACAGGAAGTTAAAGAGGCAGTGAAGGAAAAGAAGAAAGCATATCAAAAGTTCCTGGCAAATAAGTCAGCTTTTACTCTTACAGAATACAGAGACAAATGTAAAACAGTGTGTAAAACTAGCTAAACAAAAGTCATGGGAGGACTTTGGCAAGAATATAGAAAATAAATATCAAGAAGGTGGCAAAATATTCTGGAGGTTGTTGAAGAAGCTTAGGAATGGAGGAAAGAGTGCTGTAAAAGGAATTAGAGATGATAAAAGTGACATGAAAAGTGGAGAAAACAATATCCTTGAAGTATGGAGTAATTACTTCGAAAAATTGCTAATTGAAACAAGCAGGGATACCACAGTGTAAAAAAACACAACAGTCATACAGTCAGGAATACATATCCATACTTGAAGTAGAAAAAGCCACCAAAGGCTTGAAATGTGGAACGGCAGCAGGAGTAGATGATATTCGACCAGAAATGCTGAAGTATGGTGGTATAAGAGTCTTAAGTGGCTGCACTGCATAGTTCAGAAAGCCTGGACAGAGAGACAAATTCCCGATGATTGGAGTAGAGCTCTCACAGTACCCATATATAAAAAGGGAAATAAAACTGAATGTGAGAATTACAGAGGTATTTCCCTACTGAGTGTTCCTGGCAAGATCTATGCAAGTATATGAGAAACAGTTGAGAAAAATTGTGGAAGAAAAGCTTCGTGAAGATCAAGCTGGATTCAGGCCAAATAGAGGCTGTCAGGATCAGATCTTCACTTTACGACAAATAGTGGATAAATCATAGGAATATAACGAAGATCTGTATTTAAGTTTTGTCGATTTGAAAAGGCATATGACAAGGTACCAAGAGAGAAGCTATTCAATACGCTACAGTTATATGGTGTCAATGGGGCATTATATCAAGCAATACTTAGTCTTTATTTGAGTTGTAAGTTAGCAGCTAGAATTGAAGGAAGTACCGGAAGAAGGTTTAATGTTAAATCTGGTGTGAGACAAGGATGTACATTATCCCCTCTGGTTATTCATTATCTATATGGATCACATTATGAAGGAAAGTGGTATTAAACATGATATCAAAATTGGAGATGTTAATGTCAGCTCTTTGCTTTATGCTACTAAATAAATCCGCTACAAGTCTGCAAGATTCTCTGACTAAATTGAATAGCTGTTGTAATAGATATGGTATGAAGGTCAGGAATAAAAAGACAAAGACAATGAAAATAGGCAGAATCACTGATAATGTCAACTGTGTTGTGAATGGAGAACCTGTGGAACAAGTAAGACATTTCAGCTACTTAGGCACGATTTTTACATCATCATCAAATTCCTGCCATGTACCCTCAAGGGGTGTACAGGATATGACAGTACTACATGAAAAAAACTACATCATTACTAACTTCCTATCTACAATTTTCCTCCAAATCAGTCTGTTACTTGTCAAAACTCCAACATTATTAGATCTTATATTTCTATCGTCTAAGGCACTTTGTACCCTATCAATCCACCTATATCTTGGTCTTCCTCTGGGTCGTTTTCCTGCCAACCTGGCAGAGAACACTTGTTTTGCTAATCTTTCCTCTCCCATTCTATTTAAGTGACCATACCATCTGAGATTAGCTCTGCTAACGCATTCCTGGATGCTGACGATGTCAAGTTCTTTCCTAATATCCTCATTTTTAATATGATATTGCCATTGATGCCATCTGTTCACGCCTCTAATCTTTCTCAGGACTCCCATATCTGCGATCTCTAGTCTTTGGTCAAGTGTTTTACTTCTGACCCAGCTCTCAGATCCATAAGTTAAAATTGGTTTGAACACAGTCTTGTATACAGCTAATTTAGTGTTCCGACTAATTTCTTTCTTATTCCATATGAATTTATTCAATTGACTTCCCATGATACCAGCTTTGCTGATTCTGTTGTCTATTTCTATATTTAGTTTACCATCTTCAGTAAAAATTGTGCCTAAGTAGCTGAAATGTTTTACTTGTTCCACAGGTTCTCCATTCACAACACAGTTGACATTTTCAATGATTCTGCCTATTTTCATTGTCTTTGTCTTTTTATTGCTGACCTTCATACCATATCTATTACAACAGCTATTCAATTTAGTCAGAGAATCTTGCAGACTTGTAGCGGATTTATTTAGAAGTATAACATCATCCGCATAAAGCAAAGAGCTGACATTAACATCTCCAATTTTGATATCAGGTTTAATAACACATTCCTTCATAATGTGATCCATATATAGATAATGAATAACAGAGAGGATAATGTACATCCTTGTCTCACACCAGCTTTAACATTAAACCATCTTCCTGTACTTCCTTCAATTCTAACTGCTGACTCACAACTCAAATAAAGACTAAGTATTGCTTGATATAATGCCCCATTGACACCATATAACTGCAGCGTATTGAATAGCTTCTCTCTTGGCACCTTGTCATATGCCTTTTCCAAATCGACAAAACTTAAATACAGATCTTTGTTATATTCCCATGCTTTCTCGACTATTTGTCGTAAAGTGAACATCTGATCCTGACAGCCTCTATTTGGCCTGAATCCAGCTTGTTCTTCACCAAGCTTTTCTTCCACAATTCTTCTCAACCATTTCTCAAGTATACTTGCATAGATCTTGCCAGGAACACTCAGTAGGGAAATACCTCTGTAATTCTCACATTCAGTTTTATTTCCCTTTTTATATATGGGTACTATGAGAGCTCTACTCCAATCATCGGGAATTCGTCCCTCTGTCCAGGCTTTCTGAACTATGCAGTGCAGCCACTGTAAGACTCTTATACCACCATACTTCAGCATTTCTGGTCGAATATCATCTACTCCTGCTGCCTTTCCACATTTCAAGCCTTTGATGGCTTTTTCTACTTCAAGTATGGATATGTATTCCTGACTGCATGCCAGGTCAGTGTTTTTTTATCACTGTGCTGTCATCACTGCTTGTTTCATTTAGCAGTTTTTCAAAGTAATTACTCCATACTTCAAGGATATCTTTTTCTCCTGTTTTCATGTCACTTTTATCATCTCTAATTCCTTTTACAGCACTCTTTCCTCCATTCCTAAGCTTCTTCCACAACCTCCAGAATATTTTGCCACCTTCTTGATATTTATTTTCTATATTCTTGCCAAAGTCCTCCCATGACTTTTGTTTAGCTAGTTTTACAAACGGTTTAGCTTTCTTACATTTGTCTCTGTATTCTGTAAGAGACAAAGCTGACTTATTTGCCAGGAACTTTTGATATGCTTTCTTCTTTTCCTTCACTGCCTCTTTAACTTCCTGTGTCCACCAGGGAGTTCTGATTTTTTTATCCTTGCACACAACCTCACCACATGCCTCTCTGGCAGAATCAATCAATGTTTC
Source organism: Typopeltis vanoorti (assembly GCF_054136105.1). Taxonomy (NCBI): domain Eukaryota; kingdom Metazoa; phylum Arthropoda; class Arachnida; order Uropygi; family Thelyphonidae; genus Typopeltis; species Typopeltis vanoorti. Next base: position 91,470,560 of record NC_143569.1, on the reverse strand, counting down.
CTTCAGAGTTTGCCACTGAATCTCCAAGGTTTGATTCCTGTTCTCAAACTCTTTCATTTTCTTTTCAATAATATTTCTGTATTTTAGTCTACAGTTCACATCTGAGAGCTGCTCAACTTTTATTCGCTTTAAAAGTTGAGCAGCTCTTTACTGAAGATGGTAAATTAAATATAGAAATAGACAACGGAATCAAAAAAGCTGGTATGGTGGGAAGTCAACTGAATAAATTCATATGGAAGAAGAGAGAAATTAGTTGCAACACTAAATTAGCTATATACAAGACAGTGTTCAAACCAGTTTTAACTTATGGATCTGAGAGCAGGGTCAGAAGTAAAACACTTGACCAAAGACTAGAGACCGCAGATATGAGAGTCCTGAGAAAGATTATAGGCGTGAACAGATGGCATCAATGGCAATATCATATTAAAAATGAGGATATTAGGAAAGAACTTGACATCGTCAACATCCAGGAATGCGTTAGCAGAGCTAATCTCAGATGGTATGGTCACTTAAATAGAATGGGCGAAGAAAGATTAGCAAAACAAGTGTTCTCTGCCAGGTTGGCAGGAAAACAACCCAGAGGAAGACCAAGATATAGGTGGATTGATAGGGTACAAAGTGCCTTAGACGATAGAAATATAAGATCTGATAATGTTGGAGTTTTGACAAGTAACAGACTGATTTGGAGGAAAATTGTAGATAGGAAGTTAGTAATGATGTAATTTTTTTCATGTAGTACTATCATATCCTCTACACCCCTTGAGGGTACATGGCAGGAATTTGATGAGATTGATGATATTCCCCTTATACTGAAAAATCTCTCCTGTATCTTAAAACCTTCAAATTAACGCGTGTCATATTGGGTGTTCTATTCGTTTGTTCGTGTGATCTCTACTTTTTGAATTAACCTTTTTTTACAGGCAAACTTAAATCCTATTTATAGGAGCAGTGTGTCATACTGGGTGTTCTATTCTTTTGTTCGTGTGATCTCTACTTTTTGAATTAACCTTTTTTTTTTACAGGCAAACTTAAATCCTATTTATATGTGCAAACAAACAAAATTTGCACGTGAAGAATCTTCGCAAGTAGGCTATTTGGATACAGGGACTGATGACTTCACATCAACTATTTTATCATTCAGTTTTTAACCAAGTAAAAAAAGAACTTCCTAAGGCTATCTCTGATTCAGAATATTTTAATAAAGTGATACATCTTTTTACTATTTGTATATGGGAAATATGACTTCATTAATTCAACCTCGGTATCTCTGCTGGATAGCACCGATTAAATCTCTAAGATCGAAATCAGTCTGGGTGGTGGTCCTCCCATAATGTGTAGTATTATGTATGTCCCAAATTAACTGTGCTTTGCATTATAGGATACCTAGGCAACTAATGTGAAGTAAATCAGCATATATACGAGTAGCCAAGTCATGATATATTACATGCAAATTGTTTGCTTACACTTGGATAACGGATTGCAAAGAAATTACATTATTCTTGTTTAAATTCAATTCAAACATGTAAACAAGTGAAAAATTTCTACAAATCTACCTATTTGATAAACTGCTACTCAATGTCTTATATTATTCAAAATTCCGATCTTAATCCCTGTACAATGCAACATAAGTACTAAAGTTATCCTCTCCCTCAAGCCACACAAAAGGTTAAATAATGATTTAATAGACTGCTATCCATTAAACCATTATTTAATACAGAAACAATTCACAGATTTATAGTATTGAACATTCAATGGTCTAGAATGTAGTTTGTACGTCTTACAAATATTAACAATTCTAAATGTGACAAGTTCTATATACTTGTCACATTTAGAATCGTTAATATAGAAATATAGTTTCTGTATTAACAGAAGCTGTTTATAGTTTCTGTTAAAGAAACTATAAACAGTTTTGTAAAGAACTGCCTTAACTCAATGTCTGGTTCTCAACCCCCCCGTGCTCCCCATTTTGATTAATAACTACTATTGTAAAATCTTGAATAAAAAGGAGTTTTTTTTAATAAAATACCTTTTATGCAGATTTTACAAGTATGCTAAGTCCCACTAAAATACTTTTGTATTAATAAAAAAACTTGGTGGGACTTAGCATACTTGTAAAATCTGCATAAAAAAGGTATTTTATGACAAAAACTCCTTTTTATTCAAGATTTTACAATAGTAATAAATATACCCCTAGTCAACTAAAGATCCAGACAGATTAAGGGATTAAGTCATGACCTGAGGCCACTGCAAATGCGAAGGGCAACATTAATTGGGGGTTTCCCGTCTAAATGCACTGATCGACGAGGGTGATGGGTGCAGAACATTAGGATACCGAGGGGACGAAGGTCATCGGAACCATATAAATAAGAGTTTGCTACGTTGAGACAACACTTGCTTGGTTTAGTCTGTTCCTGAGAGTTTGAGTATGTTCCGGAGTGGAGTTCCTGTTCGTGGGGCAGGAAGTCACGTGGAGTTCCGACTCATGACGGTATCAAGGTCACCGTAAGCCGAGGAGTTTAGAAGGTACGATGCTCGTTAACGGCAGCCGAGCTTCACTAGAATTGTAGGTGATGAATCGTTATCCTATTCGGAGACCTGTATTCACGAAGCAAAGGCCAAAAGAACAATGCAACTAAGGCACGTCGTATTAGGAGGAACCAGATGCCGAACTTCCAAGCCTTAGGAATTAAATTGTCCGCCGAAAACAAGAAAGTAGTCTTGAAAATTACGAAAAGGATGTTCACGTACAGTGACGAGGTCTAACGGGAACAAGAAGAGATAATCAGCTATAGAGGACCAGATTTCATGAAAAGTAAGAACTTTCCATTATTTAGTCAGAAAGAAACTTAGATTGTGACGGTGGTTTGAATTGATGGAATTGTTTTAAAATTAAGAGTTGCAGGACTTTAGACTTTGAGCTAACAACTGAATTAATTTACTCTATGCAAGATCATCAACATATAAAAATTCATTCCTTAAGGCTGAATTTTTATATGTTGATGATCTGATTATATGTAAAGTTAAGGGGGGGGGAAATTCTAGACAAGTAGTCCTGCTAAGATTGATTGTTGGAAATGAACGTATAACTTATATTGAGTTGTTAGATATAGTGTACATATTAGATTTAAGTCAAATTAATTTGTGTCATTTGTGTATTTGTTGCTAGTGATGAATAAATTGTTTTTCTTGTCAAAATAACTTGCCTGATCTCTAAGTCCAATGCACTACTCATAAAATCGAACCTATGTATCTTGAAGTAGATATTGCTATGACTGCAGAGTAAGAAATAAGTAATTTGGTATAGAGAAAGTTGAAAAGGAAGGAGCAATGTGTCATACTGGGTGTTCTATTCTTCGGAGGGAGATACTCCTCTTATCCTAGAATTTTGGTGGTGCAGCTGACTTTCAAACAAATTTTTCAAAATTTAATTTAGAATAAACACCAGTAAATCAGACAAGGAGATTGGCTCCAGCCTGAGGCACTTTCTTTGTTCTTGACATCTTGCACATGTGAGCCTTACAATTTGCAGCCACAAGATTTTAAGACCTAATAGCCTGACTTCTGTAAATTACCTTCATGGTTATCTGATCCATAAGTCGAAAGTATAGTAAAAGTTAAGAAGATAAGTTTCAAACGAGAAAATGTAGAAATTTACAAAGGCACAGCCGAGCAAGAATTAATTAATAAGAATTAGATTTAACAATAAAACAGATTTTAACACTATACAGTAAAAAAAAAAAAAAAAAAACTACACTGTTCAAGTACTTATATAACTAAAGGATGTCAAATGATGTATAACAGTAATTAAATAAAATAAAAGTGAAAATAATCACCTTCAGAGAGTCCACCAGATCTTCCACAAGAAACAGGCTGCGCAACCTATTGGTACTACAATTTACATGTTCAACAAGAATGTCTGCAATTTGGTGAACACGTTCCGAAGGGAGGTTGATATCCATCTCCAAGTATTCCCTGATAAGATATTTAGCAATTGATTAAATCATACTAGAAAATGCAGAAAAGAGTGATTTTTTTAAGGAAAAAAAAAATTAAATTACACTGTTACAATTTGCAGAAAACAGATGTTTTTTTTTCATTCAATGCTTTATACAAGAATAAGCAGAAACGAGTATTAACATGTGAAAAACAGGCATAAAAAATTCTCAGAACTAGTACTGTGTCAATCAACTTTTGTGAAAGTTGCAAAATTTCAATATACAGTCATCTCTCAATTCAGACTTTCAAATAATAAAACTATGGTTAACTAATCCTTGAATAGGATAACATGGTTCCTGGAAGAGTACTATGTAAATGTACATTCAATTAACCACACCCTCAGTTGACTATGAACATCAATTTCCTAACAATAGTGAAGAATTGAGAGATCACTACTTTAAAAACATGTAAGACTACATTTATGGTACACTGGATTATTAAATACAACACTTAGCTTTGCAGTAAATTTTGGAACTGACATCCATATTCTTATTAGGATCTCAACCATTAGGATCCTCTTAATTCCTGGACATCACCTGGTTAGCTTCATGGTAAATGAAAGCCTGTGTGTGTTCATGCACATGCATGGAGTTTAGAATTAGTCATTTAAAGCAACTCCTTCTTTATAAGTAGAATCTACAATTGCAGAGCTGTGATTTCTTCAAAACTTTCAACTCAAGAAATTTACATCATTTATCCACAAAAATTACATAAATTAGTTTTTCAATGATAAAAAAATACCTGAATAATTTCAATTTCATCATAGTTCAGTTAGTTTAAATAGTTCACTTTAAGAAGCCTAAAATCTATGCACTATGAAAAGAGCATTTGTTTTTCTCTTGCTGAAAGTTTATTATAAAATACTAATTTACAAATCAAATTTCATTTGATGTTCATGGTATCAGCATAATAAAATCAAGATTTTCTCAACACCTTTACACACAGAACAGTAACAGAACAGGATTATAGCTGTATAAATAGTATTGATGGAAATATAAAATTTTCAGTGACTATTGCAATAATTCAGAAATTCTGATCCAGATTTCCTCTTGAGTAGCATCTCTGGTTTTTTATCATCTTTCTTCCACATGCAGTGTGGCCATGTCTAACAGATATTTGTTTAGTAATGAATACGACTCTTCTCACTGACTTGCTCTACTTTCCCACAGGACATTGTTTCTACATTGTCTTTCCTAAAGGATTTCCATAGGCCCTGTTCCAGTGAACTGAACAATATCAGTTTTCAGTAGATAAATACCATGAATGAAGGAAAAATATTCTGGAGACTATTGAAAAACCCTGCCACCTCCATACAAGACTAGCTTAACCTTCAGTTGAAAGGACTTAAAAGGTTCATATTCTAGACAGGAAAATTCTAATCAGTTTTTCCAATCAAACTGAGAATTATAGAGGAATTTCCATCTAAGTGCTACAAATAAGATTTATGCAAACATATTTCAGAGGAGGATAAAAAAAATTGGAGCAGGATTCAAGCCAAATAGGAGTTGCCAGGATCTGATTTTTACTTTAAAACAAATAGCTGAGAAACTACAAGAAAATTTATATTAAATTTCTTAGATCTCAAGAAGTCGCATTAGTTGCACAGAAAGAGTTGTTCAAATCAACTATACAGAACCATATATAAACTCACATAAGTTGCAAAATCGGGCAAAAGACTAGAGTGCATACTATATGGTTCACATTATGAAGAAAGTGGCATTAAACTGATATGAAAATTAGAGCTATTCAAACTCAACAAGTCTGTTGATGTAGATGCTACACGCCTAAACAATATTCAAGGAAAGTGCAATGCACACTATATTAATTAGAATAACTTACTTGATATTTGCAAAGTCAAACTGCCATCATCAGGGAAAAATAAGCAAACCGATATGCATACAGGCACATAGCACTACCTTGGGTGAGTCACTTACCCAAGGTAGTGCTACGTGCACATTAGTTTAGTCATTGTTTCCTGATGGCAATTTGACTTTGCTGAAATAAAGTTATTCTAATATCTTTATAACTAAACTGAAAATAGGAACATGGAAATAAAAGGACAATTTTTAGTTAATATGACAAATTGAAAGGTGAAAATAAACAGAATAATCTGGTATAGTGGGGAGTCAAATGATAAAAGGATCACACTTGGAAGTTGTCTTAGAGTGTGGTTAATAAGGGTGTGCACACTAGATTCATTACTTGGATAATGGTAAATGAGTGGAATGAATTTCAGGAGATGGTTGCGAGCATCCCGACAGTAAATAATGGATAGTGTGGGTTTCCCATGATGAGTCTTGACTTCATGGAATACCTGTATAATAATAAACTGAAGTTATGAGAAAAATTAGGAGTAAACAGACATATTCATGACAATCATAAAAAAAAAATATATATATATAAGATATCTGACAGCATTCATAAACATGTGAGCAGAGAATAATGCAGTAATGGCAGTTAAAAACAATGGCAAGGAAAGGTATCTGACGACAAGATTTGACAATATTGGATAAATAACTGAAGCTAGTAATAATAAATTTAATTACATGTACTATCACAGTATTCTCTACACTCCTTTAAAAGTAGATATTGAGCACTGATGAACTATTTAAAAATGTTTATTAAATGACATGGAGGTGCATGCACGTGGCTGCTAGTGATGAAAATAAGCGGCACATGCTGACATTTTTATATAACTATTTTGTAACTTATCTTTATAAATAAAAGTATCGGGTCATCCCAAAAGTAATGTCTTTTATACTGTATTTGTTCAAACATATCTCAGCTTGTCTAAACATGAATTTTTAAAGCTGTAATTTATAACTACCACTAAGCTGAGGATGTTCTAAGGAATTCGACCTTGCAAGAACATCATACATAAGTTATTATTTAAATAACCCTTTATTACTATGGAGGTCACTGAATAGCACATTAGGCATATCATGCTTTATGAGTTCAACAAAGCAATAATGTAAAAAATGTGCAATGTTTTATGGCAATAATGTTTTTAATGTGCAAAAGTGACAGCAATGGTTCAAAAAATTTCAACAAGGGGACTTTAGCTTGAAAGACTCCCTCGCTCTGAGCATCCTGTCTCTCGATAACGATATGCTGGACGCCACTACTGCAAGAAATGCTAATGTAACTGTTGAAGATTTAACAAAAGATCTTAATTCATCATCATCGATCATCCATCACCTATGCAAGAACTTGGAATAGTGTCTAAGCTTGGCAAGTGGGTTCCTCACAAAATGATGAACGACCAAAGAGAGCACATCAACCCACAACCCAAAGTCTGTACAGCTTTTCGTTCTTGAGAGGTTTGATCTCTGTTTTTGAGTTGTACAGTCAGTGATGAAAAGTGGATACTTTACAAGAATGTTAAGTGCCAAATGCAGTGGGTTCATTCAGGGGGGACAGGCTAAACCTCAGCCAAAACAAAGACCTTCACCCTCAGAAGGTTTTGTTAAGCATTTGGTGGGATATGGCTGGTATTATACACTTAACTCTTGAAACAAAACCAAACAATTACAGCTGAAGTAAACTGTGACAATATTGGATAAATAACGATCAAGAACAACTTGATCAACTGAATGAAAAACTGAAAGAAAAGAAGTGTTTGCTGGTCAATTGAAAGGGTGTTTTTCACCATGATAATGCATGCTCTCAGTGCAAGAATCGCCTGTACTGAGATTGGGAAACTCGACTGGGAAAAACCTTCCACATCCTCCCAATCTTGCACCTTCAGATTGCCACTTATTTCAAAGTTTGCAACATTTCATTAATGAAAAGCAATGATACATTAGAGGCACTGAAATTGAGTCCATGCAACTTCTTCCATCTAAACCTCCTGAATTCTATAGAATTGGTATTATGAAGCTTTCAAACATTAGAAGAGTGTTATTGATTCAAATGGAGAATATATACTTGAAGAAATTGGAAAGTGATTTATCTTTTATATCCTTCCAAAACTTAATGCTAAAAACAGAATTACTTTTGGGATGACCTGATAATGTGTGAAATACTATTAATATAATAAAATTTCAGCATTTTAGCGGTAAACGTTTTCCAAAAACAAATCTGTTTATCACTTTCTAAATTACAGAAAACCAAAAAAGGTATTGTATGCTTTGTTTATATTTCTAAAGTCTCCATGACATGCATAACTTCTAATGCAAGATGAGATAACAGAGGTGAAAAAAACCACTGTCAAAATATCAAAAATCAGATAGTGTAAGGTAAGTATAACTACTTCAAGAAGCATGGCTGCATTAATTTGCCATATGTTAGATATGTTCTTAAAAAATGATAAGAGCTATGAATAAACTTTCTACTTTAAGACTAGTTCACAAAATCTGAAGGCTTATAAAAGACCTAGTTTGCCATGCTAACAAAAACTCTGAGTTACTATGAAAACCCAAAGCAAATTTTCAGATTAACTTGATAATTTCTTCTTTCATAGTAAAATATTATGCTGCCAAGAATAATCTCACAACCAGCATGATTCTTGATAACACTTTGGATCTCATGCAATGAGCTTTCTTGATTATAGCAAAAATACCCTAGCTTCCTTGCCTCGCATACAACCACCATAACCTATGCAAGGTATCTGAACATTAAAGGCTTACTATCTCTGAATGGGGTCGAAATGTATTGCAAATCAACTAGAAAGGAATGGAACGGCAGTGAAAGAATTATGAAAGCAACAAAATGAAAATTTTTTAGCCAAATACACTGGTACATCTAGGAATGATAACATGAAAAACTTATGCAATTATGCTCCTGATTTTCTGAAAGTGCTGAGGTGACCACAAATAGACAAAAGGTTACTGTAGATGTATTACATGGATATGAAAAGTACTTGTCATGAAAAAATTGGCAAAACTTTACAGCTGTTGATTGTTACTATAGCTTTGGATGAGAATGACCAATACCTAGAAAGGGAGTAGACAACTTAAAATTTGCCACGATGAAACAACCCACTACTGTACTCAAATGATTTTAAAAAATCAGAAGCAAAACAAACTTCTGTTGTTTAGTTTCTCATCGATCAACTTCATCTTTTCAATCTAATCAATGACCTGAGGAATTTCACTCTCTGCAATTTCAGAAGCTGCTGACAATCTGATAGAAAATCATGACAACAGTTCATCTTTGTTATACTTTTAATAAAGTTTATAAATTAGGCTGCTTAGGAAAGCTTGCAAACTACTGCAATGTTTGCAGTGATTTTATTTTAATCGGGCAATTTCTTTTTTTTGGGGGGGGGATGAAAAAGCTAAGGTAGTTTAGAATTTTGACTTAAAAATTTTCACATTACAAAGAGTTTGAAGAATATGTTTATAAACAGAGATGAGTTAAATATGGAATAATTCACTGATGCTCTTCAAAAGAAAATGTACTTGAGCAGTTTCTGATTATATCCATTCCATGTCTTCAAAACAACTTGATGGCATGGCTGGATGAACAGATTGGAATTTAGCTTAGCACAGATGTTGCAAAATCTTTGGATGGTAGATATCACTTTGTACAAAAACACCAACCACCTTGCTTAATGAAGACTAAGTAGCTTAGGATAAAGTACTATTTTTCATTTCTATGGCAAGATTTCCCAATTATCTAACCTTTAACACACCCAGTATGATAGTCCTACAACAAGGCATGCTAACGTCCAAAAACCAATTGTGGTGCTTTTCAAGTTCATTTCTTACTGAAGATCTCTGAATAATGTTCTGTAAAATTCAATCGTTAAAAGTAATCTAAGAAGAAAATGCTCTAATTCTATGCAAGAATTACCTATATCATTGACATAATTAAAATCATTCCAGTAATGGATTAAATTTTAATATTATCTATTAAAAAATCCTGTAACTACTATAATTATGAAAATGGTCTTACTTGAAAGGGTGGCCATCATTAGATTTCTGCACAGCCTGTAATATATTCTTATATATGCGAAAGGAGATCGTAACACTAAGGGTAGCAAGAGCACCATAAGCAACAACACTAATCAGGGAATAATAAGTAAGAGAGAGCAGAAGTAGAAGGGAAGAGCCAAAAACAATTCCACTTTTCTTTGCATCCCTCCAGTAAACAAGTTCAGCAACTAAAAAAAAAATAACAAAAATACATTTAAGTTTATATTTATTGAATACCCACATAACCATGCTGTTGACACATCCACAATTCAAAAGAATTATTGCATCATTTGAGAAACAATGTTCATTTTGCGGAAAATTTTCCCCAAAAGTTACCGCAAACGGGCATTATTTCCTGAACTCAATCTGCATACCCACACACAAAGCTTAAGGTAGCTAATCAAAACTCTGACATAGATGGACAACTACTAATATACAAATATGTTGGTCTATTCTGCAAAATTATTTAACCAGTTTGATTGTAAGCACTAGTTCTGAAGACAATTTAAGTATCAGTTTCATTTATTCCCAATTAATTACAAATTGCATTTGTTTTACTACTTACTATTACCAGTAACAGAACAACACCAACAGACTATTACCATATATCATAAAAATATTTACTCAAGCTATTTTTGCCATTAAATAGTAAACAAATGCTAAGTGCAACTGTGGCATGTGGTAGAGTTTGAGGTGAAGTGTTATAACCACAACACTGCATATTGCTTACTATTTCAAGTTTCAATAACAAGGAACATACAAATTCCCACCCCCTCCCAGCATAGCATGTGCATACAAACTGCGCGCACTTTTTATATAAGTAATGATGACACTTGTCTCCCTATCTTCCATTTATAATTAGTGACAATCTTTGGCCACCTATCTCTGAATGGCTACCAGTGGAGAGTGAACTGTCCCTTCAGTTTCTAGAAGTCAAATAGGGCTAGAATGGCCTTGCATACTCCCTATAGGAAATAAGACGTGGATAGCAATTTTAAAATTTAAAATCCAGAATTTAAATATTTATTTTTATAATCCACTATCTGCGTTTTTAGCTTTTTTGTTAACTGCTGTGATACAAATAAAAACAATGTATACAGAACATCATGAAACTAGTTAAGCATGTTCATGCTAAGTCAACATTAACTGTCAATAAATGATTTTGTTTTTACATCTAGTTTGCTAACATTTATTCATTCCTAATTGAGTACTTGCCTAGTTCTGTTTCGGTTTTTCATGATTGATAATTTCCAATACAATGTTTTCTACTGTGTGCAAATAAATATTTTATCCAATTTCTGATATTTTCATTAAATGCTAGTAAGCTCACACATCTTACTTTGACGTCTATGAAATTACACAGATGATGCTGAGGCACGAAATGGAATGATATTAAATTGACAGCAAATGCAAGGCTAAGTACAGAGCATACACATTTCATAATTCACAGACCAGACTAACTTAATAGATAAAATTAAATAGCCCACGCCTATTCTGAAACAATGCAACATGAATCATAGCAAAGAATCGGTCCATTAACAAAATGAAGAAATGTTATGAAATTATTTTATTTTTTAACTGATGATCTTAAGACAATTATGCCATTTTCTTGTAGTGGTTCATGCTTAAGGAATTAAAATCTTTCTATGAATGTACAAAGCTGTTTCCACAATTCAAAATCTAGTTGGTACTTCTACATTCATAAAAAAACTAATGTTGTGATAACTTATCAATATTGTTCTTCAAGAGTGATGATGCACAGCTGCTTCCCACCTACAAAAAAAGAAGTTAGCAGGTGGAAGATAATACAAAAACCAGTCAAAAGAATACATACAATTTACAGGGCTCAGACTTAGTTGCTTTGGTCATAAATCCAGAACAACTAACAATATGAAGAGTGTGCAATGTTACCTTATAGTTCACACATACAGAATGAGCTAAGTTCAGTCATGAAAGTTTATATTTTTGACATCAGAGAACCTTTCAAACACTTTCAATGCAACTGAATCCCAGAAGGGCACCCTAATAGGATGTAACAGCACAAACTTTTCGTACATTAGAAGTACGTTTTGAAAGTGGTTGCTACCAAGAGCTTATGTAGGATGTGATAATTCTATATACAATTGATTACTTTTTCAAATTTGATGTTTCAGTACTGCAAAACATTGGTTTGCTTATAATGTATGGTTAATTATCATTTAATAATTTTCATGAACAGAATTATTTTGTAATTAAGTATTGTATAATATAATACTTGTGGTATTACTATATGCTTAACTCAATTGGATTTTGTAAGTTAATTTTACAGAAGTGATAATGACTAGATATTGAATTTATATATATATATAAAAATAAATTCAATAGGTGTATATAGTTGCATCTTAGAACTCAAAACAACAGTTCAAAGAGGACCTTAGTTCTGTGGTATCTAGGCAATAAAGCTTGTAAAGTATAAATCAAAACTGAAGTATAAATTTCAAATGCTGGTTGGATAATTCAAAAGTCATTAACTGAAGGTATGGTTGCATGGTGCTGCACTAGAGGTCAGATTACATTAAATAATTGGATGATGAAAAAAATAGAAGAACAGATTGTATGAAATATGATTCCTAAAATAAATAAAAAAAGAGCAATATTCAACAAGCTCATATACAAAATTAATGTTTAGAGAATGGAATTTGATTTCAATTTAATTGTTCATGTCTAACATGGCAAAAATAATGTCCTGTTGGTTGATACCATGTATGAATTGCAACAGGTTTTGCAAGCTCTCATGGGAATGATCATAAAACCCTACAAGGTAAACATGATATTTGCATAGATAATAAATTGATAGAATTAATCCATAAAGTAATCATTAAGATGAGATAAGTATTTACTCACAGAAATTTTAGCGAATTTTAATGATAGCAACTTGCCAGTCTGGAATAAATGAGTAATGTCTAATTTCAAACAGTGGTTTAAATCTCACAGTAGTATGGCTGTTTGTAAATGCCTTGAAGTGATTGATATTTATTACCTGGCATGCATGAGATGTTTATTGGAAACTCAAAAAGTAGGTTGAAAGCACCATATTTCATGTATAAAGGCTTCATGGATTATCTAACTTAGCCATGATACCAGGATGCTATAGGTTGAAAACTTCATGGGTGGGCTTACTAAAATTCTGGCATAATGGAAAAAACAATGAGAAAAGTAAAGGTGTAAAAAGTGTAAAGAATTCAAATCTCTCTCTCTTGCTACACAGAAGTTATTTCCATGTGCTTTGAATCTTATGATCTACCCTAAGAGTCAAAGCTTATTCATCATCTATATAGATCACATTATAAAGGAAAGCAGCATTAAACCCAATGTCAAAACTGGAGATATTAATCTCAGCTCTTTACTTTAGCCAGATGTTATCATTTAAATAAATCCAGTCCAAGTCTATAAGATTCCCTGACTAAACTGAATAACTGTTATAATCAATTTGGTATGAAAATCAGCTATTAAAAAAAAAAAAAAAAAGACAATGAAAATATGTAGAAACATTGAGAACATCAATGGTATCCTGAATGGTGAACCTATAGAACAAGTAAAACTGAATAACTGTTATAATCAATTTGGTATGAAAATCAGCTATTAAAAAAAAAAAAAAAAGACAATGAAAATATGTAGAAACATTGAGAACATCAATGGTATCCTGAATGGTGAACCTATAGAACAAGTAAAACATTTCAGCTACTTATGCACAATTTTTTAGTGAAAATGGCAAATTAAATATGGAAATTGTCAACAGAATTGATAAAGCCAGTATACTAAGATGTAGGCTGAATAAATTTATATGGAACAAAAGAGAAATTAGTCAAAACACTAAATTAGTTGTATATGAGATTGTTCAAATCAATTTTAATTTATGGTTCTGAGAAGTGGGTTAGAAATAAAATGCTATACTAAAGACTGGAGACCATAGATATGAGAGTTCTGAGAAAGATTAGGGGAGTGAACAGATAGCAATGACATTAAAAATGAGGATATTAGGAAATAACTTGACATAGAGGAGTGAACAGATAGCAATGACATTAAAAATGAAGATATAAAATAACCTGACTTAATTCAGGAAGGTGTTAGCAAAGCTAATCGCAGTCACTTAAAACAAAATGGGAGAGGAAAGATTAGCAAAACAAGTGTTCTTTGCCAGGCTAGCAGATAAAAGATCTAGGTGAATTGATACAGTAAAAAGTGCCTTAGAAGACAGAAATAAAATCTGATAATATTGGAGTCTCGACAGATAAATTAATTTGGAAGAAGACTTGATCAGAAGTTAGTAATGACGTAACTTTTTCATGTAGTACTATCATAATATCCTGTACACCCGAGGATACATGTCAGGAATTTGATGATAAACCCCAAAACGTACTAACTTGATTCATTATACATCAGCTAAAAAATTAGCTCTCAACTAAATACACCATCAGCAGCAGTTCCATTATGTGAAGGTATTTACTGAAGTAGCTGATCTTATATCCTCTAAGTTGAGAAGGGCTTTCCTTAGTATGCACAACAGCAAAAACAGGTAAAAGATGCATTCATTTTACTAATTTTTCACTTTCAAATGAAAATGGTATGAAATTTCTGTATATAAATTTTGGAATATCAACTAATGGGGTTGCTAGCAATATACGGCTACATATATTGCTAGCAATATATGTTGCCGTATATTGATTGATATGATAATATGGTTGATATAATAATAAACATTCATTATCTAACCAACTCCCACTAATGTCAATATCTTGGCATTTTATAGGAGAGAATCAGTTTTGAAATCCTGTACGTGATTGTGTAAACTTTGTACGTTCAGTAAATGTATCAATACATCTATTGATGTATGAAATGGCTTAACTCTCCTTATAAAGATGAAGTCATTGTGAGCAATTGACATATATAAATCTTCCAGTGAGGTTATCTGAGATAATGGGAAAGGAAATAGCATTTGTCTACATATCATACATCTTAATCTAGCATTTAGCAATTGTAAATTTAAATAATTTAAAATTTAAAAGTGAAAACAGATGTGACAAAGGTTTTTATCCTTTCTGAAGATGTAAAAAAAAAAACTTACTTAATGATATACACTGCAGATCAAGTGCATTAATTTTGGACACAATGAATATTCAAAATCATTTCACTTTTCATAATTACTATAGGTGTATCATGGGAGCCATAATATCAAAAAATTACAAATTATTCAGTCATTTGTAATTTTTTCTGTTTATGATTCTTTCGCAAGTTAGACCTGTTTGTTGGATAAATGTTTTCCTGAGTTTTCTTTTGTTCACAATATTCTCTCATAATTAGTTTTAGGCAGAGACTGAGAAGTTTCAAACATCGTGTATTGCCTCTTATTCATTTCTTTCAGTAATGATATTCATGTGCACATTCAGCTACAGACTGCCATTGAGAGATGAGGTTGGCATGACTGCAATTACACTAACCAATTTGAAGTATAGTATACCCACGCTTTCGAGATCTCCACTTGGAAACTTGCCAAGAATGGTTCATTCATGCTGAAGGGGAGAAAGAAATGAAGGATGTACGAATTGGTCGCCAACACGCAAAATCATGTGCTTTATAGGTAAATTTTTCCAACTGTTATACAAGCAACATAGTTAACTACAATGATCATAAAACAGAAGTTAATTTTCCGACATGTAATAATAAACAACTCATCCCGCAATATGGATTGATTACCCTATTATCGGAATGGATTCTCCTTTTTGTGACATGTGCAGAAGTTTCGAAGGATCTCTAATCGGTGGGCGAAACAAGTAACTATAGTACTTGTTGCTTCATAGTATATACCTAAGTTCTCCAACTATGTGCAACACTCCTGAACAATGATTTTTTTTTTTTTTCATGATGAAAATTTCTATTAACACCTGTAAAGATATTTTAAAATCAATTTTTTTCCCTTCCCTATATTACCAAGTAAATTTTCTCTCAAGCTGTATTTTCTTACCAATTTACACTTGCAAAATACTTAAATTCTATGACCACAGCTGGATCATTCCAAGTTGTTCCAGGTGAACTGGTTATGCTTAACTAATTTCTATTATTCTTATTACATATCTATAAATGCTTTTTGGATTAGCCTAAGGACTAGTTTTAATTCAAAATTTGCTTTTTCAATCCAACAATTTAATGGCAATTGTTGCCCATACACTGGTATCCAAAAGCTAAGGATGAACTACATTTTTACTTGTTCATGAAAAAATTTGTGACTACAGCTAAATGTGGATACAAATTTATTTGCAATACATTTTTGGGAAAAGTTACAAACTTATGTAAAGTAAAAATTTCTAAGGACCTAGTTAAGGAATTAATGTACAATGCTTATGTACATTAATTGTACATAGTATAAGATATATTCAGTATAGAATATATCTACCCTGAACTGCGATGCAGCTCCCCCAACGTTGTACTATGCTTAGCACCAAGTGATTTAGGAGTTCTTGAGACAAACGGCCCACTCCTCCTCTAGAGCAGGGATAAGTCATTACTTGTTTTCTGGAGGGAAATTTCGAGCAGTAATGCATCTCCTTATGTCCCAAACATGTTCTATGGGGGTGAGATCTGGGAGGCATGCTGGCCACTCAATTCGATATCCTCAAGAACTTGAGGATGACCTCCAGAAGTACCTCCACTGCTCTTGTATGTGATATGGCATTGTCATCCACAAGAACGAATTCTTTGCCTATAGCACCACAGAACAATCAAAATGAAATTGAAGAATTTCATTGCAATATCATTCATCAGTCACAGTCCCTTCTTTTCAGCACTTGTAACTCTGTATCTTAGGCATAGTGCCTCCCCACATGATGACTACAGCACTGCTGTATCTATCCCTTTTAAGAACATTTTCATGATGGTAATCAGTACCACTTTCGTGACAGATCAGGTGTCTAGAATCAAAGAAAAGACTAAAACAACTCCTCTGTAAAGAGCACATTAGCCCATTGGTGTCTTGTCCAATTTTTATGGATATTACAACACTGAAAACATGCTCTACGATGAGCTGTGAATAAAGGGATGCAAGACTACAGACATATAGGCCTAACTTGTCGCAAATGTCTTGCCAAGTTATCCACACCACTCCTGCTTGAACAGAGCCAACTTGCAAGCTGACCTGCCATGGTATATTGATTACGTTTTGCTGTTATAACCAAAAATCTGTCTTCATACTCCATGGTAGAGCAAGGGCAACTCTTAGCAAATGTATGGGGCACATTCCATTGGTTTGAAATGCTGCCCAGAGCCTGGATACAGTACTGTGTGAGATTCCAAACTCTGGCAATATCAGTAATTCTGTGGCCTGCTTCGAACTTACCTATTTTTCCTTGCATGAAATCAACTAGATAATGTCTTTGAGACATTACAAGACATTCAAGTTTGCAACTTTTTTCCTTCATAGCCTTTTGCTTTTTTCCCTGTTGAGTGCTACTACATGACCTCTTTGCGTGCAATTCGAAATTTTGAATGTGTACCCACTTTCTAATCGAAATCACCAGTCACACAAACTGCTACAAGCTGATTTGTCTGAATTTGTAATCTTCAGAAATAGTGTTCTGTCCTTAGGTTTTAAACACCAGTGTACTTATCTATCACACTTAACTGATTTATCAGATCAATACACCTTTCATAGCTTTTTCTTATAATCCATTTCTTTGAGCTTTATTATACATCTAATTGACTCTAGATGTATTGCAAAATTTACTTCTACAGATAAACATAAAAATTAGTTTACACAAGACGTCCCTCAGTACTATCTATTATGCATCTCTCTCTTCCTTTAATGTCTCCTAGTTACTCTTAACATAGCTTTTCTTTTTTTTTATCTGACCCACACAAAAGGTCGCAAGACCTATTAGTATATGAGTGCTGCATATGGGAAAGAGGATAAGAAAAAAGGAATTTACTTTATAAAAAAACAGCTGCAAATTCTGTTCTTTGAAATAGCCTTCCCCAAAGAATACAAATAGATGGAATAAAAGAGGCAGCAAAGAAGTTGGTTCAGCAAGTTTCAAACTGAACTGTAAAAGAGTGTTGGTTAGCAGCAGCTCTTGTTCTAATGATTTTAGAAGGAAGTAATCTTGAAGATTTTTGGTGCACAACCCCAAATGTGAGCAATATTCTATGGTTGGGCAGATATGAGATTTGGATTTAGAAGCTGTAAGGATGTGAGGTAATGTCATGTGTGGAAAAGTACCCCCCCCCCCCCCCCCGGTGGCTGCAGAGGCTATGGTTGGTGTGCATTTGTGCAGAAAAATGCTGGAAGCAGAGGTCAGTCCAAGGAGGGAAACCCAATTGTATTTAGATATCTGGGAATTAAAAAAAGTTGGTGGTGGTGAGAAGAATGCAAGCACAAGATTTATCAAATAGAAAGCACTATAATCTGCAAAGTTATGGACAGGATTTGAAGTCTGAGAGCAAGTCATTTATATGCAAGAGCAAGGAAGTGGGTAAAAATACAGAACCCTGGAGTACTCCTTCACTGGTGGGGAAATTGAGGAGAGAAAACCATCCACCATGTCATGTACTGAGGGACCAATGAGAAAGTTGGCAATCCAGCTGCTGAGGATAGAAGGCAGACTATAAAAATAAGACAACTGAGGAAATAAGATTTAATTATCATCAGAGCATTATTGAAAAGAAAGTAAAGAATCTAATGTAAAAAATATTGTGGCAGTACTGTAAACACAGCTTTGAAAGGTGACAACAGTTTTTATGGAATGAGTTTTAAGATTTATTTATATTCTGAGATTATTTTAGTACAGTGTTTAGCTATTTACATATAATATACAGAAACCAGGAGTTACAGAAAAGGTATGTCTGCACATTTTACGATCTAACTCCTTTAAATGATTATGAATTTTAATCAAGGCCACAAAACTCTTAGTCCATCCATAGCACAAGCGTATTATAGGCTTCAACTTTTCTTCACGAGTTTAAAATTAAAAATGCAAAATGTTATTTGTACTTTTCAAAAGTACAAATAACATTTTTTTTTTTTAAATTAAATTAACAGAAATTTGCCAGCTTGGTTGGCAGAGTGTGAGACCACTGTCCCACTTATTCAAACCATTTCAAGTTTGAATAAGTGGGACAAGTTTCTATGTTTAGTCTCTAAAGCAGAGTTTCTGAATTAAAAAAAAAAACCTTTTACCCACTCACAGTACTACTAATGTACTATAGGATTAATGCACTATAAAATTGTTCTGCAAACAGCATGGTTCCACTTGATGCAGTAATTTATATGAATCCATCCATGAAGGGCTGTAAGCCTAGATCATACATTTAGTATCTATGGATGAACTAAGGCAATGTTTCCTAAAGTGTGGTACATGTACCCCAAGGAGGTACATAAATGGCTTTTAGAGGGTACAAGGCACTTTTTAATTTGACTACTTTTTTTTTTTTTTTTTTTTTTTTAACTTTTTATCTCATTATTGCAGATAAGGGCAAGCTTATTCTATAATTTTTCAATAACTAAAAAATCTAAAGGAAATGTTAAACAAAATGTCTTGGATGCACTGAATGACCTCCATGAGGAGCAGCATCCAGTCGATGCATGATTGCATTCTGTATGGATCAAATTGTTTGCATTAAAAGTTTAATGCAAGTTGTTAACCAAGGGATTGTGAAATTTTCTCTAGAGACAAACGTGATCTATTTAAGCTACTTTAGGTCTTCAAATAAGCAGAGCAGTGCTCTCTGAACCACCTCCCATTTAAGGACTGTTATATTAAGATTTCAACCCAGCTTGAAAAGCAGACATTTACTTGACCAAGCTAAAAAAGAAAGAATTCATTGTTTAAATATTATGCTACCAGCTCCATAACATTCTAACTTGAATATAATTAAACTATCAAAAATCTGGGAGATTCATGAGACCATCAGCAAAACAACCAGGATCCTTTCACAACACCTAGAGAGCACTGGTTAGGACTATAATGAAGCCATTTTGAACTGTGTGCTGTTTGGCCTATGTGTGCATCTTATTCTTGAGTCTACAAGAATGCCTTAGTTACCAATGTAAAACCTTAGCTAATAATAAATTGTTAGCTATTATTCCTAGAAGTCTATTGCTTCTATTAAACAAAAACATGACTAGAATCAATATGCTATTTTTGATTTGATGTTAGTTTAGATTTTTCAGTGCTTTGAAAAAAAAAACAAACAAACTGAGAATTGACATAATGGCAAGTTTATCTTAACAATCAATCACACGCATGAAAGATTACAAAAACTACAGATAAATTAAGAATTTGGCATTTACAAACAGATTATAATCTTATAGGAAAGCAGTGAGGAAGGAGATTACAGAAATAGGCTGATGGAATGAAAGAAGAACAGAAGTTAATTCAATAAGGTTGAAGTTGCATAGTAAAAGGATACTGACTAATAGCTGCTTGTGTTCTAAGTCTTAGAAAAAAAATGAATGGTCAGTTTAGTAGAACATTTTTGTTGGAAAGAAATCTAAGTGTCAATTAATTAACTAGACTGCCCTTTTCTAGACAACATTTATGTGCATCAAGAAATGGAAACTGTATGCTTTCATTCATATTGTTTTCCATATTCGTTATACATGTATAAAAAGATAGCCAAGGTTGTTATTTGGCAACAGAACCTACAATTTCATGCAATTTGTGGCAATGCAAATTATCTTTGCTACACGAAACTATTAAGATGAGTTTCAAAACTTTGGCTTCTTTGGAAATGAAGCCATCTTGTTCTTATTTCAGAGTTCCTTATTTCACTTCAACAATTCACCCATGGACAAACTGAACCCGATTTCCTATGCATCCACGTCTCTCATTGCTTTAAATAAAAACAGAATAGAACCTATGCAAGTCCCCCCCCCCCATAGTCAACTCGCACACAGATATTGAAGAATTTGTAGCAAGCTAGTGTCATATGTAGGAAAGACGGAACCTGCTAATATTTTTCTTGAAAAGCTGGACATTTGTGTGAGAACACTAAAGGTTGTTCTAGATAGTGAAGTTGAGAAAAATGAGGTAAGAGAGGTTTGATGGGTTTGCAATTAGACTAAAAAACTATGATGGGCAGCTGTTAACCATTTTTAAAGCTCAGCAGATAGCAGAAGCTATGGGAGCTTGAGACATGAGGCTGAAAGAGTCTGCAAGATGAACCAGTAGATAAAGTAAGGAATGGATCACTGATAGCCAGATTGTCTTCTACATAGCAAGAATTTTTAGGGCAGTTCTTGGAGCTGCCAAATATAGAACAGTATTTTAAGGTTGGAAATATTTGGGATTTGTATAAAGTGAAAGCAGCATCTTGAGTAGAATTTTTTTTGGATGAAAAATTCAAGGAATTTACTGATATGTTTGCCAGAAAAAACTAGAGGTAAATGTCAGTGTCTGAGACAAGCAATCCATATCTAGTGATGTTTTACAAAAGGTAAAGCAAATGGAGATCCATTTTCAAGACTAAGACAGTGTTGCTAGGTTTGGCAAATAAGAGGAAGCAATTAGCAAAACCAAGGAAAATTATTGGTCAGTGCAAGGTCATTGATGTATGAGAAAGAGGGTAGGTGAGAAAACAGTCAAGGCATTTCTCATTAGTGAAAGTCTGAAGAGAGGAAAATCATCCATACCATGTACTGGTCAATCAGAACTAGCTCCCTAACTACATGGGAGGGTGGAGAGGCAGCACAAAGGAGAGCAATTTGCTAATTAAGTTTTCATATCAAATACAGACATGGTGCTGTTGATCTTCACATTTCCAATGTTAAGACATAACAGCAATAAGAGGCCATACAGTCACACAGGATTTGTCATAATAAGATATGTTACTAGGGAGACTCAGATTCAGACTCCTTGGAGGTTTCACTCACAAAACATTATTATTCGTGACACCTCCAAGAAGTTTGAAGACTCATCGTGGAAGGACACCCACTGTACAACTCAGCATCTCCACGTGTTACACTGATTCAAATTATAGGACTAATCGTTGTCAAATTACCCCAACATGATCACAGTGAAAAATGTTGATGTATTTTTTTTTTTTATACTACTGTCTTAAGGATTTTATGATAAAGCATGAATTCTATTGTTCAATTCTTATACTTGATAAATCATTCTTTAATTACTATTAAGGAAGAAAAGCAAAATCCTTCTCTGAATTTTGAAACCAAAGCAAATAATACTGTGCCTGTAAAAGTAATACATTAATCTATCCCTTTTTTAAAGGGAGGTGCAGCTATTTTAAATACAAGATGGGTAAGTTTTAGCAAAATGACCTTGAAATCTTAAAGTTATTTAAATACAATGTTGTAAGCCTGCACAAAAAAATTTTCCTAAATAAATGATAATACAAGCATTCTGAACCATTAACGCGAAATTCAATTTTAATAAAATACGTTTTTTTTTCCCTGGAAACTCAAGTATATTTGCTGAATAGTAGTGACGTATTTCACTTTCATTCAGCAAATGCGAATTAAGTATCTTACGATTTTTAAGAATTTACATGAAAAACAAAATGCTTGAATTAATTTTGAAGAAAAAAATAGTGATACGGAAAGAAACTTAAAATGCTAATTATGTCTCGTTCCCCACTTACATATTAAGCAGGTTATTTCGCAAATGAAATAATAAAGTACAGAAATTTGATTCAGTATTTCAAAATGCTGATGAAAAACTTCCTTTACTGAAAATAAGACGTTTTTTCCCACTTAGGAAGCAAATACAATTAGCAAAACATGCACGTTTATAAAATCCAGTTACGACATTGCAAATTTTTAAAATTAAGTATTCCATAAAGCTTGTGAGGAATCAACTAAGTTCTATCGTCCAAAGAATGTAACCCCCTCCTCAACTTTTAAAGGTTGCAAGAGTCTGAAAAGGTTTCCAAAAACTGACTAGCATTCGTAACTAAAGAGCCATGAAAAATGTAGTGGTGATAATAATAATAAAAAAAGTAGTATAGATCACATCTTTCATTTACCAAGAATTCGAATTTCTTCGCGCTAATCACCAACTATTACAATAACCGTAACGTACCTAAGAGTGAATGTCGCAACATGGTTGAACCGGCGATCTAGGCGTGTCGATAGAAATATTCAAGTTTTATATCACAGGATTCGCTTCTTTTTTTTTTCTTTTTAAATTCTAATCCCTTAATAGCTGAAAATACGACAAAATTTTCTAATACATACCTGCAGGTACAGATAACACATTCATTATACAATTTTCCCACGCACAGTCTTTTGGCGAGTTCTCGGTTTCTTGTTTTGAAACCAATTCTGACAAACTATCCGCCTCCATTTTCTAAGAGCTAAGACTAGGACCGACTGAGAATCAGCAAAATTAATAATCACACTGAGCACCACACAAGAAACAATATATAACCTTAGTTGCGAAAGTAAGGTTTATTTCTTCGTGGCTTAAATTATATCCAATATTTTTCTTTTTTTTTTTTCCGTAGGAAAATTCCCACCTATACCATAGTCTTCAGCTACCACTAGTACCAATTTTGCGATAGAGCATCACTCTAGCGGCTGCTCTAAAGCAAATGGTGATGTCGAAAACGTTATACGGGCATGTACGAGAACATCCGATTGGACGCATTACTAAGGAGAATTGATTCTGCGTCGAGGCGCCACCTTTCCAAGTTGAAAACCCCAAGCTACTGTGAATCGTTTCATAAAGCGTTATACACAAGGAAAAATAAGAACTTTACGAGGATTTTTTTTTCATAATTTGATTATTCAGAAGTCGCGTAGCAATGACTACAATATCAAGATATTCACCACTGTTCTTTTAAAAAAATTAAATGGCATGTAGGCTAAATGTTTAAGGAATATTGAAAAAGTTAAAAGCAAGTCGATCTCGAAATTACTTTTCATTAGCAATAATGGAATGAATTGAAGAAAAATTTATGTCGTCGTTCATTTATGCATAAATTCTTGGAATAAATTGCTAGGATGGCTCTTAAGTAGAATACTACTATTAGTTTGGCGTATTAAAAACCAGATATGCCAACGAATCTAGCACGCAGACATATCTTTAGATGCGCTTTTACATTGTTAGCTTCGAAATAATTTAAGGGGAATCTTAAATTAACCGAAATTATTATCCACAGCCTAGATTCCTAACTAATGGTAAACAGTCAAATCTACCTATGGAATCAAATGTGCCATTTTTCTTTTGTTAAGCCATATTTTCAAATGTGTTTACCAAGTTAATTATAAAAGAGGCTATTTTTTTTTTTATGTTGATGTAAAACATTAAATTTCTCTGTGATTAAGTCACACTTCCTGGCTTATTGCTAAGTGGAGAACAGTGCTTATATTACTTGATATTTAAACAGAAGTGAACAAGAAATTGTATCGCTACTCATTGTTTTGCCGCATATTTAGACACGAAATACAGCCATGCATAAATTAAATTATGCAATAGTAATTACTCAGTTACAATAAAGCATTAATCGAATATTGCAACGGGGACCAAGACTCATTGCGAGAGGCCAAAACTATCATTAGTCACAATAATCTACCATAACTCTCCTTAAGCTGATTCACCGACAAAACATTCCACTCGTTCATCTGGTAGATTTTTTTTTTTTTTTTGCAAAGCTCTACATCCATTCTAAGTATACCTTTTGCTTTTATCATTGGAAGTTGAGTAAAAGGACACATTTCTGGAAGCCAAGATGTATTTCTATAAAAAGATTCGGAAAAGTTTTCTACTGAATGTTAAACTTGCCTGTTTTCGTTTGGTAGTACTTCAAACGTTAACGTGCGAGACTCAATGAGCAAGATTTTAAGAGTGAAAACTTCAAATATCTGGGAAGTATACTTTCGAGTGATGAAAGTTTAGACCAGAAGATTTCAGTGGATCAAACCTTCCCTCCCATTTATCAGTGTAAATAGTATACTTTGGGACAGTGAAGTCCCACTGAAGTGCAAGCTTTTGATTAAAAGGTTACTTTTTTTTCTTTTTTTTTGTCTATTTTGACTTATGCAGCGGATATGGAGACATGAATAAAATTACAAGCAACAGAAATGAAAGTTAATGACAATGTTGTTAAAAATAAGGAAAGAAAGAATTAGATATTAGGAACAGTTTAGAACAAGTGTTGAGAGAATGCTTGTAACTCTCGCTTGAAGTGGTTTAGAAATCTAATGAGAATTAATTTAAAAAACTTCCCTAAGAATATATGAAATGAAATTTCAGGAAAGGGAGCAAGCCGAAGATCACGGAATAGGCGGAGAGAGACCAAATAAGAGAAGATAGAAAAATCTGCCTCACCTCACCTGATAGTTTCCATTGAAATAGTTGTTCAAGGAGTAACTAAGTACCTATCTCGCGTTGTTGGAAGAATGATAAGATATTGTCTTTCGATGGGGACGTTTTTTTTTTTTTTTTTTCAATTCTTGTCATGACGAGAAAAATGTGCATTTTCAGATGAAGGTGTGTTAACTGACTTCATACTGAGGTGACAGGGAGGGGTTTATCCAGGAAACCAGTATACAGGCAAATCGGCCAGATAATACACGCAATAAACAGGATAGTATTAGTGAGTAGCGTGGATGGTGTAGTCGGTAGATGGAGTATACACGTGGGTTGTGTGGTCCTCCCACGACGAATTCGGACTTTTTTGGCAGGGGGGTATCACGTAATTATTATCGACACCTCCAGGGAGTCCAATGACTCATCGAGGGAGGGCACCTACTCCACCACTCAATTCACCCACTACATCGAATCGTAACTGCAATCATCATCTACACCAACGCCGTCTACCACTAGTATTTTCACCGACAATCACAAACAACCATGCCCACGGCGGGATTCGAACCCGCAGCCTTTTGGCTAGAAAGCGGATACGCTAACCAGCGTATCCGCTTTCCAGCCAAAAGCGGGTGGTTATAATTATATAAAGATAACTTCTCTAATCAGTGCATGCATTAAAAATTACATGACACCACACACCAAAAAATACTTCTCTAATAAACGAGTTTTAAATAAACCTTCGGATATAATTTCTAGAAATATTTAACCAAGTCTTGACAATACTTGCATTATCAAGACCCCCAAAACAAGAATAAGGATGGACAAAGAGACGACATGAGTTTTTATTCAAACACGCAGAATGCTTTCGTTTCTTCTTACAGTTCACTTCGCGGCATGATGGTTATGCCACGTAGTTTAACATATTCCCTTCCTAAAAAAAAAAAAAAGTTACCTTCAGATGTAGGAACACTTCCTTCAGTAATAAAAACGGAGCAGCGCTTCCTCGCCAAAAAGATAGTGTCGACTATTGTAATTAAATGTCATTGCAACTCTGATGATGAATATGCGAAAAATCAATTTCCTGATATGTATCCTCAAGTGGTGTACAGGATAACGCTGAATCATGCAAGGCCATTTTGAATGCGAATAAATCAACTAGTCTGATACGCAAATAGAAGAGTTTTCTCCTTCTGCTAAACAGGCAAACCAGACCGGAGACCACACAATACACTTGCGAGGTCAAGTACTGTGGAGCGGCCGTATGAAGCAGAACACTGTTGTGACCTAAAGCGACGTAGTCCTGAAACTACATCGCAATAACACTTAAGTGCCATTTAAGTTAAAATTAACTTGCGAGATTTGCTTGTTCCAACGTAGATCATGGCAAAGATTTATTATTATTTGTGACAATGAGCACAAATTAGAAATTGCTCCCGTTACTATATATTCATACAGCTGCCATGGAATCTGGACATTCACACTGCGAGAAGATTGCTGTAAAGCTCATCAGTAATGCATGAGTTTTTATTCAACCACACAGAATGCTTTCGTTTCTGGAAAAAAAAAAAATTCTAGGAATGACTTTTGTCCCTTTTCTTTTGTTCTACCTTTTGGAAAATCTCGAAATTAAATTAAAAAAAAAAAAAACTTTAAATTTGAGATTCTCACAGCCGATGTTCCAGAATCTGAATTTTTGCTATTGCCGTACTGCCTCTATAGCTACTGCAACGCTTCATTCTCTCGAAATTCAGGCGACCAAATATGAACACAACAAGATCTTATATAGCGAAACTTTCTTCTTTACAGTTGCTGGTTCATTGATTTCCTCACTACTGCAGACATTCTGCAGTAGTGAGGATATTGAAATGAACTTCGCAACGTGTCCACTGAACTTCAGCTCTATCAATTGACATCGTTTTCCACCTGTGCACTTCATGTCAGATCAGCAAGCTAAACGAGAATGGAAAGGAGGCATAGTACCTGCCATGAGCAAAAGACAAGGTTATACGTCAATTGGAAACTAAAAATTTCGGGAAGAGGTTGCGAAAGAAGCGACTTAAGAGGTCAAGCCAGTCTGAAATACGAGTAATCTTTTGATCATATATCCCTTCTGCCTTTCCGAAATCTTTCCAGTCAACAAGTTCTTGGTGCAAGTACCCTATTTTGTTAGCCAGCGTCAAATCACCCAATGTCGATCTCCAGGCGACCAAATATGACCAATACAAGATATATAAGAGCTTTTAATTTTATTAATATCGGATTAATTAATGTTTGGCCTGCTTATCTTGAAGTATATGTACTAAACAAACTATTAAGTTTTTTCTTACCAGCATGTTATTTTATTGCAGTATCTGTATCTATGTTTTATGTTGCTACTTCTAGATAAAAAGAAAAACGTAATTTTAATTTTGTAGAGTAACATATGACAGGCACACGCTTCTCCCTTCCTCAATTTGAGCAAGAAGCAGTAAAATGCTGAAGGAGGTAAGATAACAATGAATAATTATATTAACAAGGTGTTAGAATATATACAAGAGGTGATTTGGCACAGCGATTCGATAATGAAATTTGCCGTTACCGAAGGAGTTACTTCTTCGAGCTTCCAAAGCAAAAATTAAAGATATAGCAAACATAATTGAGAGAGGAAAAAAAAATAATAATGAAGATGGAAGTGCTTGTTGTGATTTAAGTAGAGATAAATACACAAAATAATATGAAAAGGACATGAAAGAAGGGAGAAAGAAAAGTGAGAGTAAAAATTGTTAGCGTATTACCTAGATACGACAGTTAGGGAGATATGATAATAAATAATTCACTACGCAGGCTGTGCAGAAGAAATGGATGCGAGTTTTTGGATATGTGAAGCGAAGTCTGACTGTAGAAAATATTTGTATAAGAGGGACAGTCTGCACTTGAATGTATTTATTTGCCATCAGGAGCCCGGAGAAATAATTAATTGGGTTGAAACCTAAACCTAAATAACGTAGAGTCAGGGAAACTAGATCATAGGAAGAACGGGACAATGTGTGCGTAAGTTCAGATTGGTACGCAAACGTGACAATGACGTAATGTCATTGAATATAGTCATTGAGTGAATCTTTACGCTTTGGATTCAGACAGTGTCTGTGGACGGAAAAGACAAAGTTACCCAACCAAGATGAGCAGATTGTATTTATGAGTATGCGAAAAAGCCAGGAAGTTTATTTATTTATTTATTCGTATGGAGTTTCCTCCCTTTTTCTCCTCCGTCCCTATTGGAGAGAGTTGAGCCCCTTCATGGGGGGTTAAGTATTTATGGCTGTAGATCCGTGTGTTCATGGGGCCGGTTTTGCCTGCTTGCGGGATGAAAAACGCCAGATAAACTGGCGCCCAAGACCGACTAACTTGGCTATGGCTGAGGAAGATCCTCAAATTCCTCACGTCTTCAACGGGAATCGAACCTGGGACACTCCTTCTCCAGTCATGTGGTTGTGAAGCGCACAGCCACTAGGCTAACCGAGCGGATAGCCAGGAGGTAACTTATATTTAATGCCAGGAGCATCAGACAAAAGGTAATATATTCGTCAGAACAAAACCTCTTTTGGAACACTGATACCATTTTATTTTTTAATTATTTTTAGCTGTTCCCTCTTATATTTATTATTATTAACTAACTATAATAAGAACACTAGGAGGTGTAGGCGAATGCCTAGAAATTTTATATCACGATTAGCGGATAGTTTTCCAAACCATTGAGTGTAAAAATGCAAACATTAACGGCGTTTTTATTTATTACTGTTTCTTTTGTTTCATACGTTAATTCAAAATACGCCGTTAATATCTGCATTTTTACACTGAATGGTTTGGAACACTATCCGCTAATCGTGACATAAAATAAGGAAATTTGGAAATGTTAAATTTCATTCATATTTTCTAGTACACGTTTCGAAATTAGTTGAAGATTAGAAAGTTGCTAAATGTATCAAGTTCTGTTCACTATATTGTTAGTTACTTTAATTTTATCGTTGCGATACACGACTGCACAGCTGGAGTAACGGGAAAAAATATTAGAAATGCTGGCCAGATGGTAAATAAATGGCTCATTTACGGGACAGATCGTTTCGCGAGGCAATCAGGCGAGAATGTCTCGCCTGGTCGCAACGTTAAAAACTAACATGCAAACCGAGTTTATTTTATTCATTCAGTTCAGTATACCAAATGGTCGGGATACTCAAACAGAATATTCAATATGACAAAAAATGCTATTTTTTTTTCTTTTTTAGATGAATGAAGATAGTATTGGAGCCGTATAAGTATATTCATTAGTAACTCATGCGGAATGAATTCAACAAACATCAATTTCTGATTCAGCATCCAAAACAGCCGTTCCAACTATGGAACTAACTATCCGTTTAGCAGCGTTAACGGATAATCTCTCGACCTGTGTTATTTGAGTTCCGAGACATCACGTCTCGTGATATGTTAACAATAAAAACAATCGAAAATCATCTATTCTTTTAACACCCAAAAATGAATTATTCGTATTTTTCACGAAATAGTTTGGTAATGTATTCTATTATTAATTTAACTATAAATTTACTTTTTCTCTTATTGTATCAATCTCACTCAAGGGTGGAAAACCTATCGCGCATTTAGTACATTCGCACGGGGCATTAAAGAGCTCAGAGTGGATAATCTGGGAAACCCCACCCTAGAGACCAATATAGTATTATTGGAAAGGAGTTCGAATCTCATCTAGGATGCGGAAAACCTTTATAAGGGCTTTACAATTGAAAGTGCTGTGATAGTTGGTTTTTTTTTTTTTTTTTGCTTGCAAGATCTGTTAACGTAGCCTTGCTTCAAAATTGCATAAAACCAATTCCTCTTGTATGATATGACACTTCAAAAACGTATGCGATGCGGAAAATCCAAGAACTTGAAGAGGAGCGATAGCGCTCAGGGGAAAAAAAATCAAAAGGAGCCCATGTAAAGCTTTCAATGGAGAGTTTGTTGCTTTTAATATAGAGCTTTGTGTTGAATTTAAAAAATCATAAAAAATATTCTGGAATACTTGATTATGCAAGCCATCTAAGATCTTTGTTCTGAAAGTTCTAAGAAAAAAAAAATTAAGTTGCGATACGTAAATTAAATTCTATGAGAAAATTTAAACACTCAGCAAAATAAATTCTGGGATTTGGATATTACGCTACTTAAAACACGTAAAAAACATCAAAATTTAAAAAGTAATTTATCGAAGATCAAATTTCACATCCGTGGAAAACAAAGGGGAAAAAAAAATGAAGTATCGTCGAGGGTTACGTCGAGAGAGAGGATCTGCAACGGATGCTATTGGAAGGTCAATTAAAGTGACCTCAAACCGTTTCGAGATTCTCAACGTGGGTTGAGGCGAGAGTGCATATCTTTGAAATACTTCGAAGGGGAACATTTTATGTGAATGAGGGCTATTTTGCGACCAAAAATAAAATAAAAATTGATACAAATAAATAGAAACTATACGTAATTTTTGAAAGCGACTTCATACACAAAAAATTCTAAGATTAAGCTCTGAACTAGCATCTTCAGGCTAAAGAAAGTGTATTTGGCGATGGCATTTTTGTTCAGTGACGCTATCATATCACAATTAAATAGAACATAGCCGTTTTTTGGCATATGTGTAAATAAATTTTATCTAATTTTGTCATTAAAATGATCCAACCGAAAGCATAATCCTAATACCACATTATAATTCTGAAAGGTTGTTCTAAGAAAAACAAATACTTTTGCAATACCAGTCTTGAACCTCAGATTACTTTGAAAATTTTAAGCGCAGCCATCTATATGACCAGATAAATATAGGCGCTAATATTTTGTCGGTATTGTCAGTTTTTGTGAGATGTCTACGACAATTTGTTTTTCAAAATAACTGAGTAGAGGCGGCGGTACTTTTATAAAAATCCATGGTTAAAGATGCCCAATAACTCTGGACATTTATAACAAAATGATCCGTTTCTGGCTTTTTTTTTTTTTTTTTTTTTTTTTTTTGCCACTAGAAATGGTCTGACATCAAAATCGAAAGCATTTGAGAAATTGTGGAGATTCTAAATATCAAACTTGATTAAATTCCATCTGGTTAGTACGTGTTGTTGCAATATAATTTCGACGCGTTTGTTTTCTTTTGTGCTCTCCTGCACATGGCGCGACAAATCAAATTTCAGTAAAATCCGTCCAGCCAGTCTTGGAATAACTTGTGCATGAACGGACAAAACGAATGTAATAAGTATATATGTATTTTGGGATAAATTTTAAAACAATGGGCTTCAGATACAACAGACTATCGCATTCACACTTTAGATCAAGGGTCAAACTAGTTTGTTCGTAGTCTGAATTACACAGAAGCAACTAGTGAAGAAAACTTTAATAGAAAATTAATAAAAAGGTCTGATCAGTATTACATCTCATTATTACTGAGTGATTACGGAATATGTATAATATATATTTCAAGCATTAATAAGAATTATAATAGAAATTCTGATCTCCCCCCCCCCCCGGGAAAAAAATTTGTGCGGAAGCATACATTTAGTTATGCAAAATTGCAAAACTAAAAGTGTTTTTTTTTTTTTTTTTTTTTTTTTTTTTTTAAATCACGGGAGTCGGAAAAAAGATCAGTGTCGGGGATGAGGGATGAGAACCACAATATAATGATCCCTTTCGATAGTCTGGCTTTCAATATTGTACACTGCTGGCTAATTATTCGTGTGCATTTTATATTATGCAGTAATGCGTAATAAAAGGTATGAAGAATCAGGTATTAAGAAAAGCATGGAATGCCACACAATCAAAGCAGTCGTACTTAACTGTATTTTCAAATGTAAGCGGGACAGAAATTCATGTTTTAGAATGCGGCATTTGGAAGTATACTTCCAAGCACGAGAAAAATACAAAACATAATTAGTTAACACAAAGAAATGGCCAAAATATCAACTAATAATAAGAAAATATATATAATAATCTTATAATGATAAGAAAATATCAACTAGAACTAGATAAAAACCTGAAGGAACTACCGAAACAGAATATAAGCATCGAAGAACATTGGTGCAAATTAAAGGAAATATTAAAATCGGCAGAAAATACAATATAGGTTACACAGAAAGAGAAAGTAAAAAGGATTGGATCTCGAATGAAGTAAAAAGATTAAGCGATCAAAGGAAAAGCATGAAATTAAAACAGAACTATAACAGAAATTAATATAATTAGAAATTAGAAAACTAGTTAAAAGAGACAAGAATAACTGGTTAGAAGAAAAATGCAAAATGGCAGAGCAGCCATCAAAAGAAAATAACCTCCATGGATTATATAAACAAATAGACCAAATTAGTAAGACACGGACAACAAAAATGATAATGGTCAAAAACAAAGAGGGACAACTAATTGAAAGTAAAACAAAAAGAATGGCCAGATGGATATTTAGAGATTTATATAATAAAAACAGCTCTCAGGATATTACTATTCCAGCCACTGAAATGGAAGAGGAAACAAATATCTTTACCAAAAAAATTACAGCGCACAGCATAAACTTAGAACTAGAAAAGCACCTGGTATTGATCAAATGCATGCAGAATTCTTTAAAGCAAGAAAGGAATAACTTTTGGAACCATTAAAAAACATTATTTGAAAGGATCTACAAGAATGAAGCATTGCCTACTGATTGGATCAAATTTTCTGTATATAGGAGTTATAACTCCTATATACAATAAAGGAGATAAAATAGAATGCAATAATTACAGAGGCATTAGCCTCCTCAGTATTCCAAGTAAGGTTTTACGAAAGTACTCCAAAAACAAATTACGTCATATATAGAATTAGCATTAGGAGAAGAACAAGCAGACCAGGACGAAGCACAATTGATCAACTATTCACCTTAAGACAGCTAATAGAAAAGACACTAGAGTACAACCAAAGTTGCTATATAAATTGCATAGACCTTCGTCAAGCATTTGATTCAATCCGTAGAAGAGAACTATGGAAAACTATGAAAGAATTTGGAATTCCCAACAAAACAATAATAAAGAATCCGTACGAGAAATCTGAAAGTGCAGTACGAGTGAAGGACACTTTAACCAACTGGTTCCACACAGAGAGCGGAGTAAGACAGGGATGCAATCTGTCACCAGACCTCTTCAATCTTACACTGGAAGAAGCAACCAGTAAGGCCTTAAACAAAGAAGACTCCGGAATCAAAATATATGGGGAAAATATAACAAATTTAAAATTTGCAGACGACATTGCATTACTTGCAAGTACGGAAGAAGATCTACAACGAATTTCTGATAAAAGAAAAGGAAGAATGTATAAAATTTGGTTTAAACATAAATACAGATAAAACAAAAATCATGCAAATAGGAAAAAGAAACACCAATCTGAAAATTGAAATTGATAGTAAGCATCTAGAACAGGTTGAAAACTTCACCTACCTTGGAGGAGTAACTGAGTACAATGGTGAAATTACAAAAGACAAACACCAATCGCTAGACGAATCAGTCAAGCATCCCAAACTTTTGAACGACATAATAAAATATGGAAATAAAGAGACATCAAACAAGCAACAAAAATAAGAATCTATAAAACAATGGTCCTCCCAATACTCCTCTATGGAGATGAATGCTGGAATCTCAAAAAGGCTGAAGAGAAAAAATTATTAACTACTGAAATGGGTTGGTTAAGAAGATTACTTGGAGTATCTCTGCTGGATAGACTAAGAAATGAAGACACAAGGAAACGACTAAAACAAGAAATAACAATAATAGATAAATCCAAGAAAGAAGACGGCAGTGACCATGTGACCAAAATGGCACAGAAAGATCCCAAGGGCGGCCCAGAATTAGATGGATAGACAAAATAAAAGAGGACCTGAAAACCAAATCACAACAAACGACATCAAACTGGACAGAATTGTTCGGACTCTCCAGGGACAGACGGAAGTGGAAAGAGTTCATTCGGCCTCATCATCCACATAGATGACGGAAGAGAGAAGAAGAAGCAGAATGGCCAAAATATATTAGAAGGGAGGAAACTATGGAAAATAAAATACAAAAGGCACTATGCATGACATTTGGACACATTTGTATTTGCAAATTTAGGTTGCTAACTTTCAATGTCAGCGCCAAGGCGAATTGGCGACTTTGCTAATGGAATGAAAGAGAAAAGAAACCATTCAATAGGCACTCCAAGTTGAAAATAAATAAAATCAAAACAATGGTTAATGATTAAGTATTAGAAATTTTATGTAGCGAATTTCCCAATATGTTACAAAAGGTCTTTTGGCATGACATGAGACAAGCTGAAAAATATGCAGTTGACATTTTCGGTAGGTTAGTTGCTATGAAAATCGCTGACGTGAATTATTACACTAAAAATGCTCGCCACACTCAAGTTTTTTTTTTTTTTTTAATTTTAATTCTTTAGCCTAGCGTTTGTAAATTACAGTATAACTAGCTGAGACCATTTTCATTGCCACAGCAGATTTAAATTAAGGAATTTTATAAATTACATTCGCAAAGGGGGGGGGGGAAATCAGTTTAAGCTTTGGAGATATTCTATTTTCCCCTTGTCTTAAACTCAATAGCCTGTCAGTTAAGTAACTTGGCTTCTTTTAAGCCTAATCAATGTCCTGATAAGGTGATTTATCCTATTTGTATAGGATAAATAATATGTTCATATTTTTTTATAAGTTCACGACACGTAGACCAGTTTATAAGTCCACAAGTAAGGCATCCCATTCATGAGTCAAAAGTCAGAAACCGAATCTGAACACAGAAATTGGTAATTTAAAATTACTTTTTTTTCCTGTTTTATTTATATTTTGTTTCTTTTTTAGGATGCCTGTAGTCTTGTGGTAGCTTCTTATACCATAATGCTAGACTGTCAAAAGAAAGACCATTGTAGGTTCGATTCTAGTCACGAACTATGGGAATTAAGCTTTCTTAACCAGTTCAACTTAATCTCTGACACAGACAAGTAAGGCATCCCCGGAAACTCGGGCTTTTTATTCCACATCCCCAATAAAACTGACTATAAAACTATTTCAGGCAACAAGTTAGATTTTAGGTTTACGAAATGGAAGTTATCTGCCGAACTGCCAACCTGATTTCCATTAAAATCATCGATGGGTGTGGGCTTAGCTATCGCTGATTAAGAGTGGAAATCGGCCGACCACCCACCAGTTGTCAAAAGGTTAGAATTAAAAGTGTGCTCCGTCTACCCCCCCCCCCCCCCATTTTAGATCCTAGACTACTTTCGCTGGTAACGAGAAATGAGTAGTCGAGGAATTAAATTGCAAAGTGATAAAAATGAATCCCACAAATTTTCATTTTGAGGTGAACCACTAATAAAGGGATGCGATTTATACCACAGTAGTATTATTTATATAAAAAGATTACGTTTAATCTTATAAAACGAGTGAATTAAGCAGTAGATAATCCGTGAATCCTTAAATCAGGTGCGTTTTAGTAAACCAGAGCAATGTTGTAAGGAGAAGGGGGATCCTCCGGACTTTAGTTTTTAGTCTGGAAGAAATAAAGTAACATATCTTAGATTGGCTTCTATGGCATGCGAAAAATACAAATTATAGTGGTATCAATTTCTGACCCCTCCCCCTTTGTGAAATTAAAAAAAAAAAATTCATTACGAGTTATTTATAACACATTTCCGAATTTAAAAATAGGCTTAACTAATCAAGTCACTTTCATCTATATTTATAAGGACACATTTACTGATAAGAGTAAGATAAGAGGCGCAATAAATTTTTCCATCACTCACTAGGTAAGTGATACACACCTGGTCTTTTTTCCAGTGCCAAGTATCAGGCATGGCTTAGGAGACAATATGCCACGTGCGTGAAGGGTGCAAAGTTCATATATATCTAGTTCATAAACTGAAGTGGAAAAATGCAGAAATGCACTGCGACAGATGACAAAAAGGAATTCATATAGGATGATGCACCACACGTAACAATCCCCCAAGAGAGCATCAAAACTTAATCACCTGGAAACGAGGGGAAAATAAAGCGCCAGCCATTCTGGCATCGATTAGAACCAGATGGCTTATCTAGCAGAAGTATGACGTCACACATCTCCAAACATCTGCAACGACGAGTTCATTCCAACCGGAGTCACAGGCCAATAAATTGGATAATTTTATTGCGTCTTCCTCTGCGAGCCACTCCATTGGAAATGACATCATAATATAAGGAGGGCAAAAGTACACGAAATCAAAGTTCACCGCAGGCTGCGACAAAAATAGCAACATTACTAGACGTCTCGCTTATACGCCATCTGCGATATAGCATATATAAAAAAAAAAAAAAAGAATAAGATGACCAGTTTATAAGTCCACGTCTTCACGCGCCCCAATCCAATTCTATAGTATAGACCTTAAGTCAATAGTTAAAGGATATAAACGATGGTAGAGGTCACATGTAATTCTTACTAAAGAATTCCATGAGGAGAGAGAAGAACCGGAAATCGAATTGTTTCAAATATTTCGTTGCAAATTAAAGCCACACCCGAATCCACCAATCGGTCTCTGAAATAATATATGAACGTTACTTTGAGATGTTTCCTATATGTTGCCGATTTGGGGGGGGGGGGGGAGAATGGAACATACACACACAACTGAACGACAGTAATTATTTCCAATGTGAAAATTGTAATTATTTAAAATGTTCGACATATTTAAATAATTAGACATTGATTATTTGTGCAGATATTTTCTGACATTCACGAAACGTATTTTATTTTTTCGTTAGAATATTTATCGAAATATGGCTAAGAAAACAATACGTCGAATGTAATATATAAATAATGAAAAAATATTGAATAAACATTACAGACGTATAAATGTGGTCTCTATTCGATAACTGAAATTAAATCCTCTCTCACTCTTATTATATTTGTTGTCCATCCAGCAGCCTAAACAATTTTTTTCATTTATTTTTTCAAAATGCGGATCCTGAAAATTTGGTTATAATGAGTGTGCCATTTTCGCAAAACAAGTCTTGTCGTTTTCTATAATCACGTGATTCAGTCTGGGAAACAAGACTGCCCTACTGTTCTGAGTCTTCCCGCGTACACCAGGCAAAAACAATACTATGACCGATAAATGACAAAGCACTTTCCTTCTTTCTTTGTTTCCGATGATCGCAGAGGTGAATAAAAAAAAAGCCCCATTGTTGGTCTCTGGAGATTTCCAGATTGTCATATAACCCTTAGCCCACCCAAGGTTATAATGTACGATACACCATCTTTTCAGATGTTGGATTCGCATTAGACCATGAAAAATTAATACAAAATTACGCATATTGCTCAATCTCTCTCATTTGCAACCAGTAACGTTCGTTATTTTACAGTAATTTTAATTTCGCCTATTCATTTGGTTTGGTTTGGCTTGGTTGCATTTCTTCATCCTTCACAATGAATTACTATAAAAAAAGGTAAAATAAAACTACATCTTAAAAAGCAGGATTTTTGGTAAAAAATATGTTCTAAAATAACAAAAAGTAATAACACATGCTTTAATAAAGAAAAAATATTTATACATCTCGTCGATAAGCCATAAACAAGCCATGTTATTCTTTTAATAGCGGCATACTCAGTTCATACAACACGCACTGCGAAACGTATGCAATTAATGTGTGCAGTTCGAGGAAATTAAAAAAAAAAAAGTAAAGGCTGATATAAATATTACAAATTTTGCAATATATTATGTTCAATACAGCTCCAGAAAAAAAATGCTGCATGCGCCAATAACTATTGCTCAAGAGGTACAAAATCTTATTAACGATAACGCTAGATTACAAGATGACACGTGCTAGATAATGGTGTATTTGATGTGCTGTTACGCCAGAGTTAACATTTTATCATCACGCTTCAGTATTTGTCAGCCAGTTGCATCTTATTAATTTAATTTCCTAAGACCATGAACTTCAAAACGGTGAAACATTAACCACTTGTAGTGTCACAAGTGGTTAATGAGGGGGGGGGATTATTAAAAAAACTGAATTAGTGATAACATGGCAGTAGGCATAATTTTCAACCTTGGTTTTTCCAGTAAAAAAAGGGAGAAATCCGAGGAGGTACAAAATACAGACATGAAATAACTGCAGTACGCATACGATAATTTTTAGCCAAGATTTTTTTTTTTTTTTTTAAGAAATAAGGTAAAGTAGGTAGCATGATAATCATGGGAAGGTGTTAAACCTATAACAGTGGATATTCGTGTTCTATAAGATTTTGAGAATATGTACAACAATTAGCATCGTTAGTCCAACTTTAAAAAATTAGCTAGATACACGAATCCTTGAAAATCAAATTTCTCACTCATCTCCTCTAATTAAGGATAACCTCAAAAGATACACGTTTTTCGAACATTAAAAAAAAAATACTGTTAGCTGAAGCTGAATGCATTTTCCCTCTTTCGATAACAATCAGTGCTGGTTTTTATACGCCTTACAAAATTATTAAAATTCACAGACTTATTTTATCCCATAATGAATAGTTTTTGTCGTACAATTTGAGTATCTTTCCGATAAAGTCAATTTCATATTAAATACTGAATATTTATTCTATCCGAGACATTTCCCCCATGGGGAGGGGACAGAGGAAGCGAAAAAAAAAACGGAACGTGAGGAAGAATACATGGCGCGACTTCACTCCAACTCGAGAGATGAGTTGCTTTCGAAGAAACCCATCTTGATTTAGTGGCACTCATATGAAGAAGAGAAGAATGGATATTGACAAGAAGTTTGCCTTCGAAATCTTTGTCGCTATTTCACTACGACTTCCATCAAGAACACGTAACTGGTTCAACCGCTTACATTTACAGGGCTACTTTTCCCGGGACTTTTAGCTTAACTACACTGTAGCTCTCGAAATAAGCGTACCAAGACCTTGAGAAGCAGCAAGGTGCCAAGAAAGCTTTAAATTTTGTTTGTACTTATTACTCCTATTCTGAAGAGCACCGTTAACTGCTCACTTTTTTTTTATGTTCTTTTTTACTGAATCGCTAAATTTTCGTTTTTCATCATACCAACCAAGTAAAGCAAATATGGATGAACAAATAAATTTCTTTACATTTCAAGTTCTAGTATAATGCACGCTTTTTTTTTCTTTTTCTCTAATAAAGAGGTTTTTGATAGTTAAAATCTGTTTTTCTCTTATCGAATGGCAAATACAAGCTTATAGAGAGCAATAGTCTTTTCTTTGTTGTTTTCTTTCACAACTTTTTTTTTTTTGGGGGGGGGGGGCACGTATTAATATAAATTTGGGCTATTCTAACTCCACTGGGTGGCTAGTGGCAAACACTGCTAATTTCAATTAAGTCGACTGCTATATATCCACATGCCTGTTTGTATGTTTAATGAAGGGGGGGATGAACCAACTTGCCGGAATTAAAAACAGTCATGATTAATTTAGCCGTACCTGTAAGAAGTCCGAGGTATCTGCTAGTAAGAGACCCAAGATTCGAAGTCTGGTCTCTCTTACTAGCAGAATACTCGGGCGCTAAAGACTATCCCTAAATAACATGACGCTCTCTTAAGGGGAGGAGCCGGAGAAAAATGCGATACTGTGATAAGCGAAGGCATTGTGTACGCTTTTTTTTTTTTTTCACTCGAAAACCAATTTTATTTATTTTTTAATTTGCAAGCCACAATTGTTTTTCAGATTTAGAAATCAGAACCAAGAAAGGATCTGAAGAACATTCATAGCTTAATAAGTGGCATGTAGCAGCGCCCTGAAAGCTTTTAAACATCGGTTATTAGACGGGGAGGGGGAAGGGGTGAGAAGAACATAATATTTCTGATCATATTTTATAGTCACAAAATATAACTTTCATTAAATCTCGTTTTTTTTTTTTTTATTAAAGTGTATTAATAGATTCCAACAGGTAATGCATTAAGAGACAAAACAAGTTATTTTGTGACCATAAACTATGATTAGAAATATTATGTTCTTCTCACACTTCCCCCCCCCCCGTGTAATAAACCATGTTGAAAATAATTCTTTTGAATAAAAAAAAAAAACTGTCTTAAAAGAATGTAAATGTAAGCAAGGGTGACTTGCTATATTAGAAACGGTTCGCAAATTTCTGTATTATTATGTGACACCTCCAGGGAGTCCAAAGACTCATTGAGGAAAACTGTGTCAACAGCATCGAACGAATTGTCCCGTTCCAACTACTAACCGCGCTCAAACTTGCTTAACTTTTTGCGAGCCATTAGCAGCCGAGGCTCTACCAATCTACTGACACTGAAATGTTACTTGTAAAAATTAGGACTTCCTTAAACCTATATATATATATATATATTGTACTACTTGACCCGTAAAGTAGTACAAGTCTAGGCAACTCGTGGTAAAGTTAGAAGTTAGAATAAGCTCTGATTACTATTCTTAATATTTACCCTTAATGCAAAGCCCATCTCCTTGAAGAGATGTATGATGCTATGTATTAAAGGCAAGGGGGCCACTACCCAGACCGGTTTCGACATTTATTGAGGTCTCATCAGTGGGAGCCAGGCTAAGAAATAGTAAGTTTTAAGTAATACAGAGCTTATAAATATTTTACCAAAACAAGTTACCAAAAGGTGCTTTGACCTTATTAAATAAAAATCTCAGGATGAGAGATAGATGTAGAAAGTTTCTTACCTTGGGTATATGTTAAAGATACCAAACTATTTTAAACCTGGTTTTTACTCCATTTCCCAAGCAAGCAAACAGACAAATAAGTCAAGTTTGCGCTTGCACGTAATGCAAGTCTAAGTGACCCGTAAAGTAGTACAAGTCGAGGCAACTCGTGGTAAAGTTAGAATAAGCTCTGATCAACTATTCTTAATATTTACCCTTAATGCAAAGCCCATCTCCTTGAGGAGATGCTATGCGTTAAAGGCAAGGGGCCACTATCCAGACGGTTTCGACTTTTATTGAGGTCTCATCAATGGGAGCCAGGCTAGGAAATACCAAGGTTAAGTAATACAGAGCATATAAGTATTTTACCAAAAGGTGCTTTGACCTTATTAAATAAAATAAAAAATCTCAGGATGAGAGATAGATGTCACTTAGACTTGGCATTACGTACAGGCGCAAACTTGACTTATCTGTTAGCTTACTTGGGAATGGAGTAAAAACCAGGTTTAAAATAGCTTGGTATCTTTAACATTCTTGTTTAATCTTTTATCCAAGTGTAAACAAACAAAGTTTGCGCGTGAAGCATCTTCACGACTAGGCTACTTCGATAATTTCTCAGCATGTTTAAATTTAATTTATAACCAAGTGAAGGGAAAAAAAAAAAAAAACTGTCCGCATTTCTACTTTTTAGTTTTCATTTATATTAACACATATTCCATAAGCAGGTGATCCCATTTATATACCAGTAATACAATTAGGAGCTTCACGAATAATAGTACGCTATATAATTCTACATTTCAGAATTATATAGCGTAGTGTTTGCTCTAGAAATTACGAAAATTTCATTACCATTTATTAAACTGGCATTCTTCGAACAGTCAAATTCTAGTGTGCCTAGAAGACAAAAAAACCGGATGTAAATAAAAGAGAGATAACTTAATGAAGAGGAAATAGAAATGCTTCTGTATCATATAATGATATCAAATCACAAAAAAGCATTACCAATCTTGAAGAAAATTCTAACCATCATGTGACAGAATGGCAAAACGATATCATACATGTGAAAGATGGGAAAAAAAAAAAAATCAAACAATTAAATAACATACACTGCCCGTATACCAAAATATTATCCAGTAATGTATTTTATTCTTAAACAAAAAAAGGTAAATTTTAACTTTTAATGTATACGGTGGAACAAAATCGCTAACCAACCGCAGTCGTCTCACACTACAGCACTACCTGCAATTTTATTTTATTGTTTTGTTTGACCTTCAAATCAAAAACTTGTTCAACTAGGTCCGCAGGTAAGTATACACAGCCGAAGAGAGAGATTTCAAGGTTGAACGCAGTTCCAGGTTCTAATAACTGAGCT
This sequence comes from Typopeltis vanoorti, assembly GCF_054136105.1. Classification (NCBI taxonomy): domain Eukaryota; kingdom Metazoa; phylum Arthropoda; class Arachnida; order Uropygi; family Thelyphonidae; genus Typopeltis; species Typopeltis vanoorti. The sequence continues at coordinate 91,428,319 of NC_143569.1, read as the reverse complement.
CTAATATCAAACCTTGACAATTTACTGCATTTCTGAACTACAGCTACGCTTATATTTCTCTAAAAATAAAGCATTAGTATCCTGTTGAGATTTTCACTTAATACAAGATATGTTTCCGTGAATGTGAAGAGATGGTTTTAAAAGTTGTAATAGCAGCACATAACGGAAAGCCATCTGATGCATCTGTTAGTCAACACAATTACGCGCAAGGACTGCAGAAGTGAATGGAAAAACATATCGACAAACAGAGGCAAAGTTATTGTGTTTGTGTAAGAATGTAGCAGTATGAATTTAAGCGCATAGTACACGAAGGAGGAACACAGTACTGGTTCTAGAATATTATATTTATTAAGCAATTTTACAGTAGCATTCTCTAAAATCATACGCAAGTCTACACCATTTAAGACGAGAGCCCATAAATAAATTTACAGCTAGTGAAATATTACAAACAATATCATGGAGGAAAGCATTTGTTGGAAATATCCCAGAATGAAGTTTATTACAGCAGTTAATCTTGCACAGTTAAAAGAAGCATGACTATTTTGCATTTTCCCCCCATCGAATACATTTTATTAACATATTCAAGAAAGTATCACCTACTCTCTGAAGCAAATCCAGTTTTGCTGATTACAGGGCATTAACATTTCTCTTATTTCACAAATGTGTAGTTATACACAAAAACGTTTACTATCTCAGACTGCGATCGCCAAACTATTCTTCGTTACGATTTGAAAAGTCTAATTCAATGCTAGTAAAGCGTAATTCTTGGTTCTCCTTTGATAACACCCTATACATGATTATATTTCACTCTGGAACGACTTTGTTCATCCCTCTACTCTTGGCTCATTGGAACAGTTTCTTTTCGTAGAAAGAGAGAGGGGTTTACAGGTGTTCAAATTTAAATATTAATTTCTTCTTATTCCTCCAGGCTGCTTTGTACATTACAAGGTTGAACAACCTCGTGTTTAGAATCAGCAACAAAGATTCTGTAAGCTTGTCTCTAATAAATGCAACTGAAATTATGTATGTACTTGAACAATCAGTTTCCCAATCTTAAGAGATGCACTTGTATTATTAGAGTAAAACTTGAGTAACATTTCCGCCATTACAATTACTATGCTTGAGTGCGTCTGTTATCGAAGTCGTAAAGCACGTCTGAGAGTTTTTCGATTGAAGGCAACTCAATCGAAAATTTAGTTCATTTTAGTTCTTGTCGACGAAAGTTTATCGTGGCGTAAAATACCAAACGACCGAAGACATGCTTGGAAATAGCGCAAAGTTAATGAGAAAGAAAGGATTCACTCCAAAAACTGGTTTTTACTCCACAAATGCGCGTGCGAGGTCCTCTTAATTTCCAAGAAAATAAATAAAGGAAACTTACTTTTAGGGACTTTCAATTTTGGAAAAGAAACAATACATAAAATTCTAAACAAATCATTTTAGTTCTTGTCGATGAAAGTTTACCGTGGCATAAAATGCCAAAAGGCCGAAGATGTGCTTTGAAACAGCGCAAGGAGCAGACGATAATCTCAATTTGAGAAAGTGACGTAAATGAATGTTCAAATTGATAAAATCAAATCTCGACTATAGTTAAAAAAAAAAAAAAAACTTATCGCCTGGTTGACAAAATTAACACTGAACATGTTCATACCAGATTAGAAGTTGGAGAGATCGTAAATGACCCTTGCTTTTCTGGTACATGGCATCAACCTGCAGAGACCAGGACATCAACTTAACGGTCTCTAAAAAAAAAAAAAATTAAGCCCGCAGCAAGTCGCGGAAATAGATTAAATCGGTCAACGAAGGTTAGAGTAGAGCTGAGGTTTACGGTCATCAACGGAAGCTGTAACCTTATAATTGTGCCGTTAGCAATCTCCCTAGGGACAAGAAAGAGGAGTGCACAAAGGAAGTAAAACAATACATCGCCTAACTCCTTATGATTCTTGTTATGCAAACTGTAAAAGGAAATATCCTCCATATATAATACTGGAATCATCACAGAATATCTTCTAAGTCAATCAGGATAACAATGCAAAGACAATGATTGACAGCAAGTTCAAATATCTTATTTAGGATTATTTTCGAGTTATGGCCAAAGCAACTCGGGCTGTGATGCCAGTATATTGTCTTAATGGGGTGTGTTCTTAAGCCGGTTTTATCTGTTTTGCAGAATTAAAATTCTTAGGGAAAGCATGGATATTGGACAGTACTGGAATAAGACTTAGGATTTTGGCTGCGTCCCAAATCTAATGCAAAGAAGTAACTTTTCGAGACTGGACTGAAATAATTCGGTTCTGAACTTAATGCTTTTTTTAATAAAAATCTTTTAAAAGAAAGTACTCGCAAATACACAAATGGATAATGGAAATGTCCATTTGAAATACAGAAGACAAATGAATAATACAAATACAAGAAAATACGTTTAAAGCGCGGTTATTTTCAGGAAATTCTATTCTAGATACCAAGTATGGTTTTTTTTTTTTTTCAAGACTCCATTGGTGGCTACAGGAGACACAGGGTATGCCAATCACCTACCTAAAGATATTCACAAGACATCCATGTCGCTATGCGATTCGAACCTACACTTATTTTTATTTATTTTTGTAAACGCTATCCATTCGGCAAACGAGGATGTACTTTGATTTCAAATACGCCGTATTTTAACTGCTTCTACGAATTGACTTTAGGACTGTATTCTACTGCACCAGAAGCCATGACAAACAACCAGGAAGTTGCTTAGAGCCTTAAAGGTTTTCATGGACGTGATTTCTATTTTTACTGTCATACAAAATAGGTTGCATTAAAATGAATGACGAAGGTCAAAGACCATTTCGTACAGTAATACAAAAGTTTATAATACAAAACCACGAAAGCTATTTCAGGTTTTCGTTCCTTTGTGAGACTGAACATAAATAAGTACAGTACGTACTTACAACCCATGTGGCAGTCAAACTGTGGAAAAGGAAATGTGGTTTATTCATACACCGCAGTTTCAGTGTCGATGATTTTAATAAGAGGAATAGCAAATGTAAAGCCTTACGGTGTTTTGCAAAATATGATCAAGTTTGATGCATTTTAGCAGTACTCTGTCCAAGTCATGTCGCTATACGTTGTAAACTTGCCACATCAGTATAACTGAGAATATAATTAACAAATCAATTAGATTCCAGGTCAAATACACGAAGCGATAGTTATTGATTTGGTTTCCGCGTTTAGGATTATCATTTAAAAAAAAAATGGTATTCGGGCAATGTCACTGGAGAAGTTTGGATGTGAAACAAAGTTTGCTGAAATATCACATTTTATCTTGTTTTAATATTAATTTTTTTTATTCTATCAGAATACATATTCTAGGGAAGCTTCACTATCTACAATAAGATGTAAATGATAGGCGATATACTCCGCATCATTGTTATCAAGTTTAATTCCTATTAATACAATATGCAGCCAAGAAATTTATTCAAAATGAATCTTAATACAAAGTTAAATATTTTTAAAAGTACGTAAGTATTCCGCACAAAGAACAGTTCGTATAAAAGATACATTAGAAATATGATATTAGAGTCCCTAATATCATATTTCCTTTAACTGAATACCAGACATTTGCACTTGAGAAAACCCTTGACACGCGTTATATTTTTGGTAGGTGATAAATTGTGTAACAGTCAAAGATCAAAACATTATCATTACTTCGCTGATTGAATAGCATGAAGTATTCTGTAATATTAGTTTTTTTTTTTTTTTTTTTAATCAGTTCGCAAACAAGACTCAAACTTTGTAATGAGGCGTTTCTAAACGCAGCATGATTAGTTTTTATTTCTTTTAGCAAGAAAGGCATTGTTTTGCAAGGTTTCATAGTTCGAGCTATAAATAATTCGAAAATAATTTTATAACGCAATTCAAAGCGTTGTGAAAGCAACCAATGAAACTATCAAAATGTCCGGATTATTATATTTTTGAAAGTTGATTTCTTAATCTTCAGCAGTAAAAAAAAGAATGAAAGTAACCTTAAATTTTGTAATGGAAAGTGAACGGAAGTTTCTGGTTATTCCAGTTTTATTACATCATTTCTAAGATGCAACTAGTTTCGTCACGTGGAACTAACATACAGTCAGTAACTTATTTAAATTTCGCCGAGTAATATGCCTTTTCAAATATGTAAATCGAGATATAAATTTGGTCTATCTTAGTGGAGCTTCGCAAAATGTTTAAAAGATACGCCATACTGTATTAAAAAAGAAAAATGCCTGAACCATTTTCATTTTGAAAATGGTTCAGGCACTATTCTGTAAGAAAAACTTGGAAATCCGTAGCGCCATCTATTGGTCAGAGAGCAAACCATTTCCTTTAATAAAAATGTGTAAGAACAGGACACGTTTAGCGTTATTGCAAGGTATCTGCCATGAATTACGTGCATTATAACTAAATTGTGTTCTTTGGCTGTTTAATTTTTATTTGAAGAGAAAAATAAAGTTTCCGGAAGGAAAACAATGTCACATACGCGACCGACTACGTCGACTGTAGCCGAAAGGTCCTAATCCTGGTAACTTGAACCCAGATCTTTCCAGATACTTCGAGTATTACTATTATTACTACTACTATTACGGGCAACTCTAGGGAGTCCTTAGACTCATCGAGGGTGTCCCCAAATCATGTTCATCACAACTATTCGACATTCATACAATATCTATCATACCTCGCCTTAAACTCATTCACTGTCACAGCATCCACCACAGACTCTGGCAGCCCATTCCACTCATTCACCACTCTAAAAGTAAAGAACCCAGTTCTAACACCCTTACTAACCACACTTTTGCCCAGTTTCCATGGATGTCCCCTAGTCCTCCCACAACCAGCACTGTTCTCAAAAATATCTTCTGAATTAATTTTATAGAAACCGTAATTTGAATGTCTCAATCATATCTCCACTCCTCCGCCTATCAACCAAATTTTTGCGACCCACGAATCCTCAACCTGTTCTCATAAAGTTCATTCCACAGACCTGCTATCATCTTGGTTACTCGCCTTTGGATCCTGTCAACCCCCTCCCCATCAAGAAGAAACCTAGGTGACCAAATCTGGGCACAGTAGTCGAGACGGGGGTCTTATCAAGGCTCCATACAGAGGAACAATAACCTGCCTGTCTCTGCTTGTCCACGTATTCTTCAGCAACCAAGTGATTTGATGAGCTGATTTGGCCACTTTTGCAATGTGCCCCCTAAACTTCAACTCTTTATCCACCAACACTCCTTCCTGGAGTACAGTTCCACCAATGTAGTAAACTGCTGCTAATCTTTTCACCACAAAATGTATAACCTTACATTTTGCCACATTAAATTGACATCCATTCTCCTTAGCCCAGACCTCCAATCTATCCAAATCATCCTGCAAAATTTTGACATCATCTGCATTCACTATTGCCCTACCCAACATTGCATCGTCTGCAAACAAATGAACTGTTCCTCTCAGATCCTTTCCTATATTGTTAACAAACAAATTAAACAGCAGTGGTCCAAGAACAGATCCTTGTGACACACCACTAGTCACAGGCCGTCTTGTGGACTCTACTCCTGAATAAACCACTCTCTGATATCTCTCCGTCAACCACCCTCCTATCCATCTCACCAACCCTATATCCATCCCCATATGCTGCAGTTTACTGATTAGAATTCCATGTGGTATCCTGTCAAAGGCCTTAGCAAGGTCCAGCAGAATCACTGTAAACCCAATTACCCTTATCCAGTTCAGCCGTCACTGTGTTATAATACGTGAGCAAGTTATTGAGGCATGACCTACCCTTCACAAAACCATGCTGTCCCCCGATACAGTATCCCATTTTCATCTATCCAATCTTGTATTTTCCTCTCGACTATTTTCTCCAAGACCTTGATAACGATTCCTGTTATGCTGATTGGCCGGTAATTTTCAACAGCCTTGGAACCACCTTTATGCAGCAGAACTATTTTCCCCTCTTTCCACCCCATTGGGATTGACCCAGACCCGAGGCTCAGATTAAACAAAATGGTCAAGGGCACTGACAATTCTTTAGCTGTTTCACGTATGACACGAGCTGGTATACCATCCAATCCCACAGATGTATTGACATTGAGGTTCTGTAATAGACTATTTACCTCTACTTCATCTCAATTCCAGTATAAGCTGTTGGTTCTTCCATTCCTGCAATGTCACCACCTGGATGATATACTCTTGCAAAGTGCTCGCTCGGTAATTCCACTATATCGACTGATTCGGTTACCTCCCTACCCTGAGCATTTTTTAAAATCATTCTGCCATGAACATTTTTCCTTTTACTTGCAACATATTGAAAAAACTGTTTGGGATTCTCTTTAGCCTGCATGGCCAATTTTCTTTCGTAATCCGCTTTTGCTTTTCTTACCATCCTGGCTTGAGCTTTAAACTGTTCCTGCACCTGCTGGTCACCTTTCTCCTTAAATTCTCTCCACAATTGTTTCTTTTTTTGCAGCTCAAGCTTAATAGTGTTATTCATCCATTTAACCTCTGAAAAGGTCTTATCTGAAAAGATCTTCGCTGATACTTCAAGTGTCCTTAGTGGTTGGGTAACTTTGGATCGGATCCAGCTTTTTCCTTCTCCCCAGACTTTTTCAACTAAGCCAAGAAAACTTTTAGCTTCCTTCTCAAATTCCATAGGGAACACCGAGTATCTGTAAATGTTTTTACAGACGTGATTAGGACGACCAGACTATCTTTTCTATTCCTACACAAATTTGCTGATGACTATATCCAATCAATTCGATTCCAGCTTTTAGCTTAGCATTACAGAAATGGGGGGAGGGGAAATCCGCCTAAGTGAATATTCTAAAAAAATACGAATTTTAATGCTTTTGTTTTTTCTCATTTTTAATCCTTTTTAATGGTCTACCGACGCTTATGTAATTCCCCCCCCTTATTCCGGCAGCAGTCGTTGCAATAGTTACAATAATTCTCAAACACTTTTAAATTCGAATATTAATCTCAAACCCTTTGTGGATTTTTATTTATTTATTTTTTATTGCTACTTTATTATTCATTATTACTAATTAAACAAGTTAATTTACGGCTACGAATAATGATAATTTAAATTTCCAGCCTATGCTATGGCCACTATAAACGCTACTCACCACTATTCAATAGCTTTAAAGCAGTTCAAATGAGTAAAAACTGGATGTAGGTATTCAGCAATATACAGCATGAAGCTTTTCTTGAAACAAAGACAGCGTTTGTTTTTGATACAGACTATTAGAGGAAAAAAGAGTCTGCTCTTGCATGCGTTCTACTGACCTACACCATAGCACTGACGCCTGCCAACTTCTTTAGTGCTCGAACAAAAACTAGAGGTAATTTGCACCAGCATTCTTTCTTTAAATTATATTCGTTTGGCCAGTTGGATTCCTCTTCCTTATACGTTTGCTCTAGATTAACATTGTTTCCTTGGAAAATCAAAAATGTACTGGACTCTTTTTGTGGAAGTAGTTCAATCGAGTGGATTTAAACTCTTCAAAAGCTAAAATACAGAATTAAGTTTAGAGTTTGGCCACGCAAATGTGAATAGTCAATTTAGATAGGAAACAAGAGTTCGGGTAAAGCTGTACCATCGATATTCTGGGGCAATCGGCACCTAACATTAATCTGCGTAAGGTTAAAATAAAGTTTCCACATTTACAATTCGCCTGCATTTCAGATTATTATTATTATTATTTTATTATTTTTTTAAACGACGTGAATCTTTTAGAGTAGGGGATTTCTTCGACAAAGGGAAAAAATATTTCGAAAAGAAATATTCTCACATCTATAAATGAATCCCCCCCCCCTGAACAGATGGAAAATGTAATCTTATTTTCGAGTAAATCGCATTTCCTCGTAGGAAAATCTTTTGGAAACAACAGCATTTCAGTGTCCTTTATGCCAAACAAGTCATCGCCCTATCGTAGTTCTAGCTGCCACGGCGACAGCTTGACTGCCGATTTAGTCATAATGCCTAGAACCAATCCATGAAAACATTGCATATCCGCTCAAGACGGCCCATATCGATTTTGAGGTGTGGTCCCCGTGACGGCGCCTTCTTTCACCAGACATGTCTTCTGTGTGTCATCTGGTTAAAAGAGGGTCAATTGTTTTCGCTACAGCACTTCCAAAACTCCCACTAAGCAAAGTGCATCGGTTTAGAAGTTGAGAAAGAAAAAATGTGTTTGATATAAGATATCAAACACATTTTTTGCAGATAGCTGCAAAAAATTTTAGAAATCTAAAAAAAGATTTAAGAGATCGATGTAGAAAGGCGGAGACTGAAAACGCATAATCCGCATATAAATACTGGAAAAAAAAAAAAAAAAAAATCCTTTAAATGACTAATATGGGATAAAAGCAATTTCAATCACTAACTGGCAAAAGAATAGCAGCTACGCGTGAAACTCCTTATTACGTTTTCGTATTGCGTCAATCATTGCCATGACTACACTCGCGACAACCAGCTGCAAGGCGACCTCTACATGAATTAACACAATATCGATGAGTCAGAAAGAAAAAAGGCGCGGTAGTGACGTATTTGTAACAATGCGCATCTGGTCACATTTCACAGTACATAAATTTGCTAAGCTTTTCAATGGAGCACTGGGGAGACGGAATGTCTAGAAAAACACATTGTCAGCACGCAGACGGCTAAATTGATTCTTAGGAACGATAATTATCTTCCATCCGCATTGTAATTTTTTTTTTTTATATTTTAAATTTGCACTTTCCATATTTACTATTTTGTGACAAAATCTTTCAATCAACTTGTTAAACTGCAAACAAGCTGTACATACAACATTTATAGTATAATTATACACAAAAAGAACATCTTTATTTGGAATATTTTGAATTACTAATTTGATGTGCTGGAGCAAAGATATCTTATTCATATAGATAAAGAAATTACAGTGATCAACAGCATACAAAGAAGTTCTTTTGACAATTATTTTCAGACCTTCAAGGAGTCATATGATTCATCATAGGAAGCCTACACAATATGAATACCTCGCTCTATATTCAACCAATATAAGTGCATTCATCATTTCGATTGGCAAAGCATTTGGCTTTCATGCAAAATAACTACTAACTTGTCTAATCACAATAGGAGGTCCAAGAATGACCCTCTTGTTCTACCTCCTAGTGATTAAAAATATTTATCCGTTACCCAAATTTACTGAACAAGTTATAAGTCGGCACTCAATACACTAGGATAGTTCGAATTATGGTCCAAACAACTACAGTTACTAGAGAGTTGTAACGCTAGCGACATACTTGCGTAGTGTTCTTGTCGTAAAACAGGCAAACCGAAGCTTGTATTTCTTTTATAGGACGAAAAATTTCCAGACATCTCATCTTCATGCACAAGTTTATCAGTGTCGTGTATGGGGAAGAGAGAGGTTGAAAGAAAATAATATCCCTCGATGTATTTCTTGAACAGTTGGGCAGCGTGAGGGAGGCTGTTCGCAAGAGCATAGCGAAATAAAGCAAAGTTTCAAGCCTACCGAACCAGCTATGGTTCGGTAGGCTTGAAACAAGACGGTGAGCGAATGCTGATCAACAGTAATTTGTTCTTAGTAGAACAAATAGTAGAGGAATGACAGTAGCCATTTCAGTAGAAGAATGATACTAGCCATTCATGGGACTACAGTGACCTATCCCCCTTTTCTTGAATGGGAGAGAATATAGGTCTGCTTCTATGTTGCCCTTCTATGTATATGACAAATTAATAGCAAAGATTGAATATATCAATATTTATTAATTCTGGAGCTCAAAATTTGAGCGCAACTGGTGTGACAGTAAGATCCAAAAAACTGTCCCAACTATTGAGGACTCCGATTTCTTATAAAGGGTGCATGCAATGAGCTGTTCTGGGAAGTGATTTAAGGTAGTCATAGAAAATGAAGCGAAGAAGGTTTGCTTTATGTTTGGGTGATGTTCCATCCGGATGCGAGTGGCAGGAGAGCAGAAGTTCACTCTAATTTAATTACCTGCGTCTAACCATTCATAAAACGACCGGGGAGGAATTAGTTGGGGAATCGAAGAATCTGTAGAATATCCAGTTGAGGTATACAGGAAATCTGCGCGCGCGAGGTCAGTGAACTTCTCAAACTGATCAAGCGAAAGAAAAAGTTAAGGTTCGATGTGAAAATGTTGCACTGGTCGACCTAGCTGAGGTGAGAGATAACTGTGCTGTTAGTCAAAAACACGATCTTCCTCTTACAACATAATTTGAATTCATGTATAACGAATTATCAGAGCAGTTGCAAATATTTATGTTTAAATGGTGAAACCTACCAAAGAACAGCACAATGTCGATAAATAACGACTCCAATGACAGCAACCAGGTGTGCAACTGTTACCATAGTAGTAAAATGCCGACTCACTCGAGAAAGTTTCGCATGCTCGAGTCTTCTATAAAATCTGACCCCTGTTCACTGCTATTTTTACAATTTTAGTAAGGAAAAAAAAAAAAATCATCCATTGTGTGAATTTCTAGTGTGATGTAGATCACAGCTGCGGTACAAGGTTTTAAAAAGGTAGATGGAGGACCGCAATTTTTTCTTTTTTTTAATCCATATATATATATATTTATCCCTCACGGAGAGGTAGAAGAACGTATAGCACATCAGTGCCGTGTGATGTACAGATAAGGGTCGAGAAAGAAGAAACCTACTGACATTCTTCTTAACTGTTGGGAAACATATCACAGGGAAGGCTGTTCCAGAAGATAAAGGTAAATGGAATAAACGAGGGAGGAGACGCAGATTCGATGAGTTTGCAATTGTACTGTAAAAGGATGTTGTACAGCTGCTCTTGTTTTAACAGGCCTAACAGCAAGTGGAGGAATTATGTTGGCCAATCACTGGAGCACTGATCATGGAAGTACCCGTAGAAGAGACAGAGTTGAAACGTTGTGTCTGTGAGATATTGAAGTGAGCCTGTGAGAAAAGGGTCATATATGAGCCGAATTGCTTTCCTGTAGATAGCATCCAGAATTTTTAAGGTTTTAAGAGCACCACCCCAAATGTGTGAACAGTATTCTAAGGATGAGGATTTGGGCTTTGTATGGGGTTAGTAGCTGAGTGGGTGTAAAATAGCTTCTTGAACAGAAAAGAATGCCTAGTTTTTTTTTTTTTTTTTTTTTAGAAGCTAGTGATGTGATGTTTGTGCCAAGAGAGGTTGGAAGTAAATGTCAATCCAAGGAGAGTTCATCATGTCCAATGATATGTGTATTACTGAGGGCAAGCTGAGATCCCTTTTGCAAGAGAAAAGGCAGGACTGCATTTTGCCAGCAGTGAAGGCCACTACATTATCCTTACCCACTGAAAGATATGGAGTCAGTGTTTAAGTCACTGGTTGCAGACGATCCTGATGCAAGTGATGTCTGGGTACTACATGGTTTGTAAAAGGAGTAAGATGAATGGAGAATGCCATTGTCAGCAAAGTTATGGATAAGATTTGTAAGATATGATAATGCAAAAGTAGTCATTCATAAGTACTTCCAAACAGTGAAATAACTTTTCATCCCAAAATGTCCAAATAGATTATGTTTGGATATTTCTCAGTGGAAAGAAGTAAGTTCTGCTCCAGCCTTAGATTCATTTGCTTGAAATTCACGTAATTCTTATTACGAGGATCATCTAACAAAGAATTTAAAGTGGAAACTCTTGAACAGTTGCCAACAAAAATTCCAAAGTAAAATCACAGTACCAGCAAGCGAAGTTGGCAGACTTCACAACAGTGCAAGGCATCCAAATCCCTACCGGCAATTCACAAATGCCCACACTTAATTTCCAACTAACATTACTGGGCACCTCTACCTTTACTACCCACCAATTACAGGAAAATCTACCGCTCGCTGATGTCATTGGATCCAGCCATTCCACTTGCATTCATCACTCCACAACCAAGTGTGCAATCCAACTTCCAAAGGAACCTTTCACTTCATTCCAGATTACGGCACAATGCCCTGCCAACGACAACCAAGTTGCACAGATTCCAAATACGCTAACCATTCGACCACCCACGCAAAAACACATTAAACATCTCTTTCACTAATTATTTCATCACCAAGGTGATATTTTCCATAATCCATTGAAAAAATTTTGAGATGAAGTTGTTTAATAATTTTAATGAATTAAAATTTATATAATAATAACTACTAAGTCAGTGTTTTTCAAAATGCGGGTCGTAACCCATTACTGGATCACAAGAATTGCTTATCAAAAGTGGATTTTTATAGTCTAATTACAAGGAGCAATAACAGCTATTCCCGTACTTCAAAACTCAGGTGATATTTTGAGGAAATTAGGAACATTTTCTTGGTTTGTTTAATTAATTGTGACATTGCAGTCACCTGGTATAACGATTTTCAAATCGATCTACAAACTCGCCACAACTCGTGAACCAGCTCACGAAATAAACTGGGGGGGGGGGGGAGCTAATTTTTATTGCCTCTTTTTTTCGCATTTTCTCTTCAGTATTTAATTATTCACAAACTTACGAATATGTATAAATTAATCTTCTGCTGTATTTCATATGTTAAAAACAAAATTTAGGTAGCGATGTAAAATGTATTTTCTGCGGCGAGTCGTGATGAGAAGTCTGAAAAACACTGCCCTGGGTCTATTTTTGTACTAAGGGTAACGGTAGTAACAGCAAATAAATGTCGCACCGGATTTAAAACGACAGCAAACATCTTCCAAGTTTGTAATCCATAAAATCTATGAAGTGGTAAAACTTCATTTAGGATGGAGCACTAGGACATTTCCCAGGTTTTTGTAACCACACTTGCCTATCCGATCGAAAGATGTGGCGTGGTTCGTCTCTCCATTTCACGGACTTCAAAATGATCTAACGGATCAGTCACGATGTTTCTGTACGCTACTTGACCGCTGAGATTTTCAACTTATGTGTAGCTGTCTAGAAACCAAGATCTGTTTAGCTTAACTTTTTACGCAAAATATACCATTTACTAACCCAAACTCCCGTCCCCGCAAATGTTGAGTAATCTTCTCCACACCAGATTGCCGAGATTTCCGTATCACCCAAACATCTTTTGGTCCAATGGCGTTAGCTGATTTTGAATGATGCGGTCCTTTATCGATGTCAAGGATGGATGACCGCTGATACGGCATTTTATGATAAAACTTCTTTTGAGATCTAGAAATCATACTCCAATTGACAGTTACAGATATGCAAACAACTATAAGTGCCAAACAAGTTATATATATATATATAATATATATATCTGTTTGGCGTGTGACAAGTTGCATTCTGAGTTGTTCAAGTATTTATTGCGACAGTGTGGGAAAAAATTTCACTAAATGCAGAATCAAAAAGTTTAGTAAATGTTGATGGAAGAAAGTCCAGATTAACCTATTGCAGAAAGATGCCTTTCATTACAGTGTGAATCGATATAACTGCAAAAGACTTAACCGAAGGAACAAGAAAACTGGGGACGGCTGGTAAAACAATCTCTGAAAATATTGTGGCCAAACTTTTTTCCCCCCCATCATCGATCATCGGGTTGGCTTGGAGTGTATACCAACCAAATTTCATGTTTGTTGGGAGAAATATGTTAAGAATCTATTCTTAAAAAAAAAGAACTTTTATCTTTAAATAAAAATAAAATATTAGACAATGATATAGTTTCACAAAATGGTTCTTGTAAAAGTAAGAGGAAAAATAAATATAGTTACCCACACCACTACCATTTTGCATTACCTTGTTTCAAGATTTTTTCTTCTTCGTCTATGATCTCTTGTGCTTTTAAGCGTCGAGATTTTGCCAAAGAGAGTTCCATGCCGTCCTGTCCAAGGCTTGTTCTTTTGCTTCTTTCAGTTAATTCTCTTCTTTTTCCAATTTTTCTTTAATTTCCTTTTGCCAACCTTTCCTGAGCCTGCCTATGTCTCTTTTTCCTATTTTCTGGCTTTCATACAGTGTTTGCTATTCTTCCTTCTTACATTCGATTATGTAAGTATGTACAAACCACCTCATTTGGGCTTGTGTTATGAATTGGTTCAGAGGTACAAATTGAAGGCCGTCTCTTATATTTTGATTTCTTATTTCGGAATAGTCTTGTTTTTTGTGCCACTTTCCTAAGATGCTTCATTTCAATTGTTTGTAGTTTATTTGTTTCCTGTTGTTAAACACCGAATGGTACACTGCCATTTCGGTATTCTGGATAATTTCTTTCTTACCTAGGAGTGGGCCTTTCATTACATAGGTTGAAAGTACACCCCCCTAAGACTGAAGATAAGATCTTCAGTCTTAGGGGGGTGTACTTCAGTCTTAGACTACACTGTCTAAGACTGAAGATAAGATCCTGTGTGTTTCTATTTTTTCGAAAGCCATACTGCATTTCATCCAGTGTATCCTCTATTTGGTTCCTAAGCCTCTCTTCTAAAATACGGGCATACAATTTTCATGGAACCGCTTAAAAGCGAAATCCTCTATGGTTTTCACATTTACGGTTATCAAGATTTTTTTTTTTTTTAATAAAAATTTGGATAGAAAGGATATACGCTGCTTGGATGATACGACCTTGGAGACAATTAACTATTTATGAAGATACTCAGATACACTGCCATCTTTATCATCACGATCTACCGATGAAAAATCTTATGAATAATTGCTCTTTTTTGTAACCCGTACTATCCAAACAATGGACAGATGCACAAAAGGTATAGCGTACGAAACAGAGGCGTTTCAGTATTCACAGATATTGTATATGTTACCGGCAAAGTGTTAAATTAGGCATTGTATAGAATGCCGAAAGAGGGACGTCAAAGTATGAAACGCTTAGAATTTCACACATTTCCTAGGCATTCTATAGAATGCCTAAAGGCAAATCGGCAAAGTATAAAATACTTTTTCTCTATTTTAGTAATAGATGCTCGTAATATACGCACGCGCAGCTACTCATGACCTTCAACCTAAAAGAATATTCATGGTAGCAATTAGCATGTATATGTCAAAACAGATACGATCTCCCAAGTGTAAATGTCACAAGGTGAGTCACGTGACTATCTACGCTCGCCTCAAACAGAGTCAGAACTGCACAAATAATGGCCGAGCAAGATGCATTGTCTGGGCAGGAATCACGGCATGCTAACATGGAACGACGATTCTACGAAGAACTATCGAGCCAATGCTGCTAAAAACTGCGTTTTTTTTAATCGATACTACCTACCAAAAGTTAGTGAAGATGTGAAAAATGCTAAGATGGCTTCTAAGAAGACACCACGTAATTTTGGCTGCTGAATCGCTATGATGCGATGGTCGTAGAAAACAAAAGTAAGTTGATTTATCCTGTTAAAGAAGGCGTCAGTGAAATCCAGATTTACGTCAGAGATTCTGGAGTTATTTAATGTACTTCATGAAGCTCATTTGGCTATTGGCCATGGAGGACGTGACAGAATGTTGAAAGAAATCTCACACAAGTACAAGAACATTACTCGTCATGACATTGAACTGTACATTCACCTTTGTGAGCCGTGTCAGAAAAAACAAAAAAGTGTTAAAAAGGGTGTTGTAATGAAGCCTATGATTTTTTCAGAGTTCAATTCCCGTTGTCAGGTCGATCTCATCGATTTTCAGTCACATCCTGATAGGGAATACAAGTTTATAATGGTATACCAAGATCATCTCACTAAGTTTGTGGTTCTCAAGGCTCTGACATCAAAGACAGCAGAAGAAGTGGCAGATAACCTCGTGGACATATTTACGTTGCATGGAGCACCATCGAGTCTACAATCTGACAATGGTAGAGAATTTGCTAATAATGTGGTGAGAAGCCTAAAGGAGTACTGGCCGACTTTGAAGATCGTCCATGGCAAGCCTCGCCACTCAAGGAAGTGTCGAAAGAGCTAATCAGGACATTGAAAATATGCTGTGTACGTGGATACAAGATGAAAAAACTGACTGATGGAGTGAGGGACTACGTTTCGTGCAACTAATGAAGAACAGGGCATTTCATTCTGGGATTAAGAAAACACCATATGAAGCTCTCTTTGGCTGCAAAGCTAAAGTGGGTCTCACAACTTCGTCCTTATCCCAAGATGTTTTACAAGACATACAGACTGAGGAGTAACTGGAAAAAATGACGGAAAACATCCAAATAATACAAGAAACAGATCACCCTATCCAAGAGAAAGAGTCTATTGCAAAAAACACAGACGAGACTGTAGTCCACGATGGCAGAAAGGAAAGTGGTGATGAATACATGCCTACTGAAGAGGCTTCCGGTTCTGCTACCTGCTGCGTTTGTTTGAAGGTAACCAGTGGTGCCCATACTTGCAGAAACTGTCACCGAAACGTTCATGCCACCTGTGGACATGAGAGTAAAGACGATGGAAGTGAGAAAATAGAAGGTGATGATGTTAATATTTTGTGTACTCTTTGCTTCAATATTGATAATGCTGTCGAAGGTAAAATTCGATCTAAATTGAATCTGGAAATACAGGCCGAAAAAATGAAAATGGATTCCGACAAAAAATTTCCTCCTGCAGCTTTGGGGACCACTGTGCGAGTTCCTATCCCAAACGTCGACAAGGGACGGGGAGATTTGCGCAATCTGCTGGCGGTTGTTATAAGTGTGACAGACGATGGTTTTTACCGACTTGGAACCGCTGAAGGAATTTTAAACCAACTCTATGCCAGATCACAATTCACTTTATGTCACAAGGACTAAGAGTTGGAGACGTGCCTGACCATGAAATAGCTCTCCAGTCAGCCGCTTCCGCTCAGTCCACGGGTAGCGGCCAGGGATTCGTGAGGTGTAATTGCAAGACCAAGTGTAGAAATTTGAAGTGCTTTTGTATGAAAAAGGCAATTAAGTGCAATTCAAAATGCCATTCCGGTCTACCTTGTAGCAACAAGTAGTTCAGCACTGGTCTTTTTCTGTTTTTTGTAATTTGTAATTGTTCAAAATCTGTAATTTTGTAATTGTTACCTTTTTTCAATAAAAATGCATCTTTACAATAAAAGCCTTTTTCATACTTTGCCGAAACAGCATTTGTCATTCTATATAATGCCTAGGTATTCTATACAATGCCTAGGGAAAGTATGTAAAAAAATAAAACAGACATTTCATACTTTGCATAAAAACGCCACGCATTCTATAGAATGCCCGCTTTTCACACTTTGCCGGTAACATATACATTACTGCAAATGTGAACTACTGGCCAAATTCATAAAGCTGAACAACGTGACTTAGAAATGCTGATAAAAATCAATGTTGCTATAACTAAATATTAAGCTGACCAACTTGAACTCCGGAAGAATATACCGTGTCCCACGGTTTCAAAACAGAAATACAAAAGATCTTTTGTTTTCAATGTTAGCTTATATGGCATTATACTGTATTGTATTCTGTCTCTTGCGCTATAATTTCAGAATGACGAAGCCAAAAGAGCAAAGTGCAAAAACGACATAAATTTCTAATTTGTATATATTAAATTAATTTTCATTAATGAAATAACCTGTAAAATAAAAATTCGTATTCAATTTAATTTAATTTCAAAATTGAATTTTTAATTCAAAAATTCAATTTAACAGTTACGTTAAATTAATTATAATACAAATTTATGAGCAATGTAGAAACACTAACATTGTTTTACATATAAGTGCATAAGAGCAGCAATAGTTAAATTTAAAAAATGGAATATGAATCATGTTTTATAAACTTTTCACAGCAGAATTGTTTGTATATGCTGCCATCTAGAAATCAAAATACGAACTAGTCGCCTGAAGAAATACTAACTGTCGTAATCAGACAATTGTAGAAATACTGTACCTGCTCCCAACCAAACACGCATCGATCATCTGATAGTGTATTTAAAAACAAGAATTCAGTCGATAAATACCAATAGGTGACGCCGAAAAAAAAAAAAATCTGCTAGTCGAGAGTTATTTAAGGAATAACAATGTAAGAGAAGAAACGCACACAAGTAATTGCTATAATAACAGCAGTTATTTAACTGCTGTGAAGCTATATATCGAGGAGCGATTTTCTAGGGACAAAAAAGAACTAGGTTACAGTTCTGAAAAGAAAGGCAATCCTGAAAAATGGAAATTTCAGGACAAGCTACTTTTATTATACCAAGGGGATTTCCGGAGTCTACTAAGTACACAGACCAAGAATGTTTTAAAGATTTAGCTTAGAAAACTTTAAGGAAAAGATAGAACATATACTACTGTGATTTTAAGATGCGTACTTTATTTCATATATAGTTTTAAAATCAAATGAACACAAGCAGAGGTTCTTTATACCTATCGCACGAATCTGCGACAAAGCTTGTTCAAATTCACAGTGAAAAACCAACGTACCAATACCGAGTAGGGCGTGCAGTAATACCCAAAAGCACACATTCTATTGATAGAACCAGGGACGGCGGAAGCGGGCATCGCTACGATGGGGGCGCTGCCACCAGGGAACGGTTCATAAGTTAAGTTTTAAGAAACAAAATTTTTATCATAAAAACAAAAAAAATTATTAGAATGATCAATATTAAAATAAATGAGGCCGTATACACTGAATAAAAATTTAAAAAAAAATGTATATTGCCGCCTCTTTGATCAGCCGGCTGTTTACAATTTTGCAGCCAGAACAAGCTAAATGCTTGCCTGCAGAATGTTGTGTCTACTGCAGTCTATCTAAAGTGAAACGGTGAACAGTTTTTATGCGCAGAAACGAATTTTCGTACAAAACATTTGTTGCTAGTTAACCAGTCATATGGTAGGCATCTCAGTAGGCTAATGACAGTAGCGCAGTGCGGACTATTATTTCGTCTCTGTGTCGTGTTGTGTAATAATTTCTTGTGGGTATAAAATAGAAATGGAATCAAAAATTTAAAAAAGTTATCCGGTGCACAAAATCATAAGCGTCACGCTGCGAAAGAAGCAGATATTAAGAAACAAACTGGGGCTCTTAATAAATTTGTTAAAATATTAAAATATTCTGATGCAGATTGTAACCAACTCGATACATCAAAAATCAGAGTTGAAGAACCGTGCACATCATCCAGTTTGCATGAAGGTACTATTGCAACTATTGAACAAGATAATTGAACATGATTTAAGTCAAAAATAGTTAGGATTTAGTCAACTACAACAAAATTTAGTTGCAGTTGACCACGAAACTAACACATTGTTAGTCTCTCTGAATTTAGAAGATCCAGGTGAACGGGGAAATATTGATGAAAAATTAAGAGTTGTTTTAATTGAAATGGGGCCTGCTCAAAATAAAAATATAATATATCCCAGATATACATATGGTCGTAAATTTGGCGACACGTATTATAATAGAAAAATGGAAAACGGGAGCTCGTGCCAAGAACATGGCTCATTTATTACGAAACTTTAAATTCTGATTTTTTTGCTTTTGTTGCAAACTTGTCGCACCTACTGAATCACCCACTGAGTCTGGTAGAAGGTTATAATGATTGGAGAAATGTAAGTACAACTTTACACAGACATGAGACTAGTCTAACTCACATGAAAAATTTCTTAAAATGGAAGGAACTTGATAAAAATTTAAAAAAACAAAACTACTATTGATTTCCAGACTCAAAGCATGTATGAAATGGAAAAGAAACATTGGACGAGTGTTTTAGAACGCTTGCTTAAAATTATAAAATTCCTTGGTAGCATAAAAATTTAGCTTTTCGCGGATCATCTGATAAATTATATGAAAGAAATAATGGCAATTTTTTAAAATTAGTCGAACTGTTTGGGAAGTTTGGTCCCGTTATGGAAAATCATGTTGAAAGGACCCTACAACGAAACAATAGAGTTCACTATTTGACTAAAGACAGTCAAAATGAAATATTGGAAACTAAGTAATGCAATCAGGGATACAATTTTATTATCAATTCTAAAATCCAAATATTATTCCATAATTTTAGACTGCACACCTAATGCAAGTAAAACAGAACAAATGACCATTATTATTCGCTTTGTTTCCTGTGACAATGGAATTGTTAAGATCAGGGAAAACGTTTTAGGTTTTGCAGATATATCAGATTCCACAGGACGTGGTTTATGTGCAACAATAATGGAACATTCCCATTGAAGACATGCGAGGTCAAGGGTATGACAATGGGGCAAATATGGGCTCCAAAATTTGGTTTTGAACAATAATCCTCTAGCTTTTTACGTGCCATGTGCTGCTCATACTCTAAATTTAATCATTAACGATGCGGCCAAAGTGAATGCAGATGCAATTAGTTTCTTTGCAATTATTCAAGAAATATACAGTTCTTTTAATTCTCTTACAAACATTGGGCAATCCTTTTAAAGTTCGTAAAAAAAATTAACATCGAAACAGCCATCAGAAACGCGATGGGAAAGTAAAATTAATGCAATCTGCCCTCTACGATATCAGTTAGGAGAAATTTATGCACTTTTTGAAATTTTAAATAATGAAAATTTTAATAAAGAAACTCAGCATGAAGCACAAACATTATGTGCTAAAATAAAGGACTACAAATTTATTTGCTCTCTTATAACTTGGTATGATTTACTTACCTGTGAGTAAAATGCTTCAAGACAAAAATATGATCATTACACTTGCTTTAGAATCTATCGAAAACTTTAAAAAAATATTCTTACAAGAGTATTGATCAGATACAAATTTTAAAGAAGTTCTAAAAACGGCAAAATAACTGAGTGAAGAGGTGGATGCAGAACAAGAATTTAAAACTGGTACGGAAGTTCGACGACGAAAGAAGACACGACAATTTGACTACGACCATCATGATGAAACGCCACAATCGCCAGCAGATAAATTTAGAGTGAATGTGTTTTATACACTTCTAGACGTTGCAATGTGTTCGTTAACAGAAGTTTTGAACAACTAAAAGATATGATAATTTCAATTTCTTGTGTAGATTACTACAAATTAATAACGAAGATTTGCGAAAAATTTATGACGATTTAGAGATTCTCTTGAAGGACTGCGAGCGACAATAAAAACGTAAATATAATAGAACTAAAAAATGTAAAAGCACATATGACGAGTTATGTGCTTTCCGAGATATTTTTCGGAAGGATAATTTAAATATTCAAAAGCCCTTTCGATATTCTTAATTTTATTGTGTCCAATAATTTATCTTTCCCTAACTTTTCAATAGCTTTAAGAATACTATTAATCTTACGTGTTAGCGTAGCGAGCGGTGAACGTTCCTTATCCAAGTTGAAATTGATTAAAACCTACTTAAGAACAAGTTATGTCACAAAAAAGGCTTGTTAGTTTGGCGTTAATAGCTAAAAATTAAAAATTTCAAGTATATTTATGTAATTTAATTTGTTTTCTGTTATTCTGTAAAGATATTTTTTGAATACTCATTAAATGTTCTAATTATTTCTGAATTCTTTTATTATTTTCTCATCTATCTTGAGTTTCTTTTAATTTCCTAAAAGATAGTAACGTAATAATTTTTATAAGTGGAACTAAGAATTTAGTAACTTGTAAAATGTAAGAATTTTTTAAAAACTTTAGTTCAAATAAATTTTAACTTTAATTAAAATTCATTTTAATTTTGTTAGCGATTCGGATAGGTGAGAAAGCGATAATCCCTGTATCATTATATTCAACCGATTAAAGTGAAGTGGCTTTATCAAAATTTGCTTTAACTTTTGAGAATTTTTTGAATATAAGGGTTTTTAACGATTATCCTGCCTAGTCAACACTCCCGGTTCGTTACATTTGGAGAACCAACGTATGGCTGTTCTATCAAAATTTATTTAAGAAATTTCAAATAATTTAAATTTTTATTATCGTAAAGGAACCGCACACTCTCGGATCGTTACAGGGGCGCTTAGATAGAAATTGCACGCGGGCGTCAAAGACCCTAGCGCCAGCTCTGGATAGAACTATAGCAGTACATCAATGAATATTGCGGCTATCTTTCCGCAGCACAGTATTTTGAAACTAAACTTGCAAGCCACCTGGTGTGCATAACAAACTTCAAAGTGCAATTTAAAAATATACTACAAATACTTTCCCGGTTACTTTACTTCAGCCAGTTACAAATATTTTAGCGTGGTCTTGTACAATAATTTACTATGCAAAAATGTATTATTTCAGATCCGACGTTACTTAAGTATTTTTAACAGCAGAAAAAAAATGCCTAATTTATTTTCGTATTTGATTATTTAAATTTAGGAAACTCCTTAAAATTCAGTAGTAGCTGAATAAATGGGGTTTGGTATATTCTAAACAGACGAACTAAATCGACCATCAGAACACACGCGATTTACAGGCAAAACAGAAATACTGTTGTTGATGATGATGGGCGGTAGATGGCGTTGATGGTTGAAGGAGAATTATAGTAGTGGAGAGGTTGAGATGTATTTAGCGAAGTAGTGTCCTTGGACTCCCTGAAGGTGTCACGTAATAATAACTTACAAAAGCCAGTCAAAATATTAACCCCCCCCCCCTTTATTTTACAATCGTCCAGCCCTCCAAGATGGCACTTGTATCAAGGTGAAAAGCCTTGATATGAGATACTGGCTTTTCACTTCGTAACACGGTTTATTTGAAGCTGTTGATTTAACTGATTTCAGCAATCACTGGGCCAATGCTAGGAACTCATGCCTCATCAATGTGGACAAGCAGTGTTTACTGGTTGTCCACACCTTGTGCAATCTCACAGATGAAAACTGGAATGAACTAGAAACAAATGTGCGCCTCAGACCCTAAAATATACCCTCCACACAGTATGGGTTTCCAAAGTACGCATCCAGTCAACATATCCATGTTTAGACCTAGCCATCGACGACTACATCTACAGTTTGCATCGGAGATGTCAGTGGCCCATTGCAGACTGAAAAAAAAAAAGTAGCCTTTTAGGATGAATGGAGTTTCCAGCTATGCTGTGTGGCCATCAGGTAGAGTTAGAGAAAAACGTGGAGAAAAAGGAATCACACCAATGTAGGTCCAGCAAAACAAGCTGGAGGCAGCAACATTGTGGTATGGAGGTTGTTTTCTCTGGAAATCCAGAAGATTCCCAGGTTAAAAAAAAAAAAAAAAAAAAAAAAAAAAAAAAAAAAAAAAAAAACAGAATATCATGTCGTGCCACTTTGCTGGTATCATTGGGGTTGTTTCAGATAGGCATCTCACAGAACATCTCTTAGATTGCGTGGATCAGAGATCCTGCATTTGGATCCTCAACCCTGAACACTCACAGATCCATGGAAAGTAATTCTGATAAATTGATACAGCATGCCACACGGTGTAATGGCAGCAAGAAGGGAGTTTCTACAAAAACCATTAGGGCAGTAGTCATTTTGACTGGACTGTGTACATAAATATTCAATTTCTTTTGATAACTAAGCAGACACTGAATAATTACCATCTACTGCAATCATGGATTTTATCCATCTGATGTGCACTAAATTTTACTAGATTTCTAATAAGGAAGAATTAATTTGCATTTTATTGATTGTGACAGGATTAATCGTGAAAAGCAATTTTACAAAATATTATCTCAAACATCTGTATTTCTTTTTCATTTTTTTCCCTATTAACTGCATTGTGTTCTCTGGCTTGCCTGTTTTAAGGGGGATGTGATCAGATTTCATGAGGGGAAGAAATCTTGCTACTTCTTTATGAGACTAACTCACCTTCAACTGAAGCCCATATATTCTTTCCATTATGACAAATCAAACTGTCTTTTCCAATAAAAGACCAACTTAGACATCAGAAAATTAATTACAAAATTTAAGAGCATCCTTTAAACTGTTGCATTTCAAGTTTTAATTCCACTTTAGGAGTTGACAATATTTAATACAGGTTTCATAAGTCAATAGAAAGAATGGAAGAGAAAAGCTATAGACAAAACAGGTATTTGATGCAGAAATAAAAAAAAAAAAAATCATTATAGAAAATAAGGGGATAAACATCCTTTGTTGTTTTATAGCCAGTAAGCGAAACTAAAGATCGATAACTACGATCTATAAGTTTCATGCCGAAAAACTATCGGCGAAGGCAATTCGAAGTAAAGGTGGAGCAAGCTCCCTCACTATTCTTGGTATTCTCTCATAATGTAAAACACAGCTCCTAGGAGATGTAATACTGTCATTACATTATGAGGAGGTCACTACTGATATTCACTGATGAGACCTCAAAAAAGGTTGAAACCGGTCTGGGTAGTGACCTCTCCTCATAATGTAATGACAGTATTACATCTCCTAGGTGCTGTGTTTTACATTATGAGAGAATATCAAGAATAGTGAGGGAGCTTGCTCCACCTTTACTTCGAATTGCCTTCGCCGATAGTTTTTCGGCATGAAACTTATAGATCGTAGTTATCGATCTTTAGTTTCACTTACTGGCTATAAAACAAAGGATGTTTATCCCCTTATTTTCTATATTAAGGTGCCAGAAAACTAGCCATTTGGCTTTTTATCTTAACCAAAAAATCATTATATTAAGATCTAGGTGGACAAGATCCAACAATAGCGCAATTTAATATCAAGTACAAAACTATTAACTGAATACTAGGGAATGGAGACTATCTTGACTCCATTCATACCTTTCAAGCCCGTTCACTGAGAATGCAAAGATGGTTAAGTGAATGCAACGCATTTCATATTACCACTTTCCAAGAAATTTAGTCCTCACTTTCTGTTAATCACATGTTTATTCCACTTCAAGGTGGTTCCTTTTTTTTTTATCCTTTAAAGGGAATTGTTTCATACATTTCCCATACAGATATTTCTAAAGATCTCTGGTCAGAATGACATCCAAATGATCAACTATGGTATTTTGCAATATGTCCCATGAACTTCGTGTCCATCATTCCCAAATTCCAAGAACCCTTTTTTTTTTTTGCAATAGTCTCAGTGGAATACATGGACTGTAATCTTTACAGCCATAACTTTCCACTTTCACATCATACTTAACTGGTAACCATTATATTTTGCCTTAACTCATTATTTAGACCAACCTACAGATTTTTGACATCGCTTACTACCTCCCAATTTAACATAAGCAAACAACAGAATATTACTCTTTGTATTAATACTGAACAAAATTTTAAGTCACTAATGATTATTATAATGTAATGATCTGTTAAGAATATGTTAATGATCTGATCATTATGACAGTACATATTATTATAAATTATATATTTAGTTTAATCTTTATCCAAGTGTAAACAAACAAAGTTTGCACCTGAAGTATCTTCAGGACTGGGGCAACTTGTGACAAAGGTGGTCTCTGACTTCATCACTTGCCTTAGTATTCCATAATGTAAAGCACATCTCCTTGCGGATATGTATAATGCTATGCATTATGGGAAAGGTCACTACTCAGACCGGTTTTGAAATTTATTCAGGTCTCTTCAGTGGGAGACCTCAATAAAGGTCGAAACAGGTCTGAGTAGTGACCCTTCCCATAATGCATAGCATTATACATGTCTGCAAGATGTGCTTTACATTATGGAATACTAAGGCAAGTGCTGTGAAGTCAGTCTATTTTTGCCATGAGTTGCACCAATCCTGAAGATACTTCAGGTGAAAACTTTGTTTGCTTAAAGGATTAAACTAAATATATAATTTATAGTCTAACCAAGTAAAAAAACTTCAAGTACGTATCATTGTTACTACTACATTGGAACCGCCATGGATTTCTATACACAATGGGTACTCTGCTATAGATATAACAGAGTATCGTATATCATAATCAACTGGCCTGATTGTTCAAGTAGTGAGTATCTGCTGTACAGCCAATAGGCTGTGAATTTGGACTTGGTTGCCATGAGATATAGATCCAACCATCCTGCATATTGGGGGTGGGGAGGCTTCACCTAGGAGTGGTGATTTATAGGCTGAATATCGTAGTCAATTTACCTACAAATAATGAACAACTACTATATTACAGCTATAAATTTCAGATATTTTCCCATGTTAGTCATATAATGCTTACTATTTACTATCATTATATTCACTCACACAGGCTCTCTCCACAACAAATCCAGTTTTCACTCCCCTGTTGACTGAACTCTAGTAATCCAACATGAATGACTTCCAGTTTTATTATTGTTATCTGAGACCTCCAGGGAGTCAAGGACTCATCGAAGGAGGCTGTAAATTACACAACCCAGATATCATACCTTCCCTTAAATTCATTTACACTAGATGCACTAACTATCCCTAAGGACAAAATATTCCACTCACTCACTGGAGAAAAACCTAGCTCTTACCCCTTTCTTGACTGTGAACAAACTTAACTTCCATGGATGCCCCGCGTCTTCTCTCCCCACCTTCCATATAACGAAAAATTTCATCACTTGAAATGCTATAACACCCATTCAAAAGTTTATAGACTTCTATCATATCACCCCTCTTTCTCTGTTAACCAGAGTCTGCAATCCACATACTTGCAATGTTTATCCTCATAATCTAAATCCCATAATCCAGATATAATTTTTGTAACTCTTCTTTGCACCTTTTCCACAGCTTCTTTATCCCCTTGGAACCCAGGAGACCAAATCTGCACACAGTAATCCAGGTGTGGTCTTATCAAAGTCTTATTAAGAGGCAAAATTACTTCCTTATCCTTACATGTCAAGGTTTGCTTCAACATCAAATTACAAATCTGATGATAGACCCTGCTTGATGTCATTAACGTATAGATTGAACAATAATGTTCAAAGGACTGAACCCTGAGGTACACCACTGGTTACCTTAAATCTGGGAGATTCACACCCACTATATACCACTTTTTGATATCTGTCTGTCAATCATCCCCTAATCTAAGTCAACAGATTATATTCCAATCCCATATTCTCCAGTTTATGCAACAGCCTATCATGTGGTATCCTATCAAACACCTTAGAAATATCTAACATTATCATAGTGTATCCATTCCCTTTATCAAATTCAGTCATAACATTGTTATAAAATATGAGCAAATTGTTAAAACATGAACTTCCTTTATCCATGTAAATCCATGCTGTTCCCTGCAGAGTATAGATTGCTTGTCTACCCATTTTTGTATGAGGATTCTTACCAACTTCTCTAAAATCTTCACTACCACACCAGAGATACTAATAGGTCAGTAGTTAGACACATCAGTTTTTGCACCACCCTTGTGCAATGGAACTATCATACATTCCTCACATTCCTGTGGTATCATTCCTGAGCTGAGATGCAAGTTATACAAATTTATAACTTGATTCTCAGACTTTTCCTACCATAAATATAGACTGCATATCAATGTAAGTCAGAAATTAGCAGTGAAGGAGGTAAAGGAAGAGATGATTTATTGTGAAATCATATAGAAGACAAGGGTTTCTATCTGTTTCAAGGGTTTCTTCATAATGTGATCCATTCATATAATGGATCACATTATGAAGGAAGATGGCATTAAACTTGATATCAAAATTGGATATGTTAATCTCAGCATTAGTGTCATATTCCTAAATAAATTGAGTGCAAATTTGCATGCAGGATTCCTTAACTAAAGTTACTAACTGCAGTAAAAACTTTGACATGAAAAATCAGCAAAAAAAAATAATATCCCCTAAACACAAAAGTTCCCAAAGATTATAACAACACTGCTGTGTGGGGACAAGTAGTTAGAAGAAAAGAATTTGCATTTCCCAAAGAGCTGAGGGTTGTAATCATTAAGAAAAAAGTATGGTGAAGACTATTCTCCAAAGGAAGGAATGAAGGAGTAGGATGTGAAGTTGGTTCAGTATGTTTGGGGCTGTGATCAATAGTTGGTCATGTTCATATGCAATTGTGAGGCGCATGAAAAGATGGTAATAGCTAGTTCGGATCATCAATTAATCACATTATTCTGCATACAATGACGCATTCACAAGTAAATCTTACAGACATCCCACAAATGTGGGAACACTAAAGGTAGTAATGGATCTGAATGCCGAATGGGAGAGAAAAGTATTGTTTGGAATACTAAGTTTTTTGAGGCTATGGACTTTATGTGAAAGTCAACCCAAGAGAAACTTCCTAGTTGGAGAAAACTGTCAAAAGTGAGAAGAATGGTACATCCTTTAGTAAGCAACTTAAGAGAACGGCAAGGAGATCAGTGTTCAAGGTAATTAAAGATCTTGAAGTGTGAATTACCTGAGCATTACAAGGTTGCGAAAATGAAAGAAGTGGAAGTATTGTTGTCAGCAAACAAAGCTATTAATAAGACTGGATATATGAGAGAGAGAAGGTCACTGATGTATAGAAGGAAGAGTGGGTGAAAGCATAGCCTTCTGGGCTAAAACAGCACTGACTGAAAAAGATGACAGGAAAATCATCATGACCCACAATGAGAAGCAGGAATACCATAAGTTGGTAGTTTGGTAAAAGTTCAGTATCAAATGCCTTGGAAATATCAATGGAAGAAATCTGCTCCCTAAACACGTTTTGTATTTACTGAATTCAAAAACTCATTAAAGTTAAAGGAATGCCAGTTTTTTTTTTTTTTTTTACTATGTCAATCACAAAAATACAAGTAGTTGCATGAAAGTAATACCATCATTCTTCCCCTTTAAATTAAAGCTGCCAAGAAATTATATTCTTGGTTTCATCCTTTATCCAAGTATGAGCAACACACAAATTTATGCATGAAGTCACTTCACAACTGGAGTAGTTGTATATATAGAAGCTAATGACTTCACATCAAATGCCTTAGTATTCCATAATGCAATGCACATATCCTTGAAGACATGTATAATGCTATGCATTATGGGAAGGACCACTAGCCAGACCCGTTTTGACCTTTGAGGCCACAACCTGCAATCTGGATTTGACATTCTCCAACTAAACTCTGAAACAAGCATTTCAACAAAGAGCTCTAGCATCTGAGTAGACTTGCACATGGTTGGCATACAGCATCTCAATGCTCACAAAAATTTTGAGAATGAACTCTTGAAAAATAAAAGAATGAGCAAAAAATTGGAGGATTAATTCATACAAAAGCCATTCTTAAAATTTTCTGAGAAGAAAAAAAAAATAGTACGAAAATGCCTCTTATCTCACAAATGAATTGGGGGGGGGGGGAAAAAAAACTGGTCAAGCATATATAGCTATCGATTAGTCAATTTGCATGGAGGAGACAGCATCAAGGATTTTTTTGAAAAGATTTTTGTGCACTACTCTCAATGTATAAAATTCAATTATACAGGATTAAAGGAGAGTATTTTTTCCCCCTCCTTTTGAGACAAAGGATGCTGCTGATGTCGTGCCCACATGATATGAAAAGCTGAAGTTAACTTTCCAAAAAGATTATCAAAAAAGGTAACATGAACTGAAGTTTTTTTGCTATATTGTGACTACAACTGAAACATGGTAAGAGGGATGAGCATTTAAAATAATGTTTTGTGAATGAACTTTAACTATTTTGACAATAGGGTTTCTCAAATGATGAGGAAGAATGCAGTCCAATTAGGATTTTAGGTTAAGAGACAAGTTATTTATCTATAAGAAGGAATTGGATGAGCTAAATTATAGTAGAAGCAACAAAGACCATGAGACGTTACATGAACAACTAATTTCCTAATTTGTATTTTTCTGTCCAGTCTTCCAGGATGAAAAGAATTCTAGATTAAAATATGAATCGAGCAGGACATCGATACCAAATGAACGATACAGAGGTTCTGTATAAGAGTTTGCTGACTTTCCAACAAAGTCAGCAAACTGTGGGTTCCAAGCAAGCTGTGGGTTCAAATCCCAGTATGGAGGTTTGCTGTTGTGTTTAGGTGGGAGATGGATTTCATTGCCGAATGAAAGATCACTGCCCTACTTTGGATGCCTAAAGTGGCTTGATAAAAAAAAAATTCCATATTTGTTCTCTAGAGCAGGGTCTCTAGATTATATAAAAAATAATTATTTAAAGATGGTGCTAATGTTGCAAAGAAAAGTAGCAGTGTACTTGAACAGTGTTGCAAAAGTATTGCAGCAATGCAGAAGGTTTCAACTCAGTTTTCCCTGGACTTTTCACGGTGGATACATGTTTCATGTATGCACTTAAAAATGTTAAGATTTATGGAGTATTAGATTAAATGACAAGGAACATATTATAGTGTGTGAGAAGTGGGATGAAAGGTTAGGGCATCCTAAAAATGAGAACTGTTATCAGGAATAATCAGAAAAGTATTTTCAACAATTAACAATAGAAGTGATGTGGAAGAGCTTAAGCAAGAATTAATGAAAATGAAGAGACAGATTAAACATATGGAGGAGGAAATTGAATGTTTAAAGAAGAGATTAACTGATGTAAATGAGAAGGAGATGAACAGGAAGAAGCAAGTATCTGAAGATGATAGGTGGCTTCATATGGTAATTCAATCATTAAAAGGTGTGGTAAATAGGTACACGTTTTCCAGATGGTACAATAAAGCAAACAGAAGCAAGGAACAGGATATGCCCAAATTGGGTAATAAGCAATGGGGATTCTGAATGCAGGCCTTGAACTGGTGGCCTTCATTATTTCAGAGAGGAATGATGTGAGAGGCAATGTAACAATAAATATTTTAGAAACATACCTCCTTACTCCTGAAAAAGAGTAATTTTTTCCTTTAATGGGTTAACTTTAAAAATAAAAACCAGGCCTACAGGAATGTTTTGGGAAAATATGGAAAAAAGGACAAAGCTAATAGCATGTGCCTGCTAGATCAGTCATTACTGTTGATAGTACATTCTCATTGATTTAAAATTACAAGTAATTTGGGAAAAAAGAAAAGAAAAAAGTGATCACTTAGTTTCAACCAGGATAAAAATGAATATATTGAAAAGAAAAATATATAAGGAAGCTTATTAGCTCTTTATACTTAAGTATATAAGGAAGTTTTAAAAAGAATTAAAGGTGGCTGTTAACTAAAATATATAAATATTATTCAAGGAGAAAAAGCTAAAGTTTGAAAACTAGCTGTGACATAGGATAGGAATAATTCAGCACTGGGACAGTTGCTGAGGGCACTGGTGTGAGAAGAGAAAGAGTGACTAGATATTTTACTAATTATTAAAATTGTCGCACTGTAAAAGTTGCTTAGTTACAAATTCGCCAAGGACATTAAAAATCTAACAACAATGCTGAAAACAAAGCCAAACCTGTTGAAAGTTTATTTTTCACTTGGTTAGACTAAAATAAATTTAGTTTAATCCTTTATCCAAGTGAGAGCAAACAAAGTTTGCACCTCAAAATATCTTCAGGACTGAATATGGTGTTGTACTACTTACCCAGGTAAGATAGTACAACACCATATTCAGTCCTGAAGATATTTTCAGGCGCAAACTTTGTTTGCTCTCACTTGGATAAAGGATTAAACTAAATTTATTATTAAAGCCAAACCTTTCAGAGTTTCAGTTGCAAACTTTACATAAATGTAAAAAGATGGAAGGATAATTAATAGAAACAAGTTAAGCCACAATCAGTTCACCTGGAATGATTTTAAACGATCCAGTTGTGGTTACAGAAAAGTTTATGATCACCTAACCAGGTAATCATAAACTTTCTGTAGGTAAGAAATTGACTGATACACAACATGACCTGTTAGGAGTAGGTTACCACAAAGTTCAGCATTAGAACCCTTGCTCTTTAACATATTCATAAATGATTTAGGTTCGTATGTTGATAGTAAAATTTCTTTCTACATCAGCAGAGAGAGAGAGAGAGAAGGATCATTTTGATGACCTAATTTCTTTATTAATGTGATTTTAAAATATTGATACAGTGGAAGGGAAAGTTGGGTTTAAATTTCAATATGAATCAATGAAAGTATGATATACTAAGAATAATTACACTAGACAAAACATTATTTTTTGAAATCCCTTACCCAAGCATAAGCACACAAAGTTTGTGCAAAAAGTAACTTAATAACTAGGAATCTTGATGACTATACAGGCTATCAACTCCATATCAAATGTTTCAGTATTCCATAACGACAATGCACAGATATAGTGCTATGCATTATGGGAAGGTTACCTAAGATAGGTTTTCACTAACTGTCCATTTCCTTCTGACTGATAAACCATCATTCCATCTGGTAATAGGCCTAGCCTAGTGGCCTGTTAGTCTCGTGCCGCCTCTCAGCATTCTCAATCCTGCAGGAATGTACTAAATCTGACAAGGTATCTTGATCCTGTCCATTCGGTTTATTTTGGCAGCATAGTTCAGCATATTTAATTTAATCATTATATCTGTTTCACATCTTGTCCAGTAACAGTTCTTATAAACTTCATCAGTTGAAAATTTATGAAAGTCATTTTTCATCTTGTTTTCCGATGATCCAAGCTTCACTCATAGTTTTGGTCTTGTTAATGTGTTGTATATTTTTCGATTCTGGTATCCATCTGTATTTTAAATTTTATCAGAATCATTTTCTTCTCTGTAAATCAGACTATAACCAAGAGAGTGAAAGCAGTTTACTTACTAAAGAAGTAAATTTTCAATACATATTTTACTTTGAATTAGTTCCTTAAAAGGTGATTAAATTTTTTGTCAATAAGGTTTAAATGGTGCACAAAATATTGAAATTCATCTTATTGATCATGAGCACCTAATTACTTGCATATAATAGTGTCAAGATGGCTATCAATTCATCCTGCGAGTACATTGTCCAAAATGGAAACACCTTTAATAGTATGCTATAATAATCAACAGGAAAAATTATAATTGGCCTATGACATTCAGGGAATGTCCATAAAGAATTTCAAAAGTATCTTTTAACTTGTATACCACATAAAAAAATAATGAAAATACATTGTAATTATAGAATCAAAATGTTTAATGCATAAAATTGCAATTTAATGCAATGAAGATACATTGCATTAAATTGGCAGTGGGCAGGTAAGTGATATCTCTTCAAAATTACTAATGAACGATGATTTTTTTTTTTTTTTTTTTTTTTTTTTAAACAAGATTGAGTATTTACTAAAATAAAGAGCCAAAAGGCTTCATTTCAGCGATGCAAAATTATATAAATTAAGTGGATATTAAATCCAACAACATACTGAAACTATAAAAGTTTCATGCAAAATTGACCAGAGAGCTTGCAGGCATACACAGCAGCCATATTACAAGTTGCCCTAGCCAAACCTTACAGGAAGTGATGAATGCTCAAAGCACCCGTATATTCACCTCCTATTGGTTCAGTTTGATAAGGTTTCACTAGTCTGACAGCTGTTTCAAACTCATTGATTTTCATCAGAGACTAGGCAGAAACCTAAGAGAGCAAAAACTTCTCAGTACTAAGGAACTTGAAGCATCGGAGAGGTGTATTTTCTGTAAGCAAACTCTCAGTCAGTGCATTAAGTATTGTAAAATCTCTTGTGGTGAAAAATAGAAATATTTTTCACCTATATCAATTTTACATGGGCCATAAAATACATATAATTGGAACTGTATGCAACCTACTGTAATGTAATAAAATTTGTGATATAATGTTGGAATAACAATGTAGAACCACAAGCAATTGTAACTAAAAATATCAGACAGGATTAGGCTATTAAACTGAAGGTCAAAAACAGTCTGAACGGTCACTGGATTATGAGTGTTGCCGTCAAAACCTAACGTGAGCATGGGTGACGTAAAGGAGCCTCCAGTAAATCCGGGAATTTTTGGAAGGAAGGCCAACGATATAAAAGGCAGAGACTGAGGGGCAAAGAGCTCTCTCCCTCTCATTTTTTGTTCCTGTGGTAAGCTTTGAGGAGGGAAAGAGTCAAGGTCCTGCAAGCAGTAGTTCTGGAGATCATGGGGAATTCGCTGGTAGAAAAGGCGTATTTCAAGATATCCTTCTGTAAAATTCTTCGATGAATCGACAAAAAAATGCAGTACTGTTACAAGGGAGGAAATTGCCAGATGACAACTGTCAGATAGTGCCAGATCATAGCCATAGCACAAAATTAAGAAAGGAGCCACAGAATTCACCCTTAACCCTTTAGGATTCAGGACTGTACATGATATAGTAAGCTTGTAAGTAGATTGATTTATGTTACTAACCTAGATTGTGTGTACAGATGATATATGTTGATTCTGTTTAACTAATGGCATAACGTGTTGAAGTCAAAAAGCCGAAAGTCAGTTTGAATGTGTATAATAGAATATTGTAATCTTAAATAGTGCTTGTGTTATATAATGCTTAGAACGTGTATAATATAATTTTGCCTTTTATTATTTATAAAAAGAGTAAGGTTGTGTGCTAAAATCCATCCACATGTCTAATAAGTTGAGTGTAAATCTCTTTGTCTAATGCTTTAAGTGACTTGTTTTTAATGAATGTGTGGAGAATTAGGCACATGATATGTCTCATAACTTTTGTATATAAATTGTCTAAGTTAAAATAAACATGTTTGATTTTGTTAATAGCTTGCCTGATCTTTATTAGCCAATGCACTGTCTCACAAAAACAAATCAAACCTGAGTTGAAGTAACAGCCACGACTAAGTAATTCGGAGTTGCTTGAGATAAAATTGACTTAAGCGTTATTATACGTGCTAAGCTAAAATATTCTCTTGTACATAAAGGAAAGATAGAAAATTCTTTTACACTATCCTTAATGGCACAGTCATTAACAAAAAATAAATTTTTAAGGATTAACACATTTGAATTATAGCAATGTAGATTAAGGATTTGGCCCCAGCCAGAGGCTTTTCCTCAGTCTGCAATACTAGCACACGTGAGAGTATACTTAACAGCATTGTAAGGGGGGGGGGAGTCAAGCTAAGTACATTACTAAAGGATTAAAGTTGAATAATAGTATTATATGTGAGTTAGAGATAAAAGCATATAGGCATTTTGTACAAGCTCAAGCAATCACGAAAATAATGAAGTAAGAGGGGAGATACATAGAAGTAAAAAAAGTAACGTCATAAATAATAAATTACAAAATACCATAATATTACAGTATTTACTAAAATAAAGAGCCAAAAGGCTTCATTTCGGCGATGCAAAATTATATAAATTAAGTGGTGTTAGATCCTGAATGAAGAACTTTTATAAAGAAACTATTCATTCAGGATTTAACAAGTTTAATACAACAGCTGAAAGAGAAATTTTTACTCTAGCAGAAGATAGAGAAATTATTTACTGTATGTAAGAATAAATGTACCTCTTTATGTAGATTCATAAGATTCAATGTTGTCTATCCAAAAATCATGTAGAGGATTTGTGTGTTAATTATAGTTATATTAAGGCATTCTGTATACAGTAAATAGCTAAGTAAGTTGTAAACAATAGTCCAAAGGTCAGGTGCAAGCCGTCCTGCTTGAGCGCAAGGGCTTACGCGGAAGGCGACTCTAGCTCGCTTTCCTAGAAAAGAGCACTCGAAGAGGAGCATAACGGATCAGCCAAGGGGCACCGAGGACAAGTGCCGTGTGGAAAAGAGGGTGCAAGGAAGAGAATAAAATGGGGGTTCGTGCTGTTTCTCGGGGATTTTTTTTCCTAGTCTCCTTTGAACTTGCTTGTTCCTGATCAATTCAAGGTAGTACGACGATGTCGGATGGTGAGCCCTTTCCTTTGGATGCTTGATAGATTCCAAACGGTGCCAAACGCGAGATGTTGGCATCTATAGTTTCGAGCTTTCGCTAAGTGCCCCATCGGAAGGAAGCAGCGGAGCATTTCCTTGTAACCGGCAGAATAGATGAGAATGATCGGCAGCAGATCCAGATAGATGGAGACATAATGTCGGGTGCAGAGTAAAGCCTAATCAGACAACTACCGTGACCCTCCAACGTGGACATGATCTGATGGAAGTACCGAACCGAGTTTAACAAAGGTGAACGGATCTAATGAACCAGGTATTCCAGCCTAGAAATGGTAAAGTACAGAACTTTGTTATCTACTTCCCAATTATGTTAGAGGAAAGAAAATCGTTATGTACTGGTCTAATGTGGACAGATTATTAGAGAACTTTAAGTGATCATCTTAATTTTATATAGGCAGGTTTCCATTAGACAAGTTGTCTGGAATCGTTTATAGATGAATGTGACAAATTTTAATGTGTGAGACTAACATTGTACACAGAATTGATTAGAAGTTCATAGTATTTATATCATGTATATTTATGTTTATAGTTAAGGGAAAGTGTTATTACTCATGTGCCATAGGGTTTACTTGTTTCTCTTAGTTTGATTTAGTATGATATTGAATTAATCGAGTGTGTGATATTTTATAATTGTAAATGTTTTAAGGTCCCAATAAACATGTTTTGTTTCTTATACCTGAGCCTTGTATGAATATGAAATCAAACTACCACTCAAACTCGAACCTAAGAGGGAGGGAATAGAGAGTATAGTATGTTAGATTAGAGGTCACGACTGCAAGCTGAATTTTACATAGCCGTAGTTGAGTGTTTGTTTAACGAGTATGAGCATAAAGTTCTGGGAAGGTCTCTCTGAATAAGAGTCCCTTCTATCCTAGGATATTGGCTGGCGCAGCTTTAAAAAATAAATTAGTCAACATCTGAAAGGGAGGCTGCCCCAGATAGAAATTTCCAAGGATCCGTTCTTAATTAAGGAATAACCTTTAGTAGTTAGAATAAGAACCTGACAAAGTTTTAAAAATCGACCTGTGACACGGATTAGCTTTCCCTATGAGAGTGAGTGCACAAGAAGTGAGTTGAGAGTCAAAGTTTGTTGAAATTGGAGGGGCTAGGTCTTATTGAAGGGAAAATTTTATAAAAGGGATAACTAAATTATATAGAAAAAAAAACAATGACATAACAGTGGATATTAAATCCAACATCATTTCAAAGCCAAATACAGAAACTATAAAAGTTTCGTGCGAAAATTGACCAGAGAGCTTGCAGGAATACACTGCCACCACACTACAAGTTGCCCTAGTCGAACCTTATAGGAAGTGATGAACGCTCAAAGTGCCTGTATATTTGTCTCCTATTGGTTCATTTTGATAAGGTTTCACTAGTCTGACAGCTGTTTCAGAATCACTGGTTTTCGTCAGAGACCTAAGAGAGCAAAAACTCTCAGTACTAAGGAACTTGAAGCATCGGAGAAAATAGTCATCTGGAATATACCAATAGTAATTTTACATTTACTGTTTTCCATCCTCTCACTAAAGAAATACAATGAATGAAACAGGATAGATAACAGACATGGAAGTGGACAAATGAAGTTTAAGTACATTGCAAGAATTGAGGACCATACAAATTATGATAATAAGGACACTGACATGTACAGACAGAGTAGGGTTCTACTGCCAAAGACCTTAATGAGATCATGTTCGATTATTAAGTAGAGATTGATATAGTAAATATTGTTGAAAGGAGAAATTTATTATAGTCTAACCAAGTGGAAAAAAACGTCCAACATCTTGCTCTAAATCCAGAGTAATTTAATAAGGTGAGACACCTTTTGGCAACTCGTATAGGTAAATATGACTTCTCCATTGCTTCCACCTTAGTATCAACACCACTGGGTCAGGCTCCAACTGACGAGACCTCAATAAAGGTCAAAACCTAATGGTCCTTCCCTTAATATGCACAGCATTATACATGTCTGCAAGGAGGTGTGTGCTTTGCATTATGGGAGATACTAAGACAAGGAGTGATGAGAGCTTGGTCCAACTTAACCACGAGTTGCCTCAGTCCTGAAGATACTTCAGGCGCAAACTTTGTTTGCTTAAACTTGAATAAAGGATTAAACTAAATTTATTATAGTGCAAAGAGTGTGTTGCATGGGGAGCAAGCTTTTCAGTTAGAAGCAGTGAATGAGCGAAATGCATTGCTTACGAGTGTAGAAACAGTGAATAAGTTTAAGGCAGATATGATGAAAGCAGTCAATTACTTCCAAGTTTCAAACTGCAAAACAAAACATGTTTATCCAGTGATTATTTTTTTTTAAAATTTCAATTTGTTGAGATAAAAAAGGTGAATCTAGTGAAGTAAAATTTCTATAACTTTAAGTCATGGGACCAATATGGTAAGAGGGAAAAACACAGGAATACAAATAATTGGGTCACACTGAGAAAGAAAAGAACTATATCCCATCACCACTACAATCCCATTTTGAATTAATGGTATGTTATTTCTTTATTTCAGGTTCTTATCCTTGATACCAAATCAACTGCAGAAGATGCACTTTTGATTGAACCCCCCCCCATCTTTTAACAGTGGAGCACCAGAAACTGACACTGATTATGTCAATACAATTTAAAGTTAAGAGTCAGCCTAATTTGCAATATGTTTGCTACCTCATTCAAACAGTCATTCAAAGAGAGTCGGATCACAGATCACCTTCATGCATTAGTTGTATTTAATGCTTAAATGCTACTGTAAATGTTACTATCATTATGAAATCACTAAAACTATACATTAAAAAAGCTTCAATAAACAGTTTTCTAATAAATCATTTGTTTTAACATTTCATTAAAAATGGATCCAAACCATGTCAGGTAATCAAAGAACTAAAAACGTGTATGTGAGAGAGAGATTTTTTTTTTTTTTTGTTATTATTATCTCAATGTTACTGGAATACATTATTTTAAAAAAAAATGATGCCGTTGACTGCACTGGTATCTGCTTCAAAGGACTTGTGTACACAATATTTTCTCTTTAGGTATATAAATGCATAATTTTGCTCCTCCCACGTCTAAGGAGGATGCAATATATCTGCCCATGAGAGAAATAATAAACTACATTTAGCAACTTGAATTGATAGCATTAAGTGCTATCAATTCAAGTTTTATACAAAAATGCAAACTATTTGAATGAATTCAATTAAAGCATGGGGGAAAAAAAATAGGATTTCCCCACAAGACATGTGACCCTTCTCTGTATTAAGATGTTCTGGAAGCTGTCTATAATGCAAGCTTCAAGTAAATTCTGAAGGTTGCACACAGATATAGACAGCAAGTTAAAACTTGCTAAGTTTTATTAATTGTAAGATAGAAATATTGGATATGGCATAGAAATCAACAATAAAACAAAACTATGAAAATAGGCAGGAACATGAAAACAGCTTCATCCCGAATGGAGAATTTATAGAACAATATATTTAGGCACAATTGTTAAGTGAAGACAGCAATTAATATGGAAAGAAACAGTTAAACCACATTGGGATGTAGGGAGCCAACAGAATCAATTTATACGTAATAAGAGAAATTACAAGACTGTGTTCCAAGCCAATTTCAAATTCATTGGTCTGAGAGTTAGATTAGAAATAAAACAGTTGATCAAAACCTAGAAGCAAAGATATGATTTTTGAGAAAATTAAAGGAATGAATAGCTAAGCTAAGGTGGTTAATTCAAAAGACAGGTTAACAAAACAGGTGTTTCTTGCTAGAAAAGACCAATACTGCAAAAACGTATCCTGTTATGTCATCTAGTTGCAAAATATGTGCTTAACAGTTAATCTATACCTTGAGTAATAATGAGAGTTGCATGTAAACAAGAAACTTATTGATCATAAAAATCAAAACATTTTGGATAGAAAATTATCAATGACAACAAATTATGTTCAAAGCAAGGCAGAAATTGCAATCAGCCAACCATTCATGGCAAGTGCCACACACCAAATGCATGATATCTGACCAAAGTCATAGCAATAGTTATTTGTAGTGTTATATACAAATATAACAAGGTTCTAATGTATTAAAATAATTATTTGGCCCATCATCTTTTCTAGAAACAGTCATTAATCAGACTAGATAACAGGATCAAATCATTTACATACTGGCTTCATAATTACAAGAATTCCACACTGATATGAAGTTAAAGGGCTTTAAAATTCAATGTATCATATCATAGTTTTACAACACATAATACCTCCGTTCAATATAGAGTTCTCATCCCATAAGTTTCTAGAATCACTCATTGAACTCAAACTAAGATCTTGCAAAAGTATTATTTTTTTTTTCTGATCAAAAACTTGTTCAATTTCTTGCCTACTATTACTATAGATAAACTCATTCTTTTGTTGTGATATAATGTTTACCAAGTCCCCATGTGAGTGTCATTGCTCAATAATACTGAACAGAATCACCATACCAACTGATGTGTTTACACATCAAGAACTATACGAAGTGTTCACTGAAAATGAAATATTGCGAATATTACTGAAATGGCATGGATACAGAGCAAAAAAATTTATACATTTCATCCATACTACCATTTAGGCAGTGTTTAAAACACCAAATCTTTTAGCTCACACAGGAAATGGAATGACACTTACTGTATATGCCAGCATATAAGGCAAATGGATGCTTAAGACAACCCCCAAAATATATTTTTAGAACGTTTATTTTGTGCTATGCTCACTGTATAAGACAACCACACATTTTACACTTACCAATGACTGATTACTACTTTACATATTTTTACTTGAACATAATTTAGGCACAGAAATTGCCTCAGGTATTTTCTTCACTATCATTTATGCATGTTGTCTTCCCATACAAGATGATTGGTAAAACTATTGTTTATATGAATCCTCAGTTTTGTATATTGTAATTCATGTGATGATGCCAATAAAATTTCATTAGGATTTAAATGGGAGGGAAAAAAAACTTGCATACTTAACGTAGTGAACACATTTATTAAAAAAAAATATGTATAGATGAAATATATTAATCACTAAATATCAGTATATTAACATGCCAATTACCATAATATAAAAACAAAAGTTATTAAAAATACTGCTACACATTACATTACTGAAAAAGCAAGATGATTGCTCAACAATGTTTTCCATCATTAATTCAAAAAAGGTTCAGATTTTATACCCTGAGCATAAAACAATCCCCCTAGTTTCAGGTTTTTTTTTTTAAATTTCAAATATTGTGTTATATGCTGACATCTACAGTAACTGAGATGTTTTCTTATGCATTCCATTGTCCTATTGCATTATCATTCTACTTTAAATTAGAATGATAATTCTAATTTACTATCTAATAAATCTAAAATATTGCATTTTTATGATCTACAAACTATTTTGCTTTTTTGTTATACGTTGCTTATTTATAAACAAATGTTACTGAAGTAGTGTGCAAATTTCTCAAAGTTGAACTTTACTGCTATTTTAAAATATCAGAAGTGTCAATCTTATTGATGCTGTATTCATGAACTAGCATTGAAAGTTATTTCAGTATTCATTTTAAACTGAACATTAAATTCCATCACATACATAAGTAGCCTTCCATTACAGACTCCACGTTATCACTAAAGGAACTAACAAGAAAGCAATACTTCAATATTAACATCAGATCTCCATGGAGTCAGAGGCTCAATTATGGGAGGTACACAGTATCACACACAAAGCTCATCCAACCATGCCTTAAACTGATTCAGTACGTCTACATTCACAACACACTCAGGCAATACATTCCACTCACCAACCACTCTCCATGTAAAGAACCTACTCCTCATTTCTCTACTCACCCCTTCTTATACAGTTCCAGGGATAGCCTCTTGTTCTACTCACTCTCCCATTCTACGAAAAATTTTCCATGTCAACCTGATAACAACCCCCTGACTAGCTTATATATCTCAATCATATCTCTCCTCCTATTCCTGAGGCTTTGCAATTTACATTCTCTCAATCTGTCCTTGTACTCCATATTCGAAAGACCACTGATAACCTTCGTAAATCTTCTCTGGACACTTCTAACATATCCTCATCACCATGAAAACCCAGTGACTGAATCTGTGCACAATACATATGAGGCCTGATCAAGGCCTTATCATAACCTCTATTTCTACATGTCAGGGTCCTTGCATCATTGCCTTTATCAGATGACATCTTCAATGAGACCCCTGAATTTCAGGTCAGTTGCCAGTTTCCTAAAGAGCTAACTATCCAGACAATCACATCTCCACCCTTCTGCAAAGTCATAACAAAAATAAAGAGGGCTAAAATTTTTTTAAACACCAGAAATGCATAATCAATTTCTTTCTTTAGTTTAGCAAAAACACACCTACCAGTTTTCATCATTAGGTCTGTTATAAAAACAAGATATCTGCATCATACTAAAGTTTCTTTATACAATTTAATTACTGGTAATTAAATGGAGCACACACAGGTTAATCTTTGTGGATTAGACTTATGTTTGCAAATATCCATTTATGTTTTCAGATATTCAGTACAAGAAACAAATAACAGGTAAACATAACAATTGTTTACAATTTCATTTTTAAAAGAAAAAAAAAAGTTTTATATTTGACATCAGCTTGACAGCATATGGTCACTCTCATACCTCCTTGGGTTTTAGGAGTGAAGCCTTCTGTTATAGGAAGTGGTAGGGACACAATCCCTTTCCACACAGTAGGACAAACAAATATGCATGCCCATGGTGGGATTCAAACCCAGAGCCTCTTGGCTGGAGAGCGGATATGGCTAACTACTCGGCTAGTTGGTTTCTATATAGACTACTCAAAAATCTAGGATTACTTCAGTTCAGTTTACAATTTAATTGCAAAGATATGAAAGACATGCATCACCGTTTCTCTTTGGAAGAAGTAGAATAACATGGTATCAGAATGCATTAAATTATAGAAAAAAAATCATTAAAAAATTATTGGAATTTATGAAATATACATAAATATGTACAGAATATAAAACTATCAAAATAGGTAATCAGATTTAATACAAATCTTGTAAAAAATACAGCAGTTTATTTTTATTCTTGCTTTACTGCATTTTTATGATCTACAAACTATTTTGTTTTTGTGTTATATGTTGCTTATTTACAAACAAATGTTACTGAAGTAGTGTGCAAATTTCTCAAAATTGAACTTTACTGCTATTTTAAAATATCAGAAGTGTCAATCTTATTGATGCTGCATTCATGAACTAGCATTCATTTTAAACGAACATTAAATTCCATCACATACATAAGTAGCCTTCCATCTATATTGTTAGAGACTCCACATTATCTCTAAAGGAACTAACAAGAAAGCAATACTCCAATATTAACATCAGATCTCCATGGAGTCAGAGGCTCAATCATGGGAATCCCTTTCCACACAGTTAGTAGGACAAACAAACATGCATGCCCATGGTGGGATTCAAACCCAGAGCCTCTTGGCTGGAGAGTGGATATGGCTAACTACTTGGCTAGTTAGTTTCTATATAGACTATTTAAAAATCTAGGATTACTTCAATTCAGTTTACAATTTAATTGCAAAGATATGAAAGACATGCATTACCATTTCTCTTTGGAAGAAGTAGAATAACATGGTATCAGAATGCATTAAATTATTGAAAAAAAATTCATTAAAAAATTATTGGAATTTATGAAATATGCATAAATATGTACAGAATATAAAACTATCAAAATAGGTAATCAGATTTAATACAAATCTTGTAAAAAATACAGTTCATTTTTATTCTTGCTTTATTGCATTTTTATGATCTACGAACTATTTTGCTTTTGTGTTATACCTTGCTTTACCTTAGTTTTAAGAACTAGAACAATTTGCATTAAACATCTTCATAATATATTCTGATACATTCAAAAGTTATTCTTAGGAACCTGTAACACTTACTGGATATGGGATATCATTCGTATGTGATTAAGCAGAGAAACTTGCCAGTCTAGTTGGTTAGCTACCCAAATGGCTTCTATACACATCAAGGAATTGTCATGATGCAAAGTATCGATTAAAACTACAATACCATTGATATGAACTTAAAGATGACTAATATATTTCATCCATACCTTCATATTCCAACCAATAGCCCACAAAGTTTCACTTGTAGAACATACACTTGTAAATATCTTCAAATAGTATACCTATTACTTGATACGAGGCCCACATTCAGCTTATTAGAGGTTTTTATTTTTGAAGTAGCTTGTAAAAGCATGGACTTCTTTCTTTGAGGATGTATCAAAAGATACATATTGAAATATTCTGGTCCTGTTCTGTTTACATGGTATAACCATTTTTGTGTATGCTCGACATACTGCATTATATTTGTTTTTCCTCTCATCCAATAATATATACTGCAGTTCTCATAAATTTCATTTCAACTGATATAAGTCAGTTCATCTTGTTTTTATGGTCCAGGCTTCAATCCCATAAGAAAGTACTAGTCTTGCTAATATTTTGTATGTTTAGATTCTGGCATGCATCTGTACTTTTGCTAGTTTAAAAACTTAGATTAATTATAATACATTTTATTATTATAAAAAGTAATTTCTTTCTAAGTCAAACTATAACCAAGATAGTTAGACAGTCTATTTCCTTAAGAATTTTATTTTCAATAAATTTTACTTCAAAGTGGTTCCTTTCCTTGAAAGGTCAATAATTTTGGTTTTTAGAGTTAATTTCCATATTAATTTTTT
Source organism: Typopeltis vanoorti (assembly GCF_054136105.1). Classification (NCBI taxonomy): domain Eukaryota; kingdom Metazoa; phylum Arthropoda; class Arachnida; order Uropygi; family Thelyphonidae; genus Typopeltis; species Typopeltis vanoorti. The sequence continues at coordinate 91,384,029 of NC_143569.1, read as the reverse complement.
TTGGCAATAAGGTTTAAACAGTTTGCAATTTATTTTTATCACTAGCTAGGAGTACCCAATTATCTGCATGTATCAGCATCAAAATTGCTATCACTTCATAATGGGATATTTCAATGGAATGTCAGTCTCCAACGCATGACGATGACATTTTGCATAGCTTTTTGAAGTTATTGTTGTCCTCACTACACAATCATGGTAAATGATGCCTTTATTATATTTTCTGGAAGAAGGTTAAAAATGACATTTTTGATCTTGTAATATTTCACCAAGTGAATTTCAGAATCCTGACAGAGCCAACTTTCATTCCTGGTCAATATTTTAATGAAGTCACTGCCTTCCCTTTGGTAATGTCAAAGCAATCAGTAACAAACTTCCACTATCATTGTTTCATTTCACTAGTTACAGCATCCAACATTCATATTTTATTGTCATCCATTTCTCTAAGAGATCAAGATGACTCATGCTAATCGAGTGGTCAATTTCAGTGCTAGTAATCTAGTTATTCGCTGATTTTCTCAGATTAATTTGCTTATGAAAATTAATGGTTGCAGTTTTTTTTTTTTTGGAGGGAGGAGGGAAGCAGAATTGCTTCCTTCATTTGAGACCAACAAAATAAAGTTAACAGGTGAAAGTCAAACATTCTTCACATTCTAAATAGCTAAACAGGGCTCTGCAAATGAAGGAAGGGGAGGTAAAGGGGCAGGGGGGAAGGAGAGAGAGGGATTAAATTAAACAGCCATGATGTGTGTGTGGGAGGGGATTATCACTTCCAGGAAAGCAGTTCAATTTAAATACTTAAAAAGTAATGCTTGGATTTAATTTCAAACTGATCATACCTAAACAAACACTATTAGAACCATTTCTTTAAAAGTAACTGACATAGCTAGCATTAGTATTTTAACAAGGACACTTACATGTTAATGACAACTTACATGTTACATGGGCAACGACATCACAAATTGCCTGAGTAGTTGATACCAATATATTATTATTGGAGGTCCTCCATGGGATCCCATGAGTCTTGGGACCCTAAACTTCAAATTTCTGCCAATTACCACCCCCACGATCCCTTGCCTCTACTTCTAGTATATAGTTCCACTAGAAATTCATACATGCAATTTCACTGATGGACACCAAATTTCAAGACCTTACATTTTGTTGCATTAAAATGAATCCCATTCATTTTAATTCTATGAACAATTATTATTATTATTACACCCTCCATGGAGTCTGACTCATCATGGGAGGTTCATTCAACTGACAACATATTTATCATATAGAATCTTAAAATCCTTAACACTCCTTGCATTAACAATGCATTCGATTCACTGACAATTCTCCATGTAAAAAAATCTACTCCTCACACCCTTCCTTCTTCACACTTTTACATTTCTTCCCCTCTCATCTTCTACTCTTTTTATAATCCCCTCTGGATTAATATGATAAAATTCTCTCACTAGCTTAAATGTCTATCATATCACCTCTCTTCCTCCTATCAACCAAACCCTGCAAATCCACATTTCTTCAACCTCTCTCCATAGCCAGTATTCCAAACTCCTGCTATTGACTTAAATCACTCATCTCTGGAGTCTCTTTCAATGTGTCCACATCACATTGAAAACCACGTGAGCTGATCTGAGCACAACAGTCCAAGTGTGGTCTGACCAGTGCCTTATACAGTGGCACAACCACTACTTCCTTATCCTTGCATATTAGGGTACTTCTTATCATAGCAGCACTACGATGTTCAGCCTTTGCAACACCTAGCAATATGCCGTCTAAACTTCAGTCTGTCAATTATCCTACCCAAATCGCTAATCTCATCCACTTCCTGCAGTACGGCACCATCAATATAGTACACAGCCTTATATTTCTGCACTCCAAAATGCAACACCTTGCACTTATTGATATTAAAACTACAACCTCAATTTTTTTGTCCAAGTAAAAAGTCTATTCAAATCTTCCTGAAGGGATTCAACATCAGCAAATAAATGAAGATCCCCAGTCAGTCCACATGATATATTTTTTTACAAACAAGTTAAAAAGCCAAGCTCCCACAATATTGTGGGAGCTTGGCTGTTTGGTAGTATTGAAGCAGGAGTTAAGCCAGAAGGCAAAGCTGGCTGTGTTCAATACAGTCTATGTTCCCATCCTCGCCTATGGTTAGAGCTGGGTAATGACCAAAAGAATGCGGACACGAATCCAAGTGGCTGAAATGAGGTTCCTTAGAGGGGTTGCAGGGCTGACAAGACTCGACAGAGTCAGAAGCTCTGCAATTCGGGAAACCCTCAATACTCAACTGCTGCTTCTCTGTGTTGAGAGATCACAGTTACTTTGGTACGGGCACCTGGTCAGAATGCCACAAGAGAGGCTCCCTCAGCAGGCCCTCTTGGCCAAGCCAGAGAGTGGGAGGCCAAGGACTCGCTGGATAGATTATATCCAAAACCTTGGGTGGACATATATGGGAATCCCACCAGAACACCTGAGCTTGGTGGCAGAGGATCGTGACCATTGGAAGTTCCTCTTGCAGCTGTTGCCCCCACAATCCAATTAGGAAAGGTGGGCCTTGAAGATGTATATATGTATAAGTTAAAAAGCAAGGGCCTAAGAACAGAACCTGGCATGCCACTGGTTACCTTTCTGTTTTGAGACACTGCTCCATCATACACAACCTGCTGGTATTGTTCAGAGAGCTAATCTCTGATCCATCTGACCAATATACTATCTATTCCAATCCTCTGCAGCTTGTACTTCAGCTTATCATGTGGTAATCTATCAAACACTTTTGAAGAGTCTAAGAATATCATTGTATCCCTTATCATAAAATGCAAGTAAATTACTAAAACACGACCTACCCTTTAGAAATCCATGCTGACCATCATAAAGAATGCTATGTCCATCAACCCAATCCTGTATTCTATTCCTTACCAATCTCTACACCTTGACCACAACTGCAGTTATACAGGCTGGCCTATAGTTGGAGACTTCTATCTTAGAACCATGCTTGTGGAGGGGTATATTTTGCATTCTTTCCACTCCTTAGGAACCCTACCCACTGCAAAACTTTCATTAAATGACCAGATCAAGGGCATAACAACTGTGCTGCACATTCCTTAAGAATATGTGGTGATATGTCATCCATTCCCAATTACAAAACATAACGTAAAAATAACTGACATTAGCAGATGTAAATGCAAGAATTGGATAAACCACATTTTAATAAAACTGGAATCTGTGGTGAAAATACTATAAACAAAAAGGTAAAAAATTACTAAATATTACAAAATCCCTTAATGTTAAAGTAGTGATTTCCTTCTATAAACAAAGATATAAATTTTCTTTGCTAGCAAGAGGATGAAAATCAATTATAGATTATTTTAAAATGAAAAATATCAAAATTTCCTTTAGATATTAGAGTACCCAGAGGCTACGAAATATGCACTAATAATTTCCTTACCTGGATAAAACTCAGAATGCTACTTAAGAATGAAAAAAAAAAAAAAATACAGCAGCTATATGAACAAAGAATTAACCAATACTTATATAAAAAATAAAAATTAAAGTAGAAACAGAATGACAGAATCTAGAAACAGTAGTAAACATAGCAGCAAAAAGTCTAGAAAAAAAATATATAAAGGAAATATTTTAAAAAATATTGGATGATGAAATTAAATAATCAGCAAAAAAGAAACATACCACAAATGGTTAAGCAATAAAAGATTAAACAGAATGAGACAAAAGAATGAGCCACATAGGTAAGAGGTCAGAAAGCCAAAACAAATTTGTTCCACAAATGTCTAACTTAGAACATCATATATATATATATATATATATATATATATATATAAAAAATAAAACCCAATGAATGTAAAATTTTTAAGTCTCAATTTTCAAAGATTAAAGTAAATATAAGCAGTGAACTAAAAATAGCAGAATTTTTATTTAGAATTATGAAGAGATAATTACAAAAAAAAAAAACATCTGCAAACAGACAATGAAAGTAATAAAGATAACATGAAAGAATTAGAAATTAGTTTTAAGAAGGGGAAAAAAAATCACCTGTAGAAGATAACTTAACCTCAGAATTACATAAATGTGCAGGATTAAGATTTGGAAAATTCGTTATTTTTAAATAAAGTTTAATCAACGGGAAATCACAAAAAAAAAAAGAAAGCAAAGAAAAAAAAAATGGAAGAGAGCAAGAATGATTCCTATTCCTAAAAAAAGTAATAAAGACGACCTTAAAAAGAGGTATAAGTATTCTGAATTCCAGTTAGAAAATATACAGCAAAATATTAAATAAAGTGCTTGCAAAACATTTTGAAAACTTTATTCTGGAAGAAGAGAAAAGGAAGCTAATGTGTACATCCCATATTTTATTTAAAATTAATAACAGAAAAAAAAAAAGGTGCAATCTGGAAACATTACTACATTTATTGATTTTGAAAAAGTATTTGATAAGATGAGAAAGAAGATTTAATATACCAAATAACATTCTAAGAGCTACTATATATATTATATACACACATATGATAATGAAATACAGATACAAATGAACTATATCTTCTTGAAGAAAAATAAACCAAGATGTTACACAAGGATGTCTGCATCTGCAAGTTTATTTAAACGAAATAATCAAATGGAATAGAAAAAAAAATAATCACAGCATTAAACTATCCTCTAAGGTGAATGTAAACATCTCTTTATTGATGATCAGGTAGTAATTACAGATTCTGAAGATAATCTTCAGAAAGCAATTCTCAATTTAAAAGAAACAGCTGATTTCTGAACAGTAATCTCAACAACAACAACAATAAAAAAAAGCTTTTAAAAATGTCAAGATCCAATTAGAAGTAAAATAGTAATAAATAAAATTTTAGAACAAGTTAATTCTTTTACATATTTAGGATGCATGGTGTCATATGAAAAGAACATAAATGAAGATTACAAAATACCTAAAAATAACAGGTGTAATAAATTCTGTGCTTAGAACTAACCTGGTACAAAAGCAGAATCAAACTAAAAGTTTATAATATGCTAGCTTTATTAATGCAACTATCACTGGAAGTGAAATTTGGACAATAAAAATTAAAGCATTAATAGCAGCTGAATGAAATTTATGAGGAAAATAGCAAAATATACTCTATTTGATCATAAAAGAAATAATGAAAGAATTAAACCAGGAATCAACAATAGAGAAATATAAATACAACTAGATGGAGCAAGTCAAAAGAATGCAAAACAGACTGTCCAAACAAGTTGATTATAAACCATCAGGAAAAAGAACACCAATTATGTTCTTGAAGAAACATCTGAGCTGAAGCAAGCCGTAATAGGCCTAAATCTTTGAATGTTAGATGAAGAATAAAATTCAGACATTTGTTTTGATCAATCTTGATTCTGATAATTGTTTTCATATACAAAGCAATTCAATTCTTTATATCCAAGCACTTAAAAAAAAAAAAAAAGATTTTAAAAGAACAAAGAAAAACAAACAATTATAGAACAAATAGTGTTAGACACATTCATTATAGACAGTTCATACCAGATATTTTCCTTAAGTGTTAGCATTTTGTAATTACACCTTTAAATTTTTTGAAATAAAGTTATTTATAAAAATTTGGTTTCAGCGCCAACTAAGCATATTAAGATACGCTAGAAATTTATTTTGCACTTGGTTATTAAACTATAATAAATTTAGTTTAATCCTTTATGCAAGTGTAAGCAAAAAAGTTTACACCTAAAAATATCTTCAGGACTGAGGTTATAAATATTTGGTTTCAGCACCAACTAAGTATATTAAGATATGCTAGAAGTTTATTTTGCACTTGGTTGGACTATAATAAATTTAGTTTAATCCTTTATCCAAGTGAGAGCAAACAAAGTTTGCACCTCAAAATATTTTCAGGACTGAAGTAAGGTGGTGCAACACCAGGCAACTCCGAGCAAAGGTGGACCAAGCTCTCATCACTCCTTGTCTCAGTATCTCCCATAATGCAAAGCACACCTCCTTGCAGACGTGTATACTATTATGCATTAACACGTTGACCGCCGTATGAATCAAATACGATTCACACTACATTTTTTCAATGCATTGTGTGAATCATATTTGATTCGCATAAAGATTTTTCTTTCAGGCCGTGTAGTTCACCCGTGATTCATATCTAAATGAAATGCTTATGGGAAATGGAAATGTGGGGCCTGGCAAACAGGTTTATATAGTTAGCACGGTAGAATTTCAACTACATGACCTATTATAGGGATTTTATTTTTACCTGATTTAGGCCAATTTCTAATGTTGAATAAAACAATAACAATGGTGCTAAATATTTATTTATAATATATGTTATTATAAATGTGTCTTCGAAGACAAGAAGTATAGGCTTTTATCTGATTGGATAGATCAATAAAACTTTTGCTTTTGTTATAGTCCATAATAGCTTCAGGCTTTTGCACTTCATTACCATTTCATTCTGTAAGGGATTTCATTTTGTTTGTGTGCTTTGTTGATAACATAAGCACTTCACGTTTATCGCACCATTTTATTACCACCACACCTGTGTCACTTTCTTTACCAATTATTTCATCCTTTTTCAGTTTCTTCTGGGTAACATCCTGTGGAATTCCCTTTCGAATTTTTCTCAAAGTGCCTACAAGGTGTGTTTGTCTATTCAAAAGTTTGTGCACTAATTCAATACTGGTATATGTAGAAAGTATTTTTACCTTGGGTATAAATATGTTAAAGATACCAAGTAATTTTAAACCTGGTTTTACTCCATTTCCCAAGTAAGCAAACAGACTAAAAGTCAAGTTTGCGCCTGCAATTGATGCAAGTCTAACTGATCCCACAGGTAGTGCAGGACCAGGGCAACTCGTGGCAAAGGTGGAACAAGCTCCGATCACTAATCTTAATATTTACCCTTAATGCCAAAACACATCTCCAAGAAGGGGATGTATGATGTTTTGTATTAAAGGCAAGGGGCCACTACCCAGACGGGTTTCGACCTTTATTGAGGTCTCGTCAGTGGGAGCTAGGCAAGAATTAGAAATACCAAGATTTAGTAGTACAGAGCTTGTAAGTATTTCGCCAAAACAAGTTACCATAAGGTGTTTAACCTTATTAAATAAAAAATCTCTGGAGGAGATATAAATGTAGAAAGTATTTTTACCTTGGGTATAAATATGTTAAAGATACCAAGTAATTACTTGGTAAAGATATCAAGTAATTACTTGGTAAAGATATCAAGTAATTACTTGGTAAAGATACCAAGTAATGACTTGGTATCTTTAACATATTTATACCCAAGGTAAAAATACTTTCTACATTTATATCTCCTCCAGAGATTTTTTATTTAATAAGGTTAAAACACCTTATGGTAACTTGTTTTGGCGAAATACTTACAAGCTCTGTACTACTAAATCTTGGTATTTCTAATTCTAGCCTAGCTCCCACTGACGAGACCTCAATAAAGGTCGAAACCCGTCTGGGTAGTGGCCCCTTGCCTTTAATACAAAACATCATACATCCCCTTCTTAGAGATGTGTTTTGGCATTAAGGGTAAATATTAAGATTAGTGATCGGAGCTTGTTCCACCTTTGCCACGAGTTGCCCTGGTCCTGCACTACCTGTGGGATCAGTTAGACTTGCATCAATTGCAGGTGCAAACTTGACTTTTAGTCTGTTTGCTTACTTGGGAAATGGAGTAAAACCAGGTTTAAAATTACTTGGTATCTTTAACATATCAATACTGGTATAATAATTATCTACAAATATTGTGTGTCCATTGTCAAGTAGATTCTCACAAAGTCCCATAACAATTGAAGTTGGAACACTATTAGTAGTATTGGTCTTTTCTGCACCGCAGTATATCTTGAAATCATATGAATATCCATCTTCAATATACAATTTGAATAGTTTTATGCCAAATTTGTGTCGTTTATTCTTGATGTATTGACGAAAGGCAAGACGACCCCGGAAAGGAACTAAAGTTTCATCTACACAAATATTACTCGAAGGCATCATTATTTTCTGGAAATTTTTTCTTATGATTTATGAGAGGTGTAATTTTATAAAGTCTTTCAGAAGTATTTCCACCCTCGTTGTCTGTGAAGTGCCAGTTAATGAGAAGAAGATCTAACCAATTCCTTGACATAACTTGTTTGATTTCTGTAGAATAGAGGATGTTATTCGACCAATAACACTCTAATTTTGGCATCTGCACTAAACCGAACCAAATTTGCAGACCCAAAAATATCTTCATTTCATTGGAATTTGTGTTTTTCCACTTTATCCTTGCTTTTGGTAAAATTGTCTTACTGAGTTTTTGAAGAGCATATGTGTTGGTTTCTTGTACCATTAGGTCCAGCAGTCCATCAACAAACATAAAAAAGAAGTCTACAGGATGTTTATCGTGCATTTCTTCAATAACATTTTGTTTTATTCCGAAATTATTATCCACAAACTGAAAATGTTTTAGATTATCACCTGTAATTTCATTCCATTGTAGGTCAGTTGAATTCACATTTCCTAGTAGTTCATCTGAGGAAGAATCATTAGTCAAATGCAGATTTCTTTTAACATCATCATCAATTGTTTGTTCTACAGAATGAGCAGCAGTAAACTGAGATGTACTAGGAGAGAAAACTTCGGTATTACTAATTGTAGATACTTCTATTCTCTTTCTAGCAATGAGAGAATCAGAATCTGAAGACACAGAACTAAGATCACTTCTGTTGTAACTTTCCGACAAATATTCGTATGGTTCGTCATCAGATAGAACATTTATCAAGGCTTCTAAATGGCGTTCTTTTTCGTAGTCTCCCATATTAGGGCAATTTATAACAATATTTATCACTATAACAAATTTATCCGCACTTCACACAAGTCTGACCTTGTGTAAAGTGCGAATCACGTGTGCACTGCTCGGCCCAGTCAGTGAAAAAATTCTTCTCAGGCCACGTGGTGCACACATGATTCGCACTTAACAAATCTATTTAGCTGCATGAAATAGATAAAAAAATCATAAAATATGATTATTTTATGTTACTTTCAGCAAATTGTAAAATAAAAAGAAGTTGGCCTAGGGATCACAAAATTTTTTAACATTACGGCGGTCAACGTGTTAAGGGAAGGGGCACTACCCAGACTGGCTTCGACCTTTATCGAAGTCTCGTCAGTGGGAGGCAGACCGAAACGTGGATACTAAGGCAGAAGCAATAGGAGAGGTCATATTTACCTATATGATGTTGCACCACATTACCTCAGTCCTGAAGATATTTTCAGGTGCAAACTTTGTTTGCTTACACTTGGATAAAGGATTAAACTAAATTTATTAAGATATGCTACATATAACCATTCTACTTAACTTTCATTTTTCTGTGATTCAGTCTAGCAAGTTCAAAAAAGCTTAAACTGAATCTTTTAAAAACAGATCCTATCACACCTACACACCCATTTTTGACAACCAGTAAAAGAAAATGTGCATTTTGAGTAATCCAACATGGTCATTGATGATTACATCTTTGAACAAGTGGGCATTTTTAAATATCCAAGAGTCAACATTAATAACAGAGGAAAGAATTGCAAATGCCAATCATGGATACTTTGCAATCTTCATTCATTCAATTATTCAGGCACCATTTCCAATCAGAAGATTGGCGATCATTTAACTTATTCCTATCTTGCACATTTCTAAAGAGCTGGATGATCCTTTTACATATCCAGTATTCTATGTCCTTCATATTGTGAAGTCTGTCAGGCTTTTCTTACTTCCTTTTCTATAAGGATAAAAGCTGTCAGTCCTCTTAGCATACACCCTAAGAATTTCATTTTCCTCATACAATTAAGTTTCTTTTTTTTTCTCTTTCAAGTATAGTTCTCTTCTGTTACAAGATGTGCAATGTGCGAATTTGTTCATACACAGTAGATAAATTGGGAAATAAAATCACTGTTCTCCCAAACTTGTACGTGTTTCTTGATAAAGTATTTAATGTAGCATCTGGGTTATAAAAATCCAAATAATTAATAAAAAGAAAAGCCTTAAGTATTAAGGCTAGTGCTCAAGTTCCTTCCTTAATCCTATTTTTCCTATTAAGCCATGTGTTTATTGTGTGAAATTTCATAGTGATTTTTAGGAACATATTACAGGAGAAATGGCTACTTATTTTTCTGCAGCCTTTTTCATTCTTCTCAGTAACATCTTATGACTCCTAAAATGAAGAATATTATCAAGAAAATTTAAAGGGAAACCATCAGCTATTTACATCCTATATTAACCTGCAGTTGTGAGACAGTCAAACAAAAAAGGACATGATAGACACATACTATAATCAAAATACTGGACTGTACAAACAAGGACAATGAACTACAAAACCTGTTTCAAAAGATCCAACATTCTGCCAATTATAAGTAGTAAAAGAAATGAATGGTTTTTGCCATATCTGAAAGGCAGGCAGATGACATGATCAATTGAAGATGCAAATAAAATTGACAGGAAGATCCTTAGCAAGAGGGATTCTAGTAATGATGGAGTTCTGAATTACATGTTCATTAAGACAAATGGACCAAACTTATATTACAGATGCAGCTTATGATAAGGATAGAAAGAGAGTAATGGTGGCATTAGACTTAAATGGTCCATTAATATTATCATACTGGTATCTCCATGGAGTCAGAACTTATCACAGATATATCACAAAATACCAATCATGCTTCTCCTTAAAATGACTAAGCACTCACAACCATCTCTGCCAATCCCTTTCACCCATTCACCACCCTCCAGGCAAAAAAATCTAGTCCAAACATCCTTGCTAACCACAATTTCCATGGGTGATTTCTTATTCTCTATTTTCTTGCCAAAATTTATGAAAAATCAATCCTACAAAATCTCTTCAATAACTCATGCTTCTATCATATTTCCTCTTTCTTACCTATCAGCAAGTTTTTGAAGCCCACAGAGAGTCAAATCTATTCTCATAAGGAGTATAATTAATCTACTTTACACATTATATAATTAATATACTGTTGATTTCAGTCAACAGAATACAATTCAGTCATATAGATTCAAACTGCCAACTCATTCTTACTCATTCAGTCTTTTAAAAAACATAAGATTATAAAAGATATAGTTTTACAAATAGGCGAGAGAGAGAAAGAAAGAAAATATAACAGCAAATAATGAGGATAGTTTATGCTAGGATAGATATGTTCCTGACTAATAGGCATGCTTCACCCATAGTAGCTAATAACATTTGTTATTATTACCTACTTCATAATAAACTTCACGCACACAAAAAAAAGTAATAACCATACCCATGAGATATGCTATACCTATCTAATAGATCATTATCATTTTTCGCTTAAGCAATCACTACACCATCCATTCCAACAGTATGACATCCACAAAACATTGACACAGAGCCAGGGTTATATGTTTGACAGTTCTTGAAGATGAGCTCAGGTACATCAGATAAAGAAGCCAATGTATACAACTCGTGAAAAAAAGATAAACTACTGCATGCATTCCTCCTGCAACCAAGATCACAACAAAACCATTCCATTCCTTATATTTAAGGTACATTGGAAAAGATAGCTAACTAAAGTTCTCAATAAATATAATCTTCATGCCACTTTGAAAATCACTCATTCAGCTAGCTACCATCATCTGTTTTCCTAAGGATTAACTTCATCCTTTTCCACATCCTGGAGAGTATAAAGTTCCTCATGACTGCAGTCTGGCCTACTTTGGACACTGTTAAATTGGACTTAATGAATACAAAAAATTACAACCATGACATCTATATGGCAAGGTGGGATTGGCAGACCATGCTCTGGATATACCTTCACATAGGATTAAATATCTGGAAGATGACAGCTTTAGTACATACAACTCATTATAGGTCTGAGAGACTTTGTAGAATCAACATTGGCTATGAAGCACTGCCAACTTCAAGTATGGCTACATTAATTTGCCAAAGATCTGGAAGCCAGCCATTCCAAGACCATCATCAAATTCCTGACATGTACCCTCAAGGGATGTACAGGATATTATTATTAGTAACTATTGTTCTTATCAATATTACTAAATTCCAATCTCCTTCTCTGGAAATTTTCTCATAGTAAATATTTGACTTGTGTTGACTAACCACTGAGTGACTTAGCAGTTTAATCCAGAGATTAAATACAGGTAGTCCTAGACTTACGACGGCCAAAAATTATTATTAAAAATTCTCTAATTTAACTTTGCCGCCATCATATACATACATATATCACATTGCTTTTGTATATGCAGCGCAGTATTTGACAATTTTAGAAAACAACAAGAAGATAAATACGGCAGGCATACATTTAATGCTAGTAAAAGTTGGTTTTATCGATTCGAAAGCCGATTTTACTTACATAACATACGAATAACGGCAGAAGCTTCTAATTCCAATTTGGAAACTGACGAAATTTTCAAGAAAAATCTGAAAAAGATGAAGGCCATTTGCTAGAGCAGATTTTTAACGTAGATGAAACCGGACTGTTCTGGAAAAGAATGCTAGAATGAACTTACATTCACAGAGAAGCTACATCAACGCCTGGTTTTAAGGCATTTAAAGATAGGGTTACACTTCTTCTTGGAGGAAATGCTGCTGGTTTTAAATTAAAACCATTTATTGTTTACCGTTCACAAAACCAGAGCTTTGAAAAACATTGACAAGAATAAATTGCTGGTTTACTACAGGAGTAATCCTAAGGCATGGATGACAATTGTTTTATTCGACTGGTTCTTAAATTGTTTTATTCCAGAAGTACGTGTCTACTGTCTTGAAAAAACATTCCTTTTAAAATTCTATTGCTGCTTGACAATGCTCCAGGACATTCTCTTCACATCGGCAATTTGAATGAAAATATAAATGTGATGTATCTACCGCCCAATACAACAGCTGTGATTCAACCTATGGATCAAGGTTCGATTGATACATTCAAGACATTATCTGAAAACTACATTTTCTCAAGCAATAACAGCAATGGATAACGATGCTACAACATTACGCGATTTTTGAAAAAATTATGATATTAACCAACGTATCCAGAACATTGGAAAACTTCATGGAAGTATCGGAACAATGTATGCGAGGAAGAGGAATTTGGAAGAAGTTACTACTGCAGGAGACACTCAAAGAGTACAATGAGCATAGTATGTTAGAACAAATTGGTGAAGAAATTGTTGAAACTGCAAGAAAACTGGATCTAGAAATCAATATTACCGATATAGAAGGTGAACTGACTGATCAAGACTTGATTTTCCGAAATGAAAGAGTTGTAGAAGAAGAAAGGAATAATGAGGAAGATGAAGAGAAATCATTAAAAAATTCTACTGTAAAAGGATTAGCTGACATATTTTCTAAACTAAATCAAGGACTTCAGCTACTCAAAAATATGGATCAAGACACTGATTGTTTTGCCAAAGTCGAAAAGCAGTAAGATATTATCGCAAAATACATGAAGAAAAGGGAAAAACCAACAGACAACATTAACCAATTTTCTGATTAAAAAAAGCTACTCCCAATAGCGAGAAATAGCCATATATCGTCCAAACGAGTTACAGTAACTCACCTGTTTAATTAAAGGCATCGTTAATAAGTTGTTTGTTTATGTTAACTAATATTCAAAGGAATTTCAAAAATGCACCATTTTTTAATGTGTTTATGTATTTTTTATTAAATTTTTCTTTCTTAATTTTGTATTTATATGTGCTAATAAATAATTTATAAATGTTTATGTAAGTTTATATATTTTTAACCGTTTTAAGTTAAATAGAAACCTAATTTATGAAAATATAACCGAAATCAAACAAATCAAGAATTTAAAAAAAGTTCGACTTAGGTCAGAATCAACTTACGATGGAGACGTTGGAACCCTGTCGTAAGTCGAGGACTACCTGTATATCAATATAATTAAAAAAGAGTGGCTGGAGATGAAAGTACAGCTTCAGCCTACAAAGTCAACACTTCCAAATGAAACATTTGGAAGTCCAATTATGAAAGGGTTAAATATAGAAAACTCTCTGCCTGTACCAATAACAGTCATAACTTCTGGTCACTTGTAAAACACTGACAATTTCATATATGCTTCTGCCACTCATCTAGATGACAGTATTGCAGGATTCCTAAAGATAAAGCCGACTTCCTGACCAGGTTCGTCATTTGGGATTATTATTATTAGACGGCATCTACATGGAGTCCAGACACTCATGAGAGAAACTAACTATTATATGAGGAGGAGGAGGCCGAAAAGTTCTAAATTCTAAATCAAATTGCAATAATTTGTTCTTTAACGATATATAATATAAAAAGAATGCTTTAATATCATTTTTGTTCTAGATATTTATCAGAACTTTTAAGTCCCCCCCCATACACAAAATATCATACCTCTACTTAAACTCATTCACCACACAAAAATAATCTAGTCTACACACATACTAAACGCACTCTTACACAACTTAAATGGATGACCCCTAGTTCTCTTACTATTTGTCATATACTGAAAAATTTCCCTTTGCATCAATTTTATAAAACCCCTTTAATATTTAAGTTTCTATCATGTCTCCTCTTTCCCCTATCAACTAAACTTTATAACCCACATACCTTCAACCTATTTTCATAGGGAGAATTCCAAAGACCTGTCACAAGCTTAGTCACTCATCTCTAAATCCTCTCTACCACCTCTTCATCTCCAAGAAACCCAGACGACTAAATCTATGCACAATAGTCAAATTGCAGCTGAATCATAGCCTTATAATATCATTAACAATCCATTTGAATCTGAAACTGATGAAATTGCATTCAGCACTGCATAATAATTTCTTACACATGTTCATTTATCTCTAACCAGGGGTGGCCAAACATGCTTGATTGCATCCTTTCTAATATCTCTACTCTCCCTGGTTTTGTACTTCCGAACTATCACTAAACAATTCTTTTTACAAAAATGTAACTCCAAAACCATTTAAATGTAGCTCAAGCATGTATATGTCCTTTTGTCCATCAAATTTACTCCATACATCTATAAACTGCACACCACCCTTCTACACAATCTGCTCATTGACTCATAGTATTATGGCTGAGAGCAGAATATTTCTGAGAAGTTTTTTTTTTTTTTTTTGCTGATTTGCCCATTTTGAAGTATGAAAATTGAAGTTTCCGGGAGGGGTAAAACCCTTCCACTTTTCTTATGCAGAGTATAGCTTTAACCTTCAACTCATTTTATAATTTTTATACAATTATTATTATTATAAAAATAACACCTCCAGGGAGTCCAAAGACTCATCGAGGGAGGGTACCTACTCTACAACTTTCCGTCTCCACCAACCACAACTACCTTCATCATCTACACCAACGGCATCTACTACCACTAGTATTTTCACAGACAAACATTCATGCCCATGGCATTTTTAATTCGAACTCTCAGCCTTTTGGCTGGAGAGCGGATACGCTAACCCTCAACCAGGCTGGCAATTTTGTTTTCAAAAATAAAGAATAATGCTAAAATGCATTTCATTTAAAAATGCCAAATAGCTAGAAAAGAATACAAGTGCTCCATAAATATATTGTGAAATGAAAAGAGTTCAGCAACTAAAAAAAATCTGGGAAACGCTGATATATGCCATGATATAGAAACTCATTAGCAGCACAGCCTGAAACTATACACTGCTAATCAGTTTCTCTTATAAGAACCAATAAGGCAAAAATTAGATTTACTGTAACTTAAGTTGAATATTATTGATTTATATTTCAAAACAATTATGTAGTTTGCAGACTAAATATTATTCAAGTATTTTGCATAGTTGTGCTATAACTCCAGAAAAAAACAGTATTTTTTTTTAACCTAAAAATGTTAATACATCATATTTTACCAAACAGTTTAATACTTTACTGTACCTTGAGGATATTAGTAAAACATTCAGTTACTGAATATCAAGTTGTAACCTGTCACAATGACAGATAAGCAACTACTAGATCTGTGCTCAGATACAGTTTATAATATAAAGCCAGATCAGTTTACTGTATTTAAAAGAGACCTAATATTAGAACAATGCAACAGGAAACATAGCCTAGCCAAATTAGTAAACTCTCATAATCTTAATGATGTATTCTGTTAGTGATTTTATTATAGCTGATATTAAGAAACAATCATAGCATTTGCTGAAGCTTTTTGAAATCTCTCAGGTCTTAAACCTATAAGTAACTCTAGCCTTCTTTCAGCTAGTGCATGCTCTACCCGAGTGCAGATTTTTATTTTTTTTAAAATACTTGGACATTATTATTACACGACACCACCAGGAAGTTCAAGGGCTCATTCTACTTAATTGCTAAATACGTCTCGCCTTCTCCACTACTAAATTCTCCAACTACGACTCTACTACCATCAATGCCATTTACCACCCATTACCACCAGCAACAGTAGATTTTGTTTGTAAATTGCTTGTGTTCAGAAGGCCAATTTGTCTGTACGTGGGATGAAAAACCTGAGTTTCTGGGAGAAAAACTCCTGCCACCTCCGTATGAAATTGGCTAACTCACCTTCAATCGAAAAAGCCCATGTAAGACCCAGGTTCAATTCTCGTCACAACAAGAATTGAACCTGGGTCTTTAATCAAAGACCAATCAAATGGTGCAATGTTTGGCTGTTCTTCCAATTGCACTATGGCAGCACTAATGAAACTAATCAAATAAATGCAATTGGCTAATCTTTTATGCTTTCCCTGGAAAACAAACAGTAATGTTTAATGTCCCATTATATAAACTGAATATGGATCACTTCTCAATTATATCCTCAATAATCACTTGAACCATTTAATAAATGGGAAAGGGATTCTACATGGAAATTGACAAAATTTTAAGTTAGGAACAATTTTTTCTGATCATTATCAGAAACATTTTGTTACATGTTGGATGTAAAAAAACATCCAACTTCTGTTCTAGGGGAATAATGACAATGAACGGATTGGAATATAGCAGTTACAATGGGAGGAGGAGAAGCTGATGAAGTTTGAACAATAGGCTACAAGAACAACGATTTTCCAGTGTTAGGTCCAAGATTGGATGGCACATAACCCAATGTGTTTTACATTGATATTTTTTAACAAAAAAAAAAATTATCAAATTGTGCACTCATCAAAAGAACATATCTGTGAATCAGCCTTCAAATTAATGGTATAAAAATCACTAAAAAAAATAATTTTTTTACTAATAACAGCATGCTAAAGAATCAAATAAATAACTATTTTTTAATTCAAAAAACAAGTTGTTTGTAGGACTAAATTTGATTGAGAGCAATGTAAAGAGGATATTCAGAGTAAATATGGGAGTACAAGAAATGACATTTCATCTTGCAAACAATTTAAAAAATAAAACAATTAGAAAAAAATTCATGCTGGATATAAGTTCATTTTCCTGATGCATTAATATAACAATGGCACCAATCCCTTTATTAAAGATAATTTTCTTAAATGTTGAATTATGAGAAATGAGTGACAAACATGAGAGCAATTGACACTATAATAAATTTAGATGCAAGAAAATTACATGAAATGTATAGATTAATCAGCTATGAACCTGAATTATAAAAAAATTTAATATTCCACATAAAACCAAAATCATTACATTAAAGTAGAGCTGAAATAATCTTACCAGTGGGGTTCAATTTCTCAGGGTTAAACCAAGCACCTGCAAAGCAGAAAAAAATCAAAGGCCATAAGCATTAACAAAGTTACCCATGCTCCATGCACCCAAGCCAGAAAGAGATACATGCCCAAGCAATTATAAGAGTAATCAAAGCACCAAAGAAAGAATTTACAGCAAATTACAATCATAGGCATATACATAAATTATGGAGGTTAAGTTTCACAATAATTTATAATTAAATGCAATATTTAAAAATGCAATCTGCAGTAAACATCTGAAAACAACCCGACATTAAATTTCATAGCATTAGTTCCTATTAAATTATAAATACTTGAGCAAAGTAACAAATTATGTGAAAATGACACTAAATTTAATTCAAATTATAGAACTTGCCACACACACACATTACATTGAATACTGTGTCAAAATTTTGTTGGTTACTATGCTATATAATCCTTATATGAAGATTAAAAGCAGGTGAATGCTTGACTGCATTCAGGAATAAGTTTGAAGGGTCATCTATTAATCTGCTTAACAGATTACCCTTCAAATGCAATTTCTGCTTTCTTCTAAGCATGTAAGGATACAAGCACATGCTGGTAAACATCCCTATGCAGTTAAACCCAAGCTTATCAATTACTTCTATTATTTCATCCTCTGTTCTGTAGAACAGAGGATGAATGCTATTTCTCCCAATGAATACAACCATCATCTCTAGAAGAAGCACATTAGCAGATTCTTTCATTCTCTCTGACTACCCGCTGGACATACAGAACTGTTGTTATGGGCTATGATCTGCAAACTTTAAGTTAAGTACAGTATTTAAATTTAAAAAAAAAAAAAAAACAACAACAACTAATATATAAGTAATAAGCAAAAATAAGGTTAGTTTTGTTAAAGGTCTACTAGAAGACCTTTACCCATAATCAATCCTCTGAATCCACTAATCTGGAAACTAAAGTTTACCTGCTTTCAAACTAACATTTTAAGTAAATTCCTTTTATGTAAAATCTTCAATGCGTTTAACAAAATGAGTAAAAATTTTTTTTTCTAGCATTTTCATATGATGAAAAAGAAGTATGCAGTTTTATGTGAAACCCACTTTAGATATATAAATAAAAACTTGGGCTGCGATTGATTTTGTTTTCTTTAATCATATATATATGACTACTACTATTGTGATAGATATATATCACAATATAGCTTCATAATAGCATGTGCCCAATTTTTTTAAAAAACTTTTTCTTCATTCCCGCTTTTTATGCATTTGTTTCCATGTTCCTAATTTTTTCACCTACTAGAAAAAAGTTCTTGTGTGCAGCTGAAGAAATAGCATTTAATCTACAATATTCTCTGATAATGAAAAAAAGTTATTTTAAAAAGACATCAGCTGGCTGACGATGCTAGTCTGTTGAAAGTTTAGCCTTTTAGTTTAAACGGACTGAAATGTTGCATAAACTCAAAGCGCTGAAATGCTAATAGTTAGGTGGACTATGGCTACAACAATTCAGTCACTTAAACTAAGCAATACCAAAATTCTGTCTGAAACATTCCTAACACATTTTAGATACTAAAAAAAAATTTTTTTTTCTGGTAACTAAAATGCTTATTTTAAATTTATTTACTGCAGACTTACAGTTGATATTATTTTATAAAAAGTATTACTTATTAAATGTAGCACCTATTCATCAGTAATTTCTTATGTTGACCTAAGATGTGATTGAATTTCAGAAGTTAAGTACTGAAGAGGAAATGAGTTGTTAGTGGCCCAACAATTAGCTAGGCTCACCTAGAAAGTAATGATTTTAATAAGGTTTACTTATGTTTTATTGACTACACAAAGGCCTTTGACAATATACAACATGAACAACTAATCAAATGCATCAGAAATTTAGGAGTAGATGGTCAAGATACCAGGTTAGTTACTGAAAAATCTATATTGGGAGCAAACTGCCTCAATAAAAATATCAGGAGAACTCTCAGAGGAATTCCCAGTAAAGAAGGGTATCAGACAAGGCTGTGTGTGTTCTTTCTCCCATATTGTTTAACCTCTATACTGAAAATATCTTCCAGCAATTAGAAGAATTTAAAGGAGTCAGTATAGGAGGCAGGAATATAAACAACTTAAGATATGCAGATGATACAGTACTGCTAGCTGAAAATAAAAAAAGATTTTCAAAACCTACTAGAAGAGATGCTAAAGCTAAGTGAACAATATGGACTTAATTTCAACTTCAAAAAAAAAAAAAAACCCCAAACCATGCTGGTAACAAGAGAAAAGGGAAAATACCCGATATAAATATTAAGATCAGAGGAAATACTTTAGATCAAGTAGAGAGTTATATATATTTGGGTCAACTAATTACAGAGAATGGAAAGTGTGATAAGGAAATATTAAGAAGAATAGAAATCGCTAGATCAACCTTCATTAGCATGAAAAACATTCTGATCTCAAGGGAAATTCACACAAAAACAAGAATTAGGCTGTCCATATGTTGTGTATGGTCAACACTGCTATATGGAGCAGAAACCTGGACAATATCAAAATATTGTGAAAATGAACTAAAAGCCTTTGAGATGTGGATCCTCAGAAGAATTCTTAGAGTCCCACGAACTGCCAAAAAAACTAATTTAGAAATATTAGAGATGATTGAAGAAGACAGGAATCTGTTGAAAACTATTAAGAAAAGGAAAACCACCTACCTTGGTCACATACAAGGAAAAAGAAGAAGAGGAAGACAAAGAACAGATTGAATGGGAAATGTTAAGGACTGGACCTTTTTGTCCTATGAAGAAAGCAAAAGAGAAGCACAAAACCGTATATGGCGGAAGCCCATGGTAGTCAACCTCCTGGGAGGAGATGACATCTGACAAGACAAGATCACCGTATTAAAATCACTACTTGTATATATGGGAATATGACCTGCATTAATTCAACCTTGATATCTCTTTTGGGTCTGGCTCCCACTCATGAGACCTCAATAAAGGAAGACACACTGGTTTGGGTAATGGTCCTTCCCATAATGAATAGCTTAACACAATTGATGTGAGGTCACTAGCCTTCATCTACAAGTAGCCTAATCATGAAGATACTTCAAGCACAAACTTTGATTACATTTGAATAAAGAATTAAAATAATTTAATCTACACAGTGTAGCCAGACTAAAGTGTGAAAGTAACTGATTACATGCTTTGTTCTCAAAATGCTATATGTAAACAATTGTCTGGGGTGGGGGAATTGCAGTATCATTAAGTTGTAATTGCAAATAATTCAGAATAGAACAGGCGGAAAACACTAGACTATTAAATTAAGGGTATTAGTTTTGATATCACATCCTTATTTACTAACCACTGTCTGAATTCTTAAAGATGTAATTTTTTTTTTTTTACGATTGATTAGAAATGAGTGGATTTATTTTTTATTTTTTAAATCAAAGTAGAGGAATTACCAACAAGGAAAGTAAGTGACTTAGCTAACTGTTGGGCAAGTTTATAAATGTAAAATTATAAGTATAAACCTATAAGTTCATAAGTCTTAATTATACTATCAACTACAGGGAATAATTTCTTTTTTTTAGGTGCCCTATAAATATGGAGTGGTTTAACATGAATAGCTTTTAATTTGCTAATTATTTCTTTGGACCAACAAGTCACTTTTCAAAAATTCATGAACTTTTCTCTTCTGAGAGAGAGAGTGGGGTCTATCATTTCAAACTGCATAGTCAGTTCAAATTGAAAAGTAGGGCATTTCATGTGAAATCAATTTAAATTGAAACTATAATTTTGCATTATGATTACTCTATCCTTTAGTGTTTCCCAAACTTTCAGTAACCAGGTACCCCTTTTAAAATTTTAGTAACACTGGCATACCCTCCTCCCAACCTCTAAGGCAAAGGCAATTGAGAGAAGTTATTTCATTGAAATGCGAAGAAATAAAAAAGTATTTAACATTTGTGTTATAAATTTAAAAAAAAAAAAAAAAAAAATCCCACATTTTTGTAAGTTATTAAATGCAAGTTTATCCAACGTACAAACAGTAGAAACAAAAAATTATGAAATTAAAATTTTTCAATAATAACAAAATGAAACAAATGAAAAACTGTTGGGAAGACAGTAGTTTGATGAAATCCAGTTCTGTTTCTCTTACGTTCTAATCAGATGGTTCAAACTATTTGAATTTAAGCTTTTAATGCAAACAGTTCAAACAACACAGAGGTATGCAGTGCAGATTTAAAAAGATTTCTATATTTTGTCTCAAATTTAAGATATTTCCTGGCATCTTAATTATGGCAGCCAGTTTTTGTTCAGATCCATAGAATTTTTACTTTTGGAAGGTTTAAAACTGATCACAGCTTATTTCCGGATAACTTGTATGATTTTTTTAATTGCCATTTTAATGCTTTTATGATTATTACATGATCCCTTCAAGGACTCATCATGGAAGAACATTCTACTCTACCCAATACATCGCCATTTCCCCCATACTATTTAATTCTCCAAATACACATAACGATCATCGACACCATTTACTGCCTGTCATCACCAGTAAATTGTTTTACTTAGCTTGTATGCAAGATGAAAAACCCTTTTACTTCTGCATGAGATCACCTAAATCATCTTCAACAGAAAAAGCCCATATAAAGATTCCTCTTGTCAAGACAAGAATCGACCTCAGGTCTTCTCCAATCAATTGAAGGGTGCAATATTCTATTGTTCTTCCAAGACTGATTTCTTAATTTGCATTTTCAAAAGAACTAATCAATTTTTTCAAGTGGCAGTCATGTGCTTTAGGTGTTCTGAGTTTTGAATACTTTTCAGACCTTATTGATTCTGCAAGTCTGATTTTTTGTGTTTCATTTATACATGTAACTGAACAAGTATGCCTAAAATCACCTTGAGGAATTTCTTATATACCTCATAGTCTGCAAAAAATTAAAAACAGATGTCTTAAAACCTCCCCCAAAAAATTGTGGGGAACTAAATAAAATTTCACGATTTTAAAATTTGATAAATGACTATGAACAAAATTGGTCCCATTCTGTTATTTTCATCCTTTCAGACTAGACAACCTTTTGAAATTGAAAATTGCAAATTTTTTTATCTTTTGGCATATTTAGTATATCCACCTATCAAGACCTTTTCATGAGTAGTGTGCCATATATTATAGTAGTAAATGGTAGAATAAAAAAAATAAATGAATACTTACAAAGTAAAAAATAACATTATGTACAGGTATGCAAAGTATCAAACATCCCAGGTGCAAAAATTTGCAATATCAGCCACACCATCTGGATGCAAAAAATAAAAAATGTAAGTCGAAGGAAATGATGGTCTTGGTTGGTACTAATGATTTGAGAGGAGAGAAGTATTCTATGAGGGAGTATGTATAGGAGTTGTTAGAAGAAGCAAAACTGAAGATCTAGAAAGTGAATGTAAGTCTCCAACCACACTATGATAGAGATGAACTGAGGAGGAGGGCATTGGTAGCCAATGAGTCTATACATAACTGTCCAGAAAGAATGATGTAGGATTTGTTGATTTGTAGTCTGTGTTTGACAGAAAAAAGGATTTGTACAATGCTGATGGATTGCATCTAAATGGTTTTGGTGTTAGGTGTCCAGAGAGAGTTTTGTTCACTGAGCATGCTGAAATGCAAATTCAGGAAAACTTAAGCAATTAGGGCTTAAGTGAGTTCATGTGAAGGCACCTATAAGGCTAGTGAATGCGAGAATGACCAAGTGTGGAATTTAGTCTTTCAAGCAAAAAATATTAAATAGGGTAATTAATTCAAGGAAGTAAAAGGTGGGTGGAAGATTAAAGGAATGCTGCAGTTTTTATATACTAATGCCAAAAGTATCAGGAACAAGAGAGAGAGAGAGAGGAGTTTTTGGCATTGGTTAGAGCAACCTTGCCAAAAGTTATAGACATTAGTGAGACTTGGCTAACAGCATAATAAATTTAGTTTAATCCTTTATCCAAGTGTGAGCAAACAAAGTTTGCACCTGAAAGTATCTTCAGGACTGGGGTAAGGTGGTACAACACCAGGACAACTCGTTGCAAAGGTGGAGCAAGCAAAGGTGTTGTACCACCTTACCCCAGTCCTGAAGATACTTTCAGGTGCAAACTTTGTTTGCTCACACTTGGATAAAGGATTAAACTAAATTTATTATACTCTAAACAAGTGAAAAATAAACTTTCAACAAAATTGGCTAACAGCAGATGATATAATTACAGGGACTGAATGTGAAGTGTTGAGTATTTTCAGGGAAGATAGGATGGGGGAGGAGTACTGCTGATGATAGTAGATGAATTGTAGCCAAAAATAATAGGAGACAAGCAGGAAGGTGGCTGTACATTTGAAACAATCTGGACCAGTAAGACAAAATATACAGTTGGTTGTTGCTATAAGCCAGGGAGTTCCCCAGATGATCTGGAAGATGGGCATTGCCAAATTAGCAAAATGAGTACAGGTCAAGCGATTATTATGGGGGACTTCAACTATGGAGATATAGACCAGAAGGAAGAAAAATCATATGGCAAGAAAGAAAGAATTTATACACCTACTAGAGATCATTATTTAAGGCAGCATGTGATGGAGGGGACTATCACAGGGGTGGGAGGGTATTGGACTTTGTCACAGAATCAGAAGAGCTATCCATAACCAAGGTGACAACATTGTCTGCAAATAGTGAAAGTGACCATGCAGTCTTGACTTGGGAAACTGTACAACATGAGGAATATTCTATCAAGAAAGGTATATGTGGAACTACAAGGCAGGTGATTATGACATGCTTAGGAAGAAGCTTAAATCTGTGCCATGGCATAAAACACTGTAGGATAGTAGTACTGATAGTAGTGCATGGGATATAGTTAAGGGTCATCTAGAGCAGTGTTTCTCAACTGCCGGGCTACGGCCCAGGCATCAATTATACCAGGCCATGAGAAGTTCTCCTGGAATTTGTCATTTTAGTTTTCTAAGCATTTTTCATGAATAAATATTTTATAGTGCAAATATTCTGAGAAGAATAATATTTATGAATGTATCAAAGCTCAGACCCAGAACACCTAAATAACATCTGTGTAGCAAATGTCAGTGATCAAGCTGAGTATTTTTAAACATGGAAGTATTCATGAATGATTGGGAATTTTCAGACATCAAAATCTTTTAACATTTGGGAAAGGGAATACCGCTGTTTATAACCGGTCATAAAAACTGCCTGCAAGCTGATTACAACAATGGGCGGCATATCCTCTGTTCTCAAAACAGAACGAAATAACATCTGAGTTACAAATGTCAGTGACCAATCAGCAAGGAAGTATAAAGAAAATTTTCCCACTGAAATTGAAGATCAAGGCAGTCTGTATCCAGTTCTCAAATCAAGCTGAGTATTTTCTTTTTCTTCGCAAGCCGCATTGCAGTGTGTAAGTGCTTGTTTCGAAACCCAGGTGCTGTGATTTTTTAAAGTAATAGGCCTACAGATTTAAAATTTTAATACGAATAAGAGAAAAGGGACTTCGATTAATTTTGGTGTTAAGAAATCTCTTATTGAAGGTGTTTGTGACGAAACAAACAGTGATTCACCCAACTCAAGCCTACAGAGCAATCCCCAGGATGTACAAAAGGAGAGGAAAACTATCAGCATACAGAAGAAAAGTATACATTACTCATAAGTATATGAACAGCTATTAAAATTTGGTGTCACACAATGCCCTCACACTGACCAACTGCCATGACCCCAATGTGTCATTGTACTGCTGTTCTGGGAAACGAGGCTATGAATCCATCGCAACTTACTCAACATCAACATAAAATATTCCAATCTAGTCAACAAACCCACTGAATCCTTTATGCATAAAAGAGATGCACTTAAAATAGAAAAGAAAATTATTTCCCAAGCTTCAACCACTGACACTTCACTTCTAACAGCATCCAATTTAATATCATTACAGATAGCTAAATGTAAAAAACCATATTCCAATGTCAAAGAACTCATTAAGCCTTCTTTGATTGCTGCTTGTAATTAAGTATTAGGTCAGTCTGCAGCAATTAAAATGAAAGACATCCCATTATCGGATGATACAGTTGAAAGGAAGATATCTGATTATGGCAGAAGATACAGAAACGCAACTCACTGAAAAAATTAAAATTGTTGATATGATATGTATGATATATTGACCATGATGAAAGTGATATGAAGACATTTTAAGGCATTTCTGAATTGCCTATGCACACTACCAGCAGTGAAATTTTCAAAGTTTTAAATGATTTCATTGAAGAGAGAGAGATCTCGAATGGAAAAGTTGCATTGGAGTTTATACTGACGCTGTCCGTCTTACAGGTAGAAATTCAGTTTAGTCACTAAAATTAAGGATATGGCAGACAATATCTTATTGTCAATACATTGATACATTCATAAGCAAAATCTGTCCTTCAAAAAAAATGGCACCTGAGATTAACGAAGTCCTGTCTCAATCTGTTAAAATTATTAATTATATAAAAAACAGTGATTTAAATATGAGACTGTTAAGAGCATTGTGCGATGAAATGGGCTCTGATCATCGAAATCTTTTCCATTTTAAAGTTCATTGGCTGTCCCGGAGTAAAGTTCAAAAGGTTATATGAACTTCGAAAGCTGTTTCTAATTGATAAGAAAATTGACCTGTCCCATTATTTCCAGGATAAGAAATGAATAGCCTCGCTGGCATATCTCAGTGACATTTTCTTATATAAATGAGTTGAATTTAAAACTTCAAGGTCCAGATACAACAGTATTTAATGCTTGGAACAAGATCGAATCATTCAAAAAGAAACTCAAACTCTGGCTTAATATGATTGCAGTAAGAAATAATGAAATGTTTCAGTCGTACTTAGATTATATTATGGAAGCAGATGATTTCTATTCCAGAATTCAGTTTCAGATATAATTGCAGCCCATTTGAAAAGTATTATCCTGAACATGAGAATCCCCAGAGGCAAAATATGTGGATTGTGAACCCCTTTGTTGAAGACAAAGAGATCGCCCTTTCCATGAACAAACCCTTCAACTTATTGAATTATCGTAATTCTTGTGGAAAGGCTTAGACGTTGGTTATACATTCTTACTAAATAGCTTAAGGAAATTACAACATACAATAGAATATACATTAAAATAAATTTTAATACACTTCCAATATTTCAGCAAGGTCACAGGAACTTAAATATAAGACGTGCACGTAAGCACAACACACAGTAAATGAGGAACGAAGCAGGAAGCCATTCTTTCTCCTAAAAGTCCTGATGGTGTCCCCTAGCAGGCAATGTTGGTATTCTTGGCTGATTGGGCTGAACGTCTTCTGATGTAGGTTTCCCAAATTTGGGACACTCTCATGCAACCAAATTTGTTGAGGTTTGGATTGTTTCTTAGGGCTGAGGCTGATTCCATGAATAACCTTTCGTATTTCATCAAGGAGCATTTACAGGAGGTTATGGCTGATTGTATACCTAGGGTCCGAATAGTAAAACAAGTAGGGGTTAAATGGATGAATAACAGCAAGAAAAGAAACAACTGTGGAGGGAATTTAAAGAGAAAGGTGACCTGCAGGCACACGAACGGTATAAAGCGCAGGCCAGAAGGGTAACGACTGTGGTAAGAAAAGCAAAAGCGGATTATGAAAGGAAACTAGCTATGCAAGCTAAAGATAATCCAAACAGTTCTTTAAATATCCTGCAAGTAAAAGAAAAAATGCATACGGCAGAATGATTTTAAGGAATGCCGATGATAGGAAGGTCACTGAATCAGTTGATATAGTGGAATTACTAAGTGAGCACTTTGCAAGAGTATATTTTATATGGAAATTGTGATGAATGAATTGGAGGTGAATAGTCTATTACAGAACCTTAATGTGAATACATCTGTGGGATTGGATGGTATACTGGCACAGGTCTTACGTGAAGCGGCTAAAGAATTATCAGTGCCCTTGACCATGTTGTTTAATCTGAGCCTTGGGTCTGATTTAGTCCCGAAGGTGTGGAAAGAGGGGAAAATAGTTCCACCGCATAAAGGAGGATCCAAGACTACTGTTGCAAATTACCAACCGATCAGCATATCAGGAGTCGTTGTCAAGGTCTTGGAGAAAGTAGTCAAGGGAAAAATACAGGAATGGATTGATGAAAATGAGATACTGTACGGGGGACAGCATGGCTTTGTGAAGGGTAGATCATGCCTCAGTAACTTGCTCAAGTTTTATAACACAGTGACGGCTGAACTGGATAAGGGTAATGGGTTTACAGTGATACTGCTGGACCTGTCTAAGGATTTTGACAGGATACCACATGGAATTCTAATCCGTAAACTGCAACATATGGGAATGGATATAGGGTTGGTGAGATGGATAGGTGGGTGGTTGATGGAGAGATCAGAGACTAGTTTATTCAGGAGTAGAATCCAAAAGATGGCCTGTGACTAGTGGTGTGCCGCAGGGTTCTGTTCTTGGACCACTACTATTTAATTTGTTCATTAACGATATAGAGGAATGGTTCATTTGTTCGCTGATGATGCAAAGTTGGGTAGGGCAATAGTGAATGCAGAAGATGTCATAATCATGCAGGATGATTTGGAAAGATTGGAGTTCTGGGCTAAGGAGAATGGATGTCAATTTACTATGACAAAATGTAAGGTTATGCATTTTGGGGTGAAAAGATTAGTAGCAGTATACCACATTGGTGGAGCTGTACTCCACCAATGTGGTATACTGCTTTGGTATATTATTTTGTGGGACTTGGGAGTGTTGGTGGAATAGGGAGATGAAGTTTAGGGGACACATTGCAAAAGTGGCTAAATCAGCTCATCAAATCACTTGGTTGCTGAAAAATACTTTGACGAGCAGAGACAAGCAAGTCATTGTCTAAAGTCTGTACCGAGCCTTGATAAGACCTCATCTCGACTACTGTGCCCAGATTTGGTCACCTAGGTTTCTTCTTGATGGGGAGAAGGTGGAGAGGATCCAGAGGCAAGATGATAGCAGGTCTATGCAATGAATCTTATGAGAACAGGTTGAAGATTTGTGAGGTTGCAGAAATTGGTTGATAGGCAGAAAAGGGGAGATATGATTGAGACATTCAAATTGCTGAATGGTTTCTATAGGATTAATTCAGAGGATATTTTTAAGATCAGGACTGGCGGTGGGAGAACTAGGGGACATCTATGGAAGCTGGGAAAGAGTGTGGTTAGCAAGGGTGTAAGAGCTGGGTTCTTTACTTTTAGAGTGGTAAATGAGTGGAATAAGCTGCCAGAATCTGTTGTGGATGCTATGACAGTGAATGAGTTCAAGGCAAGGTATGATAGATACTATGAGAATGTCGAATAGTTGTGTGGACATGATGTTTAGGGCCTCCCTCGACAAGTCTAAGGACTCCGTTGACTCGCCTATAAAAATAATAATATTTGAATTTACTACGGTGTATTATCATACCTTTCTTCCACTGTATTCTATGGCGGGTATCTAGTGCATGGTCTGCAAGACCAGAGTGGTGGATGGGTGAAAACGGATGTAGTCCTTGTGTTCTGAAATTCTGATATTAGCTGTCCTGCCTGTTTGGCCAAAGTAGAACAGCTTACAACTGCAAGGGACTTGGTATACACCAGGTAGGTCTAAGGGGGGGAGGGGAGGTTGGTCTTTAGTGGAGCGGATAAGGGATGCCAATTTTTTATAAGGTCTGTAACAAGAAGTTAAGTCATGTTTTTTTTAGGATTTTTGTAATTTTTTCCAAGGTGCCTCGGATATAGGGAATGGTGATAGATTGCAGTAATCCTTGTTGTGAAGGAGGGGGAGGAGGTTTATTGGTTTCAATAGTTTTTGGATTTTTTTTGGGGGGGGAGGTAGCCATTGGCTAAGAAAGTGTTGAGAATGTGGTTTAGTTCTGTGGTTAGGGAATTGTCATTGGAGCAGATACGTTTAGCCATGTGTAGTGTCTTAATGACTCCATACTGTTGTGAGGGGGGGGGGGGGAATTGTTGGTGAATGTATCTGCCTGTATGGGTGGGTTTTCTATAAACTGAGGAAACCGAGGTTCCATCATGCTGGCAGGTGACTAGTGTGTCTAAGAAAGGAAGGCAGTTGTTTTTCTTCTTCCAGGGTGAACTTTATTCTCTGGTGTTGGTTGTTTAAGTGTGTTAAGAAGGAGAGGAGTGCATCGGAGCCATGTAACCAAATTGCAAACACATCATCAACATAGCAAAGCCATATGATTGGTTTTTGTGGGACAGAGTTTAAGGCTTTCTCTTCAAAAGTTCAAATTGTA
This sequence comes from Typopeltis vanoorti, assembly GCF_054136105.1. NCBI lineage: Eukaryota > Metazoa > Arthropoda > Arachnida > Uropygi > Thelyphonidae > Typopeltis > Typopeltis vanoorti. The sequence continues at coordinate 91,354,079 of NC_143569.1, read as the reverse complement.
CTCGATAGGGAGGTAAGTAGCCCGATCTAACAATAGAGCATTCAGCTTACCTGTGTAATCCTTTTGGTTAAGTAATACAGTGCCGTTCCCTTTATCCGCTTTGGCAATTATTATTTCCTTGTTTTTCTTCAATTCTTGCAGAGATTTAATTTCCTTATTGGGCATGTTGGTTTTGCTTTGGTCAGAACACAAGCCACATCCAGTCTAATATCGTTGGCAACGTGGTTTAGAAGGTGTTGTATCCCGCATTCAATTTGTATCATAATGTCATCTTCAGCAGGTATTCTCTTCTAGGCGCAATAGCGAAGTTGTGGCTACGTGAGAGAGTGTCGCATGCTTCAGGTTTCAAACTAATTGACGAAAGGTTGACTACAGTGTCGGTAGGAAGTTGTGGTTTGGAGTTATTTTTAAATTCTCAAAATTTTTGATGTGTTGTTCCCATACTTTTTTAAATTCTTTCCAATGTTCCAATGACAATTCCCTAACCACAGAACTAAACTACATTCTCAACACTTTCTTAGCCAATGGCCCCTCTAATTTTTTGTTGCGAGTGTGCGCAGAAATTTTCCTTCTTTTGAAAAGTATGTGCGCACCCATACGAGTCACCATACTGATCATTTAAGCAAAAAAGTTAAAAGATTTTAGTTCACTCTTTACCTTCTGGTGTCAATGGGATGTCAGTCAGGTCACCCCAAACTCCCCACCGTGTTCCCACACACGGCAGTAGCCTCTCCAGTAAACAGTCGGAAATCACAATTCACAAGTCTTGGGCAGGACTCGATCCGCAGACTTTGCGCATGCGAGGCCAACACAATACCGACTGTACTAGATAGGATTCTAAGAGTGTGTATTATTACCATCACCAAGTAAGTTGTGTGACATCAATCACAGAGCTAACATAAATATTTTATATGTATTTAATATTGATCTGATTAGAAGTAAGAAATAAAGTAAAAAAAAAAAAATAACACTAGTGACAGATTGCCTTTAATTAAATTTTCTAACTTTGCAAATAACTATAAACATACATAATAAAATATTCCCATTACTAATTCTCACCTTGTTAAACATTCATAATAAGTCCGTTACTAATTCTCATCTTGTTTAGTTCTAGCTTCTATCTCTTTATTTTATCTCTCTTCTGTCTTTGGCATTCACCCACTCTTTATACGCACTATCTAAATTACTTGAATTTCCATATAATTGGTAACTTTTCACTTCATTAGCATATCCTAATGACATTCTCCTAAACGTTTTCTAAGTTGGTTTTTTATTTGATTCATTAGACTAAAACACCTCGCTCAGAGTCTGCACTAGATGCAAGGAAGGTTCCTCCAATATCCATCAACTTTGCCAAATCACAAAACTGCTCATTTTGAAGAGAAAATACAACCATTTTTGTAAATTTTGATATCATTTTGCATTTAATTTTTTCTTGTACAGAAAATCTGAAATCATTAAACTGACTAATTATTTCTGTAATATCATCCAGAAAATCATGATATTTAAGACAAAGGGCATTAACATGTTCACTACCAAATGAGAAATCACAATGGAAAAAGAGGAGATATCAAACACTGACCATTCTTGTAATTCATTCTCAGGGAATCTGTCCTCTAAATGTGTACATAAACAATTTATAAAATTTAACAGGAGCCTAGTATCTACTTGTTCAGTCTCTTCTTGTTTAAGTAAAGCATTTACTCTGTCACTCCAGCAAGCATCACCTTCTAAATGCCGATTCCTGATTTTGTTAATCTTCCCTCTGGCAAAATGATGACTGTCTAGTGGTGTAAGGTTACTCCTTTGTAAGATTTTGCACAGGGAAGCCATTTCTTCAAAAACATCACTTAAAACACTAACAGCTACTTTGAATGTCACGTTAGTTAATTTATTGCGACAATAATAACCACGGGATCATTTGATTTGTCTTTTTCAAAATATGTGATCAGTCCCTCATATTGCCTGTAACAAAATGTCTGGATAGCTACTACACTTCATTGAGTGGTCTGAAGGCAATAGCTTCATTTTCAGATGCCTTGACAATTTCTTTAAATGCATGTCTTTTCACTGTGAAACGAGAAAAGGGTGTGTACACTGTTCTCATTAACGTATAATATCTCTGATTAGTTTAATTTCCTTCCACGTATCACAGATCCTCACGGTGAGCTACACAGTGTTGCTGGACAACATGGAACTTCTAATTTAAGTTCTGCAGCGACACCATTAACTTTGCCCAGCATCACTGCAGCTCCATCAGAGGTAAACATCACCATTTTTTGGAGATCAAGTTTCTTTTCTTGATAAAACTGTTACTAACACAATGGAAGAGGCATCACATGCCTGCAACTGAATTATTCCACCAAAATATGTTTTATATTCATCACAATCTTTTGGTCTAAACTTAAAATAGAGAACGAAACATTTGCTAACAGTTATATCAGTGCTTTCATCAATGGTTAGGTGTGGAAATTTGCAGATACAATTTGCTCAAACATGTCATTTTCAACAATTAAATTGATTGTTTCCAGAAATTCAAATGCATAATTTTTGCTTCGCCAGCTGTCTGGGAGTTGAACATACTTTTCCATATGTTCATTAATATGTTAAAATAAAAGTAAAGAGTTATTCATCTTAACAACTAATAAGACACTGTCAATAAGAACTTTAATCTGCTCTAGGTTTGATCATTTTCTCTCTCGGTCATCTGAACTTTCACGCAGTACCCCTGTAGCTAGCAATGAACAATTTTGTTGCTTAAGTTTGTGTACACCATCCAGATGTATTTTACTTGTCAAATGGCGTCAAGTGACATCAAACTTCTTCCCATTAGCAAAATCCCCAGCAACCTTTGCATTACGACAATAAATACAAACAACACCAATTGTAGCATCATACATAAACATTTCACGCAGCTGAATGTTTATTAACTCATGAGCTTTTGGCGTAGCAGTTTTCACTATTTCATCCAGCCATTCACTTTTAAAGCAGCTAGCAGTTCGTTTTCGCTTCACACATTTTGCTTCCTTTGAATTTGACATGGTGCATCTGTTTTTTTGCAATTTTGTTATTTGAAGAATGTTTTTTATTGTTTTTATAAATTTACAAATGTACACTATTCACTGAATAACTTGGCAAGGCAAAAGCTGAACCAACACTAAACATTGCCGAGGGCAACACAAGAGCTAAAAGATATGCCTAGAGGCTAGATTTGGTTGTATCTCAATGCTTGTACACGAATGTTATTATTTAGTCTACTATTTTAAAATTCCTTTTAAAAATTAGAGAATTTTGAAATGCTACAATATTTTAAATTGTACTCTAATTTAAGTTTTTAAAAGTATTTAATTATTTTTATTAAAATTATGAAACCATTGTTTTAATTCGTCATGATCTTGAACTAATTTGATCAGCCATTCCATGAGTCAGGCCTGAGATGTAAACAAACAGCACGCCATTCTATATGCTACTTAAAAATTACACATTTAAGCCACACCCCTTTCACTTTGGCATTAAATCGCTAGCCTCAAATAGGGTTACTGTTAATAATTTACAAGTTTTGTGCAACTTCGAGAATGTAATAAAAAATGCGAGGTTATGGGCGTTGCCGAGTTACCGTATTTTTTAAAGAATTTATAGGTTAATGTTTAGATGGAACTTCTTTAATTAATAAATTTTAATTTCATCTTGAAAATCTAGTGTGCGCATAGCTTAGAGGGAACATTGGCTACCCCCCCCTCCCAAAAAAAAATAAAAAAGTATTGAAACCAATAACCCCCCCCCATCCACAACAGGGATTACTCTAAATCCATCGCCATTCCCTATATCCGAGGCACCTCGGAAAAAATTACAAAATCCTAAAAAAAAACATGACTTGACTTCTTGTTATAGACCTTATAGAAAATTGGCATCCCTTATCCGCTCCACTAAAGACCTCCCCCCCCCCCCCTTAGACCTACCTAGTGTATACCAAGTCCCTTGCAGTTGTAAGCTGTCCTACTTTGGCCAAACAGGCAGGACAGCTAATATTAGAATTTCAGAACACAAAGACTACATCTGTTTTCACCAATACAGCCACTCTGGTCTTGCAAACCATGCGCTGGATACCTGCCATAGAATACAGTGGAAGAAAGCGACGATAATACACCATAGTAAATTCAAATACGAAAGACTATTCATGGAATCAGCCTCAGCCCTAAGAAACAATCCAAACCTCAACAAATTTGGTTGCATGAGACTGCCCCAAATTTAGGAAACCTACATCAGAAGACCTTCAGTCCAATCGGCCAAGAATACCAACATTGCCCGCTAGGGGACACCATCAGGACTTTTAGGAGAAAGAATAACTTCCTGCTTCGTTCCTCATTTACTGTGTATTGTGCTTACGTGCACGTGTCTTGTATTTAAGTTCCTGTGATAATGGCAACGTGACGTTGCCGAAATATTGGAAGTGTATTAAAATTTATTTTAATGTATATTCTATTGCAAGTGGTAAGCTATTTAGTAAGAATTATTGAATTATCATTGGACAAAGGACTGGAAAGTACTTTAATTCCATGAGCAATTCAAAATTCTGAATAAGAATGATAAATAAATATCCAAATTTACATGAAATAGCAATGAGATTTCTTTTTCCACCACATATCTTTGTGAAACTGCATTTTCTGCAATGACTGCTGTGCTTAAAACGAAACACAGAAGAACTGCATGCAATTTTCTGACTGTCTCTGTTTGGCTATCACGTAAATTCATCCGAGAATTAATAAGCTAATGGACAGAAAATAGCAACAAAAGTCTCACTAACCTAACTAAAACCTTCAAAAACTCAGTTGTAATAAAAGAAACTAAGTTTAACTTTTTCAATAACCTATTATTGCTGTGTTAAAGTGCTGAATTTTTTAAATTCAAAATATTAATTAGCGTTGGAACTAGTGTTTAGAATTGAGAGATTCGTAGATTTTTATTTAATAAATTACATACTTTTCATATATAAATATTTGGTGTGTGTATGTGATAAGTGGTTTCACTGACAAGTTGGCATCCTTCTGCTGCTTTCCCCTGCTCAGCTGACTTCTATGGTGAGTTACAATGCATAACTATTTTTCTCACTACCATTTTTTTCCCCTTAACCAACATCATTAAAATCAATTTAATAATACAATAATCAATTATACACTGAATAATATTATAAATTTTTGGCGATCAGAACGGGATATGTCAATGAAAATCAGCACAAATTAATTTAATGATGTTGGCCCGAGGAAACTACAATATGCTACAAAATTTCATTAGTCCAGTGATTGATAACTAATTTAAATGCAATTTTATATTTGCCAACATGCCACACTGTATACATAAGTACTAATACTCTTTATGATTATGCCATAATTAATTATTAATACTTATGTTAGTTTAATATATGAACTTCTAAAAAATTTGGAAGGGTATTTACGAGTAAATACCTTTCCAATTTTGGGACTGGGCCCTCGTCTTATAAAAAAAAAGAATTTACCATGCTGCAGTCTCACAAAGGTTGAGAACCACTGATCTAGAGGAAGCAGTATTAAATTGTATATCTAGGGTAAGGAGGGTTAATCAGGTAGGAGTTAAGATGGATGAGTAACATCATTAAGCACAAGTTGCAGAAGAAGAAAATGCCGTGGAGGGAATATAAAGAGAAAGGTGGCCAGCAAACTATAATAGAATGACTTTGAAGAATAAAGACAGTAGAGAAGACTGAGGCAGACAAACTAGTTGAATTATTGAGTAAACATTTCACATGAGTATATCATCCAGGTGATGATATTACAGTAATGGATATGATAGGAATTAATGTGGAAGTTAGGATAGAAGGAGTCAAGGTACATAGGATATTACAGAACCTAGATGTCAATACAGCTATGAGTTTGGATGGGATATCAGCTTGTGTATCATGAGAATGTACTAGGGAATTGGTAGTTCCTGTAACTGGATTGTTTAGTTCGAGTCTTAGCTCAGGTGGAGTCCCAAGGGAATAGGAGGTAAAAGTCTTAGAACAACCTTGATGGAACTGAAGTAGCTAATTATAGACCAATTAGCATTCAGTAGTGGTGGCCAAAGTATTAAAGAAGTTGGTTAAAAAAAAAATTCAGAAATGGGTGGATAGGAATGGAATATTATATGAGGGACAGCACAGCTTTGCGAAGGGTAGATCATGCTTCAGTAACTTACTTTCTATAATAGGATGACAGTTAAGTTGGATAAAGGTAATAGCTATACAGTCATACTGTTGGACTTCACAAAGGCACATTCTGATACATAAATTACATCGAATGGATATGAACATGAAGCTGGTGTTGTGGTGAGATGTGGTAGCAGGGGTGGCCACTTGTGGGAAAGGGAACTTGGGAGAAGGGGGACGACATCAGGTAACACTGAGCCCAGTGGAGTCTAGAGGAGATAAAGCTGGGTACAGAAATAGTGGCATTTTTATGCTTTATAATAATGCCAGAAGTATCCAGAATAAAGGAGAGGAATTGGTGGTGCTGATAGCATCAACCTGGCCAAAGATTATTGGTGTTACCGGCAAAGTGTGAAATTAGGCATTGTATAGAATGCCTAGGCATTCTATACAATGCCGAAAATGGGACGTCCAAGTATGAAAGGCTTACATTTTCACACATTTCCTAGGCATTCTATAGAATGCCAAAAGGCAAATGGGCAAAGTAGTATAAAATTCCACCGGCAGTGATGGAAAGTCACGTGACTGTCGACACTCGTCTCAAACAGGGAGCCAGAGCACTTCTGCCATTTGCACTGCTGGCTTTGTTTGACTTTTGAAGCTCGCCTTGCTGCACAAAAAAATAACTGAGCAAGCTACTGTACATTGTCTGGGCAGGAATCACGACATGTTGACACGCAACGACAATTCTACGAACTATCTAAAGTTCAAGCAAATGCTATAAAAACTGCGTTTTTTTAACCGAAACTACCTTCCAAAAGTTAGTGAACGATGTGAAAAATGATACGATGGCTTCTAAGAAGATATCACGTGACTTTTGGCTGCTGAATCGCTATGATGTGATGATTGTAGAAAAAAAGTAAGTTCATTTATCCTGTTAAAGAAGGCGTCAGTGAAATCCAGTTTTACGTCACAGATTCCGAGTTATTTAATGTACTTCTTGAAGCTCATTTGGCCATTTGCCATGGAGGACGTGACAGAATGTTGAAAGAAATCTCACACAAGTACAAGAACATTACTCGTCATGACATTGAACTGTACATTCACCTTTGTGAGCTGTGCCAGAAAAAACAAAAAAGTGTTAAAAAGGGTGTTGTAGTGAAGCCTATGATTTTTTCCGAGTTCAATTCCCGTTGTCAGGTCGATCTCATCGATTTTCAGTCATATCCTGGCAGGGAATGCAAGTTTATAATGGTATACCAAGATTATCTTACTAAGTTTATGGTTCTCGAGGCTCTGAAATCAAAGACAGCGGAAGAAGTGGCATAAAACCCCGTGAACATATTTACGTTGCTTGGAGCACCATCGATTCTACAATCCAACAATGGCAGAGAATTTGCTAATGATGTGGTGAGAAGCCTAAAGGAATACTGGCCGACTTTGAAGATTGTCCATGGCAAGCCTCGCCACTCACAAAGTCAAGGAAGTATCAAAAGAGCTAATCAAGACATTGAAAATATGCTGTATACGTGGAGCAAGATGAAAAAACTGACCGATGGCGTGAGAGACTATGTTTCGTGCAACTTATAAAGAACAGGGCATTTCATTCTGGGATTAACAGAACACCACTTGAAGCTCTCTCTTTGGCTGCAAAGCTAAAGTGGGTCTCACAACGTCTTCCTTACCCAAATATGTTTTACAAAACATACAGACTGAGGAGCAACTGGAAAAAATGATGGAAAACGTTCAAACAAGACAAGAAACAGATCACCCTATCCAAGAGAAAGTCTATTGCACAAAACACGGACGAGACTGTAGTCCACGATGGAAGAAACAAAAGTGGTGATGAATACATGTCTAGCAAAGGGGCTTCCAGGTCTGCTACCTCTGCGTCTGTTTGGAGGTAATCAGTGGTGCCCATACGTGCAGAAACTTTCAACAAAACGTTCATGCCACCTGTGGACATGAGAGTAAAGATGATGCAAGTGAGAAAATAGAAGGTTATGATGTTAATATTTTGTCTACTCTTTGCTTCAATATTGAGAATGCTGTTGAAGGTAAAATTCAATCTAAATTGAATCTGGAAATACAGGCCAAAAAATGAAAATAGATTCTTCAAAATGGACTTTTCAAAAAATTTCTTCATGCACCTTTGGGGGCCACTGTGCGAGTTCCTATCCCAGACATCAACAAGGGACGGGATGACTCGCACAATCTTCTGCCGATTTTTATGAGTGTGACAGACTATGGGTTTTACCTTTACCAACTTGGAACTGCCGAAGGAATTTCAAACCAACTCTATGCCAGATCACAATTCACTTTATGTCCCAAGGACTTACTGAGAGTCGGAGACGTTCCTGATCACAAAATAGCTCTCCGGTCAGCCGCTTCCGCTCAGTCCACGGGTAGCGGGCAAGGGTTCGTGAGGTGTACTTGCAAGACCAAGTGCCAAAATTTATAGTACTTTTGTATTAAAAAGGCAGTTAAGTGCAATTCAAAATATCATTCCAGTCTATCTTGTAGCAACAAGTAGTTCAGCACTGGTCTTTTTCTCTTTTTATAGAAAAATCCGGTATCTTACATTTTCACATGCATCTTTTCAATAAAAGCGTTTTTCATACTTTGCTTAAATATTTTTTGTCATTCTATATAATGTCTAGGGAAAGTATGTAAAATATTAAAATAAAACACATTTCATACTTTGCCTAAAAACGTCACGCATTCTATAGAATGCCTGCTTTTCACACTTTGCCGGTAACATTGGGATCACTGAGACGTGGTTGACAGAAGATGATATAATAACAGCAATAGAAGTAGCAGGGTACAGTATTTTTCGGCAGGATAGGAAGGGAAAGCATGGTGGTGGAGTACAGCTTATGATAAGTGACAACTTATGTCTTCTAAGAGTGGAGGCTTTGGAAGGCAGTGACACCAATGATTTTGAAAGCATATGGTGTGAGGTAGAGATAGGCAAGACAGGATATTTAGTGGGGTGTTGCTACAAACCAAGGAGCACAGAGGGTGGGGACCAGGAGATGTTTCGACAGTTGAGCTTGGCAAGTGCAAGAAGAATGATTGTTAATGGAGATTTTAACTCCAGCAGTATAAATTGGGAAGAGGAAGATGCATATAGCAATAAGGGAATGGAATTTCTAGAATTCTTGAGGGACAAATGTCTTAGACAACATGTAATAGAGGGAACAAGAGGTTCAAGAGTTTTGGATTTGGTCATAGCATCAGAAGAGTTGATAATAACTGAAATGACATCTCTCCCACCAGTTGGAGAGAGAGTAACCATGTGGTTTTGACTTGGAAGATGAAGAGACATGCAGGAGTATCAAAGAGACGGGAGCATATGTGGAATTATAAGGCAGATGACTATAATAGTCTTAGACATCAACATGGGAAGTTTTATGGAGGGAGGAATTGGAAGACTGGGATATCATTAGTTCTTGGGAAATTTTGAAAGAATATTTGTTAGCAGCAACAATAAGCTGTATTCCACAAGTGAAGAAGAGGACACAATTTGCTGTCAAGTAGATGACAAACAATATTAAACAGGAATTGCATGTGAAAAAGATGCTATAGAAGAGATATAAGGAGACAGGTGAAGAGCAGATGCATGAAGAATATAAGACACAGGTCAGGAGAGTGACTAATATGGTAAGGAAGGCAAAACTGGAATATGAAGAGATCCAAAGAAAATCCTAGGGAATTTTTTTAGCTATGTGGCCAGTAGGAGGAGAAATGATTGTGAGATACAAATGGGAATAGAGTGACTGATGCAGAAGAGTGGAATTGTTCAACAAACACTATATTGGTGTATTTCATCCTGGAGGAGTAAATTTTAATATTAAATGGATAGGGTAGGTTCGAGGTTTAGAGGAGAGCATATTTCAAATACTGATTACTCTGGATGTCAGTAAAGCTGTGGGACTGGATGGTATTTCACCACGAGTTTTGAGGGAATGTGCTAAAGAACGGACAGCTCCTTTGACCTGGCTTTTCAATGAAAGTCTAGCTATGGGAAAGGTGCCCAGGGAATGGAAGGAAGGTAAGATAGTGCCATTGGATAAGGGCGGTAGCAGACTGGATGTGTCTAATTATAGGCCAGTTTGTGTGTCATCAGTAGTTGTTAAGATCTTGGAGAAATAATTTGGGACCGTATACAATATTGGGAAAATGAGGGTAATGTTATCTGTGAGTGGATTTGTGAAGGGGTGCTCTTGTTTTAGTAATATGCTAGCCTTTTATAATAAAGTTATAAGAGCAGGAGATGAGGGAAAAGCATATACTGCCATTTTCTTGGATTTAGCGAAGGCATTTGAGAGGGTTCCATATGATAAGCTGATATTTAAGTTGCAGCATATGGGTTTGGATGTCAGGTTGGTCAACTGGATTCAGGAATGGCTGTCCAATAGGTATCAGAGAGTTGTATGGTAGGACAGTTTCAAGGAGGCAGAGGGTTACAAGTGGGGGTCCTCCCACAGAGCTCAGTACTGGGATCTATATTGTTTAATCTTTATATCAACGACATTGTCAGTGGATTTCAGGGGGATATTTATTTGTTTGCAGATGATGTGAAGTTGGGAAGGGTTATAAGTAATAGTGCAGATGTGATAGTCTTGCAGGAGGATTTGAATAAGCTAGAGACAGATGGGCAAATGAATTGGGAGTGTCGGTTTAATGCAGCAAAATGTAAGGTCTTGAGGTTTGGGACACATCGATGGGATGCTGCATATTCTATTGGAGGAGCTATACTGGATGAAGTAGGAGAGACAAGAGAACTGGTTGATTGATAGAAACCTGAAATTCAGGGGATATATTGCAAAGGTGGTGAAGGATTGCTGCAATAATGAGAAGGATGCTGACCTGCAGAGATAAAAGAGTTATCATTCCGTTGTATAAGACCCTGATCAGACCACACTTGGACTATTGTTTTTAGATTTGGTCCCCAGGATTTGAAGGAGATAAATTAACTGTGGAAAGGGTACAAAGACGGATAACAATGACAGTTTCAGGACTGTACAATGTTAGTTATGAGGATCGGCTGAGGGAATTTGGACTGCAGAGTTTGGTAGATAGAAGAAGGAGAGGTAATATGATTGAGACTTTTAAACTGTTGAGAGGTGGTTACGATTACAGGATTGACACTGGGGAGTTCTTTCACTTGGTTGAACAGTGGGAAGGAGTGATGACAAGAGGCCATCTCTGGAAGTTACGAAAGGAAACTGTAAGCAAGAGAGGGAGGAGTGGTTTCTTTGCGTAGAGGGTGGTTGAACCGTGGAATGCATTGCCTGATAGAGTGGTGAGAGCGAGAACGGTCAATGAGTTTAAGGAGTGGTATGATAGACTTTGTGTTTCCTAGGAGGACCTCCCACATGGACTTGTGTTTCCTAGGAAGAACCTCCTGCGATGAGTCTTTTGACTCCTTGGAAGCCTAAATAATAATAACACCGCTGAAAATGTGCTCTATAATAAGCTGTGGATAAAGGTCCCAGACTACAGGACTTCGAGCATATAGGCCTACTTGTCATAGACATCTTACCATAGCGTGTTGAGATATCCACATACCTGTGCCTGAATAGAGCTAACTTGCAAGATGACCTGCCGTGGTGTGTCGATTACATTTACATAGAGCAAGGGCAGCATCTTATCGAAGATCTGGAACACGTCCCATTGGTTTGAAACACTGCCCAGAGACTGAATACAATGCTATGAGAGATTCCAAACTCTCTGGCAATATCAGTAACTCTGCAGTCTTCAAACTGTCCAATAATTCTTCCCACATGTGAAGTGATCTAGATGATGTCTCTAAGACTTTATAATAAATCCAAAGTTGGAAGCTCCACAATATGAAAATCAGGTCAAGACTCCCACCAATGAAAAGCAACACAGATAAACCTAAGACAAAAGCACTAAGCCAACATGACATAGCATCCACTTTGCCCACAAGCTCTGAAGACAACACTCAGTCAAAACGACTCATACCCTGTACCTCCCACCCCTAATCTTCATTCATTATATTCTATCTTTCTCCTTTTCCCAAAAAATTTTATAGGCCATCCTTGGAAATTTGGCTTTTAATTCACATATCTTTGTTTTTCTGCATTTTTAGCTCCCACATTTCTCACCCCTTCAGTCATATTTTGGAGTCAGTTATATACAATTTTTATAGTTATATGCCTGATGCTGCTCCAAAAGAAGACAACCTCGAGCATCCTACAAAAGGTATGTCCAAAATTATTCCTTCCATATTTTTCATTTATAGTCTTTAAAATATTATGAATTCCTTAAATAATTTGAGTAAAAAAAAAGCCAATGATGTTGTACAAGGGGTATACTCCTTAAGAAAATAGGTAGAATAGCTATAAATATTAACATTAATTTAGAAGAGTAATACAGAAAACATAATTCACTTAGCTGGCATCAACTTTTGCCTTACTGCTGAGTGCTACCACGTGACACCTTTGGCTGTAATTTGAAAATTTGAATTGTGTACCCACTTTCTACTCTAAATCTTCAGTACACAACTTACCACAAGTTGATGCGGTTGTAATCTTCAGAAAGTGTTTGTCCTTAGGTTTTGGACACCAGTGTACAACTTCTAGTGATGACCTCTTGTTCTTCCTGTCACTTTTTTAACAATTAAAAAAAAAAAAACTGCTTGAAAGTGCAAATAAGTAATCAAAAAAAAAAAAATGTGCATACTTTCTCTGCATTAAAATGGCAGTAAAAAAATCAGAAAATGGAAAAAAGCTGTGATTAATGTCAAACCCTTCATTATGCTGATCAGTAGAATAAAAAATGAGTTCCATAATTATGATGTCACAAAAAACATTTTTTTCCATGTAAAGGATCAAGTGATAGTAATAACCTCGAACAAAGGATCAAGCTTAGAGTGACCCTCATGAAATGTTTAGATACATTTGTTGGGAAAACAAGGTAATTTCTAATGACAATGATTTCAGTTATGAAAATATGGATTAGAAAGAAGAGATAACAATGAAGCATTATAAATAAATTTAATGTTTTCATTTCTTTTATCATATCACTGACCATGGGACATCGGCTGGGTCTTTTCACTAGTGTTACATAGCATAAGAGGTGTTTGCTATAGTGAGAGTTAACTGCATGAGAATGAATTTGCTTACAGCCTCCCTCCCAGTTGGGTATTAATGCTGCCACCATTATGCAAAACTGATCAGGTACTGACTTGGAAGGCTGCCAAAGAAAATGTCATTCAAAGGAGATATGTGGAACTATAAAATGGAAGATAAGACAGCTCTATAGCAAACTAATAGAATGAACAGTGAAAAAAATGGATAAAACATGGGAATGGTTAAAACACAGCTGAAACATGCACTGTACTATACCAGTCAAGTGGATAAATAAAAAAGTGAGAAAGTGATATTAAGCAAGCAGTGCAGGAGGATTTTATTAATTTTTATGTGACTCATCCACAAAAGGTTAGAAATCTATAGTACATTAGTAACCTAGGTGGGCTAAGATTTTTTTTTTTTCTCCCAATCTTTTACCTGGTAAAAGATTAGAAAAATTCTAATATCCTGGCATCTTTTACCTGGTCCAGAAGCCCTGCTTTAGAGACCAAACATGAAACTTACAAGTCATATCAGGCCTCCAATAAGTGGGGAGATGGTCTCTGTTTTTAGGTAGTAGATGAATTTCATGAATCAAAAACATTCATACTCACAGTGGGATTTGAGCCCAGTCTGTTGGTAAGAGAGTGGATACGCTAACCACTTGGCCAACAATGGTTAGATGAATAGAAAATTGGTTCTCTGAACAATACTAACAAATTGTGGGAGAACATTCCAGAAAAGTAGATAACAGCAGTATGCCACAGGATTCTGTTCTCAGGCCATTAATGTTCAAATGATTAATATTTCACACTGAGTAACAGGGAATATTTAATTGTTTACTGTTATTTGAATTTAAGGCTGAAGCAACTAAGGCTATGAAGCCAGTATATTCTACTGATTAATTGCAGATATTCTTCTGATTAGTTTTACAAGATGAAAAACTCTGCTACCTACATATAGATTTAACGAAGGCATTTGACAGGGTTCCACATAAGCTGATATTTAAGTGACATCCAAACCTGACATGGGTTTGGATGTCAGGTTGGTCAACTGGATTCAGGATTGGCTATTCAATAGGTATCAGAGAGTTGTGTATGGTGGGGCAGTTTCAAGGAGGCAGAGGATTACGTGGGGTCCTCCCACAGAGCTCAGTACTGGGACCTATATTTTCAAGTCAGTTTCTATATGTCTTCGCTAAAATTTATATGTAGGCGTTTCAACTAAAGGTAAGTTAGCTTGTCTCTAGTTGAAACGCCTACATATAAAAGTTCTTTGCCTCTTAGATGCAATTTGAACAGAGCATTTTCCAATCAAAGGATATCTGCAATACAGATTTAACTATGGAGGCTCTAGTTGCTTGTGATGATACAAAGTTAGACTAAAGTACTGCTGCTAATGGCAAGTCCTTTCAGGATGATTTAAAGAGATTGCTTGTAAAAATGAGTTGTGGTTTGCTGTTTTAATGTTCATAAGTTTTACACTTTGAAGCATGAAAGTATACTTTAACTGTGCATCAGAGGATGGAGAAATAATCAGCAACCTGAAGTTCAGAGAATGCATTTGATGAGATGCAAACACTATACAGTATATTTTTCTGCTATTATAAAGGAGGCACTGCCAAGTATGTGTTTGTACCACTATATAAAGCTTTGATCAAACTAGGACTGCAATGGATGAGTCATTCAAATGGTTTTTGTTATAAGGAAACTGGAGAAGATCTTAAAATGAATAAGACAAGTCAGGACTTTCATATTGATTATGGGGAAGAAGTGGAAAAAATTTAAGTCACCTAACTATTAGATATGCAAAAAAGAAAAGTGATATAATAGACTTACGTTGGCCAGATTGATACAAAGGGATTATGCACAAGATTATACACATTAATTGTCTGTTTTTCTATCTGGTATGTGTTTTCCAGGATGAAAAACCTTGCCATCTCTAACTCCAGATAACTGGCCTTCATTTGAAAAGTTCTTAAAAGGTTCTTTGCATTTTAAGATAGTACTGACACCCATTGCTTTCCAACCACAGATCATCATAGCCAACTCAGCAACTTGAATTATAGAGAAAATGCCCACATTCCTGAAAGTTTTCAAGTACAGTGATCTCTCAATTATCCGACCTTCAAATGAACAAGCTTTCAATTAACTAACTAACTGAATGGGTTAGTGTATAGACTGACTGACTTCCGTAAGGCATCGTGTAATTGATGTCCTCAGTTATCCAATTCTTCAATTATATAACCAATGTATTGCTCTCCTGTTGTGGTTAGATAATTAAGGGTTTACCATAATTTTATTATTATTATTATGTGACACCTCCAAGGACTCATTGAGGGAGGGCGCCTGCAACTCTCCATCTCCACCACTCAAATCCATCAACTACACCAATGCTATCTACTGCTCACCACCACTAGTATTTTCACAGACAATCAAAAACATCCATGCCCAAGGCAGGAGTCAAATGTACAGACTTTTGGCTGGAGAGCAGATACACTAACCACTTGGCAAACAAAGTGAAGTGTTTTAAACAAACCACTCCCCTTCCCCTCACATGAAGAGTTGTAAAAATGTAAGTGGTGTGTGTGGAATGGGTTATGAATGAGTTTGATTCAGTATAATATATTATTACCAGTTGAGTACAACTTTCCACAGTGAACCTATTGACTCAGAGGTTTGTTACTATTTCTAAATCAAGGTTGTCTTAACAAATGAAATCCAATTTCTCTTCAAATAATAATACTGCCATATAAACTCCATTAATTCTTCTTTCAAAAAAAACTTATTTTCTCCATTTCTTCTTGCATGTAATTAGGCTCAATTAGCTTGTCATGGCCAAGTAAATTACTTATTTGAAATTTGTAAATTACTTATTTGAAATTTAATCTTATCTGGATAAGTGTATTATGGCCGTCTATTGTGTGTTCGTCTGGGCAGTTTGCCTGTTTTAAGGGATGAAAAACTGGAAGTTTCCAAGAGGAAAACCCATGCACCTCCATATAACACTGGCTTGCTCACCTTCAGTTGAAAAGTCCCAATAAAGTTCTTCATATTCTAGACGTGGATTCGAACACAGGTCTTTCCAATCCAAAGGCATTGTTGAAACTGACTGAGCTATGTAAGCTGAATGTTTCTAAAAATTTAATACTGAAAAACATTTTTTTCTAAACAAAACCTTTTCCTCCAGTGTTTCCAACAAATATTTTCCACTTATTAAAAAGATCCTCATTCTCTATTTTCTCTTTCTTTGCAATCTAAATATACTGATATTGAACAGGGTTTGAGTAAGACAAATGAGAATCATTCAACCCATTAACCAGTCCTATATGCAAAATACTATTTCAGCATTGCCATCCTAGATACAATATGTGATCAGTATTGCAAGATGGTCAGATTTAGTATTCATATTAGAACATCAAGGATAAATAACACGAACAAAAGAAAAATAAATCTTTTATATGGTGTAGAATTACAACCATAGTTTTCTAAACAAACTGAAAAGAACATAAAAAAAAAAAAAAACAGTTAAGTGCTGAAAGCTTGTCAGCTAAGATAAAAACATTGATACTTCTCTCTTAGCTGATGAATAATTTTATTTCATTGACGAAATAAAAATGCTGCACAAAAATAAATTACATAGGAATATTTTTCTCTTCAAAACAAAGGTTTCATATAAAGTTGTATTGCAAACTTTTTATTGGGTCTGAATCTCAACATTCTGTCTATTATTCTGTTGGCTGTCAACAGGAAAAGACTGATGTTACCTAAGAGACTAAATTAATTAAGATACTTCTTAACTATCAGTTATCAGTGTCAAATCTCAAATAAAAATTCTAAACATGTTGTAGTTGTTTTATGAGGATAACATTTGAGTAAAGTAAGGTTTAAGAAATTAATAATGCTTTATTTGTTTCATTTATGTTTTAAAATCCCCCCCCTTATGCAATTTCAGTACAGGTGTTCAACCATCCCTCCCTCCCATGCAAAGGCATGGGAGAGAGGGATGGCTGTATTTATTTTTATGCAGATAGTAGGACTAGAAAATGGAGTGGCAGATACTTGGGTGCACATAGCTATATAATAGCTTAGCTATTCTTTCATTTGACCTATTAATTTTAGCATGTAAATACTGAAAATTTTGTATATGTGTATCGTATATCAAATATGAAGAAAAGTACATTAAAATGAAACTAATTTTTTCCGGAAAAAAAAAAAGTTTCAATGAATTTTTCATAATGAGATGTGCAAACAAATTCGTATATATACATTGTTAATGTGATTTTTAATCACAATGACATGACTAGACTGGGAAAAAAAAAAAAAAAAAAAAAAAAAAAAAAAAGGAAAGTATTATGATAGTTCATAACAATCCACAGTATGCCAAACCACTAACCAGAGATTCCATATGATTTGATCAGAAGAGAATATTTTGTTACCTAAGATGGTAAGTAAACTTTAAAAGCAATTTATTTTTCTTACTTCTGAATCTGATTCAAAATGTTATTATGGGAAGGGGTGAAGAATTATTATTATTATTATTTTTTTTTTTGCAATCAACATAATAGCATGCTTTATTATGTGGATTTAATTAATTAAAATTATAACATAACAAGTAAACTATGCACCATACAAGATAAGCAGAAGGCAATATAATGAGGATAAGCAAAGCTACATTTCCAGAGTAATTCAGAAAACATCACAATGCTTGAACATTTAGTGAGTTATGATTCTAGGTAGATGATTACCTGAATTACCTCAGTTTACTTTCATCTTATTCTTTATTCAAATTTGAAGCAATTACTTCAGTAAATTATTTCAGTGAGAAGGAGCTCAAGGTCACTGAAGTTTTAATATAGACACATGGGCTTTGAAACAAGCATCTATGACACTATAAAAACAGGTATTACTTCCCACTAAAACAATAGTTTCATCCTTGAGTCAGAGTAAAAAAAACACTTCATGCTGACACTTATTTAAAATTAAAAATGACCACACAAGTTTCAGCTGTAGTCAAAGAGTAGAAACAATGCCTTCAAAGAAAAAAAAAGAAAAGTTAGTAAACATAGTTCACTAATTCCAATATCAAATATTTAAATACCAGTAATCTGACCTAATGCTTTGTAACTTAAACATTTCCTACTGATAGAAATAACATTGAGTAAAAAAAATCAATCTGCTATGACATTTAGAAAATGCCATTTCGCTCATTCAACTTTTGTTTAAATTAATAAAAACCTGTTAGGTCCTTATCTTGGAATCTAAAGAGGAAAGGCCTTTAACTACCTATAAAAAAGGCAAAATGTAGAAAGAGCACTTATGAGAAAGTGATCAGATGTCTATAAGAGAAGTCACCTATTACATGGCTTATCCTCTTCTGCACAGAATCAAGAATTCTTGTGGAAATTTTCAGTGCACCACAGCAAATGTAAGAACAATATTCTAAGATTGATCACAGTTGGTATCTATAAGTTTAGTGAAAGAGTTGAGCAGGAGAGAAGTGCTATGAACAAAAGAGAATACCAAGTTTTATGTTAAGAAGGCTATGGAAGTAATAATATATTTATATCTGGATATGCTGGATGTGAGCATCAGTCCTGGCTTTAGGAAGAAAAATCCTAATCTTTCTAAAGACAACTGCATTTTGATAGCACCAAGTGAGGAACATCTCTGAAATAATGGCATTCCTTAGTGACTTTAGTTTTTCATCTAGAAAACAGACAAATCTGACAACCTGCAGTGAAATTCAATCAAGAACAGAATGGACAATAATTTATAAAAGACTTGTGTACAGAATGCCATCCATCTGTTCATTGGACATCAGATGTTATATGCTCACTCAGATGCTCAGTGATGGATGCTTTTCTAAAGACTTCAACTCTCTGAAGATCAGTCACTTCAGACACACCATCCATCTCAATGAGTCTACCCTTCCTCTTTTTCCACTAACCATACCTTCCGTCCTTTCATTTCACCTTTCTTTTGTCAATTATCCTTAAAGGTCTACTGATCCTTTCTAGCACCCAACCATTCGTCCACCTTTCAGTACATGAAAACCTCAACAGCCTTCTGTAGCATCACATCTCAAAAGCAGCCATCCTTTCCAATCACTTCTTTAGGTTCCAAGTCTCGCATCCATAAGTCACTGTTGGATAAACAGCTGCATTCCAAAATCTCAACTTTGTTCCCATGGAGATAGATTCACCTTCCAGATTTTAGATAAAGTCTCTGAGTGTTGTTTTAGCCATTCTTGATTTTCTGTACAGCAATTCTTCACATTAATAATGGATCCCAGGTACTCAAACTTGCTGATTTCAATTCTTTCTCCATTAAAGTACACTTGTTTCTCAGTAGCTTCCCTGCCTGTATTTCCTTTGAGGCTCATAATCCTTTGTCTTGCTAGGATTGAGCTGAAGTCCTTTGTTCCTACTGATTTCACTAACTTTGTCAAGAATTTGTCCTAGTTCTTCCTTGTCATTACAGAGGACTACTGTATCATCAGCATATCTCAGATTACTGATCAATTTACTACCTATCCTAATTCCTGTCTTGAGCACATCCAATGCTACACACATGATATCCTCAACATAGATACTAAACAAGTGAGGAAAAAACAGACATCCTTGCCTAACTCCCTTTCTAACCTGAAGCCAATTAGTTTATCTAACGTGTTCACACCATGGCTTCTTGCTCCATGTACAAGTGTTAGTTATCATGCTGATAGTGTGTTGAAGGAAAACCCATTATTTTCATTACTTTTCTATGATCTATTTAAGGCAAACAATCTGATCTCTGGTATTCTTACCTTTCCTAAACCTGTTCCTCAGGCATCTCTGCCTCAACTTTGGTCTCAATCCTATTAAAATGATCTTGAATAAAATTTTGGTTGCATGAGATATTAAACTAATAGTTCTTGCAATCCTTCATATCTCCCTTCTTATGTAGTGGCATGAAAACCGACTTCTTCCAGTCTCTAGGCCATGAACCTGTCTCCCATACCCTTGTAATCAATTTATGAAACACTCTTATCACTCAATCCCCTGTGACCTTAACTCTGCTGGGATTCTATCGCACCCAGGAGCCTTATTGCTATTAAGCTGTTTAACTGCTCTTTCAACTTCATGCCTAAATGGAGAAGGTGCCAAATTGAAATTTTCCTGGTGAGAGGGCTCTTCCAAATTTTCTTTATCCTCTTTGTGCAGTTCCTCAGATTTCCAGTTCTTCTGTTAGTCCATTCCTGTCTTTGATGACATTCAGTTTGGACTTAAACTTGTACTTTAGGTCACAAACTAAATAAAACATCCTTTTATAATTGTGCCTCCTCATCTGGAACTCCAACTCTTCACATTTATTAGTATAAAACTTTTTCTTGTCCAGTCTGACGTCTCTGTTTAATCTCTTATATCTTTATCAGTCCCTGCGCCTTTTGTTTTTTTTTTTCCCCGACTGCCTTCTTTCGATTAGATTCAGTGTTGGATCTGATATCCATGGGTCTCTTGGTCTACTTATTGGACTGAGATACTTCTTAGCTGTATCCCATATTATAACCTCGACTCTTTTCCAAAGCATTTCTGGTGAGTTCTCCTCACTAGTGTCCAAAAAACCATCCAACCGAGTCAATGTTTCTCTGTGAATCCACTAGAGATTACTCTGACATCCAGTCTAGTGGGATGTGCCTGACTTGGAAATTTTTGGAGTCTTAGTCTTACTTTGGCTCTCATTAGCTGATGGTCTGTACCAGTCTGCACATCAGAGATGTGCATCTTCCACTGTTAGACAGCCAGGATGTAACAAATCTAGTTCCTTGACCTATCAATATTAGTTGTCCAAGTATAGATCCATCATGGGTGTTTCTGGAAGCAGGTTATTGGTAATACCTAATCTGTTAGGATGGGCAAATTCCAACATCCTTTCACGAGTACTGCGTTCACCCAGACCAAACGTGCCACACTTAGGCCTAACTCATACTCTTTTCCACCTTTGCATTAAAGTCCCCTAAGATGTGCTTTACATCTCTCCTTGGTAGGCAGTCCAAAAACAATCTAAGTTTTCATAGAATTTCTCACTCTCTCTTCATCAAGTCTATCTATGTGGATGCATAAACTACCACAATTGACACATTGGTAGGATGAGCCTTAAGTCTAATGCAAAGTATCCTGTCATTAACAGGATTATAACCAAGAAGATTTGTAGAAAGTTCATTTTTTATTAAAGCAAAATGAAAAAAATAAAATAGTTTGTCCAGTCTACTGCTATTTGCCAGCTGGCAAAATCTACTCACCATGGGCGAGCATATTTATAATAACCAGCATTAAATAAATTGCTAATTAAAGATTATAAAACAAAGTTTGAATTACAGCTAGCCAAAATGTTAAGATTAAACTGAAAAGCTATAAAAATGGGCATGGATAATTTAAAAAAATAATAAAATGAGCATAACCAGCAGTCTATAATAATTCAACTTTTTCTGCAAGTACATGTGAACACTAATCAGAAATATTGACTGAAGAGAGCTAGATTTACTTGCAGTAATACACGATAAAGAAACCTTGACATCTCAAATTGCTTGGCAATAAGTACGATTAGAGGTAGGTATAATATATCTCTTTGGCTAGCAACAGATGAAGTCAGGGTAATCAATGTGTTTCTGATCATTTTCAGTGAGTCACCAAGACTTTTGCTTATCTGAATAAATATGTAAAAAGTTAAAAAAAAAAATGTGAGACTGAAGAAAAATGTGATAGAGAAATGCTGCAAATGAATATATACAAACCATATATGGATGATGAATTTCATCCTACAGAGCTTAGCCACAGTGGTAATTACTTCATATATGGTTCACCTTCACATGGCACTGACATGCTATAGGTTTTGTAACCTCTCGTGTAGAACTGGTTTAATTTAAAAATTTGCTTTGCCTCCATTCCAGCATTGGATTGAGTCTTTCAACCTGTGTGTTTGTTTTTCTCTCACAAGCATAAAACTAAAAAGGTTTAGTAACAGACATATGCATCTAGGTATAAAAACACGTTTGGGCAATTTGTACACTTCCATGCAGTGACCACAGGAGACTTACTAAAGTCTCCTGGTGGAAGATAGAAATGATAATAAATAGATATATGCTTTCAATATACACTACATTGATATTTCAATGTAGTGTATATTGAAAGCATATTTATTAATAATAATTTATAAATTATAATGGAGCATACAGATATTTCTTATCATACTGCCATATAAAGCAAATATGTCCCTAGAATTACTTCATCTGTGGACTAATCAGTGGTAATTACAGAAAATATGCACTCACTAGACTCAACAACATTATAAATTTTCACCTTCAAAAGGTTCTATATGCCAGTAGAATGCATTTTATACCATCATTGCAAGAAATCTTTAATTCATTTTCAAAGAACAGCTATATTGTAATATCTCAATAATGCACATATGGCAGGCACCTTATGCACAAATGCATCATCCCAACTCTGAAAGTTGGTAACAGAGGTGCAGCAATCTAGAACTGTTTCTCCTAATATAAAACTCCAATCTGATTGTTATACCTAGAAAGATGAACAAATAAGCAACACTTATCGATAATGTAATTAATTCTTGTAGTACAGTAATTTCATAGAAAATAATGCAGAAAAACTTGTCCAGCCTGCAACAAATCCTAATCTCTGAATACTTTTGGAATGAATTAGGCCATCCAATACACAGACCGTTCAAGGAAAAAAGAATGGTCTAAAACAGTGGTTCTCAAACTTTTTTGTCTGGCAGCACACTAAAATCAATAAATAAATTTCACGGCACCCCTAGTGTTACTTGCTTTTTATAGAGAGTAAAGTGCCGATTAATTGATTCCGAAAGATTCCCATATATAACCCATAAATAAATTGATATTACAGATACTAAAGATATGAAGGAAAGCATGTTTAAAAGAAAACAGATTTTATTTAAACTAAATTGGTTTATTTTCAAACAACCCAAAAACATAAAAACAAAAGCTATTATAAAGATTCAGATAATAAAATATGAATCTTAATGTGAAATATGTGCCTGGTGTTGTTTGCATATTTCTTTGATATTAGGCCTTGTTTTTGAGAGACATATTCTCATCTCATTTTCAAGGGCCTTGAGTCCTTCTCTCTTCTTTGTTTTAATATTTACGAGTGCAGAAAAACCCAGTTCACACAAATAAGATGTAGAAAATTGCAATAAGATGTTAAGTGCTTTGAATCCTATATTGGGGTACTCCTTCATAGTTGTTATCCAAAATGAATTCAGACACATTTCTGAATACTTCAATCTCAATGTACGATCATTACTTATATCAATTAATTCTTTGGCTTCTATAAGACTTAGCTCACTCATTGCTGATGTTGACTCTACAAATGAATTTCGAATCCAATCGTATCAATTGACTGAAATGTCTGGAAAATAATGGTCAATTTTTTCTTCTAACGATGTTAAATGACTGTAAATAAGCTTTTGCAGATCGGTATTCTTACATTTTCTGGAAGCAACTTTAAGGAACATTTCTACATTGTTGGTGCTTATTTTTATCTTCCACATTTTTATTTTATCTTCAAAAGCTTTAATTTTATCTGCAGATGTCAAAATATTTGTCACACTGAACAGAGAAATACTAAAACAGACAGCAGCAGAACAACTAACCATTCATTAGTTCATTTTCCCCCAGTATTTATGTGCCGTCACATATCTAGTTACTACGACACACGGTGATCTAATGAAATCCCAGGATATAATATAAGAGTGATACAAAAAATTATAATTTTTATATATGCTTCATCCATTAAAATCAAAATATATAATTTTTTTGTTTTTGATTTAGTTATTTGTGGCAATTGAATATTTTGCTTTTTTCAAATAAATGATTCAAAATTTCGCGGCACCCTTGTGGCATCCTAGGGTGCCGCAGCACCCAGTTTGAGAACCACTGGTCTAAAATATCCGAATCTACCACAAATATGGCGATTAGACTTAGATGAATGGAAAGTGATCAATTAAGGTAGCTTCCTTGAAACTGTGCTACATATAGGAATAATGTATATTTATGTATACATTACTGCAATTATGGAAAGGTTTCCACATGCATCCTATAAAATATTTCATTCCATCAATATAGATCTTAAATATCTTTTACAAGTACAACAGCTATATTTTGGCTGATATTTCATGCTTCTTAAGGACTGACCATCTAAAAAAGAAATCAAATAAAGCATGGTACTTACAGGACCGTAAGGTCCACAACCTGCCAAGTATATTTAGCTTTTGTTAGAAAATATTAATTTCTAACAAACTAATTTAAGATGATTATTTTGGTGTAACCTACACATGTTTTGGCCAGGTTGTAGGATGAAAAATCAGAGTCCAGAAGGGGTAAAATTCTGACACATCCACATGATATGGACAACTCTTCCATTGAAAAGCCCATGAGTTCTTTGCATCGTAGATTTAAACCTAGGTCTTTCCAACCAAAGGACACTGTCAAAACCAAATGGGGAAAAGGTCTAACTGCAAACTGCAATAACCAACCAGAAAAGCATACTGCTGGAAGAAATACTGTCAAATAACCAATGACGCAAGAAATAATATATCATTATTCAGTAGGTTTGTAGTGAATAAGGAATAAAACACTGAAAAAGAATATTTTTTAAAACATATATTTTAAGACTTTATGACAGGACAACTGCTAAATTATGATTGCAATAAAAATAAAAATAGTTGTGTTGAATAAAACGTGGTTGGCATGTAAGAGTCAACTAAGTTAAAAATCTCGAGTGCCAAAAGTGAATCCTATTTCTAGTTATTACGCATTTCTCTATTTGTTTAATAAAGAGAATCACTATAATAATCTTCGAATAAAATATTTAAATTAATTGTTATCTAAATGTTTGCTACGAGATAAATAGCTAGCTCTGATAGTTAACTTTCTCAGCATAAAAAACATTTTCATCCTTAAAAATTAAATTTTTCGATCATACGATACGCACGCACACAATGCGGATGATAAGCAGTTAAAAACAAGAAAAAAAGGGACTAATTCCAATGATCGTGCGTTTTAAAAGACCAGATCCTATGATTCTTCGGAAGTTAAAGGATCTACATATTCGATTTTGATGTCAATGAAATGATACATCTACTTTAGGCTACTTTGAGTTTCTTCTCGCGCTTTTTTAATATATATTTTGATCACATCAATTTATAAATTACCTAAAACGATCATTCCTGTTCTATTCTTAGATAATCAATTTTGTTTGACACATTCTCTATACATTTTTTATTTAAACTGAAATTTCTAGTTATATTACGTACACGTATTATAGATTAAAAAACCTATTCTGTTATATATAAGAGAAACAAAATACACTATTCATCCAGGGTCTTCTAACATTCCGTATTTAGCATCAACCTAGAAATCGGTACTTGCACTTTGTGCAGTACCCGCTAACAGGATAAGACTATAAATGCATCTATTTTAATAATTTAAGAATATGTTACCTGGGGCAAAGGGGCATCCGTCTTGAGTGGAATTAGGAGACTTTGTGGAATTACTCCTTTCGCTGGAAGATACCCCGGTGGACTCCATGATGTCACCTTCCCTGGGTTCAGTCTGCGCACTCGGTTCGCACGCACGGGTTTCAGCCTCGTCTGGCTTCGGAGCCGCGAAGCCTCCAACCAGTTCAGTCTCTATTTTTGGGCGGCAGATATTTGGCAGAATATCCTTCTCTAGTTGCGAATCGCAAGCTCCCTCTTTAACACTCAAGTTGGTTGATATCTTAATGTCATCAGGGCTATCACCCTTACAAATGTCATCGACCAAAAGATCTGCTTTAGTCTCGGACTCAGGATTTATTTTCTCAGAAATATTGATCTCGTCATAAGTATTTAGAACTGAACTTGAATTATTAACTGTTGTGTGTGAAAGCTCTGAAGGTTTCAATGGATCGAAATCCTCAACTGATACATCATCCCCCTGCTTACTTAAAAGATCTGTTAAAGTTGTACTACCATCGCCGTCTGCCGACTCTTCGTCAATGGCGGTGACAAGAGGGCGCATTGTGGACATTAAGCCTGACGCCGGCACAGCGGCTGTATCCGACTTATCTCCTAAAGTTGGAATAATCCCTTCGGTACCTTTAACATCAACTTCACGGATATCTAATATGTTGTCTTGAGATACGAAGGGGTCTATTTTTTCGAAATCGTCCGTTTCTCCCGATGACCTGTCATTATTACTGTTCTCTTCTTGTGTCTGCAATGGAATCTTATTATCGTTCCTATCATCAAAAGCAGAGCTCATAAGGTCTATATCGGCCATGTTTTCTTAGTCTCACCTTTTAGATAATACTCTGAAAACGAAACTATGAAGTGACCACACCCGCACCCGAGAAGTTTACAAATGCTAGAGCTATGACACACACTGCAGTAACTCGACGTTTACCTTCTGCGTCTTTAACATCCGGCACCCCAGTCACATGCCAGTTTCAGCCCTGTCATCGACAGCATGTTATAGGAAAGCGGTGACGTCATATATCATCCGGGAATTTTGTGGAGGTGGTGACTCTCCGCGGGAAAGTATGAAATACTTGTATTATGTTACGGTTCACTGCTGGCTTCGTGTACAGAATGCTTGGAAATAAAGGAATTACTAATCTCAAAAGAGACCGTATCCATTCTTCCATAACAATCCAGTTCTACACCTGCACCATTTTGACATGGTTATTAAAATATTAATAAAACAATAACACGCTAATGTAGAACTCAAAATTCATATGTGGTTTTCTATTAGGTAAAGTCTGCTGGAGATCTGCGAAACTATCGATGATCATGAAAACGAACCAATGCTGTTATCATAAATCTTGGTTAAAAAAAAAATAAAAATAAACTGAATGTATCCCTAGTGTTCGAAGAATAAATAGGTTGGGAGTGAAATGGATGTGCAGCATTATTAAGCTAGAGATCCACAAGAAGAAGTTGATGTGGAAAGAATATCGTGAGAATAAGAGTGAGAGGAGTTATGAAATATATAAAGCTCAGGTCAGAAAAGTAATGAGTATTGTGAGAAAAACTAAAATGGAGTATGAAAAGAAATTGGCCATGCAAGCTAAAGGCAATCGAAAAGAATTTTATCGTTATGTCTCAAGCAAAAGAAAGAATGAATGAGGAAGAATAACTTTATTGAATGCAGATGGTACACGAGTGTCGGAAGCTAAGGAGATTGTTCAGTTAATGAGTGCTCACTTTGCTAAGATATATCAACCAGGTGTATGTAGCATGGTGCTACGTTAGATGACGAGTTATAAATTCATGAAAATGAGGTTGAAGAGCTTTTGCATAACCTGGATAAGAATTTGTCAACAGGAACAGATGGAATATCTGCCCGTTTGTTAAAGGAATGTTCAGCTGAATTGGCTAGGCCTTTCACACATTTGTATAACTTGAGTCTCAGCTCCGGAATGATACCACAGGAATGTATGATAGTTCCATTGCACAAGGGTGGTGCAAAAACTGGTGTGTCTAACTACCGACCTATTAGTATTTCTGGTGTGGTAGTGAAGATTTTAGAGAAGTTGGTAAGAACTCGCATACAGAAATGGATTGACAAGCATTGCATACTATGCAGAGAACAGCATGGGTTTACTAAAGGAAGGTCATCTTTTAGCAATTTGCTCATATTTTATAACAATGTTATGGCCGAGTTGGATAAAGGGAATGAATACACTATGATGATGTTGGATTTTTCTAAGGCATTTGATAGGATACCACACGAGAGGCTGTTGTGTAAACTGGAGAATATGGGATTAAAACATAATCTATTGAGTTGGATCAGGGGATGGTTGAGAGACAGATATCAAAAAATGGTATACAGTGGGTGTAAATCTGCGAGAATTAAGGTAACCAGTGGTGTACCTCAGGGGTCAGTCCTTGGGCCATTACTGTTCAATCTATACATCAATGACATCAAGCAGGATCTATAATCAGATTTCCAATTGTTTGCTGATGATGCTAAGATAGGCAGAGCAATCAGGGATGCTATTGATATTCAGAAATTACAAAATGATTTGAATAGACTGGAAATCTGGGCTAACGAAAATGGCTGTCAGTTTAATGTTAGTTAGTGTAAAGTTACGCACTTTGGCGTGATTAGAGTTCCAGCGGCATATTATATTAGCGGAGTTATGCTACAAGAAACTGAAGAGGCAAGGGATCTTGGTGTATTGATGGATAAGAATTTAAAGTTCAAATGTCACATAGCAAAAGTTTCAAATACAACTCAGAGGACAATTGGTATGTTGAAGCGAACCTTGACATATAAGGATAAAGAAGTAATTTTACCTCTTTATAAGGCTTTGATAAGACCACACTTGGAATACTGTGCACAGATTTGGTCTCCCGGATTCCAAGGGGATAAAGAAGCTGTGGAAAGGGTGCAAAGAAGAGTTACAAAGATTATATCTGGATTATGGGATTTAGATTATGAGGGCAGATTGCGAGTATGTGGATTGCAGACTCTGGTTAACAGGAGAAAGAGGGGTGATATGATAGAGGTCTATAAATTTTTGAATGGGTGTTATAGCATTTCAAATGATGAAATTTTTTGTTATATGGAAGGTGGGGAGAGAAAGAACACGGGGGAATCCATGTAAGTTAAGGTTGTTCTCAGTCAAGAAAGGGTTAAAAGCTGGGTTTTTCTCCCAGAGAGCAGTGAGTGAGGGGAATAATTTGTCCTTATGGGTAGTGAGTGCATCTAGTGTGAATGAATTCAAGGGTATGTATGATAGCTGGGTTTGGAATTTTACAGCCTCCCTTGATGAGCCCTTGACTCCCTGGAGGTCTTAGATAATAATAATAATAATAATAATAATAATAATACATTCAAACGCGTGAAAGTAACATTAAGTACATGAATTATTTTAAAGTGCTCAGTTACTTCACATGACAGTCATATTTTAAACCTAGCGAAACTTTATACACCCCAACCTACTAGTACGCAGATTAGTATTCTCTAGAATTACGATGACGGTAAATTATTTCCACCATGGAGATTTATAACAAACCATGAAAACACACACACACACACACATGCTTTTAAAATCTTCTGTGTTTTTGACATAGAAGGAAAGGACACTTAAAAATATGCCAATTCTAGATATGTATATAACGCAGTCATATGTATAACTGTTATAGTTTAATGAGAAACTAATATGATGACCAGCAAAAGGTGTTTCTGTTTGAATAATTTTACAAATTAGCTGCATGTGTAACTATGTGGTATGACAATTGCTCCCATAGTATTAAACCATCCAAAGAAATAAAGTTAATATATAAGTTCTATTCTAGTCAACGAGAGGAATTAGAGGAACTTTTCTAAGCATCGCTTGCTTGTTAAAAACTATTGCTTACTCCTGGAAACTATAGTTTTTAACACCGCAACTCAAAAAAAATGACCGTAGAACTTACACCATTTCAGGCATAATGTATGTGTACTCCCAATGGAAATGGCCTTTGTATTCGTAGCGCTAGTCTGCTCTAAGAAAAACAGTTTAAAGTTCGATTCTACTCGATGACTACAGAAAGTATTCCTAAGCCTTTCCTCGGCCAATATTTGAGTTAGTCGATCTCTGGCACTGGCATGTAAGTTTTATTTTACTGAAACTCGAGTTTTTAGTCCAAGAACACAAGAAAATCAACTATATAACTCACACTATTTAAGACAATAATATATCGTGTAAATATTAGGGATGACGGCAGTTGTCGGCCGTGCTCTCTTCCCCAGATGCCAATCAAAATCATTCATTATATTGGCCCAGCTATCTGTGATTGGTAAGGACAGAGTTAGCTTCCCCCATCTTCCAAAAGTTACTTGGATCTGAAATATGCCAACTTCCTTTGAGCAATAAAAGGTGTTAGTAGATCTTGTTTGCATTAATCTCTCTAGTGAAAGCACTGATTCAATGATGGTCTTGATTCATTATATGTAATGATCGAATTGTGAAGGCTGGCTGCAAACGATCTTTAAAAAAATAAGGCTAAATGAGCCCCTATCCGCTCCCTTTGAAAAAGGAATAAATGATATTAGACAACTATTTAATTAATTTTAAATGTATAAATACAGACTGTGTAGACAAAAGTACTTTAACACATTGTGATTAAAAACATGCATTTCAACTCCATTTCTAGTACTTGGTTGGGTCATCTTGAGAATCTACTTTCAGTGATTGCATTCAACCAATTTCTGATACATTGCAACATGAATATTCTTCCATTCCTCATGCAAAGTTATTCCCATGGATGCTGATGACATGAAGTACTTCCACAGCATCAGTAGCCATCGGACGTCGTGGTTTTGGGCACATCCACCAATAGACTAAGCCCCATCTAAATGAAACACATCATTACCAAACCTGACAGTTGGAATGGTGCAGTCCTGCCAGAACCATTCCCCAGGTAATCTTCACATCCAAACATGACCATCAGAGTGAAATATTTGGAAGCATGATTCATTGCTCCACATAACCCTTTTCCAATCACTTACGCTCCAGGAACGGTGTAAAAGACACCAGTCCAAACGTCGTTTGGCATTGAAGGGGGGGGGGATATTTGTGTGACTTGTTTGCAGGTTCTGTCATGGTAATCTAAGACATGAAATTCTCTGTGAACCGAGATTTCTATGGATGCAAATGTCCCTACAGCATTTTTCAGGTTGACTGTGAGGTCTGTTGATGACGTTTGGGATGTTCGAACATTCCTAGAAAGAGATCGTCTATCTCGGTCAGTGAGTGTCGATGGCTTCTCAGCGTGTTTTCGTAGTGTGGTAACACCGTCAACTTTCCATCTACATGAATTTTTGGGTGGATTTCACTATACTGAAATAGATAGTTGTCATGGAGAGAAAGACCATTGATTTGACGCCCAACTGCCATCCTACGTTGGAAGTCAGTTTAGCTGAACGTGGCATCTTGACATCCAGTACAATGCAAAATATGCAGCACATCCCACCCTTTATTACTAGACTTACACAGAGACTGCCTGAATATTTGCTAATTGCATGTGGTAAGATTCGAAATTTGCAGGACCACATAAGGTGTACAAATACTATGGCCTAAAGCAGTGGTCGATATCGACCCCCAGGGGTCGATATAACATTGTTAGGGGTCGATTCGGGCTCAGGGGTCGACAGAAAAATATGACATCATTGTACAGGTAATATTTAATTCAGTTAACTTGAATTATCTCCATCCTGAATGACAGCGCAATTAAGAGTGAATCGTGGGAACAGCGACATGAATAGGAGGACCTAAGATGGAGCAAGGTCATGAAAATAGTTACGTAGGCCAATCAAGTAGGCCAAAATGACGTATTTACCAACAAGCGTCTTTTTTGCTTATCCTATTATAATTACGTAATAGTAAAATAGAGGGGGTCGATAAAAAGTCAAGAAACTCTTGAAGGAGTCGACGGTCAAAGAAGTTTGGCGACCCCTGGTCTAAAGAAACATTCAGAAAAACTGTAAACAAATAGTTTCCTTCCGTAATAATAAGGACATAAATCCAATGGTCAAAAACAAGATGAAAATGAGATTGTCAAAGTGTCTGAATAAGGAAGTTAGTCACCCCTCAGCAATACAGCGCCAACAAAGAAGTTTCATACTTTTTATAACGGTGTGCAGGAGATCATTTGGCAATAACAATCACCATTGTTTCTGCAAAGCTTTCCTAAGTCCCTCAAGGTTTTGGGGGAGGGAGCTGAGAGCAGCAACACGTCTACCTAGAGCATACCAGATGTGCTCAATAAAATTAAGATCAGTCCATATGTACGATTGTCTCTTCTCGAAGACATTGGCGCATGAGCTTCACTTCATAAGGGTGAGAATCGTCGTCTTGTTGGATAAATGTCTCCCTTGTTGCAGTATTCATGGCTCTGCTGAGAAGAATTTTTGACACAACTGCTCACCATATAGAAGTATGTGTGTGCCCACCTGATTAGACACTTCTTCAAACCACTATACTACTCTACCATAAGTGTCCCTTTCACGGATATTATAGATATCATAACATGTGCCTGTTTCTCTCCAGATGAGAGCACCCCTGGTATTGCTTTGTAGAGTAAATCGAGATACATCTGCAAATAATGCCAACCTCCATTTCTCTTTGGGTCCAATTGATGTAGTGCTTGGCACAGTTCAAACATTCTCTCCTTTAGCGTATGGATAGGGAAACCAGACTACCTGTCGCCTAGCATACAAATCAGTTTCATGAAGTCTTCTGTCTGCGTACAGTGGCAGCAGATACCACTGTTACTGTAACCGAAGTAAGGTCAGATCGCAGCTGTTTCGATGCGCGGATAATCTGAGATATCTGTCACCCACTGTAGTTGTATCTTATGGATGACAGTTTTTTTGCACTATATCTGAGGGATGCTGTTTGTGACTGTTGGAACTTGTTCGACAGTCAATGAACCATGTGAGGATTCATGCATATGCAAGAATATGGCTTCTGCCACTTAATTTTGGTCTCTAATCACACGATGGCTCGCGACCAGACTTCATCGGTTAAATTAGTTTTATAGCCATATTCAAAATTTGTGCTATCACGAAATGGCTTGTTCTCAGTCCATATATAAAATGGCTAAACCACCCCAAAACTCCCACTTTTATGTCATGGACAATTTGCATATACTGCTGAACAGCCTCAGTAATTTTTTTACAATAACCGAATTCAGAGTCACATTTTACATAATGCACCTGACTTTCATATTTTTTTTCCCTTTCCGTCCTAATTTTCGTGATTTTTCTTTGTTCCATGATATATAGAAACAAGTGTATTTAAGGAGAAATGTGTTGAGTTACTGCTTGTGATCTTTCAGTCATTAACGCAACAACTCGTTGACGGGAATGATCAAAGGCTTGTGTAAGGCATCCCGAATGTGATATCGAACTCAATGTAGTTCTCGGCACACAATTTTTTGAAATTGGTTTTATCATGACCGGTGTAGAATTTTTGACACAACTGCTAAGCAGTATCCTGCCTATTTTATGTGGTACAGTGCACTAATGCTCATTATTCCCCTGACAGGGAGTAGGCAAGGCCTTTTAACCAAGTGGAGATTGCCAGTTCAATCTTCACCAGTAGCAAATCAGAGATAGCTAGCCCATGACTAATCACTAATTTTAAGCGGCCACCGATGAAGAGACTGGCAAACAAGTGCTACCATCTCTTGCTATTTAACCCTAACAGGATATGTTACTGTCTGAAATAATGTGGGTTCTACGGCCGATTTTCTTGAGTTTACGGGACGAAAAACCCGAGTTTTTCCGGGAGAAAAACCGCTTGCTTGTGCCAGAGATCGATTAACTCGGGAACAGGTCGAAGATCGGCTTAGAAAAAGTTCCTCCAGTCAGCGACTAGACTTGAACCTAAGCCTAACTTTGAGCGACCTAGTGCAGAGTATGCAAGCGTAACTTCCACTGAAATACATTGACCTTTATTTTTTTTTTTGTTGTTGTTGTTGTTAGTGTTATATATATCACACCTCAGTTATCATAACATTGACAAAATCCAGTTATTGATTTTGTAAAATTATCAATTTTTGTTAGGAAAGCAGAAAGAGCCATCGCTTTCTAGTGATTGATTTCTTGCAGAGTCTGGCTTCTACGTACAAGTAATGGACAAAAAAAAAAAAAGAAAAAAAAAAGGAAACATTGAGTTATCGGGTCATTATAGGTAGATGCAATGCAGCGCCTACGATGCACCAAACACAGATGCTGTTGATATGCAAATATACTCCCGACATTCCTAGGGACGTGTGTATAAAGGCAAACGAAGGACTGCCGCCGTTTATTGAATCTTAGAATGAAATCCAGGGAGGATCTCATGACTTTGAAAGGGACATGACTGTTGGAGCCAAGTTGGCAGGTGCATCTGTGACCAGAACAGCTGAAATTGCACATGTTATTCGAGGAATAACATATGGAAATTGATGGCATGTTCGAGAGACCAAACATCAATAGCGAAATGCAATAGTGGACGAAAGCATTTACTGCAAGAGAGGGACGTTCGAGCATTATTGCGCTGTATCACGAAAAATAGGTGGGATACTGCTGAGCATTTGTGTCAAAAATTCTACACCGGTCGTGATAAAACCCATTTCAACAAAAACTCCATGCCGGGAACTACACCGACTTGGATATAACGGTCGGGTTGCCTTACACAAACCTTCGATCACGCCCGTCAACGCACGTCGTCGCGTCCAATGGCGCAAAGTTCATAGGTAAAGGACTACTCAACAGTGGAGAGGTGTGATATGGTCCAATGAATCCACGTTCACAATTTTTGCTGTAAAAGGACGAATACGTGTGTGGCGTCAGCCGAAGGAAGGTTACCAGCCAGAATTTTTTTTTTTTTTTTTTTCAGCTATGAAAGGTTTTGGTGATTCTGTAATGATCTGGGGCTCATTCTCATGACATCTCTCTGGATCCACTTGTTATACTGAAAGGCAAAGTGGATGCTGGACGTTATCTTTCAATCATAAGCGATCATCTTCATCTCACGTTGACACACTTTTCTCTTATGCAGCCAGCCACGTTTCAACAGGATAATGCTCCCATTCATCAAGCAAATGTCGTCACCCATTGTTTTGCGGAACATGAGGGTGAGGTGTCCTCTCTACCATGGTCATACCAATCGCCAGATTTAAATGCTATAGAACTTTTAGGGGACATTTTGGAGCGAGCTTTCAGGCAACGTTTCACACCACCAAAGAACAAAGGGGCGAATTGATCCAGTTTCTGTCGGACGAATGGTGTAAAATTCCTCCTGTTGAGTTACAACCACTGACAGAATCTCTTCTTCTAAGAATACAGGCTGTATTAGACGCCCACGGCGTACCAACGCCATATGAACCATAACATGTCACTGTTTTCATTCCCCTCCCATTACCTGTATATGGCGCAGTAGTAGTCGTTGGTGGGCATCAGTTATGAAATGTTTTGCATAGTGTCCAAACTAGTTGATAACTCATATTGGCATTTTGAGTACAAATGACAGCGGCGCTGTCTAAATCAGCGAACCCAAATAGTGTATTTAAAAAGTTGTATTGTTCCAGCTAATGTAATTTTTAGTCCAACTTTTCATACTCTTCGACTGGCCTGTTTCAGTAATATCCACCATCATTAAAGTATGATTATCCACTGTCACTATTTTGAAAGCACGATTTTTTCATTCTAAACTGATTTTCATTCAAGTGATAACTGCCACATGAATAAGCACACACACACACACACACACACACACACACACACACACACACACACACACACACACACACACACACACACACACACACACACACACACACACACACACACACACACACACACACTTTTCAAGTTATATATATATATATATAATCGTAATTATATATATAATATAATATATATATAGTAACGAGGGTATGAAGCGCCTGTAGCAAATGTCTAACTTTTAAAAATTTGAATCTAACAAGTTAAATTTTACTAAATGCAATATGTTAAATACTTACTATTGACCCCTTTAAAATGAGTTGCAGTGTGTTGTAGAATTTGTTCGTCTAAAGCGGCGTATTGCCGAAATTTAAAAATACATTATAAAATAGCGGACTTTTATATCTATTTATCTATTTTTATTTTTTACATTTTTTACTTTTTGCGCCCCAAACTAGTTGCGCCTGTGGCGGGCGCCTCTTTCGCCAAGCCCTCGTTACGGCACTGATGATAACATAAAATTGAGTCTGATTTTTAAGATTTTTGTTTAGTGGTATGGAATCCACAGCTAAGTAGCGAAAAAAAAAAAAATATCTAGATTAATTTACTAGAAGAACAATAGCGACTTAGAGCTTTTTTTTTTTTTTTTTTTTTCAAAATGAAGATTCCTAAGACTAGATTCTACTAGAACCGAAGAAAAAAAGGATGATGATACAAGCAAGGTGACAAATGGTTGGCTCCAGGAAACTAAAACGTAATTAAAAATGTACGAACTTTATTAAAGTTAAGCATTTAACCTAACAGGATGTCGTTTTTTTTTTTTTTTTTCTTTTTTTTTCGATATGCGCGAAACTTTGACCACAGGACCCATTGAAGCATTTTGCTGGTATGATAGCTTTGATACTAGTCTGGTGAAACTATATCCAACTAAATCTGACACGAATACAAAAGTAATACAAAATTGTATTGCTAGTCTTAATATGTAAATATATTCATTCAGGAAAGACTTCTAAAACATATACAGGCATACCTTCGGTCATACGACACTTTAGGTTCCAGACTACCGTCTTATAGCAAATTTTATCGTGTTGCGAATCACTGCATTTTTGAGAATAATTTTCACAAAAGAAAAAGAGTTATTCTAAATAACTTGGTTTAAGGCGCTGACCAGTTTGGTCATTAATCTACTTCTACTAATAATAAAATATGGCGTAGTGTTTCTATGACAATTCGGGAAAAAACAGGAACAAAATAGGCGATATTTGACGCTTGTGTATTCTCTTCTTAATTAGGCAGTTCGCTCACCGATTTTTCAAACTACAAATCAATTGTGGTTTTATTCGAATCGCTGTTTGTACTACAATGTTGCACACTTTCTAAAGTCATGAATGAGGAAGTTTATATGGAAGAGGAAGACGAGAATCAAATAAGCCTAAAGGAAAGTTTCCACTGAGATTAAAAATGTTTATTTATGGGTTGAGCAGAAACAGAAAATGGAATTTGCAATATTCAATCCAAACAAGCAAAAGAGAATTTTCAGGCCGTCAAGAGGTGCTGAGAGTATTTTATTATGTAAGAAAAAAAAATTAAAAAATATATATAATTAGCACGAAAAGGAAATATCTGCTGTTATATTTTGTCTCGGGTACCAAGAAGTGAAAGAATAAAATTACCAACTTTCCTCTATAATAAAGAATTTTTGTTTACATTATTTATCTTTATTTAAGACTACAATTCATTATTATTTTTTGGACATTAAGAAAACGTAAATGCCAAAGTCACTATTTCCTTGTTCCCCATTCAAAGAATGGCAGTCTACATTTTTGTTTCACTGAACTGTGACATTGGAAAGCGTCCAAAGCAAAAAATCATTTGTGTTATGGTGTTTTGAAACACAGGGCGAAATCAAAAATAGCAATAGCAGCCGATGCTAGTACATAAGCAATTAAAATTTGACGAAGATATAATTTTTAAACCATCAGGGAAAGTACTTATAAACAGACTTTATAAAACAGAAAGCCCTCATAAAACATAATGTTGAAATATCATTTCAATTCAAGATTATTATCATGTTAGCAATTCCTTCCTCCGTACTTGTATCAATCTAGACTAATTTTAGAGGAGAGAGAGAAACTAACTGTTTCTTTTAGTTTAATGTACGTACACACCTATTGTTTTATTAATATAACTATACTTCGGTTTTTCATTAATAATATCTCATGTGTATTCTCCTTAACCTGGTAGGCTCAATGGCTTTCCGAAGTCAAACTCTACTTCACATAAAACTAATTAATGCACTTAACCCTGTCTTAATAGGCAATTTGTCTATTTTACTAAAGAAAAGTCTTCTTTTTTTTTTAACAGAAGAAACTCTTCTGTTTCCATCTGAGAACGGAGAAAGACTAATGTCCTTTGTATCCCTTGTCTCGTGAAAAATCACCTTCAGTTGAAAAGTCCTTACAAATATTTCTCTTCAAACCCAGTTCTTTCCAAACAAAGTTCTTTCCATTCATACAGACTGTGTTAAGAAGACGGTTCCCCAATAACACTAATTTAAAAGATGAATATGAATAAAAAAATCTATACAGATGTTCCTCTCGGTTGTCTCAAAATTCTCAATCGAAATCAACTTCATATAAGAACTACTTGTAAAGAGGCGCGCACTTTCGATTGCAATCAAATTGAGAATACTAGATGATTCCTCAGAGGAAAAGGTCTGTGCTGCCAATCTTTTTCCACTCGGAAACTCGAGTTTTTCATCCTGCAAAAAGTCAAACTGGCCAGAAGTTTGAACAAATTAAATGCACATAATACAATGATCTCAAGCCACAGTTGTTTCGGCAGCAATATCCAAAGCAGAAATAACTGCCAGTCACTATTTTCCCAATCGAGTGTTTTATTTCTTGTTTATTTTATTTTATTTTATTTTCTGCCACATCGAATGGATGATTCATCTGATTGATATAAGGAATATAATAGTGGTATCTGATTTCATAAACACTGAGATAGATTGTTCATAGATGTGGAACCATTAGCAATCAGATCAAGAATCTCATTTAGTTCTGGATTTGAAGGCGACTTTGAGGTTATATTTCTAAAGAACAGTAATCTGTAGAAACACCTTACCCATAGGACATATCGCTGGAAGTGAACTACTCCCAGTGTTCTAATATTAATATCTTGGCGAGGAGCATGGAAAGGAAGAGAGTGTTGTAGATCTGTTTCTACTGCAGTAGCGCACCCAGGAAGGGGGGGGTTCAAGGAGCAATGCTCCCCCCCCCAAAAAAAAAACACTCGAAAATTTTTCAAAAAATCTTTTTCTAATTAAAATTTATTTTTTTATTTATGTTGTTTCGTGTCTTCTATTTCTATACTACTTATGAATTAGCGGTCACATTAAGTGGGAATCACGGCAGCTGTGAACATAAGGCGAACGAAGTAGTGCTTGGGCGGACCGAGCTCTACTTCGTTTGCCCGAAGCTGGCCAGTGGAGATCACAGGTATCATGTATTGGCGATTGCTGCAGATGCTCAGTCATAGATCGTACGCAATGCATAGTGTGTATTCTTAAATTGTCTACTCAACTCGGTCCCCCCCACCACCACCACCACCAAGATTAAATCCTGAGTACGGTACTGTTCTACTATGTAGTTATTCAACTGGAATTCTTTAACAAATAACTGTGTTGACCTACTAAAGAAATACACATCACAAATTATTGACAGCTATATGCATAGGTATATGGCACAACTATGGTATGTTCATTTCGTTCCCGTTGATAAACCTGCTTATCCATATCTCTAAATCGAAGCCTGGAGATAAGGTACGTGGATGAGTGGGAGAACATAGCTTATACTTTGCAAATCTTCTAAGCAGTCAATATGCCTCTAAAGTTTACCTTTAGGAAGAAGAAAGGCAATAATAAATTATCCTTCAGTGCTTACATAAATCCATGAAAACTATTATATACATACTTATACTTTAATTGCTTGTTCGAGCTTCTCCATAACAAGTTTGTAAAAGGAAAGAGAGTGAAGATCCCACACCCAAGCCTAATAACTGTGCATCCAA
Source organism: Typopeltis vanoorti (assembly GCF_054136105.1). Classification (NCBI taxonomy): domain Eukaryota; kingdom Metazoa; phylum Arthropoda; class Arachnida; order Uropygi; family Thelyphonidae; genus Typopeltis; species Typopeltis vanoorti. Next base: position 91,314,485 of record NC_143569.1, on the reverse strand, counting down.
CCTGTTCACATGGTTGATCTTTCCATTTTTCAAGTGGAAAACCAACTATATACACTGCTTGGAAAAAAGTCAACGGATATCGCCACGAGTAAGAGGCATCGTCCCATGTAACGAGTCACGTGTTGTATATAGCCGGACATACAATCCCATTTCATCCGGACAGTTGCACTGTGTCTGGATGAAATGGCTGCGAGAAGAGAATTGGCGGAGTTTGAAAGAGGCGTTGTGATAGGATGCAATGTTGCAGGCCTATCAGGTCAACAAATTGTTGACACATTCAGCCATTCCAGGTCACCAGGTCAACAGTCAGCGATACCATACCCAGATGGAAGAGCAGGGAGTTAAATGCAGGTGCTACTCGCAGAGGACGATACCACACTCAATGACCTTAACCATAGGGTTCTAGGAAGGATAATACAGTATGTAAAACCCGCCATTTGTCGACATGTTGAATGTTCCAGGCATCAACTAGAACACGAATTTGAACAAAAACATAACTTGAACAAACATGCAACGCCGTTTTCAGTGGTGCAAAGAACGTGTACAGAACGTGGACGTGGAAGCTTGGAAAGCTGTGTTATGAGCAATGAATCACGTTACGTCCTCTGCAGAGCGGATCGAAGGATGTGGTGGATGCCTGGTGAACGTCTGTTATCAGAGTGAGTAACCCCAACTATAAAATTCGGGAGTGGCGGTGTGATGTTATGGCCCTGTTTTCCTGGCTTGGCCTCGGAATTCTATTTGTGAGGAGGCGAACACTGAACTCCTAGAGTATCTGAATATTGTGGACAATGCAATGTTTCCTAAGCATTTCTACAAAACTGGCCATTGTCTCTTTCAGCAAGACAATGCACCGTGTCACAAGGCTGCTACTGTAACTGCGTGGTTTGGGGACATGAACTTGGCTGGTCTCCACAGAGTCCTGATCTCAACCCTATTGAACATCTGTAGGATGAACTAGAGCGTTGGGTGAGGTCAAAGAACATCCGCCCCGCTACAGTCTAGGACCTCATTACATACCAACAGGAATAATGGTCTAAAATTCCCACTAATTGGTATCGCACGCTTGTAGAAAGTATGCTCCGTAGGACTGCTGTAGTCATCGCAGCGAAAGGAGGTTCTACATCTTATTAAGGTGGTCGCCATGGCTGTTTGCTCCTCAGACTGTGTTGTCCGTTGACTTCTTTCCAATCAGTGTATGTACATATAGTTGTTAAAGCATTTTAGCGTAGCAACTAAAACAAATCGGCAGCATAATATCACGCTCACACTGCACTCGTCACGATAACAATCTCCATCTCCCTCAAACAGCATATCAAATTAGATCGTCATTCTAATCGCCAAAGGTTCCACATCCATGCATAAAAGGATTCGGTATTTATGAAAACAGATAACAAGTCCATGTTCCCTATTCCAGTCAGAAGATCTGTTCGGTATGGGGGGGGGGGGGAATGCCAATCCGACATCAAACGTGATAGAAACCAAAATCCAGGCACGGTAGCACATGCTATTATGAATGCCTATATATTTTGACTCGGTCATTATGCCATTCAATTACCATCGGAAGTGCGCAAGTCTTTTAAAACAAGCTGCTTGTGTAGAGAAGCCACAGGTTATTAACTAGCGATGGTTTCACTTTGAGCTGCATCTGATTATCCCTAGGCCTAATGAAGGATAATGAATTTGCCTTCGTGAGACAATACATCACTACTCTACAAAGAATTATAAAAAGTCTGCTAATCATTCCTAGCTTTATTTATTTTGCCTATGTATATATGTATACTGTATAATTATTTTAGATAAGTTAGGAAATTTAATGGCGTTTTTTAGTTATCTTACATTAGCTACTTAGGTGGCGCTTTTTAGAATTATCTGTTTTTGTTTAATTGCTATTATGTGATCTTGGACGATGCCTATGATACTTAGGCGAAAATTCTACGTTAATAAATTTTCTTACGTGAGTTTTCCTCCGTTTTCATAATTCTTTTCATTATGCCAACTTCATTATTGAAACATTACTAATCTGCAGCAGTCCACTAAGAATAGCAGTGTGATAGAAAGACTGTTGGAATATCAAATGCTTTTATATTTGTATGTACAATTCTAGGTGGAGGAAGTCTGTGTAAGGAAAAGAAATACACATCACAGCAGTTGTTTCCGATGTTTATCAATCTCAACTAATTTAACAGAAAGGAAGGAAGTGGTTCAAAATCTGCAGTTTTCTATTGCATACATCATTCACTGAAACTAATGTTATCGATGTTAGGAAAACTTACCTAATTGTTTCTATATAATTTATACTAAATCAAAATGTTTCTCTATCCACCAAGTACCTTTAAAGGTGCACAGTTTGGGAACCATTACCAAGATACTTTTTTGTTTATTTATTTGAGTAACAAATAAAAATTAGTCGCTTGCTACTCATCCAATATAAATTCTAACCCTACCCTCTAAATACCATTTTTCTATTAGCGCGTCTGTTAAAAAAAAAAAAAAAGAGTATACCTATAATTTTATATGAACTTCTTATCTAGAATGTAGCAACTAAAATCTTTCAAAGCTATTAAATATTAAACTAATGAATTAAGCAACCAATTGAATGTGGGCGCATGCTTTCAAGGTTCATTGAATTGGGTAAAGGACAGAGTTCTAATGATGACATAGTTACCAAACATGGGAAGGAAATAAGAGAAATCTTGAAGTATTGTCAGAAATGCAACTTTCGTTCCTTTCTGTGTTACACGAAACAAAAGGGAACGAAAGTCAGAATAAATAACATTAATAATAGTAATAACAATATAATTCGCAAGTCGTTCGACAATTATAATATAATTATGTAATGCGATAATTTTGACCTTTTAAACTTATATTTTAGGCTTCGACATAGAAATATTTAATTGGTTTAGAAAGAATATCTGAAAGTTCCATAATAATAATAATGAATGATATGCTAGTTACAATGTGTTGAAAAAGAGGCCATGAATGCCTAGATTCTTGAACTGCATTTAAACAGGAAAAGAGCGGTATGCGAGAGATGAGATGCACTTTAACATAGAAGGGCGCAGACATTTGCAGATTCTGTTCTTTGGACAAACAAGAGTGGTAGAGCAGGGAAACTAGAGTTGCCATAGGAGATGGCCTCTTGTGGGAATAGTTGCTTAGAAGGTGAGATAATGTATGTTATGTTGTAGAGTCGAATGGGAATTGGACGATCAGTATAAAGTCTAAGGTTATTAGAATAAGTGTAGTAGCCAGAAGGCTACTACACTTATTCTAATGCCAGAAATATTCGGAAGAAGAGAGGGAAGTTTTTGGTTCTGGTTAGTTCTTCTTGACCAAAAGTAATTAGCATTAGCGAAATATAGCTGACAGGAGACGATATAGTTATTGGGAGAGAATATGAAGGGTTTAATATTTTCAAGAAGAACAGAGTGAATAGGATGGAGGGGGGGGGATGCTGATGACAGCAGATGAAGGTGAACTGAACCTGAAAATCAGTGTTGGCGGTGCATTTGGAACCATCTGGTGTGAGACAGAGACCAACAAGAAAAACAATAGTCGGATGCTGCAATACTGCAGTAAATGCAAAGGATGATGTGGATGGTATGCATCGGCAAATGAACTCGATGAGTGAAAGGAGGTTAACTATTATGGGGACTTTAACTATGAGGACATGGACTGAAAGGCGGATAGGTCACGTGGGTGGAAAGAAATTGAATTCGTGTAGCTACTAAGGAATAATTGCCTGAAGTAACAAGTTATGAAAGATACCAGGGGGTCTGGTAGTGCTGGATTTTGAGACTGCATGAGAGGATTTGTCTGTAATAAACGTGACCATCGCCGCAAACTGGGAGAGTGATTATGTGTTGGCATCAGAGGTGGAATAACCTAAATGTGTGGAGGTTAAGAACGGATATATGTGATAATTACAATAAATTCAGAACACTGCTTAGAGTGATATGATGAGATGAGATGAGAAACTGCAGGAAAAAGATGTTCATAATGCATGGGAATAGTAATAACGAACTACATGCCTAGAGTCATGAGTAAAGTAGAAATCAAATGGATGAGTAGGATCATCAAACAAGAGCTGCAAAAAAAAGAAGTCTGTGGAGGAAATTTAAAGACGAAGGTGATCAGCAAACTCGTGCACAGTACAAAACACACACCAAGGGAACGATATGGTAAGGCAAAATCAGAATACAAGAGGAAATCGGCTGAGCAAACCAAAGTAATCCCAAAAATATCGTCCAATATGTGACAAATAAAAGGATGAATGGGTAGAATAATTTTGATTAATGTTGATGGTAAGTAGGCGACTGAAGAAAACGTAGTAACTGCTAATTTTCAGGTAATGTTATTATTACCAAGTGATCGCTTTAAAAAGGTGTATCATTCAGATGGAAATACTGTAATAAATGATTTGACAGGAGAGAAACAGGGTTAGATGAAGTAGGGATGCATAGGCGAAGTATAAACGTTATTACAGAACCTTGATTCGAATACAGATAATTAGATGGAATATTACCTCAGGCATTACGAGATATGCTAAGGAACTGGCAGTGCCTTGGACCAGAATGTTTGGTTTGAGTCTTAGCTCTGGTATATGGTCCGAAGAGAATGCAAACAGAAGAACGTTCAATCGCATAAAGGAGGCTATAAGACAGAAGTAACCAATTACCGGTCGATCAGCATCTTAGGAGTAGTGGTCAAGATATTGGAGAAATTGATTAAAGGCAAAATTCATGAATGAATGGTTGGGAATAGGATACTGTATGAGGGAAGCATGGTTTGAGAAAGTTAGGCTATGTTTCAGTAAGTTAATCACTTTTTATAATAAAGTAACAGCTGAGTTGGATAATACACGATGATACTATTTGACTTTGCAAAGGTGCTTGACACGATACCTCGTGTAATTCTGTTATATGAACTGGATCAAATGGATTTGGATATGAAGTTTGAGAGACGTGAATAGGAAGGTGGCTGTGTATAGACATTCAAGAGTAATCAATGCAGAGTCTAGAAAAAGGCGTGCAATTAGCAGTGTGCCACAGGGCTCTGTAGTTAGGCTGCTCCTATTTAACTTGCATGTTAATGATACAGGAAATGGGGAAGTATTCAGTTGTTTGCTGATTATGTAAAAATTGAGTACAGCAATAGTTAAAGATGATGTGGAGATCTTTCAGAGTGATTTAAATAAAATGATGCTGAGGGAAAAGAAGAATGGCTGTCAGATTAATATGGCAAACTGTGAGGTTATGTACTTTGGAATAAAGATATTGCGTGCACTACATTGATGGAACTGGACTGAATGAAATTAATGAGGACAGAGATTCGGGGGCTCTGAACGACTGTGGATTAAAGTTTAGAGGTCATGTTGCAAAAGTGGCTAAGCTAGCTCATAGAATTACCTGGTTTATGAAGATCACACTAAAAAAAAGCAGAGATAACGAGTTTATGATTCCTCTTTTATAAGGTTTGATACCCCATCTAGACTATTGTGCGCCGGTCTGGTCACCTGGGTTTCTTGGGAAGGTTAATTGAGGAGATAGTATAGAGGATCCAGAGGCGAGTGATCAAGATGGTAGTCAGACTATGTATAATGCTCCTTATGAAACAGACTGAAGATTTGTGGATTACAAAAATTGGTTTATAAGTGGAAAGGGGGGGGGGTATGACAGAGTATATGTGACGTAAAGGGTTTTATAGGATTGATACAGAAGAAATTTTTTGTGGTCATCCCTGGAAATCGAGTAAGAGTGTGGTTAACAAGAAACGTGATGAGTAGATTTTTTGAGTGAAGTGTATCCTATGGGTGAAATGGTTTGCGAATCATTTGTGAGTATTTTGTCGGTGAACGAGCTGAAGGCGAAATATGGTAGGTATTTTGTGAATGACGTTTAGTGCATGATGGGATATTTAGTGGGCCTCCCGCGATGAGTCTACGAATTCCATGGATATGCCCCTGTAGTAATAATAACAATAATAATAAGCATACTTAATCAAACAATTTAAAACATTCACAAATTACTATTAAATGCAAATTATTGAAATAAATAACTAGAGCACATGCTACAGGTTTTAAATAGTTATCAAAAAAGTAATTGTACTTTATATTATTTTTACGTTATCATAATCGAGACTGTATGGGCAACTTTGATTTAAATACCACTTTCAGCGTACGAAAAAAATCGCATGTATTTTTTAAATATTTTCTTTATATAATACTCAACTCGAAAAGCGCCACTATTAATTATGTCCGCTGTAATCCACAATTTTTCTTAAGTAGTTTGGGCGTCTGACATGCTCAAAGAAAGCGAGAGAAAAAAACACTACAATTGTGAACTTTGAAAGCTGTTATTAGAATCTTTCTTATCGTCTAAAAAGAAATGTTTGGCAAACTTCCTATAGCGATTCGAATCATTAACCATGCATAATAGTCAGGTGAGTCATCTGTTCGTAGTATGTTAAAACTAAGCCAGACGAAGGCGGTTAACAAAGGTCAGTGGCTATCACGAGTCGTACGGTGTTCGGTGTATGATCATGTACACAGTTATCTCTAGTTTAATGACAGAAGAGTTTTCGTACCTACAAAAAGAATTTAATTATACTGGGTTAATAATTTATGATACGACTGTTCCACTGTTGGCTAAAGCTTCATAAAGTAAAATGTTTGTGACAAATATTCATTACAAAGGATTTCTAGTTACTAAAAATTTGATAAGATACACAAATTAAAAAACACGTTTAACTTATTAGAGATGGCATATGACAGTTGATAATACGAACTATGAGAGATTTCACAGCATATTCATTTATTTATTTATACCCAGCTTTATTTATTAAAACTGAGATCTCTGAATAACTATCCTCAGAAAGAAAGAAAAAATTTTGCTTTTATGTGTTGTTTTGCTTCTGTGACAGCTTGTTAAACCAGTAGTTGTTGCTATTCTGGAAGGATAACCAGAAAGCCTACGTATTCAAGAGTCCATTGACATCATCTAGGAAACTTAACGTTCTATCGTTGAGGATTATCACAACAGGTTATTTCTTTAAACCGTATTTGTATTTTACATAGCTTTTGGATTTAGGCAAGGTAGTTTGCGGGCATGTGCCATTAATAAACAAAATACATTTAATGGATTTGAATAGAGTTGAAAAACCCTAGAAAACTTCATGGTGGTGTAATATAATGATGATAGTAAGAAACTTTTTTGAATTTAGAATGAGGGATTTTTCTTCTTAATAAACGGGATTATTATTATTATCATTATTACTTGATCCTCCCATCAGGAGACATCAGTCCATCTAAATTGGTGCGGAATCGGTACTCAGTTCGAGTATTATTCTGTATTAAACTCACAAACAAACATCAAAACAGTTGCTTTTTGAGGGAAAACCGAAGTATTCATTACACTCTATTCCTCCTCTTCATTTGACAAGCCACACTGTGTTGGTCAAATCAACATCACAACTTTCCAAGTTCTTCCACAGTCAATATCTCCAACACTAATTTTTCTTTTGCCATTCTTCTGTAGGCGAGAACAACTACTTTGCTAATTTCAATGCTACCAGAATGCTGTCCTGTCTTATTTGTCGCCTCATAGCCTGAGTTGCTTCGGCCGTAAATGCAGTCCAAACCAAACCTTAATGACCTACTCAAAGACAACACTGTTTTCCTATAATTTTTGCAATATCTAGTATGCGGTTCAAAAACACTTTGAAAAAAAAAAAAAGTTAATGTATAAGATCCATTCAGACCGTCAAGTATGAGATATTTTTTATTAATCAATAAAAAAATCAGTTGGTGTGCTGTATACTGATTATCGTTATCACTTTGGTTCCGACGACACGCAACAAGAGAACACACATGGATTACAGTCATGAATATGTTCCAGCCATATGCCGGTCAATTGGGTGGGTTGGAGAAAGCAATGGTGAACTACCCTGTAAAAATCTCACCGGGAATACTTTGGGCCCGTACATAAGCACTGCGACACTGCATCACCCCCAAGGAAAAAATGAAAATTTTAAATTTTGTTTGTGTTTATAAATAATAACAATGCTTACAACATTATATAAATGCATTACAGCATGTTAAAGGTTACAGCTTATGTTTTGACATTGACTGAATAGTTAATAATTGGAATTGTTCGATTGACGCTTTAGATTACGAAACAAATGCACTGCGATATAACGACGATATTCGTTTGCCTTGTCGTTGCACGTTACGTCATTAGATATACTGCCGCCTGGGCAGTGTATTTTAGGACTGCGCTCGTTATTCCTGTGAGATATGAAACGTTTATTATTGGCGCGTGTTCGTGGTGAATTATTTTTTTGTAAATCTTATTTTATTTTGTTAAAATAACATATAATTATTTATTTATTATAGATACAAGGCTGAATTATGACGAGTGTCACTGTTGAAAATATGAAAAGAATTATATTTTTTCAATTATCGTTATATGAAACAAATGCACTGCGATCTAACGCCGATATTCGTTTGCGCTTGTCATTGCTATTAATACGAAACTTGTATTATTGGCGTTTGTTTGTGGTGAGTATGAAGTATTTTTAATAAAGCAATTTTTAATATGTAAATTTATTTATTAATAAATTCATTACTGATTACATTTTTTTTTTTTTTTTTTTTTTGCAGCATCCACACTTAAAATTTTCACCGGCCGCCACTGATTTGGAGGCAATGCCTACAAAGTCACTTACGGTCGGAAACGATTGAAAACCAGGAACATTTATTATATAAAACAAACAACCCAAAAACAAAACAAAAAAAAAACCTCCGCAAACAGAGAAATGCATGCAGTTATAAAATACTGGAAGGATTAAATGAACAACACCTTAAAATAAGTAAAAAATAATAGAAATATATTATCCGCGGTAACTCAATATAAATTTTGTTATGCGAATAATGAAAGTGAAGAAACTCTTCGCTATAGCCAACAGCTGAGTGCATTTCGTCCAGAGAGCTAGCTGAGGTGAGGATAATGTGGTAGATAAATGTCATCTCATGTTCCTGATCCTAACTAGTATGATTGCACGAATGGTGTGGATGTGTTATAGGGGTGATATTTTTGAGTTGAGGAATTAAAAACAAGAGTTTGAAATCGTCTGGGGAAAAAAAAAAAAAAACTGGAAAAAGTGCTTCTAATCGGTAACTAGAATCATATCAATAAACTTTTCTTGTGCTGATCAACTGTTACAGACGTTTCCACGAGATATGCAGGCACCGGATAATAAAATACACACTAATTAATAAAATTGTAATTATTCTGAAGGAAATCGAGAGGTTTTGCCGTTTCACCACTGATATGCACTGGATGACTGAATGAAAAAAATTATTGTATTACGCTCAATATTACAATATATTTTGTCAAGTTGATAATAACTAAAATGCTTCTGCACAGTAATAAAAGGAATAGTTTCATTCTATTTTTTTCTCTCAATTTATGTTAAATTATGTTAATGTTAATTAAGTTTATGTTAATTTTAGTTTTGTGAAAGAAAAAAAAATTTATCACCCACATGCAAGTGAAAGATAAAATACTCCATGTAGCACAGTCTGCATAAATGGTTTCTGTAATGACTAATGGAAATCTGCAGCTTACAGCTTGCATAGCAACTGCATCTCTAGTTAGTAAATCCAACATGCGTCAGCATTTTACTGTGAACGAAGTACAGATGTTTATATATCAACAGTCTTGTCATTAAAATTCCATTCTGGAATTTTTCCTTGAAAAACAATGAACTGTCCAAATTTTTATTGGTATAGTCGAAAAAGAGGAATTTATACAAACAGTACAGTTTACGTTTTGCATTTGTTATTGCCGACAAATGAAATATGGAAACGCTAAGAACTAATAAGGTTATTATTTTAAAAAAAAAATCTTTCTGTGTAATTACTTCCAACAGTTGACCGCAGTAACTAGCCAAACTCCATTTTCGATTACTTTTAGGTAGCCGAAAGTAGTTTCTCTCTCTCTCTCTTAAGAAGGGATAAAATTACATAAACGAAATTACCGCCAATACAAACGAACTAGTTTTTTTTTTCTTGTACAAGACAGATAGTTTAAGTTGAGTCATTGTCCTTGATTGAAAATGATTGAGATAATTTCTTTTGTCCAGTTACCAGAAGACCGAGACTTGGAGCGAATTCATCTCTCTCCTCTCTCTCTCTCTCTCTTCCACACACAGTGTATAATATTCGATCAAAACCAATAGCATTACTGTATATGGAAGCGAAGTGTGGACAATGAGAAGAGAAGAATCACTGCAACAGTAATTTTCATCATACATTTATATGAGATACAAGAGCAAAAAAATAAAAAATAAATAAATAAATAAAATAAAATAATCATCTGTCAGTGAATGCAGAAAGAAAAATATAATGGATGGAAAGAGTATTTAAGAGAATACTAGGAAGATAATGCATTACAAATTAAAAGGGATAAAAAAAAACTGAGATAGACAGATGAAACATTGAATAAAGCCCTAAATAGGCCTCCTGGACTCAATTCGTGAAAAGATGAGAATACTCAGAAGATCAAACTTATAACACATTAGTACCTTGAGTAGATTAAGGAATTTTTTAATGTTAATTTTTCATATGAAACCTTTGTTTAACTCTTTATTGTCCTACCTTCTTACTATAAGAATGGATGTAACAGGATATAACTCATGTCCAAAGGTTAAATTGATGATGTTTAAGGAGAAAAAAAGGACACACATTACTTTGAAAGTGACGTTAGTATACGATTCATCAAACAAATCATTAACAAGATCATAAATATGTATAAACTAAGGGGAATAAGATCGTTAAGATAAGCAATTGTTGCCTATTTTTGGAGACATCATACATTAAGTGAATGTATATTTAAATAACGTGTACTTTTAAAGAAAAGAAAAAAAAGATGAGTGGGCAATATCGAAGAGAGACGCCGTTTTCCCTAGTATACATTTAATCCATTATTAAAAAGTATACATATTCTTTAAATAGTTTCACTTAATACGTGACTTTACATATACAGTACTTTGGTGAACCTCTATTTCTAGCCGCTTGAAAGCAATTCTAATACTAATAACGGATCAATGAAATGAAAGAAAAGTGCCAAAAATGTTATTCAGGTATAAGTTAGTCATCACCAAGATATGTCGAATATAATACAATTTTTGAACGCATAAAGATTTAAGGGGACGATATATTTCCTTTCCAGAAGAATACGTGTTCAGTTTATCCTTAACAGAATCTACCAATGAACTTTGAAATGGTCGAGTTATTCGCTTCCTGGTCGCTTTTTAAACCCAGGGAACTCCCTGAAGGAAGGCAGCTGTAAAGGTCGTTGAAGGACTAAGTGCTTCTGTCACTAATATTACATAGCAGCAGGAGTCGAATAGAATAATATTACACGATTTATAGAATAATATTATGCTATTAGACGTATGTTAGCCGAGTAGATGGTGTATGCGCTCTCTCTCTCTCCAACGTTAAACTGTGGGTTCGAATACCAGGAGCATCAGTGTTTATGAATGTCTTGAAGTAGCAGATGCATTTCATAACCCACTGTGAGACCACAAAGCCACTTATTAAAAAGGCTTGAAGTTCTTGTGTTTGGTCTTTTCGGATTATTTCATCCTTATCCCATCCACAATGCTAAAACACGTTAGGTTTCCAACATTTCCTGGGTAGAACTCGTATAAAAAAATAAATAATTCTCCTCAAAGTGATTTAACACATTTTTTTATTTGCAGATTTAAAGAAATCAAAAATGGCAGCCGTGTATTGCTATGGTTACCATATTAGTTTCTGAGTAAATGATTAAGCTTCAGTTCACACTTTCGGGGGAAATGGAGCATATTTTACATTTTCAATAAAGAATTACGGCGGTTTTGATGATGATTCATTTATAGGAGACAGACTTCCTTTCTAATTCAAGAAAGAAACCCTTGTTCGTAAAAAAATCTGCAATCTTTCATATTTTCCTTTTCACGAGTATCATAAAATCTATCACGAGTCTACTTCGCAAACGGTTATGCTGACTCTTGGGAGAACTTCTCTACGATGCATTTTATTTTTCTGTCATCCCTCTGGCATTCTGAGTTGGACAAGACTATCGTGACCTTTCCTTTAATCAATAAAACTCTCTTTCTGCTTAAAGTAATTTAGCAACTTTTTCTTAAAGCTAGAAATGCTTCAAGTTGTTGGCATCATCGAAGATGCGTTCCACTTTGTTCAACAGCATATGCTTCCCCTTTACACACGCACACACACACATTCTTGAGAATGTAATGAACAGGCTATATGTTGAAACTAGTGGTAGTATACTATAGTTTCAAACTGTGTTATACAGCTAGAGAAAGACTGGCAGTTGTCTTTCCCCGGTGGTCGGTCTTCATCATAAATGTCATGATCATCTGGAATGACATGCCGAAAACGATTGACAGTGGCAGCATTCGATGGTTCAGACACAGAGATACGTTGGAAAAGTAGTACAGGGCTTAGGGAGAGAAACGTGATTATTCCCAGAAGGTAGTCCAGATCGCTAACTCTCCTCTATGTATGGATGAATAAATCGCAACTTTTTATTTTTATTATTTTGTTATTTTATTATTATTATTTATTTATTTATTTATTTTTGGTTTCGAAGAATTGGTTTCCGTAGTAAGTTACATTCAAAATTATTGTACTTCAATCGTAAAATATTATTTCACTCAAACATTTTTATATATTAAATGAGTTTAATTATGTAATATTCGTAATTTAAAAGAGTTAAAGTGTTTTTTTTTTTAAATTCTATTTTGAGGCTAGTCAGAAATGAAGGTGTTATGAAACAAAAGTACAACAGAAAAAGTACAACAGCTGAAAAAGTTGGACTCATAAGTCCAACTTTTTCAGCTGTCTTATGTTTGACGATATTAAAATTATGTGCATAATCTACAGATCTTCAAATAGTGATGTGAGATTCCATTTTAATTCTCTCCTTACATTTGTAAGGATTTTCATAATCCCATCAAGGAATAAGTCTCCTTAACTCAGTCGATTTCGGCGATGCTCTTTAGGTAGAAAGACAGGTTCGAATCCCATCTAGGACGCAAAGATCTTTAATCAGAATTTTTCAATTGAAGGTAAATTAGACAGTCTCATACACAGGTAGCCAAGTTTTTTCTCCCGTAAACTCGGGTTCTTCATCCCGCAAACCGGCCAAAATAACGCACACAATATACAGACATAGAACACTACGGAAATAAGGAGGAAACACCATCTATTCGGTCGGATCTGGTTTGGAAAGTCTGCCTGATGTAGATCTACACGTGTGAAACAGGAAGGAATCAATGACTATGTTAAAATAAAAAAAATAAAAAAGGAATCGATACATTACGCAACAACCCTATTTCATACCAGTCCTTTATTCAAAAAAATGATGATGTTGTTTGCTGCAGGATAGTATTCACATGAAAAAAAAAAATAATAATAATAATCAGAAGCATAGTAGAAACCAGCACGTGGATAAAAGTACAACGGCATCGAAAAAAATATCCTTGACTTTCGTTTCCTGTTAAAGAATTATAATTCATATCATATTTATTCAAGGTAGATACGACACCAGAAACGCTAATCTAACTTCACGTGCAAGAATAGTTATCAATCCCTGGTCTTGGCGTCAATTCCAGGGCGTAATTTCGCATTTTAACATCCGACAATTTTCAGATAGAGGGATGGGAGTTCATCATAATACGTATCAAGGATTTAGGCCTAGTATGGCCTGTTCCGGCCTCAGAAGTCATCGTTGAATCGTTTAAGAGGACGTCCTGGTTTTCTTTTTCCTAATGGCTTGTACTTTAAGGCTTGTTTTGGTAATCTTTCTGTTTTCATTCTTTGAACGTGTTCCATCCATCTATGTTTATATTTTTTAATTTTTTCAATTACTGGTTCTTGGTTTAGTTCTTTCATAATATCTTCGTTTCTTTTGTGATCAAATAGGGTATACTTTGCAGTTTTTCTCATAAACTTCATTTCTGCTGTTGTTAATCTTTGTTTGTCTTTTTGTTTTATTGTCCAGATTTCGCTTCCATACATTAAGACCGGTAGGGCTAATGTATTGTATACTTTTAGCCTGGTTTGTTTTTGAACTAGGTTTGGTTTAAATATAGAGTTAATTACTCCTGTTATTTTTAAATATTTTGCAATTTTTATGGGAGTTGATCACTTCATATCGTTTCTTAAAGTCTAAGCTCTTCCATAGGTCAACTAAATTCTCAAATTAACCCTCTTCAACATTTGGCACTTCGATACATAGTAAAACATGAATACTCCTTTAGTCGGTTTCTTTTTTGACTCGTGTAATAAAAGCATAAATAAAAAATAGCATACAAGAATTATGTGTTATTCCAAATCTTCGAAACAGCCATTCTGTGAAAAAATAGCTAGAAATTTTCCTGAGAACCATGCTGTGTTTTGCTTAGTCAAACATTTGTAAATTTAATTCCTGGCGCGAGACTTTTAGTGTTATGGCAACTTTTCTTCGATATCTATGACAAATATTCAAAAAAGTGATTTCTTTTTTGTTTGTTTTTAGTAAATACAAAATCAGTTGTAATTCACTGTAGAGAAGAAGCAGAAGTTTCGTGGTGAGTATGAGGAGTATTTCAAACATATCACTATATTTGATCAAGTAACTACGATGGCGTGTGATCATTTGTATGCTGGAGCGTTGTTGTGATGCAATAGCCAGTTCGCCTGACACATAGAATGGATGTCTTTTCCATTGGATAAAATTTCCTAGGAGTTCCAACGTACTTTCTCATCACGTCCTACTGATCCAAGTTCTTTTTTTTTTTTTTTTTTTTTTTTTTTTTCTTTTGAAGATTGGTGAGGCACATGCCTTCTGAATCCAGAAAGAGTATTCGCACGATCTCGAAAGCCGTTTAAACGAGATTTTCTTTCGGATAGAAGTGCAGATTGTTAAAACACGAAAGAAAAAAAAAACATCGTTTGGCTTAATACTTACTTGAAAAAAGAAATACTGTATAAATGTACGAAACTTCTCATATATAATCCCTGGTTAACCAAAAATCATTATTATGCCGTATTTATAAATACAGTTTAATATTCTTTATAATTAAGCTGATACATATTTATATTTATCAACGATCTGAGTTATTACGAACAATATTAAATTACAATTAATTTGCAAATTTGCAATTATTTAATATTAAAATATTTAATCTCAAATACTCATTTAAAACGTAAATTACTTCCGAAAAAATAATACTACGTATTGTTTCAAAAGGGAAAAAGCTGTTCATTAAAACTAGAGTACATTTAAATCATTACTATTGCCCGAAGCAAAATGGTGGCATTTCTTGTGCATTGGTAATATTCAAACACGATGCGCCCCACAGTGGCTTATAATTCTGCACTGCACCTAACATTTTCTGGGAATCGTCACGCTGTGAGATGACTTGCTACCGAATACAAAAATAGACCAGCGCTGTTATGTTGAAGCTACTCACTTTCCCGTAAAGATGAAGTGATACAGTAAATATCATAGATGCTTAAAATAATAATAATAATAATAATAATAATAATAATAAAGGCCAGCGGCAAAGTAGAAATCACTTGTAAAAGGAAAATTATGCAGAGCAAGCGACAGTAAAATTCCTACGAGGTAGTAAGGAACAGAGGTAATATTTAGATATAATTTAGCAAACGGAAGCACAAAGTATATTTTGTAATTTTTTTCACTTACTTTCATAAAACAAAACAAAAATAAATAAATAAAATGAAATACGAGATTAATTTCTTTCAATATAATATTATATACATATTTTTTTAATATATTTGCCCTTCTATATTCATTCCTTGGTTCGTTTTTTAAAAAAGTAAAACAGTAAATGTAAAATAGTAAGATAATAAGAAGTTTGTTTTATAAGTGTGTTTTTTTTACATGCAACGTCAGTATAATAATATTCAATACGATTTTTCTTCGCTTTTGTGAAAATGCATTTCGCTATTTTCCTCATAACGAGCACGTCTAGTCTTCTGCTTCTGTGTAAAGTAGCCTTTTCGACAATTCAGATAATGATATTTCACTGCTGATGAAATAACGCCCTCTATTGCTAAGGACCTTCCTTAATCGAACTCGAGATCAAACACGTCATGTTTACTTTCGAATGTTTATTCGGCTTGACACTTCAGTGTTTGTTCATCGTGCATTAATCATTCTTCGCAATGTCCTGATTTGCTTTCTTTAAGGTGACGCGCATTGTGAAACAATTTTTACTGCTCAGCATAAGTGTACCAAAAGCATCAGTATTAAACTAAAATGCTTCTGGTAACTTCTTTTTCGCTTTTAGTGGCATTATTTATGCGCCATATTTTTCATAATGTCCACCTTGTTAACCTATGCATTTTGACACTTTTTAGAAGGTTTTCATAGGTCAATCGTTTACAAAAATGTCGTCTGGTTGGAAATGCCTGAAATCAAATCCATTCTAGCCAAGGACATTTCTAAGGACTGTTCAACAGAAGGCGGGTTCGAAGAGATGTCCTAAAGCATTGGGGAAAATACATTAAAGAGTGACAACCGAACAATACAGAAGACAAAAAAAAAAAAAAAATCATGAGAAAGAAATAAATGACCCATCAATTTTAACCAAAGACGTGAAAAAGGTATTGAAAGAAAAACGAGGCAGCAGGTCTAGATGCAGTTCCAAATGAAATGTTTCAAATATTGTAAATAAAGTTAATAATAATATTTTCATAACCTAAGATATGAAGACATACAGTGCTATTAACTGAGAATGAAGAGGATATATGTAACATATATTTAGATACATTTAGGAGTCGTTGTCAAGGTCTTGGAGAAAGTAGTCAAGGGGAAAAATACAGGAATGGATTGATGAAAATGAGATACTGTGTGGGGGACAGCATGGTTTTGTGAAGGGTAGATCATGCATCAGTAACTTCCTCAGGTTGTATAACACAGTGACGGCTGAACTGGATAAGGGTAATGGGTTTACAGTGATACTGCTGGACCTGTCTAAGGATTTTGACGGGATACCACATGGAATTCTAATCCGTAAACTGCAACATATGGGAATGGATATAGGGTTGGTGAGATGGATAGGTGGGTGGTTGATGGAGAGATCAGAGACTAGTTTATTCAGGAGTAGAATCCAAAAGACGGCCTGTGACTAGTGGTGTGCTGCAGGGTTCTGTTCTTGGACCACTACTATTTAATTTGTTCATTAACGATATAGGGAAGGATCTAAGAGGAACGGTTCATTTGTTCGCTGATGATGCAAAGTTGGGTAGGGCAATAGTGAATGCAGAAGATGTTAAAATTTTGCAGGATGATTTGGATAGATTGGAGGTCTCGGCTAAGGAGAATGGATGTCAATTTAATGTAGCAAAATGTAAGGTTATGCATTTTGGGGTGAAAAGATTAGCAGCAATATATCACTTTGGTGGAAGTGTACTCCAGGAGATTGATGAGGCCAGAGACTTGGGAGTGTTGGTGGATAGGGAGTTGAAGTTTAGGGGGCACATTGCAAAAGTGGCTAAATCAGCTCATCAAATCACTTGGATGCTGAAGAATACTTTGACGAGCAGAGACAAGCAAGTTATTGTTCCTCTGCATAGAGCTTTGATAAGACCCTATCTCGACTACTGTGCCCAGATTTGGTCACCTAGGTTTCTTCTTGATGGGGAGGAAGTTGAGAGGATCCAGAGGCGAGTGACCAAGATGATAGCAGGTCTGTGGAATGAACCTTATGAGAACAGGTTGAAGATTTGTGGGTTGCAAAAATTGGTTGATAAGCGGAAAAGGGGAGATATGATTGAGACATTCAAATTGGTGAAGGGTTTCTATAGGATTAATTCAGAGGATTTTTTTGAGAACAGGACTGGTGATGGAGGACTAGGGGGACATCTATGGAAGCTGGGCAAGAGTATGGTTAGTAAGGATGTTAGAGCTAGGTTTTTTACTTTTAGAGTGGTGAATGAGTGGAATAAGCTGCCAGAGTCTGTTATGGGTGCTATGACAGTGGATGAGTTCAAGGCAAAGTATGACAGATACTGTGTGAATGTCGAATAGTTGTGATGGACATGATGTTTAGGGCCTCCCTCGATGAGTCTGAGGACTCCTTGAAGTCGCCCGTAATAATCATCATCATAATAATAATAATAATATAGTTAAAACAAACAGAGAACTGTGATAAATTTGGTTCCCAAAAAAACAAAAATGATGATAAAGGTATGAATAAAAAACCAAAACATAACTTCAAAATGTTATAAATATCATGAACAATCGCTCCCTTTTCCCCCTCTAGAGGTCGTGTTTGGTTGCAAGAGCAGGGTTTACGAATTAACTGACAGTGAGTCCACCTGTGATACAAATGTACAACAGGTTTATAATCTTTCGTTGGTGAGATCAACATAAAAAAATAGACAGATTTATATATCCTGGAAATCTAATCAATTGTGACTGAAAATGCGAACAAGAAATAAAAAGAATAAAAATAGATAAAACAACTGCCTTGACATGAAACGATTGCTAACAGAAAAATCAAATAAGCAAATGCTAACAGAAAAGTCAATGGCTGATACGTGTTGCGTCTCTACTCTTTGTTAATGTACAACTCAAAAAGATGGACCAGAAGGATGAGGCGAATTAACTAGATTTAAAAAAAAAAATTACAAACAACTCGTACTTGAAAGAGTAAACCAAAAGAAGCTTATGAATGAGATCGGAAAGAGAAAATTAAAATTCTTAGAGCAAAAGAAAAATTAGGCCTTTATATATGCAATATGGAAGGAGTGGAGAAACATGGCCGTCCACCTGCGGAAGGTATTTGAATGGATCAAAGACTGTAAATAAATAAATAACAAACTATTTTTTAATGAAATCTCTTTAACAAAAAAAAAATCCTCTTCCACTGAAGCATCTAATGCTTGCTGGAAACTTATTTCCAGTCGCACTTCAAATGTGATTTCTACGCTCAAAAATTCGTATATGAAGGGCTTCAAGCTGGATTGACATCTGAATTCTGTACATAATAGCTATTTAAATAGCTTTGTGGTCTTCCACAATGCTAAATGCGTTACAGTAGTTTTGCTGCCTGTTTCTAGATTAGTCGATCCTGACACAGACAAGTCTCCAGGAAGCTCAAGTTTTTAACCAAGCAACTAGAAAACTGGACCGCAAAACTCACAATGTTTCAGGCAATAATACCAACTGATGTTAGAAGGTGGAGATGGTGGCGGTTGTTTGCAATACTCTCGTCGTCTGTAAATCTCCAAATGGTCGACAGAATGATTAAGAGTGGAAATTGGCTGACGACCAGTTTTCACAAAAAGTAAAGATCCTAAAAGAGTTCTCTCATACCCTTTGGAGAATAAAAAGGTGTTAAAAATATTTATTTTTAAATTTACACACACGTAAGTCAGTTCTAGTAACATGGCAAGCGAACGAGAAAGAGAGGTGGGGGGGTGTGATTAAATTTGCATAGCACCAAATATTATTGTGCGAATGTCACTCTAATAAATCTGTTCAATTACTATGTTTGTAGGATTACCATTTTTTCATTCTCCTATAGAAAATTGATCCAAAGCATCGTCTCTTATTGTAAGCGTGAAGTCAAGAATATTCTGCAAAGTGTTGTATTAAATACAGCTCAAGTAAACTTGTGACATGCTAAGTGTAGTTTACAATGAATATTATTTGAAATTTCTATAGAAATGTGTTTATAAGGCTAATGTATTGGATATTTTTCAAATATAAATGAAAAAAGTTCTCTACTGAATCCGATGCAGGCCTGGTTGGCCGAGTGCATAGCGTATCTGCTCTCCAGCCAAAAAGACTGTGGTTCGAATCTCTCCGTGGGCATGGATGTTTGTGAGTGTCCTACTGACTTTTTTCGGAAAAGGCATTCGCGACCTTACCATTCTTCTAGCAGAATCCCAAAACCCAGTGAGGTATGGGAGTGGCCATACGGCGTCAAATGACGTAACATGTGAACAACTAACTCAGTCAAAGTAACAGCATAAAAATCCTTTATATTCCTCACCCATGACTGTATCTAGAGAAGCTCTTTATCTGCTGGGTGACTTCTACTTGATTGGAGGTTCTGATCCCTTCGCTACGCCAGACTAGTCAGTTCCCAATAAAGTTAAAAATCCCGGGGAGTTGGTTAAAGTTTGGGGACATATTATACAAGCTGATCAAAAATAGCCAGGTCATAATTTTTCATTGGGAAATGAAACGATCCTCCTGATTGTGTGCAGCGATTTTCGTGATCCAATTTAATCATTGACAAATCTGCGTCGTGCTCATTTGTATATCCACGACACCTTGAGACCACTTGGAGCGCTTTTCTGTCTGGTTTTCTTTCTCCTAGGACTCTTTCTGTTACACTCTGGGAAGCAACAGCAATGATATTCATTGCTAAGAGGTTCTGGTCACTTAAGCAGCGTGCCATGGTGCAGAGTAATAGCAAAACTAGGTGCTGGAAGACCATTGCAGGCCATTTTCGATGGACTGCATCTCCAAGGCGATGGGAAATATTGTATGGTGATTCATGTTGTGACCTTGAGGAAGAACTTTATGAACAAGTGTCCTCAGTGAGGAAGAAGAGCGATCAGCATTGTCTTGACACCGGACTTGCCTTTGTTTTTTGGCAGAGTTTTTTCTTGGAATTTTTATTGTAAACATTATTACACGTATCTGTGACCGTATTACCAAATTGTAGCAGAATCTAATGCACACACACGCATTGCTCACAGATGTCACAATATGATGAATAGAAAATATGCTTACACTTTTGATTATTTCCTTCACAACAGAAAGACGCTATCATCTTTTCCCAATAGATGAAAGTACAAGATATTCTATACGGTTGATTTCGGGGAGGAGGAAAAAACATAAATAAATATAACTTAAAAAAAAAAAACAGCCATAAACTCCTATACTGCAAAACTTCGGTACTAAAATGATAATTTATAATAAGCGGTCTTGGGTTTCGCTAGTCTCTCTATGTAATCAACCACTGCAGTTTCGTTTTTGTTTGACAGACTGGCTTAAACGAATCTGCAATACAGCAATGTTTCCATAACAACAACAACCATATACAGTACTAATATACCATAGGTTGACCAACCAACCTCTCGTGTACGGACTAAAGAAGAAAAAAAAAAAAGAAAAGAAAAAAAAAAGCAGTTTCTGCTGAGTGAAAAGTAACAGAGTAGTGAACAAAAGTGAAACACCAAGATAGTCAAGGGGTTCGTAGTCAGTGTTAGATATCACTATTTCGAAACATTTTGCTTTCTAATTCAACTTGAGCCACTGCACTTTACAACGGGAAAGTTATAAAATAAAAAGTGAAAGCGTATAGACCCCCACCTTCCCCGAAAGCTTCAATTCTTTCAAAATGAGAAAAGGGAACAGCAGATTGAGACAGGCAATATTTTAGCACTTTCCCAAGCTCTAGTATAGGATATGTTTCTAATTGGCTGACGTTTGCATTCTTTATAACAATTAGATGCATAGGTACTTTATATATGTTTTGCTATCCATTTATCTTGGAAAGTATAAAGCGAATTATTTTTTTCCATTGTCATAATTTATTACTAAAATTTGAAATAACGGAGAGGTTGGGTGGATACCTGTCGTATTTAATGGCTTGGTTCGTTCTTTCTTCGTTTTCTAGTTACTAAGAGCAAAGGACCACGCCCAAGTAGATGGTTAAAGTATGCTATTTAGCAGAGTGACGACAGTATCAGATTATATATACTTACATTAAAAAAAAAAAAAAATCAAGTGCTTAAATAGCTCATCTATTTTAAAAAAATGAAATAATGCGCATTATTATATTATATATACTTAATATCAAAGCAAATTTTGATTATGACACTGTGTCAGATTCTAAGTAAGAAACTGGAAAATTCATGACGAACGCAGAAACGATAGAGGAAACAATCCAAATGCATATGTATGAATCATACGGAGTCAACCTCGGCCTCCATTTGTACACTTCAAGTGAAAGTACTTAATGTGGTGATAACTCTCGTCTCCGATAGTTTTAAGGTAAGGTTTTCAACATAAGTCCTCCAGGTTATCAAGACATTTTGAAACGGTTGAGAAAGACTGCGACATGAGAATGTGTCAAGGTAAACCCCATCAATAAGCCAGATGACAGCGTGTTATTTTAGCTGTAGAAATGGTGTTCCATTTAATCTAACAGAGGAATATAGATGTTCTTCTGTGCATTTCTGAAACAAATGCCAACGCAAATACACATAAAAATACAGAACGAAAACTTCTGATATAAACTTCGCTGCAATGTAGGTCAAATATCTATTTGACATGCCACGAAGGCATGGCTATAAGGCATCTGCTCTACATACACTTCTGTATACATTTATGAAACACTCAAAGATAAACGATACAATATTAAACAAAATTAATCTAAATTTATCTAAATTAATTTTAATGTGCACTTTCAAACATGTGATTAATTTTGAAATGCACTTTAAAATAATTTTTGAGAACCAGTAAGTTTTAAATTTGGTGTTTTGGGGAAAATTCCTTCCCCCCCCCCTCTATTCAAGCACGTACTCTTGAATAGTGAAAACGAGAAGCAATCGATTTCTTTCAGAGAAAGTCATAAAATCTAAGACTTCTCCGTAGTATTAAACTTTCAAGATTAACAACACTGAAAAAAAAAAAAAAACGGGCTAAAAAGGTCATTTTCAAAATCAGTGTTTGAAATGTGTTTTGCCGGTTCACACAGAATTTACGGATGCAGCCATAATGAAACCACAATGAAAAGCGTGGGTTGGCAACAGCACAACAGATTTAATCATGGTAGTCGCTTTTATGGCGACAAAGTATATTTTATTGCGAGAAACTAAATCAGGGGAAGCTCGGCTGATTCACTGTTGTTTCCAAATGATTCTTCGCTGTTTGTATTCTGAAAATTCAGAATAGTCAAGAAAACTTCATCACACGCATTTTTGGTAGCATATTATTTGGTTCAAAGGTTAAAATCAAAGTGGGAAGCGAAATCCAAATACAACAAAATAAAACTAAATATTCATGTGGAAATTCTGTGAATATTCCCTCAAGAGTGAAGTGTTTTTTGTTATTACTATATTTCTACGAGGTATTGTGGTATTAAAAATGTCACAACTAAGTAATAAGAAATTAAAACAACCGCTGTCATTTTCAGTACAGATAAAAACATTTAAAAAACAAACCGGGCGCAGGCAACTCCTCAAAATATAGGACATGTCCTAACAAATAAGGATATCTAGCAACCCCTTAGTTATAATGGTTAAGCATTATATTTAAAAAAAGCTAAAAAAATCAGCACTGTAGGAGAAGATAAAGAAATCCACGGATTTCAGCAGCACTCATGCACTGTGAGTGGGGATAAGACACCCTTCCTGAAATAGCTACGATGACAGTCAGCTAGGTGCACCACGGTTATGACAATATGATCTCCTATTTGGAATTTTCTCCCATCTTTCCCATCTTTCCAAATAAAGAAATGTTGTTTATAGACTTTTGTTACTTAAAATAAATCATGGTGCAAACGACCTATTTACTCAAATCTACTTTACATATCTGCATTACCAAAAAATGCGCGTGCACACTTAAAATAATCATTATATATATATATATATATATATCGTTCCTACACACGAGGCCGCAAGGCTTATAGCAAATAAATGCCATGTATGGGTATACTGTATCTATATATATGTATATTTATATTATTCTTATACATCATTTTCAACCAACAAATCACATCTACACATCTAAACTCCAATTTGAAACATTTGCAGACGAAAGCAGGAAAATGAATAATACTGCCGTTTCATAAAGCAAATAGTGTACTCAGATTACGGTATCTACACATAGCACTTTACATTTCTCTCCGATAAAATACCACAAGAGCAAGCAAATACCTACCACGTTTCAAGTGTATTCTTATATCAGCTGCGAACAGACTGCAAAAAACATTACACGACTAAGAGGAAAAACTTTAATCTCGTAAAAAGAAATAATACGAATAAAAATCAGGGAATACCGACCCTTTTTAAAATGCCAGTTTTCCTCCTCCGAAACAACGTTAACTTTTGATTTATTATTAGGTTTGATAAAGAATTAATTAATAAACGTGTGATTACGGAATTAATTAATTATTCCAACAACAACAGCGCTATCTTCTGGACACAGCTTCGTATCAGTGAATATCGATAAGTGGCATACGATATTTTTATGTATTTGCAAACTCCAATGTATATTTGGATTTCACTAGTATATTTTGGACTGTTTTATTCCAAACTTTATAAAGCTACTTTTTATTTTGGAGGGAGGAGAACTAGTAATTAAATTCAAGCAATATTAAAGAAAAAAATTCAAAAAAGAAAAACCAGGTTTAAAATAGCTTGGTATCTTTAACATATATATATATATATATATATGTGTGTGTGTGTGTGTGTGTGTAAAATCACTTTTCATAATTAAAATCGACGAGTGATATCGTAAATTCGAGTTGATCTCTTCACCAAGTTAACGAATTTGAGTACGTCTTTGAATTCGCTAGGTGTGTGTTGTAATGTTTCGTAATGTTTAAAAAATAATAACAAGAAATTTTCGACTCAAAGACAGCTATTATTTTAGGTAGTTATTTTAAAGGATTTTATTATAGAGATATTTGTGTGTGATCCATACGAAATGTTTTGAACATTTTAGTGTTTTGTTGGAGCCGGTTCAACTGGATTGACCTGCTTGTGAGACTCTCATTCCATAGTGAGGATGTTGAAAAGTAGGTGCATATCCTTTTGAGGGTGTCCAGTGTGTTAGAACCAGTTGCGAAGTGTAGTAAGCGTTACATGCATGTCTGTCAGACGTACCCGAGACAAGGAAGTAAAATACCGTTTCCATGGTTACCGACAGTCAGGTAAACAAGTATACCTTAAGATATCCTCAGCATAGTAACTCTTCAAAAAAAGAGAAAAAGAAAAAGAGGCCACTAGAAGTAGTCTCATAATTATTGTCTGAGAACGGGGGTCGATGTTGTACAAAAGAGAACAAAAACGCTTTTTTTTTTTCCCTTTTTTTTTTTTTTAATGATTAGAACGACGGCTGATTTATTTTTGTAGCATTCCGGCAAAAATAGGGTTATAGAAATTAGTCAGACTCGTGATAATAGCGATTATCACCAAGGTGAAAGGTAATCCCAGAATGGTTTGTCAACTAAGTGCAACCTACTTCAAGAGTGACCGTTACTCGAGTGAAAAATAAAGATTGCTGCCCTACTACCGATAATGCGTAATTACCGTATATGTCGGCGTATAAGACGACTCTCAAATACTACAGAAAACCCCTCGAAATCATGGGTCGTCTTATACGGCGAGTATAAAAAGCGAAGCTTAATTTCTTGGATGAACATTCAGGTAGTTACAATGCATCTTTATATAAGAAAATAGGCAGTGTTTATAAACAAATCAGATTCATTTTTTGTTATATAAATTTGTTTAAAATATTACAATAGATGTAAGTCTTAAAAAAACAAATAATAATTATTAACCTCAATTTTCATGTTAATTTTCTTCAACTGTTGAAAATAGTTCTTCAAATTCACTATTTAAATGATCGCAGTTCGAATCCGGTGAATTGATTTCGTTTTAATCGTCATCAGTATCCCACAACAGATCATCTTCCATACCATCCATAAGATTAGAGATACCACACTTTTTAAATGATTTTATTACAGTCTCTACTTTTACTTTATTCCATGCTTTGATCACAAAATTGTACAACATATGCAGCGTGCATAGATCCATCGTTTGTAAATGATTTTTCACCAGTCAACGTCCAATTATTCCACACTTCTCGCATGTGATCTTTAAATGGTTTGTTCAAGCAGATGTCTAGTAGTTGCAATATAGAAGTTAAACCTTTTTTTTTTTATATATATATATTCTTTCTTCCTCCATTCTCTTACCATCTTCTCGGTTATGTCAAACTTTCTTGCAGCAGCACAGTTATTAGTTTGCTTTGCCATTTCAATTACCCTTATTTTAAATCGAGCTTCATACTTTCTTCGTTTTGTTGCTGGTTCCATGATTTTAAATAATAACAATTTTAATAATCATAAAATTTAAAAAAAATGCAAAATTAATAATTAATTAAAATTGGGACTAATCACTTTTAATTAGAGTAATTCGCGTAAATACTAAATCTATGCCATGCAAAAAAATAACAGATATGCGTAGATATAAAAATAACGGATATCACAACAATACCTAACGTTGCATTAATACAAAAAAGAAGAAATTGGGAGGTTGTCTTATACAACCGACATAAGCTTAAAATCTAAAAATAGGCTTCGTCTTATACTTCGGTCGTCCTATACGCCGACATATACGGTATATTAAATTTTTCACCCCCCCCCAGACACCAGTACTTAATCTCACCGACAGGCGGGATACAAGTTATCAGAAAATACATAAAACGTTTTAATATTGAATATAAACGACTGGAGGTTGACGTAAAGAGAAAAAAAAAGTTGATATAATACATCAAGTACTTTTCACTTATTCTTTATACGTTTGCAATTGACTTGTATTTAGACATATCGCAACTTCTGAGATTTTCAGCAGGACGGCATATTTTTATCCAGCGGTTATTATGTGAAAAGTGAGAATTATGCCTTGCTCAGACATATTTCGATTTGGTCCATAAATAAACTTATGTGTTTATTGAATCAATCTGTTGCTAGTAACCATAGTGAAAGAAGTATCTCCATAATGTTATTGTAAACATGAAATTATTATTTAGATGAAAGAATTAACATTTTAAACTTTCTGTGAAATTCAAGAAGTCAGTAAGAAAGATAGCTGATTCGTCAAAAGATCAAGTAATTTATGGGAAAAAAACCAACCATTAAAAATTGTTTAAAAAACTGCTAAAGAAGGCTGGAAACGTCACTGATAAAAGAAGTCGACGAACAATCCGTGACACTGTCGAAAATACAGGTACTATTAGAGAGAATAGTGTTTATACAGAACGGTATTACTATGGAAACAAACGACCCATAGAGTAGCTCTTCTCGAGTTCCTACTTAATGAAACTACTGTCCGACCACAGATGCGAGAACCTCGGCTGGCAATATGCCAAGAAGGGTCAATTCATGTTGAAAGGGAGAAAGGAATAAGGCGAGGTAGGAATTCGTCACTGACACGCGAAATCACGTGCTTTATAGGTAAAATTTTCCAACTATTATACAAGCAAAATAGTTACCACTTTAAAAACTAGAATTTTATCTCATCCCACGAAACGCATTGATTACCCTATTATTGGAATTGATTCACCTTCTTTTGTCATGCGCAGAAGTGTATAACTTCTGCGCATGTATTGGGTAGAAATATCGTGACAAGAAATCTCTCCCGGGCGGCAAAAGTTCTAGATACGCCACTGCGATGTTCCCTTCGGTTTTGTTTCCATCAGTGTGTGTGTGTGTGTATATATATATATATATGGAAATCCTCACGTTCAAAGAATGAATGTGGAAGAATAACTTTACCGAATGCAGATGGTTCTCTAGTGTCCGAAGCTAATGAGATTGTTCAATTAATGAGTGCTCACTTTGCTAGAATATATCAATCAGGTGTGTGTAGCATGGTGCACAGTGGTACGGTTACATTGGATGAAGGGTGCACGAAAATGAGGTTGAAGAGCTGTTGCATAACCTGGATAAGAATTTGGCAACAGGGACAGATAGACTATCAGGACATATGCTAAAGGAATGTTCATACGAATTGGCTAGGCCTTTCACATGTTTGTATAACTTGAGACTCGGCTCAGAAAATATATCACAGCAATGGAAAGAATGTATGATTGCTCTGTTGTACAAGGGTGGTGCAAAAACTGATGTGTCTAACTACCGAGTAAGTTAGTAAGAAGTCGTATACAAAAATGAGTAGACAGAAAAGCTATACTCTGCAAGCGAACAGCATGGGTTTACTGAAGGAAGGCCATGTATTAGCAATTTATTCATATTTTATAACAATGTTACGGCCGAGTTGGATAAAGGGAACGGAAACATTATAATAATGTTGGATTTTTCTAAGGCATTTGATAGGATACCACACGAAAGGCTGTTGCATAAACTGGAGAATATGGGATTGGAATATAAATTCTTGACTTGAGTACGTTACTATTTGCCCACTGTTCCAGCTTATTCAAATCATTCTGTTAGTGCCGGATATCAGTAGCATCTGTGATTGTCCTGTCTATCTAACAGATGTTCAATTGTAGCTGATGATACAAAGATAGGCAGGACAATCACAGATGCTACTGATATCCGGCACTAACAGAATGATTTGAATAAGCTGGAACAGTGAGCAAATAGTAACGTAGTAAGTGTAAAGTAATGTCCTTTAGAGCAGAGCTTCCCAAACTGTGGGTCGCGGCCCCCTTGGGGGCCGTAGGTTTTGTTGAGTGGGACCGTGAAATAATGAAAACAAATTTAAAATGTTTTAAGACTAAGTAGATTTTTTTATTTTAAAATAAACGTATTTAACTTTTATTATATCATTATATCTTTTTTGTTATTTTTTATATTTTAATGGAAAAATTCACACATTGGTGTTGGTTCACAAACTTTGCTTCCTGCGTATTTCGGCGCTTAATGAATATTAGTAAACATTGCTTATTCATATGTTTCATTTCAAAGCAGTGGTTAATTGTATTTACTTCGAATGCTCTCCAGGGAAGCTCCAAATCTTCCTCTCCCTTTCATCATGCGTTGGTAATCAGGGACCGTTGATATTGACTTTATATATATATATATATATATCAAAACTTGTTTTATATTATCACTGTCATCCGAGCTAGTTTTCTGTTACCAATAAAAGTTTCGCACATGAAAAAAAGCTTAAACAAGTTCATGTGGGGAGATAGTAACTCGCTGGCATTGGTAAACAACACCCTCCCTAACAGCCACTATACTGCAGAGGCAATAAAAACAAGTACTTTTATTATGCCAATGAATAAGGTATGAGGAGTCTGTGTAATATATTTCTCAACAAATAATGCAATTAGAGACAACTGGGATAAAAACACACTCATTAATGAATCACATGGCGCCTCATACAGAAACTATGCTGTATAGACTGAAACAAAACCATATGTTGCATGGGCAAACACAGTATCTAACTAAAAACTATTGTTATTAATTTGATGTGTGCGAGTTCGATTTCCCAAGGTAGCAATAAAATTCAACGGAACGTGTTAAAATTCGTAAAAGTGTTAAAACTAAGTAATATATGTATATAATGAATGTTATGGCAGTTTCACATATGGAATTCGGTTGAAGAGAGTTAGCATTTCAACTCAATTGTCAGCTATGCTTTAATCTTTCGGTTGCGCAATCTTTTGTTAATACCGCACCAATCATATGCACTTTTTAATAACCTGAAGTGCTGTCTGTTTCGCGTTAGGCTTAATTACCGTAAAGGGAGAAAAGTCACAAAAGAGAAAAATGTTCCTGGTCCGGGGATTCCATTATTCAGGTAATATTCACTAATTTCATGTTATCAGTCTGTGGTGTGCCAGTATCGGTAAGTGGTGATATTATTTGATCTATTCTACGTTAAAAAATTTAACCCTGAGATGGATAAGTGGCTGATAAAAAAATAAAAAAAAATTTCCGCGAACAATCAGAAGTATAAACAGACTCAAAAAAAGGACAGTATTTCATATTTTACCAGAACAGCCTGCATCGTCTTCAGAACCAAACGGTAAGAGGCAAAAAATGTAATATATGCATTTGATTTTTGCAATATTCGCTGTGTATGTTTTGTATTGAATATAAATACAATAAATATTATAATAATATATCTCTCTATTACGATTTTTTTTCGAGCGGGCCGTGAAATATTTTAATTTTTGCAAAGGGGGCCCTGACATCTAGAAGTTTGGGAAGCACTGCTTTAGAGTGATGAGATTCAACGGCATGCTGTATTAGCGTGGTTTTGCTACAAGAAATTGATGAGGCCAGGGATGTTGACGTAATGATGGATAGGAATTTGAAGTTCATTGCAAAAATTGTAAAGATAATTTAGCGGATAACTGCGATGTTGAAAGTGTAAGGATAAGGAAGTCATTTTGCCTCTTTACAAGGCCTTGATAAGACCGCACCTGAACTAATGATGGTAGATTTGGTCTCCTGGGCTGCAAGGGGGGATAAAGTGTTTAAAGGGCTGAAAGAAGAGTTACAAAGACAATATCGGGATTATGGAATTTAGATTATGAGGACTGATTGCAGTATGTGGACTACAGACTTTTTAAAAGGAGAAAGAGAGGGTGATATGACAGAGGTCTATAAACTTCTGAATGGGTGTTATGGGATATGCGATGAAATTTTTCGTTACATGAAAAGTGGGGAGAGAGAGAAAACGGGGCATCCACAGAAGGTTGAGTTTGTTTCCGGTTAAGAAAGGCAAATTTTTCTCTCACAGAGCAGTGGGAGAGTCGAATAATTTGCCTGTTGAAGCAGTGGGTTTGAGTTTAAGAGAGGGGTATGATAGCTAGTGTGGGAGACGTATGGCCTCTCTCGACGAGTCCTTAACTCCCTGGTTTACAATAATAATAATAATAAATGCAAGATATCTGGTACATTTTCATATTTTTCCCAAAGTAGTTTCTAATATTTGAGAAGTCACCGCGATTCTGTCGTCAGAACATGCCTTTTGTATAAAAGCCCTGGATTTGAATACTGTGAAGAAAATGAACATTTTCGACCAAAGCTGAGGTTGTAGTGAGGAGATAGACGGATTTTCTCCTACAGGAGAAAAACTTAGCATATGAAGTAAAGAAATATAAGTACAGTGTCTTCATTTCCTTAGCAGCCTCAACATCACTTCTGAATTCTCTGCTTTTCTGTAAGCTCCTCTCTGAAAGGATTCGGAGAAACTCGTGTGATCGCTTTTGATATTTCTAAATCGGGTAGTATAGAGATGCACTTGCCAAACTAAAGGATGGCTTGCCTTCCATCCTTTGCAAATGGATCCCATTTTCTCTCTGGTGTCGTTAATACATATCATAGTGGAATTCTCTCTTCGGATTTCCACTCTACACTTTCCCCCCTCCCCATTCATCTTTTTTATATATACATGTGATCTTCTCTCAATATTTAAAGAAGATCATACGATTCTTTTTTCATTTGACAAATGAAGTTCTCAAACATTCCAAGGTCTTCCATAAACACTGATCTCTTACCGTTTTCCAATATGTCGAGGACAACTTTGTGAATTTCAATGCTATCCAAACAGTCTTATTTGTCACAAAAAGCATCTCACTTCCCTTCTCCTTATATCTGATAATATTCAGATATTATTTATATATATATATATATATATATATATATATATATATATATATATATATATATATATATATATATATATATATATATAACAAATGTTATTTGTTCCGTTGCCTCCTCGGCTAACGTTTAGGAATAACACTTTGCACTTGAGATGAAGCCCTTCGCAATAGCTAGGCTAGTTCAAGGGCATAATAGGCCCAAGCCTTTTGCTGTGTGTTAACGAAAAGAATTGAAAATAAATTGGATGCAAATATTATTCGCAATGATGGAAAATATAAGTAAAAAACGAACGAAGAAGGGTGCAGGTTGGCAGAATAAGCGAAGCAGGGAAAGAAGCCCGCGCATGTCAAAAGGTTGTTGCATCCCCCACCAAAACCCAATGGGTGGATAAGACATTTTTAAAAAATCTAATAGTTAAAACCTCCCCAATGATGCTTAAACAGCTGTTAGAAATTCAATGTTAATTTGAAGAATTTTTTATGAGCGACAGCGAAAGAACAAATACTTTTAAAAAATAAAATCTCCTGACGCTTTTTATTTCCTATAGTTCAATGTTTCTCAAAGTGTGGTAAGCGTACCCCCTAGGGTACGTGAAAGATCTTTAAGGGGTCGGTGGCAATTTTCGGCTATGCATCATTAATGCATGGAATAAAATTTAATGTATACGTGAAGTTCGAGATCGTAAAACGTTCCTGTTGTATCACTGAATAATGTACAGAGACATCTGCAGGCTGTGTAATATGTTTCTCAACAAACAGTGCAATTAGAGACAACTGGGATAAAACGGCACTAACTAATGAATCACATGTTCCCTCCCACATAAAATGCTGTATAGTTGACTCAAGCAAAACCATATGTTGCACCGGCAACATATGGTTTTGTTTGAATGAACGAGTTAAAACTAAGAAATATATAGTGTATGTGTTTGAGATATTATATAAGGAATTCGCCTGAAGAGATTTAGCATTTCAACTCAACTTCGGCTTGCCTTTGTCATTTAGTAGCGCGATCTTTTGTTAATACCGCACCAATCATATGAACGTCTTCATAGTTGCTTTATCTCTACTGGCCTACCATTGCTGTCTGTTTCGAGTTCTGCTTTCACTAGCCATTTGTTGAAGGACTGTTCGTTAAATACGGTAATTTTTTTAGCTTTCAAATTCTTAAGTATGGATCATTGGTTAAAGACTGGATTTTTAAAATGCACAAAAGAGAGGAACATAGCAGATACAAGTAGTTGTCAGCAACAAGAAAACGTTGATATTGTATCTGGATCAAGTGAAATTGATAAGAGTGTGTCGTCTGACATCTCTAAAGAA
This sequence comes from Typopeltis vanoorti, assembly GCF_054136105.1. Classification (NCBI taxonomy): domain Eukaryota; kingdom Metazoa; phylum Arthropoda; class Arachnida; order Uropygi; family Thelyphonidae; genus Typopeltis; species Typopeltis vanoorti. The sequence goes on along the minus strand of NC_143569.1, from coordinate 91,281,744 downwards.
CCAACTAGGAAGAAGATGAGAAAACTTCGTAAGTACGATATAAATTACTTGAAATGTGGATTTTCATGGACGGGAAATGAAGAGGAACCTATTCCATTATGTGTAATTTGCGGTGAAACTTTAACAAATGAAAACATGAAACCATCTAATTTAAATCACCATTTTGAATCGAAACATAATGAATACAAGGATAAACCTGTCGAATTTTTTCAAAATAAACTAAAAATTTTAAAATAATCTGAAAAAGTGATGTCGATCGTGTCAGGAGGTGAAACCATGAAGGCTTTAGAAGCTTCATTATCGTATGTCGCTATTAATAGCAAAAAGTGGTAAAGCGGAAACAATTGGTGAAACTTTGGTCAAGCCAGTAGCAAAAATAATAGCAGAAATTATGCTCGAAGATAATGCCAAAAGATCATTTGATCGGATTTGCCTTTCAGATAGTACTGTTCATCGAAGAATCACTGAAATGGCTGAAAATATAAAACAAATGTTGTTTTTAATAGGAGTGACGTTAGCTTGCTCCACCTTTGCAACGAGTTTCCCGGTGTTGTACTACCTTACCCCAGTCCTGAAGATACTTTCAGGCGCAAACTTTGTTTGCTCACACTCTTGGATAAAGGATTAAACTAAATTTATTATAGTCTAACCAAATAAAAAATAAACTTTCAACAAACATTGCTATCCTATACACGTAAGAGTCGTTATTATGCGTTGCAGGTAGATGAATCCACCGACATTTCAAATTTTGCAAATCTTCTAGTGTTCGTTAGGTACACAAAAAAATCAAAAAATTCATGACGACCTTTTATATTGCCAACCCTTGCCAGAACATACAACAGGAGAAGAGATATTCAACAGTATAAATACCTTTATGCATCAAAACAAGCTTCATTGGAAAAGTTGTGTTGGAATAAGCACGGACGGAGCGAAACCCATGGTCGGATCTAAAAAAAGGGCTTGTTTCAAGGATTCAAACTGTTGCACCAGATGCAAAGTTGACACTGCTGCATACACAGGGAAGCTTTGGCTACACATACGATGTCTACAGACCTAAGAAAAGTTCTTGGTGAAGCTGTAAAAATCATAAATTATATTAAAAGCCGTCCTCTAAACGCCAGACTTTTCTCTCAACTTTGCAAAGAAATGGGAAGCAACTATACACAACTTCTTTTCCATACTGATGTTCGTTGGCTTTCTCGTGGAAAAGTTGTGGAAAAAGTTCACGTTTTTCTTGATGAAAGTTTGAATTGAAAAAACATTTACATAATTAGAAATGGCTCAGCCAATTAGCATACCTGGAAGGTATATTTACTGTATTAAATAGTCTTAATTTATTACTAAATATATGAAGAGCCAAAGGCTTCAATTCGGCAACGTAAAATTATTTAAATTAAGGGATATTACATCCCATATTGTTTCACAGCCGAAAAAGAAACTCAAAGAGTTTCATGCCGAATATAGAAACTATATAAAGTTCGGCGAGTCCAAGCATTAGCAAATACCTGGATAGTGCAACATATAACCCATTTGGTAGTGCAACATTGAGGCAACTCATAGTAAGGGTGGAGTCCTTACTATGAGTTGCTCCACCCTTACTATGAGTTGCTCAGTGTTGCACTATCAAATGGGTTATATGTTGCACTATCCAGGTATTTGCTAATGCTTGGACTCGCCGAACTTTATATAGTTTCTATATTCGGCATGAAATTCTTTGAGTTTCTTTTTCGGTTGTGAAACAATATGGGATGTAATATCCCTTAATTTAAATAGTCTTAGTTTATCTTTACAAGGCAAGGAAATTCTATATTTCATGTCCAAGATAAAGTGAACGCCCCGTTAGCAAAAATGAAGTTATGGCACAAGCGGGTTGGTAATGGAGAATTTCACGCGTTTCCATCTCTTCATGAATTGCTCGCAAGTCAAATGAACAAATTGATGATGATGTGAAAATTACTATCATGCAGCATTTACAAAGTTTACAAATGAATCTAGAAAAGTATTTCCCTGAATTGGACATTGATATTGAGTGGATAAGATACCCTTTCAATAAAAACAAATTTATGCCAAAGGGTCTATCGTCATTAGAAGAAGAACAACTTTTAGAACTAGCTTCTGATGGTTTCCTAAAAAATAAATACAGCGAGAATACGTTATCATCATTTTGGCTATAAATACAGAATGAATTTCCTGAATTAACAGATAAGGCTCTAAGGTTCATTTTTCTATTTCCAAGTTCATATCTGTGCGAAGTTGGATTTTCGGCCCTTGCAGATATTAAGACGAAGAAGAGGAATCGCATTATAGATGTCGAACTGCATCTGAGATTGAAATTAACAACTATAGAGCCAAATTTTGCTGAAATTTTATCTCACCATAAGCAATTTCACTCCTCTCATTGACAATAAATTATTTCAAGTAAGTAAAACTTTATAGTATCTTTATAAAGTTTGTTCTATTAAAAATAAATCATATTTTTTGTTTACATGTACATCTAAATTCAAATAAAATAGACATTTACAACGAAATATATTTTATTTATTTATTTATTATTATTATTTTGATAAGGGGGTACTTGGTAATAATGAAAATTTAAGAAGGGGTACGCGGATGTCTGAAGCTTGAGAAACACTGCTATAGGCAGCAGGCGAGACCATTATAGTCATATCTAAACTTTTTGGAGACTTAGGGGGCAGTTCAATCTCCACTTTAATAAGTCGCTAACCTTAAAAAAAAAAAGGGTATTATGGAGTAATATACTTTTACTATAATAATAATTTTTTTTTTTTTAGAATAGAATGAGTTTATTTCAGATTATATATTTGTAAAATATATAATCTGAATAAGATATTTGCCAAATTTCTTAGAGTTGAATTATTATTAACTTCTTAAACGTATGCTGTAGAAGCAGAAAAATCAGGATATGGTTCTAATACACCCATGCATTCATAAGAACTCCGCTGCTATAAGCATGTACAGGTGGATGAACTAAGTAATCGTAATAACTGTTGTGCACTGCACTAAAACCGTGGCTTTAATCTCTGGGAGTAGTTTTTCGTTACTGATTGGCCGGCTACCTTCATTTAGAATCAGTGATTTCAATTATGAAACAAGCCTCCAACTTCCGGGATCTGTAATTCGGATTAGCCATTTTTCAACAATAAAAATATTATTTAATTGTAAACAAACAGTGTGTTATCAAAATAACTAAAGTAATATAATAAAATATCAATAGTATCTTGCAAAGTGTAAAGAAATGTGTTTATTATTAGTTTTTCATGTACAGAAAATGCATTTATTGATATATATATTCAGCCGTTTAAAGTGGAACAAATACAATTTTCCCCTCTAGATGGTTATTGTTGCTTACAAAGCTGTAAAGTAGTACAATAACAAACTTTTCTTGACACCTACATATTCACTTAGCCTAGTTTACAGAGCCTGTTCGTGATTTAATTTATAAAATGCTATGCAAGCTCTGTGGTAACCTATAAATTCCAGGAAGACAGCCAAGCGAGAAAACTAATTGCATTTCAGTAACATCAGTACCAAAAAGGAAAATTATTTGCTTTTAATTTCCCCATACCTCTAGCGAAAAGCTCCGTTCTATATTAATCTGTCTACACCCCTCCCCTCTTTCCCCTCTCTACTTTGGTTTTCACCAACAGTTTTACAGCCTGTCACGGCGACATGTAAATTAAGTAGGTAAGCTCGTAGCAAAGCAAAGAAAGTTCTCAACACTACGGTTTACATTTAAAGACAGAAAGAAGAATCGTACAACCTACTTACTCTGATATAATAAACTTCGCATTTTTAATTGATAGTTTAAAACATTGTTTATAAAGTGATTTTATGCACAACATCATAAATTAATAAAATAATAATAAATCCTCCAGTACCTTTTATTCTCCAAAGGGAGTAAGTGAAGTTCTTTTATCCCTAAGTAAATGTTGGAAAAAAAACAGTCGGAAGCTGGTCTCCATCTTCCAGGCTTCAATGATAGCTCGAGTTAAGGCTGCAGATAATTTTGAAGGCAAACGGGAAAAGAGTATGGTAAACAACCATGATCCTAACTCTAATATTTTCATCGGAAATAGTGTGTTCTTGCGTCGATAACTTGTTTTCGACGCAACACCTGAGTTTTCGGGTTTAAAAAAAAAACTGAGTTTCTGGGAGGAAAAAAAGAAATCTCCGTCAAAAGTCGTCTAGCTCGAGTATCCGCTGGAAAAAAAAAAAAAAAAAAGTCAAGAGACTATAACTAAACCTGTAATACTACGCACTCCTAGTATTATACAACCAGAAATTGCCACAAGGCTACACAATTATGCAAACACACCATCATGCCGTACAAATTAAAATTACAATTTGTTTCTTAAAAAATTAACAAAATAAAAAAGCCTATCAATATAGTAGTTGCGTTGCACGTGCAAGAATTCCAGGAATAATGAGAAGCTATTTCATTTTAATGATAATTTATTATGTTATAAAAGTCTGCGATGATATTTCTTTGCCCAAATCGTAAAAAAAAAAAAAAAAGAACGTAACGCAAGCATTTCTAATGTCTCTTAGGAAATCTGCTCGGATAAACGAAATCCAAAATACGATTAAATAAAAATAGTCTAAAAATAAGTTACAGAGGACTCTGGTTATCTTAGGGAAGGAAGAGGAGGATGAATGCAAAAATTTAATTAAAAGTGTGGGGGAGAGAGACAGAGTATTTGATTAACATTTTTTAACAGTTCTAGTTTAGTAGAAGTGCTAAAGAAATAGAACTGTTTCTTAGAAGTACTATACCGAGAAACTTTGCAAAACAGTGTGTGTGTGTGAGAGAGAGAGAGAGAGAGAGAGAGAGAGGCGGGAAAGAAGTATGTCAAAATTTTCGAGAGGCCCAGTGAATAATGCGGCAGACAATTGTAGTTCCGTTAACACTCGCTCGCGATTAATGTCTTACGAATAGTTAAGAAGCCCTATTTATCAATCATTTTGACAGGTTTTTGTCTTTATAAACACTGTCGGTGCCAGGTTATTTTGCGCCTAGGCAAAGTTTGCAAGTGCGCCCCTTATTTCATAAACTAAAATGTTTCTAATTGACATTAAACAAAATAAAATTGTCTTTCAGGTTAAATTAATGGGTAAATTAATAGGGCTTTTTTATTTTCTTTTTTAATTAATTTGAAAATTCTCTGTTATAATTCACTTACAAAAAAAAAAATTTATATACCGAAATTTAATATTTTAAAATGTTAACGTTTTAAAATATTTATCTTAACTGAATTTTAAATAGCGGTAAGTTCAAATCATTTAGGTAAGGAACAAAAAAGAACCAAGAGTTAAATAGTAAAATAGTGTGATGTGCGAGGGATAAGGAAAAAGAATCGATACCTAAATCATATATCACTTTAATTTTGATATTTTAGTAAAGTATGAATAAAGCATAGCTTGAAGTTTTGCGCCCCTTCATGGCTTGCGCCCTAGGCGGTTGCCTAGTGTGCCTAAATGGTAGCGTCGGCCCTGTTTATACATATATATATATATTCATTTGTTTGTTTGTTTTTGTTATTTATTTATTTTTACCAGCAGATAACATTGATAGAAAATAATACAAAAAGTTAATTTACTCCTTAACAGACTACTGTTAAGGAGTAAACAGTAGTCTGTTTTCTTAAAAATGGCTACTTTGTTATGTTCAAAATCATGTCCAATTCGGTGATCCGCACTTTGAGAAACAAACAAAACTGCGACAATAAATTCATGTTTGCCGGAATTTCTATGAAATAATAATTTTTGATGCTTTCTTTTGTTTGGAAATTCAAATATTTCAATTAATTTTTGTGCGAAATATGTTTTTTTTATTCTTTTACATGTGAACTAAAGTAACATATGAGATAAAGTCCGAAGGGTTTGTTAAATAAATTTTTAAAATAAATTCAGGTATTATATTTTAGTGAATTCAAGTATTATATTTATTTTAATAAATCCCTGCATTTTTACAAAGGAATGACAATATTTTTAATAGAAATATTTATTTAAATAATTGAGCTACAGCAGTTACAAGTATTGTTTGTGAATAGCAGTTTGTACGTTTATTTATTTATTTATTTATTTTTAAGTTGGGGTGAATAGGTTCATCCCAAATTAAAATGTTCGCTCCTTTTGTAGCTCGGCATACGTCCAATCTCAGCTATTGTCGTGTGCGCTCCAACAGTTCCGGAGTAACTGCAGCCAGCATTTCTTAACTCCTCTACTAAAAAGTTGGTTGTGTACATTTTATCCATTAAGTAACTCCATAGGGAAAAAACTCGAAGAGTGTAAAGTCGGAACTGCAAGGTAGCCAGGAAATTAAACCTTTCCTAACCAACCACCTCTTTGGAAAACGGGCAGCCAAAAATTCACCGACACCCTTTACATTTAGGTTTCTACATTTTATTTAAATTGCTTAAACATAGCTTAATTAATGCATTTATCATCAAGGAAGATTAACCTAATACGTTCATAAATTTTTGTTTCCCACTAATCAAATCATTAACTTCAATTTTGTCTGCCAGTCACCATCTTGGCGTCTATTTTTGTGTGCATACACACAAAACTCTATGACTAAGCGAACAATTACCTTAATATAACTCACTAGCAGTTTGTTCAAAAAATTTGCATTTAAAAATCTTCATTCTTTCATTAGTATTTAAAAAAGCTGATGCAAGGTTGATATATTATCGACATCAGAAGACAAAATCCTCAAAAATCATTCGCAGTAAAAATAAAATATATTAAAGTAATAATAATAACCTTTTACAATACAGGAATCGCCTCTAAGTAAAAAAAAAAAAAAAAAAAATCATTCCCAATAACACTATTGTATCTAAGTGCAAAAGCAATACTAGTTACATCAAATCCTCCCAAACGGTTGTCTAGAATTTCCTTAAATATGTTTAAATATGCTTAAATACTACTACAGTGCTTTCCGAGGTTCAGTCGTTATTGATCACTTTTTTCACTAAAATAACATTGTCGTATAACCCTCTATCCAAACTAATGTTAAAACTATGTCCTCCAATACGCGATTCCTTGAGGGGAGGAGGAGGAGGAGGAAACATGTACTTCATTCAACAACATACTCATTCCCTTAATAGCTCATAAACGCCAATCAACCTTCCTCGTCTTATTTGACTTGCATGTATGGTTTTTGCTCGCAGGCCAGAAAATCGAAAAAAAATTTTTTTTGTTTTTTTCCCCGTGAGTAACCACTCATTTTGGAAAACAATCTGTCAGCTTTCTTCTGAACTTTATCCAGCACATCACACCAGACTTGAATATAGGATCTAACCATTGTTTTGTATAGGCACTATACAAAATTACATCTTTGTCTCTACTAAATTGTTGCTATAAATGAGGCTGCACTATTATTCTTAGATCCTTTTCATCTTTCACTGTTTTGAGTCTACTCTAAACCAAATAGCAAAAAAATCCAAGATTTTTTGCTATTTTTTTAATTAAAAGATTTTTTAATCAAAAGTACTTTACATTTAAACTGTTAAATCTTAATTGTTACATCTTAAATTAGAAGAATTACATTTTTATTGGAAATTTAATTTCCAATAAAAATATAACCAATGAGTAGTTACATTTTTATTGGATTCGGATCTCAAAATCGGAGAATATATGTACTCATACATAAGCATATATTATTTTGAATATAATATAAGAATATCACAGTAGACAAAAAGTGCAACTTTCACTGGCTTATTCGAGAATATTTTTATGGTATCCTCTTCAGGTTGTCTCATTTAGAAAAATCCTTTGCAACATGGATTGACTTCCTTGCTAAAGAGAGAGTCAGGAAGTCAATCCTCCATGTTGCTAAAATATTGCACTTTATGACTGTCGATATTTCTTTTACATCAGAAATTTATCCGCGTTTTATGAATAATAAAATGATGCCAATGTTTGCAATACGACCAGGACTGGCATTAAGCCTATTGGAACCAATCCGGCCCCGAAACAAGAAATTTAAATTTTGATAAATTTGAACGATTTCTCTGAACAACAACAACAAAAAAAAAAAAAAGAAAGAAAGAAAGAAAGAAACAGGAATGATTTCCTTATAATTAGTTTATTTTTTAAGTATAGTAAATAAACGTATTATTTATTTATTTTTAATACCTAAATTCTCTTAAATTATGGCCTCCATCAAAATGATCCCAATTGGGCCCCTCATTTGCTACTTCCATAACTGAAGTCGGCCAGATATCATTACCATTCTGTAATAAAAACGTAATAAGAGATGGACACGGTTATTTAAAAAAAAATGTAAGGCACAGTTTACAATAGACAGAAAAGGGGATATTGAGAAACAAACGAAATGCACCATAGCTACAGATATAGCAAATGAGACACAAATATATGTTATATTATTATTATTATTAAAAAATATTTGTAAGCATGCCGTTGAAATGTGAAATCGATTGTTTACTTACATAGCAGTTAGAATTTTGGTTTTTGTTTAAATATTCTAAAATCTATCATATAACTCATTAAAGCCTCAAAACTTCAACACACGACTACAAGCCAATCACAAATTCCATGGATCGATACGTCTGCTAAGTGAGATTTTAGTGTATCACTTTAGCGCCTCCTAGCGCTTCATGCAAAAAAAAGAAGCATCTTAAAATTTAATCAACATTCCATTTTATCAGTGACAGATCCGGGGAAGGAGATAAACCTTAAAAATAAAAAAATAAAAAAAAAGTCCGAATTTTCAATTAATTAAAACAAAAATTTAGTTTCTTTACATATTTTTGAATTATCATAGAAATTAAAAATTTGAAATAAATATTATAAGTGAAAAAAACTGTAGGGAATTATATCATTAAAATAAGAAATGGTATCATTATATTATATCATAAGAAAATATATCATTAAAATAAGAAATGTTGAAAAAGAATATGTAGTTATTAAGTGCTCATTAAATTATTATTACTTTCTTAAATTCTTAATAAATTCTAAAAATATGTAATTATTAAAACAAGAAATGCTAAAAAAAAGTATGTATCTGCCAATTCTCTTATGAGATCTAAATCGCCACCTTCCGCCTAAAATAATGAACAAAAGAAATCGGAATTTTTAATTAAATAGCAAAAAAGCTATATAAATATTTTGGAATGGTAATACTAATAAAGAATTTTAAATACACATTATAGCTAATCTGTTTTATCTGTATGAATTCAATTTATCTGTATGAAATTACATTATTAAAATTAGAAATATTAAATATATATATATATCTGTATTTGTCAGTCCTGTAAGATCTAAATTGTATCAAGTTCATGCAAGGTCTAAAACTAGTTTGATGGTTCTATTGTTATGTCGTTAATACCAAATATTGATAAATAATGCTGACAAAAGTATCTGTGATTTGCAGCGATTACTGAAAATTTTGAAATCAAAGTTATTTTCGCATATATACTATATTTTCGTACTCTTATGTTTTACTAAATTTATATTATAATGTCTGACTTGTATGTCATTCATGCATGTAATAAATGCTGTAAACGAAAGAAGTTTTTTCACTGGCTGTATAACAGTGTTAGTCATGCTCTTCGCTTTTCATGATAATAATAGTGGTGAACCGCAGAGCCGGTTTCTTCCTTTTCTTGTCCTTCACCAAGTCAGTGTGACCCTGAAAGTTCAAGTTATAAAGCACACCGGGAAAAGAATTGGTTATTGTCGGGATTAAGCAGACTAGTTATATTCTATGATTCAAAATAATTACTGATTATTAGATATTTCAATATTAGGCGTGAATTCAGTTTCTGATCCTAGAAGTGATTTTATTTTTATTTTGTACGCGTGGGAAAAAAAAATATATATATATATATATATATATATATGAATGTCTAATGGGCGGTGAATTAAGGCAGATGGCGCCCATCTCCTCTTCTGTCTTCGTCTATATGTCCTATGGCTGTATCCTGTATGTTCACGGGTCCGGTTTGCCTGTTTGCGGGATGAAACCCCCCAGGATAAACTGGGGGAAAAACCCTGCTCTCCACGCCCAAGACAAGCTAACTTCTTCAGGATCTTCCTCAGCCATAGCCAAGTTAGCCAGTCTTGGGTGTGGACATCTCCGTGAGGAGCGGAAGGATCTTCCTCAGCCATAGCCATAAGGTCAAAGCACCTTGTGGCAATTTGTTTAGGTAAAATTCATAATGAGCTCTGCATTACTTCAACCTTAGCATTTTCAGGTCTGGCTCCCACTGACGAGACCTCAATAAAGGTCGAAACCGGTATCGGTAGTGACCATTGCCTTTAATGTTTAACACATCTCTGCAAGCGGATGTACTTTATATTAAAGGAAAAATACTAAGGAAAGTGATCAGAGCTTTACCACGAGTTACCTCGATTTGTACTTCCAAGAGTTGCCTTGGACTTGCACTACGTGCAGGCGCAAACTTGACTTTCTTGTCTGTTTGCTTACTTGGGAAATAGGATTAAAACCAAGTTTATATAAAATGACTCGGTATCTTGAATATATATATATAAATTATTATATTTGTAAGTAAATATTAAAAAAGTGTACCTGTGGAGAATGAATCCTAAATCTGCCTCTAAGTATTCGGGATCTAACACTAACACACTCTCATAGCAGTGATTCAGGACTTTTTTTGTTTGTTTTGTTTTTTTTGCACGCACCTGGAGCTCGATTCACTTCGTTAGAGCATACGCGGTACACCTGGTGCTGTTGCACTACAAAGTAAACACATAATTAAAATCAATGCAAAAAAAAAAACAATAATTAAAATACAAAGGTCAAGAAAAGAAATTGATGATATACTTAACATATAACTAATCTGCACTAATTTGAGATTTTAAGAACTGGGTTAATTTTTTTTATGTTGTCGATCGTAATTTACAAAAATAATTTATCAACATACACTTCTCATTCAGCCATTGTTGCGAATCTTTGCTATGAAGCGTTACAGTTTATTTTTATTATTTTTGTAATTCATTAACACGTTGACCGCCGTAATGAACCAACTAACATTACAGATAAAATTAATATGTATTGTTCATATTTAAAATTGTTATAATTCTTGACCACAAAGATTAATGAATAACTAACTCTTGTTTAGAAGTATTGGTCAAGTGTTAATAAACTATTTAATCACCAACTAGTTTCGCCGGCTATTGCTGTCGGCATCTTCAGGGTACAAATAAGGTAGGCAAAGTAAATTACAAGCTAGATGTTAACTGACAATTCTAATCCAATGACAAAATAGTACGGAGCGCAAAACAATACAGTCGCGGATACATGATTTACTTGTTGAGAAACATTTTGTAGTTGGCGCTGAAGTTCATTTCATGTGTGTTTAGTGATCTGATTGAGGTCTTCCATATATCAGGTAGGATTAAACCTTGATTCCTATTGAGGTTTTTTGTGGAACGGGCGACTGTAGCTACTTCTTTGAAGATTCTGGAGCGGTAGTTTTCTTCTATATAAGGCATATAACTTTTATTCCGTTCAATAATGTTGTTGTAGAAAAGTGGGAAGAAAGGCCAGATGTATCTTCTCTGTTCTTTCTTACATAACCGATGTGTTCCCTTTGTCTCATTTCGAAGCTTCTAGACGTCTGACCAATGTAACTAAGACCACAGGAACAAGGGATGTTGTAAACTCCAGCATACTTATAGAAAGGATGAAAGTCTATCGGTGATCTTAGAAATTTCTGAATAGTTTCAACTGACTTGAAGGTCACTTTAATATTGTGTGGTTTTAGGAGGAGAGCCAGTTTTTTGGAAATGGTACCAACGTATGGAATAGTTATAGTGGTGATATATTGGGTGACATCACGTTGTCTTTGTGGTATGTAAGAGAAGAGAATCTTGCTGACGAGTCTTCTAAGGTAGAAATTTAAGGATAGGTCGTTGGATGTTGTAGTCAATTCTTCTTGTAGATTATTTTGGTCCGCTCTTTTCTTTAGCATATGAATAATGCTAAGTTTTTGGGAGATGTGGTGTGATGAGCTGAAGTGTAGATAACGTCCAGTATTTGTAGGATTTCTATAAACAGATAAGTCGACACTGTTATTTTCTCGTTTCTTTATTATGATGTCCAGGAATGGTAGGTAGTTGCTTGTCCTTTTCAAGATCTAGTGTGAATTTGATAGTATGGTGGAACGAATTGATTTTGTTTAGGTAATCCAATAGCTCTTCCTTTTTGTGGTTCCATATGATAAAGATGTCATCTACATATCTAAGCCATGCTGTAGGTTTTGGGGTTAATCTGAGATAAGATTTTAGTTTCAAGATCTTCCATAAATAGGTCAGCACAAGAGGGTGAGAGGGGACTACCCATGGACAATCTGGTTAATTGTTTGTAAATGGTTTTCTTCCATGCGAAATAGTTAGAAGTTTAACAGTGACTAAACAACGAAGTGATGTCTTGTGGGAACAAATTGTCTAAGATGTTGATGACTCCAACTACTGGAATGTGTGTAAACAGAGAAGTAACATCAAGGCTAGCAAGTATATCATCTTCAGAGATAGAGACGTTTTTAATTTTTCAATAAAATGTTGAGAGGTTTAAATATAAGTATCTGAGTTATGGATGTGTTTTGTTGTAGAATTTTGGCTAGATGTTTAGACAGTAAATAAGTTGGAGAATTGATTCCATCTACAATGGGGCGTAATGGGGAGCCATCCTTGTGCACTTTTGGAATTCCATACAGTCTAGGAATTAGAGGATGCATAGATTTTAACTTTTTAATTAAATCTGTAGGCCAGTTTGTCATCCGACGTAATAGTTCATTGGTGTCGTTATGATTTTTTAACGTTGGATCTGTATTAAAAAAAACTAGTTGGTGATTAAATAGTTTATTAACACTTGACCAATACTTCTAAATAAGAGTTAGTTATTCATTAATATGTATTGTGTTTGGAAAGAATGAATTTAACATATAATTTGCAGTTTAAACGCGTCATTTTTGTTTACTGCTCATTAAACGAATATTTGCTTATATAAATAACCATCTTCAACGTGAATCAGAATCGTGAACCGCAAACTGCAAAACATTTTGTTGATTGACAATTAGATTAACATGAAATAATGTGATAGACTCGAAAATATCAACCAGTGACAGTTAGTTGAGGCATAAATGTTCGACTATATACTGTTTTTATTCGGTTGTATTCTTTGCAGTTGTACATCCTGAATGTCTGTTAGTTCTGCACAAAAAGATCGAAAAAAAAGAAAAAAAAACAATTTTAGTATAAACATACCAAAATTGCATAAAGCATTTCAATTGAAAAGAAGTAAGCTGTGCACAATTGCGATAACTGTTATTTTTTTCTTTTTACTGTGTTTGTTCCAATGTTCGCCCTAAACCCATTTCAAATATGAATTCGAACAGCTATTGAAGTATAATTTTTGTGGGACGATTAAAAATTTCCAGTATGATAAATATATTTACTTATCTTACTGTTTATTATGTAAAAATTGTGTGCAAAATTTATTATACGCAGTAATTTTTACACATTATTTTGTCGTGTAACAATTATTGCGATATAAATGGTAATACGAGATTTTAAAAAATGAATTAGAGTCATAAAGTTTATTTTCGTTTTTTTTTTTTTTTTTTAAATTTCGTGGAATTCTATTCATAGGGCCTTTACTGTGCATCGCTTTGACAGAACGGAACTTTTATCTTTGAAAAGTTCGTTAAAAACTTAGTTTTCTCAAGCAACAGTAAAAACAAAACTGTTTCTCGAAAATAAATAAATAAATCTCGGAATCTATTCAATGAAGCATGTTATTAATCAGAAAAAAAAAAAGCATGTTTCATTCTGCACATTCGATTAACAAAAAAATAAGAAAAAAGCTAAGAAAACGATAAAAAAACAAAAATAAAAGTCCGTTATCTAAACCATCGGTGCACAAACGTTTCAACTCCTATTCCCCCCCAAATTCATTCCTTTTTCGGTCGGCTCTTTTCAGTCACATTGGTCCGCTTCGTCAAAAGCATGTGAAAATAAACAAGGCCAGTTTCAGAGCACAGCAAACAACTTAAAAATATATATATCTAGGGGTTCTTCACCTCAGAGCTCTTAAGCAACGGATGAACCGACGTTCCAGTTAGAGAACTTTATCGTCACTATAATTGCGAGCCATTCTATTCTATGTTTGACCAATTAAAGCCAAAATCACACTAGTTGCTACTCAACGGAAAAGTAACTTGGTGAAGTGTTGTGAGTAAAGGTACTTTCTTTTTGTACAACATTCCGAGGGATTTGTGATTCTTTGTATAGGCGTGTTTTACACGTTTGCAAAAGATAGTGTGTTCACCTCTCCCTCTGGCATTGAGCTACTTTAGTTTCCTTTCACCACTGATGCTTGAAGTAGTAATGCGCCACACTAGTTTCAGGTGACTAATATCGCGTAGCATTTCGTTTGCCTACGCTGACTTTCGTCTGCTTCTTTGCAAAAGCAATTTTCATTTTGTCTATCGCTATCTGCCAAATGACACAGTTTGATAGACAACGAAATACTTCTTTCGTATAAAACTGGCTTATTTGTAGGGGAAAAATAAAAGTCTAACGTATCGTAAGCTTGGTTAATTAGGATTAACAAGAGAAGACACCAACTAAAGAAGTAGCGCGTTAAAAATATCGTAGTTGTTTTGGTATTGTGCCAACTGGCGTATGTTTTATATACTGTTACGGTCCAAATCAGATCAATCCTTGAGTGAGCAGTAATTTCCATTGCAGTGACGTCATGATAAGCAGGAAAATTCCTAAAAATAAAAAGCAAACAAATATTTTTAATATGAATAATGAAAACTCGATGTTTTTATTACTGAAATAATAAAATTTTCAAATTTTCTTACTTGATCGACAGGTGGCGACAATGGTTCGTTTTTGAACTGATTTTAATATTTGTTCTTTAAATACAGTACACGGAATTTGAGGAGGCGGTAGTAGAAATGCTTCTAGATTCTTTTTTAACACATTTACTGGAAAAAAAAAAAAAAACTCGGATGTCTTGGCTGCTATACCAGGTTGTTTGTTTCTTCATATTTATATGTGGTTTTGGTAATACATTATAAATGTATATACTGGCAACGTACTATGTTAAAGCATTTTGTTAAACTTTATGTTAACATAAAAATATTTAAATTCATTTCTAAATAAATAAAATATAAACTGTTTTTATTTTAAAATATAACAAATTGTTTGTCTCCATCATATTAATAATTGTTATAACTAAATTAAAATTTCGCGACTAGGAATTTTTGAGAGACTTTTTTTTTATTATTAATAATGTCAACATAATTTTTTCCAGTGATGTTATTCATTCATTACATAATAAAACAAAATGGAGGTAAGGTTATTTTCATTATTCGCTCAGTATATAATAATAATAATAATAATAATAATAATAATAATAATAATAATAATAATAATAATAATAATAATAAACGCGAAATGCTGCGCAGTGCTCCTGTTTACGTCAGTTTTAAATAATAGGCAATATGACTGTTTATTTTATATTTATTTGATTATTGATATTTGGTGGTGGGACATGAGAAAGCATAAAATTTCAAGGCATATGCGCGGAGTTATTTTGAAGCAACTAAGACTACAAGACAAGTCTAATAATTCTGTAAAGTGACTATGTTCATCTTGAGGGTTGTGCAGAATGAAAAACCATATCATTTCCTTTTGAGACTGTCTAAATCACCTTCAGTTGAAAAGTCCTTACAAAGGTTCGTGTTTTTAGCCCAGGTCTTTTCTCAGGCAAGGACACAAATGCTTCTGTGCCACAAAAACATTGGCCAATCCCCTCTCATTTAGTTTATTAATATAAGAAAAGAAAATATTAATTTCTCAAACTATAATAAACATTTTTAAACTAGAAAACCATAGTAAAAAGTGCAATGAGAGTGCTTTAAGAAATGCACCACGTTGCATTGATATATTAAGAGTATGGGAAATACAATCTTAATATAAGAAAAGTAACATTAAAGTAAAACAAAAAATTATGGCCAGCAATAAGTCTAGAGCGCTTGGCTCGAACAGGGCCGTGCCAACCCGAGGGTACACCGCACCTGGGCGACATTTTATGTAACTAATATCTAATTTGGATTATACAATGTAGTGTTAGGGGCGGCCTATAAAAGTTTGCACCAGGGCGACAAATATCCTTGGCGTCTCCCTGGACTCGAAGAAGGAGTTCTGCTTCCATGCTGCGTGGCACAGAATCGAGAAGTCGCTGTGGTTCGCTGTACCCTGTGAATCATTCTTTAATCTTTTTTCGCTCGTAGGAGAATGATATGGTTAGCATGGAAGCCCTTGTCACCTTTGGAATCAAGTGTTGTCATTGTCAGCCTGTAAATGGTAGGATAATAAACATGGTTGCAATCTTAATCGGAATATTGGTTGAGTGGTTTTGAATTTATGAACAAAGATATAATGAGAAACTACAAAACATGTTTCAAAAACCTAACATTTTATCATTTATAGTAAGAAAATTGAATGGTTTAGTCATGTTGGAAAGGCAGTTGAGCAGTTGATCAAACGATTGCTTGTAAATAAAATTGACAGGATGTGGTAATGAAAAACCTAAGACAACTGGATGAACACTTTAACTCCAATTGCAGCCTGTGAGAGCGATCGATGAATAAACCTCGGTAGCACAACCAATTAAGATCATTGTACAATTTTGGCTTTACCAACTAAACATATTTCAGGATGTAAAAGATCACGTTAGCGACCGAGTTTAACATTTAGAAGCGGATGTTGGATCAAAACGTTTATTTGTTCATCTCCAAACCCTCACAGGATTTTTGATTCGTGACTTCTCTTTAAGAGATTGCACCGATGCGTAGATCCCATAGATGAATCATATGTTTGCTTCAATAACCAGAAAAGTAAATTAAGAATATAAATAATATATATATTATTTATATTCTTAATTTGCTTTTATGCGCTATGCCTTGATCATAATTGTCTTAGAGGTGGAGAATGTTATCCTAAATACCCCTTTCGATCAAGCTTCCGTAATGGGGGGGGGGGAGTTCTTCACATGCAATTTGTCCTTCTGAAGCTTCGTAGCCTAACATTTATAAATTGGACCTTTTCGGGAACTACATGAGCAAAGTAAAGTAAAGTGTTTTTCCTGTGAACCGTGATCTTTTGGGCGTGCTTCGTTCGCAGTTGTTATGGAACTTGTACCGTCGCAATGAAAAAGTGCATCAGTGCGAAGCATTTCATTGGCACATTAGCAGTTTCCTGCTGGATAAGATCTTACGCTGTTAGAGAAGCATGACATTGCATTTTCAGATAACTGCATAATTAGAAGTCTGTCCTGATTGCTTTGCCAACTTCCAAAAAAGCATAGCGTTCAGTACTTACACTTAGAAATATGTACTCAACTCCCCCTCCCAAAGCACTATCATATTTCTTGCTCATCTAAGACATGTAATCTATCGCAAATCAACAATTCATAGTTTTAATTAAACACGAGTTATTACCTTAGTTGTGAAGCTTCGTAAGCTGCAAAAAAAAAGCTTTTACTTATTGCAGTGACCTCTAGTGATAGCAATTCATTACCAGGACAAAGTGCTGACTCAGAAATCAACAGCAAGTAAGCCGCCGGTGATTTTACAGAATTATAAACAATCGATGTCGTAATGGTAAAAATATCAAATAAAAGCGCCCTCTTTACAACCAAAACATAATTAACATAATCAACGATCAAACACTGGAAAAATGCTTTTAAAAACGTACTTCTCATTCGAGGTCATGTTCGGCACACACAGCAGACTTTTTATGGCTTGTTATCATGAGAGATAGAACGCATACTTGCACCAATTTCAAATGACGCAATCTACCTAAGGAAAATATAAAAATAATTTCCATGACGAAACGATTGCAAACTATTGCCATTGGTAACACTTTTGTACAACTCATAAGAGAGAGCATGCAATAATATCTGAATCATCTCAATTACATGAGCTACTACCTCCAAGCGATGCATGTCGTGACAGCAGACGTATACACAACGTACCTTGTGTAGATTGCGTCATGAAAATGGACGTGTGTTTTCAGGCATAAAGAATCTTCATCTTGCAAATACTTATATGATAATATTTATTCAATAACACGTTGAAAGTAGCAATTATGGCAATGCCTATTAATTTTATTTATACTATATCAAATGTATATACAGTATATGAATGATTAATCATATCTTCTTCTCTCTTTTTAATATATTGTATATTATTAATATTAATATTTTATAATATTCATAGCAAGTAAATTTTATTAATAACTGACAACTTCTACAATTGCTTGATCAATATAAACTGATTTAGGCTGAGACGCAGGGGCGCGACAGTAGTGTCCGGCGCCTGTGTGCAAAACTTTAGTTGGCGCCCCTATACCCCTTCCCCCAATAAAAAATCACTTTATAAAAACATCACAGGGAGTAAAAATGAAATATGAAATATATCAATTATAAGTTTATTGAAAATAAACAGAAATTACAAAAAAATGTATAAAAAACAATAAACATACAAGAAGGATACAAAAACAACAAAAATAATTTGGGAAAAAAAGTAATTTATGTTATTTGGCAAGAAAATCATTTGCGAATTGCACCTCATATAGTTTTACGCAAATTAACAGATAAACTTACAGTTTTATAAAACAAAAATATTAAATTTTTTTTTGGTACCAAATTAAACTAACTATATTTTAGATATATGGAGAGCCAAAGGCTTCGATTCGGCGACATATGACTTGTTTAAGTTAAGGGATATTACATCCCATATCGTTTCTTAGCCGGATAAGAAACTCAAAGAGTTTCATGCCGAATATAGTAGAAACTAGATAAAGTTCGGCGAGTCCAAGCGTAAGCAAATACCTGGATACTGCAGCAACTGACCCTTTGAGTTTCTTATCCGGCTAAGAAACTATATGGGATGTAATATCCCTTAACTTAAACAAATTAACTATATTTTATTTGGCAAGAAATTCATTTTGTCATTTCTACAGGTATAAATAAGAAACATAAACTTAAAGAATATAAAATAGGAACATATTAAACATTATTGGATAAAGAAATAGGTAAATAAATATTTAAACAGAAAAAATATAATTTAGTGAATTGAACTTTTCTAGTTTTCACTAATGAAAATTCTCGAATAATATCAAGTTGATCCAAAATATCTGACTCTATTGATATAATGGCAAGATTTGAAAGTCTGTCTTGTCTATCTTAGAAGAATCCGAAGAGCAATTGTAAAGTTTGGATAAACTGTGATTAAGTCGTGTGAATAAATATACTGAATTATCTGATATATATCGTTTTTAAAATTAGAAATAAATGGTTGACAGTGTAAAATTTCTTCGCATAAATCGTCTGCGTCAATGTTTGAATGATTCTCGTGTGTCAATTTTTGTCGTAACTTTTTACAAGATAATAAATATTCTTTCTTTTTTGAAGTACTTAACAAAAACTGAAATGAATTCATATGTTCTTTTAATAAAGTAAATCTTTCCTGCAAAGATTCTAATGTTTGATCTATTATGCAGAGAAAAAATTACTTTAAATGAAATTTCAGGATCTACTACATTTTCATTTTCTTGTTCGTAATCAAATTGTGTTGTCTTTTTTACGTCGCTTTAGTGGTCTCTACTACAAAATACAGATTCTGCGTCAAATTTTGCTGCAATTAATTTCGAGCTTTCTACAATTTCTTTGAAAATTTTTCAATGATCTAATTCATTTAAAAATTGATTTAGATCATTCAATGCATCTAAAGCAAGTTGGAGATTCATGTATGAAGATTACACTATTTTGCTGACAAAATTCACTTGATTTAAAATATCATACCAAACTCTAATACAACAAATAAATGTAGTAATTTTTTCACCTAGATATTTTGCCTGATATTTGGATTGCTCTTCCAGTTTTGAAGAATCATTACAAATTTCAAATAAAGCATCACACACTTCAGGTAAATATTTATAGAGAGGTTTTATGGCATCAATTCTGCTCGACCTCCGTGTTTCAAATAATGGCTTTAAGGTTAAATCAGTTACATGAGCAGTTAAAATATTCCATTGGTAAACAGAAGAGGAAAAAAATTATATAACTCTTGTACTATATTAAAGAAACCAATAGTTCTGATTGATATTCGCAGCGTCATTAACTATCAGGTTTAGACTATGATTTGAACATGGGACATAAAATGTACGGGGATTTAAATCTAAAATTCGTGTTTGTAAACCTATATTTTTGCCGCACATATTAGAGCCATTATCATAGCCCTGACCTCTTAAGTTATGTCTAAATTTAATTTTTTCAGTAAATCGGTAAGAAATATTGTCAATCCAGCCATTGCAGCATCTAAAATTGGATAGAATGCTAAAAAGTGTTCATGTATTCAACACCTTTATATCCTGAATTGAAATGAACGAATCAAACTATCACACTTATTTGTTTAGTATGTGATACGTCCGGAATACAATCTAAAATAATTGAAAAATATTTGTTTTGTTGACACAGGTTAATAATATTATTTTTAATATTTGATGTCAATAAAGTGAGTATTTCATTTTGAATTTTATCTCCTAAATCTTCTTCTTCTCCCGTAGTCCTAAATGGAACCGTTGGGTCATTCATGGCTGGTAGATGATAGTCTTGGTTAGCCTCCTCCAGTCATCTCGGTCTCTTGTTCTTGATGTCAGTTGAGAAAGGGAGGAATTTGTCCATTTTTTGATGTTATCAGTCCATTTTAATCGAGGGCGGCCCCTAACCCTTGGTCCCGGAACGATTCCTTCTAGTGCTTGCTTTGGAATGCCATTAGCCCTCCCCACATGTCCGAACCATTCCATCTGTTTCCTTCTGATGACTGTCAGAATATTTTCCCTTTTTCTCCCGTCTATTGAATCAATCAGTTTTCGGACATTTTCATTGGTTTCGTGAGCGGTATACGGGATTCTCAAAAGTCTTCTGTAAGTTTTCGTTTCGAAAGACAGAAGTCTCCTCTCATCTTCCTTCAATAAAATCCAGGCCTTACAGCCATACAAGAGGACAGAATTCACCAAGGTGTCAATTAGTCTTAGTCTGGTTGTGATTGCTATTCTGTTATCTCCCCCACAATGGTTTTAACTTTTGTAGGGCCACGGTTGCCTTAGCAATTCGGTCTTTAATGTCAATTTTTGAACGACCATCTTGACTCAACGTGCTTCCTAGATAAGTGAACTTGTTTACATTGTCAATTTTTTTATTTCCGATTTGTATCTTAAAGAATTTAATGTCTGATTTTGAGGTTATCATTGTTTTTCTTTTTTGTAGGTTTATGTATAATCATATTTTTTTAATGTTCCGAAAACGCGGCTGGTTATCTCTTGTAAATCTTCTTCACTTTCTGCCAGAAGATCGATAACGTCTGCAAGTAAGTTATTTATTCTTAGTCCGCCAACTGCTATTCCAGTATCATATTCATAAAGAACTTCATCTATAACATATTCCAGAAAACAATTAAAAAGAAGAGGGGACAAGATGCATCCCTGTCTTACCCCCCGTTCTGCACGGAATGATTCACTGCTGTAATTTTTAATTTCAATTCTCATATTAGATGAAGAATAAAGAGATTTAATAATTCTAATGATTTTGTTGTCAATACTATAATGTTCTGGAATCTTCCATAATGCCTCGTGCCATATTGAGTCAAAATTTTTTGAAGGTCTAAAAAGTAGTGACAGATTATTTTGTTATGTTCTATGTATTTTTCGCCTAGCATGTGTATTGTAAAGATATGGCCGACTGTGCTTCTGGACTTCCGGAAACCTGCTTGTTCATCTGATAGTCTGCTTTCAATTTTCTTTTCGATTCTTGACAATAGTATTTTAAACAGGATTTAGCTTGGATGACTAATAAAGCTTATTGTTCTATAGTTGCTACATTTATTGCTGTTTCCCTTTTTTGGAATAGGTACAAGGACAGAAGTTCGCCAATCAGAAGGCCAAGTCTCTGTGTTCCATACGTCCTGGAATAAATTTAGCAAGGTGTCTGTGATGGTGTCACCTCCTTCGCGTATCAGTTCCATTGTGACGCCATCAATTCCTGGTGATTTTCCTATTTTCGAGGAGTTAACTGCTGCAATGACTTCTTCTTTTAATATCGGGTAATCTCCTTCCTCCGAACCTCCTGGCAAAATTCCGTCCAAAATATCATCAGTCAGTTGAGGGTCCTTTTGAAAAAGCTTGGTTGCATAACATTTCCATCTATCAACTATTTTCTGGTTACCTGTGATAGGAGTTCCGTCTTCATCTTCTATGCTCCAATTAGTTGTAGTAAAAGGTTTGGTTAACTTACTGATAATTTGAAAAGCACTTTTAGAATTATTTTTATTTAAGTCCTCTTCTATATTTTTGCATTCATCCAATATCCATAAGTTTCTAGCATGTTTGATTTCTTTTTAAATAATCTTAGTAATATTTTTATACTGTTCTCTATTATCACTGCTATTAATATGAGATTTCAATCTCCTAAATAGGAGGGCATATTTTTAAATTCAGGATCATTAGCTACACGTCGCGTGTGTTCCGATATACAAGGATCAAACATCTCAATGCATTTTTTTGTTTGCCTAAAAACTGTACTACAAAAAGTATTCTTTTTATAACTTCATACCAACGTTTCCTTTCATTATCTAAAACTGTTTGTTGCAAATGATCAATACAAGTTTTATTTTTTGAGGATGTAATTAATTCTGTCCATTTTTTGTTCAAATGATTTAAATTGTTACAATAAGTGTGTTTAATTTTGATGATCCTGGACTTCGGCCGGAAACATTTTCTCATACAACAAGGCAAGCCATTTTAGAAACGGGTCCTAAACAAACTAACGATTTTAATTGTTACATACATATAATATGTATGTGAAAATTTTCATTCGGGAGAATCGCGTGGAAAATTAAAATCGTTAATTTGTTTAGGACCCGTTTCTAAAATGGCTTACCTTGTTGTATGAGAAAATGTTTCCAGCCGAAGTCCAGGATCATCAAAATTAAACACACTTATTGTACCTTCAGTAGATTCTTCACGTTCCGAATTAGCGAAAATGTTTTCAGTATCTTCACTTATTGTTTCTTTTGTATTGTCTTTGGACCCCAGATGAACGACAGTTTCTTCAGCATGTTCACTATCTTCACTGGAATTCTTTTCCAACTGACTGAGTGTATCAAAAATATCCGTACTGCGTAATTCTGGAAGCATTCCTCTCTATTTCTTCTTCCCGTTTTCTATTATTTATTAAATTTTGATACCCGGAAAGTTTCTTTTTCTTTTCCTCTGGGGACATCTAATTAAAGAAAAAATACTCAATTATAATAAATTTTCTTATAATTGAGTAAAATTCGAAAGTAAAATAAAATTCGAAATTAGGTTTTTTTTTATATTAATAAAAAAAAAACTTAGTACAAAACACAATTTTTAAAATGAATATTCCATGTATAAATATACTAACTTAAATAAAACATAATATTAAAAGAAAGTGTCGAATTATAAAAAAATATATATACTAATTTCTTTAGCGAAATAACTAAAAGTGTGAAAATTTAATTTTTTCATGACAGTTTAACAATATTAAAAAATACGAAATATATTACGTTAAATGTACGAGAAAAGAATGAATTACCTTAGATTTTAGTTCAAATTCAAATTTACTTCTTGTTCTTGTTATTATGTTATTACTGATGCGCTGCACTTTACTGTCCTATGTCTAATTACAAAATCTTACAACTGATACCTTTTTGATTAGTGATACGATACAGTACGTACACTAACAGCAGAATATAGAATAAAGTTAAAAACTGCAGCAGATTTTCTTATATATGTTTAGAGCAAATGCGAGTTTGAACAAGATTAAACAAATTCAAACGCGCGTCATCCTGTGAACAGTAAACTCACGCAAGTTCAAGTTTTTACTTGTTTACGCTAAATTACTTGTTAGAACTAGGATCACAATAAAATAAGATCTTAACGAATAATAATAAATAAGTGATTATAAATAATTTGTTCAAGACAAATCAATAAAATATAATTAAAATTTTAAAAAAATGTAATTTATTTTGATATAATTAGGGAATAATATTTTTTTAAAGTATTTCCTTCTCGCCTGAAATCTTTGGCGCCTTTACTATCCTGGCGTCTGTGTGCGTCGCACATATCGCACACTGTGCCGGAGAGCTCCAGCTGAGACGAATCGCATAATTTTCAGATGTAAAACATTTATAAAGTCGCTGTTCTTCTTCTAAGTCTTTTTTTTTTTTTTTATCATTTTTGGTTATAACCTGGCTCCACCTTTCTCTGTTTAAGGCTTCCCAATGCCACCATTCTCCAGTAGGTCATTCTTTCATCTTCTCTCTGGTTGTTCCAGAACAAAAACAATCACCCACTTTTTATCTGCGCAATATATATGTCCTGATCATGCCCATTTTAATTTTAAAATTTCTTCCCCTATACCAACACTTTTATTTATTTTCTTAGAGCTTTCGTCTTCATTTTGTCTTGTAGTTTAGCATGACTCGCTTCGGTTTCCTCATCCTGTCCGGTATTTGTTTGGGTATTGGCCATGTCTCTGATACTTATATAATAACTGAGATGAGACACTGGCCGAAAAATTCGGCTTTTTTTTTTTTTAGTTTGCCAAAAGCCCATCCATCCTAATTGAATTCTTCTTTTGGCTTATTTTCAGGTTTTTACTGAATAAATAAAAATGCATTTTTAAAAAAGAAATAGTCAGTTAATCCTATAAAATACTTCAAAATCAAGCCACCGAATAATTGTAAATATAAACCCCGATACTGTTTTTTTTTGTTCTTCTTCAGTATTTACAGCAATACAAAGTGCCGTAAAAAAGATACAATAACAGTACTGTAGTCAAAGAAATAATTGAAAGAAACATATTGGGAAGATAATACTTACTGGTAAATTTCTTACTTAGATAAATGCTTAACCAGTAAATCTATGTGTTTTTCAAAAATGCAAATACAATTCACGTCTGTTGTATTTAAGAAAGCAGAGCCCTCTATCATGAGTTAATGAATTCTGAATTATACATAATTAAATTATAATTCATAAATACTTTCACGACGTTTCACTCATTATGAAAACCAGTAGGCACAATTCTTTTAGCACTGAGTGGAGAAAAGTTCCTACCATTTCGTAAAGTTAGTATCACCGTTGATAACTAAGTTCATTTCTATGGACGATTCCGGTATTTGCGGATGCCGAAAATACGGATGACAAGTGTAGCTATTTCGTGTACCTAACCCTAATTCGTATTATTGGGATAAAACGCCCCAATAATACGCAGTTGACGTAGTGTGAAGTAGGGTGGATTGAAAAATTGACGTAGGATTCAAACATGAGCTCGATGATTAAAATTTGCATGAGTAAAGCCACAGTTTCCAAGAGGAAAACAAACAAACTCACTTGCTTATATTCGACTAATTCGAGAACAGGTGAAAAACGCATAGAAAAACTTTCTCAACTCGATAACTAGAATCGAATCCATTAAGATTTTTTACCATTATAGCTTCACAGAAATTACTGCAAAGTTACATGTGCACCTTACATAAATTGTCTGAAGGATAAAAAAAGATGAATACTTTGATTTTCCAAATATATACAAATAAAAAAAAAATATTTAAAGTGAAAATAATTATAAAAACATAAAACAAATCCACTAATGATGCCTTTTATTCCCATAGGGAGTACGTGAGGCCGTTTTACTCGTAGCCCTATTTTACAGACTAGGGGGGGATGAATTAAGTGTTTTTCAGTCTAATACATTTATTTATTATTTATTTAAAGAACAAACAAACTTTTTGTTCTACAGGACAGCTGCTAATATAAGAATGATTCTGTATAAAAATCTCAATGCCTCCGTCATCATTTCACACGCTTCACATAAGACAAAGATTTACGCTAAAATCAACGAGTGTGCGTTGAAGGATTTTTTTTTTTTTTTTTACTCATAAGTGTTTGTGAAAAAGTTATCTAAATTTAAGCGTAAGTTCATTATTTTGTCAGATATTGTTTTTCCATCTAGAAAAAAAAAAATGGTGCACCAGTCTGATTAGATATATAAGTGGTGCGATTTATACCGACACTCCAGACTTTGCAACCCGTACCACAATCCAATCTAACACAAGAATACCTCATATTCATAGGCATATATTTTCTTCTTGGGCATTACTAGTCAAAAATTAACAATAATAGTGAATCCCTTATGGAGGCTTTTAATTATCAGCTATTATGTATTGGTTTATTGATCTGTGACAGGATATTGAGGATCGCTGTTTAAGAATCGAGTGATTATTATATGGAGAATAATAGTTTGATCTACATGTTTAAGAACATTAAGAAACTTTTAACCATCTTATCATACAGTGTACGAGGGTAAGTCAGAAGATATCCTGGATGTTTTATTATATTTTTCCCCACTGGTCCTGCTACTAAATGCGTGTGCATTGATAAACATTCATTGGTGTTGTTTAAGTGAAATATTTGACTTTCACAAATAACTTGTTTGCGTATATATGGCAACTTCGATGATCACATGGACCAAAGAAGAACAGCATGCAGTGATTTGATTTTTTGTAACCTGGATGTGTAGTAGATGTCGAAATTTGTTGAAGATTTACTAAATTACACTATAAAATTGTGTTTTACATCCATTTACCTCAAATGGAAAGACTTGTTCTCAGTTACCTGCGTTAGTTCCTCTGAGCACACTTAGCATATTGGAATGTTTGTGGTAGAGACTCATCGTAAGAATATCTGAGTGAATTCATCTCTACCCAAGGTAGAATACTTGTGGAATGTTTCCAGAACTTCGTAACATACATATCTGCAAGTATTGAGGCTATTCTAATGATTTAGAGTAGTCCTACATGCTGTTAAATAGGTATCGATAATACAACAGCCATTCGATGTATATGTTGTATGCCGTAATTTCCATAGATATCAAGAAATGTTGTACACAGCTTAAAATCATATGTAACAACTCCTCACTTTTGCTGCAGGAAAAGGGATAGCAAGCTTGTCTGACAGAACATGTCGAACGAAACCCAGTGGGAGAGTAGAATAACTACGATTTTGAAACCGAAATCATACACATCCCTTTGCTTATTTTCTATCTTGAGAAATTTTGTTGGCCTTGGCCTCTATGCACTTTCGTTAGGCCCACTTAATCTAAGGAAAAAAATTCGCATTAGGGACCACTGCCGTTAATGCAGTGGTCCCTAATGCGAAGGACCCATTTGTAAAAGTAGGCTATGATCGTCATGCCGTGAATTATTTTTAAAAAAAAATATGCTGTTGTGACAAAATACTGCACAAAAACCTGCCTTCCTTGAAAGAACGGAGAGAATAGAGCGAATGGAATTGTTCATCTGTTATCAATATCATAGCAGAGTGATGTGCAATGTTCGTGCTTGCATTCGAAAGCCTATCAAGAAAGGTTCAAAGATTTTCTTTTTTTTTTTTTTTTTCCCTTCTCACCTACGGCAACGTGGGCACCCTACTAGAAATATTCTTTTTCAGCACTTATAATTTTTCAACTCTGTAGACAAACCAAATAATTTTGGAAACCATTTTTACTCCCCACTGATACGCGCACCGATTTTTCAAATTTCAATATAGGATGAAGAACATCTCGATATACCTTATAATATATATATATATATATATATATATATATATATATATATTATCACAATTTAACGGTAACAGGAATTTTCCAGATGTCCACTGTCATGATCCAAGTAGCATTAACTACTTTAATCATGGAATGGCCGTTATAGGCTCAAGTGATCCTTCAAATACTCTCCAAATTGTGGAGTGCTTAGAACCTTACTGGATTGCCATACGAAATAAACGCCGTTCACTTGTTTCAGTCGTCTGCTGCTTGTGCACCATGTTATTAGTCAATCATCCACCTGGTGGACTAGAGAAAACTTATTGTTCGACCAGGAGAATACTAACATATTATCAATTCATATTCTCCAATTTGTTCGTTTGTCCTCCGAGAAGCATATGACTGCATTCACAATAATGAATAATTCACAACAAATTCATGATAAATTAATGTGGGCAGGACTGCTATTAAAAATATAAATACTAATTCTACATATATTTCAATACACTTTTTAAATATCATAGTTCACATTATAATATACTTGTGTATTTAATAAGATTCTTATTCTGAATTTCATGTGTTTAATAGAGACAAAAACTGTAACAAGTTTCGTTATACGAAATTCGTGAGATTTGTTGTACTTATTACAGATGGAAGAACGATTTTTTACTAGTCAGCCTACTTTCACAACAGCGCCACCTGTGATTCAGATGATATAAAAATTGATCGCACTAATTACAAATTATCATCTGATTTCGATAAATCAAAGATGGACCTTAGAATTGGGCGATTCTTATTTCACTTAAAACATACGCATTCGAAAAAACTCGGGTCAGTCCGGAATTTGAAACTGGGACCTCTCGCACCCAGCTTACAACAAAATAAAATTACGTCACTGGTATACGCAGTGTACAGAAGAATTCAAAAACATAGTCTTCCCCTAGGTTGAGTTAATTTGCTCTAAAATTAACGATTAATTTTATATGATGGCTAGAAGCCTCTGTGTAATCTCTAAACACCAATGCGTAAGCCAACAATCATTTGAGAGGTCGCCGATAGAACAGATAATAGATTATTAGTAAGTATACTGAGTATTGATTAAATATGCTAGAATTAAATTGAATGATTAAACGTAAAAAATAATAATAAGAAAAGCTCAGAAGTAGTCAAATTTAAACGAAAAACAGAGGGAAAAAAAATAAGGGCCCGTCCGGGATTTGAACCCGGGACCTCTCGCACCCAAAGCGAGAATCATACCCCTAGACCAACGGGCCATTCCCTTTAGTTCTTTCCGCAACTTAATTAGTATACGTAAAACTAACTATGCAAACTCAAGGTACATTGTTATCATAAAAAATATATTAAAAAAAAATCCCAAATGAATTACGATAGATACTCGTACAATTGTAATATGCACGCTGTCACATGACCTCACTCATCGGTGGGTAGTGGGACTTCCTGCATTCATTAGACTACATTGTCTGCTGGATGTCTCATGCAACTAGTTCCGGAATGACGTAAGAAACGAGTACAATGCGTACAAGTCACGATTAAAGAAGAAATCACGTTTACACTAGTATGTGCCTCTTGATAAGCACAGGTAAGAATCAGTAAATTAGGTCAACGGCTAAGTGAGGGCGTTTTATCATGATTGTATTATTTTGCAGGGTTTTGAAAACAAAATACCTTACACTCAACAATGTTTAATTTGCATTATTTTTAACGATACTTTCTTTATAATTTTGATTAACGAGAAGAAGAATTTGCACTTTAATTTATGCCGAACGTCCAAAAGAAATTAATATTGAATGATATATGCACGTAAACACAAGAAAGACATTTAATTAACCAAATATTTCGGTCTGGAAATAGCAGACCATCCTCAGTGGTATTACAAGAATAGTTTTTTAAAAATATATATACAAGCGAGAATACTAACAATAAATCGTTAAAAATAGAACACGCTGCGTGATGTTATATCACTAAGTATGAAACGGAATATTTTGAAGTAGAGACATGATTAAAAAAAAATTAATGAGTAATCTTGATTAGACTTTCCCAGATTTTTGATATAGATATACAGTCATTACGATTCAGGTTGGGAAGATGGAGCAAGGCCTCCACGCTTTCCTTGAACAAACGTTCAAACCTATAACGGGATCTATGAAGAGGCGAGTCCTGGACCAAAAGATGCTGTAGTTAGTTTCAATCCCGTGTTGAGCCAATCCAGACTTTTCAGGTTTGTTGTGAAGAACGGAGGATTGACGTTCTTGGATTCTTTTTTCAAGAGAACGTCCAGTCTGTCCAAAATAGGAGAGATCACAGTTGCAAGGAATTTGATAAACTCCAGGAAGAGATAAAGTTGAGCGTTTGTCTTTAGGAGAAGGAAAATGAGAAGACAATTTGTTAATAGGTGAATATGTAGTTGTTAAATCATATTTCTTTAAAATTCTTGCGATAGGTTCTGAAATACCGGAGATATAAGGAATAGGCACTCGACGTATTCACACTTTGTTGTTTTGTGGAGGATTATAAGAATTGAGAAGATGTTGAGTACTTTTTTCAGAAAAGCCATTGAGTTTCATGTGTTGTTGGATAGTAGAAAGATATTTCTGTAGATAATCAAAAGTAGAACAATTAGTTTTGGCTTTTCTGATGAGGCATTTTATAATTCCTGTTTTTTGAAATGGATGATGGGCTGATTCTTTAAGAATATAACGACCTGTGAACGTTGGTTTCCTGTATGCTGTAGTTGTAAGAATATTGGAAGGTGACCTGATGAGGAGAACGTCTAAAAAAGATAACTGGTTGTTTTCTTCTATTTCCATAGTAAACTTTATATGATGATGCAAGGAATTGATACTGTTTAAAAAAAGAAGGTAAGGAGTTTTTGCTGTGTGGCCAAATAGTAAAGATGTCATCTATATATCCTACCCAAAAGGATGGTTGAGGGAAAATAGATGAGAAGAGGACTTTTTCTAAATGTTCTAAATAAAAGTTGGCTAAAGCAGGAGAAAGAGGACTTCCCATGGCCGTTCCTTCTACTTGGCTGTAAAATTTATTTTGACATACGAAATATCCAGAATGTATTACGAAATCGAATAGTTTTATAATGTCTTGAGGAAAGATGTCAGGAAGTAATTTTAAAGTTTCCTTGAGAGGTACATTGGTATATAAAGATTCTATATCAAACCTGACCATACGATCTGTAGGCTATAATGAGACATTTTTTTAATTTTTCTAAGAAATCTGAGGAGTTTTTTAAAAAAGAATTAGAGTTGACAGTGTAAGATTTCAATAATTTAGCTAGATATTTGGCTATACAGTAAGTAGGAGAATCAATACAATCTACTATTGGACGAAGAGGATAGATAGTCAATCTTATGGATTTTTGGAAGACCATAAAATCTAGGAGGTCTTGCAAAATGAGTTTTAAGTCTTTCAATTGTGTCTTTATCTAAACTGATGACTTCATCTAAGAGAGAATTAATTTCTTTAGTTGTCTGTTGGTTGGATTATAATCAATTTCTTGATGTGTGGAGCGATCTTCTCGAAGCAAAAGAGAAAGTTTTCTTCTGTAATTTGCTGAGTCCATAACTACTGCTGCTTTTTCCTTGTCAGCTTTGGTGATAATGAGGTGATTATTTTTTCCTCAAGGACTGTAAAGATTTCATTTCAGAAGGAGATATGGTGGAAGGAGGAAGTTTGGCCTTAAGTAGAGAAGAAGCGACTTCTAGGCGAAGAGCATTAACTTTATCACTAGTGATAAAGCTAATGTTTATCACTTTATCTTTCTTGTGTTTACGTGCATATATCATTCAGTCTTATATCACAAGTATCCTTAAAACAGCAGAAATTAATATTGTATATTATATTTGAAATATATATGCTGCGCAAGCGCAACACATATACATTGCACTTTTTCTTTTGGTCTGTCGGTCGATTCTAAGCAATGATTAACAGAGCAGTAATAACTTAAACTTGCTAAAGTTAATTACAATTTGAGTCGATTTCTTTAGAAAAAATAATATGCAAAGGTTTTTTTTTTTTTTTTTTCAAATTTTCTAGTGCATTATAAAAGTCTTTTCTAAATATATTAACAACACGATATAAAATTATTACTTTATATGGCGTTGTTAATATATTATTCATGTACTAAACTAGATTTACAAAGACTTTTACATCTTTTGATGTTTTTACAGATCATTATTAAAAACATTCGATGGCGAATTTTATTTTATCATCTAAATTTATTTATTTATTACTTTGAGGAGATAAAAACTTAGTAGATTTTTATCTTAAGAGAATCAAGAAATCATGAGAATATAATAAGGATCTGTCTTGTTGTTGTTGTCATTATTATTATTATTATATGAGCACCTCCATGAGATCCGTTGACGCATTTTGGGAGATTTACTAACATTCACACTAACCGGAATTTGCACAATACCTGTGATAATATATTTTAAACTCATTCACCGACTCATAAATAAAAACGTGAACACTCTAGAAGATGTATACAGGGAGGTGGTCTGATATTAAATCAAAGGCAATGTGTTCTCATTATAATGAAAATGACATTAAATCCAATATCAACATTAGCAGATAGGAAGCTCAGTTCTTTACGTAGTTGATATTATAGTAAATAAGTCTGCTATAAATATTCAAGGTTATTTAATCAAATTAAAAACTTTAAAAATTGAGCTCATAATTAGGCATTTAAAAGAAGATTGTAAAAGATCCCCTAAGAAAATCATATAATAAGAATTGATATATCAATTTTTTACTAAATAATTTAAGGAAATTACATTACAATTTGAGTGTTACTTCTTGCATGACCTGCCCATTGCCATTTGGATGTTTAATGACTGTTATAACGTCTCTCATCCTAGTCTGAGCTCTGATCCAAGTATAGCACTTTATATCTAGAATGGTGATAGCGAGTAATGATCTTTCCATTTTCCTCTTCGTAATCCTCAACTTGTTGGTCAATTTTTTAGTCAAAATCCATGTTTCACTTCCATAAGCAGATTGGGATGTTTCCTTTGAGTGCTTCACAGCGTCTTCCCAAGGCTACCCAACCAAGTTGAATTCTGCTAAAATTTCTTCTTCACAATCTCCCTCTGCTGTGATTTTTGTCCTAGATAAACATAAAAGGTTACTATATCAATTTCCTGGTGTTCAATTTGTACTGGCGTTTTGGTAATGCATTTATCATACATTATTTCTGTTTTGTCTTTGTTTATATTTAATTCTTTCCTCTTTACTTTCTTCAATGCATTGATCAAGTACTTCTGCAGAATTTCCTAAAAGAGCAATATCAGCAAATCGTAAGTGATTTAGTTCATTCCTATTTACCATAATTCCTGTTTTTTTCTACATGTAATGTAGATTTTTCGTTATCGTAAACAAAAAACTATTTATATTTGAATTCAGATTAAAATCTGAATGTATTCAAGGAATAACGTGTAACCCGCCTATACATGCCACTAATGTACTATAAGTTCTGCAATCTTTAGTGTGGGATTGGATGGAGGGGGGGGGTGCAAGAACTCAACGAGGTTACGAAATGTATGAATATGCAGAAATACGAAAAAGTTGATTTACATAAATTAATCCTTCCATGTGTGTGTGTGAGAACGACTAATTCACCTTTATTTGAAGAAGAAGAAGCAGAAGATGAAGAAAATTCTTCGTCTCCTACACTAGATTCAACCCCCCCCCCCGTTCCGTCTTTCCAACGAAACAGCGTCTTCGGTAGGGACTGTGCGAAGAAAGCTTTTTTTCGTAATAAATAACATTGATGATAATACAGTAAATACTGTACTGTACAGCATTTACAGATAAAACACAGCCACACTTACCCCTTGCTATGTCATTTGGTTAATTTTGAATTTATCCATTTATTCTGAACAGAATACGGATATTATTGTTATTGTAGTTCAAGCACTCTATCATTTCGTTTCTATATTTGGATCTGTACAGCCCTGTGAAAATGACGATTGTATCCATGGCGCTAGGCCGCCCGAAGAAAGAAAGACCGTCGTAGGTTCGATTCTAGTCACCAACTAGAAGAACGTTTTATAAGTCTGTCTTCTGTCGGTTTCCGAGTTAATGGATCTCTGGCAAGAGACTGACTCGGTTTTTTGAGTCTCCATATCTCTAAACCTAGACCGTAGAACTCACATTATTACAAACAAGTATTACGGTTTAGAGCAGCGAAATGGCAGTATTTATCTGCTTCTCTCTCTCTCTCTCTCTCTCTCCTGAAAAGCCTCGATTTGTTGTTAGTTAGGACCGGGGGGGGGGGGTGCTTCGCGTACTGTATTTGGAGAGTAAAAGGCATTAGAAGATTTTTATTGCTATTTTTTTGGTTTCTTTTCTCATTATTATGGTAGATTATTGAACATGTTTGATCTTTTGGGATTACATGATTTCATGCGTAATACCTTACTGAAAGAAGTGCATCAGAAGTGCAAACTGAAAGAGGAGCCATCAGAGTAAGGTGGGAAACGCCATTCCACAGCTTCGGCTGTGCTGTGAATGTAATCATCTTGCGAAATGTGTGTGTGTAGTCTGAAATGTTTGTACTTTGCTACTACAACACTCCTGCGCACACATACACAGCCAATCTAGTTGAACAATCTTACTCTGGTTCCTTGGCCATTTTTCTGTAGTCTTGACGTAGCTCACAGAGACTTCTATCTCCTTGGCCTGCTGCAAGGTAAAATTAAAGTATATCAAAATATTATAATTATTAATAAAACTGTTATAACTAATCATTATAATATTTTGATATACCTTAGCATTTACTTGCTTATTTTAAAAAAATCGACCGTGTTATCCGTTTTCATAGAACAAAAAAATTGTCTGTAGCTGAGTTGCCAATATACTGTTTGAGGTGGAACCAAGTTTCATCTGAAAAAAAAGAAAAAGAAAAACATAAGCACATATACAAGACGTTAATTTCCAAACTAACTAAGCCATTAAACTAATTATCTATTAAATTTTATTAAATAATGGATCTCTTGAGCTGGTTAGTCCATCTGTTATACTTTGTGTATAACGTCAACCTCAATAATATTCAAAAAGATGGAAATAAAGTCATGTTTTCGACAGATGCTGAAAGTCATTTTCCTAATCTATCCAAAACGTCATGTTCTGGGTAAATGGAAGAAAAGTTATTCGAGTGGGAGGTTGCATTAAAAATCTCTAGTGGAGAATCTGGCTTTCCAATAGCGAGTGAATAGCTCTTACGTACGTCATTTCGCGTGGTCCACTGGTATACTCGAATATCCGCACTTTATTTGGTAGACATTCTTAATAGAACTGTGCAAATCGTTTCCAAAGCATGAGTCTTGAATAATCCACAGTACTGTTGTACTGTAGTATAGTTTTTAACATTTAGTGGGTAGGGGTGGTTATTTAAAAAGAAAAAGAAACAAAAAAAAATGCTGAGTAGGTTATACCTTATTATATGTTTTCATTGCCAACGTGTCCGCGCGGTTAGCCTAGTGGCTTTGCGCTTCGCAACCATATGCCTGGGGAAGGAGTGTCCTAGGTTCGATTCCCGTCGACGACGTGAGGAGCTTAAGGATCTTCCTTAGTTAGTCGGTCCTGGGCGTGGACAGCAGGGTTTTTTCCACAAGTTTATCTGGGGGTTTTCATCCCGCAAGCAGGCAAACCGACCCCGTGAACACACACGGTTCTACAGTCATGAATACTTAACCCCACCATGAGGGGGCTCAACTCGTCCCAGTAGGGACGGGGGAGAAATAGGGAGGAAACTCCATACGAATAAATAAAAATAAATAAATTGCAGACATGTTGCCTCCCTCTTCAAAGACATGCGCTATGTTGAGTTAATAACCGAATAGGAAATGGAAGTTGTTTATCTGAGTGCAACTGTATAACAGCCGTTTTTGTAGAGGAGCAAATGAAATATGGGTTGCCTCATAATG
This sequence comes from Typopeltis vanoorti, assembly GCF_054136105.1. Taxonomy (NCBI): domain Eukaryota; kingdom Metazoa; phylum Arthropoda; class Arachnida; order Uropygi; family Thelyphonidae; genus Typopeltis; species Typopeltis vanoorti. Next base: position 91,246,074 of record NC_143569.1, on the reverse strand, counting down.
TTTATGTTTCATCCGGTAAATAAATACTATTCGGGAATTTTGGAGGAGCGTATATTTATATCCCGAACATGGGGCGTCTAATTGCTGTTTTTTTTTTTTCAGATATTTCAGAATTTTTTATATATTTTTATATTTTTATAAAAGAAATTGTGTTCGCTGTTGCTATCTGTGTTAACACGAATCACAACGGCATTAGTTGGTGAAGGGGGGGGGGGTCGAATGACGGCTAAGAACCCCTTTATAACATATTCCAATACGGTTAGCGTATTAATTGAGACAGTAAGGTTTTTGTTTGTTTATATCAATGTAAACAGGCTTGGAGAGGGGGGGGGGTATTCACTTCCTGCACGTTTATCCTCCCTTTCTGTTAAAATAATTGTATGGCTCTAGACCAACCAACCCCCCCCCCCTCAAAAAAAAAAAAAAAGTCAGTTAGGTAATCGAAAGTACGGGAGGGGTTACAATTTCATGGAAGCATGACTGTACTTTTAGATTTCTTCCTCTTTTAAGACGATAGACTTAAAAGAGGAAGAAACATCACATGTGCAGACATAATAAAATTATATTTTGATTGTAATATCTGAGTCATAAAGTTTTCAAGTTGAATTTTATGATTTTATAACTCTGTGAATAAATCATTATCTCAAAATGTTCCTTATAAGTGTTTGTTTTCGAGAAAAAAAAATGCGATTTATGTTGCGAAATATATTCATATCAATAAATCATTGGAACGAATTAATACGAGCCAACAACAGCACCAAATCAGATGGCATTATTGATAAGAATTTATTACAGCGCGCTCATAACACTAAACTTCATAGACCAATACAATATGCAACAAAAGAAATGTGTGTGTATTATCACCAGTCACCAGAACCGACATTTCAATCAAGTATAACTCGTCATGTGAGGGGGGGGTGGAACCTACGAAGCAACCCAACATACAGCATGCTGAAATAGACAGAATCACACAACAGTTCAACAAAGTCTCGATTTGATACATGTGCAGCTTCTTCACTCACCATGGTGTGATCATCATAACCCAAATGGCAGCCAGCGTATTCTGTAAATACCTCACTAATCCTCTCCACAGTTTTGCAGACGACAGTACTCTAAATTCATCCTGATCATTTCACAAACCGTATAACATCCAGGACAACCTTGTCAAGTTCAGTGCCATCAACACATAGTCTTACCTTTTCTCGTGCAGAAGAGATCCCAGATCACTATCCTTATCCCCAATAATGCTCAAATCACCAGACAAGATCAAATCTGTTTGCTTAGACTAACGTTTACCTCCAGTTTCTGGCATAAAAGCATCCCATCAATAGCCACCTGATCATCCTAAAAACTTGGCATTCTCTTTCGTTCAAGAACGTATGTTGCACCCAACCAACTCTACTATATATAAATCTCAAATCCGTCCATGTTTAGAATACTGCTCACATGTAGTATTGTATTAGTCTATGAAGTTTAGTGTTATGGGCGCGCTGTAATAAATTCTCATCAATAATGCCATCTGATTTGGTGCTGTCGTATTAATTCGCTCCAGTGATTTATTGATATGAATACATTTCGCAACATAAATCGCATTTTTTTTTCTCGAAAACAAACTTATAAGGAACATTTTGAGATAATGATTTATTCACAGAGTTATAAAATAATAAAATTCAACTTGAAAACTTTATGTCTACACATGTGTTGTTTCTTCCTCTTTTAAGACGATAGACTTAAAAGAGGAAGAAATCTAAAAGTACAGTCATGCTTCCATGAAATTGTACAAGAAACTGAAATGAAGAAGTAAATGACGTCATTGCCATGTTTCAACACTTCCGCCTTGATAGGTTTGTGTCGGAATGGTTATAAGTGTGTATATTATTAAGGAAAGGAGTGGGAACCCCTCCCGTACTTTCGATTACCTAAGTGACTTTTTTTTTTTTGAGGGGGGGTGGTGGTCTAGAGCCATTGAATTATTTTAACAGAAAGGGAGGATAAACGTGCCGGAAGTAAAAACAGACAGAAAACCTTTCTGTCTCAATTAATACGCTAACCGTATATTGGAATATGTTATAAATGGGTTCTTAGCCGTCATTTCGACCCCCCCCCCTTCACCAACTAATGCCGTTGTGATTCGTGTTAACACAGATAGCAACAGCGAACACAATTTCTTTTATAAAAATATATAAAAAATTCTGAAATATCTGAAAAAAAAAAGCAATTAGACGCCCCATGTTCGGGATATAAATATACGTTGCTCCAAAATTCCCGAATAGTATTTATTTACCGGATGAAACATAAACATTATGAGGCAATTCATTTGCTCCTCTACAAAAACGGCTGTTATACAGTTGCACTTAGATAAACAATTTCCGTTTCCTATCGGTTATTAACTCAACATAGCGCATGTCTTTGAAGAGGGAGGCAACACGTCTCTAATGAAAACATGTAATAAGGTATAACCTACTCAGCATTTTTTTTTGTTTGTTTTTCTTTTTAAATAACCACCCCTACCCACTAAATGTTAAAAATTATACTACAGTACAACAGTACTGTGGATTATTCAAGGGCCCATGCTTTGGAAACGATTTACACAGTTCTATGAAGAATGTCTACCAAATAAAGTGCGGATATTCGAGTATACCAGTGGACCACGTGAAATGACGCACGTAGGAGCTATTCACTCGCTATGGGAAAGCCAGATTCTCCACTAGAGAATTGCATGCAACCTCCTACTCGAATAACTTTTCTTCCATTTACCCAGAACATGACGTTTTGGATAGATTAGGAAAATGACTTTCAGCATCTATCGAAAACATGACTTTATTTCCATCTTTTTGAATATTATTGAGGTTGACGTTATACACAAAGTATAACAGATGGACTAACCAGCTCAAGAGATCCATTATTTAATAAAATTTAATAGATAATTAGTTTAATGGCTTAGTTAGTTTGTAGTTTACGTCTTGTATATGCTCTTTTTTTTTTTTTTTTTCAGATGAAACTTGGTTCCACCTCAAACAGTATATTGGCAACTCAACTACAGACAATTTTTTTTTTTTTTTGTTCTACGAAAACGGATAACATGGTCGATGTTTTAAAATAAGCAATAAATGCTAAGGTATATCAAAATATTATAATTATTAGTTATAACAGTTTTATTAATAATTATAATATTTTGATATAATTTAATTTTACCTTACGGCAGGCCAAGGAGATAGAAGTATCTGTGAGCTACGTCAGGACTACAGAAAAATGGCCAAGGAACCAGAATAAGATTGTTCAACTAGATTGGCCGTGTATGTGTGTGCAGGAGTGTTGTAGTAGTAAAGTACAAACACTTCAGACTACACACACATTTCGCAAGATGATTACATTCACAGCACAGCCGAAGCTGTGGAATGGCGTTTCCCACCATACTATGATGGTCCCAAAATGCATCTGCTGTGCAATTTAAAGATGTATATTCTTCCTTACAATGTCAGTGATGTCCTTAGCTAAATGCAGTACACTTATGTAGTCATTTGGTCATCAATGATATTTTTCGATCTATCAGGCTGTAGTTTTCTAGTAATGCAAGAGTTCATGAATGATATCGCAAATAGTTCAGTACAAAATGTAAAGATACTTTTAGCAACATCCTTGATTTCCACACAGTCAGTTTGCTTCTATTTGACTTGGCTATGCTTCGTTGATATCATTACTATATGTACTACTACACAGGGGCAATTTGTCGGAAAAAATCATTGCTGTGATAATATGGAACTACACAAATACTTTGTTTCCCATAATACTTTGTTTTTCCTATGGCGTGGACACAGTTACGAGAAGAACCATACTTTAAGTATCGTAAGTGATTGAAAGAAAGTACCTTCTGGAAAGAATGATAAAAAACACAAGTATTCATATTTAATTTCGACAGTCAGGAATGTTTGTTACATTATAATAAAATGTTGGCAAAGATTTTTGTTTTTCGATTTATTGATGTCAATTTTATCTGCACTGCAGTCAGAACGACAATACTGATTGCAATGTATGTTTCGTGATTAAAAAGATCCGGATTGAATTCTTTCTAGGAAAATTTATAAATGCTTTTCGTTAAGTTTTTTTTTTTTTTTTTTTTGTTACTGTACTGTACTGGAAGAGTTTTCGCTCGTACAAACCATTCTGGCTAGAACATACTCAGTTCATTCACCTACCACGGTTAAAGAAACAACCTGAAAAAGAAGAGACATGTTAAAATATTTTGCTTGCAGCAGAATACTGACGTTCTGAAAAGGAGACATGTCTAGCTAACATAAAGAGTAAGATATCGCTTCCATACAAAATCTACGATGAATGCATAAGCTTCATACATTCATAACCGAAGAAACAATAGAAGCTTTGAAAGTTTCCGAAAATTGACCAGAGCACTCATGAGAATATTCCTCTGCCTCATCTTCGGAACCTTTCAAAGTTTCTATTTATTTCTATTATTATTTTTTTTTTTTAAATGAAATGCGGACGGGTCTTTAATATTCCCTATTTCAATGTATAAGCTTCCGTTCCATACAGTACTGATTTGAATAATCAGTACTGTATTTATTATTTTGCACTCGGTACATTTATGTTACTCGGACGATTTGGCTCGAGTTACCAGCTTCCCTTCAAACATGTTAAGCTTTGAGTGGCGAGATTATAAATCTTTAAGAAATACCTTTTAAGAAGCCATTTAGTTGAGTAGTCTTGAGGTGACGTAGTAGATGGAGAGAATGTCAAAATTTACAACGTTGTCAGTTAAATTTGAGGTATTCCATAGTTTGTTTTGCTGTCATCAGAGTTAACTTAGACGCTTCAACGTCATTTAAGCCGATCATGATCAAATCAGGTATTTTCAATTAAAATATTCCACATTTTTAAAATGCTTTCCTGTCAACTGTAATGTTATAATACTGTAAAAACCTAAACACTTTCCTACATGATGTACCAAGAATCAGAAAGGGATTCTTCTGTCTCTACAAATCTAAACTAGCCTAGTCTCTCATTTTATATGAAATACATAAATTAAAATCAGTGAAATATAAACACTTAAACATGGCATACGCAGAACGATTTATCTAGTTATGCCAGGGAGCATCTTTATACTTTCACATACAACTTGTTCTGATTGCTGAAGAGATTCCATGTATAGGTGTAGTAATGTTTCATAGAATAATATGTTTATACAGCACATGTTTAATAGCGGAAACTTGAAATGAGAAACATTCACGTGAATTATATTTCTATCTTGTTTAGGAAATATTCCAAGCATTTGTAATCTAAAGAAATCTTGTTGTGTAATGAATGTCATAGTTACTAATTACTACAGTAATAATAAAACTATATCAAATAATTCAATTATATTAAAGACAAAATTATAAGTTTATTAATTAATATAATCAAATATTTGATTAAATCCTTGAAAGATTTTATTTAAATAGGAAATTAAAATAAGAATATAATATTAATCGCAACTTAGCACTAAAAAAAATAAGTGTTGATTGCCAGGCTTCGACTTTCAAGTCTTTGACGTAAAAATATTTTGCCGCTAGGATGATCTCAACTGGTGAAATGCGCATGCTCACGATAAATGGGTTTGAGAACGAGAGTACCTCTATAACGTAAGTAGGTGTGTCGTGCGATTGGTTAATATAGCAAAGCACTGTTCGTAAAGGATTAACTGCTGTGTATAGACAAGAAAACGTTCTCGGTATTTTTTTTAATTTTTTTTTATTTTATTCTCCCCTTATCCTTGTTTATCTTTCTAGTTACTGGGTTTGCAAGAAGATTCACTGGAACGATATTGTGATTAACGAAACAACGACGAAAAACTAATCTATTTAATGAAATTCAGCAAACCGAAATCTCCTGGAAACCGTTCTAAAAATACTGTGCATACATTTGACATGTTGATACAATTGTAAATGACGTAATCTCCTGGGAAGCGCCTTCTACACAGTTAAAACGTGCTTCTGCTGTTAGCATGCGCTTTATTTATAGCAACGCTCGTTGTGGACTAGTCGCTGTATCAAAATGATGGTAAGGCTTGGGAGCCCCCTCTGTATTCTCCAACATCGTCAATTAGAGTTTCTTCCGCATTTTCACCTTCAATTGCCTGCCAAGTGAAACTTTTATTGTTTGGCTTTTCTCTTCGACTTGGACAATGAAAGTAACTTGCATAACCCTTTTACGTTTTCTTTCTTCCTTCCGGTTTTTTTTTTTTTTTTTTTTTTGTTCCCTGGTGGTCTTTGTTATACAAAAACTCATTATATACGCATTTCTAATGTCAACTTAGAAGTAATTATCCATTATAAAAGTACTACTAAGGGGGGGGGGAGAAAAAGAAAAATAGTTACTGTTTATTTTATTCAGACTAATAATTGTTGTCTATTATTTTACGTCATATAGCTAATCTATACTATATGGATGTAATAGATATAAGTTCATTAAAGAGTTTTATAGGATGGATGCAGAGGAAATTTTTCAGTAAATGACTTGTGGGTAGAATTTGGGAAGAATGTAATCAGTATGGCCCTGAGGACTAAGTTAATGGTTGGAAGGGACTGCCGGAGTCATTTGTCGGTGAATGAGTTCAATGCGAAGTATGACAGGTATTGTGTGAATGATGGTAAGTAAAATGCTAGTGGGTAGCCCGCGATGAGTCTACCGACTCCATGGTGTTCATATAATAATAATTATAATTATAATTATTATTATATATAATAATTATATTTATAATTATATTTATAAATTGTTTATTATTATTATTATTATTATTAAGAAAAGAGAAGAGAATTTTAAAAAGAAACACACGTTGCCTTTATTGGTTACGAAAAAGCCTTTGACAAAATTAGTAGACAAAAATTGTTTAAAATATTAACCGATTTAAATATACCAAACCAACTTTAAGCCATCCCTAGTACAAAAACACACTAGAATCAGATTATATAATGTCTTGTCAAAACCAGCTCTGCTATACCGAAGCGAAACATGGAGCATAAAAAAAGAAAACGGTGAAAAACGAATTCAAACAGCAGAAATGAAATTTCCCAGAAAAACAGCTGGATATACCAAGTAGGACCATAAAACAAATGAAGAAATTTTACAATCCCTGAACATAAAACCAATTAATTACTACATAAGACAGTATAAACAAAAATGGATAGAACATTTAAATCGAATGGACAACAGCAGACTACCGAAAATATTATACAGATACAAAATAAGTGGAAAAAGAAGAATCGGAAGACCAAGAAAGAGATGGCATGAGACCGGAACAGGCCACCTGGCCTAAAATCCATGATAGGATTATTATTATTATTATTATTATTATTATTATTATTATTATTATTATTATTATTATTATTATTATTATTATTATCACGGAAGCATTAGTAATTCTTGCCTGTACTGTTCTGGTAATTGAAATGACAAACTCAATCGCTGCTTCTAAGTGAAACCTTAGAAATCTTTACATACTTTGATTTCGACTGGTTAATATTACGAAAGTCAACTAAAGCAAAGAGGCTAAGTATATTATGTACTATATATAGTATATATGTACATCGCGTGTTTTCCTAGTCAGTTTGTGTCTTTTATGGGGACGAAAAAAAACCTTTACAGTAGGAAAAATCTTGTCACCTTCGTGTGAACCTAGCTAACTTATTTCGTTAAGAATTCCTTGCATAATAGAATTCGAAAGTCATTCTTCCGACTGCCTACAGAGGGCTATGCTTTGCCCCAATTTCTGCAGTTTTTTCTTCCCCCCCCCACCCCGGCATGATTATGCACTAAAAGGCAATTGTATCAAATTGAAGAAGAAATTGCCTGACCTCTCTTTTATGGTAGATGATTTTAAGAGTCCTTAATTTTTTTTTGTTTTTGTTTTTAATGTTAATCCCACACAGGTAAAGGTTGTAAAATCCTATATAGCACATCCGTGCTGTGTATAGGTAGACCAATGGATAAGAGGGAAAAAAAAAAGGAATTGATTGATTTGTTTGAACAGTTGGAAGACTTTGGCCAACAAGGAAACAGCAAGTGGAGCATTTTCACTGAGAGAGAGAGAGAGAGAGATTTCAGTAATACCTCAAGATACGCCTGATCAACTCACGCAATTTTTTATAATTTTTTTTAGAAATTTCCATGTTGAATGTAGGGGATGGTAAATTTTGTCAGATGTTTCCACGCTTCATATCTTCGATTTTGATTTACTTATTTAGTAATTAGCATTTTTTTTAATCAATTCAGTGAGCCCCTGCAATATAAATCAAAATATAAACTTTCAAATAAAGTTAGAAGAAAAATTTGCTATTGTGAGAGAAGATATGAGAGTAGAGGAGAAAACGAATCATATAAAATTAGCTGAGTCAAAGTAAAAAGTGTTGATTCACTGAATCCACTCAGTAAATCAACACTTCGTTCCATCAATAACCTTAAATGTTTATGATCTTCACTTTAAAAAGTGTCGATTTTGAGGTTCAAACGCTAGTACAGGATGGTTCTAGAAATTCACAGACCATCATGGCTTTCACGATGTTAAACTGAAGTCAAAAGTCAAAAGCATTTCACAATCGCATTGAAATCAGTAATCGATGACGGTTTTGCTTAGCGTAGATGAAAGGGTCCATTCTGAAAACACGTGCCCAGTCGAACACTGCTTCAGAAGAAAGGGGTGCGAAAATTTCAAGGTCTAGAATATGAAACCCAATTGTTCAAAGAAACAAAGTTCAAAAATCTTCTACAATCGACTAGAAGGGGAATAAGGAAAAAATAGAAATATTGATAATTGGTCAAGAATGTAATATCGCTGATGGTACCTAAGACAAAGAAAATAATTAATTACAGAATTTGAAAACCATAACATTAAAATTTGAGCCATATCCGATACAAAGAAAAAAGAAAAGGATAAAACATTAAATCAGATTTGTAATTACGTATTAATATGTAGCGAAGTAGAAACACATGAAAGAGCAGCTAATGCATTCCACTTGGAATAATTAAATTACAAAAGACACTTAAATTTAATTTATTTATTATATTATTAGTTTATTACATTTAAAAGTAATTAATTGTTAAATTATTATTATTATTACTTGACACCTCCTGGGAGTCCAAAGACTCATCGAGGGAGGGCATCTACTCTTCAACTCTCTATCTCTACCACCCACAATCTACGAACTACACCAACGTCATCTACCGGCCACCACTACCACTAGTATTTTCACAGACAATCACAAACATCCAAGCGCACAGCGCGATCATCACTTCACAATTAAATCCTTTTTTATGAAGATCGCCGGCACTATAGCAATAAAAATAAACAAAATATAAAAACAAATATACAAAAAAAATTAACCACTTTATCCATCAAGACAGTTAATAGGCGTCGCTATATTAAATTAAAATTTCTTTTTTTAGCTGCATATTTGAAACACCACTTGATCTCTACATTCCGTCAATATCCATATTTCAGTGATCTTTAAACTGGACTTCAGATTACTTGAAAGAAATGTCGGGAAGTGACCTCAAACCAAGAGCACATTGTAATCTTATATTGTGCATGCATAAATTGTCAATTTTATTTTATTTTATTTTTTAAAAAATGAGGTCAAAGTGCGTCACGTATTAATTTCACAAGAGACGCGATACTTTTGAAGGTTAAACGATTGCAATATAAAACGTGTAATGATAAAAAAAAAAGAAAAATATTTTCTTATACAGGGTGAAAGGGGTTTCAACATTTAAGCACTTTTTTTTTTAATTTTTTATTTATTTATATATATATATATTTTTTTTTTTTTTTTTTTTGTTTGTGATAACGAAATACAGAACATGGTGATTTTTTTTTAGTTATGAAAAACACATCACATAAATGCCTAGTTCTATACATGCGGAAGTAACATTCTAAACAAAATTACTACACGACTTCGATACTTTGGTTTTTTTCAAGCCCATACAAGATACGGATCCAAATGACCCATGGCGAACTACGTCACGCACGTTCATCAATATCACAAGACCAAATTTATCCCATTGAAGTCCTTATTCACGACAGCTCATAAAATCCTCGAATACAGCTTGAGTATAGAAGATGTGAGCATAGAGACAGGAAGTGGAGCAGCATCCATACAGTCTAAACCTCCATCGTATCAGGAGGTGGTAACACTTTCTGATACCGATGACGATATCGTTCCAGCAGTCTCTGAAGACCTTAAGTGTTCGAAAAACCTTTTGTCGTCAACGTGAAACAACCGGACTATGGATCCGTTGGACCAGAAAATTTTTTTTCGCTCTTGCAATGACCAGTGCTGGTGTTTCTTTTTTCTACTGAATCCCTAGTTGCTTGTTTTTAGCTGAGATGGGTAAACGGAATTGTGGAATTGTCTGTTATGTTACTTCGTCCTTTAAAGCAGCGTTTACCAGATTTTTCCTACTACGAAACACTTCACAAATCACAAGGGATTCCGTGCAAATTTCACGGAACACCTTGGTTATTTTGTAACGTATTAATAATTAATTATGGCATAATCACAAAGAGTATTAGTGCACTTATGTATACGGTGTGACATGTTGACAAATATAAAATTACATTTAAATCAGTTTTCAATCAGTGGACTAATGAAATCCTGTAGCATATTGTAGTTTCGTCAGGCCAACATCATTAAATTAATTTGTGCTGATTTTCATTGACATATCCCATTCTGATCACCAAAAATGTATAATATTATTATAAGTACTTACGAGTGAATGCAGACTTTTTCTCCTATGTGCTGGTAGATTTCCCCTCCTTTTGTACATCCTGGAGATCGCTTTGTAGGCTGCCGGTGGATGACTCACTATCTGTTGCGTCACAAACACCTTCAATAAGAGATTTATTAACACCAAAATTAAACAAAGTCCCTTGTCTCTTATTCATATTAAAATTTAAATCTGTAGGCCTATTACTTTTAAAAAATCACGGCACTACATTTTCGAAACAAGCACTTTCACCCTACAATATGAACTTTCGAAGAAAGTATTCAGTATTACTAGATTTGGTAACCGGATACAGACTACCTTGATCTTAAATTTTAGTGGAAAAGTTTCTTTATACTTCCTTGCTGATTGGTCACTAACATTTGCAACACGGATGTTATTTCGTTCAGTTTTGAGAACAGAGGATGCGCCTCCCATTGTTGTAATCGGCTTCCAGGGGATTTTTATGACTCAGCGATATCATAAACAACGATACTCCATTTCCCGCATTACTTCCATGTTTAAAAATACACGGCTTGGTCATTGACATCAAGGAACACTTATTCACTTTCCACGGAACACAATTTGGGAAACCCTGCTTTAAAGGATTTGATGCTCATATTTTTCTTTTTGAGACCACTGTTGCTGTATTGTGCTTTACTTGACCGATTGTGACTCTTCTGCAGATTTAAATTATACGGTTCTTATAATCTTCTGTCGGTTTTTTAGACTGGAACACACAATTTATCGTGAATTTTTGTCCCCGTATTTGAATTGTTCATTGAATGACTCCAGACGTATTTTCGACAATACTGAAGTAATTACAAAAGAGAAACTCTTCATTTCCAACAAAACACTTTGGATTAAAGCAAAGGCTAAGTACCGAACATGCTTTATCAACTTCACAAATTCATTTTACACTTAGCTTGATCAACGTAAACTATTTTGGCCAAATTTTCTAGAAATATTTTTATTATTATATTTTATTCTAGTTACAAAGCTATTTAATCTCCAGATCACAAAACGTAAACATAATTCCTAAATCCATTTACTAAATTAATTTAGTATTGATCACGGCTGTGTTCTTGAATTGAATAACTTAGGATTGAACTACATACAATAATGTTAAAAACATCTCTTGGACGAGAGTATACAGTCTGTTCGATAGTATGGTACGAATATAGGAAGATTACAAGGATCCATCAATATAGATTATTAAATATTCTGTCTTTAAACATTTATACGGTGATTCTGCTGCGCATTTTGCTTAATCCATTCTCCAATGCAGCAAGCAAAGCGCGCTTCTTCCAGTAAGGTATTACGCATGAAATCATGTAATCCCAAAAGATCAAATATGTTCAATAATCTACCATAATAATGAGAAAAGAAACCAGAAAAATAGCAATAAAAATCTTCTAATTCCTTTTATTCCCCCAAATAGAGTACGCGAAGCACCTCCCCCCCTGGTCCTAACTAACAACAAATCGAGGCTTTTCAGGAGAAAGAGAGAGAGAGAGAGAGAAGCAGATAAATACATACTGCCATTTCACTGCTCTAAACCGTAATACTTGTTTGTAATAATGTGAGTTCTGTGATCGAGGTTTAGAGATATGGACTCAAAAAACCGCCAATCACGTGCCAGAGATCGATTAACTTGGAAACCGGCAGATGACAAACGTATAAAAGTTTCTCTAGTTGGCAACTAGAATCGAACCTATAACGGTCTTTCTTTTTTCGGGCGGCCTAGCGCTATGGATACAATCGTCATTTTCACAGGGCTATACAGATCCAAATATAGAAACGAAATGATAGAGTGCTTGAACTACAATAACAATAATATCCGTATTCTGTTCAGAATAAATGGATAAATTCAAAATTAACCAAATGACATGGCAAGCGGTAAGTGTGGCTGTTTTATCTGTAAATGCTGTACAGTACAGTATTTACTGTATTATTATCAATGTTATTTATTACCAAAAAGCTTTCTTCACACAGTCCCTACCGAAGACGCTGTTTAGTTGGAAAGACGGGACGGGGGGGGGGGTTCAGTCTAGTGTAGGAGACGAAGAATTTTCTTCTTCTTCTTCAGATAAAGGTGAATTAGTCGTTCTCATACACACATGGAAGGATTATTTTATGCAAATCACCAGACACAACACATCCTCATAGTTACTTCGGTCGTATTTCTAAACATCTTCGTGCTGCAATACTTTGTTGTATTTCTGCATATTCATACATTTTGTAACCTCGTTGAGTTCTTGCTCCCCCCCCATCCATTCCCACACTAAAGATTGCAGAACTTATAGTACATTAGTGGCATGTATAGGCGGGTTACACGTTATTCCTTGAATACATTCAGATTTTAATCTAAATTCAAATACAAATATTTTTCTTTTTTGTTTAAGATAACGAAAAATCTACGTCATAATCCCACCGTAGGCATGGATGTTTGTGATTGTCTCTGGAAATACTAGTGGTGGTCGTCGGCGGTAGATGGCGTTGGTGTAGTTGCGGTCAGTTTGTGGATTGAGTGGTGGAGACAGATTTGTAGAGCACGTGCCCTCCATGGATGAGTCTTTGGACTCCCTGGAGGTGTCAAAATAATAATAATAATAATAATAATAATAAGCGGTTGATGAAACCATACAAATATTAATAAGCGCATAATAAGATGGAGAAGAAATTGTTTGAAAGGTATATGACAAGAAGTAGTGTTTATAGGTAATTTTCTAAGAGTCAAGTGGTTAGAAGTTGGATAGGTATTTGGACAAGATTCGGTGTTAGGGTGTTTGTAGCTCGATGTGTTCATAAATAATTCTGTACAAGAAGACTTTATCCCAATTTCTACCTTTTTACTTCGCCCTCATCTCATTTTGATGTATCTAATGGTTTCATACGTTGTTTAGCTATTCTTTTTCATGTGCTTTAACGATATAGTTTTTAAGATACCGAATTTCATTTGGCAATGAGCGGGCATTGATCACACACACATATATATTGGGTGTGATCAATGTCCACTATTTATACGCTACATTCCTTTATAGCGACATGACGCTCCCGTAAACTTTTTATAACTATTATTTTATTTTATTGTTGTTAATAATGGCAGATCGAATTCAAAGGGTGCTGTAGTTTCCTATGAAAACACGCATAAACTTATTACATTACATACTAAGATTATAATGATTAAATTTAGTGACGATGGTGTGTCGAAAAAACTTAGTAGCCCATACGCTAAACTTACCTCGCACTACTCTACGAGCAGTTAATAAACTTTACCTTTTAACTTTGCCTCTGTTAAACACAAACGTAAAGTTAAAAGTGGTACACTAACGAATGTTATACTTATCCGTAAACGTGACAAACTTTTTGCCGAAATGGAAACACTTTTAATGCTGTAGATTGGTGACCAAACTGGTTGGCATGTAAACTCCCTTATGCCAAGCTTAAAAAATAACGAATATGAAAAATACAAATGGGGATAGTCGAAGCGAAAATTCACACTCGTAGACATAAAACTCGGTTGCATAAATTAATATGGAATTAATAATTTATTCAAATTTATTAAAATGTTTAAAGCATTAAAACCAAAACTGAAATTCAGCCAATAGAGAGCTATTGAAACAAAGTGTTCTGGTCGACCAGAACGATGTCTGGTTCATGTATTGTTTTCCCCGTTCACGATTCCGTCAAAACGTTCCTTTTTTTTTTTTTTTTCTTTCGGATGATTCACACAAACAAACAAACAAACTGGGAGTGAGGACAACAGCCCTGAACTTCGATATACCAGAACGCAGTCTTGTCTTATTTCTCAGAAAAAAGAACTCATTTCACATCCTATCTATTTTGGATAATATCCAGATCTCTAGACAAGATCAGACTTCTTTTGTTGGACCCACACCTCTAGCCTTTCCTGGCACAAACACATCACATCCATTACCACCTCATCCTCTAAAAAATTCATTACACTTTCAGCTCAATACACCGTTTCTTATCTATACAATTCTAATACTGTATAAATCCCAGACTCCACCCAACCTTAAATACTGTTCTCGTTTTTGAGACTGTTTTTATAGGTATTTTCATGTGGAGAGAGAGAGAGAGAGAACGAATGCATAGCATAATCTTTGACGAAGAAGAGATGGCATTCCATGAGAGTGGTGGAGTGAACTAAATAAATTGGCCCCTCAATGTCTATACAAACACGATTTCAGCGCGAATTAAAAATTTTTATACTTCTGATCTTTTTCCCAGAGAGTAGAATGGGGATCTCGAGAATGCACACAGTCTATTTTGGGATGAGGGCTACTTTTATGGCAAGTCGTTTTAGAAAACTTTGTGGCTTTCCCAACGTATGGTAATATTGCTGCTCTTGTGGGTGATTGTCACTTCGTTAGCGCGGCGTGTCTCTTGGAATGTCTTTTTTTTTTTTTTTTTCTTTAACAAGTTCCCACCATCCCTATTTTGGGCAAGCGTGCCTACTAAAATGTTCTAATTCTTGTTGTTCTGGTGTTTGAATCTCTGGTTATGGTTTCTGCAAACTATACTCCTGATCAAACTATGCTCATGTGTATCCGAAGATGTTGGGAGTACGAAATTTTAGCTGGTAAAAACTGGTCGCATAATAATATATCAATATAATAACGATGACTGGTAATAATCTAAACAATTTATATATAGTCAAGACCATATCTCGCTTCTAGGACCGACACTTTCATCGTAGCCTTTCCTGGCAAAAAAACACATTCCTTTAATAGCATTCATGGCTTCCACAATACTTGATATTCTTTGTCGCTAAAGACACTTAACTACTTTTCATCTGTGCTAAATCTGTACAAATCCTAAACCTGACCAACCATGGAGTATAGCTCTCGCATTTTTTTTTTTTTTTGGTGCACCTAAGACCTCTAAAAATTCTGGATGCTGTTCATGTCTCACATATGATTAATTTTCTTCATTGTACCTCTTCCTACAGATATTTCCATGTTGTTCAACAGGACCGGCCTTCACCATTCCCCTACCCCTGCATATCTGCTAAACCTGACAGCTGTCCAACAACCTTTTAGAATTGAATTATTGACTCACCAAACTTGTTACTCTCATATATCTTTCATTCCATCTAGTCTATGGAGGTAGATGGAATACCATGAGATATTGTCCAAATTTCTGAAAACACCAGTGAAAACTTCATCTCCCACTTTAAGTGGGGAGATGAAGTTCATAATCTGGTGAGATTACCGCCCTGCTTACTGGGCGTTAAGTTTCTTATAAAAGTTCCATGTTTAATCACTTAGTGGGTTTTTGGATCATGTAAAATATAAATAAAAATCATGAAAAATATTTAAAAATAATAATAAAAAGAAAAAAAATCTTAGCTCACAAGGTACTAATATGCTATCAGTTACACAACTTTTCGTGAGCGGGAGTCACATAAAAAAAAGGCATGAACTGTTTTGAAAATTTACATAGAATAATGTAGAACCAGGTGATCCAGAAAATGTACAGCCTTTCTAAATGCATACATACAGTAGTTTATTTGTTTGAAAACAAATAAACTATTTTATATGTTGATAAACGTGAAGCGGATAGAAGCAGTTTTGAAAGTGGAACTGTGGCGCCAAAGATCTTGAATTCCTCCTACTAATGAACTGATTCCCATGCTGCGACCTCACTGCCCACTGAAACGTAAAACAATAGAAAAGGGGAAGCTTATCTCCATTGCTTTGTCTTCGCCGACCGGTACGTCAGTTGCCCACGAAATAACAAAAACAATGAGTTCAAAAATACAATTCATTTCATAACTATGTAGGTTAAAACGGTGCTTTGCTGCCACTATGAAATAAGAATGAAGATATTTTCATAAATTCTGTAATTAATGAGAGAGGCTATATTTTCGAAACGAGTTCGTCTACAGCCAGACGATCTTTATTCGTTCCCGTCGTCTGCTCATAAATGAGGCTGCGAGATTGCAAAGCTTCCACGAATACAGGCTGGATCAATACCTTAACGAGATTGCATTGCGTCATGTATCAATTTGTTGACACATTGGAGTGATTTCCAGCATCCATTTCGTACATGAATTATTTACGAAGAGCTGAACGCATAGCAGTCGCACATATAATAGCTCCAAACTGTTCGGAATCAAATTAAAGGAAGCCTTGATAAATTATGATAACAAGAAGTAAGTTTTGAAAACAAGGGACAAATAATTTCTTTAGAAAGGAACGAAACTCAATATTATTGTCAGACAAATGTTAAACTTATCATTCTTCATCATCATTTATTATTTATTTATTTATAATTTAAAATATTTTAATTAACCTCCACTCATTGAGGATATCATATACTGAAGGGTGGACAAACAGATGGGTGCTAGAAAGGATCGCTAGAATTTTAAGACTATTGAGAGAATAAAGTTGAAATACGTTGGACGCATTGAAAGGATGGAAGGAGGACTTCTCAGAACAGTAATAGAAGGTAAAGTTCCTGGAAGAAGAGGAAGGGGTGAATCGTCAATGAGATGGATGGATCATGTGTCTGAAGTGACTGATCTTCAGAGAGTTTACGTCTCCAGAAAAGCATACAACAGGACCATCTGGAGAGGACTGGTGTGGCACATTACCAAGAAACAGAGTGATCATACGTATGATCACTCTCGTGATCTATTCCAATGAATAGATATGATGTTTTTGGCCTGTGTACTGTTATGTACTACCATATCCAAAAAATTAGCTCTTTTTCTAAAACCATAAATTTGTTTTGTCTAATTTTTTATTATATGGTTTTAGAAAAAGAGCTAATTTTTTGGATATGGTACTAACAAATGGAATTGTTATAGAGTTAATGTATTGGGCTGCTCGTTGTCTTTGCTGTATGTCACTAAAGAGAATCTTGTTGATGATTCTTGTAGGGTAGCCATTTAGGGATAGATCTCTGGATATTTTCATTAATTCTTCTTGTAAGTCGCCAGGGTCTGTGGTACACTGAATAGCTCTTTTTTTGATCATATGGATGATGCTGAGTTTCTGGGATATGTGGTGACATGAGTCGAAATGGAGGTAGCGTCCGGTGTTAGTAGGTTTTCTATATTAATGAAAATATCCAGAGATCTATCCCTAAATGGCTACCCTACAGGAATCATCAACAAGATTCTCTTTAGTGACATACAGCAAAGACAACGAGATGCAATCCAATACATCAGCTCTATAACAATTCCATTTGTTAGTACCATATCCAAAAAATTAGCTCTTCTTCTAAAACCATATAATATCAGAGTAACCTTCAAACCTATTGAGACCATTCAAAAGTTTATAAGATCCACGAAAGATAACCATCCTTTCTACAAATACTCTGGAGTTTATAGCATACCCTGTTCATCTGGTATCAATTACATGGGACAGACATCAAGAAGTTTTGAAACAAGAAAGAAGGAACACATAGGCTATGTTAGGAATAATTAGGAATAATTGTCGACCCAGGAAAAAAAAAATGAAATAAATAAATAAACGAAAACCATTAACGTCAGAAATGGTGGTATTCAGATCAATGTCAGGTTATAATTTTTTTTTGTAGTCGAAACTCAAACCGAGATGGAATTCAATTAAATCAAATGCGAATCTGGGGAGGTTTTCAACAACAATTTTGAAATTTCCACTATTCTTCTTCTCTGAAGTATAGGTAGGGTGGGTGAGTAAAATATCAATATCACCACTGGATGGAAGACCTCGTCTATAGCTACCACATATAGTCACAACATACTTTTTATCCAGTTTCTTGCATTCTTTCATTATTATTTTCTTAAATTCCTCTATTTCATCTTTGGGTATTCTCTTTTCAAAATCTTCGAAGTATTTCAAGCCAATTTTCTGATGGTGATTAAGCAAATGTTGATGTTTTCTTAAATCTGCAATAGTTTTAATTCCATGTTTTGCAAGTTTCTTTGCTGCTGCTGGACCTATTCCTGATACTCTCGTTAAAACATTCAGTGTTTCATTATCCTTGTTGGCACGAATATTTTCCACCTTGTGAACTTTTCCAGTTTTAAGATACTCATCTATTTTTTTTTGAAATCTTTTCTCCAAAGTATTGGAGAAAACAATTTTGAAAGTTTCGGATCTCATTTCGAGTAATTTGCTACTTGCCGGATGGTCTTGGATTCCGAGAAGGAATCGATTAAACTAGAAACACAGATAAAGAGTAACGGGAAAGAAAGCACCACGAGTTTGTTGTGATGAACTAAGGTCATTCGTGACCTAATAGTGCATGCCACCATGAACGGCTTGAGCACCACTAACATCAGTGTTTCTCAAATTAGCTGTCCATATTGCTCAAACAGTACTGAACATTACTGGAGCAATACTAAACATCCGACAAGGAAAAGTGAAAAGCTATTTAGCCACATGTTGTACCTCCTCAAATGTTGTTGTTTTGTGAAGATTACAGCAATGCCAATCTTTTTAATGTTATTTTATTTTTCCTCTGTGGAGAAGTACTTCCAAATTAAATAAATCCATTCATTTATAGCCTGTTATTCTGCCCACAAACTAACACTAAAACGACTGATATTGAGTTCTTCTTCTTAATATGCGTATTTAGGCTTAGGTGCTGGTAAACTCACAATGGAATTAGTTCGTAATAAATTTTATCGTGACTGTCAATACATGTAATTATTTCTGTGACGTGCCGGAGTAAGAATAAATTTTAACTAATTTCAATTTCTAAAATGGCCATTTTTGGATAACTTTGAAATAAAAGTCTTGAAAAAAACGCTCACTGCTTCATACTGATTTTAAAATAGCAACATTAAATCATCTAAATCCTGCGATGAATTTTTTCAAACCTTCCTTTTTGATAAGAGAAAAATGTGTGTGTATGTGTGTGTGTGTGTGTGTGTACAGAAAATTTGCATTTTTCTCTAAACGAAGCCTTCACAAATCGACAGTATGACCAGCTGGCCATGTTGCCACTCCCATACCTTATTTAGTCACATTTGTTCACTTCCCACGCCTTGGGTTGATTCTAATGTAGGATATATGAACCCCACCCATTTGTATATTTCAGTTCATACGACATGCATTTTGACTGACTCTTATTGGTGCAAAGAACTGAGGGAAATGACAGAGAAACACCCAAAAGTTGTGTAATTGGGTTTCCAAGAAAATGAAATGTTAGAAATAATTTTAAAAATCATATTAAAATATTGTATGTACATGGGATAATCCTTTCAGTTATTCAAACTTTCGATGCAGCAGTGGTGCCATGTGCAAACACATATTAGGGTGATTTTGTTTGCACCCATTCAGTACGTGTTATAACCATTCTGCTCAGTGTAGATTTTGATTAAATTTATCATTATTATTATATGTAGGCTGCTCCTGGATGTCAGGCACTCAACTAGGGAAGACTTATAATTTAAAAATAATGTTTTTTTTTTGTTTTGTTTTTTTCAAGCGAAAACGGAAGACCGCCATTTAAACACTACTTTTATAGCAAACATCGGCAACGAGTTTATTTTTATTAATACGTAATTTAAAGGATGTGAACATTTCAAAATTATACAAAATGGCTTCTGCTTTGATATGAATGTAATTGTTTGTACTATTTTCATTTACAGCAAGACGTTAAACATCTAAAGAAATGATCATTGTTTTTTTTTAATTATCAGATATATTGGGCATTGCATCTCTTTGGAAAAAATGAGTTGAAAAAGGTACTAAAATACTCGGCAAAACATCTCAGCGGATGTGGCGTTTTCACGCCATGGCGCTTGACCGCACGAAGGAAGACGTGGTTTCGAGTCTAGTCGGCGACTAGAGGAAATTTTTCTAAGCTTTTTTTTCGACCGATTCCCGAGTTACTCGATCTCTGGCAAGGCAAGCGTGTTTTTCCTCTCGGAAACTCGAGTTTCTCGTCCTGTAAACTCAAGAAAATTGACCGTATAACCCACACTATTTTAAACATTAAATATATTGTGTTAGGGTTAGGGTCCACGAGATGGCGGCTCCTGCTGAGCCGTCTCTTCACTGCGTGCCACTTAATTAGTGGCACGCAGTGAAGAGACTCCACTGGTAGCCTATCTCTGATTGGCTACCAGTGGAGATTGAACTGAGTCTCAGTCTCCAAAAGTTAGATAGGGCTAAAACGGCCTCGCCCACTCCTTACGGGAATAAAAAAAAGGCGTTAGCTGATTTATTTTCATTTATACATTTTTGTTAAAACTCTGAATTCACACTTGGACTGCAGCTGTCTGTTTTGCTGCTGCTACAAAATCGGTACACACTTGTTTGTTCGTGTCTAAGATATCTTGTATATTATCGTATCGTGAATTGTATATTATATCATAGTGCAGGCTGGTGAAGGATCTGTTTGACATCCAGTTGTGATAATTTTTTAATGCGAATTCCACCTGGCCAGTTGTCAACCTCTATTTAGTAAATTATAATATTGAGGATGGCCCAAGAGCTAGATAATTGATTTCCCCTCCTTTAGAGACCAAACAGGAAACTTTTTTCAAGGCACTTCAGATCTCCAATGAGCAGAGAGGAGTTTTCACATCAGTCGATGGAAACCGACTGCCACCACACCTCCTCGAGTGATGGTTCTGCCAGAGAGAAATATCACGACTAGAATAAGTGCTTATATAGTGGAAGTGCTTTTTTCCCCTAGAGGAAAGAAACAGTAATAATTTAACGGGAATATTACGGTGTGAAGATGAGGCAGCTATCTTTCTTTCTTTTTTCTTTTCTTTTTTAGATTTTCACAAATAGAGGTGTTAGAGAAGGCTTGGTAACTTCAATTATGTTAGCTCTGTCGAAGAAAGATATACCTGCTTCAATTCCTAGAAAAAAGAGTTCTCTAGTTATTGACTCAAACAACTTTTTCTAGACTTTTTTTTAGCAAATCCAGTGTTATTTCATCTTTCATGTAGGCAAGTGGGGGTTCTCATCCCCCATACATCGAATAAACTCAAGCTTTTAGCCTGAAAATAAATGAAATCGACCGTACAACACAAAACTTCGTACAAATAAATGCTAGAAATATCGCCTCTGGAACGACACGGAAACCCATTCAACCTTGGAGGTGGTGAAAGGTATGGAATGGACTGCGTACAGGTTTTCAAAAAGTTAGGCTAAAGCAGTATGACTTAAATTCCTTTGGAAGAATGAAAAGCGTCAAAGGGTTTCATTTGAATTTTTTTGTACCCGCACATTATGAGAGAAGGTCACTACTCAGACCTAAATAAATAATTAAATAATTTAATTATTTAAATAATTAAACTTAAATAAATAAATTTAATTATAAAATAATTTAACTTAAATAATTTCAAGTCGGTCTGGGTAGTGACCTTCTCTCATAATGTAGAGCAGTAATACAGCTCCTAGGAGCTGGGTTTCACATTATGAGTAAATACCAAGAACACTGATCGGAGCTTGCTACACCCTTACTATGAGTTGCCCCATGTTGCACTACCATACGGACTATTCAGGTATTTGCTTACGCTAGGACTCGCCGAACTTTATATAGTTTCTATATTCGGCATGAAACAATATGGGATGTAATATCCCTTAACTTAAATAAGGTAAATGCATATTTACATACACATTACTGAGGGACACTAGGCTAGAATGAATCAGATTTAAATTATGTTACAAAGAAGTCAAGGCATTATTTTAAAAAAAAAAAAAATCATATGGACATTTTAAAGGTAAAATGTATTTATATTACAAGTTTTTTTTTCACTAACCACTTTTTTTGCGGTGTAAAATGAGCGAAAGGTCTAAAGCTCTGTGGCATAAAAAACAGACTTGCAAATCGTGTGTGTGTGTGTGTGTGTGTGTGTGTGTGTCTAGATATTTAACAACAACAAAAAAAATTAAACACTTAATTTTAAGTTAATCTAATTTGTTAATCTAATTTAATAAATTTTAATTACATTTAGTGATTTATTTTTTATATAAAATATCTACTAAAAAGGCAAAAAATGCGGTCTTTGATTGCGTTTTTTATGTACTGCAATACAAAGTAAAGCATAGCAAAGGCGGTAAACTTCAATTATCTATCATTTTCAGGAACAAGTCTTGGCACAGTTATTAGTTTGTCTACTTGGTGAAAGAAAAATAATATTTATTCTTATTCTGGTTATTAATATCTTTTGATTTTTGTGTGACGAAATAACAGTCTCTGTCTTTACCATGTAGTTTTCAGATATGCGAAATTTTTTATTAATAACTAACTTAAATAAATACAAATGGTTAGGTTAGTTAGTTCGATCAAAAAAAAAAAAAACGCACGTTTAAAACCTTACAGCATATATTAATTAACAGTTTAATTAATATATTTATTTATAAGATTTATTTATATTTATATATTTGTTTATTATAGTTTCCTGCAAACAGACTTTTGATACTTCCAATGGCAGCACGCAGTGAAGAACACAAGTTTTTTTTTTTTTTTTTTTTTTTTGTCTGAAAAGAAGTAATCAGCCATTACTGACTCAGGAATCTGAAGCTTCAAGTTCACTGCCGCCAGTATCAAGAAGCTATTTTTATTTTTGGTATCCCTGATGCATCTGATAGATGGCCTTGTCTACATAGTTCAGGATTCCAGCTATCCTGTTTGGAACACTGCCTTAGTCTGCCTATGCGTTCCTCCATCATCCCCCCTCTAGGCCCTGGAACTACCCCGTGCACTTATCATTTGCTCTACAAACCCCATTCCGAATCGTCCCCCTGTGTCGCGATGTTGATTACCACAACGGCAACTTGTGTTCTGACTCCACAGAGCCGTTATCCGTCTCCTCGTACGCATTCGGGTTCTTAAAATAAAATCGGAGGAACGTCAGTAATAAACGTCTATCTTACATTAGAACAGTACCACACACGCGCACTTGATAACCATTCGACGTAGCATAACACCATATAGGCAGTTCTCAGAATTCATTCGATTTTAATCGGTAAGAAATTGGTAAGAAATGTTAAGAAATTTGGTAAATTTCTTAACATCCGCCATTAAACTTGAAACGTATTTATTTCGTAAATATAAGCTATTTCATATGCCAGTCAACTGAAATATTCGATAAACATCAGCCATTGACATTGCATTCTAATCAACCGACATATCCATTTTATGTTGATAAGTAGAAGCCATTGCGCATGTCAATAAACCTGCAACATATTTATAAAGAGATAAAAAAAAAAACAGCAATTAATTATTAAAGTAAAGCAACTTTAGTAAACATCGCTCAGCCGTGTTATCATAAGATTATTTTGCCTTCATCTAGCAGACTTACACAACATACTTTAAGAGTGAGAAAAATGTTTGTGGGACGAAATAGAGAACGATGGAATGTTGAAAGAAGCTTACTTCCTGCATACCTTTTACTTCATGGATGACAGGAAAGAGGTAACATAGCTTCCTCGATTACCTTTCAAAATCTTAAGCGTTTAAATTGTTACCAAACGATAGAGACCAATGGCGCCATCTATGAGCAATAACATAAGTAACGTTTTAATATTTATGTAATTTAAATTAATTTTAAACCCAGATATACTGACATTTCATTTTAAAATTAAAATTCTAATCGATTTAAATTTTATAATCAACCATGACAGAATGACACCGTTTGGTAATTGATTATTTCTCGAAGTTTTAATAAATTAAAAATTTACAAAGATTGATTGTTAATAGGAGATCATGCGTGCATATTATAAATATCATAAAAGAGGAGTATACTGAAGAATTTTAAAAATTCACTTAATTAACATTCATAAATAAATTAGAATTAGAAATAGGATAGAAAATAGAAAACGAATTGGCTATAATTTTATTATCGTAACAAATATTTTGTTAGTTTTTGGTATTTTAGATGGCACAGTGAAGTACTCAACAATTAACACAGGATTCGGATTCTCAATATTTTGTAAATAACCTCGAACATAATCTTCTGTTTTCTAATATTTAAAAAAAAATCTAAAGCATGTGGGTTACTCATTTATTGAGAAAATAAATTTGACTTCTATGATTCTTTGTTTTATATAATAATTACAATTTATCACATTAGTATGCATTATGTATAAGCAATAATTATCATTTTTAAAAAAATTTCTTTAGTGTATATCACAAAATATTTTGCCTGGATTACACCAGATTAATTTTCATTTGTTCACATGCTAGATATGACTAATTCACTGGAGTGAAGCCAGAACGAAACTCCCCCCCCCTTTTCTGTGTATGTGCAGATACTATACTGACATAAAGTGTCCAATGTTCCTCAGGTACGGCTAGATCTGTTACTAGTGACATCTCGTGAGACAAACTGCTACCAATGAAATTAAAAAGAAAATTATAATCATCTCATTATCACTGAATGTGTTTTTTTTTTATCCCCTCAGTGTCTTAACACACACACACACACACACACACACACACACACGCGCGCGTATTTTCAAAAATTTAAAATAAAGTATCAACCAGAAAAAAAAATTGTCATTTTAAAATCACCTAAATTAAACTAAATTGCGAGGCTCTTCCTAATTGGTTGACTACGTTATTACTATCTATATATTTTAGTCTTTTTTTTTTAATTTTTTAACATTTATTTCATATAAATACTTCATCTATTAAAGAACTAATATTTACATCGAGTTTTTCTCAGCCGGAATGAAAAACCAGAAAACTCGAATTTTCATCCCATACACAGGCAAAATAGTTGAAACAAACACGTAATTAACAGATAAAAGTACAATTAACGGGCAGTAGATGGCGTAGTTTGCAGATGGCTGATTATGAAACTATATGTGGAGTCTTATTGCTGAATGGTGGATTGATCATCTGTCTTAGAATTGGACGAACATAAGTAGGCACGATATTAGAGATAAAAGAAATGGATAACATTAAATTAATTGATTTTAATTCTGGAATTTTCGCGTATACATCTAAGATGCCTTACATGAATAGTTGATATTAACTGTTTCTTTTAATTGCAACTCAGCAATTAACAGAAACAGTCTAAAAAGCATCAGGTAGCTTTAGTAAGGTAATAACAAGGAATCTAGGATTACATTTTTTTAAAAAAGTTTAAATTTTTAAATTAAAAAAAAAATTATGATGCCCTGTAGTATGTAACATGTAGCAGTATGTAGTCCTGTGGAAACATTTTCATCCATAGCGCTAGAGCGTTCGAAAAAGGAAAAGTTAGAAAACAGTTCCTCTAGTCCAGTGTTTCCCAAACTTCTGGATGTCAGGGCCCCCTTTGCAAAAATTAAAATATTTCACGGTCCCCTCGAAAAAAAATCGTAATAGAGAGATATATTATTATAATATTTATCATATTTATATTCAATACAAAACATACACAGCGAATATTGCAAAAATCAAATGCATATATTACATTTTTTGCCTCTTACCGTTTGGTTCTGAAGACGATGCGGGCTGTTCTGGTAAAATATGAAATACTGTCCCTTTTTTTTTTTTTTTTTAAGTCTGTTTCTGCTTCTTCTGATTGTTCGCGGGGATTTTTTTTATTTTTTATCAACTTATCCATCTCAGGGTTAAATTTTTTAACGTAGAATAGATCAAATAATATCACCACTTACCAATACTGGCACACCACAGACTGATAACAAATAATTAGTGAATATTACCTGAATAATGGAATCCCCGGACCAGGAACATTTTTCTCTTTTGTGACTTTTCTCCCTTTACGATAATTAAGCCTAACGCGAAACAGGCAGCAAAGGCAGTTATTAAAACGTGCATATGATTGGTGCGGTATTAACAAAATATCGCGCAACCGAAAGATAAAAGCATAGCTGACAATTGAGTTGAAATGCTAACTCTCTTCAACCGAATTCCATATGTGAAACTGCCATAACATTCATTATATATATATATATATATATAAAGTCAATATCAACAGTCCCTGATTATGAACGCGTGGTGAAAGATTTGGAGGAAGATTTGGAGCTTCCCTGGAGAGCATTCGAAGTAAATACAATTAACCACTGCTTTGAAATGAAACATATGAATAAGCAATGTTTACTAATATTCATTAAGCGCCGAAATACGCAGGAAGCAAAGTTTGTGAACCAACACCAATGTGTGAATTTTTCCATTAAAATATAAAAAATAACAAAAAAGAAATAATAAATAATAAAAGTTAAATACGTTTCTTTTAAAATAAAAAAATCTACTTAGTCTTAAAACATTTTAAATTTGTTTTCATTATTTCACGACCCCCCCCCCCCCTCAACAAAACCTACGGCCCACTGTTTGGGAAGCGCTGCTCTAGTCGACTAAAACGGTCTATCTTTGGGAGGGCTAGTACTAAAGATGCAAATGACGTTTCTGCATGGCTATGCAGGCATCATAATTTATTATTTTTGTTTATTTAAAGGTTACATAGCTGTTGAGAGACCATACCGGATTTATTTTTTAATAAATTAGGCAAGGCTTCTCAAGATCTATATGGCATATGCCCTATTAGAAAATAATATCCACATTTCTCTCGTCGCCAAAAGACAAGCTTTCTCAGCTTAATTTTCTAGGCTTTTTGCAGATTCCCTGTTCATGTGTCCTATTTTAGTTTGGAATTAGATAGACTGCCGAACGAGCCATTATGTGCAAGGTTACCAATTCACTGTTGCAAAGTGCCAGGTTTTAAAATCGGAAGCAAAGATGGAACAGAGAATGCAATTGGTGGGGGGGGACCTTAGAGGGGGTGGAGAAGGAGATGAGGAATCTGGAGGTGATGGTGGCAATGATTTGGAGAACACACGTGTAGAAGTAAGTCTTTGATAAGGTCACATACGAACTCTTTTGCACAGATTTAGTCACATAGCTTTGGATGAAGAGATATTGGAAAGGATACAGCGATTAACTAGGTTAGCTGCTGGTCTCTGGAAAGTTTAGCAGGGGCGAATTCTCTGCTTGCTATGCTTGTTGTGCAAGCTCATTACTTGAGAAAGAAGTAATATTTATTTGTTAATAAATGCATGCATTTATAAGCATTCCATTTAGGTTTTGTTTTTGTAGACAGAAGAGTCTTAAGCTTGCGCGGGAATAATTGAGCTTTGCGTTGTGTATCGAAGGCCGATGCTTGCTCGTCTAGTGAAAGCTACCTTGGCTTGCTCGGTTATCGGAGCTTCCAGGTCCTCGCTACAGCACCGTGATTTCATACGAGCGCAAAGCCATTTCCGCTCCCTTTCGTCTTAAACACAGGCCATACACAGTCAAAGTAACTCTACCCAGTGAGCTTCAGCCAGTCTTTACAAGTGTGCATGTAGCTTGGGAGAATTAAGTTACAACCAACTTTTTATGACGATGTTATTGACCAGTTCATAAAAAAGAACCGTAGGGTAGAATTTGTATTCAAGTAGCTAAATTGAAAAATATAGAATATCATTTGTAAAATAAATGTTGTATTTGTATGATTAAATATACATAAATTTCTAAATATATAGTTTTAAATGGTCAGTAATTCATTATTCCACTAATCAGACTTCAATCACACCTCTCACTCCCTGAATGGTAACAAGAGCAAGCGTGAATTTCAAGACCAGCATTCGCCCCTGAAGTTTAGTATGAGGAGAGATTGAAGGATTGCAATTTGCTGAGTGTGGTTGGATAGAAGGAGAAAGGAAGATATGATTGAGGCATATCAACTTGTTACCACAATGTGTTGTACCCACAGTAAAATTTGGTGGTGGAGGAGTAATGGTTTGGGTGCATTCGGCTGGTTTGGAGTGGGACCACTTGTCTTTGACTGTGGTTCCATGAAGGCAGTTCAGTATCTTGATAATTTGGATAATCAGATGCTGCCTACGCTGTAGAGTTTTATGGAATGGACCCGTGTTACTATCAAGACGACAATTCCCCATACACAAAGCTGCAGCTGCCATGGAACAGCATGAAGCGATGGATGTTAAACGACTGCCCTGGCTTGTGCAAAGTCCTGACCGCAATCCCATCCAACAACTGTGGGACGAATTGGAGCAACGATTACGGTCCAGAGTAGCACGTTCTCGATCTGTCGCTGAACTAAGTGCTGCTTTGATGGAAGAATGGAGACAAATTCCACCTGATATCTGCTGTACATTGCTGGAAAGCCTTCTTCAAAGGGTGCAAGAGGTGATCAAAGCCAAAGGCTGACATACTCGATATTAAGTTCGCCTGCTGTTATCAATTGTAAATTGCTAAAGTGTCTGGACAATTATCGGTAGATAGCGCGCGCGCGCGCGCGCGCACGCACGCACACACACACACACACACACACACACACACACAATGTAACCATTGTGTGTGTGTGTGTGTGTGTGCTTAATTCCCATTAAGCTCTATGAACAGGAGGGGATAGTGAAGGACAATATTGCCGGCAGTATTAATATGGCCACAATGGTGCCAAAGTGGAGGTGTGAAGGAATATTTTGCCTGAATCTCACGGTAACTTTGAGGAAATATGTTCTGATTTCTGCTAAAGGAAGCAGCCATAATTGCCTTGAATTCTGACCACCAGGGAAAACATCGTAGTCGTGTTGTCCACTGTTTCATTGTATAATATCTGTTATAGTAACATATCTTTATTAAACGAAAATGTAGTCTGTATATTTTCAGCGATCTCTCCACTTTGGTTAATTATCATAAAAGTTGGTTGGGCGATTGTTTGGGGATTTACAGCTTAATGCAGGGCGCCGAACTTATGCTGCCCTGAGGGTCAGCATAAGTTTTGAGTTATGTGATGAAGCAAGAAATTTAAATTTGGATAATATTTTGTAAGATTTCGCTGAAAAAAATTCTTTATTACTAGTGTCTTTTTTTTTTAAGCTTATAATATTTTTTTAGCTTTTTTTAACTTATAGTATAAGGCAATTGCTTTATGTGTAAATTGCGCATGTTAAAATTTTATTATAAAAATGAAAAGGTCGAATTAAATTATTGAAATAATAATTGATTATGATTTTCTAAAAAATATTATTAATATCTTTATTATTTACTTTTACTTTAGCAAGACAATAATACATCAATAAATAATAACAAACTAGTTAAAAAAATCAATTAAACGCTAAGCAAGATTGCTATCGCTGCAGTCGTGGCCGAGTGGTTAAGGCGATGGACTTGAAATCCATTGCGATATTCCCGCGTAGGTTCGAATCCTACCGGCTGCGTATTTTCTTTTATTTTTCTTTCCCTTCCTTCTTTAAATAATAGTGTGCGGATTACCGAGAAGTTTGATAACTTATAGTAGTGAATAAATATATACGAATTTATGCATTAATCGACTTATAAACTCCATATGAATAAATAAATTATATGTATTAAGTAACTATGGCAAAACAAGAACCTGAAATAACATTTGACTGGCAGCGGCAAAGATGTATATTGATACCAAACTGTCAGACTTGAAAACTATTTATGTGATAGATAAATAAACAAAAGTGGCTAGAACGCCCCCGCCCGCCACCTCGTGTTTATTTTTGCTGAATCATGGAAATGAAATATCGAATATTGCATTAGCTATAAACAATTCGAAACTTTTGTTGAAACTCAATACCAATAACGTTATACATAAGATCTATTTCTGGAAAGTTTAATGAAATCTAGTGTTCTTTTACTAGATTAATAAAAAAATAGAAAAAATATAGAAAGAAAAAAAGTGAATCTCATGCTAGTCTAGATTATGATGAGATTTGTTTCTCAAAAAAAATCATCTTAGGTTACAGCCATATGTGGAGGTTATCCTCAATAACAGATTGATATTATTATTATTATTATTATTATTATTATTATTATTATTATTATTATTATTATGTTACACCTCCAGGGAGTCCAAAGACTAATCGAAGATATGAAGGCTATTTTTATTTTTTATAAAAGTTAGATAGAGCTAAACGGCCTCGCCTACTCCCTATTTACGGGAATAAAAAGGTGTTAGCTGATTTATTTATTTATTTATTATTATTATTATTTTTTTTTTTTTAATTATTATTTTTGAGAGGTGGAGGGAGAGAGGAGTTGAAGTATATTACTGGATAAAATGTTCAACCTCTCACAACATATAGTACAACCTTGCCTCAAGCATTACTATTTTCATTATATTTTATTAAGGCTATTGACAGAAATTTTTACAAGTAACACTTTCAGAAAATATTAGTCAAATTAGTGAATTACAAAACTTATGTTATTATAAATGTTAACAATAAATCCAACGTACGAAAATCTGAATATAGACACATCAGTTTGAACAAACAAAGCAATTGAGCTCAAACAATCGCTTTTTTTTTTTTTTTTCCCGGAGTGAGATGAGCAAACGTTGGAAATAGTTCACAGGGAAGGGTAACAATGTCGAATTGGAGTTTGGAGTGTTAGTTATGGAGGGGAGTGTAGATTGTAATTTGCAAAGCTTTGTAAATAAAAAGGAGAATGATATGACAGACTTGTGAAGTGTTGAGGACTTATTGGGTGGTCAATAAGAAGAGATTATCTCTGAAAATAAGCTGTGCAATTGAGATGCTTGGTGAAACATCCGGAAAGATTTGAGAGCAGAAGGAGGGTTGGTGGTGGAATGATAATGTACAAGATGCAGTGACGGCTAAGAGGAAGGCAAAGCAGAAGTGGGACAAGTCCAGAGTGGTAGATGACAGAGAGGAATACAGAGGGGAAAAAGCGAGAAGCCAAAAAGGTTGTTGCACAAGCGAAGGCCATGGCGTATCAAGACCTTTATGATCAATTAGGAACAAAGGAAGGACAGAGAAAGCTTTATTGATTGGCAAAATGTAGAAATAAGGCATCAAAGGACATCGTACATGTGAGGCAGATCAAAGACTCTAAAGGAAGGGTATTAAGGAGGAATGAGGATATAAGAAACAGATGGAGAATATACTTTGCAGGGCTTTTGAATGAAGAAAATGTAAGGACTCACAGAGAAGATGGGGATCCTAGTGAGGGGATGGTGCAGAACATTAGTAGAGTGGAAGTGAAGGAAGCCGTAAAGAGGATGAAGAATGGAAAATCGGTAGGCCTCACAGGATCCCAGTGGACGCATGGAAGTGGGAATTGACCTGCTGTTGGACCTGTTCATAAAAGTTTGTCAACAGAAATATATACCTGAGGAATGGAGGGAAAGTACTCTTGTCCCCATCTACAAGAGTAAAGGAGATGCCCAAGACTGTAAGTATTACAGAGGAATAAAGTTGATGTCCCACACAATGAAGATTCTAGAGAGTGTTCTTGATGGAAGACTGAGGAAGGAGGTGGAGATTGCAAAGGAGCAATTTGTCTTCATGCCTGGTTGATCGACGACAGATGCTATCTTTGGATTACGACAGATGATGGAAAAGTTTCGAGAGAAGCAACGGGAGCTACACCTGGTTTTTATTGATCTGGAGAAAGCGTATGAAAGCAAGGAGTCTGGAGGTGTTTGAGGGAGAAGAAGGTACCGGAGAAATATGTCAGGTTGGTGCAGGAGATGCACAGAAATGTGAAGACAAGAGTTCGAACCTGCCTGGGAGAGACAGAAAGTTTTCCAGTGACAGTTGGCTTGCATCAAGGGTCAGCATTAAGTCCGTTCCTGTTTAATATTGTGATGGAGGAGGTGAAAGAAGACGCACCTTGGACTATGTTGTATACAGATGACATCGTGCTGTGTGCAGAATCAAGAGAAGAAGTGGCAGCTAAACTGAAAGTTGGAGGAAAGTACTAGAAGAGAGAGGTATGAGACTGAGCAGAAGTAAGACAGAGCATATGTGTTGCAATGTAGATGGCAACCAGGAGACAGATCTAGAGCTGGAAGGAGATGTCATCAGAAAGGTCAGTGACTTTAGATACTTAGATTCAACAATGAAAGAGGATGGTGAGGCTGAGAAGGAAGTGGGATGCAGGATGGAAGAACTGGAGAGAGATGGCTGGAGTGCTATGCAATAAGAGGGTGCCGATCAATCTAAAAGGCAAAATCTACAGGACAGTAGCGAGACCAGCTATGACGTATCTATATAAACTGTGGCCCTGAGGAAAAATAAAATCAGCAGGATGGAGGTAGCAGAGATGAGAATGCTTAGGTGGATGTGCGGTGTGACCAGAAAGGATCGTCTGAGAAATGACTATATAAGGGGAACGGTGAAAGTTACGACCTTGGGAGCAAAGATACAGGAGGCAAGGTTGAGATGGTTTGGTCATGTGATGAGGATGGAGGAGGAGTATGTGGGAAAAAAGGTCATGCAGATGGATTTGCAGGGGAAGAGGAAGCGCGGACGGCCAAAGAAGAGATGGAGGGAGATGGTGGAGGAGGACTTGAGGATAAGGAACTTGGATGTGGGTACAGCCCAAGACAGGAAGTTGTCGAGGAGACTCGCCACAAACAGCGACCCTATTTAAGTGGGAAAAGCTTCAGAAGAAGAAAAAGAAGATCTCTGAAAATTGTGTAAATGTTGGTGATGAGTTATCAGATCATCATTCAGTTTAATTGAAACTTAAAGTAATAAAAATATGTAATAAAATTGAAATTATTTCCTTTTTTGCGTATTGCTGGTTTTAGTAATTCCAAGTCTTTTGGTTTTCATTGTAGTCATTTTTTATTGATTTGTAGTATTTTTTTCATGATTATATGACAAAATATAATAGTTTTTATCTGTCATTATTTTATAATCGAACTTTTTTTAAAAAAAGTTCGATTATAAAATAAATTTCGAAATTTCATCTTCACATAATCAAGATCATCTAATCTAATCTTCTGCCAAAATAATTCAATTGGTTCTTATTCACGTGACCCCGATTATTCTTATGACTGTCTTAAGAAGTTAAACATTTAACTTCCCTAAGCACAGTATGAAATTCAAAACGCTATTTTCTCTGTTTTGTTGCTTTTCGAGTTCACTTCTGTTTTTGTAAAGCCTAGGAATTCATTAGCCTAATTGACAATATTAAATTACAAATTAAATTGCGAATAATACAGTTACACGGATAACAAAAGTCGACCACCACCGAAAGAGGTCATTTGTTTTAATAATTATAATAATTATATTATAATAATATTATTAATATTAATAATATTATTATAATTATACTTGTTTTAATAATATAATAATTTTATAATCCCTGCTATCTGATAAGGAGACTGTGAAGAGGAAAATTTATGAGCTAATTGCTCGGCCCGAGTGGGTGAAGGTTATATAGGTCGTTGTTTGGTACTAAGATGGCTTTTGGTCTTTTGTATTTGGAGAAATCCGTTTCATCGTAGTTTGCTGCTTGCTGAACTAATTCATTTGGGTGAGTGAACGATTTTGTAAAGAACTTTACTGGTGAAGATTGCAGAAAAGAATAGATATAAGGGATATTTGTGTCTCGGTGAAGTTGAACGACTCAGATTTGTTTTGTACTGTGTGCAGTTTGAGAATATTGGTGTTAGAAGTGTGGCTTCAGGCGGGAGAGGCTTAAGTTATCATGGGACAGATCATCAACTGGTAGAGAAGCAATTTGATTTTGGTGTCTAATTTGCTGTTCCTGTTAATTAGAGGGTAGAGTTGTGCAACAACTCTGGATGCCTTTTGCACAAGAGGCTTTGATATGAGTGCTAAAGGATAATCTTCTGTCCAGCAGTACACCGAAATATTTGACTTCTGATTTACAGGGAATTTTGGTATTAAATAGGGAGATGTCTTCTTTAGGAGATATTGATTTTTTGGTGAAAAACATGGCAGTACTCTTTTGAGGATTTACTTTCAATCGCCAATTAGAGAAGCAGTGCTCCAATTTTAACAGATTTTCTTTAAGTTTTTAGTGACAAGATGAGGTAGAAGAGATCTGGCTAGAATTACTGTATTGTCTGCGTAGATTCAAATTTCAAATTTATTAGTCCTAAAAGGGACTAGCTAGATGGGCAAAGCAAGACTGGTTTTCTTATTCCCCATTATCTGAAGAGGATAGTGTAAGGATAGGGTGTTATTGAGCTATATAAATATAGCTCTGATCATGGCAGGAGAGTAACAGCAATAGCCCAGCGTCAGTTAGAACTTCATTGGCTACAGCATTGCCATTTGGGTACCCATTATAGTTGTCTCGTACGATATGCATGCGCTATGGGGCTATTCTTACACCCGGCTACCACACAGGAATCAAATTCCAATGAAAAGCGAAATCATTTACGTATAAAAATTATTTTCAAAATAAAATGGTGTGTCGATTATTTATAAATTTTAGATAAAATATCCATTGATAAAACGTTTACATTTAAAATTTTTAAGCTTATTCAATGTATATTATACTATAATTAAAGATTTTAAATATATAAATGTATCTGGGTGTTTCTAGGATACTGATGTATGACATTTTTCACCTGTAAATATAAATTTCGAAGAAATAAACAAAAAATATCAGAAGTATTAGAAGTGTTTATTGTTTATTCAAATTACCCAAACAATATTTATAGAAAGTACGAATGCATCATTTCCCTGATGCAGAAGATCATATTCTCGTAAGATCTTTGATAAATTTTGAAACTTTTGAGTTTCTTTTTGTATTTTGTTATAAAATATTAAGGAATCCATAATATTTTCTATTTTAATATCAACTGCATATTTATTAACGTCAGTTATTATATTTCAGAGAGAATTCGTGATCATCATGTGAGGTTTTCAAAGATGAAAAACTGAAGATAAGGATATCTTAGATGTCTGGAGTAATTACTTTGAAATACTGTTAAACGAACCAAGCAGTGACAGAATCATGCTAGAAAATTTTCAAAGAGGAGTAAATATTAATAATTCAGGTGAGAAAAAAAGGTCAAAAACATGAGGTGTGGAATGGCAGCTGGATTAGATGATATTCGACCAGAAATGCTAAAGTATGGTGGTATAAACGTTTTGCAGTGGCTACATTGTATAATTCAGTGGACCTGTTAAGAAGGTTGAATTTCCATTGACTGGAATAGAGCTTTCATAGTATATCCATCTATCAAAAAGAGAATAAAGTGAATGTGAGACTTATAGAAGAATTTCTCTACTGAGTGTTCCAGGTAAGATTTACGAAAACATACTTGAAAAGAGTTGAGGGTTCAGACCAAATAGAGGTTGTCAAGATCAACATGAGAATTTGTTGGAATATGACATGGATCTGTACTCTTAAGTTTTGTAGATCTGGAAAAGGCATACGACAAGGTGCCCAGAGAAAAGATTTTCAAAACACTACAATTAAATAGGGTGAATGGAACATTATACAGAAAAATACATAAATTAAAGATATCAAAAAATTATATACTTGATTTAATCCTTTATCCAAGTGTAAGCAACCACTGATGAGACCTCAATAAAGGTTGAAACCAGTCTGGGTAGTGACCCTTCCCATAATGCATAGCATTATACATACACGCAAGGATATGTGCTTTGCATTATGGGATACTAAGGCAAGCGATGTGAAGTCATTAGCCTCTATATATGAGTTGCCCAGTTGTGAAATTACTTCACTGGCAAACTTTGTTTACTTACACTTGGATAAAGGATTAAACCAAGTATAGAATTTCTTGGTACCTTTAATTTATAGTATAAACAAGTGGAAAAACTTCCAACAGAAAAATACGTAGCCTATATTTAAGTTGTCCGGCAGTTAGAATTGAAGGAAATTCAGGAAGATGGTTTATTATTATTATTATTATTATTATTATTATTATTATTATTATTATTATTATTATTATTATTATTATTCCTGACACCTCCAAGGAGTCCGAAGACTCATCTCGGGAGGACACCTACAACTGTTTCAACTGATACAACTTTCTCAACCACTACACCGAACCTCTACTACGAATCATCTCCATCAACGCCATCTACCGCCCATCTCAACCACCACCACAACTAGTATTCTATGTCTGTAAATTGCGTGTGTTCTGAGGGGACAGATTTGTCTGTATGTGGGATGAAAAACCCGAGTTTCCAGGAGAAAAAACACAGCTACTCCGTATAAGATCGGCTAACTCACCTTCGATTGAAAAAGTCCACATAAAGATTCCCCCCCCCCCCGTCACGACGAGAATTGAACTTAGGCCTGTTCCAATCGAAGGGCGCAATGTACCGGCTCTACGGAGGCGTTTGATCTGATTTGATTGGTTTGATTTAAAATCAGGAGTAAGATAAGGATAGGAAGGAATATTCATCATTGATATGGATACATCATGAAAGGAAGTGGTATCGAGCCTGATATTATAATTGGAGGCGTCAAACTCGAACTCTCTGCTTTATGCAGATGATGTACTCCTAAACACACCTAGTGTAAGTCTCCAGTATTCTCTAACTAAATTGAATAACGGATCTAACAAATTTGGCATGAAAATCAGCAATAAAAAGACCAAAACTATGAAAATAGGTAGCAGTGGCGTAGCTAGAGCTGTTGCACCCGTGGGTGGTCCAGAGTTTGTCGCCCCTCTCAATACACACCAAAAATACTACAAAAAATCAAAACGTATAGGGAAATGAATTAAAACACTTTGTTCATTTTTGAAGTAAAACTTTAATTTCAACATTCTAAAATGTTATTTTTCTTGCTTTTCTGTTAGCAAAATTGTCGACGACATTGTCGAAGTCTATTTCATAGTAATGTAGGTAATTTTTAATCAAATTTTATTTAGAAAAACTCCTCTCACAACTTACAGCAATTTTGAGGAAAATTCGCAGTAGTATTACAATATTTAGAACTGAGTTCTCGAGACTGTATTTTAGAATTAACTGCAAAAGTTCAAAGTGCCGCCAGGGGCAGACCTCCCCCCTCCTCACCCCCCTAGCTACGCCACTGAAAATGTCAATCATATTCTGAATGGCAAGCTTACAAAATAAGTAAAATATTTCAGCTATTTAAGCACCATCTTCACTTAAAACTGTGCCTAAATAGCTTAAATATTAATCTTAATAATTTTTTCATAAACGTTTAAGTAAAGGATAAATCATTAATATATAGAAATATTTAGAAATCGAAGTATGACATATGGTTTTAGTATCTTTTAATTCAAGAAAGACCTAAATATACACACCATTTCGTTCAAAAGTAGTTATTGCAGCTGCTGGCACGTGGTGCCATCTATCGTTGATATATGAAACTATAATTAATATATAAACAGTAATGATAGAGTTCTAAATCAGAAAAATACATATAATCTAGCTTTAGGAATTTCTGCTAAGATATTAATTCCAAATTACATATTTCTTATTATAATTCAATGGGACTATTGTTTACATTAACAGAGTATTTGTAAGAATAACTGTATGGCGGACAGCATGGTTTTGTGAAGGGTAGATCATGCCTCACTAACTTGCTCACGTTTTATAACACAGTGACGCCTAAGCCGGATAAGGGTAATGGGTTTACAGTCATACTGCTGGACCTTGCTAAGGCCTTTGACAGGATACCACATGGAATTCTAATCAACAAACTGCAGCATATGGGAATGGATATAGGGTTGGTGAGATGGATAGGAGAGTGGTTGATGGAGAGATATCAGAAAGTAGTTTACTCAGGAGTAGAATCCAAAAGACGGCCTGTGACTAGTGGTGTGCTGCAGGGATCTGTTCTTGGACCACTACTATTTAATTTGTTCATTAACGATATAGGGAAGGATCTAAGAGGAACGGTTCATTTGTTCGCTGATGATGCAAAGTTGGGTAGGGCAATAGTGAATGCAGAAGATGTTAAAATTTTGCAGGATGATTTGGATAGATTGGAGGTCTGGGCTAAGGAGAATGGATGTCAATTTAATGTAGCAAAATGTAAGGTTATGCATTTTGGGGTGAAAAGATTAGCAGCAGTATATCACTTTGGTGGAAGTGTACTCCAGGAGATTGATGAGGCCAGAGACTTGGGAGTGTTGGTGGATAGGGAGTTGAAGTTTAGGGGACACATTGCAAAAGTGGCTAAATCAGCTCATCAAATCACTTGGATGCTGAAGAATACTTTGACGAGCAGAGACAAGCAAGTTATTGTTCCTCTGTATCGAGCTTTGATAAGACCCTATCTCGACTACTGTGCCAAGATTTGGTCACCTAGGTTTCTTCTTGATGGGGAGGAAGTTGAGAGGATCCAGAGGCGAGTAACCAAGATGATAGAAGGTCTATGGAATGAACCTTATGAGAACAGGTTGAAGATTTGTGGGTTGCAAAAATTGGTTGATAAGCAGAAAAGGGGAGATATGATTGAGACATTCAAATTGGTGAAGGGTTTCTATAGGATTAATTCAGAGGATATTTTTGAGAACAGGACTGGTGATGGAGGACTAGGGGACATCTATGGAAGCTGGGCAAGAGTATGGTTAGTAAGGATGTTAGAGCTAGGTTTTTTATTTTTAGAGTGGTGAGTGAGTGGAATAAGCTGCCAGAGTCTGTTGTGGGTGCTATGACAGTGGATGAGTTCAAGGCAAAGTATGACAGATACTGTGTGAATGTCGAATAGTTGTGATGGACATGATGTTTAGGGCCTCCCTCGATGAGTCTGAGGACTCCTTGGAGTTTCCCGTAATAATAATAATAATAATAATAATAATAATAATAATAATAATAATAATAAATTCCATCAACTTCCTTTAGACAGAGCACCCATACAAGTTATGATAATCGAATGAGGTTGTTCAAAACTGATAGGAATTCAATTATCAGTCTGTATTCTTTACAAATTACAAAAGGGAAAGTGTTTAATCATATGCTTAACTATATTATAATATAAATTTATTCAGTTCACATCACGCATTAATTTAACTGATGTCATTAATTAAAGAATTAATGACATATGGTTTTAGTTATTAATGAATTAATGACATATTTAGAAACATATTTAGAAATGCAGCTTAGCGCAGAAGATGCAAGCCCCACTTCCACTGAGCTACATAGGCCTCGGAGTAAATAATATTCATGCAAAAATACTCAAATCTCGGTATAAAAGTTTGACTACAGACTTTTAATTATTTCTGAAGTTTGATGCGCATAATCGAACTGTGAATCGCGCATAAAAATCGATAAACGGGAGACGATGTATCCAGTCCTGGCTGGTATTTATTTATATGCATCCTGTGCCCTATAATTAAATTTATTATTATTATTATTATTATTATTATTATTATTATTATTATTATTATTATTATTATTATCGAAGTCCTTTCGCTAGAGGATTTGTCCATTAAGGGTGGCATGTACTCCAAAAAATATGGAAATTTTTACTTCTATCAGAATGTACACATGATCACATGTGTTGAAGGTCAGTTTTATATTTATGGGGAAGAAATTAGAATTTTCTGTGGATCGTGGCTCCAAATCCATGGGACTTTTAGCAACTTGTCAAGCGGTAGTCGAGTTATTTTACTACCAGAGTGGATTCAACTGCCACGGAGTTAGTAATCGGAATTGAAACTGTTCTGAAGTAAATCAGAAAAAGGATGAGACCTGTGGGCATCTTCAGCGAGCAGAATGTTACTCGCTTATTTTCTGGGTATGAAATGCTTTTTCGTCTGTGTCATCACGGACGAAAAATCTGCCTTTTGAGTGTATGAAAAGAATTCCATTGATCTTGAGCTGAACTTCGTCGCTGTCTGAAGAACAAAAAATCTGCAGAATTTAGTTTGTGAAGAGAATATTGGAATATCGACATACTAAAGAATCCTTTTCACTTTTTATCTCGGTCACGTTTATCAACGTCGGCTCTTTTAGTTAAACTTATAAGAAAGTTCAGAAAAAAACTATAAACCAAAATTTTAATGTTTAAATCTTTTAGAAATCGTGGGTTAACCATCAAGTGCTCTGTTATTCTGCAATTTATTCAATTATAAATCATTATTTTGAAATTAATATTATCAACCGTTAGTAATCACTAATATACAGGGTGTTCGGGATAAATTTGACATATTTATAATTAATTATATTTTCCCGTAAGTTACATGTATTAACACACACTTCTCTTCATTTAAAAGTTTGGACCCTTCTTCATTCATATACAAGATGTCAGAAAGGATGGATAGCTGGAACCCACCTGAATCATGGAAGAGAATAACTTGTATCATGATGATTCGTGCCCGCCATCAAAATAAGGATATTACGACTGCTGCCCAATGCTCCCTGAATACAGTAAAAACAATCAGGCATGAACTAGAGACTTGCTACGAGGATGTAGCAAGAAGAAAGATCCCTAGCAGACGATCTGATTGCGTTCGTACAGCAGAATTCCTCGCAAATCTGCAGGAACAGGTGTTGAAGAACCCTGGCATTGGAATTCGGGCTTTGTTCGTGGAGTTGCTAACTGTAGTCAAGCCCTGGATAACAAGGGTAGCCAATGGTAGGCCGTATGTATGGCAGCAGGATTCGGCCCCTTGCCACACCTCTGGGAAAAGTCAAAAATGGTTGTCTGAAAATTTCTACGACTTCACCAGTCCAAATGTTTGGCCTCCAAACTCCCCAGACCTTAACCCCATGGATTATTTTGTATGGGGCGCAGTTGAAAAAGACACCAATCGCACTTCCAGTAATACAAAAGCCCAGTTAATGGATAAAATTAAAACAGTTTTTGCGGCCCTTCCCAGGGAGACTGTAGCATCAGCTTGTTCGAGGTTCCGAAGCAGAATTGAAGCTGTGATCGATGCTAATGGTGGTTATTTTGAGTAAATCTTGTTGATAGTATTGTAATTAACTCTGCCTGTAATGTTTTTTTGTCAATTTATTAAATTTAATAGATACAAAGAAGATTTTCTTTTTCCTTACGAAACTGTCAAATTTATCCCGAACACCCTGTAAAAGAAAGAAACGTTAAACATCTTAAAGAATATGATTTAAATTTAGAATTTCTGAAAATTCTCTTAGAAATATTAAAACATCTTTTTCAGTATTCATTAAGACGTAAATATATACTTGTTGCTTTGAATTTGCTTGTACAGGAGGGAAAATAAGATGGCGGCTCGCGTGTTAGTTTCGTGTATTATTGATGTTGTTAGATCCTAAATGAAGGAATCTTGGAAAGAAATCATTCATTTGGAATCTAACATTTAAAACTTGCTGACAAAGAGAAATACCTGCACATCAGCTGTAATTAAAAGTGAATCTTCTTCCCTTTATGTAAAATTTGTATTTTTTTATTTCAAGTGCCTTATATTTAAGCTGATGTGATTATATTAAGATTTCATTTTTAAGTATGTCTAAAAAGAGAGATAATCTGATTTAACACTTAAGCTATGTAAAATTTACTGTGAGTCATCTAAAAAGTTGCTGAGTAATAATTCCTGGAAGGCATAAAGCTACACGTGCACAGCGTAACCCTAGCGGCTATAGCTTACTCGGAAAATTAGGTTGCCATGTATTCTGTGAATCCAAGTATAACAGCGTCGTAAAAAACGAAGGATGAACCCAAAGGGGTGAAAAGATAAGGGTCGTGTGCAAAAAGGGGGACTGAGAAAAGAGGGCGCTCTATAGGAGTATTTTATAATTTTATAACCCAATCTTTGAGTTTCTTATTCGGTTTTAAAACAATGTGGGATTTAATATCCCCTTAATTTAAATAATAATAATAATAATAATAATAATAATTCCGCACAATCCGATGTCTTCCATCCTGGCCCTGTATGCGGACGATACAGCAATATTAACCAGATCTCTCAGACCCCATTTCATTACCAGAAAGCGTCAAGAAAACCTTCTAAAGCTGGAGGATTGGTTCTCCAAGTGGAGATTCGAAGTCAACCTCCAGAAAAGCTCAGCCATTCGTTTCTCGAAAAGGCCAATGTCTCCTGCAGGAGATGTGTTACTATTCAATACTAAAATTCCCTGGCAGACAGAAACAAATTAGCTGGGTGTAATTCTCGACAAAAAGCTATCTTTCAACCAACGCATCAAGTCTGTGTGCGCAAAGGCATCTAAAGGCATAGCTCAGATCTATCCGCTAATTAATAGAAATAGCAAGCTAAGTAACAGAATCAAGTTGCAGCTATACCAGATGACGATTCGTCCTATCATCACCTACGCCTCTCCAGCATGGAGCCACACCTCTAATACTAACATTATCAAAATACAGCGAGTGCAGAACAAGTGCTTGAGAATGATTCTGAACGCCCCATGGTATGTTAGAAACAATCAACTTCTTAGAGATACAAATATTCCCTATATTTTCTCTTTCCTACAATCTTTAGTATCTAAGTTCTTCCTAAAGACGTCTATACATCCCAGTGATTTGGTTCAGCAAGCTGCAGCATACGAGGCAACGGACATATTCAAACATAGAAGACCAAAAGCTATATTAACCTCCTGTAGTGATGCATAATCTCCATGCCCAATCAGGGCGAGCAAACTGCTCATAAATTTTACCCTCACTGTAACCGCAACAGATAGCGGGGAATAAAGACATAAATGTCAATCGTCAGTTGTCAATTGCTTGTACGGTTATATTTTCACAAATGATTTTTTATTAATTTTTATGGCTATTTTTCTTAATTTTTTTTCACAAATAAAATTTTTTTTTATTTTTTTTATTTTTACAAAAGACATCTACCCTTTAATGAGCGGGGAAAAAAAACATACTTCTACTGAAACTCGTGATAAAAAAAAATGTATTGAGTTAGGAATCAAAATGTGTCATAACATAGACTTCCCTAATGAAATGTGGATCTTCTTACAGAATTTGAATTCCGGTTGAACAATTATCTGGACATAACTGCCAAAATTTCGTAAACAATACACTAATGCCAAAACAACGTATCCAATTGTTAACATTTCATTACAGAAAAAATTTATCTTTCGTTTTTAGGATTAATTGTTAACATTTACTTCAATTGCTGAGATAATTCTGTATGGAAACTTAAAGCGTTCTTGATAAAAAATAAAGTAAAAGAAAACGATTTCGTCGATGCTAAAAATGAAGACGAAAATTATACGCAGTAAGTGCTTAACTACTCTTCTACGCGATTTCGAATTGAATTTGAATTCCCGAATAATTGAAGATTGGCTTGCAGCAGTGATGACTGTTCGCCGTCGTATTACAATTTCATATTATTGCTTGTTACATTTTTCATATTATTATTTATTATTTCATTCTCTTATTTCCACCGGCTTTCCATAAACATGCGAACTCAACAGTATACATATAAGTAAATTGGAGAATATTTCAAAATATCACCGGAATAGTTTGTAAAATGTTCAAACCAATGATTAAGTGGTTACAGGCAAATTCATCGAAAAACAGTTAATCGAAAGACAATTCATCGAATGCAATTCATCGAACAGCAATTCATCGAAAAAGCAATTCACCGAATAAACAATTCGTCGAACGACAATTTAACGAATGGCAATTCGTCGAAAAGGCAATTCATCGGATGATCAATTCCTCGAATGACAATTCATCGAACGACCATTCGTCGAAAATGAAATTCATCGAAAAAACAATTCACCGAAAATTTTTCGATGAATTCTTTCATAATTCATCGAAAAGTCATTTTTCTTGCAAACTATTGTTTAGAAAATGTTCAGCAACAATGCGGAAAGTTACTCGTGATACAGACAACATATGGAAGCGGTCATTGAAACGTAATAATTATTTTCTTGCATTTTAGAGCATTTAATGTAAGTG
Source organism: Typopeltis vanoorti (assembly GCF_054136105.1). Classification (NCBI taxonomy): domain Eukaryota; kingdom Metazoa; phylum Arthropoda; class Arachnida; order Uropygi; family Thelyphonidae; genus Typopeltis; species Typopeltis vanoorti. The sequence continues at coordinate 91,201,764 of NC_143569.1, read as the reverse complement.
TACATCCTGCTTCATTGTACAGTTAGCGATTTATCTGTAGGAAAGACAAGATTACCACATGCACTTATCTCCCGAATAACCTCGAAAACATGTAATTGCAGTTAATAAGGGGAGGAATAGGCTAAGAAATTCGTTCTACCAAATTTTGTCACAATAAGTCTAGTCGAGTGAAATTAAAAATTTCATTAAATTTCATCCAGCCAGAGCGAAATTGCTAATATCATTTAGGAACCTCTTTAGGGAAATGTCATGATAAAAGTGATCCATTACGAACTAAAACTGAACCGTGCATTCAGCTTCTTGTTCTGAAAACTTCTGCGAATTCTGCTAAGTCTGCGAGTTATTGTAATACATAATTTCGACATTTTTCTTTGTAGCCCCGAATATAGCTGAACTGAAAACTGGAAGGGTTCGACATTTTTTTGTAAAAGTTTCAAATACGGAATCCAAATAAAATTTTTTCATTAATAAATGTAATAAATAAATAAATTTACTGAACGTAAGTTAGTAGGCCTAATACTGAGATGACTAGGCTTATCCTCCTGGAAATAGGCAAATCGGACAAGAAAGACAATAAGAATCCATATTGTTCTGTAATTATTCCTTAGTAAAGCAGCATTGATATACCAACAATCATTATATTGAGGAGGATGGGGGAAAATAGTATTAATCATTAATATTATTACTACTACTACTACTAAAAATAATAAATTGATTCTTTGATGTAAATATTTTTCACAATATAATAATAAAATATACAGGAATTCAGAGTAAAAATATTGGAAAACTTGAAAAAAATTCATTCCTGAAGATTTTTCAATCATGTTTCACTTATTTACTCCTGTTTCTGTTATTCCTCAACGACAGGAGTGCCACATGCACTTATCTCCCGAATAACCTCGAAAGCAAGTAATTGCAGTTTATAAGGGAAGGAATTGACTAAGAATAATAATGAGTATATGTGTGGGTTTATTTCTGGGTTTTGAGGAGGTGATCGGTGCAGTTTGTTAAAAAAAATAAAAGGTTAAAATATTCTCTGAGAAAGGAAAATAATAAAATAAGGAAAGATGAATAAAGAGTCTTAAAAAACAAACCTGTAAACCTTTTAGAAGCATACTCATCTAGTGTTATATTTAGATGAGCAGCGGTTGGAAGTCTTATTCGACTTTTGAAGGATGCCAGTGGTCCGCAGATCACAGTTAGAAAACACAGTGCTAAAGGAAATTGGAATTGGGTTGTTTTGAATTAAGGATGAAGCAACTGGCCTTAAATCCCTGCGTGTTTTTCCAATTCGGTTCGCTTGTTTTTCGGGCAAGAAAAAACGAAGTTTCAGAGAGGGAAAACCTTCCATCCTCGTATGAGACAGGCTAACTCACCTTCAGGTTAAACGCCCTGATAAAGGCGCTTGACATCCTTGATAAACGTAGGATGCTGAAGTCCTTTTCAGCAGTTTCATTAAATGAGCTGTACAATTTTTCTCTTCTCGGTTTCTGCAGTTTTGTAGAAAATAAGTTTAGGATGGAGGACTTTTTTTTATACATTCACGCCAAGTTTTTTTGTAGGCTTACATTTTCCAGAGATGAGATGTTTCTTAAAGTTGATTTTTCTGTTTTGGAATTTTCGAGTTGGTTCGAAAATATGGCTCAACAATGCGATCAAGCATGATCGTTTGGTGAGCCATTTTTTCCATGAGGAGACGATTACGAGAGTGGCATACCTAAATATGCTAGAGAAATTTCTGTTTCCCCAGATTGAGAATGTGTAGGACCTCATTTTCCAACATGATGGAGCAACTCCACATTATGGCGACTGCGCGTATCCCACTGCTTGTGGCCACCGCGCAGTTTCGATTTGATTCCAATGGATTTCTTCTTTTGCGTATATTTATATTTGTGTATAAATAATTAAGTAAAAGAGTTATTTTCCCAAATGATTACTTTTTCCGATTTTTACATATGGCTATGTTCGTGTCCGAACAATTCATTGCGAGAAAAAAAGAGAAAAATTCATCTCGCGAACTATTGATTGCAGAAAAAATTCGCTGAAAATGTTATTCGCTAGAAAATTGAAATGAAATTGCATTGATACCGATATGAAAGGTAAATGCAGTGAAGATAAATTTCGTAGCGTAAACTTTTACTAACGTATAAACTGAACAAACTTATTTGCCATCGCAATACATAAATGTCTTTTTACTGTAATCAGTGTTAAACAAAGCCACCTGTTTTCTGGCTTCTGCATTATAGCATCTGTTGAAGTGAAAGTTTCTTTAATGGTACATGGACATTTTCATTGTAGTCTTCGGACAAAACAGAAGTAGCAAAAATTTATCAATTCCTGAGTAAAAATGAATACTTCTGTGTGTTATAAGAAGTTGATTTACAACAAAATATTAGCATTTTTGAGATCTTCTATTATTGATAAGACATAAGAGCTGCTGACAGTAAAAAAAAAATAAATAAAATAAAATAAAACTAATGTATTGAGATTAACAAATTGTTCAATGCTAGCAATGTTGAGTTCTTTCCTCATATCGTTGTTTTTAATATGATATTGCCATTGATGCCCTCTATTCACGCTCCTAATCTTTCTCTCTAATATCTGCGGTCTCTAGACTTTGATAGTGTTTTTTTTTCTTTCTAAACCAGCTTTCAGATCCATACTTTTTCAAAACCGGTTCGAACACTGTCTTATATACAGCTTTATATACAGTTTAGTGTTTTGAATAATTTCTCTAATTCCATGAAACTTTGGTCATTTTCCTTCCTACCAAACCAGCTATACTAATTCTGTTGTCTATTTCCATATTTAAAATTTTAAATTTGCCAACTTTACTAAAAATTGTGCCTAAAAAGCTGAAATATTATGCTTCTTCTGTAAGCTGTCCATTCAGGATGCAGTTCATATTTCGTCTTTTTACTGTTGATTTTCATACCAAATTTAATACAGCATTTATTCAGTTTATTTATGGAAGCAGACTTATACTGGATTTATATGAGAGTATATATATATATATATATATATATATATATTTTTTTTTTTTTTTTTTTTTTCTTGTAGGATGCACGTTACGATAATATCCAGTGCGTAACCACCGTAGATATGTTGAAAATATAATATGAAGGATATCATATACAGAATGATTCAAAATTTATGCTTATTTTGAAGAATTTCTAATCCTTACGCCCCTCCCCCCTCCTTATTCTCTCCTGCAATTCAATTACATAACCACTCTAAATTTCTACAGGTTTGAAAAAGTTTCCAGATAGTATTCAAAATCTATTACTTCATTTTACCATTTTGACAAAAGAAATAAGAGAATAATATTGTTGTACCGTGAAGATTCTAATTCTGTAATCTTTCTTTGCCATCTAAAATCAGCTGTTCTACTGTCTGCTGAAATTATTTGAAATTTTAGAAACACTATGCTATATTTTCAACGTGTAAAACTGCTTATATGCATACCACACAAAAGAAAGTTCAGATTTTTGTTTCTTTTTCTTAAAATAATCTAAATATTTTTACTTCTACTTCTGATGCTAGTTGCTATTTCTGAAGTAATCTACGTCTTAGAAATACTATGGCTTAGAAATATTTGATAGTAATCCTCTTAGCTGGAGGAAAAGGGTAAAGGCTTAGATTACTTTGGGTGCTATTGAGAAAGAAAAGAGAGGACACTTAGCAAGAAGGGACACTAAAGTGCCTCAAGCTGTAGTGCGAATTAGATCAAGAATGTCGTGTTTTGTTTTCAATTGTTGATTAGTAGACATCCTAACATAGAAATAAATATAGACATTTCTTTCACAGGCTGATACAGTATTTATGCTAAAAATAAGTTCTTAATTTGTAATGATCAGTTCATTTTTATTATCGAAAAGTTATAAATTATTTCTTTCAATTATCTTGAAAAAGAAGATTTGAATTGTTTTTGAAAGAAAAGGAACATATGCATAATCTTATTTTTTGGTGGGGAGGGGGGGTTATAGACTTATTCAAACTGCAGATATTTCAGATAATTTATTTTATAAATCGTTCGCAAGACAACTGTTACAAACGTAAATCACTTGGGGAAACATGTCCATTCATTTTAGTGTAAATAGTAGCAAAGGTTTAGCTACTTCAACAATGCCATGTATCTAAACTGGAAGAAAAAAATATTTATACATGAGTAATAACATTTATACAACAGTAATAACATCTGCTGATGTTCTAACATCAGCAGATATAAATCTGCTGATGCTAGAATTCTTACATAAATAATTTTTTCTGACATATCTCTATTAGTTATAATGTCAATCTACAGATTTTTGCCCTCTTGTATTCTACCATCTTATGGGCAGCGATTTCTTCTTTGTACTACAAGAAAAAAAAATCAGATAACACAAGAAAAATATGTAATATTTTCTTTTTCATTGGGTGAATTTACAATTCACTCAATGTCCTTTCTTTGTGTCCTTTGGAAGGAAAGTGTAAATGATTATTTTCTTAGTATTTTTGCCATTATAACATCTGATACAATTAGTATATCTGAAGTAGCAGAAAATATATACATATCAATTTAAATCATAACCTTTAATTTCATTTTTTAATGACCAATTATACAGGGAAACCAAGAAGATCACAATATAAAGAAAATAAAGAAAAAAATTAGTGATATGATTAAAGAATTTCATTTTATTCTCTATAAAGCAGAGTCGCTCAAGCACGTCCTTCAGGAAATCTGCGAAGTATTCTTCGAAACATGATTTTGAACAAAAATATAACATAATCTTGAACCTCCGCAGTCTGTTTTTTTCAAAAATAATTCAAATATATCAAATAACTATCGTGATGAATTAATTTTTTTCGAGAACAAAGAAAATGTTTTGTGGAGTAAGCGATTAGAAAAAAATTAGCAAAAAAATAAAAATAAATAAAAATGAAATTAGTGTTCCAAGGTAAGGCAATATTTAAATGAAGAAACTATGCAAGAACCTTTATTTTGTTCAGGCATTAAAATTGCTTTGTACAATAAAAAGAGAAAATAAAAATAATTTCTATATTTTTAGTTTATCCAATATAACTAGGATTCAGTTACCCAGCATAGAACGAGGAACTGCATTCCTTGTTATAGACAACTGAGATGCAGCTATGAGCGTGAGATAATCCGATTAACTGTTCTCTTCAGCGGGAGGGTTTATCACACCTTCTAATGGACATGCTGGTCGAATTGCACTTCTTATAACTTCAACAGATAGCATTCATCGTATCCAGATTTATCTGGACGTCTATAGAAGTCCTGACCGGTTGAGGGGGGGGGGGGGTAAACGAGGAGGAACTGGTACAATTAATAGATGACGTCGAATCAAATGGCGGGGAAAGTTCTGCCAAAGATTATGATTGTGATGAGTCCGTTAAAGAATTCAGTTTAAAGAAATTAGCAATAGGATTAGACTTGGCAAGAAAGTTATTTTATGGATAATGATCTCTCAATGGAGCTTTCCAGAAAATTTACGAGACAATTGGATATTTGTTTAGTTCCGTATTATGAACTTAATAAAAAATTGTAGCATAGTGGTAGGCAAGGTCTTATTACTGACTTCTTGAATTCATAACTAAACCAGCCGAAGTATGCAATAAGAACTATTGCATATATAAATAAAGAACATCTATGAAGTATACATACAATTTATAATTTTTATAATTTTTTACTATGTATTTGTTGCATCGTTTATGTTTTCTTAACTTACATGAATTACCTGAATATGTCATTGTTTATAATCTTAAAAAAAAAAGAAAAAAACGATTTGGGAACCTAAACTTACTTTTTCTATGTGATTTGAGTCTCGCATAACGCGATTTATACAACGCGGTATTTTTGTGGAACCTAACGTCCGCGTTATACGACAGTTACCTGTACTTCAATTTGTCACAAGAGAATTAGCCAAGAACTAAAATTAGACAAGATATTTGCATGCGCATCTTAAATATTTTTTATATTATTTAAATATTTTAGTTATCATCTTTATGCTAAGATCAATATTGTAGATAAAAATTCCTATTACCAACAAATTTATCATTTTTGTCAACAAATTTATGTACCAAGTATTGAAACTAATTGATTTTTAGTAATAATAATAATCATATGATGATACACGGCCGTGAGTCCCCTTTATGAGGAGGTATGGTACCATCTCATTCCCCCCAAAATTTTATCCGGGCTCCGGAACGGATTACGAATCAGACCTATGGTTGGGTCAGTATTCCTGACTGTAATTAACTTGCCCTACTTTTATATTCCCGTTATTTTCCATATGTAATTGCAATTACCAGCAACTTTCGTATACTGATAATAAATTAATCATATGAGAATTAGTAAGGAAATACAATTATTCAGTGACATATATTATATATATTATTATACGTATTATATTATACATTATGTTACATTTCAATTTTTGCAATAATGTGCATTTATTTTAGAATACTATTCAAAACATAACACCGCAAGTTTCTTAAGCAGTATTACTCTACATTGTAAACTGAAGACAGTCGTTTTTGTTGTTTTCTATACTTCTTTTTATTATCTATTTTTCTGAAATCTAGTCTTCTAGTTCCCGATAATCTTTGTTAGTGCATCCTTATTTATTTATTCATTTTAATTTACTCATTTTAAACAATGCATTTGTATACCAATTCTCTTTCCTGTTTTGGATTATTACATGTGGTCATTAGAGGATTATTATCATTAGGGGAGATACTAAGGGAAAGTGACCAGAGCTTACCTCACCTTTACGACGAGCTGCCTCAAACCTGAAAATACCTCAGGCGCAAACTTCACTTATCTGTCTGTATGCTTACTTGCGAAAAAGGATTAAAACCCAGTTTAGAAAATTGCTTGGTATCTTTAACATAGTATATACCCAAGTTAAAAAACTTTTCACATATATATTATTATATTATATTACATATAATTATACTATATTATATATATTATATTATAAGCTGTTGATTATCCGCCATGACAACTGGAAAGTGTAGTTCACAAGTTGAAAGTGTAGTTTTAATAATTTTACAAATTATTAAAAATCAAATCAAGCTATAAGATACAAACGGGCGTGAAATCCGTCGCATTAAATTAAACATTCGAGATTTCTGTTTGTGTTAATTATTTTGAGTTTTTGTCTGCAGCTTCGTGATGCGACTTTTTTTGGTTTCTTGTTTTGTTTGTGGTTGATCGCTCTCAAACTGCTATCTTAGGGTATATTCCTAAACAACTAAATGTTTTCGAGGATGCCATATGTGTAGTTTCTTCATTTGAATTTTATGGGTTTCACACTAATGTCCTTCCATATGCAAACATATGCGGCATAAATATGCTTCGGCCGAATGGACTAAGCCTTCGTTGACTGTGTAATGTCTAAGTGAATATTAAATATGTTCTTCTGGCCTGTTTGCTTTTAATATAATAAATAAATAAATAAATAAATATATGGGCCACACTGTGGAATCTGTGATGCATGTAGCTTTCTAGTGAAAGCTCTAAGTGTATTCTACAAAAATTCTGAATTCTGAAGGAACTTCGACAACGGAAATAACTTCAACCCTAATACCCCATTAGGAGATGGAAATGAAATTAAATGTTAAATATGTTAAATATTAAATATCTGTGATAACTTCAGCGTTCTCCTTACGATTTCTTTTAACTGCACAGAATAGGATATGTAGTTGTATCTCATTAAAATCTCAATCTGAGCTAATTTCATAATTTTTGATTACATTTCTTTCTTAATTGTGAAAAGGCGGCATGCCCTAGGTTTCCCATTGCTATTGACACTATGGAAAACTGTGATGCTTGTAGCTATCTAGTAAAAGTTCTAAGTGCGTTCTACAAAAATTCTTTAAATTCTTCGTTTACGATGCAACTTTACATTCAATGGTGAAACTGTTGATTTCAGCCATTGATTTCAAAAATGTGATAATATAAGAACTTTTAAAAGATAAACCAGAAAGAAAACACAAATAACAGTTTATGAATAATATATTATCTACCTTTTCCGCAACATGAATAATTATTCACTTTTAAGTGAATAATTATTCATATATAAACAATTATTCATAAATAAACAATTAAGCTGACCGTCAATTATAATTGACGGTCAGTTTAACAGCACAATGCAACTTATATCTGAGACTTCTCAGCAAAACTAACGGCTCCGGGGGTCGCGCCCACAGTTTGGGAAGCGTTAGACTAAAATACTCCACATCTGTCTCAAATAATCAAAACAACCCATAACGGTCTTTCCAAAGGTCGAAGTTCTCGAGGTAGCCAGTCAGCTAAAATACCTAGGATAACAAGAGACTGAAAATTGAGATTGAGGGATTAGGCCAATGAGCCATGAAAACAATATATACAGGAGCTATACTACCATTGATAATTGACGGTCAGCTTAACAGCACCATGCGACTTATAATCTGGAACCATTAAAACAACTCCTATTTATTGGCTTACAATGCTACATAATACCACCAAATCTAAGAAGTGATGCTTGTTCACGAGAACATAACAAAGTACTCAGAAATACTGTATTGCCTATACATAATGACATATCAGAACTATAGCTAAACAGATTGAAATCAAGAAAGCCCCCTCTTCGTCAAGATAAACATCTGAGAATGATTAATTAAAATACTAAAAATTAATGGAAACGAGTGTGGAGCATAAATACTAATGCCCAACTCAAAATTTAGTTTGATAGTTGCTGCCTCAACATCCCGGCAGGGGCGCGCCAGTAGTGTCTGGCGCCTGTGTGCAAAACTTTAGTTGGCGCTCCTATCCTCCCCTCCAATAAAAAAATCACTTAAAAAAAACGTTTTTCTTTTAAGTATTTCCTCCTCTTTGGCGCCTTTACTATCCTGGCGCCTGTGTGCGTCGCACACATTGCACATATGGCCGGCGTGCCCCTGTATCTCGGGTGTGGAATTGGAAAGACATGGATAACACTGAACATGATTCGTACGCAATAGAAGATGTGCAAGCTTTCTGTACAAGTGGAGGAAAATTCCCTCACCGGGGTGTGACTGTGGACACCCGAACCAATCAATCCATCATATTTGCATTGAGTGCAGTCTTCGCGCATATACGGGTCAAAGGAGCGACTTCCTAGAGGCGACACCGCCTTCTATAGACTGGATCAGAGAACATGATCTTAACTTATAAGTGCGTTGTCCGTCCAACGTGTAACTGCCTGTTTTATTGTAATTATTTATCATTTACACTTTTTTTTTTATTTTACTTTTTACATACCTGTACCCATTTTTGTAAATGTACTTTTATAACTTTATGTAGATTGTCATACGATAAACCTCCCGGTAGGGTTACTGTTGGGAAGAAAACGAAAACACCACGCACACTTAATAATCTACAGTTTATTCGACATCTGAAACAAACAACTATCGTTCAAAGATTTGAACCATAGGTCAGATGTCCACAGAAACTGCACTTTCTCGCGATAGTTGAGGGCTCCTGTGCAGTCAGTCGAAATTATCAATTTATTGTTTTTTCCCTTAACATTAGATATCACTCTTTCTAGACATGTAGAATGATGCTAAGCTGCAAACATAACTTTAACTAGGCAAAATAGCTGAAAATATCACAACATTTTCTGCAAAAATGGTATGGCGCCGTAAATGAATTCATTTTTTATATTTAGAAAGACATCCCAACTAATGTAATTCTGATTTTTATGTGTGGTCTCTTTGAGTTTACTTAGATTGGGCGATATCGATGTTTATTCTTCTTTCCGTCAATTTACTATTTCACAGCGAACACTCTCTCTCGTTTCGTTTTGGTTGCCTAAAAAATATCGATGTTTATTTTAATTTTTTAAATTTAGTAAAAAAAAAAAAAGATTACAAGCATTTATACGTCCAGTCTATTTTTGACATCCGTGCATCATGGTACGTGAAGAAATTTCATGGTGAATGCTTTGCTTTCTCTATGTAAAAAAATGTGGCTAATATTCCTTTCTTAATTAAGTTCATGTATTTCAGTAATGTAAACTTGCGTACTACAGAACTATATATATATATAACGTTTTTTAACTTGGGTATATTATGTATTAAAGATACCAAATAATTTTATATAAACTTAGTTTTAATCCTATTTCCCAAGTAAGCAAACGGACAAGAAAGTCAAGTTTGCGCCTGCAAGTAGTGCAAGTCCAAGACAACTCTTGGTAGTGCCAGTCGAGGCAACTCTTGGTAAAGGTGGATAAAGTTCTGATCACTTTTCTTAGTGTGTATAATACTAATAACTAACTAACTAATATATATATATATATATATATATATATATATATATATATATATATATATATATATATATATATATATATATATATATATATATATATATATATATATATATATATATATATATATATATATATATATATATATATATATATTATGCCTCGACTGGCACTACCAAGAGTTGCCTTGGACTTGCACTACTTACAGGCGCAAACTTGACTTTCTTGTCTGTTTGCTTACTTCGGAAATAGGATTAAAACAAAGTTAATATAAAATTATTTGGTATCTTGAATATATATATATATATATATATATCTTCTTTCTTAGCATAAACTTTCATTTCCTGATAACATGATCAGGAAATGAAACTGTCTACCAGCAATTTATTCTTACAATTCATTTGTAAATATATAGGCTGTGTATTTTTTAATGCCTGGAAAAGAAACTTTTGGTTTTCCTGGAATCATTCATTCATTATTTGGTGGCACAAGTAAACATGTGGAGAGCAATTAACTTTTCTTAACAATTAACTAGAATCTACACAACTCTTAGTGACTGATCTTCAGGGCCGTTCCGTGGGTTTGCGCCGCCTGAGTGCAAAATTTTTGTGTCCCCCCCCTTTAAAAATTAAAAGATCTCGAAGTACAATAACACGTTTCGAATCATTTTATTATACTGCACATTAAGAGGAAATCTCTCTCTCTCTCTCTCTGTAAAAAATATAGTTTATGATCCTTTTTCATTAACGTATGAATTTTTATTAGCTAATGCTGCTATTTAGAATTTATGATCAGAGATGTTGAAGCCTAGATTAATATCATGGCTTTTAAGACGTCATTAAAAGAGTTTTTTTTAAGGGGAAGGGGCGGAAAAATATGCTACTGCACGTGGCGACAAAATTTCTAGGGTTGGCCCTGGGGCCAGTCCTGGTGAATATGGTGTTTGAGGTAGATATTGAAATCCGAAGTCGTATATTGTCTGTTGGATTTCATAAGCAGGTGCATTATCCTGCAAAAGCAACACGCCTCTGCTTAGTTTCTCGAACCGATTTTCCTTCAGTACCTCCTTCAATTCCTTCAGAGCTGCTGTAACGGTTTCACCTTTCTTGAGGTAAGGTAAGGATTACACCATCCATATCCTAAAAGACAATGGCAAGAACTTTCCCTGCTGACTGTTTGGTTCGAAACTTCTTTGGCCAGGAAGAACCTTTGTGTCTCCACTCCATTGACTGTTGTTTGTTCTCTGGGTCATAGTGACGAAGCCATGTTTCATCAACGGTTAGAATATGAGCTAAAAAATTTCACGAGGATGAAATTCCTTTATGAAATGTTCTTTTAACATCTCAACTATACCCGCCTCAGTGGATATCATTCACTGCAACCAGTATGCCCCGCCAAAAATTCGCTTTCCGAACGAAGTAGGATAAATAATAGTTAGAAATAGTAGGATAATAAAAAGATATATACCTCTCAAAATAATCCAAAACAAAACAAAAAAAAAAATTGCACACACATCTTCGCCCCCACACGCCTTATAATTCATTTTTCGGTGAACTGTATATTCGATGAATTGTGATTTTTCGATGAATTGTTGTTTTTCGATCAATTGCGTTTCGATGAATTGTCTTTTCGATTAACTGCTCATCGGTGAATTGCTTTTTTGGGGAATTGTCTTTCGATGAATTGCTTTTTCGATTAATTGTTGTTCGATAAACTGATTTTCGATGAATTGTTTATTCGGTGAATTGCTTTTTCGATGAATTGTTGTTCGATGAATTGGCTTCGATGAATTGTTGTTCGATGAATTGGCTTCGATGAATTGTCTTTCGGTAAACTGTTTTTCGATGAACTCTCCGGATACCCTTCATATGATTACCTTAACTTCAATCATATTTATAAAATCCACCGTGACGTCAGATACGTACTAAAACAGTGTGATACCTGTATCAGCCAACTCACACCTACTTCTACAGCCGAAATCTACGACATCATACAAAAGTTAAAAAATATTTATAAGCCAGGTAAGGACCCACAGTTGCCACAAAGTTATTTCCCCATCAGTCTGATTTCCAATTTGGGCAAAATCGCTGAAAAAGTCATCACTCCAAAATTCAAGTTTCTCTAAACAAGCTAAATATCCTACCTATAGAGCAGTTGGGTTTTCGCACACTCCACAGCACTACTGAACAGATCCATAGACTAATTGAATACATTACCACCAGCTTCAACTGGCATCAAAACACCGGAGAAGTCTTTCTTGACTTAGAAAAGGCCTTCGACAAATTATGGCACTTGCACTTTGGACTCCTATACAAGTTGATTTTAGCCGGCATTCCATTGGATCTGATCCACCTCATTATGTCCTTTCTTTCTGGAAGACGCATGAAAGTTAAACTAAATGGGGCGGTATCTACCCAGCGGCAGATCTTTGCTGGAGTGCCTAAAGGATCCCTCCTGGCGCGATCACAACTGAACCTTTAAGAAAAAGAGCCTTGTCAGGCCAGTGCCACAGATGTCAGAAATACGGATTTACACAGAAACTCTGCAGAGCAGACTGCAAATGCCTCAGATGTGGACAAAACCCCCCACAGCAACCTACTCAAAACCAAGGACCTCACCAGCCAAATGCGCGAACTGCGGGGGTCCCCACCCGGCAAACCAGGCAAAGATCAACACCTACCAGAAAATTACCATCCCTTCAGCCTGCTATCCAACTTGGGAAAAATAGCTGAGAAAATCATCCTCATCAGACTCCAAGATCATGTCAACTAACTAAATATCATTGCACAAGAACAATTTGGCTTCTGTCAAAACCACAGCACCACCCAACGGATTCATAGACTGGTAGAATAGAACACCACAGGATTCAACTGGAATCAGCACACTGGAGCTGTCTTCCTAGATCTCAAAGGCCTTTGATAAGATATGGCATCAAGGCCTTTCTACAAACTCATCATCGGAAAACCTTCCACTAAACATGATACATATGATTAAATCATACCTCACAAACAGGAAGATGCAAGTGAAAATAAATGAAACAGTCTCAACCCATCTGAAAATCCTAGCTGGAGTTCCTCAGGGATCACTGCTAGCCCCGATCCTGATCAACATCTACATGGCAGACATTCCTCAAAATCCTCTCACATCCACCATCGCCCTTTACGCAGATGACACGGCTATACTAGCCAGGTCCCGCCAACCTCATCTCATAACCAAAAAAACTACAAGACGCTATCCTGAATCTAGAAAAATGGTTTACAGACTGGCGACTACAATTAAACCCCCAGAAAAGCACATCGATACTCTTTACAAGAAGACGAGCATCCCCCAAAGGAGACACACCCTGTTCAACTCAAAAATTCCCTGGAAAACTGAAACTAAATACCTCGGAACACTCCTCAACAAACGACTATGCTTCAACAGCCACATCAAGAGCACATGCACCAAAGCTTCAAAAGTTATCGATACCCCTTGATCAACAGACACAGCAAACTAAGCTCAAGAAACAAAATTCTACTCTACAAGGCAGTGATCCGTCCCACAATTATATATGCCTACCCAGCCTGGAGCCATACCTTCAAGACAAACATCCTCAAGCTACAAAGACTACACAACAAGTGCCTGTGAATGATCCTGGATGCCCCGTGGTTCATCAGGAATGCCCAGCACCACCAGGACATAAATATCCCCTACATCTCTCCATTATTATGCTCCCTAGCAGAAAAATTCTTTATGAAGATATCTATGCATCCAAACCAACTAATACAACAAGCCGGAAACTATGACGGTAATGACCACTGGAAACATAAAAAACCAAAAGCCATCCTATCACTCAACGATGTGTAACCACTTCTGCCCACTCAGGGCGAGCTAAAATAGCTCACAAATCTCTCCCATCACCGCTCCCGAAACAGACAACAGGGAATATAAAAAGCGTCAAGCTTCACCCTCTGCACCATATATGTCCTTTCCTCCTGCGTTTTTGTTTCAGATTGCAAATAAACCTTCAAAAGAGCACTGCTATGCTTTTCACTAAAAATTCAATATCTCCTAATGAAGACATCTTCCTATTTAATAAGGCCTGTGTAGCTCAGTGGAAGTGACGCTTGCATCCTCTGCACTTGGCCGCTTGAAATTAGACCTAGGTTCTAATCTAGTCGCTGATTGGAGGAACTTTTTCCTTAGCCTATCTTCGACCGGTTCCCGAGATAGTCGATCTCTGGCACGGGCAAGCAGGTTTTTCCTCCCGGAAACTCGGGTTTTTCGTCCTGTAAACTCAAGAAAATCGACCGTAGTACCCACATTATTTCAGACAGTGACATATCTTGTTAGGGGTAGGTACCAAGAGATGGCAGCACTTGTTTGCCAGCTTCTTTATCGGTGGCTGCTATAATTAGTGATAGACATGGGCCATCTATCTCCGATTGGCTACCAGTGGAGATTGAATTGCCCACTCAGTCTCCAAAAGCTAGATAGGGTATAAAGAACTCGCCTACTCCCTATTAGGGAATAAAAGGCGTTAGTTGGTTTTTTTTCCTATTTAATATCAAAATTCACTGGAAAGCAGAAGCCAAATATCTCAGTGTACTGCTGAACAGAAAAGTAACCTTCAGCCCCATACAAAAGATTCATCTACAAAGGCATCAAAAGTCATCGCACAGCTCTACTCGCTTATCAATAGGAATAGTAAATTAGATACCAAAATCTAATTGCTCCTCTACCCAGTTGATGATTTGTCCCATTATTACTTATGCATCCCTTGCCTGGAGTCGCACTTCAAGCACAAATATGCTTAACCTGCACAGAGTGCAAAACAAATGCCTACTCATGATTCCAAATGCTCCATGGTATATCAGGGATGTTCAACTTCATTGGGACACAAATATCCCTTACATCTACTCTTTCCTGCGATCTTTAGCAGTAAAGTTCTTCTCAAAATCGTTTCACATCCAAATGAACTAATTCAACAAGCAGCAAACTATGACGAATCGGATTTCTTCAAATATATGAGACCTAAGGCCATCCTAGTTCCTAACAAGGATCTATAACTCGGACCCACTCGGGCAGAGCACTTAGCTTAAACGTTCCCCTACAGAATAACCTTATCAGATAGCAGGGATTATAAAAGCATTTTGCTTCACCCTTATACTGTAAAGTTCTGCATTCTGCGAATTTTTGTTTATATTTATTAATAAATATAATGATAATTTCATGTAACATGAGTTGTTTATTATTTATGCATTTCATAATAATCAGTGTCTATTAAATTTACCAGATAAATGTCTACTAAAATTTTATTATTTCCAATAAAGTGAGTTTTTCCTCTTACGTTATCTCAGGAGTTGCCTTTCGCTCTGTGAAGTACGCATGTTCGGAGTTGTAAGTGTACGTTTCTGTTCTCTTATTTATTGAATTTAAATAGCTGAAAACCCATGTGAGAAAAGCATCTACATTATTTATTTATTTCTAACAAACGTCAGGTTATATGAGATATAAAATGGCGTCGAGATGTCCCAAGGGTAGACTTGGTTTGGTATACGCAACAACCGGGTATATACATCCTCTTTGATCATTGAATCTACGTTTATGATTGTTTTCTATTAAGGCAAGTTTTAAATTATTTAAACATAGGTATTCACCTTTAATTATAAAGTTAAATATTGATGAGTGCTAGCTGAGCTGTGATGGTTAGGAGACTATCTCACATTTTCTTAACTTCGTCTTACGTCTTGATCCAGAGTAGGAAATTTCGTCAGAGCTCTAAGCCACATTTTACCAACAAAGTTTGTATTTCAAGACGCATTTGTTATTCTGCAGAAATCACAAAATCTGTGACTGGCACTTCATTGTGCTCTTGGTAAGTAAGACAACATTAAGACCAGTGGCGGCCGATGAAAATTTTAAGTGCAGGTGCTGCATATACAAAAAAAAAAAAAAAAAAAAAAAAACTTTTTTCCCTAATCAGTAACTAATTTATTAATAAATAAATTTACATATTAAAAATTGCTTTATTAAAAATATTTCATCCTCATCACGAACAAACACCAATAATAAAAGTTTCGTATCAATAGCAATGACAAGTGCAAACGAATTCAGCGTTAGATCGCAGTGCATTTGTTTCATGTAACGATAATTGTAAAATATAATTCTTTTCATATTTTCAACAGTGACACTCGTCATAATCCAGCCTTGTATCTATAATAAATAAATAATTATTGTTATTTTAACAAAATAAAATAAGATTTACAAAAAAATAATTCGCCACGAACATGTGCCAATAATAAACGTTCCATATCTCACAGAAATAACGAGCGCAGGCATAAGATACACTGCCCATGCGGCAGTGTATCTAATGACGTAACGTGCAACGACAAGGCAAACGAATATCGGCGTTCGATCACAGTGTATTTGTTTTGTAACGATAATTGAAAAAATATTATTCTTTTCATATTTTCAACAGTGATACTCGTCATAATTCAGCCTTGTATCTATAATACATAAATAATTATATGTCATTTTAACAAAATAAAATAAGATTTACAGAAAATAGTTCACCAGGCACATGCACCAATAATAAACGTTTCACATCTCACAGAAATAAGGCAAGTAAGCATACTAAAAATACACTGCCGTTTGAGCAGTTACAGTTGGGAATGACGTAACGTGCAATGACAAACGCAAACTATCGGCGTTAGATCGCAGTGCATTTGTTTCGTAATCTAAAGCGTTAATCAAACAATTCCAATTATTAACTATTCAATCAATGTCAAAACATAAGCTGTAACCTTTAACATGTTGTATTGCATTTATATAATGTTGTAATCATTGTTATTATTTATAAACACAAACAAATTTTAATTTTTCCATTTTTTCCTTGGGGAATGCTGTAGTGTCTCAGTGCTTATGTACGGGCCACTACTGATTAAGGCCCGAGAACATATGCAATTAAAAGGCATAATACATTGGCATCCAAGCATTACATAAATCTGCAATAGCTCTAAAACAATAACAAGCTTAGACTTTATATGAGAGAGGTTTTCTGCCTTTAATGATGCTGATATTTGGTATAAACTTTGCACTTTTGATTCCATAAATTGATTAATGTCCATGATTAATGTCCCAGATGTTGCTTAGAATACCCGAAAAAAAAATTAATTAAATTAAAAAAATTTAAATCATAATATTATTCACATAAAAAAGAGTAGTTATCAAGTATTTCAAGAAAAGATCACTCACCATGTTTGTGTAAATATTTAATATTTGTTAGAGCCATAAGTATTAAGAATTGTTGAATGACTTGCACAAAATTCTGAAGGGGATGTAAATCCAAAGGTCACGAAGCAGTAATTCGAGGGGAGAGGTTTGCCCTGGGCGATCGCATACCGACGCACATGAGAAAGGTAATGGAGAAGGTGATTGCCCTGTATACGGGAATAAAAAAGGCGTTAGGTGATTTTTTTTTTTTTAAACCAATTCGTGACTTATGGACAGGGCCGACTGGTGGCGTGTGCGAAGTGTGCAATACACACAGGCGTCGCAGAAGAAAAGGCGCCTAAATGATGTCAAAAAATATGAGATAAGAGTTTAAACGAACAACGAATGGTACAGAATGGTACATATAATTATGAATGTTCGTCGTCTTCCATTTGGGCCCCTTCAGATTTTCCTGGAAACGAACAAATAAATTCTGAAATTGTATGCTGGATTCGATTATATCACTGTAATTTTTGATTAAAATTTACGAAAAATACCTAAAATAGTTCTTCTTTATTTTTTGATGTATCATAAATCAACTTATGATTAATTGTTGAGTTCTGCGTAAAACAAAATTGTATAAGCAGGACTAATCCGTAGGTAATATTATACTGTAAGGCGGTTTTCATTTGATTTTCATTTCCTGTTCGTTTTATTCACACTTTATTCAAAAATAAACTTTTTTTAAAAGGCACCGAACATTAATCGCGCACACAAGAAAAAGACTAGGCGCCGGCGCTGCTTATGGACTATAAGTTTTAGTATTATGATGCAAAGTTGGGTAGAGCAATTGTGAGTGCACAGGATGTCAAAATTTTACAGGATGATTTGGATAGTTTGGAGGACTGAGCTAGGAAAAATGGATGTCAGTTTAATGTGCCAAAGTGTAAGGTTATGCACTTTGGGGTGAAAAGAATAGCAGCAGTATATCGCATTGGTGGAATCATACTCCAGGAGATTGATGAGGCCAGGGATTTGGGAGTGCTGGTGGATAGGGAGTTGAAGTTTAGGGGGCACATTGCAAAAGTGACTAAAACAGTTCACCAAATCACTTGGCTTATGAAAAACATGCAGAGACAAACAAGTTGTTGTTCCTCTGTATCGAGCCTTGATAAGACCCCATCTGGACTTCTGTGCCCAGTTATGGGCACCAAGGTTTCTTCGTGATGGGGAGGAAGTGGAGAGGGTCCAGAGACAAGTGACCAAGATGATAGCAGGTCTGTGGAATGAACCTTATGAGAATAGGTTGAGGATTTGTGGGTTGCAGACATTGGACGATAGGCGAAGGAGGGGTGATATGATTGAGACATTCAAATTACTGAAGGGTTTTTATAAGATTGATCCAGAAGATATTTTTGAAAATATGATTGGTGGTGGGAGGACTAGGGGCCATGCATGGAAGCTGGGCAAGAGCGTGGTTGACAAGGGTGTTAGAGCTAGGTTTTTTACTTGGGGAGTGGTGAATGAGTGGAATAAGCTTCCAGAGTCTGTTGTGGGTGCTACGACCGTGAATGACTTCAAGGTAAAATATGATAGATACTGTGTGAATGTTGAATAGTTGTTCCAGACATGATGTTAGGGCCTCCCTCGATGAGTTTATCGACTCCTTGGAGTTTCCCGGAACAATAATAATAATAATAATAATTATTATTAGTCTTCATTAACGGTTAGATTGCAATCGTTTTCGATAAAGGTAAACAAATATTTAAATTTCTGTCACAGTTTTACATTTTAGATAGATCTTACCTCACTGATAATTAGAAATGTTTTCGCAAACAACATTTTAAATATTAATTATTTATTAACCACCTTACCGGCCATTATGGATCAAATACGCATCCTCATATGCTTCGTACCATCATATATTTCAATGTAATTTCAATGTCAAAAAAAAAAAAATCAGCTAACGCCTTTTTATTCCCGTATACGGGGAGTAGGCGAGGCCATTTAGCCCTATCTAACTTTTGGAGACTGAGTGGGCAGTTCAATCTCCACTGGTACCAATCAGAGATAAATGGCCCAAGGCTATCACTAATTAAGCAGTACACAGTGAAGAGAGACGGCTCAAACGTGCCGCCATCTCGTAGGCCCTCGTCCCTAATCCTAACACAATATATTTAATGTCTGAAATAATGTGGGTTCTACGGTCGATTTTCTTGAGTTTACGGGATGAAAAACCCGCTTGCCCGTGCCAGAGATCGACTAACTCGGGAACCGGTCGAAAAAAGGCTTAGAAAAATTTCCTCTAGTCTAGTCACCGACTAGACTCGAAACCAA
The DNA here is from genome assembly GCF_054136105.1 of Typopeltis vanoorti. NCBI lineage: Eukaryota > Metazoa > Arthropoda > Arachnida > Uropygi > Thelyphonidae > Typopeltis > Typopeltis vanoorti. The sequence goes on along the minus strand of NC_143569.1, from coordinate 91,181,941 downwards.
GTCTTCCTTCGTGCGGCCAAGCGCCATGGTGTGCAAACGCCACATCCACTGAGCTACACAGGCTCCCTTGTAATATCAATGGTATTACAATTTTAATATGCACTTCGCATCCATGATAACCTTGACGTCTATAGATGTATTGGCCGGTAGCGTGGTAAAATTAATATAAATTTATGCTTGCAACATCTAATAATGCACCAAAGACATCTAAATTGCACTTAAAAAAAAAAAAGTTAACTATTAATATCCGTTGTGATTCTTGCATCGATAAAAGTCAGTTGCTTACCAAATTCCCTGAATTATTTATTATTATTATTATTATTTATATGGGTATTCCATGGAGTCAAAAGACTCATCGCTGGAGACCCACTCTATCCATTACCTTTGGTTTGTTGCAGACTTAAAGGTGTAGAAGCTCTATCCTCGCTATCAGATCTCGACGTTCATGCAATCCAAAGAAATGTAAGAAACAAACAAGCAAAAAAACTTAGGATATTAATTGCTGCAAGGACAAATATTTATTACAAAATAATTGCTTATAACTGGAATGTATGTTGTTTAGTTAGCAAGGGTTTGACTAAAAATTGTCGGAGAGAATACTGTCAAAAGGATTCGTCATATCTAGTAAGGAAATGGGATCGAGATTAATTGATGATTATAATGATCCCTCCCTTAAAATCTCTTTTCAACATGCTTATTTTGTGCTTTACTTTCCGTATAATAATAGCCATAAAATTTACATTTGTGCTGACAGCTACTTACTACAACACAGTAAACGGGTCTAACAAAACACCATCACACAGTGCATTATTTCAGGAGCTATGCTGAAGATCGCTCTACATGTTTTCCATGACCGAAATCAAAGTTTCAGGTTTTATATACGGAATATAAGACGATTAAAAAAAATCATCGCATAAATCTGATAAAGCATCATAAGATAAATCATATATCATAAATCGATATGAGCATAACTAAATACTTGATATTACCGACGAGTCACAGCCCCGGAACTCAATGGGAGATTACTCTACACTTCACAATTATATGAATTTGGTCTCCACTATCGACACTACACAATACCTCATCTTCTACACACTGGAATATGGGTCCCCCCCCCCGTTTCGTTGTAGGAAAACCTGAGATTCCGAGAGAAAAATCCGACAACATACTGTATATACATTTAATGTCTTCTTTCAATGATCAAATAAGTACGAAAGGTAGACAGAGTTGTCTTTTCTAATTGACAATGAAATTTTAAAATAATTTATACACCTTTACTTCATTATTATACGTACTTTATTTTATGTAGATTAGGCAAAAATTAGTTGGCGTTTAATTAGGAGATATCAAGTTTATTTATTTCTGATCATTTATTAATTTATTAGGATAGACGAAAGTACTATGGGGGTCACTTTGAACCAAATAGGGGTAAGGTAAATGGTGAGGGATGTAACACAGGAAACGTGACATCATTGGTGGCACACTATGAACCAAATAGGGGTAGAGTAAATTGGGGAAGTGACGTCAGTGTCATGGGTGCGTGTTGTTATTAGACGTAGATAAGTGACGTATTTGTTAGGTGTAAATAAGTGACATCATTGAGTTGAAGTGGAAAAGGAAGTTATTGTAGTGGGGAGGTTTGACTTCCTGTGTGTCATGGGTGGCAGATTTGTGTGAGTGCTTTGTTTTTGTTTGTTTTCAGTGGTGGCTTATGGATAATGGTTTTAGTATGGAATTCTGGGTGATGATTAGAGCATGGAATGTTTGGAATCATCCATTATTGACGTCACGTTGTGTCTTTGGTTCATGTATGGTTTTTTTTTTTCGTTCCCAGCATTAATTTCACAGTAGTGATATATTTTTTAAACTCATTTATTATGTTATGTATTTTTTCCAACACAAATTAATAATTGTTTATTCTTATTTCAACTGAATATTAAGTCTAGTACTATAATTCACACTGTAGTGTGACAGCTTGCACTAAGAGTTGGTAATTTGCACTCGTATTTTTTTTTCGCATTCATAACTAAACAGAAATTAAGACTTTAAACTTAACAAGTGTCTGAAAGTAGGGTTACCATATTTTTTGAAAACAATATGCGACATCAATGTTGACCATAACAACAACAAAAAAATGGTAAAGAAAAATAAAATATTTACCTTCAAATAGATATTTATGATCATGGCAAGCAAGAAAGTCATCAACTTTTCAAAAGTTTCACATTCACACGATGTTTTCATCATTTGGAATACCGCACCCGAAAATTTGTCATCAACTTGATTTCCACTCTACCCAAAGCCTTGATGGAACCAAGATCGCTAGACAGTCAAAAAACATCAACAAAGATCCTGAGATATATTTCGTAGATACCCCACCACATTAAATTTAATACCTTTTAAGCTTACTTGGGGAAAAACACGGTATATGAGACGTCAGAGTCACAAACAATCTTGGATACAATTTACATCATTGATGAATCAAACAACTAGTGCAAAAACTGTATAGGATAAAATCCGGAAGATGCAAGGTAGATACAGAACGCATCACCTGTCAACCTTGGAACATAATGGATGTATCATCGCTGATTCCAAAACTACTGCAGGCAAAAACGTCGCCAGAATCTAAGCAACAGCCTCATATCCCAGTGAATTTTTAATACTAAAAGAGCAACAATAGTAACAACGATTAAGCTTCTGTTCCAAAGACATAGTGCTAAATAACAAAACCATTTATTAAAGTGGAACTGAAAAGAGCTGCTTTGCTATCTCATCCTAGCACAGTAGGTCCTGATGATATCCAATATAAGATGATAAAGCACACCCCACTATTTCTGTGGATCTCCTACTCTTATTATATAAGAGAATATTTACAGAGACCAGCTAAGGATCCAACAGGCTAATAATTATTGCCCAATCACTCTAAGTAGCTGTATAGGTAAGGTTTTCGAAAAAATAGTAAATGCAAGACTCCTCTGGTACCAAGAAAGCAACAAACCTTTCCAACACACAATGTGGCTTTCATAAACATTGATCAACACTGGACCGTTTGATCTGCTTAGAGACATGCATAAGAGATGCTTTTCTGAAGAAAGAATGTGGTTTCAGTGTTCTTCGACATTGAAATAGCTTATGACACAGCCTAGCGATATGGTATATTACAAGACCTGTTCAATGTAGGTCACCTGCTAGTTTTTATTAAAAACTTTCTTTCCAGCTCAGTCTTCCAAGTCAGAGTGGGAAGTGCGTTATTTCAGCCATATTACCAAGAAGATGGTGTTCCTTAAGACTCTGTCTTAAGTGTGACCCTCTTTGCTGTTAAAGTGAATTCAATCACTGAACAGCTTCCTCCTACAATAAGCACGCTCCAGTGGTTGAAGCCTGTCCATCATCAGGATAGTTACTGGTGCCTTTTGCATATCACCCATTCAAATCTCACATGTCGGACTGCCATTCGTCCTTTTGGTATGTGCAAGAAGTTAACAACACTACCTGTACGAAACAAAATCTCGTCTTCTTGACAGATTTACACACCATCGTGCAACCTCTCACTTAGTCAACTACAGAAGTCTCATACACCCCCATCTATCTACCTTCAATTGTTTAATGCCCACAGAGCAGTCCACTTTGATTTCTTTCCCATCTATACTGATGGTTCAAGATCGAAGATCTCTATTGGCAGTGCTGCTGTTTCCTAATATCACGATCTCCAACTAAATCCCATCCGATTGCAGTAATTATGCAGCAGAATTACATGCTATTCAGCTCACACTTATACATGATTATCTGTATAAATCGCGCACTTATACATGATTTATAGAAACTCTTTAAGCTATTTTCTAGCTATCTCTTTTCTGATGTATAATCCATACTCAGTGCTTGGTGAGGTGTTACAACTGTTATACAAAATAAAGATCCTTAATTTCAATGTTCAATTTTGCTGGATTCCCAGTCACATTAGAATTAAGGGAAATGATATCGCAGATGCAGCTGCTAGATCAGCTCATTCCTTCTGAAAATCTTGTTTGACCGTTCCATACACCGACTACACATAAATAATAAAATCAAACTTAATAGTCCAATGGCAGGAGTACTGAAATAAACTGCATGAAATTAAACCTGAAATTGGGCACTAGCAGTCTTGTCAACGTGAATGAAAATATGAATATGAAAATAGATGGGAAATATCATATGAAGAATACAAATGAAGTAAATTGTTACGAAAGTATTCAGCTCAATGAATGAAATTTGGCATAATAAGATATTAGAAGCAGCAAATTATGGATTCATCCATATTTTATAGTCAAATGCCTCCGTAGCGCAATTGGAAGAACAGCGGTACATTGTGCCCTTCGATTGGAATAGGCCTAAGTTCGATTCTCGTAGGGACGGAAGGAATCTTCATCTGGACGATTTCAATCGAAGATGAGTTAGCCGATCTCATACGGAGGTAGCAGGGATTTTTCTCCCGGAAACACGGGTTTTTCATCCCGCATACAGACAAATCGGCCCTTCAGAACACACGCAATTTACAGACAAAAATACTAGTTGTGGTGGAGGTGGACGGTAGATGGCGTTGATTCGTAGTAGAGGTTCGGTGTAGTGGTTGAGACACCTACAACTGTCTCAACCACTACATCGAACCTCTACTACGAATCAACTCCATCAACGCCAAATAAATAAATGAAATTATTTAAATTTTAGAAGCTAGATAGATGTGTTGCGGTTGGAGTACCATCTATCTTACTTTTTTGCTTAATTAAGTGCATTTCGCAAAATTTAATCGTCACTACAGTGTAGTTCAGTGGTTCCTAAACTTTTTCGTTTCACGGCGCCCTTAGTGTATCACGATTTTAGCCTTCTAGTAATATTACTATGTATTACTAAAAGCTAAACAGTTAGTGGTTTGTACAATGTCCATTAGATGTCCTTCCTATCATGACATCAACACATCGATGGCCTGATTCTAAAACCACATATGCTAAGTGTCATTTCAGTGAAAATATTGAACTATTTCGCAGGGTCCCAAGCACCTAGGCTCACAGTTTAGGAACAACTGGTGTAGTTGTTGGGAGGACATCCTAACATTTTTTTTCCGGTTGGGTTGAAATAATCTTTTCCGAGACGAGAGAAAACTTTTTAAGTTTTTCTCAGTTAATTAAACCAGCTGAGAAGAACATACGAACAGAAAAACTTGACAGAGAATAATACACACAGTTAAGATATGTAACATGGAACCTTCCCTAGCTCGGTATGAAGAACGATGGGATATGCTCCTTTCGAATGGGAAAGCCGTAGGTTCGGTTCGGTCATGAGGACAGAAATATTTGTCTATCAACTGCCTTTTCATGTATGTATAGCTAGCCAGTTTCAGAGGAGAAAGTAGAGTTTCCTGTGAAAACTAAATATTTATATAATAATATCGTGGAAAATATAATTATTAAGACATTTTCTTAGTACGACGCTTGACCGCACGAATAAATAGACTTATGTTCAAATCTATTCGCCGACTGGAGGAACTTTTTTCGACCGGTTCCCGAGTTAGTCGATCTCTGGTACGGGAAAGCGGGTTTTTTCTGCCGGAAACTCGCCTTTTTTCTTCCCGTAAACCCAAGAAAATCGGCTATCGAACACACACTATTTTCAGACATTAAAAATATTGTGTTAGGGTTAGGGACCACGAGATGGCGGCACTTGTTAGCCGCCCTCTTCACTGCGTACCGATTAATTAGTGATAACCTTGGGATAGTGGAGATTGAACTGCACACTCAGTCTCCAAAAGTTAGATAGGGCTAAAACGGCGCCTCGCATAATCCCTACATGGGAACAAATAGGGGTTAGCTGATTTTTAGTAAATATATTTATATCTTAAAACTGTTATTAATAACTTCAATTTATTTCATATAATTATTAAGTTTTTGAATAAGTTTCGATAACAGATTAAATATGGAAAGAGCAGAAATATAACGAATTATAAGAAAACTCAATACCAAGAAGGCCTCGGTCACGGGTGGAGTCATGAACAAGGCGCTCAAGATGATCCCACGCAAAGGCATTGTGCATATAGCGGTCATCACCAATGCCATCCTACAGCTAAATCACTACCAAAATAGTGGAAATTACAGACGTCTTCCTAATTCCAAAACCAGGAAAAGATAGTTTCCACAGAACATTCGATCCATCAGCCTACTATCATGCATAGGCAAGATAGCTGAACGCTCAATACTTGCATGGGTCCAAGAGGAAACATAAAAAAACACCACATGATACCAGCCAAACAATTCGGCTTTAGAAAACGGCACTCCACAACTCAACACTACAGAATCATAGAATACATTACGCAAGGATACGAATGTCACCAGCACTCTGGTGCAATCTTGTTGGACATAGATCAGGCATTCGACAGAATCTGAGATTATAGGTTAATTTTCAAGCTACACCAAGTAGATGTCTCATTACCACTAGTTCTACTCATCAAGTCATATCCGAATAACAACACATTTAGGATAAAAATAAATGGAATTAGATCCCTTGAGAGAAAAATCACGACTGGAGTCCCCCAAGTCTCTCTACTGACTCTGCTTTCTTCTCCATATACGTGGCAAACCTCCCCAAGTTGTCCCCCATCCATCACCACCATCTATGCAGATGACACGATCATCTCCTCTACAAATAAGACCTCAACTAATCTATGCCTCACCAGCCTGGGATCACACGACTAAGAGAAACATCCAAAGACTGCAAACGATCCAGAACAAATGTGTAAGAATGGCGCAAGGAACTCTCTGATTCATCAGAAACCTCCAGAAACTGTGTGAAGCTAACCTTCTCCCCAATCAAGACCCAGGTCACAGGAATTGCAGAAAAATTCTTCACAGTCACAGATAATCACCCAAATCAGCTAATTCGACAAGCAGTTGACTACAAACCCTCAGACCGCTTCAAACAAAGAAGACCGAAAGCCTTCATCGCAAACGAAAACTGAAACAACACAAAATGCTCACAAAGAGCAGGCAAAGCACCCACACTAAACCCCCCACCCGCAAACAAGAACATAGATAAAGAGATAAGGAGTCAAGGACTCAGTCCATCACACAAAAAAAAGTTAACAGTTAACAGCTGTAGATATTGAAACGCACTGGATTATAAATCTATGCTGTTTTTTTCCAGTTTTTTTGCATTTAATTTATTATATAAACAAATGATATTATGCAAAGATTTTGAAGCAATTTTTTATTCAAATCAATTACATAAAGAATATTATGAAAATATCTTGGAGTAATTTGAAATGACTTTATCTATTTCATAAGATTTAAATGTTTATAATTTAAAGACGAAATGCATATTTGATCGAATGGACATATATTCCTAATTATAATCCTGTGGCCTCCTTTCTTTCAGAGAGTTGTAACTGCATACTAGGGAGGTGACGCAAGGTGGATTCCTGTTGCATTCCTTGCCATAAGTATGACTGTAGCTGTGTTTGTTCATAGAACCGGTTTGCATGTTTTTCAGAATGAAAAACCGGAGTTACCTGGAGAAAAAACCCACCTCTTCCGTATGAGACCGGTTAACTAATCTTTAGTCGAAAAGACCAGGTAAAGGTTCCTTACGTCACGGAATGGAATCGAACCCAAGTCGTGACGAACAAAGGGCTTCGTCTATACTGACTGAGCTACGAAGGATTGGACATATATTATACTATTATAAATGTTATGTGTAATCGTAGAAGTGATATGGGCGTTGGAATTCTTATTACAAGTGTAGAAGATAACGCTATGGAACTGGTGTAACGTGCTATTGTTATTATAACTGATTGAATATAAACTTGATATGTGAATTTCTTATTAATATTAATAGTGGTGTTTGACCCAGTGGTCAGCATTACCGCTCTCCAGCCAAAAGGCTGCAGTTTTCGAATCCCGTTGTGGGCATGGATGTTTGTGATTGTCTGTGATACACTAGTGTTGATGGTGGACAGTAGATGGCGATGGTGCAGTTACAATTCGTTGTAGTTGGTGGATTGAGTGGTGGAGACAGAGAGTTGTAGAGTATATGCCCTCCCTCGATGAGTATTTGGACTCCCTGAATGTGTCACGTAATAATAAAACATAAACAATTTATATTACAAGCAGTTGTTTCAAATTGTATTGGATATAATTACGAAAGGCCTTTGCAACTCAAAGCGAGTTTTCTGTTTGTTTTTCACGATAATAGCATCTTTTTCTTTGTCCAAGAAAGTGGAATTTCTTCTGTATTACTCGTAGGAAAAGCAGATAAACTGTATACATAACAGTATGTCCTTTCCGATGAGTGCCTTAATATATGAGCACTCATGTGTTTATCTACCTGGATTTGAAGAAATTCATTGCACCATAAACCTTCCCATATGCAATCGAATTTATGACGGTAATTCTTCGGTCAGCAAGAACTAAGTACACAAACGCCATTTCCACAGATGTCATTTGGCAAGTATTGAACCTATCAGTTGTGTTTGGGAAGGATTTGTTGAAATTGCATCAAACCGGACATCAGATGATACTTTTCTGCCAAACTTCCCAAAGGATCACCACTTCATCGAAAATTCCTCCAAGAATAAAAGAGTTGAAACATTTATGTTAATTTTTGTACATAAAATCAGAGATAACTTGTAATCTATAATGATGAACATATAGAACCTCCATAATTCACAAAGGAGTTTAAAATAAGTGGTTTCTCATAACTAATAAAGAAATCTCCAGGTTCTGTATTTTATTATAACAAAAATAATAAAAATAATTAATAAATAAAAAAGTACAAGTTATCTCTGATTTTATCTACAAAAAATTACCATAAATGTTTCTAATCTTTAATTCTTGGAGGAATTTTCAATGAAGTGGTGATCCTCTGGAAAGTTTGGCAGAAAAGTATCATCTGATGTCTGGTTTGATGCAATTTCAACAAATCCTTCGCGAACACAACTGATAGGTTCAATACTTGCAAAATGACATCTGTGAAAATGGCGTTTGTGTACTTAGTTCTCTCTGACCGAAGAATTACCGTCATAAATATTGTATATGGAAAGGTTTATGGTGTCATGCAATTTCTTCAAATCCAGGCAGATAAACACATGGGTGCTCATATATTAAGGCACTCATCAGAAAGAACATACTGTTATGTGTACAGTCTATCTGCTTTTCCTAAGAGAAATACAAAAGAAATTCCACTTTCTTGAACAAAGAAAAAATGCTGTTATCGTGAAAGACAAACAGAAAACTCGCTTTGAGTTGCAAAAGATTTTTGTAATTATATTCAATACAATTTTAAACAACTGCTTGTAATACAAGTTATTTATGTTTTATTATTACGTAACACATCCAGAGAGTCTAAAGACTCATCGAGGGAACGCACATACTCTACAATTCTCTGTCTCCACCACTCAATCCACTAACTACAACGAATCGCAACTACACCAACGCCATCTACTGCCCACCATCAACACTAATGTATCACAGACAATCATAAACATCCATGCCCACAACGGAAGTCGAAACCGCAGCCTTTTGGCTGGAGAGCGGAAACGCTGACCACTGGGTCAACTATGCCGCTATTAATATTAATAAGAAATTCACATATCAAGATTATATTCAACCACTTATAATAACAACAGCACATTATACCAGTTCCATAGCGTTATCTTCTACACTTGTAATAAGAATTCCAACGCCCATATCAGTTCTAAGTTTACACATAACATTTATAATTGTATAATATATTTCCAATCCTTCGTAGCTCAGTCAGTATAGACGAAACCCTTTGGTCGTCACGACTTGGGTTCGATTCCCGTCCATGACGTAAGGAACCTTTACCTGGTCTCTTTCGACTAATGGTGAGTTAACTAATCTCATATGGCAGTGTAGGTTTTTTTCTCCCGGTAACTCGGGTTTTTCATTCCGAAAAACATGCAAACCGGTTCTAGATTCGGTTAACAATATATATATTCTTTTAGAAGAATCTATCATGCATTGGAACAGAATGCTCAAGGTATAAAAGTTTTTAATAGAGCTGCATGAATTAGTCGGTCTTACATACAGATTTGCACCATTCTTCCCATCATGAACTAGTTTTTGTGATTCTCTGTATCTGTATTAGATCTCATACCAATAAATAATTTTGCGAGACTCGTGATACCAAAGGCATTGAAGTGCAGACTGTCCCTCTTAAATAAATGCCTTCTTCCTTCAAGCTCACGCAACACATCCAAAGACTCGCAACCATTCTTTCTATGCATCGAATCGTCTAGGTAATATCCATCTAAATAATATCCTATTTCATCTTCTCAGTCTTCAACGAGAAGGTGAAAATAGTTAGTTAGTAATGGTCTTCTCGTAGTACATTCATATCCTCTCTCTCTCATACTGTATTTATCAAAAGACAAATCTTTTTGTTCATACCAAATCTACCGTTTCTTTTCTCCATTTCAATTCCATTTGGTAAATTTTTGATCCTAGCACTCGGAAATCTTCGAAGTGGCAATACTGTTATAAATCCATATTTAGTAATTGAATCTCCACACCACACATCATTCTTTTTTATTAAAAGTTTTGGCTACCTGATTATCGTTATGCAAATTTTACCAGAATCAGTGCTTGTTTCTCATTTAGCTGTTCATGTTCTTCTAATGCCTTTTTTTCCCTTTCAACTTTGTCCCATCCTCTCGTCGTCTGTCTGATGTTTTGCTTCAGTCTTGTTAATTCATAGTCGATATCTTCGACTATGAATTAGCATAATCATGCCATTCCAGAAATGCATGTCTATGTTCATTGGAACAAGCCATCTTGTTTATATCATAATTTCTCTAGTTTTTATTTCGCACTGTAGTGTGTTCTTCTGAAGTTTTGGGCAATTTAGGTATTACTTTAATATCACAATTATCAACAAAATATCAGAAAATATATCAAATTCTATAATCACACTAAAATCAAAGTAATATTACTATCTTCTTCTTCTGCAGCTTCTCCCACTTAAGTGGGGTCACTGTTTGTAATAGTCTCTTCCACACCTTCCTATCTTGGGCTGTCACCACATCCAAGTTCTTCATCTTTAAGTCCTCTTCTACCAGCTCCTCCCTCCATCTCTTCTTTGGCCACCCACGCATCCGCCTTCCTTGCACATCCATCTGCATGACCCTTATTCCCACATATTCGTCCTCCCTCCTCATTACATGACCAAACCATCTCAACCTTGCCTCCTGTATTTTCGCTTCTAAGTTCGTAACTTTCACTGCTCCCCTGACATAGTCATTTCTTAGACGATCCTTTCTGGTCACACCACACATCCACCTAAGCATTCTCATCTCTGCTACTTCCATCCTGCTGATATTATTTTTCCTCAGGGGCACAGTTTCTATAGCATATGTCATAGCTGGCCTCACTACTGTCCTATAAATTTTGCCTTTCAGATTGATCGCCACCCTCTTATCGCATAACACTCCAGCCATCTCCATCCAGTTCCTCCAACCCACTTGTATCCTGCATCCCACTTCCTTCTCAGCTCCTCCATCTTCTTCCACTGTTGAACCCAAGTATCTAAAGTCTCTCACCTTCCTGATGACATTTCCTTCCAGCTCCAGATCTGTCTCCTGGCCGCCGCCCACTGCGCAACACATATACTCTGTCTTACTTCTGCTCAGTCTCATACCTCTCTCTTCCAGTACTTTTCTCCATCTTTCCAGTTTAGTTCCCGCTTCTTTTCTTGAATCTACACACAACAAGATGTCATCTGCATACAACATTGTCCAAGGCGCATCTTCTCTCACCTCCTCTGTTACCACCTCCATCACAATATTAAACAGAAACGGACTTAATGCTGACCCTTGATGCAAGCCAACTGTTACTTGAAAACTTTCTGTCTGTCCCAAACAGGTCCGAACACTTGTCTTCACATTTCTGTACATTTCCCGCACCAACCTGACATATTTCTCCGGCACCTTCGTCTCCTTCAGACACCTCCAGACTTCTTGCCTTGGCACTCTATCGTATGCTTTCTCCAGATCAATAAATACCAGATGTAGCTCCCTTTGTTTCTCTCAATATTTTTCCATCATCTGCCATTACCCAAAGATAGCATCTGTTGTTGATCTACCAGGCATGAAACCAAATTGTTCCTTTGCAATCTCCACCTCCTTCCTCAATCTACCATCAAGAACTCTTTCTAGGATCTTCATTGTGTGGGACATCAACTTTATTCCTCTGTAATTTTTACAGTCTTGTGCATCCCCTTTACCCTTGTAGATGGGGACAAGAGTACTCTCCCGCCATTCCTCAGGTATATTTTCCTGTTGGCAAACCTTCATGAACAGGTCCCACAGCAGGTCAATTCCCTCTTCCCCCAGTGCCTTCCATGCCTCCAATGGACTTCTGTTGGGGCCCACCGATTTTCCATTCTTTATCCTCTTCATGGCCTCTGTCACTTCCACTCTACTGATGTTCTGCACCATCCCCCTCAGAAGGCTGCCCATCTCCTCTGAGAGTCCTTGCATTTTACTCATTCAAAAGTCCCTGAAAGTATATTTTCCATCTGTTTCTTATGTCCACATCCTTCCATAATACTCTTCCTTCAGCATCTTTGATCTGCCTCACATGTAAGATGCCCATTGCTGCTTTATTTCTACATTTCGCTAGTTGGTAAATTTTTCTCTATCCTTCCTTTGTTTCTAATTGATCATACAGATCTTGATATGCCATGGCTTTTGCCTGTGCCACAACTCTCTTGACTTCTTGCTTTCTCTCTTTGTACACCTCTCTGTCCTCTTCCACTCTTGACTCATCTCACTTCTACTTTGCGTTCCTCTTAGCTGTCACTGCCACTAGAACATCATTATTCCACCACCAACCCTCCTTCTGCTCTCTAATCTTTCCAGATGTCTCACCAAGCACCTCGATTGCACAGCTCAGGATTACTTTTGAATTATGTTTCCACCAATCCTGTACACTTTCCAGTCCATCCGAAATCCTCTCTAACACCCTCTCCCTAAAACGATTCCTCCCATTCTCCTCTTTTAAGTGAAACCACTTAATTGTCTTCATTCCACGGCATCCAGAAGTTCTTATCTTCGATCTTATTTGAAAGTCTGCGAAGAGCAGTCGGTGTTGTTGTGCTACTTGATCTGTTGGAATTAATTAACAAAGTAATATTACTATAAAAACCCTTATTACATAACACTGTCAAGGACTGATCGTGGCAGGGCATACTACTCTAAAACGCAACCCACCATCTCTTCTATCTAATCCTCTTCCATCTACCATCAATAGCACCATCGCCACCACCGCCAATAGTAGTCCAATTATCTATAATTTTCATGAATTCGCAAGGCCTATTTGGCTGTATGCAGGATGAAAAAGTAGAGTTTCCAAGGGGAAACCCTTCTACCACTGTATGAGATCAACTAACTCACCTTGAATTGAAAAATTCCATAAGATTCCTCTCGTCTACAAGAATGGAACTCGGATCTTTTCCAAACGAAGGGAGCACTGTTCCATCGTTCTACTAATTGTGCTATGGAGGTGCTTAATTGTAATTATTATTTGTCACCTTCAGGGAGTCCAAAGACTCATCGAGGGAGGGCATTTATTCTACAACTCTACCTCCACCACTCACAATCCACCAATTGACCATAACTACACCATCGCCATCTATCGCCGACCACAGCCACTAGTATTTCCACAGACAAACAGCGGTGCCCGCAGCCTTTTGGCCGGGGGTGCGGATATGCTAACCACTCGGCCAGCCCGGCTGGCATTAATTATTCTAACAATAATAATGGAATAAAACAATAAAAATCGTTGAATTTAACCTCCTGGGCTTTTTTATTTTTTGTTTATTTATATGGTCCTGAAGTTTTCTAAAGAAGCCAACATACTGGAATTCCAACTTCTGTTATACCGCTTTTCCACGATGGCCACGTTCTGATGCTCGAAGTGCTCGGTGAACAAAACGAAAGATTCCAAGTTGTTTAGGAAGAACTTCAGATATTAAAAGGCGAATATCAAGGATATTCGCCTTTTAACGACATATTATTATTATTACGTAACACCTCCGGGGAATTCAAAGACTCATCGAGGGAGGGCACCAACTCTACAACTCTCCGTCTCCACCAAACGTAACCACCTTCATCATCTACACCAACGCCACATATTATACATATAACCCATAGATTTACAGCAATTTAACATTCCATTCATAATATCAACATGATAATCAGATTTGATGTACACAGGTTTAAAAGCAAACCTACTTATACGCCAGCAATCTGATTTTTCGACTTCATTTATTTTTTGTCAAAAAGTAATATCTGCATTTTTGGGCTAATGAAATGCCTTGGTGCTCCACGAGTCGGAGCACCTCGATTGCGACGCAGTCGAAACTCTGAGAAGCGAACGCGGCGACGCCGCGTTCGTTGCATTCGAATGCTATCGAATAAGAGCCTGTGTAGCTCAGTGGATGTGGCGTTTGCCAACCACGGCGCTTGGCCGCACGAAGGAAGACTTGGTTTCGAGTCTAGTCGGCGACTAGAGGAAATTTTTCTAAGCCTTTTTTCGACCGGTTCCCGAGTTAGTCGATCTCTGGCACGGGCAAGCAGGTTTTTCCTCCCGGAAACTTGGGTTTTTCTCCTGTAAACTCAAGAAAATCGACCGTAGAACCCACATTATTTCAGACATTAAATACATTGTGTTAGGGTTAGGGACCACGAGATGGCGGCACATTTGAGCCGTCTCTCTTCACTGAGTACCGCTTAATTAGTGATAGCCTTGGGCCATCTATCTCTGATTGGTACCAGTGGAGATTGAACTGCCCACTCAGTCTCTAAAAGTTAGATAGGGCTAAATGGCCTCGCCTACTCCCCCTATACGGGAATAAAAAAGGCGTTAGCTGATTTTTTTTATTTTTATGAAATATATATTGATCTTTAATTGACCATGATCTAAATAATCTGAACAATGCGTTATTTTATATTAACTGCACTTATTCTTTGGGAATTTATTTATCAATATTTCTTCATTTTTATTATTTAAAGTTTAACAAACTTCAAGTTTAGGTTAATGTAAAGAAGTGGCATGAAAACTTTCTTTTGGAGAGGCGCATTCGAAATATTCATTTCGAACATATTTCTGTTTAACATGGCAACTTTTTTTTTTTTTCTTGGACATTAGGACTGTCTCGCATTTATGTCATATAATATAAACAACTTTAGTACAACATTAATGTAGTTTCTGAAAATTTGTAGGTCATCGATAAAAAGTAATAACATTTTCGTAATCAGCATGCCAAAATATACAAAAGTCACTGGTATTTGTGCGAAGGATGCAACTTGTGTCGATATAGTGTCCAAATAACAAATTTCCCGATTGCTGCAGACAAAGTGTCTACTGCATGAAAGAAGACGTTACTCAGTTTGATGCATCACATCTATTTACCTGGAAGTTGTCCAAGTCTAGCAAGATTATGATTGGTCAGTTTAGGCCACTGGCATCTTGAAGATTTATCCTAAATCCCAGGAAGTAGTACCAAGAGTTAAGTTAGTAACAGCCCTTAAAAAAAATACATGGTCTTCTATTTAATTATCTACTCTTCAATAATGAAATTTTTAATAAAAATCAATATTATTTAAATTGTTATTTAAGTGAGTCATGTTACATGAGTCATGTGTTTATGTTCATGATTGTTGTGGAAATGCTTTTGCACGTGGGTTGACCGCGTGGCGGATGAGAATCGCCATTTTATGGGAGTGAGCCAATCTGGGAATTAAAATTGTATATATTGTATTATATTGCATAGTTTTGGATTAAGAGTCCCGCCGTTTTTTTGGGGTGAGAAAAACATGAGTGATGAAGACAGAGATGTAGACATCGAAAGTGATGTAAGTTTGATCATATTGAGATGTATATGTTTAACGAAACTCTAGTAGACCTTATTTGGAACACGACTGAAGCTTAGTTTGTATTGCTCTAGTCTTAGTACACTAAGCCTAATTTCTCGATGATGGAGAGCATTGCATTTGTTGTTTACTTTCATTTCAGGAGGATGACGTGAGCCTCTCATCTTCAAATTCGAGTTTAAACAAGCACGGAAGCAACCAATTTCAAGGCCAGGTAGTAAGTGACTGGTACTTTTTGTTATCGTATTCTGCTGCGGGTACTACTCGTGGTAATCTCCAAATATTTCTTCAGAATACGAGTAGGAAATTAGAAAAAGAAAGCAAACAAGCAAATAATTTTATATTTAATTTTGTTAGCATATTGCAGTTAATCTAGTCTTCTTAAACATAGGTAACAATTAATTTGGGATTAGAATATTCAAAATTAAGTTTTCTTTGACGATATTACAGAGATTGTTGTCTGTCATATCATCTGTGTTTAGGTTGAAATCATGTGTACTGGCAGTTAAAATAGCATAGCATGATAAATTAGCAAGTTGAATTTGCTCTCTCTCTCTCTCTCTCACAAAGACACAAATTTTCAAATAAGCAAAAAGTCGTGTTCCCATAATAAGGTTCCCATAATAATAATTGTTTTAAGAACATCAAAGCAGTTGATTCGACTAAGTATTCGATGAGGTATTGCAGTTCCGGTATTAACGCGAACTGAAAAAAATACTTAACTTTTAGAAATTTTATCTGAAGAGTTTTGTGTGATATTTGTTATTATTAATATATATATATATATATATATATATAAACAAATATCACAAACAGAACTCGCTTTTCTTTCGTTTCTAATATGAGAATGTTGTTTCAGAATATCTAAGTAATTACATCTCATTTAAACTTTGTTTTTGTTCCTGAAAAACATATAGGGAGTTTTGCTGTGTGGGTGGCAAGCAAATGGCAATGGTAGAATCACTGCGATGGAGTTGGTGTAAGAGTGATCAAGGCAGAAAATATAATGGAACTAAGGCAGTAATTTTGATTAAATTATAAGTATCTGGGATAAGAGGTTCATATACTGATTCTTGGTGAATAAAAGGATTCACTTACTAATGTTTCTGGATTTGCAAAGGCATTTGACAGATTATCTTGTGGTAAATTGGTATGCAAATTGCAAATTGTAGCAAATATTGTTGATAGGAGATTCTAACAAATAAGTTTTTTTGTGTGTATTCTGCCCATTAAAAGTTGTAAACCTGTATTGCATACAGTCTACAACCCTTGTGAAATTATCACCCTGCTTATTTATTGGAAGCACCTCAAGCCTCCAATAAACAAGATCTTACACAACGGGATGGAATTCATCTATCACCTAAAGACATGCATAGACATCCATACTTGCATTGAGATTTGAACCCACAGACTTTTAGCTGGAAAGCAAACATGTTATCCATTCAGCCAACCAGGCTGGCTATGTAAGCAGTTGTGTTTCTGAACAGAATCATTGGGACAGTCTTCTCTGTACTGTTTTTCTCATTGACTACAACCTCAAACTCTTTAAGAAACACATCGATAGATTACTTCTTTCTCCTTAATCACTTACCCACATGTGGCACTGTTGTGTGACATTACAAAAAAAAAAGTACCATAATTGGAATAAAGAGGTACCATAACAGGAATCTCCCAGGAACCGTTGTTTACCCTTATATAGTAATGATAATGTGCATGATTTACAAAGAGGATTCAGGAAAGTTTGAAGCTTAACCATGCATAGATCTTGAGAAATACTTGGGGATTGGAGTGTATTTTTATCAGCAAATAAGATTTGAGCCTTTTTTCATTGTTAGTAAGACACAGTTATAAATCATTAATGTATAGGAAAGAGTATGGGTACAGAGTTCTGAGATATTCTGGCAGTGGTGGGACCACCATAACATATGGTGAACATCCACAAAGGAAACTTTTGATCTAGAGTGTGTAAAGGTAAGTCTGACCATATGTGGCATTCTGATAGATCTGCAGGTGTTACAGAAGGCTGTTGAGGATATCATATACTGAAAGACTTACAAATGATTGGGTATTAGAAAAAATCAGTAGAACTTTAAGGCTCCTATATTGACAGAAGAAAGTTAAAATATTTTGGACACATATTTTGAAAGGATGGAAGGAGGACTTCTCAGAACAGTAATAGAAGGTAAAGTTCCTGGAAAAAGGAAGGGATATTACTATATAGACCATCAATGAGATGGATGGATGGATCGTGTGTGTGGAGTGACTGATCTTCAGAGAGTTGAAGCTTCCAGAAAAGTACACAACAGGACTACATGGTGAGGCGTGGTGTGGCATATCACTGAGCATCGGAATGACCATACGGCATCTGTGGATGTCCAGTGAACATATGAATTTGACAGAGGCTTAATTGGCAATTAAGCCTCTGTCATTTGTCAGACTTGATCAAATGGCCTAGAAATGTCATCATTGACTACACTAGTTGCACCACACCTTTCAGTGTTTGGAGAAACCTCTGTGAAGCAAGAATGGCGAAATCCATAGTAGCAATCACTGATTAATTGATGAATCTCTAGGGCAGGGAAGAAATTGGCTGTTGATGACCTTCTCCATTGTTTTTGAGAGAATTGAAATGAAGGCAATAGGTTGAAAGCTGAATGTAGGCTTGCTTCCATGCAGCAAGGAATGGATAATACAGACTGAGTACTAAATTTTGAAGAACATAGCCAGGAGAATACATCTGGACCGGAAGGCTTATTGATAATCCAAGCTATTAAAGATTCTTCTGATGTCTCTCTAGCAAAACATCACCATAAGTATGCATTGAACTGTTCTTGGTGTAGTAGGAAAAGGTTTGTCACATGTATAAAAGTTGGAAGAGAAGACAGGTAAACCTTATCTTTGTGTGATGTTGTAGTGGCACCATCTAAATGTGAGAAATGGAAGCATGAAAGGCATAATTGCCTGTTGAACAACTAGAAGGCATCACTACTGTATGAGCAGAAGCCTTTTTTCTCTTTCAGAGTTGATTTAGTTTTTTTTTTTTTTTTACAGAAGTTAGAGACTGCATTGTAGGCTGAATCTGCAGTTGAGCTTTTTGATTTTGAGTAACTTGAGATATGCTTGCTTTTTAGCTTGAACTGCTTTGCCAAATTTGGAGAACCAAGACCTGGATAGCTGTCTGGGTTGGTCCACATTCCAGCAAGGGTTATTTGAATTTGGAGCAACTGTGTGAATCAGAAGGTGGAAAGAGTCAGATCATGGAAAGGAGTAGAAAAATTGTGAATGTCATTCCATTTAATATACCATCAGTGTCAAAGGATGTAAGACCAAGTATGGTTGGGTGACAGAACATATGCAGAAGTCTATGTATGATCTGCATTACCAAGAGGAGAATGATGTTGGGATAGGATAGTGAGAATTCTCGGTTTTTTTCACATTGTGTTAGATCATTACTGACAGCAACTAATTGAACATCTTGTCAGCTTGATCAGTGGTTGTAAGTTACAACCATCAAATCCCCCATGGGAATGGCATTACTATTTAGATTGCAGAAAATTGGTCTTCAGAGTGGTTATGAGTTTGAAGTAGGATAAAGACAAGTGAATGCGACAAAGTTTGGCAACAAAATTTTGAGCACATAAAATGGGAATTCTTGGTTTAGCATTCTTTGACATGGAAAGTCAGATTTTATCAGATATTGCACGTTTACTTCCCTTGTGGTGAAAGGAATCATATAAAGTGTAGTTTTTGTACTTGATTTTGGACAAATGGATGAAACAGTTGCATTCACATGTTCATTTTGTTCAGCTCATTATGTCTACAGAACTTAAGCAGTAGATGTGCGAGTTCTGTAAGCAAGAGTAGATTATCTTTAGATGCATGTAAGTAATGGTACATATGTCAAGGATATTGAATGGATAAAGAATTTTTTATTTTTTTGTGGAAGTTTTTTTTTTTTTTTTTTTCTGATCTGCAGCTTTAATGCATTTTTAATGTCTTCTATGGTTAGTGTCACTGCTCAACAAATTATTCTTTGTCCTAAGTCAATAGGATTTCCATAAGGTGATTAGTGGTGCCTGCATCTGTGGTTTCTTAAAGTTAAGATTTTGTTCAGAAAGGGTTTTTTTTTTTTTATTAAACAAAAAATATATTTTGTCCAGTCTGCAACTACTTGCCAGCTGGCAAAATCTACTCACTACATGAGAGTAGGAGTATGAACAGTTTCTTTCACAAGTAGATACATTCATGTTTTTTTTTTTTTTTTTTCATGGACCAGAAGGTATCCACTCGCTTCTTCTTGTGAGATCTTGGCTGCTTCTCCTGTATGCCACCATATTTACACTCCCTTTAATTATGATTTGGTAGAGAAAGTAGCAGCAGAATTATTTGCTAGCTCATTGGGAAGCTCTGTGATGCATTAAATTCAGTCCTAAGTACTCTTCTTAGGGTCAGTATATAGACCCACTCAACTGTTTGAATTATGAAGGTTTTGGCTATATTAATTACAGTTAATTATGTGTGATCATCAACTGTCACTCCACCACATGTAACAGAAGTAGGGGAGTAATTTGCAATCAGTCATAAAGAAATTAGTATATACGATTACCATATAATTTGTCACCAATGCATTCTCTATGAGAAATTAGTGCAAAATATAACCTAAAAACAAATAATTCAGTTTGTGCATTATATGATAGGTCACTGGAAAGTTTCACTTATGTAGGTTAGCTGTTTCTTTGTTTGCTATCAGTTTTGTTGTTAATTAACACTACTTCAACAGTTCCCTGTTTAAAGACCACAGTACTAGATTTTTCATACCATTCCAAACCTGTAACTCCAGTTGTTGTGAATGCACCTTAATCAGTTTTTATTTTTTATTTCTAATGATTTCTACATCAAGTTGCGATGCTTAGATTGAATTAAATCAACTTAGAGTTGGGGATCATTGAATAATTCTCTTGCTGTATAGCATTTTTAGTTTTAACTTGAGTGTTAATAATAAAGTAATTAGTTCATTATTCATTCATGATACTTTTTGATGAATAAGGTGAGCTTATCACTTAGATTTGCTGTTTTTGGAATGCAACCTGTTCAATGGTTGATGGAGAATAAGAAATTACGAATACAGTATATTGCATTGATTTTAAGTGTTCCTACTATTTAGCCTGTTCTTGTTGATTATGAGGGGCAGTATTATGTCTCACAGTTGATTACGTTATTTTACACACAAGCATAGTGTGTAATCAAGTTTTGAGGTGGTTAAAAGCTGGTCATCTTTTGTATGAGACTAGATAATTCAAGTTGGAAAGCCTCGATAAATGTTCATTATGATTTGGACAGGATTCAAACTAATCTTTCTATTCAATTTATGTGTGTTATTCTTTCAACTGTTCGTGTTTAGTATGTTGCTTTCAACAGAAATTCACAATTGATGCACAGGATAGGAAAAACATCTGTTAGAGGTATAAGAAAACACATGAATAATTTCATTTATATATCAGTTTAATTCACTTTGTGCGTCAAATAGTTCATTCTAATTCATTGCAAGGAATTACTATTTTGAATTAATCCTACATATACATGTTGTAGGATTTTCATGTTTATGTAGGATTAATCTGTGGTTAGTATCCCTACCTCTCATGCGGGAGACAGGGATTCGATTCCCTGCTGGAGAGGATTGATTTTAGTATTTGGCATTTTAATAGGGTACAATATTTTTGCAGGCCTAGCTGGCTGAGTGTTAGCATATCTGCTCTCCAGCCAAAAGGCTGCAGGTTCGAATCCTGCCATGGGAATGGACGTTTGCGATTGTCTATGAAAATACTAGTGGTGGTGGGCTGTAGATGGCGTTGGTGTAGTTCCAGTTCGTTGTAGTTGGTAGATTGAGTGGTGGAGAGAGTTGTAGAGTAAGCCATCCCTTAATGTGTCTTTGGACTCCCTGGAAGCATTGTGTAATAATAATAATGCAGTACTATAATAATTATCTTGTATACCCTCTGAGTGTATGTATCAGGAATTTGATGATGATCTACATAAACTTCCTGTTTTTAGCACATATAGACAAAATATCAAAATCTTGTATTGTAATAAGCCATAGTGTCATTTGGTTTAACGTTGAATTGTGAAATGGTACTATATTAGAGGTGTGTGTGTGTGGGGGGGGTAATTCTGCACCACTGTTGTGTTATATATTCTACACCTCCAAACTAATGTAAAGGTCCCAGTAAATATGGTTCCAGATACAGCCCTTTGTAGTTGTAGCATGAATACTGATATGTGCAAAAAGTTCAGTCCGATAGGTTTGCTCTGAGCAAGTGGCAGTTGCTATTTGTTTCCGAGTCAGGTGTCAGTGTTTTGCTATTGAAGGTGAGCTCACATTTACCAAATTGGTTGATATATACTTTTATTATAGACATGCCAATGGAAAAGCATGTGAAGCACTGGCTATATATCAATTCTAAGTTGCAATATCATGTCCTCTTGTTCATGGCATACTCAACATTCCAGAAATCTTAGTCCAAAGGAAAATGAACAAAGTGGTCACTCTTCTTTGGACCACTTTCAAAATCTTATCTCTTCACAAACTAGTGTCCGAATTAGTGCACAATGGTCCAAATGTAGCCTGATCAAGGTTGTACAGTGGAACTATAACTTCTTTATGAATCAGTCCTGTTCAGTGAATTGGTTAACTTGTAAAATTGGTAAAATGTGTGCCCTGAATTTTATATGCTTGTCTACTATTATCCCTGACTTGTTTTCCCTGCATCCTCAATTAAATACATTTGTAGCAAGTCCTTGTCTTCTGAATTTCTGAAGTTTACACTCCACAACACTGGATTAGTAACCCACTCATCTGCTTACACAATCTATTCAAATGTTTCTAAAACATCAGTTTTGCTTCTCATGGTTCTCTTCAACTCATTTACAAAGAATGATATATCTGCACTTAATATCATTAATATGTAAGTTGAACAATAATAGTCCTAAAGCAGACTTTGTGGCACATCGCTAGTGACTTTCTTTTTCTGAGGCACTTTGCTCCCACATGCTGTGCTGACACTTATCAGACAGCCAATCTCCTTTCCAGTACTAATTTATTATCTAACCCTCATTGTCCTAATTCACTGGTCTTTCTTCTAACACCATGGAACCCTTGCTCCTGAATTTCATTATTTGGCAACCCTATTATATGGCCCATACATAAATCATCATCATCAATTTTCTGATATTCACCCTCATGGGGGGGTGGGGGTTCAGACTACTATGAGAGCACTACATGATTAAGTTTACATTATTATTATTATTAATCTCCTATCAACAATTTACCTCCAAATTAGTCTATTGCTTATCAGCACTCCAAAACTGTCATATCTAACATTTCATTCTTCTAAGGCACTTCTGACTGAATCAGTCTCCCTGAACTTTGGTCTTTCATCAGATCTTTCCTCACCTATTCTATTTAAGTGGCTATACCACATTAGATTAGCTCTGCTTACACATTTTTGAATGTTAATAATGTTTCTTTATAATATTTTAATATCAAGTTTCTTTATAATATTTTAAAATTTAATATGATTCTACTATTAACGCCATCAGTTCACTCTCCTAATTTTTCTCAGAACTCTCATATCCATGGTCTCTAATCTCTTATTAAGTGACAAATTCTAAACCAACTCTCAGATCTGTGGCTTAAAACTAATTTGGATGCCGTTTGGCTAATTTCTCTCTTATTCAACTGACTCCCCACCCTACCTGCTTTGCATATTCTGTTTTCTATTTCCAAATTTAATTTGCAATTTTCACTAAAAACTGTGCCTAAATAGCTGAAATATTTTACTTTTTCTATAGATTTTCCATTGAGAATGCAGCTGGTTTTCTGTTTGGTCTTTTTATTGCTGATTTTCATGCCAAATTTGTTACAGCTGTTATGCAATTTAGTTAGAATCCTGGAGACTGGACATTGCAAGTGTTTCAGAGTACAGTATCATCTGCATAAAGTAAAGAGCTAAGTTTGATATCTCTGATTCTAATATCAGGTTTAATGCTACTTTATTTCATAATGCAATCCATATCATTAATATGAGTGGAGATAATGTGCATCCTTCTCTTACCTCTGATTTTACATCAAATCATCTTCTGGTTCCTTCAGTTCTAACTGTTGGCTTTACAACTTAAATATAGAACTATATATTGCTCTGTATAATGTTTCATTTAACCCACATAATTGTAGTAATTTAAAAAGTTTTTCTCTGGGCACCTTGTCATATTCCTTTTTTCCAGATTACAAAACTTAAGTACAGATCCTTGTCGTACTCCCACGACTTCTCAACTGTTTTGTCTTAAAACGAAAATCTGATCTAGATTTTCATTTAGAGAAACTGATAATTCCCACATTCAGCTTTATTATCTTTTTTATGGATGGGAACTATGAGAGCTATGCCACTCATCTGGAATTCAACCTTCTCAACTGTTTGTCGTAAAGTGAAAATCTGATCTTGACAACCTCTTTTTGGCTTGAAGCCAGCTGGTTCTGCACATTTCTCTTCCACAATTTTTCTTAACCTCTTTTCATGGACGTGTGCATAAATCTTACCTAGAACACTTAATAGAGAAATTCCTCTGTAATTCCCACATTCAGCTTTATTGCCTTTTTTTTTTTTTTTATGGCTGGGAACTATGAGAGCTATACCAATCATCTGGAATTCAACTGTCTGACCAGGTTTACTCCAGCTGCCTTTCAAGTTTTGGATGACTTTTTCTACTTCAAGTATTGATGTGTACTCCTCTTTGAATTCCTCTTGAAAATTTTCTACTGCTGTTCTTTCACTGCTTGTTTTGTTTAACAGTCTTTCAAAGAAATTACATCAGACATCTAGGATATATTGGATCACAATGTGACTTGTCTGTATCCTGAGCAGAAATCCAGCAGATGCAGTCTGAAAACTCATAGAGGAAGACCCAAAATCTTCACACAAAATCTATCATACCTTTCCTGTAATCCATAGACATACAAAGAACTCAACGGATTATGGCAACCGATTCCACTCATTCACTGTGAAAAATCTAGTCCTCAAACCTATGCCAACACTTTCACTCAATTTCTAGGGCTGAACTCTTGTTCTGCTTCACCCCACCAACTGCTGAAACACTTCCCCTGTATCAGTCCCATAAAACCCTTTAAGTAACTTAAATGTTTCTATTTTTCTATTATTCTTTTGCAACCCACAGACCATTTTGGTCACTCACCCCTGGATCCTCTTTTTACAGCTTCTTCATCACCAAGGAACTCATGTGATGAGATCTGAGCACAGATGTGGGCTTATTGAAAGGAATGATAACCTTCATTATTTCTGCTTGTTAGTGCGTGCTACAATGAGCTACCTTGGCAGTCTTAGCAATATGCCATCTTAAATTTCAACTCCACCCCCACCCCCCAATCCCTAACATCATCAGTTTCTTGGAGCACAGTTCATCAGTGTGGTTACATAGCTTATATTTTTATTCCAAGATGCATAACTTTACATTTTTCCACATTAAACTGATATCTGTTATATTTTGCATACTGTCAGCCTATTTAATATTTCGCTGAATATTTCGCTTTAAATTATTTCACATATCATTTATATACAAATTTAAATTGTAGTGGTCCACGCATAGAGCCGTGCAAATGTAGTCATCTTTCTCCTGGATTCAGCTCCTTCCTATATCACTTCTGTAGTATCTGTCCAACTGCCACCCTTATATTCATATCCATCTCCCATTTGTTCCAATTTGTTACAGAGTTCCATGTGGTATTGTCATGTGTCTGCAAAATCCAACTCAGCTGTCACTCTATTATAAAAAGTTAGCAAATTACTAAGGCATGACCAACCCTTCACAAAGCCATGCTTCCCCTCATGGAGTATCATATTCACAATTATCCACCTATTTCTGAATTCTGTCATTGACCAACTTTTTCAGTACTTTTACCACTACTCCCAGGATAATGATTGCTCTATAATTTGCTATCGCAGTCCTGAGAGCCTCCTGTATGTAAGGAATTATTTTGCCTTCATTTCGCTCCCTTGTGACTTTATCAGAGCTGAGACTTAAATTAAATGGCCTTGTTTGAAGGCATTACCAGTTCTTTTGTACATTCTCGTAAAATGTGAGCTGATACCTTATCTAATTTCATAGCCATATTTACATTGAGATTCTGCAGTATCTCAAGTACTTCCAATTCATCAGCATCTGTTCTCACATCAGTCCCTGTCACAGCGGTATCCTCGCTTGGATGATATACCCTTTTAAAGTGGTCACTCAGTAATCTAACTATTTTTTGTCTGCTTTTGAAACACAACTCACTACTAAAGTTATCCTCTCATTATTCTTCCTCTTACTTGCCGGATAGCAAAAATAACTCTTAGGATTTCCTTTGGTCTGATTGGCTAATTTCTTCTCATAATCTGATTTTTGCTTTCCTTACTATGTTGGTCACCTTTCTTGCCCAAGCCTTGCACTGTTTATGAGCTTGCTGATCACCTTCTTCTTACATACACCCTAAAGCGTTTTTTTTGTTTGTTTGTTTCAGCTCCTGCTTAATGCAGATTTTTATGCCTTGGCACTGATTCAAGCTAAATCTTAAGCTTGTCATAATCACCTGCCCTGTAGTTCCACATATACCCATTCTCAACTGAAATCTCCCCATTTTGCAATCACATGCACTTCCCAGTTGGAGGCAACGTGGCTAGCTTGATTATAGACAGATCCTCTGATCAGATATAGTACTCTCATACCTCAAGTCCTCTCTATCACATGCTGGTTCAAGTAATTATCTCTTAATAGGTGTATAAATCCATTTTCTTCCATCAATCTTATGTCTGCATAGTTGAAGTCCCCCATAATAATTTCTCAACCTGCATTCATTGTGCTAATTTGCTGATGTATATCATCCACATCATCCCTAGCTTATAGCAGCAACCAGTTGTATGTCATGTTGGCCTTAATCTCACACCAGATTGCCTCAAATGAATGATACCTGCATGCCTGTCTCCTAATCTTTCTGGCCATAGTACATTTGTTATCAGCAGCAATACTCCCTCCCCCCCACATTCTGTTTTCTATATCTTTATTGAAAATATTAAAACTTTCATATTCTGTCCCTGTAACTACATCATCTACTGCTAGCCAAGTCTTACTGATGCTTCTAACTTTTGATGAGGGTTTCATTAACCAATGTCTAACTCCTCTCTCTTATTCTTGATACTTCTAGCATTAGTATATATTACTGTAGCATTCCCTTAGGTCACCCAACCTTTTACTTCTTGTATTGACTATCCCATTTAATATTGTTGCTAGAGACTAGATTCCATATTGGCCATTCTCACTTCATGGATGCCTGCACACACACTCACTTGCATCCACCCTAATTGCTTTAGATTTCTTACTTTGTGCTTCCACACTTTCAGTGAACAAAGCTCTCTAGACATCATTTGAACAGTCCATCAGCTTTATATAAGTCATTCCATCCATCAAATTCAGATCACATCAACAAACCCATTTCTTCTGTACAATCCTGCACATTGATTTATTTACTATCATTGTCTTCCTCCTTGGTTTGGCTCTATCATAGTGGCAACAGACTTATAATCTTTTCCTCTCACTCTTCTTCATTTCCTGTCTCACACAACACTTCTTACCACCTATCAGATCATCAATGCTGGCCAAAATAATCAATTCTTTTCATCTTGCCTTTTTTCATTTCAACAGCTTCACTGATATTAATTTTCACATTAGAGAAACAAGATTTTGTCAGGCTTCCATTAAGTACTCCTCTTATCATAAATCGGTATAATTTTTTTTTCTCCTTTATTCATATCATCTTGTTTCTTGCCTCAGAAGTCTTGCTTTTATTTATCTTCTCAGCTCTAGTAATCTCTTGATGTTTCTGTAATCTTTGGACCAGTTCTTTGCTAGTCCTCTTTGTACTCCTGACCTTTCACCACTGCACTTATAACATTATTTCTGGTATTAATATTTTCCAGACTTCTGTCAATACTGTTTACCCTACTATTGCATGTTTTGTTCTCGATAACTAACTGGTACTCACTCTCAAAACACTTACTATATATTTGCTCACCAGTCTCACTCTCTTTCCATACACCTTTCAACTTTCGCAAACAATTCATCTTACACATGCTGCACTAAGAACGATATTGCAAATTTAACTTTCCTACATAGATTATTTCTCCTACGTCTTAGCTGCCATTGTTCTGCTATGCATTGCCACCATACCGACAATATTTACTTAAAAGAAATATAAATTTTTCTTAAATTTAAGAAACTCATTCTCTCATACACCTATATAATAAAAAAAAAACTGCAATAAATTAATTTTTTTTTTTTTTAGTTAACATTATTTTTCAACAGCATTCCCACTGTGTGCCAGCTTATGAGAGTTCATGCATTACCCAAACCAGCTGTCATACCTTATCTTAAACTCATGCATGCTAGATGTGCTCACAGGCAAATTGTTCCACTGATTCAGTTCTATAGCTGTGAGAGAAAAACCTAGCTTTCACCCCATTCTTAACCACAACACAAACTCAACTTCCATGGATGTCCCATGTCTTCTCACATTCCATACAATGCAAAATTTCATCCACTGCCATCCTATAATACCCTCTCAGTAGTTTATAGATTTTTATCACCCTTTTTTCCTCGTGTCCATCAGTAACTGCAATTTATGTACTTTCAATCCATAATCTGATATCATTTCATGAAGGCTACAATCTTCTTTGTAGTCTTTATCTCCTTTAAACCCAAGATACCAAATCAATTCACAGTAGAGGTGTCATCGTGTCAAGGCCTGTAAAGAGGCAAAAATGACTTTAATATTCTTAAATGTCATTCATTTCAATGTCACAATTATTCTGAGTTTGAAATGTGACCTTTCTTCAACTTCCCATCCAGCATAACTTTAAAATCTTTAGCCTTGGCACTTTCTCCAGGCATAATCCCATCATTATAACATGTTATCAGATATCATTTCAAAACTTTACACTTACTAACATTGAACTGATAGCCATTATCATTTGCCTACATCTCCAGTGTATTCAAATCACCCTGTAAATGCTGTATATCAGTAGCATCTCAGGATCCCTGCCTATCTTTGTACAATCTGCAAACAATTGAACATCCCATGCCCAGGCCATTATCATTAATGTATATAGATTAAACAACAGTGGTACAAGAACTGATCCTTGGAGCACACAGCTGGTCACCTTAAATCTGGTAGATTTACACCTCCCATATTTTACTTGCTGATACGTTTATCAGCCACCTGCTTATCCAAGTCAGCAGCATATATTCAATCCAGTATTCTTCAGTGTTTGCAACAGCCTTTTATGCAGTATCCTATCAAATGCTGTTGTAGTAGCAGCATATCTATTCCCTTTATCCAATATTTTATTTTATATTTTATAATATAAAATAAAATATTGCTCATATTTTATAATATAAATTTTATATTACATTTTATTACATTATATTTTATATTATATTACAATATAATATAAAATAAAAATTTGCTCATATTTTATATTATTATTACTCATTAAAATATGAGCAAACTGCTCAAATGTTACCTCCCTTTGGTAAACCCATTATTGTTCCTTGCAAAGCATAGCTTTGTTTGTCAAACCAATTTCTCTGTGCAAGTTCTACCAAACTTCTCTAAAATCTTCACAAATCGCTCCAGAAGCATCTGATAGGTTGATAATTAGATACATCAGGTTTTGCACCACCACCACCACCCTTTGTGCAATGGGATTTATTGACATTCTTTCCATTTCTGTGGGATCTTTCCTAAGCTGAGACTCAAATTATACAAACATATCAAGGGCCTGGCCAGTTTGGCTGAACATACCTTTAGCATATGTGCTGATATCCCATTGCCTCCAAATTCTTATCCGGGTCATGCAACAGCTCTAAAATCACTTCGTACACCTCTATCTCTTCATCCACTATAGTGGTAACACTGCATTATATTACATACAATTGATAGATCTTAGTGAAGTGAGTATGAATTATTGATATATTATTTGAGATCTTCAAAAATTAGATTATTTGAACAATCACATTTGTTTCTAACACAGTGGTACTATCTACATTCAGTAATATGCTTGCACATTCATTCTTTATCTGACTTGCAGCATAATGATAAAATTCTTTTGAGTTGCTTTTAGCCTGCATAACCAGTTTCTTTTAATACTCCATGTTTTCAGTAAATACTTGTAACTTTTCTGGCTTGCACTTTATGTTTCATGACTCCTCTGACTTTTGTTTTTCATGATATTCTTCTACATATTGTCTTCTTATGGATCTCTTGCTTAATAAGGTTGCACACCCATTTCACTCCCATCCTATTTGTCTTTCGAACTCTAGGGACACCTTCAGATACTTGCCTCATTTAAGCACTTTTTCAAAGATTCCCATTTAGTAACTTAAACATGGGATCAATGATAGCCTTCTCTGAGTTTGTCATAATTTCTACATTTAGTTCCACATATAGCCTGTCATTGAGATATCCACATAGTGGCTAATTTCCAGAACAATACCACAACTGGTGTTAAAACAGTCACATCCTTAACTGAACACCTCTTCCCCCCCCTCCTCATGCTGATCAAATCCATCACTCTTTGGTCTGCAGCACTTCTTTTACATACTGCTTGAAAAAGTTGTCTCGCAACAACTCAGTAACTTTGCCTTATTCTTATCATGAATTTTCTTAGGCTTCACAGTCAGTGTTTGGATAATTTAAATCACCCATAATAATTATTAAAAAAAAAAGAAGATATTTAAAAGAACTGAGATCAGTGGAAGAAAAACTAAACAAAACTGGATTGAACACTTAAACTGAATGTCTAACACTTGATATGCTAAACCAAATGTGAAGAGAAGGCTATTAGATTAAAAACAAGACCTCAACAGATCATAAGATATTTATTCTTAATTTAGTGTCATGATTGATTGGCACTAAATGAATAATTATCATCTCATCAGGATAATTTGGCGATGCATTTTCCCCCGCCCCACCCCAGCAATAGTCCACCATATATTTCATCCTGTTAAGCCTTAATTTCACACCTCACACTCACTGCTGCACATAACATTTACCATGTGCTTTAATGAGTTTCTACCCTAACTGGATTAAAGTGATCTGATAGCATTCGTAGTCCCCCCCCTTCTCTCATTCTGAAAAATACTGTAACCTGATTCCAATTAAAACATATGACTACATGCCAACAGTTTTAGGTTACAGTGTATTTATGAAAGCAACAAATTCAAGCAGTGTTTGCTGATGCTCCTGGCTTTTGTGTATGGGCATAAAAAGTTACTTCTCTGCTTTTTCATATACTTACAGAACAGTTATCTGTTCCACATTTGCTGACATTTCAAAATAAAATGGCTAGAGCCCGTTATGCTACTGGCTTGCCATGCACATAACAGGTTTTGTATTCTGTTTTATTCTTTATTTTCAACTCTTTTTTAAAATTCTAGTTTAATTAATTTCTTTGTTATTGGTCTATTCATGTTTTGGCTATCTGATAAGTATATCTATGCCCAGACTATTGCTTCTTCATCTTTAACATATCAAATTATGCACAAGTTCAATCTAATCAAGTCCTGGTCCAAAGTATTATATTTTTCAAAAATGCATGCAGGCGTGTCAAATTAATAATCCTTATTTAATATAATCCTATTTATTTAGCATCTATAATGCAGGTGGATAATTTTTTTTAAAAAAAAGGGGTGCCATTAGCGAAAATATCTTATGCTTTCTTCATATATAAAAAAAAATTATCTATTTTGCCGGGGTTTTAAATTACACATTTGCATTCAAAATAGCCTGAAACCAGAATGTAAGCAAGGGAAATTGAGAAAGCATAAGTGGCAACTTGGGGATTGGCAAGCATCAGCAAGGAGGAATGGGATAGCATCTTAGTGGCTGACAAAGAAGCGCAATTAATCTATCTCTGAAAAGGGAACATTAGATTTCAAGCCCTTCCCCTCTCCTATCAAGATGATCTAGAAATCAGAACCTTAAACCTTAGCTAAGTTTGCTTTTCTGCATCATTTAAATGACTTGTTTGCAATTTGGCCTGTGTTTCTGGCAGGTTAAAAACATGCACATCTTAGACATTCTAATCATTCTTCTTTCTAATGATACACTGACACACACTGCTAAGTCGTCTGATTATAGAAGGATTTTTTTCACTTCATTAGAAATTATATTATAGTTTAATTATATTTATTAGCTTATCCAAGCATAAACAAAATTTTCATATGAAGCATTTTCACGAGGCTAATGTGTTAACTTCACATCAATTGCCATAATATTTCATAATGTTAATCACACTTCCTTTCAGGTGTATATATAGCTATGCATTATGGGAAAGGTCACTATCCAGACCAGTTTTGATTTGTATTGAGGTCTCATCAGTGGGAGCCATACTTAAGAAGATACCAAAGTTAACTGCTGTTTTGGCATGGGGGATTCATTGGAACTGTGGTCCCTTATCCCCTTCCTTAATATGCAGGGAAATTGTTGGATTCAGGGTGATCATTTAATACCTGGCTCTCCTATTGTGGACTATGGGCAGTAAGTGTTTCTTAAAAAAAAAAAAAAAAACTTGTTCAGTGCAGTTTTTTGTCCCAAGCCGTTTTTGTTTGTTTACTGCTAGGTAATAAACCAGAATTGACTTGTGATATTGAGCCTTTGGTTTTCCCATTTTGGGCATCTTGCAGTGAGTTTAAAAACTAAACTTACCTGTTCAGTATAGTTTGGAAATGTTTTTGTTTTTCTAGACCAGTCTCACTATAGTCTGCCACTTGGAGGGTTAATGGGTTAGGTTGGAGCAGCATTTGCAAAGAATTTTGCAACTTTTTTTCTATAAGAAAGTTTTGATCTCAAGAATACCGGCTTCTCTTCTTGCAAACCATTGTATATTGAAGATGTAAACACTTGTTTTCGATAATTTGTAGCTTGTTAACAGCTGAATCTGCCATATGACTCTAGGTGGGTTAGGCATACAGGACTGGTCTTTATTATTATTATTACCAACAGCCCTTCATGGAGTAAAGAGTCTTGTCATGGGAGGTTCTGCTGTACATGCACAGCTCATCGTGCCTCAGCCTAAATGCATTCACTATCCTTGCACTCACCACACCATCAGACAATGCATTCCAATCACTCTCCATGCAAAAAATCTACATATCACATTGCCAACACCCACTTCATAGAGCTTCTAGGGATGGCCTCTCATTCTCCCCTATCTCCAGATATTCTATGAAAAATCTCATCCATGTTTATCTGGTAATTACCCCTTACCAACTTATACATCTCAATCATGTCTCCCCCTCTTCCTTCTATCTACTGGGCTCTGTAATTTGCATTCACACACACACAACTGCCAAACTCTCTACAGCAGTGCTTCCCAAACTTATGGATGCCAAGGCCCCCTTTGGAAAAATTAAAATATTTTACGGACCCCATCGAAAAAAAAATCGTAATATAGACATTATTATTACCACCCGAAAACCTAATGGAGTCAAAGATTCATCTGGAAGGTCCTTTTATCACACACACAGCTCATATATTATAATATTTATTGTATTTATATTCAATATCTTGCATTTGTAATCTTTTTTGTGTTTCTTATCAATACGTTTGAAATGAAACATATGAATAAGCATATATTTACTAATATTCATTAATCACCGAAATACGCAAGAAGCAAAATTTGTGAACCAACACAAATGTGTGATTTTTTCCATTAAAATATAAAAAAGAACAAAAAAGAAATAATAAAAATTAAATACGTTTCTTTTAAGATTAAAAAAAATCTATTTAGTCTTGAAACATTTTAAATTTGTTTTCATTATTTCATCCCCCGCCCCCCCACCTTAACAAAACATACGGCCCCCAGTTTGGGAAGCGCTGCTCTACAGGTTGTTTCTTCAGTGGTTTAGAAAATCAAAAGTACAATTTATGGCACAACAGCAATCCCTGAAAACAAAACATACTTCTAACCAGCTGCAACCAAAGGCTCAAGAACTATCTATGGTTTATAAGTGTTTCCAAACTTTTAGTACCTGCATACCCCTTTTGAAAATGTAATAACATTGGCATATCCCGAAAATGAAAAGCCAAACGGCTATTTTTCTGGCGAGGTTGATAAGTTAAGGGGGATAAAAATCCCTTATTGTTTTTCAGCCAGCAAGCGAAACTAAGATCGAAAACTACGATCTGAATGTTTCATGCCAACGAACTGTCGGCGGATCCAAGCGTAAGTGACCACTTGGTAGTGCCACACCAAGGCAACTCGTTGCAAGGGTGGAGCAAGCTCCCTCACTATGCTTGATATTTTCTCATAATGTAAAAACACACAGCTCCTAGGAGATGTAGTACTGTTTTACATTATGAGGAGAGGTCACTACCCAGACCGGTTTCAACCTTTTTTTGAGGTCTCATCAGTGAGTAGCTAGACCTAGAATATCAGAGTTTAAGTGAAAAGAACTTACATACTTTTGCTATACGATTGCCAGAAAAGTGTGTCACTGTATTATATTATAACATATTATAACTAAGATGAAAAGCCAAACGGCTATTTTTCTGGCGAGGTTGATAAGTTAAGGGGAATAAAAAGTTGCCTTGATGTGGCACTACCAAGTGGTCACTTATGCTTGGATCCACCGACAGTTCGTCGGCATGAAACGTTCAGATCGTAGTTTCCGATCTTAGTTTCGCTTACTGGCTGAAAAACAATAAGGGATTTTTATCCCCCTTAACTTATCAACCTTGCCAGAAAAATAGCCATTTGGCTTTTCATCTTAGTTATAATATGTTATAATATAATACAGTGACACACCTTTCTGGCAATCGTATAGCAAAAGTATATAAGTTCTTTTCACTTACACTCTGATACTCTAGGTCTAACTACTCACTGATGAGACCTCAAAAAAGGTAGAAACCGGTATGGCTAGTGACCTCTCCTCATAATGTAAAACAGTACTACATCTCCTAGGAGCTGTGTGTTTTTACATAATGAGAAAATATCAAGAATAATGAGGGAGCTTGCTCCACCGTTGCAACGAGTTGCCTTGATGTGGCACTACCAAGTGGTCACTTACGCTTGGATCTGCCGACAGTTCGTCGGCATGAAACGTTCAGATCGTAGTTTTCGATCTTAGTTTTGCTTACTGGCTGAAAAACAATAAGGGATTTTTATCCCCCTTAAATTGGCATATCCCTTTTAAAATTTTAATAAGGCCAACAATACCCCTTCTCAGGCAATGACAATTTTGTGAGAAGTTATTTTTTCTTATTACTATTACTTATTAGTAATAAATGCATGGCTCCAACTCATTACTTTCATTAGAAATATTTAATCCTGATGCATGTGTTCTTTCTTGCCCTCATCCCCACATTATCATTTCCTTCATTATTTTCTATTGTATGTTTCAAACAACCTGTTTTTAACCAGCCAGTGACCCTTTTTAAGGAAGTTTTTTCCCACTTGGCTATGCTACTAATCATATACAGTGGAACCTCGGTTGTCGAATGCTTCTGTTCTTGAACAATTCGTTTCCTGAACAGAATTTTGGTTCCCGAACAGAGCTGAGCTGTAAGGCGGGAAAGCGTCAGTTAGGCAGCAGCCTTCGTTCAGTGCAGACACCTGCTTGATTTATAGTGAGTTTTCTTGATTTTCTTTATGGTTTTTTTTTTCATAAATTATTATTAAGTAAGCTACCATGGGACCGCAGAAGAATAGTGATAGCAGCAAAGCAAAAAGAAAAGTTATTAGAACCACAATAAAGATGAAAAAAGAAATCATATCCAAACATGAAAATGGCATTCGTGTCTCGGATCTTGCTATGCAGTTCAGTATGGCGAAATCAACAATCTGTACAATACTCAAAAAATAAAGAGGCGATCAATTTTCGTCTATATTTTATCTATTTATTGTGTTTATTCTTTTACGTAAAATTTTATGCATTTTCATTATGTCTGTATATACGATTTTATGCATGAAGTACTGTTGCAAAGGCTTAAATAAACAATCATCTGGGGTTTGGGAACAGATTAATCCATTTTACATTAATTCTTATGGGAAAATGGTTTCAGTTTTTGAACAATTCGGTTTCTGAACAGCCTTCAGGAATGAATTAAGTTCGACAACCGAGGTTCCACTGTATTGGGTTTTATCCTTTATCCAAGTGTAAGCGAAACAAAGTTTGCACCTGAAGTACTTTCAGGACTGGGGAAACTCGTGGTAAAGGTGATATAAGTTCTCATCACTTGCCTTAGTGTCTTCCATAATGCAAAGCACATCACCTTGCGGACATGTATAATGCTATGTATTAAGGGAAGGGCCACTACCTAGACTGGTTTGGATCTTTATTGAGGTCTCATCAGTGGGACCCAGAGGTGGTGATACTAAGGTAATGGAGAAGTCATATTTACCTATACGAGTTGCCAAAGGGTGTCACATCCTATTATTAAAATTCTCTGGATTAGAAATAAGTTTAAGGAACTTTACACTTGGATAAAGAATAAAACCCAATATATAATTAGTCTGGCTCCCAATGATGAGACCTCAATAAAAGTCGAAACTGATCTGGGTAGTAGCCCTTCAATGCATAGCATTATGCATGTCTGCAAGGAGTTGTGCTTTGCACTATAGGAGACATTAAGGCAAGTGATGAGAACTTATGCCACCTTTACCAAGAGTTGCCCCAGTCCTGAAAGTACTTCGGGCACACACTTTGTTTTCTTACACTTAGATAAAGGATAAAACCCAATATATAATGAGTCAGTGATCCATAGTAAAAGGTTTAAGAAACTGAGAAGAAGGATATTATTAATAATGGAGATGAGGGATCTGGGAGTGATTGTGAATAAAGGAATAAATTTCAGGGACACATTGCTAGAGTTGTAAATACAACACAATGGATTTAGGCAATGATGCAAGCTGCCATTATGAAAGATCACATTATGAAGAAAAGTGGTATTAAACCTTTGCTTTATGCAGATGATGTTATACTTCTAAATAAATCCACTACAAGCCTGCAAGATTCCCTGACTAAATTGAATAACTATTGTAATAGATGTGGTATGAAGGTCAGCAATAAAAAGACAAAAACAATGAAAATAGGCAGAAGCATTGAAAATATCAACTGCATTGTGAATGGAGAACCTGTAGAACATTTCAGCTATTTAGGCACGATTTTTAATGAAGATGTAAAGTAAATATGGAAATAGACAACAGAATCAACAAAGCTGGTATGGTAGGAAGTCAACTGGATAAATTTATATGGAATAAGAGAGAAATTAGTTAAAATGCTAAATTAGCTGTATACAAGGCAGTGTTCAAACCAATTTTAACTTATGGATCTGAGAGCTGGGTTAGAAGTAAAACACTTGACCAAAGACTAGAGACCACAGATATGAGAGTCCTGAGAAAGATTATGGGCATGAACAGATGGCATCAATGGCAATATCATATTAAAAATGAGGATATTAGGAAAGAACTTGACATTGTTAGCATCCAGGAATATAGCAGAGCTAATCTCAGGTGATATGGTCACTTAAACAGAATGGGAGAGAAAAGATTAGCAAAACATGTGTTCTCTGCCAGGTTGGCAGGAAGAAGACCAAGATATAGGTGAATTGATACAGTAAAAAGTGCCTTAGAAGATAGAAATATAAGATCTGATAATGTTGGGGTCTTGACAGGTAACAGATTGATTTGATGGAAAATTGTAGATAGGAAGTTAGTAATGATGTAAGTTTTTCACTTAGCTATCATATCCTGTACCTCCTTGAGGGTGCATGTCAGGAATTTGATGATAATGCAAGCTGCCACTTAAAACTAGCTACCCTTGTCTGCTCCACTAAAGACAAACTTCTTTCCCTCTCAGTTTCAGGTGTATATAGAGTTCCTTGTTGCTGCAAGTTGGAATACTATGGACAGATAGGAAGATCAGCTGTTGTCCGAATTGAAGAACATAAAAAATACATCTGCAGTCGTGACTATGGTCACTCTCACCTTTCAGACCATGCTTTGGATACAGCTCAAAATCAGTTGGAAAAAGACTGCCATGCTCCATCACAGTAAATTTAGAAGAGAAAGACTATTTTTAGAATCTGCTGCTGGTATTAAAAATCAGCTTAATTTGAATAAATATGGTTGCGTAAAACTTCCCAAAATATGGGAACACTGATACTTTAAGATCCCAATTTACATAATTTTCGACACATTGAAAGGATGGAAGGAGAACTTCGCAGAACATTAATAGAAGGTAAAGTTCCCAGAAAAAGTGGAAGGGGTAGACTGTCAATGAAATGGATGGATGGTGTGTGTGGAGTGACTGATCTTGAGAGAGTTGAAGCCTCCAAAAAAGCATATAACAGGACTACATGGCGAGGCCTGGTGTGGCACATCACCAAGCATCGGAGTGACCATACGGTATCTGTGAATGCCCAGTGAACATATGGATAGAGGGTGCCCTGCCTAGTTAGGACTAGTCTTTTGTCCACGTTTCAGTTAGTTTTGTGCTGCCTGTCTACCTGCGTGTTACAAGACTCATTTTGTACTTGCTGACAATGTCTTTCTAATCGAGATGAAATATTGTAAGCATTAAATACTATTTTTTATAGTTTCTTAGTGCTGTTTCACTCCATTAAACTTTTATCATGAGTGTATTGTAGAAATTTTTTTTTCTTGTTGGTTACAAAGTATGTTCTAACAGATAAAAAAAATTATATTCTCACCAGTAAAGATTGGTCTTAGAAAATAACTCTTAAAAAAAAATTCAGCAGCTTTTTTTTTTTTTTTTGCAATTAGTAATTACCAAAAGATTGATTAGGGTCTTAATGACGAGTTTTTTGTGTTGGGTGGTGGTAACACAACTTGGGTCATTAACACCCTCAAAAACAGAGCAATAATGATATTTTCTAATGAGTAAGCCCTTATGAATTAATTTCCAATTATTTGCAATACTTTTATAAACACCAACTACAGCAAAAAATATGATCAATAAAATTCCTCGCAAGACCACACCCAAAAATGAAAATACTTTTTACAGTAAAACCATAGCCATTCCATACATTAAAGCATATCAGAAAAAGAAAAAATAGAATGCAACATAAATACAGCTTTAATACTGTATTTAAATCCATTACAAAAATCCAGTTTATTTAATTAATCCAAGTTCTTTTCTCTTAGACTATCATGAGGTGTACTGAATCCACTGCACCTGTAATTTGTCATATATAGTGAAACAGGATGCATGATTCCTGTCCAGAAAAAAAAAGAACACAAACAACACACTTTTATGTGCTTTTTTTTTCTTTTAATAACACATAATTTAATATTTTTTTAAAATTGGGCCTTGTCCTGAACACTCTACACCAAACAGATTTGAAAGCTACCTACTCTTTACATCATACCAGATATAACCACAATCCACTCTAGTGGAAGAGTTTCTGAATCTCTACAATGTGTTTGGCATGCATTTTGAAAAGGACTTAGACTGTACATGAAGAGCTTTGGGGGAGGGGTAAACCACAAGAGCAAGGAATCTGGTAGACACCTGAAAAAAAAAAACCTCATGGAGAAAGTTTCTTGAGGTGAAGAATGAAAAGGAGAAATTTTAATTTCCAAAAAAAATAGATGTATGAAGGTATTATGTGAATAATGGTAGTTTTTGCCTCTTGCAGTGTGTCTTTTGACACAAATAAAAGACACCTGGGTTTGGAGAAGACTTGGTGTTTTGTGACTCATTCTGAGGACATGTCTAGCTTAATATTGAGTCCAAGTTATTCTAAAAAATTACTTGATAAACTAAGATTTATTTTTTTAAAAAAATGATTTGATTGAAATATTTACATTTGTAAATAAATTTTAGTGTGAATTAAGTTTTCACCAGTTATTTTCTTTATACTCTGTTTTACTTAATCACACTGTTTATGGATTGTACTTCATTTAAAATATGTATATAACTAAAAACTCCCATTTTATTTAAATGCCACACAAAAATTTAGAACGAAGATGTAGGATTACCCTTGGAAATTATACTAATATCAAAATTATCTCAGTTATCTATTTTTACATCGATATATTTATTTGGTGTTTAATTGAATAAAATAGAATGTGTTTTTATTTCATTCAAGAAAAATGAGTATGTAAAAAAGAACTAACCATTTTAATTACATTTTCTTATTTTTTTTTATTTCCATTCAAATAGAAATTTTATTCAAAAAAAAAAAATTAAGAAACGTGTTTAAAGATGTCTAATTTTGAAATTTCATGCAAACATTTCTAGCAGCTGAGAATGTTTCTTCAGAATTTGTTGATGTTGGCTGAAATGTTACCAAACCCTGATATGATTTTTCAAGTTTCTGATCTTTTCATTGTATCTACAAACTGCTGTCACATAGCAGTTACAATGGTTAATCTTCAAGAAAATTGATAATTTTATTAAATGACTGTTAGTCCTGGGCCACAAAATTTTGTAAATCACTGATTGCAGATGTGCTAAAAAATAAAAAGTGAAATAAGGTTAGATATTATGTGTAGTGGTAGAATTGTAGATATGATGATAAATATCATCATCATCATCATCAAATTCCTGCCATGTACCCTCAAGGGGGATGTACAGGATATAATAGTACTACATGTTAATTGTAGATAGGAAGTACTAACTTCCTATCTACAATTTTCCTCCAACTCAATCTGTTACCTGTCAAGATGCCAACATTATCAGATCTTATATTTCTATCTTCTAAGGCACTTTTTACTGTATCAATCCACCTATATCTTGGTCTTCTTCCTGCCAAACTGGCAGAGAACACGTGTTTTGCTAATCTTTCCTCTCCCATTCTGTTTAAGTGACCATACCACCTGAGATTAGTTCTGCTAACACATTCCTGGATGCTAACAATGTCAAGTTCTTTCCTAATATCATCATTTTTAATATGATATTGCCATTGATGCCATCTGTTCATGCCCTTAATCTTTCTCAGGACTTTCATATCTGTGGGTCTCTAGTCTTTGGTCAAGTGTTTTATTTCTGACCCAGCTCTCAGATCCATAAGTTAAATTTGGTTTGAACACTGCCTTGTATACAGCTAATTTAGTGGTGTTTTGGCTAATTTCTTTCTTATTCCATATAAATTTATCCAGTTGACTATCTACCATACCAGCTTTGTTGATTCTGTTGTCTATTTCCATATTTAAATCACTATCTTCATTAAAAATCGTGCCTAAGTAGCTGAAATGTTCTACAGGTTCTCCATTCACAATGCAGTTGATATTTTCAATGCTTCTGCCTATTTTCATTGTCTTTGTCTTGTTATTGCTGACCTTCATACCTTATCTAATCAGTTATTTACAACAGTTATTCAATTTAATCAGGGAACTTGCAGGCTTGTAGTGGATTTATTTAGAAGTATAACATCATCCACATAAAGCAAAGAGCTGACATCTCCAATTTTGATATCAGGTGTAATATCACTTTCCTTCATAATGTGATCCATATAGATAATGAATAACAGAGGGGATAATGTATATCCTTGTCTCACG
The DNA here is from genome assembly GCF_054136105.1 of Typopeltis vanoorti. Taxonomy (NCBI): domain Eukaryota; kingdom Metazoa; phylum Arthropoda; class Arachnida; order Uropygi; family Thelyphonidae; genus Typopeltis; species Typopeltis vanoorti. The sequence goes on along the minus strand of NC_143569.1, from coordinate 91,140,400 downwards.
CCAGACTTATCTCTATTTTGCTATCAAGTGCAGTGTTTAAACTGCTTTTTAAGCACTGTCACCACTACATTTATGGAAGTAGTAAAAATGTATTCTAATTCATTTTGGAGTATACTGTCATTTGGGCAAACACTTCTAGCTCTGTATGTTAATGTTTTTATTCTGCTATATATTTTTTGCACAGAAAGGTGATGTGACATTAAACCATCTTCCTGTACTTCTTCAATTCTAACTGCTGACTTCCAACTCAAAGACTAAGTATTGCTTGACCCATTGATGAATAGCTCCTCTCTTAGCACCTTGTCATATGCCTTTTCCAGATCTACATACAGATATTTATTATATTCCCATGATATTTCTACTCTTTGTCGTAAAGTGTAAATCTGATCCTGATAGCATCTGTTTGGCCTGAATCGCTTGTTCTTCATCAAGCTTCCCTTCCGCAATCGTTCTCAACCGTTTCTCAAGTATACTCATAAATTTTACCAGGAACACTCAGTAGGGAAATACCTCTGTAATTCTCACATGCAGTTTTATTTCCCTTTTTATATATGGGTACCATGAGAGCTCTACTCGAATCATCTGGAATTCATCCCTTTGTCCATCCTTGCGAATTATGCAGTGAGCCACTGTAAGACTTTTATACCTCTATACTTGAGCATTTCTGGTCAAATATCATCTATTCCAGCTGCCTTTCCACATTTCACTTTTGATGGCTTTTTTCTTCAAGCATGGATATGTATTCCTGATTGCATGTCTGTTTTGTACCATTGTGCTATCATCACTGCTTGTTTCATTTAGCAATTTTTCAAGGTAATTACTCCATACATCAAGGATATCTTTTTCTCCCATTTTCATGTCACCTTTATCATCTCTAATTCCTTTTACAGCACTCTTTCCTCCATTTCTGAGCTTTTTTCAACTACCTCGAGAATATCCTGCCATCTTCTTGATATTTATTTTGTATATTCTTACCAGTCTTCCCATGACTTTTGTTTAGCTAGTTTTACACAGTGTTTAGCTTTCTTACATTTGTCTCTGTATTCTCTAAGAGCACAAGCTGACTTATTTGCCAGGAACTTTTGATATGTTTTCTTCTTTTCTTTCACTGCCTCTTTAACTTCCTGTGTCCACCTTGTTGATTTGTTTTTACCTATCCTGATTTTTCTATCCTTGCAGATAACCTCACCACATGCTCCTCTGGCTGAATCAAGGGGTGCTTAAGGGTCAAAGCTGTATAACTGAGAGGAGACCTCCAGATAGCCTTTAATAAAGGAATGCAGAGATTCGATCAGGGCTTCTGACCTAATGTCCAATCCCCACCTTCTCATGGTGCACTCTGTTAGGTACCCACCTGGATACTGAACAAACAAGGATGGGCTGGCAATTTGGGATTTAGCCAACCAAATTGTATTCTTATTGGCTTAAACCACAATATAAAATGAAGGTACGACATGATGATAAATATAGCATTATTAATAAAGGTAAACAAGAAGTACTGAAAATCAATAAAATTCAATTAATTTTTGTGATTAACATATACAAAATTTGGATTCAGACTTGTCGAGTTTTAGATTGAGTATAGAGTCAGAGTAAAAATTATGAATCATGGAGTCATACTTTTATTGTTCAGTCATAATATAGAGTTATTCCATTCAGTTATAATCTCCTTCATTATTGTAGTTTGCTTTGAAACTCCTAGTCATACATGCCAGTTTTATATGTGATTAATTTGGCAATTTTTTAAAACTACAATTATTTATAATATACGACTGTTACAATGCAGGATCATGGTTGACAAACTTGGTTGATAGTTATTCCTTCATTTTTATTACAGATGTTTTTAGCAATGTAAGTGTCATGAACATCAGGAAGTTTACTATAATACTTATGAGATGCAAAATAAATCTTTGGTGACTGAATCTTATCAATAGTTATGCTATATTTTGTTTACTATATACAATAAGCAGTGGTATGAACTTCTTAGTATATAGGAAACGCATATCATCTGAGGATTTCTGACCATTAGTTGATGAGATTTGGTTACATTAGCAAAGGGATATGTAATATCAAATCAGATTTATTTATTTATTTATTTATATATATATATATATATATATATATATATATATCAGGGGCAAATATTCCAGATGTACAGTGCTCATCCACTGAATAGCAATATCACCAATATTATATTTTTGCAGTTATTCCTATTAGACTCCCCGAATTGTTTCCAAACCTCACGTGATTGCTAAAAGTTACCACAATAGACTAATGCTTCATGAAGAGAACACTTTTCTATGCGTAAACATTGCATCAACATTCACGTTAATAGCCCAGGTTTATGTTCAAAATACATACACCTTTGAAAAGATGTGTAGATTGTGCAGTGAGTCAAATTTTTAGTGTTCTAGTAGTTTTAAACCACTCAGAATGCGAGGCTGGGTGAGCTCTGAGACAATAGCATCTAGACGTTGTGATTAGTTATTGTGTCAATCCAATCGAACGTTGTCATGAGTTGCCGTTTTTGTTTACCGAGTTTCATCTGTTTTGCATGTATGAAGTGTGAACTGACGTGGTAGGCAAGTTTTTATATATAATATAGACATGTTTTTAATATATAATTTTCAATAAATTTATAACTTTTTGCCCATATTTACAATGGGAAACAGTACTGTAGTCAAAGGAGGTAGGCCTCATCCTGCTCTTCCAAATTTTACACCTTTGAGTAATTCAATTATACCAACCAAATATAGCATTCTCCTTCATTATTGTTTTCTAATATACACAATCTTAAAATAAACACATTGTCCCCCACTCTGCGCAGATTTGGTTACAATTAATTGATAAATTAAAGTATTCAAAGTTATCCTACAATTAATTGCATTAGACCAATTAAGATGTCCACTGATGTGAATTTTGTAGTGCTGGTTGCATGAGCCATGATAGCACATCCAATTGACATGAGCATGCAACGCCACTGATATACATACACACGCATACTTTGTTAGTCCTTTTTTGTGTACTAGTTTGTGTGTTTACACCTGAAGAAATCCTGTATTGATTCCTTGTTGTTTGGGCTAGGTTGTAGGAGTCAAATAGCTATTGTGTAGCCCTTTCTGAGAAGCCATTTAATTTAATATAAAAAAAAAAAAAAAAAAATCAGCTAACGCCTTTTTATTCCCGTATATACGGGAGTAGGCGAGGCCATTTAGCCCTATCTAACTTTTGGAGACTGAGTGGGCAGTTCAATCTCCACTGGTACCCAATCAGAGACAGATGGCCCAAGGCTATCACTAATTAAGCGGTACGCAGTGAAGAGAGACGGCTCAAATGTGCCCCCATCTCGTGGTCTCTAACCCTAACACAATATATTTAATGTCTGAAATAATGTGGGTTCTACGGTCGATTTTCTTGAGTTTACAGGACGAAAAACCCGAGTTTCCGGGAGGAAAAACCTGCTTGCCCGTGCCAGAGATCGACTAACTCGGGAACCGGTCGAAAAAAGGCTTAGAAAAATTTCCTCTAGTCGCCGACTAGACTCGAAACCAAGACTTCCTTCGTGCGGCCTAGCGCGGTGGTGTGCAAACGCCACATCCACTGAGCTACACAGGCTCTAATTATAATTTTATATATATAATTTAATATATTGTTTGATATTTGAGAGTTCTTCTTGTAAATGATAGGGAGTTGAGCAATTTATTTTTACACTGTTATGATTAACCTTTTCTTCAGTTAAAGCATTGTGTTATTAGCAATTTAACATCATGTGGCTCATTCTGTTTCGAATAAATCCATTGTTTGCATTCTACCTTAACTGTTTTTTAAGCCACTAACGAGGCTTGCTAATTTCAGACTAAAATATACGGCAGTATATTTAATAAATAATACTTTTATCTTGTGTTTTCGTGTATATTGTATAAAAGCATGGCACAAGTTTCTCTAAAAACAAGAATTGGATATGTGAATTTCTGTAGTCCAATGTATACAAGATGATTTATATAGTAAGGATTCAGCATGTTAGTGATTTTTTTTTTCAACCAAGAAATAACATTTTAAAATAATTTACCAGTTATTAAAATACTTTTTTTTTTTTTTTTTTTTTTTTTTAACTTTGTGAGTTTGTGGAATTATTATCTATAATCTGATTAACTGTAATAACATGCTATTTTAGTTGGCTGAGTGGTTAGAGTACTACTCTCTTTCTAACCAGTACATTGTGGGTTTGAATCCCACAATGGGTATGGATGTTTGTGAATGTCTTTAGATGGAAGATGGATTTCATCACTTGCTTGAGGCCTGAAGTGGCTTGAAAAATTCTATGTTCTCTAGAACAGGATTTTGGATTACCTAAAAATTAATAAATAAACTCCCATTATCACAGTAATAACATACATGCAATAAAATCTCATGGATGGGATAAAAAAAATTATATAATCTTTTAAAAGATTATACAGTGTGTTTTCTTTGATTCATGATAACAGTAATATTGTTATGTCTTTTTTTACAGTAATCTTTTTTATTATATAGATTTCTGACAGCTGCTGTATCTTTTTTTGGAGAATATTAGCTTTACTAGATTTAGTTTAGGATTGGAATGACTTTTAATGGGATTATATTGATCAAGTGCATATAATAAACAACTATGTTATACCAACTAATTTCACCAACTAAGGCTGTTGGCATCTTCAGGGTACATAACTGATGTAAGGCACTAAAAAGTAAAAAATGTTACAAACTATAATCAACCGATTCCAATTATTAAACAAAGAAGAAAAAAAATATTAAACAAAGAACAGAGCACGTACAATACATGCATAGAGCGTACATGATATCACTTGTTATTTAGGAACGTTCTATAGTTGGCACTAATTCAGTTCTGGCAAGTTGAGAGATCTAATAAGGGTCTTCCAGATCATGGGCAAGATTAGTTCTTGGTTCTTGTTAAGGTTTTGTATACAGCGGGCAACTGTTGTGGCCTCCTTAAAAATTCGGGAGCAGAAGTCCTCCTCCATGTAAGGAATTGTGCTTCTATCCCACTCTATGGTATGGTTCGTTCTTGAGAAAAGAAAAGCTAATCCCGATTTTTTTTCTCTGTTATTATTGACATCACCTATGTGTTCTTTTTGCCTAATTTCAAGGCTCCTTGAAGTTTGGCCGATGTAATTCAAGCCACACGAGCAGGGTATGTTATAAACTCCAGCATATTTGGAGAAAGGATGACTATCTTTTGGAGATCTTAAGAATTGTCTAATCGCTTCTGTAGGTTTAAAGGCTACTCTTATTTTATGTGGTCTAAGGAGTCTAGCAATCTTATTGGAAACTGTCCCTAAGTATGGAATGACGATGGTAGAAATATAACATATATCATCTCGTTGTCTTTGTCGGGGTTCAGAGAAAAGTATCTTGTGGACGAGTCTTCGAGGAAATCCATTCATGGTAAGGTTGGTAGATATCAGGGATAGTTCTTCCTGGAGGTCTTGTTGATCTGTTGTAAGGAGAGAGGCACTGTTCTTCAGCATGTGTACAATACTAAGTTTCTGAGAAATGTGGTGGCAGGAAGTGAAATGTAAATAATGTCCTGTAGTGGTAGGTTTGCAGTAAACTGAGAGGTTGATACCACCATTCAGAAGCTTCTTAATTAAAGTGTCCAGATATAATTGGTTATCTTTTTCAAGTTCTAGAGTGAATTTGATTGTGTGGTGTAGAGAGTTGATTTTGTTAAGAAAGTCGAACAGGTCCTTTTTTGTGTGGTTCCAAACAATAAAGATATCGTTCACGTAGCTCCACCATACTGTAGGTTTAGGGTCTGTTTGAGATAAGATTTTACTTTCAAAATCTTCCATAAAGAGAGCAGCACAAGATGGAAAGAGGGGGGGGAGGGCTATCCATTGCAAGGCCAGTCAATTGCTGATATATGGTTTTATTCCATAAGAAAAAGTTTGATGTTAAACAACGATGGAACAAAGGTAATGTCTTGTGGGAGCAAACTTCCTAAAATGTTGATGACTTCCTCCACAGGGATGTTAGTGAATAGAGATGTAACATCCAGGCTGGTGAGTAAATCCATATTGGAGATAGAGATGTTGTTCAGTTTCTCAACGAAATGTTGCAAATTTCATATACAGGGTGTTCGGGATAAATTTGACATATTTATAATTAATTATATTTTTCCGTAAGTTACATGTATTAACACACACTTCTCTTCATTTAAAAGTTTGGACCCTTCTTCATTCATATACAAGATGTCAGAAAGGATGGATAGCTGGAACCCACCTGAATCATGGAAGAGAATAACTTGTATCATGATGATTCGTGCCCGCCATCAAAATAAGGATATTACGACTGCTGCCCAATGCTCCCTGAATACAGTAAAAACAATCAGGCATGAACTAGAGACTTGCAATGGTGACTACGAGGATGTAGCAAGAAGAAAGATCCCTAGCAGACGATCTGATTGCGTTCGTACAGCAGAATTCCTCGCAAATCTGCAGGAACAGGTGTTGAAGAACCCTGGCATTGGAATTCGGGCTTTGTTCGTGGAGTTGCTAACTGTAGTCAAGCCCTGGATAACAAGGGTAGCCAATGGTAGGCCATATGTATGGCAGCAGGATTCGGCCCCTTGCCACACCTCTGGGAAAAGTCAAAAATGGTTGTCTGAAAATTTCTACGACTTCACCAGTCCAAATGTTTGGCCTCCAAACTCCCCAGACCTTAACCCCATGGATTATTTTGTATGGGGCGCAGTTGAAAAAGACACCAATCGCACTTCCAGTAATACAAAAGCCCAGTTAATGGATAAAATTAAAACAGTTTTTGCGGCCCTTCCCAGGGAGACTGTAGCATCAGCTTGTTCGAGGTTCCGAAGCAGAATTGAAGCTGTGATCGATGCTAATGGTGGTTATTTTGAGTAAATCTTGTTGATAGTATTGTAATTAACTCTGCCTGTAATGTTTTTTTGTCAATTCATTAAATTTAATAGATACAAAGAAGATTTTCTTTTTCCTTACGAAACTGTCAAATTTATCCCGAACACCCTGTATAAGTGTCCGAATTATGGATGTGAGGTTTTGAGGAGGCCTGCCAGGTGTTTAGATAACAGATAAGTTGGCGAACCACAATCGGGCATAGTGGTATTCCATTTTTGGGTACCTAGTGGCATATAGTCTTGGTGTTAGTGGATGCATGGATTTCAATCTTCGTTTTAAGTCTATAGACCAGTTCACCATGTGATGTATTAAATCGTTGGTGTTATTGTGATTCTTTAGTGTTGGGTCTGTGACTAGGACACGGTAGGTTGATGTATCCGACAGCAAGCTGTTAATCTTATCTTCGTAATCACTGGTATTTAAAATCACTGTTGAATTTCCCTTATCTGCCTTCAATATGATAATGTCCTTCTTTTTCTTCAAGCTATACAATGTTCTTTTTTCCAGAGTAGTGATGTTTTTGTTAGGAGGTCTGGAAGATGAGAGGATGATACTACTTTTTAATCTAATATCATTAGCTATGGGTTCCGGTAACGATGTTCAAAATGTTCCATATAAAAGTTAGCATTCAGGGGGGGGGATAATGGCAAACCCTTGGATGAGACTGCCTTTTCTATATTACAAATGATATCCACTTTAGGGACATGATCAGGTGTTATCGCAAATTGAAACCTTTTTTAAGTATATTGATCTCTGGTTTTGTTAATACATGATCCGATAAATTAAAAATAACTGCTGTTTGGTAGAGAAAGTTTAGACTTAAAGCATTTTGTATAAAGATCATTAAATTTTTGGATTTGGTTTCGTTTGCTTGTTGTAAAGGTTTATCATAGCTAATAGTGACCATTCTGTCCAAATGCGACCATATATCTTGGTCTAAAGTACTAGAAATATCGTCAGAAATCTGGTATGCTGTATCCGTTCACGTAGAAGTGCCAAAGATGTTTTAAAATAAATATGTTTCGCTCGTCTTGAATGGAATTTTTCTTTTAAAAATAGAAACTTTGGAATAATCTTGTTGTTTTAGGATATTTATGCTGGCAGCTATGTTGCATTTCAGCATAGCTAATATCCTAACTGAAATGTAGTGTTTACAAATTATGGGAGGTAGATTGTAGACTCCACAGTTTGGCAAGTATGAATTTTAATTTATGGACTTGTCTGTACATTATTAAAGCTATAACCTTGACTTTGAGGGGGTATTAATGGCGTTTTCTATTAATAGTATTGATCATAAATTTATATTCAGTGTTGTTCAGTCCATTGTAGTTGTGGTTTGGCAGATTGTATGCTGTAGATTTTTTATTTTATTTCACTTGGTTACAAAATATCCTGATGTAGAAACAATGGTTCCTGTGATCAGATATATTCAGCCATATATTAGGAACAAGAAGGAAGAGTTTTTGGCCATGGTTGGCACTTCCAGACCACAGGTTATAGGTATTAGTGAAACATGGCTGACTGTAGATGATATAACTAGTGGGATTGAATGTGATGGGTATAGTGTGTTCAGGAATGACAGAGAGAATAAAATGGGGGGAGGAGTATTGTTGATGATAGCTGATGAGCTCCAGCCAAGGAGAATAGAAGTTGAATTGCAGGATAGAGAAAAGAGCACATTTGAGGCCATTTGGTGTGAGATTGTGGCTAGCAGAACTAAATATACAATTGGGTGCTGCTATAGACCAGGTGATGGAAAAGATGGTGGTGACAGTATGCACAAGCAAATAGAAGAAATGGGTGGAAGGAGAGGGTGATTATTATGGGAGATTTCAACTATGGTCGCATTGATTGGAGTGAGGAGAGGACACACGGGAGGAAGGAACTGGATTTTATGCGGTTATTAAGGGATAACTATCTGCGACAGCATGTAATGGAAAATACTAGGGGTCAGAGAGTGCTTGACCTAGTAATTACATCTGAGGATTTGGCTGTAACAAATATGACCACATTGCCACCAATCGGTGAGAGCGATCATAGGGTCTTAACTTGGGAGGTGGCTAAAGGTGTAGAATTTTCAATTAAGACAGGGTACATGTGGAATTATCGGGCGGGAAAGTATGACAAGCTTAGGAGTTTGATTGGTTCAGTGCCATGGCATGTACAACTGCAAGGACGAGAAGTTGATAGTGCATGGGAGGTAGTTAAGAAGTGCTTGCATGAAGCAATGGCTGACTGTATACCTAGAGTCCGAATAATAAATCAAGTAGGTGTTAAATGGATGAATAACACCATTAAGCTTGAGTTGCAAAAAAAGAAACAACTATGGAGGGAATTTAAGGAGAAGGGTGACCGGCAGGCACATGAACGGTATAAAGCGCAGGCCAGAAGGGTGACGAGTGTGGTAAGAAAAGCAAAAAAGGATTACGAAAGAACATTGGCCATGCAGGCTAAAGAGAATCCTAAACAGTTTTTTAGATATGTAGCAAGTAAAAGGAAAAATGTACATGGCAGATTGATTTTAAAGAATGCCGATGGTAGGGAGGTAACTGAATCAGTTGAGATAGTTGAGTTACTGAGTGAGCACTTTGCAAAAGTATATCATCCAGGTGGTGACATTGCAGAAACGAATAAACCAGTAGATTATACAGGAATTGTGGTTAACGAAGTGGAGGTGAGTAGTCTATTGCATAACCTCAATGTCAATACATCTGTGGGATTGGATGGTATACCAGCTCGTGTTGTACGAGAAGCAGCTAAAGAATTGTCAGTACCCTTGACCATTTTGTTTAATTTGAGTCTCGGGTCTGGGTTAGTCCCGAGCGGGTGGAAAGAGGGGAAAATAGTTCCACTGCATAAAGGTGGTTCCAAGACTGCTGTTGTAAATTACCGACCGATTAGCATATCAGGAATCATTGTCAAGGTCTTAGAGAAAATAGTCAAGAGGAAAATACAAGATTGGATAGAAGAAAATGGGATACTGTATCGGGGACAGCATGGTTTTGTGAAGGGTAGGTCATGCCTCAGTAACTTGCTCACGTATTATAACACAGTGACGGCTGAACTGGATAAGGGTAATGGGTTTACGGTGATTCTACTGGACCTTGCCAAGGCCTTTGACAGGATTCCACATGGAATTCTAATCAGTAAATTGCAGCATATGGGAATGGACATAGGGTTGGTGAGATGGATAGGAGGGTGGTTGACGGAGAGCTATCAGAGAGTGGTTTACTCGGGAGTAGAGTCCACAAGACGGCCTGTGACTAGTGGTGTGCCACAAGGATCTGTTCTTGGACCACTGCTGTTTAATTTGTTCATAAATGATATAGGAAATGATCTGAGAGGAACAGTTCATTTGTTTGCGGATGATGCGAAGTTGGGTAGGGCAATAGTGAATGCAGATGACGTCAAAATTTTGCAGGATGATTTGGATAGATTGGAGGTCTGGGCTAAGGAGAATGGATGTCAGTTTAATGTGGCAAAATGTAAGGTTATGCATTTTGGAGTGAAAAGATTGGCGGCAGTTTACTGAATTGGTGGAACCCTGCTCCAGGAAATTGATGAGGCACGAAGATTTAGGAGTGTTGGTAGTTGAAATTTAGGGGACACATTGCAAAAGTGACCAAAACAGCTCATCAAGTCACTTGGTTGCTGAAGAATACATTGACAAGCAGGTTATTGTTCCTCTTTATCAAGCCTTGATAAGACCCCATCTAGACTACTGTGCTCAGATTTGGTCACCTAGGTTTCTTCTTGATGGGGAGGAGGTGGAGAGGATCCAGAGGCGAGTGACCAAGATGATAGCAGGTCTGTGGAATGAACCATATGAGAACAGGTTGAGGATTTGTGGGTTGCAAAAATTGGTTGATAGGCGGAGGAGGGGAGATATGATTGAGACATTCAAATTACTGAAGGGTTTCTATAAAATTAATTCAGAAGATATTTTTGAGAACAGGGCTGGTTGTGGGAGGACTAGGGGACATCCATGGAAACTGGGCAAAAGTGTGGTTAGTAAAGGTGTTAGAGCTGGGTTCTTTACTTTTAGAGTAGTGAATGAGTGGAATGCGCTCCCTGAGTCTGTAGTGGATGCTGTGACAGTGAATGAGTTTAAGGCGAGGTATGATAGATACTGTATGAATGTCAAATAGTTGTGATGAATATGATTTGGGGCCTCCCTCGATGAGTCTAATGACTCCCTGGAGTTGCCCGTAATAATAGTAATAATAATAATATTAAAAAGTGATGACATGAAAGATGGTTTTAGACATACCTTAGGGAAAAATTTAATGATTTTAAAATTTTTATAACAATTTTGGTAGAACCATGTTTGTAGCTAACCGCTCGGCCAACCAGGCCAACATCGAGAAGCACAGGAAGTACATGTAATGGCATATTAGGACTATATCAAGTGTTGAACACCATCTCACATAGGATTTAATGAAAGAAAGTGGTTAGTAAAAAAAAAAAAATTATGCATGTGTTTCCCAACAAGAAGTTTTAAATCTTTATAACACAGTGGTATCAGCGGGTGGACAAGTGGATAATGAGAAAAAAGGAACTTTTGATGTATTTCTTAGAGAACTTGGGAAGAATAGTATGAGGAAATCTTTTCCAAGAAGAGGTAATAGACAGAATGGAACAAGAGATGAGAAGTTAGTGAATTAGATGTGAAGCTGAGCTGATAGTCAAAAAAATATTTCAACATCACATTTTGGAAAGTAATATTTCATGGATTAAGGGTGATAGTGGATTTCCAAAGAAATCCAAAATTTGAAAGATAGCTCAAAATAAAAATGAAGTTTCCATATAATGTGACTGAGAGTGCATTTAAACTTAAATGGAATATAGCCCATGACACGTAAAATAACTAAGCTAAATAAAACTTGATTGTTACTGTAGTTAAACTTCTTTTACATTTCAAAATGTTTATTGGTATCATTGTCTTCATTTTATTATTTTATATTTGAATTAACTGTGATTTTCTTGCTTAATGACTTCTAAAATGAATAAACGTTTTTCTCCGTTTGGCCTTTTGGTTTGTATAGCTGGATCCAGTTGAGTAATTAACTGAATCCAGCAAACTTGCAGATGGGATATAATGTGGAATTGCAAAAAAATAAAATAAAATAATTGTTTGTTGCAATGAATTTACTCATTGCGACATCAGTGGTTGTTGATGAAACAGAGCTTTGATGAAACAGAGTTGATATTTAATTATGTCATCTATATGACATAATTAAATATCAGCTCTGTTTCATCAAAGTTAGGTAAAATTCTCAAGAAATTTAAAATCTACACTTCTTTTACTCTTCTATCCAAACTGCGTTTTCCTGAGTTGATACACCAAAACAGGACAGCCCAAAGTATCTAGAAGTTTATTGTTTTTGGCATTTTGGTTTTTATAGGTGGATCACATTAAGAATCATTCTAAAACTGGTTAAAACTGGATCCAACAAACTAATTTTTTAGCCAACTCTGTTGACAGTTAATTTAGAATAAATATAAGTGCAGAAATGATCCAAGCAAATCATTAAAAAAAAAAAAAGTTGGTGGAAAAACTTCCAACAACTCTCGCTAATTCAGAGTATTTTAATAATAAGGTGTGACACCTTCAGCTACTCGTATATGAAAATACGTTTTCTACGTTACTTCAACCTTGGTATCACCTCTGGGTCTGGCTCCCACTGATGAAACCTCAATAAGGTCAAACCCAGTCTGGGTAGTGACCCTTCCCATAACGATATACATGTCTGTAAGGATACATATAGCTTTGCATTATGGGATGGGATACTAAGGCAAGTGATGTGAAGCCATTAGCTTCTATATACAAGTTACCCCCGTCCTGAAAATACTTCAGGTGCAGACTTTGTTTACACTTGGATAAAGGATTAAACCAAGCATATCATTTCTTGGTATCTTTAATTTATAATGTATAGTCACTGCTGCAACCACTCTATTTATGAATGAATGATCTAACATGTCTGAGTATTTTTGAATGCTGCATATGACCAGGAATGTATTATTAAGATTAAAATTGAACACTACATTTTTTAGTATGCAGATTGTGTTCCTGTTGGTCTCTGTCTTTTCAGTTTTTCACAAGTTTTTAATGTCTTGTCTCTACTGATGGAGTAAGATAGCTTGGTCAGCTGTGCTCTGTGATTTGCTATCATTGCTTGGCACTTGACTAAATCTGAATATTCAGATGATGATGACATTACACACTGTCCCTCCATTTTGATTAGTACGGACTGCCTCATCTTACATATGGCCATCTGAACATAAGATATTATACTGCTATACCAGACATTGTTATCTAAATAGGAACCACGTGCATATTCATATCATTTTAGGATCTTAAAAAGTCTATGAAAGAAATCTATAACAAGGAGCTGTGCTAAAATTGCTTTGCCCTATCTTTTGTGGTTTGTAACCATTTGTAGTTGAATATCTATTGTATTCACTATATGTTAAAGTATATATCCTACAGGGAAATTAGGTAGCCCAGCAGAAATCTTGAGGGGCCCATCAAAAGATTGTTGTGAGAGAGGTGGACTGAGTTAATTCCAGCATATTAGAAGTGCGATCAGCTCATTTCCTAATGATCTGAATACAAGGCTAACCAGTTAGCATCCTAAATAAAACAGCAGATTAATCAGCTTAAAAAATAGAATATTAGTTTATTAAAATAAATTAAAATTTTACTGGCTTTATCAGTTCATATCATCAGAGTTAAAAAAAAATCAAATATACACAGTTTTTTATTTAGTTTTTTTTTTTTTTAAATATCTGATTTGCACATGAAAGGCCACAAGACCTATAGCACGTTAGTGGCATGTGTGAGCAAGAGAAATAAAAGAAAGGACGAGTCTGTTCATATTTTGCTTGAACAGCTGAGGGTTGTATTAGGGAAGGCAAAGTGAGGGAAACTGTTCCAAAGTATAGAAGTATACATGGGATAGAGAAGGTGGCAGTGAAGTTGGTTGGGCAAGTTTCAAGATGAACTGTAAAAGGGTGTTGGTTGGTTGGCAGTGGCTCTTGTTTGATGATTTTGTTGGAGAGAATGATGGAATAATAGTGGCCAATTCAGCAGAACACTGTCCATGAAGTAGAAGAGGCACAAAGCAGAAACTGAACATCTCTGTGTGTGCCATATTGCCCTCTTCTGGATAGAGTCAAGCAATCTTAGAGAGGATTTTGGTGCTCTACTGCAAATATGGGAGTAATATTCCATGGCTGGCAGATTGGGGCTTTGTATAGAGTTAGCAGGTGTGAAGTAGTGTTTTGCACAGTCTCCCCAGAAAAATTATATGAAGTTTTTTGGTGGCTGCAGAAGCTATAGTTGAAATGTGGTTGTGCCAGGAAAGATCGGAGGCCCAGGTCAGTCTGATCGTGTTTGGATATCTCAGTATTACTGAAGGGAAGGGAAAGGGATGTGAGCTCTTTCTTGTGAGAGATCAGACAGTCCTGAGTTTTGGTGGCACTGATGTTTACAGGGTTGTCCTTGCCCCACTGGGAGCGAGGACAACCCAATATAACTAGGAGATCTGAGTTCACCTCACTGGTAGATCTGGAGGATTCTAATACTTGAAAACTACAAGGCTTGTCGAATGAAAAGGAGGAATGGAGTCTACTGTCATCAGCAAAGCTATGGATAGGATTGGAAGTCTGAGAAAGCAGGTCATTTATATACAATACAAGAAGAGAGTGGGTGAAAGAACAGAATCCTAAGGTACTCCTGCGTTGGTAGGGAAATCTGAGGAGAGAAAACCGTTCACCATGACACGTAATGAGTGACCAGTGAAAACATTTTGGCAATCCAGTTGCAGAGTGATGAAGGCAGACCATAGGATGGCAGTATGGTAAGTAGGTCCCTGTGCTTAACCTGATCAAATGCCTTTGAAATGTCGATGGTAACCACGAGTTTCTCCATGGATTGAGTCCAGAGGTGGGTGGTGAAAGTAAGATCGGCTGTAGATTGCAAGTAGTGGAATCCATACTGCTGGGCACTGATAAACTGGTATGACTCTAGGTGATTCAAGAGTCAGTTGTCTCTAATTTTAGAGAGAGCAAAAATGAGAGTAATTGGATGGCAGTTCATTGGTTGACTTAGAGGATAGGCGTTAGTTCTGGGTTCTTCTTTGCAGTTGGTCTTCAAAGAACATGGCAATATCATCAGCACATAAAAGATTTGCTTAGTTTCTTTCCTAAGATATTGATACCCTGTTAGTCCAGTCAAGCTTTCTGAACACATTTTCAAGTATATCTGTAAAAAGTCTAGGCGCTATTGGATATCCTTGTTTTAACATCTTTATTGATAAAAAGTAATCTCCCTTTCTTTCTTCAGCTGCTTGACTTTTACTGTAAATAGCATCTAATTTATACCTTGTTTAGTAGAACAGATGCTCTGTTATAGTTGATAAATGCTCCCACACAGACAGATACACCAAAAACCCTGCTCCATTTTATATTCATTTAAATAGAGGGGGATGGGGGAACCTAGCTAACATTAATCATAGCAAAACTCATTTCTAGTTCTCACTCAAATTGTTTATAGCAAATACAGGTAAAAGTAGTTCTAAGTATTGTTTAAGGCAGGCATAGAACCCAGATTGGTGAGTCTACTGAATTTACATAAAATTGACTTTCTTGTTAGATCAACTGTTGATTCTTTCAACAGCTTTACCGATGGATTCAAATTCTTGTCTGACATTCTCCATCATCTTATATGTAATTCAACACTCATATTTGAAAAACATAACTTCCTTTTTTACTGATGCACTTGGAATATTTAACACTTTATTTTCCACATGACATTGCAGGTTCATTCAAATCTGTTATAAATTCAGGATATTTCACTTGGGAAAATAAACCTTATAACACTGCCACTGCTTTTCCTTTATTCCCAGTGATCTAAATTTGATCCCAAATTTAGATCATTTGGAAGAAAAAAGTTTTAGTCCCTATAAATCCAAAACTGCATTTGTGGATCTATCAGGTTGATGACACTTTTACTACACGGAAACATGCAGATTAAAAATTTACTTAATTCTAGGATGCAGATTTTATTTATTTATTTTTTTTAAAAATATGTAAACATTTTTGTAAAATTCTAGGATTTTTGTAAAAATCCTAGAATTAAATTTATTCTTGAAAATAAGTTACAAGGTGCATTATCCTTTCTAGTTTTGCATTCATCACAAATGTGAAACAGACAGCTTTCTCTCTAAACACAGGTCCAATGTAGTTGTAATTTGTTGCATTTTAGTTTGTTCTTCCTTTGCACACTGAAGATGTTTTGTAATACATAAAATATCTGTTAAAAGTTAAATTAATTATTTCTTACTTTACTTTGGTTAAGTTTTTTTTTTTTTTTTTTTAATGTAGCCAAAATTTCATAAAATGTGGTTGTTTAATTTGTGCAGTCTTCTATAGTTTAAAATTTATTTTAGAAAATATTTATACAGATATAAAATATAACTTTTGTAAAAGCAAAAAGTAATATTTTTAACTATTATTACTTTTTTAGCCAAACTAAGTTCAATAATGTGTGTCATTAGTTTTCTGGTTTATAATTACATACTTTTTGCTGCTGAGATAACTATTGCAGAACTGTTGGCAAGTCAAGGAAGTTTTACAATAGAAGTTATATGGTAATAATTACGATCATGGTATTTTAAGAAACCGTTTGCTATGGCAGTATCACGGTTAAATACACTTGCATTACATACTACATATTATACTAAATTATCAATTTAAGATGTCCTTAACTTTTTTTTAACAGTAGAATATTTGGAGTTTTAATTTGATAGATTAATGCATAATATTGAAGCAATAATCAAAATAACTATTTGATGCATTTAAGCACAACAGTATAGAAAGGTATTAAAATTTATCATTAACACATTAAATGTTAATGCTAAACACAAATTTACAATTAAAATAAATTATTCATTTGTAAATACTAAACCTTAATCTTAATGAAATTTTCTTGCCTTCTCAATGCCATGCTTATTATTTGCTTGTTTAAAATATACAGTCAGTCCTCGATTTATGATGGGATTCTACTCCAGTGATCCCATTGAAAATCACTGTATGAAACATCAGGATATGTTAATAATTAACTTGCTGCCCAAATTCTAATATGGGTGGGTTTGTTTTGTTATATTTTAAACTACTTTTACTTGCTTTTTTGTAGTGAAGTATTTTATTAAGCACTGTGTGCTTAATAAAATAACCAACTGGAAACACATGGAGTAAGACTTTTAATTCATCAAAACTGCTACTGCTTTATTAATGGAACAATTCATCAGGGGAGGCTAGATCATCAATCTCTCCATCTTAGCCTAATTTCCTCAAACAACCTATTGAGGCAAATGCCTTGGCCTTCTTTTTTCTTCCCCACTGTAAACCAGGAATTTTTCTTTTTTTTGTTTCCTCTTTTTATTCTTCTGCAACTTTCTGCATGTGTCTAGCTCTATTAAGGTCTTCATTTAAAAGAGCTTCATACAGCTTCCACCAACTGCCCTACATTTGTGACTAATCTCTTTGTAAAATCTTTGTTTTTCTCAAATCTTGTAAATGTGTGAACATATATGTTCAGCAGCTTCTTCAAAACATCATTCATACTTTGTTACCACTTCACTCCATGTTGCATATACAATCTTTGTACAGTGCAAGATGTATTCCTACCAAAAGTGTCTAAAGGTTTTCTCACCCTCAGTAGTAACAATAGCCCGAACAAAAGTATTTCTTAAGTAATAAATTTGTTAAATAAATAAATAAATAAATAAATATATATATATATATATATATATATATATAAATAAAATAAATAATTTCTTACAATGCTAGTTATGAGGATAGACTGAGGGCATGCAAACTACAGAAATTGGTGAATAGAAGAAAAGGGGTGATGTGATTTAGACATTTAAACTGTTGAGAGGTATTTACAGGATTGACACTGGGGAGATTTTTAATAAAATAGAACAAGGAGAAGGAACAAGGACAAGAGACTATTCTTGGAAGTTGTGAAAGGAGGTGATGAGTAGGAGGGTAAGAAGTGACTTTTTGTGTGGAGGGACATTGGAATTCATTGACTGATAAGGGTGGTGATTGAGTTTAAGGAATGTATGATAGATGTGTTGTCTAAGATGGATTTCATGTAATGGGTCTTGTGATTACTCGGAGGTCCATAATAATATATGCTTTGAAGGTCTGTTGATAACAGGAGTGAGGCAGTAGTTGGTGTGTCAATGGGATGGGCGTATTAAGTCACAAATGCGGTAAGTTGAGGACTGATTGTATACTGATTCAATAAATGTTTCCTAATTTTTTTTTAATAATAGCTCATGACTATCTTAATTGTTGAGACTAGAGTGAAACATCCTCTTGTTAATCAGCTAGCGGTTTTATTACTGCAATTTAAAAATAATCAAAATATGTTTGTTTCAGGCAGATAAACGAGCTCATCATAATGCCCTTGAAAGAAAACGAAGAGATCATATAAAAGATAGTTTCAGTAGTTTGAGAGATGCTCTACCATCCTTACAAGGAGAAAAAGTAAGTAGTATTTACATGCTTTAATGAAAAAGATGCCCAGCTCCCACGTACAGTAATACCCTGCTTAATGCTGCTGTTTAGTTGTATTAATCATGTTCGGTATTTCACCAACATTCGTTCAGTGCACTTTATGCAGAAAGAGCTTCTGCAACTACTGGACACCACTAGTTTGTTATCTAAAATATAGTATAGTTGGTGACTCATTAAAATGCTCAGTAAAAGTTCATTGTTGTTCTACAGTATTTGTATTTTCCCCTATCTAATAAAATATTAGGATAACCTTGTTTTATCACTGTTTTGGTTAGTATTTCACATTCTAGGAACGTATCATGAAACACTAACAGGAGTATGACTATCTTACCATGCCCCCCCCCCCCCCCAACACACCATGTCAGACAATTAATAAATTATTGCTGTATATAATGAAATTGTTATTGGCCTCCGAGCAAAATTTTCTTCTAAATAGTTCTGTGTGTTTGAAGTCTTCAATATTGTCATATTTTACATTTTGTTTCAATAATGAAATAACCATGTGTTAGCATAATTGAAAAGAATTATTATAAAAACTGAGGAAAACTCACATAAAAACTTGATTAACATAGAATTTTCACCAAAGCATCATAAGTATTGTCAGTACAAGATCACAGAATGGCAATTAAATATTAACAGACAGTTCAAAAAAAGTACCAATCAAGTAGCTAATGTAACATAACTAATGATAAGAATATCATGTGCTTATGATCCATAGGCAAAAATTCTGCATTAATAACGTTTTTACACGAGTTTTCCTTTATTTTTATAATTCTTTTCATTTTACATTTTGGTCTTATAAAATGCTACATCAGTCTATCTAAATTAATCTTTCTTGGCATTAGATTCTATTGCTAGTCTTTCTTTCTTTTTCCATTCTGTTTAACTGTCTGTACCATATTTTGTATTAGCTCTTCAGTGCATGCTTAATAATGTTGAGCTCTTTTATTATGTTTTCATATTTAATATGATTTTGCCAATACTCTCACTCTCCTTATTACGTTTACACATAGACTCATATTGCACCTTACCATGCAGGCTTTCAAAACCAGAACTGAAAGAATAAATAGTCTATCTGTATATTGTGTATTCTTATGTGTTTGCCTATTTTGTGGGATGAAACACCACAGTTTCTGGGAAAAACAATGCTGCCACCTCTATATGAAACCAGATTTTGCATTCTAGGAGGTAGAATTCAAACCTGAGTCTTTCCAACCAAAGAGCCTCCTAGAAACTAACTGAACTATGGAGGCTCTAAACCATACTACAAGAACAAAATAAATAAGATATTAAGTGGCTGTTAATATTTCACTGGATATTGTTACACGTGATATCTTAAGAATGTAGAATTCTCAGCTATCATGGTGTAACATGAAAAGAAATAAATTAAAAACCCTGTAAAAAAGCTAATAGCTAATTTAAATGAATTATTTAAAAAAAAAGGAAATATTCTTGCATCCAATAAAATATAAAGGTGTTTGGTTGAACTAACTAACAAAAAGAAAGAATATATTAATGTTGTAATATGATATAAAAGAGAAAATTTATCTAAGTAAGACAGAAAAGGATTAGTCATAAGAAATGGTATGTGAGAGGCTAGAGATTAAATTCATAGAAAAATTTTGGAAAGGGGACTAAATTAGAGGCTAGCACAAGAAAAACAACAGACAATCGCTTAGGGTCAATTCCCGGATTGAGACTTCGTTACAGGCTCGCCGATCAAATGATGTTTGGCAGAAAAAAACGCCACCCTAATTGGTCGGTGAAGTAAAAACAAGTAGGGGACGGAGAAAAGAAGTTAAAGAGGGTGCCGTTAGGAGAGTAGGTATAAAAGGGTTGGACCCCCCCCACACACACACACGCACACAAGGCTTTTTTGGTTTATGTTTTGGATCTGTTCCCGAGGAGTTCTCTACGAGCTCCGTGGCATAGGTTTCACGCGGTTTTCCTGAGTGGAGATTGGGGTTATATCTCCGTCGTCACAACATGGAAACAAAAGTGAGCGGGATTTCGATTCCGGATTTCCTATGTAAGAAGCGACGAATGCCATAGTCGAAGAAAAGGGAACATATTCTTTGTGTTTCAACTTTAGTGACAACCACAAGAAAGGGAAAGCTATAAAGATATCGATATCCACGTTGCGAGTCGCACAGCCGTCATATAGATGATTCAAAGTGTGTCCTGAATTATGAAAGTTTAAGACCGTATAAGCATAGTTCAACTCCAAAAGGAACGTAGGAGTAGCAGATTATCGGAGAGGTTATACCAAGCTAGTTCAATCAGAAAAAGGTAAAGGCCCATATGAAAAACTCAAGAAAGAAAGGTACTGTAAAATATATCTAATGTTAACTAAAATTTGTCTGTAATAAGTATCATTATTCTAATACGGAACTGTTGAAGTGACCAAGGAAAATTTATACTAGGACTTTAGTATCTGACAGAATATATTAAAAGTAAGCTGGCTAGTATTAATGTTATGTGAATAATTAAGTGTCCTGAGAATTTTGCATGTCTATTGTGATGTATAGGAAAGTTAAAATGTCATAGTTGTGTGTTAGTGCAGTAAAAGGTTTAGTTAATCTACTTAAGTTTAAATAGTTAAATAGTGTGAATTAATCTTATATGTCCATGTCACATGAAGTTATGTGTTGAATTGTTATGGCGGCATGATCGTAATACCCATTATAGGATCATAGCCTAATTACTTGTAATAAGTTAATGTTAGTTTGTAAGTATTTAGTTTAGCATTGAATTGAGTAATAACAAAAATTGAATTGTACCATGTTAAAGTTTTTAATAAACCTTTTGTCCAATGATAAAACAGTTGTCTGAAATTGCTGTCCGATGCACCACTTGAAAAATTACAAACCTAATCACGCGGGAAATTAATGTGTTAAGAAATGAGATAAAGTGTCACGACTGCAACATTGTTTCACTTTCAGACATATTTCAGTTCTTTCTCCTTGTTTTTGTATATAACATCTCAAACTAAATATCCCAAAAGGCGCAGTATAAATACAAATATTAGGGGTACTAAGGGGAGAAATAACTTAAGTATTAGTAAATTTTTTGGTGATATCTCGAGCATAGATAATAGTAGAACATAGATGAGAGGAAATTACTAGTTAGAATAAAAATCATAAATTAAGACAACAATATCAAGTCAGCATCTTAAAATCACAAACAATCCAGTAATACTCCATACTCCAAACCTCAACAAATATGGCTATATAAACCTGTATGGCTGTATTGCACCATCACCATAAGTCTTGAACCATGTTCAGGCGTAAACTTGACTTGTCTGTTTGCTTACTTGGGAAAAAGGATTAAAGCCAAGCTTTTTCTCTTTATCTAACGAGATGGCACCTAATTACAACTTTAGTTCCTTATGTTGTCTATTACAATTTTTTAAACTGGTCCCACTGTTATACCAAATTGTTGTTTCCCATACTGTGACAAACTGTTTTTGTATTCTGAAGATGCTAGATATAATACCAGTGAAATATCAACAAATAATTTAATAAATATTGTTTTCTTATCATTCTGTGTTGTCATCAATACCAGTGGTGACTCGTGGCGGTTCTGCAACTTTCAAAATATACATACATACTGTAAGTACAGTGTATGTGTTTGGATAAAATATCAAAATTATGATAAAAAATTAAAAAAAAAAATTAAACGTGAAAAAAAATTGTTTATTATTGATAAAATTATACAGTACAATAACTTTTTTCTTGATGTTTGTGTGACTGTTGAAGAATTTTTTCTCCGTTGAAATCATCGCAAGTGCATTTAACCTATCTTGATTAATAGTGCTCCCCAGAAATGTTTTTATTCTCTTTAATGTTGAAAAACAGCATTCAGACACTGATGTATCACAGGAATTGTCAAGAGAATTTTTATCAATACAGTAATTTCACTAAGAACACAATCTGAATTGTTTTCTGTTATAAATTTTAACAAGTCAATTAATTTACAATAATCATGCATGTCGGGTCAACTGTGGAATACTCGAAGTTCAGTTTCAAGTTTTTCTTTGTTGATCATGGGGTATATCGTGTTTACTCCGTAAACATGATAAGCACTATGAATACTGTACTACTGCCGCAAACTGCATATAAACAACAGTGGAACTGCATGATGGACAGTGCTACATTACGCTAATAGCTCGCATCTCACTATGACGTGCATATGCTTGTGCGTGTAGTAATATGACACTGTGGTAAATACAGTGCTGCTAGCATCCTTTGCCCTCCTAAGTGATACAAGATGGATTTTTATCATTTTTTATACAAAATAAGAGAATTATATAGGATTGTTGATGATAAAATTAAATATTACAAGCAAAAATAAATATATTTATATATTGAGAAAAATTGAGGTACTGCAGTTCTGCAGTGCTATACAAGTTCTGCACAAGCTGCCCCTGTTCAATACCATGAAAATAACAATCCAGTAATAGTCAAAATAATTCAGAATTGTAATGGACATAAAGGAAAAGAACTTTCATCCAATTTTGCAGCTTTGATTGTTTGTGCACTGAAGATACTGGTTTGAAATCCAATAAGTATTTACAGCTAAAGAAAAATCTTATTTAAATAAGCTATTATTAATAATAAACAAAATATTTAAATTTTCATATCTAATCCAAGCTATTTACAGCAAAAGTCAAGCAGCTCTTTCCACAGAAAGAAACGAAGATTAGTTCTAAATCAGTAAAGGTGTCAGACAAGGTGACCCAATAGCCCTAGAGTGTTGTGTCCCATTTTACGATTTTTATTCTATTTTATAAATTCCGCTTACCTATGTTTTTCTATTATCTACGCACGAGATATCACCAAAACTTATACTAATATCTAAGTTATTTCTCCCCTTAGTATCCCTAATATTTGTATTTATACTGCGCCTTTTGGGATATTTAGTTTAAGATATTATATACAAAAACAAGGAGAAAGAACTCAAATATGTCTGGAAGTATAACTATGTTGCAGTCGTGACATTTATCTTGTTTCTTAACATTAATTTCCCGCGTGATTAGGTTCGTAAATTTTCAAGTGGAGCATTGGACAGCAATTTCAGACAACTCTTTTATCATTGAACAAAGGTTTATTAAATTCCTTAACATGGTACAATTCAATTTTTATGATTACTCAATGCAATGCTAAACCAAATACTTACAAACTAACATTAGCTTATTACAAGTAATTAGGCTATGATCCTATAATGGGTAATACGATCATGCCGCCATAACAATTCAACACATAAATTCACTTGACATGGACAAATAAGATTAATTCACACTATTTAACTATTCAAACTTAAGTAGATTCAACTATGACATTTTAACTTTCCTATGCATTAACAATAGACATGCAAAATTCTCAGGACACTTAATTATTCACATAACATTAACACTAGCCAGCTTACTCTTAATATATTCTGTCAGATGCTAAAGTCCTAGTACAAATTTTCCTTGGTCGCTTTAACAGTTCCGTATTAGAATAATGATACTTATCACAGACACATTTTTAGTTAACATTAGAGATATTTCACAATACCTTTCTTTCTTGGGATTTTCATATGGATCTTTACCTTCTTCTGATTGAATTATCTTGATATAACCTCACCGATAATCTGCTTCTCCTACGTTCTTTTTGGAATTGAACTAGGCTTACGCTGGCTTAACTGTTTGTAACTCCGAACACACTCTGAATCATCTATATATCGGCTGTGCAACTCGCCACGTGGACATCGATTTCTTTACCTCTTTCCTTTTTTTTTGTAGGCTTTTGAAGTCGAAATACAAAGAATAGGCTTTCTTTTCCTCGACTATATGGCATTCTTTGCTTCTCACATAGGAAATACGGAACCGAAATTCCGCTCACTTTTGTTTCTGTGTTGTGACGTCGGAGATATAACTCCAAACTTACCACCACTCAGGAAAGCTCCGTGAAATCCATATGGAAGAGCTCGCGAAGGACTCTCCTGGAACAGAATCAAAACCAAAACCAAAAAAGCCTCGTGGGGGGGGGGGGGGGTTCCAACCCTTTTATACCTGTTCTCCTAACGGCACTTATTCTAACTTCTTTTCTCCGCCCCCTACTTGTTTTTACTTCACCGACCAATTAGGGTGGCATTTTTCTGCCAAACGTCCTTTGATCGGCGAGCCCGTAACGATGTCTCAATCCGGGAATCGGTCCTGAGCGATAGTCTGTTGTTTTCCTTTGCTAGCCTCTAATTTAATCCCTTCCAAAATTTTTCCATGAATTTACTTAATAATTTAATCTCTAGCCTCTCACATACCATCTCTTATGACTAATCCTTTTCTGTCTTATTTATTTAACTTTTCTCATTTAAATCATATCACAATATTAATATATTCTTTCTTTTGTTAGTTAGTTTAACAAAAACCTTTATATTTTATATATTTTATTGGATGCAAGAATCTTTCTTTTTCTTTTAATTAATTCAACTATTATCTTTTATGCAGGGTTTTTAATTTATTTTATTTATTCTTCATGTTACACCATGATAACTGAGAATTTTGCATTCTTAAGATATCAGGGTGTTTATTGTTATTCTTATTACGTGATACCTCCAGGGAGTCCAAAGACTCATCGAGGGAGGGTACCTACTCCAAGCTCTGTCTCCACACTCAATCCACTAACTGCAACTACACCAACGATCTACCTCCCACCACCACCACTAGTGTTTCCACAGACAATTGCAAACATCCTTGACCACAGCAGGATTCAAACCCGCAGCCTCTTGGCTGGAGAGCGGATACGCTAGCTGCTCGGCCAACCAGGCCAGTTTACATCTACACTTTGAAAATGGGTTCAGAAAACTTGATTGGATGAACTAAAGTATTGGTATCTTAGGAAAGAAACTAAGCAATCTTTGATTTGCTGATGATATAGCTTTTTTCAGAGGACCCCATCAATGGGGATAGTAATCATTACTGATATCTTTACCACTTGTTTCCCATATAAATCATAAATCCGTGATTTTTTTTTTTTTTTTTTTTTTTTTAAATTTAGATTTTGACATGGATTTTAAGATTTGATTCTTGTTTTTGAAACTTTTTCATCAAGTGACTGGAGACATGCATGTCTTAAGTAAACATTTAAAAGCTGCTTGCCTTAATTCTTTTTAAAACTAAACATATTTTTCTTTTCTGTGTGATAATCATTTTTATTTGCTCAAAACTAAATGATGATCACTTTCTGCTTCACATCTTTTTGCATTCTCCTGAACTAGTTTGATGACATCACTATCAACAACAGCATACTCAATAAGACTATTTATTGTGTATTTTCTTAATGTGAATTAATTGTACATCTCTTTGTGGAAACATGGTGTTAGTGATGAATATGTGAATAGAAATCCAGCAGGTTTTTACCATTATTATTAGCATGGCTAATAATAATGGTAAAATAGTTTTTATTTATTATTATTATTATTTTTTTATTATTATTTTTTTAGAATATTTTGTGTAGGCTTGCGATTAATTTAATGTTCTGCTTTTAGTCTCCAGTACAAACTTTATCAGCTG
Source organism: Typopeltis vanoorti (assembly GCF_054136105.1). Lineage (NCBI taxonomy): Eukaryota > Metazoa > Arthropoda > Arachnida > Uropygi > Thelyphonidae > Typopeltis > Typopeltis vanoorti. Next base: position 91,114,324 of record NC_143569.1, on the reverse strand, counting down.
TCCTCTTTAATGAGTCAAGAATTCTTTAAGTCACTACTGATAACTTCCATTGGACAATGCAATTATAGGTTTTCCTTTTCCACCTTTCCATTTTAAAATTTGCCCATATCACTTTACTTGAAATGGCCTTCCTTTGAAAAGGGTTATTCTTCATGTTTAGCATTTATAGCATCAAAAAGATAACAAACATGAAACTTAAGTACTTATGTGATGAATTATATTAAGACTAAACCAGTTAATTTCTCTCGAGTCATGCTAGGATTGCAGATACTTTAATGTAGAAAAACTTCATTTAGCAAGTGCAGCACTCATTGGTAATGTGTGAAATTAGAAAAATATATATGTTTTGTGCTTTGAAAATAATCCGAAATGGAGGGGATTTAATTATCACTTCTCTTTGATATGATCTAGGGGAACAACGATCACAGCTGCTTTCTGCATAACTATTTTTTATTTTATAGCCAATTTTTTTTTAATTATTATTATTTTTTAAACGGGAAGAACGCAGTTATAATTGTACTTCTTCAGATTTTAACAAGATTGTTTTTTATTACTAGTTCTTGTTTTACATGCTATGTGTATATTTAAATAATGTTCAGTTTATATTAAAAAAAATTAAAATGTGGTGTCAGATTTTATTGATAGTGTCCCTGATTTAAATGTAGATCCTATGGTTGTCTTCATATTCTCTTTCTCTCTATATCAGCTACAAAAAAATTATATATTATTAATTTTCTTATTTATATTTCGAAAGACTATCCTAATTCATCAAGTAGATGAATAGAAATAGTAGAGAGTAGATCGATTTTATTGCCTGGTGAGAGATCAGTAAGGCCTGTGTGGTTAGGAAAAGTTCCATGTCTGCTCCTTATAATCTTTTTTCTGAATTCTATAACCTTACGCTAACAGCCTTTTATAGTTGGGATTCACATAATTTTTTTAAATTCCTCTAGGCTTTTGATATTAGAATGTTATATTTGATTTTGATCTTTTCACTTTAGTTCAATGCAAATAAAACCCAGTACTGTCTCATTTCTCATAAAAAAGAACCAGTTTCTCTCAGTATTATATTTGACAATATCCAAATTTCCAGACAATCTGAGATTTCTCTTCTTGGAATTACCCTGACTTCAAGACTCTCCTGGCATAAACACATAACCATCGCATCCTCAGCTTCTAAAAAACTAGGATTTTTCTTTCGCTCAAGACATTATTCACCCCGGAACAGCTATTAACCTTATACAAATCAGAAATCCACTCAATCATCGAATACTGCTCCCACATATGCTGTGGGGCCCCCAAACTCCCTCAAATTACTCGACTCCATACAGAGGAGAGCAATCAGACATATTAATGATCCATTTCTTACCAACTCACTCCCCCACTTTCACACAGAAGCACTGTGTCTTCTACAAATATTTCCATGGAAAATGTTCATCCGAAATAGCATCAATAATTCCCCCATTTAGTACTAAGCTCATTGGAACACGTGCAGCTGCTGCTCAACATCCCTAAACAGTGCACCTTGAAAAACCCACAGAACAAGTTTCTTCTCCTCCTCCTTTGTCCCTGCAACCGTTATACCATGGAACAGTCTTCCCCTTGATGTGTTCCCTAGGGAATACAATTCGCAGTCATTCAAATCTAATGTGAACAAGTACCTCCTTTCCCAACCCATACACAGTACTATAGGTTGATCTACTAACCTCTCATGTATGGGCTCAACGTAAAAAACTTTATAGAATAAAGCTTGACCTTTCAGTTTTAACAGACAGCAAGTGTATATAAATATTTCTTTAAGACAGTCCCATCCAAGACAAGTTGAAACCTAGTATATTTAGCACAGTTGGTAAGCTGAGAGATATAATCTGGGAACTTTACACTTGAGACTAAACACGATACTCTTTTTTGAGTGAATTGTGGCACATGTGTGAAAGCTGGTAATACTATTTAAATAACATTTTACTAAGGCATTTCAGAAGACCAAGTACTGAAGAGAGCAGGAATAGATGAAGGAACAGTAGAAATGGTAGAGCAGATGTACCAGGGATCTAGGTCTACTATAAAGATTGGTAACAAACTTTCAGAAGAATTTACTACTTGCAGTAACACCCTTCAGGACACAGGGAGAGGAGTACAACAGTATTAATAGACAAGTGAAAAGAATGGTAATTAAGACTAAAGAAAAAAATGTGGGAAAGAAAGTGCAGTGAAATCAAACATCTAGTGGGATATAATTGCTCTTCCAAGGCCTGGTGATTTGTGCGACAGGTATGAGTCCCTTATACATCTTGAGCTGGACTTAATCATTTCCCTCCAAGATTTTACGAGATACTATGAAGGTTTTGTTATATAAGGAAAGGGTGGAATATCAAGGAGATGATAGGCTATTGTTGGGAGAAAGAACATGAAGTAACATTGTAGGAGGTGAGGTGGGCTGTTCAAGCATCAAGAAATGGAAAGGTGGCTAGCTTTGGTGGAATGGTAATAGAGATGTTTAAGTATGACAATAATAAAGTACTATAGGTCCTGACAATGATATTCAACAAAGTGACTGTAGGTGAGAATATCCCTGATGAGTGGAACTTGTAAGAGGGGCAATAAGAAAGACCCAAAAATTATAGAGGAATGTGTCTTGTTTGGTTAGCAGGATATTTAGTCAAATCATGAGGGGCAGAATTGAATTTAAAACATCTTTAATAATATTGAAAGAACAATCTGGCTTCAGAGCAGAAGATCTTGTATAGATAATATATTTTCTTAAAAACAAATATTCTAAAAAATGGTTGCTAAGAATAAAAAGTTCCATTTAATTTTTGTAGTCTGGAGAAGGCTTACAATACTCCCCTAAGGAAGACAATGTGGCATGTTTTGAAGAGAGCAGGAATAAATGAAGGTACAGTAGAAATTGTGCAGATGTACCAAGGATCCAGGTCTGCTACGTATAAAGATTGGTAACAAACTTTCAGAGGAATTTACTACTATAGTTCCCCCACCGTTTCCAGGTCCCTGCTTCGCGTCTTTCCAAGAATAGTCAATTCATGCTGAAGGGGAGAAAAAAATGAAGGACGTCTGAATTGGTCGCCAAACCCCGAATCACGTGCTTTATAGGTAAAATTTTCCAACTGTTATACAAGCAACATAGTTAACTACAATAATCATAAAAGAGAAGTTAATTTTCCGACCAGTAATAATAAACAACTCATCCCACTATACGGAATGATTACCCTATTATCGGAATGGATTCTTCTTTTTCTGAGATGCGCAGAAGTGTTGAGGGACCTCAAATCGGTGGGCGAACTATAGCAAGAGGCTCAAGCAGGGATGTTGTATGTCACCAACGTTGTTTAAGATCTACTTCGATGTGGCCTTGAAGAATGGAACAGACAATTTTGTGGTATGGGTATACCCATAGGAGACCAAGTCCTACATTCTCTTCTTTTTGTTGATGACCAGAGTGATTCTTGTGCAGGACAAGGTAGATATAGAATACCAGATGAGGAAATTGTTGGGTATATATAAACATTGGGACCTGAAAGTTAATTTGTTCAAAAATCAAGTACACAGTAGTTGGAGGTGATAGTGCAACAGATCTTGAGTTAGAGACGGGAACTATAAAATCTGTAGATGCCTTCAAATGTCTTGGCTCCATGATGAACAAGTATGACCAGTATGAAGTGGACATAGTGTTTACAATGGGATGGGCACAAGCAGCTATTAGAATCACGAATGGTATTTTATGGAGTCATAAAGGTCTCAATAAAAACTAAGAAGATGCTGCTGTATCATGTGATTATAGAGAGCATAATGACTTATGGATGTGAGTGTTGAACACTAACAGCCAAAGGAGACAAGTAGACGTTGTCGAAATGGATTACTTAAGACAATGTATGAGAGTTATCTGTATGAATCATCTGAGAAATGCATATATCAAATGAAAGTTGAACAGCCAGTTATGGAGAGGATAGAGGCATATGCTTTGAAATGTTATGGACACATCCAGAGAATGACAGAAGAACGATGGCCTTTGAGAATTATGAACTGGTTACTCCAGAATCTGAGAAGGGGCAGCTGCTGACAATTGGAGAAGCTTGAAAGAAGAAAAGACTAAGGAGTTCAAAAGTTATTAAAATGCTTAGTAAAATGTTATTTAAATAGCACTGGATGTTAAGATGTATTTTCACTTCTTTGCCATTTAGTTAAACAAATCATTTACGTTATATTATTATTATTATTATTATATATATACGAGGTGGAGACATAATTCAAAAGCAATTCTAAGCTGCACAAATGAGGTGCTTGGTGAAACATCCAGAAAGATTAGAAGCAGAAGGAGGGATGGTGGTGGAATAATAATGTACAAGAAGCAGTGACGGCTAAGAGGAAGGCAAAGCAGAAGTGGGACGAGTCAAGAGTGGAAGAAGACAGAGAGAAAAAGTGAGAAGCCAAGAGAGTTGTTGCAGGGAAGGCCATGGCATATCAAGACCTTTATGATCAATTAGAAACAAAGGAAGGACAGACAAAGATTTATCGATTGGCAAAATGTAGAAATAAGGCATCAAAGGACATCATACATGTGAGGCAGATCAAAGACTCTGGAGGAAGGGTATTAACGTTATAATTAGGAAAGTACTGGAAGAGAGAGGTATGAGACTGAGCAGAAGTAAGACAGAGTATATGTGTTGCAAAGTGGATGGCAGCCAGGAGACAGATCTAGAGCTGGAAGGAAATAAGAAACAGATGGAGAATATACTTGAAGGGCTTTTGAAAGAAGAAAATGCAAGGACTCACAGAGAAGATGGGGAGCCTTACGAGGTGATGGTTCAGAACATTAGTAGGGTGGAAGTGAAGGAGGCCATAAAGCGGATGAAGAATGGAAAATCGGTGGACTCTGACAGGATCCCAGTGGAGGCATGGAAGGCACTGGGGGGAGAGGAAATTGATCTGCTGTGGGACCCATTAATAAAAGTTTGTCAACAGGAAAATATACCCGAGGAATAGAGGTAAAATACTGTTGTCCCCATCTACAAGAGTAAAGCGGATGCACAAGACTGTAAGAATTACAGAGGAATAAAGTTGATGTTCCACAATGAAAATCCTAGAGAGGGTTCTTGATGGAAGGAGGTGGAGATTGCAAAGGAGCAATTTGTAATTATTTGGTATTTATTGATCTGGAGAAAGCTATGATAGAGTGCCAAGGCAAGAAGTCTGGAGGTGTCTGAAAGAGAAGAAGGTACCGGAGAAATATGTCAGGCTGGTACAGTGTACAGGAATGTGAAGACAAGAGTTCGGACATGTCTGGGAGAGACAAAGTTTTCCAGTGACAGTTGCCTTGCATCAAGGGTCAGCATTAAGTCCGTTTCTGTTTGATATTATGATAGAGGAGGTGAGAGAGGATGCCCCTTGGACTATGTTGTATGCAGATGACATTGTGCTGTGTGCAGAAACAAGAGAAGTGGCGGCAGCTAAATTGGAAAGTTAGAGGAAATGGAAGAGAGAGGTATGAGACTGAGCAGAAGTAAGACAGAGTATGCGTGTTGCAAAGTGGATGGCAGGCAGGAGACAGATCTAGAGCTGGAAGGAAATGTCATCAGGAAGGTCAGTGACTTTAGATACTTAGGTTCAACAATGAAAGAGAATGGCGAGGCTGAGAAGAAAGTGGGATGCAGGATACAAGCAGGGTGGAGGAACTGGAGAGAGATGGCTGGAGCTATGCGATAAGAGGGTGCCAATCAATCTAAAAGGCAAAATCTACAGGACAGTAGCGAGACCAGCTATGACGTATCTATAGAAAATGTGGCCCTGAGGAAAAATAATATAGATACAGTTGCCTTGCATCAAGGGTCAGCATTAAGTCCGTTTCTGTTTGATATTATGATAGAGGAGGTGAGAGAGGATGCCCCTTGGACTATGTTGTATGCAGATGACATTGTGCTGTGTGCAGAAACAAGAGAAGTGGCGGCAGCTAAATTGGAAAGTTAGAGGAAATGGAAGAGAGAGGTATGAGACTGAGCAGAAGTAAGACAGAGTATGCGTGTTGCAAAGTGGATGGCAGGCAGGAGACAGATCTAGAGCTGGAAGGAAATGTCATCAGGAAGGTCAGTGACTTTAGATACTTAGGTTCAACAATGAAAGAGAATGGTGAGGCTGAGAAGAAAGTGGGATGCAGGATACAAGCAGGGTGGAGGAACTGGAGAGAGATGGCTGGAGCTATGCGATAAGAGGGTGCCAATCAATCTAAAAGGCAAAATCTACAGGACAGTAGCGAGACCAGCTATGACGTATCTATAGAAAATGTGGCCCTGAGGAAAAATAATATCAGCAGGATGGAGGTAGCGGAGATGACAATGTTTAGGTGGATGTGCAGTGTCACCAGAAAGGATCGTCTGAGAAATGACTATGTAAGGGAAATGGTGAAAGTTACGAACTTAGGAGCAAAAATACAGGAGGCAAGGTTGAGATGGTTTGGTCATGTGATGAGGAAGAGTACGTGGGAAGAATGGTCATGCAGATTGATGTGCAGGGGAGAAGGAAGTGCGGGCAGCCAAAGAAGAGGTGGGGGAGATGGTGAAGAAGGACTTGAGGATGAAGAGCTTGGATGTGGCTACAGCTCAAGACAGGAGGTGGTGGAGGAGATTCACTACAAACAGCGATCCTACTTAAGTTGGAAAAGCTGCAGTAGAAGATATACAATGTGTAACAAGACCGGTTGCCAAAATGTGGTTTATTATTTTACAATTGTACAACTTAATTGTTATGCCCTTTAACCTACTCCCCTCCTTTATCTATACGAATTTTCCATTGTTGGAAGCAGTGCTGCAAGTCATCAGGTGTTATCTGCTTCAGTAGCACTGCCGTTTTTTATCCTTTACCTCATCCACTGACTGAAAATGGGTGCCCTTCAATGCAGATTTCAACTTTGGAAAAAGGTAAAAGTCGCATGGAGCTAAGTTCACCTTAGAATTAGGTGAAGTCTTACTTCACCTAATTCTAAGGTGTATGATCCAACACTGGGATCTTCTTATCAGCCAGATACTGCTTTTGTCTTGATGGAGAATCCATCAAGACAAAATGACCCAATCTGTGGAAGACAAGTGTTGTTCTTCCACAGATTGGGTCTCTTCTTTCTCACTCATTCTCTCAGCTAGCCAGAACCTGAAGGTAATAATGTTGGTTAACTGTCTGACCCTCTGGTACCCATTCAACCATTACCATGCCATTGATATAAAAAAAAAACGATCAGCATTGCCTTCAGTTTTGACTTGCTTATTCTTCCTTTTTTCATTCTCGGTGACGTGGGAGTTTTCCAGTGCATCGATTTACCTTACTCGCCAGACTAACCTCAGTGTGACTTTTACCTTTTTCCAAAGTTAAAATCCCCATTGAAGGGCATCCATTTTCAGTCAGTGAATGTGGTAAAAGGAGAAAACATCAGCAGTAATGAAGCAGATAACACCTGATGACTTACAGCACTGCTTCCAACAATGGAAAATTTGTATGCAATGGAGTATAGATATAGGAGGAGAGTATGTTGAAGGAGATAACAATTAAGTTGTACAATTGTAATAAAAACCACATTTTTGCAACGTCTCGTTATTTAATAGCCACACCTCGTATATAGTATTATTGTTTTTATGGGCCTGCATGGAGCCATAACTAATTGCATCTAATTGTAGTTGCCTTGAAAACATTCAGCACTGGAACTGTCACCACCTACCCACCCACCCTGGAAGTAAATTCCATTCATTCACTCTACTCACAATGCAAAAATTCCTTTTCACTTTATTACTCACAATTTTGTATAGTTTCCAAGGATGATTTCTCTTTCACCTAATTCCCTGTTTGATATGCCTCTTCTCACTGACTTATATGTCTCAATCGTATTTCTTCGCCTCAATCAAAACCTATCTACCAAGCTCTGCAGACCATTGTTATTACAATAATTATAAACCAAAGATAATATAAGATGTTTTCTTGTGCATTTATGTGTATCTGGTTATTCATCTGTCACAAGCATATCATTAAAATGCATTTAGAATTTTGTTTATGGGCCTGCATGGAGCCATAACTAATTGCATCTAATTGTAGTTGCCTTGAAAACATTCAGCACTGGGACTGTCACCACCTACCCACCCACCCTGGAAGTAAATTCCATTCATTCACTCTACTCACAATGCAAAAATTCCTTTTCACTTTATTACTCACAATTTTGTATAGTTTCCAAGGATGATTTCTCTTTCACCTAATTCCCTGTTTGATATGCCTCTTCTCACTGACTTATATGTCTCAATCGTATTTCTTCGCCTCAATCAAAACCTATCTACCAAGCTCTGCAGACCATTGTTATTACAATAATTATAAACCAAAGATAATATAAGATGTTTTCTTGTGCATTTATGTGTATCTGGTTATTCATCTGTCACAAGCATATCATTAAAATGCATTTTAGAATTTTGTTATTTCAATTTGATTTCAACTAATTTTTGCTTTGACAAAAGCTACCTGAACTATAAAAGAAATTGATGAAACTAAAGATTCAAAGTGGAATTGTTATAAAAATGCAGTTCAAATGTTTAGTTTCACAAGAAAGGAAAAAAATATTTTTTTTAATATTGCTAAATGCTCAAAGGACAAAGGTAAAAACTCAGATTAAATTGTGATTTATTCTAAATTTATGTTTTATATTATTATTATTATATTATATAAACTGCTAGTGAAGTTATTATGCATAGTTTTTGTATGACTGAAATGTAGCATTAGTTATATTTCTAGATGTCTTTAGCACAGATAATAATAATACGGTAAATTTCAGTTATCTGAAATTTACCTTATTTTGTACTATATTTGTGCCTTTATTCTTATCGTGAAGAAGCAAATTACTAATGTAATCTTCTTCTTCAGCTTATTCCACTTAAGCAGGGTTGCTGTTTCTAATGAGTCTCCTTCTGTCTTGGGCTGTCACCACATCCAGGTTCTTCATCCTCAGGTCCTCTTCCATCAGCTTCTGCATGACCTTTCTTTCCACATACTCATCCGCCCTCCTCATCACATTACCAAACCATCTCAACCTTGCCTCCTGTATCTTTGCTCCTAAGTTCGTAACTTTCACCGTTCTCCTTATATAGTCATTTCACAGACGATCCTTTCTGGTCACACCACACATCCACCTACGTATTCTCATCTCTGCTACATCCATCCTGCTGATGTTATTTTTCCTCGGGGGGGGGGGATACAGTTTTCATAGCATACGTCTTAGCTAATCTCAACCATTGTCCTGTAGATTTTTCCCTTTAGTTTGACCGGCACCCTCTTATCACATAGTACTTCAGCCGTCCTGCATCCTAATTCTTTCTCAGCCACTCCATCCTCTTTCACTGCTGAAGCTAAGTATCTAAAGGCACTAACCTTCCTGATGACATTTCCTTGCAGCTCCAGATCTGTCTCTTGGCTGCCATCCACTTGCAACACATGTACTCTATCTTATTTCTTCTCAGCCTCATACCCCTCTCTCTTCCAGTACTTTCCTCCAACTTTCCAGTTTACCTACCACTTTTTCTCTTGATTCTGCACACAGCATTAATTACTAATGTAATATTAATTATTAATAAATACCAGTTTTGTTTCAAAAACTTACTCCATGAAAAACATCAGAGTTGAGTGCAAATGCCTCCAGTAGCAAGTAAAGTGTTCTTTGGTTGGAAAGACTAGGATTCTCATCTTGTCTAATATTTGGGGTGGGGCTGTTTTTTTTTTTAAATCTGAAGGTAAGTTAGCAGCCTCATACAGAGATAGATTTCCCTCCTTAAAAATAGATCACATTGTCAGATGTAACCGACTATGGAGATGAATTAATTGCCTTATTACCAAAATTAGGTAAGGTTATCAAAGGAAGCCAGTTTATTATTGGTCATAATATACCATGTTAGAGAGAGAAGAATTATAAATATAAATTGTATTCCTATCTTGTTTGTAATATTTAAAGCCCTAGAAAGATCTCTTTATATGACTAATCATAGTTGTTAATATCCAGTTCAAATTCAAAATGCTTTTAGATAAAGTAAACTGAAGGAATGTTTTATTTATTTTTATTAGGCATCTAGGGCACAAATTTTGAAAAAAGCAGCTGAATATATACAGTTTATGCGTAGGAAAAATTCTTCTCATCAGCAAGATATTGATGACTTGAAAAGACAAAACAGGCTTTTAGAAGAACAGAGTAAGTAGAATTCCAATACCTCTGATATTACTCAGTGTATTACATTTAAAAAAAAATAGTTCTTAACACTCTATAGTCTTCATGCATCAGTTATTAGCAGGAAAAACATTGTAGAAAGATCCATCTGGATTGAGGATCAATGCATGCACACAAGACAAGGGAAATGAAACAGCAAGCCTATTGCCTTTTTTTTTTTTTCCAAAGAAGACTTCTGTTTCATTTACCATTCTAGGATTTCTCACAAGAGAAATTCTAGAACGATGTATACGGCAATTTTCATATGGCTTCTCATTTCGATTCAGATTTAGTTGATTATTGGTGATGGAAGTCAGTGACTAGTTTACTCCTCAGATAGTTATGGAAGTAAGTACATTTGGAGGGGAATTGTAGACTGGCATCTCCAACAAACAGGCTGCAGGTTTGAATTTCACTGTAGGCATGGATGTTTGTGATTGTATTGAGGCGATGAGTTTCATCACATGATGTGAGGCCACCAGTTTGCTTACTGGAGGCTTGCAAGTGGCTTGAAAAAGATCCATATTTGTTTTTTAGAACAAGGTGGCAGACTAAGTAAACATTAATAAAAATAGAGAGAAATCCTTAGCCTATCCATGGAACAAATGTACTATAGGTTTGTAGCAAAACCTTTCATGGGTGTTCTGCGGTTTTGTTTTTCTCTTGCAGTAGCATCTTTACACTTACTTGTTTTGCATCAGGGATACTCGTGTTCCATGTTGATTTTGTTCACATTCTAAATATAATATTCAGTCCCCATTTTGCTGTTCAGATAATGCTTTTGCTCTCCAGATGGTATCCTTCAAGACTGTCTAATGTGAAGCACATATACAATAGACTCCCACTTTTACAATTACTTTTTTAATTGCTGGAAGACTGCTAGCTAAAAAGTTGTGATAATCCCCATGAAGGAATTGAGGTAGAACCATGTAACTTATATATATTCCCTACAAAGTGCTATACACTTGTTACAACACTGCTACATCATTTGCAATCCTCTGAGAAAAAAAAAGTCTTTCCATTGTTGCACAAATCAGTCCTCAGCTGATATGACTGACAGCAGCTGTGACTTTATCATCTGTGGTAAATTGCATTTCTTTAAACTTGGGAATAGAAAGTAGTTAGATGGACCAGGTCTGGCAAATAGGATGGGTGAGACAGACATTGAAAGCCCAAGTTATGTATCATCTGTTGGGTTTCTTTGGCAGTGTGAGTAGTTGCATTGTCCTGCAAAAACAACATGTCTCTGCTCAGTTTCCCACAGCGTTTTTCCTTCAGCACCTCCAATTCCTTCAGAGCTGTTGAATAAACTGCTACTGTAACAGCTTCACCTTTTTTTGAGGTACTTGGTAAGTGTTACACCATCCATATCCCAAAAGTCAATGGCAAGAACTTTCCCTGCTGACTTTTGGGTTTGGAACTTCTTTTGCCATGGAGAACCTTTGTGGCTCCATTCCATTGACTGGTCTCTGTGTCATAGTGATGAAGCCTGTTTCATCAATGGTCACAATAGATTTGTGACACCAAAAAATTTGTAGCTGATTTCTCACAATGATCCAAAAATCCCTTGAGATGATCGCACACGTTCTCTCTTTTGGACAGCATTCAAACAGCATTCATTTGGGGACCCACTTTGCTGAGAGGTTCTGCATGTCTGGATGTTGGTGAATAATGACCCCAACTCGTTTCCCTGGATTATCCCAGTCTTTGCAATGTTTTTGGCTGGTATTCATCTATCATCAAGGATCATGGCATGCACTGCATCGATGTTTTCAGATGTGATCGCTGTGGATGGTCTTCCTGACCTGGCAGCATCTGTGGTCTCAGAATGATCAGTTTTAAACTAGGCCACCCACCTGGCAACTGTTGGATATGTTGGGGCATAGTCCCCTAAAGTCTCACACAAAATTTGGTGAATCTCAGTTGCAGACTTTTCTTGCAGCACGAAAAACTTGATGATGGCCTGCACTTCTGTCTTCAAAACCTTTGCCATGTCTTCTTATATTGAAGACATGTCAGAGTTTTAGATTATGTTTATATGTCTTAAAACCCTTTAAGACATATCTTAAAGGTTGTTCTTGTGGTTATATAAGTTGCTTTAATGTCAGATAATACAGTATGGCACAAAAAACATCACTGAATAACTACGACAATATATGTTATGGATTATATATGTTAAACAGGTTATTAACAAAGAATATCATATTTACCATCATGATATCATGGTAAACATGATATTTCTGGTCGCTTTCGACGAAAGGTGAGTTATCTGGTCTCATATGGAGGTAAGGGGGGAGGGTTCATCCGGAAACTCAGGCTTTTTATCCTTCAGAACAGGCAAACTGGCCCTGTGAACACACATGGATTACAGTCATGAATACGTCCCAGCCATATGCCAGTCCCGAGCCCGGATAAAATTGGAGGAGTGGGGAAAGCAATGGTGAACTACCCTGTAAAAATCTCACCAGGAATACTTTGTGGGCAATGCCTACAAAGTCACCTATGGTAGGAAACGACTGAAAGGAAAAAACCAGAACCAGATCATGTTTACGCATGACATGTGCATTCACAACCGTCAGTGGAATACTGGTCGAACAAAGCATTAACGATGGTAGATTATGTACTCAAAATTGGCACCTTGTCTTGAAGGTTCTCTGTCATCTTGGAGAATAAGGGTTTGGAAATCTGTTGGACATATCGTGTAATTTTATCCCTTAGTTCATCAAGGTTGGAAGGCAGGTCATGGTAGAATACCCATTTCTTCAATATACCCCAAACGAAGGCATCAAGTGATGTGAGATCAGGGAAACGTGAAGGGGTAGGGGTACGAGAATTCTGTGAACCTTAAAATGAGTCTCCTGGAGAAGTTTTCTGATAAATATGATGTGTGACAGGTTACTATGTCCTGTTGGAATACCTGTGCATGAAATGGAATGTTTTTTTGTACGACACATCTTATGCAAATCCTGAGTGAACCAAATCAACACATTCTTGATGTGGTGTTTGCTACATCATTGTCATGGTTATCCCACACTCTTCAATGAAGTATGGCCCAATTATGCCATACCCAGAAACCGCACACCATGCAGTGACCTCACTGTGAAGAGGTTTCTCTTGGACAAATTCAGGTCTATAAAACCAAGAAGCCTGTAGGTTCATCTGTTTACATACAAAGGTTTGGTTCCTGTTCTCAAACTCTTTCATTTTTTCTTCAATAATATTTCTGTATTTTAGTCTACAGTTCACATCTGAGAGCTGCTCAACTTTTATTCGCTTTAAAACTTTCTTACGTGTTATTCTTTTCAATATGAAATTCAATTTTATCCTGCTCAAGACTAAATAGTGATCACTTCCAATTTCAAATCCTCTGTACACTCTGGTGTTGCACCAGGGAGAAAACATCACTATCAACAATAACATAGTCATTGAGACTTTTCTTATTCCTTGCCTCTTCTCTCCATGTGAATTTGTGCACATTTGTATGTTGGAACATTGTGTTAGTAATAACCAGTCCATGTCCTGAGCAGGAATCCAACGGTTTTTTTGCCATTATTAGCTTTGCTCTTTTCTCCAAATTTTCCCAAAACACTTTGTCTGACAATCATTTCCTACTCTGCTATTTAGATCCCCAGCAAGGACCAACTTTTCCTTTTTCATTGTGTCACTTGCTTTCTCTAAAGTATCAAAAAAATTCCTCCATTTCTACCTTAGTAGAACCTTCTGTGGGACCATAGGCACAAATAAATCTCATTGTCCAATTCCCTATTCTGATTTTTGCCTACATCACTCTACTTGAGATGCCTGCCATTCAAGAAGATTACCTTTGTATTTTGTGTTGAATACTATGGCTACTCCTTTTTCTTGATTGTCATTGCCTGAATATAACATTTTATATTTATTGCTCAGAAAGAGCTCACCAGTTTTTGTCTTTTTTGTTTCAGTTACCCCTATTATGTCGATCTGGTACTTATCTAATTCCTCAGCTAGCTCCATTTCTTTGCCATTCAGGCTTCTTATGTTGATAGTACTGATCTTTAACACTGGTAATGTTGAGTTGGGGTGTGCTTTCAGATTTGTTCCAGTAGCTGACTTTTTGCTGTTCGCCCTGGTTCTCTGCCGAAAACAATGGGGGCCTTGTTTAACCTGGCTATGCCCCAGCCAGCATGAAATTTTGTCATGTTGTACCATCATTTTGTATATATTGGTTTAAGCCAATAAGAATATAATTTGGTTGGCTAAATCCCAAATTGCCAGCCCATCCTCGTTCGTTCAATATCCAGGTAGATACCCAACAGGGTGCACCACGAGAAGGTGAGGATTGGACATTAGGTCAGAAGACCTGGTCGGTTCTTCGCATTCCTAAAGGCTATGTGGAGGTCTCCTCTCAGTTATACAGCTTTGACCCTTAAGCATATATATATATATTCATGAGCATTGACTCGGTTACTGTGATACATTTAGAAAGATATTTAATGACTAAAAAACCGAGAATTAATTAAAAGCTTTAATGATAAAAAACACAACTAGTTTCGGCTTTTTACAGCCTTCATCATTTAACTTCATCAGGTTAGGAATAGGAAACAATAATAAAAACTGAAGATTCTAAAAAACTGAGAAGCAGAGATAAATTGCAGTTCATAATTGAAATAAAAAACGTATTAACATTCAACTTGTTCTATTTTACGTGCCATTGTTTGTTGTATGCGTGGTAGCAGACTCTCGAGAACGCCAGTACTGAATAACAGCAGTATGGCTATCAGGGATGTTAAATTGTTGTTTAAATGTTCACGGTTAAGGATGATCTCCCTGGATTCGACAATCTTTCTTTCAAATTCATCATGGCAGCGGAAAATGATTTCAGATCTGTCCCAGGAAATTGGATGACCTTGAAAATCATCATTTGGATTGTTAGAGAAGAGAATATGGCTGGACAATGTGCTGGCATGTGATCTTTTATAGGAGATGTCTCTTTTATGTTGCTCCATACGAAGTTCAATAGACTTATTAGTTTGACCATAATAAGGCACACCATAGTTTATATACGCCAGGATATTTCAGATTGTGATGCTATTGCTTAGGGTGGCTTATAAGAGATTGGATTTTTGGAACTGTAGTGAATAACGTCCTGATGTTGTATTTCTTAAGGACTTTGAGCCAAAAGAGACATCTCCTATAAAAGATCGCATGCCAGTGCCTTATCCAGCCTTATTCTCTTCTCTAACAATCCACATGATGATTTTCAAGGTAACTCAATTTCCTGGGACAGATCTGAAATAATTTTCTGCTGCCATGATGAATTTGAAAGAAAGATAGTGGAATCTAGGGAGATCGTCCTTAACCGTGAACATTTAAACAACAATTTAAGCTATAACATCCCTGATAGCTATACTGCTGTTATTTAGTACTGGCGTTCTCGAGAGTCTGCTACTATGCATACAACAAACAATGGCACATAAAATAGAACAAGTTGAATGTTAATACGTTTTTTATTTCAATTATGTACTGCAATTTATCTCTGCTTCTCAGTTTTTTAGAATCTTCAGTTTTTATTATTATTTCCTCTTCCTAAGAAGATACCTGATGAAGGCTGTAAAAAGCCGAAACTAGTTGTATTTTTTATCATTAAAGCTTTTAATTAATTCTTGGTTTTTTAGTCATTAAATATCTTTCTAAATATATATATATATATATATATATATATATATACACACACACACACACACACACCAAAATTCAGTTAGTTTTGCATCTTGAAATATGTTTTCTGCTTTTCATTTAATTTGAAAAAAATCTCTTCAAAATTCATTTGCTAATGTTTTTTTACAAATAGAATAGCCTATACATGAAGAGCCTTATAATTTTCTGGCTTTGACAACAAGTAAAGCCTCTGCTTTGTTATCAAGTCAGTAACATATCCAGCTCTTGATCCACTCATGAGTAATAATTTATTATAGAATCTCCATTAATTTAGGAGGTTACAAAATTCACCTCATTGTAGAAATGACCAAGCCATTTCTACAAATATGAAAGAACTGGATTTTTTTTAAATGCTATGATACAAGGTGGCTACTTATAAAACAAGCCATACAGAATAAAGACAGTTTTTACTCTGTATGGTGTTTGAGAAAGAGATGTTTCAGACAACATTGATTATTTTTAATGCCATAAACTCTATTTAAAAAAAAAAAAAAAGAAGCTAAATAGCATTCTGGCACTGTTTAGTTAGTACCCATAAACAAGGGTACTAACTAAACAAAATTTGAAATGGTGGGATAGTAATGGAGTGGAACAATATTGTTAGTGCTGTAATATATCTGACATTCTTGTACACTCGATTTGTGTATCTAAATGTAGCCATCACTTAATAACTACATTGTTAATATAGAAACATCAAAAACACTTCCACTTGATCTGACATTCATGACTTAAATGCAAATATATAAATGATGTGCACCACTGCTCAGACACTCACCTGACAGCCTTACCTGCACAGTGCAATTGATGTAGTTTATGATTATCATAAGGATGGTATTCACAATGTGGTTGTAATATTTGATATCTGATGTCAGAATGCTAAACTCAGAATTCTTTTTGATCCCTTTTGATTTTCTGGTTTCAAAAGTTCCTTGCTGCGTAACTTTAATCTTGAAGCTCTATTTACAAAACTGATAAAAAGGATCATGGTTAAGAAGTTTCAGATGTAAACTATATAGACTATGTATATTTTTAAATATACACAGCTGAAAGGAAGTGTGCTTTGCATTATCAGATACCAAAAGCAATTGATGTGAAGTCAGTGGCCTGTATACACAAGAAGCCTAGTTGTGAAGATACTTCGCATGCCAACTTTGTTTGCTTACACTTGGATAAAGGATCAAACATTATTTCTTGTCAGATATAATTTACTTTGTAACGAAGTGAAAACTTTCTACGAAGTATATTGAAACTTCCTGGCAAGTGAGTCACAGCAGATGCTTGTGAGAATACAGAGATAAATGTAAGAATGCTAAGTTAGTGTAATAGTAGTTAAGGCCCTGGGAAAATTTAGGAAATAATGTAGAATATAAATATAATGAAGGTGTTAAAATCTCAGAAAGAGGGGAGGGGAATACTATAGAGGGAATTGGAGTTAAGTAACATAAAACTAAAGATAAGGATATAATTAAATAAGTGTTAGAAAATATCCAGGAAGAATGTACCGACTGAGCTCTGGGGAGCTGGCCTGTTGGTGGACAGTAATCTTTCCTCCATTTCTAAGCTTTCCTCGATAGTGTCCAGAATATTTTCTTATTAGAGTTATCTCTTACCATGACTAGTTACTTTAATCCATAGCTTAGCTTTCATACATTTTTCCCTGTGTTCTCTCAGGGCACTTTTGGACTTGCTTGCAGGAACATTCAATATAATTTTTTTCAAGGCCTGCTTCTTTAACCTCTTGAGCTTGCCATAAAATTCTGATTTTTCTATATATGTAAACAACTTCACTTTGCCTCCCTAGCTGAACCAGTCAACATTTTGATTTTACCACTGGGTCTCCAAATACTTAAGTTTACAGTTCACCTCTGAAAGCTGCTCGACTTTCAATTTTATACAGCTCAAAACAGGAAGATTTAGGAAAGAATGATAAATATAATGAAGGTGTCAAAATATTGTAAAAGGAATTGGAGTTAAGTAACATAAAACTAAAGATATAGATCTCATTTGGACTATTGTGCTCAGGTCTGGTCTCAGTTGTGATTCTGATGCAGTGGAGAGTGCAAAGGAGAGTGTTAAAAATGATATCGGGATTGTGGGATAGTGATTATGAAGACAGATTGAGAATTTGTAGACTGCAGAGACTAGCAAACAGGAGAAAGAGGGATGATATGATTGAGACTTACAACAAACTTCTGAAAGGGTCATGCAGGATTTCAGTTTATGGAGGGTGGGAAAAGGACAAGAGGGCATCCTTGGAATCTGAGAATGAATCCTGCTAAGAAGGGGATGAGGACTAGATTTTTCTCTCACAGGGTGGTGTGATTGGAATGGATTACCATTGGATGTTGTGTGTTGCAGGCAGTGTGAATGAATTCAAGAATAAGTGTGATAGCTTGTGTCTGTGTGTGTATTATGTGACTTCCCTCGAGGAGTCCCTGACTCCCTGGAGGTCTCTCTTAATAATAATAATAACAACTAAATGCCGATCATGTCTATTTTCAAATCCTCTGTATACTATTGTTCCTGAAACAGTGTGAAGATATAGGAAACATGTCAGTAAGACTTTCTTTTTTTGCATTGTCTCATGTGAATCTATGCACATTGCATGTTAGAACACATTGACTAGTCCATATCTTGAACAGAAAGTCAGCTAGCTGTGCTCTTTTTTAGATTTTCCCAAAACATTTCTGTATATCTTGAATTTATTTCCTGCTATTAGACACCCAACAAGAACAAGCTTTTCTTTGTGTCATCTGGTTGAGCTGATATCTGAAATTTGTTTTGAGTAATGAAGTCATACATTCAGTGCAACTTCATTACTCAAAAGTGAATTAAATTTAGTGGCCATTGATTGTATACTACTGTACATGGAAATGATAACTGGTTGACATGAACTTTAAAAGTTCAAAATGTTTTAGAGGACAAAAGGAAAATCCAGGAAAGATTTTTTTCGCTGAATATTTCAAATAATTCGTATCTAAATGGTCAGTGTAGCTTCATTTTAAAATAAGCCGAGGAGCATGTAAAATTATATTCAGCTGGCTGAAGAAATTGGATATATTTTGAATTAAATGGTAAACAAAATTATCAGTTTAAATTAATCAGTGTACTGTGAAGTTCTCTACATCTCAATTATAAATTATTTTATTTATATGATTTCCCCAAGACAATGCCATCTAAATCAATCATTAAAAAACCCAGTTCAGTAAGAAGTAGCTGTGTAATAAACAATATATAAATTTACTGCCTTGATTATATTGTCCACATGGAAGAACAATATCAGGTTTTCAGAACTTTAGTGACAATACACTCATGAGCAGTTGAATTAGAGATACCTGCCATGTTGGCAAAATGGTGCTGTGGTTGCCCCGGCAAATGGAATAGTGCTACGTGGCACGTGATGGGGGATGTCGTCAGACCTTGTACTGACCGTCTGAGTAATAGTCGAGCACAGCATGGGGAAGACTTGAGATCTCAGCGAATTCTATCGCGGCCAGACATATAGGGCACTCCTTCTCCAAAGTCATGCAGGCACTGGGCTTTTCACAGGCCACTGTGTCAAGAGTGTACCACGAGTACATGGAATCGGGTAAAACCACAGCCGGCGGGTAAAACTGCCATGGTGTACAACGTCGGCTAGCTCGGATGGTAACAGCGGATAGACAGGCCACAGTGTCGCCGATCACTCGCCAGTTCAATGCTGGACAACAGTGACGTGTGAGCAGCCACACCATCCAGAACCATCTCCTCGCTATGGGATACAGAAGTCGCCGCTGACTAGGGTACCTCTGTTCACTGCACGTCACAAGGCACAACGATTAGCATGGGTGCAGGAACACTGCCATTGGACCCTCGACGTATGGAAAAAGGTCACCTGGACTGATGAGTCGAGGTACACGTTGGTACATACCGATGGCAGGGTATGAGTGCGTCACCAAGCACATGAAGCGATGGATCCCTCGTACCAGCAGGGTACAGTTCAGGCCGGTGATGGTGGTATCCTTGTATGGGGACTGTTTACATGGGAGGAAATGGGTCCCCTGGTAGATCTAGCATCATCTCTCACTGGCGAACGATACAGGGACCTGCTGTCAAATCATGTGCACCCATTTCTGTACCTACAGCACCCTGCAGGAGACCTGTACCTACAGCAAGACAATGCACCGGCCCACCACTCCCAAATTGTGGCCGAGTAGGTGGATGAACACTCCACAGACGTGAGGATGTTCGTGGAGCTGGCCCCCGACCTCAATCCTATTGAACACATCTGGGATGCTGTCAAGAGATACGCTCCCTGGACCCTGCTCAGACCAATCTCCGTGCATTGTGGGAGGCTGTGCAGCGGTCACGGATCAGTTTGGTTCCCTAATGCTTCTGGTGCCTTGTGGAGTCCATGCCACGCTGCATCGGTGCCGTTATAAGGCAAAAGTGGGTGCTACCGCTACTAGGTAAGTATCTCTAATTCAACTGCTCATGAGTGTATGTTGAATACACAATGAAAATAGTGAATTAATTAATGATAGTTCTAGGTAACATTAACTCAGTTATTGTGATATATCTTGTTTTAGTACGGACATTGGAAAAAGCAAAATCTACTGGAAATTTTGCAGCTTCTACTGTACTGGAGGCATCTTCACATCTCAACAGCAAAGGTGATGCAATCTCAGCTTTTGATGGTGGATCTGGTTCTGAAAGTTCTGATATGGATGATTCCAAAGAGGGACGGAGAAAGAGGATGAAGACAAGTCCAAGTGGTACGCCAGTTAGAACATAGGAACTGTAAATTAAAACAAAAAACTAGATTTTCATTCACAAGAACTTTTGTTTCACGCCATGTTGCGTGTGTGATCTGATAGGATCTTGTTTCCTCTTGTGTTAGGACACTTTTTACAATGGAACTTCATTACTGAAACAAACAGGCAGTTGGTAATTTAAAGAAGACTGGAAAACCAGTTAGATCTCATGTGACTGAAGGAGCCTGTTTAAAAAAAAAAAAAAAATGTTTTTCGTACCTGCAGCATTTTGTATGTACAGTACGTTTATCAGTGTTTTAATTTTTTCCGAGATTTTTTTTAGTAGCAAAGCAGCCATCACTACAAAAATGGTGGTACCATATTTTTCCTGTTATATTTATAAATGATTACCAAAGATCCCATTTTATAGTTTGTTTAATTATGTTTTTGGGAGGGGGTATTTATATAATATGTATTTAAAAAAAAAAAAAAAAAAAACATCAACCATTAAATTTGGCTTGCAATAACTGAATTCAGAAGCACAAACAGGGTTTCATATTCATCTGTATTGAGCCAACATTCAAAGGTGTACATTTTGAAGTTTTTCTCATTGCCCGTGATAGGTGTTTCATATTTATGTATTGTCTATATAGTGAATAAATGCCTGTTATTATCAATGTTCAGGAAGAAAAAAATTTTTTTTTCACTTTTTATTTATCTTTATATCACATCATAATCTTAGCTGTAGATGATTTAGCCATTGATTATATAATGATGGCTAAATTTATTGCAGTTTTCTACAGTATTACTGAGACTTGTGGTAGATCTAAGAATTGGAACTTTTTGAAATTTGTAGCTGTAAGAAAGCCAGTGAAACACTAACATTTTAGGTACAAATAAGCCCGAAGGAAGTAAAACTTCCACGCAATAATCTCAACCAACTAGCAGTATTTATTTCTTACATTATAATGCTCAGTGTGCTTCAAATATACTTTATTTTGAACCATTTTATTAAGAAGCCTGAAAGGTTTCATTCTGGGTTTTTAGAACTAATGAATTATCTAATCCTTAGCCAACTCATCCTCATGGTCATATAAGATGGCTTTGTAGAAACCTAGTTCATACTTAACTTTCATGTCACACATTCTTAGTATTTCTGAATTCATTATTTTCAAATGTCCATGTTTCTTTTATTGTCTTTTCTTAATTCTGCCAACATTGTTCTCAAGATTTTCACTGTTCTCCTTCTAAGTTGCTATTGCTTAAGACAGAATAGAAAAGAATTAACTTTTGTTAGTCAAAAACATGCACTTCAGTGGGACCTCACTGTCCCAAAGTAGATTACTTGGACTATTGACAAGGTTTAGGCCCTGAGAAATGCTCCTTGATATTTCCCAAATCTGAACTTATATCACTATAATGCACACTCCCAAATATTTGAAATTTTCCCTCCTCTTTATGACAATCAAGTTTAATACCATTGATATAATTAATACTATAATACACAGCCTGTTAATTGCATATATTCTATAGTCAGACTTCCAGGATAAAAAAAACAAACAAACCCATAGCTTTCCAACGTAAGGGCACCTACCAACTGGGCTACTAAAAATAGGAACACTTCTAATGTTACTTGTAACTTATTTCTAAGTTGAGATGTGGAAATATCATTCTTTCTGAAATTAAGGCCTGTTAATAGCAAGTTAAACATACCATCATTTTGATAACTAACCCTTCTGAAATATTAAAATCTGGGCACTTTATATAAAACCCCAAGCAGAGAAATAGGTATCTTTTACTTAGGAATTAACCTGGTTTGACTCGGACTTTTTTTTTTTAAATTAAAAATGAATGTTTCTCCTATGAAGCAAGTCAAACCTGGTTATTTATTAAAGTTGATATAAATCTCCTCATGGTGAAAATCACCTAAAAACATACTTATTACATTTATGATAAGAAATGTGAGAAATATAATTATTAACAATTGTATTTCTCATATTTTACTTTAGTGTGTGTCATTTGCATTTATAGAATTTAAGCAAACTAATTTCGAAAATATTCAGTGACACATGAACTGAGTAGCAATTGCTGAGTGTGTAGCATATGTCTTCTTTTTTTTTTTTAAATGTTGTAGTCAATTTGTACTAGAAGCTCACAGGGAGCAGGAACAGTTTGTTATAATAATATTCTTAGTTATTGATGCTATGGAGATTTTGGCTAGGACTTTTTAGTGCATACAAAAGAAATTCATTCTATATATGTTATATTGAGAATCAGCTGTATTTCACAGTTCAGAGCTATCAACTCTGAATTGGGAAAGGAAACAACCGATTTTTATGATCCCATAACATGAGAGGTTGGTCGATCAATAGTATTTTGAGTTGAAGCAGAATGTTGAGGAAAAAGAAGAAACCTCTTCATGTTTGAGAGATTTTTACAACTAAAAAACTGATTACAGTATTCTTTTTTATATTAGTCATTTATTTTAAAACTAATATCTGACTTTTGCTCACTAAAACTGTTGGCTTCATAAGGGTTTAAATAAGCTGAAAAGATATATATAAAAAAATAACAAAGTTTCTTAAACACTGAAAAATCATTACAAAGGAAGATCAGTTGACTCATCCTAAACACAAATGTGAAGTTGCATGCCATGAATTAACTGTCATCATGCAAAGACTGGAGGTAATTGTTGGCAAAACAGAAATCTAAGATGTCTCATCAAATCCTTTGGATCAGAGGATTCCAGGTGTCATTTAATATAAGACTGATTCCTGTTCAAAGATCTGTGTGAATGGACAACTGTAATAGAATTAGAAGCCCAGTTTACTGTCTGGTTAGTGGATAAGTTATGGTTGGCCAGACTAGCTCTTTCTCTTCTTTTATGCTCAACATCTTCGTGTTCTTTCCTTCTTGCTTCAAATCCATGGCTTGCCTGCCCAGCTTAGGCCATAACACAAAGTATGGTATTCTATATACTCCTGGATGTTTGTAAAAAGGGATGCTATCCTTAGGAGACCTGAGTGGAGCTATGGGGGGGGTGGGGGGGGGGGGGGGTGGGGGGGGGGGGGGGTGGGGGGGGGGGGGGGTGGGGGGGGGGGGGGGTGGGGGGGGGGGGGGGTGGGGGGGGGGGGGGGTGGGGGGGGGGGGGGGTGGGGGGGGGGGGGGGTGGGGGGGGGGGGGGGTGGGGGGGGGGGGGGGTGGGGGGGGGGGGGGGTGGGGGGGGGGGGGGGTGGGGGGGGGGGGGGGTGGGGGGGGGGGGGGGTGGGGGGGGGGGGGGGTGGGGGGGGGGGGGGGTGGGGGGGGGGGGGGGTGGGGGGGGGGGGGGGTGGGGGGGGGGGGGGGTGGGGGGGGGGGGGGGTGGGGGGGGGGGGGGGTGGGGGGGGGGGGGGGTGGGGGGGGGGGGGGGTGGGGGGGGGGGGGGGTGGGGGGGGGGGGGGGTGGGGGGGGGGGGGGGTGGGGGGGGGGGGGGGTGGGGGGGGGGGGGGGTGGGGGGGGGGGGGGGTGGGGGGGGGGGGGGGTGGGGGGGGGGGACCCAGACCGGTTTTGACCTTTATTGAGGTCTTGTCAGTGGGAGTCAGACCCAGAGGTGGTGATACTAAGGCAGAAGCAATGGAGAAGTCATATTTACCTATATGAGTTGCTAAAAGGTGTCTCACCTTATTATATTATTAAATTACTCTGGATTTAGAGCAGTGTTTCACAACGTTTTTTGGATCATGCCCCACCTCAACGTCTCGAAGATGCCATTCCTGGCATCTACCAATTTCCATGTGACTCACCTTTTTACTTCAAACCGGATGTTCAGTGGAGAAAACACTGCAAGAATATCATGGAATTAATACCAACCACAATATCGTATGGTTTGAAATATGATCATTGCTGCCATAAGTTTAAACATTTTTCATTTCTTCTGTTATCCATTTGCATCATTTATTGTATAATATCAAAAATTGAAGCCTCTGTAACACAATTGGAAGAATAATGGATATTGCACCCTTCAATTAGAAAAGACCTAAGTTCAATTCTTGTCATGACAAGAGGAATCTTTATATGGCGCTTTTTCAATTTAAGGTGAGTTAGCTGATCTCATACAGAGGTAGGAGGGTTTTCCCTCCCTGACACTCAGATTTTTCATCTGGTGCACAGGCAAAATGACCACAAGAACAGAACACATGCAATTTACAGACAAAAAAATAATGTTGTTAGTGGTAGTAATGTTGATGTTAGATAATTAGTAGTAAGGAGATGCAAGAGGTGTGTAACAGAGGAGAGTAGAGTGCTCTCCCATGATGAGTTCTTGGACTCCTTGGAGGTGTTATGTAATAATAATATGTGCCTCTTATTATTTTAAATAATCCATATTATTTTGTATTCAAACTGCCTGATGCCACTTGATAATGACATGTAATTTTCAGGTGAAATATTTGACTTAATAAAAAAATATCATTCACTCTTTTCTTTGTGTTATCCTGTTCAACCTTATGGCACAAGTATCATCACTAAAACACCAGTTAATAGACCTCTATGTCAGACCAGTCAAGAGCAACCACTTGTCAAACTTTTCCATGGTAGTACTTGTCCAGAAAAAAAGTAACAAAAGTAAGGAGTCTTTTTTTAGTTGACAGTCTTCAAGGTTGCATTCTGTGTACATTATGAAAAAGCCTTTGATTCTATTGCTAGAGATTGTGTGGGGGAGGTTGCATTTCAAAATAAAGGAATGCCACAGAAAATAAACCTCATAAATTACGTATGACTGCATGATAGATATGTCATAACCTTTCCATACCATATCTAGAGTATATGACACATACCAGAAGAATATTGTAGAAAGAAAACTGAGTGATCTAGATTATGCAAAAAGTGTATGTCTAATTTGTCACAAACGTGTAGATATCCAAAATAAACTAACCACACTGCAATATATGAAAGTTGGTTCGACAATAATACAAATAAAATGAAAGAAATGAGAATTCATGTGAATCAAAGTGAAATAGAAAATTAAAGCAGATGGAACTGCAGCTAGAGATGTTGATATAAGAATTCAAAAGGCAAGAGATGCATATGACTTAGTAGATTATGAAATATATTATATTGATAAAGGCACAAAATTAATGCATATTTTAAATCAGTTCTTTTGATGTGAAACATGGTTGGTTTCAAATGAAATACAAAGAATGCTACAGAGTATGCCTCAAATTGTTACTAATGAAGACTATGGGAAAGAACAAATTAACAAAAAAAAGTTAACCTGGAAATCAGAAAATGAAAATTAAGGTGAACTGGACGTACACTTATGAAAGATAATTATTATTGCACAGGAACTTATGTGGATCTGAAAATCCATTACAGAGGACCCACACTATTTACACACATCATACCTCTTCTTGAATTCACTGACTGACAAAGCACTCAACAGACTGACAACTCTTTTCCCCTCATTCACTACTCTCCAAGTGAAGAATCTAGGTACTCATACCCAATTTCCATAGCTAATGTCTCTCTAGTCAAGTGCTGAAATATTTCGTATGCATCAAGCATATAAAATCATTTTCCCCCCTTTTTAAATAGGTTTTAAACGTTTCTGTCATATACTCTATTTTCTGCAGCCCACAAAACCTCAAATCTATTTTCATAAGAAGCATTTCACAGACCACTCAGCTCTGAATCCTCTCCACCACTTCATTTTCAAATCTAGGTCACTAGGCCTGAGCATAGTATTAAAGAGAAATGATATTCATATTACTGCTTCATGGTAGAAACAACTCCAAGAGATGAAAAAAAAATTAATTTATTGAACTTAATATGTCATTGGTTTGCTTTTCTACTCTGCATCATCAGATCACAAATTATGACTGTTATAGCAGTTATAATTTGTAGTCTATAAAGATGTGTTTACAATTAAACACATCTTTATAGATGTGCTTAAGCTTGATTTAAAAATAACTGAATTAGAAAGATAAGGAAAGCAGCTGCCGAAGTGAATGAAGACTGGCTGAAGGCTATTGTATGTGGATACAGTAATTGAATTGCTAAAGAAAGCATATCATATAAACTGCAAGAAAATACAATATCACTGACCATGTTAGAAGGTACCAAGAGACCAACTGAATTTAAAAAACATCTAAGAATAAGCAAAACAGAGCATGACCTAAAGTGGTAAAGGTAAAATTTCAAAGACATCTTAGTCTTTTCTGAATTTGTGATTCTTCATAAAGAACCTCCAAGGTTGGTATTTATTTAACTACAGTCAACTCTCATTCTAGTAAACATTGTTATAGTGACTCGTTCACTACGACAAACTACCCAAAAAGTTCCAGCTAAAACATTGATGGCAATCTAAAGGAAATTCTCTATAGCAAACCATCTACTACAGATATTCTTTTGATCCATATGGGGTAGTTCACTATAGTGAACTGATTGTATATAAGAAAAGGTACAACTTTATTTTTTTTTATGTTGCTCCCACCCACAAAAGGTTAGGTGTAAACCTATAGTACCTTTTTACCATGGCAGGCTAGTAAATTTTATTTTATTTTTTTTCAATTCTTTAGTATTAATCTGTTTTGGCTTACTATGCAGTTTTGATGAGATGGATAATTGTGAAATAAGACAAGACAGCCAAATGAGAGCAAAACCAACCACTCTTTGTAACTGCTTTATATTAGTCACTTTCTGTGGGGGGGAGAGGGCTTGAAATGCCATATTTAAGAGTGTTTAAAATTTATTTATTGCAATTAATCAATCAATTTGTCTGCGCGGTTAGCCTAGTGGCTTTGCAACCATATGTCTGGGGAGTGTCCTAGGTTCGATTCCCGTCGACGACGTGAGGAGCTTAAGGATCTTCCTCAGCCATAGCCAAGTTAGCCAGTCTTGGATGTGGACAGCAGGGTTTTTACCACCAGTTGATCTGGGGTTTTTCATCCCGCAAGCAGGCAAACCGGACCTGTGAACACACAGGCTACAGTCATAAAAAATACGGCAAGGAAGGCAACGGGAAACCACCTTGCATCATTATTTCCCTAGTAATCAGCTGCAACCCTCTCTAAGAGAGGAAGCCACAGGATCAGACCAGATCATCAATTTATTGATATGTACCTTGAAGGAGTGTTACAGGATGACAGTACTACATTCTTATTATTATTGCATGAGCACCTCCATGGAGTCCTACACCTCATCGTGGGAGACCCAAACTATCAACACAACATCTATCATACCTCTCCTTGAAGCCATTAACAGACAAAGGCAACCCATTCCATTCATTCACCACTCTCCAAGCGAAAAAATCTACTCTTCATGCCCTTGCTAACTACACTTTTAACTTCCAGAGATGACCTCTTTTTCTGGACCCCCCCCCCCCCATTAGCCAAGTGCTGAAACATTTCCCCTGCATCAATCCTATAAAACTCTTTAAGTAACTTAAATGTTTTTATCATATCCCTCCATTTTCCTCTTATCAACCAATTTTTGCAATACACAAGCTTTTAATCTATCCTCACAGGAAGCATTCCATAGACCAATCACCATTGTGGTCGCTTACCTCTGGATCTCTCCACCACTTCCTCATTGCCAAGAAACAGCAATGTTTATTGGCAATGAGGAAGTGGTGGCAACAAAATATAAGCAGAGATAATTCCTTTATCTCTGCTTGTTAGTGTTCTTCAGTAACACTAATACGTAATCCTGTGAGCTACGCGGGCTACTTAGCAAGGTAGTAGTAGATGAGAGTTTCCAACTCTCTATCTACTACTACTTCTCCCAAATTCAAAGCTTCAATTTCCTGAAGTACAGTTCCCTCAATGTGGTACACAACTTGTAATCTTTGTATCCCAAAATGCATAACTTTACACCTTTCTACATTAAATTGACATCCGTTATGTTTTGCTCATACTGTCAGTCTATTTAAATCACCCTGAAAACTCTTTACTTCACCCTGCTTAACTATTATCTTACCTACTTTGCATCACCAGAAAACAATTGAATATCTCCCTTCAAATTAAGATTAAGGTTACCTTATTTTATATTATCTGTGTTGTTAATGTCCTTAAATAGCATATAAGCCTTAACAACAGAATTACCTGCAACATCTCAGACATTTATTGATGACTGCCATTTGGATTAAGCAGATAGTCAACTTTTACTGTCAACTCAGAGGGAAACTCCCTTCAAATATAACAGTGCTTTGAGGAGATCTGGTGAGGAATAGTGTGTGTGAACTGACTGTATTTGTAGTTTGAAACTTTAATGTACAAAACAATTGCCATAAATTGCATGGCTGTGAATATATTACTTCAGATGCAGTTTTTATCCAAAATTAGTGCACATTATGGCTTTATATATATAAATTTTAACTACTTACACTCATAGGCAATATTTAAAATTTTAGACATTAGCACATTAAGGATGTTGTATTTGCTATTTTAAATATA
Source organism: Typopeltis vanoorti (assembly GCF_054136105.1). Lineage (NCBI taxonomy): Eukaryota > Metazoa > Arthropoda > Arachnida > Uropygi > Thelyphonidae > Typopeltis > Typopeltis vanoorti. The sequence continues at coordinate 91,085,234 of NC_143569.1, read as the reverse complement.
ATTACATATGCACTTAACTCTGCCATATGTGAATTTTTAAGTTAAAATTTCCTTTTGTTTTTAGAAAATTTTAAGTTAAAACTTTTCTGAATGCAATCATTCTTATAATATTTGAAATATATGGTGCCTTAATTTTCTTGAATTATTCTTGTATATCTTTCTAGCTTTAGTTTCATTATTTATAAAATGCTTTCATCTAATTATTTGTAAAGTTAGATAAAAGCACTGCTACACACAAACTTTTGCAAACCTGTGATATATATACCACTTAGAAAGCATAAAGTTTGCCACTTTGAATAAAACAGAATAGAAGTTTTATCTATTCTTCATCCAGTTGCATGTTTTCTGGTCTCATTTTGTTTCCAATATTATTTCTCTTCGCTGAAATTACTCTCTGTAGTAAAAAAAATCAGCTAACGCCATTTTATTCCCGTATACGGGAGTAGGCGAGGCCATTTAGCCCTATCTAACTTTTGGAGACTGAGTGGGCAGTTCAATCTCCACTGGTACCCAATCAGAGACAGATGGCCCAAGGCTATCACTAATTAAGCGGTACGCAGTGAAGAGAGACGGCTCAAATGTGCCGCCATCTCGTGGTTCCTAACCCTAACACAATATATTTAATGTCTGAAATAATGTGGGTTCTACGGTCGATTTTCTTGAGTTTACAGGACGAAAAACCCGAGTTTCCGGGAGGAAAAACCTGCTAGCCCGTGCCAGAGATCGACTAACTCGGGAACCGGTCGAAAAAAGGCTTAGAAAAATTTCCTCTAGTCGCCGACTAGACTCGAAACCAAGACTTCCTTCGTTATTTACCTTCATTATATAAGACACACCTCATCTTTAAGATGAATTTTTAAGGTAAAAAAGTGTGTCTTATACACTGGAAAATACGGTAATATAAATATTTATTAACTAGCTGACTCATTTTTTGTATTTGACATTTCAATATAACGTCTATACAATTCGTAATTCTACACAATAAAAATTATTATTATTATTTGACACCTCCAGGGAGTCCAAAGCTCATCGAGGGAGGGCACCTGCTCTACGTCTCCACCACTCAATCCACCAACTGACTGCAACTACACCAACACTATCTACCGCCGATCACCCCCACTATTTCCACAGACAATCACAAACATCCATGCCCACGGCGGGATTCGAACCCACAGCCCTTTGGCTGGAGAGCCAAATAAACTTAATTATAAGCGAGATTTTTCAAATTTTATGTTTATACCATTCTTTTAACTCATTTCTCAAAAAAAATTATTTAAATTTATCTGGTAATAGATCAACAGAATAGAATTGCATATTTGATCTTTTATTCCGTCGCCCACTTGGCCATCACCCAGTTGTCGTGTACCCTTATGAGTGGCGTGCCATTGTGACAATAGCAACTGGAGAGTAAAAAAAAAAAAAATGAATGCATAAAAAGAAAAAAAATTAGCATTTATATTAAAAGTACATAAAACATCCTGAACTTTTAATCGGAGAAATTTATTTAATCTGTTATTTCTTTTCTTTTTTACAGTTTACTCCATTTCATTTTCAAGAGAGAATACTATTTTGATAATTAAAATGATAAAATAATATGGTTATTGAGTCAAATAATATGATTTTAAAATTAGATATGGTAATCGGATATGAACAAGAATTACATAAAATGGCAAAATTCTCATGTCCAAACATGTAAGAACTGTGAAAGCTGAAGAACTTGTGGCAATACAGCCAAGTTTGAACATGATTCATCAAACAGCATATTGAGACAAAATTCAACATGCTATTTGCCAAATTCCATCCTGTCCACTCCTTACTCCAGTTTTGTTCATTCTCATGTTAGCTGTCCTGGTGTGAAGTTATGTTTGTACTCAGGTTGACTAAATGTGATAATGGAGTGGTATATTGATCTTTTATGTTAAAGAGGAGTGTCACAAACTTGTTTATTCTAAATCTCAGTTAATGGATGAGAGTGAGTTAAGTGACAACGTTAAAACATTAGTAAAACAGATCAGGTGGGAGGTAATGTAAATATCTACATATATCACTATAAGTATGTGGAAAAAAATTTTCATCTCTATGGTAACAGAAAATGTTTTTCTAAAAAAAGGAAAAAAAAAACAGCAAAAAAAGTTGAATAAAATATCAAATAACATCCTTTGGAAAAATAAATTACATTTAAGTGGAGAGAACCAGTTATTTTTTATTACCTAGCTGAGTAAAATAAGATAGAACAAAATTTTATTAAGTACTTCAACCTGCAGTGCATCTGTTTTTCGCAACCTGGTGATATGAAATATACATTACATAATTGCTAAGTTACTGGCATAAATAATAATTTAAAAAAATGTAAATTAAAGATTCCAAAAATTATATTCCTGTTAATCCTATATTGAAATGTAAGCAAATAAGGTTTGCATGTGAAGTATCTTTGAGCCCCCGTAGCTGGGTCAGTATATGAAGTCCTTTGGTCAGAAAGACCTGGGTTCGATTCACGTCTAAGATGTGAGGAACCTTCTTCATCTGGTCTCTTTCGACTAAATGTGAGTTAGCCGGTCTCATACAGAGGTAGGGTGTTTTTTCAACCAGAAACTCGTGTTTTTCGTCTCCCTAGAACAGGCAAATCAGGCCCCATGAACACATGCATCTACAAACATAGGACACTTGGGGAGGCATAGGGCTAACCACCTTATCCTTGGGGGGGGTTGAGAAGTTCAAGTTTGACAGTTAAAGAACCTCAATGGTTCATGAAAGCTTAAGAAAAAGAAGATGTGTAAGTATCTTTCTATATGTATATGCAGAAGTGGCCCAGTTTGTACTACTTCACATACAAACCTTGTTTGTTTACACTTGGATAAAGGATTAAACAAGAATATAATTTCTAGGATCTTTAATTTATAACCAAGCAAAAAAAACTTTTGCCAACTAGCTCTAATCCTTCAGTAAAAAAAAGTACAGTTTTTCATAATAAAAATTAAACTGCAGAAATTTTCATAAAATGTTTTATTCATTAAAATAAGTACCTTCATAATCTACAACTCTTTCCCAACGAGATACAAGTTTGTAAACTCTGCTTCAATAAGACATTTTGTCTTTAGAAGTAATAAACCTAGCAATCTCTGCTTCAATCTCCATTTTATTGCGGAACTGTCTAGTGCCAAAAAAAGCCGATAATCAGTTGGAGAAATGTCAGGAGAATATGGAGGATGGAGTATCTCCCATCCTAAAGCACAAATCTTCTCATGGTAGGTTTTGCAGTATGAAGTTTTGTGCTATCCTGTAAGAATAGTACTTTCTTCCAATTAACTAGTCCTGGCCGTTTCTGAGGTAATGCATCCTGCACAGGCTCGAGTTGCAATGAGTAGATCTCGGCCGTAATTGTTTGGCCTGCAGCGAGAAACTCGTAGTGGACAATACCAGCTCTAGTCCATCACACACAAAGCATAGTCTTCTGGGGACAGTGCCTTTGGTGTGTGTGGTACTGGATCATTTAGTGACAATCAATGATAAGTTCGCTTCCTGTTAGAGTACAAGATCCATTTTTCATCACAAGTGAGCAAGTAATCCAAAAACAGCTTGTTTTTATGACATGAAAGAAGTGAAGAATAAATTGATAGCCTTGAAGTTTATTGTTTTCTGATAATGCATGTGGGACCCATTTGTTTAGCTTCCATGATTTCCCAATTGATGGAAGTTTAAATGAACTGTCTCACTACTCACGTTAAACATTTATGAAAGTTCTTGACATGTTAATCTCCTATTATTTTCAACAGCAGCACGTAATTCTTCATTATGAATAATGGAGGGTGTTCCTGAATGTAGTGCATCTTCAAGTGATTCATCACTAGAAACAAATTTTGTAAACTATTTCTGTGCAGTATGTTCTGCTACTGCATCTTTTCCAAATGCCCCACATATCTTATGGGATGCATCTGAAGCCTTTGAACAGAGTTTAAATTTGTAAAGCAAATAAGCCCAAATTACACCAGGTTCAACTGTCACATTGATTCTGATGACATGTTGAGAGCTGTATTGATAAGTAGATGTACTACTGAAAGATCCAACAAAAACAATTGCAGTTTTCTTCATTTTTCAAAAGAGTAGTCTGAAAGGATGAAAATAACAGAATAGCACCTATTTTTCTTTAAAGTCATCTGTCAAGAATCTCTCTCAAAAATTTCAAATTTTTATTTGGTCTCCCACAACACTTTTCTGCTTCAAAGCCAACTGTTTTTAATTTTTTTGCAAACTTTGAGGCACAGAAGAAATTCTTTGTTGAAGATCATTTTGAGCATACATATTCTACTACATGTATGAATGAAATATGAACATAAAGAACTGACCTGTGAATTCAACCTCATCATCATCTTAGGTGGTATCTTCATATTGAAGGTTAGCAATTATGGATGCATCCATAATACAACACTGGGGCTAATACTGCACAGGGGGCCCCCAAGAATCAAGTACAGGGAAAAAGTTCCTTATATATTTTTGACTGTAGATCCGTGTGTGTTCACAGGGCTGGTTTGCCTGTTCTGAAAGATGAAAAACCCGAGTTTCCAGCTGAAAAAAGCTTCTACCTCCGTATGAGACCGACTAACTCACTTTTAGTCAAAAGAGGCCAGGTAAAGGTTCTTCACATCATAGATGGGAATTAAACCCAGGTCTTTTTGACCAAAGGGCTATACCGACTAAGCTACGGAGGCTCAGAATTCAACAATAGGATCCCTAAAATAAGTAGCTGTCATCTTGCACAAAATTAGTTGGTCTGAAAATGCAAATAAGAAATCAAAAAGTACACACCTTGACCATTTAAAAAAAAATCAGAAATTAGGACAGTCTGGAAATAAGCTGTGATTTATTTTAAAACTCCAAAATTAGATGCCAGAAAGAATCTAATCTTCTCTTTATTCCCAACTGGCTCCTTGCAGAGTCTTTTTTTTTTTTTTCGGATGGGGGGGGGGGACAATTTTTATGACATACAATTTGCCTGTTCTGGTTAACTCACCTTTAGTCGAAAGAGACCAGATAAAGGTTTTTCATGTCTTGGATGAGAATCGAATCAGTCTTTCCAACCAAAGTGCTTCATCTACACCAACTGAGCTAAGGCGGCTCTTCTTGTCAGAATATATAGTTTTTTTTTTTCCTTCCATCTAAAATATAGTGTGACAAAATAACTCGCTTTTGTCAAAATGAAAAATTATGCAGCTTCATGCCCCTGATGATTTCACTTGGAATGACCAAAATGCTTTTTGATTATATGACAAGAACAACAATCTGAAGATATTAGCCTACATGATCTTCATCAGTACTGATTACCAATTATGTAGCATAACATCGCATAGGGTTGTCAATGCTCCAATTCTGCACATTATACAACTTTAAATTTAGTGTAATGTGCAAAATTCTGCTTTACTTAGGGAAAAAAAACCAAGTAACTATTATTATTTTATAACAGGTTTGCCTTCAAAAAAGAATAAAACTATGAACTAAAAATATTGATTCTTTATATAAATAAAATCAACTATTTATTAAGCATCAAATTTTTGCCTACATTTCACAGGCATCTTTCATCCTTATGAAATGGAACAGAATTACATGCATATAACAGAAAAAACAAATCAACAATGCAATGTCTCGTGACTTTCTTGCAATCCGGTTCTGGTGTAATACACAAAAGTCTGTTCATTCCAGAGTGCATATTGTGCTAGCATCCATTATCCTTTCCCAAACTGCTAGTCTTTTTAAATAAAAATTCAGAATCCTTATGTTAATGTTATTAACAACTTGCCACCCAGTTTAGCATTATCTGCTAACAATTGGATACTCCATCTCAAATTAGTCAATATATAAAATAAACAGTAGCAACCCAAGTATAGCAAGATTCCTGCAGCATGCCACGGGTTATCACCTGCCTTCTTGGTTTCATTGCACAATATACTACTCTCTGGTATCTGCCCATCAGCCACCCTCTTATCCAAGCCACAAGCTTCATGTCTATTCCCATTTATTCCAGTTTATGTAAATAGGGTTTCACATGGTATGCTGTCAAATGCTTTTGCAAAATTCAGCATGACGAGGCTATTTTCCTTATCTATCGATTTATTGTACAGAAGTGAGTAAATTACTAAAATAAGACCACCTCCCATTCCGAAGCCATGCTGTCCACTGTAGAGTATCCACCATCATCATAACACTAATTATTGGTATAGACCATATTGGTCTGTTCCGGTCTCATTATCCATCCAATATCCTTTTTTGAGGTCTACTCTACATTCTCTTTCCAATTGGCTTATATTTTAGTGTTTGTTTAGGATGTCGGGTGTTGGCCATTCAGTTTACATGTTCAATCCATTTTTGTTTATAATTGTTTAGTTTTTCTTCTATTGATTTTGTTTTTAGTTCTTTTAAAATGTCTTCGTTCCTTTTTTGATCTATTAATGTGTATTTTGCAGTTCTTCTCATAAATCTCATTTCACTTGTTTTTATTCTTTGTTTATTGCCCAAATTTCACTGCCATATAATAATGTGGGCACTGCTAAAGTATTGTATATTTTCAAGCATGTTTCTTTTTGTACTATATTTGGGTTGAGTGTTCTATTTATCAGGCCTATAATCTGTAAAAATTTCGAAGTTTTTAATTTTATGTCTTTTTCTCCTTCATATGATATTTCACATCCAAGATAACTGAAAGTATTTATCTGTTCTATTATTTTATTATTAATAACTATTTTGTTTCTAACTGGAGTTTGTTCACAAAATGCCATTGTTTTAGTTTTATCTATGGAAATTTTCATTCCAAACTGTTCTATTATAATGTTTAAATTGTATGTTGCTCTTTGTAAACTGTCTTCCTTATCTGATATTATTACCTGATCATCTGCAAATAATAGTGTATTTATTTTGTAATTCCAGGAAATTTCTATACCTTGATTGTTTAAGGTGTTCCACTGTATTAATATTTCATTAATGTAAATATTTTCAATATTTACATTAATGAAATATTAGTGTTGAAGACAGAGGGCATCCCTGTCTTACTCCTTGGTTTATAGATTATTTTTCAGACAACTTTTCATTTATTTTTATTTCATTATCTTTATATATATTCAATATTGCATGTAGTAAAATATTCTCTGCTTCTCTTCCATCTAAGATGGGTTGAGTCTTCTCTTGAGCAGGATCTTCCAGTCTTCTCTATTCCTTGCTGTTTGAAAAAGTACCTTATATGTTCTGCATCCTGAGATGTTCTTTATTTAATTTCAGACAGTTAATTCTTGGTCTTCCAGGTCTTCTTTTTTCAGTTGGAAAAGTATTGATTAGGACATTAGGAAGTCTGTTTGCATGAATGCATACAAGTGTGGCCAAACCATCTCAGTTGTTGTTTTCTAATTTTTTCTATTATTGTCTTTTTATACAATAGTTCTTGTCTGACTGTGATGTTTGTTTTCTTTTCTATCCAACTTGTTCTATTTATTTTTCTTAAGCATTTCATTTCAAATGCCAGCAGTTTTTTCTCTTCTCTTTTTTTAACTGTCCATGCTTCTGCTCTATAGATGACTGTTGGTATAATTATTGCTTCATATAATTTGATTTTGGCTTGCTTAGATATCTTGTTCGTTTTCCAGATTTTCTGTAATTTTCCCATGGTGGTTCATCCTATCGCTATTTTGTGTTTGATTGTTTTGAGTTCATCTATTGTTTCTATTAGTTTTGATCAAAGGTATATGAAGTTGTCTACCTGTTCTCCATTTAGGGTGGCTGAGATGGTAGTTTCTGTTCCTCCCTATTTTCATCACTTTTTATTGTCATGTCATATGTTTTACAGGTTTCGTTTAGCTTGTTTATTAACTTTTGTAGTTCATTTGGGGTTCTTGCAAGAAGGATGAGATCATCCGCATATTTGATATTATTTATGTTTAAACCATTGACATTGATTCCAGGCTCACTGTCTATTGCCTTCTTTACAACTTCTTCTAGATATAAGTTTAATAGGCAAATGCAAGATAGATAAATGCAATAATTAAAAAAGGACACACTCACAACAGAACCCATAGAGATCCAAAAAGGAGTAAATGCAAGGATGCCCATTATCCCCATGCCTATTCAACATATATCTAGAAGTAAAATATTAGGTATATTTATTCTTTGTAATATATCAAACAGTATATATCTTTTTACTTTGTCAAATGCTTTTTCATAATCTATAAACAAAAGATGAGTTTCCAAATTAAATTCTCTTTTTTTCTATAAGTAGTTTTAAAACAGAAAGCTGCATCCTTTTCTAAATCCATTTTGACATTCTAATAATATTTATTCACCGTATATTTTTAGTTTTTCATTAAGTATTCTGCTATATATTTTGTAGCATTATTCAATAGACTAATACCTTTGTAGTTAAAGTATCCACCTTCCTGAATTCTACCTTTAATCATACTGCTTGATCTGTAATTTTCTATCTTAGCACCCTACCATGATAAAACTTGAACAGCTTGGTCAGAAGTACTGCCAGTTTTCTCACAAACACAAGTTGATATTCCACCTGATCCCATTGGCTATATTCACATTGAGATTTTTTTAATATCCTGAACACTTTCAAGTTCATCTATCTGTATTCTCACATTAGTCTTTGTAACACAAATCACTGCTTTATTTCTAAAGGATAATTAATCCTTGCAAAAGAAAAGAAATCACTGTTCTTTCACATGCCTGTTGTCTGTATTCACCAACATCATTCTTCTTTTTACTAGCTACATAGTTAAAGAACACTTTGGAATTTCATCTGTCTGATTTTGCTTTGCTAATCATATCTCTTTATAGCCCCCCCCCCAGCTCTTGTTTGATGCTACTTATCCATTTAACTCCCACCTTATTTGTCTCTGAATCCTAGGTATGAAGTCTGATACTACTTTCCTCACTATATAACATTATTATATTTTATATATTACTCTTTGACAATTCCCCATATACCACTAAAAGTGAATCCTAAGTTCATTATAATCACTGGCTGTGTAGTTTCACTTATATTTCTCAATTGATAGATTCCAAGTGCTTAATAGGGTCAAGAATGATCATTCTCCCCATCAGCAAAGATACTTCCATTAAGGACAAATTCCCTCATAATATAACCACATTCAGCCCTCTGAAATCCTGAATATCACATGCTGTTTTAGGTAATTATCTCTCAGTAGCCACACAAATTCCATTTCCTTCCTTCCAGCCTATATCCCCACAGCTGACGTCCACCATAATAATTACTTGCCCTGTTCTCATTGAGCTTAACATGCTTATGTATATCATCTGCATCTCCCCTCTGCAGACCTATATCAGCAAATGACTATTTTGCCCTGTTGGCTTTTACTCATAGATAGCCTTGAATGTGCTACCTCCCTCAAACTTACCTTCCTGCTGAACATATACTTTTTTTTTGGTTGCAATTTTTCTGTTAGCATCAGCATACCCTCTTCCACCTCTCCTGTTCTCTCTATCCTCCTTAGAAATATGCAATATTACTTGCATATTATCCATGTAGCTCTATCCTTCTCAGATTGATTCTTATACTAATGCTCATAAATTTTTAGCCCAGTTGAGTTAACAATGACAAAATAAAACTCCTCCTCTCTTTTCCTGCTATATTTCTGACATTAATATATATGGTTTACAATATTGCCTTAGGACAAAGTTACTCTTGAATCTTTTAAATGATTGTTCCATTAAGATTTGAGACCTGGGAAAGTCTCATCAATAAGTGTGACAGATAACAAAAATTCCTTAATACCAGTTAAATATTTTCAATTTAGATGACTAAGCAACAACATGAAACCCAATGTTTCACTTGTTAGAACAGATACCACCATAATTCAATCTTAGCCACTGAAATAACATTTCACTTTTTATCTGTTTGTGCTTTCTGATAGAATGACAGTAATTATACTGTTAGTGTATTATATAAGCAGGAGTAGTCACTATGAGGGGGGGAAAAACTTGTGTAATTTATGCATTAGGATTATATACCACAACTACTTCAGAGTCATAAGTTAGCATGCATGCTAACTTCCACCTAAAATTCCATTAAAATTTTTATTTAGATAGTAAAAATTTTATCTAAGATCTGCAAATATACCTTTTCTTTATTAAGAATTTTTATAGTATACTGTGGACAGCCTATATTCCAGTTTTATTTTTTTTATTTATATTGAATTTTTAACCCCCCCCCTTTCAAAATTCAGTTCTCTCATTACTTGTGTTGCGAACAAGTTTTATAAAAGTAAATTTTAACTTTTTACTCTGTTTGCCCATTGAACTTTCATATACACTAATTTTTTTTTTTTTTTTTTTTTATGTACCTATACAATGTTTTTAGTTCATGGAAGATTTACCAATGTGGGTGGAAATATTTTTCTATTTAATTTCGATTATGAATCTCCCCCCCCCCCCCCCCCACAAAAAAAAAAAAAAAAAAAAAAACTCACTTTTTGCTCTCTCTGAGGGAGGAGTTGCTATTAAAGCAGAAAAATTTGTGATGTGAGAGAAACTTTTGAATGCAATTAATGTTCGTTTACTCTTCCCCATCCTAATAAATTATGAAGAAAGCTTCACTTCTTAATTCCATACATACAGTATTCCCCCCACTCTTACCTTAATAATAAAGTTACTTCAAAAAAGATCTAGACACTGTTTCTTCTGTAAAATGTAGGTTTCTGTGGTTAAGCAGTTCTGTAGGGAGTTTTCGGTTTTGAGACCACATAAAACTAAACATTTAAAAAAAAAACCGACAAGTTTCGTACATCATAAGACTTGCATCATCAGGGGTAATGGTACATAAAAGTTTCACACAACAAAAGCTTATTGACAATTATTTACACATATTAGATGTTTTTAATAACTTCACAACTGTTATTTTTTTTAACAGTTGTGAAGTTATTAAAAACATCTAATATGTGTAATTAATTGTCAATAAGCTTTTGTTGTGTAACACCTATGTACCATTACCCCTGATGATGTAAGTCTTATGACACATGAAACTTGTTAGGTTTTTTAATTGTTTATTTTTAATAGAGAGAGAGAGAGAGAGGGCAGATGCACAAGATATACATCATCTGGTTCATTTGTAGACAACTGATATTTATATTTATGAACTACAGTTTGATATATACATACACTCATGTTCATAGAAATCACATCACCTGCTGTAACCATGTTTTTTTGGTAATTAAATTTGAATGCCTATTTGGAAAGGGATAATAACACTAATTGTTACAAATAATGAAGATGGTAATATAACTTATTTTTGATTAATATTTGGCTCTTTTTGGTACAAAATGAGACAATTATTATTATTATTACTATGGGCAACTCCAAGGATTCCTTAGACTCATCGAGAGGCTAAACATCATGTCAAGAACAACTATTCAGCTTCCACACAGTATTTATCATACTTTGCCTTTAACTCATTTACAGTCATGGCACCCACAACAGATCCTGGCAGCTTATTCCACTCATTCACCACTATCCAAGCAAAAAACCTAGTTCTAACACCATCTTCTTCTTTCACTCTGCCTTATCCCATGTTAAACGTGGTCGGTGCACCAATCTTTAACCTTCCTCTTCCAAGTTCTCCGGTCCAGAGCATCCTTCGGACTCCATCCTTTCTCCCTAAGATCCTCTGTCATCTTATCCCTCCACCTGAGCTTGGGCCTGCCTCTTTTCCTCCTTCCCTCCAACTCCATATACTCCACTCGTTTACCAACATACTCCTCACCCTTCCTCTCAACATGTCCAAACCACCTCAGCCTACTTTCTTGTATCTTCTTGCCAATTGGTCCCACCTTAACCGTCCCTCTGATGTAGCCATTCCTTATCCTGTCCTTCTTTGTCACACCACTCATCCATCTCAACATCCGCATCTCCGCTACCTCCGTCTTCCTCTCCTGTGCCTTGGTTATAGGCCACGTCTCTGCACCATGGAGCATCGCCGGCCTCACCACCATCTTATAGAGCTTTCCTTTCCTCTTATAACTCACTCTCTTGTCACACAGGACCCCGCTCATCTTCCTCCAATTCATCCAACCGCATGTTATTCGGTGCTGTATTTCCTCATCCAGGTCACCATTCCTCTCGACAACCGACCCAAGGTACTTGAATTTCTTCCCTGAAATTAGCCTTTCACCCTGGAGTCGTATGACAATATCCTCGTCACTCCCCGTTGACATATATTCAATCTTCACCCGGTTAATTCTCATGCCGCTCTCCTCCAATGCCTTTCTTCACTCTTCCAGGGTATTTTCAAGCTTCTCTCGGGATGATTCGCATAGAACAATGTCATCGGCAAACAGCATGTTCCATGGTGCCTTCTTGACATCCTCCACTAGTACATCCATGACCAGGTCAAAGAGGTAGGGACTCAGAGCTGACCCTTGGTGTAGCCCTACGACAATAGGGAACCCTTCTGTCATGCCGACACTAGACCTGACCTGAGTTTCTGTTCCCTCATACATCTCCTTCACCAACCTCATGTACTTCTCCGACACCCCCCCCCCCCCCCCCCTTCTTCCTCATACACCTCCATACTTCCTGCCTGGCCACTCTGTCGTATGCCTTTTCCAGGTCTATAAACACCATGTGCAGATCCACTTGCATCTCTATATTTCTCCATCAATTGCCTTAGCGCAAATATTGCATCTGTTGTCCCTCTTCCTGGCATAAATCCAAACTGCTCCTCACCAATTTTCGTTTCCTGCCGTAAGCTTGCTTCAATTACTCTTTCCCATATTTTTAATGTGTGTGACATCAGCTTGATTCCTCTATAGTTGCCACAGTCTTGAACATCTCCTTTTCCTTTGTAGATTGGGACGAGAATACTTTTCCTCCATTCCTCTGGTATCTTTTCCTGTTGGGCTGTTTTACACATCAGATCCCATAACATATCCACGCCCTCACTGCCCAAACTTTTTCACACTTCCCCAGGTATCTGGTCTGCTCCCACAGCCTTTCCATTCTTCATTTTTCTCATTTTTCCCAAACCACTTCCTCTCTACTTGTCTTGCACCGGTCTCTCATTTACCTCTCCATCCTCGCACCTCTCTCTTGGATTCTCCTCATTTAATAGTTTTCGGAAATATTCTTTCCATCTTTCTCTGATTTTGTCCTCGTCTTGTAATACTACTCCTGAGGCATCCTTTATCTGCTTGACCGATGTTATGTTATGTCTTTCGAGGCCTTATCTCTGGCTTTCGCTATTCTCAACAACTGAGCTTTGCCACCGTTTCTCTCCAGTTCTTCATAAACCTCATCAACTGCCCCTGGCTTTCGCCCTTGCCACAGCTCTCTTTGCATTTTTCTTTGCTAATCTATATGCCTCCTTGTTGGCTCTAGTTCCAGTCATGTCCCATTTTTTCTTTGCTTCTTTCTTTTCCTTGATCTCCAACTGCACCACCTCATTCCACCACCATGCCTCCTTATCCTCAGGTGGTCCCTTTCCTGATGTTATACCATATTAAACGATATTTTTTCTTGACCACATTAGCTATGTAAATTGACTATTTGGGAAATGTTGATCACATATCTGAGGAAAAAACTATTTCAATACCAACTAGTTTCACCAACTTAAGCTGTTGGCATCTTCAGGGTACAGGACTGATGATAGGAACTAAAGCTAACAAAACATGTTACAGACTAGACATTAACAGAATTCTAATTATAAATTACAAAACAACACTGAACGTGTGCAATACATGTGTGGTGCATACATGATTTCACTTGTTTAGGAACATTTTATAGTTGGTACTAAAGTTCATTTCTTATGTGTTTAGAGATCTAATTTAGTTCTTCCAGATCTCGGATAAGATTAATTAAACCTTGGTTCCTATTAAGATTTTCTACAGAACGGGCAACTGTTGTGGCTTCTTTAAAAATACAAGAGTAGTAATCCTCTTCTATGTGAGGAATACAGCTTTTATCCCACTCAATGACATGGTTGGTTCTGGAGAAATGGGAAGATAAGCCTGATATATCTTGTCTGTTATTTTTGACATATGCGATGTGTTCTCTCTCTCTCTTATCTCACGGCTTCTTGAAGTTTGGCCGATGCAACTTAAACCGCACGAGCATGAGATATTGTAAACTCCAGCATATTTAAAGAAAGGATGGAAGTCTTTTGGAGATCTTAAGAGTTTTCGAATTGCATCTTTAGGTTTAAAGGGCACTCTTATTTTATGTGGTTTAAGTAGTTTAGCAACCTTGTTAGAGGCTGTACCTGCATATCGAATGACAATTGTGGTAATATATTGAGTCTTCTTGTTAACAAGTCTCCAGGGGTAGCCATTCAAGATCTTTTTGGTTGTTGTAATCCAGACAGCTCTCTTCTTTAGCATATGTACAATGTTGAGTTTTTGAGAAATGTGGTGGGAGGAGCTGAAGTGTAAATAACGTCCTGTATTCGTGGGTTTTCTATAAACAGAGGTTGAAACGACCATTAGCTTGCTTCTTAATTAGGATATCCAGTAATGGTAGTTGTTTTTCTTTTTCAAGGTCCAGAGTGAATTTGATTGAATGGTGAAAGAAGTTGATCTTATTTAGGAATTCAAATAAGTCATCTTTTTTGTGGTTCATCACAATGAAGATGTCATCCACATATCTCCACCATATTGTGTGTTTGGGGTCTACTTGAGATAAAATTCTACTTTCAAGATCTTCCATGAAAAGATCGGCACAAGATGGTGAGAGGTGGGGGCTACCCATTGCCAAGTCAGTCAATTGCTGGTAGATGGTTTTTCTTCCATAAAACATAGTTTGATGTTATGCAATGACTGAACAGTGAAGCGATATCTTGTGGAAACAAAGTACCTAAAATGTTGATGACTTCTACCACAGGGATGCTTGTAAATAAAGATTGGACATCTAAGCTGGCCAGCAGATCGTTTTCGGAGATGGAGATGTTTTCTAATTTCTCAACAAAATGCTGAGTTTCTAATATAAGTATCTGAATTATGAAATGTTGTTGTAGGAGTTCTGCGAGGGGCTTAGACAACAGATAGGTAGGAGAGTTGATACCATCCACAATGGGGCGTAATGGAACTCCATCTTTGTGAACTTTAGGAACGCCATATAGGCTAGGAGTTAGAGGATGCATCGACTTCAATTTTTTAATTAATTCTGTTGGCCAGTTAACCACGTGCCGTAATAAGTTGTTGGTATCATTGTGATTTTTTAACATTGGATCTGTTACTAGGACACGGTAAACAGACACGTCTGATAGTAAATAGCTAAGTTTATCTTCATAGTCTTTGGTGTTTAAGATCACTGTGCTGTTTATTTCCTTTATCTGCTTTGAGTATAATGATATCTTTCTTTTTTTTTTTTTTCTCTTTAAATTAAGCATAGTTTCTTTTTCCCAGAGGGGTGAAGTTTGTGTTGAGAGTTCTTGAAGAAGAAAGGATGGTACTACTTTTTAATCTAAGGTCATTGGCTGTATGTTGGGGTAACAATATTAGCTATGAGAAAGCCTTTACAAAAAAGAAACGGAACCAAATTAAAAAATTTAACTACCTTTATGCAAATCATATTAAGTCTAAACCATCTCTGCCAGACAACAAAGTTAATTTTAATTTATCGTATCACATATTAA
This sequence comes from Typopeltis vanoorti, assembly GCF_054136105.1. Taxonomy (NCBI): domain Eukaryota; kingdom Metazoa; phylum Arthropoda; class Arachnida; order Uropygi; family Thelyphonidae; genus Typopeltis; species Typopeltis vanoorti. The sequence goes on along the minus strand of NC_143569.1, from coordinate 91,069,612 downwards.
CTAAACCAGAGATTGCTATTCTCAAAAAAGGTTTCAACTTTGCGATAACACCTGATCACATACCTGAAGTGGATATCATTTGTAATATAGATAAGGCAATATCGTTGTTACCCCAACACACAGCCAATGACCTTAGAATAAAAAGTAGTACCATCCTTTCTTCTTCAAGAACTCCCAACACAAACTTCACCTCTCTGGGAAAAAGAAACTATACTTAATTTAAAAAAAAAAAAAAAAAGAAAGATATCATTATACTCAAAGCGGATAAAGGAAACAGCACAGTGATCTTAAACACCAAAGACTATGATGATAAACTTAGCTATTTACTATCAGGCATGTCTGTTTACAGTGTCCTAGTAACAGATCCAACGTTCAAAAATCAGAATGATACCAACAACTTATTACGCCACGTGGTTAACTGGCCAATAGAATTAATTAAAAAATTGAAGTCGATGCATCCTCTAACTCCTAGACTATATGGCGTTCCTAAAGTTCACAAAGATGGAGTTCCATTACGCCCTATTGTGGATGGTATCAACTCTCCTACCTATCTGTTGTCTAAGCCCCTCGCAGAACTCCTACAACAACATTTCATAATTCAGATACTTATATTAGAAACTCAGCATTTTGTTGAGAAATTAGAAAACATCTCTCCATCTCCGAAAACGATCTGCTGGCCAGCTTAGATGTCCAATCTTTATTTAAAAGCATCCCTGTGGTAGAAGTCATCAACATTTTAGGTACTTTGTTTCCACAAGATATTGCTTCACTGTTCAGTCATTGCCTAACATCAAACTATTTTTTATGGAAGAAAACCGTCTACCAGCAATTGACTGGCTTGGCAATGGGTAGCCCCCACCTCTCACCATCTTGTGCCGATCTTTTCATGGAAGATCTTGAAAGTAGAATTTTATCTCAAGTAGACCCCAAACACACAATATGGTAGAGATATGTGGATGACATCTTCATTGTGATGAACCACAAAAAAGACGACTTATTTGAATTCCTAAATAAGATCAACTCCTTTCACACCATTCAATTAAATTCACTCTGGACCTTGAAAAAGAAAAACAACTACCATTACTGGATATCCTAATTAAGAAGCAAGCTAATGGTCATTTCAATCTCTCAGTTTATAGAAAACCCACGAATACAGGACTTTATTTACACTTCAGCTCCTCCCACCACATTTCTCAAAAACTCGGTATTGTACATATGCTAAAGAAGAGAGCTGTCCGGATTACAACAGACCAAAAAGATCTCCAAGACGAATTGACACTGATATCCAACAACATCATCTTGAATGGCTACCCCTGGAGACTTGTTAACAAGATTCTGTTCTCTGATCCTCCACAAAAACAACAAGAAGACACTCAATATATCACCACAATCGTCATTCCATATGCAGGTACAGCCTCTAACAAGGTTGCTAAACTCCTTAAACCACATAAAATAAGAGTGACCTTTAAACCTAAAGATGCAATTCGAAAACTCTTAAGATCTCCAAAAGACTTCCATCCTTTCTTTAAATTTGCTAGAGTTTACAATATCCCATGCTCGTGCGGTTTAAATTGCATTGGCCAAACTTCAAGAAGCCTTGAGATAAGACAGAGAGAATACATCGGATATGTCAAAAACAACAGACAAGATATATCGGGCTTATCTTCCCATTTCTCCAGAACCAACCACGTCACTGAGTTGGATAAAAGCTGTATTCCTTACATAGAAGAGGATTACTGCTCTCGTATTTTTAAAGAAGCCACAACAGTTGCCCGTTCTGTAGAAATTCTTAATAGGAACCAAGGTTTAATTAATCTTATCCGAGATCTGGAAGAACTAAATTAGATCTCTAAACACATAAGAAATGAACTTTAGTACCAACTATAAAATGTTCCTAAACAAGTGAAATCATGTATGCACCACACATGTATTGCACACGTTCAGTGTTGTTTTGTAATTTATAATTAGAATTCTGTTAATATCTAGTCTGTAACATGTTTTGTTAGCTTTAGTTCCTATCATCAGTCCTGTACCCTGAAGATGCCAACAGCTTAAGTTGGTAAAACTAATTGATATTAAAATAGATTTTTCTCAGACACTTGATCAACATTTCCCAAATAGTCAATTTACCTAGTTCTAACACTTTTGCGAACTACACTCTTGCCCAGTTTCCATGGATGGCCCCCTAGTCCTCCCACCACTAGACCTGTTCTGAAAAATATCCTCTGAATTAATCTTATAGAAACCCTTCGGTAATTTGAATGTCTCAATCATATCACTCTTTTTCCGCCTATCAACCAATTTCTGCAACCCACAAATCTTCAACCTGTTCTCATAAGGTTCATTCCATAGACCTGCTATCATCTTGGTCACTCGCCTCTGGATCCTCTCTACCTCGTTCCCATCAAGAAGAAACCCTGGTGCCCAGATCTGGGCACAGTAGTTAAGATGGGGTCTTATCAAGGCTCAATACAGAGGAACAATAATTTGCTTGTCTCTTGACACAATCAATTTTCTGATGGATGCAACTGTCATTTCATGGTTCCATCATATCCTTATAATGGCTTCTTAGAGCTCCTGAAGTGTTTTTGGCTTCTTCTTTTATATTTCCGTCTTCATTTGGTACTACAAATTCTCCATATCTGAGTTATTTCCTGGTCATGGTAGTCACTGAATTGAGTGCTCATTGAGCCACTTATTAACTTGCAACAAAAACTAAAGTTTTTTTTAAAGTACTAAACTCCATTCATATAGTACATTTTAGGGTTATAATAGCATTACTGCACTTTTTTTGCCATATGACAAGAGGCAGAGTCATCCTGAAAGATGCAGTCTGTCATTACAGTAAAGTGGGCTCTGATATTAGGCAGCAATGATAAAAGTTTTGTATACTTGTGCATTCACTGAACCTTTTATGAAATGCAAGCAACCAACACCATGATACGACATGAAGCTCCAGATCATCTGACTGGCTGAGAATTTAACTGTTGACACCAGACAGTTGGGGTTGAATTTTTACCCTGATCGTCTTTGAACTGTCTGTCTGCTGTCAGCACCCTGCAAGTTAAACTTTCTCTCATCAGAAAAAAATTATTACACTGATCAGGAGTCCATTTGGCATGCTCATTGCACCAATTTAACCATACAAATCTCTTTTTTTTTTTTTTTTTGGTTAACAAGGGCTTCTTTTTTAGGACACTTGGCTATCAGTCCCTGTTAAATGAGTTTTCTCCTGACAGTTACAGAGCTTGCCACAACTCCTGTCTGTTCTTTCCAGTCTTGTTTCAGTTCTCTGGACGACGCATTGCGATATTTGAGGAAGAGCCACTTTATAACTCAATCTTGGCATGATGTAAACAGCAGCTTCCTTTCAGCATATCCATTTTTCTTCACTTATAACAGTAGTTAACTACAGGACACCCTTTTAGCTATTTCACAAGAGAAATAGCCTTCACTATCGGATCACACTTTCTCTGTGAGGTGTTAACTGTTGATAACTAGCCATAGTGATCTCAGCACGAAAATGCAAAAACTAGCTCTTGCTGTCTATTTATAGCATTAAAAATTCTGATGCAATAGCAGCAACTATTACATTATATAGAAACCTGTAGGAATGATAATGATGCAATACAATGATTATCTAATGATGAACTGGTGAAAGACTAGTGGAAAAGTGATTTATATAAGGTGATGCAGTTTCTATGAACATGAGCGCACATACCACTGCCGGCAAAGGTTGGTCGATTAGTAGAGCCTCTGCTACTAATGGCTCATGCAAAAAGTTAAGCAAGTTTGAGTACGGTTAGTAGTTGGAAGGGGTTCAATTGTTCGATGCTGTTGGCACACTCTCCCTCGATGAGTCTTTGGACTCCTTGGAGGTGTCAAATAATAATAATAATATTAATAATAAAAAACACACACAAGTGTGTGTGTAATTTAATAGCATTAAAATTCTACATTTCAACCTTTATATTAATGTCAACTTCAGGAACGTATGTACATACACACACTCCTGATATATATACACTGCTTGGAAAGAAGTCAACAAACAGCAATGTGTAGAACAGCCACAGCACCCACCTAAATAAGATGCTGATAGAAGTGCACATTGGCGCATGATAGCAATCAATGAGAATTTTGGACCATTCTTCTTCTAGGCATGTAATGAGGTCCTAGACTATTGCAGGACAGGCATCCCTTGATCTCACCCAATGTTCCAGTTCATCCCACAGATGTTCAATAGGGTTGAGATCAGGGCTCTGTGGAGGCCAGTCAAATGTGGTGACATTCATGTCCACAAACCATGCATTAACAGCAGCTGCAGCCTTAGGACATGGTGCGTTATCTTGATAAAAGAGACAATGGTCAATTCTGTAGAAACACCACAAAGTAGGAAACATTGCATTGTCCAGAATGTTCAGATATCTCTCAGAGTTCAATGTTCATGGCACTACAAACAGAGGTCTGAGGCCAAACCGGTACCATACCATACACAGGAAAAACGGTACCATACCATCACACTACCACCTCCAAATTTCATAGTTGGGGTTATGCACTCTGGTAAGAGACATTCACCAGGCAGCTGCCACACCCATACCCCTCCATCTGCTCAGTAAAGGGCATAACATGATTCGTCACTCCATAGCACAACCTTCAAAGTTTCCACATCCCACTATACACACCTTTGCACTACTGAAGATGATGCTGCATGTTGGTTCAGGTAACATGTGGCTTGCGCATTGCGGTCCTACCATGGAAACCCATACTGTGAGCCTCGGTTCTGAATGTTTTTGTGCAGATTTGTGTTCCAGTCAATGTCCTGAAATCTGAATTCAAAAAATTGGCTGACGATTGACAGTTTTGTAGCATCCTATAGTCACATTTGGCTAGTGTGGTGGGTCGTCCATTGCAGGTAAAACTTGCAGTTGACTCTGCACTTCCATCTCAGTATGGCATCACTGACTGTTGACCTGGGATGGCCCAGTTTGTTACCAATTTGCCACACAGATAGGCCTGCAACATGGCATCCTATCACAATGCCTGTTTCAAACTCCATCAGTTCCCTTCTTGCAGCCATTTTGCCTGGACATAGTTGCACTGACTTGAAAGCATCATATTCCTCATTACATAGCATAATGCGCCTAGCCCATAAGGGGGTGACCATTGACTTCTTTCAAAGCAGTGTATTGCATTAAAAGAAAATTTAAAGAGCCATGCCAAATTTAAAGAAGAATGATGGTCTCGAAATTTCAAAGTTATGTTAACATATATACAACAATGCTCATCCTCAAATTGCCTAAGATAACAGGTAATTTCTATAAATAAAAATAATGATGATCACATTACCTGTTGGTTACTTGAAATGAAAAAAAAAAGATAACTTCAATAAAGAAAGGTGAACAGGAGGGTAAAGTTTTTTTTGATTAGGCTAAAATACATAACTAGGTTAGGTAAAAAATTAAGAATTTTCTGATTGGCTGTTGCAATTATTACATTTTTATTTTATTTAGATTTATATATATATTTACTGAAATTGGTTAGACTAGGCAGATTTATTAATATTAGAAATTAAGTAGCTTACAACACTACAGTGCTAGTTTTGATAGTCTATTCATGTATGCATTTCCAAAGATAATTTTAATATAAAGGTCAAAAAAAGTAGAATTTTTAATGTTTTTGTTTGTTTTCTTTTTTTATCTCAAACAGTAGTTGAGTCCATAAATATAAATAAAGATTGCTGTTTAGTCACAATGAAATAAAATAATTGTAGGCTAGATCTACCAGTAACTTGACAAGTTATTGTTGGTTCTCTCTCTCAAATTTGAGCTCCATTCTAATACTTATAGCATCTGATCCTTGTAGCACATAACAGAAAAGGAAATGGTCAGAATATGTGCAAGTGTATAAAAGATCATCACAGAAAACTGAAAATATGCAGAAACTTGAAAATTTAAAATGTTCGAAAAAAATTTGCAAATTGTAAAATGTATTTTTGTATTGCATGGATCAAAATGAAGCTTTTAAGGTACACGTGTCATAATCCTAGAGGTTAAGTTTAATTTCCAGCAAAATCTGTTGATGAGAATCTATATATTTGCAGTTGTGTCAAAGCCTTGCAAAGAGACAAAATGACCTCCTTATCCTTACATAATAATGTTTGTTTTTTAGCATTGCAATTATCCTCTGAGGTGTATTTATAACTTTGGCTATGTGACCTTTTGCATTTTAAATTGCTATCTGCCGTAACTTCAAATCCCTAGCCTCAGTTTGTCAAGAATAACTCACCCATATAACATGTCCCTGGAAATCTTATCATGCCAAAGTGCATGCTTACTGACACTGAACTGACAGCCATTATCATTTGCCCTGTACAGTTCCAGCCTATTCAAATAATTCTGTAGGAGTCGTATATATCAATAGAATCCTTGATACCTATACTTGAATTATCAGCAAACAACTGGACATCTGCCAGGTCCTTTCTGCACTCATTAATATATATCATGTTTGTCCTTTTTTGGAATCAGTTATTAAATATTTAACTGCTATTATGTTTTCACATAATACAGTGCTTCACATTCTAGACAGGATTTGAACCCAGGTATTTCTGACCTAAGGGTTTTGTCAAAGCTAACTGAGTTATGGAATCTTTTGAAATATATCTCCCTCCCTCACCATCTCAGTTGGAGGATTTTGCCAAACTTCTCCTTTGATCTGAGCACAAAATAATAATAAAAAAATTAAAATAAACACAAAATAAAATTTAAAAAATTTACATGTGTTAGTTGCAATAAGCAACATGTTTGATGGATATGATTGCAAAAATTAATTTAATTTGTCACTTAGAGAAAGTCAAAGAGGAATCACTTGGAAAAATAAATGGAATAGTAAAAAAATACAAAACTGTAGGGACAGCTGAGAAAAAAGTAATGAAACTATGCTTTGTTACTGTGAAAAACTTCTTTAGCAAAAATGAAAACTATATTCAAATTAAATAAAGTATAAAATATTATTAGCTATATACAAGAATAATTCTCTCTCTCTCTCTCTCTCTACTATGAAAAAAAAAAAATGGATTTGTTATCCATTTGGTGAAGAGATGGTTCTTAATGGAGAAAAATAAACTTGATTAGGAAAACAAATTTTGGCATTTCACTGAAAATAAATACAAAAGCAAACCATCTGTCTGTGGATTGGTATCCTCATGTTGAGCACATGCTATTATTATTATTAAACCACATCAAAATTGTTAATGTTAATCAACATAATTATTCTCTTAATAACAAAGAAATATTCCAATTAGAATAACATTTTCATTTCATACCTGATTTCTCTTTCAGTCACTATTCCAACAGTCTGGACTGTTTTAATTTTTCACAGGCACTGAATTCAAGATCAAATAGCTTAAGCTGTTTACCTGAGAAACATACATGCAATCCAAATATCCAAATATCAGCTCCTTATTTCCACTGTCAAAGATAACCTTTTGGCAGAGCATCGTACTGGAATTTGTGAATGTTGTGTGCCCAAATCAGATGAAGAGGAAACTGAATCTTTGAAAGAAACTGGCTGGCATTGTTCCAACGCCTTGTTACAGTTCTCAGTTTTAAGACTATAGGCACAAGACCACAGTCAAGTGTAGTGATCAAACATGACCATTACACTCAGCAAAAGGCAGTTCATTAGAAGAGGCTGATCAGACCATGACATGGAAGACTAGTCAGGAAGAGATTCACTCCAGTTCCTTGGTCTGTTTGGCTTGATATTATGCCTGCACAAAACAAGTGGCGCAGGAGAATTAAGATAGTTGCGTTTTTCTCTTGATTAAATGGAAAAACTTCTACATTAGTAGAAAATAAATGAAACTGCCTTTTGAATTCTTACCTCATAAGGGAGTTCAGAAGCCACAAAAAAAGTTCACATATTCTAGGTATTTTAAACATCTTTTAACAGAACATAAATTTAGGGGATATTAAATCCCACATAGTTTTAAAACCGAATAAGAAACTCAAAGATTGGAATCAGAGAGTTTCTTGCCGAATATAGTAAACTATAAAGTATCGGCGACACTAGCGTTAGCCAGTGCAAGTGATCCTAGTACGTAGTACAATATCGGACGACTCGTTGCAAAGGTGGGGAAAGTTCAGTTCGCTATTCTTAGGTATTTTCCATAATGTAAAAACACATTTCCTAGGAAATGCATGCTGTTATTACATTATGGAGGGAGGTCACTACCCAGACCGGTTTCAGCCTTTTTTGAGGCTTCATCAGTGAGTAGCTAGACCTAATACCAAAGTGTATAGCAAAAAGAACTTATGTACTCTGCGAACGAGTTTTCCAAACAGGTGCAACCATTAAGTTACTTAAGTATAAAGAGCTAATAAGCTTCATTTCGGCAATGAAAACATTACTTAAATTTAGGGGATATTAAATCCCACATAGTTTTAAAACCGAATAAGAAACTCAAAGATTGGAATCAGAGAGTTTCTTGCCGAATATAGTAAACTATAAAGTATCAGCGACACTAGCGTTAGCCAATGCAAGTGATCCTAGTATGTAGCTACTCACTGATGAAGCCTCAAAAAAGGCTGAAACCGGTCTGGGTAGTGACCTCCCTCCATAATGTAATAACAGCATACATTTCCTAGGAAATGTGTTTTTACATTATGGAAAATACCTAAGAATAACGATCTGAACTTCCCCCACCTTTGCAACGAGTCATCCGGTATTGTACTACGTACTAGGATCACTTGCATTGGCTAACGCTAGTGTCGCCGATACTTTATAGTTTACTATATTCGGCAAGAAACTCTCTGATTCCAATCTTTGAGTTTCTTATTCGGTTTTAAAACTATGTATGATTTAATATCCCCTAAATTTAAGTAATGTTTTCATTGCCGAAATGAAGATTATTAGCTCTTTATACTTAAGTAATCTTTTAACAGTCCTATGACCTTGAGAGAGGTGAATCTTTTAGAATAGGCATTGTATTATCCCTCACTTGAAAGATCTTGGGTGCATACAGTGTTTAACTACATTTGTATTAATATGGATGAAACATATCACTCCTCATGCACTTCATATCCATGTAATATTCAATGTAATATCAAAATTCATAATCAGTACTGTAACAATTTTTTATATGCACTTTGCATCTATTGAAACTTTGATGGGCATGCACATTGAGACTGGTTAATTAAGGCATGCATATTCCCTTTCAATAGAACAAGAGGCATCCCATATGTCTTGCATTAATCTCTCACTGGGAATCTTGTCATAATCTTTCTACTGAGATGAGAGAAAGAGTCATGCTTTATATAAGCCTCATCTTTAGGTAGCTCATCTTTCCTCCTCTTTTTCTTTCTTTCTTTCTTTTTTTTTTTTTTTGCTATCATGTAGACAGTGCTTTGTCTTGCATTTGCCTTATGATATGCTTAGCACTTTGAGAGAATTATTTTTGTATAGATTATTGAGCCTTTAAATGGCTCAGTGATGTATACAAGAAATACTCTTCCATAATAGTGAAGAAAATACATAAAATTATATATATATAAAACTTTTGATCTATCTACAGTACTAAGGTACTGTAAGTTTACAAATTTTTCTGTGGGTAAGGAGTCATGTTTAAAAAAAAAAAAAGTCGCAATAATTAACTACTTCATGACACTTGTGGTCAGCAACTAGGCTTTCAAAACAGCAGCATATATACACAGGACAAACTTGATGCAATGTTATTTAGTTTGCCCATATTTTAAAATCAGGTTGTATAAAGCTGACTTGGATAAGTTAACAGGGCACTTCTTTAAAACTTGTTTAGGAAATCTAAGTAATTGTATACAACGATCAAAAGTTAATAAGACCTGATAAAGAGAAAGAGCAAAAGCAAAAGCCTGCTCTGCTCGCCAGTTAAAACCATCTCATAGACATCAAATTAAAAGATTTATTTTACTGGAAAAAAAATTGCTGTTTAAAATTTTATTGTAAACTAATAATAATAAAGTGGAAACACAAAACAGAGAAAAAAGGGACATTCTCAGTAATTTATGTTGTAATTCAGCCACATATCAAACCTTAACAGATTGTTAACAACTGCTTATCAGCTTGGTGGAGTGCATGTATATAACAAAATGTGTTTTTTCTCTTTTTCAGATCACAAAAAAATGCACATAAAACTTCAGAAATTAAAAAAAAAAAACTTTAAAAGTTATTAACATTTTTTTTATTTCTTTCTGAATTTGCTTTGCACAAACAAATTTTTTTAAAAAATGATAGCTTGTAAGTTGAATCACAGACAAAAATGTTAAAAACTTTTTTCAATATAAAAAAAATTCTCTGACAACCTTTTTCCCCAATCTCAGTGGCAGTCTCTGTCTATCATTGTTACCAAGTTGAGTGCATTTTCATGGAGTACAAGAGATGAGAAGAAATGCTCTTAATCCTCACTAATATTTACTGTATATAATTGTGTATTTTACAGTTAACTGCACTAAACTGTGAAGTTTAAACTTAAGTTTCTTCAGCGAAGGGGATGGGGTTGTTTGACAACACCAAAGTTTAATTCTAGAATCAGTCACAGAAAGGACTAGAAAAGTTCTACAAATCACTATAAAATCTTTAATATTACAAAGTATATAGATATTTTAACTGAATTTGTAGCGAAGTTAATTTTTTTTTAAACAGTAATTTCTCTTGGCATATTTGTAGCAGTTAATGCAACTGTTAGGGTATAAAACTGTTAAGTTTTTATTTTTCTTTCCAATCTGAACTTAGCAGTAGCTTAAGTGATGCTGAAAAGCCATACATACAGGCAGGGAATAAATGCAATTAACAGAAAAAAGTACCATTAGTGAGTGACAGATGGCCTAGTGTACAGATAGTAGTGGTGTAGATGAAGGATTAACTAGTGTAGACTTAACCCTTCATCTGCATATGACATTGTTGGGTTGTGTAGAGTGCCCTCCCACGACAAGGTCCTTGGACTGGTTAGTTGTGTCACATAATAATAATAATAATAACAACATAAAGCCAAGGAAACTCCAATATCCACTATTCCAACCAAAACAAAATATTAGAAAACTGTATACAAATATTAAAGTCATTTCATCTTTTTATGTTTGCCAGCTTTTTTTTTCTATTCATTTTTTAATCACTAATTCTGAAGGATTACCTAAATATTTTCTTCTTACATTTAGCAATTTGAAAAGCAATGTATTGTATCTTCTATTTTCATGACAAGATAGGTGAGAAAACTATTCATGTGAGTGGTTCATAACTCAGGATGGAAGAAAGACTTCTGAAAACAGTAACAGACGGTAAAGTTCCTGGAAAAAGAGGATGGGGTACACCGTCAATGAAATGAGTGGATGATGTGTCTGGAGAAACTGATCTTCAGAGAGTTGAAATAGAAAAGCATACTACAAAATCACCTGGCGAGAACTGGTGTGGAACATCACCGAGCATCTGGGTGACCATATGGCATCTGATGATGTCCAATGAATAGACAGATGGATGGAGTGAGGTCCTACTATTTTTTTATTTTTAATTGAAATTGGCAATTTTTCAATTTTGAAAGTTTGCAGGAATATAGTATTAGTATTTAGTATTACTTCCAAACATCGTGGGAGGTCAAATACTCACAAAGTGCAATAACTATCATACCTTGCTTTGAACACATTCAATGTTGCAGCACTCTTCACTCGCCAAGCAAAAAATCTCTTTTTCACCTCTTTCCCCACATGACCCTTGTACAGCCTCCAGGTATGACCTCTAGTTCTTCCATCACCCATTATCTTATGCAATAATTCCCCTGTAAGGCACTAATTAGGCCTCATTTAGATTTCTCTGCACAGATTTGGTCACTGGCTATATCGATGATAAGTCTATTTGGTAAGCTCCTCTCACCAGCTTATATGTCTTAATCATATCATCCCTTCTCCTATCTATCAAGCTCTGAAGACCACATTCCCTCAATCTGTTCTCATTCTCAATATTCTCGAGTCCTGAGACAGTCTTGGTTATTTGCCTCTGCACTCACTCCAATGTTTTCTTATCATCGATATAGCCAGTGACCAAATCTGTGCAGAGAAATCCAAATGAGGCCTAATTAGTGCCTTATAGAGTGAAACTATCATCTCTTTATCCTTATATGTCAGCATTCTTTGCATTATAGTAGTATAATCTTCTGGATAACCCTTACAAATTTCACAATGTGTCCCCCGAACTTCAGTTCCCTATCCACCAAGATGTCCAGATCCCTTGCTTCCTCTGTGCATAACTTTATGTTAGCAACAATGAAATGATATCCCCATTCTTCTGGCCAAAAAATTTCCTGACATCACTCTTCCTAATTTAGCATCATTGGCAAACAACAGAAAGTCTCTTTTCACACCGTAAACTATATCATTGATATATGTTAAACAGTAATGGTCCCAGAACATAACAGAATCCTGGGGTACCGCACTTGTCACCTTCCTTTTCTGGAACACTATACCTTCATACGCAACTTACTGGCTCCTGTTAGTCAACCAGTCTTGCAACCAAGTTACCAAATGACTATCCAACCCAATTTCAACAGTGGTTTATCATGTGGTACGCTATCAAATGCTTTAGCAAAATCCAAATAAATCACTGTATAAGCATCTCCCCTATTTAATATGCTAGTTACCCTATTATAAAATGCAACCAAAGTTACTAAAGACGACCTCCTCCCAACAAACCCATGCTGCTCTCTGGAAAGCCTTCCATTCTCATCAATCCACATTTGTATTTAGTCTCTAACTAGCCTCTCTAACACCTTCACCACTATACTTGATATTACACACTGACCTATAGTTGACAAGACAGACTTGGATTCTCCTTTATGACATGGCACTATTTTTTGTTCATCAATAAATTTGTTCAAAATATTAAGTCCTGTTGTCAGGACTTAATATTTCATTGAATATTCAGTTATATTTCCTTTATATCATGCCTCCACCTGATTGATGTCTAGATATTCTTAGACAATATGTAATCTTAAGTTTATCACAATTGCAAGGAAAAATTCAAGGTATATCTTAAATTTGAATGACATGTTTCAGCACTAAAATCTTAGTAATATCCACACATTATAAGAGTACAAAACATGCAAAATTTTTCTGATGCATTTTTTTTTTAATATTTTTCTTAATTTTGCAATTCAGATGTGCATATTTTCCAGTATTCCACATGCAAATGGATTCTCTATTGATTTTTTTTCTTCAGAAACTCTGATTTCTTTCTCTTGAAATTTTTTGTGGTCATTTGAAAAGATCTGATTTTTTCTTACCACTGAAAACTTTTAAATATTTTGCTTTTGTTCAACATTGCACATGTTTTCCAACCCAGTGTTATATACAGATTTTATAAAATTATCTTCATAAGCATATTTGTATTTTCTTATCCCTGCCTCCAAAAAAGGCACTGATGTGCTACAGGTTTTACAGTATTTTGACAAACTGAAACAAAAGTAGAAATTTTAAGAAAAATTAGCATTAAGTTTTATTTGCATAAAACTTAAGTCTTTCACGGTATTAATTTTTCTTAAAAAGATTTTTCCAGTCTTGTGTATGTGAGGGGGGGGGGAGGGGAATATTTGATATTAAAAAAAAATAATATGTTTGTTATATATACATACATACAAGAAGAGATAAGAGACAGAAACATGTAGATAGCCTAATCATAAAAATTGCATAATTTTATTGTGTGGGTGTAATAGCTAATATTATGAAGGTATCATCTGTATTGCATTATAATGCCATCACAGAAATGTACTTGAAGAGTGGCAAACAGCTGTTCAAACCATTTAATGTTGTTAGTAGATTTTAGAAAAGAAGTTTCTACTAAATATAATGCTCCAGATGATTTAGTTGTAGATAATACAATGGTAATGTGATGAATTCAGTTTGAAGGAACAAACATGTCACACGGTAAGCAGATGTAAACCAATTATTATAAGAAATGAACAACCAATAAGTTCTGTCTAATGTGCTTGAAGACTGTGGTAAGAGAAGAGAATTAGGATTAAGATTTATACCAAGTCTTGATTTCTTTGATATCATGGTGATTTAGTTTGAGAGAAATAGCTTAAAAATTAAATGATAAAGTTCTCAGATACAATGTCAGTATTATATAAAACAAAGAATTCAGTAACAAAAAATTAATTATAATGTATCTGTTCTTAATGGTCAAACCATTAACATTCAACATTAATGTCTGAACGTATATTATTGCTTGTGCATGATTCAGTTGAAAGTGGTATTATTAGAAGGGCTCGAAAGATGTCGCGTCACGTCTCATTTTGATTCTGATGTGAAGGATCTTCTGATGAAAATTTATTAGCAGACATCAGAATTAGAAAGCTGAAATTCACCTGTTCAAAGAACTTAATAGAAACAGAATGATAATGATACAGATTAGACTAAAATGAACAAAGATGTCAAAGGAACACTTGCTTTAAATGATTCCAAAATTAAACAATATAAGCTAAAAATTTAACATCCAGAACAAGAATAAAATAACTGGGTGTAATGATGCTTTAGCACTCAATACAATTACTAACAAAAAAAGAAAATCTTGCATTTAGCATATGAATTTGTGGAACTATGCATTTTGCTTTTGTAGAAATTAACCAAGGAGGCTGATATCTGTGACTTACCCAGATTTATTTACTCAGCATTTATTTATTTATTTATTTTTGTCTTTATAGAGATGAAGATGAATACCTCAGGGATGCACATAAAGAGTACAATTAATGGTCAAGGTGATACTTTTGATGAAAGTGACTCAATCATAACACCAACATGCTTGGTTGTGAATGGATAAGGACTAGATAACCTGCTTCAGAGATGTATTTCTTTTCATGCAACTTCATTTCTTCAATAAAAAAAAGTGTCACTGGGCAATGCAATAATCTGCCTCCTAAACTGTTCTTGTTTTATATTTTACTTTTGTTGGGTAGTGTACATTTGTTTTGTATAATTGAAATAACTGTCACTGATATCTGTATCTATTGATCATGCCTAAACATATACAGTTATATGAACAGAGATGTTGCACAGATCAAAAAAGGAGGGTGAGGGGAGTAACAAAAATACTACTATAACTATTATTATATGGTCATCTCTGCGGAAGACTAATCGCAGGAGAGAAAGGGATCCACACTAACCATTATGCAACTCCATCAATCTATTCCATTCAATCACTACTCTTCAAGCAAAAAATCTAATACTTGTGCCCTAGCCATACTCTTACATAATTGCTAAGGGTTACTACCTTGTTTTCTCCCTTTTTGTCATGCACTGAAAAATTTCTTCTACATCAATTCTATTAAATCCCTTTAGTATCTCATATGCATTTGTCATATGCCCTCTTTTCTGCCTTAACTGAACTTTGTAACCCACACACTATCAATGTATCTTCATAGGAAGTACTTCACATGCTCCTTATCTTATCAGTATGATCTTCAAAATTCAGGTGATTTTATCCACTTTTGCAATGTTCCCTCTGAAATTCAACTCTCTATCTAGTATCACCCCCCAAATACTTAGGCTCCTAGATTTCCTGCAGTCCAGTGCAATTCATGGCTTGTAATCCTTTCATCCCAAAATGTATAACTACACACTTTTTTTCACACTATTTAAATCATCCTGTAGGCTCTCCACATTATTATTTATTAACTTTTGTCCTACCCTTACTATAGTACTTTCATGGTCAGTACTCTACTGAATTAGCCACCATCATTTTTCCACTTTCTCCCAAAACTGTAAGAATAAGAGCAGCTGTTGGTCAACATCCATTTACGATTCATCTCCAAATTTAGTGAACTTCTCTAATTAGTTTCATAATTAATCATTTCATCTGCAATGTAAAAAACTGCCTTTGCCTAAAATTGTGGTAATTTTGTTGGTTTTTTCCCTTAGAACTCAACAAACCAGATGAACAGAGAGAGAGAGAGAGAGAGAGAGAATACTTAATATACCAGTCTTAGCTAAAAAGTAATCAGGCAATTATATTAAGTATAACTATCACATCACAATCTCTTCAGTTCTAAATAATGCAGCAGGAAATTTGGTCAGTTTAAAAATCAACTGTGAGCTAATTGCTTATACAGGAATTCATGATCATGCAGTTTACACAATATATTGGCTATTACTTGCAGTAGCTTTTTTCTTTCTTTTTTTTTTTTTAACTATCTATGCTAAGATTTTCCCAAGCAGCTTTGGCCTATGTATCTTGTTGAGGACATGCTGTACAAAGAAACAGAAATGAGACAAAAAAATCCATGTACAACAGAAATGAGGCACAAAAGTTCTTTATTCTCATTTTAAGAGTACTGTTCCTTACATTTTTAATAACCTACGATATACTAACATTATTTGTAATTAATTTAGAAATTTAAGTAACCGCTGACCAAAAAAGTATGAAAGCATTTAAATTAATAAGTGTAAAGTAACTCATTAAAACTTCTAGTTGAATCTTTACATGAAGATGGAGCTTTAACTTTAATTTAATTACATTTAATGGCAAACATCTGGGTTCATCCACATAAATTTTATGTGGATGCTGATGAGCTGGATGACTGAAAATTTGTTTTCTATTATAATTATATTGCATAAGATGAAATTTAAGTATGGTTTTATTCTACTAAAAGTGTTATGATGCAGATTAATAGTATCAACATTTCTCAATATTATAATTTTAACATGAAAAGCAATAAAATTGAAATGTATATGTTATTGGATATTAGATAGTGTTACCAGTAAGAAGGCGACTAGCAAAATTAATAAAATAAAAATTTATTTCCCAATTCATAAAAATTTCCCATGTACAACAGAAAAATGCATTTGAACCATTTGTTTTATATATACTTACAAAACTAGTTTCAGGATAAATTTGATGTGAAAAATGCGATTGTTTTTTTTAATTAAAGAAGTTATTTTCTGGAATTGTAAAAAGTTAACATTGTAAAATAAACATTTAAAATGAAGTGTATGAAATTTAGATAACTACAATCATCTCTTGTACTATAGCAAACGTTATAACAAGCTCATTTACAAGCTATCCACTACAACAACCTATTCCTGAGGTTCCTACAAGTTTGTCATAGTGAGAATCAACTGTATGAAGATTATTTAAGAACATTGGTTTTTAATTTATAGTTGCAAATGTTTCATACTACACAACTTCAAATACTAGTATTATTTTGTTACAAGATACTGTCTGATTTCATATTTTTGTTGTTAAAATGATTTACTGTAAATTACTGATATCACTATAAGATAAGCAAACGAATGATGTGTAAAAAATAAGTTAAGTAACAGAATGTGTCAAAGAATTAGAAGGATGGGGGAAAGCTTGTTAAATTTACAGCAATAAATTATTTACTTTATTTGGTACTACTAAGAAATTAATAATTTTTCAATGTAATTATGTATGTAAACTTTTTTTAGATATACATCAGAGAATGTCAAAACACATATTACTATCTTTTTTGTCCATCTGTTGCATGCAAGAGCAGAAGAAACTACTATGGCAATAAATTTTGGAACAATTTGGCATTTAAGATATTTGGTTTAAACCAGAGTTCAGAAGATGAAACAGATCTTTTTTCTTTTCTTTTTTTTTTTTTTTTTTATGAAATTTGATTTCTGTGCATGTTTCAGAAGGTCTTGGAAGAAACAGAAAATGTTGGCATAAATCTGAAATGTAAACATACATAAGATTCTGAGCTTAAGAGAAATGCTTGTTGATTATGAATACAAGAGATTTCTCACAATGAATATGTAAAATTGGCATTTTTTTTTTTAAACAAATGTGGTGGTCTCAAGCCCAAAAGTCATAAAATTTCACTTCATGTAAATTGTAAGAAAGATTACATTGCTTGCTTCATTTCACAGTACAAAAAAAAAAATTGATCTGTATCTATTCATCATCTTAAATGAATGAAGAAATGTGGGAATTTTTGAAATTATCCTTTTTCAAACTTTAAATGAAATCATCACACCATTAATTAATTAGTTTCAAGTAATACCATTAGTGGGAAAGATAAGTGGTAAATAACAAGCCTATCATTTAAACTTGGCAGGTTTTACTTTGTAACAGCTGCCATAAATCCAATAACTCTCTTTCACGCACATACATACATATATATATATATATATACATACACATAAAATGATGATGGTGAATAATACTCATATTGTTACCAAGTGCCAGCTCACGTTGTACAGGAAATTCTTATAAGGTTTATGAAACCAAAGTAAAAAATTTGTTAAAGCATTTACATGTATAAAAATTGTTTGCATTTTATGTTTACATGTGGTTATAATATTAAGATGTTTATCTAGATGAAAAAAAAAAAAAAATTGTCCTGAAAAATAAAGCTTACCAAATATCAATTGTAGTTCTTTATTATTACTTGACAGGAATGACATTAAATCTTTCCTTCAAAGCACAAAATTGCCCTGGTTACTTAGTTGTCTAAATAATAATTAATCAAACACCTTAATGTATTGCTTTTTTAATTTGCAGCATATTTTGCAAAAATTATCTAAGTTGTTTTCATGATCCAAGTAATTATACTTTTGTATACCACTAGTGGATGCTGACATCTGATTTTTTTTTTTTAATATCTGACCCACACATGAAAGGTCAAAAGACCTATAGCACATCAATGCAGCATACAGATAAAAAGATCACTGTGCCTGCTAGGGGGTTAAACTCACATCTTTTGGTGTCAGGCAGATTGCTACAACATACATTGGATGGTAAACATTATGATATATTCCAAATGTACATCATTCTGGTACACTTGGCTCTGAAAAAAAAAAAAAAATTATAACTCAAGTATCTGAATTGATACAAATACTACTTGGGATATCAAGTCTTAAGAACTATTAAGACTATTTTATAAGGATTTTCTCAATTCAATTCATTTTATAAAATGAATTTTTCCAGCAATGCAGACATGCTATTATTATGATAATTTTTCAAATAACTGCAGTTTCGAGAGAAATTCCTTTCAAGGTGAAAGGAATTCAGGGTGAAAGAAATTCCTTTCACCCTGAGATTGGGGTGCTAAAGGAACAAAGCTAGTTAACTGGGAGGAGACCTCCAAGTAGCCTTTTGGAGAATTCAAAGAAATGACCAGGGCTTTTAACCTAATGTCCAATCCTCACCTTCTCATGCCGTCCCTACATACAAGTAGACCAGTTGTGAAGAATTGCTGTTCATATGTCAGAAGAAGATTAGGAATGGCTAAAACAAGACTTGTCTAAAATGTAGAATGATGGATCTATATCCACAGGAACAAAGTTGATGATTGTGAATGCAGCTATTTTTCCAACAGAGACATGGCTATGACGCTTGGAACCTAAAGAAGTCTGATAAGAAAAGAAAAGGATTGCTGCTTTTGAAATGTGGTGTTACAGAAGGTGTTGAGGATATAATATACTGAAAGGTAGATAATTGGATGGGTGCTAGAAAGGATTGGTAGGACTTCGAGGCTCCTTAAGGATACTGACAGAAGAAAGTTGAAATGCTTTGAACACATTGAAAGCATAGGACTTCTCAAAACAGTAATAGAAGGTAAAGCTCCTGGAAAAAGAGGAAGGGGTACACAGTCAATGAGATGGATGGATGGATGGTATGTATGGAATGACTGATCTTCAGAGAGTTGAAGCCTCCAGAAAGCATACAACAGGACCACATGGAGAGGACTGGTGTGTGGCACATCACTGAGCAACTGAGTAAGCATACAGCATCTGTTGATGTCCAATGAACAGATAGACAAAATCTCTAGAGCCAGCTAAACAGATTTAGGACTGGATAAGACCACTGGTAAAGGTCTTACTACATCTGTGAGGGATCACAGTTATCTTTGTGTGGTGCTGTGAAGATTATGCATCACTGAAACTTGCACTTACTCCCAAATAGTGCTACTGATTGGTTAACTATAAATCTATTCATAGTTTTGCTCATTAATTTCTTGTATTTTTATTCATGCAATAAATAAATAAGGAGATTTTAAAATTTAAAAGTGGTTACTTGTTGGATACTATTGTCTTAACTGATGGGAACATATAGCTCTCTGATACAGGAGCAGCAACAAAATATCACTAGTTATTAAAAATATTAGTAATGTAGCCTCTTCTCAATTGCAGCCAATCTCCTGCTTCAGTATTTGCACACTTTCTTATATATTAAATTGTTGCTTATGAGATTAAATGATTATTTTGAAAAATTATTTCTCAGTTTTTGGAAGTATTATACTTAATGACTCAATTTGTTGTTATTAAAAGAATGTCAATGTTTTTATCAATTCAGTACAACATTTCAGTTTATTTTTGAATAAAATTTTGATTTCAATCAAAATCTAAAGCACTTTCTGGTGACATGTTAATAATCAAAAGTGAAGGATATTCAATTTTTTGTAAGATGCAGTGCCACTGCAGTTCATGTCCAACAATATTTATATGTGAAAATCATACATGAGAATTAAAATGATTCTCTTCCTTCCTCTAATTTTTGTGCAGTTGATGCCTAAAATCTATTTTTCTTAATTTTAAGGTTACACGGTGATCAGCATTCATATTTATAAATTTAGGGACACCAAAACACATGTGCTGAACAGATTATTTTATTAATTACTAATAAAATAAAACTTGACGTATTGACCCCTGTACTGAGGTCATCATCAGAAGGATACAAGTGTATAAGGAACCAAGCTACATGCTCTAGCCCTTTATACCGGTAAACTAAATCTACGTAGTTAATTGATCCTTTTTCCTAGCCTGACCTCTAGTGATAAAAAAATATAACTACAATAAACTGCTAAATATCTTCTTGTAGTGGGATTTTTCTACAGCTAGTTTAGGTTGTTATACAGGTTGTAGATGGCTCCTCCACATTCTTGAAATGGTTAGGCCATCATTTTTGTTGAGATTTGGGTTGTGTTTGAGCATTTCACACGACTCTTTAAATTTTCTCTCAAACCTACACTGTACCAAAACCTGGTTTGAGAGAAAATTTAAAGTCGTGAAATGCTCAAACACAACCCAAATTTCAACAAAAAAGATGGCCTAACCATTTCAAGAATGTGGAGGACCTATCTACAACCTGTATAACAACCTAAACTAGCCATAGAAAAATCCCACTACAAGAAGATAACCTGGTGAAGTGTTTGTAACATTCAATAGCAAGTGAAAGAAATCATATTAATACATGTGGACTTTAGCAGTTTATTGTAGTTGTATTTATATTTTCATATTTTTTTTAATTTAATTAATTTTTTAATTTCATTTATTTATTTAAAAAATTTTTTTTTATCACTAGAGGTCAGGCTAGGAAAAGGATTAATTAACTACATAGATTTAGTTTACCAGTATACAGGGCTAGAGCATGTAGCTTGGTTCCTTATACACTTGTTTCCTTTCGATGGTGACCTCGATATAGGGGTCGAAACGTCAAGTTTTATTTTATTAGTAATTAATAAAATAATCTGTTCAACACGTGTTTTTGTGTCCCTAAATTTATAAATATGAGTATTTTTCTTAAGTTTCAATTAACTTAAAATAATTTCTGAAAAATTATTACAGTTTACAATGCATATATAAAAACTATTAAAATAAATAAAATTTTTCGGGTAGAAATTATTGAAAAAATACCATACCAATAGCCGAGATGGTAAAAAAAGGAAGAAAATTATAAATGCACTCACAGATTTAAATCCATACCTCATAACTTTTGATGGACCTGCAACATGTAAGATGCTTTTGGAATTTCTCTTTCCTTCTAAGCTGGCAGCCTCTCAAAATGATTTTGGCTACTGAATTATTTCTAAGTTATTCTGCACAAATTTCTATATTAACAACTTATATCTCCAAACAAAGATTATTTCCTTAACTGTGTCCAGTTCTCACTCACCAACCATAGTCTTTTAGCCACTTCATCATCTTTAGCTAATTCTGAAGGTTCTGTTTCCTGGCAGTTGCTACAAGAAAACAAAAGCCAGATATCTTAGAAGAAAAAAAATATATATATAAAATAATAATAATAATAAAGATTTATATAAATGATTTTTTCTTTTTTTTTTCAAAAAGGCAATTTATTCTCTTTGCTTTTAATTCAGAAAATTTAAATATGATTTTAATTTGCTATCTTTATAGCATAGATTAAAGTCTTGGATTCTTTCTCTTTTATAATTAAACTATCTGAGCCCTCCTGCTTCACGAGGTGAATTTATACTGCCAGTGGCTCACTTCAGGGTATTTACTCGAGTATTTGGTGCTTTCATCATGGTGTACAATAGTGAGTGTTAACACTTTATGATGATGAAACATTAGAAGCTTCATCATCCTCGACAAAAATAATCAAATTCTCAGGACTGCTAACTCGAGTATAACTGCCCATGTCTGAAACATTCACCTTTTAAATCTAAACCTGCATATCTATGGGTCTGTCCTTGGAATTTATTAATCATCATTGCAATAAGAGTTTGGAAATCATAACCGTTTGAATGTAAATGAATAGTCTGAAGGAATGAGGGTTATCTGGGGAATGAAGACAATTTCTCCAATAACAGGACCTGTAAATATCACAGCTTCTATCATATTTGGTTTCAACGATTTTACTTGAAGCCTAGTTCCATTGCAAAGATTTGGGGAGGGGGCAGATTTTTTGGAGCAACATAATAGAAACACCTATTTTCAATTTAATTTCATGACCAGGCAATCCAGGTGGATTAAGCAAATTTAAAAATTCCATGGGAAAATGAACTGAATCATCAACATCCACAGGAGTATCTACTGATTTGTAAACATTAACAGATCCATTAACCCTATTAAGAGCCAACTTGTTCATTACTGACACAGCATCATTTCGAGGTGCGAGGATACCCTGAACCAAGAAGGTGACTTTTCTGTTATGTTTTCAATAGATAGGTAGTGTTAAATTCTTTATATTTATTATTTATATATTTTAGTAGCTATTGTGAATTGTTAGATAGCCTAACCTTACTTATTGTACTTGTTAAGTGATTATACTTAATACGTATTCTCGAGCTTGTTTCTACCGTGCTACCTGTATCAATTCCAATTAACTTCTAATTACTTTGTGGCAACTACTATAATTGTTCGCGTGTGCAAAACTCGATAGACAAAGAAATTTGCTTCAGGCTAGAGCCAAAATTCTTTGTTACAATTCTGGAATTAACTCCGTATCAGAATTTGGAAAAATTTATTTGTTGAAGCTGCGCCATCTAAATTCTTAGACAAGAGAAGCTTCTTTGCCAGGGAGTTGATTCTCAGAATGACACACTTATCGACAATCAAGCAATTAATACTTCCAATTCCAAAATCTTATATGTCTAAATTTTTTCCCTTATTCTGGTCTTAGCAATCCTCGACTAATGATTCTATTTTAATGAGTGGTGCATTGTGATTTCAGAACAGGAAATTTTGTTAGGTAAGAAAAAAGATTTATTCATCATACTAATACAATACACAATTACTAAAGGTTACTTAATTAAGCTAAATCTCCCCTACAAGTTCATCATCATCATCAAATTCCTGACATGTACCTCAAGGGGTGTACAGGATATCATAGTACTACATGAAAAATTTACATCATTACTAACTTCCTATCTACAATTTTCCTCCAAATAAGTCTGTTACTTGTCAAGACTCCAACATTATCAGATCTTATATTTGTATCGTCTAAGGCACTTTGTACTTCAATCCACCTATAACTTGGTATTCCTCTGGGTCGTTTTCCTGCCAACCTGGCAGAGAAACACTTGTTTTGCAAATCTTTCCTCGCCCATTCTGTTTAAGTGACCATATCACCAGAGATTAGCTCTGCTAACACATTCCTGGATGCTGACAATGTCAAGTTATTTCCTAATATCCTCGTTTTTAATATGATATTGCCATTGATGCCATCTGTTCACACCCCTAATCTTTCTCAGGACTCTCATATCTGTGGTCTCTAGTCTTTGGTCAAGTGTTTTACTTCTGACCCAGCTCTCAGATCCATAAGTTAAAACTGGTTTGAACACTGTCCTTTATAGCTAATTTAGTGTTCTGACTAATTTCTCTCTTATTCCATATGAATTTATTCAATTGACTTCCTACCATACCAGCTTTGTTTATTCTGTTGTCTATTTCCATATTTAATTTACCATCTTCACTAAAATCGTGCCTAAGTAGCTGAAATGTTTTACCTGTTCCACAGGTTCTCTGTTCACAACACTGTTGACATTTTCATGATTCTACCTATTTTCATTGTCTTTGTCTCCTTCATACCATATCTATTACAATAGTTTTACAATTTAGTCAGGGGAATCTTGCAAACTTGTAGCGGATTTATTTAGAAGGATATCATCATCTGCATAAAGAAAAGAGCTGACATTAACATCTCCAATTCTGAAATCATGTTTAATAACACTTTACTACATAATGTTATCCATATAGATAATGAATAACAGAGGAGATAATGTACATCCTTGTCTCATACCAGACTTAACATTAAACCTTCTTCCTGTACTTCCTTCAATCCTAACTGCTGACTTCTCAAATAAAGACTAAGCATTGCTTGATATAATGCCCCATTGACACCATATAACTGTAGCATATTGAATAGCTTCTCTCTCTCTCTTGGCACCTTGTCATATGCCTTTCCCAGATCGACAAAACTTAAAATACAGATCTTTGTTATATTCCCATGCTTTCTCAACTATTTGTCGTAAAGTGAAGATCTAATCCTGACAGCCACTATTTGGCCTGAATCCAGCTTGTTCTTCACCAAGCTTTTCTTCCACAATCCTTCTCAGCTGTTTCTCAAGTATACTTGCATAAACCTTGCCAGAAACACTCAGTAAGGAAATCTTCTTCTTCTGCAGCTTCTCCCACTTAAGTGGGGTCACTGTTTGTAATGAGTCTCCTCCACACCTTCCTGTCTTGGGCTGTCACCACATCCAAGTTCTTCATCTTCAAGTCCTCTTCTACCAGCTCCCTCCATCTCTTCTTTGGCCGCCCACGTTTCAGCCTTCCTTGCACATCCATCTGCATGACCCTTCTTCCCACATATTCGTCCTCCCTCCTCATCACATGACCAAACCATCTCAACCTTGCCTCCTGTATTTTCACTCCTAAGTTCATAACTTTCACTGTTCCCCTGACATAAGTCATTTCTCAGACGATCCTTGCTGGTCACACCGCACATCCACCTAAGCATTCTCATCTCTGCTACTTCCATCCTGCTGATATTATTTTTCCTCAGGGCCACAGTTTCTATAGCATATGTCATAGCTGGCCTCACTACTGTCCTATAAATTTTGCCTTTCAGATTGATCGGCACCCTCTTATCGCATAACACTCCAGCCATCTCCCTCCAGTTCCTCCAACCATGTTGTATCCTGCATCCTACTTCCTTCTCAGCTCCTCCATCTTCTTCCACTGTTGAATCTAAGTATCTAAAGTCTCTCACCTTTCTGATGACATTTCCTTCCAGCTCGAGATCTGTCTCCTGGCCGCCACCCACTGCGCAACACATATACTCTGTCTTACTTCTGCTCAGTCTCATACCTCTCTCTTCCAGAACTTTTCTCCATCTTTCCAGTTTAGTTCCCGCTTCTTCTCTTGAATCTACACACAACAAGATGTCATCTGCATACAACATTGTCCAAGGTGCATCTTCTCTCACCTCCTCTGTTACCACCTCCATCACAATATGAAACAGAAACGGACTTAATGCTGACCCTTGATGCAAGCCAACTGTTACTTGAAAACTTTCTGTCTGTCCCAAACAGGTCCGAACACTTGTCTTCACATTTCTGTACATTTCCCACACCAACCTGATATATTTCTCCGGCACCTTCTTCTCCCTCAGACTTCTTGCCTTGGCACTCTATCGTATGCTTTCTCCAGATCAATAAATACCAGATGTAGCTCCCTTTGTTTCTCTCGATATTTTTCCATCATCTGTCATAACCCAAAGATAGCATCTGTTGTTGATCTACCAGGCATGAAGCCAAATTGTTCCTTTGCAATCTCCACCTCCTTCCTCAATCTACCATCAAGAACCCTTTCTAGGATTTTCATTGTGTGGGACATCAACTTTATTCCTCTGTAATTTTTACAGTCTTGTTCATCCCCTTTACCCTTGTAGATGGGGACAAGAGTACTCTCCCTCCACAGCAGGTCAATTCCCTCTTCCCCCAGTGCCTTCCATGCCTCCACTGGAATTCTGTCGGGGCACACCGATTTTCCATTCCTCAGTCTCTTCATGGCCTCCGTCACTTCCACTCTACTGATGTTCTGCACCATCCCCTCAGAAGGCTGCCCATCTCCTCTGAGAGTCCTTGCGTTTTCCTCATTCAAAAGTCCCTCTAAGTATAGTTTCCATCTGTTTCTTATATCCACATCCCTCCATAATACTCTTCCTTCAGCATCTTTGATCTGCCTCACATGTAAGATGTCCTTTGCTGCTTTATTTCTACATTTCGCTAGTTGGTAAATTTTTCTCTGTCCTTCCTTTGTTTCTAATTGATCATACAGGTCTTGATATGCCATGGCCTTCGCCTGTGCCACAACTCTCTTGGCTTCTTGCTTTCTCTCCTTGTACACCTCTCTGTCCTCTTCCATTCTTGACTCATCCCACTTCTGCTTTGCCTTTCTCTTAGCTGTCACTGCCACTTGTACATCATTATTCCACCACCAACCCTCCTTCTGCTCTCTAATCTTTCCAGATGTCTCACCAAGCACCTCGATTGCACAGCTCAGGATTACTTTTGAATTATGTTTCCACCAATCCTGTACACTTTCCAGTCCATCTGAAATCCTCTCTAACACCCTCTCCCTAAAACGATTCCTCACACTCTCCTCTTTTAAGCGAAACCACTTAATTGTCTTCATTCCACGGCATCCAGAAGTTCTTATCTTCGATCTTATTTTAAAGTCTGCGCACAGCAGTCGGTGTTGTTGTGCTACTTGATCTGTTGGAATTACTTTACAATTTGTCAAAACCTTAAGATGTTTTCTTCTAGTTAAAATGTAGTCAATTTGTGAGCTGTTGTTACCACTCCTAAATGTTATCAAATGTTCTTCCCTCTTGTAGAAAAACGAGTTCACAATTGCCAGATCAAACTCTATTCTGTCTTCCTATGTGTCCGTTCAAGTCTCCTCCAACAATCACCATATCATTTTCTTCCAATTCCCTCATTTCTTCATCTAACACGTTCCAGAACTCATCTTTTTCCTCTGCTGTACAACCAACTTGCCGGGCATATACACATAATACGACCACCCGCTCTTCTCCAAGACCCAATTTCATTCGCATGATCCTGTCATTCCTTCTACCTACGTCCAGTACTTCACCCTTCATTCTGCCACACACCACAATTCCTACACCATTTCTTCCCTTGTTATTCACTCCAGAGTAGAACAATTTATATCCATCTCCCAGTTCCTTTGCCTTTCCCCCCTTCCACCTTGTCTCATGCACACATAAAATGTCCAACTTCCTCTTCCTCATCGTGTCTGCCAGCTCTCTTCCCCTTCCAGTCATGCTTCCAACATTCAGTGTTCCCACTCGCAACATCCTGTCCACCTGCTGGGCTCGCTTCTTTAACCGCACCTGCCCTTGATGCGGTAGCCCTTGTCCATTTCTCGCAGCTGTAGGGCTATGTGGCTGCGCATCGCTTAAGGGGTAATGCCCTAGCCCTTATATCATTTTCACTTCGACTCATAATCATAGTTTGAGCTGACATTGAAGTTTTCCGACCGGATGCCCTTCCTGACATCAACCCTCACATTTATCCGGGCTTGGGACCAGCACCTATTGAGGCTAGCTTGCCTCCTTCGGCGGCTGCATAAGACGAAATGACTTAGCAAGATAGGAAAGACTCACCCCTAGCCCTCGAATACTCTAATAGCATCAGGGTGAAGGAACAAGGAGAGGAGAAAGAAGCAAAGAAAGAAGGGGAGGGACCAGTCTACAGATTAATATAACAGATATATATTACATGAAGTAAGGCATGGTCCAGCATCAGGTACCTCTGGTTTGCCATGCCCGTACTCACTAAAGTGAGCCCTTGAGATAACACTCAGTACGGAAATACTTCTGTAATTCTCACATTCAGTTTTATTTCCCTTTTTATATCTGGGTACTATGAGAGCTCTACTCCAATCATCGGGAATTCGTCCCTCTGTCCAGGCCTTTTGAACTATGTAGTGCAAATACTGTAAGACTTTTATACCATCATACTTGAGCATTTCTGATCGAATATCATCTACTCCTGAGCTTTTTCTACTTCAAGTATGGATATGTATTCCTGACTGTATGCCTGTTGAGTGTTTTTTACCACTGTGCTATCACTGCTTGTTTCATTTAGCAATTTTTCGAAGTAATTACTCCATACTTCAAGGATACTTTTATTTCTCCATACTTTTTCTCCCGTTTTCATGTCACCTTTATCATCTCTAACTCCTTTTACAGCACTCTTTCCTCCATTTCTAAGCTTCTTCAACAACCTCCAGAATATCTTACCACCTTCTTGATATTTATTTTCTATGTTCTTGCCAAAGTCCTCCCATGACTTTTGTTTAGCTAGTTTTACACAGTGTTTTGCTTTCTACATTTGTCTCTGTATTCTCTAAGAGCAAAAGCTGACTTATTTGCCAGGAACTTTTGATATGCTTTCTTCTTTTCCTTCATTGCCTCTTTAACTTCCTGTGTCCACCATGGAGTTCTGATTTTTCTATCCTTGCAGACAACCTCACCACATGCATCTCTGGCTGAATCAATCAGGGTTTTCTTCAAGGCTTGCCACCGAATCTCCAAGGTTTGGTTCCTGTTCTCAAACTCTTTCATTTTTTCTTCAATAATCTTTGTGTATTTTAGTCTACAGTTCACATCTGAGAGCAGAGCTGCTCAACTTTTATTTGCTTTAAAACTTTCTTACATGTTATTCTTTTCAATATGAAATTCAATTTTATCATGCTCAAGACTAAATAGTGATCACTTCCAATTTCAAATCCTTTGTACATTCTGGTGTCCTGCACTAGGGAGAAAACATCACTATCAACAATAACATAGTCAATGAGACTTGTCTTATTCCTTGCCTCTTCTCTCCATGTGAATTTGTGCACATTTTTATGTTGTTAATATGGTGTTAATAATAACCAGTCCTGAGCAGAAATCCAACAGGTATTTGCCATTATTATTAGCTTTGCTCTTTTCTCCAAATTTTCCCAAAATATTTTTGTATGTTTGACAATCATTTCCTACTCTGTTATTTAGATCCCCAATAAGGACCAACTTTTCCTTTTTCATTGTGTCAGTTGCTTTCTCTAAAGCATCAAAAAATTCCTCCACTTCTACCTTAGTAGAACCATAGGCACAAATAAGTCTCATTGTCTCAATCCCCATTCTGATATTTGCTCACATCACTCTACTTGAGACCACCTGCCATTCAAGAAGATTAGCTTCGTATTTTGTGTTGAATACTATGGCTACTCCTTCGTTTCCTTGATTGTTATTGCCTGAATATTGTATTTATTGCTCAGAAAGATCTCACCAGTTTTTGTCTTTTTTGTTTCAGTCACCCCTATTATGTCGATCTGGTACTTATCTAATTCCTCAGCTAGCTCCATTTCTTTGCCATTCAGGCTTCTTATGTTGATAGTACCGATCTTTAACTCTGGTGATGTTGAGTTGGGGTGTGCTTTCAGATTTGTTCCACAAGTTAAGTGAGTTAAACAGACAAAATCTTAACATTCCTAATCTTTCTCAACATTAGACAATATGTGCAACTAGTATAAATCACTGACTCATTCCTACAACATCTGACAATCCTATACAAGAATTTACCCTATTTAATTTCAAGATATACTAGGCTATGACACGCATTAGTGCATTAACTCTACACTATCTCATTTACAGACATGACACAATTTACAGGCTGGCTAGATTCTCAAGTCCTGTTTCAATTCATATAAATCCAATCACTAAGCATATCTGCACATTATTGCTTTCTAACTCTTTCTAGTATACAAAGGAATTAAAAAGTTCCTACATTACCGAGTAACTGGATCTCTCTGGTCTTCTCTCTCAATCTTTCATTAAATTCACATGGCTTGTTACCTTCTACGGTTTGCTGTCTTCAGATCATGAATTGCCTTCTCTGATGTGGGCGAAGCTGCTCTGCCAGGATTGGTCCATGTGGTCCTGCATGTTGTTTCGGTCTGTGCTGACTTTTCTGCCGTGCCGATGATTACGCTCACACTGGATCGCTAACTGGCCACATAGCTGCCACTGAATATCATTCTTCTCGACCACGCTCACATACTCCTCCTCCAAGAAACTGGAACAGGAATCCAAAGGAGAAAAAAGCAAAAGGCCACACGAGTTCGCGTCGCGAAGCTCTATATATCCTTCCTGAGCTGCTCTCCCTACTATGTCACCTTTTCCACCCAGCACCTAAAATTCTTGCACTTGGTACCATTCTCTCCTCGCAGAGTTCTCCACGGGGAGTTCCCATGCGCAACTTAGTCTTCGAGTACGTGACTGGCTTGGGTTATGTTTATAAGTTGATTATCTCATTGTTTATGTCGATCTAACTTTCTCATGCTAACATATTTTTCACTAAATTTCAACCCTTGTTGGGTTTACAAGGACACAAAGTATAACACATAGGAGAATTTACAATTAAAAGACTACAGTGGTATCTCGCTAATCCGAACCTCTTTAGTCCAAATCCTCCAGTAATCCGAACTGTGGTTTGAAAGAAAAAAAGTTATGTATTATTATTTTGTGTGCTATCATTTTATTTAATAATTATTAAATTAACTATTATTTTTTATTTTATTATTATTACAGTACAGTATTTTTTTCATACTGTGGATTGTACGGTTATACTAGAGAATATAGTACGTACTGTATTGTCGGCATGAATCACCGCTGTCGTTAAAAACTGTGGCCTTCTAGAATTTATCAAGATAACTATGGTGATGCACAAAAAGAGGAAATTCAAAACGTGCATAATTTGGTTAAAAATATAAATTCTGATGTTGAAATTTCACAAACAGATGTTACGGAATAGATCACAGGTAGAACCGAAAGTGAATTCGATTTCAAATCAGATGCTACAGAATGAATTAGAAGACGATGATGACGATAAAGAACTCGAAGAAAAAAAAAAGTAAAACATGAAGAGGCAAGTTGACAGTTTTAACGAGTGCAAGAATGAGCTAAGCAGAATGATACGCCATTCCACAATATTTTATTGCTAATAAAAATACTTTTTTGTGTGTTATTTGGTGAAACTTTTTTTTGTGTGTGTTGCGTACAAGAAAGTGATTTTTTTTTTTTTTTACGCAAATTAAGTTATGTACTGAACTACGCAATTTTATTAAATTAGAATACTCAACAATACAGATATATACAAACTAAATTTTTTACTAAAATCAACTTGTGTACTGTATTATTTTTTAAGTTTTACATTACAGTACAGTAGCTTTTTTCTATCAGTTACTTCATTTATTTACAGAATTGTACCATTAGAATCTTATTATTTTTGTCTTAAACGCTAGTTATTGCGGTCTCTCGGGGGGAAATTCGCTAATCCGAACGAGCGCGGTTTTTATTAGTTCGGATTAGCGAGATACCACTGTATTTCGTTTTATCACTAACAATTTCACTTATACCTATATACAAGCATTCTTTGGGAAATTTTGTTACCTGTTAAATCTGAATGAAATATTTTTACAATAAATTAAAGGGGGGAAATTCGCTAATCCGAACGAGCGCGGTTTTTATTAGTTCAGATTAGCGAGATACCACTGTATTTCGTTTTTTCATTAACAATTTCACTTATACATATATACAAGTATTCTTCTGGAAATTTTGTTACCTGTTAAATCTGAATGAAATATTTTTACAATAAATTAAACCTTTCAAACAGTAGACACTGCAAAATAGTTCGTGTGCAGTTTGGACAATTTTCCCAATATTTAGGTGTATTAATATAATTTTTCTGTCTCTTTGCTGTACTTCATCATTGCCAATTTTTAACAATTTTGAAGAGAAGGAATATGCATTAGAGTCTCCATGTAGGTGAACATGCATATTCGTTTTGAGAAAACTTCTCTGAAAAGGCTCTGAATTTTGTAGTGTAGCCAGTGCCAAACTTTTATACCTCTATACTTAAGCATTTGTGATCAAATAACATCTACTCCAGCTGCCTTTCGACATTTCAAGTTTTTCATGGCTTTTTCTACCTCAAGTAAGACATGTACTCCTCTTGAAAATTTTCTCAGTCTTTCAAAGTAATTACTTCAGATAACTAGGACATCCTTATCAGTTTTCATGGCACCTTTATTATCTTTGATTCCTTTTTTTTTTTAAGCTTCTTTATTTATAAGCAAAGCCACCAGAACATTTTGCCACCTTCCTGATATTTATTTTATATATTCTTACCAAAGTCTTCCCATGACTTCTGTTTAGCTACTTTTACACATAGCTTAGTTCGCTAACATTTTTCTCTGTATTCTTTTAGGGCATCTGTTGACTTATTTGCTAGGAACTTGCTGAATCCATCAATGTCTTCAAGGTTTGCCACTGACACTCTAAGGTTTGGTTGTTGTTTTCAAACTGCTGTAAATTTTTTTCAATAATGTTTGCATAGTTGAGGTTACAATTTACCTGTAAAAGCTGCTCAACTTTAATTCATTTTAAAATTTTCTTACATACTGTTCTTTTCAACACGATATCCATTTTTATCCTGCTTAGTACTAAGTAATGGTCACTTTCAATTTCGAATCCTCTGTACACTCTTGTATCCTGAACTAGCATTATGATATCACTATCAACAAGGACATAGTTAATGATTCTTGTCTTATTTCTTGTGTCTTCTCTCCATGTGAACTTGTGCACATCTTTATGAAACATGGTGTTAGTAATGGCTAGTCCATGTCCTGAGCAGAAGTCCAGTAAATACTTACCATTATTATTAGCTTTGCCCTTTTCTCCAAATTTTCCCAAAATGTTCCTATATGCCTACTGAGGTTCCTTTCCTACTCTGCTGCTCAGGTCTCCAATAAGGACCACTTTTTCCATTTTATTTGTCAGCTGCCTGTTCTAATGACTCCAAAAATTCCGACACTTCTGCCTGAGAAGAACCTTCTGTGGGACCATAAGCACAAATAAGTTTCATTGTCCATTTCCCCATTTTGCAGTTTGCCCACATAACTCTACTTGAAACTGCCTTCCAATAAAGAAGTTTATCTTCATATTTGATGTTGAATGCTGCTATTGCTACTCCTTCCTTTCCTTGATCATTATTACCTGAAAATAGCATCCTATACTTATTATTTAGTAATATCTCATCTGTTTTTGTTAATGCTAATTATGTAAGTTCGATTTCCTTTCCATTAATACTCCTTATATTGATGGTTTCTATCTTCAGTTCTTCTGATGCTGGGTTTATTCTTCTTCTAGATATTGAGTTGGAGCTTGTTCCAGTAGCTGACTCTTCACTGTTCAGCCTGGTTCCCGAACAAAAACAGCAGGGGCCTTGTTTAACCAGTCGATGCCCCAGTAGGCATGAACTCTCATGTTATACCATCATATGCTTTTGTGCTTTAAGCAATAGAGAGTAGAATTTGGTCGGTTAAGTCCCAAATTGCCAGCTCATCCTCGTTCATTCAGTTCCCAGTAGATACCTACTAATGGGGCACACCACGTGAAGGAGAGGATTGGACATTAGGTCAGAAAGGCGATGTGGAAGTCTCCTCCCAGTTATTTGGCTTTGACCCTTAAGCGACCCTGGTGCTCAGAATATTAAAAGATAAATTCCGTCAAACAGTTTCAGAGGTACTGATGCATCGTCTGGTTTGGTATAGATCTACTTCACTACATTCATTTTGCAAACAAAACATAGATTTGCCTGAGCGCTTTTTATACTTACATATTTGATGGATTTTACAGAACTGCAAATTTCAACATTCATGTGTGCATTAAAGGTTTGCGACAAAACCAGATTATAAGGCACTATATATGCTAATTAAAAGAAACACACATATTAACCATAGTGAAAATTATTTACTTGTAAATATTTCATCCTAAGTATCTTAGGACATCATCAGTACAGTAGTTTAAACAATAATAGGAATAACATACAGTTAGGGCGCATGATTACAACAGAATCTCATTAAAGGTGCGTAACGCGTTACAGAAGTAAAAAAAAAAAAAAATAATAATAATAAAAAAAAAGAACCTAATAATAATTATTTTACACAATTTTGTATGACAATTTCCCATACTTTAGGAATAGTAAGAACGTTGTTGCGGTTTAAATTTGGTCTGCGTAGTAGGGCTAGAGAACTTTCTTTATATAAGCATTCATGTTTATATAAAGATCTATGTAAAAGTTTAGACTTTTCCCAATGGATGATACTTAGGATGAAATATTTACAAGTAAGTAATTTTTACTGTGGTTAATATGTGTGTATCTTTTAATTATGATCTCACCGCAGGTTTCGTTATTTAAAAACTATATATGCTAATTATCAATTTCAAAAGTTCCTCGGCTATTATGTATGGCAGCAATTCGGCCACCATCTGAAGGAGCACGATAATATCATGGATATCCATCCTCGCCAGTTTGAGTTTCATTGATAACTGATCTTAGATATCTCTTCATGCATGGCGAGTTTGGATTAACAGGTCCGCATGGACTGTGCATCATATGTTTCTTTTCATGGAAATAACACAGCTTCCCATGAAAGAAGGCAATATTTGAATTTGGCCAATGTTTGAACATTTTCATCAACAAGCAATGCATCGCAGAAATGCATATAATTTTCTACCTGAAATTCACTTTGGTTTAAGCATATGTATGTGAGATGCTTAGACTCAATTTTAGCAATTTCTGAGTTGAACCCTGTGATCTGTCTACAACAGAAAGCTGCATGTTTGTGTAGGTTTTAAACAAAATAAATCTGTAAAAATTTATGATCAATTGATTCAACTGGCAACAATCTTCCAGCCAAATGGTACACTTGCCCTTGCTTCTTGAAGGTAGGCTAAATGAAATGCGATTTCCTTTAGTTTCACCTTTCCATTCAATCAACACATTCCAGGCGATACAAGTCTATATTTAAGTGCTTTACAGTGCTGACATACTATGGTCATAGTACCAATCACAACTGTTGAATCAGGGAAATATCTCATATTACAATTGAGATTAAGGAATGGTCTACTTTCTCTTACAATTGTAAGAGAAAGCAGACTGTTCCTTATTCTTCCAAGAAAATTCAATAATTTCACTCTGTCTATTTAGCCTCATACACATTGCTGCAGGAATCGAGTGACTTATAGAATTTGCTCTCCATCATGGCATGTTGGAAAAAATAAATAAAATACCTACTAATAATTATAAAAACTACTAAAAATCTAAAAATAAAAACTACTAATAAACACTGATATTAATATAATGATAGTAATAATAATAATAGTAATAATGAAAGAACTTTGCAAAATAGTGGCCAGATACTGTTAAACTGCAGTATAGTAAGCTATTCACCAGGCAGACATCATGAATGGGATGTTTCTAACTCATGCCAGCTCGTGTTAGGCCATGATTTCTTGCCTGAGCAAGACGAGCCTCTTCCCTCCATAGAGCACCTACCAATGTGCCTTGGCTGCTTCATTTGCTTCAATAACAGAGTTTTTTTTGTAGATCTCATGGGGATCTACATTTTTGTCACACATAGTATGCACCTATTTTCTACAGTTCAGCCAGTACATTTAGTTGAACATGCATAGGCAGGCAATGGAATGAGGTAAAAAAAATCATGGCTCCATAATCTGGAGGGTATACATCGATGAAAATGTACATAAACTATCTTTGGAACATCCTCTATCTATCTATTGGTGAAGACATGATCAAGATTGGTCAATTCATTCTTGAGTTATAAGTGAACATCAAAAATGGACTTTGCTATATATATATATTGATTTAGCATTTTGAGTAATTTAATTAGATTTCATGAGTAAAAAATCATTATTGATTTGCAAGAATATTACCTGAAATATTTTCCACTCAGATCAACCACATCAGGTGATAGGGCACAAAAAATGACTGACTGTGCTCCTTGGTTAGGTGACTTAGAAAATAACCACAGCAAAGGTGACACAAAGATGGTTGCAAAAAATGATTTTGTAAAGCCCATGTGCCTTGTAATTTCTGTATTAACTATACCAGGATGAACTGCATAGACTCGTACTTCAGAATCTTAGAGTACAAATAAAATTCAAACATTTTAGGAAAACTCTATATCTTATTAAATAAACTAAAAACTTGTCAAACTGAATTACTATGAATCTACCCATGAAAGCTAATGAAATTAATTTCATGGGCAGAAATGAAAATGCAAACTAAAAACTGCTTTTCTGAATAGTTATACAGTTTCAGTTAATCAAAACTTAAATTTCAAATTTTATTATTTAATTATTTCATTCAATTTGTTTATATCAAAGTGTATATAACAAATATTACTTAAACTTCAAAACTGACTGTCAACCTGGCTAACTGATTGATTAGTGTGTGTTATATGTACAGACTTCAGGTATCCTATAAGATGCATCAACTTGTGTTCATAGTGAGTGTTATGAAAATAAGTATGAAATATTGTTATAAAGACAATATCATAAGAATTCATATCCAATTGATGCAAGTACTTTAAAATCCATTATTTTTAGAATCCAGGAAATTATTTACCGATGAACAAATTAAAAATATACACACACACACAATAAAGAAAATTATATACAAGGTATATTAATTAAATTTAAAAACCATAAAATTGATTGTCCGCATGGTTAGCCAACTGGTTATGCGCTTTGCAACCATATGCCCGGGAAAGAAGTGTCCTGCGTTCGATTCCTGTCGCTGACACGAGGAGCTTGGGATCTTTCTCAGACATAGCCAAGTTAGCCAACCTTGGGCATAGACTGCAGGGTTTTTCTCCCCAATTTATCTGGGGTTTTTCCTCCTGCAAACAGGCAAACTGGCACCATGAACATACGCTTCTACAGACATAGGATACCTCCAGGAATGAGGAGTAACCAACCTATTCCGTGGGATTTTGGTTCTGAACACCTACATGGTAAAATGTGTAGGTCTACGTGTAAGCTTAAATCAGGAAAAACTGATTTACGGTTACACCGATTCATGTTACATTATTATAGAATAATGTATGTACCACAGCAAAAAATTTATTTATACAGATATTTTTTCTTGCATATTGTAAGAACATCATCACTGTGGACAGAGAACAATAAGGAATTTGTATCAAAGAAACAGTAGATCCATGTATAAACATGAATGTTTATACATGGATCTATGTAACGTTTTGACATTTTTCCACTGGTGTTTTCAATCCTGTGTTGTGCTAGGCAAGGTTTTTGTGAGGTTTGATGAGTCGGATGTAGCCTTGGCATTCAGAGTTGAACATCAGGACCATGTAAAAACATTAATGTTTATATGAGGAAAGTGCTGAAGCCTTACTTCATCGACCTAACTTCAACTGCAATGACTGCCTCACAATTCCTAAAGTGTGAGAAACTGTCATCCTTAATTGCATTACATGAATTATATTCAAGGTTTTTTTTTTTAAACTCAAAATAATCCAATTTAATTATAGTTTCAACCCAACAGTTTGTAACCAATGAACACATGACTGTATACATAGAGGAATTCCAATGTAACATATGTGCTCTACTGTTTCTTTTATTCAAACTCCTTATTACTGTTTTCGGTCCACACTGATGATGTCGATGATTTACAATATGTAAAATGAAATATCTGTATAATAAATGAAATTTTTTTTTTTTTTTTACTGTGGTACATGCGATTCTATAATAATGGATAT